>NC_090450.1:869708256-872108256 GCF_031143425.1 Pleurodeles waltl
GCGTGATGTACACAATTTCTTTTAATCTTACATTTTCAAACTACTGAACAGATTTACATCAAAACACAAAAAGCACTCTGGACCAACATCTGCTTTTTTTTTTTTTTGCCAAATGTTGGTTAAATCCGTTTTGCGCTTTGGGCTGTAGCTGTGTATAAAATTCCAATGGAAAAGTTAATGGGGAAAAATGCGTTTTGGGGGCCCCAATTTTTCTTGGTCTTCGTTTAATAGATCACCAGGAAACTTTCCATGCACAAATTAGTCAAAAGTAGCACTTTGTTGGAAGGTTTTGTGCAGATTCGACAAACTAGGCCAAAGTTATTTATATATCTCACTCACTCTCAACACACACCTATAATTATGAATATCGGCCATTGACTGTAATGAGGTGTGTATTTATTATTCTAACTCCACACATGCTTTCGTAGTAGGGGAGGTTATGAAGCGGACCAAGGCAAATATAACTGCACTTTTAGTTTTTGGATACTCGCTCAAAACTATCTAAACACACTATGGGGAAAAGTCCTCATAATATACCAGTCCTCACAAGGATAGTGTTTGGGGAAGACAGTGTTTACCCACACTATGAGGACGATCCAGTCCGCACAGCGTGGTTTATACACTCACTCTTCTCTCTCCTCACTCTGTCATCTATCTTCTCTCACTCGCTTGTCTCTCTCTCCCTCCTTTCTCTCACTCACTCTCTATTAGAAATAATTGGATGATGATACAAAAAAATGGGTGAACTGAATTACACCAGATTTGGCAGAAAGCTAGATTTTCCCCCAGAAATAATCCTTTTTGTGGTTTGGTGTAATCTATTTAGTCATTTTGGAAAAATTACTGTGTGTGTGTGTGTGTGTGTGTGTGTGTGTGTGTGTGTGTGTGTGTGTGTGTATGTATATATATATATATATATATATATGTATGTATATTTTTTCAGTGGGATGTGTAGCTGCAGATACACATGCTGTACATTATCCTGCCATCTAGTGTTGGGCTTAGAGTGTTACAAGTTGTTTTTCTTTGAAGAAGTATTTTCGAGTCACAGGACCGAGTGACTCCTCCCTTTCGGCTCCATTGCACATGGGCGTCGACTCCATCTTAGATTGTTTTCTTTCCGCCATCGGGTTTGGACGTGTTCCTCTTCGCTCCGTATATCGAATCGGGAAAGTTAGCTAAAGTATCAAAAAATTTGACGCTATTGTTATCGCTCGGTACCGGGTTAGTGTTAGTATATCAGCACCAACATCAAGACTGCGTCGGCGGCCCTTTGGGGCTTCCACTCTTCACTGAGGCCTGGTCGGCCCAACCACACCTGTCGTCCCAGACTAATGGACCGGACCCCCTTCCGTTTCTGTCCTAAGTGTCACTCAAAGTATCCTTATACAGACCAGCACCGGGTCTGTAATCTGTGTTTGTCACCCGAACACAGAGAGGATACTTGTGAAGCTTGCCGTGCGTTTCGATCAAAGAAGACCTTGAGGGATCGACGAGCAAGAAGACTGCAAATGGCGTCGAAACCGAAAGAACAGCTCGACGTCGAGGAGGAGGAAAGAATCCCCATCCAACAGACGGAATCTGGTGAATCCGACAGTGAACGACCCTCGACGGTGCAACAAACCGTGAGTAAACCTGCCCCGTCCCAAACTCAGGGTCACACTAAAAAACTTAAGGCAGGCCATGGCTCAACCCACCGAAAGGAAGGTGACAAAACATCGGCACCGAAAAAGGCCAAGGACTTGCCGAGGACTTCCGACTCCGGTCGAGAATCCGCCACTGAACGAGTTCGACACCGAGTGATCGAATTGACCAAACCCGGAAAGATCTCCTCGGAACCGAAAAAGAGTTTAACAGCAGAAACTTTGGTACCGAAAAAAGCGACCTCAGAGCCGAAAAGAAGCTCTTATACAGAAGAGCAAGGACTTTCCATGCAACTTAAGGAAAGACATCGATTTGAGCAAGAGTTAGGTATGGAAGAACCTACAGAGGTTGCATATCCAAAAAGAGACTGGCAAAATTCTGACTTTACCTCCACTCAAATCATAAAGGAAACTTGCATTTCAGGAAACAGAAATGCAGCCAGAGGTCAAAGTGGTTAGAGACAAATCCCCACCACCAATGGTCTCACCACAACCATCCCCACTGCACTCACCACAATTGTCACCAGTGGGAACACCTATAATGCAGTCACCCACACATACTGGGATGACCCAAGATGATGCGGATGCATGGGATTTATATGATCCACCAGTATCGGATAACAGCCCAGAATGTTATCCAACCAAGCCGTCGCCACCAGAAGACACTACTGCATATACGCAGGTACTATCCAGGGCAGCTACGTTCCACAACGTAGCAATGCACACGGAGCCAGTGGAGGATGACTTCCTTTTTAACACTCTGGCATCCACCCACGCATCTTATCAAAGTCTGCCAATGCTCCCGAGCATGCTCAAGCACGCGCAACAGGTCTTCCAGGAGCCTGTAAAGGGAAGAGCTATCACGCCTAGAGTTGGAAAAAAGTACAAACCACCCCCAACAGATCCTGTGTTCATAACACAGCAGCTCACAGCGGACTCAGTGGTTGTAGGGGCAGCAAGGAAAAGAGCAAACTCCGTCGTCAGGAGATGCTCCACCACCTGACAAAGAAAGTCGGAAATTCAACGCTGCAGGCAAGCGAGTGGCATCAGAAGCAGCCAATCAATTGTGAATTCACAAGCCCTACTTGCACGCTACGCCAGGGCACACTGGGACGAGATGCAAGACATCATACAGCACTTGCCCAAGGAACACCAAAAACGTGCTCAGCAAGTAGTAGAAGAGGGACAGGCCATATCTAACAACCAGATAAGGTCCGCATAGACTCGGCAGACTCGGCGGCACGGACTGTTAACACGGCTGTAACCATTCGCAGGCATGCATGGCTGCGAAGTTCTGGATTCAAGCCAGAGATTCAACAAGCGGTGTTAAATATGCTGTTTAATCAACAACAGTTGTTTGGGCCGGAAATCGATACAGCCATTGAAAAAATGAAAAAAGACACGACACCGCCAAAGCCATGGGCGCGCTCTATTCCCCACAAGTCAGAGGCACGTTTAGGAAACCACAATTCAGAGGGGGGTTTCGGCAACAAACATCTGAACCTTCAACCTCTCAAACCAGACCCACCTATCAATCACAGTACCAAAGGAGAGGGTTTCGTGGTTCCTATAGAGGACAATTCCCAAAAGGAAGGGGAAAATTCCAACCAGCCAAACCAAGCCAGACCAAGCAGTGACTTCAATGTCACAACACCCCAACACTTGTCACTAGTGGGGGGGAGGCTAAACACATACTACCAAAACTGGACACATATTACCACAGACACATGGGTCCTATCAATTATTCAACATGTTTATTGCATAGAATTCACAACATTCCCTCCAGAGGTGCCACCCAAAATGCACAGACTGTCTCAACAACACTTAGACCTATTACAAATAGAGGTCCAAGCACTGCTACAAAAACAAGCAATAGAGCTCGTACCAAATCACCAAAAAGGAACAGGCGTCTACTCACTATATTTCCTGATTGCAAAAAAAGACAAAACGTTAAGACCTATCTTAGATCTCAGAACACTGAATCTCTTCATCAAATCAGATCATTTCCACATGGTAACACTTAAAGATGTAGTTCCCTTACTAGAAAAGGAGGAACACATGACAACATTGGATCTCAAGGATGCGTATTTCCACATACCCATCCATCCTTCTCACAGAAAATACCTAAGGTTTGTAATGCAAGGCAAACATTATCAATTCAAAGTGCTACCGTTCGGAATAACAACAGCCCCCAGGGTATTCACGAAATGCCTAGCAGTAGTAGCCGCTCACATAAGGAGACCGCACATGCACGCATTCCCATATTTGGACGACTGGCTAATAAAAGCCAACACTCTACAACAATGTCAATTTCACACGCAATATGTCATAGAAACTCTACACAAACTAGGGTTCTCTATAAATTACCGAAAACCCCATCTGCAACCATTCCAAATACAACCATACTTGGGAGCAACACTCAACACACAAAGGGCAATTGCCACTCCAAGTCCACAAAGAGTCAAATCGTTCCAAAATGTAAGATCAAGCATACAACCAAACCAACACTACACAGTCAAGTTTGTAATGAAACTACTAGGCATGATGTCCTCATGCATAGCCATTGTCCCTAATGCAAGATTACATATGTGGCCCTTACAGCAGTGCCTAGCAAAACAATGGACACAAGCACAGGGTCAACTTCAAGATCTAGTGTTGATAGGCCGCCAAACACACTCTTCGCTTCAATGGTGGAACCCTATTAATTTAAACAAAGGACGGCCATTCCAGGACCCAGTGCCAAAAGCTCTTATCACAACAGATGCTTCCATGGTTGGGTGGGGAGCACACCTCAACAATCGCAGCATCCAGGGTCAATGGGACAATCAACAAAAACTACTTCACATAAATCACTTGGAACTGCTAGCGGTATTTCTAGCATTAAAAGCGTTTCAACCACTAATAGCCCACAAACACATTCTTGTTAAAACAGACAACATGACAACAAAGTACTATCTCAACAAACAAGGGGGGACACACTTGTCACAACTGTGTCTCTTAGCACAAAAGATTTGGCATTGGGCAATTCACAACCACATTCGCCTAATAGCACAATACATGCCAGGCATTCAGAATCAGTTAGCCGACAATCTCAGTCGAGATCACCAGCAAACTCACAAATGGGAAATACATCCCCAGATCCTACAGTATCACTTCCACCGCTGGGGAACACCAAACATAGACCTATTTGCAACAAAAGAAAAAGCAAAATGCCAAAACTTTGCGTCCAGGTTCCCACACCCTCAGTCCAAGGGCAATGCTCTATGGATCAGCTGGTCAGGGATATTTGCTTACGCTTTTCCCCCTCTCCCACTCATTCCTTATCTGGTCAACAAAGTAAGTCAAAACAAACTCAAACTAATACTCATAGCACCAACCTGGGATCGCCAACCGTGGTACACAACACCGTTGGACTTATCAGTAGTACCCCAAATCAAACTACCAAACAGACCAAATCTGTTAACACAACACAAACAACAGATCAGACACCCGAATCCAGCATCGCTCAATCTAGCAATCTGGCTCCTGAAGTCTTAGAATTCGGACATTTAGACCTTCCACAAGAGTGTATGGAGGTCATTAAACACGCGAGAAAACCTTCTACAAGACATTGTTATGCAAACAAATGGAAAAGATTTGTTTGCTACTGCCACACCAATCAAATGCAACTACTACATGCCTCCACAAAGGACATTGTAAGCTATTTATTACACCTACAAAAGTCTAATCTAGGGTTTTCGTCCATTAAAATCCATCTCACTGCAATATCTGCCTATTTGCAGATTACACATAAATCACTTTTTAGAATCCCAGTCATCAAAGCATTTATGGAGGGATTAAAAAGAATCATACCCCCAAGGACGCCACCAGTACCTTCGTGGAACCTTAATATTGTACTAACACGACTCATGGGCCCACCATTCGAACCCATGCATTCTTGTCAAATTCTATATCTGTTTTGGAAAGTAGCCTTTCTAATAGCTATCACATCACTTAGAAGAGTGGGTGAAATATAAGCATTTACTATTCAAGAACCTTTTATACAAATACATAAACATAAAGTGGTTCTCCGTACAAATCCAAAATTCTGATGGCTACAACTACCTGTGGATTCCTCACCTTATGAATTCGATCCTTGCGGCAGCATCCGACGGAAAGTCTTCTTCCTAGCTGTCGACGAGGACGTCATAATGGCACGGCTCCGCGTGACTCCGTCTGACGTCAACGTGCCAATAAGAGGTCCTCGTCGGCATACTAACGTCAGTTTTTCCTTTTTTCCGTGCTTCGATGCCAACGTTTTTTTTCTTCCTGGCCCTTTGGTAACTGTAACGATCTCTTGAAGTTAAAATGTCGCCTCTGAAGAAGACCATGTTTAAGCCGTGTAGGGAATGCGGGGGTCGGATGTCAGTGACCGACCCCCATTCGGACTGTATTTGGTGTTTAAGCTCCGAACATGATGTGGAAGGTTGTTCTTCGTGCCAGAGCATGAATCCGAAAGCTCTGAAGGAACGCGAAGCGAAGCTCTTCTTGGCCAAGGCAAAGAAGAAGGAACACAAGAAGGTTTCTTCCCATGCTTCTCCCAAAAAAACATAAGAAGCGGCGTCATCATGACTCTCCGCGCCGTCATGACTCTCAGCGCCGTTCGGAGCGGAGCCGATCGAGGAGGAGGTCGAGATCTCGTTCGTCACAGCGCCAGAAGACGTGGGAGATGAGTCCTACGGTCACGCCTCAGCCGCAGAGTCCAGGGTTGTCACCGGCGCCTTCAGTCTGACGTTACTCAAGGTAGTCCTCGCTTTTCGCCGGCGCCGAGGGATCCTGATGTTCCCCAGACATCTACACAGCAGTACCCGGCTTTCCCGACTCCAGGGACGGATCCGGCCGCATTTTTGAATGCGATGTATACTGTTTTTCAATCCATGGCCCCTGCTGGTGCACCCACGGGGCCATTGGCATTCAATTTGGGCTCGCCGGCGTCGTACAGGGCTGCTCCATTCATGCCCTTCTGCCCTACCGAGCCTGGTGGTCCGGCGGTTTCCCCTGGCAGGAGTCCTTCGCCTGGGACCGTGGATCCGTCGGCTTCTCATCCGACTCCTTCTCCGCGCCATCCGGCGTCATTGATGGCCTCATCCAGACCGGCTCCATCTCCTTCTGTTCATTCGGCGTCGAGGAGGTCATCTGCCGACTTCGGGCCGGCGCCGGTTGAATCTAGGAGCCTTCCTGGACAGGTTCGGGGTCTGAGATCATCGGCGTCGATGGAGTCCTTGTCGACGCCGACTCTGGAGACGCATTTAAGATCACGAAGGAAGGCTTCTGGAGGAAGAGGAATACAGAAGGCTTGAGGAAGGTGAGATAGAGCCTTCTGATGATTTCCAGGGACTTGCCACTGCAAGTGGTTTGGATACTTCCCCGGAGTGGGACTTTGCTTCTCCAGGGGAGTTTACTGAGGAGGCCGCCTCCTTCCATGCTGTGGTGAGGAAGGCAGCTGACTACCTGGATTTGCCTTTGTCCACGGCAGAAGTTAAGTCTAACCTGCTTACAGAGGTTCTTCATCCTTCTTCCTCCAGTGCTGACCCTTTGTTGCCTTTTAATGAGGCTTTGACTGAGCCTATTGTAGACCTATGGAAAAAGCCGGTGACATCTCCTGCTGTGAACAGGGCAGTGGCGAGAAGGCATAGAAGTACCCCAGGAGATCCAGTTTTTCTATCTCGTCACCCGACTCCGGAGAGTTTGGTGGTTCAGGCATCATGTTCTGCAAAGTCTGCCCCCGGTACATTCCCTGGTGTGCCGACAGACACACCATCCAAGAGGATGGAGCAATCCTCAAAGAAAATGTTCTCCTCTTGCAGCATGGCCCTAAAAGCTACCAATTCCACCTGTGTGCTAGGCAGATACATCCATGCCCTAATGGACTCTGCTAAGGAGATGGCAAAAGATCTGCCACAGGAAGTGCAAAAGTCTGTTGGGTCCCTTTTCTTGGATGCGCAAGCTGCTGCACAGCAGATTATTCAATCTGGCTTGGATACCACGAATTCTATTGCCAGGGCTATGGGAACATCGGTGGCTACGAGAAGGCATGCCTGGCTAAGATCTTCGGGTTTCTCGTCAGATGTACAATCCACTTTAATGGACCTTCCATTTGATGGGGAAAAGCTGTTTGGGGACAAGGCAGACTCTGCCCTTGTACGGTTTAAGGACTGTCGGGCTACAGCTAAGTCCCTGGGTTTGCAGACCCCTTCTGCTACATTGTACAGACCTTTTCGTAGGTTTGCTAGAGGTTCTGCCTTTCGTAGGTCTCAATCAAATGCCCAACAACCTGCCAACCCGCCCTATCGTGCCTTCAGAGAGCGAGGTAGGGGTAGGGCTAGAGGTCCAGCCCAGCAGCTCTCTTCTTCTTCATCCTCCTCTGGTGGACAACAGCAGAAGCAGCCCTAGTTTTCCCCACTTTATCAGTCATACTTCTCCTGTAGGGGGAAGATTGAGTCTTTTTCTACAGCAATGGAGGTCAATTACAACAGACTCGTGGGTGCTAGGAATTGTGGAAAAGGGCTATGCTCTCCCCTTTCAGGAGTTTCCTCCTCCCTTCCCTCCCCGTCCCTCCTTTTGTTCAGAAGACCATCTTCTGTTGTTGCAACAGGAGGTTGTAGCCATGTTGGCAAAGGGTGCTATAGAGTTGGTACCATTGCAGGAAAGGGGTCAGGGGTGTTACTCAAGATATATCCTACGGTCGTCTAAGGCCGATCCTAGACTTGAGGATTTTGAATTTGTTCCTCAAGCAGGAAAAATTCAAAATGCTGACCCTTGCGCAGGTGCTATTGGCGTTGAACGAAGCAGACTGGATGGTGTCTATCGACTTGCAGGACGCGTACTTTCATGTTCCCATAATCAAGTCGCACAGGAAGTATCTCCGTTTTGTGGTCGGATCGCAACATTACCAGTTTGCGGTCCTTCCGTTTGGTCTTACTTCAGCACCCCGGGTCTTCACAAAGGTGATGGCAGTTGTTGCAGCACATCTCAGAAAGAGGGAGGTAGCGGTTTTTCCCTACTTGGACGATTGGTTGATCAAAGCCAAGTCTCCAGAGATTGTGTTGTCTCATCTGCGAATGGCAACGCAGTTGTTGTTCGATCTGGGCTTTTCGGTGAACGTACCCAAATCTCACCTGGAGCCCTCTCAATGCCTCCTGTTCATAGGGGCAGTATTGGACATGACAAGGTTTCGGGCCTACCCCCCGCCTCAGCGGGTACGGGACATTCAGGCGCTGATTCCTTTGTTTCAAAGTGGAGCGGCAGTTCCAGTCCTCAAAGTCTTACGCTTGCTAGGTCTGTTTGCTTCTTGCATTCTGTTGGTAACTCATGCTCGCTGGCATATGAGGGCTCTTCAGTGGTGCCTCCGCAGACTGGTTCCAGCACAAGGGGATCTCAGGGATTCAATAAAGATCTCCAGGGACGCTGTAGCGGATCTCATGTGGTGGGCAGAGGACGAATCTTTCCCAAGGAAAACCGTTTTCACTGCCCCCTCCAGTGGCCACAGTGATATCGGATGCTTCCACTCTAGGGTGGGGAGCTCATCTGGGGGACCTGGAGGTCATGGGTCGTTGGTCTCCAGCAGAGCAGATGTTGCATATCAATCTGTTGGAATTGCGGGCAGTACGCTTGGCGCTCAAGGCCTTCCTCCCTTCCCTTCGCGGTCAGTCAGTTCAGGTCCTGACAGACAACACTACTGCGATGTGGTATATAAACAAGCAGGGAGGAGTGGGGTCGTATCTGCTTTGCCGAGAAGCCCTACGACTCTGGTCCTGGGCTCAGGACCATCAGATTTGCTTGATGGCAAATCATTTGTCCGGAGTGTTGAATGTACGTGCTGACGTTCTCAGCCGTCACTTCTCATTCGATCACGAGTGGCGTCTCCATCGTGATCTAGTCCTCCACATCTTCGAGATGTGGGGTACTCCTCAGGTGGATTTATATGCCACTCGGGAGAACGTGCATTGCCCTTTATTCGGCAGCCTCCAGTTTCCGATGCAGGGGGCGCTGGGGGACGTGTTTCAGATGTCCTGGAGCGGCCAGTTGCTTTACGTGTTTCCCCCCCATACCCTTGATTCCTCGGGTTTTGAGGAAGGTTCGTCAGGACCGGGCCCAAATCATATTGGTGGCACCGGACTGGCCGAGAAGGGTATGGTATACAGACCTACTTCAACTCTCTCAGTGCCGTCCGCTCCATCTCCCGCTCAGGGCAGATCTCCTCTCTCAATCGCAGGTTTTACAAGCCCACCTCCAGAGCCTGCACCTTCATGCCTGGAGATTGAACGGGGCAACCTGAGTTTTTTTTTTTTTTTTTTTTTCCTCACCCACCGGATGTAGTGGATGTTATACTATCGTCCAGGCGACACTCCACTAAATCTATTTATGCCGGAAGGTGGGCAAAATGTGTGCTGTGGTGTGGAGAGAACCAAAAAGATCCTTTAAAGGCCCATCTTTCAGATGTACTTTTGTTTGTTCTCAGTTTGGCGAAGAAAGGCTGTGCTATAGCTACAGTTGAGGGTTATTTGGCAGCTCTGTCGGTGTTTCTTTGCCTTCCGGATCAGCCGTCTTTATTCAAGTCTCCCATTGTACATAGGTTCCTTAAGGGTTTGGTGAATAGCTTTCCTCCTACTCCTTTTCACATGCCTCAGTGGGACTTAAATCTTGTTTTAACATTCTTAATGGGTTCGCCTTTCGAGCCCATGCATTCATGTCCATTGAGGTATTTAGCCTTCAAGACTGTTTTCTTGATCGCAATTACTTCTGCCAGGAGGATTGGAGAGCTTCAGGCACTTTCCGTTAAGCCCCCTTTCACTATGTTTTTCCCTGATAAAGTGGTTCTAAAAACCAGGGCTGCTTTTCTGCCGAAAGTGGTCACCCCTTTTCATATAGGGCAGAATATCACTCTTCCTGCTTTTTACCCTCCTCCCCACCCGTCTAAAGAAGAAGAGACTCCATAGGTTGGACCCTAAGAGGGCCCTGAGTTTTTATCTCGAAAGAGCTAAAGACTTTTGTTTGGATGAGCAACTGTTTGTTGGATATGCTGGTCAGCAAAAGGGCAGAGCTGTACAGAAAAGGACACTCTCCAGGTGGGTCATCCTGTGTATCAAGATCTGTTACTCTTTGGCAAAAAAGCTCCCTCCTGAAGGTATCAGGGCCCACTCTACTAGGGCTAAATCCTCATCCTCGGCTTTGGCGAGGGGAGTTCCATTGATAGATATATGCAAAGCGGCAACTTGGGCGTCCCTCCATACTTTCGTAAAACATTACTGTTTAGACTCTGAGATGAGGAGGGACGGTCACTTTGCTCGCTCGGTATTGCAAGATTTCTTGGTGTAATCAGGCGGGCACCCACCACCGAGTCCAGTACTGCTTGGGACTCTATTCATAAGGTGAGGAATCCACAGGTAGTTGTATCCATCAGAAGAACAAACTTCCCTTCGGTAACGCTTTTTCTATTGGATACACTGACTACCTGTGGATTCCTCACGGTCCCTCCCGCCTCCCCGTTGCCTGCCTGGTTACACTTATCTTGCAGTATTTAGATTAATATTTATTCTTATATTTTTATATACATATATTTGTATGTATATGAATGTGCATATATATTTATATGTATATAGTGATATTTCTCGATATATTTTTGTATATTCATGTATTTCAACTCTCAATAAGAATGGATAGTTTAAATGGTCAAGGTTTTTGTGTGCGTATATCTTTCTTTATTATTTATCAATTTTCATGGTCGGTTTACTCCTATTTGCTTTAAGGGCATGAAAAAAATGAGGCGAAACTGACGTTAGTACGCCGACGAGGACCTCTTATTGGCACGTTGACGTCAGACGGAGTCACGCGGAGCCGTGCCATTATGACGTCCTCGTCGACGTAGACAGCTAGGAAGAAGACTTTCCGTCGGATGCTGGCGCAAGGATTGAATTCATAAGGTGAGGAATCCACAGGTAGTCAGTGTATCCACCAGAAAAAGTGTTACCGAAGGTAAGTAACTTGTTCTTCTTACCAAAGGTCATATCATCATTCCATCTAAACCAAACTGTGGAACTCCCAGTCTTCTTTCCACAACCAGACTCAGTAGCTGAAAGAGCATTGCATACATTAGACATAAAGAGAGCACTAATGTATTACATTGACAGAACGAAACAATTTCGTAAAACAAAACAATTGTTTGTAGCCTTCCAAAAACCTCCTGCAGGCAACCCTATATCCAAACAAGGTATTGCCAGATAGATAGTTAAATGCATTCAAACCTGTTACATTAAAGCAAAAAGAGAATTACCCATTACACCAAGAGCACATTCCACTAGGAAAAAAGGGCGCCACAATGGCTTTTCTTGGAAATATACCAGTGACAGAAATTTGTAAGGCAGCCACTTGGTCTACGCCTCAAACATTTACTAAGCATTACTATGTGGACGTGTTAGCAACACAACAGGCCACAGTAGGACAGGCTGTATTAAGAACATTATTTCAGACAACTTCAACTCCTACAGGCTAACCACCGCTTTTGGGGAGATTACTGCTTTGTAGTCTATGCACAGCATCTGTATCTGCAGCTACACATGCCACTGAACGGAAAATGTCACTTACTCAGTGTACATCTGTTCGTGGCATGAGACGCTGCAGATTCACATGCGCCCTCCCCGGGAGCCTGTAGCCGTTTTTAGTTGCATGAATTGTGAATATGTAAGTAAATATCATTTTAATACACACTGTGTACATACATTACTACTCCATTGCATGGGCACCTCTACTATACTCCCAACTCCTACCTCACCCTTTGCGGGGAAACAAATCTACGATGGAGTCGACGCCAATGCACAATGGAGCTGAAAGGGAGGAGTCACTCGGTCCCATGACTCCAAAAGACTTCTTCGAAGAAAAACAACTTGTAACACTCCGAGCCCAACACTAGATGGCAGGATAATGCACAGCATGTGAATCTGCAGCGTCTTATGCCACGAACAGATGTACACTGGGTAAGTGACATTTTCCATATATGTGTGTGTATTTGTGTGTGTATATAGGTTTGTGTGTGTGTGTGTATATGTTCGATGGCATGAGTAGCTGCAGATACACATGCTGTGCATTATCCTGCCATCTAGTGTTGGGCTCGGAGTGTTACAAGTTGTTTGTCTTCGAAGAAGTCTTTTCGAGTCACAAGACCGAGGGACTCCTCCCATTCGGCTCCATTGCGCATGGGCGTCGACTCCATCTTAGATTGGTTTTTTTCTGCCATTGGGTTCAGACGTGTTCCTCTTCGCTCCGTGTTTCGGTTCGGAAAAGTTAGTTAACAATCGGAAAATTCAACGGTATTGTTTGCGCTCGGTATCGGGTTAGTGATAGCACATCGACACTGAAGAAAAGAAGAGCTCCGGCTGCCCTTCGGGGCTTCCACTCCTCGGCGGAGCCTGGTCGGCCCGACCGCGTGCGTCTTCAAGGCTCATGGAACGGACCCCATTCCGCTTCTGCCCTAAATGCCACGCTAAATATCCTTATACAGACCAACATTTGGTCTGTAATCTGTGTTTGTCCCCCGAACACAAATAGGATACGTGCGAGGCCTGTCGGGCATTTTCTGTAGAAGAAAACGCTGCGGGACCGGAGAGCTCGAAGACTTCAAATGGCGTCGACAACGGCCGGAGAACCCGATGTCGAAGAAGAGGAGACATTCTCCATTCCAGATTCGGACTTGGACGAGCCCGAGAGTGAGCAGCCGACGAGCCAACAAACCATGAGTAAACCAGCCCTGGCAAAAACTCACTCGAAGATCAGGAAAGCCAAGGGGACGCCACCGCCGACAGGCCATGGCTTTACCCAAAAGCACAGTGACCAAGCATCGGCACCGAAAAAGGCTTCACAGCAGCCGAAGACATCCGACTCCGGTCAAGATACCGGCTCCGAATATACTCAGCACCGAGATACTGGCTCAGAGCAGATCCGGCACCGAGAAATCGGTACCCCGAAAGTCAAAAAGGTTTCTTCGGACCCGAAAAAGACTACAGGAATTGTTTTGGTGCCGAAACACCCAGCCTCAGAGCCGAAACAAAGCTCCTATACGGACGAACAGGGCCTTTCCTCACAATTACAAGGCCACAGGTTTGAACAAGAACTGGGGATGGGAGAGCCAGACCATACACAGAGGAGGCTCCATATACAGAAGGACACAGGGAAAATAAGTACACTTCCCCCCCATTAAGATGAAGCGGAAGCTCGCATTCCATGAGGCGGAAATGCAGCCAAAAGCAAAAGTGCCTAAAGAAAAAACAACACCACAGTTTTCTCCACAGCCATCGCCACCGGCCTCACCACATCTGTCCCCAATAGGAACACCACCAATGGTGCAGTCACCAACGCACACAGGGAGGAGCCAAGATGACCCAGATGCATGAGATCTGTACGATGCACCAGTCTCTGATAATAGTCCGGACTGCTACCCAGCAAGGCCATCACCGCCAGAGAACAGTACTGCTTATATGCAGGTGGTTTCCAGGGCAGCTACTTTCCATAACGTAGCATTACATTCGGAACCTATAGAAGATGACTTTTTGTTCAATACCCTGTCATCAACACATAGCCAATACCAAAGCTTGCCAATGTTACCAGGCATGTTAAAACATGCCAAACAGGTGTTTCAAGACCCAGTCAAGAGCAGAGCCATAACTAGGGTGGAAAAGAAATATAAACCTCTCCCTACGGACCCTGTATACATTACACAACAGCTGACTCCTAATTCAGTGATAGTGGGAGCAGCCTGGAAAAGGGCAAACTCACAAACCTCTGGGGACGCACCACCACCCGACAAAGAAAGTCGGAAATTCAATGCTGCAGGCAAAAGGGTGGCAGCACAAGCAGCCAATCAGTGGTGAATTGCCAATTTGCAGGCCCTATTGGCAAGATATGACAGGGCACATTGGGACGAAATGCAACATTTCATTGAACACCTCCCCAAAGAGTTCCAGAAGCATGCCCAACAGGTTGTAGAGGAGGGCCAAACCATCTCCAACAATCAAATAAGGTTGGCTATGGACGCAGCAGACACGGCGGCCAGAACAGTAAACACAGCGGTCACCATTCGGAGACACGCGTGACTACGTACCCCGCGGATTTAAGCCAGAGATCCAGCAGGCTGTGCTAAATATGCCATTCAACGGACAACAATTGTTTGGGCCGGAAGTGGATACAGCAATAGACAAACTAAAGAAAGACACTGACACGGCCAAAGCCATGGGCGCGCACTACTCCCCACAGAGCAGAGGCACTTTTAGGAAGCCACACTTTAGAGGGGGGTTTCGGGCCCAAAGCACAGAACCCTCTACCTCACAGGCCAGACCCACATGCCAGGGCCAATACCAAAGAGGAGGCTTCAGGGGACAATATAGGGGTGGACAGTTCCCTAAAACAAGAGGGAAATTCCAAAGCCCAAAAACACCACAAACTAAACCGTGACTCCAACGTCACAAACCCCCAACACACAACACCAGTGGGGCGGAGACTCGCAGATTATTACCAAAATTGGAAACACATAACTACCGACTCGTGGGTCCTAGCCATTATCCAACATGATTATTGCATAGAATTCCTACAAATACCACCAGATGTGCCTCCAAGAGCACACATGTCCAAACAACACTTAGATCTGTTGCAACTAGAAGTCCAAGCGTTGTTACAAAAAGAAGCAATAGAACTAGTACCCAATCATCAAAAAGGAACAGGTGTTTTGTCCTTTTTTTGAATTAGGAAATACAGGGAGTAAACACTGAGACCCATATTAGACCTCAGAACACTAAATCTTTACATCAAATCAGATCACTTTCACATGGTGACACTTCAAGACGTGATTCCCTTGCTCAAACAACAGGACTACATGTCAACCTTAGATCTCAAGGATGCTTACTTCCATATACCCATACATCCTTCCCACAGGAAATACTTAAGGTTTGTAATCCAAGGCGTGCATTATGAATTCAAAGTGTCAACAGCACCAAGGGTATTCACAAAATGCCTTGCGGTAGTAGCTGCTCATATCAGGAGGCAGCACATGCACGTATTCCCTTACTTGGACGATTGGTTAATAAAAACCAGCACTCAGCAACAGTGTCTTCAACACACAAAATACGTCATAGAAACCCTTCACAAGCTAGGGTTCTCTATAAACTATCAAAAATCACATCTACAACCGTGTCAAATACACCAATACTTAGGAGCAACAATCAACACACAAAAAGGGATTGCCACTCCAAGTCCACAAAGGGTACAAGCATTCCAAAATGTAATACTAAACATGCACCCAAACCAACACTATCAAGTAAGGTTTGTGATGAAACTTCTAGGCACGATGTCTTCATGCATAGCCATTGTCCCAAACACAAGATTACACATGCGGCCCTTACAACAGTGCCTAGCAAAACAATGGACACAAGCACGGGGTCAACTTCAAGATCTAGTGTTGATAGTCCGCCAAACACACTCCTCGCTTCAATGGTGGAATCCTATAAATTTAAACCAAGGGCGGCCATTCCAAGACCCAGTGCTTCAATACGTGATCACAACAGATGCTTCCATGGTAGGGTGGGGAGCACACCTCAACCAACACAGCATACAGAGACAATGGGACGCTCAACAAAGTCAACTTCATATAAATCATCTAGAACTTCTAGCAGTATTTCTAGCATTGAAAGCATTTCAACCATTAATAGCCCACAAACACATTCTTGTCAAAACAGACAACATGACAACAATGTATTACCTAAACAAACAGGGAGGGACACACTCTACACAGCTGTGTCTCTTAGCACAAAAGATTTGGCATTGGGCGATTCACAATCACATTCGCCTAATAGCAAAATACATCCCAGGAATTCAAAACCAGTTAGCCGACAATCTCAGTCGAGATCACCAACAAACCCACGAATGGGAAATTTACCCCCAGATAATACAAACTTACTTTCAAAGCTGGGGAACACCACGAATAGACCTATTCGCAACAAAAGAAAACGCAAAATGCCAAAACTTCGCGTCCAGGTATCCGCACCCTCACTCCAAGGGCAATGCGTTATAGATGAGTTGGTCAGGGATATTTGCTTACGCTTTTCCCCCTCTCCCACTCCTTCCGTATCTAGTAAACAAATTGAGTCAAAACAAACTCAAACTAATACTAATAGCACCAACTTGGGCTCGCCAGCCATGGTACACACTACTAGATCTATCAGTAGTACCTCATATCAAACTACCAAACAGACCAGATCTGTTAACTCAACACAAACAACAGATCAGACACCCGAATCCAGCATCGCTCAATCTAGCAATCTGGCTCCTGAAATCTTAGAATTTGGACATCTAGACCTTACACAAGAATGTATGGAGGTCATTAAACAAGCAAGAAAACCTACTACAAGACATTGTTACGCAAATAAATGGAAAAGATTTGTTTATTACTGTTATAATAATCAAATTCAACCACTACATGCGTCCGCAAAAAACATTGTAAATTACCTATTACACTTACAAAAATCAAATCTAGCTTTTTCGTCCATTAAAATACATCTCACAGCAATATCTGCCTATCTGCAGATTACACATTCAACATCACTCTTTAGAATCCCAGTCATCAAAACATTTATGGAGGGTCTAAAGAGAATCATACCCCCAAGAACCCCACCAGTTCCCTCATGGAACCTCAATATTGTACTAACACGACTCATGGGTCCACCATTTGAACCCGTGCACTCTTGTGAAATGCAGTACTTAACCTGGAAAGTAGCCTTCCTAATAGCTATCACATTGCTTAGAAGAGCAAGTGAAATACAAGCATTTACTATTCAAGAACCCTTTATACAAATACACAAACATAAAGTGGTTCTACGCACAAATCCCAAATTTTTACCAAAAGTTATAGCACCGTTCCACCTAAACCAAACAGTGGAACTCCCAGTCTTTTTTCCACAGCCAGACTCAGTAGCCGAAAGAGCCCTACATACATTAGACATTAAAAGAGCACTAATTTATTACATTGATAGAACAAAACAATTTTGCAAGACAAAACAATTGTTTGTAGCCTTCCAAAAACCTCATGCAGGAAATCCAATATCCAAACAAGGCATTGCCAGATGGATAGTGAAATGTATTCAAGCCTGCTATATTAAAGCAAAGAGAGAACCGCCTATTACCCCAAAGGTGCTACAATGGCCTTTTTAGGAAATATACCTATGACAGAAATATGTAAGGCAGCCACATGGTCTACGCCTCATACATTCACAAAACACTATTGTGTAGATGTTTTAACAACACACCAAGCCACAGTAGGACAGGCAGTATTACGAACATTATTTCAAACAACTTCAACTCCTACAGGCTAAGCCACCGCTTTTGGAGAGTAACTGCTTACTAGTCTATGCACAGCATGTGTATCTGCAGCTACACATGCCATCGAACGGAAAATGTCACTTACGCAGTGTACATCTGTTCGTGGCATGAGACGCTGCAGTTTCACATGCACCCTCCCGCCTCCCCGGGAGCCTGTAGCCGTTTTAAGTTGATGAAAACTATATATTATATGTTGATAGAACTTGTAAATTTGTAAATAATAACTTTTAATCACATTATGTACAAACGTACTTACTCCAATGCATGGGCACCTTTACTATATACACAACTCCTACCTCACCCTCTGCGGGGAAAAACAATCTAAGATGGAGTCGACGCCCATGCGCAATGGAGCCGAAAGGGAGGAGTCCCTCGGTCTCGTGACTCGAAAAGACTTCTTCGAAGACAAACAACTTGTAACACTCCGAGGCCAACACTAGATGGCAGGATAATGCACAGCATGTGAATCTGCAGCGTCTCATGCCACGAACAGATGTACACTGGGCAAGTGACATTTTCCATATATATATATATATATATATATATATATATATATATATATATATATATATTTGTGTGTGTACATTTATATGTATATAGACTCCAAGGGCAGAAGGATACTGACATGTCTGATTTTAATCAGAATAGTACACTGTTGGATAGTTTGCAGTGGGGCAAACAGGAGGTGCTGCAAAATTGGGAAGGTTTGCCCAAGGAACTTTTTTTTTCTCATTTGATTGGTAGTGTCAAGGAGGCACCCCCATGGCTAGTGAGTCCTACAAAAGGGGCACCTCAACCACAATTCATCAGAACAGTTTCTAGACCTACTAAAGAACAGGACTCGACATGTGTGGAGACCTTAAGGGTAAGAACTGACCCCACGTGTACCCAGTACTGAAAAGTGTACTCCCAGGGTCAGTTGGCTGACCTCTGTTACTACAGGCATACAACAAGCTGCAAGAGGCCTTTTTTCCTTAACTGACCTTTGAGAAGTAACAACTGGTCCTGGAGTGCTCTCCTGGTGGACTCTACTGGAGTGACTCTTGGCCCCTAAGTGCTTTCCTTGCTCTTCTGGGTGCCTTAGATGTGGCCAGAAGTGATGCTCAGAACATTGAAAAGTTGGCTCTTATAACATTTTTCAACTTCCAAGACCTCCACCATGTCAGCTGATCGTTATAGCAAAGGTGTATGATCTTGAGAGGACATTGTCGAAGCAGAAGTCCTAAAGTAGAATTTTATTTTTAAAACACTTCTTTTTTTTTTTTCTTTTTTTTATTCATTTTTCGATTGCAGCATCACACCATAGTACAGTCGAAGGGACAGGAAAAAAAAACATAATGATATCTCATACAGAAGCTTGGTATAGCATTTCTTAGGACACAGGTATAGGAATAGCAAATACACATCCACGTCACCGTGGGCTACGGTCTACCACCCCTGCCTCCTCTACCTGTATAACCCTGTTGACCCCAGTCCATGTCTGATTCCCATTCTGTGACGCTAGGGCACCCCTTGCCATGTTTTGTCTAGCCACCCCTACACCCACTGCCAGCCTCAATTTGGAATGTTTGAGTCATGAAAATTGACAAAATCAAACACTGCATCCTGATCTACCTCCTATGCGAACTACAAAAAAAGCATCAATCAAATACTGTAATAGAGGAAATTCTCCAATTGACTACACACAATAGTCGCAGAGACAAATTGTAAACGTAACTCCAAAATTAGGAGAGAGAGCACATATGATAAGCACAATAGGAATGTCTAACATGAGTAACATGCTTGATATTAAAGGTAAGCTACTGTCAGTATTTCAGAAGTTGTGCACACCCTCTTCACAAACTGTCACATACAATGGCAATACAATTGTTAAATGTGTGACATTTCCTCAGTGCGCTATTGAGAGGGGCAAAAATAGATAAGCATACAGTCTAAACTAATTTATGACACACCAAAAGGCATTGTGAGAAACTTGTACCGCCTTTAGCTTCAATACATAAAGGGCACTACTAAACTGCATCCACTATACAAGGGTCAAACGCGGTAAGAAACAGTTATGAAACACACCATCTGTTAAGAGTAAATACAGTAGAATGTAGGATGAAGTTATGTCTGATTTTTTTTTTGTGCGCCGCCATGAACATCCACCCACAGCCTGACAACCTGCAGGCAACTCAGTTCACAGTATCTACTAAACAAGAAGTATTATGGAATTAGTACTGAAGCACGGAAAAACCAGAAGCATTTAGGGATTGCAGGAAGACGTAAAGAGTGAAATGTAACTAGGGACGGTATCACTTTTTATTTGAGCATTATGGAAGGGAGCAGGGTGGGACTGGCCTACCAGGCAATCTGGCAGTGCCAAGAGGGCTTATCTCTCAGGCCAGTGCATTAGTAGGTTTGCTTTATGGTCTGGTGGGCCATCTTTTACTGTTGATTTACCCAGTATTCCTACAAACGTTTTCTGCAGCAAGCACAACTGCATGCTGTCTCCCATACCTTGCAAAACACCCGTACCTCTTTTTGGCAGTTGTATACTGCACAGACGTGGTCTAGTGGCATAAGAGCTCGTTGTAAGCACCACATTACATCACTCAAGATCAGATTCATTATTTATTTTGTTGTACAAGATGTGTTTACCAGTCCCAAACAGCCCCGATTTTAATTAGGGCCACATGGAAAGGGACCTTCTTAGCTCAAGCATCAGGGGTTGGACTAACACATTTTAGTGCTGGTATGTACTCTACCGCTAAAATGCATTATGCACTCTTGCTAGTTCTAATAACCATTATATGTGAAAGTATTGGAAAGAACTAGGCACAGCTGGTAAAATGCTGAACAGCTCCTAAGGAAAAAAAAGTGGATCATACAGGTAAGAACAGGGTTAGCGTGGGTGGATACACGCGACAGCATGGTGAAGAGATGACTCAAACAGATGATTACAACATGAGAAAGTGAAAAGGCTCCTGAAAAAGATGATGGTGTGTAGGTGGAAAACTACAGAAAGATGTCAGAAGTAAAAGGGTGTAAGTGGCTGAGGCAGAAGATGCAGAGCTAAGCGGTGTGAACACCCTTGTAGTGTTAAATCCACATTCTATTTTTTTCAGAATGTAAACATTTTCAATTCTTTTTATTCATGAGACCTCTACCTATCATGTGATCCACTACGTCATCCCAGATGTCTGTGTGGAAGCACCAGACGATCGCTTGATACTTCACAGGTAAAGAGTGGTATCACTGAAAAACGGAGAACTTCCGCTTCCCAGTGACACCATCTCTATAAACACATTTCTCTGCAAGCGTAGAGAACGGGTATCTCTTATACCCTCCTCCTCCATCACGAGGAAGCCAGGAAGTTATTTCCCAGGAGACATACCTGCAACTGACATCACATTTGTGACGCTATTGCATCATTTGCAGAACGCCACACTTTCATCGGCCGTGAGGTGGGGGAAAAAGGGGCACATCAACATTGGAAGAGCACAGGAGAAGCAAGAACAAGCATTGGCAAAGGCAATAAGTCTCTCCTATGCAAGAGCTATTGGTTTTGCCGTTGTGTTTTAGCCATGTTATATACCAGCGTGACTGCTGTTCAGCATTACTAAACGTTAGTGGCGTAGAGGATAGTGACGTGGAATATCATAGTCTGGAATGGTAAAAAGTGAGTGTCCTGTATTGTAGTGACATGGTGTGGAGTTGGGTAGAGTGGCATTGAGTGGATTTGTTGCAGAGTGCAGTAGCTTAGAGTAGTGCATAGTGCTTTAGAGTGGAGTGGCGCAAAGGATAGTGCAGTAGAGTGGAGTGGTGCAGAGCAGACTATAGTGCCATGGAGTGGCACAGTGGAGAGTCACAGAGTAGCATAGAGTGGCGCAGAGTAGATTATAGTGCCCTAAAATGCAGTGGTGCAGAATAGCATAGTGGCCTAGAGTAGAGTATAGTGCCGTAGAGTGCAGTGGCATACAGTACAGTGGTGCAGCAGAGTTCAGTGATGGAGAGTGGAGTAGTGCAGAGTAGTGTCTCATTGCAGTGGTATAGAGTAGAGTGCAGTGGCATAAAGAGCAGTGGCATAGAGTGCAGTGATGCAGATTAGAGCGCAGTAGTGTAGAGTTCAGTGATGTAGAGTAGATTGTTTCAGAGTAGGGTGAAGTGATGTAGAGTGAAGTGTTGCAGGGTTAAGTGCAGCTGGTAGAGTGGTATAGAGTGTGATGGTGTAGAGTAGATTAGAGTGGCGTACAGTGCATTGGTGTAGAGTGCGGGGGCATAGAGTTGAGAATTAGAGTTAAGTGCATTGGCGTATAAAGTATTGGCGTAGAGTGCAGTGGTAGAGAGTGCAGTGTTGCAGAGTGGCATAGATTACAGTGGCATAGACTGGAGTTGTGCAGAGTACATTGATGTGGCCTAGACTGGAGTGGTGTAGAGTGCAGTGACAGAGTGCAGTGGTGTAGAATTGAGTGGCGATGAGTGCATTGGCATGAAGTACAGTGGTATAGGCTACAGTGCTGTGGTGGAGAGTGGAGTGGTATAGATTGGAGTATGCATGGTATGGTAGCTCACTGCCATTACAGGCAACACATTTTCGGTTGAAATGACCATTACGTTTGCACAGACATACAATTTTTACTAATAAAACTATACAGCGAATAATCAAAAATGTGTGTAAATTGCATGCAATGATTGTTTTGATTATATCAAAGTATTTGCTTCCAACACACTTTGGAAATAACAAAAAGTGTGCTTCATTTGTGTTCTTAGTGCTGTTATATTCTGAAATACTTACACGGTTAATTTAAATGTTATGTGTTGAAAACAACCTCTTTGCTAACCCTAGTATCGAACAAAATGGTCACATAAATCCTCTCGCTTTGCAGTCACAGAAAGAAAAGTAAACAAGCACCCTTGGAAGACAGCCCCTGAGTTTTGACCTGGGTCTTTGAATGCACAGCAAATGTGACAAGATGAGAACAAGATGTAAAGGTCTGTTTACAGAAAGGGAGTTCAAGGAAGACTATAGTAAACATGGGTGAGGCAACGGGAGGGACGAGCTCAACATGGAGAGACTAAAGCAAATAAAGTCAGCAAATAGAAAGCCAGAAAATGTGAGTTAAAAACCACAAAGCCCATGGTAATTAACAGGTAGAATGCATTTCTAGGTCAGCTTTCTGAAAGTCCCCAAGATGTCTTTAGCAAAGCAAACTGCTGCGCTGTGTGGTAGGCTGTGACCTAAAAAGCAGCTTGCTTGGTCCTTCCAGGTCAGTCTGTTGATTACTGTTTATTGGCTTTCTTGTCTCTGTTCCCTTGATTCCTATTTAACAGCTTTCCTCCATCTTCTAGTGTTTATTTCTTCTCTAGAGACTAGTTTTGTTACCATATTTTCCTTCAACAACTTGTATAATTCCAGAGCTCTCATTCATGGAACTACTTTTTGTTTATTTTGCTTTTATCACTCCATAGAGTGCATGTGTGTTCTCTCAGCCGTGTGATGTTTTTGGTCTTGATATCCCTCCGGGTATTGTACACCTTCTCCCCCCACCCAAACCCCCCCCCCGATTGTATGTTGCTTACAAAATCCTCTGAGGATGGCTTGTTTTAAGTTAATTATCACCGCCACCCATACATTCTCCCCAGCTAGTGTCCTCATATCCTTCTCGTCTGTAGCTTTTGAGGGTCGAGCATGCAAGTGCTCTGGCCCCTGTTGTAATCTCTCTGTGGGCTTTTAACCACGCCCATTGTTTTCGTAGGTTCGTGGACTTGCCTTTTAAAGTTAGCTTGATTTCATTCGTGAAAGGCATGCATACGTCATGCTTTTTCCAATGTTTATCCCGCCTCGAGAACAGCAGTAAACTGCGGAAAACATGGAGCCTCGCATGTTTTCAGTAGTTTATTGGTGGAAAACATACGAGGCTTCATGTTTTCCGCATGGCTTCTGGACTACTTTTTTCTTTTTCTTTTCTACGCAGCGTGATCTCAAAGGGCAGTAGTCGAGTGCTTTGCATGACATTGACCCTGTTACATAGATAATTGCATAACTGCTGATACGTTCGACTGCGAGCAAACTTCTGTTTCCTTTTGTTTGCTTTTTCATGCTAATTGCGTTGCGCTTTAAATCAGCTTGCTTATGTAAAACTGTATTACTTTTCATTTTCAATTTATGTGGCAAGAAAAGTCCAGTTAAGACTTTACAACGCTAATAGCTCTAAGTAGAACAAATGCGAGACGCGTTGCATTGCAAATTCTTGTTTTCTTCTTCTCTCCTATGCACCCTGCTCCTCTACTGCGGCCCCTTCTCTGCTGTTGCTACTCAGCTTACCGAACTACCGTTGCTCCTCTTTCGCCACCTGAAGCATCATTTGTTTACAGTTTTTGTGGAGGGCCAGGCAGCTGCAGTTTGCTGCCGGGCCATTCTTTCTTTAAATGCCCATTTCATGAATTTATTTTTATTTACCCCTTCAAGATTTGCATCAGTGGGTAAATCAGTCACTAAAAAGAAAAGAATCATAATGCCATATGAGCTGATAAAAGTAGATCACACTAATTTTGGCTACTGTTATTTAGCACTGGCTAATGAGCATTGTTTTTTCTCTTTGCCGATGCGGGACAGCATCGGAAAAAGGCATTGGCAAAGCCAGTTGCTTGGCATTTGCCACACCAATAGGCCTGTATTTCAAAACCAAAATGAGCTCTTCAAGGGGCCTCCATTTTACTGTTGGGTGTTAGTTTCTGCTAACTGCCCCTAAGTCACAATGAAACTAGACTTTCTGGTTTTACCATGCTTTGTAAGTGCACCTCTATAAATGAATCCATATAATGTATTAGGGCCCACACTTTGTGTAGCCTGTTAATTCTGAGTAACCCTAACCATTTCCTTTAAAGATAGCGATTGAACAAACCTAGATTCCAGCGTTGATAAACTGGTCGGCCATGATACTTCAAGTTAAGAAGTTAGTGTTTACTGTCCAATAGTCATTGATAATTGGGAAGCTCGAAACCATATGCAAAAAACGTGCTGCAACACCTAGACTAGGGCAAATTGTAGAAGCATTTCGATACACTGAGTGGTGTCAGTACTATTTTTTTTTTTTTTTCAGGAATCTTTTTATTATTATCTCTTCAAATACACCAGAACAATTGAATTCAAATGTAATACTAACGCAGTTGACAAATATAGCTGTTACACAGTGTACCGTCTTGCGAGGCTTTCCAACAGTGATTATGAGTGGTGTCAGTCCTATCTAAATAATTGCATTGGAGTAATTTGAATATCATGTATCTAGAGAGAACGGGTGAATATCCAATTGCTGTATTCCATTCAGTGTATTGAAATTCCCTATTTCTGTCCCTTTTCCATTTCTCTCGCCACTCTTACAAATGCTTATTACTTCCGTGGTGTGGACTTGGTCAGTGTAGGTCGGTGGCTCTTTTTAATGAGGCCCAAAATGTCTTCGATGGCTGCTTGAAGTGTTTGTTTTAAACCAGGGGGGCCTTTTTGGTGTTACCTTGCTTCTGTCTGTAGTTATTGTTAGATTTTTGGCGTTTTGGGCATTGTTTGTTGTAGTTTAGTCCTTACAGCACTTGTAGGTAGAAAGATGTGATCCTAGGTAGTTGCGTTTTCATATCTAAAACCTATTTTTTCCATCTTTGAGAACAGAGGTATGAAATTTATCCAAGTGATGCTGCAGAGCATCGCGGAGGGAGAAAGGGATGAAAACAACCCAAACCTCATCCGAGTCAACGCAACAAAAGCCTATGAAATAGCCTTAAAGAAATACCATGGTTGGGTGGTGCAGGGTCTCTTTAAGGTAAGTGGTCAGACTGTAGAATTTGTTTTGTTGCTTCTATTACTAAAGTGGGACCTCCATGTACTTTGTTTTCCAACGATATACCTCAGTCCAGTGAGACAGCCTATTAGTTACTGTTGCATAGTTTTAATTCATCCTATCATGCTTATTAAATTATAACTTTGTGTGTGGGCTTGCTGATAGGTCATGTAGCACTGTACATTAATAATAAAGAAGATAGTTGACACACAGACAGTAACAAGGATCATGTACTAGACAGGTGGCGATAGTGCCTCAATAGTTATGGTTGAGTCAGAAAAGACTTACTTTGAAGAAAAACACGTTTTACACGTCCGAGCCCAACACCGGATAGCGGAAGAATGCACAGCATGTGAATCTACCGCACTACATGCCAAAATCATATGCTTACAGGGTAATATTTTTCTTTTTTTCCCCATAACTTAAGTCTTGTTTGAATCTGCATATAAAACAGGTGAAAGAGCTACAGAAAACATTGAGCAGAATTACATGGAACTTGACATGAAAATGGAACTTGGTTTGGTGTAAATCCGTTCAGTAGTTTTAGAGGAATTATTAGAAAAGTGTGTTTTGTAATCTTCAAATTGTTCTAGCTTGTCGAATGAGATAGAGCTATCGGGGCTGTGAATCTGTGAACCCAGAATGAAAAAAATTAAACAAATCTGATGGTATGAGGGAGCTTTTCCCCATTATCCATTTTCGGTCTGCAAACCCAAAGTTTGGTCCATGGAAACCAAGCAAGGAGCTAAAAAAATGTCAGGTGAGCATGCCCTAACCAAAGGCTCCAAGGGTTGGGGAAGGTGGGGTTTTGACCAACCAACCCCAAAAAGAAAAAAAGAAAAATATTGCCTGGGTATTGTATAGTGATTGCAGACTTAGTGACCGGTCCACATAAATTGGTTAGATGCCCAGCATGGGTAAAGGAGTTTGCAGGTCTGCAGACCCAAATCCAGATCTTTAAAGACTCACATTTATAAAAAAGAATTGCATGTTTAGGCCACAGGCCAACCTGAAGGCCGTGCATAACAGAAGGTGGTCTCCTGCAGCTAACCACGCCTTCACACGGCAAAAAACTGCACAGTGGGATAGGATATTCTTTCATAGAATCTAGAGGAAATGTAGCTTTTACAAAAATCGAGAAATTCGCTGAAAAAATATGGCTAAAGTTATGGTTACATTCGATTAAAACACAATCTGAAAAGATTGAAAAGAACCTCAAATTCACCTAATTATGCCAATAAGTAAAATGCATAAAAACACAACCTCATTAAACAACAATTCATGCTCAAATCCAATAAATACTACATTTATAGAGTTCCCTTTTTATCATTTTAAGGGATATATGATATCTAATCTACAGTGCTATTTATGACATTTGTCATTCCAACTGTCACATCAAGGTTGAGGTCCTAAGTACTGCATTAGGTTTACAAGATATCGTGTGCATTGTTTTTGTGCGAGTTAGCGATTGCGGCCCTACCCATAAATTTCCATATTTTTCTGCCTTTCATTGTTATTATAGCTACACTTTGTGTTTAGGTGATAATTTAAAGAGGCTTGACAGGCAAACATTTTTAAAAGAACACAATTTAAAAAGGAATTACTGGATATGATGTGTTTCAAGTGAAATAGATGTAGTTTTTTGCAGAATGAGAGCAGGTATGGACAGAGCGTGATTTGGTAGCGTTGCAAAGCTTTCAGGAAAAACAAAACGTTGGCAAAGGCAATAGGTCTTTCCTTCATAACACAAGTGCCAAACTGTTGGTGTTACCAATATTACTCTGTAAAGTACTGTAAAAAAAAATACTGGAGGAAAAGCAAATATATTTTTTATGGTATCACAAAATTTTACATGCATCGAGTTCATTGGTTTCAATCTTTGTAAAGGGCATGGTTAATCTTTAAAAAAAAATTCAGTCAGGAATGTCTAAACGGAATAGAAGAAAAAGGAAGCTTTTTCATTCTGAAGCATGTACCAAAGCCTCATATATTTTCCACAGGATACAGCCAATTGCTCATCTGCAGGAGCCCAGGGAGAAGATTTGAAACTTCAAGAGGTGTGTCATGCATGCTAAGTACGCTTTGTGCTACATATGCCAGCTTAGTGAATGCATAAGGTTGCTGAGCCCCAAAACCTTAAACGCCTTTTGTGCGCCAAAGCTGTGCTTTCATGCAGTATGTTGAATGCAGGGAATATAACAAAAACAACCCTTAAAGTCTGCTATTCAGCCACACCCTAGGAAAATGATCCCTGTTGATGTGCCTATGCAGACAAGCTGAGAGGAAGGGAACGAACAGTGAGGAGTGAAGTCTATATAAGCAGTGAAGCAGCATAGGGAGAGAGCTAGACAAATCATGTACACTCATGGAGTGCTGAATGAAAAATAAAAAACTAGGGAAAGGATTAAACTCAGCAAATCAAAAGAATCATAAAGAGGCTATGCTCCGGGAGGGGACAACCACAAGAATAGGAGTGCAAGCCATTGAACAAGAAGCAAGCAAATGAGAGTGACAATAAAACCAACCATCGGTAAGCAGTGGGCAGGCTGTAAGCTCTCTGTAAGTTCACAATACAGCTTTTACAACCAGACATCTTG
The DNA here is from genome assembly GCF_031143425.1 of Pleurodeles waltl. NCBI lineage: Eukaryota > Metazoa > Chordata > Amphibia > Caudata > Salamandridae > Pleurodeles > Pleurodeles waltl. The sequence continues at coordinate 869,736,709 of NC_090450.1, forward strand.
TGTTGTCTGGTAGACTTTACCTAAAACAAAACCAGCTGCAACTGACTTGAGTGTGAAGACTGACGCTTTGCAACAATGTAAACAATAGTGTACCAGGAATTCCCACCTCCTCCCCTATACTTAGTGTTTGTACTCTGTATCATACCACAATTATTTCCTTAACCTTCCACATAGCAGAGTAGACAGCCATAAACTAACCCAGTATGACATATTAGAGCAATAACAGTAAATCCTGACCTCCCTATGAAGCGCTCTCTTGATGCAATGCCATGGTCTCCGGCCCTCACACCAGGAAATTAAAGACAATTTCAGTCTGGGAAAAGGCGAATTCTTGGGCATTACCAAATGGAAGCTTCGTGCATTTCTAATTACATCTGAATAGCGTTTCATACCCCTTGTGAGGTGCCAAAGATCTATTATATTCTGTACTATAACGCTGTTTGATTTATCCGGGAAGAGATCCCCAATCCCGATATCTTCCTTTGTCCCCTGTCAAACCATTATTTGTGGCATTGAAACAAAAGCCTGCACATCACTTGTGCTAATCAGCTGCAGAGCACCCAACATATGATGTTGTTCTGGTAGCAAAACAATTCTGCACATATTCGTAGTTCATGAAAACCAAAAGGTCCACTGAGTTCAACCTATTTCTTCTTGTCGTAATTTTCAGAATTATGTATAGCAAAATGAGTTCTACATATTTAGTTCACCCAGATTTTTTTGCTTTTTGATCACCTCGTTTTTCCGACTTTTACTGTTGAGTCTCACTACTAGAGTCTCACTCACGATAATTGGACTGCACATGTTTACAGCAGGGTCTACTTCGTAAGATAAGGTCTCTGCGACACAGCTAGGGGCACTGAACTAGTTGCATGTGAACGTGTGTGGGCTGCATGTGTGAGTATATCATTGTGCACAGCCAGGTAACTGCATATAGGTAGTCGGGCCAGAGTAGATCGTGACCTGGGGTGGGCCTTATAATATAAGGGGCTTTCATAGATAAGCACTGTTAGAGCCAGAGCTTTTCATCTAAGGCTCTTGCATGCAGGGACCCCTAGTGGTCGGACCTTTGGCTGCATCTTTAAATGGTCTGAGTATGCGAAAGAAAGACTCCGACACATGTTATATTGATTTTACTGCTTTATTTAAAATATATTGTGACAATGATTTTTGATGAGCAATGCTGATTCATAGTAAATGCATTTGAACATGAGTCTATTGGTTTTAATGGTGAATCTTTCTATTGATTATTCCATTTGCTTTAATTTGACAAAGCCAATAAGCTTGCATTATATAGTGATGTGGGGACCACGGGACAAAGCCAGGAGGCCTGCTTTATTTCAAATGACACTGGCATTTGTGATTTTTGGGGCTATGACCTACTAGGGTCAAACATGATTTTAGGATGTCACCAAAGGAATTTCTATATGCCTGATCTATATGTTTGTAAATTAATGTGTGTGTAGTAAATGTACGGTTTCATTTTCAAAGAAAACGTACTGACTGGGCTGTCATTTAATTCAGTGTTATTGCATGTCAGCAGATGGAGATTACTATCCTACACCACCTCCCTTGAGTAGGCCTTTGACTGCTCTACTTTGTTACACTTTGGGAGTCCAGCGCTAGAAGGGTGGGTGGGTGGGGGGGTACTTTGTTCCCAGTAAGGGGACGATTGTGGACCTATCACTTAAGCAGTCCTCACATCCTGCACAACTAATAACCCAATTTTTACATTATGTAGTTGTGATTTCTGGTGAGAAAGAACAGTTTTTACCAATCTTTGATACTCTTGTTTGATGACTGAACTCAAACATTATTTTCTGTGTAAAAATGTCATATTCTGAATGTTCACAGTATCAACATTCTGTTTACAACAAGGTACCCATGCATGCCATGCAACCTTTAAGTACGCTACCAACCTAGATTTAAAATAATTGATGGAAACTATTCCATGTCGTAAACGCTTGCAATGAAAAGTATGCCTCTGCTTTGACAGTGACAGACCTCACTTCCGTCTCTAAAGGCTCTCTGTCTGTGTCTGTTTATGCCTGAACATCACCCATGCAGACTTTTCATTGTCATTAATAAGCTGCAAGTCCAGATGGGAGTTTGAAAAATAACTCCTGGTCCTATTTCCACCAAGCAGAAATAACCCCCAAACCGATTACTTTGTTTTGGATTTTCATACTTTTTTTCTCAACTGTGATGCATTGCTTTGGGTTCAAGTAATGCTGCTAGTGCTGCACACAGTTTTCAGCCGCAGACCTACATTCTTGATGAATCTTGTGTAGTGACAGTTGTCTAGTGCATGCATGCACTCTGACAGTTGTGATTATTTCTAGGTATGTAGTCACACCTTCTGTACTGGGCAACTTTCTGGGGGACCTGGACTTGTCAGGGGGCTCCCGGGCACAATCATAGGGAGTCTATCTTGGTACCATCCCCTTTTGTCATTAGGCTTCAGTTCATGTTTGGGTGTTCTCTTGCTTGTCCATCCCCACATGGCTAGTGTTCCCTATGGTGGTCAGTCCATCTGATGTGGAGCAGCTCGACCAGGAGTTGCCAACTATTTCCTCTACTTTTGGATCCAGCTTTATGGTCCACCTTCTTGTTCTCCTTGACTTCACCCCAAACATTTCTGGATGCCTGAAATGTGAACCTAAGGGTGGGGTGGTCTTTTGAGCTTTCAAGTGAAAGTGCAGCTTCAGCCCACTCCAGAAGACCAGCTCAAGACACCAGCCTTTCTGTCCCAACCTGTTTTGTTGGTCCTGATACAATTGCAGGTACCAACCTCAGTCACAGTTGCTCTAGCTGAGCTACAGGGGTTGGATAGTGTACTGTGGTTTCATCTGCCAGGTATTTTCTCTGCTCAGGGCTCTGTTAGGATAGCAGAACACTGATCATAAGACTGGAGTTGGTCCTTGTGGTCACCATTACCAAACAAACCTACCACATTGCCATGGACAAGACTTTGGAAATGTTTTCGTTAAAATTCCAGCAATGCCAACCAAGATTTGAGTCTTATAGCCTATGCTAGGCCTGGCTGTTGAGCTATAGTCCTCAGTCAGACCTAGAGCATCTGGAGAAAACCTGTTTCTTAGTGGATCTTCTAAGAGTCAATCAACAGAAGTTCAGGTTCCTCAAGGACAGTTAAATCTTTGTATCCTGAGAATCCCTAGCTCAGTGTGTGATGAAAAGAGTTTGCTGAAGAATCCTCCCACATAGACATGGACAAATTTCCAGGGAAATTGTGTAAACAAATGTACGAAGCTGGTGGTTTTTTCCTGAGACAGGTGAACTCCAGTGCCATTGTGGTGAGGCACAACATCCTCTGTCATGAGTTTGACCAGCACACCATCTTGCTCCCTGTCTGTGCCAAGGAAGGTGCAGGTTGATGCTTGAACTATACAAAGAAGCTCTGACATAGAAAGTGGTGATGTCTTGGCACCCCACTGCTGCTGTCAGGACCATGAATTCTGGTCTGGTCAGCCAGAGGAAGTTGTGACTTGAGCACTCCAATTTGAAACTGGAGTGCCAAGAAATCGTCCTCAATCTTCTCTTCGAAGAGAAGAACTACTATTAGCCCCCTAATGGAAGTTTATCTGTTAGCAGTACAAGACGAGTATGCTCACAACGGAGTTGCTGTGCGACATCCAAGTGGTACTGCTAATACCTCTGCAACTCTTTCAGCCAGTAACGGTCTTCCAGTCTTTGAAGCCTATGGAGCCTTTTTGCTCCAAGTCCAGGTTTCTCCTCTTCAGTAAACATTCAGTTGAAGAGTAGGTGCATCAGAGTGAAAACTGTTACCCCTCTGCCCCCAGATGTCAATAAATTCAATTAATTTACTTGGTTCAGCTGCCCTCTTTGGCACCATCTACGTAAGCACACTGCACCCCATCAGTTGTGGTGAGGGTAGAAGGGAAGGCTTTCACCTGACTACCATCAAACAACCAAATACCACAAATGCAGTGATGAAAAATAGCCACACCCATGCATGCTACCTTTGCCCTGGTCTACATTCTGTGTAGTACGGTAACAATAGTAATATGAATAGTAATAAATCCAAGAACCGCTGCAAGAGTTGTACAGACTCCTCCTTTTAGGAGCAATCAAGTTGGTTCGGTCCCTAAAAAGGGGGCATATTTACTACTCCCATTATTACCTGCTAAGCAAATCGTAGAAGAGCTCCGCCCCATGCTAGAACACTACTATCTGATTCGGTTCCTCCTCATGCAGACATTGAGGCAGTCAAAAGCTATTTGCTAGGCCTAGTGTACTCCTTTCCTCTCATTTAACTCCTATTGCCTCCCCGTATATGAACCCATTCCCTGCAGTGTTGATACTAGTACTGTTTGTGCCGTTGGCCTTCTGTGACATTAATGTATTTTGTGTAGGACTTTTTTCTTGCTGGCCTTAATATAAGCTAGACACACAGGTTTGTTCATTTATTCAGTGACACAAGGTGGCCATGAATGCTGCACAGGACCATAAAGGTTGTACATGTCATTAGAGGTGAGTATCATTAATGACGTTAACAAGAATGCATTATGAACCTAAAGAAGTTGTATGACAACATACAACATGGTATCTGTTGTATGTAAGAAGTTGTTAGGGCCTGCTCGGAGGGCTGGGTGGACCCCCTTGAAGACTACTACTGTCAGAATGCGATGATAGCCTCCAGCTCTTCGCGATTTCCTCTCAGTTGCACATGATAAAGGCGCACTACCTCTGTTGTGCCTACCTCAAGCCGGCCACACTGCATTGTGCAGGTCTCTTCCCTAGCCCTGCCTGTACATGCTGTGCACACGATTCTGCTGACTTCTACCACATGGTCTGGCTATGCCCTGGGATTCAAAGGTACTGGACTGCTGTGGTGAGGGAACGGACAGATGTACTGGGCTGGGAGGTGCCCCTTTAATGCTTCTATTTGGAGTCCTAGAAGAAGGAATGGGGGCTCAAGAGCAGACTGAACGTTCTTGGGAACTGCCACTGTGGTGGCTAAGCGAGACATAGCAGTCTGCTGGGAGAATCCTGCCCCTCCCATACTGTAGCAGTGGAAACGGGGGTTGACTGATGTGCGCAGCAGGTGAAGCCTGTTTATGAAGCCCCTGGATGCCCCTCGAATCATCGCATTTTGCAAAAATGGCTTGGACAAATGGAATGAGCCTCCTGCCTCTTAACACTAGATGTCCATATATCCTCTCTGAATATTTATCCTACTGTATTTCACATGTTTGTATTGTGGTTTACCAGATAAATATTAGGATGCATTGTCTGTGTACCTCCATCTGTGCGAAAACCAATAAAATTGTTTATAAAAAACAGAAAATTGTATGACCAGCTGATAGCGAATTACAAAACCTTATACTGAACTTATGTGATTTATACATTCAGGACACCGGTGCAGCTTCAGGGCAGTTTTAAATTCACTGCATGAGGAAGATAACCTGATGTCTGAGCATGGGTGCTTGGTCAGGGAGCGCTAGTGGAGTGGATCTAGGAGATAGAAAAATCGGAACCTCAATGGCCCACATGGAGTTTTAAGAGGTTTTTGACATTGAGTGGCAAATCCAAGATTCTTGGTGGAATATATTTTGTCAAATTGTCCGCCAGGTAGCTAGGAAAGATTGTGTTAACTGCTTTAAATATGTCAATAGTCTTTTGAGTTTCCTGTCTTATTTTGATACCCTCCTAGCTGTGTGTCACAGGGATATGGTGTCAAAGCGTTTAGGAAGGTTGTCTAAAATTTGAGTGGTGAAATTAATAACCTTAACCAAATGGAGTGGAGTAAAGTTTTGGCATTGTCCATTGGGACAAATGAGAGTATTTTCCCAATGTTAGTACTTGATGCTGAGCTAATGTGGCAGTGGCGGTGGTAAATTATTCCTTACACATTTAATGGTTACAAAATCTCTCTAGGTATTCTAGCTCACATAAAGGTGTTGGATGCTAGGTGTTTTCTGGGGGCATGGGAGTTGAGCAGAGAGATTTTTGGGTTATTCAGTGTTTAACAACAGGCTGACAGAGATGCGTGACTGGAAATGGTTAGAGAAGATGGGAATAGAGAATATAATGTGTGTGTCAGTGTAAAGATTGTAGAAAAAGCAAAAAGAAGAAGAAATCAACATGGGCAGTCCTGTTATACTGATGTTGTGGGGTTGATGCCCAATTTAACATGGGACGACCACAATGACCAAATGCTGCTGATTAACCGACATGTATGAGGATAGGCGAGTGATTATTGTGTTGTGCAGAGAAAATAAAGTTTTCCTCATAAGAGAGTTTGGTTCATTGGAGGGTGCAAAAGCCCTTTGGAAGGGACTTCGACTGTGCTCGATGAGAGATGTTGTTAGATGTTTGAAAACTAGTTATTGCGATATCTTGGAAAGGAATGGGAGCTAGGATACCAGACCAGGTGATTTATTTTTTTTTGGTGATATTATGTAGGAAGCTGGTTCTTTTTATATGATATATCAAAATGAGCTCTATCGTGCAAAGAGTCCAGGGGGCTTCCTTACCAGTGGACAGGGGCTTGCTCTAGCAATCCCAAGGTGCTCTTGTAAGGGATAATGTACTCAAGCAGTGTTAGGCTTATCAAAGAGGAGTCTTTGACATCTGCAAATACACACGACTCAATAGGAGGTCCACACCAATTTAGGAAAAAAAACAGTATCTTTATATATGTTTTGGCACCAGAATCAATACGATCAGGTAAGTATGTTTTGCAGGAGGAAAGAACAACAAATACGGCAAATAGGTAAAGTACAGCGACTTACAAGTCCAATCTCCTGGACTTAAGGTGAGTATTATGCATGGGTCAGGACCACACCAGCAGGTCACACCGGGTGGCACTGGGGCAGCCAGGTACATAGGGTCCGTGGACCGTCTGGTGTCCATCACTGGTGGCGGTCGAGGTGGAGGGAGCCCACAAAAACACGCTGCAGGCATTGAGTAGAGGACCAGTTCAGATGAACTAACAAGTGGGGTGAAGTCTCACAAGCCTGTGGGATCTACTTCTCGGTCAGGGGCATCTGGGTGCAGTGGACTGTGTGGGTTGCCGTCACCGGAGGCGGACATGGTTGAGGGGGGCTTGCACAGAGACTGCAGGCGTCGGAGTGAAGACTGCAGTGGGGAAACACACAATGGACTTTGTCACTTGAGGCTGGGGACCAGGTTGGCACCGTTGGCCCACTTCAACAAGGGCTAGGAGGCTCGGTGCGCTGCTACTATCAGGCAGCGGTTTTGGTGGTCCTGAGTCCTCTTCAGTGGTTCCTGGTTTCCTGCAAGGGTGCAGGGGAGCAGCTACTCCACAGGACTTCCTTAGTACAGGGGTGAAGGCTGGCAGTCTTCCCAGGCTTTTGGAAGTTTCAGCAGCTGGAGGACGAGGTGACGTTTGCATAATTGTCGAAGTGGGCAGGCAGGCTGGCAGGGTTGGCGCTGAGTCGTCACCACTAGTCAGCTTTTACATCTGTGGCATGTCCTTCAGGTCAGTGGGATCTGATTTTCTGGCACCAGGGGCTCCCCTATGTACTGAGTTTAGGGGAGCATAGGGTAGTAGCCAATGGGCTACTTACCCCTGGGGTCACTATGCTCCCTATATGACCACTGCATGTGGGAAGTGGGCATAACCCTGCGCCAGTTTCTACTTCTACCAACACCAAGATGGCTGATTTCAAAATGTGGTATCCACATCAGGTAGCTTACCTTAGGGGTGGGATGATCTGAAGGGTGGGCACACATCTCTGAATGATACACCCCCCTCCCCCCCCACCTCTAGGTGCCAAATGGTGTCTGAGTGAAGCCAGATATGAATACCAAGGGCGGTGGGCTTCTTTAAAGCCTGCTGCCTTGGAATGCAGATGTGCAGGTCATCCTGTTTGGTGGGGTGTGAAACCCCACCAAAGCAGGCTTTGTTTCTGACCGCCCAAGAGCAAAGGCTCTCACCCTAGGGGGTCAGAATCGTGTCTTGTGGTCGGCAGGCTAAAACTAGTCAGTCCGCCCAATGGTAGTTGGTAGGTTTTCAGGGGGCACCTCTAAAGTGCCCTCAGGTTGCATGCATTAATAAATCCATCACTGGCATCAGTGAAGGTTTAGTAATATGATATATTTGATACCAAACACCCCTATTTTCAGTGAAGCCATCATCTAACTGGGGTACTCATATTGGCCAGTGTCCAGCACATGTACTTAAATTAGCTTCCCTGTTAACTCACTACGTCTAAAAATCGCCAAAGACATAGCACAGGTGTATCTGCTCTTGCAGATATGCCCTCACATGTAATATAATGCATCCTGCTTTAAGGCTGCAAAGCCTGCTGTAGGGCATATATTGCATGCATTGTTCGGTGGCAGGGCATACAGGCTGTGCACAAGTCGTGTTTTCACTTTTAGCTGCACCAAGGCACACCTCCTGCAATGGCAGTCTGCATGTACAAGGTGAGGGGTCCCTGAGGGTGGCACAATACATGCAGCAGCCCCTGGAGACCCTCTATCAGTTATTTCTACTTCTTATCATTTCTTTGGCACCTATGCCCTAGCTACCAGGGGTGCTATTTACTAGGGACTTACGAGGGGCAAAGGAATTGCCAACTGGGGAACAATTGTGCAGTTTTAGGGAAAGAGATCTGGCACTGGGGACTTGGATAACAGGATCCTAGTGTGCTTTTAGTCAAAATTGCATCATGCACCATGCAAAAAGTGGGAGTGATTATGTCAAAAAGGGGCACTTTCCTACACAGTACTACTGCAGCTTTGAAATGGTGTTGGTAGATCCCAGTAAGAAGGTAGAGGTTAACTAACGAAGTTGAAAAGAGAGTAGCTTTTAAGAAAGGGGCAAGGTTTTAATACTTAGTGAGCTCCAGGAGTCAGATAGGGTTCAAAATATATTTGGAGCGGTTGTAGCTGAATAAGCTGTCAATTTGAGTCAGAATGGAGGAGGGATAGGGGAATGGTTTGTTGTGGAGAGTCTTTTAGATAGTGGTAATATTGGAGGAAAAGTATGCTGCAAAATCTTTGGCAGTGAGTGAGGAATGGGTGATGAGATTGCATTGAGGGCAGATTAAGTTGTTGAAAGTATGTGCTAGACATTGGGATATATCTGTAATGAGGTGAAGGGGTTTTAAGTAGGTAGGGTTTGCTTGGTCCAAGGATAGTGATAATTTGTGTGTAATTTTGTCTGTTTTGGGCTTAAGCCATTTGTTGAGTAGCATCCTTTGTTTTAAGTGAAAAAATATATTTTCTAATTTTAGGTTGTGTGCATGGTGTAGCAGGTGAGAATGTATCATGGAGTGTTTAAGGCATGTTTTGCTGTTAGGTTAAATTTATCAAAGGAATGTTGAATGGTGCATAGGTATGCAATTGTTGTGAATAAGGTCCATGAAGGAAATCTCTGAAGTGATTCCTTGTTCTGATAAGAGAGTATATGATTGAAGGAAGAAGGGTGTTAATGGTGTCTAAAGACGTTGTGGTCAGAGGGGAAGGTGTTGAAGATAGGAGAAAAGGTGAACTTGTGTGGGGGATGGAGACTTGCCCTGTTTATGTGTAGGTGAAGACTGTGTCACTGAGTGGCCAGGCTGCAGTTCAGAAAACATTTTTTTTAATTTTTGCATTGAGGTATAAATTGAAGTCAGTAGAAATAAAGTAGTGCGATTAAATATTAAGGTACTATAGATTCTCAGTGACGGAACTAATAGCACCTTGTTGCTGAAAGAGTGTTGTCTGGAAAAGGGACAATGATGAGTAGAGTGGAATTCCTGCACCCAGGCCCAGGTAGTGAATGGGTCTGGAGGAAGCTGTCATAGTGGTTCTGTTAATTTAAATGCAACTGTCTGTTGTTGATTAGTAGTGTGTACAACAGCCATGCCCAGTCTGGCTAGAGATCTGCTTGAATATCAGAGCTATTGGAATCTGGCCTTTCCTTGGAGTGAGTCGAGGTGAAGAGCTATAGTACTCATAGTTGTCTGTAAATGTTTTATTACAGACTGCTTTGATGTTCGATGGACAGACACTGAATTCACAGGAGTGTTTCAACAATCTCAAAAGGTAGCTTAGTGACTCCAGGGTTTGCTTAGTGTTCCTTCAAAGTGGATAGAAGAGGAAGTGGATGGAAGACTTTGGATGGTGTCTTCTATGTATGAACAAATAAGGTGTGGGGAGGGGGTGAAGTTTGGAGGCAGTATATAGTAGACTGGTATATCCCTTTTGGGAAGATATAGACATAAGTGGAGTGTGCCAAAAAGGATGCTTTCATTCGGCAGAATGTTCAGTTGGATATGGGCAGTAAAGATGAGATGGTGAGAGCTGCAGATAACTGCAGGCATACACTTAATGTGACTCTGAGCCTGTGTTTGCAGATGAACATGGGGAGTCCTTTAATGTTAACCACAAAATGTTAGGAGGCTTTGAAAGGCAGATGCACAAAGTTATGAATGTGAGCCAAACAGTACAATACACATTTTCTTGCTGCTGGAGCAAACCTGTTTTGTCATTTGAATAAGTACAGTATAATGTGTGTACTGATTTATGCATTGCCTATTGGTTATAGAACTGTGCTGATCAAGGTTGGTGTAGCTGGTGTACAATATAAGGAGGAGATGCATCCCTATGAGAAGCATATAATCTGGGTGGAAATAATGAGTCAAAAGAGAACACTTGTAGTTCTCTTTTAAATCACCTGTGTGAGTGAAGATATTCCCAGTGTGCATAAGTGAGATGGGTTCTGTTGCATGAACTTTGTACCATTTGTCCATGACTATTGGACAAATAGTACAAAGGTGACACACGCTGCACATCTCATCACACTATTCCACAGGTATAGGGACATCACTCTTTCATCACCTGTGCAGGCACTTCCTTGACTTAAAAATTAACCCACCTAGCTATAATGCTGCTGCCTAAATGGGTATTGTGGTGTTGGAAGAGAACCACCATCATAAGGTACACACAGTTTTGCACCTCTGAACCTTCCACTATGTTCAATAGAGGCAGAGTGGTTATGTTTCTTGATTAAGAATTTACCTCAAAGAACAAAAGACAAGGGGCGTCTGGGAGGAATAGTTTGTTTAATTAAATATTATGGCCAGGAGAGCTGCTATAGAACCGGACTCTGAGGACATTTGTACATCTGATTGAAGCAGGTTTGTATACATTTCTCTGAGTGTCATAAAACCATAAACATTATTTTCTCTGTAATCGATGCGAACAGTTGTCATGGAGTCATAAATAGAATTCCAGATAGGAAAAGCAGATGGGCCTTCACCTGGCATGGACACAGTGTGAGCCAGCGAGAAGGTGTCCAGATGTCCAGCCTGAGGGGCGTGTGGTTGCTGCATGTGTGTGCTGTCCTGATTGGCTAAGTGTACCTAACTACCTGTGGCATCTAAATTTATGGTGTTTTGGGGAATGTGTGCATCCCTCTGGCCATGTGTGTTTTATTGGGGCCACTCTTCAGGGACTATTGTGGTGTTGCTGCCTGTCTGTGGGATCTGATATACGTTTTCCTGTTTGTGCGTTTGGCTCTCTAAGTGTTAGCCCACCTGTGACCTCCCAGTCATTAACCTCGGGCCTAGGCCTCAGAGCCTGCCTGACTACATACCTACAAGCCGGGGTTGACGGAGAGTTCATGACGGGGGAATATAATAATGGTGATGCAACTTTGTTTGTGTTTATAAAAGTATTGCTGGGCACATCAACATCAATTAATACATATCAACATTCCCCGCTCTAGTTGAATTTTCAGCTACACCATCAAACCTGCATATCGTGACAGTCACATTGTTGGTACCCTGTCCCACTTCCCTCACTACTTGTACTGTACCCAATTTGGGAGCAGCGTTTTTACAGCTGGAAACTCACACTTGTAGGAACCACACAAACCGTAAATCGACAAAAACAGTCAAACTGGGGGAACCAGGAAAACAAGTTTGTAAACACTCCTGCTCAGGGGCATCTCCCTCGACTCGCATATCTTTCTGTGGTCGGTGCAATTCTTGAATGGCAAGTGTCAGAGTTCCATGTCATTTTCAGGTAACAAAGTGCAGCAAGATGCACTGATCTTCATTCACACCTCACCCTTCCTCACGGTCATCAAGGCTAACAGATATCAATGATGCCTCACCATGAGGCGGTAGATCTCAGTTCTTCCTTGTTTGCATTAAGGTCGAAGTCAGTGCTGTTCATCATTTTGACCATTTCCACTGGGTTATTTGCAACCAGCAGGCATTCGTTTTTGTCTGTAAGGTGAAGAAGGGTATGGACCCTCCGGATGATACTTTGGTGTTGGTGAACAGTCTAAACGCCTCAGTAATGTCCTTGTACTGAGCACTGCCAAAATAATCAGCAGTTCTTTTTCTTTGAGCCTGGTGCAGCAGTCTTGTTTTCTTCCTCAGCGGGTGCTGGTACAGTTCACGCAGATCTTCTCCAGGGATGACCAGGGTTGGGGTGTGCTTGGTGACTAGAGAGCAGAGGCCACGCCATCCAGGGACGAGCTGGGTGTAAGCAGACTTGTTGCACTCCAGTAGGTGTCCATCATCGTTGAGGTACCCATTGCTTGTCTGGAATGTGCAGTATTGTGCTACAGCTTTCATTCATGCCCAATGAAATGGTTTCTTTGACTCTCAAAACATAAGGAATACAGTGTGCATTTCCTTAGAATTAGGGGTTGTCCCTTCCCTTCCCTTCCCTTCCCTTCCCTTCCCTTCTATTAATGTGTACCTATCTATCTCAGTGTCCCAGATCTCCTGACACTGGGTATCTATGCTGTTGTTCTACCCTTCCCTATGAGACCCAGTTCCCTTTATATCATCGATTTGGATGGCCCTGCACTGAAACTCCATGTCTGTTGTCCGTTTATTGTCAACGAAGACAGCCCAAGACACACTAAGGGGCCACCCTGAGACCACAGATGGGAGCAACATGTTTGTGCACTGGTTAGGTGGCTTAGCTACCTCCAAGAATCTCTTCTCTGAAAAATCAGTGCCAAACAATGTCCTCCCCTCTAGCTCCCTTTCTGCGCATCCTCTGTAGCTCAGTTTGGATATCGCTAGGCTCGGCCAGAAGGTACAATGCTGTGGGGTTGGTCTCGTAGCAAGTTAGGATTACTACTGTCCTATGGGGCCCTACTCTTAGGTTGAATTTGGCCCTAATTCTACATAGGTAGAGATGGAGGAGGCATTTTCTTTTCCAGGGGTTATCTCTTGGGACAAGTACAGCCTATATGGCCCTGCTGCATGTGGTATCAGCAAACAGACATAACATGACTTGACTGAGGTATTGAAGCCCACGGCGGTCATGTGCCGATACCCTGTGTTGTGTGAAAGGGCGCTGTGTAGTACGTGTGGAGTGCTATTGCTGGGTGCGTTGTAATTATAGGTGCTGTGGGAGAGGTCCCTAAGCAAGTGCTGTGGTTATCTCTAGATAGTCTCCATTAGACTAGACTGTTCTTTGGAAATTCATGGATGCGGTAGCATCCCTAGTACAGAGGATGTATAAATACATAAAACACATAACTTATGAAACATTGTAGGCCTTGATGATTCCATTGAGGGTACGGATGTGGAAAGTCCTTGAGGTGGGTTGTGGCTCTTGCTCCTGTTGGATGTCAAACTTCTTTAGAGCAGTTTGTGGCTCTGAATCCTGCTAGGGATACTGGTGCAGCTGCTGAGAAGGCAATGGCTCGCTGTAGTGGTGGTGCACTTAGCGGCTCTGCTGAAGGCCTGTTGGGCAAGAGCTACATTTTGTTGTTATAAAAGAAAGAATATTGTGCCAATGATTAATTCCTGTGTTTCCGTGAATTAGTAAGGCACCAAAAGGTGGCCCCATTAACCCCTTCGCTGCCAGGCCTTTTCCCCCTCCTGTGCCAAGCCTTTTTTTGGCTATTTGGGGCAGTTCGCGCTTAGGCCCTCATAACTTTTTGTTCACATAAGCTATCCATGCCAAATTTGCGTCCTTTTTTGCCAACATCCTAGGGATTCTAGAGGTACCCAGACTTTGTGGGTTCCCCTGAAGGAGACCAAGAAATGAGCCAAACTACAGTGAAAAGTTTTATTTTGTTCAAAAAAATGGGGGAAAAGGGCTGCAGAAGGCAGCTCGTGGTTTTTTCCCTGAAAATGGCACCAACAAAGGGTTTGCGGTGGCAAGATCACCATCTTCCCAGCTTTCAGGAACAGGCAGACTTGAATTGGAAAACCCAATTTTTCAATAAAATGTTGACATTTTACTGGGACATACCCTGTTTTTACTATTTTTGGTGCTTTCAGCGTCCTTCCAGTTAGTGACCAAAATGGGTGAGTAACCAATGCTGGATCCCAGAAAGCTAAACATTTCTGAAAAGTAGACAAAATTCAGAATTCAGCAAGGGGTCATTTGTGTAGATCCTACAAGTGTTTCCTACAAAAAAATAACAGCTGAAATAAAAACAATTGAAATTGAGGTGAAAAAAACAGCAATTTTTCTCCACGTTTCACTCTGTAACTTTTTCCTGCGATGTCAGATTTTTTAAAGCAATATACCGTTACGTCAGATGGACACTTCTGGTTGCGGGATATATAGGGCTCGTAGGTTCATCAAGAACTCTAGGTACCCAGAGCCCATAAATGAGCTGCACCTTGCAATGGGTTTTTATTCTATACCGGGTATACAGCAATTCATTTGCTGAAATATAAAAAGTGAAAAATAGGTATCAAGAAAACCTTTGTATTTCCAAAATGGCCACAAGATAAGGTGTTGAGAAGCAGTGGTTATTTGCACATCTCTGAATTCCGGGGTGCCCATACTAGCATGTGAATTACAGGGCATTTCTCAAATAGATGTATTTTTTACACACTGGCTTACATTTGGAAGGAAAAAATGTAGAGAAAGACAAGGGGCAATAACACTTGTTTTTCTATTCTGCGTTCTCCCAAGTCTCCCGATAAAAATGGTACCTCACTTGTGTGGGTAGGCCTAGCGCCCACGAAAGGAAATGGCTCAAAACACAACGTGGACACATCACATTTTTTCACAGAAAACAGAGGTGTTTTTTTGCAAAGTGCCTACCTGTGGATTTTGGCCTCTAGCTCAGTCGGCACCTGGGGAAACCTAGCCAACCAGCGCATTTTTGAAAACTAGACACCTAGGGGAATCCAAGATGGGGATCTGACCAGGTTCTGTTAACCAGAATCCTTTGCATACCTCAAACTTTGACCCAAAAAACACTTTTTCCTCTCATTTCAGTGACAGAAAGTTCTGGAATCTGAGAGGAGCCACAAATTTCCTTCCCACCCAGCGTTCCCCCAAGTCTCCCGATGAAAATGGTACCTCACTTGTGTGGGTAGGCCTAGTGCCCACGAAAGGAAATGGCCCAAAACACAACGTGGACACATCACATTTTTTCACAGAAAACAGAAGTGTTTTTTACAAAGTGCCTACCTGTGGATTTTGGCCTCTAGATCAGCCGGCCCCAAGGGGGGCAGAAATGGCCTAAAATAAATTTGCCCCCCCAACCCCCTCGTGGGAGCGAGTCTTGCCTACGGGGTCACTCCCCCTGCGTGACATTGGTGCAAAAAAAAAAAGATCCCCGGTGCCTAGTTGTTTCTGCCCCCCTTGGGGGCAGATTGACCTAAAAGCGGCCGATTTGCCCCCAAGGGGGGCAGAAATGGTCTAAATACAATTTGCCCCCCCCCCCAGGGGAGCGACCCTTGCCTAATGGGTCGCTCCCCATCTCTAAAAAAAACAAACAAAACAAAAAAACCACAACAAAAAAAATTAGCCCTGGCGCCTAGATGTTTCTGGCCCCCCGGGGGCAGATCGGCCTAATAACAATAGGCCGATCTGCCCCCAGAGGGGGGCAGAAATGGTCTAAAATAAATTTGCCCCCGCCCCCCTAGCCCCCTCCTGGGGAGAGACCCTTGCCCACGGGTCGCTCCCATTGCGTGACATTGGCGCAAAAAAATAAATCCCCGGTGCCTAGTTTCTGCCCCTTTGACCTAAAATCGGCCGATCTGCCCCCAAAGGGGGCAGAAATGGCCTAAATACAATTTGCCCCTCCAGGGGAGCGATCCTTGCCCAAGGGGTCGCTCCCCATCTGTAAGACAACAACAACAACAAAAAATCCCCGGTGCCTAGTGCTTTCGACGGCCTAATTAAAATAGGCTGATCTGCCCCCCAGGGGGACAGAAATGGCCTAAAATAAATTTGCCCCCCAGGGGAACGACCCTTGCCTAAGGGGTAGCTCCCCTTGCGGGAAATTTGCGGGGGGAAAAAAAAAAACTCCCTGGTGTCTAGTAGTTTCTGTCCCCTTGGGGGCAGATTGGCCTCATAAAAAGAGGCCTAAGTATAATTTGCCCCCTAAGGGAGCGACCCTTGCCTAAGGGGTCGCTCCCCACCTCAAAAATACAAAACAAAACAAACAAAAAATAAATGATCCCTGGTGCCTAGAGGTTTCTGCCCCCCCCCTGGGGGCAGAAAAGGCCTTTAAAAAATATGCCCCCCCTGGGAGCGACCCTTGCCCAAGGGGTCGCTCCCTTATGACAATTTCATTTTTAAAACCAAACATCACTGGTGTCTAGTGGGCGTTTTGACAGCCGGATTGCTTGTAATCCGGCAGCCAAAACGCTGAGAGAGACTTTAAAGGAAAGGAAATAGCCTTCCTTTCCTTTGAAGCCTCTCTCGGCCTCCCCCACGTGATCGGAAGAGAAATGCAAAGCATTTCTCTTCCGATTGTGCTGGAAGCTGAGCTTCCAGCGCTATGGGAGGAGGCCTTGTGACAATCAGCGGGGGTGGAAGGGGAAGAGCTTCCCCTTCCATCCCTGCCTTGGGGGGATGGGGGTAACCCCACAGAGGGAGCGCTAGCAGTCCCTCTGGGCTCACTGTGCCTCAGGACGTAACCATTACGTCCTGGGCACAGAAGGGGTTAAGGATACCTGCAAGGATGTGGAATTCATATCGCCTGAAACCCGGGACATATTGTTTGGGGTCAAGGGCAACAAGTTTTCATGTTTATTTTGACCTTGGGACAAGTAGACCCACCCCCCCTGCAGCACAAACTCTTTGGTTGCCAGCTTACAGAGAAGGGAACCGTCTGCAGTTGACCTAATGTGTGTCCATATTTTAATGCTGTTCAAACTGTATTTATGGTTCACTAATGAAAAGCCTTCATTATTAGTGTGAGCACTGTAAATAAACGTTGAGCACTGTAAATAAATGTTTTAAAGTCACACTGCACCACTGACAGCAGTTTCAGTAAAAAAACAAAAGTGTACACATGTTTGGAAAGCTTAACAATATGAGGCTACGTATCATGCTCCCAGAATGCTTTCTGATTAGCTGCAAATGTTTGCAGAAGCTTGTAAGCAACAGTGATGATTCTTTTCTTTCAAAATTAAATGCTCAGCAGAAAATGCAAGTAGGAAAAAAAATGTTTTGCTACTATGAAACTTTAGGTGCTATTTCTTAGTCATTTAGTAAAACATGTTGATGCATGCTAGTATTTCCCAAAAAAATTCCGAATGTAAAATCAGTGTAACCATTTTCAACAAGATTATGGGAAGCATGAAAATAAACAAGCACTGGCAAAGCCAGCCGATCCAACCTTTTTGTGAGTCTTTTGGTTTTGTCAATGCGTGTCTTGTTTTGGCATGGCTTATGTAGCACTTTATTGTTGTCGGAGCTGCCAGGTCCTCACCATTGAAACAAAACTGGCAAAAAGAAAAAAGTTTATTGGTCTTGAAAAACACACGTTGCCATCAGTGGCATAACAAAGGCCCACAGACCCCTGCCAGGGAGCCCCCCTCAGCACAGCACCTGCCCTGAGTCTGAAGGGGGAGCCTCCCTCTTCTTTGCGGGGGAGGGGGGCTCCAAATTAGTTACACCACTGATTGCCATAGTAGTACTTGGAAGTGAGCAAAACTACTTTGTGTGCTAATATGCTCCTTGTGGAAGATCAGAATGCGATCACGGACAGAAAAGTCAGCCGATAGAGAAATAGAAGTTTAATAAAAACAAAGTGTCTTTGTTAACGCAAGGCCTAATTAGGAACCCAATTCTTAAAGTCACAACCGTGCATCCATGGTATATGTCTTTGAATTAGTGGCTTCCGCGAATTCATGAGAACTTACAGAAGTAGACCAGGAAATCATACTCCTAGAAAATATTTGTGAACTGTATTTTAGCACGAGCAAATATGCATGTGTAGATTTGCTCATGTGAAAATCTTCTGGGCTTTTACAAGTTCACTTTCCCTCCAACCACTTTTTTCCCAACCCTGGAAGAACTTCTATTTCTGCCATTGTCAGAAGTAAATTTCCAACCTTTCTCATTATGGGAAAAGATTAGAGAAGCGCTGGTGAAAACCCTTAAAACATGCAAGTTAGTAGGTTTGCAGATTCAAAGACATTCCAGCCCTGGAACTATGGGTCACTACTTCCTCCAGTCCCAGTATGTAGATCTGCAGAAAGATGGCAACATAAGGAAAATGGTATAGTAGGGATTGAAATGGCAAGTATTTAAGCCCTACTACAGTAGTAGCCCTGGCATTATCAGAGAGGCTATTATCAGAGCTCTTGCATAATGAGATTGCTGCCATAATTTGTCGCTACACTACATGGCACCAAAGGGATAAGTAGATTATTTTACAGGACAAATAGATTTAAGAAGCAACCTGTCCCATGGACAAGTAGATATTTTATTAAATTCCAAACACCTGACCTGGTTTGGAAATAATTGGTTATTGTTTAGGCACGTATTTATTTTTATGGATTGTTGGGTCTCCCCTCTCCATGCGTAAGTGTACGTCAGAATGGTATGCTTTACGGGATGATTCTCGTGAATGTGTGTAATTTTAACTTTTGGCTGGTGCTGTGTTGGCGTCACTAGCCCTCCAGTACCCTAGTGTGTGCAAGAGGGTGCTATAGGTGTGGACAGTGTATCTGCCTGACATATGAGTAGGGGACGTGAAAAGAGGAGGCGTGTTGTGCTGGGCATTGGTTAGTGATCTCAATGTGCCCTGAGGTCATGTGTATCCCTCTACTTCCGGCATGTGGCGTACAACCTGACCCCCCCAAGGGGTACCATGTGTCTTGGCTACTCCCTTTTCTAGAGGCTTCCTTTGGGCTTCTTTTAATTAGGTTTTTGGCACCTCCCTAGACCTTCGAATGATCTGTTGGTTTTAATTGTCATGAACCCCAGGGGCTTGGAGATTTGTTCACGGCCCCCGTGTGCCTCTGGACTGAGGTGTTCGGGATTGCTATTGTTGCTCCCTTCAATGGTGTGTGCAAGGCCTTGCGTGTTGTTGCCTGATTGCTAGGCCTGGTGTGGGTTGAGCACATTTCTGCTTTCTACTCAGCCTGGAGCTGTGATGGGTGTCTTGGGTTCCCTTTCCTGACACCCCTCTACCTCCCTCCCAAGCCCCCCTCCCCACCACCCACTCCCTCTCTCGGACCATCTCTTTTTGGGCATACAGTTTCTTGCTGCTTTTGGAAAGCTTCGGGGGAAAGAAGAAGGCAAGTAATATGACCCCATTGAGAGTTTGGAGATAGGCCAAGAGCTCAAGTTTGTCCGGATCATAGGAATGGACTTGGATGGTTGGATGTCCTGGCGAGCCCCCCTATACCGACTCAACATCATGCAGTGCTGCACAATCTGTTGGAAGTCATGCGTGTGCTCTGATGGTTATGGGGTCTTCACTACAGAACAAAACAAAGGAGGGGGCATCCGTTTGGCAGGAGTCCGTTAACTTTCTGTGAGCTCTACTGCTGCTGGGGCTAATGCCACAAGACACTCTAGTCTCCTTTTTATTTTTATTTTTATTTTTTAGCTGTCGGCTAAGTGTTACCCCACCTGTAACCTGTCAATCATTAACATCAGGCATAGGTTTCAGAGCCTGTCTGACCATGTACCTACGTGCCAGGAGGGCGGAGAGTTCACAACTGGGCAATCTAATAATGGTGATACGACTTTGTGTATATAAATGTATCACTGTGTGCATTGACATCGATGAATTTAATAATACAGTTATCAGTACTCTCTCTTCCTTCTTTCCAGAAATACTTTAAGATTCTTTCAGAGGTTAGTCTAAATAAGATTGCCCTCTTATCCCTTCTTCCCATGATTCTTGCTTCCTTGGCAGACGAGACGTAGATGGAAAGTATGCCTTGCACCTTGTTTTCCGAACCAGGCATCTTTGGTCTTACAAATAATTTATTGTGGCCTTGAGAAGCACTGAGTCCACCAGATGATAGTCCCTATTGTGATCAAAACTCAGTTCGTCTCCTGCAGTTTTGCTACTCAGTGCACTTACATGGTTGCTAAGAATACATGCCAATAGTATTTGGAAGACAAATGACATAGCTCTCTCACCCAGGATCTCTCACTAAACCACTTGTTTCATGATGTTACATCCAGGGAGTTGACCTACAAAATGCCACAACCTCATATGCTTGTGATTACTTGGCTCCAGTAGGAAAGAGATTACAGTAGTCTGCCTGGCCTACCTTGTGTCTGGAAGTGTACCTGGGTTCCTAGGAAGGTCCAGATGCAGACTTGGAGTGGTAAATACTAGATGTCCTGTCAGTACAACACAAACGAAACATCACTACAGTACCTGGATGGACACTTCATATTATCTCTTCAGTGGATCTCCTTATTTCCAGACCTTTTAAAGAGGCAGCCTCCTTAATTTCTTGAAGCAGGTAAGTAATTCATACTGTTGGTAGCCGTATACCAGATATTTCCATCACTATGATAAATTCAGTCCCATTTTAACTCCAGAACTCTGGTACTTTTGTCTTAGAACAGAGTTTTAACAATCCGAATCCTTGGCACCAAGGCCTCTTAGTTATCTAATGCTCGCTGTCCACCATCCTCCTTGACTTACTTACACCAGGTCTGTCTGTTTGCAGGCTCTGAACATGCAGATCATTTTCCATCCAGCACCTCTATGCTCTTTTTGTGATCTAGGCATTCATATACATCTGCCTTCTTTGTGTAGGTCCCCTGCTTGGGCTGCAGTCTACTAACTTTAAGCGATTTAAGTGGTGCAACTAGCAGCTTTCTTTACCCTCACTGACTGTTTGGGTTGTCCACCCACATGCATACATTATCCACTGGCTTTCTTTCAGTATGGACTCTTGATAACATACTTAAGAGGTGAATAGAAATCCTATGATTGCAACCTTTGGATATTCGGTGACTTCTTTGTTTCAGACCATCTAAATTGATTGTGAAACTGATAGGTTACTCTACATTGAGCTTAATTGGGGGTCACTTCGTTCAGCACAAGCAGCCAACCACTAGGGCTGTCTCAAAGATCCCTAAAAAACGTAACATTAAAGTTTAGCACAAGAATCCGAATGAGACGAGTTGCCCAAGCTGTTATCTTCACTAAACAAAAGAGTGAGAGCCTAAACCAGCAAACGGCCCAGTACACTGCACATAGTAGGTACCAAGTTGAGCATAACTACTGTCCTTGTGTTGCATTCATGCCCGTTGATTCTAATTTGCAGGGATAGGTTAGAATATAAAAAACCTAGTTCAAAAGCAGCTTCTTTTTTCATAGATTTTCTCTCCAAATATGGCTGGATGGTAGAGGGATATTACATTCTCCCCATCCTAAAATAGATGGGAAATGGATGTGGCTGTATTTAGGCATCAGAAGTATAGGCATTTAGGTGAAGTTGACTTTTTGGAAATCTGTTCTTGTAAAAGATGATTTTGCAGTCTTGGTTTTCACATGTAGCCTTGAGTAGCCCTTAATTTAGAGTGATCTTCAAGAGTCAAAGAAGGCTTTTGGCATTGACTGTTACCTTAAAGCTATTCCTAGTGGCCATATCTGTCCAGGATTATCTGGTTAAGGAGACCCCAAACATCTGGTGAGAATTTTCAGTACCAAAATGATAGAAAATAACAGTTGAAGCAAGGTGCATTTTCTAACTACCCACCTGCTCAAATTTAAGTGGAAAAATTGGATTACAAACACATGTTTTATGTAGTCGCTTCCTTAGGGCTACTGAAATACAGATGAAATGCTTGAGATAACGATCCCCATCATAATTCTAAACCAGTTAGGAAAGCCATTCAAATTGTTGTGAACAATGGTACCCTTCAATCATCAACGAACGCTGACAAGCAAATTCAGCAACCTCAAACAACATGATTGTTTAAAATCACGCAATATACATATCCTCAAGAACTGATAAATGACTCCATGATAACAGAATCCAACGTCATTCAGAACACCAACGAAAACCTGAACTTACAGCATACCATCCACCTGCGCTGGAGGTATGCTGCGAGGTCAGGTTTTCGTTGTTTTTTGATTAATTGGGTTAGAATTATGGTGAGGATAGTTTACTTAAGAATTTCATCTGTATTTCAGTAGCCCTGAAAAAGTGACTGCGGCGCGACACACGTGTTGGCTGTAATTGTACATCTTATTAAATCCCACACATGGATTCGGTGAATATGTGTGTCCACAGAAACAAAAGGCTTTATAATTTGGTTGAAAATTTGAATAAATCTCCTTTTCTGGATCAACTGTGATAGACACATTTTTTCCCAGATCAGCTGGTTTATAATTTCTACAGTTACATGCTGGTTGGGTACCAGCGTCTGGGATTTGCTCTGGGCTCATTCTGTACCCAAATCTCTTTACATTTATGTTCTTGGAAATGGTCATAGTAGCTCACTAGGTTTAGTTATGTTTATATATGATCTGTATTTTTGCTTTGAATTTAACATCTTTTTTTTCCTCCATCAGGCAGCACTTTTAGCCGCTCCCTATAAGGATGATTTCCTGAAAGCTTTATCCAAAGGACAGAATGTGAAAGAAGAAGAATGTATAGAAAAGATTCGCCAGTTTTTAGTGAACTTCACTGTTACTATTGATGCAATTTATGACATGTATTCAAAGATGGGAGCAGAACTGGATTATAAAGCATAAGTTTTTGAATTTTTGCATCAACACTTGTAGTACCGAAAATCTGATCAGTTATTTCTGAATAATACTTGCATTCAGCAACTATTCACTTATTTTTCTATGCAGAAATGACACACATACTTTTATGCTATTTAATGTCTGCATTGGCTCCATTTGCTGTAGAATGCCTTCATTTCTAGATCTTTTAATATTGCTCTAGTGGTTTGGGAAACTTTGTACTCAATTAAACTGTTGCACAACCGCACATAAAGTACTGCTTCTGATCACACTACTTAATTTTCCTTCAATGTGTAATTAATTTTCACACTGATGCTACAAATGTTGATTTTGATCATAAGTAGCTATGTAACAGCTATATCTATGTGTGATACTACTAATTAAAGATAAAAATGTTTTGGGGTTCTATCTCTGTTATGCATAGCTCTAATTCTTCAGGGATTTGTGACCATGTTTTTCATAACATAGGATCTACTTGTATTTTTGTATGCCTATTTTCTTTTAACTTTGTGAATGGTCTGACATGAAGGCAGTCAATACCTTCAACTGAGTTGTGTACATCAGAAATGTTTTTCCTGTAAAATAAGCACATCCTTTGGAATGCAAATAAATGCTTTGGGTTATTAAGTTAAAAGGGAGTGTAACGTTTGTTTAAAATCTTAATCTCTATTAAAAGCCTATATATTTCAAGACTCTGCCAATATTTATTTTGAATTGGTTAGATAATTGACGATGTTTCCACATATCTTAGTAAAGGAATATAGAGATACACTTCCTAATATGATGTTAATTGCTTTCCATCTGTTGAAAAAGGCCATTGCCAGAATTGGGATTGTTTATTCATTGCTGTGATGTCCTAACAGTGAACTACCAGTGATTTACATTTCAGGCAAATACTAAAGGACAGTCTCACTCCTCACTCAGAGTCCTGCAAAAACAAAGAATACTTCCACTTCCCCAGTTTGGACAGTCGCAAGGAAATTGTGGAAGGATGGATGCAATGCTACCAGCTCCTCTACCATTTCTATACAGCTTTCATGACTTGTAGGGAAGATTTGTTGGTGCACCACAGCCTCCTTCGCTACATCCCAGAGGTAGTGGGGAATGGAAAGTTGCTTTCTTTGGTCTCGGAAGTACAGGATCTCTGCATCTGTCTAGGGTCTTTGGCACGTGGGATGATTGCTCTAGCTCACTAAAAGAACACATAAGTGTCACTCTGGAGGGCAAGACTAGGTGATTGTGGAGGGAGAAGTGTTAAAATGGGAGGACACTAGGTAACTTTCATAAATATATGTGTTTAATTATACATGGAATCCCAAGAGGAGTAATGAAAATGAGTACTGGGAATGCCTTATTGAAATAGTGATTTGTTTAAACAAAAGACATGTTTTAGGTGAGATTAGGAGTTACAGAGGTTTAAGAACAGAAATTGTAAGCTATATAATCATCATAACATGATGCCACTGGTTATTGCAAAATTGTTTTCACAAAATGAGTAAAGGTAATGTAGATATATATAGTTTAGATTAGATGGATCCGTTTATGATAATGCAGCTCTAGGAATAGTTCCACCCTGCACAAATTGAAACATTTCTTGACTGCAATGAACAATTGAAACATTGCTATTTGAAAACAAGGTATTTGTGTTTTTTATAGTCATAACATTTATGAATTGATTCATGCACCGATACCTGAATCTAAACTTTAATCAAATTGACTAAAATTCTACTTTCTATTTCGCAAACAAATTTCACAAATAAACTTAGTTCACAAACCTTGTTTTGAAGGCTTTTCCCAGTAACCTGTAGGAGTAGAGAAATTGGGTACTGGTAATGGCAACAAAGCAATCTGGAGCTCAAAGTCAAAGCTGGTGGGCATGTTGAGTAGCCAAAAGTCTCTGCAGAGTTCCGCGAGTGAGCAGAGTTTCCCAATGTTTTTTATTGCATTTCACATCAAACGCAATGCAGAGTGTGTCCTCTTTGGAAGTCGCATGCTAACAGCACCACACGGTTCACATGGGCGCAGCCATCTTGTTTTCTGTTCTGTTCATGGTGCTGGGCCTATTTTTTAATCTCCTTTTAATCATTTTAATCCTCTGCCCTACTAATTAATCTGCTCCAAATGTGTATTTATTATATTAGTGTGTTTCTGTATCTTTGTATTTTTTTACTTTTTATTTTTCCTTTACTTTGTATTTCATTTCCTTCCTTTCACCCCCCCCCCCCCCATATCTCCACCCTACCCCCCAGCGCCATGTCAGAACAGGGCAAACAGGGGTGTGTCAGCCCCCTGCTGGAGTGTCTGCTGCACTGGGAGCTGATGCACTGGTTTGTAAGGCGCACCAAACAGGTTCCTCACTCAGTCAAGCAACTGACGCACCACTGGGCGGGATATCCTTGATCTGGGTGCAGGACCTGCTCAGTGTTGAAATTACAAGGCCTGGTGAGTGTTAATTATTTTTTGTGTTTTGTTCTATGGGGCTAACATATTTTTACTAAATAGCATGTTGCTCACAGTCGGGTTGGGGGGGTAAGTTATGTTTAGTTTACGGTGCAATATTAATATGTGATCTAGCTTTAGCTAGACAGGTGCTCAGCACTACTTAATCGTACTTATTGGCGCTTTGGCTGATTAATTAAGAAGGTATTGCAGACTGTTCTGTCTTCATGTCCTCACTAGTGAATCAGTGATATCAGTGAGTCTGCATTCTTTGTGATTTTCTTTATGTAGCTCCTACAGTCCCAAGCTATTTCACATGATGTGTAGTATGCATCTATGTATTGCAAAAAAAAAAAAAAATGGAAACTAAGTTGGTCTATCAAGGGGGATGAGAGATGAGGGTAGAATCAAAGATCATTCATTGCAGTGCATTAGTTCCAAATGTGGTTTTCGTTAAGGACATTTGGAATAGGGATATTAGGGATTAGTATGGCCAACTCAGTGATAGTCGATAGACTTTAATCTGGTAGTATAGGTGATCTGTTTTTGATAAGTATATAGTGATTGTGTTTCCTTGTCAAACATTTTGTGGAGATTAACTGTACCACTACTCTATTTCTTTTTAATCTTCATTTCTTACATCCGCACCCAAGGGCAAGAAGAGGGGTGTTTTGCTTCACTAATGACCAAGCTGAAACACTCATGCACTGACAAAAATCTCTGGAATGCGCTTCTTAGTCCAAAGAAAACATTTATTATTTTACTAGGCAAGGTTCCTAAAAGGAGATTAGCATGCTGAAAGCACAAGTTCAGAAATGGTCACAGCAATGAAATGAAAGAATGTACAAATGATTCTTAACTGCAATATACACAGCAAATATATGAATCTATACTATTATGCAAAGTAATAAATGAATTAAAAAATATGCATCACCATGGGAAAAGGGCATCACTGCTTCATCTCCCTCCTATTCAGCATCAGATTGCCAGTTCCCAGAATCAAGGAGAGAGAGAGAGAGAGCGAGAGAGATCAGTTATCCTCACAAGAAGGATGACACACTCCAGAGTCCTGGACGTGCCTGAGATCTGCAAACACTCTGTCCCCGATCCATCTGGTCTCGGCCTCTTCCATTTGCCTGCAGAAGATTATTTATTTAAAACAATGCTGATTGCTTCAGGCCTGCTTTGAAAATAACACGTCTGGATGTGGCCACAATCCCAAGGTGCCAATTCAAAACAGGTCTGTGTGTTCCCTGCCGTCTGAGTACGTTCTTATCATCCTACGCCCTTGGTGGGAAAAAAGACAAAGAATAGAAAAAATGTGCACATTGTACAATGTGAAAAACTTCTAGCTTTTAACATAGCATTGTCTAATGCTAAGATAAAGTCCATAGGCAAAATGAAGCTGGTGGTCCCTAATGTGACAGTGTAGTGCTAGGCTAAGTGCAACATGGAGTCAGTGGTCACAATTCCGATAATCATTACAAGGGACAGTGAGGAGAAGGTTCTGGGAAGAGCTGGGGAGCAGGTGCCGACCACCAGCGCCACTGCTGAGGGCTCCACTCAGCCTAGTATGTCCTATTATTTTTTTATTTCCCTAATGTTGTTTTTTTTTATGATTGTTGTGTGTTTAGGGTAGAATCTTGGAGTATTGGAATGTTGGTTTCCAGGATGGGAGTTGCTGCCTGAAGCCTGGTGTTGCTGGTGCTAAATGAAGTTGCACTGACACCCTTAACTGTTGTCTTCCTTTCGTGTGGTGACGAGGTCAGGATACAAAACCACGTGTGCAAAGCACAGTAGATTACCTCTTTTACCGCTGCCCACCATGCCACTTTTAAATTTTGCCTTGTTTATTTTTTATACTGTTACTTTTTCCAACTCCCCTATCCAACTTTTGTTTAATTTCTGTTATCGCTGCATTTTTTCCTTATTTTTTTATTATTTTTATTTACTTTTTATTTTTTATTTTGTAGCTGACCTTTTCTGGTCTGTACTAGTCTCTAGTTCACTTATCTTCTGCTTAGTTGGTAATCTTTCCCCCTCCGCAATATATCTTGTGGTACAGAAAGACTAAGAACAGATTTTTGGTAATCAGCGTTTACTGTGAAGATTGCAGGCCCAAGTAAGCTCATATTATAAATAATATTCACCATGTATGTTTGTTGAAAAGGTTTCTTTTTCTTGCTCATACTCTAACAGTAACCAAGAGATAGTCCATGATCATGGCCCCGGATTTTGTACTGGCTAATTCATTTATACAGTATCCCAGCAGTTTCCATGACAGTGCTGCATGGCTGTACAGAATGAGGTCCTATTCCGTTTGCCAACCAACACCATATGTCTTTCATTGACCGATATTCCACCCCTTAATTGTGCTTCAATGACTCCATCTCACCATGATCATCATAGGCTATAGCTCTGCCCCTTTATTACGAAAGGTTTTTGTTTGGCTTCACTACCTGGCTTTGCCAAGAGTGATATTTTTGTTACAGGATACTACAGTGCTAACTGAACTGTAGTGATGTATTGCAGTTGTATTTTTTTTTGGTTGAAAAAAAAAATGAAGAGGAGGTGTATCTGGCATCTAAAAAATGTCTATTTTTTTTTCTCTAGCCACACCAGTGCTGCTGACTCAAGTGCTGCTGCAGGAGAAAGAGAATCAATTGGACGTGGTGAAGTGGAGGCAGGGACGGGCGATGATAAATCACATTGCTTGCTTATTGACAATTACTATTGTACTCAATAGCTGTAAGGGCTTCGTCATGACCTGTGATCGTAAACCCCCCTGATTTACCACCTGCAGTGGTGGTTCAGTTATGGCCTCTTCTATTTGCAACTCAGCAAAAGCTCACATAATGACTGCTAAAAATGTTGGCTTGAGGGAAATGGGAAAGAACTGACTGTTAAAAGAAATGATGGGTGAAATGGTATAGATGCGTGGGTGAAATTATGAGGGTGAGTATAGGGGTAAAGAGATGGATGGGTGAACGGATGGTTGAAAGAAAGGGTGGCTATAGAATTGATGGATAATAGATTAGAAATGTTGGTGACTGAATGAGGGAAAGTAAAGCTATGGGTGAATATAGAAGAATGAAAGGAATGAATAATTGGAGTGCTTGAATGAATAAGCAAGGGAACTTTTATGGAGAAGGGCAAGCTGCTCACCTACTTTGCTTACTTTATTTTATGGTTATCAAAGTTATGGTTCCAAGTGGGGGCATTTTTTTTAAATGTTTGTTCTACTCCCTTGGCATGCTGTATTTGTTAAGCGAGGCAGATATGTAATCCGCCCATCATCATTCATCTTCCCCCACCTATCCATGGCATTTTGCCACCCATGACCGAAGTGCAGAATGGTTCATTTTGGTGACTGCAGGGGTGGTCGTGCAATGTGTCTGCTTCACTTAATGTAGCAATTTGCAAACTGAACACACAGTGTGTGTTTCCCTTTGCCCACTCAGTCACCTCTTGGTACTTCACTCCTTTATTCTCTTCTTTCCCAGCCTACTAAAAAATTGAAAAATCCATTCTTGACATGTGCCACATTTTATTGCCATGTGAAGTGATTCCAAAATATATTTCATGGTTTCCCATAACAAATTTAATTTTATGCCTGTTCAGATTTTTCCCTCTCAACTTTCGTCAGCTCCAACGACTGAATAAGCCAAAGCTAATAGTCACATGATAAATGGATGATCAGTGACATTCCTCTTTTCTATATAAAAAGCTCTACTTACCCGCCTAATCCCTCTACCTTACCCTGCAGTAGAGTAAGTAAAGTTTCCTTTCCTTACGGCCCAGCAAGTTAATTTGTTGAAAATAATTTGTGGTGGTGCGTGAAGCCAGTGAGTAAAGTGGGAATAAGGGCCCCATTTGATTTCAAGTTTGGCGTATGGGATTTCCAGATGCAATCTATATAGCCCGTTCCTTTCTCTGTAATGCAGTGCATCGTTTTCCCCAGCGTCTACTTACAGCAGACAAGATAATATCTGCATTTGTTTTTTATTATTCATTATGTGTGTGACATAGTATCTTATTTATTTTTCATCTGCCTCTTTGAAGTCAGGTTAGAAAGTGAAAGGCATTTGGAGAAGGGCCATTGGAATTAAAGATAGGTAATTATCAACTACAGCTGACCCATCTGCAGACAGTAGCAAAGTACCTGACGCACTGGCTAGCATGCCTTCATTATTTTAGCATAACCCTGACTGGAACTGCTGCTGCTCTCCCCTCCCCCCCTTTTCTCTTGCACTGCCACTGAGAGGACATTGCTTTGGCCCATCGTGCAGCTGCTGAACCACATGGAGAGGCAAAAGGTGAGCTGACAGGACAGGATAGAGAGGACCCTGGACCAGCTGTGGACCCAAATTGACAGTGCCTTTTAAAAAATATATATATATATTTTTGTGGAAGGGACTTGTGGGTGTAGAAGGTGGGAAGGGATTTCGGACCGTTTTATTTTTATTTGTTGGACATTAATTGTGGAATGGGGATGGGTGAATTTGTTTGTGTAGATGGTGGGCCTTTTGTGGGTGGAGAGACTGCCATGACCTATATTGCCTACAACAACCTAGATAAACAATTGCTTATCTGCATTAGCAGTTAGTTGCTTATTTACCAACCTAACTAGTTCACTTGCATGAATATAGATGAAGCAAAAGCAAGGAAGGCATCACAACTTCACAAGTGAGGTCTCACTCCCACCCAGGTGAGCTCCAACTGTAGTATTAGTCGGAAGGATTATCCATCAAGGGCAACCAAATGGAAATTTTAAAAAAACAGTTAGTGGGTTATAAATTATATCATAGCTTTACAAAGAATTACTACTGCAAGACATAACAAAGAATACCTGATAGTGATAAAATAACAAAAAACAGTACCTTCTTCTAAGCAATGGCAAGCTAGTATTTAATTAAAACTGAAGTTACTAAATCCTTGAGTCTTGAAAAGTGGACTCAGTCTAGAGTGGACACAGTTAAGCATTTAAGCAACATAATGCCTGGATGATTATGCTGACTGATGTGCTTCAATAGCCAAAATATGGATCACTTTTATGTGTAGGTGGGTAAATGGGCAGTGTGGGCTATTGCTTAAGTAACAGAAGATCCTGAAGTGGTGTCCCTTTCTCCACATCTGCCTTACCAAGTGTGTGATCTATTTATAGTGTAAATTAAGTCACACCTCAATAAATCACACATCCCAGGGAAGAGGCTAGGGTTTTATGGTTTTGATGAATAGATGGGAAAGCAAATTTGGGGAAAGGTGTGACAAAGACAAACACTACAGGAGGACAGTATTCATCTGGGCGAATAACAGCACATAATAGTCATCAATCTGTTGTGGAAGGAAATGAAGGAATGATTATGACATAATACAGTTAAATGCACTGCAAACAGTCCTTCTGCCCAGAGACCCACGTTATCCAATATCTAAATGTTCTGTCTTCTAAGTTTGGAAAAAACAAATTACCGAAGAATGAACCCACCCATTTCTAAAAATATGATTGTTAAAGTAAAAATGATTCTGTATTGCAAAATTGGGTAGTGCATCTGCATTTTCCTCTGGAATGTCCATCACTCTTGGGTGCCTGTCTAGACCGGTCCTATAGGTAGGCAGGATTTAAACTTTTGCCTTTCGTTCATAAAGGAGAGGAGAAGTCCTGCGGATTGTAAAATAAACTGTACTGCAGAGTCAAGGAGAATGAGAGGTAAACTTCATGAAGTGTGCCAAGAAGACTTGAGGCAGAGCAAAAAACAAGATAACTGAGTGTTTCACTTTTGCCGTCAGACAGACAGACAGACACTCTCTCGCTCTCTTCTTCTCTCTTTTTTTCCCCCCCAAATCAATGCAGCTCTCTCCATTCCACATAGCTGAGTACTAGGCCTCAGAGTCATGGTTTCCCTTTGAAGTCAATAACTTCTTTATTCTAGTTGTTGATGAGGCATCCTGCCTTGAGTTCTCCCATATTCCTCCTGACCCTGAGTAACAACATCCCAGTCTCAACCCAAGCAAGATAGACGTGTAGTGCACTGCTGTTGAAGATCAAGTAGAGAAACAGAATTTCAGTATTTTTAAATTACACTTGAACACTCTTCCTCACTGTCTGCCACCACATGAATCATCACTCAATAATATATCACTAATTTGTCCAATAATGTCCTGTTTTAGCCCAAGCACAGTGGTAGGTACACACGTGTACCTCCTCTGATGCAAGCAACAGATTGGAATTTGGCAGTCTTGTAAATCAAATGTTCTCCTGGGGCAGCCCTTCTTGGTGTTGAAAAAAAGAACAATTGCAGGAGTGGACCGTACAGGATAATTTTCGCTAAATAAAGTAAGTTTGTAAAGGCCAATCCTCTCCTGGAAAAATGATCACCCACCATTCTGGCCCCAAACATTGCAAATCAAGTTTACAAATTACAGTTGAACACCCTCCCTCACTGTCTGCCGCCACATGAATTATCTATCACTCGCTCATTGTTGCAATAGTTATGGTTAACCTTGTCCAATCCAAGCATTGGTACATTAGGTAGAAGGTATGCAATTGTATCTTTGACGCAGGCAACACATTGGAATTTAGTATTGGCACTCTTGTACATCAACAATCGTCTGGGGCAGCCCTGTTAAGTGATGTAAAAAAGCATAGGCATGCAAGGGAAGCAGGCATTGTCTCCAATGTCATGAAGGGAATTGTGAAGGCTTCTTCAATGCACACTGGTCCAACTGCAATCCGGCAATATATGTGACTAAAAAATGGTAGGGCAGCATACATTTTACACAAGCATATTGTTCCACTAGGTACTTTTTTTGCAAAAGAAGAAGTTCAATGAGAAATAATTAAAGTTCTATGGTGGCACTGGCATATTCAATCTGGGAAGCAGAGTTTGTCCTCAAGCTCAGGTGCTTCACCCAGTAGTTGGTCAGCTAACACACTTGATTCTGACCAATCCTCCTCTTCCTGTGGTGTTTCGGGAACAGTATAATCAGGTGGTATAAAATGTTGGTTCATTTTAATCATGGTTAATCTCTCCACGTTTTGAGGTGAAAGACTGGTCCTTCTCACTGTAACTACTGTTCCAGCTTCTCTGAACACATGTTAAGCAGATACGCTGGCTACAGGACAAGCCAGATACTTTGTTGCTAGCCTGCTGAGATCTGGCCATTGGTGCATCTTACAATACCACTACACCAATGGGTTTTGATTTACACATGTCTTTTGGGTCATCGAGATACTTCTGGCACATCCTCTGAATGGTCATTGGTGCTGCTTCTTGCTTGACCTCTTTTGCCTCCTCTGCACTGGACTTGAAACTTGCCACTTGAAACAAGCCAATGCAGAGGTTGGGTCTGATTCTTCTGTTGCGTCTGGTGTTCATGTTGCTGGTGTTGGCTGCTGTTCGACAACACTGCCCTCTCTGGAAGTTGATGGTGCCACCCCAGAACTGCGAGGTGGGACTCTAAGCTCCAGCTGTTCTTCTTCCAGTTGTCCGGTTTGCTGAACAGTGTACCTCTTCTATTTTGAAACATCCTCTTCAGAAAAAGGAAAGACATTTGTAGCATGGATCAAGTAAAGTGGCACAGATGTACTCTTTGGACAAGATAATGTCATTTGCATCCTTGCATTACATGTCAAGCAATAGCTTAGGCTCTCAACCAAGGCATGCGCTTCTGGGTTTTCGTTCACACCTCAGAGTGCAAACCTTTCAGACACCTTCACTAGCTGGTCTTGTAGCAGATACAACAATGGGATAGTTTAGCCCAACGTACTGTCGTCCTCGCTAACTTCCCAAGTGAAAACCACAAAAGGAGCAGCATCCATGTCAAGCATTTGACTAGGCCCCATTTGTCCACACCCATGGTCATAGTTTTCCCAGTTGCATTCCCCCTCCTTGAATGAAAGTCATTGAGCTGTCTGTACTACTCAGACAGATGTTGCAACATATTAGGTTGAGTTCCAACCTGTTGGGACTGCCTGTATCAGTGCTTTAACTGCTACTCTATTAGCACTTTGAATGATTCACTTCCGGGCTTTAGAAGAATGGCTGAAATGAGTGCAGCTTCGTCTTCAGGTGGTCAGCAAGTTTGCTGATTGTCTTCTTTCTTGATAAACTCTTGAACAACCGGTTTGATGCAGAGCTCCCAATATAGGACCCTGAAATAGCCACCGTCTGCCCTTGACTGTGTTACTGCCATTGTCTGGTAATAAATCCAATTCAGAGACCTCTACGTCGCAGCCTTTCAGACACATTGCTATTAAATCCGTCCAGTATGTTTGCAGCTGTATGTGATTTCTCCATGGTGAACTGACTGCTGTTGCATGCCGCCAAACATTCTTAAAAATGTCTTCAGGGCCAAGACCTGTAGATATCTTTTGCGTTACCCTCACAACAAAAGATCTAGTGTGCAGTGATGCACATGTAATCAGTTGCCTGACAACTGGTCCACATGTCTGTCGTCAGGTGGATAGTATGGACAATGCTTTGCTGTAAAGCTTGTCCAACCAGTTCCAGCACATTGTGATGCAGCGCTGGAACAGCAACTCTGGCAAAATAGGTACGACTTGGAACCTTCCATTTCAGTCAGATGGCTGGCACAAATTCTAACAATCCCACTCCTTCCACAAAATCAACAGGGAGGAGGTCCATCGCAAAAATTGTTCCCCAGCTTCCCATTGTACAAATGTTACAGTGGGTGGTTGGGGTCTTAAGGCCCCTCCAGCCAAAACATGCCCTTAATAGTAGCCTGGATTTTCTTCTTTTCTAAGGCCACTGATGCAGATGACTTTTGAGAAGTAGGTCGTAGTAGAGTCACTGTGCGTCATGGGGGCGGTCACTGTATACCATGGTGTCGGACTCTGAGCCTTCCTGTGCCATTGTGAAGTTGCTGAGGCGAGTGATTCTTGCACACTGCTGGGGACAGGGCTGCTTTGCATGAGGATGTCACCCTCTTCTTCCTCACCTTCCACCATGATTTGA
The DNA here is from genome assembly GCF_031143425.1 of Pleurodeles waltl. Taxonomy (NCBI): domain Eukaryota; kingdom Metazoa; phylum Chordata; class Amphibia; order Caudata; family Salamandridae; genus Pleurodeles; species Pleurodeles waltl. Next base: position 869,771,029 of record NC_090450.1, read on the forward strand.
CCAGTTGTAGCTGCTGTTCCCCGGCTCTCCTCACCTTCACCACCCTGACCACGTTCAGCAATGGTTCTTCTCCCTCCGGGTTGCATGATGTTTTTTCATGTTGGTCCTCTGGCCTCCATTACCATAAAGTGAACCAGGCTTACCTCGACAAACACTTGTGTGGCAAATGGAGCATATTGTAATGTTCTCCTGTTTGTTAATTGTAAAAAAAAAAAAAAAAAAAAATCCCAAACTGGGGAGAAAAACTTTCTTACTGGCCCACTGCCAATGCCTGAAGAAGAACTGGAGGTGGGTGGGTGTGTTGATTGCCTCTCTGTAGTTTTTACTTCTTCTGAGGTAGGGGTTGGTGCAGGTCTCGGCTGGGGCCTTACAAATATGGGAGCTGGCAGTGCTACCTGTGCCACATCCCTCGGGCCAGGTCGGATAGTAAAGTATGACTCCACAATGACTGGCTCATCATCCATCCCCTTCCATGACTCTAAGGCTTTTTGGATCTTTTATTTTTACCTTGCCTCATCTGGTGTCTCCCAGATTCTGCCATGGTCCACTCAATGTCTCCATCATCGTCATCAGAAGTGGTGCCTGGAGAAGATGGTATGGTAGTACACTTCCTTATTCTTGCTGGAGATCTGGGAGCCATTGATTCTAAAAGAGGTGGTTCTTACTCGGCAGGAAGCTCAACCTGTATTGCTCCAACTTCAGGAAGATCTACTATTGCTGGCTGTGGATGCAGTCCACTTTGCTGTATCCTGAAACGATTGGTTACTACTGTGCAAAAGTGACAAATCAAATTAATTGTCACTCCTCGTTGGCGTCACCATGATTGCAATGGCTCCTCACTGCCAGACATAGTCTTGGGCTTAGACTGAGGTGGTGCTGTTGATGCAGGAGTGCTGCTCCCAGGTTCCTCCCCTGGGGATGGTGTGGCAGGCACACGTTTTCCCCCAAAAGGTTGCGGTCAGCAAGCCACTGTTGGAAAGCTTCTTCTTCTCACTGACCACTTTCTTATGAGCAATTTTCTTTGGGGCCATCTTAAAGCTCTCAATTGGCAATGGCACTAGGCTGCAAAAGCAGAAGAGATTGGTGGACTGAAATCACTGTACAGGCCTTCTCTTTGGCAGTACTGCGGGTGATGTGACGTCTCTTGTCATGTAGTTGGTGAGGCGTGGAGTTATTGCAGGTTGAAATAGTACAGAAAAATGCAATATGAGTGCGGTTAGTTATTTATGTAATAAATATTAATTTAATCAAACATTGTGAAGTCAAACCACACACCCACACCATAGAATTTCATTTCAAATCAGGCAACACAACATGCAGATATAGCTCTATGCTTTATCTCCATCTGTTTTAAAGGAGACACCTGTGGTAGTCGAGAGGTGCATGGATAAATGGAATAATCCTTACAATACCTATGACGGTAAGGTGATGAGGGGTGAATAGAATACTCATTAAAAAAAATTAATTAAGCTGCTGTGTCTGCAGTGCACCCTAGCCAGGGTATCCAGGAGGAAATGGAATTATTATACACCTGAAGAAACCAAATGCTGTGGAGAAGCTGTGTGCCTATGGTGGGAGGATGACTGTATGGATGGATCAAAGCAAAATGCAGAATTAAATTGAAAGAATAAAAAGTGTAAACATTTAAAAACAAAAAATTGAAAATTAAAATAAAGAAACTAGATATTCAATTTAAAAAAAAAGAAAATACTCCAGGAGACATGTGCTCACCAAAATACATTTCCATAAGTTCCTACAACTGAGCTATGCATTAAAAGTACACATTACCACTGATACCCTAATACTGGAATTTAGCCCTATGGAGGACAAGGCGAGGATGGGGACACAGAGTAGGGGAAGAACTTCACAGATATATCGCTCCCTCATAGTGAACGCTTCTCCATCCCCTTCAGTCTCGCTGGGAGGCTTGGATCGGTCTAATAGAAGTTGACTGGTGGGATGTGCTGATGGTGCCATGTACTATCACAATCTCTGCCAGATTACACTTGGTGCAGACGTGTTATTTGCACTGCACCTATCTAACCTCCACCAGACTTCACCAGGCCGGGCTAAGACTCGCAACGTGCAATGCAAAAGATGCTCTCTCCTGCTGACTTCCACGTGGCATGGTCCTGCCCCAATATTATGAGATACTGGATGCAAATCCTGAATTAACTCTCCACAGTGCTGGGTCTTGTTCTGGAACTGTCTCAGCTGATGGTCCTTCTAGGTATGATGGAGGGAGTTGGGGCACTAGGGCAATCCGAACATTTCTGGGTACTGCACTACTTCTAGCAAAAAGAGACATTGACAAGTGCTGGGTGGCGAGTATCCCCCTCCCCCTCCCATTCTTCTGATGGAGGCGGGGAGGTAGACTGGTGTGCCCACTTGGAGAGACTAGTGTATCAAGCGAGTGGCTGCCTGAAAAAACACAATAAAGTACTGGCCAGATGGTTGGGCGCTGCATGACCACGACTATCATGTGTATTTAATGTGGACTTTTGAAATGATACTATATTGTGACGCCACAAGATGCCTTCTGTAATGTGGCATGTTGTTATGCACATAAATCAATAAAGTTGGTTCTTTAAAAAAAAAAAAAAAAAAAACTTAATATATAAACTTAAACAAATGATACCTATTGAGAGAAAGGACAAAGGAGGCATAAAATAAAAAATGCCAAAAAAAGGAAGGAAATAATATAAGCAATGTTCATTATCATATTCTTTTAGTATACATATACTACAATGATCCCCAAGCATATAAATATTAAACTGGCATCACATCAAGCCATGGCAGCCTATGGCAAAGGCACACTGGCACAGAATGTCTGCCAGCCACATGATCAACAACAGCAGCTAGGAGACATGGGGAACAAAGAACACATGCAAGCCTTTGGCAAAGGCACACTGGCTGGATGCACAAAATGTCTGCCAGCCACATGATCAACAACTGAGGCAAGTAGGCATGGGGAACAAAGAACACATGCACGCCTATGGCAAAGTCCATAGTTTAAAAGTTTTAAAACCATATACTACAGAAACATTTATTTCATGCACTGATGACTACTAGTACTGCGTCTACTGGCTAGATGGCCCTTTCGAATTCTAGGCAACATTGTAAATTAATATTGCAAATGTTTCAAACATGGAAAAAAGGTACTGAGCAGAGCAACAACTTTACTTTACAAAAGATGTAAAATCAATTAAAAATGCAAAATACATAACTAGGCTGAAGCAAACAAACAACACACTTAGGGGGTCATTATGAGTTCGAACTCATTCCCCCCACTTCACCGTCAGTGTGGTGAAGCCCCCGCCGGCCCTATTATGATTTTCCTGCTGGGCCTGTGGGCGGAAACACTGTTTCCATCGCCGGCCCAGCGGGAAACAGGGCCTTTACATTGACACCTGCCAATGTGGTGGTGCGATGGGTGCAGCAGCACCCGCCACGCATTTCACTGCTCGTAACTTAGGCAGTGAAATGCCCAATGGGCTGTGTATGGGGGCCCCTGCACTGCCCAAGCCATGTGCATGGGCAGTGCAGGAGGGGCCCCTAGTCACCCATTCCGCCAGCCTTTCCCTGGCAGTGTAAACCGCCAAGAAAAGGCTGGCAGAATGAGACACATAATGCCCAGCTGCCCTGTCAGATTTGAACCGCCGAGACCGCCAGGCTGCCTGGTTGCAGCAGCGTTTCCACCGTGGCGTCTCTGCCAGGGTCATAATATGGCTGGTGGACCACCTCTAACGCGGCGGTCCACCCGCCATCCGTAAGTCTCGCGGTCCGTGGACCGCCAGTCTCATTATGAAGGCCATAGGTTTTTTAACTTACTTGTGTAATATCACAAAAACAAAGTCCTTATGTACAGGACCAGGAGATGGACTGCGAGGAGCCTGTTTGATAGGAACAGGAAGTTGTAGTCTCTTGGTCACTTCATTCCTGTTTGCCCAAAAAAAAAAAAGACTTCTCACAGTAGAAAAACAACTTCACGGGTCTATTGGACTATTGGAAAAAATCCACTCAAAAACCTTTTTTCACTAGATTTAGAAATTTGAGATGTATCTTGAGCAGAAAATCTACTCGAGGGGCAGTCACCCTCCAGAGCAGCACTGTTTTTGCTGCTGTCGCAGCAACAAAGTCTCACATGTGCTCACTAGCTGCCTGAGAGCATTGTGGCGCTCGCGAGCAAGTGCCAAAACACCAAATCTTGTGCAAACAAACTCTGCTCTGCACCCAGATAGCGCAAATCGGGCACTCCGAGTAGCGAAAAGTGTCTGAATTCCAAAAACTCCACTGGTGGACCGTAGTTCTGCACCCGGGCCTAATGTTGAGTTGGGTCTCTGCACAGGAGTGTTTCCAGTGTGTAGAATTGGCAATCCCAATTAATGAACCTTGGTTTGAATTCTGTTCCTAGGGAAATATAGGGTAAGATCTCTAGACTGGAATGATTCCAGTGTGTAGACAAGGGTTCCACCTTGCAACCAGTGCTATGTCTGCAGACCACGAGTTGTGCCCATCAGTTAATGGGGGCATGAATACTTAACATATGGTGTGACCTTTGGCAATCCCCAAACAAGCATTGAGGGAAGGGGGTACAAGAAAATGCCAGACACATTGTTAAAAATATTATAACAAAGCCAAATAAAATCACTTGCAGATTTTACTAACAAAAGTTATGGGTGACTACTAAGATTACTATGGTCTTAGAATAAACAAGAACATCATTTTAAAAAATGTTAAGCCATCCTATGTTACAGTTGCAATTCAACAGCTGCACAATACTAAACTTTCCTGGTAATGGGTAGCTAACCAACCTTGGATATGGCAGCACAATGGAGATCATCAATTACAGGTGGACTGTAGCATCAGGTGAGTAAATCTTTGTTACAGTCCTAGCAGCAACAATACCCTTTGACCCAACACATTATATCACATCACTTTCCACATGAATATGAAGCAGTAACACTGCAGTAACTCTCTTTATTGCCGGCACCAGCAAGGAAAATGGTGATTCTCCAATTAACATGCAGAGAGAATCTTGTTTTATTAAAGACAACTGTGGCTATCATTATGCAATAACCTTTATTGCAGCCCTTTAAATAACTTAAAAACATCACAAAGTAAAAAGTTCCATTCTGGAATCATACCCAGAATATATGTACATGTCACACAGCTACAGCTTTAGGCTGCAACACAAAGAAGACTTGGAACATCTCCAACTTCTCAGCAATAAAACAGGGAACATCTCCAACTTCTCAGCATTTTCCTCAATGGAAACAAATCAATTTAAAGATTGCTTCCTGCAGAGTAGAAAAATAATCAATAATATCCTTAACAAATCAATGTGAACGAAAAAATAAATAAATAACTCCTATCCACTTTGAGAAAGTTAATAGCAAATTACATATTTCCTATAAGAAATCATTGTTCTTTTTTTTCCAGAAAAACATTTTTATTAATTTGAATAAACAGTACCCAAAGATGATACATAGCAGTAGAAGAGTAAAAGGGCACAATAAACATCGCTATGGCTTCAACACAGCAGCTGAACATTAAGCCAACAATGCACAAGACACAGTTCAACAGCACATGATTGTGTAGCAGGCTCCAAGCCCCTCATCCCGTGTGATGTGTAAGTTATGTACTTAGAGTCACATGAGCATGCAACAATGGACCATGATCTAGATGGGTAGGGTTATCTAAATGTATACCTATGTGTTTCTAGGGGCACCCTCTCGCCAGGCAGATTTGGGGGTTTCAATCCCATATAATAATCCATGCCTTGGCCCACTGCCCGATGGAGGGAGCCTAAGGATCTTTCCAGGCTCACACAACATCTTGTTTTTCAATGATCCAACCCAACCATAGCAGTGCCCTTTGATGCCTGTTGCCTCTTAGGTCATCCATAACAAGCAGAGGATAAGTTTGGGATCTTTAGGTATGGTCCAGTCCAGCACTCCCTCCAGGCTTCTCATGCCCACACTCCAGAGGTGTGAGTGTGTGGCAGTGCTATGATATATTGGGTATATCCGTAGGTCGGTCATCTCATCGCAGACAGTTACCTGTAGCTATTACTCTCATGCGGTGTAGACTTGCTGTAGTAAGGTATGTGCAGTGAAACAACTTAAGCTGTATCGTTCGAAATTAGAAGGCTTATTAGTGCCTCTCTAGGGGTTTCCACTGCCTCCTAGCAATCTTCGTCATCCTAAGTTCCGATGCCAGAGAAATTAATATTTTTAACTTTATAATGTTTTTAAAAACATAAGCTTTTTTAAATTTATATAATTATTTATAGGACAAGGTGGGTGGGATAATGATAGCCTCTGTTGTCTTTAATGAAATCAAGATTCTCTCTGCATGTTAATAAACCCTTTCCTAGCCATGCATCAAACTTGGATAAATTTATACCTGTTTCACTCAATGATCTAACCCATCGTGATATTGTAGTGATTGACACCAATTTATATTGTTTAACATAGGATATTAACAATTGAACTTCACCATCGGGTCTGTAGTCTAGCATTTTGTTGTTCATACAGTGTCATACAACTCACCACACATAGTTTTGTACAATCCTGAAATGAAGTATAAAAACATTCTCAGATGTGGTCTCTTCCAAATAACAACATGTACACCATCTGATGAGTAAAATGTGTTGCAGGTCTTTAATATCTTTCAAAACGGTATTGGATGTTAAAGCTCAGAAAGGTTAGAAAGACTGCTAGCTTCTGGGATATGTTTCAGTGAAAGGTCATTATTCTCTTGCCAGGAAATAAATAGTCTGAAGACAAATGCATGTCCCATAAAGAAACATAAACCTTAGGACGTCTCTTAAGCCTAATTCCTTTAATCATTCTACATATTAGAGGATCACATTCAATAGCACTGTCACTTACCAAGGCATGACCAGCCAACACACTTGACCAGTAACAATTGACGGTCCTGTAAGACAAACCAGGCTAAAATAATTTGGCAAAATAGTTTCAGTTCTTTCACAGGAACCTCTGCAGGATACAGATTCCTTTCTATGCACCAACTCTACTCCGTTTACACCAAACTCCTTTATATCTCTTTCTAGTACTTGGTGCCCATGATTCACCCAGTAAATCTTCAGGCATTGCTGAAAGGCCAGAGTATTTTTTAGAACCCCTGAGATTTTCCAGATAAGAAGGTTCAACTTTCCTTCTATTACCAAAAGATGTGTTTCTTCCGGGCCATACAGTAAACCCTGATGTACTAGTATAAGGTGAGGTTCCTCTACAGCAAGTTCCATCACTCCTGGGTACCAAACCTGTGAAAACAAACCTGCACTTCTTTTTATGAACCTTCCACAACACTCTCTGAATCATTGCAGACAGCAGTAAGGCACCTTTATCAACCAATCCTGCATAAAGGCATCCACTGCTGTGTCCCCTGGATCAGGTCACCAATTGAAATACCTGGTCACCTGACATGCAAGTCTGCTTGCAAACAAATCTACTTCTTTCGGGTCCTACAAAGTTTGTACGTTCCCGAAAATTATTGGGCTCATTTGCCAATCACTGAAGTCCTTGAGATATTGCGAATTCCAGTCTGCCCTCTGTTTCTATGAACCAGGACTATGACTGGCCATCACAGTAATCTTGTAATCCCAACAAAAATACTATATCTCTTTCGTTAAATCTGCTTGTTGCTTTGACCTTGAATCTCCTAAGCGATTGATATAATAAAATGCTGAAACTGTCAATGCGAATGAAGACTACTCTGTTTGCTAGGTAGTTCTTAAAACTTCGAAAACTGCTCAGTCCTGCCATCAGCTCCAAACAATTGATGTTTAAAATCCTTTCCTCCTTGGACCATCTCCCTGTATCCAGCTCGTTTAGGCGAGCTCCCCAACCTAAAATACTACAATTCATTTCTAAAGTAAACTCTGGCACATTACCAAATATATTTTTGCCATTCCATATCTCTATGGAATGGAACCACCATTCTAAATCTGCCTGTGCTTGAGTCCGCACACCATAAACCTTTCCTTAAACGTCACAATTCTATGAGCATGAACCTTGAATATCTATTGCCACAAACACTTATTTAATGTTTCTCTCACTGTATTGGGATAGGCATATGGGACTATCACTGGATAATGATCCCTATTTAACGGTTAGTATACTTTTCTTCTTTCTTTCCTTCATCACTACACTGAATCAATGGGCTATTTTTTGTTAGTCTCTTTACTTCACACTCTAATTTATTACTTTGACTGTTTCATTTCTTGATTTTACTACCATTTATTATTTGCAGCCTTGAAAAAGGGGGCGAAACACGTGTTGGCTGATTTTCTTCATATCCTTAATAGATCTTCATTGAACAAGATTTTAACAAATGTTCTTGATCTTTAAGCCAAATTGTCATCAATAAATGCACTTAAACTGAACGTACAGATTCGATGCATCATCTTTGATTATAAACTGAAGCACTACTGTAACTTTGACATTTTATAAAAGTGGGTTCTCTACTTTTTTGGAGCTCTTTACTTAGAGCTAGTGCTTTTAATCTCCGAAGAGTCCTGGCAAGATTGCCTGAATAGATGAGGATATAAGGCCAGTAAACCTTGCTAAGTCCCTGAGTGCTACCACTTTCTTTCCGGAGACATAACTTACTTCCTCATTTCCTTTATCTTCTTTTGAAGAAGAAGTAACTGAGTTTGTAAGGTGTCTACCTGAAAACACAGGAACTACATAGTTGGACTTGGTACTAAAACCAATTTCTCTACATTTACAATGAAGCATAGATCTTCCATAAGATACCTTGTTATCTGTAAATGCTCCAGTAATTCTGTTTTCTCCTGGCACATTAACAAAATGTTGTCTAAGTATGTTATTAAACAAGCACCTCTCCCTCTCAAAAAGGAAACAACCGGCTGTAAGTCCTTAATGAAACATCATGGAGCAGAAGATAACCCAAAAGGGAGAAAGCAAAACTGGTACAATACATATCTCTGTCTGAATCAGAGAGATTTTTGTGAATTTGTCTCCATAGGAATCATAAAATACACATCCTTGAAATCTAGTTTTACTAGCCAATTCTTTTTCTGCAAAACAGCTCGCAAAGATGGATTTCCTCCATCTTGAAGTGTCAGTAAACCAGATAGTTGTTCAGATTTCTTACTGGACATCATCCTTTGTCTCTCTTTTTTTTTTTTTTTTACCAAGAAGATTGCCCTTACAAAAATCCTCTTCGGACTCTGGTATTTCTACTACTGCTCCTTAGTCCAACATCTGAGCAACCACTAAATCTATCCTTTCCTTGTTGAAAACAATTTCTTTTGGACTGGAAACTTGGATGGGAACTTCCCAAAAGTCTATTCTGAAACCTTTTATACTTTCTCGAACCCAAGCTTACTTATCATCTTTAATTGGAAAGAACCACAAAGGCCCTGATTTATACTTTTTTTTTGCACTGCATTAGCGTCATGTTTGACACAAAAGTGGCACTAACTTACAAAATGCAATTGTATTTTGTAAGTTTATGCCGCTTTTGCGTCAAAATATAACGCTATTGCAGCGCAAAAACAGTATAAATCAGGGCCAAAGTTTGGTCCTCACCTTCATATCCTGCACGTTGTGACCTTGATCTACCTCCTTGGGGTCTATATCTGCCTCTTTGTGGATACAACCGGGCTGAGGACTGGAAATGTATCCCATATCCTCTTGAATTCTGGAAGTAAAAATGGGGCCTTCTGATACGTTGGCCAGCAGCAGGTCCCCGCCTATCGGCCCTTCCAAAATTTGTGCCCCAAAAACACGTCCAGATTGAAGGATGCTGTAAGTCATCATCAAGACTTTCCAAAACTTCTAACCCTTCCTCATGGTCGTAAACATATCCAGCAAACTCCATATTATCATTGTCATCAAAATTTGTATCCAGGCTGATAGATTCCTGGCTATCTTTTGTGCTGTTGGGGACACAACTCCTTTTTGTGCCATTACGGATACCACAATCTTTTGTAGCTCTAAGGCTACCACTCATAGTGTACACAGGTTCGTCCCTCCTTGCTCCTGAACCAGACAAATTATCCAAGGTTCTGGCCAGATGCCTTGTCTTTTTTTTAAGGCCTTTCCACCCTTTTTTATAGGTATGTTCTCAGAAATTTAGAAATACTCCTCCGCTGAAGGAATAGAAACACCACTAAACACCAGGGATTTCACTTTGGGGGGTCGCCCCCCTCTGAAAACGGGCCGCAAAGGATTCTGGGTAACAGAACCTGGTCAGAGCCCCACAAGTCACCCCATCTTGGATTCCCCTAGGTCTCTAGTTTTCAAAAATGCACAGGTTTGGTAGGTTTCCCTAGGTGCCGGCTGAGCTAGAGGCCAAAATCTACAGCTAGGCACTTTGCAAAAAACACGTCCGATTTCAATGTAAAAATGTGATGTGTCCATGTTGCGTTTCCTGTCGCGAGCATTAGGCCTACCCACGCAAGTGAGGTACCATTTTTATCAGGAGACTTGGGGTAACACAGAATAGCAAAACAAGTGTTATTGCCCCTTGTCTTTCTCTACAATTTTTCCTTCCAAATGTAAGACAGTGTGTAAAAAAGATGTCTATTTGAGAAATGGCCTGCAATTCACATGCTAGTATGGGCACCCCGGAATTCAGAGATGTGCAAATAACCACTGCTTATCAACACCTAATCCTGTGCCCATTTTGGAAATACAAAGGTTTTCTTGATACCTATTTTTCACTCTTTATATTTCAGCAAATGAATTGCTGTATACCCGGTATAGAATGAAAACCCATTGCAAGGTGCACCTTATTTATTGGCTTTGGGTACCTAGGGATCTTGATGAACCTACAAGCCCTACATATCCTCGCAACCGGAAGAGTCCAGCACACGTAACGGTATATTGCTTTAAAAAATCTGACATTGCAGGAAAAAGTTACAGAGTAAAACGTGGAGAAAAATGGCTGGTTTTTTTTAGCTCACTTTCAATATTTTTTTATTTCAGCTGTTATTTTCTGTAGGAAAACCTTGTAGGATCTACACAAATGACCCCTTTCTGAATCCAGAATTTTGTCTACTTTTCAGAAATGTTTAGCTTTCCGGGGTCCAGCATTGGTTTCACACCCATCCTATCGCTAACTGGAAGGAGGCTGAAAGCACCAAAAATAGCATAAATGGGGTATGTCCCAGTAAAATGCCAAAATTGTGTTGAAAAATGTGGTTTTCTGATTCAAGTCTGCCTGTTCCTGAAAGGTGGGAAGATGGTGATTTTAGCACCAGAAACCCTTTGTTGTTGCCATTTTCAGGGAAAAAAACACAAGCCTTCTTCGGCAGCCCTTTTTCCCATTTGTTTAAAAAAAACGAAATTTTCACTGTATTTTTGCTAATTTCGTGGTCTCCTCCAGGGGAAACCACAAACTCTGGGTACCATTAGAATCCCTAGGATGTTGGGAAAAAAGGATGCAAATTTGGCGTGGATAGCTTATGTGGACAAAAAGTTATGAAGGCCTAAGCGCGAACTACCTCAAACAGCCAAAAAAGGGCTCAGCAGTGGGGGGCGGAAAGGCCCAGCAGCTAAGAGGTTAAAAGGAGGGCTTTGGGCACCGGCACCTCTTTATTTACAAATTAAGCACTGGAAGCAGAGAACCTGAAGCCATGCCTTACCCTGTTGTGCTCTGTGACCACGCCTCAGAGAGCGGAAAGCCTGAAACCATGCCTTCCTTTCCAAGGACACTAACAGGGCATTAGCGCTGGCTAGTGCCATTCCATAAATGTGACGCCCGGCCGGCGTCTTGGAATGGCGCTATCCGGCACTATACTTTTTCACACAAAACTGCGCTAAAGTAGTTTTGCGTGAAAAAGTATAAATCTGGCCGTAAAGGTACTATATAGTTTGTCATGTCAATTGTTACCCAGTCGATATAACATCACATTTGGATGGGGATGAGGGCTTTACCTCCCTTTACCTCCTCTGCTTTTTAACTCACAAAACCTCTTATTGACAGCATGACCCTTGTCATAAACATTACCTGAACTCCCCTCAATATATCTAAGTTGTCGATATTAGGAGTATGCCAACACCTGTTCTTCTAGCTACTAATGTCCTTATCTGCCACAATGGAGAGATTTGTGCATCTCATCTCCTTTACTATAAATGATGAACTCATACTGGATTCTGGATATAGAGCCTGCTGTGCACTATACACTATCACTCTTGCTTCTTGAATAATCACTGGGTGATTTTCACCAACCCCCATCCCTTTTCACTAGTCACACGCGGTGATGGACACACCTACTCACTATCTCAGATTAATGACTCATCATATTGTATGTCATTTACTTTTGCAGGTATGAGAAAGCTTGATGCCTTCAGCCATGTAAGGGGCAAAGCATGTGTCAGCTGTGTTACATGCAATTACTGTGCATCAATCCATAATTGGATAAAATTGTGTGAAACTGCTCTTCTACTGAGGAATATTTGGAGAAATTGGTTCACTATAAATAAAATTATCATTGAAGAATCAAAGTTCAAGTTTTGGTTGAGTTCACTTAATTACTCTGTACAAGCTTTTGAATCTGAGGCATAGGCGGACCAAACTTCAATTTGTGATCCACCTACTTCATTGGACATGGGTATTATATAACAGAAGGGCTATGTTGGACCTTGCAGCAAACTACCAGTGGCAGAAAATGAGGCTGTGAGGGTAGATGGGAGCAGCTTATGATCACATACTGAAAAGTCATACAGAAATACACCCTAAAACAGTGTCCTGGCAAGGCTTAACGCCTATCAGTAAAACCATAATCCTTTCAAATGTATTGCACCTTTGCTACGCTACTTGCATCAACGTGCTGCAATCTACTCTGGCGTTCCTTATTATTCATTAGGTCAGGCTAAGCAGTTGCTTCAAACATGAGTGAAATAGCATTTGATTGCTTGCCCCTAAAAGACATTTGAAGCCACAAATTTCCTCTGTAGCATGTACAGAACCATGGCAGGGTCCTGATCTGTCCAAACACATGTAGGTCAGTACCTCGTCCTCACTTTTAGCCCTGTAGCAGCTAAGGATTTTCCAACCTTAGTGCTGAGCCCTTCTTTGATTTTTAAGGCACTTTTAAGAGGGCCTATCGCCATTCCAATGCCACATTAGTGTCATTTTTTTACGCTAATGTGGCACTGGAAAGCCAAAAACGCTGTGCCATATTTACAAAATGGGGCAAAGTATGCATTGCCCCACTTTATAACCCCCTTGCTCCACATTATGCCTGCGCCAGGTATAATGTACCCAAGGGGGGCGTTCCCCCCCATTAGGTGGGCCGACAGAATGGCGAACATGCATAATGTTTTCTGGGATTTTTAACGCCTGCTCAGAGCAAGCGTTAAACTGAGGCTCCCATTAGTTTTAATGGGCCTCTGGGTGCTTTGCAGGATTAGCTTCAACACTTTTGACGCTAGTCCTGCAAAGCACCAATCTAGCGTAAACAATTATGATGCTAGTTTCCTAACTACCGCCATGGTGCGCCGTATTTCAAACATGGCGCAAACATGGTGTTAGGGGGGCTCTAAGGGGCACAAGAAAAATGTTGCTACATTAGGTGCAGCGCCACTTTTCATACATCTGCACCTTAGTGATTTGCCTTCATAATTATTTTCCCACAAAGGGTGTCTAGGTCAAAATTAGATCCTTTTTTCCACATCTTGGAAACTCTACAGGTGCCCAGGGGGTTGTAGATTACCGTACAAGAAAACGTGAAAATAGCCAAAATATGGCAAAATGTTGTTTTTTTGTTAAAACAAAATTGGGAACAACATGGTGTATGCAAAAGCATGTGGTTTGTTCCCTAAAATTGGCATTAGCAAAAGCTTAGTTGTGATAAGATGATCATCTTTCCAGTTTTCAGGAAAGAGTAGAGTTGTACAAGAAAAGCACAGTTTTTGCATGTTTCTAACTGGTTTTCCATTTTTCCTATTTTTCACAGTTTCATCCCACTTTCAGCTTGTGGTAGAAACAGCTGTGAAATCCATGAGTGAACCAGGAAAGCTATACAATTGTGAAAACTATACACAATTCCGAATTCAGCAAGTGATCATTTGTATAGATTGCTCATAATTTTCCAAAAGAAACTAATCCCTGACAAACTCATAAAATAATTAAAATAACTAGAACAAAATAGCAATTGAGGATACCATTTTCATCTGAGTTTATTGTTTGTCCAAAAACTTGCAATATCCAGAGCCTACAACTGAGCTGCAGCTTGTATTTTTTTTCATTGTGTACAGACCATGCAGGAATTCAAATGGCAAAATCCAATGAATGATAAATGACTATTAAAAGAAACTAACAAATGCTCTTCTATTTCGGGCTCTCACACTTGTGCTGATAAAAACTGTAGGCCATTTCTGGGTGGGTATCATCCACACCAGGTAAAAAACCCAAAACGCGATATGGGGAAATCTTGGCACGAAAAACAACCCTTTGTGGCACTGTGGGTATCTGTGGATTTTGGGCCTGGGCTTGGTGCCACCCAGGGAAAGCTACCAAACTTAGGCATTTCTGAAACAATAGACACCCAGAGGAGTGCAAGGTGGTGTGACTTGCCTGGATCCCACAACGTTTTCTTACTTATTTACTTATAGCCTTCAAACTTTGGCTGCAATTACAGATTTTTTTCACATCTCTGTGAGGGGTAGACCCACAATTTCTATGGATCCATACAATTTCAACTCCGAGCATTCCCACACTTCTCCTGATCCAATACATCACTTGTGTGTCTAGACCTAAAGCTCACAACACAAAAGGCCACAAAAGACAATATGGAGAAATCTTATTTCTGGAATTAAAAACATCCTATTTGGCAATGTGGTTAGTAGCAGAATTTAGGTTTGGACACAGATTTGACCGCAGTCCAGGGAAATCTATCAAACCTAGGCATTGCTGAAAACTAGACAGCCAGTGGAGTTTAGGGTGGTGTGACTTGTGTTGATCCCACTACGTTTACATACTCAAAATGACTTACAAACTTCAAATATTCACTAAAATCACACACTTTCCTCTGGACCTATTGCTCCTGACAGCAAGGACCCTGAAACTCAGAATGCAGACATCAAAATTCTGGCAGCGGAATATGAGTGTGGATTCAGCCGACACTTGGGAACCCTACCAAACCAGACATTTCTGAAAACTACACACCCAGGGCAGGTTTGACTTGCATGGATTCTATTACGTTTTAATACCCACAATGCCCAGCAAACTTCAAACTATGGATAAAACCATGCATTTTTCACATATTTCTGTGAGGCAAGGTTTTGAAATCTGTGGTGATCCTCAAAATTCCCAACACCCTACGCTCTCATGCTTCTGATAAAAATTATAGTCCATTTGTGGGGCTTCCCCCCACCCCACACACATATACCTATTGTTTAGTGGGATGGATCCCTGCTTGGGGATTGTCTGTTGAAGGTTATCCCAAGCAGGGATCTACTAGGGAAAGACAATCCTGGGAAAGGGTCCCTTTCCCTTTCCAGTGCTGCGTCTCCTACATTAATCATTGGTGGGATGCAGTTAGCACCAATCAAAGATGATAGCAGACAGTGCCATCAGCGCTGTCTGCTTTTACTTTTGTTTTGCTGTGATTTGAGCGCACAGAGGGTGTTCAGTGGCAAAACAAAAATAATCACACTCGGGATGTGTAGGAAGCATTTCCCTGGGCCACAACTTTGATTTGGGAAAGAAGGTGTTTCTGTTCTAGTAAGGTGAACCACCTATTGATGCCTACTGCACTGTGATGGTAGTGCAGTGGATGTCAATAGGTTTCCACAGCACTAAAGCAGTTAATAAAATGACCAATACAGTAATAGACAAACCACGTTTGTTCATGGGATGACGCTCCAAATAGATCCACACCAACGGCACTGCTCCAGGCAGGAAAGCTTAGCAAATCTGATAGTTCTTCTCAAACTAGAAGGTTCTTAAGAATACACTTTCCAGTTCTATCACGTAACACCACCAGAGGATCAATGAAGCAGACTAAGACCCAGCATCTGTGCAAAGGATTTCACAGGGCTCTGCTATTTCTTGTGAACATTCTTACTGATACTTTGAACTACAGGTTATAATCCTATGCAAATAATGTTTCGGATGAGAAGTGCCTTCGAGGTGCTATACTGGGGCACAACGTTACACCTCATAAAATACATACATTTGATATTTTGAATACACAGTAGAAATAACGAATCCAAAATGCACAAACTAAGATTATTCCTGAAATGGCAATAGGGAACTCTAAAATATAAGACATGAACGATAAGAAGAAAGCCAACATGCAAATTGCAGCTGTCCTTGTTAAAGGGATATGAGACTAGTAGTCACTTACAGTATAAGGCTATGATGAAGATGCTAAACTATTTTAAATAAGGTGGTACCTATCATAAAGTATGCATAATATGTGCTCTCAATTATTTTTCATGTACAGCCAGTCGAAGGGCTAGATAGATCAATATTTCAGGCATACATTTTTGCATATACAAAAACAAGGGAAAAATCAAACTTCCTGATTTTAGACTATATCAGTTGTCCTTTTTGCCTTGGAGCGTGGCAGTACAAAGACCTTCGAAGCACGCAACTAATAATAAAATATCTTAAGCTTGGTGCTAACGGAAGCTCCTTTGGCCTGCCTGGCAGGCTGTGTTCAGAACAACATAAACCTCATATATGCATACACAGTTTCTAAACACATAGGTGGAAGGGGAACTAGAAGTAAGACACCTCAGTGATGTTTCTTTGGGTAACAAGAACATTAGAAACAAGCATTTGCAATGCAATGGGTCTCCGGTTTGCTAGAGTTAGAGCTATTAGAGTTGTAAATTCCTAACTGGACTTGTCTTGCCACATAAATTGAAAATGTAAAGTAAAACAGTTGACATAAGCAATTCAGTTCAAAGCGCCACGGCTGCCATGAGTGGGAAGAAGAGACACAAAAGGAAAACACTCGTAGTCAAACATATTGGCAAACTTGCAATTATACATGTAACAAGGTCGATACCCAAGGGGGTAACAAAACCTCTCCCAGGAGGGACAAACGGAATGCATTTACCTATGTAATTCAAAGGATTTTTGAAAGGCAAGCCCATGAACGAGTGAAAGTGATGGGCGTGAGGTGGGTTGGGTTAAAAGCCCACATAGATACTAACACGTCAGAAAAGCAGCACTTGCGTACTTCTATGCTCGACCTAAAAATGGTAAAATGCTAACAGAGCATGCCAGATAATTTGTCAGAATTCCTTTCATTACAGACATATGATTAAATTCATGACCTTTCTGAACTGTACAATTATAAACAAGTCAAAAGGAATGAATGATGCCTACACAATTTCCTATCAACTGGAACAGTAGTTAGGAGCAAAAGTAGTTTTAAAAGGGTTTAGTACCACTCCCACCCAATCAGGGCATGGTGCCACACCTGACTTAAGTCTATGACTACTGCTGTAACCACCTCTGCTGAAACTGCACCAACTATAGTCTTCACTTTATATATCCTGGCCCGTATTTATACTTTTTTTGCGCCGCATTTGCGTCGTTTTTTGACGCAAAAACGGCGCAAACTTGCAAAATACCATTGTATTTTGTAGGTTTGCGCCGTTTTGCGCCAAAAAGCGGCGCAAATGCGGCGCTAAAAAAAGTATAAATACGGGCCTATATATTCTATATGCTTGTGTTTCGTCTCAGCCTTAATCAACCAAGTCTATTTTGAGTAACATACATCCTTAACATCTTTAGTTTGTTTATAATTAACCTTCAATTCCTATAATGCCTCTTCGATCTTAAAATCAGTGTAATAAATGTAACGCCTCCCTTCATCACTAACCATCTCCAGCCAAGTGTAGATGTTGAAGGGACCCTACACTACACGGATGAAAGGTCTTGTGTGCACTTCTGTTCATAAATGTATAATTTCCGCTGGACGTGATGCGACTAAGAATGAGTCTTTTATTGGTTTTAGATGGAAACCTTTACATAAGAAGTGAGAGTGTTTCACTAAACGTGCATTTATCACTACGGGGGTCTAATCCCACAGAATATTTGGATATATTCAGTAACCTTGCACCTGCTTAGAAATTATTATGCATAGTATAAAATGACCAATCGAGATGAGGAGGTTTGCACTGGCTAACAGAGTATGCTGTAGCTCTACAGCATGGTTTGGTCTCCATCTACTCATCACTTCCCATTCCCTCAAATTGTCATTGATTTGGATAGCCAATATTGTTAGTTATTGGCTGATATGATGCAATCTTTCGCAATCTAGAGTTATAATAATGTTGAAATTACGCCTATCGATAACACTATATTCCATAGATTATGAAACTAACACAAATGTTTTATTCAAGCATTTTATAGGTTTACTTATACAGTTTAATAATGTGTAGTCCACAAGTAGATCATACAGTTAGCAGCGCCTTTAAGCAATACACTTTCTTTAATAGCATAGCATAAAATGCAAAGGTGTACAAAACAGTAGATAACAGAAATACGCAGACTACAAAGTCAGGTAGGATAGTGCATAGGACTACTGAAGTAATAAAAAGATAAAACATATCTCAGCTACAAGCAGAATAACCAGCTCATACCTACACAGTAACAAAGATAACTGGCACAGCATTAGAGCACAGAAGTATATGTTACCTGGAATGGCGGGTTAGACATCATCACCCAGGAATTAGTGTGTCAATCAAGATCTGCAGTGGAGCAAAAGGCATAGGCAAATAAATGGGGGAAGTTATCGTCCTTCAAGGAAGACTGAAGATCAGGCAGTAAAACGTCCCAGCAGGCAGAGATTGGGTACTTACGCAGCCTCCTAATATCCTCTCGGTGCAGGGCAGTATTCTCAGCCTGAGCCCAGACATCAACGGAAGGGGCCTAGGCGGAGAGATGAGAACGGGGGAGACTTCCATCTACAAGTAATCAGTCGTTTAGCTAGCAAGAGAGCCAGATCCACAAACCGCGCTGCTGCTTTAGTCTTTTTGGTGTGTTGGAATATACCCAGGAGGCACACCTCCCATGTGTGTAGCGAGGGGATCCCTGTGCAGCGGGTCAGCCGGGTTGTGATGCCCTGCCAGTACTGGGAAAGTGCGGGAAACATCCAAAACACAGGCAAGAGAACAGTGTCTGGTGAGAGGCAAAGGTGGCAAAAAGCATCTGTGCGGTGAAATTAGCAGTTGCTTCTGTCTGGAGGGAGGGAGGTTCTATTTATGATGCAGTATTGAATCAATTTAAATCGAGCATTACAAGACACCAACGCTGGGTATGCCAAGATGCTCTGCCACTCTGTCTGAACAGCGACGACCCATCTCTCGATCTTAATGGTGGTACAGCGACGTAAGAGGCGCTGCAGCATGTGCACTAAAAGAACTAGCAAGCCATTTTATTGGATGGCGGCTCGTCCCCATGACATGCAAAAGTTGAATTACTAAATGCATTTTGGATTCCTTTCGAACTGCACCCCAGTGCACTCTCATTGCCCGGGTAAGGGAGTGGGATAGTAGTAATCGACCTGGATGGAGTTCCAGTCTATAGTGAAGAGTTCCTCCAGTGGAAGGAGAACGCCGTACAAACATCATCAAGGCTATGGTGTTCTACCACATGCCAAGGGCCCACCTCTGCAAGGGAAGTGACCGTCATACCTCTAGGAGAAGCCAGCAGCGCAAGCACTGGAGCATATAGGCCCATATTTATACTTTTTGACGCAAAACTGCGCTAACGCAGTTTTGCGTCAAAAAAATTTGTGCCGGCTAACGCCATTCTGAAGCACCATGCGGGCGCCGTATTTATCGAATGACGTTAGCCGGCGTTAGCCGCCGGCGCCGTCTGGTGTGCGTTAAAAAAAACGACGTACACCAGGCAGCGCCGGCGTAGGGGGATATGGGGCTTGGGCGTCAACAAATGGGGCAAGTCAGGTTGAGGCAATTTTTTCACCTCAACCCGATTTGCGCCATTTTTTTTCACTCCCAACCCCCATAGAAATGACTCCTGTCTTAGCAAAGACAGGAGTCATGCCCCCTTGCCCAATGGCCATGCCCAGGGGACTTCTGTCCCCTGGGCATGGTCATTGGGCATAGTGGCATGTAGGGGGGCACAAATCAGGCCCCCCTATGCCACAAAAAAAAAAAACACTTACCTGAACTTACCTTAATGTCCCTGGGATGGGTCCCTCCAGCCTTGGGTGTCCTCCTGGGGTGGGCAAGGGTGACAGGGGGGGGCCCTGGGAGCATGGGAGGGCACCTCTGGGCTCCTTCAGAGCCCACAGGTCCCTTAACGCCTGCCTTTTGCAGGCGCTAAAAAATGGCGCAAAAGCGGCCGTACGTCATTTTTTTTGACCCGCCCACTCCCGGGCGTGAATTTTGCCCGGAAGTATAAATCCGACGCACATGCCTCGGAGTCGATTTTTTAGACGGGAACGCCTACCTTGCATATAATTAACGCAAAGTAGGTGTCCACGCTAAAAAATGACGCTAACTCCATGGACTTTGGCGCTAGACGCGTCTAACGCCAAAGTATAAATATGGAGTTAGTTTTGCGTCGGAATTGCGTCAAAAAAAACGACGCAATTCCGGCGCAAACGGAGTATAAATATGCCACATAGTGTCACTGAGTGAGTAAGGAAGAAGCTTCTCCGGAAGTTACTGGTTGTGGCCAACACAAGATGTGAGGAGGGCAATCCCATCTTGGAGAAGGGATGAAAAAGGTTCAGTATATGTGTTGACTCCCATCGGGGGACAGAGTCGCAGTGTCTTGTAGCTGGAAACAGGACATCCATCTGGCCAGCCACTGCAGTTCAGAGGACAGATAGTAAAGCTCACAATTTTGGTCTCCCATGCTACTTTGGTCAGTCAGGAGGTTAAGCTTGGTGAGTGCAACCCTATGTTGTGTAGCATGCCAAATAAAGCCTCCTCTCAGTTGAAAGAAGGGCTCGGTGACATAAAGAGGAAGATTAGCAAAAAACGTACAGTACAGTGGTAGCATCACCATTTTCATGAGCGCAATGAGACCAGCCACTGAAAACGATAGGGTCTGCCAGAAAACCATCTGCGCTCGCAGTGTGGTCACTGCTCGTGTAAGCTTGCCATCTAGGTGATTTGCAGGGGGTATGATATATTCTATTTCCTAAGTAACGGAACCTCACAGGTAGCCAGGTAAAAGGACCCCATTTTTTCTAAGAACAGGATCAGTCACAGCAGCGGGCAATGGAAAAAAGCAAAATTTGTCCCAGTTAACTTTGAGGCCTGATACACGTGCAAACCTGTTGAGTGTCTGCACTATGTAAACTCATTGAGTGTCCGCATTATGAATGATGGAACTTCGTGTATGTCTTTAAGGTAGAGGAGCATATCGTCCACATACAGTGAGACTGAGTAAGTCCTGTCTCCCAGTGGAATGCCCCAATTTTGATCTTGCAGATGGAGAGAGTAAACCAGAGGTTCCATTGCTAAAGAAAAAAGTAGGGGGGGGGCAGTGGACATCCTTGACCAGTGCCCCTGTGAATCGATATAGGGTTAGAGATGAGATGGTACGTTTGTACCCTAGCTGAAGGTTGGGGTATAAAGGAGTTTGAGTAAGTGGATGAAGCGGGTTCCCTAGCCATATTTCAGAAGTACCTCAAACAAATAGGTCCATTCTAGTGAATCAAAGGCTTTTTCTAAGCCTAACACCAGACAACCTGCCCAGTGCCAGATAGTGCAAGCACACTCTAGTGTGAGAAAGAGCCGGCACAGATTGAGGGAATTATTTGTGGCCGGTACAAACCAATTTTGATCTTGATGAACCAGATGTGGGACTAGAGGGCCCAGACAATCCGCTAAAATCCAAGTATTTTGTAATCCAAGTTGAGAATTTCAAGCGGACAATAAGACTCCAGCGTGGATGGAATTCTGCCAGGTTTAGGTACAAAGATAAGAACAGCTTCCCTGAGTGAGGGTGAAGGATAAGCTGCTCCCATGGCATTGTCATAGAGTGTCTTCAACTGAAGGTGAGAAGGGAAGCATAGGGTTTATAGAATTCAGATGGGAGCCTGTCAGATGCATGCACACATATAGCCTCTTTAATTTCAATAAGTGTGATGTTGCTGGTGGGGTCTTCCCTCTGGTCCAGTAGCACTTGGGAGAGAGGCACATTCATTGAGAAAGACTGGACATCCACCACAGATAGATGTCAATTTGTTTAGGGAAGTACAATGCCGAGTAATCGGCGTGTATATCCCTCTGAGTTTGGATGAGTGGCCCACTCGTATGACAAGTATGGGGCAATGTGAATGATCCTGTAGGGCAAGCCAGGCAAGCAGTGCTCCATCTTATCTGCCTCAGACTGTCTTCACTAAATGAGCAGTGCAGTTACGCCAGCAAAGTCTCTTTAGCAGTGCAGTGTGAATGACACGAGCTTGATCTAGGCACTTCTTGCCCTCTGCAGAAGATTGCACCTGCGACTCATGGCGGAGCAGTGTTTTCTCCACTTGGGAGATTTCAGTATTGTCCAGGCAACACATGCTCAGGATGCTACTGCAGCACTGCCCACTGATTAATACCTTAATTAATTCCACTCGACTAGACTTGGGGAAGCAGTGTCATTAATGTCAAAGTATTCTGACATGCTATTGCTGAGGAAATGCATGAAGGTGGGGGTCGTCCAGCGCTGCCATCTGTAGCAACAGGTTGGAATGGAAAGAGGTCTGCAATCCTGTCATAGTTGCAACTGTTGGGGGTTATGATCTGAGTGGGTTCTACCGAGGTAATCAATGGAAATGACGTGTGGGACTAAATCCGGTGTGCCAACCAGGCAGTCAGTTCAGACATGTAGATCATGAGGATGTCAATATAATGAATAAACTGTTGCAGAGACATGCGCAATCGCAGATGTCTAGGACGTTACAGTGATTGAGCCAGCCAGATAGCTTGCATGCGTTAGACGTAGCTACAGTGCAAGAGAGTGAGGGAAAGGAGCAGTCCAATAGGACATCCAGGACACTATTAAAGTCCACACCAATTAACTACGGGAGTCAACTCCAGAGCCACGGTATCTCAGATAGAGTATCTAGGAATGTTGCCTGTTCAAGGTTCGGAGCATATATCAATCCAAGCAAAATATGGTAAACCTCTAGTCTGCCTTAGTAAAGATGTAGTGCACCTCTGGGTCTGTAACTGCGGCATCCGCTTCATGCTACATGATAACGCAGAGTTTTAGCCTATTTATGCAATCACCACCTTCTGCTCCTTAACTCTATCGCAAATATATTCCATCACAAATTTCTAGTCATTGTCTTTTTCTATTACGTAGAACATGTTGTATCCAGTTATCACTTTGTGTGTCTACTATTCTGCCTACGCACAGTGAATTGCCTGCTTCCATGCATACCATGTGCCAATCCAATTCCCTCCTTGATGTCAAACATAACCATTCTTCTGTTCCTCCCATCTCCCAAACAACTATATTGCCCCAATATTAAACATAGAAACCTTAACTTCACACAACTAACAGTTCCATTATATTTTACGCATGGAAGGTTATGCTACCGTCATAAGTCATGCCTTTTCCTGGAGCTCCCACAACCCTGCGATAGATCCTCCCTTACTACATTTACTAATGAAAAACGTCTTCAGCTTTGCCGCAATGTCAGAGCCAGCTTCAATGTTGCTCTGGATTTTGGTTAGACCATGACTTATTACTCCAAAAGCATATTACTGAGGTTGTTAAAGGTACTGTTCACAGCTTATATGAACACTTGCTTCTTGGCTTCTTTAACTTCATCATTCGGTTGAGGGTGGACCTCAGACACTCCTTTTACTTGTTTCGAAGATACATAATGTAGGGCCAAAGGTTACCAAAATAACTGGTAATAGGTACATGTATGTACCACAGCTAATGATATGGAAGACTGTAACACAGGGGAGGCTCCTCCATAGGGGCGGAGGAGTTTCGTCTCCCATCCCCCGCAAGCAGCGGCAGCTGCAAACTCCACCCACCCCACCCCCCCCCAAAAACGATCATAAACTGTGTTTATGATCGTTTTTGGGGGGGGAAAGAGGGTGGGGCCACGGGGTTGACAAGTAGCATTCCCTCTCAGAGCACGTGTGTGTTTGGCCTGCAGTCTCGGGCCAGCCACACACTCATGCGCACAGGGCTCTCTCCAGCCCAGCAACTGTGTTGCTGGGCTGGAGAGAGACCCTGCACAGGCTCCTAGCCAATCCTAGCGCTGCTCTAAGCAGCGTCTGGATTGGCATGGGGCAGGCTGCACGCAGCGAGTCGGGAGGAGGCAGAGGAGCGGCACGGTAGTGGAGGTGTTTTTTTGTTTTGTTTTAATGTCATTTAATTTAATATCCCCCGACGTGCACACCACCCCTTTCAAGCAGCATGAGCCGCGACTGCTATAACATGCCCAATTTTATGTCACAGTGACTTCATAGAGAGGGTCCCCAGGTGTTGGACCTCATTTATGAAGAGTGATAAATCGTAGGGTTTGAAGATTTCAGTACTAAGGCAAGCCCAACTGTTAGACATTGGGCCTCTACTTGGCAAAGGTATGCACCCTTTCCAAGTGGAGACCACAATCTTAGTAAGGGAAGTCACAACACAACCTAAATTATTCTGTGCTCACCTTTGGGTAGCTTTGCACAGAGCAGGCAGTCTTAATTTAGAAGGCAATGTGTAGAGTATTTGTGACACTTGACTGCCTATAGTGCAGGGCCAGGAGACCTCATGATTGCCAGTGAGTCCTCCTCCTTTCGTATGTGCTCAGGCCAAATGACGGATACTGTAGAGTGTGGGTAGAAGAACATCTAGGATGTGTAAGGATAAACCATATTTCTGTGATGAAGAGTGTCAAGCTAACTCCCTGCACTCATCGATGTTTCTAACCAGGTAAGCAGAAACAACTTGTGCTAGACAAACACATACTGTTTAAATATTTGAACAATTATAGAAATATTGTCATTCTAGATTACTATCTGACACGTACCACCAAATAAAATGGTTGTTTCACCAACTGTAGCTATTCGATTAATCTTGCAATGCTCTCTCTGAGCAGCATTGAATGCTGAAGACTAGGCGCTCACATTAGCGATTCAATGAAAGGAGTGTAGTTAGGAAGAGAAACCATCTAGCAGCAAAGTTAGACAGTGTGGGACCACATCAAACTCCAAGGCTATCCACTTCATCAAACTGTATGATCCTAGATAAAAATATATATATATGTGTATATACCTCGGTTCTCTTTTCTGCAAGCAAAAGAAGAAGAAAAAAAAACCCAAGCATTACTAAAGCCAATACGTCTGGTTTAAATGTAGCACCAAATTTAAACACAGGCATATATACACATGCTTTTTACACACACGAATATTGCTTAGCATATTAAAGTCTGATGTACAGACTTTGCAAATGCTATGAAAAAGTAGAAAAAAATATTCCATTCGGGGTAGACTGCATATAGATGAAAAAGAACCGAGTGTGACAAAACAGAAAAGTTGAATTTATTTTTCAGATTTAGAAGAATCCCTTGTGCATTCTAATTTAAACTCTTCCAAGAAGGTGGAATGATGCATCACGAGCAGACAGCATGAGGTGAGAGAGTAATACTGCTGTGGGTGGAGCCAAACCAAAGCCCACTAAGCATATTCTACAGAATTGATAATATGTTCTGAGACAGCTACACTGTCAAGTGTAACAAGGGAAGCTTACCTTACCCAGAAGAACTGTTATGAAAAATTAAAGATAAAAAGACCAAAACAATGCATGTACGATTCTAAATTTGTGGTGATGTCATGATAACTGGTCCAGGTAACTTTTTTTTTTGTTTTTAACAGTGCAGCGGTATAACCAGTGGCAGCTCCTCTGCTATGGCGGAGGAGCGTCGCCTGCCCCACCCACCAACAGCAACCGCTGCAAATCCTTTAACAACAAAAGGATAATAAACCCCACCCCTTGTAGCCCCCACAAGCCACGACTGGGTATAACAAAAAAAAAAACATCAATCCAGATACTTCTTTAGAGGGTGGGGTGGAGGTTTTAGCTGAGGGAAGTGTATATAGAAATAACATGGATCACAATTGGGACTCTGAGGGTCCCCTTAGAAATACGGAATTGCACAGGGAATTTGTTATTTGAATCCCAATTCTTCCCATTATTTCATCCTAGAGTCCCTGATTGAGGGCAGTAAAGAGTTTGTAGGGTTAAGGGGTAGTCAGAATGTTTAGGGTTCAGAAAGTGGTAGCATCAAGCAATAGTAAGGGGTAATTGGGTTCAGGGAAGTGTTTTGTTATGGAGTAGAAATGGTTTTAAGGTTCAGGGAAGGATAGTATGGAGTTTTATATGCTTCAGGGAAGGGTAGCATTAAGGGGTAGTAGGTATTTTTAGGGTTCATTGATGGGTAGTGTTAACAGGTAATAATGGGTTTTAGTGTTAAGAGAAGGTAGTATCAATGGGCAGTAAAGAATTTTAGGGTTAGAGGATAGATAGCATCATGTGATAGTATTGGGATTTATGGTTCAGGGACGGGTAGCATTAAAGGGTAGTATGGATTTGTAAGGATCAAGGAATGGTAGTGTTAAGATGTTTTTAGGGTTTAGGGATGGGTACTACTAATAGGTAGTATGCTTTTCAAGTTCAGGGAAAGGTAGTGATAAGGGGTAGTATGTGGTTTTTAAGGAATAGTACCTTTAAGGGTAATTCATTGAAGGGCAGTGCTATATGGTAGTAAGGTTTTTTTTTAAAGTTAATGGAAGGGTATCATTAAGAGATAGTGTGGAGTTTGTAGGGTTCAGGGAAGGGAAGCTGTAAGGGATACTAGGGGACGTTAGTAATCACGGAAGGTCAGCGTTAAGGGGGTCTAAGGAGTCTTCGGTATTCAAAGAAGGATAGCGTTAAGGCATAGTAAAGGCTTTTAGGGTTCAGTGATGGTACTAGTAAAGGGTTTTCAGGGTACAAGCTTGGGCTGCATTAAGGATTAGTTATGGGGTTTTAAGACTCGGGATAGGGGGGTTTATAAGGTTTACGGGAGGGTACTGTCAAGGGGTCGTAAGGGATTTATACGGTTCAGCAAAGGGTAACAATAAAGATTAAGAGATTTTTTTTTTTTGAGTTCAGAGAAGTGTAACATTAAGGGGTAGTGAGGATTTTTTAGGGTTCAGGGATAGGTAGCATTAAGGTGTAGCAAATTTTTTTTAGTGTAGCATTCAGTTGGTGCTTGTAGGGTTCAGTGAAGGATAGTGGTAAGGGATTTTTTGGGTTCAGGGATGAATACCATTAAGGGGTAGTAGAGATTTTTTAGGGTTCAGAGAAATTACCTTTAAGGGGTAGTTAGAATTTTCAGAATTCAAGAATGGGTAGCATTATTAGATAAGAGGTTTGTAGGGTTCAGGGAAGGGTAACACTGGATAGTAGTAATGGTTCAGGGAAGAGTAGCATTAAGTAGTTGCAACGGGTCTTTAGGGTTTAGAGAAGGGTAGAAATAAGGGGTAGTAGGGATTTTTAGGGTTCCGAGATGGGTGTAGGAAAAGGGGTTTAGGGCATTAGGAAGGCTAGTTAGTGTTTTCAGAGTTCAGGGGTGGGTAGCAGTAAGGAACAATAAGACATTTGTAGGTTTCCAAGAAGGGCTACATTAAGGGATTTTGGTGTCCAGGAAAGGGAAGCGTTAAGGAGTAGTAAGGAGGTTTTTGGGTTTAAGTAAGGGTAGGGTTAAAGGGTAGTAAAGAATTTTTATACTTCAGAGATGGGGATCAGTATGGGGTATTATGGGCTCAGGGAAGGGTAACATTGAGGGGTAGTAAGAGGTTGTTAGGATTCAAGTAAGGGTAACATTAGGAAGCAGCAAGGAGTCTGTATGGTTTAAGGAAGGGTAGCGTTAACGGGCAGTAAGGAGTTTTTAGTATTCATGGAAGAGTGATTTAAAACTATACTAGGTAAATTAATTAACTTCATCAAAATATTAAATTTGAAGTAAATTAAATATATTAGTTTAGTCATTTTAAGAAATTAAATGAGGATTGATAATTAAATTAACTTTCAGGAGCACATGAGCTTAAAAAAGGCTCTAGGGTATATACATTTTACTTTTGCCCAATGAGCCACGATAAAGCTTCTGATCCCCCGAAAAGAAATAGATTAATATGAAAAGAAAAAAAAAGGTTTCTTGATACCTGTTCACATACTTAACTTCACTTTCTATGCCTCAGCTGCTTACTGATATCTTACATCCTGCAAAGCAGCACTGCACTGGACAATGGTATTGGGTTTCTGTATAAAGCATATAATGCGGAGTTCACCTTAAATACATGGCTATTTGGTTTAACAAAACCATATTGAATTAAAAGTTGAAACACCATAAATTGCACTCACATGTCCAGTTGCCTCAGTGTTAATGATATGAGAGATCTAGTCTACAGCAATGCTGGGTCTCCAAGGGCCAGATTTATCATTTGATGCAGTGCAATGCACAGACAGCTTGCTGTGCTGCACCAACTGGAGAGAGCATGAATGTCCCATACTTACCAACATATGGTGCATTCGTGCTCTCTCTGCAGTGGCGCACTGAGTGTGTCGTGGAGAGAGTGCCTGCATTGCAGGCAGGATTGTTTATTGTGCAGGAAGGGATATCTTCCTGCACAAAAAATACAATCCTTGGAGGCGTTTTTCTCTTTCTATGTGTGATGCAGAATGCACACTTAGAAAGAGGAAAAAAAAAAACGAGGAGAAATTGTCCCTCTGTTGGGAAGACATAGCATTCTGACACATTCCCAGGTTTATTGGTCTTGGTAAATCTGGGAATGTGCCAAAATAGGTGTATGGATGCGTGGGAATACACACTCTCCACCCATGTAACGCCTTCCTGATGAATATATTACTGCAAGACAGTGACTTGCGCTTCCTTGCATTACTCCAAATTTACCAAGCAACACAGGGCCACACAAACTGACCTTGCGTGGCTTAGTATATCTGTCTTAAGGATTGTGTTGCCCTTGTTTTGCCAGGGCAACACAATACTATGCTAAATCTGGGCCTCAATGGGATCGTAGTTCGGGCCTACAGGCGGTGCTCAGTTTTAAATACAGTTTATAATAATGGTGTGTCTGCCATGGGGTTGGGGGGGGAGGGAGGGGAACATGTGTTTAATTTCTTCTCTTTCTTATTTCATGCACGAAGGGTTTACGTAGTATAACAAAAGTTGAAAATTACATAAAATATTAACTTTCAGGTGGTCAGTGGGGGAATGTACTGACTTTTAAATGGGAGACTGCATCCTTATACTTTCGGTTTTATTTAATGTGGTCTGGCTGACAACCAAGTTCCAGCACTCTTAAGTTTCATCTCAGTGGGGCTCTGGTCTGCTGCCAGTTTTTAGGACCGAGGTTTTGATTCTTGCATCCTCCTAGTGCCTGAGACTCTCACATTTAAGGGTAGTAGGAGTCTAGACTGCTGTCCGGTTCAATAATCCTTGCTTTCAATGACAAGTAGGTTTCTAACATGCTTCTAGTGTGTGGGTCTCTCGTATATAACGAAAATGAGATTTAAATTGGTTGTCAATGTCCTAGACCATTGTGCAACTAACAGTGGCGTATTACCTGCCCCTGTCCTGGAGCCCAAAGTGTGTCTCTTAACAAGTGTCAGGAGTCCTAGAGAGAAACTGCTGAGTCGCAGCCCTATGAGATAGGGCCCCAATGTTACAGAGCCTGCAGGACTGTGAGAATCCACCATCCCTCATGATTAACAGATATGAGATGAAAGAGCACAGGTCCTCCATAACTTTTATTGGAGCAAAAAAGCATGAATATAACACATCATTGTTTTTAAAACGTTAACGATCATGCTTGGAGGAGTTGTATTTCCTATCATTTTGAAGAAATTATGAAGTCTAATCCATCCCTTTATAAAAATGTATTACTGACTTTTCTTTCTTCTTAAGGCAAGGGGAAACTTTGATGCCAGAAAGGGGTCCTAGTAGTGCTGCATCACCCCAGGGCAAGCAGTCACCATGTAAAATTGTCAACCCGTGTCGAAATTAAGAGCTATTTGAGAATTGTTAGGTTAACTGAAGATTTAAAAAAAAAAAAAAATGTTCTGATAAGATTCAACCGTTTAATAGAGCTGAGATTAGAAAACTAGGCTTCTCATTAATTTGACAAACAAGTAATTCCATTCGGCCATCAAATTTCAGAATTGCTCGTAGGTCTGTAATAATTTATGTAAATCTACAGTGATTTATACATCAACCAATATCCTTTCGCGCCCAAGTTGTGTACAAAATTTCTATTCGTACAAAAAATGTCCTTTGTTATATAACTTTTGTACATATCAAATTAATTTGTATCACAAAAACATCCGACTTAATATCAATTCACATATTATACCAGTCAAACCAACCCAACCTCATGCCCTCAATGACTATCTATGTAAAACCTTCCTTAACTCATTTATTCTACATTTGTACCATTGATCACACCCTATTAAAACCAAAAGGAAGAAAGAAAAAAAACATTGAGAATATTTCTGGGCTTAGAATAAATTTAGCACAACCAAAAATCATTGGTAGATAAATTTTCTTCAAAATGTACATAATATGTCAATTAATTCCTATTTGATCATCTTCCTAGTACTTCACAGATTGATCCACTCATTAATTGTCCAGTCATCAAAGTAATTTTTGCTAGGTCTCCAGTACCATGCCGATGTGCTTTTCATTGTGTGACTCCTCTTTAGTCATACACCTTTCCTCAGGGCAAACTAGGGGGCCTATTTTTGAGTTGGTCACAGTGCAGCACAGCAAGTCACCATGCTGTGTCACAGGGAAATGGCAGGAATGAACCGTATTTAAGAGAATACGGTTGATTCTTGCCTTTTCCCCTGTGCTGGCGCTGTTTAGACTGCATAGCACCAAAGCAGGGACCCTTACACAATGGTGCCTGTGTTGCATGCAGGATTGTTTTTGTGCAGGAAGGGTCACTTTCCTGCACAAAGACAATCCGGAGAGGCATATTCTTCTGTGTGTGTGTTGCATTCTGCAGCACACACAGAAAGAGGAAGTAGCGAGGAGAAATAAAAGATATTTCTCCTTGTTACGCCTCTTGTGGGAAAGCGGATCTTTTTGGCGAATTCCCAGATTTACCAGTCCTGGTAAATCTGTTAATGTGTCAAAAACCATGTGGGTTGCCTGGGAACACTCACGCAACACCCAAAAAGTGCCTCCCTTGTGCAGGATAAGGTAACATAGCGATTTGCGCAGTGTTGCTTTACTCAAGATTTAGGAAAGACGTTTTTTGTATAAATAAGAATATTCTGTACACAATTTGGCCTCACTATTATATAGATTGACGTATGAATCACTTTAGATTAGCATAAATTATTGCAGACCTATGAGCAGTTCTGAAATTTGACGGGACAGGCAGCCTATTTTCTTTCTTAGATTTCGCTTTAACTTGAGCAATTCTTCTAACTTCCAAGAAATTTTCTGAAGTCATTTCCTGTCCCCCAAAATGGATACATGTTATGCGTGCAGCATCTCTGCAATGCCTTACATGAAACTACCCTGATAGATGCATTCTGCTCCATGAGAACTACCAACCGGATGTACAAAGATAGGAATAGTGAAACTGCAAATTCTGAACTCTGTTTTATGAAGTCCAAGCTTCACCTTCGCTAATTCTCCCAAAATCTGGAAAACCATCCCTGTCAAATTAAGAATGACCATTCTTTGTCGGAAACCTCTGCACTGTCAGTTACACTCGTGACTCCTGCGTACAGCTCTCTGCTATGTATTCTAACCCCTCTGAGAGCAGCACTGCATACTGAAGGCTGTGCATTGGCTTTTGCGACCTCCTCTCTATCAATTCGTCTTTTAAGATGTTATTGTCCATTTTATATTGATTTCACTTACCTTGATGTACTTTCAACCCTGCTACACTCTCCCCGCGTCCAGGGATCTGTAGCATGGATGTTTTATGCCCTCGCTGTTCAGTGCATAGGTAACCTCGCTTCCTTCAAATATTGGCAAACTATATGTGATTTTTCATACTCCTTTTCCAACCGAGTCCCATACATTTCTCTTACTTTGCACAGTATAAATTCTCTGCTTCCTCCTATTGTCAACGGCTACTGCAGTTACCATGTACGCTTTGTTGGAACTATTTCCTGTTAACCGTCCAGCGCTGCAGTTTGGTGGCCTGTTTTCGAATTCTGACTGCAAACTTAAACCGCTGGTTGGAATGTGTGTTATATATGGCAATGTTCAAATAAATATCGCCTGTATCGGTCTTATGGAGCACTGTACAATTTGTTCTTTCAGAAAATCTACATTTATGAGCATACCGTGGTACTAAACCGAAACTGAAAACAATCTAAATTGGTAAATTATTAGTATATCTTAAGATAAACATTTTACAGGCAATGCACAATGTAACATGCGAGGAGTCCCTGCTTATATATTTTACGTAAATTTAGTAAATGTTTGTCGGATTCACTTATTACAATGTAAGCCTCGTACATGAATCTAATAAAACGGAAGTAGTGTTGGCATAATTAATTTGATGTTTTATTTTCATATATATATATATATATATATATATATATATATATCCTGCATTCAGCTTATGTCCTACGTTCTTTTACAAAAATCCAAATACAATTTTTGAATGCCCCCCAAAAAATAAAAATAAATGGGTGGCAATCAATGGTTAAATGGAGACTATGGAGGAAGTTGATGGCAAGGTACATCAGAGTCTGGGATAAACATTATGCACGCGCCATGCATTCTGGTCACAAATGCCTATCTGTCTCTTGGCCTCCCACAGAGTGGAACACTTATCCTCCAAATAGAAAAGACAACTGTCTAGGCCACAGGAGTAATAAGGAACTACAACAACACAGACGATTATTTCTGCATCACCTCTGTACGCCTCACTCCATTATAAGTTAGGGACATCTGCATTTAAAATGTAACCCCCTCCATCCCCGTGAATACAGGTGCAAAGGTATATTGATTTGTTTAGAACGAGAATGTAATTTTGGTTATAGACATTAGGCTACGACAAAATAAAATTCTGCCCAAGTCAAAACACAATGACCAACCACTCCACCCTTGACACAACCCCCTCATTATATATAATGAGTAAGTACTAAGTGTTGCCTTTAAGAAGGGCAAGAATACAACCAAATGCAGTCACAAACACAGGAGAGTCGCAGCCACTAATACTATGGGTATGCACACACAAACCCAAGACTTTGAATACGTCCAATTAAAGATATCAAAGAACACCCAAGCAACGCTTCCAGGATGAATCTTACAAGTACGTTTGCAGTTGGCCTTAGATTTCCTTGTTTTGACTAATAATCAGAGGTTGTCAGATTTTGAAAATTCCTGATAATCTCAATCATGAAGAAAAACTGAAGAATAATCAGTATTTATTAGGAATCAATAGTTAAAGACAATTAAATGTAAATGCATTTTTTTTAAATCACCTCTTTAAACAATCACAATAATTCCAGCGCTTTGGCTTAAGGTGCATTTTTCTAAGACAAAATCATAGTTTGTTACAAAATACTCAAAGTAATTGAAATATAAGATGTTTGTTTTTCAAATTATGAGCACATTCGTTTCAAGCCGCACGTTGGATATGTCTTGCATGAATAATGTCTACATTATTTTGCTGAAAGAAAAACGTATGTATCACACTAGGAGCAAACAGATGGATTCTGTTTACCCTTAAATGATAATGCATAGTAAATAGGTTAGCCTATAAAGTCTGGTCCTCAAATCGGACTTGGCTTTCGGATATATACACCTGCAAATTAGAAGCTAAAAACACAAATAATCAACACCCATAATAGCAATGAAATAAAGCAGGAGCTAAAAACAAGGGAGGCTTAGAAAAGCTACGCCTGAAAGGCAGCACAGCTAAGTCGACATCAAGTTCCCCAAACAAAAGCAAACATTTTCCACTTGTGATGGTAGAGTCCCTTTATATTAGTCTCATCTGCAGTCTGTTGCCGAAGACATATTGTCTACAGTACAATATACACAAAGAATGCTTAGGTCAGCCCCTTGCTCACCCTTGGACCACTTTCTCGTTTAAGTTCCCTCCTCTATTTTTCAATGGCTTTCCTCGATAGTTTTTGGAATGTTGCACTCGTGGAGGTTTTTCTCTTTACATTATTTCTGTTTGGATAACGTGTATCCTTTTACTGTTACCACAAGGAACTATATTTTTCAGTTTTCTTTTAGCACTAATTGAAGTTTTTTTTTTTAGTTTTTAAATTCTTTATGGGATGGCCTGCCAACTGCACACTGCTACGAGGACGTGCCTTTGTGCTCCATCCCACGCACATTTTATATATTGATTTAACTTTAAAAAATTGCCATTACCATCTTTGAACAGTAATTGAACAATAAAATATATATAACAAAAATAACTGCAAAACCACAGTCAACCTGTAATGATTTCTTATACGTTGTCAAAAAAACATTCCAAGTCGGCTACCACTGCATGCATACATGCTCATGCATGGACGGCCATCTTGGAATGCTTCTGGCCATACAGTAGTCGAAAACAACCAATGGCAAAGCCAACAGTTCTTGCAAATTAAGAGTGAAACCTATTGATTTCGCCAATAGTTGTTTTAATTTCGGTCCGCTATGCATCTCACTTGAATGTTCACAGAATTAGGTATCGATGTTGTGGACCTCACTACTGTAAGTGAAGTCACTTTTGCTTTGAAAGCACATTTCCTTTGGAAGGAATGGATTATTTTTCAATTCCAATGATTAACAAAACAAACACCCAGAACCATATGAAAAGTGATCCGACAGCTTTAGACAGCACGGTTATATGAACTGACATAATTATTTGGTTCAAAGCTTCAAGGCACACAATTTACGATTCCCTGGTTACTCTAAGACACGGATAATTTGATCTACTTTATCTGTGTTTTGAATGGGAACAGAAGCAGCGATCACCGCAACATGTTGAGTACACTTTTTTGTTGACATGTCCCGGCACTCACACATATTTTTGAAGCAGCAATAACCTCCGATTGTAACACCTGCACTTTTTTCCCCCCAAAAATTAAAAGTGTGCAAAATACTTCCGCTGGTCTTCTCAACAAAGAACGTATTGTCTCGTTTATCGTTCACACTTTCCTACAGAGCTCTTGCAGTTGAAATATTTACCTCGCAGTTTAGGAAATAAACAACGAGAAATACTGTGGCGCAAGTTACAATGTCAAATGAGTCACAAAAAAGCATTGCTTCAACCACGACATGACTAACAGTAGTAAGGCACACTAGGATTGTGTACGGAATCTCGTTATCTCGAAAACTAAAGAAAAATACACTGTCAAAAAACAAATCAACATGAAGCATGTCTCAAAATGTTTGTTATTTTGTAATACAAACAAGAACAGCGGGTATCCTTTTCTCATAGACAGAAATACAGTGTAAACAAGGACTTTACAAGAAGATCTTTTTGTACAATTTCCACCTATGGTTAACCTAAATTGACCAGATGTTTAAAATGTTACTTCTGAATTCAAAAGGGGCACCTAACACTTAAAAGTATTATTTATTAATAATTTGCGGTGTCTACCATCAAAACACGACTGCTCCCAAAACCTAGAGAATGCTCTCCTCAAATGGTTGGCCAATGGAATGTGCATTAGCAACATTTTTGTTTTGCGGATTTCAGTTTCTTTTCCGTTTCAAACAAACTTATACGATTTCTCTTAACTGTGCCGAAGTTTGAAGATCACTCTTTTCAAGACAGTCAATAATCCAACTGACTTTTAGTACGTCATACCCTACCCGTAGGGAAACGAACTGTGTGTGGTGTGGCGGTTGTCATGAAGCATCAAACTAGCCACAGGGCAGCCCTCGAGCATCTGAAGAATGCAAGCCGCCTTTGAGGAAGGACGCATTTGTGAACTTGAGGCAGTCATTGTGCAGAGTACGGACTCGGGACCTTGAGGAAGTAATTGTGCAAGAACTACGAATCTGTGAACTTGAGGCGGTCATTGTGCAATCAATAGTGACGTCGGAGTGTTGTACAGCTATAGACTTTTGTTGGGGGCGGTGCTAGTAGTCTGTTAAGGGTAGCACTGAAATGTGATGTTGGAAGAGCAGTCCTGCAGCGTAGGGGGTGCATCACACTGTGATACGGGTAGCCCGTCGTGGAGCATCCGATGGTACTAAGGCACGGGGGGAGGGGTCCCCTGCAGGTACTTTGCAGGGGCCGCCCTTAAGTTTCGTTAAGTCACTGTACTGAGAGGTGACAATAAGCCGACAGGTAGAGTTAGATCAGACCTAGAAATAACTGCAGGTAGACATGAAGCGCACGCTGTAGGCAGGAACAGTCCCAGTAGAAAACCAGATACTGAACACTGGGCCCTTAAGTAGCAGGAGAGACTCGGTCCAACACTAGGCAAATGAGTGGTAGAAAACGACTACAGCTTCTTGTGAAGTACAGTTTACAGTTCACCGTAATACTGTGTGCTCATGGGATGCAGTTTTTTTTTTTTGAGTCACAGCGAGTTGTTGTTTTTTTTTTTTAATCAAAACACAAACACTGGAGAGTAGACGAGCCCATCCATCCAGGACAACACGCCGGAGACAATCAGCACAAAGGGAGAAAGTTGATACTAAATAGAAAAGCGCCTTTAATTAGAACACCATTCGGGGCACAGTGTTTCCCTCCTCAGACCTGGAAAAAGAGTCGCCACGGTAACTACACGGAGTAGGCCGGTGGAGGTGGCTCCTTGGCCGGCAGTGCCACAGCCTCTTCATAGGAAGGCAGGAGCAGCCCTTTCTCAGGCAGCTTGACGGTCGAAACGTGCACTTGCCTTTCTTCGCTGCGGCCGGCCTTCAGGAACTTGTAGCAGCGCCAGACACACTTCAGGAAATAGAACTTGAGAAGCACCACAGCGGCAGCGGCCAGAGCCAAGTAGATTATGGGGCGAAGTAGCTGCTTCTCTGAGGAGTCCACGTCCGAAGTTTCACTGAACTCTCGGTAGTGTTTGTCCCCGTCCGTGAATAATACAGCGCGGCGCTGCCCCCAGTTCAGGAAGCCCAAGCAGGGCGGGAAGCGCACAAACAGGCCGCAGAAGCGGAGGATACTGGCTGACAAATCTAGGGTCTGGAATGAGAGGAAGGGCAGCAACAGTGACGGGATGGCCTTCAGAACTCCGCACATCATACCCAGGGCCACCAGCATCACTAACACCCAACACAGATAAGCCAGCACCATGTCTGCCAACGTCGAGTCCCTGCCGTGAGCCAGGTCGACCGTATACATCACAAGTATGAGCGCGCTGGAGAAGAGGATGTACAGCGCCAGACCCAGGCTAACCGAGCGGACTGTGAGGCAGCCGCAACAGCGGGGCACCTCCCGGGAGCGGAACGTCGCCATTTTCAGCCCGTCTCTCATCTTGATCTACAGCGAAATGTGTCAGATCCGGGTTCTGCGTCACTGTTCTCCGGCGTCTGGTACGCAGCTGACTGCAATGGGCGGTGCGTCGCAAGGGCCGACACGTTAGAGTCAGGCACCGTGAGGGTGATAGTACCTTAATACTGGTAAAGTAGTAGCTCCGCCCCTTGTGCCGTTACAAAACTAGGAGTGTGCCTGACGTTCAAATGGCGTTTTGATCCGCACACACCCACCTGTTCGGAAAGTCCCGTGCGTTATCGTTTTAGGCAAACAGATTGTCTTTAAAATGGTGCCTTTGGAGGCACGTTTAATTCCAAGCTTTAAAGAAGACCAGGCTCACAAACGCACCTGCTGTTTTCATGACAGTACTAGTTATGATGCATGCACGTTCCAACAAAACCAAAGCACCAGACAAATGTGTGTGTATGTATACACTTAAAACAAGCATTTGAAATGCATTTACTTGAGGTGGAGCTTTTGGCATTATAAATTCATAATTGGAGTTTTCTTGGCACATAAATTGGTCAACCCCGCCTTATAATGTCGTCTTTTCTTGCCACATAATTCCAGTTGCCCAGCATATAACTAAAGCACTTCCTTTTACCTTCTTAAGCTATCTGCAGCAAAAATGAAAATATTGTCATTTAACATCCCAATTTAAATCAGCAATGCTAATTCCAATAGAGAAGCAGTTTCACCACATGACCATCAGTGCTGCTGGCTGGCTAACACAATTACCCCCAAAAAGACACAAGACAGCCACAGAGGAGATATAAACTAGAAGGGTCACCCAAAGTCAAAGTGTAATAAGGATGTTAAAGTGGAATGAATTATGGTCCCAATTGTATTAAGGAGAGATTATTAAAACATATACAATTATCATATAAACCTTTCAGAAATAAACTTTTAGCATGAGACTGTAATGCTCAAAACCGCCCCCTGAGGGCACCATAACAAAACTATAATTTGTAAGAAACATGGACATGTAACCTTATTGTTAGCCCCTAGAGGGGATAACCCCATGAAAAAAACAGGAAAAAGTAAAGCAGTGGAACCATATACGTTGCCCCTAAAGGGTGTTTTTAGGGCTAGCAGCTCTACTGCAATGATATTACAAACAAAGCCTTTAAAACAAAACTTCTCTCAGATGTAAAACAAAAGTTGTAGCCATGAGAAAACGTTAAAGACACTGGTGGGAGGAGTCATTATTTTCGGGTTCCCACTAACCTAGTGTGGAGACCCAGAGATGATGTAGACAGAAATAGCATTTTGAAGGTGGTCCCATTGTTCTAGGACCACCCCAGGCTGAGTTATGAGCAAAAATGTTTTGTAAATGTAATGCCCTGCAAAGTATTATGAGGCAATTTTTTGTGCCACAAATATTATAGTATATTGAATGCAAGGCTCAGAAAAGCTCCTAGAGGACACCCCAATAAAAATAGCATTCGGAAGAAGCATGGTCATGTAACCATACAGTCAGCCCTAGCATGACCACATAAAATAATAATAATGGGAGAAAGTAATGCAGTGTAACCATATATTTAGCCCCTTAGCAAAGCATTATGGGACAAGTTTTCATGCCACAAATATTTTAATATGTTGATATGACTGTAATGCTTAAAACAGCCCGTACACAACACTACAATGAAAATAGCATTTGTAAATTTGTAAGAAACATGGTCATGCTACCATATAGTTAGCCCCTAGAGGACATAAGCACACAAAAAAGGGAATGTCAATAAATAATGCGGCATAACCATATATTTAGCTTCTAGAGGGAATAATGCATTACATATGCAGGCCTATAACAATGATATTATAAACAAGGCCCTTAAACACAACCTATTCCTAGCTGTAAAATAAAAGTTCTAGCCATGAGAGAATTTAAATAGACACTGAATGGTGGTAGAGGTTATTATTTTGGGGTCCCCACTAACTTAGTGTGGGGACTCAAAGATGATGTAGACAGAAACAGCACGTTGTTGTGAATGTTTTGGTGGTGGTGGACCACAACAGGCTCAGCTCTGAGCAAAAATATTTTGTGAAAGTAATGCCCTGCAAAGCATGATGGGCTGAGTTTTCCCAAGTGCAGTAAATACTGTAGTATCGCAAGCCGCTTCGCTTTGAGGATTTCTGTTTTACATAAATGTGACCAGCTCTCCAATACAGCTGATCAAGTTCACGCTGATGTGCCTGTTCGTGCTGTGAGCACCAAGGCCACCATGCAGCACAAAGGGGAGAGACAAAATAAATAGTTCGGCCATGCTGAAGTATATCGCAATCGTGCAATAATCCATGTAACAGGGGCAGTCTGCAAGGTGTAACAAAAACAGCCTCAAGGCGGGACAAACGTAAAGCATTTACCAATGACATCAAGTCATTTTTGAAAGGCAAGCCCTTGATCGAGTGAAAGTGATGGGCATGACATGGGCGTGGTTAAAAGCCCACAATACTTACAACAGGTCAAATCACTTGCGCGCTCGACCTAAAAAAAAAAAAAAGATATTTAACCATTTGACCAGCGTCCCACAATCACACCAACTGGCTTCGTCACTGGTTGTATTTTAAGGTTTCCAATAATAGTACGATTGTCGTGTCTGGCGATGACTTACATTTAGATCGGGTATTGCCACATTTTAAACAGTTTTGGGAAATGTTAAACAACAGCACATCTGCCGTTTGGCCCTGAATGCACTCTATCAAAATTATGCCAATAAAATACATATGAAAGAGTGGTACTGATGGGGTGGAGAGCGGCGCTGAAGGCAACGGGTTGGTGGCGCATCTCACCCAGCAAACCTCACTGTGTCATGGGTCGTGGTTGGGAGGGGTCTCAACACTAGAGGGGTTCCATAAATGGGACCTTATAGGCATTTAGCTGTTGGGCGACATCTGGGAGGGCTCCCATATGCAGTCCTTCCAGGAGCTTCAGCAGAGGTATTTGCTTGCCAGGACCCAGTTCCATAGATATCTACAACTTACGTGTTAAATGTGCATATCCAGGCAGGTGTGGAACTTCCCGAGTTTAGCCCTGAGGAGGTCAATACACTGATGGGCAGCCTGGGTAGAGGGGGAGTGTCGCGCATATACCACACCCTGGTCACTACCATAGCACTGACATTTGACAGACTCCAAGAGCGGTGGGAGCATTGGCTGGGTCAGATGGGGGATGAGGACTAGAGAGACGCATTGATGGCCCCAAGAACATTGATGTTGAACTTCGGGTGGTGCAGACTTATTACCTACACACGGCCTACCTCAGACTTGACAGGTTGCACAAAGCGGGTCTCCTACCCCATGCTGATTGTCCTTGCTGTGTGGGCCCGACGCAGACTTCTACCACATGGTGTGGAGCTGTCCCCACATAGCAACCTACTGGCGAGCAGTGGTGACCGAGATCTCTAGAGTCCGGCGGGCAGAGGTTGAGGTTGCCCCGTTGCAAATTTTGTTGGGGGTCCTGGAGGGTGTGGGGTCCAGTAGAGCGGAGCGGGCCTTTGTGGGAGTGGCATGTTTAGTGGCTAAGAGAGACATTGCAGCTGGTTGGAAAGCGGAGATGGCACCTGCACTTGTGAAATGGCGGCAAAGGGGTAGACTGGTGCACCCACCAAGAAAAACTAGTGTATGAGGCGAGAGGCTGCCCTGCTAAATATGACAGAGTGTGGGGGAAATGGACGGGAACCTGGGGAGATGGTTCAGCTGACATACCTTAGATGTAGCGATTGTTGTGTCCTCTGTCCTTGACTAATACGGTTACTCTTGATCATATGCCTTTGTTACCTGCGTGGGACTTGTGTAATGTTCAGTCAACAACGTGCGGATGTGACCTGTTGGTTTCTATGTTGTCATGCAAAACTAATAAAGTTGATTATCAAAATACATATGAAATGACCTATAAACCCAGCATGCTTATATGCCCTCACAGGGTGAAGACTCGTGCTTCAGTATCCATGCTGAAGCATGTCCAAAGAAATTTTGTTTTTGATTAAATGCATTAAAAAGACTGTACTGGTTTCAAGACGTTAGAATTTTTTATTTGTGTTTAAAACATGCCATTTAATCTAAAAGGGCGCTATCTAACACCTTTGTATCCTCAGCAGTATGCATCTATTTTGGGGCCTCATAAATGCCTGACGTATATATGGAAGAATCATTCCCATGTCAACCTCCAGCCAGCTGAGGAATGAAAGGAAACCTAAGCATAGGGAAAAAAAATTTAAACTTCAAATATATTTGCAAGTTCTAATGCTATCTCTATTATATAATTTCTTTTGGTCAAGTAAAATGAGAAGGACTGCTGTCCGCGGAGATTTTCGGATTCCATATTGCTTCATCACTTCTACTTGCCTCCATTTAGGTTTGTGCAACAATCTTTACAATTTGCTTTATTTCGAGAAAGAATGGATAGCCTCTTTCTAGGTACTTTTAATGAGAAAGGTTTCTTGCACTCAGTTCAATGTTCTTCTCATTTCTGCTGCAATAGTGCCACCTACAGGTCAAAAACAGATGTCCACCCATGGATATTGTCTAGGATGATTTATTTTTTCACAGTACAACTGGGTATTTCACCGTATAAGGAAAAGAGGTGCACGGCACTGCAGTAAATAGCAAAATTGTAAATTAAATCTGATATTATGGAAGATGACTCACCAACGGTGTTACTTCTAAGCTTCTATATCAAATGGTGGACTCGAAGACGCTGATCCGATAAGGTCGTCGCACAATCGATGAAACCAACGCATTTAAACATTCTACTGCCGGAGACAAACATTTAAATGCACCACATTTGCAAGGATTCAATTAATTCTGGCTAAGTGGTCTATTGCCTGATTTCCGTAAAATGTTGAAGGGCCATAAAGACATCTATCCCGTATTGCAATTCGCTTTTCTTTAATTAGCTATTGGGGAATTGTGGGCTGCTCAAGAGAGCACAATTCGCCAAACCTCAATAGTGGAAAAGTTTAGACAACAAAAGGTTAACGCAAGCTAGCCCCATTCCTTAGAGCCATCCTTGCTCCATATTTATGAAATGATGTAGGATGGCAATAAGGAATGGTTAGCATAAACAAGGCGCTAACAGCTGCGCTATGCTATAAGGAAAAATAACGTCAATGCTGCAAAAATGGCGCAACACTGTTTTGCGGCATGTAAAATGTCGCAAAAGGGTTAGTACCATTTTAACACTGCATTAGCATAAAAATAAAACGCTAAAGCAGGCAAAAGTGCCATTGCAACAGAATATGGAATCAACAGGCCAGAAGAGACCCCAGGGAGACCCCAAACACCCAAGTATCAGCCA
This sequence comes from Pleurodeles waltl, assembly GCF_031143425.1. Classification (NCBI taxonomy): domain Eukaryota; kingdom Metazoa; phylum Chordata; class Amphibia; order Caudata; family Salamandridae; genus Pleurodeles; species Pleurodeles waltl. The sequence goes on from NC_090450.1 coordinate 869,813,749, forward strand.
TGAGGGTAAAGAAAAATCACAGGTGAAGGAGAAGAGCAAAACGTAAGTTTGCTTTAGTGAGGAGGAGCATGACATCCTGGTCAGAGAGGTGACGGCAAGGCTGGCTTTAGAGCTGTGTGAGCGGTGCGGCCACACTGGGCGCTGACTTGGATTGGGGGTGCCTACCTCAGGGGGGGGGGGCTGTGTTTAGCAGTAACTTTTGGAACTTGTGATTTAAAAGCACCTGCTGAAAAGTTCCTTGTGTGTCCAGCCTTCAGGAAGCAATTAGAATGTCAAGACACCTCGTGATTAATGTTCCTGCTAGGGAGAGGGATGGGAGTTTTGTCTAGCGGCAGCTTCAACTCGCCATAAAGTAGCATAGAGTGCAAAGAACAGAACTATATTTTATGTGGATAGCTGAGTGGATTAGTAAAGCCAGCCTTTACAAGTGCTTTGAAACAAATGAATGTTTGTGATAGGGGGTGCTATGGAGAATGAGAGGCACATTTGCTGGGTGGTAGTGAGGGAATCCCAGGAGGTGGTCATGGGGAGGTGCCAAAAAAGACTGTCGCACAGGGCACCACCAGCCCTAAAGCTGGCCGTGGGTGACAGAGCACCAACACCAGCTATTCGTCACCTCCAAATTGCCAGTTGGTAGGAGAGGCGCAATATGGCAGCAAATAGTGGACAAAATAAACAGTGTCGCTGAGGTGAAGAGGACTGTCACTGAGGTCAAGAAGCACTGGCACAATTGCAAGCGCAGGACTATGGAGAAACTTGCCAGGAACTGTAAGGCAGCACCTCAGAATGGAGGTGGAAGTCCTGCACCACAGGAGGACCTGAATGAGCTAGGGGAGATGGTTGCAGCAGTCATCCCGGAAGTGCTGGTCACTTGACTCGCAGGACAGTACAGCGCAGACTGCCAGGAACCACCAGAAATGCTGGGTAAGTGACAGGGGAGGATATCTGGAACTCCACTAATGGCAGAAGGGGGAGGCACATGCCTCATGCTAAAGTGTTGCATCCGGGCACATAGGGCCTAAATCAAGATGCACCATCGTCATCCAAGCCACACATGTACTGACGGTTTGGTTATGCTATGCACACCAACATATACACAACGTCAACATAGGCCACTCACTATGGCTATATTCCACCATGTAACTATGCACCACATTGCCTGGTAGGCAAGTGCAAATAGTGTGGCTGTGCCATTACAACACCCAATGCATATACTGAAAGCACCTCTTCAACACAACATAGACATAAGAGACTAGGACGGAAGTCAATCCCAGCCCAGGGTGGGTGTCAGGGTGGTGTAGCTGGCCATAATGCTTCCCTACCTCAATGTCACATTGCCTTCACTCATGTGTGCTGTATCTTGCAGCACACATTGAAATGCCATCTCTGCAAAATTAGCTTGTACATGTACAGGAAGGGACACATCTCTGCACATGAACAAATCATCACTTCAAGGCAGCCACCCTGTCATCATGCTGCATCAATGCCTGTATTGGTGTAGGGAGGACTAATCTGTGAAGGTGCAAGGGGAATTGCAGGGCTGTACTGTATAGAGGTAAATATGGCACACCACTGCATATCAAAACTGCTGCAGTGTACTGCTACACATGATGCAGCTGCCCTGAGCCATGCCAAGTGAGAAAAAATCTGCCCTAAAGCTTGCAGCCTTTGGAACACAACCCATACAGGCTGAACCCACAACAACTCTCACACAACCATATGCATCATATGGGAATGGCCACAAAATAAAATGCATACAACACATTGTGCATGTATGTGAACATCATGTGAGGAGCTGAACAAGTGGCTGCAGTCTCACCATTTGACAAGTTAGAGGGATAGATCAAAAATAAAATGATGGTGTGTGCTGCTGTGTAAATTTAGGCAGCATCACGCACCATCGTATTAAAAAAGGCAGGAATGCACCATATACTTTAGAATACACCGCTCCACTGTATACCTCCCTGCGCAAGTGGTAATCAGATGTTGTGCGCCAGAGCAGCCCCCCTTGCACCATAGTGCAAAGATGACTGCGTTGAGGGGTAGAATGTTTATGTGCAGATGGGAACACCTACCTGCACAACAACAACCTAAAAGTGTGATTTGCTCTTACTCTGTGTGCTGCATAATGCAGCACACATAGTAAAAGCAAGAAATGCACTACAAATGTAAGCATTACTCCTAGATTTTGCCATGCTAAACCCACCCCTGGGCTGGTGTCAGATATTGGCCCAGCGTCCGGAATACAAATAGTCAAAAATATGAAGCAGTGTCAAAACGCAATGAGTGTTGCCGTGGTACGCCCACTGCAACATCCATTGCACACACCTTCCACGCAAAGTTTTGGGTGTGAAGGACCCATATATATAAGGTGGCATCAAGGGACATAAAGTGGCTCCATGCCACCTACTACATACAGGGCAGGCCACCTGAGCTTCACCAAAAGTTAAACTCAGGTGTCATTTGGGGCACCTACATATCCCCAAAAATACATAGGTGCATATTCATGAGCCCCAAGCGCCACCGGAGCATCACTTTTTGTGATGCTCCGGTAGAGCAATGCCCTGTGCCGTATGTACAAGGTGCTGTTTGGCCACATTTTGTGCATTAATGCCACCCTATAAATACGGCCCCTACACACCCATCACTTTGTGTGGAAGGGGAGTGCAATGGGTGTTGTTGTGGGCATGCCACAGCAACACCCATTGCATTTTGACGTTGCCTCACATTTACGAGTATCAGTGGACCTGAGGCAACGCAAAAATCTAAGGCCATCCTACGGGTGGTGTCAGCAAGGCCCAGCGTGGAGGTATACATGTATTCCCCCTTGTTTTTTCGTTTCTATGTGTGCTGCATTCTGCAGCACACACAGAGGAGCTACATCGCCATAAGTGAATGTGTATGTGCAGGAACGGACGCCTTCCCACACATACACAATCAAACCTTTCAACGCAGACATCCTTGCACGATGGTGCAAGGATGCCTGCGTTGGTTCTAGGAAGCTCTATGTAGTGTCAGTGCAGGGAACAACACAGGGGTGCGCCGTATGCAAATGAATATGGCGCATTCCTGCGTTGTGCAATTGACGCACTGTGGCACTGCCACTCTTAGCGCAATGTTGCGCTCTGTCATATTCCATTACTGGTTAGTTTGACCCAGATGTGATGCACAAAGCTACATGTAAGTACAACCACAACCGTGGGTCAGTGACATGTCACTGAGCCTCCAGTGGCAAATACATGATGTCCCATGTCAACAGCCAATGAAATCCAATATTTATTTTACACTATCTCATTGCAGAGGATGATGGCTTACCTCCTGCCGACCTGCCTGTTCTGGATTTTCCTGATGACATGGATGACCAGCTGCCAACCCTCAATGAACAGACCCCCAAGGATGTTCTTGGAGCATTCCATACACCACCTCCAGTTCAGGGAGGACACACAGCGTTGCGGGGTCTCCACATAAACCACCCAGCCACCAACACACACCACTAGCCAGTACTCACACCACCCTGGACTCTGTGGACCCAGAGATCAGCTTTCAGAGGACATTGGTAGCTGGCAAAGCAGGTTCGGGTGGGGATGAAGACAATGGCAGGCAGCCTAGAGGGAGTGCGGACGTGCCTTGTTCCAAATAAGGACAACTCAGCTGCCATCAGAGGCACCCACTCTCCGCTATGTGGAGTCCAGCAGTCTCTGGCGGACATAGCGACTATCATGAAGGAGAGACTATGACAAATGCCCTCCCAAAGTGCCAGCAGCATGCAGAATACTCTGGAGTCTATGCAGCGGGAAGTGGCCTCCCTCAGGGAAAACATGGCTGCCTACCATCGTGATGTTGTTGCGGACTTGAAGAATCAGCAGTTCCTCCTTGCAGCAGTGATGCCATCTGTGTTGCTACAAATGGCAGTTGCCAGGTCCTTTGGCTCCACATCTCTATCCCCTGAACTGTGTGTGGTCCCCTCTACCTTTACAACAGCATCAGCCATGGCACAGGAGGTACCGCACATATCAGAGGATGAAGATCCACATGGACAGTTTCTCCTTAGTTTTGGGCTTAAGATCATGCCACTATTATGATAGTATGAAATGGGCCCTCTTCACCTAACCACTGTAGAAATGTCTGCTATGTGCTGTCATTGTCTCTACAATATCAATTGGCAATGTTATGCACTCCTCACTAATGCACACTACTCCTATCCATGTCTCATGACATGTCCCTCAACCCTGGACTCCGATTGTGCTACATATGGCAAACATTCACTTATGGGATCTGTGAAATGGATATTGAATAGAAATCACAATAACAATTGCACCTGTATATAAAGCACCTTGTAGTCATGTAGGATTTCTACATTTACGGTGATCCATCTATTCAGCTAAAAGTTAGTATTGTGTGGCTTGGGCCTTACATGGGGTGGGGCAACATGCCCCAGGGATTGGCAGAAGAGGAGGCTGCAGGGGGGATATTAATACAATTAAAAAAATAATAATAATAAACTTACCTGCACACAGGCCGCGCCACTCCTCCGTCTCAGCTGCAGCCGGCTGCAGACATGCAGGCACAAGCTCCCAGGCTGCCCTGTGGCCAATCCTGACGCTGCTCAGAGCCAGGGCACTCCTAGGCAGACTGTGAGCCTGTGCAGGCTCTCTCCAGCCCGGCAACTGTGTTGCTGGGATGGAGAGAGCCCTGTGCGCATGTGTGTTTGGCCGGCCGTCTCATGCACTTTGAGGGGGAGTGCTAAGCACTCCACTTCACACTCGTCACCCCGTAGCCCTGCCCCTCTAGAAGAAAACATTAATAAACCAGGTTTATTATCAATTTCTTTTAGAGGTTTTGCAGCTGCCGCTGCTGGCAGGGGATGGCGCTCCTCTGCCATAGCGGAGGAGCCGCCCCTGGTCCCACATCACGCAAAAGGGGCTCTATCCAATCAGAGTTCGAACACCAACCGAAGTTGCAACATGGCAAAGTTTCTCAGGTTTAGTCTGAAGGCATCTCCTCTTTCCGTGTGAATCCAACAGGCAATTGCAATTTGTGAATCATTTGCAACATTCTGGATTATTCCCAGGGAATTCAATGGTCTTGTCTTTTCCCATGTGAACGGACATGATAATGGCAACAATTTATTTCACGTTTAGTCCATGGGCCTAAATGTTCTGGAACCAAGGTCATTTAGAAACAAGTTTTGTAATATTAAACAAAATAACCTTTCACTATTCATAAGAACAACCTAATTGGAAAATTAATGTTAGAAAAAGCAGAATGATTCAAATTAATGACGTTTATTTAACAGTGTACAGTTATTTAAAACCATTACACAAGCAATAAAACACAATGTTAAAACACATAGTCCATAGTAGCTCACAGTGTAAAAATACAAAGATGGCCATTATGCTTTACCCCAGGTTTGCTGCTTATGGGCCTAAGACAGGCTAACGTGCTGAAAATGAACACCTCAATGTCTATGATAAGAGTACGAAGAGTGGTAAAGCGGAGAACGACCTTGTAACATCTGTACCAATAGTGTATACTCTGGAACATACGATGCAAGATTATAGAAATAAAAATGCAACAATCCATAAAAACCTTTCCAAGGATATTAAAAACAGATTTAGATCTTACAGGGACTAGTTAGGCCTTAAACCTAGAAAGAGATAGGCACCCCAGAGTCCTTCAAACATAATACTTCAATGCACTATAGCCCTTCCCAGGTCTCCCTCCCAACAAGTTACAACCTAGAGATGAGAGGTCGAGGAAGGCTGGAATGACTTGCCCACCATCTCCTGCTTAGTCTTCAGATGCCCATGTGAAATAGATAACTCCTGACTATCCATTAATACAAAAAAAGTGTCAAAAGAGCACAGTTAGCTAATCGTGCATCAGTGTTCTATAGCCTGCTCCCAAGTTGGTCTAGAAATTTCACCAGTCTGTTGCTGAGCTGTACATTCTCCCCGCTGAACCCAGCCTTGATCACTGGTCTACACTTGCACACCCGTCTTAGGAGCCATGCTGGCCGTAGGAGAGTCTTGCAGTCTGCCACGATGCCTTTACAAAAACATATCTGGTGGATCAATGTTTCCAGGGCTAGCCCGCAAAGCCGACAAACACCAGACATATTGCCTTGTTTCCACCGAGGGAGATGCTCATGCGTCGTAAGGCATCCCATGCGATACTTCAAGAAGGCTGTTTTAGTCTGCGGTCTAACTGCTGTACCCAGATAAAGCTGTAGGGCGAGTCTGTCATATGATGACAAAACAAGCCTGGGATGGCTTCTCTTCGTTAGGGTTTCTTTGTCACCGGCTTGACTAGCTGATATGAGCTAAGATGATCCCATTGATTTATTAGACCCAGTGTCGTCAGGAAGGTCTGTAGGTAAAGCTGGGCTGGAGAGCTACGCTGCGCATTGATTTCCGTCCAAAGAAGGAAGCTTAGTGTGCCTTGACTTGCTGCCTTAAATTTGTAGCACAGGTTAATAAATGCCTTATTTCTCGCAAGTGACTGTCAAGCCAGGCCAAATTCAAGATGAACCTGGGCCGGCGATGTGTAATTTTGTAGACAGAACAGTGCCTTGAAGAGCTTGGTGATCATTTTATCCAGTTGCACCCCATCTCTGCCTCTTAGCGCTTGACTTCCATATGGTATTGTGGGAACTAATTTGGCTTGGATGACTTTCAATAGAGGGAGATAAGACTAACTGCAAATAACGTTTTTAATACGTTTAATGCAGAGGTTAGACAAAGGGATTCTCCAGGTGGGGTTTAAAGGAGCCATTACAGTCAAGAAGGACACCCAGATATTTGTATTTGCACACCGACTCTATTTTGCTGTTGCCAGCGTTGTGTAGTTGCTCTAAAAGGCATTATTTTAGATTTCCCCAGGTTAATGACAAGGGCATTTTCTTTGGAGTATTCAATCGTGGCGTTTAATAACCTCTGTAGGTCTACCCTGGTACGGCTAAAAATAATGAGATCATCGGCATACATCAGACATGCCAAGCCGTTTTTCCCAGTTTTGAAGGGTGAGAGTTGACTTTGTCCAACCTTGGTGGCAGATCGGCCAAAGAGAGATTAAAAAGAAGAGAAGCCAGTATGCATCCCTCCCGCAGGCCCTGTGAAGTTGGTATTTCTCTGAAGAGGTGCATGCCATCGCTCAATTTAACTCTCACCCAGGTATTCGTATGGAGGTGAGCTATCACTTTTAACAAATGGGCCGGTATGCCCTATTTTGCAAGCTTGGTCCAGAGTTTCCCTCTATATACATGGTCAAATGGAGCCTTATAGTCTATGAATGAGAGGAAGAGGTTTTTTTTGGCGTGTTGACTCTGGTCGAATAATAAAGTCACAGCCATGAGGTTAGCAGGCGTACCCACCCCTTTGGAAACGCCCATTTGATTAAACAGTATTAAGTCATTATCCGCAGTCCAGGCTTCTCGCTTCACCAGGAGACTCCCCACAAAGAACTTGGACTCAACGTCTTAAAGGGCAATTAGCTAGTAGTTTGCTGGATCACTGGCTGAGCCCCCTTTGAAGATAGGGGAAATTATTGAACCTCTCCATGAGTGTGCAATGGCATTGGTGGCAACTGTGCTGTTGTAAAGTGATGACAGATGTTTTGGCCAAAAATCCAGATCCTCTTTAAATAGTGCAGCAGGGATGCATTTGGGGCCTGGTTCTGCCTCCCTCCGACTCTTGGCGATTCTCCTTTTGACAGCTTCCAGGAGGATTTGAAAGCTGCTGCTACATTGTGTAGAACGTTGAGCAGTTCTCAGCGTCTGGACCTGAGCTGTTTCCTGGTTTGAAGGGTCCTGGCTCTGATTTGCTTCCTGAGTCGAAGGGCCAAAATGGCAAGAAAGTTGTTGATGCCCGGTGAATTCAGAAATGTTTATTATGGAATAAGGATGCATTGCAGTGTTTAGGCTGTTTGCACGCTTCCAGAATTGTATATGCCTATTCGTCTTCAGAGCATACAGGAGCCGGGCTGCTAGACTAGATGCTGCATCTTTTTGACGTTCCCACAGATGTGCCCTGTAAGCAGACTTGGAGATACACTCCAGCGCCCTCAAGGCTGCATTTCCTGGTTCCCTTTGAAGTAGACCTAGGGCTTTGTTTAGATTGCATTTGAGTGTCTTTGTTAGCAGGCTAGTTGGTGTCTCCTGGAGCATGGTATGCCTATAACCTAATGATTGATGTGGACAGGAAGCAAGAAATTTGCTTTTAAACTCGCTCCAGGCAGCTTGTGCTACCTGTGCTGCTTGTCTGGAGCAGTGTGGTCTAGTATTCTAACAATTCAGAAATAGTGTCTAGTGACAATTTAAGCTACTTACTGTTGTTTGTATACGTGGCACACTGCAATGCATCAGTTGGATCATGGAGATCAAATCTGTGAGCAAAATATAGTTCTTGTGGCAGGTGATCGCTTTCGCCTCTGTTTACTATTTGAAATTTCAAGATTTTATGGACCAAGGAAGACGATAGGATCATGAAGTCTATTAGTATTCTTGCCTTCTGATTGTAGAACGTGAATGAGGGGGGTTGATCAGTGCCATAACGGCCGTTGATGGCTAATAGGTGCATTGCTTTTAGATCTTTTGTTAGCAATTTCCCTCCCTTGTCCCTTTTGAAAACTACGTGCGTAAATTGATCAGGAACGTGTCAGAAGATGTTCTGTGCCACAATGGCTTCCTCAAAGTGCTCCGTGCACAATAGATTCATGTTGAAATCCCCAGAGAGGATTACCTCAAGGCAAGGAGTGTTATCTTGCAGCTCTTCTATCTCTTTCTTCAGATATGCTACATCCTCTGATTTGAAGGGTTTTGCCGGCGGACTATAAATATTTGCAAGAGCTAGATAGATTGTAGAGGGGCCTTGGGTCATGAAGAGCAAAACAGTTTGTTGATTTTTATGTGTGACTTGGGACATGTGGTGGCTCCCTTTCATAGCAGAATGAATGTGTATAATAAGTCCTTCACTCGACGCCCAAAGCGGGCTCTCCTTGTCGCAGGTACATAATAGATAACATATTCTGATATAGCCGGCGCTGTTTCAGTCCAGGTCTCCTGCAGCATTGTTATTTGAAATGATGTTAAATAGTTTAGCAGGTTTTTATCCTTCAGCTTGTCCAGCAGACCGTTAATGTTCCAAGAGCATATGGTAAAGTTGGATTTGTGTTCCGAGGGGTTGACAATCGGTCTGCTTCTTCATGATTGTCTTGCTCAGAGTTCCAGGAAGCCAGCTCAGTCATCATTGGAGAAGGAGGCCTTAGGGTAGTGTGAAGACACTCGGGGAGCTTGCGCTGTTGGAGACAGTGACAACTTACTTTGAGCACCCCTTAAAGTGCTGCCAGAGATTAACTGCTGAGGCTGATTTTCCCCCAGAGTTCGGCCAAGATATTAGAAGATATGAATATGCCGGTTCAGTTGCAGGGGAAACTTGAATCCCCCAGTTCCTAAAGAAACCTCCAACTCCCAGATCTCAGTTAACTACTTCGATAGAGGTCCAGGGCACTTTGGTTGTTTAATTTGCCGAGAGATGCAGATGGAGGTATGAATTCCACTGACGCCATGTCAACAGAGATGAGGTTCTCCGTCTCGGGAATCTGAAGAATGTTACACCGGTTCAGCAGGTCAAATGTGCCCCTTGACTTATGTTCCAGGTACATTAGAGTTGCTCTGGAGCATGGACTGCCATAATAGGAAGTCAGTGCTTGCAGCTCGAGAATAGCCTGGGGTGGAAGTGTCTTCCGATGAGCTACTGATTGAAGATAAATAGAGCCTTGAAGTGCTGGCACTGACGGTGGAAGGCTGCTAGCCTGCAGACTTCCGCTGGTGGTTCTTTGATGTGAAGGGTCTAGAGACACTTTAACCGAACAAGTCTTTTTATCAATGTATGTTGTTACAGTAAGCAATGCACTGAGTGGTGTACAGCTACCAGCTTTGGGAGAGGCAATTCGGGGGGCACTAGGCTGCCTGGGGAGTTGATCTGATGAAGAGGTGGGGCTTGACTGATTTGCCAACCTGGCAACATTGGGCAGTATTCTCAGAGAAGACTTTGGCCCTCATTACAACCATGGCGGTTGGTGTTAAAGTGTCGGTAATACCACTAACAGGACGGCGGTTAAAAAAATTGAATCACGACCATGGCGGAAATCACCAACACAAATAGCCACTTTAACACTCTGACCGCCACGGCGGTAGCAACAAACACAGCGGCGGTCACCACCAACAGACAGGCGGAAGACAATGTACCACCCACACTATTACAGGGCACCAATCCGCCAGCTTTTCTGTGGCAGTACCAATGCCATCAAAAGCACAGCAGAAACAGAACACAGAAGGGAAACCACTCACCTCTCGACAATCAACGAAGAACCAGGACGCCATGGAGCCGAAGTTACAGGTCCTGCCCATGTTGCTGTATCTATTAATACACGACGAAGTGGAAAGAAGGCGGTGACGACGACGGTGAGTACTGCACCTAGCACACAGGGGAGGGGAGGAGGCAAAAGAGAGTGACACACACACACGCAGAATGCAACACCCTCACCCCCACCCTCACCCACAACACCATACACACAAATACATGCAACAACATTACATATACACCCCGTAACCCCCTGGAAGCATGCAAGGACAAAAGGAATTGAGTCAAATCTTTCACATATTAGAAATAGGCAGATAAAGTAAACAATTGCAAAAACCAGTATATACAAATATTTATAATATGTACAGAAGGCTGTACACTGTCCTTTGCAGATGTGGGCAAAAAAATCATGGGCGAAGCCCACACATGACACCTGCCTCAAAACGGAGAGAACACTGCAGGGACATCAGGTCAAAAAAAATAACAGGAACCTCATGGGGAAGGGGAGGGGGGGAAACTCAGCCGGATGATGGTACAACGCCACTGCTCCTCGAGGGGGCTCCATGCCCACTGCTTGGCCCTGGGGAGTGCAAAGCCACAGTCTCTCAAGTCTCTCAAGTGGGTGGGTTGCCCACTGCCTGGTCCTGGGGAGTGCAAAGCCATAGTCATAGTGTATGCCTTCTCCACTGGTTCTGGAGGGGGCTTTGTGCCCAGAGTGCTTCATCCTGCCAAGGACTGTGTTAGTGGATGTTTTTCTCCACTGGTTCTGGAGGGGGCTTTGTGCCCAGAGTGCTTCATCCTGCCAAGGACTGTGTTAGTGGATGTATTTCTCCACTGGTTCTGGAGGGGGCTTTGTGCCCAGAGCTGCAGCACTTGGGGTGTGGCTGTTGACTTCGTCTCACCTGGGTGTCTCAGGTAGAACAGGTAGCATGATACTCCAGGGAGGCAGACCCACACTCCATCCAGCGGTGACTTAGGCTGACAATTGCTGGTTCGTGTCAGTGCTGGAGGTGGTGTCTCAAGTGGCGTGTCCAGGACGTCATCTGCAGAATCTGACGGCTGCACACTGGGGATGCTGCTGACGGCCGACAGAATGGCATCAGATGTGCACGTGGCGGTGGTGATGGTGGTGCAGGCGGCAGTGGCTGCGGCGGAGATGCTGCCAGTGCTGGCCATGGTGCAAGTGACAGTTGCGGTGAATGGAGACACCATACCGTCTCCAGCAGCCTCGGATGGCTGATCCTTGGGGAGGATGCTGCAGACTGACGTTTTGGCAGCGGCGGTGCAGGTGGCAGTGCAGGTGGCGGTGCAGGTGGCGGTCGGAGCGGCAGTGGTGACTGTGGTGCATGTGGCTGCCATCCCAGATGATTTGGTGGTCACGAGCCCCTCACCAGGTGACATTGTGCCCAGTGGTGATGTGCCCTTTGGCTTGTGGCCCTTCCCCATCTTGACAGTCGCTGCAGAGACCTTGGCACTGTCCACTTGGTGTTTGGGCGAGGTCTTGCCAGGTGGGTGGTGTGACTGTCCCCTGCTGGAAGCCGGACCCTTTTTGACCTTTGCAGGTGGTGGAATAGGGTGGTTCTTCTTGTCTGTCGGTGGCACACTGGCAGCTCCGACGGGGGCCCCCTTAGACCGTCCTGGAGTAGCATGGACCACAGCGGATGCAGATTTGCTGGCTGAGGTGCTGGGCTGGGATCTAGACATCCTGGCCCTAGGGGAAGGGCGGGGGAAGGTGTAGGGAAGAGGTCAAAGTTAGCTAGGAAAAGTTTTTTAGACACACTGGGATGGGAAGATGGAGGGGGTTTGGGAGTGGAGGAAGAGATAGTGGTTGTAGGAGGTGTACGTCTGCTGAGTTTGGTTGAAGGTGCATGGGTTGGAGGCTGTTGTGAGGTAGATGGCTGTTGAGTGGGTGTGTGCCTGCATTTGTGTACTTTGGGAGGAGGGCTTACAGACACACTGGGAGAGGACACAGGGGACGTGTGAATGGTAGTGGGGGTGGTGACTGCACATGAGCGGTGTGTAGTGATGGGCGTGCTGGTGATGGAGGTAGTGGCTGATGATGTAGTGCATGCAGGTGTGAGTGGAGATGAGACAGGGAGGGAGGTGGACAACGTGGAGGAGGGGGACACAGTGGAGGCAGTGGATGCTGGTGTGTCTGCATGGGTATGGTTCTTGTGTGAGTGCCTGTGGGATGTGTGGTGCTTATGTTTTCCTGAGCCACTTTTGTGTGTTGATGTGTGTGCATGCTGGTCGAAGGTGTGCTTGGGATAGGCTGAGGTAGAGGGGATTGGGTCTGGGTAGTGGAAGTTGGAGGGGGGAGGCTGGACACAGGGACAATGGCTGCCATCAGTGCTGAGGCCAGAGCCTGAAATGCTCTCTGTTGGGCCGCCACGCCAGAATGAATGCCCTCCAGGTATGCATTTGTTTGCTGCAAATGCCTCTCGACACCCTTGATGGCATTCAGAATGGTTGACTGCCCAACAGTGAGGGATCTCAGGAGGTCAATAGCCTCCTCACTGAGGGCAGCAGGGCTGACTGGGGCAGGGCCTGAGGTGCCTGGGGCGAAGGAGATGCCCACCCTCCTGGGTGAGCGGGCACAGGAAACACACTGAGAGGCTGCTGGGAGGGCGGTGTTGGTAGAGGGGGTGGCAGCTATTCCTGTTGTTGTGGTGGGCACAGAGGTCTCCACCACCACAAGGAAGCTCCCATCAGAGTAGGAGTCGCTGTCGCTGGTGTCCCCTCCTGTCCCCGTCGTGGAGCTCCCCTCGCCCTCTGTCCCACTGGTGCCTTCAGACTCCGTAGATTCACCCTCCAGGGCCATGTGGGATGCAGCTCCCTCCGTTGCCGGTGCCTCTGCTCCTCCGCCAGATGATGCTAATGCACACAAGGATAGGGTGACAAAACAAGAAGGGGGGAGAGACAGAGGAGACACATGGTCAATGCCAGCAACATCATTACCGTTGGTGGACACAACACACAGGGAGCAGCCCTATGCACTAGGCCATGCACTATCAGTTAGTAGGAAAATCACTTGCCCATGGGGTACTATGCCTAACACCATTTGCTGTACACCTGGAACCCACAGGAGCCTGACTAGTTGTGGATGCCCACTAACACTATTGGGGTTGGAGTGCCTCAGAGAGCCTGCCTCACAAGGGACCTACCCTACCTAGTTCACCTTTGCCTAGGGGAACCCACAGCCCACATCCCCCACCCAGACACTTCGTAAAGCGCGCAGAGTCAGCTGAATGACACTGCACTCACTTCCTTGTGGCTGCTCTGATGCCCTCAAGCGCCCATCCAACTCCAGGTATGCCACCGCCAGGATCTGGAACATCAGGGGGGTCATGGTGCGATGGGCACCCCTTCCACGTTGGGAGGCCAGCCCCAGCTGGGCCTCCGTCAACTTCTTGCTCCAGTGGCGCAGGTCCTCCCATCTCTTGCGGGAGTGGGTGCTCCGTCCATGATAGACCCCTAGGGTCCGCACATCCTTGGGAATGGCACACCAAAGACCCTTCTTCTGGTGGGCGTTGACCTAGAGGAAAGGTACAGGATGAAAGGAAATTACTCTCCCGTCCGGGCCATCATACTCATTGCCCACCAATTCCCACCCATGCCCTGACGCACATACACTCACCATCCTCACATGCAGGCCTCAGCCCCCCCCACATGTATCTTCCATCCACATCACTCCAAACAGGCATCGCCCACGCATCATGCTCACAGTGTACTCACCTGTTTGTCTGGAGGAACGTAGAGTAGCATGTACTGGGGGAGGACCCCATCCACCAGTTTGTCCAACTCCTCCGCGGTGAAGGCAGGGGCCATTTCCCCAGACACATGAGCCATTGGCACTTCCAGACAAAGGTCACAGCAGCACTTGCATTGTAGGTCCTCTCCTGTTGAAGGTCAGGTATCAAGTGAGTGAAGCGATAGAAAATGGCAGTCACGTCCACAGCGGTGTGTACCGTCACCGCCAGCGTACATCGTCATTGGCTCCTGGAACCCATAGCGCCCAATGATAACCAATGCTAAATTGCGCAGTGTTCTTCGCCTGCCTACCGCGACGCTGCACAACACCAGCGCAGTTACCTCATATCCCCTTGTCCATCCTTACAGGTCAGGCAGCCACCATTTCAGGGGGGCACATGGCATGGCACCTAACTGCGTCACAGCACTATTTGACAGATATACGGACAAACAACAACACACATGGATTTACTCACACTACTGAAAACACACTTGTGCAAACTATGTGGTACATGAGCCTCTGCTCACCATTCTCCTCCATAGGGCACATCTGCTGGGGCAGATGATGAGATGGCGTCATCCTCCGGTGTACAGACCCCTGGTGGACCTGTCGACAATGGAAGACAGACACATCATTATCACCTACAGACTTGATTGTTCCAGAATCCAAGACCTGTGTGCACAATTGAAGCCAGACCTGATGTCAGATATCCGCCATCCCACAGGAATACCCCCTCTAGTGCAGGTCCTGTCAGTGCTCCATTTCCTGGCAAGTGGCTCCTTTCAAACTACAGTTGCCATGGCATCAGGGATGTCTCAGCCAATGTTTTCTAACGTGTTGACCAGAGTGTTGTCAGCCCTGCTGAAACACATGCGCAGCTACATCGTTTTCCCCCAGGTGGAGGATTTGCCCACAGTGAAGGCTGACTTTTATGCCATGGGACATATCCCCAACATCATAGGTGCCACTGATGGTACACATATTGCATTTATCCCACCCCGCAGAACAGAAATAGAAAAAGCTACCATTCTTTGAATGTGCAGATGGTGTGTTTTTCAGACCAGTACATCTCTGACGTGAATGCCAAGTATCCTGGCTCTCTGCATGACACTTACATTTTGAGGAATAGCAGTATCCCTTATGTGATGGGCCAACTCCAGAGGCACCAGGTGTGGCTAATAGGTGAGCCCATGGTCCCCACACAGTATGAATAGGTGTCTGAGTATGGGGTTGTCCCTAAGGGTTAGTGTGTGTCTAACAGATATCCTTCAACATTTGCAGGTGACTGGTTACCCCAACCTCTCATGGCTACTTACCCCAATGAGGAATGCCAGGACAGGGGCAGAAGAATGCTACAATGAGGCACATGGGCGAACTAGGCAGATTATTGAGAGGACGTTCGGCCTCCAGAAGGAAAGATTCCGGTGCCTCCATCTAACAGGTGGCTCCCTATACTACTCACCGAAGAAGGTGTGCCAGATAATTGTGGCATGTTGCATGTTGCACAACCTGGCATTGCAACGCCAGGTGCCTTTTCTGCAAGAGGATGGGCCTGATGATGGTCTTGTGGCAGCTGTGGAGCCTGTGGACAGTGAGGAAGAGGAGGCAGAGGAAGAAGATATTGACAACCGAACTAACATTATCATGCAGTACATCCAGTGACACACAGGTAAGAGACTGGCACTGCTCCTCTCATATCTGACTACTGTAGGACATTGTTTAAGTTAGCCTCTTAACCTCTGTCTATGGACACTGACAGTTCACTTTGGCTTTCTATTTCACAGATCTGGGTACCTCATTCTGCCTTCTGCAATGTTTACTGCTGCCCAACAACTGTCATACAATGGTATGAGCAAATGAACGTTTACATTGATATTAGTCTATGATGTTGTAATTATACATTTGTGAAAGAACAGACTGACTCCAGATTGGTTTGTGATGCAAGGGTGTTTATTTATGGGCTAATGTGTATAGGGGTATGTGGAAGGGGCTGGGGTGATGGTGGAGGAAGGTCCATAGTAGAGTCCAGTCTCTTGGTATCACAGGTGCATTGTCCAATGGGGCATAGGAAGGGGGAAATGTCAGTTCAAGGATGGACAGGGTGACAGAGTGGGACAGGAGGGTGACATTCTGGGGAGTCTTATTTCCTGGCGGGGTCTTGGCAATGTTCTCTGTCTTCTGCCTGGATCGCAGGGACCGTTTGCGGGGTGGTTCTCCTTCTGCAGGGGGTGGGGTGCTGGTGGCCTGTTGGTCCTGTGGTGCGCCCTCCTGTCCACGAGCGCAGGTGGACGTGGAAGGCTGTTCATCGGTTGGGCTAGTGTCAGGGGCCCGGTGGTATGCCACTGTCTCCCTCATGGTGTTGGCCATGTCTGCCAGCACCCCTGCAATGGTGACAATGTTGGTGTTAATGGACTTCAAGTCCTCCCTGATCCCCATGTAGTGTCCGTCCTGCAGCCGCTGGGTCTCCTGAAACTTGGCCAGTACTGTGCCTATGGTCTCCTGGGAATGGTAGTATGCTCCCATGATGTTGGAGAGTGCCTTGTGGAGAGTAGGTTCCCTTGGCCTGTCCTCCCCCTGTCGCACAGCAGTCCTCCCAGCTTCCCTGTTGTCCTGTGCCTCTGTCCCCTGAACCGTGTGCCCACTGCCACTAACCCCCAGTCCCTGATTGTCTTGGGTTAGTGGGTTTGCCTGGGGTCCCTGTAGTGGTGGACACACTGCTGATTGACGTGTCCTGGGGACAGTGGCATGGGCCCGCTGGGTGGATGCTGTGGTGGTGTTTCCTGAGGGGGGGCCACAGGGCCTGGGACTGTGGCAGGGGAACCGACTGTCCAGAGGTCCCTGATGGGCCGGGCTGGTCATCTTGATCCAGGCGTGCAGAGCTGCTGTCATCACTGTGGGCCTCTTCTGTGGGGGGACTGGATATGGCTGGCACATCCTGTCCAGTGATGTTGGGTAGGAGTCCTGTTGGGGTGTAAATGCATTGTTATTATATCTGTGTGTGCCATCTTGTGCAATGGGTGTGTTTTCCTCTATTACTGTGCTTGCACTATCACCTTGGACCTTGTGTGAGTGGTGCTTGTGTGCCAGGGGTGAGTCTCTCTCTTGGACATGCTTTGGTGATGGGTGTCCATGCAGGTCTGTGATGGGTGTCCATGCATTGTTGTTTAATGCAGGGCTTGGTATTGGGATAGGTTGGTTGTGATGGTGGGGTATATGTGAGGTGTTGGAGTATTGTGGGTGAGGGTGGGGGCAGGAGTTAGTGATGGCATGCAGGTAGGGTGGGGGGGATATAATAGTAAAGATATGACTTACCAGAGTCCATTCCTCCTGCTACTCCTGCGAGGCCCTCAGGATGCATAATTGCCAAGACTTGCTCCTCCCATGTTGTTAGTTGTGGGGGAGGAGGCGGGGGTCCACCGCCAATCCTCTGTACGGCTACCTGGTGTCTAGATACCACGGAACGTACCTTCCTCCGTAGGTCGTTCCACCTCTTCCTGATGTCATCCTGTGTTCTTTGGTGCTGTCCCACTGTGTTGACCCTGTTGACACTTCTCTGCCATATCTCCATCTTCCTTGCAATGGAGGTCTGCTGCACCTGTGATCCGAATAGCTGTGGCTCTACCCAGATGATTTCCTCCCCAATGATGATGAGCTCCTCCTCAGAAAACCTGGGGTGTCTTTGAAGTGCCATGATGTGTGAGGTGATGTTAGATGTGATGTGTGGGGTGATGTTTTGGGGTATGTGGTGTTTTTTGTGTGTGGATGGTGTATGAGTGATGGTGTTGTGTGCCTCTGGATGCTGGTGTGGTCTTTGCTTTTCGCTCTCTCTGCTTTTTCGCTGTAAGGGGTTTTGGGTAATGTGAGTGGGTGTTTTGTAGTGTTGTGAGTGTGTGGTGTGTGTATGTGTGTCAGGTGTGTGTATTTTGAATTGTCCAATGTGGTTGTCTTTTGTAAGTGTTTATGGATTTTGAGCGTGGCGTTGTGTACCACCAATGGTTTATCGCAGTTGAATGACCGCCGCAGTGATTTGTAGGTCGTGATAGTGTGGGCGTATTCCTGTTGGCGTGACGGTGGGGGTTTTGGTTCCGCCAATTTATCACTGACCTTTGGTGTGGCTGACTTGTGTTGGTGTCTGTATTGTGGAGGATTTCTCAGTGTGAGTCATAATACCCGTAGCGGATTTCCACCACGCACACTATATGTTGGTGGCCGTTGGCATGGCAGTCAGCGGCATTTACCGCCAATGTTGTAATGAGGGCCTTTGTGTCCAGCGCATGAGGGCTGGCTGGAGAGTCGCCCCTGATTTCTGCACAAGGGGTGTTTGCTTGAGTCCGCGAGGGGCTCCGAGAGATGCCCTTACTTTGTCCTTCCAAGTGATCTCCCTGTGTCCCTGGAGTGGGAGTGAATGGCAATTTGGTACGGCCTGTTTGAATGCTAAGAAAGGAGTAGATTGTCTTCCTCCGAAGGCCCTTGGTCCTGTGCTTGTGCCCTTTCCGTCAGTTTTTCTTCAGAGATTCGGCTGGTGAATTACTTGCAGCTGGGCTATCTCTTGTGCTCAGGAAATAGTCATCAGTGTTGATAGCTAAGCATGAGTGCTTGCTGTCCTGAGAGCAGCTCTGAGGGCTAGGGGATTGTAGTGCTGCTTCAATGGGCTCAGCTGGTTAATTTATCTCTGGGGTCCATTGCTCCCCTATAACCTCCGCATGTACGGCTTGGAGGACTCCTGACACTCTGCTTGCAGAGAAGTTGAAGGAGAGGAATGTGTGGATCAAGACAGTGGGAGCTGATGACTCATGGTGTTGCTAGCCGTCCTGGGGTAAATGCGGCATATTGTGTCCGAGCACTTCTCAGGTCCTCAAAGCCACCACTTAGTATTCTCAGTAGGGGCGCCAGCTTGTCCGGGGTCGCAGAACAGGAGCAAGAACATATCAGTGACCAGGAGTCAGCTGATTTCTGGACTTGGACTATCAAGTTGTTGAGATCTGCGATTTTTTAGTCAATCCCTGATTTAAAGACCGCCAACATGTTTAATAATTTGATTTGAGTGTCCATTTTTGTGGACTGGGAGTTGAGGGCTTCAGCAGTCAGCTGGAGGATGTCCTGGATGGCACATAGAACCACCGCTACATCTGGCTTTACTATGGTATCAAAGTCTGTAGTGATATCAATGTAGTCCCTGGGACTGGTCCTGGATACTGCAGGAGAGCGCAGTATAGAGCTATTGTGGTTCTACCTGGTGCCTCCATTGCCATAAGTTGCTAACATTGCTTCTCACTCCAAAGAGGTGAGAGAGGAAGGGTTCTGCTGTGTGTTGCTCATGGGGTTGTCCTGGGGTACAGGACTCTCGGGAGGAGGTTCACCATCACAAGACCTGGTTGCAGGAGCCTTCAACGAAAATCTATTTGTCCTAAGTTAGAACGGACAACGCTGGAGCTGGCTCCAGGTGAGTAACCTTGGTTTACTCCAGGCATGAAAAAATTATCCAGATTTGCACTTGCTGGCTGGGCCAACTTAAATGATTGCATAGGAGCCAACAACGAAGATGGGGAGTGGGTAGGTTTTAGTGATGCAACAGACTTATCTGTGGGACTGCCAGCTCCACCTTCGCATAGGACCACTGTTGCAGAACCGTTTGAAAATTCTTGTGCCACCATGGATACCATGGTTGAAAAAGTGCGGGTACATCCATGGTGGATATTTGACTGCAAAGGGGAACACCCTAGGGGGGGTGCAGGAGAGCAAGTCCTAACCTTTGCTGAATACCCCTGTATTTTCCGAAGGGCTTGCTCATCACCCCTAGTCATACCAAGCTTTGCATTATCAGCAGCTGGGGAGGCTAGTGCCTCTCGGCATGAAACAGCGTGTGGGCTCAAAAGGTGTCCGTTGGGCTTAAAGTTGTACGCGTTTTGGTCTAGGGTGTAGGCAGTTACTTGACTATTGATGGTAGGCTCCAGTGGGGAAGGCAAGCCTACTATGTTTGAGTTAGCTGCATAATTGGCTGAAACTCAGCAACCATTGGAAAAATGAAGAAAAGAATGATTCATCACTTTTACATGCCTGCAAATACGAGGTCTGCAGGCCTAGTTATGCTAACACAAAAAATATAAATGCATTATTATAATTGCTAATAAACATGCATAATATTCAAACTTATAATTTCAACATTAATAATACATCAGCAAAGAGAATAAAAAATGTAATTCATAATTGCAAACTTGTTAAGGCAACACGTTAAGTATGACAAAGAAGTGCATTTATTTTTAATCGCACATCTATTTCAACTCATAAATCACATGTTAAACATTATAAAACAAAATTCATGTGACTACTAGCAATTACTCTAATAACTAAATTACACCTTGGCATCATTTAAATCTTGTTAGCACATTGTTAAATCAAGTGGGCACAATTGTGACCAATACAGAATGGAAACGTGAACAATTTAAAAATACGTGTCAGTGCAATTATCTATGTTAGGCTTTTAAACATAAACACCTTCTGCTGACATCTGGGTCACTAAAAGTATCACTAAAATGTTTGCTCCAATTGTCCCTACTCTGACGATAATCTATGTCGTCACAAGAAGGACACTCTCTTTTCAATGAGACAACTCAAAGTATTGTAGTTTGATAACGTATTAGTCTTGGTCCACTGTAACTCTCAATTCTCTTCATGTTCTTGTAATGAGCGCTCCTCGTTTTCTCAATTTCAATCTTTTCCTTCCCCTGCTTAATTTTAGCTCTTTGCACTTTCCAAATTTTGTATAGTTTGAAAAATTTAACTGCAATCAGGGCACACAAAGCCACAACCAACACAGGTCTCAAGATTATCCTTATTATTCCCTTTCCCAAGTATCCAAACCATGATCTAGTGTTCAAAAATTCTTTACCCTTTGCCTCCCAGGCATTTGTCACCTTTAAGTCTTTCAGGTCATTTTTCAGATTTGTCATGTTAGAGATAAACTTCCTTATCTCCTTACTATTGTCTGGTATGTAAGTGCAACAATATTGCTCCTGTAAAACTTTACAGACTCCGCACTCCTTTGACAATAAAGGCCCTCATTACAACCCTGGCGGTCGGTGATGAAGCGGCGGTAATACTGCCAACAGGCCGGCGGTAACAAAAATAGAATTATGACCACTGCGGAAACCACCCACACAGACAGCCACTTTAACATACCGACCGCCACGGCGGTAGCAACAAGCACCGCAGCAGTAACTGCCAACGGCCAGACGGAAGACAATGTACCACCCACAGTATTACAACAGGCCTATCCGGCACCTTTTCTGGGGCGGTACCAACGACATCAAAAGCACGGCGGAAACAGTACACAGAGGGCAAAGGACTCATCTCCGGAGACTCAAGGTAGAACCACGACGCAATGGAGCCCGAGTTGCACATCTTCCCCATGCTGCTAAAGCTCTTCATGCATTAAGAACAGCAATGCTCGTGAAGACGACCACAGTGAGCACTGCCGCCTAGCACACAATGGAGGGGAGAGGAAAAAGAGAGTGACACACACATGCAACACCCCCACCCCCAACACCATGCACACAAACAGATGCAGTAACATTACATATTCACACCGTTTCCCTCAGGAATAATGCAAGGACAAAAGGAATTGATTAAAGTGAGTAAACTAAGATCAAATAGTAGAAAGTCATGCTTCAAAATCAAAACAGTATATACATATATACAAATGGAGGGACACTGCCCAGTCCTCAGTGTCCGTGGGCCACAGGGCCACATGACAGAGGCCAAGGCCCCACTTGACTCTTGCAAAAACACTGAGAGAACATTGCAGGGTCATCAGGTCAAAAATACACAGGCACCTCAGGGGGACGGGTAACGGGGGGCACCTCAGCCAGAAGATGGTACAACACCACTGGTCCTGGAGGGGGCAACATGCCCATCACTCTGTCCTGGGGAATGCAAAGCCAACGTTTCTCAAGTAGGTGGTTTGCCCACTGCTTGGTCCTGGGGAGTGCAAGGCCACAGTCTCTATAGTGAGTGGTTTGCCCACTGCTTGGTCCTGGGGAGTGCAAAGCCACAGTCTCTCAAGTGGGTGGTTTGCCCACTGCTTGGTCCTGGGAAGTGCAAAGCCACAGTCTCTCAAGTGGGTGGTTTGCCCACTGCTTGGTCCTGGGAAGTGCACGGCCACAGTCTCTCTAGTGGGTGGTTTGCCCACTGCTTGGTCCTGGGGAGTGCAAAGCCACAGTCTCTCAAGTGGGTGGTTTGCCCACTGCTTGGTCCTAGGGAGTGCAAAGCCACAGTCTCTCTAGTGGGTGGTTTGCCCCCTGGCAAGGATGGGGTGGGTGGATGGCTTCTTCGACTGGTTCCGGAGGGGGCCTTGTGCCCTGTGTGCTTCATCCTGGCAAGGATGGGGTAAGTGGATGGCTTCTTCCACTGGTTCTGGAGGGGGCATTGTGCTCAGTGTGCTTCATCCTGGCAAGGAGGAGGTGAGTGGATGGCTTCTTCCACTGGTTCTGGAGGGGGCCTTGTGCCCAGTGTGCTTCATCCTGGCAAGGAGGGGGTGAGTAGAAGGCTTCTTCCACTGGTTCTGGCGGGGGCCTCGTGCCCTGTGATGCAGCACTTGGGGTGTGCAAGGTCACAGTTTCTCACCTGGGTGTCACACCTACAGGATTTGCAGGTCCAGGATGCACTAGAGCCCATGGAGGCAGGACTACACACTGCCCTCCGGCGGGGACAGCTGCTCAGTGGTGGCAGTGACGGGCTAGTTTCGGGGATGCCAGTGGTGGGGGAAGGCTCCAGCCCTTCCTCTGCAGCCTCGGATGGCTGCCCACTGGGGCTGCTGCTGCTGGCAGTGGTGCTGGTGGCAGTGCAGGCAGTGGTAGGGGGGAGGCTCCAGCCCTTCCCCTGCAGCCTCGGATGGCTGCCCACTCGAGCTGCTCCTGCTGGTGTCAGTGCTGGTGTCAGTGCTGGTGTTGGGGATGCCAGTGGTGGGGGGAGGCTCCAGACCCTCCCCTGCAGCCTCGTATGGCTGCCCACTGGGGCTGCTGGTGGTGGTGGCGGTGCTGGTGTCGGGGATGCCAGTGATGGGGGGGAGGCTCCAGCCCTTTCCCTGCAGCCTTGGACGGCTGCCCACTGGGTTTCTTGCTGCTGGTGGCGGAGCTGGTGGTGCTGCTGGTGTCGGGGATGCCAGTGGTGGGGGGAGGCTCCAGCCCTTCCCCTGCAGCCTTGGATGGCTGCCCACTGGGGCTGCTGCTGGCGGCGGTGCTGGTGTCAGGGATGACAGTGGTGGGGGGAGGCTCCAGCCCTTCCCCTGCAGCCTCGGACGGCTGAACCGCCATGATTGGTGGTGGGGGCTCAGAATCAGTCCCAGCACCAGGCCTCCTGTCCTTCCTTCCTGCAGGTGCAGGCCCCTTGCCCTTCCCTTTCGCAGCTGGTGGTGCCTCCTTGCCTTTCCCCTTGGCAGCTGGTGGTGCCTCCTTGCCCTTCCCCTTGGCAGCTGGTGGTGCATCCTTGCCCTTCCCGTTGGCAGCTGGTGGTGCCTCCTTGCCCTTCCCTTTGGCTGCTGGTGCAGGCACACTGTCAGTGCTGATGGCTCGTTCTCTGGAGCCTCTCCCACCTGCAGTAGCTGCTGACACTACTGTGGCCGTGGACTGGGTGGCTGAGGTGCTCGCCTGGGTTCTGACCATCCTGGCCCGACGTGAAGGACGGGGGGAGGGTTAGGGAAGAGGTCAACAGCGGAGAGGAAAAGCTTCTTAGGGACACTGGGCAGGAAGAGGGTGAATGTTTGGGAGTGGGGGAAGAGGGAGTGGTTGTAGGAGGTGTCTGTCTGCTGTGTTTGGGTGCAGGTGCATGGGCTGGATGCTGTTGTGAGATGGATGGCTGTTGGGTGTCTGAGTGCTTGCATTTGTGTACTTTGGGAGGAGGGGTACAGATACAGTAGGAGACTTGTGCAAGGATGTGGGCGTGGTGACTGCCAGTGAGGTGTGTCTAGTGCTAGGCGTGATGGTGATGGGGGTAGTGGATGAGGATGTAGTGCATGCAGGTGTGAGTGGAGACACTACTGGGAGGGTGGTGGACAAGGAGGAGGAGGGGGACACAGTGGAGGCAGTGGATGTTGGTATGTCTGCATCTGAATGGTGTTTGTGTGAGTGCCTGTAGGATGATGTGTGGTGCTTGTGTTTGCCTGAGCCACTCCTGTGTGTTGTCGTGGGTGCATGCTGGTCTGAATGTTTGCTTGGGATTGGTTGGGGCTGAGGGGAATGGGACTGGGTAGAGGAAGTTGGAGGGGGGAGGCTAGAGACAGGGAGAACGGCTGCCATCAGGGAGGAGGCCAGAGCCTGGATTGATCTCTGTTGGGCCGCCATGCCAGAGTGAATGCCCTCCAGGAATGCATTTGTTTGTTGCAAACGGCCTGCCAGCCCCTGGATGGCATTCACTATGGTTGACTGCTCAACAGAGATGGATCTCAGGAGGTCAATAGCCTCCTCACTCAAGGCAGCAGGGCTAACTGGGGCAGGGCCTGAGGTGTCTGGGGCGAAGGAGATGCCCACCCTCCTGGGTGAGCAGGCATGGGAAACACAATGAGGGGCTGCTGGGAGGGCAGTGCTGGTACGGGGGTGGAGGTTGTACCTGTAGTTGGGGTGGGCACAGAGGTGTCTGCCACCTGCAGGGAGCTTCCATCGGAGGTATCACTGTCTGAACTGTCCCCTCCTGTCTCCGCCGTGGTGCTCCCGTCGCCCTCGACCCACTGGTGCCCTCACCGTCTGTGGATTCGGCCTCCTGGGCCCTGTGGGATGCAGCTCCCTCTGTTGCCGGTGCCTCTGCTCCTCCGCCAGATGATGCTAATGCACATAAGGACAGGGTGACAAAACAAAAAAGGGGGGACCGAGGATAAACTTGGTCAATGGCAGCAACTACACCACTGTTGGCGTACACAACACACACACACACACACACACACAGGGAACAGCCCTACACACTAGGCAAAACACTACCAGTCACAATGCTAGTCACCAGGCCATGGACAGGAATACCTAACGCCAATAGCAGCATACCTGACACCCACAGACCCCTGCCCAATAGTGGATGCCTACTAGCTTAGTAGGTGGTGGTGTTCATCAGCCCCTGCCCAACATGGGACCTACTCTGCAATGTCCGGACTGGCCTAGGGGCACCCACAGGCCCACATCCCTCACCCAGAGACCACCCCACCACGTGCAAGTAGTATATTGAGAAACCCTCTTGTGGCTGCTGTGATGGCCTCGTGCGCCCATCTAGTTCTGGATAGGCCACCGCCAGTATGCGGGCCATCAGGGGGGTCAGGGTTCGACGGGCATCCCTTCCTTGTTGGGAGGCCATCCCCAGCTGGGCCTCCGCTGTCTTCCTTGCCCAATGTCTCAGGTCCTCCCACCCTTTGTGACAGTGGGTGCTCCGCCTGCCGTAGACCCACAGGGTCCGCACGTCCTTGGCGATGGCACGCCATATACCCTTTTCCTGATGGGCGCTGACCTGCAGAAAAATAAACATAGAAAAAGGTATCAGTCATACCGTCCCACCTGTTACACTCATGTCCCACCTTTGCCCTTCTATCCCCTTACACACAGACATTGCCCCCACCATACATGCAGCACGCTGCCCAGAACCCTTCCACCAACCCCCCCTACACGAGGCCCTCACACACAGCACTCCATGCATCCATGCCCCTTGCATCGTGCTCACAGTGCACTCACCTGTTGGTCTGGAGGCCCATACAGCATTTGGTACTGGGGTAGGACCCCATCCACCAGTCTCTCCAACTCTGCAGTGGTGAAGGCAGGGGCCCTTTACCCAGTGACACAAGCCATGGTAGGTTCCAGACACAGGTCACAGCAGCACTTGCAGTGTAGGTCCTCTCCTGTTGAAGGCCAGATAGCAAGTGAGTGAACAGATAGAAAATGGCGGTCACATCCACAGCGATGCGTACCGTCACCGCCGGCGTACATCACCATTGGCCACTGTAACCCATAGGGCCCTATGACAACCAATGAGGAGTTGCACGGCGGTACTCGACCGCTTCCTGCAATGGCGCAGAACGTCAGCAGCATTACCTTATTTCCACATGTCAATCCACACAGGACAAGTGGACGCCATTTCAGGGGGGGTGCAGGCCATGGCACCTAACTGCGTCACAGTACACAGAGGCACCATTTGGGCCTATCCAACAACATACTGTTACAGTCATAACATGCAATGCAGTGTAGTGTTTGGAAATGTGGAATACTGACCAGCTGCTCCCTGTTTTGTCCCCTAGATTACAACTGCTGTGGATGAATAGGAGATGGAGACATCCCCCGTGTACAGACCCCTGGTGGACTTGGCAACAATGGAGGACAGGCACATTATCCTCACCTATAGACTGGACAGGGCCACAGTCACAGAGCTGTGTGCCCAATTGGAGCCAGACCTGATATTTGCTATCCATCAGCCCACTGGGATCCCCCCTCTTGTGCAAGTCCTGTCTGTGCTCCATTTCTTGGCAACTGGCTCCTTCCAAGTGACAGTGGGCTTGGCAGCAGGAATGTCTCAGACAATGTTCTCTATTGTGCTTGCAAGGGTTTTGGCAGCCTTGCTTAAACTCATGTACAGCTACATCGCATTCCCCCAGGTAGATGATTTACCCACTGCGAAGGCTGGATTCTATGCAATGGGACATATATCACATATTATTGGGGCCATTGACGGGACATATATTGCCTTAGTACCCCCTAGGGCCAATGAACAAGTGTACAAGGATCAAAAGAGTTTGCACTCACTCAATGTCCAGATGGTGTGCCTTACTGACTAGTACATCTCCCACGTCACTGCCAAGTATCCAGGGTCGGTGCATGATGCCTGTGTCCTGAGGAATAGCAGTGTACCACAGCTAATGGCACAACTACAGAGGCACAGAGTGTGGCGTATAGGTGAGCCTGAGTCCCCACCCAATGTATGTCAATGTATGCCTTCAGGAGTCATAGCCCATGCCAATGTGCAGGGCTAATGTGTGTCCCTTACTTCTTGCAGGTGATTCCGGCTACCCACACCTGTCCTGGCTCATGATCCCTGTTAGAAATCCGAGAACAGGGGCTGAAAATAGGTACAATGATGCTCATGGGCATACCAGGAAGATAGTTGAAAGTATCTTAGGGTTCCTGAAGGCTAAGTTCAGGTGCCTCCATCTGACAGGTGGATCCCTATGCTACTCCCCTGAGAAGGTCTGCAGAATAATTGTTGTGTACTGCATGTTGCACAATTTGGCCTTCAGACGGCATGTTCCCTATCTGCAGGAGAAGGGGGGTGACAATGCAGCTGTAGCAGCAGTGGACACTGAGGACAGTGAGGAGGAGGAAGAAGAGGAGGATGTGGACAACATGTCACATTTGATCCTGCAGTACTTCCAATGACACTCAGGTAAGACTGTTGAACTAAACATTTCTACATTGTAGTGTTGTGCTGTGTGACTTTAGCATAATGCAAGTCATTACCTTTGCATCCCACCTGTCACCTGTGCCTTGCCTTATTGCAGAGGTTGGTGTTGTTCCAACAGTGTACTTCTGTGATGTTTACAGACTGCTGAGACACATTTGTTGGAAGGATCAACATGTTACTGGACATTTACACAGGATCTTGCAAGTTGTGTCCAAGGGTGTTTATTGAAAATTGGTATACAATGGGAAGTGCAATAGAGTGGGGTGATGATTGGGAATAGTCCAGTGTAGTGGGCCAGTCTGTTTGTAGCACAGGTCCAGTGTCCAAGGGGCCATAGGAAGGGGAGCAATGGCAGTTCAAAGTGGACAAGGTGACACAGTGGAACACAAGGGGAACATTCAGGAGGGCCTCATTTCCTGGCAGTGGTCTTGATCTTAGCAAGTGTCTCTAGTGTCTGTCTGGGTCACAGGGACCATTTGCGGGGTAGTTCACCTTCTGCAGGAGGAGGGGTACTGGTGGCCTGTGGGTCCTGTGTCAGGGCCTCCTGTCCACTAGCAGCAGCAGATGTGGAGGGCTGGTCAGTAGACTGACTAGTGGCAGGGGCCCGCTGGTGTGCTGTTTAGTCTCTCATGATGTTAGCCATATCAACCAGCATCCCTGTAATGGAGACCATGGTGGTGTTCAGGGCCTACAATTCTTTATTTATCTCCTGGTGGTGTTCCTCCTGCAGCCACTGATTCTCCTGCATGATGTTTATCACCTGACCCATCTTGTCATGGGATTGTTGATAAGCCCCCAGGACATTAGTGAGTGCCTCCTGGGTAGTCGGTTCCCTGGGCCTGTCCTCCCCCTGGTGCACAGCTGTCCTCCGACTGCCCCTGGCCTCCTGTGTCTATGTCCCCTGAACTGTGTGCCCACTGGCACTGACCCCAGAACGCCCATTGTCTTGCCTGTGAGGTGTGGACTGGGGTCACTGTACAGGTGGGCACACTGCTGATTAACGTTTCCTGGAGCCAGAGGTCTGGGGACATTGGGTGGCGCTGTGGTGTTGGATACTGAGGGGGGAGGCTCTGTGGTGGACTGGGTGTGAGCTGGGGCAGCCTACTGACCAGTAGTCCCTGATGGGCCAGGGATTTCATCCAGATCCAGAACTCCAGAATTGCTGTCATCACTGGGGGCATCTTTTGGTGGGGACTGGGTAGCCGCGGCACCTCATCGCCGCTGAGATTGGCTGGGGAACCTGTGGGGATGTAAGTGGTGATTTATGCTACATGCTTGTGACATATTCTGCATCCCTAGCTTCCCTTATATTATTGCTGTTGCCCTGCCACCTTTGTTTGAGTGTGGTGATGGATTGTGGGATTGTAAGTTCTCCATGCTGTGCATGCATTGGTGGTGGGTGTACATGCAGGGCTGGAAGGGATGTGCATGCAGTGGGTATGGCATGCAGGTTTTGGCATTTAGGTTTGTTAATTGGGTGGTGCACTGTGTGGGATGGAGTGGGGTGATGGGTATCAGGGTGAGGGGTGATGGTGGCATGCAGGTATGGGGGGTTGATAGGTAGTAAATGTTGACTCACCAGTGTCCAGTCCTCTGTCAACTCCAGCGAGTTCCTCAGGATGCAGGATTGCTAAGACTTGCTCCTCCCATGCTGTCAGGTATGGGGGGGGTAGAGGTACACCGCCAGTCCTATGGATAGCGAGCCGGTGCCTTGCTGCAATGGAACGCACCTTCCCCCGTAGGTCATTCCACCTCTTCCTTATGTAGTCCCTTGTTCATGGATGCTGTCCCACGGCGTTCACCCTGTCCACGATCCTCTGCCATAGCTCCATCTTCCTGGCAATGTGTATCTGCTGCATCTGTGCTCCAAACAGCTGTGGCTCTACCCTATTTCCTCAACCATGACCTGCAACTCCTCATAAGTGAAATGGGGGTGCCTTTGTGGGGACATAGGTGTTGTGTGGTGTGTGTAGGTTATGCAGGGGTGATGTGGTTGGGTGTGTGGTGCATGACGGTTAAATAGGTAGTTGTGATGTGTGTGCAGTTCTATTTTGGATTGGCATAGCTAAGTGTAACTATCTTGTCATCTTTGCAGAGGTTTGTGGGTGACGTGGGTGTGTGTTTTATAGTGCTGTTGGTGGGTGTGTGGGGTGTGTGCATTTGTGTACGGTGTGGGGTTTTTGTTCTGGCTGATGTTGTCTTGTTTTGTATCTACATCTACCGCAGCAGTGTTCACCACCAATGGTTTACCGTTGTGTTATGTCCGCTGTGGTGGTTGGTGGGTCATTATTTGGTGGCCATAGAATTGGTGGCGTAACGGTATGGGTGGTAGTTCCATCAGTTTATCACATTCTGTGGGTCTGGCGGATTTGTGGTTGTGGCTATTTTTTGTCAGTTTTGTGTGTGTGTGTCATTATCTGACTGTGGTATGTTGGTGGCAGTCACCTTGGCAGAATTTGGAATTTACCACCAATGTCGTAGTGAGGGCCTAAGTGTCCTTGTGTATCACTGCCTGTAATAAGGGCAGCATCCTTCTGCCAATCCTGTAAAACTACAGTTTTTTCTATTTTGGTTTTCATTGCTTTTCTCCTGTCATCTACTTGATTAATTAACTCCTTATCCACTTGTGTGATAATGTATGTTAAATTGTTTTTGAGCGTTTCTGCGGTTCCAAAATTCAGGGTGGGTTCAAAGAAACCCCTCACAATGTCAATGTTTTTTGATTTAGCAATACTACTCAAATGCTGATTTATAGGCATGAAAGAAAACACAAGGTCGTGATTCAAATAGAAATATTGTATATACTCCTGGTTATACAATTGTGTTAGTAATCAACTGCAAGAAATTCCATATGTTAGTGGCAAGCTGTGATATGTAATTCCTTCCTGTTCTAATGAAGGGATCTGTGTGCAAACATAACAGTCACACACATCCATAGTTTCAATACACGCATACAATAACCTGTAATATACATTGGAAGACAAATCTCCCTTTGAGTCATCAATGTGAAGCAGTCTCTCATCCTCATATACAGGGACTTGTTCTGTACGAACATATTCTAGCACTGGTGTAATTGTGCTCTCAACTTTTTCTGCCACAGGCAGTCTCAATCCAACTATCAATAAAATACTCACAAACATGCATAATATTGCTAACCCTACACACATACATACTTACATTTACTCTGTTTACCTGGATCCGATCTGAGGGCTTGTCTACAGCCAGACCACAATATCACATTCAAAAATCAAAATCAGAAATGCAAAAGTGGCTCTCAATTCTTTTACAGTGCCTTTTCTTTTGTGTGAGCAAAGCAAAAACAAACATCAAACATTTCTTCTCAAAGTATTTTGCACTTTTTTACAAGGGTCTTCATCTTTCAGAAAGTTCATCAAGAGTTTTCTACTTGCTAATGTTCAAAATCACAACTAAAAGGTCAAATGTCTCTAGTAATAAACCATCTGGTAATCACCGATTAGCACTTCCAGAAAATAATGTCTCTGTTCATCAAATGGCAATGTAATTGCAAAGTTCAGTTTTAAAGCAATTTTAAGTTCCAGAATATTCAGCTGAATTCGAATGGTCAACACAAAAGGCAATGAATTCCTTAGCAGTGTAATCAGTCCATTCAGGAACTGAATATTTTCTACTGAGCACTCTTTTTCTTTTTGACCTCCTAGCTGCACTACTTTCATTGTCACTTTGATCAGATTCTTCAGTTCAGCAACAGTAGAAAGCACATCTGCTACTGCTTCTGGACTTTGTGCGGGCCACTGGTCTCCAATCACAATTCTTTTCTCAGGCACAACTGGAGTTTCAAAGTTCAATGAGCTAGTAGGGGTCGACTGACTCTGATGTGACCCTCCTGAACCTTTGATTGCTTTTTACATGCTCAGATTTTCACCAGACTGTGCATGTTCTGCAATTGCCACTTGCCCAGTCCTCACAGTTTGGATAACCTGGACCCATTCGCTCACAGTATCCGACCCAAGAAGAACAAGCACTGTATCTGCAAGAGGACTTGGAACTTTGCACCTGTGATTTGGATTAACCCAGTTTGGCAGACCAGAACACTTCACAGCAGTAGTAGTGAATAAGGCAACCTGGCAGGGCCTTTTCCAACTCAGCTATAAGCATGTCTTCCTGACATGCTTCTTCACCAGAATCCAGTTTCCTGGACCCAAGTTGTGGCACTATTCTTGTGATGGATGAACAGTCACATCTACCGATGAGACAAAGAGGGAACCACTTCAGCTAGTCCTTTGCAATAATTCAGCACCAAGTCATCTGTAATGTTCACATGTGCATTTGCAGGCACAACTGGTAACCTCATAGCACGCCCCATAATGATTTCATGAGGTGACAATCCTGTCTTTCTCCCAGGTGCGCATGCTCATCTGGACAAGAGACAATGCATCCGCAATTTCAACATTTTAGATGCACACACTTTTGCCAGTCAAGACATTAAAGTTCCATTCATCTGCTCGACTACTTCTGAGGCTTCTGCTCTGTAACTGCAGTGCATTCTGCTCAGTTTGTAAAGCAGCACACAACAATTTTATAGTCTCATTATTGAAATGAGTTCATCGGTGTAACTCCAGAGAAGTCAGAAATCCGAATCGAAGTATCAATTCCCTCAAAAATAACTTTGCAACTGTAAGGTTATCATTTCTGCGAGTTGGGTAAGCTTCAACCCAATGGGAGAAGACACATACCACCACCAACATATACCTCAGTCCATTGCATGCAGGCATTTTAATGAAATCAAGCTGCATTCTGTTGAAAGAATCTCCCAAACTACTTATGTTACTCAGGTTAACCACAGTGCATTTCCCTACATGAATTTGTTGATATGTTACAGATCTGCTACACACTGCTTCTGCAACCAATCTAAATATTTGGTTGTACCATGTTTGTTTAAATGTCCTAATCATTGCATCTCTGCCTATATGTGCTTCTCCATGATAATACCTAGCAATCGGAGACAACAAAATATTTGGCAACACTGCTTTACCTTCATTCGAAACCCAAACGTCGTCTTCATCTCTCTGAACACAACCTTCTCTACTCCAACCTCTTTTTCCTGCAATTGCTTAACCTCTTCCCAAGTTTTCAATTGATGTCATGGTTTCTCTCACTGGTGCTACTTCCATCACCCCATTCCTCATTAAAGGATGTGCCATGGAGTGCACAATACTGTGCCACTTGGTCAGCATAGGCATTGCCTAACGAGAGGTAATCATTTGACTTATGATGTGCTGCACATTTCACAACTGCAATATTTACAGGCAACTGTAATGCCTTCAATAATTGATAAACTCTGTCTCCGTTTCGGATAGGTGATCCAGAAGAGGCCATGAAGCCTCTCTGGGACCACAAGTGTCTGAAGTCATGAATCACACCAAAACCATACTGACTGTTAGTACAAATAGTCACTTTAAGCTGTTCAGAAGCACAGCAGGCCCTAGTAAGAACAACCAATTCAGCTACTTGGGCAGAAAAGACTCCTTGAAGCCATTAAGCTTCTATCACACCTGAGTCTGTGAAAACTGCATAACCAGCTCTCAGAGTTCCATCATTGCCTCTTAAATAGACACCATCAACAAACGTGACATAGTCATTTTTGTCTAGTGGAGTATCTTGAATATCAGGTGTTGGTTTGGTGCACAGTTCAGTCATATCGAGACAGTCATGCTCCACCTCATCCTCACGTCATTTACATTTTCAGCAGTAAATGGCAACAACATTGCAAGGTTCAAAACGTTGCACCTTTTAATATTTGGGGAACCAAGGATAACTTGTTCATAATGGGCTAAACGGGCATTGGTTGGGTACTGGGTCGTGGTTATGGTGAAAAGGACTTCAACAGAATAAGCGCAAAAAAAAAAAGGGGATGGCCCATGATAATGTTTTCACACAGGTCAATTCTGACATCAACCGTGGCTACAGATTTCAGGGAGCCGGTTAATGCGGCAGCTACAGGGTCAAGTGTGGTGGTAAAATATGCCATTGGTTTGTTGACCCCTCCGTGCAACTGCCTCAAAACAGAAAGTGCACAAACATCTCTTTCACAGCAAAACAAGGAAAAATAATTGTTGTAATCAGGCATTCCCAGAGCTGGGGCTCTGCACAGGCTTGCTCTCATCTCAGAGAAGGCTTTCATGCATGTGTCATCAAATGGTGCCGGATCAGACACATCCTTATGTGTCAGTTTCAACAAAGGTTTGGACAAAAGGGAAAAATTTGTAATCCACTGGCGGCAATAGCCGACCATTCCCAAAAACATTTTGACACTGGAGGGTTCATCAGCATGATTACTGAAGTTCTCTCTTGGGGCACCTTTCTTGCACCCATGTCTATGTGGTGACCTAAGTATTTTACTTCTTTTTGACAATACTGCAGTTTTGCGAGGGATACTTTATGACCATTTTCTCCTAGATGATTTAACAGGGCAATTGTATCTCTCCAACAGACTTCACATGTGTTTGATGCAATCATCAAATCATTATTGTATTGCACCAAAACTGAATGAAAAGGCATTTCAAGGGACTCCAAATTATATTTTTTGAATCTGATTAAAAATGGATGATGACTTAGAATAACCTTGAGGCGTATGACACCACGAACAAAACGGCTTCCAAATTTAAGAACAAAAAAAATTTGGCTATTCTCGTGAAGTGGAGTGGAGAAAGATGCCTGACACAAGTCAGTGACTGTAAACCATTCTGTTTCACAAGGGATCTGAAATAAAATCACAGCTGGATTCAGCATCACAGGACAATATGGAACGCAATTGTGTTCACTTTTCTCAAATGCTGGACTATGCAGTATTTACCATTGGACTTCCCCAGTCCTCAAATAGGGGAATTGCATTGGCTTCCTAGGATTTCTTTCATAACCGCTTGTTCGATGAAATTTTCAATCATGGGGGTTATTCCTGCAATTACTTCTAGGGCCATGTTACAAGGCAGTATACTTGGATACACTGCATTTGGCTTCACTCTGATTTTAACTGACTCAACTCTTATGAGTCCAATCTCCTTTACTAAAACAATCCCAAACGTTTGCCATAACTGTCCCTTGCAACTCCTTTGGTAAATCATTAACTGTCATCATTGGGAACAATGAAATGAGAGGGTACATTTCTTCAATTTTGCAGGACATTACTTCTATTTGTCTGATTTGCTATCCATTGTGAGTGCAGCTATAGAACAATTTTGCTTATACAGTAAATCACAACCTAACAGGCTCACAGGACTTGAATCGCAAACCACAAATTGGTGCTTATCCACAAATGACCCTAATTTAACTGGAATATGTTCTGTAACTAGGTTTGTTTGCTTATTTGCAACTCCTACCTCCTGAATCTTTCTTCCTGACAAGGGCACATTTGGTACTTCTGCAGTTCTGACAGTGGAACGTGTAGCTCCAGTGTCGACCAGGAATGAAATGTCATGTCCCATAACATTGGCATTTCCATACAGTTCATGTTGATCCACCTTTAAAGATGCTGCTAACATGCAGTCCTCACCTTCTGGACTATTACTGTTAAATATTTCTGAAAACTCCTCATCACTCAAATCAATTAAGGGGAATTGTGTTACCAACTGATTTACATTTGCATTTGCTCTCTGAATCAAGTTTTGCTGAGGAACCATCACTTGATGCTGTGTCATTGGGGCTTGTGGAACCTTCATTTGCTGAGGGGCTTGACTCAGCTGGGGAACCTGAATATGCTGCAGGACCTGCATGTGCTCTAATCCAGTAGGAACAGCCACATTTTGGTTTTGGGGTCTTTGGATTCTCTGAATTTGAAGTTGACCACTGTCAACAGTCTGAGCAACACCACCATTCTGCACCAAATTATTCACATTATGGGGGAGTTCCCGCCTTTTTACCAGGATGATGGATGAACGACTAAGTATTTTTTACCCATGTTTCTAATTATGTATTGTATGTGCAGATGTGTGTGTATAGTCATGTGTGTGTGTGTGTATAAATATATATATATATGTGTATATGTTGTTTCTGTGCCTGGCATGTTTCTATGAATTTCTGCTCTCTTTTTATCACACTTATCTACTCATCGCTCTTATGTCATGTCTCTATCAAACTATCCTCCATTCTCACTCGGACTCATCCCAAATCCCTTCGACCACTTCCATCTCCTAAATATCTCTGCCTAAGCTCATCCCTCCACCCCCACATCTAACTCACCAAACCTCACTCTACCTCTGTGACCTCCCACACAACCCTACTAAATTCTCCTGCATTCATCTCACCCTGCTACTATGCTCTCCCTAACCCTTCCACATCCTCTTTCCCCTCCGCCCCCCTTTTATTCATCTCAAGCCTTTGGATTGAGCAAATGAAGGATAAACTCCCAATTAACACTTCTGGATTTCTTTCCTCCTCCACCCCTCCATTACTCCAGTCAATCTAACTAACAAACTCTCATATCCGCAACTCAAATTAACTCATAATAATACTAAAACTGTACTCCTTATTAAATTATACTAATCCATCACTAATTCTTGTTGGGTACCGGAGTAGCGTGCTACTCATCGAAAAGCGCTTCAACGCCTCGTCAGTGGTAGTAAGCGCTATATAAATACGATTACAATTACAATTACAATTACATCTTTATACGGACACTCCCGCTTCCAGTGTCCGAAGTTGCCACATGCATGACAAGGCTGCATTTTCTTCATTGACTGGACATCAATCCCAATAGCACTTGGATCTATCCAAAGACATCATTCTCTACCTCTAAACTGAGGAACACTGTTAACCTGCTGTTGCACACCTTGCATTCCACTAGTGTTCACCATCATCTGCGGGCTCTGATTTCCTGTCTGAGCAGATTTAATTTTAATCACCATCAATTTCTCTTTCAACTTTTTCTATTTCAGTTAAATTTCGTCACTACAGTACCTTGCATATTGCAGTACTTCATCAATCAGTTTATTCTGCAAACAAATCAAATGTTGCTGAATCATAGTGCTAATCTCAGGTAGTTTCAGAACCACTGTGCTGTTTGAAAGCCTGCAACAATCTCTCGTAATAGGCATGAATGGACTTGTTTGTTTCCTGTGCTGTCAAACTTTTGCCAATCAACATCTTTTGGGGAAACTTTGTTTTTCAGTAATTCAATCACTTTATAATATTCTTTAAGCACCTCTTCAAACGGTGCACCTGTTACTGGATCTCTCAGCGGTTCATGAGTTGACCAATCAAAAATCCACTTGCACTCAACTCACAGATCTACTGGAATCACAGTGTCAATTAAGTGTTCAAATTCTCCCACAGGCATTTTGAAAGCGTCAAAAATCTGTCTGCTTATATCACTCCACTGGCTTCTCTCTCAATATCGGGTAATCATTTGTGAATTACAGTTTGTCACTTCTGTTCCACAGGACAGTTACATAACCTCCACCTAGAATATCCCTCATCGGCAGCATTTTGATACTATCAAGCTGTAGGCAAATTCAGCTTTGCTTTCTTTTGATCTCTTTTCTTTGCCCATCTGCTTTCTCATTTATCTAATGCTCCCCATGTTTGGACGTTCATCATTAATTCTTTAATGTGCATTCTCATGCCAGGTGATCTGTTGTTTGCGATATCTTTGGTACTGAATTCTAACCTGTAACTTCTTCTTGAGGGCTTTGATTTTTCTAAATCCACATCAATCCAAGCTAATTCTGCTAATTTCTCAAAAGTCAGTCCTGCACATTGTGTAACATCTTTGCACATGAAGCGCAATTCATCTTCAGTGCACGTTTCTAATCATCCATCTCAAGTGTTCCCTCAATTAACTTATTTAATTCTAATTTTAATCTGGGTACATTCACTGTCCCGGCTCTCTCTGGGGTCTCGTCTGCTCGAACACTACTACTTGTACCTATTGCTCCTTTCTGGCTTATAGTATCTAACCACTCAGTTAACTGCTGTGCTGAAAAACGTTGCAAACTAGTATAGCTTCAATGGGTCATACTTTGTGGGGTATTGCAGAACCCCACAAAGTATGACCCAGAGAAGCTATACTAGTTTGCAATGTTTTTCAGCACAGCAGTTAACTGACTGGCAATCTGTTGTGGACATAATAGGAAGTTGGGTTCCCTGCAAACATCTCATATCTACTTTTGGTCCTGCTTGATTTAACATCTGGTTAGGGTCTGCAGTTCATGTAGGGGTCAAAGCTGAGACAAAAGAAGCTATTCTTTCCATCTCCAAATTGTTTGAATATAGCGATCTCTGCATGCCACTTGGTGACATCCTTACAGATAATAGTATTTCTGGGACTGTGGAAACATTCATGGACTGGGCATTGCTCCCATGGTTGCCTGAAGCATACAATGGAACAACTGGACCTATGGTTACAGGAGCTGTCAATGTGTCAGGTCCTGTCAAATTTGTCTGAGTCTGTGGAATTGTCATTCTAGCACTTTGACCTACTAAGACTGTACTGAAAGTCTATTATAATTGACTTGAGGTAACACTCGACATTGTCTGCAAAGGTGTATACATATGCATGGTCTGATTCTGATTACCATTCTGCATAGGTGTTGTCACATCAGGTGTAGACACCATCTGATTAATTTTTGGACTTGGCGCTCCCGGGTTAATAACTAGGCTTGTGATGTACTGTGCTGTACTAACAATTGGAACTGGTGGATAAATCAGGGGCACTTTGGTCACTGAGCTCACAGATGTACTTGGAACTACCTGAATTGGACTCTGTGTAACTGGAGCAGTTGGCACATTCAAACTACATTCTGTACTGCTTCCTCAAGTGAATGATATGGCGGGGGATGATTAATTAAAAGCTGATTTATAAACTCATCTTCTGAGTCACTTTCAAGTGTAACTGTCTTTTTACCCTCATCTGTCATCTGCTCTGCTCTAGCTGTCTGTATCTTTCTTGTTTTAGGTTTTGTATTCCTATCACCTTCACGGTAATAGCTGGAAATATTTTCACCCCATCTAATATCTCAGCTCTCCACATTTTCTTTTCTGCATCCCATCTAGCTTCTGTTAAAGTCTTAACTGCTTTCTTCATTCTATTCTCAAAAAGGGGGCTTTAACTTGCACAACACTCTCCTCAATTGTTCTAAAATATTAAAATTAAAGTTTCTGTAACAAGGAAAAGCTAATGAACCTTCTTTCTCAGTAATTTTGCACCACTGTTTAACCCACATGCATGTTGAAAGTCCTTTCGCTTCGTACACTTCGTATGCTGGTGTTCCTTCAGGTGCTACCTGCTCACCCTCTCTAACTGGAATAAACACATCTCCTCTCAGCGCACTTCTTAAAGCTTTGACATTTTTTATTTTCACACAAATACAATCAATAACGATTTTCAATGAAACCAGGAAGTAAATTCAATCCCACAATCCTTTTCGGAAGCTCTTCTCAACCAATGGCAACACAATATTGTCCACCAATACGAGTATGGATTTCTCTCTACCCGACCTATCCCAGTGCAGTTCAAATTACATCACACTCACTTCATTTAGCAGCTGCAGTCGCTTCGCAAATGTCTCTCACATAACTACTCACACATACACTAAATGCAAACTATTGCCAGCAACTCGAAAAACAAAAACCTGTCTGCACACTATGGGTAGGGCTCAAACACTTTTGAAAGCTGTACGGCTACTTCTTCCAACTGTGGCTTTCTCAATTACACATGAGCAAAACTTGACCAGCAATTGTCACCCTAGTTGATACTGAACCTCCACGTGCTCTCAGGATTCATCTAATACCAACCAACAACTCACGCTCACTCAAGGAAAACTAACGGCACTGTCAGTGGTACCCCATGACATATACCTCACTGCAGACACAAAATGAACTAAGTGTCTTCTACACTTGTGCGTCATCCAGGGATCTTAGGCCTAGACAGACCCGTCAACAACAACAATAACCGCTGAAAAGTTTTGAGCACAAAGCACCACAATCATGCTGACTACGACAACTCCTCAAAACACCTCACAACATCACATTTCACCACAATTAATAGTAAAAAGCATTGCAAGCGCAAATCCCTATTAATACTTACACCACACGGCACTTGTAGACACAATGCGGAAACTTCCTGAGCCTTTCAAACGGACCATAGAACCTAAGTCTACAGGATGGGCAGGTTTTGGACTAACAATGACATGTGTCTAATACTGAACAAAAAGATGGTTACCCCTCTTATGGGACTTAACCGCCATTCTGCTATCAAATTTGTGAATCTGTTTTTTCATCCTTCGCAGGAATCAAACGCTTCCTGAGGTCGAAGGATCTTTTGACCCACTAAGTAGTGTGGTTAACCATACACAATCATCTCAAACCCACATGACAAATTACCTTTCCTGGGGTCAGCATTCAAATGATTTCTGTCAGCAAAGAATGTTGATCATCAGCAAAATCTGTTAGAAGCACCATCAGAGGAGTGCAAAACACAGGCTGCACAGAGAACAGCATCTAGCAGGGACACGAACCAAAGGAAGTCTCACTTTTATGAGCACAAAGAAGAACTTCTTAAACTGACTGAAATTTATGAAGTCCAATCCCTAAATCATAAGGTATAATAGATCCTGATTTGCTAGTTCAGTGGTGTCAAATCATGCAAAAGGGACAATATCCAATCAGAGTTCAAACACCAATCGAAGTTGCAACGTGGCAAAGATTTCTCAGGCTTTGTATGAAGTAATCTCCTCTTTCTGTGTGAATCCAACAGTCAATTGCAATTTGTGTATCATTTGCAACATTCGGGATTCTTCCCAGGGTATTCAATGGTCTTGTCTTTTCTCATGTGAACGCACATGTCGATAGGAACAATTTATTTCATGTTTAGTCCATGGGTCTACGGACCATATTTATACTTTTTTAGTGCTGCATTTGCGCCACTTTTTGACGCAAAAGAGGCGCAAACGTACAAAATATAATTGTATTTTGTACGTTTGCGCCACTTTTGCGTCAAAAAATGATGCAAATGCAGCACTAAAAAAGTATAAATATCGGCCTAAATGTTCTGGAACCAAGATCATTTGGAAACAAGGCTTGTAATATTAAACAAAGAAACCCTTCACTATTCATAAGAACAACCTAATGGAAACATTCATGTTAGGGAAAGAAGAATGATTCATCACTTTTACATGTCTGCACATACGAGGTCTGCAGGCCTAGTTATGCTAACACAAGAAATATGAACGCATTAATAGAATAGTTAATAAACTTGCATAATATTCAGATGTATGATTTCAACATTAATAATACATTAGCAAAGAGCATAAAACATTTAATTTGAAATTGCAAACTTGTTAAGGCATCACGTTAAGTATGATGAAGAAGGGCATTTATTTTCATGCGTAGTTATTTAAACTCATACATCACATAATAAACTTTATAAATCAACATTTGTTTTACTACTAGCAATTACTCTAATTCCTAAATTATACTTTGGCATCATTTAAATCTTGTTAGCACATTGTTAAATCAAGTGGGCGCAATTGTGACCGATACAGAATGGAACCGTGAACACTTTTAAAATAGCTGTCAGTGCACCTTTCTACATCAGGTTCTTAAACGTGAACACTTTCTGCCGACCTTTAGGTCGCTAAAAAGCAATAATAAAATGTTCAGTCCAACAAGGGTGCATGCTCATTGTGCTTGACCAGTTCATTTTATATTAAAAGATCCATAGTGATAAGCACATATATTAAAGGATCCATGGTGATACACACATCTTACTTTGTACTTACTATTAGTCTACTAGAACTGTGTAAATGTGCACAAACACTCTCTCTCATACTGCCAGTTCCATTTCTCCCTAAGACAGGTGAGCCATCAATAAAACAGTCGGACTAGAAAGGCTTTTTCCTCAATTATAATTCTGCCATTGAGGATGAAGGCGGAGAAGACTTTTCTAATGTAAGGAAAATAAATATTATTACACAGCTTGGGTCCTGAAGGTCTATGAGTGTATAGTCAGATGGAAAAGAAAACCAGAAGGACAGATGATTTTGATATCTTTAAGCAAGCATTGCAAGATTTAGATTGTTATTATCAACTTGTAGTTTGCGCAACTATAGACAGATACAATTTCTTCCAATGGAAACAAAGTAAAAATAAAACAATGGAAGACTATGGGCCTGTATATTTCCCTGGTGGTCTATTGACCGCCAGGGTCGCGGTGGTGGTCTGACAGCCGCCAAAGCGGTGGACCGCCAGCTCCACCAGGACACCACGTCCCGACATGCTGGAGGTCCTGGCAGTCCTAACCTGCCAGAGCAGCAATGAAAGCAGCGCCGCCCTGGGGATTACGATCCCCCTCTCTGCCAATGGTTACATGGTGGTGTTACCACCATGTAACCGTTGCCAGAGAGGGGGTGTCCCAGGGGGCTCCTGCACTGCCCATGCACTTTGTATGGGCAGTGCAGGGGCCCCCCTGGCCAGCGCCGTCGTAAATTCCACTGTCTGCTTTGAACCCTATGCACTTCAGCATTGCTGCCAGCTCGATTACAAGCCAGAGACAATGCTCTAGGCCGTTTCCCGTTGGGCTCTGTTTCCGCCCACTGACCCAATGAGAAACCCGTAATGGGATCCATGGGGATGTGCGCTCAATGGCGGCAACCTGCCCGTTGGGACTTTGGCGGAAGTTGTAAAACGTCCCCCGAAGTCATAATGACTGCCTATGAATCTACTCTTCAGAAACTAGTAATTACATGCACATTTTTGAGCTCTTTTGGGACCAAATCATTATGCATTCCAATAATGCAAGTGTGTATGAGAAATTATGGGTATGCAGTGATGCTTCACTTAATTAAATTATTACCATAGTTGAGAAGGCTGAAATGTCTCAAAGATGTTCGAAAAAAGATCTGTGTGTAAGGTGACTGGAAAAGACAAGAAAATGAGAAAAATAAGTGGGAAATATCCAATAATGGAACCTGTTCATGACAAAAGCTGTGTTGACAGTTTGTTTTAGATGTGGAATTAAGGGGTACCTTACAAGGGACAAAATAGTTTTTTGATTTGAAGACAATTTGTTCAGTAGTTTTTTAAAAATTAAGGTCCAAAATAATTGTACATCTGGACAGTGGAGCCCACGAGTCACTCGAGAATCTTGGAGGAGCACCGATTTTAAAAAAAGGGTTCTGATTGTCCCAGGGAGCTTTTTTCCTCTTGGGCCATCTCTCTTTTGCAGGAGTCAGACTCCAGTGGGAGTGAGCGCTTAGATTGGCTGCCAGCAGCATGAGAAAATTGTAGCTGGCAGCCATTACAGGACTCGGCATCTTTGTCCCCTGTCCTGACCTTTAAAAAAATAATATAAGGGGGCAGGTTAGGGATACTCAGACCCCCTATGCCCTATTAGGGGGGACTCAGAGGTACCCCCTTGGGGCACAAATAAAAAAATGCAATTTTTTGCAGTAAGATTCCGGGATCACACCAACAAATTAAAATGGAGATTTCTATATAATTATCTATAAATCTATATATCTATATATATCATCCCCTGAGGCCCAATTAAATAATATAGGGGAGTGGGACATGCAGCCCCCTACGAACCATATTTGGCCCCGGAGAACCATCCCCCGTGACCCAAAATGTTTAATAAGGGGAAAG
This sequence comes from Pleurodeles waltl, assembly GCF_031143425.1. NCBI lineage: Eukaryota > Metazoa > Chordata > Amphibia > Caudata > Salamandridae > Pleurodeles > Pleurodeles waltl. The sequence goes on from NC_090450.1 coordinate 869,856,898, forward strand.
GGGTTGCATAGCCTCCTCGTCAAACCTTAAAAAGGCCATAGGGGACCCCATCCCCAAGAACCAGCCCACTTGCTGTGTCCGGGGAAACCCATCCCTAGGACACATTAGCTTCTCTGACCACCCCAGCGTGGGCAGGGAAACCTGTGTTTGCTCCGGTCTGGTGGGACCATGTATCAAATCTCCCGCCAAATGGGAGCAAACAAAGTCTGCTCCGAGCAGGCGGGAGCTTTAAAAAGTTTTTTAAATGCTTCTGTCGGCTGGAAGCAGACTTGGGTTCCCTGCCCACAGTGATGCGGTACTGAACAGCATAAATAGCTGCTTCCTCCAGACGGAAGCATTGGTGGCTCCTGCACTATGTGGCTAGTGTAGCGAGGGCCCTGGGCATCCCCTGTGGCTCCAAACATGTGCTTGCGTGGGTACTGGGGTATCCACCTATTTACAATTGAGTCCTCAGAGGATGGGTCCCCGGGGCCATAGCTGGCTCTAGGGAAGGGTGGTCCCTCTCCTATTGAAAGGAAAGTACAGCCCTGGGGGATAGAGTACCCAGGGCCTAATGATTTAGAAGTTCTGCTTCAACAAGCAGAAAAAGATGAAAGGTGGTTCACTGAGTATTAGGTGGAGGTACAAATGCTTTGGGGGAGGTCCAACAATGACCCATGAAAGAAGCAGCCTGTAAATGACTCTACATCTACCTATACTGTTATGAAAAGGACAATAAATCCGATAGGCTGCTAGCATATAAACTAAAAAAATGTAAAGTCGGAATCTATATTAAAGAGATTACGGATATTGAGGGACCCACATATCACTCTACCAATATCATTCTAAAATTCTTTACACCCTATTACAAGGCATTCTTTCAAAGTCCACAGATCAAAGCACAGAGACAAGCTGAGTATCTTTCCCTGGCCCCAACAAAAGCTTTATAGTCCTAGAACAGAAAATGTCAAAAGAAGAGGTGAAAGAAGCCATATTAGTGTTGCTGGGGTGGAAGGCTTGGGGTCGTGATGGTATCTCGGTCTCATTCAACAAAAACTACACTAGCATTTTAGCCCACCCTCTGTGGAGAGTAGTTAACTCCTTCCTGACAATATACTCAGTGACAGCTTCTATGCTACCATCACATCTTACATTTGCTTAAAACATACAAGGCTCCCAATGAATGCGGTTCCCAATGAGTGCAATGAGTACCAATCGCACTTCTTAACTGTGATGTCAAGCTCTTTGCCTCCATCCTCGTTTCTAGGTTACATCCCCTTTAGCCCATCCTGATTTTTCCATAGCAATCAGGCTTCTTGAGAGGCCATTATGCAAGTGACAACACAACTTGCCTGTAATTTTACTGAAATAGCTGAAAGAACGCATACAACAGATTGCCCTTCTCTCACTTGATACGGAGAAGGCCTTCGACAGAGTCTGTTGGAGGTTTCTGTCCAAGGTCTTGCACTGCATAGCTTTGGGCAAGAAAATTAAGACATTTATCCCTCTCTCTATATTAAGCCTGCCACACAAATCAAGATCATTGGGGAACTCACAAGCCCCATCCTCCTCACTAGAGGCACACGCTAGAGGTGTCACATATCTTCCCTGATGTTTGTGCCCTTCTTAGAGCCATTGTCTACAAAACAGACATCTGAGGAATTTCAGTGAGGCCAGTCGAACATCCATTAACGTTGTTTGCTGATGATTTCTTGTGCTTCATGATTAACCCTGATTCATCTTTGCCCACTCCCCAGTTAGACCTATTTAGATTCTCAATGGTCTTGGAATTGCAGATCAGCTATCAAAAAATCACAGAGAATGGAGGTACAAACCCCCTCAACAGGATCAAACAAGGGGTTTCAGCAGTAGGTTTCACTTGAACTGTGGAACCTGAATAAATACTTGTGTATTCAGCCACCACCAAAAATCAAACACCTCTACAGAAGCAAAATTCCCTCTCTGCTACAGACTCTGTTCAAGGGTTTAAACCCCTGGAGTAGACTCAAAACCTACTGGATGGGCTGAATCGCAATCATAAAATGAACTTCTTTCCCTGTCTCTTATATGTTCTATTGGCATTACCCTAACAATTGTCAAAACTAATTGTATCCTAAATTCAAAACAAGCTGATAAAGTTTGTCTGGAAGGGAGAAAAGCCCAGAGTGGCAAAAGCCACCCTAATCCGGTCTAAGGCTGATGGAGGCCTAGGTCTCCCTAACATACGCTGTTATGTCCAGGTGGCCCAAATACATATGGTGTTAAACTGGAACTATGAGCCAGGTCGCATAACCTGGATACACATGGAACAACAGTTCTCCCACGTTCCCCTCTCACTCATTCTTTGGCTCCTGCAGAGATTTCGCTTGAGTACATTTTTGCCATTACTTTCCATAACTATTTTGTTAGAATATTGATAACAAGTAAGGCATTACAAAGGCCCTACAAACTACCCTTCACATAAGACGTCAATTACCCACAACCCTGATTTCTCACTGGTGCCACCCCTGATCATTTTAAACGCACTCAACTAAGATATTGGGCCTTTAAATCTGACATAAAAGAGAATCTTACAGGAACACCAATACTTTAGAATCTCTATTCATAAATCATTATGGGCATAAATGCATCTCATGGCTCTATAAAACCCTCCAACAGCTTCACTCGCAACCTAAACATAAATTCACAGTGGTGGCCCCTCGTTATGGCGGAGGAGCGTCGCTGAAAGGCAACAGAAAAATAAAATGATAATACAACTATTGTATTACCATTTTATTTTTCGCTTCCTCGTCGGCCAGTCTACCGAGTATAGATCGGGGTGGGGCCATCCTTGTCACCAGGGGAGGAGGACTAGTGTGCACTCTAAGTGCGCATGTCGGTTTGGCGGACATCCTAGGCTGGCCAAACCGACATGCTCACTTAGAACTCTCCTCCCTGGCTGTGTTGCACAGCCCGGGTGAAGAACCAGTGCAGGCTCTCAGTCCCCATCTGAGCGGCATTTCATCCCGCTCAGATAAATCCAGGGGCTTCTCTTATGCTTGGTAACAGCATGAGAGAAGCATCTGGATTGGGTGGGGAGCGAAGAAGCAGAGAAGCACCGTGGTGACGAGGAACACCAAGGCAGCATACAGCAGGTTAGTGGGATTTAAAAAAATATTATTCCCACCAACCCCCTGCATGACCCCCCCGTGCGACCCCTCCACCCCATTGAGCATTATTGCCAACAGCTGCTGCTGCAAATACATACAGCTATGGCAGTGGGAACTAGGGGTAGAGAGCTCAGAGTCCTCTTAGCGATATTGCATTGCGCAATTACAACCTCGATCTGCGTCAAATACACAGAAAATGCATACATAATAATGTAACGCCCCACTTGTACCTACCTCTGGTCCATTTAAAGCTAATGTTCGAAGGCCATGAATGATGCTGGAAGGACTGTTGGGGGCGCGGTCAACTTTTACATGTTTAGTGGGGGTGTACTCACAGTCAGACATTTTGGCAAAAGATCTTATCACACAATGTTGAACTTGGACCTCTCTATAGGGTCACCCACAAACATTTTGCTTTCACCCCTCCTAACCTATCAATTTGTATTTGTTGTCATTGGTGCTCTGTGCACTTTACCACTGATAACCAGTGCTAAACTGATTGTGCTCTCTCCTTTAAAGTGCCAAAATTGGTCTATACCCGATTGGCACATTCAATTTACTTGTAAGTCCCTAGTAAAGTGGTTCTACATGTACCCAGTGTCTGTAAATTATATGCTACTAGTGGTCCTGCAGCACGTTTTATGCTACCCACTAAAGTGGCCCTTTAAAACATCTCTCAGGCTTGCTATTGGAGCCTGTGCGAAGTTTTAAATAAACCTTTTGCCAGGCCTAAACCTCCATTTTTTATATGTATAAGTCACCCCTGTGGTCGGCTCTTGACAGCCCACAGAACAGGGTGCATTGTACTTAAAAGGTAGGACATGATATTTTAATTTTACATGTACTGGTAATGAGAAACTCCTACATTTGTTTTTCACTACTGTGAGGCACACCTCTCCTGTAGGATAACATTGGGTTCCATTGGCATTTTCTTGCTCTAAACTTTTGGTGCCTGCTGCCTGTGTCCTGAGTCACATGACTATGAATAGTTGGCAGTTGGCCTTTGTGTATTCGACTCTGACATTGAGACAAAGGGGGACTAGATGTTGGCAGGATGGGCCATCCTTCCAGGATGGGTGAGTCGGTGCTGTTCCCTGCCCCAATTAAATTTCGAAGGGTTGCTTCCAGCACACTCTCAAAGAGCTTTACACCAGCCCTTTGTCACCTTAGAACTCTTGGAGTCTGGGCAGGGGAAGGAAGTTTCCAGAACCAGATGGGGGGAACGCCTAGACGTTCCTGCCACTACAAAAGCTAGTACCAGGTATAACTATCAAACACTCAGACCAACTCTTCTGTTTACTCATAGACCTGTGGAGGAGCCCCAGAAGGCACGCCTGTACGTCAGGGGACTGCCCTGCTGCTTGAGGCCTGATTTGTACTTCAGAGGACTGTCCTGCTGCTTGAGGCCCACCTTGCTGGTTGATCCTGTAACTACTAGAGTGACTCCAAGGGCTAGTTGGCTGGCCTCATGTTCTGAGCTGCAGGGACACAAAAAGCTCCAACAACCTAGAACCCGCATCCTGCCTGTATTGAGTCCTGACCTGCCCTCTGAAGGTAAGTCCGAAGGTAAGCTGAGACTGGGCCCAATCCACCTGGTGTATTTGAACTGTGCTTCATAGCAGCCGGCCATAACTTTTGACGTTCCCCTGGTTTCACACGACTAGCTGCCGGCAGTTGGGACTTTGAGATTTAAGTCCTATTTTTCACTAAAATCTTTAAAAATAAATAACTTCAATTCTACCAACTGGATTCAATTCATTATGGGGTCAAATTATTTCTCAAAGTGTTTCTAAATTGGTGTGGGATTTTTTTTGCTTTGTGATTTCACTTTATTACTGTTTGTGCACTACATACATACTTAACACATTGCCTTAAAGTTAAGTTTGACTGCTTTTGGGCCAACCTACCAGAGGGTTAAACACAGGATATTTCAATGACTTTGCAGTTCACCCTAAAAGGGATTGTGGTTTCTGCTTGAGAAGGGTTCTCACTGTCACAACCAAAAAAACAATTTCCTACATACATCAAATACATTACAGGCGAAAGTATGTCTAAACCAACCCCTAGTGCTTGCTCTGGGTTACCCAGAAAGCATGTTTTACCTCTCACTGCACCCTTAGATAGGTGCATCTCTCATCTGTTATTGGTGGTACAACTCTTTGTTGTGAAAGCAACAGATTGCTCTCCAGCTCACCTTGTGGTGAAGTAAGATTTGGACCAGTTTTGCAATTCAAAAGTTGTCAGCCAAAGTCCACAATACAGTTTATAAATTTGATAGAACATGGCTACAGTTCATAATATATATGGCATGAGCTCTGATCCGGAGGTTAGGGGGAGGGAGCGGGTGATCTGCTGGTTATAGCTGATGTTCTCCGACATCTTCTAATCTGCGATCTATCTTCATCTCCAGAATCTGACAATGATTCCTCTTCCTGAGGTCTCAATATTGAGACAGTAGTCGTTGATCACATTTTGATGAATCATTGTCCAATAGTACCACTTTACAGACTATTTCACACTAACCCACTATGATTGGGCCCAGAACTATTGATGGCCAAGGTTGATCCACTTGAAACCCACCCGAACTATTGTGTAGTTCATGTCATGCTATAATTTTATTCTGAAAGCTGTATTGTATTATTTTTCAAAAAGAAAAATTAGTTGGTAAAACAAATAATCCTTCAATGGTCCTCCTTCACAGCTATATCTTTAGCAGATTTCTCCTATGTTCTCCCGCACACAAAGCCACAACTTGAGAAGATAATAATTTACTCTTGTCCTTCTTCAAAGCTCTTTCTGAGAAATTCTCCTACACCCACTCACCAGTATCTGCACCTGTTAGACCTGACAGCGTTAGGGTAGTCACCCCTAACTTTTTGCCTGCCTCCCTCCACTTTGTGGACACTGTTTTTGCTGGTTTTTAGACTCTGCGCACTTTACCACTGCTAACCAGTGCTAAAGTGCATATGCTCTCTCCCTTAAAACATGGTAACCTTGAATCATACCTGATTGGACTATTAATTTACTTAGAAGTCCCTAGTAAGGTGCACTTTATGTGCATAGGGCTGGTAAATTAAATGCTACTAGTGGGCCAGCAGCACTGGTTGTGCCACCCACTTAAGTAGCCCCTTTTCCTTGTCTCAGGCCTGCCATTGCAAGGCCTGTGTGTGCAGTTTTACTGCCACCTCGACTTGGCGTTTAAAAGTACTTGCCAAGCCTAGAACTCCCCTTATTCTACATATAAGTCACACTTAATGTGTGCCCTAGGTAACCCCTAGAGCAGGGTGCTGTGTAGGTAAAAGGCAGGACATGTACCTGTGTAGTTATATGTCCTGGTAGTGTAAAACTCCTAAATTCGTTTTTACACTACTGTGAGGCCTGCTCCCTTCATAGGCTAACATTGGGGCTGCCCTCATACACTGTTGAAGTGGCAGCTGCTGATCTGAAAGGAGCAGGAAGGTCATATTTAGTATGGCCAGAATGGTAATACAAAATCCTGCTGACTGGTGAAGTCGGATTTAATATTACTATTCTAGAAATGCCACTTTTAGAAAGTGAGCATTTCTTTGCACTTAAATCCTTCTGTGCCTTACAATCCACGTCTGGCTGGGCTTGGTTGACAGCTCCTTGTGCATTCACTCAGACACACCCCAAACACAGGGTACTCAGCCTCACTTTCATACATCTGCATTTTGAATGGGTCTTCCTGGGCTGGGAGGGTGGAGGGCCTGCTCTCACACAAAGGACTGCCACACCCCCTACTGGGACCCTGGCAGACAGGATTGAACTGAAAAGGGACCTGGTGCACTTCTTAGCCACTCTTTGAAGTCTCCCCCACTTCAAAGGCACATTTGGGTATAAAACAGGGCCTCTGCCCTACCTCATCAGACACTTGCTGGAGAAGAAACCTGAACCAGAAACTACATCCTGCCAAGAAGAACTGCCTGGCTGCTCAAAGGACTCACCTGTCTGCTTTCTACAAAGGACTGCTGCCTTGCAGTTGGCCTGCTGCCTTGCTGAACTCTTGTCTGGCTGTGAAAGTGATCTCCAAGGGCTTGGATAGAGCTTGCCTCCTGTTCCCTGAAGTCTCAGGACCAAAAAGACTTCTCTCTTTCACTTGGACGCTCCGTGCGCCGAAAATTTCGACACACAGCTTGTTCCACGGCGAGAAAAACGCTCTTGGGACGCCCGAAAATCCTACGCACGGCTTCGCAAGGACAACGCCGCCCTACCTCTAGAGGAGAAATCGACGCGACGCCTGCCGTGAGATCGTAATTTCGACGCGCAGCCCCGCAGAACGACGCGCAGCCGGAAAACAAGCAGGAAAATCCACGCACAGACCCGGGACATCTGGTAATCCCCGCGATCCCCGAAAAGAGACTGTCCGCGCGCCGGGAAACGACGCACGACTTCCCCGCGTGGAAAATAACGACGCAAGTCCGTGTGTGCTGGGGAGAAATCGACGCACACACCCTTTTTCCACGCACCTATTCTTTTGTGGCCCTCTGAGGAGATTTTTCCACTCCAAACCAGGTACTTGTGCTTGAAAGAGACTTTGTATATATTCTAAAGACTTAAGACACTGTGGCCCTCATTCTGACCTTGGCGGGCGGCGGAGGCCGCCCGCCAAAGTCCCGCCGTCAGGTTACCGTTCCGCGGTCGAAAGACCGCGGCGGTAATTCTGACTTTCCCGCTGGGCTGGCGGGCGGTCTCGTTCAGACCGCCAGCCAGCCCAGCGGGAAAGAGGCTTCCACGATGAAGCCGGCTCGGAATCGAGCCGGCGGAGTGGAAGCTGTGCGACGGGTGCAGTTGCACCCGTCGCGTATTTCACTGTCTGCACAGCAGACAGTGAAATACATGTAGGGGCCCTCTTACGGGGGCCCCTGCAATGCCCATGCCAGTGGCATGGGCACTGCAGGGGCCCCCAGGGGCCCCGCGACCCCCCCTACCGCCATCCGGATCTCGGCGGTCCGACCGCCGGGATCTGGATGGCGGTAGGGGGGGTCAGAATCCCCGCGGCGGTGCAGCAAGCTGCGCCGCCGCGGAGGATTCAATGGGGCCGCGGTACACTGGCGGGACCCCGCCAGTGGTGCCGGTCCGACCGCGGCTTTACCGCCGCGGTCGGAATCCCCATTGAAGCACCGCCGGCTTGTCGGCGGTGCTCCCGCGGTCCTCCGCCCTGGCGGTCAAAGACCGCCAGGGTCAGAATGAGGGCCTGTATATCACTTTTCAGTGATATCCCTACAATTTCCCATTGCAAACTTTATTCTTTTTGACCTACAATTATCCAGATAAATATTATATATTTTTCTAAACACTGTGTGGTGTATTTTTGTGGTGCTATATGGTGGTATTGTATGATTTATTGCACAAATACTTTACACATTGCCTTCTAAGTTAAGCCTGACTGCTCGTGCCAAGCTACCAGAGGGTGGGCACAGGATAATCTTGGATTGTGTGTGACTTACCCTGACTAGAGTGAGGGCTTTTGCTTGGACAGGGGGTAACCTGACTGCCAACCAAAAATCCCATTTCTAACATTGGTGATCAGCGGTGAGGATAGGACTTGTATTTGTGCAGTGACATACAGTAGCTAAGTATTTCACTACCTACCCACAGTTGAAGGTCAACTTGGTTTTTATCTCTTTTTGCAAATCCGTTTTTTCTCCTGACAATTTTCAAAAACTAAATCCTCACTTAACATGTCTCTGACTGGGTCTCAGACAGGGGACTTTGACCTAGTCCAGTTGGATACATATACGGTCAAACAACTAAGAGGATTCTGCAGGGCATTGAGGGTACCCACCCAAGGGGCCTCCAGAAAGGAGGACTTTCAAGTGGCGCTGAGGGCCTGGGCAGAAGCCCATTTAGAGGATGATGAGGAAGAGGAGCCAGAAAATGGCCCCTCAGAGGAATGTTCACTATCTGTGGATGGTGTTACCACTGCAATTGTGCCCCCTTCCAGACCAGGGAGCAGTGTCTCTGTGCAAAGCCTGACCGCAGAGGAAAGGAGAGAAGAAAGGGAGTTCCAATTGCAAATGGCAAAACTGAAAATTGAGGCTCAACAGGAGGAGAGAAGGGCAGAGAGAGAAGCCAAGCAAGCTGAGGCTGAAAGAGCAGCCAAACAAATTGAGACCGAAAGAGAAACCAAACAGGTGGAGGCTGAGAGAGCTTTGGCTGAAAATAAACTATTGTTGGCTCATGAACTGAGTCTCAAGGAGCTGGAGATCAAGGCAAGACAGTCTGAATCCAGCAATAATGGTGGCAGCATACTGACAGGACCTGCTGGAGAAAAGAAGGTTCGTATACCCAAAAATGTGGTGCCCAGTTTTGTGGTGGGAGATGACATAGATAAATGGTTAGCTGCTTATGAAGTTGCACTAAGGGCTCATGAGGTTCCTGAAGGGCAATGGGGGGTAGCTATGTGGGGTTATGTACCACCATTGGGGAGGGATACACTCCTCACATTGGATCAACCTGATCAAAACACATACCCACTTCAGAAAGCCACTTTACTTGCCAAGTTTGGGCTGACCCCTGAGGGATACCGTCAGAGGTTCAGGGACAGCACCAAACAAACCACACAAACATGGGTAGATTTCTTTGACTTCTCCAGTAAGGCACTGAATGGATGGGTGCGGGGCAACAAAGTAGCTGATTATAAAGGTTTATATGACTTGATTCTAAGAGAGCATATGCTTAATACTACTTATACAGAGTTGCGCCAGCACTTAGTGGATAGCAAGCTGACTGATCCCAGGAAGCTTGCTGAGGAGGCGGACCTCTGGGTTAGCACCAGAGTGTCCAAGAAGGTACCTGGGGGGGACTCCCACAAAGGTGGTCAGGGTTCCCAACAGAAGAAAGAGGGGGGAGATAAACTTGCAGATAAGGAACTCTCCAAAGGCCCTCAAAAGAATTCCCAAGGAGGGGGTGGCAACCCTTCCTTTTCCAAATTTGGGAAAAAGCCAGGGACATATGACAGGTCAGGGAAACCTAACCCCAAATGGATGGAGTGTTACCAGTATGGTCACTAAAAAGGCGATCCCCAGTGCCCCAAGAGTGCACCGTCCACTACCGGACAGGCACCAGGGTTGACTAGTGTAGCGCTCGGGGGGGAGATGGACCCAGATAGCTTTGGGGAACAGGTAGAGATTTCCCTAGTGTCCCTGGGAGAAGGAGAAATGGTGCCCAAGGTCAACATGCCCAAAAATACTTCCAAGTACCGGCAGTGGGTCACCATTGATGGGCAGAAGGTGGAGGCTCTGCGTGACACAGGAGCCAGTATGACTACTATCAAGAGTCAGCTGGTGTCAACAGAGCAGATAGTACCTAATACATTCCACCAGGTCATAGTCGCTGACAATCGCGAGAGCCACCTACCGGTGGCTCTGGTTCCCTTTGAGTGGGGGGGGGGGGTCTCTGGTACTCTGAAAGTAGCTGTGAGTCCTGCAATGCCTGTAGATTGTCTGTTAGGCAATGATCTTGAGCATACTGCTTGGAAAGAAGTGGAGCTCAAGTCTCACCTGGAGATGTTAGGGTTACCTGAGTGGGTCTGCATGACCACACGGTCCATGGCTGACCGAGAGGGAAGTCAAGGGCGTCTGGAGCCTGGAACGATGGCCCAGAGAGCTGCCAAGAGGAGGGACCAGGGGCACGGGAAACCGGCCCCAGGAGTTCCCGCAGTGGCTGACGGGGCTCCTGAGGAGGAGGCTCCCGAGCCAACTGGGGAAGACATTGCCACCCTAGGTGACTTACCTGAGCTTGCTGGCTGGCAAGTTGAGGGGGGACCCACCAGGGAGGAATTCTGCAAGGTGCAGAAAGAATGTCCCACTCTAGAAGGTCTGAGGAAACAAGCCTCAAACCAGGCGGCAGGTGACACCTCTGGCGATCACCACCTATATTGGGAGAATGATCTCCTCTACAGTGAGCTTAAGGTTCCGGCCTTTGGGGCAGCACATACGCTGGTGGTCCCCCAATGTTACCGAACATTCCTACTGGGTCTGACTCACGACATTCCCCTGGCAGGACATTTGGGGCAAGGCAAGACCTTTGACAGGCTTGTCACCCACTTTTATTGGCCTAAAATGAGGACACACTCAGATAAATTCTGCAGATCTTGTCCTACCTGCCAGGCCAGTGGTAAAGCAGGAAAAAGGGTTAAAAGCCCCCTGATTCCACTTCCTGTCGTTGGCACCCCCTTTGAAAGGGTGGGCATCGACATTGTTGGTCCCTTGGACCCCAAAACTGCCTTAGGCAACAGGTTCATCCTGGTTTTGGTGGACCATGCCACCCGTTACCCAGAGGCAATCCCTCTGAGGACCGTAACTGCACTGGTGGCGACCAGAACTCTGATGGGGATATTTACCCGTGTGGGATTCCCCAAGGAGATAGTGTCTGACAGAGGCACTAACTTCATGTCTGCATACATGAAGTCTCTGTGGGATGCGTGTGGTTTAACCTACAAGTTCACCACACCCTATCACCCCCAGTCTAATGGTCTTGTGGAGAGATTCAACAAGACCCTGAAAGGCATGATTGGTGGCCTCCCTGAGGCCATGAGGCGTAAGTGGGACGTCCTCTTACCATGCCTTCTCTTTGCTTACAGAGAGGTCCCCCAGAGGGGGGTAGGGTTCAGTCCCTTTGAGCTTCTCTATGGGTACCCTGTCAGGGGACCCTTAAGCATTGTCAAGGAGAGATTGGAGAAAGCTCCAAAAGCACCCCCTCAGGACGTGGTCAGCTACATGTTGGCCCTCTCCAACCAGATTACCCGCTTCTGGAAAGAGGCCCAAAGTAACCTTGAGGCCAGTCAAGAGGTAATGAAACACTGGTATGACCAGAAGGCCACCCTGGTAGAGTTTCAACCTGGAGACAAAGTGTGGGTAATGGAGCCAGTAGAGCCTAGAGCTCTCCAGGACCGCTGGTCTGGCCCATTTGAAATCAAGGAGCGGAAAGGGGAGGCCACTTATCTAGTGGACCTCCAAACCCCTAGGAATCCCCTAAGGGTGCTCCATGTGAACCGACTAAAGGCTCATTTTGAGAGGTCGGAGATCAACATGCTTCTGGTCACAGATGAAGGAATGAAAGAGGAGAGTGAACCTCTCCCCGACCTCCTCTCTGCCCAAGAAGGTGATGGGTCAGTAAGCAGGGTCATTCTTTCTGACTCCCTGACTCTAAACCAGAAAGGAGACTGCTATGAGCTGTTGGAGCAGTTCTGCCCCCTGTTCTCCCTTACTCCTGGACTGACCCACCTCTGTGTTCATGACATTGACACCGGTGACAGTCTCCCTGTGAAGAACAAAATTTACAGGTTGTCGGATAAGGTAAAGGCCAGCATCAAGGAGGAGGTCTCCAAGATGTTGACTCTAGGGGTTATCGAGAAATCCAGTAGTCCCTGGGCCAGCCCAGTGGTGTTGGTCCCTAAGGCTACTGCCCCAGGTGCGAAGCCAGAACTCCGGTTCTGTGTGGACTACCGGGGTCTCAACTCAGTCACACGGACTGATGCTCACCCCATCCCCCGAGCTGATGAGCTCGTTGACAGGCTGGGCGCTGCCAAGTTCCTGAGTACGTTTGATCTTACTTCAGGGTACTGGCAGATCGCCCTGACTAAGGGGGCTAGGGAAAGATCCGCATTTTCAACCCCTGATGGCCATTACCAGTTCCGGGTGATGCCGTTTGGATTGAAAAATGCCCCCGCTACCTTCCAACGGTTGGTTAACAGGGTCCTAGCTGGCAAGGATGCCTTCTGTGCAGCCTACCTGGATGACATAGCTGTCTACAGTTCCAGCTGGGAGGAACACCTGCTTCACCTCAAGGAGGTGCTTCAGGCCCAGCAACAGGCAGGCCTGGCCATCAAGGCTAGTAAGTGCCAGATTGGGCAGGGTTCCGTGGTGTACTTGGGACACCTAGTGGGTGGTGGCAAGGTGCAGCCACTCCAGGCCAAGATTGAAACTATCAAGGCCTGGCAACCACCGCGAACGCAGACTGAGGTGAGAGCCTTTTTAGACCTCACAGGATACTACCGCAGATTTGTCAAGGGCTATGGTACCATTGTATCACCCTTGACAGAACTCACTTCCAAGAAACAACCTAGGTTGGTGAATTGGACAGAGGCTTGTCAGAAAGCCTTTGACGCCCTAAAGGAACCCATGTGCACGGCCCCCGTGCTCAAGGCCCCTGACTACTCCCAGGAATTTATCGTGCAGACAGACGCTTCAGAGCATGGCATAGGGGCAGTCCTAGCACAGCTAAATGAGGAGGGCCGAGATCAACCGGTAGTCTTTATTAGCAGAAGGCTATTACCACGGGAACAGAGGTGGAGTGCTATTGAGAGAGAAGCTTTTGCTGTGGTCTGGGCACTGAAGAAGCTAAGACCCTACCTGTTTGGGACTCACTTCCGGGTTCAGACAGACCACAGGCCCCTCAGATGGCTCATGCAGATGAGGGGTGAGAATCCAAAACTCTTGAGGTGGTCCATTTCCCTACAGGGGATGGATTTTACGGTGGAACATCGCCCAGGGGTTGACCACGCCAATGCTGATGGTCTCTCCAGGTACTTCCGCCTTAGCGATGAGAGCTCCCAGGAGGTCGGGTAGCTCTCCCCACTTTCAGCTGGAGGGGACACATGTTAGACCTGACAGCCTTAGGGTAGTCACCCCTAACTTTTTGCCTGCCTCCCTCCACTTTGTGGACACTGTTTTTGCTGGTTTTTAGGCTCTGCACACTTTACCACTGCTAACCAGTGCTAAAGTGCATATGCTCTCTCCCTTAAAACATGGTAACCTTGAATCATACCTGATTGGACTATTAATTTACTTATAAGTCCCTAGTAAGGTGCACTTTATATGCATAGGGCTGGTAAATTAAATGCTACTAGTGGGCCAGCAGCACTGGTTGTGCCACCCACTTAAGTAGCCCCTTTTCCTTGTCTCAGGCCTGCCATTGCAAGGCCTGTGTGTGCAGTTTCACTGCCACCTCGACTTGGGGTTTAAAAGTACTTGCCAAGCCTAGAACTCCCTTTTTTCTACATATAAGTCACCCTTAATGTGTGCCCTAGGTAACCCCTAGAGCAGGGTGCTGTGTAGGTAAAACGCAGGACATGTACCTGTGTAGTTATATGTCCTGGTAGTGTAAAACTCCTAAATTCGTTTTTACACTACTGTGAGGCCTGCTCCCTTCATAGGCTAACATTGGGGCTGCCCTCAGACACTGTTGAAGTGGCAGCTGCTGATCTGAAAGGAGCAGGAAGGTCATATTTAGTATGGCCAGAATGGTAATACAAAATCCTGCTGACTGGTGAAGTCGGATTTAATATTACTATTCTAGAAATGCCACTTTTAGAAAGTGAGCATTTCTTTGCACTTAAATCCTTCTGTACCTTACAATCCACGTCTGGCTGGGCTTGGTTGACAGCTCCTTGTGCATTCAATCAGACACACCCCAAACACAGGGTACTCAGCCTCACTTGCATACATCTGCATTTTGAATGGGTCTTCCTGGGCTGGGAGGGTGGAGGGCCTGCTCTCACACAAAGGACTGCCACACCCCCTACTGGGACCCTGGCAGACAGGATTGAACTGAAAGGGGACCTGGTGCACTTCTTAGCCACTCTTTGAAGTCTCCCCCACTTCAAAGGCACATTTGGGTATAAAACAGGGCCTCTGCCCTACCTCATCAGACACTTGCTGGAGAAGAAACCTGAACCAGAAACTACATCCTGCCAAGAAGAACTGCCTGGCTGCTCAAAGGACTCACCTGTCTGCTTTCTACAAAGGACTGCTGCCTTGCTGTTGGCCTGCTGCCTTGCTGAACTCTTGTCTGGCTGTGAAAGTGCTCTCCAAGGGCTTGGATAGAGCCTGCTTCCTGTTCCCTGAAGTCTCAGGACCAAAAAGACTTCTCTCTTTCACTTGGACGCTCCGTGCGGCGAAAATGTCGACGCACAGCTTGTTCCGCAGCAAGAAAAACGCCGCACACCGACGCTGATCGACGCGACGCTCTTGGGACGACCGAAAACCCGACGCACGGCTTCGCAAGGACAACGCCGCCCGACCTCTAGAGGAGAAACCGACGCGACGCCTGCCGTGAGATCGTAATTTAGACGCGCAGCCCCGCAGAACGACGCGCAGCCGGAAAACAAGCAGGAAAATCCACGCACAGACCCGGGACATCTGGTAATCCCCGCGATCCACGAAAAGAGACTGTCTGCGCGCCGGAAAACGACGCATGACTTCCCCACGTGGAAAATAACGACGCAAGTCCGTGTGTGCTGGGGAGAAATCGACGCACACACCCTTTTTCCACGCACCTCTTCTTTTGTGGCCCTCTGAGGAGTTTTTTCCACTCCAAACCAGGTACTTGTGCTTGAAAGAGACTTTGTTTATATTCTAAAGACTTAAGACACTGTATATCACTTTTCAGTGATATCCCTACAATTTCCCATTGCAAACTTTATTCTTTTTGACCTACAATTATCCAGATAAATATTATATATTTTTCTAAACACTGTTTGGTGTATTTTTGTGGTGCTATATGGTGGTATTGTATGATTTATTGCACAAATACTTTACACATTGCCTTCTAAGTTAAGCCTGACTGCTCGTGCCAAGCTACCAGAGGGTGGGCACAGGATAATCTTGGATTGTGTGTGACTTACCCTGACTAGAGTGAGGGCTTTTGCTTGGACAGGGGATAACCTGACTGCCAACCAAAAACCCCATTTCTAACAGCACCTTACTCACTCAAAGCATCTTCACAGAAGCTCTCAGGACAGACTAGGTACTTCCCCTCCTAAAGAAACCTACACTAGTCCCTGGTGACCTTGCCAACTACTGGCCCATTACTCACCTTCCAAACGTTGGCCAGATATTTAAAAACAAAGCCTACACTGAAGCCAAAGATCACATTAATACTAACTATCTCCTGCACAACTACCTATCTAGCTTCAGATGATACTGCAGCACAGAGACTGCCACTTTACACATCATCGAAAAACAGATGAAAATGGACCACATCTTCCTGCTATTGTTAGACCTCTCTGGTACCTCTGCCATAGTAGATCATCTTACCCTCACCCAAACCCTGAAATCTTGAATGGGATTCACTGGCAAAGTTTATAACTGATTCTCCTCCTCTCTTCCAAATCAACACCAATTCGTTCACATCAGCACCCCTGGGACTCAAAAGATCCCTGTAACCTGCAAACTCTCCCAGGGTTCCATACTATTTTTATGGTCTTTCGCCTTTACATAGAGTCTCTAGGAGCACAGCTCACAGATAGCAGCATCAAGACTCACCAATATGCTGATGGTACACAACTCTATTTGAAAGTTTCCTCTGCCTCAGACAATCAATGCTTCAAACTCACTCCATCTCTTGCAGACTTGGGTGTCCACCACCTACATGGAGCTCAACACAAGCAAGACAGAATTCCAGTAGTACAAACCTTGCTCTGTGACAGGAACCTTGATGGCCTCGAACCCCAATTTTCACCAAATGCCAAGTAACTTAGATTCACCATGGACCCCAACCTCACCTTCAAGGAACACTTAGGCAAAAAACACAAACATGGCCTAGTACCAGCCCTCTGTTTTTAAAAAGGTGAAACTATTTGTTTTAGAAAAAGGCTTCAGAACTTCTGTTAAATCAATCAGGCCTTTGCATTTGGATGGTGGTAACCCCTTCTCCATGGCCTCACAGACTCCCCACAAACACCATTTTATTTAAGAGCATCCAAATGCCTCAGCACGTCTCATCCGGGCCCTGCGGGAATATGATCACATCATTCCCTTCCTGATAGAAATACATTGGCTCTCCTTGCTGGCTTGCACCATCTTCAAAACCAGTTGCATCATTTACAAGTCCATTATGACTAGCAACCTCCCTTATCTTGTAGAAAAACTAATCATTTCTGGTGACTCCTGGTACACGCACAGCCAGAATACCATCAGAATGGTGACTACGAAATGTAAAAAAGGAAAAAGAAGACAGAGGAATCATCCCATGCTGCTCTACTTTATGAAAGAATTGAAGATGCACATCTTTAAATACCACTACACCATAATGCATTAACTGGGTACAAACCAGCTAACTCTCCTATTGATAGTTGACTGCATGCCTGCCATTCAATTTGTACAATTCTCTGCTGCCTTTTGGGATGGGTTTGCATATACACATAAGTACAAACATACATACATACAATAATCTGATAAGTTTTTTGGGGGGGAATTATGAGGATTCCCCTGAACCCTACCACTTACCTGCCGAAGGCACTGGGAGTCACACTTCATTCATCCATGGCCCCCGATATGCCTGTAAAAGGAAGGTAAAGCGGAATGTGAGGAGGGGTGTGAACTATGAAAAACATGAAACATTGAAGGCGGACTTCTTTATCTCTATGCAGAGGTTGGGGCCACAGCTTCAAAAAGCCAATCATCAGATGGAGAAGACATGCAACAGGAAGACACCAAGGAGGGTCTTGTCCGAGAAGAGGAGAACCGCAGAGATTCCATTGGAAGAGCCAGGCCGAAAGAGAAACGGCAGGACCGAGATGGAAAGACTAAAACCCAGAAGGACGTTACCACCAACCTCGACAAGCCTTCTGAGAAGTGGTCCAAGGTGTGGTGGACGCTGCCAGAGGACTCTGATTCACCCACCACAACTCAGGAGAGTTGTGGTTCTGTGGGTCACTGGCTGCAACAGTTCATTGGAGAGACCTATACAAAAGAAAAGAGAAGAAAAGCATCATCATCAAGCAGTCCCTGTTACGTCCTTGTGAAGACCTACATATATAATCAATCCTATATTTGTATCTGTGATAATCAATAAACCAACAAGATTCACAAGCCAACTCAGCCTCTGAGTTCATATGTCTACCTATCCCTCCTACACATGGTGTCAGAAGTGGGATCTGGTGATATGGAGGCTGTTGTATGCTGTATGGAGGAAAGTCAACAGAAACTGGAAAAAAACATAGAACAGTTTCTTACTGTGGCTGTGGAAGACAGAGAGAACCTCCAGAAGGCCTTGACCTCCCAGTCCCAAACCCAGGATATGGCAATAGGGAAATTGGCTGACATTCTGGGTCAACAAAGGGGACACACCGCCCTACCATCGATAATCCTTCAAAAAGTATGCAGGGGGAGACGACTCTGACTTCTTCTTTAACGATTTAGAACACTAGACACACACAGCAGCATGGCCTGCAGACCAATGGGGTCGATACTTGGGTCCTCCTCTTACCAGAGAATTACAAATGGCCTATCAGGTGGCCAATCCGCCAGTGGACCACCCCTTACATGGATAACAAAAGAAGTATTCTCGAAAGACTAGGGATGGATTATGAAAAATAAAGAGTATGCTTTGACAAATTAAGGAGGGGGCCGAGGGCCCTTTACTATAGGGTAAGGGATATGACAAGCCAGTGGCTTAAATCAGTTACCACCAAGAAGGCGGCTTGCTGGCTACTAGTCCTGGTTCCGTAAGACTCCATAAACTGGTGACAGCCTAGAAACCAGAGGTTGTGACACTGATACCTGACCTGCTTCTAGATCCCCGCTTCCTGGTCCACAGTGTTTTCATTGCAGTGGTCTAGTACATATTGCTCAACATTGCCACCAAAACGAACAGCCTATGGATGTAAGCATTGCTAGATGCCTCTACTACATATCTTCTGGTACTCATCCTACCTATCACTGTCAGATGAAAGTAAATTGAGAACTCATGTCAGAACTGTTGGACACCAGTTGTCATCAGAGTGTCATACAACCCCACTTGATCCCAGGGGGAGAGGATAGCCCTACTAGAGTGCTGAATATCCAGTGTGTTCATGGAGATAAACAACTATATCCCATGAATTAAATCCACCTCCAACAAAAAGAAGATTCGATTGTACCTCTGCAGGTGGGTCTAATCCCCAAGCTGCCAGAACCCCTCATTGTGGGCACTGATTATCCCAATTTAGAAACCTTAGTCCAAGAGACCTAGAAGGAGGGAGACTCTTGGTGGGAGAATGCCCCATTTTCCCAGGCTGACGATTGTGAATGACCCACCCCAAAGAACATAAAAGCAGGAAACAAAGGAGGCAAGAGAGACAAGCACTACAGGCTGTTATGCCAGTATATACAGACAACTTTGTTTGGAGTTCTGATCATAATTTCTGGACTGGGGAACAAGAGGAGCCTCTCTTTAGAGAAACATGGAGCATGGCTTCTGAGAAAGAGGACCTTGAGAAAGTAGGTCCCCAATTTCTCATAAAAGGGGGTTTGTTAGGAAGGAAGGGGTGAAAAGCCCAACCCCCAACAACTTGATACCCTCTCCAGGTGTTGTTCCTGGCCCACAGGCATTTACTGGGGGGGACACTTCAGCTCAGAAAAACTGGAAAAAAAGCATACTGGATAAGTTATATTGGCCATTCATATATTGTCAGGTAAAGAAATATTGTAGAGAGTGTCCAGTTTGTCAAAGAAATAGTCAATTTCGCTCCTCAAAGGCTCCCTTGCACTCTCTCTCTCTGATTGAAGACCTTTTTTCTAGGACAGGGATGGACATTCTCGGTTTCCTACTTCTCTCACATGACAGGTGTCACTATATCCTTGATCTGGTGGATTATGCCATCCGATACCCTGAAGCAGTGGCCCTGCGACAGCACCACACTAACTAAATATCAAAAGCCATGATAGAGTTGTTTTCCAGAGTGGGTTTCCCTAAAGAAGTCCTAACCCATCAACGGACCCCATTCATTTCCCGATTGATAAAACAAGTGTGCCAGCAATTTGGCATTAAACAAAAACATACTACTGCCTACCACCCTCAGACTGATGGCCTTGTGGAGAGGTATATTGCCACCCTTAAGAGTACCAAATTATTGAATTTGGAAGCCAGAAATTCGGAGGATAATGTCTCTTTTTCCTATCAGATTTAAGGTCCAAAAGAGCAAAGGGTTTTCTCTCTTTGAATTACTCTTTGGCCATCAACCCCGCTCCTTACTGGACAAGGCCAAGAAGGTGTAAGAGCAGGAAAAGAACAACACAAAACCCCGCCTGGAATATGTCGCTTACTTTAAGACACACTTAAACCGGATAAGAGAAATAGTGAGGGCCAATCTAGAACAAGTAAAAAAAGCACAGAAAATTCAATATGATAAGAAGGCCAGAGTACGAGTCTTGTCAATAGGTGATCCAGTCCTTTTAATGTTGCCATCATCGGAACATAAACTTTTATGTCAGTGGCAAGGTCCTTCTGTAGTATTGGAGCAAGTAACCTCTGTTACTTACCGTATTGAATTAAACACTGTAATAAAAGAATCACAGGTTTATCACATAAACCTTCTCAAGATATGGGAGGGAACCCTCCCAGTCCTGCTCGGAGCCCTGGGTGAAAAGAACATATTGTATACCAAATGTATTGATCCCAACCTCCCAGGGAACCTAAAACATGAAATGGAAGAAAGCTTAAAACCTTTTCAGAGGTATTCTTCCTTCTCCTAGGCAGAACCACCAACATAAACCATCCCATAAATACCCAACCAGGGGAAGAAGTACACTTAATACCTTACAGAATAACTAAGGCTCATAGAGAGATCATTGTGAAAGAGGTACAAAATATGTTACCAGTGGTGGGGGGGTCATTGAATCCTCCATTAGTGAAGAACTCGCCAATAGCCCTTGTACAGAAAGTAGATGGGTCAGTCTGCTTTTGCTTAGATTTCAGGGAAGTGAACAAAATATCCAAGTTCGACACGTATCCCCTACCGCTGGTAGATGAGATGATAGAGAGATTCAGAGATGACAAATACATAAGCACATTAGACCTATGCGAAGGTTATTGACAGGTTCACCTTAGACCCTAAGATAAAGAGAAAACTTTCTTTTCCACTCTAGGGAGATTGTACTGGTTCACCGTGTTACCCTTTGGGCTTCATGAGGTACCCACTACATTCCAGAGAATGATGAATGCCATCCTGAAACCCCATGAAAAATACTGCCACCTACATTGACATAGTCATCTATAATCCCTCTTGGGAGGCTCACTTAAGACACCTACAAACAGTCCTATATTCCTTGGGAACCGTTGGACTGAAGGTGAACCCATCCAAAGGGTGAAATACTTGGGATATCTTCTAGGGGAGGGCCATATACAGCCACAATCTGAGAAGGTTGCGGCTATATCTCAGATATCCTTTCCCAAAACCAAAAGAGATCTCTGTGCTTTTCTTGGCCTCATTGGTTACTATTAAAGGTTTATCCCTTGTTTCTGCTAGGTAGCGGCCCCCTTGATCGATCTTCCCAAAAAATCCAGGGAAGCAGAGTGAAAACTAAAGCAACCATCCCAATCTGTAGTAGAGGACTTTCAGAAACTAAAAAACTCCCTCACCTTAGAACCAGTGGTCAGGAGCTCTGATTTTTCCCAACCCTTTGTACTTCAAACAGAAACCTCGGGTGAGTGTCTAGGGGCTGTCTTGTCATAAACCAATGCTACAGGAAAAGAACGGTTTGCAGTATACATTAGCAGAATGTTGTTTTCCCAAGAAAATAACTATGCAGTAGTTAAGAAGGAAGCCATGGCTATCAAATGGGCCATATAATCCTTTCGATGTTACTTAGAGGGATGTGAATTCTTGCTATATACAGATCATGCTTCCCTCGAATGGATGGCTCCCTAATAAAGGGAACAATGAGTGCATCTTGCTGGGGTTCCTGGTTTTGCAGCCCTTTCCATTTCACATCTACCATCGAAAGGGGATAGAAAATACTAATGCTGATTATCTCTCACAATACCTACAGGACCTGATTTATGAAAAGTTAGCCCCGCCTTTGCATCATTTTTTGAAGCAAAAGCGGCGTAAACTTACAAAATATAGGGCCTTATTTATACTTTTTGGTGCAAAACTGCACTAAGGCAGTTTTGCCCCAAAACGTTTTGCACTGGCTTGCACCATTTTTTAGCACCAACTGGGCACCATATTTATGGAATGGTGCAAGCCGATGCAAAGGGTAGGCTAGCTTAAAAAAAAAGGACATTAGGCAGTTTTGAGTCAAAATAAATGATTCTGACCAGATTAGCATCATGTTTTGACGCTAAGGGGCATATTTATACTTTGTTTGCACTGAATTAGCGTCATTCTATTTTACTCTAATTCAGTGCAAAACTAACTCCATATTTATACTTTGGTGCTAGACCCATCTAGCACCAAATTTGTGGAGTTAAAGTCATTTTTTGGAAGTGGAAACCTACCTTGCCTTAATGAGATGCAAGGTAGGCGTTCCCGTGCAAAAAAATGATTCTATGGCCTTAACACCATATTTATACTCCCATGTAAAAATGGTGCAAGGGAGGGAGGAGGGGTCAAAAAATGGGGCAAAGCTTGCTTTGCCCCATTTTTTAAGACCTGGGTCAGGGCAGGCGTTAGGGGATCTGTGGCCCTATTTCCATGGTGAAACACCATGGAATAAGCCCAGAGGTGCCCTCCCTAGGCCCTAGGGGCACCCCCACCCACACTAGAGGGGCTGCGAGGATGGGGGACCCCATCCCAGGTAAGTACAGGTAAGTGCATTTTATTTTTTAAAGTGCCTTAGGGGGCCCTGAAATGGGCCCCCATACATGGCACAGGGTGCAATGGTCATGCCCAGGGGACCCCTGTCCTCTGTGCTGGCCACTGGGGTGGTGGGCATGACTCCTGTCTTTTCTAAGGCAGGAGTCATGTGGCATGGTAGGTTTAGCACCATAAAATGACGCTAATCTGATTAGAGTCATTTTTTTTTACTCTAACCTGCCTGAAGCCATTTTTTGGTGCTTAACCCTCTTCTTCTATACTGCCAGCCCCACCCGACTAAAGTCATTTTTTAAAACTCTAGCCTACCCTTTGCACCGGCTTGCAACATTCCATAAATATGGTGCCCGGCTGGTGCACAGAAATGGTGCAAGCCGGTGCTAAACTTTTTGGTGCAAAACTGAGTTAGTGCAGGTTTGCAGCAAAAAGTATAAATAAGGGCCAATATGTTGTAAGTTTGCGCCACTTTTGCGTCATAAAATGACGTTAATGCGGTGCAAAAAAAGTTTAAATCAGGGCCTTGGTGCTAGATGGGTCTAGCACCAAAGTATAAATATGGAGTTAGTTTTGCACCGAATTAGAGTAAAAAAAAATGACACTAATTCGGTGCAAACAGAGTATAAATATGCCGCAGAGTATAAATATGCCCCTAAATATGGCATTAAGGCCATAGAGTCATTTTTTGCACAGGAACGCCTACCTTGCATCTCATTAAGGCAAAGTAGGTCTCCACTTTCAAAAAATGACTTTAACTCCATAAATCTGGTGCTAGAGGGGTCTAGCACCAAAGTATAAATATGGAGTTAGTTTTGCACCGAATTAGAGTAAAAAAAAATGACACTAATTCGGTGCAAACAGAGTATAAATATGCCCCATAATTTTATTTTGTAAGCTTGCGCCGCTTTTGCGTCAAAAAATGACGCAAAGGCGGGGCTAACTTTTCATAAATCAGGCCTTTTTTCTTACGAGTGAGAAAGTAAGGAAGGAGAGATGTGCGGAAGATTCCCCGGAACCCTACCACTTTGCTGTGGAAGGCACTGGGAGTCGCTCCTCTGTTGTCCATGGCCGCCGAGACACCTGTAAAAGGAAAAAGAAATAGAATGTGAGGATGGGCGGGATCTACTAAAAACATGAAACATTTAAAGTCGGACTTCTCTATCTCTATGCAGGGGGGCAGGACCACAACTTCAAAAGCCAATCGCCAAAATGAGAAGGTGTGCAACAGGAAGACGCCAAGGAGAGTCTCGCCCAAGAAGAGGAAAACTGCAGAGATTCCAGTTGAAGAGCCAGACCGGAAGAGAAGCGACAGGTCTGGGGTGAAGAGACAAGATGGCCTCAACGAGCCACAGTGACATAGTCCGAGGAGTGGTGGAGAATGCTAATTCACACGCCACAACTCGGGAGAGTTGTGGTTCTGCAGGTCACTGATGATGACAGACTATTGGAGGGACCTATAAAAATGAAAAGAGAAGAAAACAAAAGCATCATCAGCCAGCGGTTCCTGTTACCTCCTTATGAAGACCTACATATATAATCAGTGTCATCTGTGATAATAAATAAACCACCAAGATTCACAAACCAACTCAGCCTCCTCATCCATATAGCCGCCCGCCCCTCCTACAAGAACACTCCACCTAAATAGTACCATGAAAACCCTTCATCTAGTGAGCAATTCAGTGAGCTTTACCCCAATTTTTAAGGGGCTGGTTTACATTAACGATATCGACTGGGGTGGAGGAAGGCCCTTCCCTCATCTTGGGCCCTCTGACTCTACCACAGTGTAATGACCCAAGAGAGTCCTATGGAGGTTTAGGCCTGATGCTAATCCACACTCCCCACCAAAGAAGAGATGCAGGCTGAGACTTGAATGAACGCAAACCTACAATTCCTCTGAGTTAGTGACTTATTTTCAGACAGTGCAGCTTGGAAACAGTGAGCAATATTTGCCTCTTTCTGTTTCTGAACTGTGCAGTCTGAAAACAAAGCTCCATCTAACAGAAATATTGTGTTAAATTAGTTTACTTTATGCACTGCTGGAGAATGAAACAGGTGTCGGGCTCTGCGCTGCGCCGACAAAACCCATCGGAACACGGACCTCAACTTCCAGGTTCAGCAAATCTTATGGTGCCAATTTGGATCCTGATTCTCACTGCGGCTCACGGATGCATAACAAAAGGTCCCCGTGGTATCAGATAAAACTTTTGCATCACCTGGGACCACAAGTTGAAACTCGGATTTCTCATGCCTGGGGTCCAGTCATGAAGGGCCGGGCACCTATTGATTGTCTGCAAGATGCCTAAGGGTGAAACATATAACTCAGAATTTCTGTGAGTTAATGCATGCATTAAACAGAATAAGTCTGTAACAGTGAACAAGTATTACCTGTTTCTGTTTCTGACTTGTTCTGTCTAAAGTTCATGCATTAACTCAGAGAAATTCTGGAGAAGTTAAATGTTTGTATTTTAGACTTCTCACGCACAGAAAACACACACGCTCAGCCCATCATGATACAGCCCCTGAGGCAGGTGAGAGCCCCAAAGGAGGATGGCTGCTTTGCATTTTGGCAAGCCACATCCCTAATAATATTGTTTATATCAATGAATCATGCTTTGAGCTGAAAAATTATATCTTGGTACTTGCCTGAACCGGTAAATAGAGGCCTAAAATAGGACTTAATTAATAAGTTAATACTTTTGGTATACTTTGTTGTCCTATTAATTGGGGAATGAGGCTTGATCCAGTGGAAATACTTCAGTTCACTGTGAATAATCAAAATCAGTATGATTGGATGGCCAGTCCCAGTCCATCGTTATTTTGCACATCATTCCACCTCAGTTTGGGCTCAGGCATGTGGAAATTAGTCTTAATGAGGCTCCTAGAGAAACAGTCCAGCACAGGATCTGATGAAAGGAAGGGGTGTGCTCAGCATTTCCTTTCCACTTGCAGACACTGCCATGCATTAAGGGGGTCATTCTGACCCTGGCGGTCCGTGACCGCCATGGCGGAGGGCAGCGGAAGCACCGGCAACAGGCTGGCGGTGCTTCCTGGGCGATTCTGACCGCGGCGGTAAAGCCGCGGTCAGAAAAGGGGAGCCGGCGGTTTCCCGCCGGTTTCCCGCTAGCCCAGGGTATCCGCCATGGCGGCGCTGCTTGCTGCACCGCCATGGGGATTCCGACCGCCTTCCCGCCAGCCTGTTTCTGGCGGTGTCCACCGCCAGAACCAGGATGGCGGGAACGG
The DNA here is from genome assembly GCF_031143425.1 of Pleurodeles waltl. Lineage (NCBI taxonomy): Eukaryota > Metazoa > Chordata > Amphibia > Caudata > Salamandridae > Pleurodeles > Pleurodeles waltl. Next base: position 869,882,806 of record NC_090450.1, read on the forward strand.
GTGCCGTAGGGCCCCTGGGGGCCCCACAAAGATTTTCACTGTCTGCTTTGCAGACAGTGAAAATCGCGACGGGTGCCACTGCACCCATCGCACCCCTGCAACTCCGCCGGCTCCATTCCGAGCCGGCTTCATTGTTGAAGGGGCTTTCCCGCTGGGCCGGTCGGCGGTCTTCTGGCGGTCGCCCGCCGGCCCCGCGGGAAAGCCAGAATGGCCGCCGCGGTCTTTTGACCGCGGAGCGGTCTTTCGGCAGGAACTGCTTGGCGGGCGGCGACCGCTGACCGCCGCGGTCAGAATGACCGCCTAAGTATCTCTCTCACAGAAAAGGCATGGAGAGAGCAATGCTAGACAGTCAAATTCTGTTGATGTGGACGGCAGCAGTGCCATGGTGGTCTTGGACAGGGACTTCTCTTGAAGTAATAGGTCTTCACAGCACTGCCTCACCACAGCTGAGCTTTAGTTAGGAAGAGTAGGTTCTTTCAGACTACATGTTACTAACTCCACTGAACACTATCCACTTGTGGGAGTTGAGGATGACAGGAAAGAGGAAAGGGGGTGTCTTCAGGAGAGCTGGTTGGCAGTCAGGTTTCAGGATTCTGACTCACATATAGTAAACGTTCTTGGAAAGTAGTTGTGGAGAACAACAACACACTGAAGATGTAAGAGATCATGAATACATGTACAACAATCACTGCTGACATTACATGATAATCCCTCAGAGAATAGTAATCTGCTGAAAGCAATGCTGATTTAAATGATAATATCACTGTGTTACTCATAGACATAAAGGTGGTGGCACTGTCTTGTTGAGCAGGTAGTCACAATGCTGGGAGAACATATTCACTGTAATGTCACAACACAGTTCTCCAGAGCTACAATGCCCAGTCTCAGTGCTTTTACCCCACGTGGGTCGCTGAAGCACTTACCTACATGAGCAGCAGTCTACAGAATGTAGGGTGCGTAGTTGGAAGTGTTGATGCTGTCCCGCCAGATAAAGCACCTACGCAGGATTTGGTACTATGTTAAACCTCAAGTATGTCTGAGCCAATGTGTACCTAGACAGAACCCAAATACACTTTCAATAACCATTTCAAGAAATAAATCCTCTGGACCCAGAAATAGTATGAAAGAATGAAGGTTTGTAACACAATTGAAGGTGCCATAGAAAAGGAAAAACATAGAATTCAATCAAAATTGCATGATAATCAGCATAGGGAATTAGCATAAGGCTCAGTCAAATGCAGCAGTAAATGACATGAGGACAAGACAAAAAGATTCTCAGTCCAAAGCACAAGATGAACAAGGGTTCTCTCTCTCTAAAGTTGGAAGTCAGAAGACAAGACTGGCTCACCTACAGAAACACATAATTGTATAGCATATATTACAATTACAATAGAAATCAATTTAAATCACAAAGTCGGCACAGTGTGATAAAATCTAACAATGAATGGACAAATCATAATATAGAATTATCCAACATCATCTAATGCCAACATTTAAGCACTAGCCACTGACTTGAATACTAATGTGCCCTATTCTGACCTAATGTCTTTGGATGTGACAGTACAAACTAATTACAAAATAATGGAAGTCATACAAGTAAATAGGCTTACAGTATCATAAGCAGGGAGGGCCTTGAAAGGAGCAAAAGGCTTCCTTCGTAGTTCATGGAGTACAACAGGTCAATATAAAGCAATAATTTGATTACGTGCGTTGAACAGAAGAATGAAAACACAATATAATGGTTGCACTAGGAAGACAAATTGAGTTGAGGCCTAGTTCGGGGCTAGTAGTGTCAAACATATAAAAATATAATTCTATTAAGTGGAATATTTTTATTTTAGTACGGAAATATTCATAATACTAAGCACACATTTTATTAATGGAAATCACCTTTCTCAGAAATGTGTTGTGTTTGTTTTCATCCTGTGTGGGAAGTGTTTCCATGTTGTGCATAATGACCACTGAGGTTCTGTTATCATGTTATGAGATGCAGCCTAAGCAGTGTGATGAATGAAAAAGCATACGAGAGAGGTGCACAGGTATTCAGTAAGCAGGGTGCTTTGTACAGGTTTTCAGGTCCCATTATGGTATTTCTTGTGTTCATACTCCATTTAGCTGATTACTGTACTGGAATGTCCATTGTGAGCTATTTTTTTCAAAGTTTGTGGAGAGATATGCTGGGAGAAATATGGTAATATCATCCTATGTCTGATTGTAATTGTCAGATGTCAACAAGCAGTCATAGAATGTAGCTTGTTGGAGCCTGTGGTGGTGGACTAAATTAACATCCTCTTTTGGCCAGCTGGATGTGGCAGATCTTTACAATTATTTAATGCCTGTTCAATGAGTAATGAGTGGTTTATTGCTGGAGACCAGTGTCGCACTGGGTGATAAAATGACTCATAGCAGTTTTGTCTTATGTATGATTGTCAACCAATATAAGGTCATTATTATGCTGTCTGAATTACAATCGACTGCACAGCCTCGTTGTCTTATAGTGTGAGCCAGGAGGGTTATATATAGTAGTGGAATTGCATTTATACAGTGCAAACAACCCTAAAGAGTAAAGATCAAGTGACATGTGATGTCACTTCTGACACCCCTGGCATTTTGGTGAATTGACGACCTGCTTCTCTACTAGTGATGAAAAAAGCCCTAAACACTCATCTTCGCATGCTTGCAATCAAAGTTCTTCAGTCTCCTCCTCACTCTTCACAATATACGTCTTCATTATATGGGCTGAGATTCTTGCTGCTAGGGAGGGTTAAATTGAATGGCCAGGTTTTAAGTCCTTTCCTGAATTCTAGCAGAAAGAATGAGTTCTGGAGGTGAAGTGGTTGGTTATTCCAGGACTTTTCAGTGAGGTAGGAGAAAGAGCAATGGCCACAGTTGCTTTGGTGGGTGCAGTGAGTGTGGGCGAGGGAGAGGGAGGCAGAGCGCAGGTGTCTGGGGGGTTTAGGTTGTGGTTGATGTATGGTGGTCCTTGGTTGTGTAGGGATTTGTAGGTGTGGATCAGCATCTTGAATTGCCATCTCTTCTGAATGGGGTTCCAGTGGAGCTTCTTGAGGTTGGGGGTGATGTGGGTCTGCTTTGGGAGGTCTAAGATGACGCTGGCTACTGAATTCTGCATGTTGTGCTCTCACTTTAGGAGGAGTGAGGTGATTCCTATCTAGAGTGCTTTGCCATAGTCCAGCCGGCTGGTGACTAGGACTTGGACGACGGTTCGTCTGATGTTGATTGGGGTGAAGAACATATGGAACATGCGAAGAGTGAAGAAGTAGGCAGAGGAGACTGCGTTGATCTGGCTTTTCATGGAGAGCTTGCTTTCCAGGATGATGCCTTGGCTGCGGGTGTGGTCTGTTGGAGTGGGTGTGGGTCCTACTTCGGAGTGCCACCAGGAGTCGTTCCAAGGGGAGGTGTTGTTCCTAAAGATCAGCAGTTTTGTCTGTGTTGGTTTTAGGCAATTGTCTTTCATCCAGTCGGCAACGCTCCTCATGCACCTGCGGACGTTGTGCCAAGGTGGCGGAGTGGCGGAAGGGTCTTCTGATAGCGAGAGCATGAGCTGGGTGTTGCCAGCGTAGAATATGATGTTTAGTCCATGTGTTCTAATAATGTTGGCCAAGGGGGTTATGTACGTGTTGAACAGTATAGTACGGAGGGATGAGCATTCAGTGACGCTGCAGATGATGTTGTTGGGTTCTGAGGTGAAAGGTGGGAGGTGGGAGGTGGATTCTCTGAGTTCATCTGGTGAGGAAGAAGACAATCCATTTGAGGGAATGTCCTTGGAATCTGATGCAATGAAATCTCTTGATATGGGTGTGGTGGGATACTGTGTTGAATGCTGCTGAGAGGTCGAGGAGGATCAGTGCTGCTGTTTCTCCCTGGTAAAGGAAGGTTCTGATGTCGCCAGTGGCAGTGATCAGGGTGGTTTTAGTGCTGTGGTTGGTGCAGAATCCGGATTGAGAGGTGTCCAGAAAATTGTTGTTCTCCAGGTGTTCTGTGAGTTGGTGGTTGATGGCCTTCTTGACAACTTTGGCCAGAAAGGGGAGCAGAGAGATATGGTGGTAGTTCTTGAGTTCAGTGGGGTGGGTGGATGGGTTTTTGAGAAGCGGGTTGACGTCTGTGTGTTTCCATTCTTTGGGGAAGGTGGCCATGGTGATTGATGCATTGACGATGGTGTTGAGCTTGTTGTGTTCATCTTGCTCCAGAGGTTGAAGATGTGATGGTGTGCTCCTGAGTGGATGGATTTCATGATGCCTATGGTGTTTTGTGTGGTAAGCTGGTTCCAGGTGGTGAGCAGGTGGTCGGGTTTTTCATGTATGGGAGCGAGAAGGCTGAGGATGTCAGTGGTGGTGGGAATGGGGTTTGAAGTTTTTGTAGATGTTGGAGATTTTTTCATGGAAGAAGTCTGCCAGGATGTCTCAGAGTTCCTGGGAAGGGGTGATGATGTTTTCAGTGGCTGAAAGCTTGGAGAACTCTCTGACAATGTTGAAGAGTTCTTTGCTGTGGTTTGAACTGGCTTTGAAGCGGTCAGCTAGGATGCTTCTTTTCATCTCTTTCAGGAGTTGGTGGTATTGGTTGAGGCATGTCTTGAATTGTGGCTCAGTCTATGGGCTCCTTGCTGGTGTGGCATATCCTTTCAAGTTGCTTGCAGTTGTGTTTTGTGGATTTTAGTTCCATGGTGTACCAACTGGACTGTTAGGAAGATTTCTTGAATTTGGTGGGCTTTACGGGGACGACTCTGTCTGTGCAATCAGTAATACAGGTTGAGAAATTCTTGACTATCTGTTCTTGGTGGGAGATGTTGAGGGTGTTGGTCCCCTGGCTTTCTGATACTTTGTTCCAGCTGTGGTGTGATATGCTCGGGTGCTTGGTGGTGGTGGTGCTGGTGGGTGATCATGAGATGGTGAAATGGATGATGGCATGGTTTGTCCAGGTGAGCTTGGTAACATGGCTGTATTTGACTGTCGCTGGTCGAGAAGATGGGGTCAAGTGTGTGTCCCATGAGGTGTGTGGAGGTTGGTCACTATTTGGGTTAGGTGATGTTGTTCATGCTTTCAAGGATGTTGGCGGTGTTGGTGTTGTTAAGGCTGTTGAGGTGAAAGTTGGGGTGTCTGAGGAAGATGTGGTGTTTGCAGTTAATGGGGAGCAGTGTGATTAACTTTTGGATGGCTTCACAGAAACTCGGGCAAGGTTCTGTGGATCTGTAGGCAAGGGTGCTTCTGATTATGTTTTTGTCATTGGGTTGGAGTTGAAAGTTGAGATGTTTCATGATCAGGGTGATGTCTGTACTGGTGGGGTGGTGGATAGTTTCTTTGTGGATTTTTTTGGGTGTGGTCTCAGTGTGCTATCTTGTAGCCGTTGGACGTAGCTGAGGTGATGTTAGGCATGATGCAGAGCTGAGCCAGGTTTTGGTGAAGAAGATGACATTGCGGGCGAGGGAGGTGATAACGTCCCAGATCTCAGTGCCGTGGGTTGAGCAGGAGACAGTGGAGTTGTCTGAGAGCAGTTGTGGTCGACGTGGTGGCAGTCGTTGTGTGTGCAGATGCTTTGGTGTTGCGGTAGGAGAGACAGTGCCACAGGTAAAAGGTCCTATCATAGCTCAAGGTGAGGTGTGGCAGCTGTTGTTGTTGGTACAGGGCCTAGAGTTCGATGGAGGAGTATCTTCAGGAGGCCGGAGAGCCAGGGTTCCTAGTGCTGGGCGCAGTCCAGGCACGGACAGGCGCAGACAGGCTTGCCTATCGTGTACTGGTGGCGTTGCGCTGCAGCGTCCATCAAATAGGTCCTGAGAGGAGGTAGGGGCGCTGAAGTCGATGGCGGGGCAGGCAGGAAGCAAAGGAAAAAACAGCAGGGAAAAGCAGCAAGTGGGAATTGGCGCAGCAGGGGTAAAACCCAAAAAGTAATACAGAAGGAAATACAAAATGGCAACAATCAGGGAGACTTCAAATACAGGAATAGAGCAGCAAAAGGCAAAATACAAATACAGCAATAATCAGGCAAAACAGGCAATGACAATAGCGAAATGGTGAGAAACTACAAGGCATACAGGGGAAAGTCTGTACGAACGACTATTTGTGAGGCAGCAGGGGAAGATGGTGCAAGGAACTGTGATCGTTGGATGTAATGTAATGTGCGAGCCTTTCTCTTTCACCACTCAGCCACCGTATGTAACCCCCGCATCTCTAATTCTTTTTTGTAACTTTTTCTAGATTTGGGATGGGACGCGGTACCAGAATATGGTGGACTAAATCAAATCTAACAAACCTTTTGTGTCCCAAGTATTGTTTACAAAAATATCACGCGGCTAGAATTAACAACAGAAAACCTGCATCCAATGGAGCAATATGTTTGATGAAATGGACAACATTACCATTAGAAAGGTTGCCTCGTCTCAATTGTCAATTTGGCGAAACACCGGTCTACAAAACAAAAACGTAGAAAATAAAGAATGGCAAATTGCACAAAATACATACTCCATTGAAAGACACAAAAACAAAAATACATTAATGCATGCCTAACACTGCTAACAGTAGTACATGGTGCATTAACCCCCTCTTAAGTGGCTTGAGCAATGTGCATGGGCAGTTCTGTGTAATACTAAACATTTAAGTTCTCATTTACAACTTTTTGAACTTTGATCAGAAATTCTTGTTTCCATGAAGCTTTTAAAATAGTCTCTTGCACTTGAAGGGGAAAGGGAGGGAAGGTGGTGAGATGGAGCATAGAATGCAGAGTGGAAGGATGGATGCAGAGATGGGTGAATGGAATGGTGAATGAGGCATGCTAGAGAATGAAGAGATGGATTGATGCAGAGCTAGGTGGAAAGGGGACGAGGGATAGATGGCGAGAAAGAAGATGGGATTATGGAAAGAAGGATGGCAAGAGAAAAGTGGATGGAAAGAAAAGAGAGTGACAGTTGGAAAGAGCGAAGGAAGGGAATATTGATGGTTGGGTGGGTGGATAGGTAGATAGTAATAAAAATGAATTAAAAGGAAGAAAGTAATAAAACAAACAAGGATGGAGATGAGGAAGGATCAATGAAAAATACTGGATGGATGGATGGATGGATGTTTGGATGATGGAAAAAAAGTATAGAAGGAAAGGAAGATGGAAAAAGAAACAAAGAAAGATGAGGAGAAGCATGGTAAAAACCTGAAAGAAGGATGGAGAATAGGAAGGAAAGAAATTGAGGAATTTTTGAATTCTCTTTCAAGGGAGAAAACTCTTGAATGGCTACCAGATTCGTCAGCCTCATCTCTTTGCTCAGAGCTTGGGGCATGGTTCTAAGAAGGCTCTGGTTCAGTTTTCTGACTACTCCCTTAAATAACAATCGTTTTCCGCAATGTCGTCTCATTGCGAGTGCTTCACTATTTCGATACATAATTTGTATCTGGTAAATACCAGTCCTGCAAGAGGTAGTTTAAGCACACCATTTCAAAATCCACTCCCCTGATTGGAGGGTGATGCAGTAATAAGGCATAGTGTCCCCACATTAGGACTGTACAACTCAACCAGTGCAATATTTACCCACACAAATTCCAACAAGTGTTATCTGCCGAAATTTGTTCCTGGAAAACATTTCCGGTTGCCATAATGTCTGTGAATCTTGGAATTCATATAGACTTGTAACACAGCTCTCTGCTGGTTTTAAAAATCAACCAACCCAGGGCTATAAGCAGGAAGCAGCAACACTGTCCACCTCACCTCACACTCTAGAAAGACGACAGGAAAAAACGATCTGAAGATCTTTAGGAATGCTAGAAAAGAGCATGTACATGCTTCTAGATACTTTCAAAGGGTCTTCCCTCCATAGACAACTTAATGCACAACTAAGGATTTTTTCATAAGTACTGATGGCCCCAAACCATGACTTCCTTCACGGGAGGGAGGTAAAGAAAACATATGTCTCACACCTCTTCATCTGAATGGAACCAGTCTCAAAGGAATTGTTGACCATTATTAGGTGGTCCCACCAGCTGGTCATCTCAAATCAATTCGGCAAAGGGAAGGACCAGCCTAAGCTCTATACAGAATGTAAAGCTGCAAAGAAATATTTGTGAGAACATCAGTCATCCCCACACTTACACTTTACTGGGACCTTTCTCACAACAATTTTTCTGTGCTCTTACCCCTCTCATCCTCAGATCCTGACGGGGTAAGGAAGATATTGATAGGATATACAGGTAAACTGCACAGGTTATATTACTGGTTCTGTGGAGGAAAACCAGTCTTCTCCATTGCTATTGTTATCCTCAGAAACTTGCTTTTGAGTTAAGATGTGGCAAACAATAAGAGTGTTTCTTTTCGCTTCATCCATGAAATCCAATTATTTTGGTGTTTTGTGTCTCTTTTCTATGAAAGGTGGCTCGGTCTTGGTGGGCAAAATTCCTTTTGCACTTTTGAAAAATGTGTTCTTGTTGTTTAGAGCATTTGTGACCGTGGATCGTCAACACTTATTGCTCTGAAACTGTCTTGCATATCAGAGTTAGGGGTTACAGATTAGCACCACAATAAATTGTACCATTACAACCTAAATAGTCATGTTATCTGCATTTCATCTCAATCCTCTAGTGCCTTTAAGCCATTTTCTCTCCTTCGTTCTTTGCCCTTGTCTACATGTAAACGTACAAGTAAAGCACTTCTAATGCAACCGACGCTTTAAAAGAGAAAGGGCCTGATTCTAACTTTGGAGGACGGTGTTAAACCGTCCCAAAAGTGGCGGATATACCACCTACCGTATTACGAGTTCCATAGGATATAATGGACTCGTAATACGGTAGGTGGTATATCCGCCACTTTTGGGACGGTTTAACACCGTCCTCCAAAGTTAGAATCAGGCCCAAAGTGTGGTATGAAAGTGGGGAATTCATGTGCGCATTACTTGCAAATAGCAGGGTCAATCTTCATTTAATATATGTGAATAGGATGCAGTAGCAATAGTTACTTGCAGATGAAGTCCTTCTTGATGAGGTGTCTCTTCAGTTCCTTGCAGAAATGGAGGAGAGATGTAACTTCATCTATCTGTTTTGGGAACGGATACAGATTCTGGGTATTTAGCAGGAGAAAGCTTATCATCTGGCCTTTTACAATTTGCAGTTCTCGATATCAAACCTAACAATGTTGTTGCTGATTGTGTTGAATTGACTTCTAGAGTTCCACATCTTCTCTGCTAGGTGGAATGTTGATCTGGATTGTCGTTCCTTTGAAGTCACGAAACAGATCTTGAGATGAGTTATATATGTTTTGAGTTTGCCAAAACTGAGAAATGGAAAAAGATGCAGATTTCACGAACATGCAAATCTGGCGATACTCAAGAACTATGGTGGTGAGGCAAAAAGGAGGAATCAGTCTGGAGGAAAAGTATGAGCTGGAAAAATGAAGTCTCATACTAAAGTAAGTCTAAAACGCATTTTGAAATGCATCAGATGGGAGTAAAAATGACAAACAGAAAGGTAAGGAGCAAACCTATCAATGTCATTACTGCTAGGTTCCTAAAGCATGGTGGTAATCCAGTCACTAAATGACAGGTTTTAAAGGTGCCACTTGGCTGTCTGGGATGCTGGTGAGCAGTGAGTTGCTGGTGAGCAGTGAGTTGCCCCATTCAGATGGAATAGCCCGTGTGTTTAAATGACCAGTCTGAATTTGGGTTGGTAAAGGAGCACTTTGGTTCGGCAATGAAGGGAGAGAAGGGGCCTGTTTACGTACCACAATACAAACTCGGAAAAAGCCCTAACAAATTAGAGGGCCTAAAAAAGTAGAAGAAACCTCAATGGTACAAACTTTAATCAACTATCATTCAGTGATGTTCAGTACTGCCCACAAAAATTATGCACTGCAATGCAAATCTGAAAGGGTAGAATTGGAATCAAATCAACCTTGCCCTGATGAAGCAACACATTATATTAAGGGTTTTGGAAACGTGTTGTCAGACAAGGCAACTTAGTGGTAATTCGATTTTATGGAATTCGAATATATTTGTGATGAAACCTAAACTAATGTTGGTCCTCATATGTCCGTGGCCCAGTAATTGTGTGGAGCTATGTGTAAAGGTGTTGCAGTCCTAGAGTCTCATCTCATTTGCCAATCACATTAGAGGCCTTTTCCCTTTTCATATATATTATAGGCATCAGAGTGCTTGCAGGCTTTGCACTCATGGAGGAGACAGCATGTTTGTAGTCCTCTTGCAAAGATCAGGGCTTGGTGTCTTCTTTTGTTTTACTTTGTCAGTGTTGATATCAGGGCCATAGTTGTCTAAGGTGCAGAAGGTGCAGTAGCTCCATGGCACATGGGCATAAGGGGCTCCATTAGCACCCAAAATTAAGCAGTTTTTTTGGAAGTAGGGTATCCATTTTCCTTGCTTACAATAGGATCCATAAAACCTTTGCTACACCAGTGGTCAACATCTCTGTGGCAACAGGTTGGAGGGCTACGTGAAGCATTGGTATGGGAGTGATGGGCAGAGTGTGGAAGAGAGGAAAAGAGAGAGGATGTCAAGTCAGGGGTTCTTCTCATGCCTGAAAGACACATTTCTCCTGTGGAAGACTTGGTTAGTTTTATACCTATCTACACCAAAAAGAGGGAGACAGAAGCATAAAAAAACTTCACACTTGTATAGCACGCTACTCACCCGTTAGGGTCTCAAGGTGCTGTACACATACCACTGTGGAACCCCTCCTGGGCAACTCCCAGGGTGAAGCCAGGCATCCAAGTGCTGTCAGGTCTGGTGTGGAGATTAAGCAAGCCATTGCCCAGTGTTACAGAGTGGGACCCATTAATTAGAATAGGGACCGAGGTGAGAATTATCTGGTCCAAGGGAATTGAGCCCAAGACCCACCTAGGTGGGAATTGAACCCTGGTCCTGGGCCAGATCTCTGCATCAGTGTCTGCCACTCTAACCATTGTGCCACACTTCTCCACTGTTATTATTAAAAAGGGAGCTCACTCAGCTTTCAATCTTGCATATAAATACATTGAGGAGGAGTGAAGGCACTCGGACAGGTGATTTCTACAGGCTAGTGTCCGCTCGGGCAAACCTCACAGTTCTTTTGTAAAATGACTCTGACCCACTGTAGTTCTTTTTTTAGTGACATGCTTCATCATAGAGTCATCACCAGATACAAGACGGTATCTAGGTGGGCTCAACACTGAAGGTTCAAGGGGACTCTTTGATGTTACTTGAGGGATCCGTATCTAAAATTGCCTAAGGTATCCCAAAAAACTAATTTAAATTACTGACTGACACCCTGGAAAGATTAAAAACAGGAAGTGATGTTATTGGAGCAGAAAATGTACTTCTGAATCTAAGGTCTACTTGTTTCAGCCTAAATACGCCATAACTTGTCCATTGGCTTTCTTCAGAACCAAATCTAAAAAATCATTTTTTTCAATCATATTTGGAATGTTTTAGGTTTGTGCACCCTACTCAGTGTCACAACACTCTCAACCATGCACTCATCCCAGCATGCCACACGTTTTACCAATCCTTCTGAGGCACTGCCTCTGCTTTTGATTCCCGTGGGTCAGAGAAAACTAGATCAACATTGGTAATCACCACAGTTACTCTATTCTTTGTTTACTGTGATGCATTGCATTTTTGTGGAAGAACCTGTGTCAACACAATCATTCACTGAAACAAAAAAATGCTTGAAGAGCTGGTAAAAATATATATCAGTATACATTCTTTACCTTTTTGCCCAAAGAAAACACTGTGGAATTATTCCTGAGAGCAACCATTGCTATCTCAGTCTCAGCACAAGTGTAGAAGTTAACATTATCCTCTCTTGTGGACATGATGTAATGTTTCAGCGAAGCTGGTACATCATATTCCACCAAAGCTCAATCAATAAGGCACTGCTAATTTACAGAGAAACTGACTAGGACACATCGCATGATACACATTAATGCATCAAGTAAAAAGCTCATTTGCAAAGGAAACACTGGAAACTTGTAGAATCCCTGTTCGCCAGGCGTGCTATCAGGCCACACTGATGATAAACAGTGTGCCATACAAATACCAATACATAATAAAGGTTTTAGACGTGTTAGTTGCATTTTAACAATATCTGATGTATTGGCAAAGGCCTGAGACCTGGGCATTATTACACTGGGCCCTAACTGCAGATCATGAACCTTTTGAAAGTTTAATGTATGTATTTAAAGATTAGGCGCCATAAAGCTAAAACACAAACAAAGTGTCATTGAGATCAATAAGACGATAATCAACAACTACTGGAGGCCCTCACTTTACATTAATAAGGTTAAAAAAGCACCAAAACATATTGCTCCTGCCTGTTTGAAATTCCATATTAACAAATCTACTGGATACTTTGGAAACTATAGTTATTAAGAAGTGAAAGCCAAATATTGCTTATCTAAATACCACCCAGGGATTCATCATAACCACTCCTCATCAGATAAAAAGTTGGAAATTACAACTATTCTTATTTAAAAACAATAACAAAACAGATACGTTGTTCGATAGCCTCAGTGAGTGAATTCACCCCAGGTCCCTCAAAACTTTATTCCATTAAATAAAAGAGACATTTTCTTAGAAAAGCTTTTGAAAAATAAATATAATGGGTGGGAATACTAAGAGTGGAATAAAGAAAGATGCACATCATATTTTTTTTCTTCAAAAAGAAGGTTTTGGAGCTCTTGCCGTCATATAGAGCTGGGAAAAAAGAAATTGTAGCATTTTGCGGGTTTGGTAGAGTAAAAGTAGCATGCAACATTCCAAATTGTTGTCGAGTGCAATGGCATAGAGTGTAGTGGCACAGAGTACAATGGTGCAGAGTAGACTAGAGAGGGTTAGAATGCAGTGGTGTAGAATAACAAATAGTGTTGTGGCACCAAGTGTAGTGGCACAGAGTACAGTGGTGCAGAGTAGAGTAGTGTGGCATAGAGTGCTGGGGTGTAGAGTTCAGTGGTGCAGAGTTGTAGGGTAGCGAGGTGCAGACTGCAGTGGTACCAAGTAGAGCTGTTTAGAGTGCAGTGGTGTAGAGTGCAGTGGCATAGGGTGCCGTGGCATAGATTGCAGTAATGTAAAGTAGAGTGCAGTGGCATAGAGCGCAGTGACAGAGTGCAGTGGTGTAGAATTGAGTGGTGCAGAGTAGAGTGTAGTAGCACATACCAGAGAGGTGTAGAGTGCAGTGTAGGAAAGCAAAGTGGTGCAGAGAACAGCACAGTGGCGTAGATTGTAGTGGCGTACAGTGAAGTCGTACAGAGTGCAGTGGCATAGAACAGACTGGTGCAAAGTAGATATAGTGGTATAAAGTGCAGTGCCACAGAGTGGAGTGGTCCAGAGTAGATCAGAGTGCCGCAGAGTTCATGGGCATAGAGTGACACAGCGTGCAGTGGTGTAGAGTGCAGTGACATAGAGTAGAGTGGTGCAGAGTAGAATAGAGTGCAGTTGTGTAGAGTGGTGCAGTGTGGATGTCAGTGGTGTAGAGTGTAGTGGTATAGAGTAGAGTTGTGCAGCACAGAGTGGCATTGAGTGCAGTGGTTCAGACTAGAGTGGTATAGAGTGAGGTGGCATAGAGTAAAGTGGTGCAGAGTAAGGTAGAGTGGTGCAGAGTTCAGTGGTTCAGAGCAGAGTGGCATAGAGTACATTGGCATAGAGTGCAGTGGCATACATTGCAGTGGCGAAGTGTACAGTGGTGTCGATTGCAGTGAGGCAGAGCAGAGTGCAATGACATAGACTACAGTGGGATTGAGTAGAATAGTGCAGAGTAGAATGGCAAAGAGTGCAATAGGGTATAGTACAGTTGTGTAGAGTGCAGTGGCGTAGAACAGAGTGGTGCAGTGTAGAGTGTCAAAGAGTGCAGTAGCACAGAGAAGAGTAGTACAGAATAGAGTAGAGTGAAGTGGCGTAGAATGCAGTGGCATAGAGTAGAGTGGTGCAAAGTACAGTCCAGTGACATGCAGAGTAGTGGTGTAGAGTGGTGCAGAGTATAGTTGCATAGAGTGCAGTGGTGCAGAATATAATGGTGCAGAGTAAAGTGGAATAGAGTAAAGTGGGGCAGAGTAGAGTGCAGTGGCATAGAGTGCAGGGGCATAGAGTGCAGTATTGCAGAGTTAAGTAGCACAGAATATGGTGGCATAGAGTGTAGTGGCATGGAGTGCAGTGACAAAGAGTGCAGTGGTGCAGAATATAATAGAGTGGTGCATAGTGCATTTGAGTAGAGTCCAGTGTCATAAGTGATGTGGCATAGAGGACAGTGCAATGGTATAGAATGCAGTGCATGTAGATTGCAGTGGAGTAGGGTGGTTGAGATTAAAGTGGCATAAAGTGCAGTGGCATAGGGTAGAATAGCGCAGAGTAGAGTGTTGTAAAGTGCAGTAGCATAACTTGAAGTGATGTAAAATGCAGTGGTGTGGGGTGGTGCAGAGTACAGTGGTGTAGAGTGCAGTGGCATAGACTGCAGTGGCCTAGTAGAGTGATGAGAAGTAAAGCACAGTGGGATGGACTGCTGTGGCATAGAGTAGAGTGGTGGGGAGTAGAGTGGTGTAAAGTGCAGTGGCATAAATGCAGTGGCACAGAATAGTGCAGAATGGAGTTCAGTGGTGCAGAGTGCAGGGGTGCAGAGTGCAGGGGTGCAGAGTACAGTATAGTCAGTAGAGTAGTGCAGAATACAGTATAGTGGCATAAAGTGCAGTGACAGAGTGGTGAAGAGGAGAGTGGTGTAAAGTGCAGAGGAATAGAGTGCAGTGGCATAGAGTGGAGTGGTGCAAAGAAGAGCAGAATGGCATAGAGTGCAGCGGCATAGAGTGCAATGAAGTAGAGTAGCGTGGTTTACAGTAGAGTGGCATAGAGTGAAGTGGTGCAGAATAAAATGCAGTGGCGCAGAGTGCAGTGGCATTGAGTAGACTACAGTGGCTTAGAGTTCAGGGTAAAGGGTGGAAGGGAAAAGTAGCAACATGCTTGGGGATGTGAGACGCGTCCTAAAAACATAAGCACTCACATAAAGCGTTGAAAAAAGAGTCTTTTAAGTGTTGTATCATTCGTATTAGTTTGGGGCAACGTTTGTGAAAACTGATTGAGATTTCCCGACTGTTCTTTAAAACAGTTTTTTCAAACCAACTCTGAATTTCCATTAGATAACAACACCTGCGCTCCTCCTCACATCAAGCATCTGCTCTTGGCCCTCACCGCACAGGAAAAACTGAATCAGTATTGCCAAATCACAAACAAAATGAAGAGGTCGTCCAAAGGACAGATGTCTGAGGAGAACAAGCAGCATGTGGGATTGAAAAAGCCGAGTCCACTGGAACTATGGCCTTGGGACTTCAAGACACAGAGCTGCAGAGAAAAACAGACCTGGAAAGAGCAGACACAGGATTACACGCATGGAGTGGTATATGGCAGGAAACAGAAAAACAAGCATTTGCAAAAACAATAGGTCTAGTCTGTACATGAGCTACTGGCTTTGACAATGTGTTTTGCCATACTGTACATCGGTTTGACTGCTGTACAGCATGGCTAAAGGTTAATGGTGTGGAGTGTCAGAGTGAGTGGGGGAGTAGAGAGTTGTTAAGCGGATTTGTTGGAATGTCGTAGAGTGTTGTAGGAGGTGTTGAGTGTCATAGAGCTGAGTAGAGGGGGGAAGAGTTCAGTGTCAGTGTGTCCTAGAGTGGAGTGGAGTGGATTGGGTGAAATAGGGTGGAGTGGGTTGGAGTGGGTTGAGGTAGTGGGGTGGATTGAATTGGAGTGTGGCGGATTGAAATGGGATGATGTGGATGGGATGTAGGTGGATTTGAGTGGGGTGGATTAGATTGGATTGGGGTGGGTGGACTGGATTGGAGTGATAGGAGTGGATTGGAGTGGGGTGGATTGGATTCACTGGATTGGAGTGGGGTGGGTTGGACTGTAGTGAGGTGGATTGGAGTGGAGTGGATAGGATGGGAGTGAGGTGGGTGGACTGGAATGGAGTGGGATGGGCTGTATGGATTGAAGTGGGGTGGGTTGGATTAGGATAGAGTGGGCAGACTGGAACAGAGTGTGGTAGATTAGAGAGAGTGCGGTGGATTGGGGTGGGGTGGGTGGATTGAAATGAGCTGGGGTGGATTGAATTGGATTTGGGTGTAGAAGGCTGCAATGGGATGGACTGGATTTGAGTGAGGTGGGTGGATTGCACTGAGATGGATTGATTGGGGTAGATTGCATTAAGGTGGGATAGATTGAAGTGTGGTAGGGTGGATGGAATGGATTGGAGTGGAATGGACTGAAGTGGAATAAGGTGGGATGGATTGGATTGGATTGTGGTGGATTGGAGTGGGGTGGTTTGGAGTGAAGTGGATTGGGTTGGAGTTGGATGGATTGGATTTCATTGGAGTCGGGTAGGCTGGATGGATTTGATTGAAGTGTGGTGGCTTGAACTGGTATAGGATGGGGTGGATTGTAATGGAGTGGGGTGGATTGGAGTGGAGTGGGGTGGATTGGAATGGGGTGGATTAGAGTGGAATGGGGTGGATTGAAATGGGATGGGGTTGATTGGAGTGAGCTGTTTGGGATTGGAGTGGGGCAGGGTGGAGTGGGGCAGGTTGGAGTGGGGGAGGTGGGAGTGGGACAGGGTGTTTTGGATTAAAGTGGAGCATATAGGAGTGGGACAAATTTGAATGGGTTGGAGTGGGGCAGATTGTTTTGGATTGGAGTGGGGCAGACTTGAGTGTGCAGACTGTTTTAGATTGGAGTGGGGCAGATTGGAATGGGGCAGATTAAAGTGGGACATATTGTTTTGGAGCGGAATGGGGCAGACTGGAGTGGGGCAGACTGGACTGAGGGAGATTGTTTTTGATTAAAGTGGGACAAATTGTTTTGGATTGCAGTGTGGGAGATTGGAGTGGAGCAGATTGTTTTGGATTGGAGTGCAGCAGATTGCAATGGGGCATATTGTTTTGCATTGGGGCTGACTGGAGAGGGGCGCATTGTTTTGGATTGGAGTGGGGCATATTGAAGTGGAATAGATGGGAGTGGGCATGCTGTTTTGCATTGGAGTATATTGTTTTGGATTTGAGTGGTGCAGATAGGAGTGGGCAGATTGTTTTGGATTGGAGTGGGCAGGTTGTTTTGGAGTGGTGCAGATTGTTTTGGATTAGAGTGGGGCAAATTGGAGTGGGGCAGATAAGATTGGGGTGGGTTGGGAGGACAGGAGTGGGCTGTCTTGGAGTGGATTGAATCGGCATGGGTGGTTTGGATTTCAATGTTGTGGATTGGTGTGGGGTAAGGTGGGGTGGATTGTAGTGGGGCAGATTGAAGTGGGGTAGTGGATTGGGGTGTACTGCATGATTATGTGTTATAGCATTGCTTCAGAAAGTACACATAATAAAGGAAATGTCAAAATTTCTAACAAGGTGATCGTCATATTTCGAGAAGAGCGCCCAAGAGCAAAAACAAAAGAAAACATCAGTGGAAAAGTAGTAAAGGCAACTTGGCAAAATAAAAGGAAGTTAGCTATTACAAATAAAACTTTGCAATTTTGTTTGTCCTTCTGACCCCCCTTTTTCCAGTCACAAAGCTCCTGTTTGCAGGGCACTAGAAGTTAAAAAGAAAATGACGGGCACTGATTAAGCTGGATGGCAGTGCTTGGTCTCTACTCCACAGAGAAGATCGAAAATGATGCCAGGTCTGCAGTGGCAAATTATGAGGCTATAAAGAAGTGTGTCATGCAAGCCAACAAATGGTGAGCTTCAGGCGGGCTTCAAACCCTGTACTGTACAGAATAGAGTCTTGCAAGCAAGGTGCATGCACTAGAGTAAACACTCACATTCTCGGCCCTGACAACTGGCTCTGACTTTCGCAATTGCATTTATATTTTTACATGCAAAGGCCTTTAAAAATGCAAACCAAGAGAATGAGGGACTCAGGAGCAAGACTGGAAAATACCTTTAAAAAGTAAAGCACCGATGCCCAGATTTGCTAAAATGTGTGCTGTGCACACACTGATGATGTCATCCATGGCACTTGTGCAAAAAACTCCTGTTTGCATAAAAGTATATTAACCTAAGCCCTGCCCACAGAGCACAAGAAAGCGAGCAGGGTCCTGCACGAAATGTGTACATGATGGGCACCCTTCAGGATAAATTTCTATGCCGAGTCAACCAACCGCTAGGAAATCACTTAATATGTGTAATTTTTCAGAAAGTGCTAATATTAAATGTAGGAAATTCACACAATTGCTTGTGGATACTTTCATTTGATGCTAGGTTCTTATGCAAAACCAGATCACACCTGGAAATCTCTGAGTGGATGCACTGGTCCAGTGATGTGTTTATCTTGGTTTAATTAACTCAAGGTACACAAATCTCTAGATAATTATATTGATACGCTAAAAATAAAGTGAAGAAAAGCATTGATGAAAAAACAGGAACGGGCTATGGTACAGGGTTTTGGGATACAGAAATTAAAATGAAAAGTATGTGAGAGTTAAAGGGGCAGGTCTGTTAATTAAAAAATTAAATGAACGTAAACTATCAAATTAAGTTACATATAAAAATATATACATATTAAATTAAATTAAAAGTACAGACTTGTTATAGTAGAGCATACTTTAGTTAATGACAGAGAAAGGGAATTCAGCTGAATATACATAAGTTAAGTTACATATACAATTTATACAATTAAATAATTAAATAAGCATTGGAAAAGTCATTCAGTCTTGATTTGCTAATGCTGTTTGGTTACCGCTACTGGCTTTGCCAATGCTTTTTTCTTTGCAGTTTTTTTTTATATGTTGCAAACTCGACTTGAGGGTATTAATTGGAGTGCTTTAAATGAGCACCAGTTACATTACATAAGGACACGTTAATTCTTTTTTTTAGGCATGGGGAGATAATGTGATTTTTCCAGAATCACAGGATAGTAAGCCAACGCTGGGACTGGAGCCTGGTTCCTCAGTTTCAAAGTTGCCAGCTCTGGCTGTAACGCCACATCCTCATCCCAATGTTTTTATGATTACACTGGCATTTGCATTGGCAAAGTCAGGAGCAACAACCACCATGTTGAAAGTGTCCTACATACGAATTCAAGATGGCAGCCACATTGTTTGGTGCAAGGTGGCTTAATACAATGTGGTAGCCACCTTAAAAGTACAGAAAATAAAAAATATATATATTTTCAAGATGGCCCCCACATTGAATAATGCAACATGGTGGCCATATTGAAAGAATAAAAAAGTATATTCTATATTCTCAAGATGGATGCCACATTGGTTTATCCAATGTGGTGTGATGCAACATCTTGAAGGTATAGAAATTAGAATTCTTATACTTTCAAGGTGGCCTGAATATTGCATCCTGCAATGTGGGGGGCATCATGAAAGTATAAAAAATATAATTTCCTATACTTTCAAGACAGCTGCTACATTGGGTCATACAACATTGCACCATGCAACATGACTGTCATCTTGAAAGTATTTAAAATACACTTTAAATATGGCTGGCCAACACTACTGACTTTTTCAATATAGGTGTAATATTAAAAGGATTTGGCTTTGGCAAAGCCAATAGCAGCAGTCAGAGTGGTGCAGAACATGGGCAGCAGGAAAGGGGCGGGAAGGGAGAGAAAATGCCAGGGATGGGGAGAGAAAGTCAGGGGTTGGACAGACAGAAAGCATGACACCGAGCCACAGCGTTGTCTCAAAAGATAGAAGAGGCCCAGGGTGGAATAGATTGAGGGAGAGAGGGAATGCGTTTGAGCATGGTCTATGTGCACTCACATGAAAAGGAAAGAGGAGAAGCAAGGCATGCAAATCTAATGAGAGGGAAACTCATCCAATCAAAAGCGAAGGTAAATAAGAAAGTGCGCTGCAGGGATGGGACAACCACAAGAAAAGGAAGAAAGTCTATCCAATCTCAAGCAAGGGGATGACCCAAGCTCCATTCTGTGTAGTATTGTGTGTGTAGTGAGCCAACTGGACAGGATGTGGTGGCCGGGGTACCTGGAAGTAGAGCACACACCCACTGGCCAAGCGTGGCCAGAGGCTAGAAATAAAATGGTTGTAGACCGATCGTGGTCTTTACACCCATACTAGAATTGCAGAGTACTGTCGTATGTCAGATGTGCATGTTCTGCCAGAGGTTAGGCCTCACTTAGCAGAAGGCTCTCATCAGCGAGCCCCTTTATAACTTGCAATGAGAGCGGACCTCCACATATCTCACCCTGATTGCATACACCGAGTATCAGTGGGACCCCAAGCTGCACTTCAGGCTTGCCCACCCAAGGGAAGAGGCCCAACACCCAGCATACCTTCCACGGCCGCAACCTTCCTCACAGGCCTGCCCACAGAACTGCCTCAGCCTTCAGCAGCCACCGCTCCTCCTCAACTTCACCCCGGCCTGGAAGCTGGTCAGCAGTGAAGCCTTCTGCCTCATGCCAGCCCACCAACAAGCTGTGCATCCTGGCGAGGACATGCAACCCCGCCCACACCCAGCCCAATGCCTCCACCACAAAAGTGTGTGTTGCGGAAATAAAAGATAAAAGAAAAACTAGTAAAGTACAGTCAACCATACCGTCTCACACCAGGACAAAGACTCACAGGCAAGTGATGAGGGGCAACCTAATGAGTGGAAAAGCCAGTATCAGAACCTGACTGCAGGACTTATCCATCGTGTGCTGTGAACATGACATCAAAAAAAGAAAAAAAAAAAAAAAAAAAAGTAACAGAAGGATTCATGCCAAACTTGTCTGACAGAGGAACGCACTCCAAACCACAGCTGCAATAAGCACAGCAAGGGCCATAGGTATAAGGAATACCCACAGACCCAACACAAGATTGGGAGGGGCATGTGTGCACAGATAATACCTGGCACAGTCTGACCCAGTAATGTCGGCACCCCCCCATTCTGAAGGCACAACCCAAGCCACCTTATGACCACACATCAGCCTTTCACCCAGCGCACAAACAATGGCGGATGACGCAAATGCACCTCCCCCACAAGCACAGTACATAGGTGGAAATCCACATCAAAATGCTTGTTGGGGCCATGCTACCATTCAGTGAACTGGCAGATGTGGCTACACACGTGCCCCACTGGCGCATATGGATAGAAAGGCTTGACCACACTTTGTGGCAATCAAAGAAACAGATGGAACTGTCAAACGATAGCTCTTACTCCACTATGTAGGAGATAAAATCTACAAGTTATCCAAACACCTCCCCAACAAAGGCACCGCAAATGACTATGATGCCGCCTTGAGGGCCCTCAAAGCACACTTTGATCGCCAACTGAACCCTGACTTCGAACAGCTCAAACTACATCAAGCTCATCAGTGAAAAGGGGAATCTATTCATGCATGTTATGCGCGTCTACTAGAGCTCGCCTGCATATGCACAGAGGACGATCAACTGAAAGAAATACAGGCACAAATGATACAAGTCTGTCACAGCAAGAAACTAAGAGGCCTCATCCTGCAACAACCAAACATAATCCTAGACGACATCCTTGTCCTGTCCAGGTCACGTGACATTTCTTCCGCAAGAGCATCTGAAAGGGTCTTGGCCATCACTCAAGCACCAGAGAAGTCTCCCAATATAAAAACTGAATGGGCAGACGGCATATCAACAAGAGGAAAGCCCAACAAACTGAGAACACTGATGCATATACTGCGCCAGGGAGGAACATCCCCCCTAATGAATGCCCTGCTGAAGGCTGTGCCTGCTCTAACTGTGGAAGAGCCAACCACTTTGCATCCGTCTGTTGAGGGGGTCAAGTCGCAGAGGGGCAAAAGGAAGACAGATGTTAACCAGAAACATAAAAAACTATCACTTCATGAACCCGAACTGTCAGAAACCGCCAAAATCCTGCCAAAATTCCAACAACTATAGGAAGTTTCACAACTGGATGAAACAGACGAGATATTTCTCACCTTGTTTACAAATGAGCTAATGAGACACAAAAGGCCACAACCAACTTGCCTGATAGAAGTGGCAGGCTCTGAAGTCAAAGCCCTCATTGATACAGGGGAGTCAGTCAATGTAATGGGCATCCAACAATATTGCTGCATCAAACTCAGACAGCCTCTATCACCGTCCCACACAAGAATATTCATATATGGCAGCCAGACTCCCCTGCCACTCAAAAGCTGCATTACAGTATGTGTCAAATCCAGTGAGCAAGAGATCAATACAGCATTCCACATGGTTGACAATGAAGCCGGAAAGACACACAGCTGAAGACCTGGGAATTGTATCATTTGCATACAGCCTCCAGTCTTGCAAAACAGAGGAACTGCTACAGCAATTCCAAGGACTTTTTGAAGGCCTAGGATGCCTCAAGGCCCTCCCCCAATCCAAGTATACATCAACATAGTTGTCAAACCTGTCACTCTCTGGCATAGGCACTAAGACCCCTAATAGAAGAAGAACTCGACAGACTAGAAACCATGAGTGAGTGACCGTGATCAAGAAAGTATCAGGGCCAACACCCTGGGTTTCCTAAACAACCTGGCAAGGTGCGCCTATGTATCAACAGGAGGCTACCAAACAAAGCCATCAAAAGAGAGAGACACCTAACACCAACCAAGGATGACATTATTGCTGACCTCAATGACATACAATGGTTTTCCAAGTTGGACCTGAAATACGGGTACCACCAGCTGCTCCTCCTCGCAGAAGAGAGCAGGAACATCACAACATTCTCAACTCACCTGGGGCTGCGCAGTACAAAAGATTAAACTTCTGAATCTCATTGCATGCCAAAGTATTCCAGGTGGCTATCAAGGAAACTCTCTAAGGGCTCCAAGGAGTTATGAACATAAGTGATGACATCCTAATATTCTCAACAACATCAGAGGTAGACCACAAGCATCTGTGGGTTACGGCGAAGCGCTCATGGGAACATGGGTTAACCTTACATAAAGACAAGTGCTCATTCTTCCAAAACTCCATCAAGTTTTTTGGGTATGTATTCGACCAAGAAGGCGTATAAGTGGACCTGAGGAAGTCACAAGCCATTAATCAAGCCCCAGCACCCAACACAGTATCGGAAGCCTGCAGCTTCCTAGAAATGGCTGTGTACTGTGGCCATTTCATTCTCAAACTGGCAACAATCGCTGAACCCCTGTGAGCCCTCAGGAAAGCTGATGTGGTGTGGAAGTGGGCAAGACCAAAAGAACATGCCTGCCAGAATGTCAAAGCTGCGCTATTTACCAAAGCAACTATGGCATATTTTTACCACAAACGACCGACAGAGCTACTGATAGATGCAAGGCCTGTGGGAGTCAGCACAATGTTGATGCAGGAAGTAGAACCCAGCAAGTGCGCACCACTGGCATTTGTCAGATGACCACTCAACGATATGGAGATGAGGTATGCACAGGTAGAAAGGGGGGCCCTCACGATCAAGTGGGCATGTACTCACTTCCACCTATACCTCTGTGTGAGAACATTCACTGTGGTGACAGATGATCAACCTCTCATGCCACTGTTTTGAGGCACAGCCCCTCATACGCCACTTTGAATAGAACGCTGTGCCATTTAACTGCAGCACTACAACTTCAGCACTGTGCACAGACAAGGAGCCAAGAACCCTGCTGGCTATCTCTCATGCCACCCTACAACGAAAGCGGGAGAGACAGAAGAGGATACCAAAGCATCCAATGAGTACATTCATCTAGTGACACGAAGCACGTGCTCAAGGGTGATGAGTCTAAATAAAATCTTGGAAACTCCGCAAAGTAACACCCCAATAGCCAAAGTAGCTGAGGGGACAGAGCAAGGATCATGGCGAAACTTCCTTCAAGACACCCAGCGTTGACAAGGAGAAAGTATGGAAGACCTAACACAGATATAGAGAGTACATGACAATCCCAGCACCTTTCCAGAGAGTTAGCGGTCATTAAATATTGATCCACGCAAGCCTGCAACACTGGGTGACATCCCTTGCACATGAAGGACACCAGGGCACTGAGAAAGTGAAGTCATGTCTACGAGCCAAAGTGTGGTTCCCAAACCTCCAGATGATAGTGGATGACCATAGTTCTGATAGACAGGTACTCCAGATACCCCATAGTTGACATTATAGATTTGACAGCATTTAGTAAGGTAGCAGCTGCAATGGAGAAGGTGTTTGCACTATTTGGGCTGCCAGATGAAATAAAGAATGATAACGGACCTCTGTTCCATGGGACTGAGTTTAAAGAATTCCTTGAGTGCTTGGGAATCAAGCATTGGTGCACCACCTCCCCAATGGCCATAAGCAAATGCGCACCATCAATAAAACCCTGAGGATTGCGGTGTTAGAAAAGATGGACCCCTAAGCTCAATCTCCATGGGCTCCTGAAGTAATACAGAGGAACACCGCATTGTACTACACAACACTCCATGGACCATAATGCTCCGTGGACCATAATGCTCCAAGGGAACAGGAGAGACCCAATCCCAGCTCATCCAGAGTTGAAACCCTAGAACAACCCAAAAGAACAATGCATGGGCAAGTGAAACGAGGCACTCTGTCACCCAAAAGCTGGAGTCGGGTGACAACGTAATATTGAAAGACAGGACGCCTGGCTGGAAATTCCAGACACCATTTGAGCCTGGGTTGTGGAAGGTAGTCAAAGTGGAAAGAACCACTGTGACAGCACGCAAAGGCCAGGACACTGCCACGCGAAACATCCTGGTTCCGCAAAGTGATGCGTCCTAGCACCCCAGTTGAGGAGAGACAGGCTGCGATGTGACGATGGATAGCTGGCCCATTGAAGAGGAAGAACGCCACCCGGCCCCAAGAGAGGACTCACCACCCCAAGACGAGAAGGGCAACTCAGGAGAGAGGGGGGGCAAATGGAAGCGCATGAAGCAGGAATAGCTGGGCCCGCAAACCACCCCCCTGATAAGGGTCGAGACCCAACCCTTCACCGGGCCAACGACTCAGAGACTATGTGAGCAGTATGAAAGTTTAAAGTTGATATTAAGTTGGGGAGGGATGTTGTGAGCCACACTGACACTATGCAACGGCTGTATAACCCGGATGTAGAACACACACCCTGTGGCCAGAGGCTAAAAATAAAAGTGTCGTAGACCGCTCGTGGTCTTTACGCCCATAAAATAATTGCAGAGTACTGTCCTATGTCAGATGCGCATTTCGTGCCATAGGTTTTAGCAAAAGAGTCTCAGCAGCGAGCCCATTTACAGTATGCAATGCTGCCTCTGTGACATACTCGTGAAGCTGTCAGCCGCTAGACGCAAATACATATTTAGGAAGAAATGCTTTGGTTGATGGCGGAATACTGCCATCTACAGGTGAAAAAAACAATGGAAATTCTAGTGTTTCAACTGAATCCCCTAATAAATTTAAAACGCATTTTTACATCGACTAAAGTGAAATGATTACATCAACGTTAATGTAAAAACAAACTATGTAGTCCAAAACAACCTCGAAATTAATCTCCTGAGTTTAATCTCTAAAGTAACAAATGGTCCCAAAAAAATAACATGTAAACATGGAACCCTCTTACATAGATTAATAGCGGTTTAACAGCATGTAACACAATTTGGCAGTTTTTAATACAAAACCTTTTGCGTGAGAACAATGTTTAATGCTGCCTTTTGCCCTGCTTTGTGCCCCGTAAAACTGCTTTTGTTCACGCAAGCGCAAAATTAAAGCGATTCTGGCTCATTGTGATGCGAAGGACACAATTCCCTCGGATCAGGAAGGAGTGAAATTGGCTGAGGTACTGTAGGAGGCTGGACTGGCTTGTAGTGAGTACCAAGGGGTACTTACACCTTGCACCAGGCCCAGGTATCCCTTATTAGTGTAGATGGGTGTCTAGCAGCTTAGGCTGATAGAAAAGGTAGCTTAGCAGAGCAGCTTAGGCTGAACTAGGAGACGAGTGAAGCTCCTACAGTACCACTAGTGTCATATGCACAATATCATAAGAAAACACAATACACAGATATACTAAAAATAAAGGTACTTTATTTTTACGACAATATGCCAAAGTATCTCAGTGAGTACCCTCAGTATGAGGATAGCAAATATACACAAGATATATGTACACAATACCAAAATATGCAGTAATAGCAATAGAAAACAGTACAAACAATGTATAGTCACAATAGAATGCAATGGGGGCACATAGGGACAGGGGCAACGCAAACCATATACTCTAGAAGTGGAATGCGAACCACGAATGGACCCCAAACCTATGTGACCTTGTAGAGGGTCGCTGGGACTGTAAGAAAACAGTGAGGGTTAGAAAAATAGCCCACCCCAAGACCCTGAAAAGTGGGTGCAAAGTGCACCTAAGTTCCCCTAAGAGCACAGAAGTCGTGATAGGGGAATTCTGCCAGAAACAACCACACCAGCAATGCAACAACGATGGATTTCCTGACGAGAGTACCTGTGGAACAAGGGGACCAAGTCCCAAGAGTCACGATCAAGTCGGGAGTGGGCAGATGCCCAGGAAATGCCAGCTGTGGGTGCAAAGAAGCTGCCACCAGATGGTAGAAGCTGAGGATTCTGCAGGAATGACAAGGGCTAGAAACTTCCCCTTTGGAGGATGGATGTCCCACGTCGTGAAGAGTCATGCAGAAGTGTTTCCGTGCAGAAAGACCGCCAACAAGCCTTGCTAGCTGCAAAGGTTGCGGTTAGGGTTTTGGGATGTTGCTGTGGCCCAGGAGGGACCAGGATGTCGCCAATTGCGTGAGACGACAGAGGGGGCACCCAGCAAGAGAAGGAGCCCACTCAGAAGCAAGCAGCACCCGCAGAAGTGCCGGAACAGGCACTACAAAGTGGAGTGAACTGGAGCTCACCCGAAGTTGCACAAGAGGGTCCCACGAAGCCGGAGGACAACTCAGGAGGTCGTGCAATGCAGGTTAGAGTGCTGGGGACCCAGGCTTGGCTGTGCACAAAGGAAATCCTCGGTGAGTGCACAGGAGCCGGCGTAGCTGCAAAACACACGGTTCCCAGCAATGCGGTCTAGCGTGGGGAGGCAAGGACTTACCTCCACCAAACTTGGACTGAAGAGTCACTGGACTGTGGGAGTCACTTGGACAGAGTTGCTGAGTTCAAGGGACCTCGCTCGTCGTGCTGAGAGGAGATCCAGAGGACCGGTGATGCAGTTCTTTGGTGCCTGCGGTTGCAGGGGGAAGATTCCGTCGACCCACGGGAGATTTCTTCGGAGCTTCTAGTGCAGAGAGGAGGCAGACTACCCCCACAGCATGCACCACCAGGAAAACAGTCAAGAAGGCGGTAGGATCAGCGTTACAAGGTCGCAGTAGTCGTCTTTGCTACTTTGTTGCAGTTTTGCAGGCTTCCAGCGTGGTCAGCAGTCGATTCCTTGGCAGAAGGTGAAGAGAGAGATGCAGAGGAACTCTGATGAGCTCTTGCATTCGTTATCTAAGGAATTCCCCAAAGCAGAGACCCTAAATAGCCAGAAAAGGAGGTTTGGCTACCTAGGAGAGAGGATAGGCTAGCAACACCTGAAGGAGCCTATCAGAAGGAGTCTCTGACGTCACCTGCTGGCCCTGGCCACTCAGAGCAGTCCAGTGTGCCAGCAGCACCTCTGTTTCCAAGATGGCAGAGGTCTGGAGCACACTGGAGGAGCTCTGGGCACCTCCCAGGGGAGGTGTAGGTCAGGGGAGTGGTCACTCCCCTTTCCTTTGTCCAGTTTCGCGCCAGAGCAGGGCTGGGGATCCCTGAACCGGTGTAGACTGGCTAATGCAGAGATGGGCACCATCTGTGCCCATCAAAGCATTTCCAGAGGCTGGGGGAGGCTACTCCTCCCCAGCCCTGGCACTTTATTCCAAAGGGAGAGGGTGTAACACCCTCTCTCTGAGGAAGTCCTTTGTTCTGCCTTCCTGGGCCAAGCCTGGCTGGACCCCAGGAGGGCAGAAACCTGTCTGAGGGGTTGGCAGCAGCAGCAGCTGCAGTGAAACCCCGGGAAAGGCAGTTTGGCTGTACCCGGGTCTGTGCTAGAGACCCAGGGAATCATGGGATTGTCTCCCCAATACCAGGATGGCATTGGTGGGGCAATTCCATGATCTCAGACATATTACATGGCCATATTCGGAGTTACCATTGTGAAGCTATACATAGGTAGTGACCTATGTATAGTGCACGCGTGAAATGGTGTCCCCGCACTCACAAAGTCGGGGGAATTGGCCCTGAACAATGTGGGGGTACCTTGGCTAGTGCAAGGGTGCCCACACACTAAGTAACTTAGCACCCAACCTTTACTAGGTAAAGGTTAGACATATAGGTGACTTATAAGTTACTTAAGTGCAGTGTAAAATGGCTGTGAAATAACGTGGACGTTATTTCACTCAGGCTGCAGTGGCAGGCCTGTGTAAGAATTGTCAGAGCTCCCTATGGGTGGCAAAAGAAATGCTGCAGCCCATAGGGATCTCCTGGAACCCCAATACCCTGGGTACCTCAGTACCATATACTAGGGATTTATAAGGGTGTTCCAGTATGCCAATGTAAATTGGTTAAATTGGTCACTAGCCTGTTAGTGACAATTTGGAAAGAAATGAGAGAGCATATCCACTGAGGTTCTGATTAGCAGAGCCTCAGTGAGACAGTTAGTCATAACACAGGTAACACATACAGGGCACACTTATGAGCACTGGGGCCCTGGCTGGCAGGGTCCCAGTGACACATACAACTAAAACAACATATATACAGTGAAATATGGGGGTAACATGCCAGGCAAGATGGTACTTTCCTACACAACCCCCCCCAAACGAAGGACAATAAGACTAGCCATGACCTGATGAGTCTTCATTGTCTAAGTGGAAATATCTGGAGAGTCCATCTGCATTGGAGTGGGTACTCCCAGGTCTATGTTCCACTGTATAATCCATTCCCTGTAGGGATATGAACCACCTCAATAATTTAGGGTTTTCACCTTTCATTTGTTTTAGCCAAAGTAGAGGTTTGTGGTCTGTCTGAACAATGAAGTGAGTGCCAAACAGGTATGGCCTCAACTTCTTCAGTGCCCAGACCACAGCAAAGGCCTCCCTCTCTATGGCAGACCAACGCTTTTCTCTAGGGGTCAACCTCCTGCTGATAAAAGCAACAGGTTTATCCTGGCCCTCAGAACTAAGTTGTGATAAGACTGCCCCTACCCCTAATTCAGATGCATCAGTTTGGACAATTAATTTTTTGGTGTAACAGGGGCTTTTCAGGACAGGTGCAGAGCACATGGCCTGCTTCAGCTCCTCAAAAGCTTTCTGACAGCTAGCTGTCCACAATACCTTTTTAGGCATTTTCTTAGATGTGAGGTCATTAAGAGGGGCTGCAATGGAGCCATAGTTCTTTATGAACCTCCTGTAATACCCAGTGAGGCCTAAGAAGGCTCTCACCTGGGTCTGAGTTGTAGGGGGAACCCCATCTATAATAGTTTGGATTTTCCCCTGAAGTGGTGCAATCTGTTCTCCACCTACCAGGTGTCCCAGATAAACCACTTTCCCCTGCCCTATCTGGCACTTTGAAGCCTTCATAGTGAGGCCTGCCTTCTGCAGGGCCTCCAAAACTTTCCATAGGTGGACCAGGTGATCATCCCAGCTGGAGCTAAAGACGGCTATATCATCTAGATATGCTGCACTAAAAGCTTCCAGCCCTTGCAGGACTGTGTTCACCAACCTTTGAAAAGTGGCAGGTGCATTTTTCAATCCAAAAGGCATTACTGTGAATTGGTAATGGCCTCCAATGGTTGAAAATGCAGTTTTTGCTTTTGCATCCTCTGATAACTTGATCTGCCAATACCCTGCAGTCAAATCAAAGGTGCTTAGATACTTGGCAGATGCCAGTGTATCTATTAGCTCATCTGCCCTGGGTATAGGGTGAGCATCAGTTTTGGTTACCTGGTTGAGACCTCTATAGTCTACACAAAACCGCATTTCCTTCTTTCCATCCTTGGAATGAGGTTTTGGTACAAGTACCACAGGAGAGGCCCATGGACTTTCAGAGTGCTCAACCACTCCCAGTTCAAGCATTTTCTGCACTTCTTGCTTTATGCAGTCTCTGACATGGTCAGGCTGCCTATAGATCTTACTTTTGACAGGCAAGCTGTCTCCAGTATCTATAGTGTGCTCACACCAAGAAGTGGTGCCTGGCACAGTAGAGAAGAGTTCAGAAAACTGACCCAGGAGATTTATGCAGTGGTCTTTCTGCTCAGCAGTAAGACAATCTGCCAAAACTACACCTTCCACTAGAGCATCTTGTTCTGTGGAAGAGAAGAGATCAGGGAGAGGGTCACTCTCTTCTTCCTGTCCTTCATATGTTGCCATGAGCAGGGTGAGATCAGCCCTGTCATAGTAGGGTTTCAGGCGATTGACATGGAGCACCCTAAGGGGACTCCTGGCAGTGCCTAAGTCAACTAAGTAGGTGACTTCTCCCTTCTTTTCAACAATTATGTGGGGTCCACTCCATTTGTCTTGGAATACTCTTGGGGCCACAGGCTCCAAGACCCACACTTTCTGCCCTGGTTGGTACTGAACCAAAACAGCCTTCTGGTCATGCCATTGCTTTTGGAGCTCTTGGCTGGCCTGAAGGTTTTTACTGGCCTTTTTCATGTACTCAGCCATCCTAGATTTTAGGCCAAGTACATAGTCCACTATGTCTTGCTTTGGAGCTTTTAAAGGTTGTTCCCAACCCTCCTTAACAAGTGTTAGGGGACCTCTTACAGGGTGTCCAAATAGGAGTTCAAAGGGGCTGAAGCCCACTCCTTTTTGGGGTACCTCCCTGTAAGCAAAAAGGAGGCTAGGTAACAGGATATCCCATCTCCTGCGAGTTTTTCAGGGAGTCCCATTATCATACCTTTGAGAGTTTTGTTAAATCTCTCCACCAGTCCATTTGTTTGTGGATGATAGGGTGTGGTGAACTTGTATGTCACACCACATTCCTTCCACATGGCCTTTAAGTAAGCAGACATGAAATTGCCACCTCTTTTGGGAAGCCCACCCTGGAAAAGATTCCCAGGAGGGCCTTTGCCACTGCATGAGCTGTAGTGGTCTTTAGAGGAATTGCTTCAGGGTATCTGGTGGCATGGTCCACTACCACCAAGATAAACCTGTTGCCTGAAGCAGTAGGAGGGTCAAGGGGGCCAACTATGTCAACCCCTACCCTTTCAAAGGGAACCCCAACCACAGGCAGTGGAAAAAGGGGTGCCTTTGGAGTGCCACCTGTTTTGCCACTGGCTTGACAGGTTTCACAGGACTTACAAAATTCTTTAGTGTCCTCTGACATTCTAGGCCAATGAAACAAGGGGACAAGTCTGTCCCAAGTTTTCATTTGCCCCAAATGTCCAGCTAAGGGAATGTCGTGGGCTAGAGTAAGGAGGAACTTTCTGTACTCCTGAGGAATCACCAATCTCCTGGCAGCTCCAGGTTTTGGATCCCTTGCTTGTCTGTGAGAGTCACTGACATTCCCTTTTGCTTGTTTGACAGCCTGCTGCCTTAGACCCTCTAGTGTGGGACAGGTATGCTGTGCCACACTCAGCTCCTCCCTGGCAGGCCCCCCTTCACCCAAAAGCTCAGCAGTGTCTGCTTCCAGCTCCTCTGGTGTAGGTTCTGCACAGGGTGGAAATTCTTCTTCCTCAGACATAGAATCCACTGTAGAGGGAGGGATAGTAGGTAGTGTTTTACCTTTACTAACCCTAGCTTTTGGGAGTTCTTGGTCCATTCTTCCAGGATCCAAGTCACCCTGTCCTTTTTGCTTTTTGGCCTGAGCCCTGGTTAAAGCAAAAATATGCCCTGGAATGCCCAGCATTGCTGCATGAGCCTCCAACTCCACATCTGACCAAGCTGATGTCTCTAAATCATTCCCTAGTAGACAGTCTACAGGTAAAACTGAGGCAACCACAACTTTCTTTGGACCAGTAACCCCTCCCCCCAGTTGAGATTTACAACAGCCATGGGGTGGCTAAGTGTGTTGTTATAAGCATCAGTCACTTGGTACTGGTGACCAAGTAGGTGTTGTTGAGGGTGGACCAGTTTCTCTATTACCATGGTAACACTGGCACCTGTGTCCCTGTAGGCCTGAACCTCAACACCATTTATTAGCGGTAGTTGCTTGTACTTATCCATATTAAGGGGACAAGCAACCAAGGTGGCTAAATCAATAGCCCCCTCAGAGACTAACACAGCCTCTGTGGTCTCCCTAACAAGACCAACCCCAACTAAGTTACCAAAAGTGAGCCCAGCTACTCCCTTGGATTGGCTATTAGTAGGTTTGCTCCCACCACCACTGCTAATACTAGGGGCACTAGGTGTAGCAGCAGGGGTTGTAGTGGTAGAAGGCTTGGTGCTTTTCTTTGGACAACTGGGATCTGTTGTCCAATGGCCTTTTATTTTACATAAATAGCACCATGGTTTCTTTTCTTTGTTTTGATTTGAAGAGGATTTGGGCCCACCACCCCCACCAGAATGTTTTTGTGGGCCTGATGAAGACTAATTTTTAGATTTGTCCCCACCCTTGTCAGAAGACTTACCATACTTCTTGCCATCCTTGTCACCCCCTGTATGAACTTTTCTGTTCACCCTTGTTCTGACCCATTTGTCTGCCTTCTTTCCCAATTCTTGGGGAGAGGTCCGATCAGAGTCTACCAGGTACTGGTGCAACAAATCAGACACACAATTATTAAGTATATGCTCTCTCAGGATTAAGTTATACAGGCTTTCATAGTCAGAAACTTTACTGCCATGTAACCACCCCTCCAAGGCCTTCACTGAATGGTCAACAAAGTCTACCCAGTCTTGTGAAGACTCCTTTTTGGTTTCTCTGAACTTCATCCTGTACTGTTCAGTGGTTAAGCCATAACCATCTAGGAGTGCATTCTTAAGAACTGTAAAATTATTGGCATCACTTTCCTTTACAGTAAGGAGCCTATCCCTACCCTTTCCACTGAAAGATAGCCATAGGATAGCAGCCCACTGCCTTTGAGGGACCTCCTGTACAACACAGACCCTCTCAAGTGCAGCAAACCACTTGTTAATGTCATCCCCCTCCTTGTAAGGGGGAACTATCTTGTGCAGATTCCTAGAATCATGCTCTTTTGCAGGATGACTATTGGGAATACTGCTGCTGCCACCATGGGGTCCTAACCCCAACCTCTGCCTTTCTTTTTCCAAATCTAAGGTCTGCCTATCTAAATCCAGCTGTTGCTTCTTGAGCTTCAGCCTGGATTCTTCCACTCTCAATCTATTGAGTTCCCTTTCTAACCTTCTGTCTTCAGGGAGGGTGGGTTGGGCATGCCTTGACACAGAAGAATGGTGTGAATGAACAGAGGGAGACCTGTCCCTAACAGATGGCACTCTAACATTCTGGCCTATAGAAGTCACACTCCTACTATGATGAGAGGTAACACTCTTACTGTGATGAGAAGTCACATTAGTACCAGCTATGCTAGGTGGCCTGCTAAGGGGCAGGTTGGGAAAGTTTCCTTCTAACTCTCTTACTAGGGGTGCCCCAGAATCAGAGTGGGAACCATCAGCTAATTTCTCACCAGAAGTGCCAACAAAGGTCTTATCTTGTTCAACTAGCATGTTAACTAATAGTTCTCTAGAGGGATTCTTCCCTACCCCTAAACCTCTTTCTACACAGAGACTCCTTGCTGCCTTCCAGCTAAGGTGGTCATAAGCAGTCTTGGCCAGATCCAGAGTTTGACCTGTACCAGACATAATAGAAAAGGTTTAAGGGACAGAAAAAGAAAGAAAAAGTTTTCAGAACTTTTTAAAGGACAGAAAAAAACTTTTAAAACGTTTTAAGAACTTTTTTGAAAGTTTAGAGGTACTTTTCAGCACTTAGTAAAGAAGTGAGAGAAGAAAAGCAAAACTTTTTGGTTAGGTGTACATACACTGAACTTGTTTTGTATATTTTTCTCTTATGAAAAGTACAATGACAAAAGTGGTAAGTAGTTGCAAAGTACTTATCCCACCGCTGCACAACCAATGTAGGAGGCTGGACTGGCTTGTAGTGAGTACCAAGGGGTACTTACACCTTGCACCAGGCCCAGGTATCCCTTATTAGTGTAGAGGGGTGTCTAGCAGCTTAGGCTGATAGAAAAGGTAGCTTAGCAGAGCAGCTTAGGCTGAACTAGGAGACGAGTGAAGCTCCTACAGTACCACTAGTGTCATATGCACAATATCATAAGAAAACACAATACACAGATATACTAAAAATAAAGGTACTTTATTTTTATGACAATATGCCAAAGTATCTCAGTGAGTACCCTCAGTATGAGGATAGCAAATATACACAAGATATATGTACACAATACCAAAATATGCAGTAATAGCAATAGAAAACAGTACAAACAATGTATAGTCACAATAGAATGCAATGGGGGCACATAGGGATAGG
This sequence comes from Pleurodeles waltl, assembly GCF_031143425.1. Classification (NCBI taxonomy): domain Eukaryota; kingdom Metazoa; phylum Chordata; class Amphibia; order Caudata; family Salamandridae; genus Pleurodeles; species Pleurodeles waltl. The sequence continues at coordinate 869,917,102 of NC_090450.1, forward strand.
GGCAACACAAACCATATACTCTAGAAGTGGAATGCGAACCACAAATGGACCCCAAACCTATGTGACCTTGTAGAGGGTCGCTGGGACTGTAAGAAAACAGTGAGGGTTAGAAAAATAGCCCACCCCAAGACCCTGAAAAGTGGGTGCAAAGTGCACCTAAGTTCCCCAAAGAGCACAGAAGTCATGATAGGGGAATTCTGCCAGAAACAACAACACCAGCAATGCAACAACAATGGATTTCCTGACGAGAGTACCTGTGGAACAAGGGGACCAAGTCCAAGAGTCACGATCAAGTCGGGAGTGGGCAGATGCCCAGGAAATGCCAGCTGTGGGTGCAAAGAAGCTGCCACCAGATGGTAGAAGCTGAGGATTCTGCAGGAACGACAAGGGCTAGAAACTTCCCCTTTGGAGGATGGATGTCCCACGTCGTGAAGAGTCATGCAGAAGTGTGTCCGTGCAGAAAGACCGCCAACAAGACTTGCTAGCTGCAAAGGTTGCGGTTAGGGTTTTTGGATGTTGCTGTGGCCCAGGAGGGACCAGGATGTCGCCAATTGCGTGAGACGACAGAGGGGGCACCCAGCAAGAGAAGGAGCCCACTCAGAAGCAAGCAGCACCCGCAGAAGTGCCGGAACAGGCACTACAAAGTGGAGTGAACTGGAGCTCACCCGAAGTTGCACAAGAGGGTCCCACGAAGCCGGAGGACAACTCAGGAGGTCGTGCAATGCAGGTTAGAGTGCTGGGGACCCAGGCTTGGCTGTGCACAAAGGAAATCCTCGGTGAGTGCACAGGAGCCGGCGTAGCTGCAAAACACACGGTTCCCAGCAATGCAGTCTAGCGTGGGGAGGCAAGGACTTACCTCCACCAAACTTGGACTGAAGAGTCACTGGACTGTGGGAGTCACTTGGACAGAGTTGCTGAGTTCAAGGGACCTCGCTCGTCGTGCTGAGAGGAGACCCAGAGGACCGGTGATGCAGTTCTTTGGTGCCTGCGGTTGCAGGGGGAAGATTCCGTCGACCCACTGGAGATTTCTTCTGAGCTTCTAGTGCAGAGAGGAGGCAGACTACCCCCACAGCATGCACCACCAGGAAAACAGTCAAGAAGGCGGTAGGATCAGCGTTACAAGGTCGCAGTAGTCGTCTTTGCTACTTTGTTGCAGTTTTGCAGGCTTCCAGCGTGGTCAGCAGTCGATTCCTTGGCAGAAGGTGAAGAGAGAGATGCAGAGGAACTCTGATGAGCTCTTGCATTCGTTATCTAAGGAATTCCCCAAAGCAGAGACCCTAAATAGCCAGAAAAGGAGGTTTGGCTACCTAGGAGAGAGGATAGGCTAGCAACACCTGAAGGAGCCTATCAGAAGGAGTCTCTGACGTCACCTGCTGGCCCTGGCCACTCAGAGCAGTCCAGTGTGCCAGCAGCACCTCTGTTTCCAAGATGGCAGAGGTCTGGAGCACACTGGAGGAGCTCTGGGCACCTCCCAGGGGAGGTGTAGGTCAGGGGAGTGGTCACTCCCCTTTCCTTTGTCCAGTTTCGCGCCAGAGCAGGGCTGGGGATCCCTGAACCGGTGTAGACTGGCTTATGCAGAGATGGGCACCATCTGGGCCCATCAAAGCATTTCCAGAGGCTGGGGGAGGCTACTCCTCCCCAGCCCTGACACTTTATTCCAAAGGGAGAGGGTGTAACACCCTCTCTCTGAGGAAGTCCTTTGTTCTGCCTTCCTGGGCCAAGCCTGGCTGGACCCCAGGAGGGCAGAAACCTGTCTTAGGGGTTGGCAGCAGCAGCAGCTGCAGTGAAACCCCGGGAAAGGCAGTTTGGCTGTACCCGGGTCTGTGCTAGAGACCCGGGGAATCATGGGATTGTCTCCCCAATACCAGGATGGCATTGGTGGGGCAATTCCATGATCTCAGACATATTACATGGCCATATTCGGAGTTACCATTGTGAAGCTATACATAGGTAGTGACCTATGTATAGTGCACGCGTGAAATGGTGTCCCCGCACTCACAAAGTCCGGGGAATTGGCCCTGAACAATGTGGGGGTACCTTGGCTAGTGCCAGGGTGCCCACACACTAAGTAACTTAGCACCCAACCTTTACTAGGTAAAGGTTAGACATATAGGTGACTTATAAGTTACTTAAGTGCAGTGTAAAATGGCTGTGAAATAACGTGGACGTTATTTCACTCAGGCTGCAGTGGCAGGCCTGTGTAAGAATTGTCAGAGCTCCCTATGGGTGGCAAAAGAAATGCTGCAGCCCATAGGGATCTCCTGGAACCCCAATACCCTGGGTACCTCAGTACCATATACTAGGGATTTATAAGGGTGTTCCAGTATGCCAATGTAAATTGGTTAAATTGGTCACTAGCCTGTTAGTGACAATTTGGAAAGAAATGAGAGAGCATAACCACTGAGGTTCTGATTAGCAGAGCCTCAGTGAGACAGTTAGTCATAACACAGGTAACACATACAGGGCACACTTATGAGCACTGGGGCCCTGGCTGGCAGGGTCCCAGTGACACATACAACTAAAACAACATATATACAGTGAAATATGGGGGTAACATGCCAGGCAAGATGGTACTTTCCTACACAACCCCCCCAAACGAAGGACAATAAGACTAGCCATGACCTGATGAGTCTTCATTGTCTAAGTGGAAATATCTGGAGAGTCCATCTGCATTGGAGTGGGTACTCCCAGGTCTATGTTCCACTGTATAATCTATTCCCTGTAGGGATATGAACCACCTCAATAATTTAGGGTTTTCACCTTTCATTTGTTTTAGCCAAAGTAGAGGTTTGTGGTCTGTCTGAACAATGAAGTGAGTGCCAAACAGGTATGGCCTCAACTTCTTCAGTGCCCAGACCACAGCAAAGGCCTCCCTCTCTATGGCAGACCAACGCTTTTCTCTAGGGGTCAACCTCCTGCTGATAAAAGCAACAGGTTGATCCTGGCCCTCAGAACTAAGTTGTGATAAGACTGCCCCTACCCCTAATTCAGATGCATCAGTTTGGACAATTAATTTTTGGGAGTAACAGGGGCTTTTCAGGACAGGTGCAGAGCACATGGCCTGCTTCAGCTCCTCAAAAGCTTTCTGACAGCTAGCTGTCCACAATACCTTTTTAGGCATTTTCTTAGATGTGAGGTCATTAAGAGGGGCTGCAATGGAGCCATAGTTCTTTATGAACCTCCTGTAATACCCAGTGAGGCCTAAGAAGGCTCTCACCTGGGTCTGAGTTGTAGGGGGAACCCCATCTATAATAGTTTGGATTTTCCCCTGAAGTGGTGCAATCTGTTCTCCACCTACGAGGTGTCCCAGATAAACCACTTTCCCCTGCCCTATCTGGCACTTTGAAGCCTTCATAGTGAGGCCTGCCTTCTGCAGGGCCTCCAAAACTTTCCATAGGTGGACCAGGTGATCATCCCAGCTGGAGCTAAAGACAGCTATATCATCTAGATATGCTGCACTAAAAGCTTCCAGCCCTTGCAGGACTGTGTTCACCAACCTTTGAAAAGTGGCAGGTGCATTTTTCAATCCAAAAGGCATTACTGTGAATTGGTAATGGCCTCCAATGGTTGAAAATGCAGTTTTTGCTTTTGCATCCTCTGATAACTTGATCTGCCAATACCCTGCAGTCAAATCAAAGGTGCTTAGATACTTGGCAGATGCCAGTGTATCTATTAGCTCATCTGCCCTGGGTATAGGGTGAGCATCAGTTTTGGTTACCTGGTTGAGACCTCTATAGTCTACACAAAACCGCATTTCCTTCTTTCCATCCTTGGAATGAGGTTTTGGTACAAGTACCACAGGAGAGGCCCATGGACTTTCAGAGTGCTCAACCACTCCCAGTTCAAGCATTTTCTGCACTTCTTGCTTTATGCAGTCTCTGACATGGTCAGGCTGCCTATAGATCTTACTTTTGACAGGCAAGCTGTCTCCAGTATCTATAGTGTGCTCACACCAAGAAGTGGTGCCTGGCACAGCAGAGAAGAGTTCAGAAAACTGACCCAGGAGATTTATGCAGTGGTCTTTCTGCTCAGCAGTAAGACAATCTGCCAAAACTACACCTTCCACTAGAGCATCTTGTTCTGTGGAAGAGAAGAGATCAGGGAGAGGGTCACTCTCTTCTTCCTGTCCTTCATATGTTGCCATGAGCAGGGTGAGATCAGCCCTGTCATAGTAGGGTTTCAGGCGATTGACATGGAGCACCCTAAGGGGACTCCTGGCAGTGCCTAAGTCAACTAAGTAGGTGACTTCTCCCTTCTTTTCAACAATTATGTGGGGTCCACTCCATTTGTCTTGGAATACTCTTGGGGCCACAGGCTCCAAGACCCACACTTTCTGCCCTGGTTGGTACTGAACCAAAACAGCCTTCTGGTCATGCCATTGCTTTTGGAGCTCTTGGCTGGCCTGAAGGTTTTTACTGGCCTTTTTCATGTACTCAGCCATCCTAGATTTTAGGCCAAGTACATAGTCCACTATGTCTTCCTTTGGAGCTTTTAAAGGTTGTTCCCAACCCTCCTTAACAAGTGTTAGGGGACCTCTTACAGGGTGTCCAAATAGGAGTTCAAAGGGGCTGAAGCCCACTCCTTTTTGGGTTACCTCCCTGTAAGCAAAAAGGAGGCAAGGTAACAGGATATCCCATCTCCTGCGGAGTTTTTCAGGGAGTCCCATTATCATACCTTTGAGAGTTTTGTTAAATCTCTCCACCAGTCCATTTGTTTGTGGATGATAGGGTGTGGTGAACTTGTATGTCACACCACATTCCTTCCAGATGGCCTTTAAGTAAGCAGACATGAAATTGCCACCTCTTTTGGGAAGCCCACCCTAGAAAAGATTCCCAGGAGGGCCTTTGCCACTGCAGGAGCTGTAGTGGTCCTTAGAGGAATTGCTTCAGGGTATCTGGTGGCATGGTCCACTACCACCAAGATAAACCTATTGCCTGAAGCAGTAGGAGGGTCAAGGGGGCCAACTATGTCAACCCCTACCCTTTCAAAGGGAACCCCAACCACAGGCAGTGGAAAAAGGGGTGCCTTTGGAGTGCCACCTGTTTTGCCACTGGCTTGACAGGTTTCACAGGACTTACAAAATTCTTTTGTGTCCTCTGACATTCTAGGCCAATGAAACAAGGGGACAAGTCTGTCCCAAGTTTTCATTTGCCCCAAATGTCCAGCTAAGGGAATGTCGTGGGCTAGAGTAAGGAGGAACTTTCTGTACTCCTGAGGAATCACCAATCTCCTGGCAGCTCCAGGTTTTGGATCCCTTGCTTGTCTGTGAGAGTCACTGACATCCCCTTTTGCTTGTTTGACAGCCTGCTGCCTTAGACCCTCTAGTGTGGGACAGGTATGCTGTGCCACACTCAGCTCCTCCCTGGCAGGCCCCCCTTCACCCAAAAGCTCAGCAGTGTCTTCTTCCAGCTCCTCTGGTGTAGGTTCTGCACAGGGTGGAAATTCTTCTTCCTCAGACATAGAATCCACTGTAGAGGGAGGGATAGTAGGTAGTGTTTTACCTTTACTAACCCTAGCTTTTGGGAGTACTTGGTCCATTCTTCCAGGATCCAAGTCACCCTGTCCTTTTTGCTTTTTGGCCTGAGCCCTGGTTAAAGCAAAAATATGCCCTGGAATGCCCAGCATTGCTGCATGAGCCTCCAACTCCACATCTGACCAAGCTGATGTCTCTAAATCATTCCCTAGTAGACAGTCTACAGGTAAAACTGAGGCAACCACAACTTTCTTTGGACCAGTAACCCCTCCCCCCAGTTGAGATTTACAACAGCCATGGGGTGGCTAAGTGTGTTGTTATAAGCATCAGTCACTTGGTACTGGTGACCAAGTAGGTGTTGTTGAGGGTGGACCAGTTTCTCTATTACCATGGTAACACTGGCACCTGTGTCCCTGTAGGCCTGAACCTCAACACCATTTATTAGCGGTAGTTGCTTGTACTTATCCATATTAAGGGGACAAGCAACCAAGGTGGCTAAATCAATAGCCCCCTCAGAGACTAACACAGCCTCTGTGGTCTCCCTAACAAGACCAACCCCAACTAAGTTACCAAAAGTGAGCCCACCTACTCCCTTGGATTGGCTATTAGTAGGTTTGCTCCCACCACCACTGCTAATACTAGGGGCACTAGGTGTAGCAGCAGGGGTTGTAGTGGTAGGAGGCTTGGTGCTTTTCTTTGGACAACTGGGATCTGTTGTCCAATGGCCTTTTATTTTACATAAATAGCACCATGGTTTCATTTCTTTGTTTTGATTTGAAGAGGATTTGGGCCCACCACCCCCACCAGAATGTTTTTGTGGGCCTGATGAAGACTCATTTTTAGATTTGTCCCCACCCTTGTCAGAAGACTTACCATACTTCTTCTTGCCATCCTTGTCACCCCCTGTATGAACTTTTCTGTTCACCCTTGTTCTGACCCATTTGTCTGCCTTCTTTCCGAGTTCTTGGGGAGAGGTCCGATCAGAGTCTACCAGGTACTGGTGCAACAAATCAGACACACAATTATTAAGTATATGCTCTCTCAGGATTAAGTTATACAGGCTTTCATAGTCAGAAACTTTACTGCCATGTAACCACCCCTCCAAGGCCTTCACTGAATGGTCAACAAAGTCTACCCAGTCTTGTGAAGACTCCTTTTTGGTTTCTCTGAACTTCATCCTGTACTGTTCAGTGGTTAAGCCATAACCATCTAGGAGTGCATTCTTAAGAACTGTAAAATTATTGGCATCACTTTCCTTTACAGTAAGGAGCCTATCCCTACCCTTTCCACTGAAAGATAGCCATAGGATAGCAGCCCACTGCCTTTGAGGGACCTCCTGTACAACACAGACCCTCTCAAGTGCAGCAAACCACTTGTTAATGTCATCCCCCTCCTTGTAAGGGGGAACTATCTTGTGCAGATTCCTAGAATCATGCTCTTTTGCAGGATGACTATTGGGAATACTGCTGCTGCCACCATGGGGTCCTAACCCCAACCTCTGCCTTTCTTTTTCCAAATCTAAGGTCTGCCTATCTAAATCCAGCTGTTGCTTCTTGAGCTTCAGCCTGGATTCTTCCACTCTCAATCTATTGAGTTCCCTTTCTAACATTCTGTCTTCAGGGAGGGTGGGTTGGGCATGCCTTGACACAAGAATGGTGTGAATGAACAGAGGGAGACCTGTCCCTAACAGATGGCACTCTAACATTCTGGCCTATAGAAGTCACACTCCTACTATGATGAGAGGTAACACTCTTACTGTGATGAGATGTCACATTAGTACCAGCTATGCTAGGTGGCCTGCTAAGGGGCAGGTTGGGAAAGTTTCCTTCTAACTCTCTTACTAGGGGTGCCCCAGAATCAGAGTGGGAACCATCAGCTAATTTCTCACCAGAAGTGCCAACAAAGGTCTTATCTTGTTCAACTAGCATGTTAACTAATAGTTCTCTAGAGGGATTCTTCCCTACCCCTAAACCTCTTTCTACACAGAGACTCCTTGCTGCCTTCCAGCTAAGGCGGTCATAAGCAGTCTTGGCCAGATCCAGAGTTTGACCTGTACCAGACATAATAGAAAAGGTTTAAGGGACAGAAAAAGAAAGAAAAAGTTTTCAGAACTTTTTAAAGGACAGAAAAAAACTTTTAAAACGTTTTAAGAACTTTTTTGAAAGTTTAGAGGTACTTTTCAGCACTTAGTAAAGAAGTGAGAGAAGAAAAGCAAAACTTTTTGGTTAGGTGTACATACACTGAACTTGTTTTGTATATTTTTCTCTTATGAAAAGTACAATGACAAAAGTGGTAAGTAGTTGCAAAGTACTTATCCCACCGCTGCACAACCAATGTAGGAGGCTGGACTGGCTTGTAGTGAGTACCAAGGGGTACTTACACCTTGCACCAGGCCCAGGTATCCCTTATTAGTGTAGAGGGGTGTCTAGCAGCTTAGGCTGATAGAAAAGGTAGCTTAGCAGAGCAGCTTAGGCTGAACTAGGAGACGAGTGAAGCTCCTACAGTACCACTAGTGTCATATGCACAATATCATAAGAAAACACAATACACAGATATACTAAAAATAAAGGTACTTTATTTTTATGACAATATGCCAAAGTATCTCAGTGAGTACCCTCAGTATGAGGATAGCAAATATACACAAGATATATGTACACAATACCAAAATATGCAGTAATAGCAATAGAAAACAGTACAAACAATGTATAGTCACAATAGAATGCAATGGGGGCACATAGGGATAGGGGCAACACAAACCATATACTCTAGAAGTGGAATGCGAACCACAAATGGACCCCAAACCTATGTGACCTTGTAGAGGGTCGCTGGGACTGTAAGAAAACAGTGAGGGTTAGAAAAATAGCCCACCCCAAGACCCTGAAAAGTGGGTGCAAAGTGCACCTAAGTTCCCCAAAGAGCACAGAAGTCATGATAGGGGAATTCTGCCAGAAACAACAACACCAGCAATGCAACAACGATGGATTTCCTGATGAGAGTACCTGTGGAACAAGGGGAACAAGTCCAAGAGTCACGATCAAGTCGGGAGTGGGCAAATGCCCAGGAAATGCCAGCTGTGGGTGCAAAGAAGCTGCCACCAGATGGTAGAAGCTGAGGATTCTGCAGGAACGACAAGGGCTAGAAACTTCCCCTTTGGAGGATGGATGTCCCACGTCGTGAAGAGTCATGCAGAAGTGTGTCCGTGCAGAAAGACCGCCAACAAGCCTTGCTAGCTGCAAAGGTTGCGGTTAGGGTTTTTGGATGTTGCTGTGGCCCAGGAGGGACCAGGATGTCGCCAATTGCGTGAGACGACAGAGGGGGCACCCAGCAAGAGAAGAAGCCCACTCAGAAGCAAGCAGCACCCGCAGAAGTGCCGGAACAGGCACTACAAAGTAGAGTGAACTGGAGCTCACCCGAAGTTGCACAAGAGGGTCCCACGAAGCCGGAGGACAACTCAGGAGGTCGTGCAATGCAGGTTAGAGTGCTGGGGACCCAGGCTTGGCTGTGCACAAAGGAAATCCTCGGTGAGTGCACAGGAGCCGGCGTAGCTGCAAAACACACGGTTCCCAGCAATGCAGTCTAGCATGGGGAGGCAAGGACTTACCTCCACCAAACTTGGACTGAAGAGTCACTGGACTGTGGGAGTCACTTGGACAGAGTTGCTGAGTTCAAGGGACCTCGCTCGTTGTGCTGAGAGGAGACCCAGAGGACCGGTGATGCAGTTCTTTGGTGCCTGCGGTTGCAGGGGGAAGATTCCGTCGACCCACTGGAGATTTCTTCGGAGCTTCTAGTGCAGAGAGGAGGCAGACTACCCCCACAGCATGCACCACCAGGAAAACAGTCAAGAAGGCGGTAGGATCAGCGTTACAAGGTCGCAGTAGTCGTCTTTGCTAGTTTGTTGCAGTTTTGCAGGCTTCCAGCGTGGTCAGCAGTCGATTCCTTGGCAGAAGGTGAAGAGAGAGATGCAGAGGAACTCTGATGAGCTCTTGCATTCGTTATCTAAGGAATTCCCCAAAGCAGAGACCCTAAATAGCCAGAAAAGGAGGTTTGGCTACCTAGGAGAGAGGATAGGCTAGCAACACCTGAAGGAGCCTATCAGAAGGAGTCTCTGACGTCACCTGCTGGCCCTGGCCACTCAGAGCAGTCCAGTGTGCCAGCAGCACCTCTGTTTCCAAGATGGCAGAGGTCTGGAGCACACTGGAGGAGCTCTGGGCACCTCCCAGGGGAGGTGTAGGTCAGGGGAGTGGTCACTCCCCTTTCCTTTGTCCAGTTTCGCGCCAGAGCAGGGCTGGGGATCCCTGAACCGGTGTAGACTGGCTTATGCAGAGATGGGCACCATCTGTGCCCATCAAAGCATTTCCAGAGGCTGGGGGAGGCTACTCCTCCCCAGCCCTGACACTTTATTCCAAAGGGAGAGGGTGTAACACCCTCTCTCTGAGGAAGTCCTTTGTTCTGCCTTCCTGGGCCAAGCCTGGCTGGACCCCAGGAGGGCAGAAACCTGTCTGAGGGGTTGGCAGCAGCAGCAGCTGCAGTGAAACCCCGGGAAAGGCAGTTTGGCTGTACCCGGGTCTGTGCTAGAGACCTGGGGAATCATGGGATTGTCTCCCCAATACCAGGATGGCATTGGTGGGGCAATTCCATGATCTCAGACATATTACATGGCCATATTCGGAGTTACCATTGTGAAGCTATACATAGGTAGTGACCTATGTATAGTGCACGCGTGAAATGGTGTCCCCGCACTCACAAAGTCCGGGGAATTGGCCCTGAACAATGTGGGGGTACCTTGGCTAGTGCAAGGGTGCCCACACACTAAGTAACTTAGCACCCAACCTTTACTAGGTAAAGGTTAGACATATAGGTGACTTATAAGTTACTTAAGTGCAGTGTAAAATGGCTGTGAAATAACGTGGACGTTATTTCACTCAGGCTGCAGTGGCAGGCCTGTGTAAGAATTGTCAGAGCTCCCTATGGGTGGCAAAATAAATGCTGCAGCCCATAGGGATCTCCTGGAACCCCAATACCCTGGGTACCTCAGTACCATATACTAGGGATTTATAAGGGTGTTCCAGTATGCCAATGTAAATTGGTTAAATTGGTCACTAGCCTGTTAGTGACAATTTGGAAAGAAATGAGAGAGCATAACCACTGAGGTTCTGATTAGCAGAGCCTCAGTGAGACAGTTAGTCATAACACAGGTAACACATACAGGGCACACTTATGAGCACTGGGGCCCTGGCTGGCAGGGTCCCAGTGACACATACAACTAAAACAACATATATACAGTGAAATATGGGGGTAACATGCCAGGCAAGATGGTACTTTCCTACACAACCCCCCCCAAACGAAGGACAATAAGACTAGCCATGACCTGATGTGTCTTCATTGTCTAAGTGGAAATATCTGGAGAGTCCATCTGCATTGGAGTGGGTACTCCCAGGTCTATGTTCCACTGTATAATCCATTCCCTGTAGGGATATGAACCACCTCAATAATTTAGGGTTTTCACCTTTCATTTGTTTTAGCCAAAGTAGAGGTTTGTGGTCTGTCTGAACAATGAAGTGAGTGCCAAACAGGTATGGCCTCAACTTCTTCAGTGCCCAGACCACAGCAAAGGCCTCCCTCTCTATGGCAGACCAACGCTTTTCTCTAGGGGTCAACCTCCTGCTGATAAAAGCAACAGGTTGATCCTGGCCCTCAGAACTAAGTTGTGATAAGACTGCCCCTACCCCTAATTCAGATGCATCAGTTTGGACAATGAATTTTTGGGAGTAACAGGGGCTTTTCAGGACAGGTGCAGAGCACATGGCCTGCTTCAGCTCCTCAAAAGCTTTCTGACAGCTAGCTGTCCACAATACCTTTTTAGGCATTTTCTTAGATGTGAGGTCATTAAGAGGGGCTGCAATGGAGCCATAGTTCTTTATGAACCTCCTGTAATACCCAGTGAAGCCTAAGAAGGCTCTCACCCGGGTCTGAGTTGTAGGGGGAACCCCATCTATAATAGTTTGGATTTTCCCCTGAAGTGGTGCAATCTGTTCTCCACCTACCAGGTGTCCCAGATAAACCACTTTCCCCTGCCCTATCTGGCACTTTGAAGCCTTCATAGTGAGGCCTGCCTTCTGCAGGGCCTCCAAAACTTTCCATAGGTGGACCAGGTGATCATCCCAGCTGGAGCTAAAGACAGCTATATCATCTAGATATGCTGCACTAAAAGCTTCCAGCCCTTGCAGGACTGTGTTCACCAACCTTTGAAAAGTGGCAGGTGCATTTTTCAATCCAAAAGGCATTACTGTGAATTGGTAATGGCCTCCAATGGTTGAAAATGCAGTTTTTGCTTTTGCATCCTCTGATAACTTGATCTGCCAATACCCTGCAGTCAAATCAAAGGTGCTTAGATACTTGGCAGATGCCAGTGTATCTATTAGCTCATCTGCCCTGGGTATAGGGTGAGCATCAGTTTTGGTTACCTGGTTGAGACCTCTATAGTCTACACAAAACCGCATTTCCTTCTTTCCATCCTTGGAATGAGGTTTTGGTACAAGTACCACAGGAGAGGCCCATGGACTTTCAGAGTGCTCAACCACTCCCAGTTCAAGCATTTTCTGCACTTCTTGCTTTATGCAGTCTCTGACATGGTCAGGCTGCCTATAGATCTTACTTTTGACAGGCAAGCTGTCTCCAGTATCTATAGTGTGCTCACACCAAGAAGTGGTGCCTGGCACAGTAGAGAAGAGTTCAGAAAACTGACCCAGGAGATTCATGCAGTGGTCTTTCTGCTCAGCAGTAAGACAATCTGCCAAAACTACACCTTCCACTAGAGCATCTTGTTCTGTGGAAGAGAAGAGATCAGGGAGAGGGTCACTCTCTTCTTCCTGTCCTTCATATGTTGCCATGAGCAGGGTGAGATCAGCCCTGTCATAGTAGGGTTTCAGGCGATTGACATGGAGCACCCTAAGGGGACTCCTGGCAGTGCCTAAGTCAACTAAGTAGGTGACTTCTCCCTTCTTTTCAACAATTATGTGGGGTCCACTCCATTTGTCTTGGAATACTCTTGGGGCCACAGGCTCCAAGACCCACACTTTCTGCCCTGGTTGGTACTGAACCAAAACAGCCTTCTGGTCATGCCATTGCTTTTGGAGCTCTTGGCTGGCCTGAAGGTTTTTACTGGCCTTTTTCATGTACTCAGCCATCCTAGATTTTAGGCCAAGTACATAGTCCACTATGTCTTGCTTTGGAGCTTTTAAAGGTTGTTCCCAACCCTCCTTAACAAGTGTTAGGGGACCTCTTACAGGGTGTCCAAATAGGAGTTCAAAGGGGCTGAAGCCCACTCCTTTTTGGGGTACCTCCCTGTAAGCAAAAAGGAGGCAAGGTAACAGGATATCCCATCTCCTGCGGAGTTTTTCAGGGAGTCCCATTATCATACCTTTGAGAGTTTTGTTAAATCTCTCCACCAGTCCATTTGTTTGTGGATGATAGGGTGTGGTGAACTTGTATGTCACACCACATTCCTTCCACATGGCCTTTAAGTAAGCAGACATAAAATTGCCACCTCTTTTGGGAAGCCCACCCTAGAAAAGATTCCCAGGAGGGCCTTTGCCACTGCAGGAGCTGTAGTGGTCCTTAGAGGAATTGCTTCAGGGTATCTGGTGGCATGGTCCACTACCACCAAGATAAACCTATTGCCTGAAGCAGTAGGAGGGTCAAGGGGGCCAACTATGTCAACCCCTACCCTTTCAAAGGGAACCCCAACCACAGGCAGTGGAAAAAGGGGTGCCTTTGGAGTGCCACATGTTTTGCCACTGGCTTGACAGGTTTCACAGGACTTACAAAATTATTTTGTGTCCTCTGACATTCTAGGCCAATGAAACAAGGGGACAAGTCTGTCCCAAGTTTTCATTTGCCCCAAATGTCCAGCTAAGGGAATGTCGTGGGCTAGAGTAAGGAGGAACTTTCTGTACTCCTGAGGAATCACCAATCTCCTGGCAGCTCCAGGTTTTGGATCCCTTGCTTGTCTGTGAGAGTCACTGACATCCCCTTTTGCTTGTTTGACAGCCTGCTGCCTTAGACCCTCTAGTGTGGGACAGGTATGCTGTGCCACACTCAGCTCCTCCCTGGCAGGCCCCCCTTCACCCAAAAGCTCAGCAGTGTCTGCTTCCAGCTCCTCTGGTGTAGGTTCTGCACAGGGTGGAAATTCTTCTTCCTCAGACATAGAATCCACTGTAGAGGGAGGGATAGTAGGTAGTGTTTTACCTTTACTAACCCTAGCTTTTGGGAGTACTTGGTCCATTCTTCCAGGATCCAAGTCACCCTGTCCTTTTTGCTTTTTGGCCTGAGCCCTGGTTAAAGCAAAAATATGCCCTGGAATGCCCAGCATTGCTGCATGAGCCTCCAACTCCACATCTGACCAAGCTGATGTCTCTAAATCATTCCCTAGTAGACAGTCTACAGGTAAAACTGAGGCAACCACAACTTTCTTTGGACCAGTAACCCCTCCCCCCAGTTGAGATTTACAACAGCCATGGGGTGGCTAAGTGTGTTGTTATAAGCATCAGTCACTTGGTACTGGTGACCAAGTAGGTGTTGTTGAGGGTGGACCAGTTTCTCTATTACCATGGTAACACTGGCACATGTGTCCCTGTAGGCCTGAACCTCAACACCATTTATTAGTGGTAGTTGCTTCTACTTATCCATATTAAGGGGACAAGCAACCAAGGTGGCTAAATCAATAGCCCCCTCAGAGACTAACACAGCCTCTGTGGTCTCCCTAACAAGACCAACCCCAACTAAGTTACCAAACGTGAGCCCATCTACTCCCTTGGATTGGCTATTAGTAGGTTTGCTCCCACCACCACTGCTAATACTAGGGGCACTAGGTGTAGCAGCAGGGGTTGTAGTGGTAGGAGGCTTGGTGCTTTTCTTTGGACAACTGGGATCTGTTGTCCAATGGCCTTTTATTTTACATAAATAGCACCATGGTTTCTTTTCTTTGTTTTGATTTGAAGAGGATTTGGGCCCACCACCCCCACCAGAATGTTTTTGTGGGCCTGATGAAGACTCATTTTTAGATTTGTCCCCACCCTTGTCAGAAGACTTACCATACTTCTTCTTGCCATCCTTGTCACCCCCTGTATGAACTTTTCTGTTCACCCTTGTTCTGACCCATTTGTCTGCCTTCTTTCCCAATTCTTGGGGAGAGGTCCGATCAGAGTCTACCAGGTACTGGTGCAACAAATCAGACACACAATTATTAAGTATATGCTCTCTCAGGATTAAGTTATACAGGCTTTCATAGTCAGAAACTTTACTGCCATGTAACCACCCCTCCAAGGCCTTCACTGAATGGTCAACAAAGTCTACCCAGTCTTGTGAAGACTCCTTTTTGGTTTCTCTGAACTTCATCCTGTACTGTTCAGTGGTTAAGCCATAACCATCTAGGAGTGCATTCTTAAGAACTGTAAAATTATTGGCATCACTTTCCTTTACAGTAAGGAGCCTATCCCTACCCTTTCCACTGAAAGATAGCCATAGGATAGCAGCCCACTGCCTTTGAGGGACCTCCTGTACAACACAGACCCTCTCAAGTGCAGCAAACCACTTGTTAATGTCATCCCCCTCCTTGTAAGGGGGAACTATCTTGTGCAGATTCCTAGAATCATGCTCTTTTGCAGGATGACTATTGGGAATACTGCTGCTGCCACCATGGGGTCCTAACCCCAACCTCTGCCTTTCTTTTTCCAAATCTAAGGTCTGCCTATCTAAATCCAGCTGTTGCTTCTTGAGCTTCAGCCTGGATTCTTCCACTCTCAATCTATTGTGTTCCCTTTCTAACCTTCTGTCTTCAGGGAGGGTGGGTTGGGCATGCCTTGACACAGAAGAATGGTGTGAATGAACAGAGGGAGACCTGTCCCTAACAGATGGCACTCTAACATTCTGGCCTATAGAAGTCACACTCCTACTATGATGAGAGGTAACACTCTTACTGTGATGAGAAGTCACATTAGTACCAGCTATGCTAGGTGGCCTGCTAAGGGGCAGGTTGGGAAAGTTTCCTTCTAACTCTCTTACTAGGGGTGCCCCAGAATCAGAGTGGGAACCATCAGCTAATTTCTCACCAGAAGTGCCAACAAAGGTCTTATCTTGTTCAACTAGCATGTTAACTAATAGTTCTCTAGAGGGATTCTTCCCTACCCCTAAACCTCTTTCTACACAGAGACTCCTTGCTGCCTTCCAGCTAAGGTGGTCATAAGCAGTCTTGGCCAGATCCAGAGTTTGACCTGTACCAGACATAATAGAAAAGGTTTAGGGGACAGAAAAAGAAAGAACAAGTTTTCAGAACTTTTTAAAGGACAGAAAAAAACTTTTAAAACGTTTTAAGAACTTTTTTGAAAGTTTAGAGGTACTTTTCAGCACTTAGTAAAGAAGTGAGAGAAGAAAAGCAAAACTTTTTGGTTAGGTGTACATACACTGAACTTGTTTTGTATATTTTTCTCTTATGAAAAGTACAATGACAAAAGTGGTAAGTAGTTGCAAAGTACTTATCCCACCGCTGCACAACCAATGTAGGAGGCTGGACTGGCTTGTAGTGAGTACCAAGGGGTACTTACACCTTGCACCAGGCCCAGGTATCCCTTATGAGTGTAGAGGGGTGTCTAGCAGCTTAGGCTGATAGAAAAGGTAGCTTAGCAGAGCAGCTTAGGCTGAACTAGGAGACGAGTGAAGCTCCTACAGTACCACTAGTGTCATATGCACAATATCATAAGAAAACACAATACACAGATATACTAAAAATAAAGGTACTTTATTTTTATGACAATATGCCAAAGTATCTCAGTGAGTACCTTCAGTATGAGGATAGCAAATATACACAAGATATATGTACACAATACCAAAATATGCAGTAATAGCAATAGAAAACAGTACAAACAATGTATAGTCACAATAGAATGCAATGGGGGCACATAGGGATAGGGGCAACACAAACCATATACTCTAGAAGTGGAATGCGAACCACAAATGGACCCCAAACCTATGTGACCTTGTAGAGGGTCGCTGGGACTGTAAGAAAACAGTGAGGGTTAGAAAAATAGCCCACCCCAAGACCCTGAAAAGTGGGTGCAAAGTGCACCTAAGTTCCCCAAAGAGCACAGAAGTCATGATAGGGGAATTCTGCCAGAAACAACAACACCAGCAATGCAACAACGATGGATTTCCTGACGAGAGTACCTGTGGAACAAGGGGACCAAGTCCAAGAGTCACGATCAAGTCGGGAGTGGGCAGATGCCCAGGAAATGCCAGCTGTGGGTGCTAAGAAGCTGCCACCAGATGGTAGAAGCTGAGGATTCTGCAGGAACGACAAGGGCTAGAAACGTCCCCTTTGGAGGATGGATGTCCCACGTCGTGAAGAGTCATGCAGAAGTGTTTCCGTGCAGAAAGACCGCCAACAAGCCTTGCTAGCTGCAAAGGTTGCGGTTAGGGTTTTTGGATGTTGCTGTGGCCCAGGAGGGACCAGGATGTCGCCAATTGCGTGAGACGACAGAGGGGGCACCCAGCAAGAGAAGAAGCCCACTCAGAAGCAAGCAGCACCCGCAGAAGTGCCGGAACAGGCACTACAAAGTGGAGTGAACCGGAGCTCACCCGAAGTTGCACAAGAGGGTCCCACGAAGCCGGAGGACAACTCAGGAGGTCGTGCAATGCAGGTTAGAGTGCCGGGGACCCAGGTTTGGCTGTGCACAAAGGAAATCCTCGGTGAGTGCACAGGAGCCGGAGTAGCTGCAAAACACGCGGTTCCCAGCAATGCAGTCTAGGGTGGGGAGGCAAGGACTTACCTCCAACAAACTTGGACTGAAGAGTCACTGGACTGTGGGAGCCACTTGGACAGAGTTGCTGAGTTCAAGGACCTCGCTCGTCATGCTGAGAGGAGACCCAGAGGACCGGTGATGCAGTTCTTTGGTGCCTGTGGTTGCAGGGGGAAGATTCTGTCGACCCACGGGAGATTTCTTCAGAGCTTCTAGTGCAGAGAGGAGGCAGACTACCCCCACAGCATGCACCACCAGGAAAACAGTCGAGAAGGCGGCAGGATCAGCGTTACAAGGTCGCAGTAGTCGTCTTTGCTACTTTGTTGCAGTTTTGCAGGCTTCCAGTGCGGTCAGCAGTCGATTCCTTGGCAGAAGGTGAAGAGAGAGATGCAGAGGAACTCTGATGAGCTCTTGCATTCGTTATCTAAGGCTGAGGGATCCCTGAACCGGTGTAGACTGGCTTATGCAGAGATGGGCACCATCTGTGCCCATCAAAGCATTTCCAGAGGCTGGGGGAGGCTACTTCTCCCCAGCCCTGACACCTTATTCCAAAGGGACTGGCTGGACCCCAGGAGGGCAGAAACCTGTCTGAGGGGTTGGCAGCAGCAGCAGCTGCAGTGAAACCCCGGGAAAGGCAGTTTGGCAGTACCCAGGTCTGTGCTAGAGATCCGGGGAATCATGGGATTGTCTCCCCAATACCAGGATGGCATTGGTGGGGCAATTCCATGATCTTAGACATGTTACATGGCCATATTCGGAGTTACCATTGTGAAGCTATACATAGGTAGTGACCTATGTATAGTGCACGTGTGAAATGGTGTCCCCGCACTCACAAAGTCCGGGGAATTGACCCTGAACAATGTGGGGGTACCTTGGCTAGTGCCAGGGTGCCCACACACTAAGTAACGTAGCACCCAACCTTTACTAGGTAAAGGTTAGACATATAGGTGACTTATAAGTTACTTAAGTGCAGTGTTAAATGGCTGTGAAATAACGTGGATGTTATTTCACTCAGGCTGCAGTGGCAGGCCTGTGTAAGAATTGTCAGAGCTCCCTATGGGTGGCAAAAGAAATGCTGCAGCCCATAGGGATCTCCTGGAACCCCAATACCCTGGGTACCTCAGTACCATATACTAGGGATTTATAAGGGTGTTCCAGTATGCCAATGTAAATTGGTTAAATTGGTCACTAGCCTGTTAGTGACAATTTGGAAAGAAATGAGAGAGCATAACCACTGAGGTTCTGATTAGCAGAGCCTCAGTGAGACAGTTAGTCATAACACAGGTAACACATACAGGGCACACTTATGAGCACTGGGGCCTTGGCTGGCAGGGTCCCAGTGACACATACAACTAAAACAACATATATACAGTGAAATATGGGGGTAACATGCCAGGCAAGATAGTACTTTCCTACAGGTACTGTGAGCCAGGCGACACTTCACAATTGCTCACAATAAAGTGCAACATTTGCACAAAATCACGTTACTGCAACACTACGAATTCCACTTAAACGCGCACAGAGTATGAAGGCAGACACTGTGTGATTGATGTTACTAATTACTGAGTTTTTTTTATTAAATTAAATGGATGAAGGACCCCTTCTTAGGCGACATGTGTTCCTTGTGTCTCAGAGGCTTGGTCCTGACCTCCGAGTCCTTATATCAATCATCTATATGCAGGGCCACTGGAATTATGCGATTGTGTGGCCGCAGCACTTTTTACATAATTATAGATTTGCCACTTTTGCCGCATAATCCACCATCTGGTGCATAACGTGCAGATTTGAACTTAAGAAAAAGGTTTCTAGCTCAATTCTTCCAAACGTTAACAAAAATACAGCAACAGGTGTTGCCGTGCAGTGAAAAGCCCTTTGCAAACCTGGACTTGTCACCTTTTTTGTTGCTTAGTGCAATATTTGGGTATTAGCCTGGTACTAAGAAGGTGCAACCAATGCCCAGAGAAGGATTACCAAATTTAAAAAAAATGAAATAATGAATACTACTACAAAATGTGCTGCATTGTGCAGCATAATTTGCCTTTATCGCTGCTTAATTTACTCAACCCTGCTGCATAATTTAGGACTCGATGGTTATGAGAAAAGCCATCAACAAATTTGGAATTTCAATTCCTGTCAAAACAAGATGAAAGGCAGTCCAGATCCATGTTACCTAGAAACTATAGGATAAGGATTAAAAGCCCTATCAGAACTACCAATTACAAATTAACATCGATTGAGAAAAGCCTGGTTGACACATACACTTTATGGCCTGGACAATGCGTTTGGTGTTTTTGTAATCAAGTTGTACAGATATCTAAATTGCTAGATACTTCCTTGTCTACCAGAACAGAAATAACACAAATCTCCTGGTTCAAAACAATATAAATAGGCAACAAATATGCTCAATGATCAATAAACATGCCTAAGATAGAATGAGTACTGACAGACACACATGGCACAACCACAAATGAGATCAACCTTAGCACTTTGACGTCTGTGCTGATGTGTGAAGTAAGCTTTGAGATTAGGCCCTGCTTGTTTTGGCCTCTGATGAGCCACAGTTATTGCAGCAGCCAGGCTCCACCTGAGCTGATCTGACCCCATGGATTTGCAGTGCTGCATGCTTTAATAGAGATTTTGATCATAACGTCTTCTTTCTTGCCCACCACCATCTTGCTTTCAGCAAGGGTCATGCTAGCCGAGAACAAGGTGCTACCAGGGCAAGAGGGTGGCAACAGGTGTTCTTGGCTGAGCAGGCATCATTAGGGTTGTGGGACACGAATCCCCAAATAATGCAGTGTTGCTCCTGATCAGCCCTTAGTGCAATGCTTCAGGGAGGCATGGTGGGTAGCCCAAGGATGACTCTGACTCCCCCTATATATTAACTTCTTGACCTGTGACATAGGACGTTCTGCCCGACCATAAAGCACAAAGTTTTTGCAGTTTAATATTGACACTTCTCTTTTTCAACACAGTTGTATGTAAGCTCTCTCATATATTGACAGCGGTGGCAATGTAGTATTCTGAAGCTCTGAAACTGACAATAGTATACCTGGGAGGGTAAACTCTAAAGGGGATACCGCTGAGATGCCACTGGAAATGGTGAAGACTTTTAGATGAACACCATGTCCTTCAGGTTTTATCTTTCTTCCAATTCCTTTAGTGTGTCTTGCTTTGTAGGACTGTTGCTGTTTTTTAGCAGGCCTGAAGTTGCGTCGTGTTTCAGAGATAACTTTTGTGGTTTATCTTAGGAAGAAAAAAAATAATTGTGCAAGCCCTTGAAGACATTCGTTATGCAGTGACCTCTTTCTGGATGACCTGGCATTTAATTGATTAACTTTTTTTGGTATTAGTCTTCACGACCTTAGTTTTCTGACAGTCATTGTGAAATAAGTAGGTAGCTCACTACTGGAGACAGGGGTTTGAATAGATCAGAGTACTTCTAGAGTAATAAATAAATAGATAAGTAAATACATAGTCAGGGATTATATGTGCAAGGAATATAGTAATGGGTATAAGAATATGAGAAGAAAATTTGTATTGTATAAACACAGACTTTCAGCACTTCCCTGCTCTACTGCATCTAGCTCACCCCAAACCTCAGTTTACTACTAGGATTACCCAAACAACCCTGCTAAATTCTCCCTCATTTATCTCCCCTTTGACTCATCCAAAACCCTGTCTACTAGTATGATCCCACTAACCACTTTCCACAGACTCTTCCCTCCTCCATCTCTCCTTTACTCATCCCAAGCCTCATCCTATTACTATAAACTCCCAATTAACACTTCTGGATTCTTCCCTCCTCTATCCCTCCCTTACTCTAGTCAATCCAACTAACAAACTCACATATCCTCAGTTCAAATTAACTCATACTAATACTGCACTCATATTTCCCTATACTAAAACACCACTAATTCCTCTTGGTTTCTAGAGTAGCGTGCTACTCGCTGAAAAGCGCTTCGATTCCTCGTCAGGGGTAGTATGTGCTATATAAATACAATTACAATAGTGATTCAGACTTTCTTTTTTAAAAATGTGGCAAGTTTAAGCAGCTATTTTATGGGATGGACCCCTTCAAACCCTTTCCTTCACTGCATCATCTAGGTAGGTTTTTTGCTCCAGTGTTTATTCTGAATGGGACTAATTATATTGTCTGATATATGTTTGTGAAACATACTGATCATTGGGACGTGCTATGGCTCAATAGACTTTTTGAGCACTTTATGCTATTGCGCTTTTAGCCTTATGGAGCTATAGCATGAAGTGGTATAGGGATTTGTTGTTTTTTGTGCTACACTGTAAACTACCTTTTCCCTGAAGAAGGCCCAATAATGTATGTTCTGAGCTGAAATGTATGCTGACTAATCAGAGACTATAAATCAAGATTAAGGGGGTCATTCTGACCCCCGCCGGCGGCGGAAGCCGCCGGCCTGGCAGGAACCGGCAGAAGACCGTACCGCGGTCAAAAGACCGCGGCAGTCATTCTGACTTTCCCGCTGGGCTGGCGGGCGACCGCCAAAAGGCCGCCCGCCCGCCCACCGGGAAAGCACAAGCAACGAGGATGCCGGCTCCGAATGGAGCCGGCGGAGTTGCTGGTGTGCGACGGGTGCAGTTGCACCCGTCGCGATTTTCAGTGTCTGCCAAGCAGACACTGAAAATCTCAATGGGGCCCTGTTAGGGGGCCCCTGCAGTGCCCATGCCAGTGGCATGGGCACTGCAGGGGCCCCCAGGGGCCCCACGACACCCGTTCCCGCCATCCTGTTTCTGGCGGTGAAAACCGCCAGAAACAGGATGGCAGGAAGGGGGTCGGAATCCCCATGGCGGCGCTGCTTGCAGCACCGCCGTGGAGGATTCCCTGGGGCAGCGGGAAGCCGGCGGGAAACCGCCGGCTTCCCTTTTCTGACCGCGGCTTTACCGCCGCGGTCAGAATGCCCCCGGAAGCACCGCCAGCCTGTTGGCGGTGCTTCCGCGGTCGTTGGCCCTGTCGGTCCATGACCGCCAGGTTCAGAATGACCCCCTAAATGGCTTAAACCATTTGGAACTAATTAGACCTGAGTATACCAGATTAGATGATTAACGATTAGACTTTTCAGCTTGTTTGAATTGGCACATTCATTGTAACTTATTATAAGAATAGTTACACGGCGCCCGTGAGCTTGTTGTTATTGTTTTTGTACGTTTGATTTAATGTTTCGCCACCTTTTTTCTTGCGTTTTCTTTCTTTCTAGTTGACTTTTTCTTCCCCTTTTGCTATTTTGACCATTTGGGTCCAGTGGCTTTGCCTTAGACTTCAATTAGTTATGGGCATCTATAGAATTATAGGAAATAGTTTATGTACTGCCAACTCCATTTGTTTTATTGCTGATTTAGATGCAAGTTAGTAGCGAAAATGTGAATTAACTGAATAAATGCATCCTCTCTTACAGGCGTGATGTTATATTTTGGTTCGTTAATCAAAATAAAGGGACAGCTTCTATAAAAACTTGAAAAAAGAATTATGATTAATCAGAATGCGACGAAGAAGAGTTTGTTGTATTGAGAAGAGGGTGTAATTTTTGATACACTGAATGTCCCCGTGTTTTTGAGCGGACAATATTTGAGGCATATCGTATACCACTAATTACATAGTTCCCGAGTCTGGTGTTGGTGGATTTCGTTACATGACTCATCGTTCTTCAAAACCACAATGGCAGCAACCTGCTGTATTCGCACATGGGCCATCCACGCAGACAATCCACAAAGCGTCGATTTCTTCCACAAAAGAACACGCGGCAGCCCTGCGATGGTGTCCAAATAGTGCCCTGTTAACTTTTGTCCAAAATCTTTTTTCCCTCCATTAGAATTTTGTAATCTGCATTGTAATCTGCAAAATGAATCATTTGCGATTTCAAATTCAAATGCACTGCAACATTTTTCAGTGATATTTACGTGTCCCCAATTAATGTAGTGTGCGACCCAGCAGAACTCTTTTTCTCTCAGGGACCAATTGAGGTGTTAAAACGTTTCCCACTGGAATGCGCAGGAGAAATGTATCCCGCTGCCCGCCTCTTTTCTGCGCCTTGGCTTCTCGGTATCACACTTCCCGCTGCCGCTCAATGGCGGCCGCTCGGGTTACAGCCGAGGAGGACGAAGGCTTCCGGCTTCCTTCTCACGGAGGAGGAACGGGCGGCGGGTGTGAGTGAGAGACCCCTCCAGCAGGTGAGTAGGGTAGGAGTGACGGGAGGAAGGGTCTGTTTCCCCGGAAGGAAGGGTTGATGCCTGGCGGATGGATCTGAGGAGACAGGTGAGTGATGGCTACGACGGAGAGCTTGTCCCCCAGGTAGGACGGGGTGATGATGGAGTGTGCGTGCTGGAGGGACCGGAGAAGAGCGACGAGGTTGACCTATAGGGTGGTCGGAAAACGGAGCACAATGGGTGAGAGAGTACCGGGGCAACCAAGCAGTAGTGGTGTGAGGTGGAAGTTGCCCCACAGAAAGAAAATGGGTCTAAGGCCCATGTTTATACTTTTTTTGTGCCGCATTTGCGTCATTTTTTGGCGCAAAAGCGCAAACACAAAGGCACATATTTATACTTTTTTAGTGCTGCAATTGTGCCCCTTTTTGATGCAAAAACTGCGCAAACGTACAAAATATAATAGTATTTTGCAAGTTTGTGCCGTTTTTGGTCAAAAGCGGCACAAATGCGGCACTAAAAAGTATAAATATGGGCCAAAATACAATTATGGTCCCTATTTATAATTTTTTTGCACCTCATTTGTGTTTTTTTTGACGCAAAAGCGGGGCAAACGTACAAAATACTACTATAATTTGCAAGTTTCCGTCAAAAAATTACACAAATGCAGCGCAAAAAATGTATAAATATGGGCCCATATTTTGTAAGCTTGTGCCGCTTTTGCGTCAAGAAATGGCGCAAATGCGGCGCAAAAAAAGTATAAATATAGCCCTAAGTGTATCCTCATTCCCGAAGCGCAACAATACCATTAGACACTGCTTCAAGGCAGGTGTCGGGTATGTTGCCATGGAGGCAAATTCAGGACGGGGCTGTTAAAAATTCAGGGCAAAGTGTAAAAGTTGAGGGAAACATTCAGGAAAAGAGGAAAAAAAATCAGGACAAATATTCAGGATAAAAAGAGGACCCACTGGTTTAGCAATGCAAGTATTTACTAGTTTTTATATTGCATTACTTATCCACTGTGCCGTGTATGAGATTGCCTCTAGCTATGCTACAGTCGAATGGCGCATTATGCCCTTCTTCAGGAATGAATTGATGCCCTTGGCACAGTGTCACGTGCATCACGCCTATCAAAATATACACAGTATTTCTTGGAGAAACAAGAAACAGCAACATTTTCATTATGTTTCTAAACATTTCAGTACCCATGGCAAACAGTTTGGGAATCATCAAGGCAAGTGACTTTTTGCAGAGCAGAAGGTGTGGGTGACAATCTCATCCCAAATGTCAGACTGTGAGGCACCCACAACGTGTCTGTAGTCTCACAGCACCAAGAAGGCCCAACAATTGCGTTAGAATGTGCATCAAGAAATCTATATTTATCTTAGAACTGGGAGCCCGATCATCAGCGAGAGAATTACAGAGCAGGATGAAGTGAAGATCAGATGGAAAATCCAGTGAAGATCAGATGGGAAATCCACAGCAACTGTTTTAAATAGTCATTGCTAAGAATCGGATTAATAAGAAAGAGAACAAGAAGGCAGGACAATTCCTAAAATCAGATGGGCCCTCCAGGAGTACTAGTACGTGTTGCATACCTGGAGAGTAGTCTCAGCAGAGAGGCCAGAAACTGAAGAGGCATTGTCAAGTGGTTGAATAAGCAGCACCTTCTCACCCTGGCAAACTCACCTGATGCGATGGTCCCTTGGTGGTGCTTGTGGAGAGCGGGCAGGGGCCAGGCCCCTTCGAATGTTGGGCCCTGGACAATTGCCCACTGTGTCATTGTCTTAAAATGGGTCTGCGGTTAAGCCAAGACTGAGCCAGTGGTCTGGCTTATCCCTAAGTGCCAAAGAGCACGCAGAACCTTCAAAAAATTTTGGATACAAATTACGCAACAAACAAAATACAAGAACATGATAAAGACTTTAAAATGTAGGATGGGTTTCTTTAACACATGGAAGTGTTTCAGGATCACAACATTGTATTGACATTTATTTGAATTGGAAGTTTCTAAACATGACCTTTAAAACATTTAATAAGCCTGCCTTCTGACAATCCCATGAGTGAATAAAAGTGTACCAATTGTCAGGTGTCCCTTCTGCCATGGGCAATATTATTTTTATGGATGGAGGAACATTACAGGATATTGAAGCATATACAAGTGAGACTTTTACACAGGATCCATCTTGAACTGAAATACTCAAATGTGTTCTCAGATGTCATTATCAAGTAAACTGGACACATGAAGTAAATTGATTTGACTTAAATCACACACTTTACTCATGCGGTAGAGCTGGGATTGGAACCCAGGTTTCCTGGTCATATGTACTGCAATTAAGCAACTGACTGGATTACTTTCTTTTTCTCAATTCCCTTTAGCACCAGATGACAGTGGTTTTGTACAATCCTGTCAGATGAATAGTATACCGTGTATTAAGTAAATACAGATCACAGGTTAATTTGACACAATGTCTAAAATAAAAGGTGCATAGTGAAGGTGAGGGATTGCGGGACAACATATGCTAACATCTCTGACTGTCGAATTGCATACAAAAATTATGCATATTGTGATCCTTAGTAGAGTGAGGATGTGGACAGTGAGCGTGGGGGTGGAATCGAAGGCATAGCTAAAATGAACAACATATTCTGTGACTATTTTTTGATCTTTCACCATCAGGTAACTGCATATAAAATAATGCACACTTTAAATGAAAAATAAATGCATGTTTAAACAAATCAGTGGAAATACACCATTTTATGTTATGAAAACTGTTGGTTAATGTGATCACTGCAGATGTATGTGTGTGCAACCAGAAACCCAAAGGTCTGACTTCTATTTGGTTCAGCAGGGAATACTAACTTGAGTATTTTTAGTGCTAGGAGATCCCTGCCCATCACCGAAAGTACTGTGAATGTGTAAGTCATTATTTAAATTTACATTTAAAACAGTAAAAGATAGGCTGCTGCAAAATGTGGACATAGATTTAGGTTAAAATCAAAATGTGTTGTTTCAAAGTGTACATTTTAGTAATATGGGGCTTGCACCTAGTGGAAACAGTTTCATAACTGTCCATTAAAAAACACACTCCACATCTCAGCTTGGAACACCCCCTACAATACCTCTCAAAAAGAATGAACCTGTCTTCAGGAAGCTCAAAGTGTCTCCATCAATTAATGCCACCTCTGCTGGATCCCAAGCTGCTGTTCCATTAACCATCTGCACATATCTACATTTATTTTCAGGCAGCTGACACCTTGGTGAGAATGCTTGTTTCTTGTTTATGTGTCTGCCTCGCCTCAGTAACACAGGAGACCTTCCACTTCTGCTGAGGCATTTAAAAAAGAAGATAGGTCTTTTGGCACAAATTGGTGGTATTTTATGGACATTCTGTGAAAATTACAGAAGGGTGGTCACCCTTGAGTCGGGTGGGTGAGTAGAATGGATGTGAGTCACACCCATCAGTCCTTAGTACAGAGATGGTGGACTGGCCATAAGGGACACATGGAAAATCCCTGTAGGCTGATGATCTTCAGGGCTGCTTTTAGGAGTGTCAGAGGGAGGGATCATCAGCACCCCATCCCAGCAAGCAGTCCAGAGGGAATGCACACTCATTTCTTGGAGGAATGTGTCTCTTGGAGATAACCTACTCACTAAGAACACTAGGTGCTGGTATGAGCACATTTCCCAGGGCTGTTCTTAGCTCCCAACTCTCCAATGACAGGGCGTGTGTGAGGGAGTGACTTGAAGAGGAAGGAGGGGAATCAGAAACATGTGAGGACTTCGTCTGGTGCTAAAGAGGAGTAAGTTTGGAGTAGCATCAGAGAGAGCGAGTCGAGTGGTGGTGTACATGGGGGGAGTAGGCAGAGAAAAGTACAGGTCCATGGGGCTTCAGGGTGAGACAGAGGAGGGTAGCGTGGGCTGCACAGGAGTGTCTATTGTAGAGTTAGGATGAGAGGAATGGTTGTTCCCATGTGGTACAGAGGTGAGTGATAGGCATGAGGAATTACTCCACAGAGGGATTAAAGTCTGACAGAGAGTGACCCTACGCGGCAGATGTGAGTTCACGCCTATTAGCTCTGGTTAGTGCCTATTTTATTAATAGAATCTGTCTGATACACACCTGTTAGAACAATACTGTCAAATCCAAAAACCCACAGTTCTCACCTGGATCCTGTAGGTGTCACTTGTAGTTGCTTAACTCAAGTGTCCACCAAGACGAAGATACACAGGGTAAGAATCCAGGTGGAATGGCCTATCTGCTTAGGGAAAAAGTCGAACATGTCTCTGAATGAGGGCTACCAGGATGGAGGCATGAGGAGAGTGGGGTCAGATGCCAGGTGGTAGTATTTCAACCTGGAAAAGAGGAGATGGTGTCAGCGAGGTTAGAGATGGGGCCGGTCTTTTGACTGTTGGCCAGGTGCTTTGGGGTTGGTGAGTGGAGTTGGAAGCCACTAGCTGGTGAAATGCTTTGCTGACGACTTCCCACCTCATAATTCTGTAGTACACATATTCGCTGGTGAATTGTTATGTTTTTGGTATTTGTATAGCTTACGATCTGTTATTGTTATGGCATTGCAGCACATTCTGTGTCTGGAGTGACTTTCCAAATAGTTAACAGGTTTCCATTGCACACCAAATTTAGATTGGGTTTGTGAAGAAATGCAGTCAACAGGGTGAATTAGCGTGTTTGTAGGTGAAGTTAATGTGTGAACTCCAGTGATTTATGTGGGGTGTGTTTCTGGTTTCTGCTGGGAGAGATGGAAGGGCTATATTGTGTCACTCACACGACTTCTAGGATGGTTAGCAGGCCTATTTCCTAACAGAATATGTGTGTTTAAGACAGTGGCATATTACGACTGTGTTTGATGTATGGAGTACATAGTGTGACCTGATGGAGTATGCTGTAGTATTATTCAGATGCACTAATTGTAATATGCTATTTATTACGATTGTTGAGTGTGGGTCAATACCTAAAAGAGGCCTTCTGATGACATACACAAACCTCATAGCTTTTGGGCTGGTGCCTAATGACATCACCAGAACAGCAATATGGCAATATTCATTGGATTATATTACACATTTCCCATTATGTGTACTCTCTCTCTTTAAATACATACATATTTTTTATGTATAAATTGATGTTTTAATAATGGTTGCATATTTTTATGTATCATAGGTATACACTGTTACGCATCTAACCTAAGTATGATAATCTTTAGCTCTTTTGCAAAAAAAGTTAATAATCTGAAAATAAATTTGAATATTAGTATTAAGATATTAAAGATGCATCTTATATGCATTGCATCTTCTCTTTGAGTATACTACCACGTTTTATGTGTATGTAGTCATAGTGTCATGTTTGGGGGGAAAGAAAATTGTGGACAAAAACGTGCAGCACTGTATAAATGTGCAAGTTCTAAGATGTTATGTACTTAATTTAATTTTCTGGTGAAATATGACTGTAGTGTTCCACACAAACTGTATATTTTCCATATCATATTGCTTTTATGTATTTATATATTATAGAGTTGCTTTGATTATTTATTTTTTTGCATTGTTTGATGTGCGCTCACCTCCAAAGGTTTGAGAAGGACCAAGTGAGCTACACATCAGTCGTGTAGCCTTTTATTGAGAGTGTGTGTGGGGGATTTCTTCCCTGCTTGGCTTTGCCTAAAGTCCAGGGGGCTTTAATTCTTTTGTACTGCCACCTCACATTGCCTAGGGGTGGCGCCTTTTCAGCACTTTGTCCAGTGACAGGGGAATTAGCCCTAAACCATCCCACATTGCCAAGAGGGGTGACAAGGTGGACATTTTTTGCACTTTCTTCCCACGTTGCCCAAGGGGCGGGCCACGGAGAAGCAGGGCATTTCACACCTGCCCTTACTCCCTGATCTCAGTTCCAAACACAGGCTGAGGAAGCTGTTCTCCAGTGCCCTGCAGCCAGTGACAGCTGGTTCATAATGGGTGAGAGGGCTCTGCCCTACCAGTTATGAACTGCCAGCTAGAGCAGTATTATAAAAAACATTCAGATAAACAGAATTGTTAAGTGTGAGGAAACAGTGCGAGGGAAGATCACCTCTCTCCCGCTGTTTAGCAAGATATGATGATGACCAGTTGGTACAATTCGCAACCTGGACTTCTTAGATGAGTGTGTGTATCATGTGGCACAAAGGAGGAGAATTAGTGGGTTAATTTTGTAACCATTGGTCCTGGGTCTAATAACTGCTTCCCCTCTTGAACAAATTGTGTGATCCTAGGCAAGTCACTTTAAAGCCCCAGCACCTATTATCTAATTGGAAACAAATGTGTGCCTACAAACAACCTAAACATCAGAGTTAATCTATGTATATAGACTAGATGTTGGTTATGCTGCTGCTGATTTGCTGTAGTTAAGATTGTATGACAACTTTGAGAGAGTCAATGGCCAGTGTCTTTTACTTTACAGACATTCACCTAGTACAGCCACTAGCCAACAACATATTGTTTTCTGAGACCTGCAGTTCTCTTCTTTGATGTCCCCTCTTTAACCCCAGCATGCAAAGTGCAATTGGCTCAAAAGTGTCACAAACGATGTGGGGTCTCTTGACAACCCACACGTACAAGGCCATACACAACGCAGGACCAGCCTACCTGAACCACTGCGTCGCCTTCCACACCCCGGCCAGATCCCTCCGCTCCACCCAGATGGCCCTAGCCACCGCCCCTCGCATCCGCAAAACCACCGCCAGAGGACGATCCCTCAGCTACACTGCAGCATAGAGCTGGAACAACCTCCCCCTGCACCTCAGACAAAGCCCTTTGCTCACCAGCTTCAGGAACAACCTCAAGACATGGCTCTTTAGATGAAGCCAATCTCCCCCCCCAGCGCCTTGAGACCCTGCCGGGTGAGTAGCCGTGCTTTACAAATATTGATTGATTGACTATGCCTCTGTAACATTACTTTATAGTATTCCACAAAAACACAGTGCAGCCAAACTGCTTTAATCATAGCCTGCCTGAAAGGTACTTGAAATTCATACAGCCATTGCAAATGTCCTTCAAACCGACTGGCACCAACGAATCCGTAATATGGCTCCTTCATAATAAAAGGCGGGTTACATGTTTTAATCATCTCAGCGTTGCTGACTGTTACCATCGCACAAAAATGAAAGGGCGAGTCAGTCAAACCATGAGTGACTCTGTAAAGAAAATGCCTTAAAATCCTGCAGTGGCAACCTTTCACCTGGCGACTACACGTTTAAACAAATCTCACTGTCGTAGGTGCATTGACACCCCACTCTGTATCACTTGATTGTAAAAATCAACTTTTGCAACAGATGTATGCAGCAAGTGCATTAACCACCTGAGTTGTGTTTGAGTATAATCTCTCATTCATACTTAAAGGTACAATGATCCCATGAAACATTTCATTTGTGACTCCTAAAATGCAACAAACAGTGTACATTTTAATAGCGTTTTAGAATGTGTGTGTTCAAGTCGAGCCTAGTCACTGTGCAACCACTATCTCTCAACATGTTGTAATCTACATCTGTAGGCTTGCAACATGCTATTTTTATTATGCTGTCCTCTATGAGCTGTTCTGATCATTAGATACAAGATACTACAATATTCGCTGCACTTGGAAACTTGCCCCATAATGCTTTGAGGGGCATTCCTTTTACAAAACATTTTTGCCCATAACTCACCGCGTGGTGGTCCTAGGGCAATGCAACAACCAACAAAACGTTCAGCACAACGTCTCTTTCTGTGTAGGTCATCTTTAGATCCCCACACTAGGTTGGGGGTGGGAGGGAATAGTAGCCTCTCCCACCATTCAATGTTTTTTTAAGCTTTCTCATGGCTTTAACTTTTGTTTTACAGCTGGGAGCAGTTTGTGCTTTAAGTGCCTTGTTTGTAATAGTATTGCAGTTGGCCTGCTAGGCCTGAAAATGTATAAGGCACTATGGGGGTCATTATGACCCCGGCGTTCTGCTGTAATATGGAGGAAGCTACTGCCAACAGGCTGGCGGTAGTTTCCTCCATATTATGACATTGCCAATGTACCACACCAACCGCCACGGCGGTAACAGCCGCCGGGCTGGAGACTTCACTCTCCAGTCTGGCGGCTGTCCCTTGCCCGCCTGCGGGTTATGACCCCGCCTACCCCGCCTACCGCCATGGTTTTCATGGCATCCTTACCGCCACGAAAACCATGGCGGTAGGCACTATCAGTGACAGGGAACCCCTTCACTGTCACTGATAGGGGTCTTCCCCGCCCCCCTAGCCCTCCATAGGTTTCCTCCCCACTTCCCCTTCCCCTCCAGACCCCCTCTTTATACACGCCCCTCCCTTCACACACGCATACACACACATACACACATCCATTCCCACATTTATCCATGCATGCATACATCCATTCACACACACATCCACACACACTTACATACATACACCCAGACACGCATTCACACAACTCAACATACACACACTCACACCCCCCAAACATGCACACACATACAACACGCAACGCACATCCGCATACACGCACGTACAGTCATACACACGCCCCCTCCCCACACACGTGCACACAACACCCCCTCCCCTGTCAGAGCACCCACTTTCCTGGATCCAGGGGGTCCTCCGGCAGGAGACGGGACGAGGCGCTGCCAGCAGCAGCGTCTGCCAGCAGAACACTGCCAGGCCGTATTAATTCTCATGGCATGGCCACAGCCGGATTTCCGCCATCCTTCTGGTGGAAATCCGGCTCTAGTCATGATACGGCAGATGGCTGGTAACCGTGGCGTCGCGGCGGTAGGCGGTATATACCGCCAAGGTCCAAATGAGGGCCTATGTCCTCTAGGGCAGTGTTGTCCAACCTTTTTATCGCCGCGGACCGGTAAATGTTTGATAATTTTTCCGTGGCCCGCTTGTCCCATTGTGTGACAAGCGGGCCACGGAAAAATGATCAAACATTTACCGCCCGCCACAGTGGGGCGGCCCGGTGCCGATTGATCCACGGACCGGCACCGGTCCGCGGCCCGGGGGTTGGGGAACACTGCTCTAGGGGCTACATATATGGTTACACTGCATTACTTTCTGTCATTCTGTTTTCATGTCATTATGCCCTACGGGGACTGCCTACATGGTTGAATGACCATGTTTCTTACAAGTGCTATTTTTATTATGGTCTCCTCTAAGGGCTGTTCTGAATATTACAATCAAGATACTACAATATTTGCTAGACTCACAAAACATTTTTACCCATAACTCACTGTATGCTGGTCCTAGAGCAAAGAGACCACCATCAAAATGTTCAGCATGACACATTCTTTCTGTCTGGGGCAACTCTGGGTCCCCACCCTACTCTTGGTTTGGGGAAACACAAAATAATAACCCCTCCCAACCATCAATGTCTTTTTAAGTTCTCTCATGGCTGGAACTTTTGTTTCACAGCTGGGAGTAGTTTATGTTTTAAGGGTCTTGTTTTCAATATTATTTTAGTAGGCCTGTTAGGCCTGAAAATGTGTAATGACTACACCCTGTAGGGGCTAAATATATGATTACACTGCATGACGTTTTGTCAATCTGTTTTCATGTGGTTATGCTCTTTAGGGGCTGGCTATATGGCTACATGACCATGTTTCTTACAAACGTTATTTTTATAGTGGTGCTCTCTAGGAGATGTTCTGAGCATTACAGTCAAGATACTACAATATTTGCTGCACTTGAAACTTGCCCTATAAAGCTTTGAGGGGCATTCCTTCTACAAAACACTTTTGCCCATAACTCACCAGGGACCCCAAAATAATAATGTAACAAATATAATAAATAACAGCAATATTTTCATTTTTTGCTGGAGCTAGAGGAAGAAGGTAAATGAAAGGGCTTTAATTATATGCAGGGCCACTAGAATTATGTGGAAGAGAGGACCAAATTATGAAGTAGGGTTGATCAATTTATGTGGCAAGAAAAGTCCAGTTATGCATTTACAAAGCCAGTAGCTCTAACTCAAGCAAATGTGAGAACTATGGCTTTAGAAATGCTTGTTTGTTTTAATAGTTTTATTTACCTACTGAAACACCTTTTTTCACAACAGAAAGTCATAGTTCATGCTCAGGTTTGCAGTGTGTAGCAGTAACTGTATTTTCCCGCAAGGAATCAGCATCTTCACTAAACCACAGAGTAGAAACTAAGGTCCTCATTTATAAGGAACTGGTGCATCGGCTCTGATGCGTCAGTTTCCTTCTGTTCCCCTGTGCCCCCCCCCCAACGACACCATGGGAGCGCTGTATTTACAATACAGCGCACCATGGCGCTCATTAGCACAACTGTGTCAAACGTTTTGAAAATGTTGACGCTAGTCAAGCAAAGCACGAGGAGGGCCATTGAAACGAGACAAGTGTCAGTTTAACACCTGTCTCGGGCAAACGTTAAAAAATTGCATTAGAAAGGGAGAGTGAAATCATGTAGCTTTCACTGTGCCATGTTTTCTGGGCCTCATTGCGGGGGAACTCCTCCCTTGCATACATTATACGTGGAACAGGTCTAATGTGGCGCA
Organism: Pleurodeles waltl; assembly: GCF_031143425.1. NCBI lineage: Eukaryota > Metazoa > Chordata > Amphibia > Caudata > Salamandridae > Pleurodeles > Pleurodeles waltl. Next base: position 869,951,079 of record NC_090450.1, read on the forward strand.
AAGGGTACAAAGTGGCGCAATGCTGACATTGTACAAGTTTGTAAATACGCCGTGGGGTGGGGGATATTTTTGCCCCACCATAGCATCAAAAAATGTGATTCGACAGTGGCACAAGTGACTTGTAAATGAGCGCCTAAAATGTTCTAAAGTTGGTAGGAAAACACAGTGGGCCAGTGCTCCTACTCTCATGCACAGAATTCCACCATCAGGTAATTGCTGTAATCCTGGCGGGTGTAATCAAGTGTTCCTTATTGAGGGGGTGATCAAATGAGTACCACAGAGGTAGTGTTAAATGACAAGTCTCACCTGCAGCAACATAGTTGTAAGACTGCGAGCACAAGTTGTATCTGAAACTATTCTATATTACTTAAAATGCGAATTTCTTGCTAGGGCGCTCAACTGAGGCTTGTGCCTCATTTTAGTTCAAAGGTGACACGTGCAAGTAGTCTTTTTGCTGGGTACAAGTGAAACCTCGCCCAGGCATTGTGCAAAGACCGGCCTGTTAGTGTGCAGGCTTACTCGTATCTGCATGTTCTGGTCAGATATTAGAGCATGCACCGCTTACAGCGGGCAGGGACTGTCCGGTATTGATTACCTGCAGTTGTTGAATTTGAAAGGGAGAGTAGCTGCACTTATCTGCACTGTAGCAATGCATTTAACAGGAGAGTACCAGTACTTCTCTGAAGCAGGTGCTCTAAGGAGTGAGTGCCTGCACTGCTGTGTCTCCGTTTAAACCACAAAACATGGAGAGAAAAACAGCTTCAACATAGGGGTGCTGGCATAAAACAAGACAGGAAGGAACTTAAGGGCGCTACCCAGTTGATGGTACTGACTTGGTGTTGAAAGAGTATGGGGAGCATTCAGCGATGAAATTTCTATTTTGCCTGGAGCGCTAAAATTCATCACACTCTTCCTGTAAAGGCATGCCGTTCGAGGTTCTTCCCTTAAACATTTACTTTACTGCCGGGGTTTTAACAGGGTGAGGCTGTTTGCATGAAGCAGGGGGGCTCTTTACACTGGACACCCCATGCACTAATACCTGATTACAGGGTACACAATGTCGGCTTCCAATAAGAAGAGTGTGTCAAGGCTGCAGAGTAGCAAGGCCCCAGCTAGGTCAGCAGAAGTCTAGGATATAAGAAAGGCTGGACTGGGGTTACAGTGGTTACACATCTATGTAGTGAGCCTGACCATCCAGCAAGGTTGGGGGTGTCTCCCTTGCATAACCCCTCTGAGACTTGTAACTGTGGGGGAGGCAGCTTAATCAATAATGTTAGGGGAGTGTGACTCTAAGACTTCCCAGCAAACGACATGGGGCCTGATTACGAGTTTGGCGGTCAGACCACCATACCGCCAAGGCGGTGGTCCCAAAAAGACCGCCAAGTCGACGCTCGCCCACCCTATTACAATGTTACCTCTGGCCCAGCGGACGTGTTCTTGACGACGGTGGACCGGCGGGGGACGCAGTCAGCAATACAAGGTTTATTTTTACATTTGTGTCAATGCTGATGTGTATATTTCGACCAAAATGTACACATCTGCATGACACGTGTAAAAATACTTTGTACATGTACCATTCTATTGTTGGAGACTGGGCCATATATGCCCAGTCCAATCAATGGCAGCAAAATGCAAACTTACTTTATTTTTTGGTCATTTTTGGGGGGTAAAGTTGCTACTGTGAAGGGGGGCCTGGACGAAGGAGTCTATGTTGCAGACTGAAGAGAAAAGAAAGAAATGGGGAAGCAGGCAGTCTCCCCGCCACAGTGGGCTTGACGGAAAAGCATATCCTAATGTGGAGGGCGGTACCCTTGTCTATACTGACCTTTGACAGATGCTTTTTCCCAGACGCCAATGGCTCATACTGTTTCTAACTAAAAAGGGCATGGGGTGGCGAAGTTAGGGAAATTATTTTGGAGTCTGAAAAAAAGAAAGCATATTTTAGGTAGCATTAATATATAGATAGAATCATCCACAGGTGACAACAACTTTGCACACCCCTAAGTCATAACATACTACAAAGCCCAGTTGAATAATAACAAAATGCTAGATAATACAATAAGCAAATGGCAGTGTTGCATTCCAAAGTGGCACAATGCAATGCCCCATATACATGGCATACATCAGTATGTGTGAACATGAGGCATCACATTGTGCTATTTCAGTACTATGTTATGTGCTTAGCCTTGGTCACTGAACTGTGATTTTTCTTCAACTGGGTTTTTTAAATCCACCCCTAGTTAAAAAAAAAAAGCCAAATGCAAAGTTCCAGGCCAAACAACTATGCAGGGAACTTTCAGGATCCAGTTGAAAGAAACACAGCAAGTACACATGGCACCGTTTCTCTGTTGCCCTCACCCTACCACCACCAGCACTTTTAAAGATGGTAGGTATTGAGCCAGGTGTTCAGTCCTCCCTGATATTTATGGTAGTTGTATCTGGAGGCAGGACGGTGTACTGTTCTCTTGCCTTCACTAACACTGTTTATGGGCATTCCACACCCAAAATCAGAGTTTGATGGTGGAAGAGCCAGCCAGGAAAGCACCAGAGTGAAATGGTAGATGATAGTGGGCGATGACGGACAATGTTGTCCACTCGAGTCCTGTTCCTCGACACAGCATTGTAGCACAAAAAGGACAAGGAGAGCAGCCCTAGCACAAGTCCTGGTCTACCAAGAGTAGAACGACCTGAGGAAGTATAGAGGTATGGGCAGCAACAGCAGGTTTAGTACCAGCCCAAATCAGCAGCAGACCAGGCATTGAGACAGGGACCCAGGACAACAGGCCCAGCAATAGTGTCACACTTGGCTGATGCAGGGAAGACTTTCAATCACTAAATGAGAAATAACAGTTACAAACTCTGCTAGGTGAAAACTGTCAGATAGCAGGAAAAGCCGATGAATACCAGCAACATGAAACAATTAGTGTCTTACAAGTAGTTTAGCCAATAGTCTCCAGACATACATTGCACCCTCTACTATTCTAGTCTTTATTATCATTAGGCCTGGGTGAAATTTAAATCGCACAGACATAATTCGTGTAATTTTGGACATTTCATATTATGCTTATCACGTGAAATTCCTGAAACAAAACCATGATGCCATTTCATGTAATTACGCACCACTCACGGAAAAAAATACTACAAATGTGCTGTTCAGGCTAAAAATTTCGCACAAACCCATGCGAACAGAGCATGAGCAGCTGTTGTTCGAGATGCTCTTTTTGAGATGCTATTGATTTTTTACCATATTTTTTAGCACAAAATTGACAAGGGGCGCATTTAGTGTTAGAATGTAGGGCAAATGGTGGATATTTTAGTTCACATATTTTCGCCAGAATTTCAAGTAATTATGAAAAATCAAATTATGTGAATTTCGCAACCCCTAAATTTGACATACATACATGTACACTACCAGTGCACGTATCACCCAACTCGGAGAAGTCATTCATTTAGCTATTTGTGGCTGACACACTAATGTTTCTCACAATGCACTCAATTTGAAATGCTGGGTGCTGCTTCACCCACTGTTCACAAACCGACACAGACACTTGTGCACACACATACAGACGCAATGCTCATGTGTACACACCCACTCACATGTACACATAAAAAAAGCATGATACCCACTTGGGGTATCTCAGCACAGATCAACATATGTTTACTATTACCTAGCTCAATTATATTCATTTTATCGACCTCATAAGAATGAAAGGCTGAGTAGACGTACCCAGATTTGAACCCGTGACCACAAGGTGTAACTCAAATTCCTGCACTCACAGACTATAATGTGCATACACAGTTATGGGTACACTTGTTTATGTTCACACTCTCACATGCGCACACACTTGTGCACCCACATATGTAGATACATACATACTCACACATTGATGTGTACACACACTCAAGTGAACACACTAGAACTCATACACGCACATTTGTTTGCTTACTTTAGTGGTTAGGCTTTATCTATGGGAGCCGTCCCCAAGCACCCTTAGGCAGGCTCAAACTACTTGAAAGCAAAGGGACCTTCGGGAGGCAGACAACCGAGTGAATGCTGTCTCGATAGGCTGCAGGAAAGACTAAGCAGAACATATCAGTCTTCAACCCCTTAAATCCGATGCAGACAGGAGACAACCTTTCTGACTAGGGTTGGACTGGGACAGAAAATAGTCACAAGCACGAAAATAAAAGTGGCCCCCATTAGTGAAATAGAAAGCTAAAAAGCAGCCCATGTTTGCAAATTGGGTAAGTTTTGAACTTGTAAAGACATGCTGTATAACTGTTTTGTAAGGTGTAGAGGGCTGCATGGATTTGAGCTTGCTGCAGGCTACGATTGTTTAAATATTAGAATAATCAACAGTAAAAACTGACCCTGTTGACTATAAAACAAACCCACAATCAGCCAAAAAATAACCCACTCACTCATGTGTCTAACCAGCCCATTGGGCACTGCTGTTAGCCCTACAGTAGACTCCGACCCTGTTTCTGACTCCTGTCACTATAAAGCATCATGCAGGCCCGCCTCTTGAATCACAGTCAAAAGTATTGCAGTGAAGGTTAGAGTGAGAGTTAACCCTAATTAATGCTGTCATAGTGACAAAAGCAAACAAACACAAATGATGGACGAAATGTGGAACCAGTCCAACATTCACCCCTAGTCACAGATCTGTTGTTTTTGCCTTTGTCACCCTAAGTGGGAAGGGTATGCCAGACGTGGGTCGCGTGCTTGCTATGCCACCAGATTCAATCTGGCCTGGCTAATGAAGGGTGATACCCTGAAACCAGTCCCAGGATGCTTGTTTCTGATCCAGAGAGGACCTGGCCTGGCAGTTTGGGCTACACTGTTCCCATGGGGAACAGGGTCAAGACTGATTTGCATATGGCTGGGTCCAAACTGGAATGGTATGGCAAGCAAAACATCTGATGGATGTATCCCAGATCTGTGACTGGGGGTGAATGTTTGATTTGTGCTGCATTCTGTCCATCATCTGTTGGTTTTGCAGTCATAGGGACAGGGGCACCGTTTCAAAAAGAGCACACACAATATATTTTAAAGGCTCGAGAATTGGTGACATAAGACATCAAACATCATAATAGATTCCCGCTAGCCTTTTTAATTCTTACAGGGAATACATCTGCAATGACTGCTAACCCATCAATTATTTCAAAAAAGTTTCTTTTGTATTTAATTAATTACAGTTTTTCATGAAACATTCATATTTATAATATAAGAAACATCATTAATTAATACAGCCAACATTATTACTTAAAACAATATTTGGTCATAACAATTTTATCAGCACCAAATAAAATGACATAACATAAACCCCAATAAATTCTCAAATCCATACCAAGCATACACAATACCACACTCCCAAGACATCAAGACACTCCTCCCTTCTCCTCCCTCCTCTCCAATGTCTTCTTAGCAACACAACATTGAGACGATTCTTCATTCTTCCATCGCTGAGTGTTAGCCAGAGGGTTCAACTGATGCAAGTTTTTGTAGACTAGAAGACTCATACCCCTCTTCTCCAGGATCTCTCTTGTAATATCCTTTTTCTCATTAGGTTAGGTTGTCAAACACTGTAGTCCCTGTGCACAACACCAGGGGTGGCTCCTCTATTAGGGCAGAGGAGTGTTGCCTTCCGCCAGAAGCGGCAGCTGTAAAACCTTTAAAAGAAAATGGTAAGAAACTTTGTTTATTGTCATTTTCTTTTAAAGGGGTGGGGCCACGGGGGTGACGAGCAGTGAGAGGGAGTGCACAGCACTCTCCCTCACTGCGGATGTGTGTTTGGCCGGCCGTCTCGGGCCGGCCAAACACACATGCGCAGTAGGCTCTATCCAGCCCAGCAACATAGTTTCCGGGCTGGAGAGAGCCTGCACAGGCTCCCAGTCTGCCTGGGAGCACCCTGGCTGGGTGCTCCTAGCCAATCCTGATGCTGCTGTGAGCAGCATCAGGATTGGCCTCAGGGCAGGCTGGGATCCTGTGCCTGCAGCAGCGTCGGAGGAGCAGAGCAGTGCAGCGGTGAGAGAAGATGTTTTTAAAATAAAATAATTTATTTGAATGTTTATTCCCCCCCGTGTGCCACCCTGCCCCTTCTGTGTCCCACGAGCCACTCCCGCATAACACATATCATCAACTGATCACAATCTTCAAACTTTGCCAATAGTGCTCACAGCCCTCCTATCGAATGGTAGTAAATAAGACCTTGTGCGTTCCAAAGTCCTGTACATCAGAGATTCATAGAGCACATGTGGGCTTCACTCACATCCTTTCCAAGTGCCACAATCGGAGATTGGCAATGCATTTAGGGCCATATGTACGAACACATTTTCCCATAGACACAGAATGGGTAAGTTCCTTTCGTACATCTGACCCTTAGTCATTTAAACAGCGACCTAAAACGTCATTGTGTTGTCCTCGTTGGTAACAGTAGTTCTCCACTAATGATTTTGTAGATCATGGCAGAGTGACAGGGGCACGCAAGTGGAAAGTATATGCTTCGTCTGTTGGGAAAAGGCCTAAGACGGGGCCCTCCTATAACATCCTACTCTGTGGTCAGGGAAATAGACCACAGATTAGCTGATCTGACTAGCCAGTGAACTGTGCATGTTACCCAACTTAAAGTAAACATTGAGGGGTGTTCCACCCCACACTCCACCCCTGAGGATGCGCCTCTGGCATCCATACAGAAAGGAGAGTTAGACCCACCCATTGGTCAGTTGCAGTTGTCATTCACAATTAATGGGTTTTCCTTTTTGCACTTTGGCATATGGCCATTTCATTGAGGCAGCACATGACTTCACATTGGGAGGGTTAACTGAAAAAATCTATATCATGTCTTGGAGAGCTATAATAACGGATAATAATATTATATACCTAATAGGGTGCTTATTTTGATAGCAGGGTGACGACATTGTGTGTCAGCTCAGTCTCCTTTTGAGCCTGTGTCTGCAGAGTGTGCACAGAAATCTGCAGTTAATGCCCAGAAGCATTAGCAAAGCCAGTAGGTCTGGCTTTATTGTGATAATATATGCAAATATACCTATATACAAAAGCTTTATCCGTGCACCAGCATATGCAGACAGTCCTGTTGGCTTTGTCACTGGTAGTTATTGTAGATTCCCAAGCATGAGGTGCTGAATAAGCAACAGAATCCTATCTAGGTTACAAATACAATGTTTGATGAGTAACATGTAATTCCGACATTACACGTTTACATTTTCAGGGACATAAAGCGATTTCCGAGTATCACACGAGTGTTTGGGGGCAGGTATCGGAATTAGAATCTGGATCACTGACTACAAGTTCAGCATCTTATTTCTAGAATATGTGAAGAAAAACCCACAAGTCCTCTGAGGTGAGGTGGAGCGGTGCAAACTCGGGCAGGAGGGACAGACATTTACATTCCTAGGTGAGGGACTAGGCGTAGGTGCATTCTGCAGCAGAAGAGTATTCTTAAACTCCTGAACGGTCGCCATTAAAAAAAATAGGAGCGGTGAGGGCCAGACTCAAGATTAATATTAAAAAAAGATGCTTTTGTGTCAATAGACAAACAGCCCCTTCCTCCTCCCTAATATAAAATAGGCATTTATATTAACAGTGATGAGCAATCTTACCCCAAACACTCCCTCTCTCCCACACACTCTTGTACACCAATACAGGGTGCCACTCTGAAATGCACATACCTAGGACTTAGACTATAATCATGGGTTAAACGAAGGCTTATGGCTTGAATTAATTTAGATATTTTCGTTTGCAAAAGTCTTTTATTTGTCCTGGTTTACGATTAGCTGATGCGATGTATAACGTTCTGTAGCCTGCTTGTTGCCTTCCTTAGCAGTGATATTTTTTGATGTTACTAAATTAATCTCTTCCAAAATGCATTTCATGTTCACAGCCTCTTTGCACTTTGATTTAACATTTAGGGTAGGTGTTCCTAAAGCTTCCCACCTGCCTCTGGATGTGACGTCCACCCGTAAACTCTGGTTTTAAACATCTGTCCTTAACACATATGTTAAACCTTCATCTGCCTCCCTGTCAAGAAGCTTTCGTCCCAGTTGTAGAGCATCCAGAAAGGCCTGGAAGCCGCCTCTGACCTAGAACCAATGATGCACATATTTCTTGTCCGGTGATGGTTAAGCTTTCTTATATTCACAGCACTTATCATCTACCAAGCTTTATCTGGCCTGTATCCAATGATGTATCAATTTCTGACCAGATTCCGGTCACGTACTCATCTATGGTGAGTAACTAATCATGTTACCCCTTTCCGGCATGAACAATTCTTATCGCTCACCTGGCAAGCCATCTCTGGCCTGTATTCAGTAACCATTTAAATCCCAATCATACCCATGTAGAAGGATTCTTAACTTTATCCTGTTCAGTTCTCTACAGGCAGATGGAAAGACCATGTCCTGAAATGAAGGGATCTCAAAACACGGGAAGCCACAAGTTCTGAGATGTACGCTTTTAGCTTACCGGTGCCAATGCTTTCTTTGGAGCTCCTGTCATGATTCTGACTATCCCTGACAAAGTGCTAGAGGTTGACAAGCCAACAAATTTATAGGGAGAGAAGAGCCAGAGCCGAACAAAGGGTCTGACAAGGATCTTAGAGCCCATGCACGAGCTGAGCCCTGAAACTATTTTCTATATATATATCACACCACAAACATCTTGTAAATTATAATAAAGCCCTTCCAAGTTAAAAAGGTGGATTTCTTTAACATGCGAAGCTTTGACATTAATGTGGCACGTTATAGCGGTGCACTGAGAAGTACTTATTAAAAATGAAAGTGCACTAATGGTTTATGGTTAAAAACTAAAATGCAAATCACTTGTCATGTAAAGCATGTACGTGGCCCAGATTATTGTAGAGCAACATTACCTCACATTTTTAAGTGCTTTCTTAGGTGATAATGAAGAAAAATGAGTTTTAGTTAAAATAAAATATTTGTTTAAGATCGCACAATGTAAGTTGGAGAGCTGCAATTTATCAGGTTTTCTGGTTTTACTTTGTCTAAATCAGCCAGAAAATGGGAGTCTATTTTTCTTTCCTTATGTTAAGGCTCTGTTTTTACCTCTTTGTGCATTTTTCTGCAGTTTTTATATAGAGCTTTACATGAGCATCAATTGCATTACATAACATCCCATCCATTGCTTATAAGCATGGGGAAATTACGTGATTTGCCCAGAATAACAGAATGTTGAGCTGACTCCGTGACTCAAACCTGGTTCCCCAGTTCCAAAGACAGCTGCACTGGCCATAACACCACTTCCTGGTTAGAGAGTGGGAGTCAGGTTGAAGCCACATGAAAGCTCTGCTTGGAGCGACCCTTGACCCTGCTTCTGGCAGGCAGGTCGCTCCATACACCGCTGCCCCGTACCTCCTCCACTCAGCTGCCACTGTTCTTGCCCGTTCTCCTGAGTGCTTCCTGAGCGCTTCCGAGCAACCTGCAGCTGAGCCCCGCGGCCCCGCCACCCTCCCTCCTCCTCGAATCTCTGTCCATTTTGCCCATTCCCGCTGCTGAGCCCTGCAGCTTCACCCCCCTCCATCCTCCTCATATCTCTGTTCCTTTTGCCTATTCCCGCCGCTGAGCCCCGCGGCCCCGGCCCCTCCCTCCTCCTCGTATCTCTGTCCATTTTGCCCATCCCGCCGCTGAGCCCCGCGGCCCCGCACCCCTCCCTCCTCCTCCTATCTCTGTCCATTTTGCCCATTCCCGCCGTTGAGTGCCGCGGCCCCACCCCCACCCCCCCTCCCTCCTCCTCGTATCTCTGTCCATTTTGCCCATTCGTGCCGCTGAGCCCCACGGCCCGCCCCCCACACATTCCCATTAGCCGATCCCTCCCTCCTTCCAGCTGCCACTCCCACCAACCTCCCCAACGGCAAGCCCGTCTGTGCCCATCCACACCTGGACCGCGCCCAGTGCCACTTCCCCTGGCCCGCAAGGCCCCCACACCTCCCCATGCCGCTATACTGCCAGTGACCTCCACGCCCTCAATCCAGGGCGCCCCCCCCACCTGCTTTCAGTCCTCCCCAAAGAACACCAAGGGACCTTTCTCCTGCCAAGCCTGCCGCTTCACCTGCACCCTAAAGCACCGCAACAGACCTGCCAACAACCACCTCAGCTGCATCCTACTCAACACCCGCTCTATCCACAAACACGCAATTGAACTACGGACATCGCCTTCCTCACCGAAACCTGGACAAACTCAGGCTCAGAACCCGACATAGCCATAGCCATCCCTGAAAGCTACATAATCACCAAGAAACCAGGAGGAGGAATCGCCATAGTCCACAAAAGAACCATCAAAGTCTCGAGCAGCACCCTCAACCTCGCCGAGCACGTCCACTTCAAAATCCACATCAATGCCAACACCACCCTCAAAGGAACTCTGATCTACAGACCCCCAGGCCCTGTTCTCAATTCTGCGACGCCATCGCCGACATCGTAAGTGCCAACGCCCTCGACTCCACAGAATACATCCCCCTCGTCGACCTGAACTTCCACCTAGAAAACAACGACACGAACACCACCAACCAGCTGGACAACCTCGCCAACCTCGGCCTCAAACAACTCGTCACCACACCCACCCACTCCGCAGGCCACACACTCGATCCCATCTTCTCAGCCAGCAACCACATCTCCTTCAGCCACACCACTGAACTCAGCTGGACAGACCACCGCTGCATCCACTTCTCCTACCAGAAACCAGTCACTCACCACCACCGCACACAACCCCCCGACGCACCTGGAGCAAAATATCAACGGATCAACTGATTTCCACCCTCGCCCGGGCCCCACCCCCTGGGACCGCGGACCCCAACACAGCTGCCACCAACCTGCATCGCTGGATAGAAGACTGCACCAACACCCTCGCACCGCTCAAAAAAAAACCAAACACCCTCCACAGAATCAAGGCCAGCTGATTCACCCCAGACCTACAGGAATCCAAACGGCTATGTTGCAGAATGGAAAAAACCTGGCACCTTGAACCTACCAACTCCAACCACAACGTTTTCAAGGATGCCATACGCAAACATCACCAACTGATCCGCACCACCAAAAGGACCCACTTCAAAAACAGCATTGACACCAACGCTCACAACAGTAAAGAGCTCTTCGGCATCATCAAAGAGCTCTCCACTCACAGGACCTGCTCCAATGAACCCCCGCCATCACAGGAGTTCTGCAACTCACTCGCAACCCACTTCCATCGAAAGATAGAAGAAATGCACAACAGCTTCAACCCCCAGACCCACCAGCTGACTACAAACACCCAAGAACCCAACGCCCCAAGCAACACCCACCTCCTCAGCATGGAATGACTCCTGGTGGCCCACCTCCCTAGGATCCACACCCTCACCCACCACCCACGCACGCAACATGGGATTCATCTTGGACTCCACAGTCAGCATGACTCAGCAGGTCAATGCCGTCTCCTCTTCCTGCTACAACACTCTCCCCATGCTCCGCAAGATCTTCAAGTGGATCCCCGTCGAAACCAGGAAAACCGTCACCCACGCCCTGGTCAGCAGCCGGTTGGACTACGGAAATGCCCTATATGGAGGAACAACAACCAAACTCCAAACAAAGCTGCAAAGAATCCAGAACACATCCGCCCGCCTCATTCTTGACATCCCACGCCGCAACCACATCTCCCCCCACCTCAGAGACCTACACTGGCTACCAGTATCAAAGAGGATCACCTTCAAACTCCTCATCCACGCACACAAAGCCCTCCACGACACAGGTCCAGCCTACCTCCATGACAGACTCACCTTCCACATCCCCACCCGCAATCTTCACTCTGCCAGCCTCGCCCTCGCCTCCGTCCCCTGCATCCGCCGCACCACCGCCGGAGGACGATCCTTCTCTCACCTAGCCACCCAGACCTGGAACTCCCTACCGCTCCACCTTCGCCAGACCGAAGACCTCTTGACGTTCAGGAAAAGCCTCAAGACATGGCTTTATGACCAGTAGCTCCCCCACCCCTCCAGCGCCTTGAGACCCTAACGGGTTAGTAGTGCGCTTTATATATCCTTTGATTGATTGATTGATTATGGACTTGATGTTTCAAGAGGACCTCGAGCTGAGCCAGGCTTCAGGCTCGAGCTTTGCTCGAGCTTTTATTGGCTCGCCCACCTCTACGAAGTGCTGGTGGAAATCCCTGCCACATGTGATTAAAAATGAGCATGAAAGACAGAATCTGGCCATGGGTGACAGTAAAACATGAGAGTACTTGGTTCAAAATGGTGCGCTGGTGTTTTGAAAACAGGCTTGTATTCTCTAAAAAACATGAAAAGCCGGTATTTTGGGAAACAATGTTTTTTCTATTGTTTAGGTTTATTGGGCTTACTTATTGTAATACGTGTAATAGCACTATGTGGGAACTTAAAGAAATGGGCAGGCTCATATTGGAGACAAATTTACAGCTTTATCATGATGTGTTTTGTAGACTTATTGCTGGTCTTGGTCATTTATGAGCTATGTTTGTATTTTCATTTCAAGTGTGGTTTATTGTATCATCTTTATTGATAGCCTGTTTTTACATTAGTATTACTTTTAATTGAGGTCTGAGCATGTAAAATTTGTGTACCCTTTCTGATCCTGGAAGACTAATCTAATTAAGCTGAAGCACTGATTTATTGCTGTCTGTTGCATGTAATGATGAGAAGTGCTTATGTTCTAATTTTACATCCTGACTTGTCCAAATAGATTCTCATGCATAACATACTAAGAAACTACTTGGAAGTGGCATTCTTTGAAAATGAACAAAAGTATAACACAGAAGTGAATATAAATTCTGCATTTTGAAAAATAACAGCTGAAGTGAAATTTCATACTCAGACTTTTTAAAATTCCTCTAATAACAGTAGATCTTTTGTTTATGGAATGTGCTGAATAATGGATTTTTTTGCCACTATTTTTCCCAAGATTAACTTGGGAGAGTGAACCATCAACACTCCTGATAATGATAGAAACATTAGTTCCCGTTTAGAATGTCTAGATTGTAAGTAAGTTTGTATGCAAATCATTTGGAGAAATAAGACCTAACCATGCATTTAGGGCTTTAAGTGGGCAGGGTCCTTCTGGGTCTCAGACTTTGTAGCAATTAAAAATAGATATTCAAATATGTCCCTATCCGGTCTTATATTGATGTCCTTAACTTTACTACAAAAACAGTGATTGACTTCTGAACAATTAAGGTAAAAATAAATGAAAGGTTATTCATGTCAGCTACTTAGGTCCTGTTTATAGTTCACATGCTTTGTTTTCTTAGAGAACGCAAGATTAAGTAAGCTATTTCCAGTAGGTTGTGTTTCTGATTTTTTTTCTGTGTAGCATATCACTCTTATATGGTGTATACTTTGAACTTAGTCTCCTCCGGGTGTTTACAACGGGCCACGATTGAGATCTCTGGAGTAGAGGCTGAAGGCAGCAAGATTTTCTCACAGTGCATGGCAGTGGGTCAAAAAGTTGTTTAGAATACATGGGCATCCAATCATTGGCCTCTCCGCAAAGCACACCGAGCAATAGTGACATATTCAAGTTACAGCTGTGATTCTGTGCAAATATGTCTGGAGGAGGTACACAGTTGTTGAAATATTTACAAGGAAATAGTAAAAGAAAATGCGGTGCTTACAGGTGAGTGGGCGTGTTATGTGTTTAGGAGGTGGTAACTTGAAGGAGATGCTAGAAAGTACACTCAGGACAGGGCGAAAACAGGGTGCTGAAGGGGAAAGAGATTAGGTGTAAAACAGATGGATTAGATTTGTAGAGAAAAAGGGTGTACAGGTCTAACAGTGAATGGAACTGGAGTGATGAAATACTCTGAAGGCCTCAGTAATTATTAATTTATAGGCTCAATTTCAGAACTGAAACATTTTCAGTTTTATTTACAACAGAATAATTGTTGTTAACCATTATCTTAAACAGCTAACCACCACTGACTAAGTCAATAATCTTAGCAGGTTTTAGATGTATGTCAGTTGTTGTGATATGCACCTGGAAGCAACAGTTGAAGTTCATTAAAAAAAAAAGCATGAGAACTGTCATCCTTGATGTAATGGGGTGGGTCTAGTAAGTGTTGGGGCGGGATCAAAAGCATGGCTAAAAAGAACAAAATATTCTGTAGCTATTTTGTTGATCTTCCACCATCAGGTAACTGTATATAAAATAACCCACACCTTAAATGAAAAATAAATGAATGTTAAACTAATCAGTGAGAGATGCACTATTTTACGTTATGAAACCTCTGTTGGTTAAGGTGATGACTGCAGATATTTGTGTGTGTTACTAGAGAGACACAGAATTGAATTCTGGTTGGTGTAGTGGGGAATTGTGATGTGTGTTTTTAGTGTGATGAGTGTCCAGATTTTGTCAGAAAGCACTGTAAATATGCAAGTCATTATTTTAAGCTTGCATTACACACAGTATAAGATAGGCTGCCACAGAATGCGCAAAAAATGATTGAGGTATAATATTTAAAAAAGTGCTTTCAGAATAAAGATTTTAGAACCCACTGTGCACATTTTATGATGGTATATTCCAAGCACGCACTCCACAGATCAGTTGGTAACACCCTTGCAGAATTACTCAAAAGACTACATCTTTTCCCTTAGGAAGCTTCAGGTAAACTCAGCCACCTAAAGCCAATGTTGACTTCCAAGAACCCTTTACATTTGTAGATTAACTAAGTGTACACATTTACATTTCTTTCATCTACACCAATTAAGGAAGCCCTTATAACCCACTTAAAAATAATTGGTATACAGTGGGGATAAATACATGTACATTTCATATCAAAGTGAAAATATTACTTAATCACTAAACACATATTAATCATTTAATCATCATTCTTAATGCAAAATAACGTCAGTCTCCATTTGTCTCACTCTATTGTTACAAAAACATATAACCAATCAGACATACATTTAACATATCACATATATACAACATCTACAGATAAATATATATATACATCTAATCACACAGCACATAATAGCTTGACATATATTACTCGATAATGTGTGCTCAAAAAGTCTCTTGCACTAAAAGCTTCCAAACTAGTTTTTTTATATATCTATGGGCTGCTGAACCTTTTTCCAAGCAAGCAGTCTTCCAACTGAGGTAGTAGTGATTAATACCCTCACTCGTGGACACATATTCCTGTAAATTATATGCGGTATAATCCCATATCATAGTCTCATAAATCAAAAATTTGCATTAAGAATGATGATTAATTATTAATTAATTATATTTCTTTCAGGCAGCGGACACCCTGGCAAGAAGGCTTGTTCCTTGTTTAGCTGTCCGTCCAATCCTCAACTTCACAGCACTGGAGACTTCTTCGTGTTAGCTGAGACATCTCAACTTTAGGAATGAATCATCCAGGAACAGTTGCCTTCTAAGAAAAAGAAGGGGAACTGTTTTGTCAAGTTAAAAAACTATGGCCACATTGTGCCTCTCAGATCACTCCTACTTCTACCTCTGTCTGGAAGCAACAACAGGAAGCTCATAGAAGAACCAAAATACCAGTCAGGTGGCACACTTTGGAAATAACAGAGATGTGGTTTATTGCATTTACGCCACAGCCTTAAATACATAAGCCACGCTCCCTTTAAAGACCTCCTACACACTTTTTTCATCCCAATTAGAAGCCCTGCACTTTGTGCACAACTGCAAAGAGGGTGCAAGGGCAGCGAGTAGCTGCTTTACTACATCATGACATGTAGCATGGTGCAGGTGACAGAGGACCTGCAGTTTACAGGTGTTCCAGTGCTATGTTTCAAGTTGAGAAAAGAGTGGTGGACAGGTGTGAACTGCTCTGCTTCTCAATAGCCCGCAAAAAGGCTTAAAGCCAATGTGAAGTGTGAGAAAGCTCTGCCAGCACTCAGGTAAGAGCTGTCATCTGACCACAGACCTAGGAGGACAGATGCCATCTGACAGGTTCCTCTTTTGCCTGAAAAATGCTAGATATGGGTGAGCTGCTGAAAGCTCGAGACAGGCTCAAGCCTGAAGCATGGTTTGGTTTAGCTTGAGGTTTTGCTGGTATCTTGAGCCAATAATAAGCTGAGCTTTCATGTGCTTTCTGCCTGCCACCCCTCCTCTACCCAAGATGTGGAGTAATGGCCAGAGCTGCCGACTCAGGAACTAGGGAACCAGGTTTGAGTATCAGTGTCTGCTCAAAATCCTGTGACTCTGGGCAAATCACTTTGGCCCCCTTTTACAACTTTGGCAGTCTTTTCTGAAGACTGCTGTGGTGGTGGCCTCCAAAAGACCACCAGTG
This sequence comes from Pleurodeles waltl, assembly GCF_031143425.1. Classification (NCBI taxonomy): domain Eukaryota; kingdom Metazoa; phylum Chordata; class Amphibia; order Caudata; family Salamandridae; genus Pleurodeles; species Pleurodeles waltl. The sequence continues at coordinate 869,967,376 of NC_090450.1, forward strand.
TTGGTGGTCTCACGACCGCCGTGTTACGAGTCACAGGCAGAAGACCGCCCAAAAACAGGCACAAATCTGACACCGCCAGGCTGGCCGAGGGCCAGGTGGCGTGGTGGTCCCACTACCAGCACTGCCACGCCGACAACATTCCGCCCTCCATATTATGACCCACAAATCAGCACAGCAGTCCTTCAACGGCAGTTAATTATTGGTGGTGTGAACCTCTGCACTCAAAAAGTCACATCTAAAAGAACCCAAAGCCACACTGGACTGTACAAACACCCCACACCTGAGACACATACATACATCAGACACACCCACACACACCAATATAAAACACACTCCCACACATCCCACAATACTTTGCAAAAGGAACGATTCACAGAAAGACCAAGAAACTGCATATACACCATTGGCACACTCACCCGTCACACCCAGCACCACTGTACACAAATACCACAACACACTACCACACCAACCGAACCACCCACACACACCATCAAGCACCAAACACACCACCATTGCGCACAACACCCCCCACCTCATTCCACTCCACTACCACCATGTCCCCTCAAAAGCACCCACAATTCACTGATGAAGAGTTGAGGGTCATGGCCGATGAAATCATCAGGGTAGAGCCACAGTTGCTTGGAACACAGGTCCAGCAAACATCCATAGCCAGGAAGATGGAGTTATAGTGGAGGATCGTCGACAGGGTCAATTCAGTGGGAAACCATCCACACACAACGGAGAATATCAGGAAGAGGTGGAATGACCTGTGGGGGGAGGTGGGTTCCATGGCATCACTACACCACGTTGCCATCAACAAGACTGGCGGTGGGCCCCCAGAGTTTACATCATGGGGGGAGACGGTCTTGGCCATCCTGCATCCTGAGGGCCTGACTGGAATAACCGGAGGACCGGAGTCTGGTAAGTCACTAACACCCACCTGGCACCAACGACTCCTGTACAGCATGCGTCCCCACCACCCTATCACTCCCCAATTCAACCCACCTCTCACTTCCTCCTCCCACCCAATCACCCAATGGCCCTCCCCTGCAAGCCGCACCACCCCACTAACACCATCCCCACACAGTCCTCCCCTATTTCACAAATAGCACTCACAATCGCAAGCACCACAACTCCCACAATGCATCACTCCCTACACATGAAAAGCTACTAGCTCCACTTCACTGTGGAACACCTGCACCTAAAACCATCGCACCAGCTACAACAACTGGATGGTTTGACTGCATACCACTACATGGCAATGACAGCAATGCTATCCACAATCCGCAACCCACCATCGAACATGGAACCAATTCCTCAATCCATCACCCAAAACAATATCTGCAGTGCCGCATCTGTCATTGCCATTACGGGGAAGCAAGTGAAGCCACTGTTTTCACCAGAATATGACAGGAACAAGTACATCTCCACAATGTAACTCTCCCCCTCTCTATCCACATGTACCCCTGCCAGTGCCACCCTGCAGAGAATGCCAGAAACAGACAGCACTCCCCAGGATGAAGGTCCCAGTGAGGACTACAGCTGCTCTGGATGTCTGGACATTGATGACTTTCCAGGCCCATCTGGGACAACTGGCCAGACCACCACCACCAGCCTCACCCTGCCCACATCTGAGACCCCCACCCCTTTGGCAACAACAACAACACAGCCAACCCCTTGTCCCCAAACCTGTGTCCCAAGGACTGGCCAATCAGCCATGTACCCCACAGTACAGGGACCTGAGTCTACCTCTCACACCCAGGACGATGAAGGACCTGGTGTAACTGGGAGTGGGCACACTGTGCCAGGGGCACAGGCACAGGGGACCAGGGGCAGTGGGGGGGCACATGTGGGCCGAAGGATGGGGCCCCCAAGGGAGAGGACTGCCAGGAGGCCATCTCCCAAGTCCTAGGAGCATACCAGCAAACCCCGAGGACAAGATGGACCAGATACTCTCCACCTTGCAGGAGAACCAGAGGCTGCAGAGGGAATCCCACCAGGAGGCCATGCAGCAGTGGCAGGCTCACAATGCAACCATGGCCTCCATTGCAGGGGTGCTAAAAGAACTCACTACAATCCTGATTGCGTCCTCCTCCCACCAGCAGGCCCCTTCCACTAGCCACATACCATCTGTGCCATCCACTTCTGCCTCAGCTAGTGGAATGGAGGCCCAGCCTGAGGACCCACAGGCCACTAGCACCCCTCCCTCTGTAACTGAGGAATCCCCTGCAAACAAGGTCATCCATCCAGACATCCTGCAGGAGCTGATACCAAGACCATTGCCTGGGAGTGAGACTCTCCTGAACATTTTCCCTTGTGTGCCGCTGACACACCCTGTTGACTGTCCACTGTCATCTCTCCATTTTCCCAATGCCCTTGGATACTGGACCTGTACTACCTACCACAGGGCCAACTGCTCTGATGATTTCATCCACCATGACCCCACTCATCACCCACTGCACTTGTAAATCACAATAAACACCATTGAGCACAGCTAATGCTTTTGTGTTTTTATTGTAACATGTATGAATTAACTGTTGTACAATATGTCAGCTTACTTAAACCATTGACCTGTAAGAGTCAGTAAGATGGACAGAAGGGGAGCCAAGTGTAGCAAGTGTGGTTGGAGAACAGACTCATCCTCAAATCCAGTGTCGAGGGAGCCACTAATCAAGGCAGGAACCAGAGCAGCACCACCCAAACTACCCGCAAATACATCTAGGTAGGGACAACCATCAAGATAGGAGTCAATGTTGCCCAGTGAACACACATGCAGTACATTGTTGTCCTCCCTAGTGCGATGACCCAAGTGGCATGTGAACACAAGATGCCATAGCAGACTCACATTTTCAATAAATAAATTCCCAATGATCCATACCTCACAGTTCACAGTACCCAACTAAAGCCAAGTTCCACTGTCAACATGAGTCAGCTTCCATATCCATCCATTGTGTACAGTGAGGATTAGTTGCTATACGGTTAACACAACTGTGCTTGCCAGTCCTTTTGCAGTTGACACTCTATTACTGGGACCATACAACATGGCCAATCCCTTGCAGATGTGATGACAGCCAACAGCACAGTAAACATATCACTGACACATGAACAGTAACACCTCCCCTGATGGGCAATATGTTATTGCCACAAACCCACACAGAGGGATAGCTGCACTTAACAGCTCCACTGATGGCACACACCAGGAGGAGCTATGCCACAAGGCACACAGGAGTACAGTTCAGATACATGACACTTAACACATACCTGTAGGTCATTGGAAGTATTGTTGGATCAACTCTGTCCTAGAGTCAGCTACATCCTCTGCCTCTTCATCAGTGTCCATGTCACCATCATCAGCCACAGGGCCGGCTGCCCTCTCCTCAACATCCAGTAATGGTATGTGACGTCTCAGAGCCAGATTGTGTAGCATGCAGCTGGCAACTACGATCTGGCAGATCTTCAGTGGTCTGCAGAGCAGGGCATCTCCTGAGACGTGTAAACACCAATATCTGGCCTTTAGTAGCCCAAAGGTCCTCTCAATGACACGCCTCATCCTGCCATAGGCCTCATTGAACTGGTTTTCTCGATCTGTTGTTGAATATATCACTGGTGTCAGCAGCCACGGAAGGTTCGGATAGCCAGAGTCCCCTGTGCTCACAAAGATTGGACCTATCACAATACCGGTAGGGACACAGGGTAGAATGTGAAGAGGGGTGTCATTACAGTTGCACATATACTTTTGGATACATATCAAAGAGCCAGGCCCTCTCTCACTGTAGTTGCGCCATCATGTGTGACATTGCTGTTCCTCAAGGTGTACGAGTCATACACATATCCAGGAAACTTGACCTTCACTTGGGAGATGTATCGGTGAGCGAGACACACCACCTGGATATTGATGGAGTAAAAGCTTTTCTTGTTCCTGTACACTTGCTCATTGGCCCTAGTAGGTAACAGAGCAATGTGGGTGCCACCTATGGCCCCTATCACATGAGGGACATGTGCCACAGCATAGAAGTCAGATTTAACAATGGCCAAATCTACACATTGGGGGAAGCTGATGTAGCTGTCCAGGTGTTCGAGTGAAGCACACAGTACATCATTCAACACAATACTGAACATAGGCTGTGACATCCCTACTGCTAAGCCCACTGTCATCTGGAACGAGCCTGAGGTAAGGAAGTGTAGTACAGATAGACCTGTACTGTGGGAGGGATGGCATAGGGATTACGGCTGGCTGGCAAGAGATCCGGCTCCAACTGGGTACACAGTTCCATGATGGTCTGACGGTTCAGACGATAGGTCTGAATGATGTGTCTCCCAGGGTAGCAAGGTCGACTAGCGGCCGGTACACGGGTGCATGTCTCATTCTCCCCATTGCACGATATCTAAATATGAGAGAGAGGAAAAGCCACATGTTGATGTCGACATTTCAAATGCCACCTAACACTATACATGTAGCTTGGTTACACACATTTGGTTAGGCCGTCTATGAGGCAGCAAGTGACTGCACATGTTGTGTCATAATTATCATACACTAACTACACTATCCATGACTGTCACATGTGTGAAGCTTGCTTTGATATGTGTACATGGCTAATCTATGCACCTCACTAAAAATCATACATGACGTACTTAGTAGTCACCTACAATCCACTAGCTACATGTAAAATGGCAGCCGCCTGTTCTGGAAGCACAGGACAGATGGAACTGACATAATTCTGCCGGCGTTAGTCATCATGGCAGTAGGCAGTTGCAACCGCCGTGCAACTCCGCGTTAACTGTCATGTACTCAGCGGCTGTGACTACCATTTTATGTTACATAGCTCACTTGACTCCGGACACTTGTGCAGGCAAGACCTCCACTGCATGAGCTGCTGTGTTCTGTCTCTGGAAGCCATTATGCCATGTCCTGCAGGAGATAGGGCCCCTGCCTTCACCCAGTAGGAACTGGGGAAGCTTGTGGATGGGGTCCTACGCCTGTATGGACAGTTGTATGGGGCACCAGAGCAGCAGGTGAGTCCAATGTTCCTGTCTTGCCTGATGGTGATGTGTGTGGGGTTGAAAGGCGTGGAGACGATGCACACAGAGTGGATGCATGAAGATGGCAAAGGAGTAGGTGCGGAAATGATGTAAAGACATGTTTGTGTGGTCATGAGATGTGTCTGATGTGTGAAGTCCACTGCTGTTGCTGTGATGCCACTCTACATGACTTTCTCCTTCTGTCTGTGTCACCCATGCAGATCAGCGCCCATCAGAAGAAGGGGATTTGGAGTGCCATTGCCAAGCAAGTGCAGACCCTTGGGGGTGACGCCCCGTGAAGCACCCACTGCAGAAAGCAGTGGGAGGACCTCAGACGCTGGGCCCGGAAGACTGCGGAGGCCCAGCTGGGGACGTCCTCCCAATGAGGGAGGGGTGCCAGTCAAACCCTGACCCCCCCAATGGCCTGCATTTTGGTGGTGGCCTACCCTGGGGTGGATGGGCGCTTGAGGGCAGCACAGCAGCAACAAGGGGGTAAGTACACACTCATACCTCCCTAATGGTAGGCATGGATGGGTTTTGGTAGCCTACTCGTGGGTAGATGTAGTGTAGATCATTGGTAGTTGCATATCGGATAGGGGTATGAGCCACCATGGCTGGATTTGTATTGTTATGTGTGCCAGAACCATGCAGACAGTGACTCATGATGGTCGGAACTTCAGTATTGGATATTGCCTCCTGACATTTGTCATCTTTTGAGTAACCAGCACCTTTCATCAGCATCAGTATACCTAAGGTGTCAGGGCATTGCCAACAGAAATACTCAGCCACTATGACAGTGGTAATTGGTGTGATCTTAATCAGCTGCCTCAGACTGTAGGTGTAGATTGATGCAGGGGACAAAATGTTACTGGCCACATTGTTTATGGATTACTTGGCATGCTACCTTGCCATGCAGGAATTGGTAATGTAAGGAGTACAGGGTAGGTCTGTGTAAATGACCAGTACTGTGCTTACTGCGTATTTTCTGACCCTTCATGTAGTCAAAGGTGCTAATGCTCCCACATTAGTTGGATTAGTGTGCATAGCTTCTGTTTCCCCTCTGATTTCCCAAAGTTGAGCATTTCAGTGTAAAGGCATGCAATGACATGGCATACCAACAGATTTTTTAGGTTGTCAGTCTGTGTGAATGATGTGTAGGTATTGACCCGTGGCACTGTTTCTTTCTCTCCCACTCTCTCTCCCTCTCCCTCTCCGTCTTTGTGTGCATCAGCATCATCAGGCAAAGGAGAAGGGGCACTGGCAAGTGAGGAAGCAGCAGCCCACGGGACCGAGGAGGCTGACACCAGTGGAGCTGAGGGGACCAGTGGGACGGAGGGTGAAGGGAGTGCCACGGGGGAGACCAGATCTACAACATCCTCTTCGGATTTCTCCTTTGATGGACACTCCCTGGCGGTAGCAGACCCATCTGGGACCATCCCAGCACCATCCTTGTCTGCCACACCCCTTACCAGCACCACCCTCCCTGTAGCTCCCCACCCAGTTGCCTGTGCACATTCGCCCAGGAGAGTGGGCGTTTCCTTCGCCGCAGGCACCTCTGCCCCAGTCAGATCTACTGCCCTCAGTGAGGAGGCTATTGACCTCCTGAGGTCCATCTCTGTGGGACTGTCAATCATCGTGAATGCCATCCAGGGTCTGGCATCACAGATGCAGCAGACCAATGCCTTCCTTGGAGGCATTCACAGTGTGCTGACTGGCCTGCCTCATTGACGGTAGCCAGTGTCCCTTCGTCTTCCGTCCCCCCTCCAGCTGCTTATTCCCAATCACACACCCTTCTCCCCACACCCACCCAGAGCACACAGTCAGACCAGCATTCATCCACGTCATCAGACACAGTTCACAAAGACAAACACAGGCACCACAATTCCCACCACTGCCATGCACACAGACAACCGATACATGCAGACACAACAATATACACTCCTTACACAGACTCCCCCACTACCTCCTCCCTCACGGACATGACACCACTCACACCTGCCTTCACCACATCAACACTCCCAGATCCATCCACAAGTCCCCCCATGCCCACCATCACCACAATAGCAGACCTGCATACATCCACCCTATTCACCACATGCGCACTCACCACAGCTACCAACACCCCCACATGCAGTACAACCACCTTACCTGCAGGAACCACCCCAACAGACACTCACACATCCACTCTGTCATCTCCCTGCATTTCTTCCCCCCCTCCTCCCAAGACACCTAAATGCCCGCACTCACCCACCCAACATACACCTAGCACACACATGGCTTCCACCACGCACCTGCACCCAAGGCACCTATCAAGACACACCTCTCAACCACTCACTGTCCCTCCACTCCCACCCTTTTTTCCCATGACCACCCTTGTGTCCCTAAAAAATGATTCCTTTATGAGTTTTCCCTGTTCCCTCCCACTAACCATGTCCCTGTTTCTCCCAAGCACCCTCAGCCCTCCCCAAACCCAGTCTTTCCTCCTCCCACTCCTTCCATGGCACCCCTGGTACTGCCCATGCCCCTCCCCCTCTCCCAACAATGACTGCCACCCCTCCAAAAGGCAAGGACGCTCCTCCAAAGGGCCATATGAAGGGGAAAGTCCCCCTCCAAATCAAGATCTAAAGAACCCCCTCCCAATTCCAAACCAATGGACCCCCCAAATCCAAACCTAAGGAGCCCCTCCCAAACCCAAAACAAAGGACCCCCCTCCAAAACCCAATCCCCCCATCTCACCCCCCCATCGCCCCTGAGGTGCCTGAATGCCCCGTTGATGCCCTGCCATGTGGAGACCACTTTGCAGTCAGGAGTCAAGTTGGGGCCAGAAACTCAGCCCAGTGTGTCTCGGGCAATGGATACTTTTGGACTGGCCAGTAGGTCTATGATGTATATACTTTATTTATATTTACATGAAGAGATGAGTTGAATATATCTGCACCAGTCACCCGTTGGTGTTGAGGTTTACATACTTGTCCTGCCTTTCCTTCCAGGTGTATGTGTTGTATATCTGTGATTTAGTGTGTGTCTTCTGTGTATGTGATGTGTTTGTGTAGCAGCATGAGTTGTGTGGGTGAGTTGTGCTATAGACTTGTTGTGATGTGTTGTGTGGCATTGTGTGGTAGTGGTGTGTGTGTTGTGATGCATCTGTGATGTAGCTTGTGTGTTGAGTGGATGTGGCGTGTGATGTGACATGTTGTGTGGCAGTGTTATTGTTTGTATTGGTTGTGTGCTGTTGTTATGTGTTGCTGCCAGTATATGTTTTCCTGTGGAGGTGTGTGTTGTGCCTCTCTGCCGATGTGTCTATGTGGTTACGATGGTGTTGTGGTTGTGTGACTCGGTGGTGTTGTGTGTGGATGTGTCTGACAGTGGCGGTGATGTGTGTGGCAGTGTGGAGTGTGTATGACACGTGTATGTTTGATGTGGTATTTGTTGTTTGTGCGTATGTATGTAGATGTGTTTGTGTCTTGGTACGGGTGTATGTTTACGTGTGTGTGGGGGCGTGGCTCACTGTGGCGGGGTTGTTTGTTGTGTGGGGGTGTGTACTAATGGCCTTCCCTCCATTGTGTGCTAGGTGTGTATACTTACAGGTGTTTTACTTGTCGCTGGTTCTGGAGTTGTATGGCCAGCAGGAGCAGTGGGAAGATTTACAATTTTGGTTCCATGGCGGCTGCGGACCTGTCTGTGTTCCTGAAGGTGAGTGTCTCCTTTTATGTTGCTTGTTTCCGCTAGGCTTTTCATGGCGGTGAGCCCGCCCCGGAGATCGTGGTGGTGTACTGGGTTGTAATATGGTCGGTGGAAACATGCTCCCCGCCGGCCTGGAGATGCCTACCCCCAGCCGTTGATGTCCACCCGCAGTGGTGGTACTGATGATTTTGGCTGTGTTCTGTTGGGAACATCGCCATGGTCATAATATGGCAGTCTTCTCCGCCGGCCCAGCGGCAGTGCAACCGCCATCGCCACTGCGGTGGTCCTCGGACCGCCAAAGTTGTAATGAGGGCCTTAATCTCCCCATGCCTATAAATAATTAATGTGTCCTTGTGTACTGTAACTGGTGCTCATTTTAAGCCCTCCGATATCCTTGTATTGGGTCCACACTACATAAAAACTGAAGAAAAAATGCACAAAGAGGCAAGAAGAATGGGTTACTTAAGGAAAGGCAAATAGATACCCATTTACTGGCTGATTTGTAAATCCTACTTAAATTGTGTGATCTTAAGCAAATATTGTATTTACCAAACCTCTTTTATCTTCATTTTTGTGTATTAAATCACTTTTAAATATGTAAATTCAGAATACCAGCTGTACAAAACCTTTTATGCTTGATTTAATAGACTACATAATGTTACTTTTTAATAATCTGATCCATGTGCATGGGCAATATGACAACAGTCTTACCTCTTAATTCACCAATGGTTCATTTTTAGCAATTATTATTTTTAGTAAATACGTCTCAGTGCAGTAGTATAAAATTATGTATTAATGTCAAAGTGTCCACGTTAAAGAAATACACTTTGAATTTTGAAGAGACTTCATATTTTACGTGATGTTTGTTGCATAATGTTCATAGCTTGCATTTTCAGGGCTCAGTTCGTGTACTCAGTTCGGCCCGGCTTGACTCTTTCTGTTAATGTGTTGGCTCGCCCACCTCTACAAAGTGCTGCCACCCACGGAGCAGCTCATAGTTCTTCAGTTGTGAACTGAGCTCCGGAGAAAGCTGTGAGCTGACCCACTGGTCTCCGTCCTGCAGCATTATCAGCTTTTTACGGGCCATGGAGGGCAGGGCATCTGGCAGCAGCCACTTCCTTTTTAGGTTTTGAGGCGCTGCTTTTCCGACGTGTTGGCATGGGTCTGTGCTTTTAACGACACCCACCTAGGGTGACCAGACGTCCCGTATTTCCCCAGATTTCCCCGACAGTCCTGGTTTTCAGAGGACTGTCCCGGGGTCCTGACGCTTTTGTTCATTTTAAATAAATGCCCCGGTTTTTGGGGCAAAGGTAAAGTTAATCTGTGAACGCTATGTTAATTTTAAATAAATGTCCTGGTTTTTGAGACAAAGGTCAGGTGTGCCTGCGAGGCAGAAGTGAAAGGCGTTCTCTCCTTTCACATGCAGCTCTTAAGTCTTAAATAACTGACAAAGTAATTTATTGGCTTCTGCCTGTCTGCTGCTGCCTGCTCACATATACACACACACATTTACAGGACAGTTCATAAATAAAAGTAAGACTAAGGGCTTAAGTCCTACTTTTATGTCTGACCTGTCCTGGTTTTTCCTTGTCAAAATCTGGTCACCCTACGTCCACTGCATGCCCATTACTATCACTGGTTTGTGAGGTTGCCTTTCAAAAATACTTTCTTTTTGTTGGGTAACTGCTTTATGTTTGTCCCTTGTTAGGGCGGTTTTGTTACCGCCTTGACGATCGACCCTGTTACATGGATAATTGCATGTTTGCCAATAACTTTGACTACGAGCGAACTTCTTTTTCCTTTTGTGTGTCTCCTGCACGCTCATGGCGGAGGTTTGAATCAGCTTGCTTATGTGAAACTGTTTTACTTTTTAGGGTCGAGCCTGCGTTGCATGAGCTCGCGCATGCGTATCGCAGCGAGACGCTTTAGTTCTTAGAAAAGGGCTCGGAGCCCTGTCGGCATCACGTCAGTGTGTTTCATTGCTTCGTGGGCTTGCCTAGTAAAATCTGCTTGCTTTCATTAGTGGAAGGCATGCACACGTCATGCCTTTTCCGGTGGTTAACCCTCCTCGAGCGCAGCGACCAAGTACAGAAAACATGCGAGGCTCGCTGTTTTCTGTCGGATCGTGGACTACTTTTTCCTCTATTTTCCTAGCGCGATTTCGCTTGGCAGAAGTCGAGCACTTTACACAGTTAATTTCACTTTTTTGGGTTACGTACATAAAAGCACTTTTGCCGATAGATGAAAAGTCGGGTTAGGAGTTTACAATGCGATCAGCTCTAATATGAGCAAACGTGAGACCCGTTGCATTGCAAATGCTTGTTATATTCAGTTTGTGTGGCAAGAAAAGTCCAGTTAGTAATTTATAACACTAATAGCTTTAACTCGAGCAAAAGCGAGACCCATTGCATTGCACATGCTTGTTTTCATTTTTTAACTCCACTGCGCGCTTTGGGCAAGGTGAGGGTGGGAGTTGGGGGAAATCTATCCCTTGTCATCCTTGGGTGCAATAGGGCACAGAAGATAACCGCCCTTGGCGATCCGGAAGTAGTTAGAAAATGGTGTCCCCTTGCGTAGGACAAGGTGGGGTGCTTTATTCCCCTAATGACCCTCTCGCCATTGAGCAATATGAGGAGTGGCTAAAAATACCCCTGCCAATTGTTTTATTTGCGGGCATCAGGAGAGATAAAAAAAAACGTTACACCCCCACCCTACGTCCTTATGTAAATGGAAGTGGGGGAAACGGGCCTTCACTCCTGTGCAGTTTGGGCAGCATTTCTTTTCCAAAGAAAGTGGAGGTTTGAAAATACAGTATGTTGGGGGGCGTGGCCAAGATGGCGACCGGAGCGGCAGCATAAACTGCAGCTCCGATCCCTGGCCCGGTAAATTATCCTGTTGGAGGCGCCCGGGCCCCCCCGAGAGCGGGTCCGACTGCCGCTAAGAGGGCTGCCCGGGGGCGGCATCGTTAATCGCGGCCGGAGACGCGCTACTTGCATGGCTGGCGATCGGCTGGATTGAGGCCGTGATCGCGCTGCAGACAACGCGCTCGCGGCGAGCGCTACATGGAACCACCCGCGACCCGGTCCCAGAACACGGGTTCGCGTTATGCTGAGGCGACATAGCACCTTCGTTTTTACCCGGTGGTGAGAGGCGCCGGGGTGCGCGCTCTGGAGGGGCGGTGCCGTCCAGACCACCTACGGTACAGCGCCATCTTAGCGAGATAAGCCCTGCCGGAGCAGGCTTACCTGTTTTACTCCCGGTGAATGGGGCTTCCCGTACTGTGACTCTCCTGCTGTTCTGCGGTAACACACCGTTCCGCGGCCGTCCTGGAGGTCGGACCGCACGGAACACGCCTCCTGTTGGTGTGGCCTGGGGATTGCGCCGCATGCACGGAAGGCGCCATCGTGAACTTTACGCGGAACTGTGCTGGCTGGAATTTATTTTATTCACTGCGGCGAAGCCCCTCGGGGGCCGAATCCTGTCAAGGTAGGCCCTCCCCGCACCATAATCATCGAGATGAGAAGCCGGTGTGGATGTTCTGGTTTCCTCTGCCCACCCACAGCTGCATAGCGCCCCGCGCTCTGGCTACTGATTAATCCATCGCATCAATAGGCCCAACAGGCGGCGGCCAATACGTAACACCTCTGCATCCTTTGCAAACAATAGTGCCTAACTCTGCCATAAAAGGCCCGCTGGCGCGTGGGTGGCGCTGTGCAATAGCGCGTCGCATCGGGGCACGCACCCCGTAAACTCACTCTGTGTTGTCGCTGTGGGGCGGCATCGACCTGTGGCATCCCTGCTCCCTGCACGGAGCAGTCCGGGAAAACAGGCTCACTAAATAACTGGCTCCAGTGTCGCAGGCCACGTTGGATGATAAATTGTGGCCAACTAAACGTACTGAATCAATGCGGATTGCTACACCAGCACAGGGGACCACAGCCGCAGCCCCTACTGTACGTATCCTTGTCCTGCATTGGCCCGTGCTTCACTTCTGGGAGACCGAGGCATTAGGAAGTCAGCTATCTGGGAGAGGGGTAAACACATAATGGACCTGGCTGTTTATAAGGGAAGTGCCTATTGATGACAGTTACCGTGTGGTAGTGCGCACACGCATGAATCATCCCTCTTGGGACACTAGTTCCCATGTGCTGCTGTAACTTCTGTCACAATGCACAGCGTATTGCTCCCTATTCCACCAGTCTTATAAATTCATACCAGCCCTGTCATTATTAAGTGACACAAGTGATAGCAAAAATACCATCCAAAGCCTTGCTTGTTCCTGGCCTTGCTCCTTTTCAACGTCTAGGCTCGAACTGGCGCGACACTTGACTAGATCGTGCATACTGCTTCGCGTTTTCTCAGCACGCTAACGTCTAAGAGCTCCTGTACTTGCCAAATGGTCAAACCAAAAATCCCACGTGCACCTCTGGGCAAGATGGAACACGCCACCTCATCCTCCTCAGAGCCCTACGCCAACACACAAGTGGCACTTCAGAAACTAGAATTGACCCTACAATCACACACATCACAATTCGAAAAGATACTACAAGCCATTCTAGACACTAAAATTACTCTGGAAGCTAAAATAGGTTCGGTAACAGAAGATCTTAACATACTTCGCACTGACCAACACGCATTGGCAGATAGGGTATCGGAACTTGAAAGAGATACTGTGGCTATCCCCCGCTCTGTGAAAGATCTCCAATTGCAACTAGTTCACTTATCGACAGAGGTGGACTCTTTAAAACGCAGAGCTGAGGATGCAGAAGGCAGATCTCGCCGCAACAATATCCGTATGGTGGGATTCCCCGAGCGTGCCGAGGGCCTCAGTGCTGAACTATTTATAGAGAAATGGCTTACTGATACTATTCTGAAGGATAATATCCCGAAGTTCTTTTCTGTCGAAAGAGCACACAGGATCCCTGCCAGGCCTCCCCCTCCTGGCTCACAACCACGTCCGCTTATAGTAAGACTCCTTAATTACCGTGACAGAGATCTTATCCTACAGGTATTCCGCAAATCTGGCCCGGTAAGCTTCGAAGATGGTGTGATTACAGCCTACCCAGATTTTACAGCAGAAGTACAGAAGAAACGCAACTCTTTCTACCATGTTAAGGCGTGTCTCCGAAAACACAACATCAAGTATGCGCTGTTGTTCCCTGCCAGACTCCGGATACAAGATGACACTCGCACACTCTTTTTTACCTCTCCAGAGGACGCCTGGACCTGGCTACATGCCAAGGGGCTAGCCGATCCGTTAGACACAAATGCTCTGGGAGCCGATAGACCCTCCTCCACGTCAGGTCGCAGACAGCGCAAGAAACAAGGCGCGAAGCCCTCGCCTGAACAAGCGCAAACTGAACGCTCCCGACTTCTGCGAGCCACATCCAGATTTGTTAACGCGTCACCTACTGCCTCCTCTACACAAGCGGACGTTGAGCAGGAACAGGATGCAAACTCTGACTCAGCTGAATCCACACGTGGCCCTACCCTCACACCACGCACAGCAGATGATGTCTGCTAAACAGCTGGGCCCTACTGGTTCTTACAGATCGTGGACAGTATCACAATACTATTACACCTCCTTCTGAGCGCCATCGGCATCCACCTGCTATGCCGCGTGATTCGATTGTGCCCCTGGGCGGCACACTCTTCACCACAAGTGAACAGGGCAAGGTAAACCCTAGACTCTGTATCAATGCTGCCCGACACCCCCCTGCTCCATATGGACCATTCTCTCATGCCAGCAAATGCTGGAATAGATTTCTATTTTTCAATTCAGTTGTTATTGTGTGTTGTTTTAGTGTGCTCCCTTTTATTTAATCGTTGGTTTTATCACATGTTAGTTAATTGCAAATGCAGCAGCAAATGTACATGTCATGATTATCATAGCAATAGGACTGCAGCTCGCAATGTCGCTGGTGTGGGTCGCCCAACCTTAGTGTGCGCATGTCACAATGTTTTTATGTCATGGTCAGCAGACAATCATTCCCTTGGGCATACGAAGACCACAACAATATCATGGCCACTCAAACTCATCAGAGTATAGCAAAATACAAAGTGCTCACATGGAATATTAGAGGCATGGCAACCCCACGGAAGCGTCAGAGGGTTTACGCCTTTCTTAACAGACATCAGATACATATAGCATTATTGCAAGAAACACATCTCTCTAAAGCTACGCTAGAAAACACACGCTCAAAATGGAAGGGGCAATTGCATGGCACAACTTCTTCATCATTTGCCCGTGGGGTAGCGATTTGGATCGCCCCCGGGGTTCCATTCACTGTGTCTCGCACACAATGTGACTCAAATGGTCGCCACGTGATAGTTGAGGGCATACTAGATGGATCCCCTTTAGCCCTAGTTGCACTGTACTCCCCAAATGCAGACCAGCGAGATTTCCTATCTACACTTTCAACCGGCAACCTTAATGACCCTACGTTGGAATGCGTTTGGGGAGGAGACTTTAACAGTGTCTTAGACACTCAAAAGGACCGCTCGTTCCCCCCGCTTACCTCAGCTCCTTCCAATCGTGCCTCTCAAGCACTAGCAAGCTGGACTTTAAACAATGGCCTGAGCGAAGTATGGAGGACGGCCCATCCTGCCCAACGGGAATACTCTTATTATTCCCCTGTACATAAGCTGTATACCAGAATAGATATGGTTTTTGTATCTGCAACAGTGATTCAGAAGGTGTGCGGATCTGAATACTTAGCGCGCACTATATCAGATCATAATCCTTTATGTGTAACAATAGCTTGGGGTCACATGCACACCCGCATACCAACGTGGCGTTTACAGCCGGAAGCCCTTTTAGATCCCCCCTTTCAAACAGAGATAGCTAAAATATTAGCTGATTATTTCCTGCTAAATAAAAACTCGTCATCATCCCGCTCTATAGAGTGGGATGCCCACAAAGTGGTGATAAGGGGACACTGCCTTGCAGCCACGGTAGGGGTGAGAAAAGTACTCACTAAAGAGCTACAAACATTAGAGGTAAAAATCCGTAATGCGGAGGCTGCGGTTGTTGGGGACGAGTCCATACTAACAACACTGAATTCGCTCAGGGCCGCTCATAACGAAGCAGATACTATGCTAGGCAAACATGACTACAGACATTATATAACAAGACAGCACGCTGAAGGAGACAGATCCGGTAGATTGTTAGCTTGGCTGACTCGACAGCCCTCACAGCCAACGCCTATCGGCGCGATACGTTTAAACCCCAACGTTATCGTTAACACTCAGTCTGGCATTAATGAAGCCTTTTTCACATATTATCGTACACTTTATACGTCTCCTCCCCCTCCGCCGGAATCACACCTAACTGATACACTACAACTTGTCTCTCGAAACCAACTTATCCTCGATAACACCCATATTCTAGATGGCCCCATTACCATTGAAGAACTGCGCTCAGCTTTGGCACAAATGGCGCGCAGTAAAACCCCCGGATCGGATGGACTCCCGGTGGAATATTTTAACTCTCATGCGAGTCATCTCCTGCCCCCGCTCGTAGAAGTGTTCAATGAGGCGTACCATAATTTGCAAATGCCAGACTCTTTGCGCGAAGCTTTAATAGTGGTCCTTCCAAAAGCTGGTCGAGACCCACTTGATGTTAAATCATACAGACCGCTCTCCCTCCTAAACACAGACTGCAAATTACTAGGGAAAATATTAGCGAATAGGCTCCTCCCCTACCTACCGAGTCTGATACATCAAGACCAGTCCGGCTTTATCCCCGGCAGGAGCACCTTCCTAAATATTAGGAGACTGCTTCATATAATGCATAACAACACAAACACCGAAGCGGTCGCCCTCTCCCTAGATATTGAAAAAGCGTTTGACACACTAAGCTGGAATTATCTTATTTGCACACTCAGGGCGTTCGGCTTCGGACCTGGCTTCATAAACTGGATCAGGACGCTGTACTCTAAACCCACAGCACGTGTAAAAAATGGTCGCATTATCTCCGAAGCATTTGCCATAAGTAGAGGCACCAGACAGGGTTGCCCATTATCCCCCTTGCTGTTTGCCATTGCCATGGAGCCACTGGCAATCAAACTGCGTAGCTTCGCGCATATGTGGGGTATCCCACATATCTAACACCTATCATATCATATCTCTATATGCAGATGATGCCCTGATTTATCTGCGTAATCATTCTACCTCCATGTCAGAGGTGCTGAAATTGCTGGACTCCTTCGCCCTCGCCTCTGGACTTCACGTCAACTGGTCCAAATCCAGTATTTTTCCTCTTATCTCCATTCCGACTGATGCGCATATAACACTTCCGCAATATAAACTACCGTGGTCATATACAACCATTAAGTACCTCGGGTGCAGATTTACCACTCTGTTACAGATTTAAAAGAGGGCAATATTGACAGAGTGGTGAGATCCACTCGCGGCTCGATACCATTCTGGAGCTCACTCCCTTTATCCCCGTTGGGCCGGGTAGCAATAACCAAGATGATTATCCTCCCGAGGTTCCTATATTATTTTACTGCCCTGCCAGTGTGCCTGCCACGCTCCTTCTTTAATAAATTACATTCAATATTAACCGACCTACTCTGGGGCAAAGATAGACGTAGAGTAGCGTTGACCATAACACAACATCCGCAGGAAATGGGCGGGTTGGGCATGCCTAACCTCGAAAGATACTACGCGGCCGCTCAACTGTCGTGGCTGGCTGGATGGCTGCATGATGCCCCTTCCGCTGAGGGCGCACTGCTGCAGTCATGTATGGCCCCCAAGGGGCTGCTGCTCACATTGTTATCTACCCCTCACTCCTTACCCTCGAAACACATACTGATGGAAGCAGCTCGCTTTTGCTGGTACAGATATGTCCATGGCAAGTCCCCCTCCCCCCCTTACTCACCCTTGATACCGCTGTTTCAATTGCCGGGCACCCAAATTATTTCAATACATCATAACACACGGGATATAAATACACTGAAGGTGGGCGATCTATACTCCCATTCCGCGCTGTACTCCTTTACGGAACTGGTGTCTGCCGGGGTGATGCACAATGGGGCCTTTTTGACATACAGCGCCATTAAACGACTGCTAAACAAGACCTGGGGCCTCGGCAATAATGTACCCCCTGAGTCCCCATTATTCACTACTATCCTTACAGTAGGTAGCGCAAAAGGTACCATAACTAAAATATACAAAATACTATTAGCAGCAGTTTGCACTACCCTGCCGCACGCTAAAGCACGCTGGGACATGGTCCTTCCTACGCCATTACCACTAAGAACCTGGACCGCAGCTCTTGCAACAATCAAATCAATATCCCGTAATCCTCGCTTACGCTATACCCAATTTAATTATATTCACCATGCTTATTTATCCCCAGCCCGCATTCTAAGAATATACCCGAACACAACTCCGTCGTGCCCAAGATGTGCTACCCCGGCAGCTGACTTTTACCACATGGTTTGGAGTTGTCACTCAATAAACTCAGCCTGGCACCGAGTTACAAACGTTACAGCAGACATCTCATCCCTCGCATTATCCCCCATACCAGAGTCCTGCTTACTGGGCATACGTCACCGCACTAAGGGAGATAAACAGACACACAGATTCATAGACTTAGCGTTTGTTGTCTTCAAACGTCTGATTGCAACACATTGGAAGGCTCCACATGTTCCGTCCCTTTCGGTTTGGCTGCGCGACTTACATAGTCGCTCGCAGGCCGAGGCGCAGACACTTAATCTATTGCAACGTAAAGGTCTCATCGAAGTGGGCCCTGAAGTCTGGAATACCTTTGTGGTGGCAATAGAAGTGCGTGATGACCTTCACCCCCTGTGAATAGTGCAACATACACAAATCTTACAGCAAGGTGGATACGATCAGCAGGATACTTGAACTGCCTCAATCTTAATTATAGACATTGCTGACACTCTCATTCTAATCCTCAAAGTATTAACCTAACAAACCAGGCTGTTTCCACTGCGTACAAGACTCTACGCAGGTCAAACCCAGTTCGATCAATGCCAATTAGGCTCAGCATCCAGCTGAACCCCACAAAACACAATCCTTGCCCCACCTCTGTCCTTCGATCTAAACACACTTACATATATTAGCTGCATTCCTTCCTCTAGCCTCTCCCTACCTCGGCTTGAGGTTGCAAATATTATCAATGACATTGGTCGTGCTTAGCTGCATTGATATTCGGCAAGTAGTTGCCGCACAGTATTTAAGCTGTATGTTTCCTTTTTTCTTGCTCTGTTGGCATTATCCTATGTTTGTTTATAATTTGATTTTTCTCTTTCTCTTTCATACCAGTTAATATGCAAAGAGGCTGTGCAAGATTATTTATGCAAGCAAATAATTCGATAAATTGTAAACAGCCAATGTACTGGTATGTGAATGTTATGTTTAATAAACAGATTTTTTAAAAAAAAAAAAAGAAAATACAGTATGTTTTCAAACCAAAATTGCCAATTCTGCAAAAATGTTACCATTGGTGGTAGAGGGACCACGACAAACACAGAGATTTGGGCAGGAAAAAAGAGATAGGGGCAGGAGGACAGGGACATTAGGTCAGGCAGGGGCATGTGGTCAGAGATGGACGGAGATAAAAGCATGGGGACAAAGGCACATGCAGAAGGTGCGAGAGAAATATGAACAGAAGCATTCAGGGGAGGTGTGGAGAGACAGGCAGAGGGAAAATGGGCAGAGAGAGACAAGGGCATGGGGCGCGTACAGAAAGACGGAAGGGACAGGGACAGCGCGACAGGTAAGGACAGGGAGAGCCACAAGCGGTGGGACACAGGGTCGGAAGTCGGGACAGAGAAAGGGTTCCTGGAGAGCGAGAGACCTAACAGTACGCCCTGTTACTGGGTGGGTGTTTCAGGAGGGTTTTCTGAGGGATGTGGATTCAGCAGGTGGTGTGTGGACGGGTCACGTGACACAGGGGAGCAGTATCACCTAGAGAGAAGTGTCAGGGTGGGGACTCTGCCTGCGTGTGGGGATGCGGTGGGAAGGCGGTTGACCCGTGGGACCCTATTTGCTAAGAGTAGTCACCGTGGGAGAGGCAGGCGCTTCCTGCTGGCTGGGGCTCTGCTCTGGAGACAGGCCTGTGTTTGTCGGGGGTCTGTCTGCCTCTGAAGGCGTGGTGTGTTTGCTCAGGAAGCAGGAGGTGGTCTGCCGGTGGTGGGGTGAGGGAAGGGAAGTTTAGCAGTAGGTCGGCGGACTGAGGCACGTTACAGACGGACTGAAGGGAGCTCCCAGGGCACGGCAGCGGCATCAGAGCCTCCTCCCCTGACACACCACAGGCCGGCAGTGTGCCAGCCTGAGCCGGCGGAGCTCCCCACCAAGTCTCGGCTCACCGAGGAGCAGCATCGAGCCAGCCTGGCGTCCGGGGGTAGATGGTCAGGACTCCGGAGCCCGCAGCACCGGTAAGGAGCAGCTATTGGAGGTGTGGGTACCGGGTAACCAGGCGGGCCAGCCGGCGAGCGCTCTAGTGAAGTGAATGCTTTGTTTTCAGCTGCTTATAGCTTGGCCCTTGGGATGCAGGTGTTCTTTGGATCAGTGACTCCGTTTCCAATGTCTGATTTCACGTGGTGTGTCTGCCTTTTCAGCGGTCCCAAGCCAGGATAGTTTGTCGCTCCATCTCGTTGGCGAGTCAGGGATTTGGACGCAGCGTGCACTACAAGTGGCCGGGGAGCTGTCCTTCTCACCCAGTTATTGTGTTCTGTGCCCAGCCCTGCAGGCTTGGCACTGGTTGGACTTTTACTCACGTCTCTCTCTGGCTGCTGCTGCGATGTCAGTCGTTCGTGTGTTGAACCGTGACAGCTTCTAAGCCGTGCAGAACGGTAGAGAGTTTGTACATGTTCTGCTGTAGTGTATGTTTTATAAATACCCCGAGGAGCTCTGCACCCCTTGCGCGGTTTCAGCCCCTGAGGGGAAGTGGGAAGCAGGTTTCAACAAGTGCCGGAGTGGGGAGGGGGAGGCTGCTTAGCTCACGGTGACTGTGCTGAAGATTATTCCGCCTGTGTGAACCCCGCACTGTTTGGCCAACACATGATTTCCCCGGTAGTGGGTGGCGCGTGTCCTCATAGGGCGAGAGCGTGGACCGCTTGCACGCGCGTTTATTTATTAATTGTGCATTCTGTTGCGCCGGTGTTAAACTTTTCTAGACTCCTAACTAGAGGTGGCCAAGCTAACAAAAAAGAGAAGGAGAACCGAGCCCGGGGGGAGGGGGAGGGGGGGAGATTCTGACTTGGCTCTAAGAGCCTTTGCACGAGCCGAACACTGAAATGTAAATTACTTAACAAACATCATGTACAAATGTCACAAAGCCCCTTCGAAATTAAATTACGAGGACCCGTTTCACCTTAGTACATAACATGAAATCACTTCAGTGAGAGGTATTTACGAAAAGTTATAGTTTTTAAAAATGCGCTTAGAAGAATTCATTCCTCCCTGTCGTCCCCGTCTTGATGGCCTTGTCATTAGTGAAGAAGCAGTTCAGTTGTCACGTATACCCTAAATGAGGCCTAGATTTACTTATTATATATGGAGCAACGTTATAGTCTATTACATCACGCACGAGCAGTGAAACAAGCCCCAGCGAATGAAGTTCGCCGCAGAGGGCTCCCTCACGAGGTGTGAGTGGTATCCCTTAGAGGAAACAGCCCCAGACAACTAAAGTGTCACAGGGGCCGAACTTACAATTATTATGCCCACATGAGGGCAGCAGAAGAAAGCTCCTCCAGTTGAAGTAAAAGGGGAATTGCCCATCCAAACCCCGACAGGCAAAATAAATATCCCCCCCAACCGTTCACCACCTGCTCCAAACAGGGGCAGATTGGACCTGTTGTTTCCCCTGGAACTGAGAAAAACGTGCAGAACCTGACCTGGTATTCTAGGGTCTGCATATGATCACCCACTCCGGGGAAGCAGCTTGTAATTCTCGTTACCTGCTAGGAAGACTCCTGACCGGTATTGTAATTCTGGCCCCGGTATTTTCCAGCTGAGATAACACTGATCTTGTAACTGAGGCCCTAATGTACTTCAGCTTTATATTTGGGATACAAAACATAAACTTTTTCATTTAAATCATGCCGATTAAAGTGTGCAACTGAGATTTTCAGATCAAAACACGTGCTAAACACCAACTTTTCTAGTACAAGGTTTTCATTTCACAATTCAATGTGGTCCGGCAGTTGCTGTTGGACCCAATAGAACTAAAACATTTCATAAAAGTAATTGTGATAGGAAATCTCACTGCTAGGTAGTGCTGCTAGTTGTGCATAGAACATTCTAGTAGTCCTAACTTTGGCATGCATTAGTCACAAAGACATGCAGGAGCTGGATTCAAATAGGCATGTAAAGTGCACTATATAGTCAAAGAAGCCAAGGATGGAATGGGAGTTCAAAGTGCACTTCATTGTGAACTATGAACATAGATGGTATGGTGATCAAAATCCTCCACCAGCGAGTGTAACTCTTTTCTCCAAGGAGATGCCAGAGTCTAAATGGGTATTGGTACCCCCTTATTTTCTCCACCTTAAATGTGCCCCCCCCACCCGCAGAGGGGTTTGATATCAAGTGACACAAAGCATGAATCCCACCACAACTAATTAAGTAGACCCTCTTCAGTCCAAAGTTCAGCTGTCTGTACTTTCAAGTCAAATATGTATTTCTTAAAAATTAAATTACAACTATGCCAAGGGCCTGTAGTGTGGAATGTGACAGAAGGTAAACCCTTGTAGATCCATCAATTTCTGTCTGCTCTTGACTCATTGGCTTTGCATGGTCTTGAGATTTGCCTTTGTTGCCTCAGTACTATTTTTCCCACATAAGTGTATAGAGGCACCTTCAAAAATAATCATTTTTATTCTTCTTCTCATTCCTTTCCCATTCAGTACAAACAAGTTTCACAGTAAGACCTGAGGCTTCTGTTCCTATTGTTTTGCCTGGTTCTAGTACACTACTAGTAAAAATACAGCAAACATAGCATAACATAAAATAACATTTATTTGCAAAGTGCACGTTCACCCTTAAAGGTACCTTGGCACTGTCAATGGTTACCCAACTCACTAGTGTGCGTACATTCTCACTTGTAGAGCGACTGTCTCCGGTCTGTACTCACCCCTTACTATTCCTCATGGCATGACAAGATTTGCCTCTGTCTCTTAGTCCCTGGGTGTGCTTGGATTTTCCGCCCATCACTTGGTAACGGTACAAGTGCGAGAGCATCTAGTGAGTAAGAACTGACATGTGAAATGTAGTGACTGCAGCGTTTTCTGGATAATTATGGATGTTCTGCATTTGCCACATAATCGTGCAGCATATTTAGCAGATTTTAACAAAAAATGATTTAAGATCAAACTGATTACAAGTTACTAATAAAAATGCAGTGACACCTGTAACAGCACAGTGAAAGGCCATTTGCAACCCTTCATTGGCCCCCTTCGTGTTCCTTTGTGCTGTATTTGGGAGTTAAATTGGCAGTAATGACGTGAAACCTTTGCCAGAAAATGTTAACCTGTACAAAAATGACAAAATAAGGAACCAATATGCGCTACACTATGCAGTATACCTTGCAGCATACCTTGCCGTTTCTTGATACAGAATTTAGTAAACCCTGCTACTTAATCTGGTCCTCCTCTACCGCATAATTCGTGGCCCTGACTATGACGTAGTGCTACCAGTCTACTTCCTCAGGGACTTGTTTTGTTGACGTCACCTGCTTTCTTTTCATACTTCGATGAGTGAATGGGTATCCAGTCCTAAGAATTCCAACCCTCAAGAAGTGACCAGGGTTTGAATAGTGATTGACACTTTACGCTCGCTGGTTTACATCCGAAATATTGTATTTTCTGCACAAGGTGAATTACGTGGACATGAAGCATGTGTCCAAATGTCCTCCCATACTCTTTTTCAGCAGACATGTGACCCTGGTACCAGCCTCCCTAGGACACGTGTTTGTGTGAATGCATGGTGGCCTGTAGAGTTGTGGGTATGGGTACCCCTTTCTCTGGTGATTTGTGTGGGGCCGGTGTCTGTAAGGCTGCTAGGTTGTGCCTGCATGGATATCTGTAAGTGTGCTGTTGTTTGTGTGGCCATGTCTGTAAGTCTGCTTAATGTGTGTGCATGGATGTTTGTAAGTGTGTGCTATATATGTGCATAGATGCCTGTATCTGTGGTGCTGTGTGTATTCACGTAGATGCATGTATGATCTGTGTCAATGAATGAAAGCATGTTGTGTGTATCTCGGTGCATATTCCCTACAAAAACAAATCTGCTTCTTTAATGCAGGTGGAGGGGGACACAATTTACTGTCCATCAACAAACAGATATTTAGTCACAGACTACAGAAAATCTTGCGGTGCTCCATGCTGAGCTCTTCTTGTAGCGCCCTGAAGCACTGACCTCCAGGTGCATATCCTTTTGCTCGTTGGTGGGCCTGGACCGTAAGACCTTGCAGGCCTTTAGAGGTTTTGGCTGTCATTCATGCAAAGTGGTTTTACAGGGTACGTTTTGCATCCCAGGGATTTGATCTGGCAACTATTTGCATGTTTGGTACTCCTGAGATCAAGACTGGTTAATAGGTTCGCAGGGTTGGGTTTCTGCCCCCAGGGCGAGTTAGCAATGCTCTGCAGCAAGGCTGCGCCCAGTACTGCAAATCTGAAGTATTTAGTAATTTACTCTGCTAACCTACAAGTGGGGGGTGGGGTGATTAAAGCAAGAAGAGGCCGCGTCACGAAGCACCGTCGATGCCAGTCGGTCTTTGTTCCAGTCAGTACGTATAAAGTGTGACATTAAAGCTGTTACAACTTACCTTTTTGGTGTCATATAGACCAGGTTGGCTGTTAAGATGCTTGCTGCAGAGACCTTTGCATAGCTATCAATTTTCTAGGTTTAATATTTATAAGATAACTTACTGGGTTAATGGGCCGGCAGCAGATGACTGTGTGTGATCTTCTTCTTACTGGTTTCAGCAATCTTAAAAAAGCTGTTGCAGAGATCCTTAAGTAACTTGCAGGTTATAAGATCACATCCTGGTCCAGTGGCCTAGTGGGCGATGAGGCCGCTGCAAACAAATGCATGCACCTTTCAGCAGCATGAATTCGAATGATTGTGTGTTTAATTCACTCGATCTATTGGCCTCATAATATTGGGTAGTAACTAAAATCACATTCTAAATGAAAGCAACAATTTACTTTTTTATTATCCTATGTTTGTATTGTATTTATTTTTATTGTGTGCTACTTGGCCTGCCATTTTAAGTGTAATTACTTTGTATACCTTACGTATAGACCATCAGAACTTAAAATCCTTACATACATTACTTTATCTTTAGACCAGTTACTGCAGCAGGGTACATCTTTAGTAACTGCAGAGTACTTATTTGCTCCCCCGGTGGGCTGCTCAGTCTGGAGGCAAGCATAGCAGTGTTCACCTGCGCTACATTTGACTTCAGACAGTTGGTTAGGCCCAAAACCAAATTCAGACCAAATACATATTTGGAGTGAAGTATGTGGTGCTGGTTGCACTGTTAGGTGATGGACTGCTGGTGGGATAGAGATGAGGAGAGGTGGGGAAGAGCCAAGTATCACCCCCCACATCCACCCCCTCGGTCCCTTTGCAGTCTGAAGCGCCTGCAGATGGGCAAGACCAGAGTCTGGAAGCTCTCTCTGCTTTAACCCCTCGCTATGACACAGGAGGAGGGCTGCTCCATGATGATCTTGATGACTGCTGATGTTCATGAACCTCTACGAAAGCCCTCCAGGTACCTCACTAGCGACAGGATGTTTAATGATCAACTGCTTCATGAACAGTTGAGACTGAACGGTGTTTGCCAGGCAAGCCTACACCTGACTGCCACATTGGCACTCATCTCTGTGAGCCCTGGCCCTGGCATTGTGCACCTTGACACACTTGGGGTGAGTTTTTGGAATCAGAACCTGGCTGGTATCCATCTAATCCTATGGGCTGCAGCTTCGTTGAGTGTAGTAGTATTTCCACATCATTATTAGAAATTGCAATTGCAACAAAGTACATATTTAATACATGCCATCATATTTGTAGACAAAATGATTTGGTGGATCCAGAAGAAAAAAGGTTGTTAATACATTTTCACAACCTAGCACTGGGTCTAAAGCTGGGCAATCACTTGTCAATACATATTGAATATACAGCTTGCTTTGAAAGCAGTAAAACAGCTAACAATATTGGAAAGTGACACCTTCACTAGACAGGCACTATTTTTGTACTCGTTTTTTAGGGCACCATATGTCCTTTCCTACACACAAATAACAGTTCTCAATTTTACAGAACCTGAGAGGTCTCTATTTTGGTTTATTGTTGGCAGCGAGATTGTACTTTTAAAGTACGCCTTTCAGGAAGGAAAGAGACAGAGGTAGAAAATGTAATGAAGCAGGTTAGAGGAGCGTGTGGGAGAGTGGACATTGCTAGTAGAGCTAGAAGAACGGGTGATGTGCTTTAAACATGTTCTTTGGAGGTATTTCTTAGTGGGTAGCGGTAATCCATAACAGCTGTTGGTTTCGGAGGGGACTGAGAGGTTGTGGTCAGAGACAAAAGCATAAAAATGGGATGGTGCCAAAAGGAAATATCTTTATCGTTGGGTACCACGGATATAATTAAATAGAAAATGAGAGAGCGAATGAATAGGGTATATTGCCCCATTGCACAGAGAACCACTATAATAAAAGAGTGATCAGGAGTGGCCAGTGGTAGATCAGACTGCAGAAGCGAGATGGTAGGATAGTATTGCTGGAAAAGCTTTGGAGTAAGGGTGTTACAAGAGTGCCTTGACTATACTTTCCATGGTGGTGATATATGATTTGAGATGCTTGTAGTTTACGTTGTGAAAAAGCAAACTTCTTTGTGTGTTAGAAAACTTCTGTGATAGTATGGGCTCTTCCTTTCACCTGAGTGCCACTAGTTAAAATGACAAAATCCATAAATAATGCAGTCAGAGAAAAGGATAGACAAAGCTCTCCGTGATACAAAAAAACTAGTATCACAAATGCCTCTTGTGATCCAGTAACGCACAGCGAATACTTCACAAGTAATAAATAAAGGTCTCTTTATTGTTAACACTCCATCTGAACTCCATCAAGGAAATATTAGGTGCTGCAGCAGCTGGAGGTAGGAGCGATTTAATGTTGTGGCTGAAAGGGGTAATGCAAAGCAGGGTATGCTGCAGGCTAACATTTTTCATGGGATTAGGAGATGGAAAATGGCATGCAAACAGGAAATGGAGAAGTAGGGCCTTTGGAAGAGAAGGGGAGGGCTAGAGCGGGGTCGGGATACATATGTGGTGTTGAAAGTGAATGGTTAGCACTGTGTTGACATTTGGCCTTGTGGTGGCTGTGGTTAGGTTCAGTCAGGGGTCATGTGGGGTTTGGGAATGAGGGTGTTCATAATTTACTTGCAGACGGTAGGGATGTCCAAGAAGAATGCAGTGCTGTGGGAGATGTTGAAAAGCAAGAAGAGTCAAGAAAGCCAGAGACCATATTCAAGTCACTGAGCCGTAGGGGTGGAAATTTGGGGGCTGATGAAGGATGTTCCAAGACTGCACATCTTTGAAGGACAGACAGCCCGAAGGGTACTTATGGCACCATATCATCCAATGGAATTTTGAGGAGAGGACTACCAATGGAACAGGCTGGAAACAAGAGAGGCAATGATTCAGGGGTGTACTAAAACAATAATCTGGATGGATTAGATGGCTTGTCCCAGGGCCAGGCACTTACTCAAGAAGTAGCAGTAAGAGGCCTAGGAAGTGTATCGGAGCCCACACCACAAGAGAACAGATACGTGATGTTTGCAGGTAGGATATAGGACCTTAGCTGGCAGTAATCACTAGAGTAGGGTTGGTGCAACCAATGTGGTAATTGTGCAGTGGAAGTAAATTCTATTGCCAGGAGGAAGTGTAGCAGAGCCAACTCATAATGTCATCCTTTAGGGGGGCAATATTAGGGGTGCCATTGAGACAGGTAACAATACCTATCACTAAGTGCATATTGGCATTGTTGCCATAAAGGACATGAGTAGGGGTTGCATAGCAGGCTGTTAAGTATAATGCACAAAGAAGAGGTGCCCTGTTCACCCTCACCCCCAGGGATGCAAGGGCTGCAACTCAGAGGAGAAGCAGAGGCAGTAGTTTTTAACCCCTTTATAGAAAATTCTTGAATATCAATAATTGTGAAGATGCTGTGGGATGGAATTCCACAGTTTGGACCGTGGTACGTGAGAGGACCGCCTACTGAAATGAAAAGGTTGACTGTTTGGGGAGGTTGACCACAAGCTTCTGCGATTGTGGATAAAAAAGTTTGGAAGATTCCAGAACAAACATCATGCACTTTTATTCATATTGTAACCAAAGGCATAATTCTCTTTACGCCACAGGAAATTGTGTATATTTTTCTTTATGCCCCTGATTGTTCCTCTGAATATCAACACCAACTATATAGGGGTATAAGAATATCGAGGACAGAATATCAAGGAACAAAATATTGATGGATAAGTGCATATAGGGAAGTATAGATTTACTAATTCTAACCCCACATCTACATACCTTGAAGATACATGTACTGCATAGGCACATGTGTGTGGAGGAAGGTCAAGAAGATCTACACTTAGGGCCTGCTTTAGATATTGGTGAACGGGTTACGCCGTCACAAAGGTGATGGATATTCCGTCCCCCGAAATCTAAATCCCATAGGAAATAATAGGATTGAGATTTTGGCGGATGGGATGTCTGTCAAGGATATATGAGGTGCCTCAGCAGCCCGAGGTAACATGGCCACCAATATCTAAATCAGGCCCCTGGTTACTTGATGTTTTTTCCTTGATAGTCTACCCCACCCATAGTGTAGGTTCGCTTTTTAGCGGCATACTTACGCCAGCCTCTGATCCTTGATAGGGGCTCGGTCCTTGCCTTTGATGTGTGCACGTCTGTAGTTTCTTTTACGATTTTAACTGAACAGTGCGCCGTTTAGGCGCATTCGGAAATCATTTGTTATTCCCCACAGATAGGGTTACAACCTTTCTTTAAAAAATTACCAGTCACTTGTTTATGTTTGGCTACTTTGGCAGAACCAACCGGCCAAGAGCTGGTTTGTGAGAAATAAAATGTGTATAACTTTAATTCTTCTTTTGTGCCATGACAATGATCTCTTTTTGCTTTATTGAATAAACAACTCTCAAATACTTTTCATTAAGTTCTTCATGTGTTTGCCGTTTTGGGTTTATATTTAAAAAAGGGAAAGATACCGGAGTTCGCTGCTTTTGATAAAGTCCAGGCTGGTAAAATACAGGCCAGATGGAAACCATAGCAGTTTTATCTTTTAACTTAAATTTCGATTCATACGCAGCTGGGTGAACATGCAGAGCCAACATGAATGGATTGCGGTAGATGTGTGTGGGTGGGGGTGTAAACATATTGACCTTGGAATTAAAGGTGTCTCGCACTGTGAATTAGTTATGGTAAGGCACAGGCACTGTGGTGCGCGTGGTACGTGACCTGTCTGCCCTTCCTGCACGACTGCATGAAATAACTCCACATTCCTCTGACTTCACACCGCCTAGGGATACTTTTGTGGGAGATGAACTCCAATGTTGTTGTTTCATTTCAGGACACTCCCCTCCAACGCGAAGAATTTCGAGGACGGGGCAGTCCTCGCGACCATAAGTCCTGCCCCCTTCGCAGGGGCGTAGCTTGGTTAGCAAGATTGGGGGGTGTAAGCTTCAGATTTCCCAACAATAACGCTAGTAAATAATGTTTAAATACTTTATAGGACAAACAGGGTGCATGAGAGAGACTTGAGGGGCAGCAAGGGATTGGTAGGGGTACCAAGTGAGAAAAGCAGATTAGTTTGTGAAATAATCAACCTTTTTGAAGCCTTTCCAAGCACCGAGAGGGAGAGACTTTTTGTCTGTGTTTTGGTGAAATCTGACCGACCCCTAACTATACCGATTGAAAGCACCTGCATGCATCCAACTATCACAAAATACTTTTATCATGGGGGTGTAACACTCCAAACACCCCCCACTGAATTAACACCTTCGTAGACCCTTTGCAATTATTTCAAGCATTCAGCACTAGAGTACTTTTATAATTACAACTTTCAAAATGCTTGACTCCATCGTGCGTCTGCAAACACATTTACTTGTTCACGAACAGGTACCTTCATTTTTTAGCCAAACACGGAGTGGAGGGTAAGCGAGATTGCAAAATATTTTCCTCACATAACAGGCAACTTTTTGTGCACGTTAGGTATATTAATGCAAAATACATTTCATCAGTGGATTGCTTGAGAATTGTATGCAGGGGCACAGGCAGAGCATGTCTTGACTTTGCAGGTTCCTGGTGCTCAGTCCAGATGTAAATCAACTGTCGATGTTATCTCAGGAAACTAGTACAGCATGGGCATTTCTCCCGGGATAGGCTCAGAACACACTGTTTAATCAGTTAGTATTACTTTTTGTTCAACTAATTTTCTCGTCCTGGCAATGGCTGTACTACAGGTTAAACTTATTTAGACTCGAATCCTCCTAATTTTTGACCGTCGCCACTGTTTTCTCCTAATTATATATATTTGGTCCTAAACTGTTTCCCGCCTCTTCCACTAAATCTAGTGTTCACTCAGACTTCCTGTATGTGTTTTACAGACCACAATGAAATCCCAGAGGCCCAAGCCTCTTTCATTAAGTTTGATGGAGCTCCAGAAAATGTTGCCACTGCAGTGCCCTAAGTTTAGATAAATGCTTGTTGTACGTTTCTCAAAGAGCTCTTCCCCTCAGACCAGAACTGGAGATTCGGATAAAGAGACTTTCATCATTCTGGGGGGTCCATACTCTCAGTGCCATAAAACTGGGTAATACTAACAATTGCTATTTTGCAGCACCTAAAAAAAGACTGTACGTAAATAAAATCAGTTTTGACTTTCAGCAGTATGAATGATTATACCAGGACTTGGCATTGTTTAAGTTAGTGGTTATTATGAATGCTTTTTACAGTTTTTCAGTAAATATATTTAGTGAATTTTTCACGAGCAGTGGGGATAAAATTATTATTCTGTTTGCTTGACTGGGAATATTATAATAACATACAAGCTATATTTGTATTGCAAACGATTGCCATGACAGAGATGGATCGAGCAATGCTGGGTTTGTGAATTGTTTTATATGCATATACCAAGAGAAAGGCTCATAGTGCAGGCGCATCAATAAATCGAATACTCGCTAGTGACACAGGTGTGTGATCAGGGTGTTAAAAGTTAGAACTCTGGCAGTTCTGACTACTCTCTTCAGCCTTCCAAGATTGATACAGTGTAACACGCATTCATCCATTCACACTGTGTTGCTTTAGCGTTGTGTCTTGTTTGAAGTCTAGAATGCATTAATAATTTTCTTGTTTCTGTCAAGTACTTCCTTTGTTACTTTCAGGGCCTTTTCTAAGACATAGCAACTTTAGGTCCTAATATGGAGCCCCTTCCAGAAGGGCCTTAGTTTGGTCTCACAAAGCAGCAATATGGCCCCATTGCTGCTGGAGAGGCTGCAACATTTCACTTCATGTAGAGTGGCAAAACTCCTTTTGTTACTGGCGGGTTTGGGTTGGGGGCGGTCACCTGCCAGGAGAGGAGAAAGATGAAAAATGCTGAACTGTGGGTGCACACCTTTAAAAAATGGGTCAGTACATTTGGGAGGTAGGCCTGATTACGAATCACTTGGGATGTAGACCAGGTCATTTGAGAGATTTGTCAGGTTTATTGAGAGATAAGTGAAATCACGTGGGATGTTTGTCTTATATAACTCTGGAGACAGTCAGATCAGTGAAGACTTAAGTGGATGAAAGGACACTTTACAAATAGTTTTAAACACTTGGCGGATAGGTCAGAACACTTGAGAGATAGATTAGATCAGGACTCTTGGGCGATAGGACAGGTCAGTGCGCTTGGGAGATAGGATAAGTCAGGGCACTTGGGAGATAGGATAAGTCAGGGCACTTGGGAGGTAGGATAAGTCAGGGCACTTGAGAGATAGGATAAGTCCGGGCACTTAGGAGATAGGATAGTCTACAGCACTTGGGAGATAGGATAGGCCAGGGCACTTGGAGATAGATCAGGATACTTTGGGGGCACCTGGCAATAAGTTGGGGCACTTTAGAATTTTATCAGGACACTCTGAAGATAGGTCAGGGCACTTTGGAGGTAGAACAGGAGACCAGGTAGACACCAGCATAGCAATCCTCTATGCTTTATTATGGATGACCTCTTTATTACATCTGTTCATTTATTTCTAGAAGTGCTTGTCTGCAACCATGCAATCCCTGCACTACCCTAATCTGGGAAGACCTGCTCCTTCCCACAGGAGTGGTATTGGAATAGACAATAATGTTGTGTCCTATGTACTTCTCCTATTTTCTAAATTGGTGTTTTTTTGTTTTATTTCCTTTTATGATATTTTATGAAGTTAATAATTTGCGTTGTTTTGTGGGGGGTTGAATGCGGGTATTGATTTTTATTAAAAATCTTTTAATTTGAATGAAACATTTGAACCAATGTGTTCAGAAACTGGTTGTGTATTAAAGGAAGTGTTTCTATTTCCTACATCTAAACGGTTGTCATCCTAATATTGTTGTGGTACTACTGGTTGATATCTCACTAGGTGGAGTGGTTATGTGGTTTTATGTGTAAGGTGGATTTGGTGCGTATGATTGTAACGAGAACACTCAAAGGGAAAACAACTTTTCCTTAATAATTACGGTGCTATGTCCCATTGTAGTGAGGGGCCCACTCTCTGTCTTGACAAAAACTCATGAGCCAAATACATTTTAGGGAGCACGTTTTCATATGAGAAAGTGTCTCTCGTCTGTCACCCAGAGAGCATTGGGAAGTTCACAGTGTTCCAGAAGTGACAGAGAAGTAAAAGTTTTGATACGAAATTTTGCATACTTCTTGCTGCTTTAGTGCAAAAGTCCATGGTCTGCTCCAAAACCCTTGAGTGCAGGAGGCAGAGACGTGAATCTAGTAAGAACAGGTTAGCAGCAGAATTTGTAGTTGAATTTATTTGAAGGCATATTAGGGGCAACAATGGGTGAAAAAGATTTATCAAAGGAAAGAAACAGAGTTGTGTGGGGGTAAAGAGATACATTGGTGACATCTGATAACTCGCTTTAAGTGAGGGAGAGAGGCAAATCCAACTCAGCATCAAGGTTAGAGAGCATCAAAAAACGGGCCCCGTTTCTTGGTTATGTTATACTATGGTATGAAAGGCTGTGCATGCACATATAATGTGCACTGCTTTGCTTTTGTGCTATTCTCGCAGGTTGCATTCCTAATTTGGACTGCTATGTTTTGCTACATCATTGAGAAATTCTTTAATAAGTTATACCTTGCATATTATCATGTATGTGCTTATCGGCATACTGTATACTACACTGTTGTGCTATGCTGCTGTGATGATTCTTTCTTGTGTTGTTCTACTGTGTTGCTATTTTATGTTTTTTGTTACGGTACCCCATAACTAATGAAATTACACTACACCATTGGTGTGTGTTTTGTATCGTATATTACAAATTACGTTTATGGTGTGTGTTAATTTGTGCTGCTGTTGGCCAGTCATGAAATGCTGGATTGCACTATGGACCCCCAGCCCTAGCAGCCAGAGGGCAGCCTTGAGGGAGCCAATCAACTTCTTTTTAGGTGGAGTGCGCAAGCAGTCTCACCTGTTATCTATCTGTGGGCTTTTAGCCACTCCCACCGAACGCCCATCACTATCACTCGTTCATGGGCTTCCCTTTTAAAAATCCTTTATCATTGGTGAATACTTTACCTTTGTCCGTCATTGGGGCAGTTTTGTTACCGTCCTGGCCATCAACCCTGTTGCATGATAATTGCACGTTTGCTGATACGTTTGAGTGCGAGCAAACTTCTTTTTCCTTTTGTGTCTCTCCTTTGCACTCAGGCTCATGGCAGCTATGGCGCTTTATCTCGGCTTGCTTATCTCAACTGTTTTACTTTTCATTTTTAATTTATGTGGCAAGAAAGGTCCTGTTAGGAATTTACAATGCCAATAGCTCTAAATCAAGCAAACGTGAGACCCATTGCATTGCAAATGCTTGTTATAAACATTTATAGGGTTTGCTGCTGCTTAGAAATGACACTCCTGAGTTTTGGGGCAGGTTCTGAAGCATTAAACAATTTCACTCTCTGGAGCATTAAACTATTTTCCTTGTGTCCCTTCAGAATTGCCTGCAAGCCCTACTGCTTTTTATCATATATATATATATATATATATATATATATATATATATATATATATATATATATATATATATATATATATATATATATATATATGGGAAGTGAACCGGTAAATGTAACTACTTGAACCCATTTTGTTATTAAAAATAGTTTTGGGGGGAGTGTGGGCAACCTTAACACACTTCCTGACCTTCCTAGAGGGTGTCAGACTTGTCTCCTATGCTCAATCACTCGGTGGGGCTGAGGCCTGCTATTACAGCCTAATCTGAAGTGTTTTTCACAATCGCAGTCCAGCCTTTTACTGGATTATTGCTCTAATATACTGCAGTAGACCCCCGATGAGACCCTAAATCTTTCTGAGGGGAGAGGTAAAATGCTACTTCGTTTGCTGTGGGTGGCTGGTAGAAGTGGTTGTATACACTGGCCTGTGTGGGAAGAGTTCCGGTGTGATGTGCGTGGTTCGGTGGCATGCTTCAAGAGTATCTCTTAAACCTGTAAATGCCTGTAAGCATGGAGCGAAGCACAGAGGTGTAAGAGATACAGTTGCATTTTGTGCGGCCTTCACCGCCTATCAGTAAAAAGTTACTGTATTCACCGTGCATGCATTTTTATGTGGCCTTGCAAAAAAACAATGGGGCCAAACGCAAGGAAGGAAGAGGTGCTGTCTATCCCCTTCTTGGGTAATAAGTCAGTCATAATTGGGGGCACTAAGGGAGGCTCTTTTACTTCTAGTACCTGGCAGGCCTGCCAACGCAGCCGATGATGTCCCTGTGTGACGCACCGTGGCTTCACTCGCTACACGGCAGCCCGGAGAAGGGCCGCTCTCACAGAGTGAGACGGAAACCCTTGCACAGAATAGGTTTCCAGCTCGGGTGTGAGCGCCATTTCCAATTACAACCTCCCAGGATAGAGGTGGTGGCTCCAGACGAGTTTGGTCGTACTGCGGGGAGGGCAGGTGTGAATGCAGCGCGGGGGGGGGGAGGGGGGGAGGTCAAAACACCATTCTCTAGGACCCAGTCCCTTCTCAAAGTCCTCCCTCGCTTTTCCCAGTGCGATCAACTGTGAAGGTTTATTCAACGGTTAGGAGGGAGGTCTGCCTGATGCCACTGTACCTTCTGCCCTAACATAGCTAATCCTCAGGGTTTAACTGCTGGAAGTGAACCAGGCGCAGTGACAATGTGTGAAGAGTTTTTGATTTTTTTTTTGTCTCATAATTATTTATTTCGGTTTTGCAATTAAAGAAAACATAACAGGAAATATGGTATGGCACATGATACAATGCTGCAGTAGCTCAGCAAACCCAGGACACGTGGGCATTATAGGAGCGCAGTTGGAATGTTCCTTTGTTGGACCCAGTGATGCACATGGCAATGATGGTGCTTGCCGTTAGGTGACCTGGTAGTGGCATGAGTCCTCCATCTCTTCTCTGTGTGATCTTCTGCTCTTGCACATCTGTGGTCGTCAGGTCTCCCAGTGTAACAGGTCTTGTCACACCGTCTTCTCTTCCTTTCCTTCCTTTGCAGTGTGGCGTCACACCATGCTCTCAATTTGCTTGATGTAGTGTGGTGTTCGACCACATGTCTTCTTTTTGCGCAGTTTTGTAGTGGAACAAGCTTGCCACTTAGGATGTGCCACTCTCCTCTTGCCTGCTTTGGGTCCCTGGCAACTCCATCTTGAAGCAGTGTGAGGGAGGACACTCCCTGATCAGTCTCTGGCCCACTGCGGGGCAGTGATGGTGGGTCACTTCCTTTCCGCCTTCTCTTTGCTTGAGGACGCAATGCTTGTACTTCAGGGTTGCCCTGTCATGGTGTCTGGTCCTTCCTGGTATTATGCTGGCTTGGCAGGGTTGGCACTCCTTGTGACAATCTTATTGATGGGCCAGCGGTGACCATTTGGTGCTGAGGCGGCCACTTGATACGGTCTTCTAGACCTTGTCCCTTTTCTTGCAGTGATGAGGTAGTGGCCATTGGGGCAACAGCAGTATAGAGTCACTGAGCGTTCAAAGGCAGCACAGCTGCTGTGGGAAACGGTCCTCGCTCCTCCCCAAGTATCAGCACGCATTCTTGAGGGAGTGGGGGGTGCATCACAGTCACAGTCTCTCTTTTGTTTTCCCCATGCCTTGGGTACACCTTCGGCTCTGGTGTCAGTGTGGGAGCATGGGAGATGGGGAGTTGTGCTATTACTTCCCGTCTCTGGTGGGTCTGTGCAGGTGGAAAATGTGGCCACAATACAGGTTTGCAGTTTATATTAATTTCATTACACTCTTTCAGTGTCAGCCATTCTGGGCAGAGATATGGGTTGGAAGCCTCCTGGCCGGAACTCTCTCTTTCTGCCAACTACAGCAGTGTGTTATAGTACCTCGGGCCTTTTAATGTGTTGGCTGCCAGGGGTGAAATCATGGGGCACTGTTGGCTCATTGGTGACGGGCGGCATGTCTTGTACAAATGTATACTCTCGTTGAGGCCGCCTCAAAACCTTTTTGGACTAGTGCAGGTGCGGCGTACCGGATGGCCACCGGGTGGTGCTGGTGACACCTCTCTGGTGACACCTCTCTTCATGGGCCATGGCAGTCTTTCCTCAGACCCTGGGCCCAGTCTGTCTTTAGAGATGTCGGTGTGGGGCAGCACTCAAATGCAGATGTGGTAGGGCGCTTGATCTTGCAGCCAAGTGTTCCTTTCTTTCATTTTTTTCTTTCAAAATGGGGATTTTCCCTTACAAAGTTACTTCACATCTCCCAGGCCAGGGTGCAGTGCAGGGAAACTAGCTGTAGTCTCTTGCTGCACAGGCGCACGTCTCTCACCGGCTCTCTCAGCGTAGCCACAGCAGGATTCTCAGAAGGGCACACCACACCACATGGGCCCAGACACAGCAGCTCACCCTGGCAGCCAGTCAGTAAGGCAGGCAGCACGAACGGATGAGGGTCCCCCTCACCAGCAAGTAAGGAATCATGGTATCGGCCATTTGCTGGAGGACGCCATGGCTTCTTGGTTCTTTTCCTTATGCCGGACAGCAAGGCTGTTTGTCCTCTATTAGCATTGGTTCATGGGTTTCACACATGCAGGGGTGGCTGGCGTGCCCCCCTCCAACTTTAGTCCTGGCCTGGGCCATCACGGTTTAGTTCTTTACAGGACACAACAGCTCCCTTAACAATGGGGGTCGTGCTGCTCTTGTTTCTCCTACGGGCGACAGTCTTTGCAGTGGAGCATCAGTGCCGCCAGGAATGCATCAGGGGTGTAGGCTCTTCCCTCACTGCAGCATCCCCTCCTCCTAATATGACTGGTGGCAGTTGGATCGGGCACCTTACGGGCACCTGTTTTGCTAAGGGGCATGGAATCTTGAACACCCTGCCATACCTTGAGGTGTGTCCAGAGCATGTACTGTTTTTGTCACCGACTCCTTTTATCTTGCTGCCCATCAGTTCTTGCGGTCCCTCAGCAGGTGAATGGTAGCAAGGGCATCAGACTGTTGACGAACAGTCTCTTCTCTCTCCTGGCACCACAGATGGTTCTGCCTCTTCTTGGGTTGATGTGCCCGCTACACCGGGCTGGCTACAGCAGCAATGTTGATACTTTTCTCCCCAGCACGGCAGAGGAGGCAGCATAGCTCGTGGGGTCAGGCCCCTCATCACCTTGTAGGGTTATGGGCCCTTGGCCCACATGCTACTTAGAATGAAGACACGGACACCAGTATGCATGGTTACTGAACTGGCCTCAAGCACATGCACTTGGGCCCCTTTATTGGCAGGGTCACCTGACCGGTGACACCTGTGTTGGATGGGTGTGGGTGTAAAGTCCAGCCCTCAGGGAGTGGCTGGCAAAATACTATGTGCAGTGGTGCATGTGTGCCCAGCAGGGCATTATAGGGTGTTGACTGAAATGACATAGCAAAAGAAGAAGAAGAAGAAAGGGGGAGGGTAATGAGCAGATAGGGGAGGGATGGAAGGATGCAGTGGGAGAGAACAGGTGGGTGAAAAGAGGTCCTGGGACCATGCAAGGATGATCCTTTCTATCCTGTGACTGCTGCTGCGGGGTAGAAGGGACCAAAAAAAGAGTCAGGCTGCGGGGGCCAGAGCAGTCCAGAAGAGCCACAGTGGCCCCTTGGGAGGGGGGGCAAACACCCGGCAGGCGGCAGGCGGCACTGACTGCTCAAAAGCCATCATCCTGAAAGAAAGGCGTCCAGATTAAGAGGAAGGTTTCAGCTTTCTCCTGTATGTTATAAATGATACGTTTGCTTGAGGCTGTCTGGTACATTGCCGAAAGCCACTCCTCATGCGTTGGGGGGGGGGGGGGGGGGCACCTGTGCCAGAGGACACCGTTCTTGCCTGTAGCGAGTGCCATGTGGAGCAGCTGGCCCTCACTGTAAAGTGACTAATAATCGAGTGAAACTTGGCAAGAGCTTTGGTGGTATAAAAGTAGTTCTCACAGCAATTCTTGTTCTCCGTCTTGGTGTCTGTGCTGGGGAGTAACCAAGGATTTTATCCTCAGGCTGTCAGGCAACTCTCTCTCCAAGTGACCGCCACATTTAGCACTTAGGTGGTATATTTTCTATCAAACAAAAGCAGTAGCAAAAAGTAATGTTCATCCTCACTTCTATTTGAAGAACCTGCTTTAGGAATGTGGAGCTAACCTGTGTGTTATAGCATGCAGTACGTCATTTCTCTGTCTGTTGTATTTTCTCATATATATATATATATACATATATATACATACATATATATATATATATATATATATATATATATACAGGAATGTTATAGTTAGGCTTACATTTGGAACGTACAAAACCACAGAAATTATACTGTTATAGTTGGAGTTATCAATCAATCAATC
The DNA here is from genome assembly GCF_031143425.1 of Pleurodeles waltl. Taxonomy (NCBI): domain Eukaryota; kingdom Metazoa; phylum Chordata; class Amphibia; order Caudata; family Salamandridae; genus Pleurodeles; species Pleurodeles waltl. Next base: position 870,006,167 of record NC_090450.1, read on the forward strand.
AATCAATCAATCACGATATTTATGTGCTACCTACCCGTTAGGGTTTCAAGGCGCTGAGCGGGGTGGGGAGGTGCTGCTATTGGTCGAAGAGCCAGGTCTTGAGGAGTCTCCTGAAGGTGAGAAGGTCCTGGGTCTGCCGCAGGGGGGTCGGGAGGGTGTTAGGCGAGGTAGGTAGGTATCTCAAGTAACTATAACTTGTGTCCTAAGGTAATTATAACTCGCACCCCCGCCATGCACAGTTTTTTCATCAAACATTTTACTGCAAATATTACATTGATATTATCAAAGATGTCACGAGTGTCGTAATTTGTGGGGTAATTAGCAGTGCATGGTCAGGGCTTGAGTTATAGTTACCTTAGGGCATGAGTTATAGTTACTTGAGATAATGCTAACTATAACAGGTACATTTCTGTGGCTTTGTTCTTTTAAAAATGAGCATAACTATAACCTTCCTGTAATCTTTTTTTTTTTGGAGTGAATTTCTATGTTTTTTTAAATAGCATTTTCTAACTATACCGTCTCTGTAACCTTTGTTTTTTTTTTTCAGTGGATTTCTAAGTTTTTGTTTTTTAACGTAAAGTAATTTTTATTACTATATGTTAATCCAACCTTTGCCGATCCACAGCGACAGTTGACTGCAGGACCTGGCCTGTGGCCAGGCCCTGCAGGCAACCCCCTATAACTACCCAACCTAGTGCCACACACGGCCTTTGGCTGTGCTTGGTGTGGTTGGCTGCAGGTCCTGGCCTGCAGCCAGCCCCTGTGGCCAACCCCCCTAACCATTCAGCCTCACGCTGCGCACAGCATTTGGCCATGGACAACAGGAGTTGACTGCAGGTCTGCGTGCCCCCCCCTCTCCCGGCCAATTTCAGCCCCTGGGACTCCATTTCCTGGGGCCCACTAGAATTCCATTGTGGGGCTCTCTGCCCACCCCTGGCTGATTTCGACCCCGTGGACCCCATTACCCAGGGCCCAGCTTTCATATATTATTTCATTTTTTGGGACGGGGAGCGTGCTGCCCCCCACCCCAGGCCAATCCCCCATTCCCCGGGGCCCGGCTTAAGCATTTAATTTTTTGGGGTGGAGGGGAGTCATGCGGCCCCACTCACCAGGTTGATCTCATCCCATCCCCCAGGGCCCAGCCATGTTAACTGGGTGCCCCCCAGGGCACCCTTTCAAAATGAAATGGTTGGGGACCATGCGGGGAGCCTGAAGGCCCACACGGTCCCAGCTGGCTCCCTGTCTCCAGCAGGAACCAGCATTGCAGTCACATAGAGGGAGCTACTAAAGATGCAGCTCCCTCTCTGCGAGAGCAATGGTTCTCAGAGGGGCCCTCCCTGGGGCTGCATTTAAGTGCAGAAGCCAGCACTTGTTTTTTTTTTTTTTTTTTGGCAGATCCCGCTGAAAAATTTAAAGAAAATAGTTTTTGCCCTGGGGGGTCCCTCTGGGACTCCAGCACCAGAGCTAATGGGGCAGGATGTTCCTACCCTGGTCCCTTTATTTTTTTAAAATATTTTTTTCTGGAACTCGGCTTGGCTGCCAACACTTGCATGTTGAAGTTTTGTCAGCCAGTCAGACCTTGGCACAAGATCGGGAGAGTACACAAAGCCTTTTCGTCCCTATATATACAAATTAGTTTTTTCTTTAATTACTCAAAAAATATTGAAACTGATTCACACCAAATAACAAAAAGGTCACTTTCTGGACCAAGAGCTACCTTTCTGCCAAATTTAGTGTAATTCACTCCAGTGGTTTGAGCGCTATCCCTAAAGAAAAATGCACATGGGTACAAACATTTTGGGACCCTCCCCTTTTTCTTGGTCCCCACTTGAAGGATCACCCGATAATTTCCAGACAGAAGCTAAAGTGAGCGTCACATTTTTGGGGGAAATTGTGTTAAGATTCATCAAATGGCACAAAAATTATTAGCCAAAAAAACCAAAACCGTTTTCTAGGTCCTAACTATAACTATCTTGTGGCAACCATATAATATATACATATAAACACACACACACACACACACGTATGTATATGTGTGTTTGGGGTGGACTGCGTTTTTTTAGCTTAGCTGCACATGAAAGGTACTGAGTTGGAAGGGCAGCCACTGCTTACTTTGTGACAGTTATTTAGTGGCGTGGATAGCAGCATCGATTTGTAGGTCCCAGGGCTTACATTTTACCATCGGACCCAGAGTAAGAGAGTGAATAAAAGACAAAAAACAGCCACCAAGGGTAGAAAGCAGGGGTGAAAAACAGCCTGCAAGAGTAAGATAAGGGGACATGTAGTGTAAGAAAGAGGCATAAGCTACAACCAAAACTAGATAGTGGCATTCCGTAACCCCGGCATTCTGGAAACCATGGCATTTGTCATAACTGGTGTCTGATTTCTAAGAAAAGCTTTGGGCATTTGCACTATTTTGAAGCTCTGATTTCCATGCTCAGCGTACGCAAGAGCTGTTCTCATTGTCTGTGGTTCAAAAGAGCACTTAGTTGCAGTTTGACTTTCACGCTAAATCTGTTTGCAGTTCTGGTTGTTTTTCACAGCTCCTTTTATGATGGAAACCTTTAGAAATGTGATGTTTGCTCTGAATTCCTTGGTTGTAGGTCATAATACCTACACTGCTATGCCTAAAAACAGTTATATAGGAAAAATAGTGAATTTAAATCCAGAAACGAAATGCAATGCCTGTAACTAACCCCGTAAACATAATCACACAATGAAACAAATCTAATCAATCAAAGGTGTACCTAAGCCTGTAAAGGCCCATCTTTAACCTAAGCCAAATGTACTTTTAAACCCAAGCCTTACCCTAAGCCGAAATCTAATGCTCAACCTCTACTTTTCTTTTTAGGTTGTGCCTTACAGAGGGTTGATATTTCTTAGTTTCTTTGTCACTCTCATTTGCATCCTTCTTATTGGTCAGCTGCCCTAGGCTTCCTTCCTCTTCATGTGTTTTTTTTGTCCCTCCCAGGGTTTATTGACACATTACTTGTGTCCTTCCACTGCCTTTGTTTTAGACACTACTTTTTTCTTTGTGTTTAAGCTCTGTACCAGAGTATGCCTCTTTTTTTAGCTGGCTCCCTTGTTTACTTCATCATGTCTGTTCCTCCATCCCTCCCTGTGTGTTACTTGCCCCCAAAATGTAGCTTTTCCCCACGAACCCCAAAAACCCTCTCTCCCTCACTAAACGGTGTTGCTTGACCCCACATACCTTCTCTCATGTTGCTTACTTCCACCTTCCCTCCCCTGCGTTGTATGCCCTCAATAATGTACCCACCGATGTGTGGCTTGCTTCCTACTGCTCTCCCATTTCCGTGCTGATTTCCCCACCCGCCTTCTGCCTGTGTTGCTTGTCAACTCCTACCTCTAAACTCCTATGTTGCTTGACTTTGCACATCCTCAGGCATTCACATTGCTTGCCTCCATCTGCCCTGTGTTGCTTGCCCTAACAATGTTTCTTGTCCCCACCTACCCACCAGACTCTGTGTTGCTTGCCTTTAACCTGCCCACCCGTGTTGCTTGCTGGCAGCTGTCCTCCCTCTCCTGTACTGCTTACCCACACCTTCTCTTCCTCCGTTGTCTATGTTGTTTCATGCCCCCCTCTCACAGTGCTGGCCGCTTCATAATGCTTTTTTAAAGTTTCAGCCTTTCAACAAGGCAGCCATGCTCCTGTACAACATGGCTAAAAACATTGACATATCCAATGGCTTTTGTCTCATAAGTGAGACCAATTGGCTTTAGCAATGCTTGTTTCTTGTAGTTATGATCTTCCTTTACCCTCCTTCTGACGTTTTCCAATACTGTGTCCCAGTAGTCCAAGCTTGTACCTACAAATTGTCCTAGCCTTCTATGTCCTTTTGTCTTATTCTTATTGAGCATCGCATCCCACATACCCACTTAAAATTACTCTTAACATGTTTGAGCCACATCATATATTTCTATGCACGTGTATATGAACATGCCTGACCTGCCTTGTAACATAAGTCCATGTGTATATCAATTTTCTACTGTATCTTCAGATCCACTGTGAAGCCTAACTAAGTTTGTATGATGCTCATCCTGTAGTCTTGGTCACAGGTATATAGCCGCACTTTCCATACCTTGCAACAGCAAATATTCGTTCCATAACTATTGATATTATTATTTAAGTATTATTTTATCCTACATAGCTACTTTCAAATATTCCTGTTTTACCTATTTTTGTTTCTGTAAATGTTGATGGACATACCTGCCTTGCTTCAACAGTAATCAACATCTGTATATAAATTATATATTTTTGAAATGCTACTGTCAATGTACAATTACATTTTGGTGTTATTGTGCAGTGTACATCTGTCAAGGACAGGGGTGTGAGAATGTCTGCTGAACGCCCATTCTGATTTCCCAAGGAAAAGGTAACTGTACGGGATTCCACAGTGCCATTCAGCACAGAATAATATTTGTGAAAGGTGTGTCGAGTAACTCATTTAGAGGGTCACAACTGGAAGGAAACACACACAAAGGGTAAAAACCTATTCTGGCAAATTCTTAGTTGAAGATGAAGATATCTTAGAAGAAATCATTAAGGCGCCAAATTCCTCTTGGCAACAGTAAGGAGAAAGGATCAACCTACATTAGGAGTGAAATCCAGTAGGAAAATGATACAGCCTGTTAAAAAGAAAAACCCACAAATAAATTAAAAAGAAATGAGCAGACAGTGTGGCCATGAATCCAAGCATGGTGGCAACTCTTTGCTGAGCTCCCCCAACACCTTAACAAATCCAAGAACGAGCCACGGGAGATAGTTCAGGTGGCCAATCTATTCTTGCAGCCTTAGTCTGTAATGGTAAGGTTAAACCCTCATTAGAACTCTGTCATAATATGCCAGATGTCTTTTAGGACAAAGTAAAAAAATCTACAAGACTATATATACCTGGATCTCTCAATAGTCACAATTTCTAAAAGTAATAATTCTTTGTCAGATTTTAAGGAACTCAGCCTGCTGCAAACAGAATGGGCAGTCAAAAACGGTAAGACGTGATCTCAGACAGATCCATGTCTTCCTAGCATGTTGGCCAGAGCCATTGGTGTTCTAAATTCTGTGGTCAATGCACTGTTTAACTCATTGAGTATAGGGACTGTCCAACTCCTTGGAAACAAGCAAGGATCAAACCTTTGTTAAAAAAAAAACCCTCTGCTAAGTGCATGGTGGTTACAGGACACTGAATCTCTCATGCATTACCTGACAGACAATGCGAACTCAGTCCCCTTCCCTGGACACTCTGGGAGGTACTCAAAGCCTCATTCCATGGCGAACATCATCAGCCATATATTGCATAGATGTAGGCGGAGACAGCATTGAGTGCAACTCTTAGAAGTGCATATCCTGGAACTAGAAAGAGAAGCAGTGGCATCATACTCGGCTGTTCCTCTGAGATTCACTACACACAGACCCTCTAGTCAGAAGCAAGAACAGCATGGCTGGTCATGCAGAGCCATATTTATCAGTGGGGTGACAAATCCAGCAAGACCCTACACTGGCTTTATGTGAACACCTCCCGCTATGAGCCAATCACCTACTTCTTAGATGCAAAAGGAAACAAGAGAAGCGGAGGCGCTATTATAGCTAACTGCTTCGCACCTATTATGCAGACCCCTTCTCACCAATAGATGTGGCAGACATAACTATGCTGTGGGGGTTTGTGGCAGTACTACAAACCTGAACCCTGACATAGGAAGACAAACAATTCCTTGAGGAAGATGAAACGGGGAACTGGCAGAGGTCCTGGGACATATGCAGATCAGCAAGGCGCGGGCCATAACGGATTCCTGGTGGAATTCTTCAAAACATAAAAGACCTAACTACTAGAACCACCGTCTGCAGCCTTTGCGGAAACCCAGAAAACAGGACGATTCCCCCACATCTCAGACTGGCGGAGATAGTCGTTCTCCTCAAGCCTAGTGGCCTACTCGAGAGCTGCTTCTCCTACAGTCCCATCTCGCTTCTAAATATTGAGATAAAGATATGGCCAAGGTACTAGCTGCGTGCCTCCTAAAGGTCATAAGCTTCGTGGTACACTTGGATCAGTCTGGCTTTTTGCCCTAGCATGCCACCAGGCACACCATATGTCACGTTCACTATGTGCAGTCCCTATTTGAAAAACGGCCTGTAGCCCACACACTTCTGTCGGAGGATTTCCATAAGGTCTTTGACTCAATTAACAGAGAATATCTATTTTTCCTCTTGTCCCCCCAAAAATTTGGCCAGACGTTCCTCAGTGGTGTCCGACTATTGACTTGGTGGCATGAGTGCGAGTAGGTACCACTTTCGGTTCAATGTCCGGTGTATGGGGGAGCAAGGCAGGGATGTCTTTTGTTACCTTTACAAATTGCCAGTCCAATCAAACCTGTGGTGGCATGGATAAGGGTGGATGCTCTGATCTGGGGGCTGAAGTGGACACTGGGTATAGCGAACAGAAACACACTATGGCCCTCATTATGACTTTGATGTGCGACGGAGGCCGCCCACCAATGCCACACCATCTGTGTGGCCTGAGCCCGCCAGCCCTATTATGGTTTCCCTGCTGGGCCGCCGGCCCAGTGGGGAACAGGGCCAAGTGCATGGACAGCGCAGGGGCCCCCATTTCCCCAGCCTTTCCATGCCGGTGTTTACCTCCATGGACAGGCTGGTGGATGGGGACTCGTAATCCCCAGGGCAGCACTGCTTGCAGATTCCAACCGCCAGGATGCAGGCTGGCGGCAGCCTGGTGTGGTCTGCGGTTGGACCGTGGTGGCTCCGCCACGGTCATAATGTGGCAGTTGGACCGCAATGACTGCGGCGGTCCGACCGCCACTGTGACCTAGTGACTGCCAGGGTCATAATGAACCCCTATATGCTCATCTTTCGGGATGACTCATGGGAGTCCGGACCTAGGTCCCTTCACATATTTTGGTAGTTTCTCAGGGCTCACAGTAAACAGGGCCAGATCTTCAATATACCCAATAAAGTGCCCGACATTGGCCCTAGAATGGGCTGTCAGCCTACAGGTACTCACAAATGTTTTTCTAAATCTAGGGGTCTATGTGACAGATAATCCTCAGAGGGCATGGAACAGGAACATACATCCTGAGTTAGACTGCCTTTCGTGTGAACTAGAAATCTGGTCGACTTTCCTGTTGTCCCTCTTGGGCAGGTCATGAATGTATAAGATGGTAGCCTTGCTCCCTCTCTTATACCAACTGCAAAACTATCCCTTCCCCTGCCACATACCTTAGTTAAAAGACAGATGTGATGCTGTAGAAATTATTATGGAACCATCAAACCCCTTGGATCGCCCTGGCCAACTGCTTCAATTTGCATTATGAGGGTGGAATAGCACTGCTGGACCTCTGGTCATACTATCGGGCTTCTCACCTAACCATCATCAACAAATGGTGGTTTGACTCCCTAGGAGAGCTGTCATTCGCAACAGAAAGGTGGGCGATGAAAGACACATCATAGCAATAGCCACTACACGAGGAAGCATCTCCAAAGCTTCTCCCCCGGCTACAGAAGTGGTGCTCCAGGTCTGGAAAGATACAAATAGAACCTTACAATGGCAGAGGTGGTTGACCAAAAAGCCACCCCTGTGGTCCAGGACTGTACTGACACAGGTAGCAGTGCTACAGGGCTTTAAATCCAGGGACACCATAGGTATTACTAAGTTGAGTGATGTCACATCCGGAGTGACAATGACGCCCTTTACAGATCTCCAAACAGAATTTGACCTGCATCACAGGAAATTCTATAGATATCTACAGCTCTGACATGCTCTCACACCATATATAAAGGACTTGGGGATGTTACCTGACTTCAGCCTCATTGAGGCCAAGGTTCTTTTAGACTAGTTGACCCACAAGATATCAAATATATACCGCTCATTAGTAAAGAATTCCGAAGATACGTTTGACTACCTGAGAAAGGCATGGGCCAGGGACTTGTGAGAGTTTGAACTGGAGAGAGGTATGGGGCTTCCCCTAAGAGGCACCAATTGCCACGCAGTTCTGACTCATCCAACTGAAATATATGCATCAAATATATTACACATGGGACAGACTGTGGAAAATGGAAGGATAGACAGACACACTGACCTGTCTGAGATGTGGAGCTCTGAGAGGTGACTGACTGCACAGTGTACAGGCATGTCATTGATTGGTGCCCTTCTGGGAGGGAGTGCTTGCATGCATGGGGCAAGTCGTGGGTCGGACAATCCCCAGGGATTCCAGGTTTGTCCTACTACATGTGACTGTTGTCATGGACTGCACTAGATATCAAACCATGCTACTAAGGTTGGGGTTGGTTTTGGCAAAAAGGGACATAGCCAAGAAATGGAAAAGGGTTGATCCTCCATCGCTGGAGGGGTGGAAGAGAGGCCTGAACCATTTCATGAGTTTAGAGATTCCTGCCCAGAGAAACACAACAAAATATGGTCTGAATGGTGCCAGTACAGGGGTAATCATCATTTTCCTGAGGGGGACACCATCACAAACTCTGGATGAAGAAGTCAGAGCATTCGGCAGATAGACTACTGTTTCAGTGGGGATGGTGGAATAAGGAGACTGCTGGTGGAGTAAAGGTTTGCTTTGATGTTAACAAATGCCCATCCTTGTTGTTCTATCATGTTTAACTGCCGGGTTTTATAAGCATTGGTGTATTGATGGCTGAAATGTCTGAAACAGCAGTCAATAATATGTGTTATAAAAAAATAGCAAAGCTGTATCTCTAATCCTGTGTCTAATCCTAAACGTGACCGTAAAATCAAAAATAACCATTAAGGTAACCTCAGCCCTTTGCCTGTTCCAAAGATGAATAGTAACCTAAGGCCGTGAACCTCGGCCTGCTGGCAACCATATGCTAAAGTCTAACTCCAACTCTGAGCCAAAAGTTAATGGTAACCCTGTATCTAACTTAGCCGTGACACTTAGGATATGATTCATTAAGGTAACCCTACACTTTTATGTAAGTTTATCACTTTTCAGTATTCAGAACCAGTGCAGAGTTGTATGATTCCGCACTCTCTATACTTATGTGTGTGGAGTTCTCCACCCCAATTGTTGAGTCTTCGGATGCCGAGAAATCTGCACATATAAGGATAGGGAGTGCAGAATTGTAAATCTCTGCACTCAGCTTGTGAGTATTAGAAAGCTGTAAATTTACATAAAAGTGTATGTTTACCTCTGTGAATCAGGCCGTAAGCGAGATGTTATCCCCAAAAGAAAATCCTAAATTCACCCTAAACATAATGTTAAGCCTAATACTAATCTTTTAAAATTGTAGCAATATTATTTAAAAAAAGACTACATGTTTAAAATTGATTAATTTCCGCTTCTACCTCTACAGCTTCAATATTTGTGTTTTAGGTGTTTTCTGTTATCTATTATAACCGCATACTGAATGCCACATGGAAAGTATGGGCCTGATTTCAACCTTTGTGGATGGGATACTACGACACAAAAGTGACGGATATCCCACCTGCTGTTTTACAAGTTCCATAGGACATAATGGAACTTGTAATACGGCGGGCAGGATATCCCGCCCGCCAATGTCATAATAAGACCATATTTTCCCTGGGATCAACATTTAAAGAACTTTTCTGTGCCACCCCCTTCCATTAGAAAGTGTAATATTGCCATTATAATTTTCTCACAGTTGAGCATAAAAGTATAAAACTAAACAATTGAGAGCTGCTTGAGGGTATTTTATGGGAAGGGGTGGCATCTCGAAAGCTGGTGTAGTCCAGATTTTGAGCTGTACTAGCTTGCTTCCCTGCATGGACATTTTTATGGACTCTTTTAGTTTTTTCTAGCACATGGATATTTAAGGGCTAACACCTGGCACAATCAGTAAACTTAGCTGGCCCTCCTGAACAGTGACGTCACTTGTGGGCTGGTACGTCGAACATTATCTTATGAGATACCTTGAAATATTTGATCAAGATCTCAGATATATAATCGGAGGGAATCTGATGTTAGTGCTCTTTCAAATAAACAGCACCAGTCGTGATGATTTACCATTTTCTGGATCAGTAACTATGATTGGCTTTTAACTAGCAACATAGACATTGATAGGGATGACCTTTTCTGGCACAGTTTTTAATAGTGATGTAATTTTTCCTTTAGGGTTGCCATTTGCTTCGTGGTGGCAATTGCACTGGTACCGGCCACATGATTTGGCAGAAATATATGTCTGCTGTGTGACCAATGTTTCTTTGGGACACACGATTTTCTACCACAAAGACACAACAATTCTTGATTCCTTGCCAGACACTGAAGTGAAGGAATATTTTATGGTTTCCTCTTCATAATTGCTTGTGACATTTTTGGAATTATATATTTTTTTTAATCCGATGTGAATATGCACCCATTTTTTCAAACATAAAATTCACTTGGGTGTGGCAGGGTATCGACTAGCAACCACGTTTGACGCGAGCACAGATTTAGTGGTTATGCTCAGTGACCTATGGGACAGGCATTTACAGCCAATCTGTTTCAAAGTTCGATAGAGACCTCTGCAGGGCATTACATCATTCCTTGAGAGATCTGCTGATTTTATAAGAACTTGGAATTAGTTATGAAAAAAGTAAGACCGGCATTGAAAACGTATTACTTGTCATCAGAAAGATTTAAAAAATACTTGGCTGTCCTCCGCCGACAGATGAGGAAATAAAAAGATGTAATAACATTCTTTCGTTATTACTCGGTTTCATTGTTCGACTTCCTGACTGCTTTATATTAGCAGGGTTAAATTCCGTAATCTCAGAGCGTTTCGCATTGTCTGCTGGAAACCATCTTTCCCGGACAGCAAGCAGAGATTTGGAACACTTTGAGTATGCAATACATGCGCTGTCAGCAAAAACTGGAATAAAAACTTTAACTGTTCGTGCTTCCAGCGTTTTCATTCATACAGAGTTCAGAGTTTAATGGCAGCATGTAATGTTAGAACTCGGCCCTTTGAAAGGAACGTGTCAATAATTTTGTAGACAATAATCGCTTCCCGCCTAGCCTTCCCATAATATTTTTGCATTCGTTTTTGTATAGTGAGATTCATACACAGCTTTGAAAGTTACTTCCCCGTACCACATTTCAGCCACATTACATTAAAGTTTGTCTAGGGTAGTGCTTCCCAAACTCTTCAGAACACAAACTTTCTCGAACTTTCTAGCTTTAATAGACAGGGCCAACTAATGAATTGTAACGTACCAATAGTATTGGTACGAAAAACAGGGTATTCAGAGTAATGAGACTTACCAGTAAGTAACGATTCATTACAGCCTCAACTCTTTTTCTCCTCCCAAGACTTACTTATATGAGGATATACCAAAGCAAGCATAGACCAACCGGACTCCAAAGAAAGAATCTGCAAACCTCTGGATAATGCGTAACAAATGTATTGAAAACCAGAAGGACCACAGACAGGAGACCAAGCTGATCACTGAACAACAGCAGCCAATACACAAGAGTTGAAGGCCACAGAATCATGTACATCCAACCTGTAATGTGAAACAAAAGTAGAGGGAGTGGCCCAAGTGGCAGCCTGACAAATGTCTGGAATGGAAATGCCCTGAGCTTCCACCCAAGATACTGCCATGCCAGTCGTGGAGCACCCCTGGATACCACCAGGGAGACTAGCATGTTGGGAATCATAAGCCAGTGTAATCAAGGAGCAAATCCATCTGCTTAATGTGGGAGTAGAAGCTTTCAGTCCATGGTGAAAGACACCAAAGTTCACAAAAAGGGATTCACATTGATAAAAATCCCTTGTTCGAGAAAGATAGACACCGCTCTCACCACATTCAAAATATGTAAGGCCTCCTCCTCAGGACTAGCAGGCTCTGGAAAAAAAAAAGAGAGAAAAGTTATCTCCTGGTGTTGGTGAAAAAAGAAGTAACAAGCTTGGGAAGAAAGCCAGGACCCAATTGTAAAACATGTCTGTCAGAAAAAAGCTATAAATGGGGGGGTCTGATAGACAAAGAGCCCAGTTTGCCTAACCTTTGGGTGGAAGTTATGGCCACCAAGAAGAACACCTTCAAAGAAAGAAATTTCAGGCACACACTATCCAGGGGTTCAAAAGGAGCAGCCTGAAGGGTCCAGAGTACCAAAGGCAATTCCCAGGCAGTAACCAGGGAACAAACTTGAGATTTCATCAAAGAAAAACCCCTATGTAGGCAGGATCCCAAAAGAAGCAACTCAGGAATGCCAAAAGGGGAACTAATTGCCCTAGTAGCAGCCGATTGGACCCTCAATGTACAGCCTGCCGGATCCTTCTGAAACCCCCCCTGCAGAAACTGAAAAACCTGAGAGGCGGGACAAGATGCAGGATCCAATGATCTACCCATGTACCATCAAACATAGGAAGGCCAGTGATGAGCATATGCCTTGCTAGTGGGCCCCTTTCAAGAGTACTGAATGAAGGCTGCCACCAGAGTGGAAAGACCCTGCAGCATCAAACCCCTCCTCTCAAGAGCCAAACCATCAGAAGCATCCTCTGACAAGTGGCAGGGGGAAAAATGGGTGTTTGGAGGGGACACGGATGGAACAAAAAGTATCCATTCTGGTGCAGTCTCCATTAACCTCAACAGAGGAGACCAACCCATCTAAGGCCAAAATTGGGCCACCAGCATGAGACATGCCTGCTCTCTCTGAGCATAGCCAAGAGCTTGGGAAGAACAGAGAATGGAGGGAAGGCATACAGAAGAACAGGAGGCCAGGGAAGGGACCGAGCATCCGTCCCCCAACACATGGGTTCTGGTGACCTGGAGAAGAAGCAGGGAAGGCGGGTATTCTCTGTTGAGGCAAATGGGTCCACCAGGGGAGTTCCTGTGACATAGTTGGGCGAAAATAGAAGGAGCCAGACAGAAGTCGAGGGAAGAAGGAAAAGCCCTACTTAGTCTGTCGGCTACAACATTGTCCTTCCCACGAATGTAAGATGCTGACAGGGAAAGGAATTCTGCCCAACACCCCACATGAAAAGCAAGAAAGGCCAGAGAGCAAGACCCCATGTCTGACTGCCGGTTGATATAAGACTTGGCGACCGTGTTGTCCGTCCTCACGAGAACCACCTGATTGCTGAGGCTGAGGAACGCTTAGACAGACTGGAAAAATCCAGAAAAACCCCAAGATCATTTCTTAGAAGGAACATTCTGTGAAGGGTCAACCCAGTGAGGAGACTGAAACAGCTGGGCATGTTTGTTATTCTTGAAGGCCTTATGAAGCATTGCCACTAAGTCATCACCAAAGAGCTGGCTGCCAATAAAGGGGATATGCAATAACCCTCACTTCTGAACAGAGTTCACCTTCCACTCACGAAGATACACATGGAGTCGAGCAGGCAGAGACAGAAGAAGCCATAGCGGAGGCGGAAGCCTTCAAAACATCACATGGCACATCTGCCAGAAATTTTGCCTGAGTCTCCATAGTAGAAAACAAAGATGAACAGTCGACACCCTCTTAAAGAGCCATAGTCAGGGACTGGAAGTATTTAACCAAGGCCTGAAAGGTATACACTGCATAAACAGCGGCTCAAAGGACCAGGTTGAGGCCAAAAAAGCATTTCTTCACGGATACCTCTGCTGGACGATCCACAAAATCTGAGATGGGACCCTCTTCAGACATAATGGATGGATGACCAGCTAAATGAGAAAGCAGAGGATCAACCTTGAAAGAAGAGTGGAACTTTTAGCCAGAGGATATAGGTGAGTCAGAAAACCTTTGGTAGGTCTGCCTTTTCTGGATCCTTCCACTCATATAGGAGAAGATCCAACACCTCTTTGTTGATTGCCAAACAAGTAAGCAGGTGAGAATGAAACTGTCGGAAAAGGCAAGAACTCGTACCAGGAACATTGTCCTCCATAGGGATACCCAGGTTGTCCCCCAAGTATCTGAACAGGGCCAAAAGATATGATTTTTGAAGAAATTTGGATCTGGGCAGTGCTTCTGACACTGGAGAGTCGACATCCTCATCATAGTCTGGTGAAGGCCATGAAGAAGAAGAGGAAGGAGAGGACACCACTAAAGAGGAGACTGAAGAGGTGAGAGAGGAGGGAGAAAAATGTGATCCCTCAGAATCCTGAGACTTCAAAAAAGCTTCAGAGAGGGAGGCCAAGAGAAGCTAAAATTGATCTTTGGAGCGACTCAAGCCGTGAGAGGATCTGTCATAGTTGGACTCTTGCCCTAGGCAAGCCTGCTGGTTTAAGGATGACAGTACTTAAATTTGTAGGCGACTATGCCAGTCTTAGAAAAAGTCGCAACTGTCGTCCCAACCCTCCTGGCTCACAAGCAGCACCTCACCAGAAACCCAAACAGTAAAAGGTGATTTGTGGCAGCCTTTACGCATGGATTCAAGAGTGTGACATCTCAGGGAGTGTCATGGTTAAACAGCGATTACCCCTTTCTCACATTAACAACATGTCTCAATCACACACCAGCAATGAAGAAGATGCAGTAAAGTTCCAATAGGTTTTATTTTAGCAAAACTGCAACCTGCGATAAGTTGCATGGGCTGCAATGATTAAGAATGAGCAGTGCAAGAAATAGAATGGTAAAGACAAGAGTCATTTATACAAAGACCCCCACCATCTTGCAATATCATGAAATAACATGAAGTGTGTAATATGTCTTAATACCCTAGCATGATAGGCCTAACCTCTAACCTAAAGGAGAGCTAGGTATGTTAAACCTTAATCTGCCAATGGCATGTCCATGGGAAGAGCTCCCAACCCTCTTTACCTTGGAATGAGGTCTCTAGCTCAGATTCCGTAGTCTCTAGCTCAGACTCCGTAGGGACACAAAGACAGGGTCAGCATCAAGGCGACGTGCAGCATCGATAGCAGCGATGGCATCTGGTCGGAATCCCTCTGACTATCTGTTTAAGTGAGGAGTATTTATACAGATCTACTTGGACCCCTGATGTAGGTTTGTTCCCAAACAATAGATAACAAGGCGTGCTTGGGACGGTAAAATATAAACAATTCCCTCGAAAGCATGAAGAGGGAAAGTACCTAAAGTGAACACCTACAGTTTGTTTATCTTTGTCGCTTGATCTTGACGGCTTAGCGCGGTGACACTGATAAAGCAAACTAAAACATGGGCCTAACTCAAAACAAGGCAGCCATATTAAAAGATTTAATTAAATAAATGCGCTAAAACAGAGCAAGCTAAATAGTGTAAAAGCCACTGGGTGACAGGGCACAAGTCTGCAAGCCAAAGGGTAAGCTTACTCCTATATCTCATTAAAACAATCTAGGATTCACTATAGATCCAGGAAAAACCTCCTCTGCCCTAGGAGGCTTCCACTCTTCCTGTGCATCACTCGAGCAATGATGGTGCTTTGCAGCCCTCTTCCTGTGTTCCATTCCATGTTGAATGAAGCCAAAAGGAGGGGTGCCCTGAATATCTGGACAAAAATGACCTCAAGTACACCAAGCAAAAGCCTGAAAAGAAAAAACACACAAAAAGACACCATTCCAGAAGCAGTGCAACACAGAAGTAGCGTAAAAAGGGAATCATGCTTTATTAATGCATCATTGTTTTTCATACCCTGGTGTGTGTGTGTGTATGTGTGTGTATATATATAATATTTTTTGTTTTTTCTAAAATTACATCCCATCTTACATGAAAAATAGGAAAAGAAGGACATAAATGACAACAGATGCCAAGAGGAAACGTGTGTGTGAAATGGAAACAAAGAATAGTATTTCTCCCAAGCAAAATGTCAAGGTGAATCTGAACCTGCAAATCGCCAAGAAAAATGCAGCACAACGAGAAAGGGGAGCCCCTTTATATGGCAATTGGAAACAATTATCCTCCATCCTCCCACCACACGAAGGAGCTAAGAACAGGAAAAAGCCTTGATGGGCTCAAAGACACCAGAGTGTCATATGCCGGAAGCTCGCATCGCCGAAAGGCGGTACAGGAACACATTGAGGGATGATGGGAGTCGGGCCCACCCAAGACTGCCAAAGACACCCTTCCTACCAAAACTGCGCTCCCCCCGAATGCTGAAACACCGCGAAAAAAGAACATGCACACGCCAATTATTGTGCAAGAGTACAGTGCAGCAAGCGGTCAGAGCGCTCAGCCGACCACTGGGATCTGGCAGGAACTGACAGACAGAGACAAGACAGGTTAGCCTAGCCAACCCCAGCACCTTCAGGTCCCAGGGCCCTAGCCACAAGCACACTGCCCAACACAACGCCAAACGGGAAAAGGGGAATACAATTAACCCCAATAAGCACAGCCCTTTATGGCTTACCTGAAAGGAATGGCTCACGGACCGACGTGAGAAATGAGCAGACAAAACAAACAGGTTGTTTCCTGGGCTCTTTGCCTTTCTTTTACTAAATTGGTACAGAGGGAGGAGAAGAGACTACGTGGAACTTTCTGATTAGTTGTGGCAAGGGCACGTTGGCCTGGGTAGAGGTGAAACACCTCATGTAAGTAAGTATTGGTACGAGAAATAGGGTTGAGGAGGTTATGTGTCTTAATTTGCTTTGTTCCTATTAAGGTTTTTGCTTCCTTCGTGCTTTAGAATTACCAAAAAATTGCTTCACTTTTGCTTTCTTAACTATTAAATGTGTACATTTCCTTTACAGATTTTTACAGTCTGTTATGTGTTACAAAAATGACACCCTACAGCCTTTCCTTTCTCGCCCTCTGTACTCCAGCAATATTGTCGCATAATTCATTTTCCTTTCCTTTCTCTGACTGCAAAGGGAGAGGACTTTGTAAACACCAATCACCATGGTAAACAAGCATTGGCAAAAGCATTGGTAAAGCATTGGTCTCGCCTGTACAAGAGCTATTGGCTTTGGCAATGTATTTTTGCCATGTTGTACACCAGTGTGGCTGCTATTAAGCATGGTTAATAATTAGTGGTGTAGAGTGGAGTGAGGGAGTAGAGTGTCGTAGAGTGCATTTGTTGGTGTAGAGTGCAGTATGGGGAGCTGAGTGTTGTTGAGTAGTGGGGAGCAGAGATCAGTGGCAGAGAGCGCCGTAGAGTGTAATGTCATAGAGTGGAGTAGCATTCAGTGGGGTGGAGTATGATGGAGTGGATTGTAGTGGATTGAGGTAGTGGGGTGGATTGGAGGAGAGTGGGAAGATTGAGTAGAGGCAGGTTGATTGGAGTGGGTGGACTGGATGGGTGTCGATTGGAGTGTGGTCAATTGAATTAGTGTGAGGTGGATTGGCTTGGAGTGGCTTGTAGTTGCAGTGGCTTGGAGTGGGATGGATTGAACTGGAATGGGGTGGGATGGATTGGAGTGGGTGGATTGAATTGGAATGGGGTGGAATGGATTGGAGTGGGTGGATTGAATTGGAGTGGGTTGGATTGTAGTGGTGGTAGGTTGGAAAGGGGTGGAGTGTGGGGGGTTGGATTGTAATGGGGTGGTTTGTACTGGGGTGGGCTGGAGTGGGATGGTTTGGATTTGTGTGGGGTGGATTGGACTGTAGTGGGGTGGTTTGTGGTGTGGTGGATTGGATTGGGGTGGAGTTGGGTGACTTGGGGTGGACTGGACTGGGATGAGGTGGATTGGATTGGAGTAGGGTAGATTGGACTGGGCAGGATTGGAGTGAAATGGATTGGATTGGTGTGGAGTGGATTGTGGTGGACTGAAGTAGGGTGAATTTAGATGGAGTGGTGCAGATTGGAGTGGGGCAGATTGTTTTGGACTGGAGTGGGGCGGATTGTTTTGAATTGGAGTGGGGCATATTGTTTTGAATTGGACTGGGGCAAACTGTTTTGGATTGGACTGGGGCAGTTTGGAGTGAGGCAGAATGCTTTGGATTGGAGTGGGGCAGACTGGTGTGGGGCAGATTGTTTTGGATTGGATAGGGGCAGATTGGATCAGGTCAGCTTGTTTTGAGCTGGAGTGGGATGGGTTGTGGTGGATTGGAGTGGAATGGAGTGGAGTGAATTGGGGTGGATTGGATTGGTGGGTGGATTGGATTGGTGTGGGGTGGATCGGATTAGAGTAGGGTGAATTGGGATGGATGGGCAGATTGGGTTGCAGTGATGTGGATTGGATTGAAGTAGTGCAGACTGGAGTGGGGCAGACTGTTTTGGACTGGAGTGGGGCAGATTGTTTTGGACTGAAGTAGGGCAGATTGTTTTAGATTTGCATGGTCTGGATTGGCGTAGGGTGGATTGGCATGGGGCCGATTATTTTGGGTTGGAGTGGAGCAGATTGAAGTGGAGCAAATTGTTTTGGATTGAGTGGGGCAGATTGGAGTGGGCAGATTGGAGTAGATTTGTTTGGATTGGAGCGGGGCAGATTGGAGTAGGGCAGATTGGAGTGGGCTTATCGGAGTGTGGTTAATTGTTTTGGATTGAAGAGTGGCAGATTGAAGTGGGACAAATTGTTTTGGATTGGAGTGGGGCAAATTGTTTTGGATGGGAGTGTGGGAGACTGTTTTGGATTGGAGTGGGGCAGACTGTGTTTGATTGGAGTGGGGCAGACTGTGTTTGATTGGAGTGGGGCAGACTGTGTTTGATTGGACTGGGGCAGATTGGTTTGGATTTGAGTGGGACAGACTGGTTTGGATTGAAGTGGGGAAGACTGGTTTGGATTGGAGTGGGGCAGACTGTTTTGGATTGAAGTGGGCAGACTGTTTTGGATTGAAGTGGGACAGACTGTTTTGGATTGGAGTGGGACAGATTGTTTTGGATTGGAGTGGCGCGGACTGGAGTGGGGTAGACTGTTTTGGATTGGAATAGGGCCGATTGGCGTGGGTCACAAAGTTTTGGAGTGGGGTGGATTGTGGGGGATTGGATTGGAATGGAGTGGATTTGTGTGGGGTGGGGTGGATTGGGATGGATTGGATTGGGTGGATTGGGGTGGATTGGATTGTGTGGGGTGGATTGGAGTTTGGTGAGATGGGATGGAGTGGGTGGATTGGATTGGGATGAGGTGGATTGGATTGGAGTGGGGCATATCGGAGTAGGGCATATCAGAGTTGGGCAAATTGTTTTGGATTGGGGGGAGGCCGATTTTTTTGGATTTGGGGTGGGTGAGATTGTTTTGGACTGGAGTAGGGCATATTGTTTTGGACTGGAGTGGGCTAGATTGTTTTGGACTGGAAGGGGACAGAATTGTTTTGGACTGGAACGGTGCAGATTGTTTTGGACTGGAGTGGGGCAGATTGAAGTGGGGTGGGTTGGGAAAGAATGGTGCATTGGAGTGAACTGGATTGGAGTGAGTGGTTTGGGTTGAGTTGTGGTAGATTGGAGTGGGGTGGATTGCTATGGGGTGAGGTGGAGTGGATTGGTGTGGATTGGAGTTGGGCAGATTTGATTGGATTGGGGTGGACTGGGGTGCCCTGCACAAATATGTATTAAAGCATACATTCCGAAATTACACATAAGAAAGAAACAATGTTGCTTTAATAGTCCTTATCTTTTGAAAACAGTGCCCATGAGCAAAAACTCAAAAACAAAAAACATGAGTGCAAAGTGAGAAAAGAAGGCTCAGCAAAATAAAAGAAAGTTAACTATAGAAAATAGAACTTTGTAATTTTGTTTTGTTTTGTGGACAGCAGTGTCTCGCAAGCGAAACGCATGGGCTAACACATGCTCTTGCAGGCTGGACTCTAAAAATAAGCAGCCATTTGTCAGAAGACATAGCCTGACATTTAACACGAGTCATCAAAGGACATCAAATATGACAAGAAAAGTACAGAATTTAATGGCATTTTTATTTATTGCTTCGACTTTCGAAACTGACCAAACATCAGCTCGCAACCCACATGTGTTTGAACCCACAGTTTGGGAAACACTAGTCTAGGGGTTCATGTTAAAAGTATGTGAAGGGTTTAGAAGCAAGAATAGGAAATTTTAACATTTGGCACATCACCCTCATAGAATGAAGTCAACGTTTACTCTTGAAGTTCCAAGGAAGAAAAGTGCTTCGAACAGAATCTGATTGTTGCCTACCTTTAAATTATATTTTTCCTACAATGGATGAATAGAGAAGTCTAAACAAAAGGAGCCAAGGATGTCGATGGGGGGTGAAAATCCCGTAGTGCAAAGCCATTGTTCCGTGGGAGGGTTCTTTAATTTTGTTTCCACAGTGATGCAGCCTTGCAGTACCAAACAAGGACACGAGGAAGGAGAATCCTTCTGGAGGAGACCAGCAACACATCAAGCTGAGTCCACAAGCCTCCTGAGGAAGGGCTCAGACTAGAGGCTCATTCTAGAAGAGGATCGATATGATGGCCTGGACAAGGTAATCAGAAAGCAGCTCATCGCAGGCACCTCAGTATGGAAAAGTGCTATAAGCCCTTTCAGGCTATAAAGACATATTGCAGCACAAGTAACAGTCCACTTACAGAATCAGTGGGCTTGGAAACTATAAACAGAAAAGACACTTGAAGAACCAGATAAGCCTATGGAAATTGAAGTTTGAAATCCACTTTGCAAGCTACACCCATGTGGATAAACTCTACTCACATAGCAGCCAAACTACAGGAAATATGCATAAAGGACCTTATTTGTCCAGCAGAGGGAAGGGCAGGGTCTTAGACAGAGAACACTCAGTTGACAAAGGGTGGTGAACAGAAAAAAGCTATGGTGACAGCCTTACAGAAGAAGTGAGGAAAAGAAAAGGCGAATCCACAGTATGTGATAGAGGTAGAGGGCATGCAGAGAGACTATCACCTTAGACAATTGGAAAATCAAAACAGGATTATTCAACTGCAGTGAGTAGAAGTAGATTATCCTGTGCAGCTTCTGTGGATGTATCACTAACTCTTTCAGCTCCTCAAATGTTGACAGTATCCACAAAAACAGAGCAATAGAAAGATAATGAAGTATGCCCGCTGTTTTTTAAAAAGTCATGCGCTCCCACCATGAAAGGCTAATCTAACAAGTAGAACAACTGTGAAGATGGCACCATCCAGCTATCGACCAGTGAAACAAGAGCTACTATTTCCACGAGATTTAAGGAGAAACAGCCAAATAAAACAGGAGACCTGGAAAAAGGCAGTAATCCTGTTTCATATGCTGGTTCTTCTAGTAAATGCTCTGAAATAAAGGGAAGAGCTTTAGAACAGTGTCAAATGGAGAAACAGATGCAAAGTCCTTACCTCCATACCCATTGAAAACACAAATTCACCAGGAAGTAGGAAAGAAGTGTTCAATGTAGTTGCTCTCGCAACTTTATAACCTCTAGAAGAAACCAGTAGTAGCAGGATGAATACATCCTCAGTGCTAGGTTCATCAGAAGAGAGTGGCGTGTAGCACAAAAGACGGAGGTTACCCCTGCTCCCGGCAAGAAAGATATAGATCATTAATCCTGAAATATGGGAGGAAAAAATTAAATCAGATAAAGACCTTTAATGGAGCAGAAGAAGTTAAAGACACTCACAAAATATAAAAGAGCTTTCACTAAAAGATGTTTGTAGTCTACTACAAGCATTTAAGCAAGGATCACTATGATGTAGTAAGGGACGATGAAAGGCGATGCCAAAGTTCCTAAAGGGGCAAGTAGTAAAGTAGCCCACCATTAACTTAGACCCAAACTAATTATGATTCCTGGGAGGAGGGGATTCAAGAACTAGGATACTGAGTATCATCTAGTGTAGATAAGAAAGATGCTGACTTTGACAGCTCTTCCACATTACAAGATACTGATGAAGATAATGAAAAATTAAAAACTGGAACAGAGGGAAGAAGTTCTGTACACCCAGTACCAAATGCTTAAAACTATTCTGAAAGAATTAAACAAATAAATGAGCGACAGTAATATTTTAAATGAACTTGGAGAGATAAAGTCACACTAAGGGAAGATAGATCTACAAATACGGTGGTTCTCTCTGAAGATAATGATAGTTCACAAAGAGATAAATACAATGGAAAACGTCTGCTCCACCCAAAATGAAAAAAATGATGCTTCTCTATAGAAGCTACAGTGCAAAACAAGATCTAAAAAAATGTGTTCTCACTTGTCAGACCTGAGGCGTCTTGGCATCCCTGAAAGATCTGAAGACAAATCCACAATGAAAGATGTTCAAAACTGAAAAATGAAACTCCATTTGCAGATACCTGTTGTGACCCCGGTGGACTTAATTATAGCCAGTGCTATTAAAAATTAATAAAGGATTAAGTAAATGGAGGCAGTGTCAACAAAGTCAGGGTGATGAGGAGTGAAACAGGACAAGTTGAGCCTGAGAAAAAGTAGAAGTGAATCTGTTGCTGGAAATATGGAGGAACGGGACTTGGGGAAGTTCATGGTGAAGTGCTGAGGCTGTTAACACTAACTATGAACGGTTTACCAGAATCCAGGAAATGGAACATGATTAGGATCTTCCTTAAGAAGACTAAAGCACAAGTTTAAGATAGGAGCTCACATTTCTATAAAAAATAACAGATTTTAAACAGATACTGTTTGGTGCAAGAAATCAGACAATTAAGTACCTCTGCCACTATCCATGGAATAGCACTTCTGATTAGGAAAAGCAGAGGATTAACAATCACCAATGAAAAAAAGAGATAAGTCGGGTAAATAGTCCCGATGATAGAACAAAGATCAGATTGTCTGTGGTTAGTATGGTCCACACCCATTGGAGAAACCTTAGCTTCTATTGCCCACATTTTCTAACCCATCAAGAGTAGAAGCGGACTTAAATGTTGCTTTAAAAACTATAGACAGACAGCAGAATCTCTAATCTACTGAGAAACCCCCATATGACAGAGACCCCACAGCTGCTGTAATCTGGGTCTGATTGATGTCTAGCGCAAAGCCTACCCGAGCTCCCAGGGGTTGACATATATTATGCCCAGATATCAAAGAAACACCTGATTGGATTATTTTTTCTGCTTTCATAATCGCTAAATAGTATGGACAGAAATGTTTCCCCTGGCCCTCTCGGTTCATGGTCAAGTAAGCATCATAATTGTATTGTAGACGTTTGGCAGCGGCTGCTGCTGGCGGGGGAGAGGCGACGCACCACCACCCCTGGTCATCTTTAGGGGATGCATAAAGTGTGTTGCCTCCAGTTCTAGATATTACTTCTGGAGTGTTCTTTCCAGCCTTGTGGAGCTCCTCTCGAGCATTATCTAATCTGTTTATATTCCCATGTTCTGAATCTAATTTTATATACCAAGTCTTGTGATTGATTTTGAATAAAGCACAAGCAACCACAATAAAGGAAATCTAGTAAGGAAATATAAATTCGCCATCATGTGCTTCTTTGCAGCTTCACAATTATCACCTAATGGAAAGAAAACGTTGACCCACCCAAATCTCTCTTCACTCAACATGGTTTAATAGGCCAGCTTCTAGACTTTACCTGAAACTATTATTAATTTTTCTTTCTTCTCAATACAATAAAAAGAACCCCAGCATACAAAAAAGAAAC
Organism: Pleurodeles waltl; assembly: GCF_031143425.1. Lineage (NCBI taxonomy): Eukaryota > Metazoa > Chordata > Amphibia > Caudata > Salamandridae > Pleurodeles > Pleurodeles waltl. The sequence continues at coordinate 870,029,534 of NC_090450.1, forward strand.
ATTACCTCATTACTTACTGTCCTTAAGCCCTTACCATGCAAGCATCAGGTGCATCGCTCTTACTGGAGTAAATTCATCACTATCTAATTCGGTGGGTATTCTGAATTCAGAAGCTCCTAGGACATTTCATTAAACAGCAAATTTCATGTTCTCTTAAAATTCATGTGCCTCCCATTTAAATTGTTACACAGATGTTCCAATGTGAATAGGGACCCACGCCTATGGTACCAACAGGTCATCATAGGTGCCAGAGACAGCGCATGTTTGCAAGATGTTTGTTATTTAAAAGGGGCTTAGGGCCTGTCTACTGCTTACCATTTGCTGACTTCATTGTCTCATTTTCTTGCTTCTCAATAGTCAGAGCATGCTGGTTGCACTTTTCCTTTGTGTGCTTGTCCCTTGTCGGGAGCATGGACTAAGTACTGATCAAACATTGCTTTATTAGTGCCCTTTTACTGCTCGCACCTTGAACTGAGGTACTTTTTATCTGGTTTTATTCCCCATAGTTGTTGCTTCTTCATCGCCCTTGTTTGCACCTGTTTACCTAACATCGTTGCTGTTTTACCCCCTTGCGCTGTTGCTGCTTGCCATCCAGTCATTGTTGTTTCCACACCCTCCCCTCATTGTTCCTTGCATCCACCCTCTCCATTTGACATTGTTGTTGCTGGACTTGCTGTTGTTGTTTGCAACCCCTCCCCTGTTGTCATTGTTACTTGCCTCCCCTCCTTCACCTTCCCATCATTGCTGCTTTCCCTACTGTTGTTGATGTGTGTTCCCTTTCTGTTGTTGCTTGTCTCCTCCCCTCCTCCTGTCATTGTTCATTCAATCAATCATTATTTATAAAGTACAGCTTATCACCCATGGGTCTCAAGGTGCTAGCTGGGGATGGGGGTCAGTCGAAGAGCCAGGTCTTGAGGTCTGTCTTGAACTGAGCCAGCGATGGGGACTGCCTGAGTTGGAGCCACATCATGTTCCATGTGTGCATGGCAAGGTAGGAAAAGGATCTTCCTCCAGCTGTGTTCTTCTGGATCCTGGGGATGGTGGTGAGGGCCAGTTGAGCTGAACGGAGTTGCTTGGAAGGAGTGTAGAAGGAGAGGCGATGGTTGTGGTAGGCATGTCCGATGTTGTGGAGGGCCTTGTATGTGTGGGTCAGGTGTTTGAAAGTGATGCGTTTGTTGCCAGGGAGCCAGTGTAGGTCTCTCAGGTGGACAGAGATATGGCTGTGGTGGGGTTGTCCAGGAGCACTCTGGCAGTGGTGTTCTGTATTCTTTGGCATCTTGATTTGAGTTTCTTGTTGATTCCGGCATAGAATGTGTTGCCGTAGTCGAGTTTACTGCTGATGAGTTCCTGGATGACTGTTCTTCTTGCGTTGATGAGGATCCACTTGAAGATCTTCCAGAGCAGGCAAAGAGTGTGGAAGCATTAGGATTAGACGCCGTTGACTTTACTAGTAGTCGAGTTTACTGCTGATGAGTGCCTTGGTGACTGTTCTTCTTGCGTCAATGGGGATCCACTTAAAGATCTTCCAGAGCAGGCCAAGTGTGTGCAAGCATGAGGATGAGACAGCGTTGACTTGGCGGGCCATGGACAATAATGAGTCGAGAATGAAGCCAAGGTTGCGTATGTGGTCAGTTGGAGGAGATGGGGCAGTTCCGAGGGCACTGGGCCACCAGGAGTTGTCCCAGGCGGTAGTGGTGGAGCCGAGGATGAGGAGCTCTGTCTTGTCCGGGTTGAACTTGAGACAGCTGTCCCGCATCCAGTCGGCGACTGCCTTCATTAAGTTGTGAAAGTTATTTTTGGCTGTTGATAGTTTGTCGGTGAGGGAGACAATGAGCTGTGTGTCGTCAGTGTATGAGACGATGTTGAGCCCGTGGTGTCTGACAATCTCGGAAAGTGGGGTCATGTAGACATTGAAGTGGGTGGGGCTCAGTTAGGAGCCCTGGGGAACTCCGCATCTGGTTTCCGTCGGCTTTGAGGTGAAAGGTGGGAGCCTGATTGGGAGCCTGATTCTCTCTGGGTTCGACCGGTGAGGAAGGAGCAGATCCACTCCAGGGGTTTGCCGCAGATGCTGGCATTGTGTAGTCTGATGCACAAGGTGGTGTTCGAGTCGGTGTCGAAGGCAGCGGAGAGTTCGAAGAGGGTGAGGGCAGCTGTCTTGCCACCATCCAGTAGGGTGAGGATGTCATCCGTGGCTGCTAGGAGTGCGGTTTTAGTGCTGTGGGTGCTCCTGAATCTCGATTGCTGCTGCCCCCCCTTACTGCCTGGCAGAACAAAATAGGCAAAGATCTGGCCAGTGCCCGCCGCATCTTAGCACTTGTGATGTCACTGCCCTCCCTCTCATTGTTGTTGCTTGACCACTCCCTTCCACCAGACAAAAGGCAATGTTAAAAGGCTATATTACACAGCCAGTGCTGCTTGTGTCATAGGACTTATTCTTCTATTTTTTAGCCATGTTGCATAGCACCCAATCTGCTGTACAACATGGCTAAAATACATTGACACTGCCAGTAGCTCTTGCTTAGGCAACATCTATTGGTTTTGTCATTGCGTGAAAAATTAAATGCTATGGTTGTCCTGTGTCTAATTTTTGATGCTTCACCTAGAGCGAGCTTTACCAACAAGTAGCTTGTGAGCTACTGGTAGCTCTCCAGCTACCTGTACATAGCTCTCCTGTGCTCATTCCAGCCTACTAAATTACAGGCATTTTCTTGTTTGAATTAATACGTGTATACCCAAACTGAAAAGTTTATTTGAGATCAAATTTGTGTTTTTCAGAACTCTTAAGCTGATCTTTGGAGAAAAAGTGGTTGAATCAAAACTAATTTAAAACTAGTATTTGAGGGATGAATCATGCAGCGTTGGGGAGACGTATTACTAATACTATTGCCTTAATGTCCAGGGCATTGCAGCTAGCTAGCTGTTATGCAATATCCATGTAGAGGCCTTTCACATTAACAGAGCCTTTTTTATATTATCACTGGCAGAAATGCCTGATGCACTGAGGTGACCTCTAACGGCAATTTTCTATATGGTGGCCACTAATGTATGATGTGATAATTTTTACAACACTAGCATTCAGAGCTTGGGATGATTTTCATTGAACATAAGTAGCTCTTACTTCAGAAAAGGTTTGAGATTCTTGACTTAGAGCTTCATTCCTAATTTTCAAGACCACATCTTGCATGTTTTTATTCCTATCTGGATGCCATCTCTGCCTTGTATGTGCCCGGTTTCAGAGGCCACGTCTGTGTATTTTATCTAGTTCTGAAGGCCTTGTCTGACATGTTGTGTTCAGTTCTAGAGGACCTTCTGATGTACTGCTTCTAGTTCTAGAAGTGTTTTTTTTGGCATGGTATGTTCAGCTCTGGAGAGCAGTTATAATGTATTATGTCCAACCCTGAATTCAGAACTGGAGTGCTCTGTCGGGTTTTGGAGACATTAATATCAGCACTAATATTCAAACTCATTAAATAGTGGTATTACACATGTGATATAGCCTTCCCTTGACAGCACAGATCTGCGTTATTTTCTGAGTTGTCACATGATATTGTTGCCATGTAGGAGGAGCAGCATGTCGTTCTTTAGTTTAACAAGTGTTTACAATTGGTACCCACATCAGTAGAGCCTAAAACTGTTATTAATCTTGACACAGAGACTGTGGATATGGATCTCCCCCTAACGTGTTGTTTTGAAACATTATGATTATCCTCCAAAATATACCAAAAAAATGGCTTGTGTCAAAAACGAGTCATTTTGCAAGAAAATGTGTGAGTTTTGACCTAGTAGAAAATGAAGTAGTGGGTCAAATTTCATATTAAACCTTACATGCAAAGCATCCTGAGTCAGTAAACAGTAATAGGCATGGAACTAGCGGGTGAGGTGAAATAGGGTGGGGGTGGGGCAGTTAGGGCAAGGCAACAGAGGAGGAACAAAGAAGAGTGAGTTTGAAGTGATCTTGAGGTTAGATGGGTCTGAAGTAACAGATGAGGTGAAGCTAGGTTGAGGAGGCAGAGTTGAGATGAGGGTTGGAGTGGGGTGAGGCTGAAGAAAGACCAGTTTAATGCGAGGTTGAGGGATGTCAGGTGAAATGTGATGACGCTGAGATAAGATAGAGGTTGAAATGTTTTTGAGGAGACATCCGCTGAAGTAAAGCTAGGGTGAGGTGCGATTAAAGTTGTTATGCCTCCGTGCTCTCCATGGGTCTGTGGACACTTGGCGGACAGTGTGTTTTTCTAATGCAAAGTTTGCTCTTTCATGCAGGAGATGTTTGTTGGCTTTTCTTTCAGTGCATCTGCTTGGGTAAGGATGCTGCAAGGCGAGTTCAGTCTTTAACATATTCAGACCCTCACATTAACACGTTTCTTTTAGAGACTTGTCCGGGGAGATGGCCTTGATGTTCCACTTCCAACTCTGTGTCTGTGCTCTGAAATAGCTCACTTACCAAGCATCTTTCATCTAACACCATTCCTGAAGTTTCTTTTGATTCATGGACTCAACACAAAATGGCCTCTATCCCAGTTCTCTATTTTTCTAGAACGGGAGGTTACGTATTTTGTTTTGCCCAATCCTTCATGGCTTTCAAACTTTCATGATGCAACAGTCCTTTCCCCAATCAATCATGAATGAGTAAACTCCTACGTAACTTGCTGCTGCTTCTTCTCCATTTTTCCTGTCTATATAAGAAACTGAAGTCACCAGCAACATATGTCACAAATGCTCCAGCAACTCCAGCTCACTAGTGCTCCTTGCTTCTTCTTTTTCCTTTCCATAAGAGTCGAATACTCTTGAGGAACGCTGAATTGAAATTCCTTCAGCTGCATCTCCTGAAATCTTGCTTCAGTTGGATCCAGTCCTCATCGAGTCTGATCTGGGGTTTTGAACAGCCAGGTTCCTTTACCATTGTCTTTCTTGCATTCTCCGGCATGCCTGGAGGTTTTTATGATGCTTGGCTGTTTCTTCTATCAATGGCCCTTCTGAGAATTACCTGTTGCTTCCATGTGATAGTCATAAGGGTTAAGGAATAGATCTGTAGTATTAGTGCAAGAGGCGCCACATCTCTTACAGTAAGATTTGCCAGATTACTCCATGTTGATAGGACAGCATTTTCTGTTACATGCTTTCTCTTTACAACTCCTAAGGGTAGAGCAGCAAAGATCCCATACTTGACACACACATAGGAACTTGCTGTAATAGAGGCACCGTGCATAGTAACACTTGTGCCAGCACTGTTCACTGCATAGCTTTCAAATCTTCGGAGTCCATGCATGAATATACTCTCCTAGCCAGGATTTTTCTTTGCATTCTGGAACTTGCATCCCAATTTTCTAATGAGATTTTAAAAATCACATTGATTTGTATTGTAACAGTATTTGCATTTTTATAGCGCTTACTACCCCGGTGAGGCAAGCAGCATTTTACATGGGAACTCAAGATTATTGGTTAATCCAGTAGCTATTGTTGGTTATTGTTCACTGTGATTAGCATTTGTCTATAAAGAAAACCTTGAGGTGCATTCACTCCAGTTTCTTTGTGGTTGATGAAATTAATAGGAGTTAGTGTGATCATTAGTTGCGGGTATATGAGTCCACATTAGTTCATCTAATGGTTGGTGGATGAAAGGATAGGCAAGAGATTCGGTTTTGTTGCAGGGTAATATTTCAAAGAAGGAGATTGTGATCTATAAGGAGTGATGTAGGCACATTATAGAATCACAATAAAAGAAACAAGCATTTGCAATGCAATGGTTCTTGCATTTGCTCAAGTTAGAGCTATAAGCATTGTAAACTAGAGGACACATGGCAATGCATATGTGCAGCGGCGGCCACCACAAATCTCAAGGGGAGGGCGGGTAGGAGGGGTGGATGGGGACAGGGGAAATTTATTTTAAAATATTTTAGAAAAAACTAGCATGATCTCGCTGAGTAAAACCCAGCGAGATCGCACTGTGTAGGAAATAAAAAGAAAAAGTAGTCCTGAAACCGTGCGGAAAACAAGGAGCCTCATATGTTTTTAGTAGCTAGCCGGTGCGCTCAAGTAGGGCTAAACACCGGAAAAGGCATGACGTATGCATGCCTTTCACAAATGAAATCAAACTATTTTTAAAGGCCAAGCTCATGAACCAATGAAAGTAACGGACGTGACATGGGCGTGGTTAAAAGCCCACAAAGAGATAACAACAAAGACCAGAGCTTGCTCGATCCTAAAAAGGCAGACAAGCATGGTTTGGGAGACCCGATGACTCCATATCTACGGGACACCAGTTTTCCAGTCCTGTAATTTAATTTAACAAACTGGTGCTTTCTGGGAAGTAGAGGAATAATTTGATTCCCTCAAGCCAACTACACCAAGGCACATGGAAGTAATTGCTTGTAAATGGAAAGTGCTTGGCTGGAAAACTGGTGCCCTGGAGTCATCTGGTCACCCTAGGCATGCGGCTTACAGTAGACTACATTCAGAGAGAGCAAGGTATGTAGAGAATGAGGAGTAAGTAAATGGTTAATTGATAGACAGGAAGCAGAGAGATACAGTAGCTAGTTTTAAGTGAAGGTCACTTTTTAGGTCAAGCTAACTATACAGTCTGTTGATAGGCATATGGTGGCTTACCAAGAACGTAGATGGATTTGGTACCTCCCAGTTGCTCACTGTTGGTTGACTTTTCTCGTCACTCTCATTTGCCTGCTTCTTATTCATGTTCCAGCTTTTCAATCTTGTGTTTGTCACTCCCATGGAGTATTGCCTCTTTACAGTTGTCTGATTGGCTGACATTGCTGCTTCCACTGCTTGCTTGCTTCACACTGATAAGTATTTTTAAGGTCCCCACTTTGCTTCTGCTCCCCACGCACTTTAAAAAAATGCTTTTGTGCATTATATTTTCTCAGATCGGTAACCAAAAATAAAAAAAAAGTATTAGCATCATTTTGTAGGCGCGTGCTTGTGTGGTGCATGTGCCTATAAACGATGTGGGCTTTTTTTAAAAGCACTTTAGCCAGGCTTTACAGCATTGTGGACTCAGTGCAGCAGGAATACAAACTATTGGTGAAGCCAGTGGGTCACAAAGGCGAGACCTATTGGCTTTACCAAGGCTTGTGCATGTACGGTTTTCGAAATGTAGAAGAGCCTCTTGCATATCAACACCACCTTATCTTCTAAGAAACCTATTTCCTGCCTGGATGATTTTGTTTCCTTAGTTTTCCCAATGTACATTTCCCTGGACATTGCAATTTTTTACCAAGGTTTCAGGCTAGCATTATCTCTGTTTTAAAGTGTTTGATTTTAACAGGGCTTTAAGTGGGCTGGGTCCTGTCTGGTCTCTCTCAGGTCTGAACACCTGCAGTAATTAAAAAGTGCAAATGATTCAGGTCCCTTTTGGGCTCTATATTTAGCCGGTTAATTTACTCAGCTGAAAAACGGCGGAAAACGCACACTGAAGATGGGTAGGACAAACAAACAAAACCTTTCCCTACGTGACTGGCGGCAGTTATCTGGTTCATTGTTGCACTTCACAGGCCTGCACTGAAAAGAAATAAAAACAGGAGGGAGACGCCCGGGATGCTTCTTTTATGTTCTTGTTGAAGACAGGGATGTTCTTCATCCCAAGAGACTCACCTCTTGGGCCTTTGTATTCCACACAGTACTGGAGGACCCTGTCATCTTATGGTCTTGTATCAGCTCCTCACTGAGTGAACATCTCGTTCTGCACGCACACTGCGATAGTAAATGGTGAGCCATGGAGCCTGCTGGGAGTCCGACTGATAAATATTTTTAGGTTTCGCCTGCAAAGCAATGTGCTTGCGAAGTCTTATGTTACTAAAAAAAAATGCTTTAACTGGACTTAAAACCCGCCCCTACTTCGCCCCATACTTACCTGAACTTCCTGTTTGTTCACTCAAACGTCGCTTGAATTTACTTTCTTTTTATTGGCTAGCAGGTCACTTCCTGCTCTTCTGCTTTCGTTCTTCTTTTGCTGCTGCGTGGAGCATGGCCGAAGTACACTTTCTGGGTTTTGGTGATTGGTTACTTGTTAGTGTTTGTACTCGAAAAGATGAACTGAATGCAAGTCAATTTACGATGAAATGTGTGTAAACATGTTGGCCATCTTGCAGTGGAGTACGGAGTGCAGATGTAAAGCAAGCAGCGAGTGGGCTCATTATGTTGTGTTTTTCATTGCTTAATAATTATATTTCTGATGAATAATACTGGTAAATATTACAATTATTTGTGTGTTCCTTTCTTAAATTACCACTCACTGATTTTTAAAGAAAAGTCATTTGTATAATTGGGTGACATTTTATTTCAAATTGTTATTCTCTCAGTGACTTATTAACAGGCAGCCACAAGTGCTGTTATCTTGCAAGCACTAAGGTCATCATTTGAATGGTGCAACAGGTGCAGTGGCACTGGAGCCAAAAGCTTTATATACCTCACTAAACACAAGTGCGGTTATCTTGCAAGCTCTCCATGATTTTAATGGTGCAGCAGGTGCAGTGGCACTGGTGCCACAAGGTGTCAGAACCCCTTTAGGCACAGATTATTGCTCAATTTCACTACTAAACAGGCAGTCACAAGTGCAGTTACCTCCCAGGCATTAGAGTCATGATTTGAATGATGCAGCAGGTGCAGTGGCACCATGCCCAAAAGCTCTAGGAACCCCACTGAACACAAATTATTACTAAATTTTACTTCTAAACAGGCACTCAAAAGTGTAGTTATCTTGCTGGTCATGATTTAAATGGTGCTGCAGGTGCCATGGCACCAGGGCCATAAGTTGTCGTAGCTCCTTTAAACACTAAATAAAGCTATATTTTACTACTAAACAGGCAGTCATGATTGTTTCTTGTGGTTAAAAAGGGCATGATTTGAATGGTGTAGCAGGTGCAGTGGCACTTTACTAACTACACATCACTATACTCTGATACAATGCCATACTAAATAAGGTACAAATTACGAGATTGGAAACCTGGGATATTATTTCAACATACATCACAACATAAACAACTATTAACAGTTTATGAAATTTAGAACAAACATTATTATAAACTTTTTCTAATATTTATAATCCAATTACTAAAATAGAATACAAAAGAAAAAATAAAGGTGAAACCTATTGGCTTTGCCAATGCTTGTTTCATTATTTGTTTGCAGCTACAGGGGCAGTTAGCCCTTTAGCCATTCTGGTCCCTGCATTGGGTGGGAGGGAACTAATAATGTATTTTTGAAAGAAAGAGCAATGCCGGGTCCCATACAAAGATGCGATAATGGGTTTAAAAAGGAAAGAGCAAAATGTGAATATGATTCTCTCAAATGGGACAAGGGACATTTCCTCTGTGATCGCTTGATGTGTTTTTTCAATCCGCCTTATAATTAGTGTCTTTTTTTTCATTTATTATTATTATTATTTTTTTTTTTTGTTTTTTTTGCTCGGCTGAGACGTGGTATTCTTGCACCTTCCACTCAGGTAAATGCTCACTTTGGAATTTATGAGACAGAAAATTCGAAATTCACTAGATTTAAACCACGCCCTGAATTGCATAGGACACGCCCCTTGCAAATGACTCCTTGTCAGCCTCTTTGCCCATGCTGCATTTAGAGGCACTTCTTATTATTCCACTAAAAGCCCTTGATTTAAATGACAATGCGATAGAAAAAATATAAACTGGGTGAGCCGCTCCAGGTGCACCTGGAAAACTTGTTTACTGTGCATCACAGTTGTCTGCTGTTAGTAAACCTGGGTGGGAGAGTGGGAGGAGAGCAGAGCAGTTTGTAGGAAGCCCTTAAAGCGCTACGAGAAATGCATTTGCACCGAGACACTTAATTTTTCTTCTCAGCATGCCGTAGAAATGATGGGACTCGAGCGCTTTTTGGTTTGTAACTTTGGTGGGACAGTAGACGTTTCATTGAAAGCTACGTGCCGGCCCACAAGTACCAGAATTCACCAGCCGTCCTGATTCACAACTTGCGCTCCGTGTGTGTGTGTGTGTCACCCGTAACGCAAATGGCGTTGGCTGAAGCAGCACGCGCAACAAAGCATGGGTAAGTAGAAAGAAATACGCTTAAAATGTATATTTACTTTATGCCGACATCAGTAGAGCCCATATGTACCTCTACTTATATTCAGGGATGACTCCAATGACGCCGTATTTTCACTTTCCTGTTTTCTTGTAGGCCTCTCCACTCGACGCGAAATACTTTGTCACCGAGTTATCAACTACGAAGGCCTACTCCAATTGGCACACTGGTGATGCAAAAATAGATACGCACACACATCTCATTACTTCGCCAAAGAATGCTTTGGTGCAATCGTTGTAATGGCAAAAATGTGCAGTATTCTTTGTAGATGGAAGATTTTTGTTGCGCGATGAATTCCGATAAAGTTCCTTTGATAATCACGTTAGAACTGAAAATAAAAACCAGTGACGTGATTGCGTTTGGAGTAGCGCATTATCATTTCAAACCACAGCTGTACTCGTGGAAGGCTGTTGTGGGGGTAACTGGACACCACCACTCCCCCTTTCTCAGAACTGGGAGGCGGCGATGACGCTCTCACCTGTTCTGCGAGTTTCTTGTGTGGTGTTTTTTTTAATTAGGTTTGAGAGGATTGCACTATTTTCTTTCCTGCAGCCTCAACGCTGAACTGTAGTCCTAAAATCAAAGTTCATATGCGTATATCCCCTTGGCCCTGCCTTTGCAAACAACCCCTTATTTAAAAACAAAACAAACGTGCACTTAACCTGTAGCCGTTTCTTAGCAGTTCACTTTTTGTATTAAATGAGAAGCCATGTGGTCTGCACTGCCTGTGTCTTACTCTCTCACCTTCTAATTGAACTTCAGTGCTGGTAACAGTAAAACAACCAGGTTACTTGAAAGAACATAAGTTAGAAAATTAGAGCATTTTGTCCATCGTCTATAATGTCAGATACTAACCTTCTATTTAAATGCATTGAGAAAACATATATTGCCCCTCAGTACGGTCATCAGCGTAGGCAGAGTTAATTGCATGGTGTCAAAAATCACTAAATCCACATCAAAGGAAAATGTGTCTCTTGCAGTCTGCTCTGTGTTGAATATAGGTTGTTGATTCTTAGTTTATTTAAACAAATGGTTCTCTGGAAAACAACATATTGGACAGCACATGCTGCTTTTAGGTCTGGATTGACATTTTGTGCTCACCACGAAACAAATTTAAGAAGCAGTACTGAGAGAGGCACTTAAGTTCTGCCAATATGTTGATAAACTTTAGGTCAAGTCTACTAGATGACACGTGCTGCCTATTGCTTGCATATTGTGGCTGACAGAGTGCATAAAGGGGCTTTGAGCCTGCTCATTGCCTATCAATGGTAGCCTTCTTGTCACTCAGATTTGCCTCATTTTTATTTGTGTCCCAGTTTGTCCGTCTTGTGTCTCTCTCTCCCATGGAGCATTGCCTCTTTAGTCTCTTTGGGCTGGCTCGCATGTCTGCTTACACTGCTTTTGAAACTCTATATATATTTCTTTTGCGTAAGGCATTCAATGAGAGTGCCTGTTTCGTCGATTTGTCTCCTCCGTGTACTTCTTTTCCTCTGCACTCCATGATGCTTTCTATCATCTGTGTGCTTCTCCCTACTGGACTCGATCATGTGCTTCCTCTCTCCCCTACCCTCCTTCTCTCACTTTTTTTATTGCTTCCCCCTGACACCGAGCCCCATGCTGCTTCCATCTCTCGTTGTTCCACTATATCTACTTAAAAAAAAACAAAAAACGTTTTTGTGCATTTTCTTTTGTTTATAGTTACTGATCACATCATTTTGTATTGTTTAAACAACAAGGAGAACCCTATCTGCCCTTGTGGACCAGGGTAGGTATATATTATTATAACAATTGCCCAGTGGGACTCTTTCAAAAGTGGTACCTTCTTATGTGCCTTAGAAGGAACCCAAAATAACTCATACTTACTCATTGGGCCAAAATTAGTTACAAAGAAGACCAAACACAGGACTGATAGTTTGCATCTTGTCACGTTTTGACTCCAGTGTCAAAACATGACAATGCCAATGTGACAATCAAAAAACATGTGATCATAGTGCAGACAACGCAGTGCTCCAATGCTGATTATATATGCACACAAAGAACATAGATAAGACGCTGTACATCTCACAATAGTTGTATGCATTGATTGATAAAATTTATAACCGGTTTTGCATATGTCAGTGTGGAAGATCTTGAGGTTAAATTACAAGTACAACCAAGAGGGTGGGGGGTCGTCGACGTTTGGCCCTCTGTGACTGTTAGAGTCTCTTCAGGATGTAGTCATCTGACTACCAGGCCTATCACTGTCAAGTGTTGCAGTGCTGGGGCATTTACTTCAAGAACCAGTACCAATACTTTTCATACCAAATGCAACGAAGCTGGTCCCAAACAGATCGAACACATATCAGTATTGGGGCAAAATTGCCCAAATGGTAATTTCACTTTATTCTTCAACAAGAACGCAGTTGAACTAATCTCACTCCTTTAGGCACCATTTAAGTGTGGAGACTCTCCACATAGTGAGATTAGATCCACAGTGTTCATTTGAAGAATAAATTGAAATGACAATTTGAGCAATTTTGCCTTTATATTGGGACTGGTTCGAGGTACCACTTTTGAATGAGTACCCTGGGACAATTGTTATATTCATGCACGTCATTTGGAGGCGTTTGCAGACATCGTTTAAAAACATTAACTTTGCCGCACAGCTTCGGGATGCAGTGCACCGTAGCTAAAAAAGACATTGGCAAAGCAAATAGGTTGCAAAAGCACGACCCATTGGCTAGTTTCTAAAACATTTGATTAGTCCGAAGGTGCATGCCTGTGTGCTGAAGGAGACTGCTTGCGTTGGAGGGATTATGTTCAAACAGTAGGCTTGAGTTGGCTTTGGTGGCACACGAATGATGAAGTCTATAGCATAATAGGTGTACTCTGAAAAGATAGGTCAGAGGTCATATGCCAAGTCTTTTTAGGCAACGTTATATATTGTTTTACTAACTGTAATTTCGAATAGATTTGTTATTGTATGACTGGAGTGCTGATAGTTACCTTGCAGGAAGGCATTTACTCAATACAGAAGGCCTGAATTGGTTATTTTTGTGAGCAATTTACCTGATTGGTTCTTTGCAGAACACATGACCTGATCTTTTAATTTCGAAACGTTATGACAATAGACCTGACTTATGTATTCTGAAAAGCATATGTTGAAGCCAATATGCATTAAAAGGTGTATTGTTGCTGCACTTTGGTAAAGGTGACAGGTTTTTGTTACATCGCATCTCAAAGATTACCATATTATGTAAGGGTTTTGGTGTTGGATTCACCTATTGACTAATCCTGGGAGAAGAAAATTTGCACTGTAAAAAATGCTTGGTAAGTCTTCCTAGGATGGGCTGTATATTGCTTCCCAACTGAAATTCTAAACATATTTGTAATTTAACTATATGTGTACATTAAATAACATTTAGATATGGCATGAAAGCTTTAGATGTCTGGCAAGCATTTGTAATTAAAATTAAATCTTAAAGTGCAAGGGTATACACAGAAGGGCAGTGTTTCCTATTTTCTATTGTTATTTTTTATTTTACCTGGAATATACTTGTTGATTCAGTGTGTTTGTTTTACTGTATTTAGTTGGTGGGAGGATGAATGTATGCATGACTGCAAAGATGAGTAACAGAAAGTAAATCTCAGTGACTGAGCGGCTTAACTCCCCAGTGACTGAAGAGGCACTTTCATTTAGAGGTTTCACCTTTTATCGCTGCAAGTGCTTGTTTGGTATAATATGTCTATGCGCTCAGTCAACTGTACTGCTACCTTAGCACTTAAGAGGTGATTTGTTATTTAGTGCTACTCCAATTAAAAGGTTTCCCTGTTAGAAATCCACCATTCTTATTTGAAGAAGAGGTGACTGTGTGGTGCACCTCCACAATTTCAGTCATACAAATTAATGTATCAAGAAGTCCGTCCGTATATAGGTAAGGTGTTTAGGTTAGGGTTATATGTGTGTTAATATATATGTATATATGTGTATGTATGCATTGTATGTATTAGTATTTGTAGAGCGCATTCCGGCCGTAGCATCGAAGCATTGAATCGCAAAAAGTGAGAGTGACAGAAGCACAAAAAATATGGCAGACAGCTGCCAGGAACTAAAGAGAATAAATTGGGGAAAAGACAAGTTTTTAGCTTATTCGTAAAGGACAGGAAGTTATCGTCCTTCCTAATGGACAGAGGAAGAGTTCCAGCATTTGGCCGCTACCACTGTGAAAGCTTTGTTACCCCACTTAGCCTTGCGGCTGCGGGGGACAAAAATCAAGCGGAAACCCAATGATCTGAGCCGACGGCTTGGCACGTACCATTGTAAAGAAGAACAAAGGTACTCGGAGCCTTCAGAGTGAAGTGCCTTATGAGCCATTCAAAGAGCCTTAAACGTAATGCGCATCTCGACAGGTAGCTAATGCAATTGTCTCAGGCTGCCGTTAGCCGGAACTGAGCGTGGAAGATCTAATATCAAGCGGACAGCAGTGTTCTGAATCAGTTGCAACTTGACGAGAGAACCTTTATCGATAGTCAACATCAGCGCGTTGCAGTAGTCTAGTTTAGAGATCGCCAGAGTCACCGAAATTCTAAGTTCCTTCTGGAAATAGGGGAATATTTTCTTCAGGGTTTTTGGAATCCAATAACAAGCTTTAGTGGTTGAATTTACTTGGAACTTGAAGGATAGAGAATTGTCAAAAGCAATCCCAAGGTTTCTAGTTGATGCTATGGGGACACCAACCAGAGCTCCACAAATCACTGCTGGAGCCAAAGAATAGGATCTCCGTTTTGTCGCCATTCATTTTAAGCCAGTTATGGCCCATCCATTTATTAATTTCGCTCATGCAGTGATGGAATTTTCTATCTGCTACCTCCTCCCAGTTTTTGTTAACAGGAATGATGAGCTGATTGTCATCCACATAGCATAGGAGGCGGCTAAAAAGCAGAAAGAGCAGATAAGTCTAGCCAGTGGGGCCAAATAAAGATTAAGCAGAGTGGGGCTAAGAGAGGAGCCCTGAGGAACCCCACAAGGTAGTTGGAACTGGGCAGCTCTGAAGTCACCCCAACTTACTATGGTGGATCTCTCACATAGAAAGGACTTTAGAATACTCAAGGCTTTCTCTCTGACTCTCACTTGGTGAAGATGTACCATCAGATGCGACAAAATGGTACAAACGCGGTAGACAAATCCAATAGCGCTAAAACTGCTCCATTCCCTTTATCAACCAGTCCACGAATAGAATCTGAGGTGGTGATGAGGGCAGATTCCGTGCTATGAGCTTTCCAAAAGCCGTCCTGAGAGGGATCTAGGCAGCCTGTTTCTTGTAAGAATTGTGCCAATTTTGCATTGAGATGCTTTTAAAAAACATTTGCCTGAAAGGGCAGCAAACCTATAGGATGGAGATTCTTGAGATCATTAGGGGCACCACTTTGTTATTGCTCTGAAAAAAAAAAAAAAATCACTTTCTTCCACGAGGGTGGAAGCACTCCAGTGTTCAAAATCTCCTGATACACAGGCACAAGGGCCGAGGACACCAAATCCGGAGTGAGCTTCAGTATATGGTGAGGACAGGGATCGCTGGAGGAACTAGACTTAACTCTCCCCAGCAGTTTCCTAATCTGCTCCATCTGCAAAGACTAGAAATTAGTGAGAGTAGGGGTATCATTATTTACTGAGACATTTAAGTGCTCAAAAGGGTCCAGCACCCTGGAATGCTGTACACAATTAGCTTGAATTTGGATGACTTTATTTTCCAAAAAGTCGGCAACCTTGTTACAAAATGCTTATGAATTTACAATTCCAGGGGGGAGGAGGGGGGGGGGGGCAGTTGGAGCAGTGAGGGAGCACAACCCTCTAAAAAGTTCTCTGGGGGCATTTTTTGCTTCCTTGTTTTTCACAAATAAAAGTCAGTTTTGGCTTTATTAATCGCGAGTTTGTAATCATTGAGCACATATCTAAGCTTCTCTTTTTCCACAAAGTTCTGATTTAATTTCCACCTGCTTTCCTGACGTCATTATATTCTCTGTAAGTCTTTAATTTCCATAGTATACCAGGGTAAGGATGATTTCTTCTTGGCCAGGGGATGGGATATCCTTAGGTGGGGAAGATGATCAATAGCCGATTTGACCCCATAATCAAATCTTTCAATGGCTGAAAGAAACTGTAACCTGGCTTGCTCCCAGCCTAACATCCAGGCCGGGATGAGATTCTGCTCCTTTATTCTATTCCATTGTCTAGTTCGCTTTAGGGGAAAGGAAGAGTGGGTCAAAGCCAAAATGTCTGTCACCCTAAAAGTAAGAAGGTGATGATCCGTTCACTCGAGTGCCCTATTCTCCAGAACAGCGCAACTGTTGTGACGAACAAATATTCCATCTAATAATGTCCGGCATGATGGCTGGCTGATGTGAACTTCAGGTGCCAGTCGAGATTTGCCATGAGATTAAGGAACTCACCAGTATCGGGGTCCTGAGTGTACTCAAAATGAATATTAAAATCTCCCAATACAATAAACTTGGAGTCTGTGGTAATAGGCTCAATAATGGCCAGCCAGTGTTGGGGAAAATAGTTTTTTTAGGCCTGGAGGGCGATAAGTCAAAAGATCCTCAACACACACAATATTTTTCAGGGACCTTAAAAAAGGCACATTCACAGATATCTGGTCTAACATTTATGGGTTCCAAATGACAACAGTATTTCGACTTGAAAATAATAGCCAACCCACCTTCTCTGCCACCAGTTCTGTCAAGCCTAGAGAAAGTGTAGCCACGTGGAGAGGCTGCTATAAAATTGGGGCTAGAATGTTCTCTGGCCCAAGTCTCAGTGATGAATAAGCAGTCCAAGCTCAAGCACTCAATCATGTCTTCAATTTCAATCCTGTGTTTAATCAGAGAGCGGGCAATAACAAGGCCACATGTAAACTGTTTCGCGCTAGCATCCCCTTTCCCATTCAAACTCCGCAAGAAGTCTTTCTGAGGGACACAGATACAGCTTGTGCAAGGCATAATCCCGGGATCCCAAGATCACAAACTGCAACTCCACCCCTCTATCTGATCAGGGGAGACTAGAACACCGCTCCTACAACTCTGTCTCCCAGAGATATATATATATATATATATAAGTGCGAAAAGAGAGATGTAGCCATCTGATAACTGGAATATATATATATATATATATATATATATATATATACTGTACTGTGTGGTGTACCTCCACAATTTCGGACATACAAATTCATCTATCAAAAAAAATAAGAAAAAATATATATATATATATATATATATATATATATATATATATATATATATATCAAAAACGAAGTTGTCCTCTTGTGAAAGCGCACTCTCAACAGGTTAATATAAACGGGAAGAAAAAGCAAAGCCAGAAACTCACAGTGAATTCTTTAAGCAGTTTCATTATTCCAGGCCTTAAGTTATAAAATCATCTCTGGACACGTGTTTCAAGGTCAATCCTTTCTTCAGCAGAGAAAAATATAAAAGTGTTTCACCCTCGTAGGTGAAGCCAGTGCTGGAGGTGTTCCAGGCATCTCTTTCTTACTGCAAAGAACGGCATGGCTTCAGCTTGTCTAATTACAGGCACCTGATTAGTCTCTTTAAATACTAGTCCGCCCCAGTGGGCCTCTCAAGTGAGCAGTGCATGCTGGTTGTGGTGGTCCTGCAATTTTTTCATTTTGCCCCAAGTGGGTTGCTGGAGCCAAACAAAATAATGACCCAAAGTGCAAAACCTTTGTAGGCGAATCCAAAGTAAAATTGTCAGATTTGCTGTGAATAACCCAACCTGATTGCTCTTATGTGACAATCCATTTTTAGTCACACAGACCTGCTTCGATGTGCAGTGGTGCTGCCTTCCCGGCTGTACAGGCCGGTTAATTATCAAAAACGAAGTTGTCCTCTTGTGAAAGCGCACTCCCAACAAGTTAATATAAACGGGAAGAAAAAGCAAAGCCAGCAACTCACAGTGAATTCTTTAAGCAGTTTCATTATTCCAGGCCTTAAGTTATAAAATCATCTCTGGACACGATTTGCTTTTTCTTCCCGTTTAATTAATCAGGTTGGGCTATTCACAGCAAATCTGACAATTTTACTTTGGATTCGCCTACATAGGTTTTGCACTTGGGTTCATTATTTCGTTTGGCTTCAGCAACCCACTTGGGGCAAAATTAAAAAAATGCAGGACCACCATAACCAGCATGCACTGTACTCACTTGAGAGGCCCACTGGGGCGGACTGGCAATTAAAGAGATTAATCAGGTGCCTGCAATTAGACAAGCTGAAGCCATGCCGGTCTTTTCAACAAGAAAGAAATGCCTGGAACACCCAGCACTGGCTGCACCTACGAGGGTGAAACACTTCTATATATTTCTCTGCTGAAGAAAGGATTGACCTAGAAACACGTGTCCAGAGATGATTGTATAACCAAAGGCCTGGAATAATGAAACTGCTTAAAGAAATTCACTGTGAGTTGCTGGCTTTGCTTTTTCTTCCCGTTTAATTAACCTGTTGGGAATGCGCTTTCACATGAGGACAACTTCGTTTTGGATAACTAACCGGCCCGTCCAGTCAGGAAAGCAGCACCACTGCACATCGAAGCAGGTCTGTGTGACTAAAAATGGATTATCACATAAGAGCAATCAGGTTGGGCTATTCACAGCAAATCTGACAATTTTACTTTGGATTCGCCTACATAGGTTTTGCACTTGGGTTCATTATTTCGTTTGGCTTCAGCAACCCACTTGGGGCAAAATTTTAAAAAATGCAGGACCACCATAACCAGCATGCACTGTACTCACTTGAGAGGCCCACTGGGGCGGACTGGCAATTAAAGAGATTAATCAGGTGCCTGCAATTAGACAAGCTGAAGCCATGCCGGTCTTTTCAACAAGAAAGAAATGCCTGGAACACCCAGCACTGGCTGCACCTACGAGGGTGAAACACTTCTATATTTTTCTCTGCTGAAGAAAGGATTGACCTAGAAACACGTGTCCAGAGATGATTTTATAACCAAAGGCCTGGAATAATGAAACTGCTTAAAGAAATTCACTGTGAGTTGCTGGCTTTGCTTTTTCTTCCCGTTTAATTAACCTGTTGGGAGTGCGCTTTCACATGAGGACAACTTCGTTTTGGATATATATATATATATATATATATATATATATATATATATATATATATATATATATATATTTTCTTAGTCTCAGCTTGATGGATCAACACAAAAGGTTCCATGAAGAATAGTCATGACTGTGTTGTTTATAGTTAGGTCAGAATTTCCATATGAAAGGCATTTTTTGTTTTATTAACATTGGTGCAGGTTGACAAATTTGCATGAAGCGTTTCAAGAAACAGTTAATCCACTTTGGCTCCTTCATGGAACGTTTTGTGCTGATCCAGAGACCAAGGAGTATGGGGTAGGGCAAAAGTGCTATTTCACATGTTCATTTTCAGAGGAAAGGTTGCTCTTTTATACAAAAATGGATGAACCGATGTATATCAAATTTTGGCAGAAAGTTAGAACTTTATTCAGAAAACATGTTTTCTGTTATTTGGTGTAAATTCGTCCCACCGTTATTTGGGAACTTTAAAAAGATGCTTGGGTGGCATGAGGGGATTAACACTGGTATAAAGTTACAGATATCAGCACCATTGGTGCCTAAATATGCTCTGACTGGTTCAATTCAAAGTGGCTGGGCAGATCCTGATGTGCTGGCAACAACATGGAGAATATGTTGTAGTAGCCATTAAAGGACTTAAACACTCAGTTCCTGACTCCAGAATAGGTTTCATGCTGTTCAGGTTGCAAGGCCATGCAGGTTACAAAAGTGACCCAAAAATCTATTGCCCTATTTTTTTAACAGGCATCATGGACCAGTAGACTAGTATTCTAAGAGTTGTTCCTGGTTTTATGCAGTATCCTTTGAATAGCAACCTACCCTTTCCCCCCTACCCCCCCATGCAATGCTACCTGTTTTGTTTAGCCTCATAAGGGAAAAAACCTCAGGTGGAGGGGGTGGGGGCTGGAAGAGGGGATGGGTTTGGGGTGCCGCAGAGGGTTTAGAAAAAAAGGTTTGTTTTCTTGTTTAGTGCTCCTATGAACATTTTACTTGCAGGTACATCAAAAACGATTTACAGCATTAAAAAAAAGGAATGGAAAATAAAATCATAAAGAAGATATATATAGTTATAGTTAACACTTAAATATTACTAGGTAAATAAAATATTTCATTTTGAAAAAGATAACATTTTGGATGTGAAAAATTGGATTATTATTTGTAGTAGGTGATGACTCGCCTCAAAGAACAGACACAAACCTTGTCAGGGTGATACCTCAAAGTCACTAAATTACCTGAGCTCAACTCCCTGGGGGCTACGGCACCTAGGAGACAGACTAAACTTAGGGCAATCTGTACAGTATTTGTGCAGTATCAAAACAGCTCTAAAGTAAAAATGCAAAACAATACAAATCCCAAACTGAATTAGATAAAAGAGTAAAATTTAATAAATGACGTGACACCAAAATGACAGAAATCCAATAAGCG
The DNA here is from genome assembly GCF_031143425.1 of Pleurodeles waltl. Taxonomy (NCBI): domain Eukaryota; kingdom Metazoa; phylum Chordata; class Amphibia; order Caudata; family Salamandridae; genus Pleurodeles; species Pleurodeles waltl. The sequence continues at coordinate 870,050,128 of NC_090450.1, forward strand.
GAACTAAAGCTATGAACATTTAATATTTTAAGTAGAAATGGCAGCCCAAATCACCAATGATAGTCATTGATCTTTGTAGATCTAGGCGAAAGTTAAGACTGACAGCGATTGAGCATGGGTCAGATATATCAATCAGGTTCGCCCTGCTCAACGAGTTTACCTTGTGACTTAGTCTTTTTAGTCCCAATCCAGCACAGGAGTATACTTCTAAAGCCTCCTAAGACCTAAGGGGAGGCACTTAGAGACTCACCGTGTCAGGCGCAGGCCAACTCAGAGTGGCAGGCAAGTTGCTATTGGTAGCTGGGTCCTTTCAAATAAAGGCCTCTTGCAGCTTGTTGTCTCCCTGTAGCCACACAGTAAATCAGCCAACTGACCCTTGATTCTACTTTTTTGTCCTGGATAAAGGAGGCAGCAGGTCCAGTCCTTTAGGCTCCTCTTAGATCACATACAGCAGGTCCAGTCCTCTAATGATCTTCTGCAGGTCCAAAAAGTGTACTGAAATGGGCATCTGGAGATACCACGTTTATGCATGGCTTGAGCTAGTGAGTGGGGTGACTCCTACCACTGTCCTAGCCAAAAAGTTCCTAGGCCCTGGCCTTCCTACGTTTGCAGTAGTCCATGTTTGCCTTACTTTAAAGAGGCCTAAAATGCAATGTGTCAGGGCACATCCAAGATGGTGAAAGTCTTCTGGCACACTCAACTTGGGCTCTGAGGGCCAGTGATGTTAGAGGGAAGTGTGCTATTGTAATCCTAATGTCCTCACACATCTAACACTAAAGTTCAGTTGGAGACGGGCATTGTACCCACAACAAACCGAAAGGCTGAGGTCTGGTAGGACACAAGCAGCAGCCAGAAAGACAATACAGAAGAATTGTCTTGGCACCCTGCTCTCTCCCATTCATGTGCACCCCAAGTGTTACATGTGGCTCAACAGACCTGCCAAGCAGGAGTTGATGCTGTGCTTTCAAAAGGAAGCCCGCGGCTAATTGCTCTGCATATTCTACTGAACTCAGGTGTGTCGTGTCCTCTCTGACCATTGAGGTCAGCTTATTGTTTGCTTCTGGGAGGCTTTTCATATCTTTGTCACACCTATTCACTTGTTGGGAGAAACTGGAGAGACTATTTAAATTGGCATCCAAGAATTTCAGGCAGCGAAAAGATAACTTTTAAAAAGTTACTTTTGCTTAGTATTTATCAAGACTCCGACTTCACGGTTGACTTGGATTTTTAATAACTTTTAAAAGTAGTTATATTTTTCTAGAAGGTCCAATTGCCGACATACAGTATTTTGATTTAATACTGCTTCCAAGTGTTTCTTTATGGGCAAGCCAGCCTTCCTACGTGAAAATAGCTTTTGGGTTTTAGAAACTGTATGGACAAGTAAGATTACATTTCTACATGTTCGACTTTTAAAATACCCTGTGCCCTGCTTTCAAGGGTACAATGACTGATTGGGGGATATTGTTTAACATTAAAAAGGGACGTTTTAACTTGTCAAATGGGTTTATTTTGACAGGTTGAATTGCAATTTTTACACTGCTGCATTCAGACTACAATAGCAGGCCTGAAACCATACTTGGAGTCAGCAGCACCATAGGTTCTGCAGTCCACTAGTGTTATTTACCTTCCAGGCCCTGGGTGGTTTTTTTTTTTTACCATGTACTAGGATCTTCGAGGCAAGATAGATATACCAGTTAAGAGTATACACATTTGACGAAGTGTATGGGCAAACACAGGCACTTTACCACTGGTTGGCAGGGTTAAAGTGCATAGAGTTGCAAAGCTAGCAAAAATATAGAGTCCAGCAAAAGGTGAAAAATCTGGGGTGACCCCACACAAAGAGTATTTCCTACTTTGTCTTTCTTCCAGATCATCTATATCCTTAACACTGTGCTGGACATAACATCTGAGCCCGCCAGCTGTTGACCTCCAGGTCCCCTTCTGCTCCACAGTGCTAGTGAAAAAAAGATTGTGCTCAAACTGACAAATGATTACCATCACTCCATATCTACACTCCTGTTACTTCCATAAATATTCCCTCAGTCTGGTAATCCCTGTGACAGACTCAAGATACATGTCTGGCTTTTAAAGCCGAAACGTCATTGAATTACCTCTTTTCGTAATCTTTCTGATTATGATCCCTGCTAACTCTGACCCAGTAATGTGCCGCCACTTCACTCAGCTTTAGCTGTATACATAACTTTCTGTATAGTCTTTCCTGGCGTTTATTCACAGATCTGCTCCTAGTTTGATATGTGGCTTTTTCTCATCCCGATAAGCAGCCATCTTTTTTGGCCATCATGTGGGTGGTATACAACTGTTTCATTTCTTTCACAACTCTTCATCCCTCCTTCTCTCCCTCCCTCATTCTTTATATATACTGCTTCTAACTTGTTTTTGGAAAACAAGAAAGTTTACAGATCGTGGCCAAAATCACCCAAGGTCTACTCTGCAAAGTGCTCTGTCTACACTTCAGCTACTGCACAGGTGGTTGCATTGAAAGCAGTAAGATACATGATAGGCAGGCAGGGCTCTTATCGTAAAGTGGGTGGTCCTCCACTAGGATAGATGAGACCAGAGCCTGTGCTGACTTGACTGGCTTTTGTGCAGCCCATCAAACTGTAAATGACACAGAAAATCTTTCACCACTCAATGCTATCTCTACAAAGGGAGAAAAAAAGCTACTGGAAACTTCAAGTTTTGAAGGATGCTGACTGTGGGAAGGAGCATGGACATCAAGGGTCATAAATTAACCAACTCACATTGAACTAGATGAGATTGACATGCCATGTCATTCACATCATTTTCAACCATATGACTAGGTGACGAGCATGTTTTAAGTCACAAAGAAGACCTGCTGAAGACACTTCGTAGGTTGGTGTATAGCCACAAAGCTTATCCCTTCTCCTTTTAAGATATCCACTGGGGAAAAACACAACTTTGAAACAAGGATTTTTGAAACTTTGAAACTGTTGCGTAGTTAATTGAAATTACATGGTAGGGGGATTCTCTATCCCATCCTACGTGATTTCTGTATAATGCAGGTGCTTGTGCTAAAGCCCATTAAATGGAATAGGATTCAACGAGTTCCTCTGGAACAACAGGCGAGAAGGAAGGCTTAATGACATCTTCTCCATATGGGCAGGTACGGACAAAGTCAGGCGGCCAATCTTGTTTGGCCAACAAGACATCATATACTTTTACTATGCGATCCCAAAAGATTGCGTCTATTGTGCGTTCAGTGTCTCCTTCTAACTGTAGCGTTACTTTGTACACCCTATCAGGCGTGGAGACGCGCATGTCCGCAGTTTCTACTTGTATAAAGTCATCAGTTGCTTTCACCTCCAGATGCTCTAGAAGATTCCGGCGAACTATTGTGACCTCTGCCGCGCTGTCTAGCAAGGCTAGGGCCCAATTCTTGTTCTTCAAGAGGACCCTCTTCCTGTGTGGTATGCCAGACTGCGACTGCTGCCACTTTTTTCTTTTTAAATTGTTGTTTTTGTTGGGCGGGTTTCTCTTCCTTTTTTATCAGAAACCTCCGAAGAGCGTTGTTATTCCTGTCTCGGTTTCACGTACTCTGTTCTTCGCTCTGATCGCCCACCTCTCTCATTTCTTTTTTCCGATGAGTCCTGAAAGGAACGAGATTGGCGTGTATCAGTATATTGATATCTATCAGGCGTTTTTATATTATCTCTGTTTCTGAGATGATACCTATTTTGTGGGGTCTCCATACGCGGAGATTCTCCCCTCTCTTTCTTTTCTCCGGACTTTGTTGCTTTTTATCCCCGCGTTTCTTATTACCCTCAGGTGCTTGCTTGGGGGTATCTTTGTTTGATTTACCCTGAAATTTAGTTTTTTTTGGTCTGGCCCCTAAGCTATCTCGACCAATACTTGAATAGGTCTCCGCTATTATTTTAGGCAGCTCTCGTTCTTGATCCTGCTGTGGAACGTCACAAAGCTGCATGCGCACTGCAAGTGCGACTACTTCCCCTTTAAGGTTACTTAAAATGATTGAGGACACTGTGGCAAAATAGCCTATCAATTGCATCCACAAATCCAGGGTCGGGGCAGCCCCATATTCATCTTAAATTTGTTTTAGTACTTCTGGTAAATTGGCAAGTGCTGGTGTACCATGTGCGGTAGTGTAGAGCGCGGCAAATACCGTGTCCCAAGTATTACAGTTTTCTACTGTAGGGACCATCCCAAAGGGCAAGCACATCGTTAGTATTCTATGTTTATCCTGATGTCCCGTATGGGGAAACACTGCCTCCAGCGTATTAATTTTCTGTGCTAACCAAAACGGAGTTCCTTCTCGTTTGGCGGGTACTTTACCCATAATCGAATGTACAGTCGCATGATTAATACCTGGCATTACTGCATATGCATGTGCTGGAGCATCATGCGCTGGGTTAGTATTTAGTGTTTGCATCACAAATTGTACTAGTCGTCTATATATTGCTATTAATTCAATATATAAGTGACGAACCTCAGCTACTGCTAAATTTGCAACCGCAGGATGTGGTGTATAGGTGGCCAATAAAGGCCAGGTAGGACCGTCGTTACTTAGTGGACCTAACCTTACTTGTAATATTGTGTGGGGTAGGGCGCCATCAAGCCAATTATTATGTTCTTGATAAGATAGCGGTATCTCTAAATATGCGTATGCTCTGTATTGTCCAGGCGCATTCGCAGATATATATTGGTGAAATGTATTTGTGTTCCCATCAACTGCTGGAAATGTGACCCAAGAGTGAAAAAATTCTGTTCTATAAGCTGCATGGACATCCACCACAAATGTGACTGGACCTCCATGGGCCGTTAGGCAATTTGCTAGTGAGTGTGCTGTTAGAGGTTGTCTCATATTAACAGCTATTTGTACCTGTTGGGGATTCGCCATAATAGTAACACTATGAGTTTAGAGAAGGCACACCAAAATGGTGTTTCCTTTTAAAGTTCAAGCTTGAACAACCGCCAGTTGTAGTAGGATTACTTACGCAGCTGTGGTGGAAATCCTCAGCACCACGGACGTCTTCGCATACGGCATTGAGGTGTCATTATATATAATGAGACAGAGATACTCCGGAGGACCCGAAAATTAGAGCCTGACCAAACGTTGGTGACGCCATGTCGCAGAGGCTATCATTATTCCAATGAGACTACTGGATTTTGAGCAGCAAGATCGTCCACGGCGTGGGAGACTGAGTCTGACCCACTGTGGATGACACCTGTCGCTCTAAATCTGAGTTTTGCTCTGGCTAACTAGCAGTGCCTCATCTCTACCAAGAGATAGGGATGAATGGGCAGCCGAGCGCATTACATATTAGGCTTCTCAGGGAAGTCGTGGTCGCTCAGGTGGCATCCGGTTCTCTCATTCACAATTCGGTCTCATAAATGACAGACAGAAGCAGTATATGTTCTAATAATTGGTTTAATAAAACAACTGCAAAGCGTGAGCTGCAATAACCAGGACGACACAACATGACAATATTAAAATTGTGACTAGGAGAGTGAAGCACAAGGATAACGCTATCATATTGTCAGTAGAAATGTATGGATTATTTCCTTTCTAAATCATAATCTGAGCACAGCATGTTAATCTTTAATTCTGCCTTTCAGGTTCCCCCGGGAAGACATCGACCCTCAAACCTGAGCAATGGCCTGTATTCTGCGTTAGCATCTGCAGCGAAGCAGTCAGCAATCAGCATACAGTCGTGGTTCCCTGGCTGGAATCTCCTTAACGTGTAATGGAACTAGGAAGTGTTTTTATAATAACACAGCTGATGTTCTAAGAAAATGTCCATACGTAAGGCTGTGTGTTTTCTACGAATGTTGGAGACTAAACTTCTACCACGTTCACCGGCAATGTACCAAACTGTAGCCTTGACTGAAGCACAAAGTGATCAAGAATGTCTTGTTTGAGAACACAGTGCTGGGCTAAGCAAAAACAGTTAGATAGATGAAAATAAAACAAGACCGTAAAAGTGGTTATTGTAAAAATAACAATGCGAAGACGAATAAAATATATCTGGGTCAAAGTGCACAGCTGACTAGTGTGTTAATCTAACGTGCATGGAGCTATAACTAAAATGGCTACGCAACAAAACAAGCCTTGAGAGTGAATATCACCCCCATGGTGCCCTGGCCCTGGTGATGTATATCTCCAGACAGGTGCTGTAGCGCTTCTAAAGTTTAGAGAAGTAAAAAGAACTGCCTGTTTGTGTCCATTTCAGGGGCACTAGTAGGAAGCCATAGACAGTTCAAAAGTGTGTCTTGTGCAAAAGCCATACGTCTTCTCAACCAGAGATGAGCGTGGACTGTCTCCCTAAAGGAGGCATGGAAGTAAGCAGTAACTGGTCAAAGGAATGTGTATTGTTGAGACATCATGTAGACTTTCTAAGTGTGATCTCTGTGATTTCCAGACAAGGCAAGGTCACAGATGGTCTCCAGGTCATTAATCCAAGGGGGCACAGACCATTTTAGGAAAGGGTATGCTCTTCTCTGGGAACATCTGCAGGCATTGCTGGCAAGTAGAAAACCAGCATTGGCAAAACTGATAGGTTTTGCCAATGCTTGTTTTTGTTTTTTATAATGTTTCTGAAACATTACTGTTGGACAAGCTGTTGGTTCCTCACATTATTAAAAAACAAATTGCTGAAAGCAAAAATTTGTATTCCTAAAAACGCAAGCATTGTCATAGCAGTATCAGGTATTGAACCGAACCCCTGTATGTGTTCCTTCTGAAAAAGCAGAATGCCATCAGAAACACTGAAGTTATCCAGTGGATAAAGTGTGCTGACCTTTTGACCCATGAAATGTGCTGTAGTGGTCTGAAGATAAATGTGAACAACAACACAACAACAGACAAAGACCTGGGGCTGGCTGAAAGTCTCTTCTAAAGGTTTATTTTGTATATCATTTAGTAAAAGCAAAAGGCTAATAGGGACTACTGGGCACTTCAAGTGGAAACTACATGAAGCACGTCATGTCTTCGAAAGGAACATGGGACTGTTCCTCCGGTTTATGCTTCAGTCAGGAAACAGTGATGGATGGAATGCTTGAATTAATCTCAGCTACTGGTAATTACTCGGGGCCCCATCCCAATCCATTGTTATTTTGCACACCATATCGCCTCAGTTTGGGTCCAGCTATATACAAATCAGTCTATACCCAGCCTAACCTGACAAACCAGATTCTTCCAGAACACAAGCACTCAGGGCTGGTTTCTAATTCATCTGAAACGAAGGCATCCACACAACATGTTTATACCCAGCCCCATGAAAGTTAAAGACGCCATTAATGGAGGCCTTCATAATGTTTTCTCTTAAACTAACCAAAAATATATAAGTACAGGGACCTAAAGTTTTTCCTCTGGAACCCTAAGCTGATGAATACCAGTGCTTGCCCAATGCCCAGGGTGCCTAGTCTTTTCTCCATCTCGTGACTTGCTTTCACCACCCTGCATTTCCTTCTTCATTAGTTCACATTTGCAAGCTTAATCCCTGCATTCTCCTCTTGTCTTCAATTCTCACCGACTTCCTGTCGTTCTCTTCATTCCCAAAGTCTGATAATGAAAAGTAAGAAATGAGTACTGGTACCCGCAGACACCCTCACAAATTAAGCACTAGTGCATGTATTGTACTTGCCTCCCTTTGAGTTACGTTCGTTGAACCTGATTTCAGTTCAACTGACATTTTGCACATCATTTCCACACCCTTTGTCATGTCAGCAACAGGCCCTCATTGTAGCACAGTTCTCTGTGAGGGGCGCCTTCTGTTGCCTAGTTCCCTTCTGAGATGCTGCGTGCTGCTGCCCACAAAATCACAGGGTTGCTCCGGTGACATATGGCAGTACAAAACCACGGAGAACGGGCTCTTTTTGGTAACTGTTCGTATAGTAAATGTTTATTGTAATTACAAAGTTCCACGCTTCTTCAAAGTCTGGAATTCGTACCAGTGGACGCCATTGCAGAGAAGGCCTCGCATTAAACCGGGTGCCTGTAGTTTCACGGAGTACAAAATTGCAGGTTGAAGCGCTCCTTCTTGTATTTATAGTAGCAATGAAAGGCGGGCCTGTTATATTCGCCGCGCCGAGCCCTGCCCTTGAAACCACATCTGGGCTGTACATGGTTTGTGGATTTCGGAGCACTCCATCACAAAGAGGCCTTGAAATGCAAACTGAAAGGCAACACCGCTCTGCGGAATAGCTGTCCATGTGAATATTGCTCTACTCTGGGCAGCGAGCAGTCGCTGCCTATCTCCATGAAGGCGCTTATTATGGCAGCATTTCTACTAAAATCGTGTTTATTTAGGGTTTTTGTTCCTGTGCACGCTTGCGTGTGGCAACTGGGAGCTTCACCAGAAATATCTGGGCTGTCCCCTAACAAGCCAAGGAGCTATTTTTGGTCACTACTTCTGCTTTTAATAGAATATAATCAAAATGGTGGCAGTGTGTTTAAGCAGGAGCAGAGCATCTTCCACTTAGAGTGGGGGAGATGTGCAGTTTGCTGCTATTAGTCTAGTTTGTGGGGCTCCCTACTGATCATGTTAGCCTTCACCGGCAGCTGTAACATTAGAAAACTGACTACAAGGGGGTTTAGAACTTGCCTTACCTATCCCCCTTGGCATGTGGTCTGAGGAAGGTAAATGTAAGGATGTGTATTGCAACATCCGTATATCAGGTAGCATTATTATTCGCACCAGCCACACGTTTGGCCTCAGATGGAGCCTGCAGATACACTCTGAGAGGTATTATGGTTTAGACAAGGTTTTGAGTTGATAGCAGATGCAGATGATAGACACTTGTGCAGTGGTTTCAGAGATCCATGACAGGTCATCATTGTGGTGCCCTTATCGAGGGACATTGACCCCATAGCCATCAAACACTGTTTTTTGCAGTGCATGGGGGATATTTGATTCCCTCTCTTGCTCTCTCTTATTGATGCTACAACTCCTTCCTCCTTTGTGTCCCCTCTCTATTTTTCTGCTTTTCCACCCCCAGCCCACATGTTCACTCTATGCCGCTGCCCTTCTTCCCTGCTGTCCCAATAAGACCCATACTTTTGTCTATCATACCCAACTCTGTGTGCCCCCCCTCACTTTTTCGTTTCCCTGACCCCTTTGGCTTTATTCTGCCACATACATCTTGCAGAGATTACAAAAGCCTATGCAAAGGTAGTGGCAGTGGGTGGTCATCTTAAAATTGTACTTAAAAAAAAAAAAAAAAACACTAGTACCACACTTTGATGGTTGTCTTGTGATGTGTAAACGTAGTAGGCAACCATCTACTAATGCAATTCTTTTGGTATAGTTGTAGCATTTCAAGACGTTTGTCATGTTGCGTCTGACCGTGGTATGGACTCTCAATGGGACAGCCATCTTGGAATGGTATAAGCATACAAACTGCTACCTCAAGGTAGCAACTCATTGCACTGCTAGCTTTGCCAATGCTTGCGCCGTAATTGGACAAGCATTGGTGAAGGTAACACCAGAGTACAGCTGGCAACCTAAGTAAAGACCAAAAAAAAAGCATTGACAAAGCTAATTCGCCAGGCAAGACCTATTGTGTTTGACAATTCTTATGCTGAGGAGGTGTTTACGATTGCGGAAATATTCCAAGGAGATGGTATATGTACACGTTTGTTTATCTCACCTTGTGTGCTGCTGCCTTTTTTTTTTTTTTTTTGCACAAGTAAATAGTGGAAGGTTGTGATCCTTTAAGTCACATGCTTGTTGTAGCATTCATCTTCACTCCGGGCTGTTTAATAGTGTCCAGTTACTGTGTAAAATTGATTGTGGTGTCATAAGCGTAGCCCACCCTAATTTTCCCCATCCAGTCACAGTATTGGTATGCTATTTTGGATGTTGATAATATCGATGGTAGTACAAGAATGTTTGCTACCTCAACTGAAGGACATGATCAGCTTCTTCCCTGCCACAATTTGAGGGTAAAATTGGATGCTGCTGGGACATTAAGGATCCTCCTGGAGAAAACACCCTCCATTGCTGCCTACTGTAGTCTCACCCTCCAGTTGTCTCAGAATATTCCTGTCTTTGGGTGTCTGTGTACTCTACAAGGACATAGATCAGTGGTTCTAAACTTGTGGTCCTGGGATCCCTGAGGGTCTGCAGCACCCACTCAAGAGGTTTGTGACTGCTTTGAAAAGTAAAAAATATTAACATATTAATAAAGTGAATATAAAAAAAGCGAAATGTATAATTAAAAAATGTAAAATGTTCTGCAAACGTGAGGTAATTTAAAGTTGGGGGCTAAAAATTAAGTTGGTAATCGTCTCAGATTGATTTGTGGGAGCAATGCAATTGCCTCGAACAGAATAACACATGGAAGATGTGTGGCCTCATTTGAATTTAGAAAACTCCCAAACTAAAATGACAATTGTATTTTTTAAACATTTTTTCTGAATTAAATAAAATATTTAATCATTTTTGTATTTGTTTGATAAATGCTTGTTTCTGAAATTCTGTGTATTCTTTTGAGGTTCAAATACTCATAATTTCTTAAGCCAGGGTCACCAGCTTCCACTAATGAGGGCAGAACAATTTTTTTTAACTTTTTTTTTTATCATAAAGGTGATGGTCTTTGAAAAGTGTGTTACTTTCTGATTAGCAACATATGTATTTATGTATCGCTTCTTGTTTTATAGAATCAAACTCTTTGTTACTCGATGACTCTCTTAACTCTTGCGAGTTCCTGATATAATTTATTTTCTCACCGAGTCTGAATAGATAAACGTTTTTAACACTATAGATGTAAAATCTAACATGCCATTTTGAGGAGGTTTCGGAGTGCCCTGGAGCACTAAATATACAGAGGTGCATAAACAATAAGAAAAGAATATGATGTAGGCACACAGAGTGTTTAAGGCATGTGAGGACAAGAAGACTGGGGGAGGGGGACATGGACTTTGGGACCGGTGGACAGAGCCGGGGACTGGAATAGGAAAAGGGGAAACTTGGAGAAAGAGACACTGGTAGCTGGTGAGGACAGGCCCAGGTAGACGTCTGGGTGGAGACAGTGACGATGAGACATGGACAAAGAGTTCTTGGGACAGATGGGTACAGTAACTGCCAATGGGACAGGTGGACACTGACGCTGGAAGAAGGAGAACCAGGAAGCCTGTGACATGGAGAGCTAGTTAACAGGACAGGTGGACGTATGAATATCTGATCAAGAGAAGTCAAATGACGAGGAGAAAGAGAAGCCTTAGAGGCATGGAAAAATGCTCACTCAGACAGGTATACAGAAACAGACTGGGTCTAGGAGACTCCAGCTTGGAACACTAAGACAAACACACAAGGGATATGGAGACCTCTGAGCAAGGAGACAATGATTTCCAACACCGTATAATTGAGACCCCCTTAATTTCCAAGGGACTTAGGGCCAGATGTAGCAAAGGGTTTTTCCCATTCTGTGTCAATTGGAAAATGTGTTCGTACATATGGCCCAAAATGTTGGCAGATGTTTTCTAGAACCAAAGCTATGGTCAAACCTGAAGTGCTCCCTTTTAATCGATAATGATAGAAGAGGTAGCCCACCTGGTCCTTCGTCTGGTCTTTTCCGCTCCAATTTTACCACCTACATTGATCTGTTTTTATAAACTGCATTTCAACTTTGATCCCAACCTAACATGAAGTATTAAAGGCAAAACTAAGAGTAACATTGTGAAGTGACCTCCATAAGCCGTTAAAATGTGCATCATTCATTGATATTCCTATTTTCAGTACTTAATACCTGGCCTTTTCGTTGAAGAAATGAGAGTTGAAAGCTGCTGCTGGCGTGAACAATTCCTTATTGCAGGTATCATTGGTGGAGTGAAAGTTGTTCAAAGTAATATGGTCCAGTGTGCGCGCACCTATGTTTCTATATTTTGAATGAAAATTCTATTTAATATTTAAATCTGCCCTGTTTGGTGGGAAAAAGTGATCTGTGTTGCCTGGGGAAATTCAAGAAGGCCACACTGAAGGGCAGTATTGCTTTTAAAAGAATCATATTCAGTGTGTAAACCGTTTATGTCACACACATGTACAAAATACAACGGACCCTAATCAACGGACGCAGCATGGCTCGGGTTATGATTCGTGGAGAAACTATGAAACTGTTATCTTTTAAATACTTTTTATCCAGTGCTCCATATGTCATTTTGAGGAATTTGATATTCTCTTCAGTTGGATAAGGTTATGTTAAGTTGCATTTCTATAACTGCCGGTCTAAATGACTCGAGCATTAAAATATTCACTTGCAGGTCCTTGAGGAATGTGTTTAGCAAAAAATGACTATTCCATGTAATAAATAGGATTTATATTTTAGATCTGGCCTAAAGAGAACAGAGCTGTTCTATCAGCCACATTTAGTAATGAAAAACGTGCACAAATATAAGCATGCATAGAGGAGGTGTGGTACAGCTCTAATCATACATTGGAGTAATCAGCTATCATTAACATTTTGGTTTAACCTATTATAGCATGCAGAATGTGGCAGTGGGTGTCAGCCCACTTAAGCCATTGGCTATATTGTTCTGAGTGATGGCATTGTCACTGATCACATATGCAAATCTGCAGATGTAGACTCGAACGCTAGAGCTTTGGGTCAATACTTTAATTTCACAATAACTTTCTGTACCGGCTGTATTTATTTTTACTTTATTTTTGTAGTCATTGTTGTGTGTTTAAACTGTCTCCAGTTTACTACAATGTAAAGACAGTGTCTTTTCTTGGTGTCAGTAAAACTAGAAATAGTTTATGTACCTGTTCGAGGTGTCCTTGCCTGCTTGGAAGCACTTATTCATGTGTATTTAATTTACACGAGGTGTTCATTTTTTCCTTAAATTAACGTTTTATTGCAGACGTTTATCTGAAGCATTTAGGTTCTACCACGTTTTCTTTTTCTTGTTTCCTTTCCTCTTATTTTTTGTCACGCGTGCAGAAAGAGTAACCATCACGCCAGCTTGCTAAGGCCAGATCTAGGGGCTTTTCAGTGCTCATTTGCAGTGAAATCCCAAGTAACCAAAACTGTCTGGAGCCTTGTGAAGCATACGCAAATCCCATTTTAGTACATGATTGTAGCAATATGTTTGCATCATGCACAAAACCACGCAGAGGAGCAGGGCACTTTGTACATCTTTCAGTACAATTAATGTCAACAGACTGTTCTGTCCATACGCGATGGTAAATCCACACCTATTAGAGTCGAACCTGTGATCTTCAGGTTAATACAGGACCAGACATGTTAACTAGCTGAGCTATACTTTCGTGATGCGTGACGCACGTAGGCCTGACCTGTAGAGCTACTTTGAGGTCAACCGAGGTGTAATCCAGTGGCAGGATGTATAGAAAGTGACCGTTGGGTGGAAGGCTCATGTGCCCTTGAATCGACTTTTTATTGAGTTTTTGTTTAGTATAGAAAACCTATAAAGTTTTCTGATCTTAACTTTATCTACGAATAGACTTGTTTAATAAATTTATAAATGGATTGTGTTCTACAGGAGCCCCGCAAGCGCAATTCTTTATTTTCACATTTATAGAGTGCTTGACTGAAGCAAGGGCCTTAGTGCATTTTCCCTCTGTGCATTTCAGGAATTTCAGGAACTGTGGGAGCTTCATTGTGATTTTCCTGGGGCAGTTCTGCTATTTAATGGATGGCGAAAATTGCTAAGTAGCCTTTTGGAAACCATGTGAAGTGTTTTTTTTAATCTTTCGTGTAAATCTAGCACATGAAACGTCCCATGAAGTCTAAGATTTGCTGGAAAAAAGAGACACACGCATTCTTATTTCTCTGCAGAAAAATGGTCCTAGAGGAAAGGATTTTGTGGGCAGAATCTCCCTTAGAACCTTTAATTTCACTCGCACACGAAATTTTCAACCAGTTTGTAGTTGCATAATGTTTATAATCTTCTCAAAAGTTTGTGGGTGAAATCATAGTTTTACTCACATCCTGCTTTTAGTGTGAATGTTGTTTGCTCCTTATCAACTCACCCCTTATGTTAGGAATTCATGACATTCTCTACTATTGTTATCATTATTATTATGATGTTTTGGTCTTGCCTACTGTCAAATGTAGCTGTTTGTTGACAACAGATCTATTGTATTCAAATGTAGACTTCAAGCAGGCTTGTGTCCGCCCCTTGCTCATGATTCACTGGCTGTCTTGTCTATGATAATTCCCTGATATTGATTCAATGGTTTTCCTCTCTATTCTTGAGATTGTCCCTCCGAAGGAGCATTTTGGTCTCACATTGTTTTGACCGGGTGAGTTTTAGCCTTCTGCTGCTTGAGACCTTTCATTGAAGTGCATGATCTGCTATTTTCTTTCCCTCTGTCTGTCAGAGCCTGCTCCCCAGCTCATTTTCCACCCCCAAAGACTGTTATTGAAAAATTAGGCCCCCAAGGCACCTGCTTGGTCCCAAGTCCACTTACCTGTTGCAATATTGTTTGGCGGCAATCTTTAAATGTTTTTGAAACCATTCTAAGATGACTGCCTGCGGGACCCCGTCTTGGAATGATATTAATTGCAGTGTAAGAAAAAACATCCCAAGATGACTGCTGTGAATCCATGTGTGCGTTAGCGCCTTCTTAATGCAAAGAAAAAGCACTGCACAATTTCTGAGATGCCCATATATGCGGCAGCCATGGTCCAATGTTTTTTTTTTTTTTAAGGAAAAGAAAAACCATTCCAAGATGGCGACAGCGCATGTTCATACGCGCACGACTGCCACGAGGAGGTGGGGGGTGGGTTGCATAGAATTGAGCTTTGTCAACGCCAAAATGGTGCACCCTGATGTCAAGAGTGAGACCCATTGGCTTTGCCAATACTTGTTTGAACATGTTTTTAGAACACCGTTTTGCACCCTGTGCCCCTCTTAAACTAGGTGAAACATGTTTTGAATTTATTCATTAAAAATAATAACCAATCTGAGTGAGAAGTTCCAAAGTGGGACTGCAGTATCTGTACTTTAAAGCCTTACAAACTTCAATTGATAATAGTAAAAACATGTTTCCTAATTGTTAGATGTGTTTCAGGCTCTCAAGAACACAGTCTGTGTGTAACCTTGGGTGTCCAAAGTTGTGAAGGTTTTTTCAAACTTTGCAATCCTTTTTCCTTTCACAAACGTAGAGTAGTTTAACAAAAAGAAATAACACGAGTAAACTTTATTTTACATAGGGTTGAGTGTGAAAAACCCAGCAAGAATTTATACTTCACTGTTTTGAGTAGGAGCCTGCAATTTTTGCCATTTCTTAGCGCTGCCTGGCCTTCATGTCTGGGTGTTTATATTATGAGGGATTTTCACTGACTGCCATTCAGTGCACAATCTTGCATGTTATCTTAATGAGCTAGTGTTTTGCAGCAGCCACGCTATATCGCAACAGAAGTTCATTAGGTTTTCCAGTCCAGATATAATGCCTGTGCCTCCTGCATTTCTACACCTCTGGCCAGATTGTTGTTTTTTTAACCTCTCAGATGGGAAAGAAAATGTGTCTTTCCTGTGATGGAATCCTAATCCATTTTTGCTACTTATGATCCCTTATTTTTTGGGAGATTAATGCTAATTGTGTTTTCATCTCTTTCAGGCAAGACTCAAAAATTCGTGGAATTTACAGAGTCGTCATGGCGGATTCCGATGAGCCAGCAAAATTCAACAGCTCCATTGATGTGAACGATTCTCCAAATGATGATGGGAATCCCTCAAATGAATCCTTCCCTCTGTCCTCTTTGGCCAACTTGTTTGAGAATGATGACGGTACGCCGGCCATTGAGACAACAAAAACTCCCCATGCTGCGGGGGACAACAAGCAGAACTTCAGAACCAAGTTCCAAGGGGCCTTCAAAAAGGGCATGCCCAACCCGATGGACCTCCTAGAATCCACCATTTATGATTCTGCGGTGGCTCCAGCTGCCAGGAAAGCACCCATGGATTCACTGTTTGACTATGAGACATATCATCACCACCCCACAGAGAACAAACGAAGAAGGAAAAAGATCAATGCAGAGTGAGTATTGTTTAGATATTTCCTTCTGTGTAGTGCCATATCAGCAATGCAAATCATTGTGTAAAAGAGTACTTTGTTTAGTGTATATATAACTTATGTAACCACAATGATGCTGCTCCTAGTAAACTAAAGTGCTAAAGGTGCACACAACCTTTTTATTTAAAAATAGTGTTGATGTGCCAACTGTGTACTTCAACACCCAAAACAACTACCAAGGTGTGACTACAAATGAAACTAGGAATTAAGTACTCAAAAAAACATGAAAATAGAGAAACCAAACAAGGGAAAGTAACATTGAAATAGTATAGGCAGAAATCTTTTATTCCACTACACTAAATTTCATCCAACGTTTTTAGGCTTCCTTTCAATGTAGAATCAATTTAATTCAGGGATTTCATTGATTAAAATCCAGTATATGTATCAGGTTTGCGTAAATTCCCAGAGAACGTGAACTGTTGTCATAATGCATGTTTCGATACCATGGTCTACTTTGCTGATAATACATTGTGTATGGCCATTTTAAATGCTTGGTGGTGTTATGGAAATACACCTTTCTAATGTGGTGCTCTTGTACTCTGGGCCTAATTTCAGGAGGTGGTTACCAGTGGGGGGGGGAAGGGGCTCCTGAAATTAATTTTGGGGCGCAGCACTTATTTTTCTGCACTGAGAGCAAGAGACAGGAAAACAGGCAAAGCGGGAAGACAGAGAACGAAAAAAACAGAAAAATTGTCATAA
Organism: Pleurodeles waltl; assembly: GCF_031143425.1. Lineage (NCBI taxonomy): Eukaryota > Metazoa > Chordata > Amphibia > Caudata > Salamandridae > Pleurodeles > Pleurodeles waltl. The sequence goes on from NC_090450.1 coordinate 870,066,864, forward strand.
AAGGAGAAAGCAGGAGGGAGCCTGTAAGAGTGAGATAAAGGAGCAGAGAGTGTCTGGTATTGGATTAAAGAGGGCTGAGGTAAATTCAAGATTTTGTAACCTTGGAATTCGGTGCGTCTACATTTGATTGCACCGACTGTGGGTATCAGAGCTGAGCTTTCGGCACAGGCACTCATTCCATTACAAATTAAGCACTGCTTGTACTCAAAAGCAGCAAACATACAGTATGGTTTAATCAGAAAAGGATATTTAGCTATAATGTAAGTTTACAACCAAAAATACCCCTTTTATGACTGCTATGAATTCACAAAGGGTCTCTGGGAGGCATAAATGCCTTTAGTACTGAGGGTTTCTCTGTCATGTGTGCCGAGACGTTTGCAGCAGTAAATCCCACTTAATTATTTTCATCCAAAAAATGGTGAGATATTTACTCCAGCCAAGCGCTTTGGCCAAAGTCCCACTTACCATCCTGAAAAGTAACTCACTTTCTAGGCTGTAAAGGGAAATATAGCCTATTTTTATTTAATTCTGGTACAGAATACCAAAACTTTTAGTGTCTGATACAGTTGAGCAACAGCAGCATATAGTTCACATGAAATATAATATTTATATATCTTAAAATTGCACGAGGTATGTTTGTAGTAGCTAATGAGTCCATAGATGCTACTAATATAGTAAGCATTTAAAATGTAGTTCGAGGACAGGACCTTTACACAAGGGTCAGGAGCCATTGAGGTAGGAAGTAATTTTGTCATATTCTGTGTTAGGCTCTTAGGTTACAACTACAGCTTGTTGGACCCTGTTAGGGCTTCATTCTCCTGCTATCTATAACCAGCTGAAAGGCGTCACATGTCACACTCGCCATCATCACATTCTCACAACATCTACATATGACAGGACGCCCAATCAGCCCATGCATGCACAGACACATCATTTTACTACATTAACCTCTTTTCTTAAACACAGGACAAGCCAGACATGCCATGTCATTACATTTTTGTAATACATAATGAACTAAACACAATATTAGGACAGTAAGCGTTTCTTCAATAATAAGCAGTCATACTGCCCAACCCTATTAATAGATTTATGTGATGGAATAAATATAGGTTCTGTTTTTGCTAATGATCTATTCTCCCTACTAAGTTTAATTATTGGCAGAGTGTGCCAAAAAGTGTTCCCAGATGTACTTCGGTCTGGATGCTGATGGGAGCGTTGCTTCATATATTATCAATTGCTCATTCCAGTAAACTTTGTCTTTTATCCAGTTTTGTAGTTGGTGCTGGACCTTGTTCCCTCTGCAAGCTATCTTTATGCTGACAGTAGTGTGAGTGCTGTATATTTCTTGGAATTCATAGTAAAAGCTTTCATACAAACAAGAAGAGCTAGTTTAAGTAATTGTGGGATGGTCTGGTTTTTCATGTTAGAAATGCCTGTGAACACTGTCTACCACTATGTGTTCTCCAGAGGGCAAGACCAAGCCAGGTGAAAGAATCCTGCAGCCGAGGCACCACATCTGTTACAGGAGGAGACCCCCTTTAAGCCATGTTTCTTTCAGCCTCTCAGGGGTAAAATTTGCCAGCAGTCTGTGTCAGTTGGAGATAGTGTGTCTATTTGACCACAGCAGTATCTCTACTCATCACCAGGCGTCTAGGAATATAGGTCTGTATTCCATTTATCCCTGGCACATGGACAAATGGGTGCTTCTTCTTGCTTGGAGTTACATAATTGGAATATTAATCATCTCAAAGCAGGGAATCTCCCGTGAATGGATCCTCATTACATTTGATGGCCGCATATGGGAAGAACCTTTTCTTCACAAACAATTTTTTTTCCCTAGGTAGAAAATAAAAAGAAAGAACATCCTGTGTATTTGTACAGGAAGCTCTGTTATCCCTGAGCAAAGTTTTACTTTATGTAGAGATCTGCAGAGAGAATAGGAGCTCTTGGAAATTGTCATATGCCATTCCTAGTGTTATTCCTGGAAAACTGTAGCAGATGCTGCTTTCCAGGCGTTCAACTAGGAATGTTTGTGAATAACAAGAAGTAATACATTTTCACCCAAAAGTAGGAGTACTTTTAGGGGTTGAGATTTACAGATTTTTTTTGTGAATAGAGCTCTTTCTGTAGACTGCTAAATTCTGCTTTTTAATTCATCATAAGTATTCTGATTTCTAAGTCGGTCATCCATTTTGATGTGGAGGCTGAGGATTTCTTAACCATCTTGTCATTGAATCCCAAGGGATCACTGTTAATTCATGGTATAATGAAGTAGCAGATCACATTATTAAGCGTGCATAGAGATTTGAAGAGATCCGTTCAGAGCTGCTGCATCTTGGCATTGGAATCAGGGGGCTTGTTTCACAAAGCTTTTCCCCAGATGTAGGTTTAATTTATAAGTATGCATGTGTACTCTAAGCAGGATTCAAAGAAGCATCTGTGAGTTCCATGGGCATGATGTACACAATGCATGACTCTCGTGTTTGTCCTCCTTGTCTCTAGCAATGTTCTTATACGATTGGAAAACTAGGCATTCTTGTTGCAGGTTTGAGGAGTGGCAAATGCAAATCAGATACAAACCTACAAAGTGGCAACGTTTCTGTATTAACTAAGCTTAAGGCATGCATATTCACTGAGCTGCACAGAAAGGGCACATAAATACACCATTCCCTTCAACCATTTCAAAGATGGTAAGCATGGCGTGGCATGCTTCCATTGTGCTCACTTTGTCAATGAGTGTATGTAAGGTAACAAAATGGCGTCTCCGTACTTCTGCATCAGACTTTAACAGTCTGTATAAGTAAATTAATATTCTGTAGTGGGGCAGAGTAGACCGCTGCTGCGGCCAAGTCTCGGGAGGGTTGTGTTTTGCATGTTGTACATTAAACGGATTCTTAAAATGGAGCCTTTTTTATTTTGTTTTGGGAAGTGTAGACTGCTGCTAGATAAACAGCACCTACCTTAAACAGCTCTATTAGGTTTGAAAGAGGCTGTTCAGGAGCTCGCTTTTTTATCGTAGTAACTTTGTGCCAGGAAAGTTTGTATTACGAAAAAAAACAGGGCTCAGCCCAGTATATGTTGGGAGTGTCTGTGAGGGGCCCCACATATTAAGACAAGGAACGTCAGTTTTCAGGCAGAGCACTGAAACTAGTAATCTGTAAATGCTTTAGTCTAAGCTCGGAATACGTAAATGCTTTATTTTAAAATTGCAGTATGATCTATATCCCTGTTTTAAAGCAGCCCTTTTTACATGTTGCACTCTTGGTTCTTAATGCAAGTTTCTGCCATGAACTACTACAATGCTTCTATTACTTACCGGTAATTGCATTACTCCGTGTCCTTCTCTAGTTTATCTCCATTACATAACGAGGCCCCCATGCCTCGTCCACACCTCCCTACCAATATAAAAAGCGCCCATGCCCATCATACCTCCTGGACCCACCGTAGACACAGTTGGCTTGAAAACCGGGAGGGAGGGCTGTAATGGCAATAAGTGAGAGTAGGACATGGGGTAATGCAATTACTGGTAAGTAATAAAAGCATTACTTCCTCGTCCCTCTCACCTGTCTCCATTGCATAATGAGACATAACAAACCAAAAAAGACCAGGCCAACTGAACAAGTCTCTGCCTAGACATAACTAAACAAAGCTGCATAGTCATGGACAAATAAACAGTAAAGAAAGCCCAGCTCCAACACAGCAGACAGAACTTTGAAGCCAAAACCCAACCCCCCAAAACACAAAATAAAGTAGACAGATAAGACAAAGAACAGAGTTCCCCCAGCCTTCAAGCAGACAGTACCGCCAACCGTAATAAAAAAACAAAAAAAAACATGCCAAGTCAGAAGGAGTAACTCCCACTGATGACAGACACAGTCGGGGTACACTGGATGTAAAAACCCAGAATACACACACAACCGTAGGAAACAGACATAGAACGGACAACCCCTCAAAGAACTGGAGACTAGATTGACTACTAGATGCCTTCCAGGTGTCTGGAAAGCCTGAACAAGCCCACCCTGAAGGAAATCCAGCACTAGAGGCGTAGAAACAGAAATCAGAAGCACAGGCACACCGAGCCTGAAACAACACCCAAAACCAAGCAGAAGTCCTGGCAGACACCCTCCAGATGCCAGCCCAAAAGAGGAGACCTTGCAACATGAAGCCCCTCCACTCAATCGCCAAGCCACCAACTTGGGAATCGCCAGGGATGGCTCCTCCATCAATAGAGGAAACAAACAGTACTGGCCACCCTGGAGACACCAGAACAACCAACCAGATCCCTTAGTAACAAGGCAAGCAAACAGTAGGCCCACAGGCCAAGGACCCGTCAGGGCATCCAACCTCAAAACCGATCCTTCCCCTACCCTGTAAACAAACATCAGGGAAGAAGTGTAATGCCAGAGCATGAAAACAGGCCCATCCAGGGGTGGACCACAACCAACCACCTTGGCAAACACTGGAGGCAAAAGACACAAGTCCTGAGAGGACGAAACCCCCGCATAGGTGAATGGCCTGACAATCCAGAACATTGTGAGCAAGAAGGGCCTGATGTAACCACTGGCGACTGAGCCCAATGAAACAACAGCCTTGCAAATACCAAAAAGCCCTTAGATGCCAGAACAGCCATCAGGGGAGCCCACACCAAGGCAAAAATCAGTAGACCAGCCCACAGCCTGAAGGGCAGGACCTGGAAAAGCCTTGACCCCACTGCAAGCCCCAGAAACATTAGACGACATGCACAAATGGGAATGTGTAGGAACGGAACCTGCAAAATGATCACAGTCACGAAGACCCCAGGAGACCTCAGGGGAAGTAGCCGCTGTAAGGAAAACAGGAGAAAGGAACAGACGACACCCAGTAGATTAATCACCAGAGACCCCAACTGAAAAACCCCAGAAACCTACATGACCAGGAGAAGGACCGCATACACCCCTCTGACTGACCTGAATTAGCAGGGCCGGGATCATATGCCTCGGGACGGGAGCAGGGTGGTACCCCGTAATTGGAGGAAGGAAGAAGATGATAAGAAGGCAGCTCCAATGAAGCTAGACGGAAAGGCAAGCACCCATGCAGGAAGGAACAACATCTGTTACCACCCACAGGTCATGTGCCCACCAGAAAACCCAAGGTAGGAACGCCGCCTGAGGGACCTGCATCGGGGAGGAGATCCTGCTGTGTAACCCACCTGGGCAGAGATTGCCCCTACGGAAACACAGGAATGGGGGACTGCAGGTAGGAAACCCCTTGGCCTGCTGCAGCTGCGCTAGAAGCAGCACTGTGAGAGGACCAGGCATGCAACTAATCCACGAAGAACAGCTGGGTAAATCACCCAACCGCTCACTGAACAGCCAGGCACTACCAACAACAATCTAAAATATGAAGAAAGGACAGCCAGGGCCGCTAACAGTCCCACAACCAGAGGAACTGGCAGACCACGATAGCTGAGGAGAACACCACAGACACCGGTAACAAGAACAGCCAACATAACTAGGAAGGCAATATGGTGATGCATATGAACCCAATCAGGCAACACGCGCTCCCTCTGGAATAGCCCCTGTCAGAGCCCCAAAAAATCAGTCACCAGAGAGTACACTGGCAATGCCCCATATGATGCTGTCCTTGGCACCAAACTAGAGACTGTGAAAGAGTCCACCAGGCCACCATCCACCCAGCGAACTACAGGAACCAAAGGCCCTGTCCCCAGTGAATGAATGAATGAAGCTGTGGAGACAAAAGGGGCCAAGAAGGAACCTATCAGGAGGAATGCGGCTATGGCCGACCCCTTCCTACAATGTACAGGTGAATCAGGAGACAGAGACCACCTCCTCAACACGTGGCAGAAAGTGCTGTAAGCCCTAACCTAACCTTAGAAAGCCCCAAAACTCCATACACCAGTAGCAAACATAGAACACCATAATACAAGGGCATAATTAGCGGCCCATACACAACAAGACGAAACACAATCAGTCATGTAATGGCTGGAGCGAGGTGTCACAGACCCCGGGCCAGAGAGCAGTGGACTAGGAAAAGCCAGCCGCACCCCGTGCCCATGCCGCTCCACTTGCTGGCCCGAGGAAAATCAGCACTAACACACTGCCAAAAACTATAATGCCGATATCTGCACCACTATGGGTGAATGCACCAAAAAAACTAACCTTGACCAGCAAGAAAACTACACATACCCAGACAGGTTGAAGTCACCAAACCACGAGGTTCGCCTCAACACAGAGAGCCCTGCAGGCCAATCAGCTGGTAACCGAGGAGACACCGCCACCCCAGCAACCCAGAAATTTCCACCCCTGACTGGAGGAAGGCACCGCAGCCCACGGTCTGGATGCAAGCAGCATAAACCTAATCCTCAGAGTGAGATCGTAAGACCATTCTACGAGGCCCCACTTAACCAACACCAGGAATGGGGCTGCATAAACACCAAGGCACAAACACTTATCACCACCTTGAGAATTGAAGACCTTAACCACTAGGTCACAATGACCAAACCAAAGGATCTGATCTAAATATGCCGGAAGTTTGACAGAGTTGATCAGTCATCAGACAGACTGGCGAAGGAATGCTTCGACCTCACCAGCAAAGAGACCAAACCCCGTATCTAACAATTTCATTAGCTTTTGATAGTGCAGTTAACAGAGAGAGAAAACACAGCCTAAGGGCATGGAAGTGCCAACCAGGAGCTCCAGACCACACGACACGAGGCCAGACCCATGTACTGTAACCACAGGGAAAGCATAGATGCACCCAGTATCATTGTAAGTCAAGCAGATGTCATGTAACATCAGTCCAGAGGAAAAAAATCAGCAGACCCGAACAACAGGCCTCAACACTGTCTGATATAAAAAAAAAAACAACAGGAGCCCCCAAATGCCCCATGAGAGTACAGACAGGAACGAACCCTCGCAAAAAGTAGGAAATGCCAAAACAAGTTCCCAAGACCATGACCCGTACATACCCACCCTAGCTGGAGGAAGGCACACCAGCCTTCTGGCCGGACAAAAGCAGATCAAAGAAGCTATGCTCGAGGCTGCCGTACAGCATTCAGCCTAACAACTATTCCCATCTCTGACCGCACATAATGGAAAGATGCCGGCTCCCACTGTAAACATACTACTTAATGCCACGGAGCAAGCAAGGAGAGTGCCAGTAAAAACATAAGCCCACCAGCAACCACACAATCGTAAAAATGCCACCTTTCAGTGAGAGCACATCCCCACCTCCCCTGCAGTAGAACCAAAAGAAGCCAGAAGCATGTCAATCCAGCAACATATCCACAGCCCAGTGACACCTCCTTGGGTGGAGAAAGGCCCCTCCGACCCCTGGCCAGAGGAACTCGGCCCACAGTCAGAAGGCCACACCCACCCTGGCCGGAGGAAAGCACAGCAGACCTCTAGCTGGGAGAAATAGCAGATAAGCAGGGAAAAGTCTGCTGCACTGTGAGCAGATGCAGCTCCCCATGCGAGTCACAGGAGACGCACCACACCAACCCAGGCACTGGGTTACGGATTTCATAACAATCCTGCCCCTTGACATGCAGAAATCCTCCAGCCGTAAAATACTGCTAAACCAGAAGAGACGGAAAGACTAGCTGAGAGCGCTGCAACACAGCCACCCACACCCCAGCCAAAGAAAGTCACAGCAAACCTCCGGCCGGTGGAATACAGCCCCAGCAACAGGCCATACCCACCCCAACTGGAGGGAGGCACTACTGACCTCCAACCTGGTGCATGCAAACATCTCAAGGGATAGAAGAACTCACTGCAACAATTGGAACAACAGTTGCCTGCATCCCACCAGGACCAACACCAACATGCACGTGGTGAAAAGGAAGCCGCCATCACTGCCACCATCACACTCACCCTTCAGTGTCCACAGACACAAATGAACAGGAGGTGTGGTGGGTATAGGCACAGGGGCCTCATTATGTAAGGGAGATAAGTGAGAGGGACGAGGAGGTAATGTTAATACCTTTGCCAGTTTTGTATTCCTGGAATTGTAGCCAGTTCAGTTTTTGGGATGTGTGTAATTTGCTTTTGGATAATTATGTGAATTGTTGCAAAAATTATGCGAAATGCAAAACCAACACTCAGTGCTGTATGTTAGCGCAAATGCATCCTTGTATCCATTTTGGAGATAAGGACTCAATTTGTGCAAAAAACTGTAGCACAAAAAACTCAAGTGCTGTGAGCAAGAACCACAAGCATTTTTTGTTGTTTGCATTGTTCCTTTGCCAAATAAAATTACTCTACATGGCATAGTAGTGTAATTTCCGGAATTTCGCATAGGAGTCGTGAAATGAAAGTCCTGAAATTAGCAGGGTTATGTCAGTGTACCAGAAATTTTACCCGGGCATAGTCATTTACATTAAAGGTCACATTTCCACCAAGGGGTTCTGGTTGACCTCATAGAAAACACCCATCTTGTTAATTATTATACATAATAATATTGACTTTCAGTCTGATGCAGCCTTCCTCAGTGAACTGAGTCTACCTGTGGGTACTGCCTGCCCACACCAAGCTTCCTTTGGCAGCCTTTGAATTACAGGATGGGCGTAGGGAGTAGCCTTGCAGCACCTACTAGCACTGCTGTATATATACATATTACTGTTACCACTCATGCACTTACTAATAGTACTTCACTTATTTTTTTGCTATTATTGAGCTAAACATACATTTAAATAGGCATATGTTATGAACGTCAGAAGAGAGGAACAAGCTTTCATAATTTGCTTTAGGAATGTAGTAATTCTTATCAAGACCTTCTATGAAATGCTAGTATTAGCACAGCAAACTAGAAAGTTTGGTATGCGGTCTTTGACTACTGCTGTTTTCCTGCTTTATAAATTCACAGTGTAAAGAAGCGACATAAATACACACAGCGGATGGGGGTGAGAAAGATCAAATTTTACTAATAAATTAGTGGCATACGAGTTAGCATATGGTGATGAATTAACCTACATTTAAGGGCCTAACAGAGAAAATAACATGAGTTGTAAAATGTGCACGTTTGAATTATGGTGAACCATGTGGCCACCATTCATATTGTGCAATATGTTTTAACATTAGAGTTTTGTATTTTATTAAAGTACTAAATTGAGTTAATGTTAAAGAATGTTAATTAAAATATAGATAAAGAACTGAAAGTATTAAGTTAATATAAATGACCCATACTTATTTTGAATTAAATGAATTTTATTATTGCAAGTTACATGTGTGCAGAAAAATAAATGTACGTTTAAATAAGTACTACCCTGTCTTGAGTAACATTTGCATTTAAAAAAAAGTGAAATCATTCAATGACAGTGTACTTTTGCTGAGAAGGTTCAGAATAGTAACAGATTTCTTTGGTGCCATCTTCAATGATTGGATGCTGAAATTGACGCCCGAAGTGCACCCACCTGAGGGACCAATGAATGGATTGTGCATACTTCTAATTATTGAGGAACTTTGGAAATTGAGAGTTAGTTTGTGTGGGTTTGAGTTGGTCCTGACATACTGAAGATGTCCAGCTGCTCTCTGCTTCTTCTGGATCATTTTTAACCCCTAGCTGTCTCCTCATGAATAAAGTTTTAGTCTTAAATGTGCTATTCTGTTACGTGGATCAGTACTAATAAGGCCACATAATTCTGAACTGCTGATCTGTCTTATGTGCAGCCCGTGTTCTGCACTATCCTGATGCAGCTATCAACTGACACTGGAAGAAGGCGGCTGTCCTGCCTGATGAACTACTGCTGTCTGTTGTCCCACTAGATGTGTTTTCTTGTTTCCCTTTCAATTAGTTATTTACACCAGCATATTTTTATATAGTAAGTTACCCTAGTTAGATGTTTCAAATTATTTTTGTCCTTCTTTTATCTTCATGTTAGCCCATTCCCACACATGCAAGTCCAAATTTATGTTCGAGTTGGGAATGGTCCAGTTCTGAAACCTGAAATCTGAAATTGAATGTTAATTGTATTTCGATGATTTACTGATGTCACCATCATCTGCTTTGAATTCTAACAATAATGTGTATATTGTATTGTTGCTAATATATATTATTCTTTTGGAGTGTCTAACAGTATTGGTGTTTAGTAGGCTAAGTCTTTCCGATATTTTGATCAGCCTATGGTTTTCATGTATGTTTATAACTCTGGGCCTTACTACAACCTTGACAGAGGGATGTCCTCCATCACAAATGTGACGGATATCCCGTCTGCCATATTATGATCTCCATTGAATAATATGGGATCATAATACGGCAGGCGGGATATCTGTCAAATTCGTGATATAGGAAACCCCTCCAACAAGGCCGAAATAAGGCCCTTAGTCTTGCGCACTATATATGTGACATTGGTTTTGGAATTGTAATAAAGCTTTGAAACGTTATTCTGTTAGGAGTTTGTTTTAGTGTTTAAATTGTTTATGTAGTTTGGTATTGTTTATGGTATAATGTAAATGATTTGTGACGGAGTGATTCTGACCACTACACTCTTCGCCAAGTCCAAAGGTTCATTTGACAACTATCAGTGCGACTGGTAATGGTATCCCACCGCAGCGCTAGTGGTTGTTGAACCTGGAACCCGGGAGAAGCAATTCCTACTCTGGGGCCCCAGTGCTCCATTAGTTTTGCTTGCAGAGTTATGGTTTTGTCTTGTGAGGAGGAGAGCCAGAATTTCCCCACATTGTAAGTGGTTCTTGATGTAGTGTAAAGGTTGATGGAATTCTTTGTGTTACAGGTGAACTGTATGTGTTTTGAGTAGGGTTTGTACTTGTGTGAAGTATGAAGTGAAGTAAGGAGCAGGGGTACTCCAATGTAACTGAGTAGGGAGTTTGCGTACTCCAAGTAAGAGAGTGGGGAGTTGGCGTGCTCCAAGTGAATGTTGTGATTTGTGCCAAAAAGTGCCCATGTAGTTGTCGTTGCTAACGGGTCCTGCGAGGCCTAAGACTCCGGAGAATTGTTCAGTGTACGGAGACCCTTGGTTAATTTATTGTCTGCAGGTAAGGTGTTGGTCGATTGAGCGCTGTCAACAATACCAGTAGTATTTCCCTTGACTGTGTGAGTTGGTTGATATTAGGTGAATCCTGAGTGCACATGAAGGATCCATACCAATCAGAGTGAGGTTTGTGGGTCAAATCTTTCTTGCGTTTATGAGAAAGCCACAGCCGGAAGAGTATCTGTTTGTGCGAAAGGCCACAGTAAAAATTTCCTTACAGCTTTCAAAGCGTTTGAGTCCTATCCATAGTGAGCAGACAGATTTTGTTTTTTTTGTGCTCGCAATATTTGCATTGAGGTTCTGTGTGAGAGGTGTATGAGGTGGCTCTGAAGCAAGTCGCAGCTGTTGCGTGAAGTGAGTGTGACATCATTTGGTTCGCGCTGGGATAGGTCAGTTGCTGAGAAGAGCCCTGCACAGATTAGTGGACAAGACTGCACCGCTAAAGGTTGAGAACAGCTTGTGAAAAGGATTGGGATTGAAAATTACTTCCTGGTTTTGTAGACTTTGTGTTTGTGAATTAGATTTGTGTCAAAATGAAGTTTTTTTAAAGCTTTAAGGAGAGCGTTGCATGTTTATTCTAGTTAGGGATGGTGAGTCTACTCCACTTGAAGGTACACCAGTATTCGAAGTAATGGAAGAGAGAGGAGATTCAGTGGTGTTTGGGCAAAACAGTGGTGTCAAATAACTGAGAAGGAAGGTACCTCTAGCTTTTCCCTGTTATGGTTATTTTAATTTGAGAATTTTGGAGAATCTGAGGAGGGTGATGTATGAGTCAAAGCCTTTTCCTAGACCTGCACAATCTGAAGCAATTGCTATTTGGCAATTAGTTGTGAGATAGCAAGAAGCTCAGAAATTCGATAGGCGAGTGAGGAAAGCAGAAAAGATGCTAGGTGGGATGCAGAACAGAGAATTTGGAGAGCAGGTACGTTGCATGCAGTGAAATTGTTTCCAGCAATTACACAGGAAGGTGATGGAAGGGTTAAGCCGAATGCCAAAAATAAATCTAAGGAAGATTCAGAAAAGAAATTGGGTGAAATTGAAAGGGTAGCAGACGTTGAGTGATTCAGATGATGAATTTGTAACTCAGTTGTTGCAGAGTCGTCTCACACTGTATAATGCAGTTAAATCTGTAAACCAGAACGGAGTGTTGCCATGGTCCCAGTTGCACAAAGTCCGGTTCAGATGATTCCAAATGTACCTACTGCAAATGTTGCAGAGATGCAAACGGTTTATCCGACAGTTCCAAATGTTTCTACGGTTCAGAATGTTGCAGCCCAAGTTATACCACAGCCAATTCAGAATACAGGAATGACTCAGTTTGAGTCCACACCTAATGTACAAACACCTGCACTGTTGTGAACCACAGACAGACCATGCCAAAGTATTCCCCAGTAACTACACCACAGAATATTGCCTCAAATCAGTAACATCAAGCTTTTGGTACAGTATTGACTGGCCCAGTTAGAGGATTGATGTTCCTGCAAAGTCAGTCAAATTTGTCAGGTCCAGAAGCTTTAACAGTTCCTGTAACAATAGGTCCCGTAGTAGTCCAATTGTATGCCCAGGGTAATAATGAGAGTGGTCCCCAGATTCCAAATCCAGTATCAGCAGTGAATTCACCTTTTGGAACTAATACAGAAACGGAGAGATTCAACACTGTTGTGCCAGCTATGACCCCTGTGAATTCCTTTGGTTCGAACCAGATACATAATGGAATTGATCGACTGATTGATGTGACATGTCCCCTACACACCATGGGATTATCTGTGATGGCTGAAGAGCAGGTTATGAGAGCCCCGTGCAATATGCCACACTTTATGCCCTAGGATAGAGGAAATAACATTCATTTTCAAGGATTATCAGCACAACAATTGACCAAATGGTTAGACAATTTCAGCAGAGCATCTATTCCAGGAAACCTGCCTGAGGGAGAAAAGACGTTGAACATGGCTATATTAAAATTGGAATTATTTAATGAAGTGATTGAGGGAACCCTTGAATTGAATAGATAAGATTCTTACAATGAAAATGAATTGCACTTCATGTGCAAGGATGTCACTCTTAGAGCAGGACGTTTATGAGAAATTAGCTAATTTGGCTGGGAAGTATGAAAATGAGATGAATAAATCCAAACAGTTGAAGAAGAGTTACAGATTAGAATTTGATGTGAGAAACATTGCAAACAAGATCATCTGGAATGAAAATTCACATGAAGGAGTTGATTCAAAGCATCCAAGCATGGGGAGCATTAGATAAATGGGAAGGCAGATGGGCAAAGAAAAGAGTGAAATGAGAGAAAAGAAATGATGTACAGCAGGCTGAAGGAACTGTAAAAACTATGCAATGAGAGACATTTTTCAAGTGAATTTTGTTCATGTTTCTTGGAACAGATGTGACAATCTGTCATTTGCAAATGAATACCCACAGTTGAGGGAGAAACCAGTGGAATTGCACCAGCAAAAACATAGGTTTGTCAAGTTTGTGAAGTGTTTGTGGGAATATCTGAACACTTTGTTTGAAATTGTGGGTCTAGCAGATTTATGGGTAGAGTGTAAGAGGAGTATTGATTGGACAACATGTGAGCTACAGAGAGATGCAGTAACAGGTGAGCTGTCTGAGGAGGTGATGAAAGCTCATTACAAGGTGACTGAGTTTCTGAAAACTAGAGTTTCCCGTAAAGATATTGATTGGCAAATGAATGACAGGATATCTCAGGAGATAAAGCAGTCTGTTCATGCTTATTATGAGTGACTGCGGAAAGCATTCAGACGGTACAGTGGCACAGAAATTATTGAGCCGAGAGACGTGATTCATTTACTGTTTAGATTTGTACAAGGATTGAAACCTGAAATTAGCAATATGATTAAGAATAATTTGATTTTGCTGACAAGGAAAGCCGATTGATGAGGTGTTGCAATACGCAAAATACTGTAGTGATGAGATTGATTTGAAGCAGAAAATGTTGAAGGAAAAGGCAGTGGTGATGCAAATTAAGTCTGCCCAAGCAGCAGTTATGCAGAGTCTGCAGGGAATGGTGAATGTAGGAGGAATGCAGGGAACTCAACAGCAAGGCAACATGGTGCCTCAGTGAAGCAGTTGGGTTATGAAATTAGAGTAGATCCAAATGCAGATGTGGCTGCAGAAAATGCTTTCTTGTCATGCGTGTGTAATGTATAATGTGATGCAAGGTGGTGGTGCTGTGCAGATGGGTTGACAGGAGTCGATTTCAAAATCAGAGACTTCAAAGGTCCGAAATCAAAACATGAATGTTCCTACTGGAGCAGTCCAAATGCAGGTTCCACAGCAACAAGTGAAATTTCTCCAACACCAAACCCAAGTCCCACAGCAAATGAAGATACCACAATCTCTGATGGCACAATAACCGGTGATGGTTTCTCAGCAGAATGTGAACGAAAAAGCAAATGTAAATCAGTTATTCACACAATACCCATTGATTGATTTCAGTGACAGTGAGATGAGTGAAGAATGCATGGGCGAGAGTTCAGAAGAGAAAGTGTGTGTGTGTGTTGGCTGTCTCATCGGAAGTAGATCAGCTTGGTACGTATGTGAATGCAAGTGTTCTAGGTCATGATGTTTAATTCCTGGTTGACACTGGAGCAAATTGTTCCACTGTCAAATCTACAGAAGTCCCTAATTTGCCCGTTACAGGAAGGGCAGTCAGTTTGTAGGAGTAGCAAATCAGCATTAGGTAAACCTTGTTACAGAGCCCATTCCAGTTAAGATACGTACATTTGAGGGTTTGCACCAATTTCTAGTTTGCCATTCAAGTCCTCTGAGTCTGTTAGGAAGAGACTTGTTATGCAAATTAAAATGTTCTGTCACGTGCACAGGAAGGGATAGCAATGCACACCAATAGCGATGATGAAACTTCCAGTCAAACTGATGAGATGTGTCCTCTCATTGCATTGTTTCCTGCCAAGACTTGAGTGATGAATTACAAGAGACAGTAACGCTGAAAGTTTGGGATCTCTCTGGAAATATTGGATTCATTGAATGTGTTGATCCAGTCAAAGTGACTGTTAAATCAAATGCAGTTTCCCCTGAACAGCAAAGTATCACATGGCCCCAGAAGTGTTTGGAGGTATTACCCCAGTAACTGCAGACTTTGGTGAGCAGGGGATTCCAAAAGAAGTGATTGGCAGCCCATGTAATTCACCAATTATGGGTCTGCGAAAGCCAGTTGGAAATATTGCATAGTACAGGATTTGAGAAAGGTGAATGGAATTGTGGTATCCTCTTGTCCCATAGTGTCAAATCCAGCAAATTTTATTTCAGATTCCATGTGAAGCAGAATGGTTTACAGTTATTGATTTGTCACAAGCATTTTTCTCAGTGCCCTTGCATGAGGATAGTCAGTTCCTCTTTTCATTCTGATTCGGCAACAGAGTGTGTTCATGGTGTCGTAGTCCACAGGGATTTTTGGAATATCCGCCTATTTTTAATCAGATCCTGAAGAAGAATTTATAGACCTTGAACATGCTGTTTCAGTCTGCTTTAGTGCAGTACATTGATGAACTGATGGTTGCATCCAATACACGAGAAACGTGCAGACAAGATACCATAGCGTTATTGAAACATTTGGGAGAAAACAGATATAAATTACAGTATTGTCAGAAAGAAGTAAATACTTGGATCACCAAATTGAGAAAGGTGCGAGGAAAGTATCCCCAGAGAGCGTTACAGTAATAATGCAAATGAATCCCCCAGTTACACGGAGAGATGTCAGAATGTTTTTGGGCACGGTGAGCTATTGTGCCAATAGACCCCATATTTTTCAGTAATTTCCAAACCATTGCAGAAGTTGACACATAAAGAAGTCACAGACCCAGTCCCCTTCAATGGAGAATCCATACAAACTTTCATTGACTTGAGAGAAAGTTTGTGCAGAGATCCAGCTTTGGGAATGCCTGATTACATGAAACGTTTTGCACTGTTTTGTTATGAACGTGATGGTTGTGCTCTTTCTGTTTTGATGCTGATGCATAGAGGACTGAATGGACCAGTGGTATATTTTTCTGCCACATTGGATCCTGCCGCCGCTGCTTTGCCCGGCTGTTTGAAAGCCATGGCTAGTGCTGGTGTGAGCATTAGTCAATGCAAAGGCATTGTGATGGGATACCCTGTAACTGTTTATGTCCCACAGTCATTTGAAGTTCACGTCCAAGACCCAATATTTGACCAATGCCCCTCTTAACGGTTATGAGATATTGATCCTTGAATCTGCAAATGTAACAGTCAAGAGGTGTGCAGTTTTAAATCCTGTCACATGAATGCTTGTAAATGTTGATGATTCAAATGATGTTATGAAATAGAGGGTGACTGATGCAATGTCACTGAACTGTGCACCAAACCCAGACCTGATATTCAGAATACTCTTTTAGAGGAGAATGACCAACTTGTATTTGTTGATGGCTCCTGTTTAAGAGACAGTGAAGGTACTCTGAGAGCAGGTTATGCAGTTTGCACCCTCTCTGCGTATCAGAACAGTTCAAAGTGACCATATTTGCAGATAGTCAATAAGGATTTGGTGTTGTCCATGATTTCGGAAAGTTATGGCAGCAGAAGGGTTTCATGACTTTGTCTGGGTCACCCATCAGAAATTGTGAGATAATTCATAGCCTGTTGAACACATAACAATTACCTGAGAAGATTGCCATTGATAAGTTGTAGCCCACCAGAAGTCTAATGACTTTGTAATGTTGGGCAATGCCAATGCTGCCCAAATTACCAGATATTGTGCACTTCGTTGTGTCACCTTCTATGAAGAGTAGAGTAATGAAACTGACAAATCAAATCTGATGTCATTGGTTGATACCTGGGATTAAGAGATTGCAGAAAGATGCAACAGAGGAAGAACACAGAGGTTGGATAAAAGCAGGTTGTGCTCAAAGAGAGGGAGATGATATCTGGATTTCAAATGAAGGGACGTTTGTGTTGCCAGGTTGTTTATTGAACTTGTTGGCTAGATATTATCATGATCAGGTCCATCTGGGCATAGATGCAATGATTTGCACTTTCAAACAGAGGTGATACAACCCTAGATTTAGGTTGGTTGCAGAAGTGATTTGTCAAAGATGTGTTACATGCCAACAAATGAATCTAGAGAAGCGTACAGTGGTGAATTTGAGCCACATAAGTAGATCAGGAGGTCTATTTCACAGAATGCAACTTGATTTCATTGAAATGCCTGCCTGTAATAGATTGAAGTATGTATTGGTCATTGTGTGTGTGTGTCCCTATTGGGTTGAGGCTTATTCAACACATAGAAATGATAGTGTCACTGTAACTAAGCTGCTGCTCGGGGAACTAATACCAATGTATTGATTCCCAGCTTCATTGGAATCAGATTGAGGAACTCATTTTAATAATGAGATCATAAAGTTGTTGTGTGCAGTGCTGAACATTGAGCAAAAAGTGTACTGCAGTTACAGACTAGAGGCATTTGGATTGGTAGAACAGATGAATGGAACACTGAAAGCTCGATTGGCAAAGGTTTGTGCCGCTACAGCATTGAAATGGCGTGATACATTAACACTTGTCCTGATGAGCATGAGTAGCACACCTGACAAGACTGTCTCCCCACAAAATTCTGATGGGTCATGCAATGAGGCTCCTAGCAGTACCTGCAAATGCACTTGTGACCATAACTGATGACTTGGTGCTGGATTATTGCAATGGTCTGGCGGATGTGGTTTGCTCTTTGTCTCATCAAGTTGAAGCAGCAACAGTTCAAATGGCCCAGGAACAGTGTCACAGCTTGAAATCTGAAGAATGGGTTGTGGTAAAGAAACATGCGGAAGACTTGCTTAGAGCCAATGTGGAAAGGACTGTTTCAAGTTATCTTGGTGACAACAACAGCTATGATGTGTGCTGGTCTTCCAAACTGGATACATGCAAGCCACACACGCAAAGTTCTGTGTCCTCTTGAAAACAGAGTCTGATCCCGCAAATGCTGATGAAGGGGTTCGGCTTGACCAAGCTGTGTGGACGGAACCGGTGGCTGAAGCAGAATACGTGCAAAGTGGTGAAGGTACAAGCGACCTGCATACAGACAAAAAGTGTAGGAGAGCAAAGTCAAAGTCAACTGATTCCTGCCAGTACAGTAAACGTTGTGAAAACAGTTGCACCAGGAAAGAGAACGGTAAAAGGAGACAAATAGCCTGCAGCTGCACATGAACTGGTTGCTGATAAACTCCCATAAATAACAGAAGCAGTCGAAGAGTCAAATCTAAGTGAAGATGAAGATGGTGCTGTAAGGAGAACGAAAAGGAAACGAGTGGCAAGTTGCATATATTCTTCACCTGAATGGATCTATCTTGTCACAAATGAATGGGAGAGTGAGTTTATGGCCTTTTGTTTTGACTGTGAGAATTCAGTTGAACATTCTGGATCTTGAAATCACATTTGAACTGAGCTTTGAATTAAGCTTGACAATTGATCAATAAAGACATTAAACACTGGAAGTAATAATCATCAGACTATGCTCTATAGAAACTGGACGGTGAACTAATTTGAAAGCTTTTAGTTGAATCTTGAAGAACTGTCTTGAAGATCTAGAACTGCTGGAAATAGTGCAAATACTTTGAAAGTCACTTTATTTTTCGATTGTTGCTCGCTTTTGTTTTTATATTTTTCTTCTTCTTTTCTCCTCTGATTCTACAGAAGCCATGAGTCCGGGGCAGGGCAAGCGCAGTAGGTGTAAATATGTGTGCAATGGTTTGATGACATGTATGATTGTGTGCATTTTGTTAATTGCAAGAATGAGTGTCTCAATGAAAGGAAAGGTGCAAAGTACAGCAACTCCAGTGCTGAGAATGACAGCATCCAAACAGGGTAAGTTCTATAAAGATGAGGGATTGCTTCATGTAGATGACACAAAGGGAGATTTGTCTTCCAATATATATTATAGTTTGCTGTATGAGTACATGCACACAGTGAATGTGTGTGATTGTTATGTGTGTACACAAATTCCTTAGTCAGTACAAGAATCACTTATAACAGCTTACCACTAAGTTATGGGATTAGTTACAATCTTTTATTAACACGGTGATCCTACAAAGAAAAGTGAGGAAAACGTGCTTTATTAAGCATATTTTGAGGTTTGCAGAGGCGTGTGGGTAAGAAAATGTTGGGGGATCCACACCTCCCTGGACTCCACCGGGTGTCTGTTTTTTGAAAATGTCTGGGTTTGGTAGGTTTCCCTAGATGACCGTCGCACCCAGGACCAAAAGCACAGGTATCCCCACTCCACAAAAACAGGTAGTTCTGTAATAGAAAATGTTGATGTGTCCACATCCTTTTGTGATGTTCCAAACATTCAAATTATGAAAAGAAACACCCTTAAGTTATGGGAAAATAAAACCCTCACCCACCAACCTAGTTGGTGGCAAGCTTCATCATCAGGGTCGCACCAAGAAACTTAGCATGTCACGGTTGTGCTCCAACGCCTGATTACAGCGGAGCGTGTTTTTTAATTTTTAATTTTACCACACATACTGGTTGGATTTGGCACGAGGGTGAGTGATGGTTCAGTAGTTCAAATTTTATTAACAAGAGATTTCACAAAAAATGAAATGCACTGTTGATCACTGAAAGGCCAAAAAACTGAACCAGTGACTCACAGCTTGTGAGCTGTAAAGCCATGACAAGGCACCAACTGCTTTACAGTCCATTCACACACCTTTCATACATGAAATGCACAAGACCATTCACGCCGCCAGCCGCGGGCCCAGCACTTTACAACACCCGCATCAACAGACAGCGCCATTCAAGGGCCCATCACTTTCATATGCCCATATGCCTGACACAGCAGTCACACCAGCTGACGTAGTCTGTGCACTGGCGTTTGGCTAGCAGTGTCACTATTTACACTGCTAGCCAAGCACCACACCACGCACACTGCCATCACTTTTGTTTTTCTTTTTTTTACAAAAAAGAAAACACTAACTAATTATAAGTAAGTACAAAACTACAAACACAAAGGCTGTAACTAAATACATGACAGTAATGCCTATTGTGAAACTGAACAAAAAATATGCAACAATATAGAACAGGCAGTTCACCCTCACAGTAGTTCCTAATAATTCTTTTGGGTGTGGTAACTCCTGAAACAGCCGGCCAAACACAGCCCAGGCTTAGAAGGACAATCTGGGCAGGACATACTAGTCTCCCTTCGGATAGCTCTTCGGACACAGACTTTACATTTCTTAGTGAGAAAGTCTTTTTTTGGGAGTGGGAGGAATCTGATCAGGAAAGTGGCGATCTTTCAATCTAGGCACATCCTCCACCACTGCTACTCTAGGAACTCTTGCCTGTTCCACCACAACTAGGCTCTCTATCACTGACTCCTGAAATTTAATAAATTTCATCCTTGACTCAGGGGAACAATCCTTGAACACATTAAAAGCATTAAAAGTTGCTAAATGGAACAAATGTATAGCCAACTTTTTATACCAAACGTAAGACTTATGAACAGCAGTGTAAAGTTCCAACCTCTGATCTACTTTATCAATACCACCTATGTGCTTATTGTAGTCCAAAATGCATGAAGGTTTGCGCATTTTGGCAGCCTGTCCCCAAACAGTCACAGGGGAAGTATGCTCATCATGGATGTTAGTCAGCATGTACACATCCCTCTTGTCTGCAAATTTCAGAGCTAGCATCTCATCATTACGCAGAGAGGGGGCAGATGAGCCTAAAAAAACTAGGCTATTCTGCCCCGGAGGGGGTCAGAAATGGCCAAATGTTGTGTCCCCTTTGAGGGGGGGGGTCAACCCTTTGCCAAGGGACTGCCCCCTACACAAAAAAAACGAAACAAAAACAATCCCTGGTGCCTTATTGGATTCTGGCAAAAATAGGCAGATCTGCCCCCAAGGGGGGCAGAAATGGCCAACAATGGTGTGCCCCCTTTGGGAAATGACCCTTGTCGATGGGGTTGCCCCCCCCCCCCCCCACAAAAAAATTAAATAAAAAATATAAAAACTCTGGCGTCTTTGTGGCTTCTGCCCTTGGGGGCAGATGGGCCTTTATAAAAATACGCCAAGGGTTTGCTGCCCTAAAACATAATTATAATTTCATAACTGGTGTCTATAGGGTTTCAACACGCCCTCGCTGAGGGGGCAGAGCGACAAATAAACGGCTGATATAGCCCCCAGGGGGTCCAAAACATCGATCGGATATTACCCCCCTGGGAATGACCCTTGCCTAAAGGGTCGCTTGCCAAAATAAATAAAAAAACATCCCTGATGTCTAAGTGGGTGGATTCCTGCTCGGAGCATTTCTGTGTTTATTATGTAATAAAGGTGCTCGCTGATTCGCCGCTCATTAAAACCTAAGTTCCTGTCCCTTAATTTACAAATGCAGAAAATCCACCATGCAGGCGAAGGTTCTGTAAATGCATTTTGTGAACAAGATTTTCCAGTAATCCTGTCTTTGTGACTGGAGATGCAATTCTTTGTTAGCAAACTTAATTTTTTTGTGCACTTGGGCGTGTTCAACTTAGGTACTTGAAAACTATGGTGAATCGGGCTGAAGACTTTAGAAAATTAAACAGTATTAGTAGCTTGCAATGATCTAAGTTTTTCTCTGAAGGTATGTAGCCATTTGATTTGAAGTCCAAGCCTAACGATTTCTCTTGAAGTGGCCATGTTTTTTTCCAATCTGAAAAGTCTGGCCGATCATTTTAATGCAAGCTTTTTCAATTCTGGCTAAGTTACAGCTTTCTTTTAGGTCCATTAATAGTTAAATAATGCATGTTTTTTTTTTTTAGACAAGCAGCAAAGGCTTTCCAGCTAGCATGACCCCAAACCAGCTAGTCCATTTGAAGCAGCGGGTTGGTAGCTGGTTGTCAGAAAAGCGTTAAGTCATCTGTATAGAAAGAAGCTGGATTATTATTTTGGGCAGCCCAGCCACTGCCACTGCTGCCAAATGTCAGTCACAGCAGTAATGGTCTGCTAGATTTAAAAAAAATATTTTTTAATGACCAGTGAGGAATTGTGGTAAAAACAAATAGGCACACGGCACCATATGGTGAAAAAATGTGTGTCAGTGTTTAGAAAAAGGTGATGAGGCTGAGCCTGGCAAACACTGTCACAAATTATGCACTGGACTGTCCATCTGAAAAAATAATCACAGACCTTGTCAAGGTGAACCTTCAAAATCACTAAATTAATCTGAGTACAACCCCTTGATCGCTATGGCACAGTGCAGACAGGCCTACCTTAGGGTAATGTGTAAACTGTATTTATGCAGAATCAAAAGTTATAAAGTCAAAATGCAAAACAATAAAAATACCAAACATAATAAAAAAAATAATAGTAAAATGTATTACACAAAACGACAAAAATCCAATTGGGGGAACCTGAAATATGAATTGTTATAGTTTTAGGCAGAAATAGTGCCAAAAAGCACAAAATGCCAAATTTAGTCAATGGCACTATATATGGGTACATAGGTGCAATTTGAGGCTCACCACGTTGCAGAGCAGATCTGATAATCCAACCAAGCTCATTCTGTTCAAAGATTTTACCTTCTGATTTAGGGCCTGATTTAGAGTTTGGCAGATGGGTTTCTCTGTCACAAACATGATGGATATCCTGCCCTCCATATTACAATTGCCATTAGATATAATGCACTCATCATATAGTGGACAGGATATATGCCACATTTGTGACGGACTAATCCATTTGTCGAACTCTAAATAAAGTCCTTAGTTCCTTAAGTCCCAATCCATCACAGGACTTCTAAAGCCTCCCCCAAGGCTGCAGAAGAGGCACTTACAGACTCACTGGGTGTCAGACAGAGGCCAACAGCAGGGTCCTGTTCAGGGGCCACTGGTCAGCCAGTTACTTCCAAGAAAAGGCCTCCTGTAGCTTGTTGTGCCCCTGAAGCTTGAGAGGGAGATTAGCCATATGACCTTTGGAGTACATTTCTTTGTTCTGAGTACAAGAGCGGGCAGGTTCAACCCTTCAGGGCTTCTCTCTGGTCACAGACAACAGGTCCATATGTCTGATATTCCGCAGATCCAGGACGTGCTTTGAAGTGGATGCTACATTTATGCCTGCCACTATCTAGTGGGTGAGAATGATTAATAGGAACATCCTAACCAATGGGGCAAGAGTTCCCTTGGCCAGTCCTCTATGCCTTGGCAATTTTCAAGATGGCATATTTCTTGGGCCACACAAAACGTGGGCTTTAGGGGCCGGTGTTGGGAACTAGAACATGGTAATCCTAGTGTCCTCCCACATTAACACTTAATTCAGGTTTGAGGCAGCCACTGTATCCACCATACATCCAGAGAGGGAATTCTGGCAGGGCAAAAGTAGAGTCCTTCATCAGCCAAACAGTGGATCCACAAGAAATGTCTTGGCATCCTGTTCTCTCCCATTTCAAAAGTGAACCCAGCATTCTTGTCCAGCAGGAGTTGACACTTATGCAGGATTTGAATCTGTAGTGTCATAAAGGATGCTGTTGGTCCCCATCCTGTATATTCTGTGGAGTTCTGATGAGTCATGTCTATCCATTTAGGTCAGCCTGTTGTTTGCTCCTGGAAGGCATTTCACAATTATTCCCACATATTCAAGGCTAGTTAATGACTGGGAGGAACTAGAGAGGTGAAACAACTTAGGAACATCAGGAAGGGAAATGGTAACTTTCTAAAATTTACTTTTCCTTAATATTTATTAAAACTCAGGCTTTTGTAAATGTTTTTTTCAATTGTCACAAGATATCTAACAACTGAATTTGATTATGTTTTTAGTCTTTTGATGATCCTCTGTGTGTCTGGCAAGGTTATGAAGGGCTTTCTTAAATATTTCTCTAGTTGCGGCCATCCAAGACATCTCTCTACAGCTTCAACTGCTTCAAAATGAGATCTTCCTAATAATTACTAAAGTTGAAAATCTCCAACTTCTCCATCTTTGCAGTTTACTAAGGGCAATTAGTTTTACACCTGCCTACAGCACTTTTGTACAGAGTTTTGAAAAATGTGCCTGGGAAGTCTGTGGTAACATGGATGGAGCATAACTGGCCTGAAGTGCATTTACAAAGATTTGTAGCTGCTTCCGCAGTAAAGTACACTATGCCCCATCTTCTTATGTGTTCCCTCTCTAGCATCACCTCATCATTATTCATAATTTCTGAAGGAGGGTTCTTGAAAATGTAACACACAACATTTCAGTGTATCTTGATTAAGGAATAGTTGAAATTGAGTCATTTCTGGTCAAGGTGCAGTATTACAAATCAAAATCCTGATTAATATTCAAGAGCGCCTGGAAATGGATGAGTACAATATCTGACAAGGCTAGAATTGAGCATTTAGACTCAGATGGAAACAAAATGATATAATTAGTTTAGGCCACATATGGGTTTTCTTTACTATGTCTAATTATTCTAGTAAGCATTACTCTAGGCCTAATTTTTTACAGTTTAGAACATATGATGAACGATATTGAAGGTGGCAGATATTCGTTCTTTGTACCACATTGTAGGTGGAAGTATTTGGATTAAATCCCACTTGTGTAAATATGGCACCTACTTGGGCTTCACAGCACTAACATTTTCAGTAAATCTGACATATATCCAAGTTCAAAAGCCTTAAACAAATACCACTGCTTCAGTTGGCCAAAAGCCTTTTGCAGATCCAGACTAGCTGAAACCGGATATTGACCATTCCTCAACAGAGTCTGATATTGGTAGTGCCACAATGGCCTTTGTTAACAAACACTGGCAAACCAATAGGCCTTTACTACCAGTACAAGAACAAGTAGGCAAGACCTTTTAGCTTTACAAATGCTTGTTGTTACGTATACGGTTATTTTCGTTTGGCAAGTCTGGAATGTATTCATATAGTGCAATGTATTTCAATGAGAAATTGAAGGTAAGAGTGGATTAAATGCTGCAGGACACCCATTGCAACAGTAAATGGGAACCATATTGCTGCATACTCTGTCCCCGGAGGTGATGGTGTGGTTGCAATATGGGTCTGCCGTATCGCTATCTAGTGAAACAAGTTATAAGAGCTCAACAGCAGAATATGATTATTGAGGAGCAAGGCAGAACCGAAAGCAAGTCACTTAATGGTGACACAGTGCAGAAAACGTGGAATGGTCAGTTTAGCTCCCTTGCATCCACGAATCCACCACTAAGTAGCTAAGTTGGTTAACAGTGAACAATGTGCCGTCACCCGAAAGGGGTGTCTAGTCATTTTCTACATCTTTTCAGGTGACACAGTTGCTTTCAGGGGAGGGTGAACATAGTGGAATACCAAACAGCACATCAACATCTTTCCAACCGGTGTGAAGATGCAGCCCTGAAATACTCTTGATTAAGAATTGAATTGGGTAAGTGTTAGCAAGCATGTGAAAGCACCCATGCAGAATAATGATTGTGAGGTGAGCAAGCAGATAAACAGGGGAGCATTGAAGGGAGGGAGGACAGGGAGCAAGCACACGGACAAGGTGGGGATGCTCTGGTGGCAAGCAGGCTGACAACTTAAGGTTGCAGGATGGGGCTGGAGGCCAGCAGATGAACAGTAGATGGAGTAAGCAGCAACACAGAGGGCAGGAGGGGGGAAAGCAGCAACATGGAGGGGGTGACTTGGAAGGGGAAGGGTGGGAAGAGAAGCATATGAGGCAGATGGCCCGGAAACACATGCGCTCCTGAGGAGTACAATGACAAAATTAAAAAAGTGGCTCTCAATTACTTGGGACATGCTCTAGGGGAGGGAAAAACACATGAAGAGAAAATTAAGCTGGCACTCACTGACCAAAGATAAGTAAGCAAACGAGAGTGACTGATAAGAGTCCATCCGTTGCTTAGAATTGGTTTGCTTCAAGCCCACATTAAGCTAGCAAATGTCTTACAAGTGACTGTGCATGTGCAGTCCTAGACGAGACATAAAAATGGTCTTATCTTATTTTCTGTATCAGTTTAAATTCCATATTGATTAGAGATACATGTCTGTCTCTCCAGCTTGTCAGGAGTTCATTGTTGACACAGGGAATTAAAATATCCTGTAAATCCGGTGAGGTTCTGGCTTACATGGCATTACATTGGACTGAGTTTATAGAAAAGCACAAAATGAATGAACTCTGTTAGCAGTTTGTTGATTTCAGATTCAGAGGTCAGTGCTTCCAGATTCTCGGGTAAGTAACACCTGTCTATTCAGAATGTAGGATTTTGGCCCCAGCTATTTCATGATTTTAGCCTATTCTTGTTTATACCGAATAAGAGGGAGTTTCATTCCTCTAAGTTTGTACAACACGATGATTCTGGTTTCATTCATAGTTTCTTGTTTTGTTATCTTGTAGCGAAGAGGGTATGAAGGGAGATGAATATAGATTTACTATACTTAAGTCCACATGGATGTAACAATGATTTTATATATTTTACTTACTTCCAGTATTTTCTGGTAGACAAAACTCCGGGTACATTATTTTGGAGCACAACAGTTTTGTGCTTGATATTGTGGCATCTGTAGATATTAAGCTCACCACCGTAAGCTAGTTTCTTTTAACAACCAGCAAATACATGTATTACAATGTTTAAACACAAGATGATAAGCTTTATAGCCCAGAACAATATCTTTATGAAGAACAAACTCATTTTATTTTCATATTAACTAAAATGTGACAACTAGAGATTGAACAAATCCCTACAAACCACAAATACCTAAATACAACCAATTGAAAAGGTTGCTCAGACTGTGAAAGTGGTATTTGAATGATATAAGGCACTTTGCAAATGTTGGCAACATTTGATTCCATATAAAGCAAATAACATCATATGAAAAACCCTTGTAAACTTGGTAAAATAAGAATAAGAGACCAGAAAAACAAAGAGTTACACTATAGCTAGTAGAAAAAATTAAAATGATGTAAGAAAGTGGGTTAGTGTTTGAGGGGAGTGAAACCCTTCTTAAACAGCAGCCACAATTCTTCTCAGGCTGAAGTCATAAGCAAAAATTAACCTGTGCTCAACCCTCGGGAAGTTTGACACTGAGCAGTCAGGCGTAACTCAAAGGCAATGTGTAAAGTATTTGTGCAACACTTCAAACAGAAACACAGTGAAAACACACCACAAAAGGCACCCACAACAAAGTTAGGATAATAGAATAATTTTCTAATGAATACAAGAAAACCACAACAACAAAAATCGAATCTGAAAGACTGAAGATATTCAACTGTAAAGATTTAAGTAAAAATAGTGCCAAAAGGTGTACATTGCCAACCGTAAATAGGTTGTCGTGCTGGACCAGGCAAAGTCACAAGTTCAGGCTGACCACGACGGAGCACGGGCCAGCTACAGGGACCCAGTTAAGCCTGCTGACCAAATTACCTTAGATCCTGGGGTGTGGAGCATTGTGAGGATCTGCATCAAGGATGCGCTGCACAGCTGAAATGATGCATCAATTCCAAGATGCCGCAAGGTTGTATTGCGAGGTCCTGATACGTCATCGTCGAAGATTCTGTTGACGAGGGCTTGCAATGCGATGTCCAGAGTCAAGGATGTGTTGGGCAGTTGGGGCAATGCATCTGTTTCGATGAGCTACGATGAGGAAACTGGCATCATCTACAAGACTGCATTTGACGAGCGATGCGAGGACATGTGCTAAAGATACGTTGTGCAGCGGCGCTTCTGAAGGCAGTGCAAGTTTTTACTACAGGTCCAATCTACAAAGCAGCTGAATGTGTTTGTTCTGCTTGGAGTTGCGCAGCACAGCTGACGAGATGCATCAGCTTTGTTAGATCCACAGAGGCTGGCAGAGCACCTTAAGCCTGCTCCCAAGGGTCCAGGTCTAGAGTGGCACCACATGGCACAGAAGACTCACAGAAGGTAGAGTCCAGCTGCCGATGCTAGGTTGTTGGAAGCCTGTTGTGTCTTTGAGTCTTCAGATTAGGAGTCCAGCCAACTAGACTTTGGAAGCCCTCTTGATTTCTAGGTTCAAGAGATGCAGTCCCAGGCCTTCTCAGCCAAGCAAGAGGGTAACGGGTCAGCACAGCCGGGTAGCAGTTCCTTCAGAGCAGCAGTTCAGCAGAGTGGCAAGACTTGTAGCAGCACAGGAGTCCTTCTTCCTGGCAGAGGCACAGGTCCAGAAGTATACTCATGTGGTGGTGTCTGAGATCCAGTATTTATAGCCTGTTGTGCATTTAAAGTGTGGTAGATGCTTATATAAGTTTCCCTTTGAAGTTCCCAGGCATCCTGTCTTCCCTGTCTTGGTTCCAGACTAACTACAGGGGGTATGGAGCCCTTTGTGTGGAGGCAGGTCAAATCTTTTTCAGGTGTAAAGGTGTGGCTGTGCCAAGCTCCTACCACCCATCCTGCCAGTAATAGCCCATCCAGGCACACCTAAGCTCCCTTTTGTGTATGGCTGTGCAGGAGGAATACACAAAGCTCAACTGTCAGCTATACCCACTGGTTAGCAGTTGCAAAGTATGCAGAGTCCTAAGGCCAGCAAAGAAGAAGAAGGAAGGCAAAAACATTTTGGGGAAGACCACCCCAAGGCTCACAAGTTTAACAATAGAATTATGCAAACACGCTGCCGATTAAGTTTAGTTATAATCTTCAAAATATGGATTCGAAAATATGCAAAGACACGCAATACAGGTCTACTCTACCAGTAGCCCTAGTAAAAATGATTTTCCACGTTTAAGTAATTCAAGCACTCTAAAATTGTATATTTGAACTCCCAAATATTATGCTCAAGGTCGCCACTAAGATCTATTCTATGGCAGGGTGAACGTCCGGGACTAGTTGCAGAAATTATTCTATAGATCTCAATGTTGTTCTGCAGTGCTGTTCTTGTAAGATGACATTTCTACTGAGTTTTTTTTTATTATTTATTAAGAATAGTTGACAGATGTCTTCGCTCTTTGGCTGGCCTTTCGTCCTGACTTGGATCTGACTTGGATCTGGAAGAAGCATAAGCTGAATGCATGCCAGGATGTTGCAGTGTAGCCAAGTTTCAAATGCATTCAAACACTTTTGGCTGACAGCCATTGGTGTCACAGAACACATGTCAAATACCAAAAACATGAAACTCACATAATAATAAACGTTATCACATGGTTTACTGACTGTGATTAGAAGTACAGAAGGGTAAATAGTTTGGTAAGGAGTGGCATAGTTTGTGCATTTCTTTGCAGAAGGAATTGATACAATCAGTGATCAGAGTTTATAGATACCAACATAGGCACTGTTTGGGATAAATTTAAAAAAATGAAGTGGGGGAGTCAGGGGGGCTGATGAGCAGGTAAGGCAGAGTGACCTGCAGCTGTTCATCATCGTTTTGTCACAAAACCATTTTTAGCGTCACAGGCTAATTTTTCAAGAGCGTGTTAATGAATCGCGTTTTTGTAACACTCGTGGGCCACATGCCTAGACATTGGCATGGATTCTTACATTTCTGGCCAGTTGAACCTGTCGATCTATTCATACGAACAAAGCGAGACCCTTTCTTGAGGTCTTGGGGCAGTATGGTGTGTGGGTGCTGTTATTTGCGACCGGTGTCCCAACCGAGGTGCTGTCTCTGGGCACATAACCCTATCGCAGCCTTGCTTTCTGCCCCCACCCTATAACTACCATGTGCTCTTTCATCAGTGTAGTGATGTATTCGGTACCTCCCGTGTTTGATGATGGGTTGAATGTTGGTACTGTTTCTAGACGTCTGTTTCCGATCTAGAAAAGCAATAGTTTGCATTTGGACTTTTTATTTTAAACTTCCCTTTAAGCGAACCAGACGTACAGTTGGGCTTGTGATTGATGACAAGCGGGGTAACCCTGGCTGTATTCTAACTTTCCTGGCTTTCCAAATAATGAAATTCTGAAACATTATTTGACAGCACACGAAGGTGCCGAAGGGAGTTGCACATTTATTTAAAAAACAAAAAAAACAAAAAACTTTTGAAGGCAAAAGCAATTTTCAGTGAAAATTGGAGATTATATTTTGCCTTTGTTACTGAGGTCAGTGGTGATATAAAGTAAATTCCCCCTAAAGCGCCTTCTATTTGAGTACATCTCCATCTCAGGAAAAGATGGTCCTAGCTGGAGGACGTCTTTGCTAGTTTACCTGAATATTAGTCAATACCATTCTAATTTTGAAAGTATTTTAATACCTGAAGAATGGTATTGAAGGTACAACATTGTAAAAACCCTATTGTTGCCAGAATAAACGTTTCCCTTTCCCTGCCAAGAACAGAAATGTTAAGTAAATTAAGATTAAAAGGGATGAAGAGATTATGGAGGTGGTTCTTTCTTTTTAAGCTCTTGAAGGATGTAGCTGCGTTACTGGGATGTTTTTTACCAACTGTGGTGCAACCTCTGCCTGTGTTATTATTTTCCTATATCCAGGTGCAGTCATATAGCCTTAGAACCCGCCGTAGCGGGCTCTACCGGCTATTAAAGGCCTGCTTCCCGCGTCGGCGAGGGCATTTAACAAGGGAAAAGGACTTTAATAGCCGGTAGAGCCCGCTACGGCGGGTTCTAAGGCTATTAGAACATTCTGCCACTCAGGGCAGAATGTTCTATTAAAAAAAAAAATGTTCACAGATCCCGAGGGGATTAAAATCCCCTCGGGCTCCGTGAGGCTTTGTTCACAGCTGCTGCTGTGAACAAAGCGAACATTGGAATGTTGGTGCCGCGGGCTTTTACCGGCCAGTAAAAGCCTGCAGGACTCCATTGTTTTCAATGGAGCCCCCAGCATTCCAATGTTCTAATAGTTGTTACACCCTGTACTTGGAAATTCATTTCGGAGTTTAATTACGGTTTCTACACCTGTGCAGTATTTCCGAGAATGAAGTCGTCATGTGTAGAAACTGCAACATTTATTAGTTACTCGGAATAGCAAATGAATGCAACGACGTCCGAGAAATAGCTGTTCACAACAGATATACCAAGATTTCATAACACAACTTCATGTATTATAATTATTTAATGTGAGGCTCTTATCAGGGCAGTACCGACGGACCAACGAAGCAGGCTGCACTGGTATATAGAGTTCCATCATGCGGAAGTACGTAGAAACGTAACTGGCCTCCAGTAGTTGCCGTTAGCGGCATCTTCCCTGTGCATTTTTGGTAGGAGGGCTGTCACATGTTCTATGACATCACAGTAAGTGTGTCATCCTTCAGTCACTAACTAAAAGGCAGCGTCTGAACATGCGTAAATGGATACTTCTTTTTTGAAAAGAGGAAGTAAAGTCTTGGTGAAGTGTGGCGTAACATAAAATGATGGTGACTCCCTGCAGAATGTGAAGAGAGACCCTTAGTCTTCCATATCCCATAAATATTTAATAGCCTTGGACGGAATGGCCCCCAGGACCCTCCTAATGGGTTTGAGGGCCCCTGAATGGGGGAGACCCTGCAAGCGCTCTGTAGATGACTGCATTATGCTGCTCTCTTTTGTCGCCATAAGCTTTCTCCCCCAAATCGGCATCCTTTTATTCAAACATGCTAGAGATTCTAAAGGTACCAGCAGATTTCGGATTTCCCCTGGAAGGAAGAGATAAATAAGCCAAAATATAGCTAAATTGTGTTTCTTTTCGTAGAAATGTTTTTGTCCCACAAATGGTATTAACGAAAGGTTTGAGGTGCTAAATTCACTATCTTCCCAGCTTTCAGGAACAGGCAGACCATTCAGAAAACCCCATGTTCTAACCCAGTTTTGGCATTTTACTGTGAGGCAGCCCATTTTTCCTAATTTATGTGCTTTCAACTTCCTACCAGTTTGTGGTGAAATGGGTGTGAACCCCTTAGTGGATCCTGGAAAGCTATACATTTCTGTAAACTAGACAACATTCTGAATTCAGCATGGGGTCGTTTGTGTAGATCCTTCAAAGTTTTCCCTAAGAAACCAAATTGGTAGGAATAAATGGGCATTTGTGATGTTTTCATTTGCAACGTCTCATCGAGGTGGCTGATTCACAAAAGCTATAGACCATTGCATCTACTAGACCCTTCTGGTTGTGGGGATATATTGGGTTTGTGGGTTTTCCAAGAACTCAGGGTACCTAGAGCCAATAACTGAGTTGCGCCTTGCAATGGTTTTTCATTGTCTACTGGGTATAGAGCAATTCATATGGTAAAATATAAATAGTGAAAATTAGGTATCAAGGAAACCTTTTCTTTCCAAAATAGGCACAAGTTATGGAGTTTAGAAGAAGGGGTTATTTGCACGTCATTGAGATTTTGGATACCTATACTTTCATGCCAATTAGAGGGTATTTTTCTAAATTACATCTTTCTTACATTTCTTGCATTTGAAAGGTGCAAATGAAGAGAAATGCAATTAGTAATAGTCGTTGTTCTACTATTCTGTGTTTCCCTAAGTCTCGCAATAAAATTGATACTTCACTTGTGTGGGTAGGCCTAGTGCCCGCAACAGGAAATGGCCCAAAATGGAACATGGATACATCAAATTTTTCTATGCATAACTGATTCGTTTTTTGCTAAGTGTGTAGCTGTGGTTTTTGGGTCTTAGCTTACCTGACATCTAGGAAAAACTAGCAAACTTGTTTTTTAAAATTCTTTTTATTGCAAGTGAACAACCAGAAAAACAAGAACAAAGGTGCACCGTGACATAAACCTATTATGTTGTTTACATCTAGTAATTAGAAACTGTGCAGAAGAACCCCTCTTCCCATCCCTCGCCCCATTAAAGGCCACCTCTGTTGTTGTTTCACTTCCCCCAGATCTTAGTCCATTTGTGGGGGCAGCACCTTCTCTCATAGACTGACCTTTTGGCCAGCATGGACCAGTCCATATTCTTCAAATCCCGCAGCTGGGGCGCTTGTTCGACATACCACATTCACACTATATTGCACTTTGCAACTGTCAGTCCCAGGTCATCCACAGGTGGTTCACCTTGGAAAGGTTGGACGCCTCCCACACACTTAACAGTCACCACTTTGCAGATGCCACCTGGTTGCCACCACATACCCCATTCAAACAGGTGACCATTGTTGCCCAGTTCTGCTGGACAACTGGCTAACTCTAAAACGTGTTGACGAATGTCCTCTCTTGACCACATTTCCTCAAGCAGAGAGGGGAGGTGGATTTGCCCATCTTGGCCAGGGTAGAATGGGCATAGTATTGTCTGTGTAAAAGTTTCAATTGAATAAGGCAGAATCTGAAACGAATGGCCACCTCCTGGGGTGGTTGGGTGGGGGGAGCCAGTGCCTCAAGCCACTCATCATCATCCAGTCCCTCCAGGTCCTGATCCCTTTTTCCCCTCAGGTGTAGGAGTATATCAGGGGAGTTGTTAATCAGCTTACAATATGTAGGGGAGATTGACTATTTGGTCATCCGATTATCTAATAGCTTGTCCTCGAGAGGCGAGGAAGCAGGGAGTTCCTCACCCTTGGGTATTGCCTGTTGTAATGTATGGTGACTTTGCAATTCACAAAAGACCTTGGTGTGTGCTAGTTAGTACTCATTTTGGAGGTTGGTAAATGGGACACCCCATCCGGAGTCCACAGGTCTCCACCCTGGAGAGACCGATGAGGTCCCACTTGTCAAATCCAGGCTCTGTACCTAGTGTGCGCTAAGAAGACTTACCTCAAAGGGGTGTGTCCTGTGTGATCCTCCCCTGCCATCCCAAGGCCCTAAGTGTTGTGTGCCAGATTGAAAGAGTGATCAACATTGGACCAACATTGGAATAGGCAAGGCAGAAGTGTGTGGCTTTCCACATATGGCCATAATGTAGTCTCCGGGTCCCATGGCCTACCTATCCATACGGTAGGCAGGCTCCCCTGGGTAGATAGGCCCAGTGATTCAGGACAATGAGTTGTGCCTCCCAGTAATACCTTTGCACATCGGGAAGTGCAATGCCCCCATCGTACCAGCTCAGAGTCACACTTTTAAGGGCTATCCGGGGTGGACATATGTCCCAGAGTGATGTCTGAAGTTCCGAATCAATCGCTTGGAAGTATAAGTGTGTGACTGGGTATAGTGTGTTTTGTAGGACGTGCAGGAATCAACGAAGGGCCATTGTTTTATAAAGGGCAGCCTTTCCGAGCATTGACAGGGGTAATGTTCTCTAGTGGCTGACATCTTGGCAGAGGCGCCCAAGACCCAGCGTGGATGGATCAAATTTTTCAGCGCAAAACTGACCCGTTTCTTGCAAAGTGGGAAGCTGTGGTCTTTGGGCCCTAGTGTAGCTGGCACCTAGGGAAACCCAGCAACCCTGTACATTTTTTAGAACTAGACACCTAGGGGAATCCAGGATGGGGTGACTTCCATGGCTCTCACCAGGTTGTTTTACCCATAATCCCTTGCAGACCTCAAGCTTTGACTAAAAAACATATTTTTCCTCACATTTCTATGATGGAAAGTTCTGGAATCTGCACAGAGCCACAATCCTCCTTTCACCTTCCACTGAGCATTCTCTCAAGTCTCCCAATGAAAATGGTACCCCACTTGTATGGGGAGGCCTAGTCCCTGAGGCAGAAAATGGCCCAAGTTGCAACATGGATACAATACATTTTTCCATGCAAAGCTGTCACATTTTTGCAACATGGGTAGCTGTGGTTTTTGGGCCCTACCTCAGTTGGCAGCTAGGGAAACCTAGCAAACCTGTGTATATATATTTTTTAACTATATGCCTCGTGGAGTCCAAGATGGGGTGACTGCAACTATACAAGTGGCCAAGCATTTTTATTGGCAAAGGTGGGGCAATGCTGGGTGGTGGGAATTTAGCAGATTCCTGCGGATTCTGCAGTTTACCATCAGAGGAATGTGAGGAAAAATGTGTGTTTTTAGTCAACATTTGAGGTTTGCTGGACATTATGGGTAAGAAAATGGTGTAGAATGGATGCGAAGTACACCACCCTGGACTCCCCCAGATGTCTAGTTTTAAGAACTGTCTGGGTCTGGTAAGTTTTTCCAGTGGCAGCGTACCCAAGCCCATTTTACCATTGCAAGTGGGATGATACTTGGGGTTAGCCAAACTCTCCTGGTCCATTTGTAAAAACAACACCCAATAGAGTCATATATCCTCTTGTTTTGAGATGTTTTCATCTGCAGGGCAGCACAAAGGCTGGTTACCTATTTCTGAGGGGGTGGGGGCATGGCCATGCCCATTCAGGGCAGCCCCCACCCCTACAAAAAAGTAGTCCCTGGTGTCTAGTGGGCATTCTGCCCCCCCCCCCCCACCAAGGGCACATGGGTATAATTGCCCCAAACTGCCCCCCAAGGGGGAAGGGGGCAGAAGGACTTTACTTTTTTGAAGGGGGCATGGCAATGCCCATGCTTGGCAGCTCCCACCTATACAAAAAAAAAAGTAACCCATTGTGTCTAGTGGTTTTTCTTCTCCCCCCTCCAGGGGGAAAGATAGGGTAATGGAGGGCGGGTGAAATTCTCCCCTTTCCAATGATACCTCTCACGTTGGTGCTCTGGGTCTGGCCCCATGAACACCGAAGCAGTGAAAGTGAAATAAGCTCATTGGTCATGCTCGCCGATCATCATTACACTGAGAAAAGAAAAACAAAATACCTCAGGCGGTAGGGGAAGCTCTTCCCCTGCTCCAGAGGCTAAAAGATAAAAAAAGGAAATCTCTGCTGTGAACAGCAGAGGGATGTCCTACGTATGTGCACAGGACAGAATGGTTCTCTCCTCAGTACATGCCTACTGTGGCTGCTTACGGAACCATTCTGTCCTCAGCACCAAAGTGGTTAATCCCCCAAGGGGCTGTTAACTTTTATACATATGGAAAATGACTTCACACCCTATCAATGAGCACTCCACTGCTCACTGTACATTTAATGATGGACCAGACAGACAAGTGTCACTTTGAGCTCTTTGAAATGACCTTTAATTATGGGGACCGTAGAAGGCCTCTATATTATTTTTTGAAATAGTTGATAAAATATATTGAGCCTGTGTGGTGCCAAACTTCCATTATCACTTTTCAGGACACTGTTAGAAGGCATTTGTTGGCTAGTTGTAAACAACCATTTGCACACCAAGGGCAGTGACTTGACCCCACAATATGTATACCAATAACAAACAAGACCTAAAGGCACAACATAATTAAGTAGCAGCACATACTCAAATCACTAAATTTCTCAACAGTTATAGTTGTCTCTTTTATAGTGTTAAGGGTAATGTGATTTTTAATCTTACTTCTAAGGTTTGTAAGGTTAATTGTGATATTTATAATTGCATCTCATGTCAAGGGTGAGGTTATGCACATTTTATTTGGCGTGCGAGTTATGATTTGCTGTCTGTTGTGTGAGTTATGGATTGTGAAGCTAACCATAACTTGCAAATTTCAGTAGTTTTTCGATTTTAATTCCTAACTTTACCTCTTTTTTTATATGTATGTATGGATATGGTATTTCTATAGTGCAGACTGTGCCAAATGAAAGAGGAGTATCGTAGCATAAAAGGCCAGATAAAGTCAAGGAGTCGTAGGATATGTTGTTGGATTGTCAACCGTTAATGCATTAAGATGTAGTGTTCTTTAACAATTATTGTTTTTGTTTTTTTCCTAACTTGGAGTAGAGCTGGGGCAGTCCTGATGGGTACGGGTTGTTGTTCCAGATTCCGAGTGCACAGATGGAAAAGGCCTGCTCCCCTTTTTCATTTTTTATATTTCTTAGTCTGCAGTCTGATAGTGTCCTGCCTGCGGGTGTGCCAAGAGCCACCAGACATGATGAGATTTTCTGCAAGACCAGAGTGGATGCTGGTCATGATGGCTTTGTACATGATGCAGCTGATTTTGAAGATGGTAGGGGCTGGCAAGATGGTGTGGGTGATGTCATAATTCCTCGGGCCTGGGTGAAATGTGCAGCTGCATGTGCCTAAAATATGCCAGTGTGGCGTCTGAGTGGGTGTGGAGCAGGCATTACCACCATTCAAGTGCAAGAGTATGAAATCTTGAACAGCAGTTCCTGAAGTAGCTTTCTGGAGGAAACTGTTTCACTTTGTTTAGAAGAGAGAGCGGTTACCAAACCATCTTTGTGTTTTTGGCATTGTGTTACTTGAGATTGAGGATGGTATCCATAGTAATTCCAAGTGACTAGGCCTTTGGTAAAAGTTTGGGTTTGAAGTGTCAAGCTTCATCATTTAGTCAAGTGTGAACATTTTCTTGGTTGGTGTTAATTGACAAATAACAAAAAATCTGTCATGGCTGGGTTAAGCTTCAGCTAGGTGCTCGACCTGCACATTTGGGTGATGTGCAAGCAGTGTTTGAAGCGTTGGAAGCAGAGAAGAATTTGAAGTAGAGTTGTGTAGTCAAAAACATATTGGTGGATCTTGATGCTGGTATCTGTGAGTAGTTCGAAAGGAAGCGCACTACTCTGTAGATGCATTTGTGCAGTAGAAGAATATCGATCTGCAATATACCACCATCGTGCAGCCACTGGCTATAATTGATTGCAATGCATGCCTTCCTTCACTGCGGTACAATCATTCTGGGAGTGAGGTATGGGTGAAGAAATGTAATCTGAGACCAAGTGGGAGTGGCAACTGTCTTCAATCACACCAGTGGATTCTAGCTAATACTTTTGTTGAAGCTTTAATCTTTTCTGAATTCATATGCGGCTCATTAGTCCACCACCTAGTGTTCGGAATTCTCCCATACAGTAGTAATCCTCCTTCTTTCTCCTGCTTTTTTGATTTTTTTTTTTTTTTATGTTGGGCATCGACGGTCCCACCATTTGGTGTCTCATTCAGTCTCCTCTGATGTCATATGCCCTCCCTGGAATCTCCCCCTCATGGTTGCTATCTTCAGATTCTTTTTTCTGCCTTTGGTTTTGGAAGCATAGCTGAACGCTCTCCAATCACTGAAAAAAATATTTTTTCATGAAATTCGTATAGGAAAATGTGAGTGAGACACCAAAGAGAGCTACTGGAGATGGTTACTATCTACAGCCGGATAATTAGAGACCACATCAGACAATACCCAGACAGGGGGGGACTTGTTCTGCATGATGGAGAAGACTCCTTTCTAATTCTGCTCGAAGTGCTGCCACAAATGTGCGCAGAAGGATTAACATCAGGTGTGTAACCTCTCTGTTACTTGACCATAGGAGCGACAACTGTGTAGCCTGTGGGGGGTCCAAGTCAAAAATGTTGAGGGCAAGAGACAGAGGCAGGCACATTACGACATGCAGGGACAAAAAACAAACTCCATCACTTAAAATCCTGGGTTTGTCAAGCGAAGAGGAAAATAACATTTCTGAAATGCTGAAGGAGAAGGATTGGATGTTGAGATGAGGATCTGCGACATCAAGAGGAAACTGCACAAGAACAAGGAAAAATGAGCTCAGGTAACTCTGAAAAACCTTTCAGGGGCAGAAACTCTGACACCAGACAGTAAAACACAGAAGGCTGCCTCAACATTGAAAAGGTCGATCATCAAAGAAAAGCAAATAATGAAAGAATCCCTAGGATCCGATGGCAGGTACACTGCATGCGACCATACCCCCGAAAACATGACATCAATCAATCAGGAATTTGTAAAGCGCACTACTCACCCGTGAGGGTCTCAAGGCGCTGAGGAGGGGAGGGGGGAGAAGAAGGGAAGGTGCTGCTACTGCTCGAATAGCCAGGTCATGAGAAGTTTCCTGACGGTAAGGAGGTCTTTGGTCTGGCACAGGTGGGTGGGAAGAGTGTTACACGTTTTGGCGGCAAGGTGCAAGAATGATCTACCGCCAGTTGTAGTTCTGTGGACGCGTGGGACAGTTGCGAGGGCGGCGGAGCGGAGATGCCAGGTCTGGGTGTAGAAGGAGAGTCGTCTGTTAAGGTATTCTGGTGCGGTGTTGTGCAGTGCTTTGTGAGCGTGGGTGAGGAGTTTGAAGGTGATTCTCTTGTTGACAGGGAGCCAGTGCAGGTCTTTTAGGTGGTCTTTAGGGGATGTCCAGGATGAGACATGTGGAGGCACTCTGGAAGCGTTACAGCCTCTTCTGGAGTTTGGCCGTGGTTCCTGCGTAGAGTGCATTGCCGTAGTCCAGCTTGCTGCTTATGAGGGCTTGGGTGACTGTTCTTCTGGTTTCAGTGGGTATCCATTTGTAGATCTTTCAGAGCATGCAGAGAGTATTGGAGGAGGAGATGGCGTTGACTTGCTGGGTCATGGATAGTGAGGGGTCCAAGATGAATCCTAGGTTGCGTGCGTGGTCGGTGGGAGTCTGAGTGGTTCAGAGAGTGGCAGGCCACCAGGAGTCCTCCCATGTGGTGGGGGTGGAGCCAAAGATGAGGACTTCCGTCTTGTCGGAATTGAGTTTGAGGCAGTTGCTCTTCATCCATTCGGCGATGGCCTTCATTCCTTCGTGGAGGTAGGTCTTGGCGGAGTCCTTGGTGATGGAGAGGATCAGCTAGGTGTTGTTAGCGTATGAGATGATGTTGAGGTTGTGGGATCAGGTAATGTTAGTGAGTGGGGCCATGTAGACGTTGAAGAGGGTCGGGCTGAGGGACGAACCCTGGGGTACGCCGCAGATGATTTTGGTGGCGTCCGAGCGGAATGGGGGGGGAGTCAGACTCTCTGGGTTCTGCCGGTGAGAAAGGAGGTGGCCCAGTCCAGGGCCACTGTCACAGATTCCAGCATTGCTGAGGCGTGAGCGGGGGTGTGGTGGTAGGCGGTGTTGAACGCGGCCGAGAGGTCCAGGAGGCTGAAGGTCACGGTTTTGTTGCTGTCCAGTATGGTTCTGATGTCGTCGTGGCAGCGATGAGGGTGGTTTAGGTGCTGTGGTTTACCATGGAATCCGGATTGGGAAGTGTCCAGGGTGCGGATCTCCTCGAAGGCTGTTGAGGGCCTTCTCAATGACTTTTGCCGGGAAGGGGAGCAGGGAGATAGGCCGAAGGTTCTTGAGGTCCTTTAGGTCTGCCTTGGGTTTTATGAGGAGGGCGTTGATCTTGGCATGTTTCCAGCTCTCTCGGAATGTGGCGGACTCGAAGGAGCTGTTGATGATCTTCCGTAGTTGGGGTGCGATGACGGAGCTTTCTTTTCGGAGGATGTGGTAAGGGCAGGGTCAGATGGAGAGTCGGAGTGGATTGTGTCATGATTTCAATGTTGATGGGGGTCCAGGAGAGCAGGAGGTTGGTCGGAGGTGAATCTGTGGTGTTGGTGGTTGCCGGGGGGGGGTCTGGGTGCTGAAGCTGTCATGAATGTCTGCAATCTTGCGGTGGAAGTAGGAGGATAGGGAGTCGTAGAGGTCTTGGGATGGCGGGATGTTGTTGGCATTGGAGCTGGGTTTGGAGAGTTCTTTCAAGACGTTGAAGAGCTCCTTGTGGCTGTTTGTGTTGTTGTTGATTCGGTCTTTGAAGGCGGTTCAAAAGACATCAAAAGACTATTGAAGTTGAAATGTTTCAACAACGAAAGAAGAAAGAATTTGAGAGGTGTAGAAGATAACAGTGATCGATAATTTGTCAAAAGAGAAAATCAACGCTAATGCTCGATCCCGAAGAGTGTTTGGCAGAAATCAAGAGGAAAAAAAGATGTCTTGAGGCAAAAATGTCAGCTTTAATCCAAAAGATATGGGATTTTGATGCATCCCTTTGGAAAGTCCAAATCCCTCAAAAGACTTTGACACCAAAAGAGCAAGTCAAGAAGGAGGTTGAAGAATTAGACCCTCCGATGACATCAGAGCCCCACAAAGAAGATGACCCAGAGTACATAGGTGTGTTTTAGGAGTCTAAAAATCAGAGTGCACCAAAACGCAGTGGCAGGAATTGGAAACAGCTTCCCCTAAGGAGGGGATTGACACTGATCCATCAAGGGGTTCGCCTATGGTGGATAATGCGATGTATGGCCAAATCATCAAATAAGCAGCAGAAAAATATGGAGTGCAACTGGAAGAGGAAAAACCCAATCCTGCTTCCTTTGGAAATGTTTATGCATTCACAGACAAAGAATCAGTTCAACCTAATGCTGCCCAGTACCTGAGAACAAGGAAGAGAGGCAATCAAAGAGCCTGAAACATGCAGAGCTGAGACACAGAGGGCAGAGAAAAAGTTCAAAAACATGTCTAAGGACCCTCTATGCATAAGGGGTCCCTCTATGCATAAGGGGTACAGTCCCAGCTGATTCCATTATTGCATCCACAGCCAGAAAAAGGGCAAACATTCCTTCAACGTCTGGACCCCCGCCAGACAAGGAAAGTAAGAAAATGGATTTGAAGGGCAGAAAATTTGATAGAGGCACAGCAAATCAATGGAGAATGGCCATCTGTAATGCTCTCCTAAATAGAGATGCTTACAATAACACTGGGAAGAGATGGCAGAGCTAATGAAACACTTGGCAGATCAGTATAAAAAAAGAGTGGCAAATCTGGCAGAAGAGGGCAAGAACATCGCCAATACATGCTTCAAGGCTGCTTTAGATGCAGCAGACACTGTAAGTCACCAATTGACGGCCGGAACAACACTAAGGCATCATGACTAGATAAGGGTGTCTGGTTTCAAACCAGCATGGTGAATGAAACCCTGCATCATCTCAAAACCGATAATGAATCTGCTCAATCATTGGGAGCACTGCAATTCAGAGGAAACGTGGAGAGGAACAGCACCAGTCCTATGGCTGGCAGGAAGAGGTAGTTTACTTAGTACCACCTCACATCAAGGGTTTCAAGGTACAAGTCAAACACAGACACCCCCACAGCACTGACAATCCTTTTGAGGATGTGCATGAGGAAGAGCACAGCCTCACAGAGGTGGTGTAGCCCTTTACCAGTAAGTGACTTTTCATCCATTAAAACCTTTTTCACACAACACTAGTGGGAGGCAGAATAAAACACTTCCTTCAGGAGTGGAGTAAGGTGATGTCAGACAGTTGGATATTAAGCATCATAAAATTTGATTATGAATAGATCTTACCGCAACACCAACACCAAGGGTGTCTACCAAGTGCGTAGCAGCAGTGGCTGCACATTTGAGAAGACAAGAAATACATGTTTATTCCCACCTAGATGGCTGGCTACTAAGAGCAAACTCTTTAAGCAAATGCAAAGCAGACATACAAAAGGTGATAACACTTTTCAACTTGATATTCTCAATAAATATAGAAAAATCATCAGCTAAACCAGAAGAAAAGATCTTTCTGAGAGCAAGCATCAAACCAATAGAGGCAAAGGCGTATCCCAGTGAGAAGAGGATAACGTCAATACTTCAAGAAACTCACCTTTACCAGAAGGGGCAGTCTCTGCTAGTGAGTACCAGGGGAAATTTCTGGAGAAGATGCCCTCATGCATCCCTTTCATTCCATATACAAGTCAACATATGAGACCAATTGAGGAATGGCTACAAAACCACGGGTCACAAGCTACACAGAGTTGGGAAAAT
The DNA here is from genome assembly GCF_031143425.1 of Pleurodeles waltl. Lineage (NCBI taxonomy): Eukaryota > Metazoa > Chordata > Amphibia > Caudata > Salamandridae > Pleurodeles > Pleurodeles waltl. The sequence continues at coordinate 870,109,143 of NC_090450.1, forward strand.
CTAGTGGTTGTCACATAGAAAATACAGGAGGAAATGGCATGGTGGAACAGATCACATTTAGCAGGTTGAAGACCATTCAGACAACCAGCTCTAACAGATGCCTCAAATATGGGTGGGTGTGGTCATATGTGCTCACTCAGGGTCAAAGGGTTATGGAAGGAACGAGAAGCGGTCCAGTATATCAATGTCTTGGAACTCAAAAAGTGTTCCTAGCCTTGAAAGTCTTTCAGAAAAATCTATGGGGAAATAAATAATAATTCAAACAGACAACACTACTACAATGTTTGTATATCAACAAGTAGGGAAGCACACAATCCTTTGTTCTATCAAGATTAGGTCTGGAAATCTGGAAGTGGGCCAGTTGGAGGTAGATATACATAATTCATTTTCCAGGGAAGGACAAACTATACAGGCAAGCATCATCCTCCCACGTATGGGAACGTAATCAAGCAGTACTCAAACAGGTATTCAAACAATGGGAAACACCAGAAATAAATATACTTGCAACGTCATCAAATGAAAAACGTGCCCAGGCATCCCACCACCCATCCCTAGGGAACGCTATGTTGATTTATTGCTCGAGGATATTTGCTCACGCTTTACCTCCGATACCACTGCTACACAGAGTAATCAACAAACGCAAGCAGGACAAAATGACGCTAATTCTTATTGCCACTCAGTGGGCAAGACAGACGTGCTCAGAACTAGTGGAAATGGCACAGGGCAACATTCAGAAATTAACAAGACCTACTGTCAGTAGAGGGAGGGAGAGTTATCCATTTGGAATCAGAGAGGTTCAATTTGGCAGCATGTTCCTGGAGACTTAGAATTTGGACACCTGGGTTTACTGGAAAATGCAGTGTCGGTAATCAGAGAAGCAAAAAGGCGAACAAAAAGAAAGTGATGCAAGAAGAGTGATCATGTACTACATAGAAAGAACAAAGACAAGAAGAAAAAGAAAGCAATTATTTGTGTCTTTTGCAGACAACAACACGGGTAAACCAGTCAAAAGGGACAATCTCTTTAATGGATCTCACAAACGATTCAGCTGTGTCACTCAAGTGCAGGAATACAGTTATATTACAAACCAAAATCGCACTCAACACTCTAATGGAGCTGCAGTAGCTTTTCTAGAAAATATACCTTTGCAAAATATTTGCATGGCAGGTACTAGGTCATCAGTCCACACGTTTACAAAACATTATTGCATTGGTAGTCAAATGAATAAGGAAGCTCAGGTCGGACAAAAAGTATTAAAACATTTATTTACAAATTTAAGCTTCCATCCACCTCCACATTAAAAAAAAAAAAAAAAAAAAAAGCTGCAAAATCAATGCACAGCTAGTGAATTCATAAAAGATTCACACTTCAAAATGAAATGGTTGATTACCTGTAGGTGTAGTTTCACAGTTGAATCACCCACCTCCCCATGGCGATAGACATTGAAAAAAAAGAATCTGAAGATGGCAACCATGAGTGGTAGCTTCTGTGGAGGGCGTATGGCATCAGAAGAGGCTGGATAAGACACCAAATGGTAGGGTTCTTAATAGCCAACAATACAAAAAGAGAAGAAGGACTCTGACTATATTGGAGCATTCTTGACCCAACAACTAGATGGCGGAATAATGCACATGTGAAGGTAGACATTTTTTAAGCTGCAAAACGACTCCTTTAGGTAAGAATACATTTCAACATTCTCTGCCTGCTTTTTTCATAGGCATCCTTATAATATGCACTTAGAAGGCCTAAACTGATGAGGCTGAATTGCACTTACTTTTTTTCAAAAGTACTTTACTGTTTTAATCACAACAAACGATATGCTTGGTTTAAGCTAAGAAAGAGAGATAAGTTGCTAAAAAAGATGTGCTGCAGCATTGCTTTTTTACACCTGGAACTACCACTACCAAAATTATGTGATGACACTTATAGGAAAAAAAGTTAAATGACAAAGGCTGTGTATTGCCTTCTGGGAATACAAACTGAGGCCCTCATTATGAGTGTGGTGTCTAAAGGCCGCCACACTCGCAGTGGTGGTTGGACCGCTGCCATAATACGATTGTGGCAGAGCTGCCACCGTCCGACCGCCAGCACTGCCATGCAAGGGCTGTTGGAAAGGGGGCATTAGGGGCCCCTGGACTGCCCATGCACTTGGCATGGGCAGTGCGGGGGCCCCATGGAGATTCCCATCACGCTTTTCACTGCCTGAATTATGGGCAGTGAAAAGCGCGATGGGTGCTGTCACACCCAATGCATCTCAACATTGCAGCTGGCTTGATTGGTGAGTTTCCCGCTGGGCCAGCGGGACACTCGTAATAGGGCTTGCAGAGGGACAGCTATATAGGTGGGCATCGCGACTCAGGACTCTGGTGGGCGGCTTCTGCCGCCCGCCAAAGTCGAAATGAGCCCCTGAGTGTTTCATGCAGTAACAACCAGATGACTTACCTATGCGATCTGTAAAGTAAAATGTGTTCTTGATTGATTCTAACAGATTCACAATCCTGTACTTTGGCTATATTGTATAAAAGAGTGGTGCTATTAATGTTTTACAGAGTGGTTGCTGTAACTTAAGTACCTTCTGAGTCTATTCCTTCTTTTTAGCGAACCCTCTTTTCCGTAACCTTTCTACTAGATCCCAGGTTCCTGAAGGTTATTTAGTCTAACCCTGATAACCGTTATTTGCGAGTAGAGCATCAAGCGACTCCATGTAGAGGTTGAAGATGAAAGGAGAATTCTGGAGGACTCCGCAAATGATCAGGATCTTTTGAGACCTGGAGGTGCCCAGATTAACAAACTGGTGTCAGAAAGGTAGGAGAGAACCAGTGACGGACATTGTGGTAAATCCCGTTAAAGATTCTGGGATGCATATGAGAGTGAGAGGGTCGACTGTACAGAAAGCAGCTGAGAGATCTAGCAATATTAGTAGGCAGAAGTGGTCTTTGTCTATGGTGACAAGAGCATTGTCTTTGATATGTATGGTAGCGGTCTGTAATGAAGAAGTAATCATTTGCAGGTCATGTTTTAGTAGAGGGTATTTATTTCAAGTGCCAGGGATCACACCTCACACAGCTCCCCCTTCCACCTTCAGCTGCATTCTCATCTACATTATTAGAATCCACCAACCTTTCATAGAATACTACTATTACCTAGGTTCCATGCGCATGCATGGAACATCAACAAGATACCACACCCTCTTAGTAATACAAATCAAAACTATATACAATACTTATACGTAAGTGCTATACAGCAACATATAAACTAAATATTGCATCACATTTACTATAATTTTCATCCTTCAATCAGTGAGAGTGTGGGAAAGCCCCAAATTTAATGAATTTGTCACAAAGTCCTTCAAATAGGTTGGTACAACAACTTTTCTTGAGCTCCTCCTTGTACCATCCATGACAGCCTCACTTTTCATCTTTGTGGGATGCTTCGCTTGGTCCAGTTCCACATTCTTTTCACTCCACTATGCTACTCCATTCAATTTCTTTTGTCTTAATCGGATTTTTAAACAATTTTATCACTTTCATTGGCACACTGTATTTAGATCCATCTGACCCTCCCCCACCCCACCCCCACCCCCACCGGAGAATCAGATTTTTACCTAATCTCCCACTTTTACAAGTGTTGCTTTTACTCTTATCAAGCTCTGTTCTCATCTTTGCCATTTTGCCATCAACTCTTACTTTCCACGCCGACTTGTTCACCATATTTCCTTTACCATCATCTTTTTTTGCTCTCACCCAACTGGGACACATCAAACTATTGGGTCTCCTTCCCCTAAATAGTTTAAACAATGTCACACCAGTGGTGTAATTAGGGGTTAATTTATACACCTTTACTTTGTTGCTCATTTCTTTCAAAACATTATTGAATCTTTCAGTAATGCCATTGAGTTCAGCACTATATCATGCAGATTTTTTTATGCACTAAAGCCATCTTTAAGAAAAGTCTCCATCTCTCTTGAAGTTAACTGCACTCCATTGTTGTTAAGAAGAGCAGATAGATATCCTTCATGATCAAAGTCTTTAAAAATAGTATCACCACTCATGACTCTACCAATTTCACAATTGCTACTTTGGGCCACCTAGAGTAAAGATCCATACAACTCATCAAGAAATGATCTACAATCGATATGCAGATTGGACCACTATATCCAATATAATCTCCTTCCAGGAACCATTCGGCAATTTCCCTATGATCAGTGGCTGAGTCCTACACTTCAATATTTTATCACTTTTCAGACACTCAACACACTCCCTCACCTTTCTCTCCACCATCAAATCACCTCCGGGCCACTAATAATCTGACCTAACTCACATTTTTGTCTTTGAAATCTCAGGTGACTCTCGTTGAGTTAGAGAGAGAATACGGACTCAAAGCAACAGGAGTAATTCACCTACTCCCTCTTGGCAGTAGACCATCCATCACCATTAATTCTCCTCTCACTTCCCAGTAATCACTTGTTAAACCATAATGATCTTGCTTGCTCCACCATCCAGAATTAACTAACCTCATTACTTGTTGCAACTCTATATCTTTCCCTAGCTTTTACATCCACTCATCCTTCAGAATAGCTCCACCTGCCACATTGCATACTTTGATCTCATCAAACGTTTCACCTCCAAACATATCTCCTGCAACTTCACTCATATCTTCTTCACAGCATAAATGAGACACAGCCAAAATGTTCTTAATCCTAGGATCATGAATCATCTTATAGTCAAATGCTTGCAATGCAATCACCCATTTACATATTCAGCTGGAAATGGTGTTTACACCCTAATGCATAAGGCTTCTGATCGTTCCTAATCACAAAGTTAGAACCCTAGAGAAACTTACTCAATTTTCTTACAGCCCAGTACCCACCCAATGCTTTGTTTTCAATGATAGAATATTTCATTTTTTGCTCCTTTTAAACTCCTAAAGGTGAACAAAATGATTTTTTTCTTGTCCATCTAGCACTTGTATAAGCACCGCACCTAAACCTTAGGAGCTGGCATCCGTCATCAAGAGTGGTTTCTCACCTGGCTCAAAACGTGACAGACTAGGGTCCTCCCTCAGCACTGCTTTTAATGGATTAAACGCTTAATCTAATTCTTTAGATCACACATACTCCATTCCTTTTTTAGTACATGCGCATACTTTTGCTTTTCTCCATGAAATTTGCTATAAATTTTCCAAACTATTCAGCCATGCCAAGAAATGTCACTAGCTCAGCCTCAATTGTAGAAGCAGGCACATCATTAATGGCAGCTACCAAGACCTTTTTCAGGTTGAATGCCTCGTGCATAGATTTGATGCCCCAAGTAATGTATGCGGTCAATCAAGAGCTAGCATTTGTCCAATTTTGGGGAAAGTCCACATAAGTTTAAGTTTTTCTAACACCGCACTCAATCGTTCATCATGCTGTACAACCGAGCTCCCAAACACCAATACATCATCCTAAGATATATAGACTCCTGGAACACCTTTTAAAACATGTTCCATCATCCTTTGAAAAACTGAAGAGGCCAAAATTTGTCCAAATGGCATTCTTGCATACTTGAATGTGCTATTAGGAGTAATAAGGGCCATCAGATCCTGAGACAAAGTATGTAATTTAATTTGATGATATGCGGAGGTCAAGTCCAATGAAGAAAAATACTTGGCATCTCCCAATGAACTCAGCATTTCAATGGATATCTGTCTACTACCACAAGTTGATTCAGTGTTCTCAAATGGATACAGAGTCTTACACCTCCATTCACCTTCTTTGCCGTAACCATTGGAGACAACCGCTCTGATCCTTCCACTGTCTGAATTATCCCCTCATATTCTAGTCTTTCCAACTCACAGTCCATTTTATCTCTTACCCTTAATAGACATTCCTCACTTTCCAAGTTTTTGGTATTGATCCCGGTTTGATAAAATGAGAATAATGGTTAGAGGCAAATAAGTATGACAAATGGGTAGCAACAAATTTTGCGGTTAATATGGAAAAAGCTTTTGATAGGCTAGTATGGGCCTACTTCTATAAGGTAATGACGCATTTTGGCCTTGGAACAGACTTTGTATCTTGGACCCGATTATTGTACATGGATCCATAGGCCAGAGTTCCCACAGGTCGGGGTATATCTGACGGTTATGGAGTGGAATGGGGTCTGTAACAGGGTTGCCCTCTGTCGCTTCCGTTCTATGCCCTGGCCATGGAACTGTTGGCTTGTCAAGCCAGGATGGGAAAGGCATACAGAGGTATAGTGGTGGAAACACTGAATTATGATAAATTGATGACATTTCTTGCGTTGGCCTCTAGAGAGCCTCCGATGGAGTTGGGTGGTTACAGTCAGAGCTCCACTGTTTGCCCTGTGTAGGAGTCTTTATCTATTGTGAACCAGGTGACCTAATCGAGAGGAATGCAGGTAAGCTCACGAAATGCTTTTTTTTCATTGGTGAGATTTGGAAAACACTGCCCGTCTTGGTGGCAGGCTGAGGGGCCTGGTAGAAAATGGTGGCCCTTCCTCAGTTGCCATACTTTTTTGTAGTATTACTGATATGGATCCCTAAAGCCTTTTTTGGGAAACTCAACAGGTCAGTAACCGGGTTTTTGTGGGCATCTAGTCATCGGAGAGTGGCACTAACTACACTTCAAAGACTGAGGGTGAGTTGGCTATTCCCGACTTCAAAACCTATTATTTAGTGGGCCAGATGCAGTGGCTGACTTAGTGGATAGCGGGCAGGCTCACGCCTGACAGACAGGTGGACCCTTTTGTCCTTGATATCCACAAACTTGCAAAATACTTCTTTAGCTACACTGCCACGGTGGGGAAGATGCCACCAAGCTTAAAGTGCAAAGCCGGTGCTGGACCTGAAGCCTGAGGAGGCCTCAGGTGACAGTACCATATTCCCCTGACATCCCGTTAAGATTTCTGGAAGAACACCCGCATGGCAGAGACTAGTGGAGGTTAACGGACTGGGTGACAGTGGGGGCGATGACCCTGGGTGTTCTATTTTAGGTCGAGGGGCTCCTCCCGTTTGATGAGTTCTGCTTGAAATATGACTTATTCCAAAGGCACTTCCTCCTTCATGGAGCAGTGACAGAGGCCATCCATGGGCACTAGGGACAAGGACTGACCGAACTTTGTCAGACCAAAGGCTGCCAATACTTGGGCACATCATCTGGAACCTTTAAAGTGGTCACTTGCCTGTAAGGAGTTCACGGGGAGACATGATGTTGCCCTTAACTGCCCTTAAAGCCTGTTGGGAGAAGGACTTCGGGGTCCATATCTCAGAGGAGCACTGGGAGCACATGCTGGAGTGAGGTATCCAGGAAAGCCAGGTTTAAACTCCTTAATCTCTACCTTGCACTGAGCCATTCTCACCCCGGGAAACTTAATAGATATTTTGCAATGGAGAGCGCCAAACGTCCGAGGTGTGGCGAGGTGGGAGTTGAGTTACTTAACATGTTTTGGACTTGAGGGGGTATTAGTTGATTACTGGAGGAGCATTGCAGACATAATGGTTGAGGTTACGAGGTAGGACATACTATGTACTCCGGGATCATGTTTTTTAAGCTGGTCCCCACGTACAGCTAAAGCTAAAATAGCAAACCAGTTCTTGTACTTTACATTCATCATGGCTGAGAGAGAAATCTCAAGAAACTGCTAAGATCCAAGGGCACCCCGGATATCAGTGTGGCGGAGGGAATAATTAAGATGGGCGGGCTATAAGGGTGCAATAAAGTTTCGAGATGCCAGGTGAGGTCAGGGGTGGCTGGCTGGGGCTAAGACCTGGGAGACATTGTTGGGGGGTATTACAGAAGATGGACCCTAATACCCCTGAGGAACAGCAACTGCTCACCACCTAGATGTGGGATATAAATAGTGAGCAAGCAGTCCCCCCACAGAGCCTGTGCATATGAGAATAGGAGGAGCAGACATTTATGAGGAACCAAGTGTAGCACGCAGGTATAAATGAGACCACTTCTACATGGCATGGCACATACTGTTTTGAGTCTTGAGAACACACAAGGCATGTAAACAGGGAGGGAGGGGTTTGAGAGGATGGCATGTTCTAATATAGTTTTGTTATGAGTTTAGGGTGGACTAGACTGTGAGACCTCGAAAGCTCAGGGATAACGCACTGCTGTCGTAGAACATTCTTGTACCATTCCACTGAATACTGTAATGTGCTGGTTGATTTTGTGAACTTCTGATGATAAGGTACTTGCTGTATACATGGAGTAGTGTGACACCCTGACTGTTGAAGTTTATGTCAATGGAAAACCTAATAAAATATGTTTGAAAAATAAAATGAGAATTATGCTTTAAATAACCTAACTCTTTCCCAAATACATTAGTACAAGTAAAAAACATACATTAGAATACAATTCTTGTATTTATTTCTGCAGCCATGTGACACCTGAATCGGTGACCCTATTTTAAGAACACCCTCACTTGAATCATTTGTCTTTACTTCATCAATAGTTTCCTTCAACCTGACCATTGGAGATTCATTAGGGTCAAGATATACTCCAAACTCCTTCTGATAAATCCAGCTAATGAGGGAGAGTCACTCCTTAGAGAAATATGTCTTTTCAGCAGTAAACCTCCCACCAAACTCAATTACACCCTCAAAATATCTGAGGAGTTTAATGGGTTCACCACATAATCTCTTGCTCTAGCGTCGGGTTTAAACAAGTTTACCTTTCCACTTATTTCTTTATCATGATATAACTTTGGTATAAGTGTACATTTAGCACCTGAATCAAAAGTAATTCTCACCCTTGACACCCCTACGGACACTTCTTCCATTGGCTCATCATCATTTGTGGCTCTTGCTTGTAAAATAACATATCACAATCATCTTCTTATTCATACCCCACCCCTCTCACTTTTCCTTTACCGTTCCTAGATCTGCAATTTGTTGTATAATGACCCTTTTTACCACTTAATTTACAAATTTACTTCCATGCTGGACAGTCTTTACAACGGATTAAGGGCAAAGTACAAATGCATCAAAGATGTGTTTCAAATTATTTACAATCATCTTCCTTTATTGAACTTATAGCACCATCCGTTCTTAACAACTTTATCTTCACATTCCTAAGTTTGTCATCATCCCCTTTCTCTTGTAAGACAGAAACCTTTTTAAAGTGTCTAAAGATGCCCTAGAATGCTCTACAGTTTTTGCAATGCTAAACACGTCATCTAAAGACGGATTGTCTTTTTGCTATAGCAATTCTCTTGCTTTGTCACAGCTACCTTTAATTGACCTCTTAAAAGTGAAGCCCCAAAATTACATGTAGATGCTAATTTACGTAACAGTGTTATGTAATACTCTACAGATTCCATTGCCTTCTGTATCCATCTTCCAAAGTGATAATGATCAAGTACTGTAAAGATTTTGGGCAATAATTTAGATCAAGTTTTCTCTTACAAATTTTGAATTTATTTAAATTAGCTACCTCGCTATCTGCTAAATTCGGTAAATGGTCCTACACGTCTTGTCATTCAGGACCTAAACAATGCAATAGTAGAGAAGTTTTTCTTTTGGCCCTCTGAGGTGCCACAAACCCTTGAATAATGATTGAACACTTTTTTCCATTTTGACATATATCAAATCGTTTCACCACGGGTTGATAGAAAAAACGGGGGAGGACTTATGTTCTGCATTACGGCAAAAACTGGTGGTACTAGCTAATTTATGAGTTAGAATTCTATTCATTTATGTGTGACACCGGTATATAATGAATACCTTTTAAGCAAATTGCTGCAGGCACACAGTGACACTGCTATACAGGTTCTTGCTCAAATTAAAATGGAATACACAGCCAGCATCTTGTCTGAACAAGATAACCTCCTCCCGCGAATGAAGCAGAGAGCTGCAGGAACCCACTGACAACACAAGCTGATGCTTCGGGTGGATGCAGGAAGAGGGTCCCGCTGAGACCACGCCTGAGAGCAACGACTTCCGCTGCATAGCCTCGCACTGATGTAGCCGTCTCAGTAGACAGCGCTCCTTGCGCTGAAATCATCAGTCACACCAGTCAGCATGGGCTTTACTGACAGAGCACATTCAGTTAAAGATCTTCCCATAATAACTGACCTGAACCACGTTGTCCACAATGCATAAAAGCAACATAGAGTTCAAACATCATGAAGTGGTCACAGAAAGTATGTTTTTGACAAAAATTGCTGATCTTTGCTAAATGAATTGCTGTTGAGGTGAATCCATTGTAGGTAGTTTCCACTCATCACCAGTGAATTGAAGCAGGAATCATACTCAGGTCTTGTTTTAGTAGAGGATATTTATTTACAATACAAGGGATTACATCTTCCCAGCTCCTTCTCTCACCTTCAACTGTCTTCTCCCCCCCAAATTCTTAGAAGCCACCAACCTTTTATAGAATACTACTCTTACCTGAGTTCCACGTACATGCATGAAACATCCATAAGATACCACAGTCTCTGTGCAGCGTCATTATCTGAAGTAAGACTGCTAGTCTTAAAGGAGATGGCTAACACTGATATGAGCCTGGAGTTTAACATTGTTTACTTTTTCAATGATCTTATCGATGAGTGGCCGATAAATGACAGGGCTGTATTTGTTGAGATTATCGGGGTCTAATGTATGTTTCTGGCCTGTCTCGAGAGCTTCTGGTAAGATGCATTGAGTGAAGGAGGCATTGACTCTGGTTAGTAGGGTTGAGCAAGAATCTTCAAATACAGCTTTGATGAAGGACAGGGATAAGACATTATCTTCATAAGAAGTTGCTTTGAGGGAGTTAAGTGTGTTGGTGGGATCTGCTGGAGATATGGCTTTGAAGGCTGGCCACTGTGGGATTCTAAAGGGAGATGGTGGGCATAAGAGTTAAAGCAGGCTTGGTGTTATCGATGTGCTGTGGAGTTTACTGTATTTTTGTTTCACTGAAGAGGTTCATGATATTGTTGTGGAGTGATGAATAGGTGGGCCTGGTAGGGGGTTGATGCAGTGAGTGATTGTCCTGAAAAGTGTTGTGCTTCTGTTAGTGGCTTTATTGATAGTGTTATCAGGAGCGTCAACACTCTCCCTCCCAAACGCCCCCCCCCCGGAGCCAAAAGATAAAACACTATTTAATCAGGGAGGGGTGGGGCTGGGCCAAGGTAGATGGTGGAAGGAGGGATGAGGAGAGGATGCACCTGAGTGCACATGTGTGTTTGGCTGGCCGTCTCAGGCACTTAGGTTTTTCCAGCCCGGCTGTGTTGAACAGCCAGGCTGAAGAAACTGCACTGGCCCCAGGGTTGTGTCTGAGCGGCAATCCAAGCCGCTCAGACCGATTGCTGGGGATCCTGTACCACTGAATGGTGGGACAGCAGAAGGAGAGGAATTACGAGCAAGACGGCAATGACAGAAGAGGTAATTTTTTTTTTTACATTTTATTATTTTTATTATTGATATCATTTTCAGGTTCCACTACATTGTTCAGTTTTTATTGCAAAGTATGTTAACTAAGGTTACCTTTTAATAGTATAATAGATGTGTCTTGCCTAAAATTGCACCATGAAGTAACAGAGGAACTACTGCTCCTGAAATATCTCTCCTTCATACATAATGGCACTTGCAATCATTAAAAATGTATATTAATGTTTCTGGGGGGAGGAGCCAAGATGGCTACCGGGATGGACGCCTAGTACGAGCGCTCCATCCCGGCCCTGCTACAAATATCCTGCAGGACGCCCCCGGGGAGACGGGGGCGCGGTGGCGGCCTTGATTTGATTGCCGCACCCCGACTGTGCTTGGAATCGACGGGAGGAGCCTCCAATTCGAGCTCTCCTCCCGGACTGGGTGCCGAGGCGTGGAGCGCCCGCCATTTTGTCTTGGCGGAGGTGCAGAGCGCGGTCCGGGGCCGCGAGCCGCGAGTGTTCGGCCCGCGACCTGGAGTGCTGCCGCGAGACCTCCCGCACCCGTGCGGCACGGTAGAACGCGGCACATTGCGAGGCCGGGGAGCGCCTCTCGCCCGGACTGGCTGCCAGCGAGCCCATCGCGGCCTGCCCCCTCCCTCTGCAACGGGGACAGGGGGCACCATCCCGGGGCCGAAAAAGTAACAGGCGGCGCCCAGAGTCCAGGGGCGCTGGTGGCCAGCCTGCGGGAGGAGGGATCGCCGCGGGGAAAATGAAAAAAACAACAACTTAAAAACAAAACAAAAACTAAAGTAAGCGCTGCTCTGGACTCGAGGGGTGCTCCCCCCCACCGCCTGGACCCGTGGGGGACGCTGCAACTGCGGAGGCACCATATTTGTATGGGCAGAACTGCCTGGCGCAGGCGGGCACAGACGCCTAAAGACTTGCTCCCCTCCAGGCTGACGGACTGCCCTGCATAACGCGGTGCGGCAGAAAGAGAGGGCTTGGGGAAAAATTGCTGTGGCCTGCCAACCACGGGTGAGGCGGAGAGGCTGGGCCCGCGCCTCCCCTCTCCCATCTCCTCCCCCCCCCCTGCCCCCGCACCCCCCTGGAGGGCCGCCCCACCTGACGCCGGACCCGCCTTGGATGTGCGCTGGTGAGGGGGGACCGGCGGGAGCGGACTAGGGCATTGCAGGTACAAAGGCTGGCATAATTAGCCTCCACCCAGTCTGGATCAACTGAGACCGGACGGCCCCCCCCTCAGCGCCCCGATAGTCAACAGGGGAAGGCCATGAACATTAGGCTTGCAAACTAGGTCCAACTAAAGCCTGCCCTCTGTCATGAGATCTGGCGACAAGGAATCATAATTTGAGCCAGCGAAGAGGGACAAAAGGGGGGGGAAACACGCCACAATTCAACACCGAGGAGTGCCTTGCCGTGACCCGCGGAGCCCCCCGCCGGGCGTGCACGATGGCAGGCAGACTGAAATCAGCCAAGAATCAAGATCGAACCACGCAAAGGCCAGCGGCCACCGACCAACAGCCAAGCCCGACTCTACAAACGTTGGAGAGTACGCTTGCGTCACAATCCGTGCAATTGGAGAGGGTACTACAAGCGATAATGGACACTAAAACCTCCCTGGAAGGTAGAATAGATGCGGTATCGCAAGACTTGAACCTTCTTCGAGTGGATCACCGCAAGCTATCGGAAAGAGTCAAAACAGTGGAGGAGGGACTGACCGAGCTATCTCCCACGACCCAGGATAACCAAAAACAGATTCAACGCACGGATGCGGAATTGAAGGCGCTATGGAAACGAGCGGAAGAAGCTGAGAGTAGAACGCGCCGGAATAACATTCGCTTTCTGGGATTTCCCGAAAATATGCAACAACAAAGCATGGAAATATCCCTAGAACAATGGCTAATCAACGAGGTGCTAGGCGGGCCCCATCTAAGTTTATTTACTGTGGAAAGGGTGTACAGAATACCGGGCAGGCCCCCGCTCCCTGGGCAACCACCCAGACCATTGATCGCCAGATTCTTAAACTTCCGGGACCGTGACGCAATTCTACAACAATTCTGCAACAAAGGCCCATTCAACTATGAGGAAGCAACCATCAATGCATACCCAGATTTCACCCAAGAGGTGCAAAGAAAACGCAACTCATACGTCAAGGTCAAACAACGCCTGCGTGAAACCAACATTAAATATGCATTACTCTTTCCCGCCAAGCTGAGAGTGATAGCAGATGATCGTACCCACATATTTAACTCCCCGGAAGACGCCTGGACGTGGTTACATGCCAAAGGCCTGGCGCGCATGACCGACGAAGCGGAGGAGGGAGAAGAATGGTTGCCCTCGACAACAAGGAAACGATCCAAAAGGCATACTAGGGTTCAGCCATCTGCCCAACAGGTAGCGGAAGAAAGAGCAAAAGTGAAAGAAACCCCCCTGCTGACACGAAATAACTTTGAAGTAATCAGGGAACTACCTGAGATCAACTCGGACACGACCAGCTCCGCTTCTACTATAATAGATGACTCAAAAGGGCCGAGGGTCATCCCCAGAGCGGCGGATGATCTCTGACCACTCCCAAAGGCACCATCTTTGTTCTGTTACTCTGGGAGATGTGCCCGGGCGTTTCGGAGGTCCTAGGCGTGCATTGATCCCCGGAGAAGCAGCATCCTATTCAACAAATGTGTATCTTTTGCATAATCTTATCCTTGCTTGGCGGGGCTGCGGGCTGGGGGGTGGCGGGGCACGGTGGGGGGACCAGGGGTGGAGACACACACTCCAGGGGCGCCCACCAGTATTAGCAGACAAAGTCCACGGTCCGATGTGAGCCCCACAAATGAGCCACATTAGACCGTCATGACAACACCACCATGGTTATCCAGCAGGATACAGGTTTTTTTATACATATACGAGTTAAGTAGTTCCATATCAATAGATAAGAGTGAGAGGGGATTAGTTGGGGGGGAGGGTAGTAGTAAATCAATAGAAACACACACCATAGATCCATCACAAATATGCAAACGCTGCTGGGATAGGCAAACATACTCAATGGCCCAATCGGAGGGGCAACCCAGTGGTAGACAAACTAGCAAGACTGAGGCACAGAAGTAGACCCACCCCACGCTTTCTCATGTCACCACAAAATAACCGCAACAGTAATCAATACGACATATTGACATGGAATGTGAGGGGTATGGGCACAAGAAATAAAAGAGCACGCATCCACGCACGCCTCAAGCGACTGGGAACACACATTGCTATCCTCCAAGAGACACACTTATTGGAACCAGACTTGCAGGAGCTCCGTGCGAAATGGGGCGGACAACTGGTAGGCACAACATACTCCGCGTTCGCACGGGGAGTATTGATATGTATTGCAGGTAGAGTCCCATTTCACCAAACAGCACATAGAGTAGACTCGGGAGGTAGATTTGTGGTGATGGAGGGCCAGCTAGACGGTAGACAACTTTCAATAATAGGTATAAATGCCCCAAATGGTGGCACAGCGGGATTTTTGGGCACCCTCACACCGGCATTACTAACAAACCCATCAGCTCCGGCAGTTTGGGGCGGGGATATCAATAGTATACTAGACACCACTATGGACAGATCCAGCGCCCAAGCGAGCGCTGTAGCAAGGAGAAACATCATAACCCCACTGCAACATTGGGCGGGTGACCTGAGGCTTTACGATATATGGCGTACAAGACACCCCCTCCAAAGGGATTATTCATTCTACTCAGCCCCTCACAGAACACATACTAGAATAGATATGATGTGGGGCACCCAGGACATAGTTGCCTTAGTAACTGGAACGGAATACCTAGCGAAAACACTTTCAGACCACTCACCGTTGAGAATATCATTAGGCTGGGGCAGGAGTCGACGGGAGATTCCAAACTGGAGATTACAAATAGATGCGCTTCAGGACACGGCTTTTGTGGATACGTTAAACACCACACTACGACAGTATTGGGAAACAAACGATCTAACTGCAAACTCACGCGCCGTGGAATGGGACGCACATAAAGCAGTGATCAGAGGACAGTGCATCAATACAAGCTGGGGAGTAAGGCGCACACTTCACTCGGAAATTAATAAAATTGAAAAAGATCTAAGATCGGCGGAAATAGCAACTGCACGGGGGGAAACCCCCTACACAACATTAAAAGCAATCCGCATAAAATATAACGAAGCAGACAGCAGACTCCTGTGTCACGACTACAACTATCACTTAATGCGCTTGCAAACGGAGGGCGACAGGTCGGGCAGAATGCTGGCTTGGTTACTCCGTGAGGATAGACAGCATTCTCCCATAGGAGCTATCTGGGTGGATGCCCACACCATGGCCACCACACAAGTAGAGATAAATGAAAAATTCAGGGACTACTACATGAAGTTATACACCAAGTGCACCTCGTGCACAGTCACACAATTTGAGTCTTTCTTATGGGGCTCCCCTCTACCGCAACTATCCCAAGTAGACAGGGACACACTAGAAGCCCCCATCACAGCGGGGGAAATAGACCTAGCTCTATCACAGATGCCCAGGAATAAATCGCCCGGAATAGACGGCCTCCCAATAGAGTATTACTCCACATTCTCGCCCCGCTTGAAACCCCAACTACTGAAGGTGTTAGAGGAAGCCTGGACCACTGAATTGCTGCCCCCTTCCCAGACGGAGGCCATGATAGTGGTACTTCCTAAACCGGGCCGTGACCCTACGGACGTCAAATCCTATAGACCACTCTCACTTCTGAATTTAGACTGTAAGATATTGGGTAAAATACTGGCCAATAGACTCGCTCCCATCATCCATACCCTAATCCATGAAGACCAGAACGGCTTCATCCCGAAGAGAAACACTTTTTTAAATATCCGAAGACTCTTGAGTGTAATAGGGGATACCCCCCCTGAAGCATATAACGAAATGGTGATGTCATTAGATATTGAAAAGGCGTTCGATACGTTGGAGTGGGATTTCCTTTTGACTACAATGAGACAGATGGGAATAGGTCCTAACTATGTGCCCTGGGTCCGTACACTATACTCCAACCCGCAAGCCAGAGTGAAAACGGGTACAGTGATTTCTGACAGCTTTTCCGTATCAAGAGGCACGAGACAGGGCTGCCCTCTCTCCCCGTTATTATTTGCGATCGCAATGGAGCCACTAGCAGCCAAAGTGCGCTCCATGGCAGATAAATGGGGAATAATCAGGAACAGAACATACCACGCAATCTCGCTATACACAGACGATGCTCTTATATATACCCGGAAGGGCACGGAGTCGTTATCCTCTATAATGGCACTCCTAGCGGAGTTCGTAGGATATCTGGCCTAGCAGTAAACTGGGACAAATCGTGCGTGTTCCTACTATCAAGATGGCCACTAGTAAGGCAGGAGGTGGCACCACGTGGGCGCCTGATATGGTGCTTTGAAACATTTAAATACCTGGGGGTCCACATATACCACAGCTCGGAAGACCTCAGAGATGGTAACCTGGGGAGAGCACTAGCCTCCATGAAAGGATCCTTACGCTTCTGGAATAAACTACCGCTCTCCCCACCGGGCAGGGTAGCGATCGCAAATATGCTGATTCTGCCTAGGTTATTATATTACTTTGCAGCACTACCAATCATCCTCCCACACAGCTTTTTTAGTAACCTAAACACAACGCTGCTACAGCTCATATGGGGGGGGTAGCAGAGCGCGGGTGGCACTATCTACATTGCAGCTACCGGTGGACATGGGCGGACTGGGGGCCCCCAACTTCGAGCTTTATTACGCAGCGGCGCAACTACAGTGGCTGCAGTTATGGCTCCACAGACCGTTGGCTGCTGAGTCTGTATGGATGCAGAATCAGATCAAAGGAGCTCACCTGTTAACATGGCTGGCAAATAAATACCCCAAAAATGAATCCACCAACCCACTACTGGCTGTGCACATACATGCTGGGCGAGGTATGTCCAGAAAGGGCACGGGGCGGTCCCATACACACCATATGTCCCACTGGAGTATCTCCTAGACCAACAGACACCAACGTTGCACCCATCTCGGGTGTGGTCAAATGCGGGAATACGGCTGGTGGGTGACTGTTTTGAAGATGGCAAACTAATGCCATTTGAGGCCATCCAAGCCCTTACGGATGTGAACCCTGGTCAATTCTTATCGTATCACACAATATGCCACGTAATAAAAAAAACTTGGGGAACAGGAGCCCTAGAACCAGAGACGTCCCCCACAATACACCACATACTACAGGATGACGCCCAAATAAAAGCAGTCTCTAGGCTATACAAAATCCTAAGCAAATCTTCAAAACCCTGCCTAGAAAGAGCCAGGGAGAGGTGGAACAATGTTCTTCCCGTCCCGATACCTCCAGAAGACTGGCAGAAAGTACTGAGTCACGCCCGGGGGATATCGAGGAACCCCAGATTCCGGTATACCCAGTTCAACTACATACACCAAACTTATCTGTCACCGGCCAGACTGAAACGCATGTTCCCCGACACAGCACCGACATGCCCAAGATGCACGGAATCAGCTGCCCACTTTTACCACATGGTCTGGGAATGCCCCCGGGTGCAAATAGAATGGAAAAGGGTGGTGGAGCTACTATCAGACTGGACGGGACTGGTGCTGGAAGCGGACCCCAGATCTTGCTTATTGGGAATGAGGACAAGGGCAAAAAAACATAGACATCTACACAAATTTGTAGACTTAGCCTACGTGATGTATAAAAGGCTGATAGCAATGCACTGGAAAGCACCTAACGCCCCAGACCAGAAATTCTGGCATACCCTCACATTGAAGTGGGCCCGCACAGAACACCAAGTGCTCATAAAACTGACACAAGAAGGTCAGACACACACGGGATGCGACACCTGGGAAACACTGGTATTCAAACTTGAAGCAAAAAACGACGACAAACCTCCATGATGGGGCCCCACACTCACAGGAACATAACCAGTTGTAATAGTAAAGGTAATGACTAAGACAAGCACACCGTATTGAAGAGCTCATCCCCACTCCCCTAAAAAGGGGTCAAACCTTATATGCACACCGACATAGGAGTAATAGTAAAAACACAGGACACACCAGGTGCTCCCACTGATAACGTGTGCAAAAAGGTACACCTCAGGTCCCCACTGGGGAGCGACCATAAACAGCAGATGTCCCATAGCAATCATAGGGGGAGCCTTTCCGATAACCAGCTCAAGCCTAACATCATGTGCAACGCAGCAGAAAACAATAATATTGTAAATGATACATGGTTAGTTAAGTGTGTAAATAGGGAGGTTTGGTTGTTTAAACGAAAATTTAATTCAGATAAATGTGATCCTGTAGTATTTCTGACTAATGCTTGTACTGTTATCTGTTATGTAAAACCAATAAAAAATGTATAACAAAAATAAATATTAATGTTTCTGCAGCCTTATTCCATTGTACATCAACTAGCATGAAACAATAAACAATATACAGATAGACACCCACTGTCTCACATGCCCTCTCGAACACACCACAAAGCAGTCAGAATAACTATATACGCATTCGCTATAAATCATGAAACACTCACTATCCAATTACAACAAGCCTCACAAAATTGTGTAACATAACAATATGAACAGCGCCACAGAAGAAATAATTTCAAAAATTGAACCCTGAATAAAAGTAGAACAAGCATGAAAAATCAAATCCTGTTATTTTTTAACATAAGTAACACATACACCACGATATGGATCCAATTGATTTGTCAAAAACCTACACACCTACCTCAGTATTTAGGCAATATATAGACATGCAATTACTATTCTTAAACTAGAAACATTAATTAAAAACACGAATATCAAATGCAGATATATCCAGCACTTAAAAAATACTGAAGCAAAACATTAATTCCAAAGCAGTTCATTGTAAAAAATATTCTAATACAAGAGAGAATGTGAAATAAAATAATAATTTACATCTGCGCAGAAAACAAAACTGTGTTCAGCAATATCACAGATAATGTCATCATTGCTGTAATCAATGATGTCATTTTATCCGTTTTTTTATCTGTCAGTTACAATAATTTGTCTTCAAACCTTAAATTCACTAACTGTGGCTTTTTACAGTGAATTCATTTTTTAACTGTAAGATATAGTATTTTATATGACTTCTAACCATAACAGTGTTTTTAGTGAATTTCTTTTTTTATGTAAGTTGTAATATTTCGTAAGAGATCCAATCATAACTTTGTTTTAATTGTGATTTTTCTTTCAGCTAGTATATATTATATTCAAAATTGTCTTGAAATATTTCATACCCTGTTAAAATTGTGTCAAGCTGTCATCAAAGAGGTAAAATGTCTATATATCTTGATTCCTAAGAAGATGTTTTTTTGATTTGCTTATGAATTTGCCACCATTTGACGAAAATTATTGAAATACGGCAAATATTCAGCATATTAAGCTAACTCTTCCAAATTTTACCTGCATGAAGATCTAGCAAGGAGGGGGCACTTTTTATTAAAAAGTTAAAACCAGTCTATGAATCCTAGGTTTCACTCACATCAGTCAGGAGAGGCAAAAAGAGATTTAAAAAAATCTTTAATTTGCTAATAACTTATGTGCAATTTCATTAATCTGTTTTAACCTTTGAAGACACTTACCATGTTTGGCTTACTCTTCATATTTTTTGTTTCATTGCTATTTAATGAGTCTGCATGACTTTTAGAAGATTGTTAGCCAGTTAAGTCCCGAGCAAGGCTCTCTGGTTTCAGCAAAATCAGGCAAGCCACAAAAAGATAAATGGGTTGCAAAGGGGGTTAAAAACGAATTAATCAATGTGCAATGGTGGCTGGCCACAGGGTCTAACCTGAGGCCAAACTCTGTTGTGAGCCTGCTGAAGGCAGCCAACCACTTTTGTGCCGCAGAGACTGGTTCCTTTTATATTTTATTATATCTATTTTGTATTACTATGTTTTTTTTTAAATGTTTTGGAATATTAATGTGTGTTTGCAAACCCTTAAGGACTCATAGGCCTTGGTTGGACTTCCCGCTTCCGTGCTGGATTTTCAAGCCTGGAACCAGAGACTAGTATGGGTCCATCACCTGAGGAGCAGAGTTTATGAATCTCAGAGTCTCACTCAGCAGTTTGAGAACCCTGGCCAAAGCTCCAGAAACCCCATTGCAAAATTTCCTTAGTTTAGATTTCATTTTAAACAGTTATACCACCCCACATGAGCCAATAATAATAATAATAATCAGTTAGAGCCTTTGGATCCATTGACCAAACTTTGGGACATCAGACAAAAAATAAATGACAATAAGATGGGGTAAGGTATTGGGAGGGGTGTTGTCCAGTTGGCAAACTTTTATTTTCTGATGCAGCGATCACTAACTTCTGACCCGTCTGACACATCTGGTAACTCTAAGCTCTCAAAACCTACTGAAAACCTACTGACATAGAAATTCAGCTGTTATAGTTGGAGTTCTTTTAAGTAACTATAGCTCGCGCTCTAAGGTAACTATAACTTGAGTCCTTGCCATGCACAGTTTTCTTATCAATATTTTTATTGCAAATGTTGCAGTGATAATATCTAAGATGACATACAAGATCTCATCAATGACATAATATGTGGAGTAATTAGCACTACCTGGCAAAGGCGTGAGTTATAGTTACCTTAGGGCAGAGGTCTTCAAACTGGGGGGCGGGCCCCCCTTGGGGGGCCTCAAGTGATCCCAGGGGGGGCGCCAAACTCTGGCCAAAAGAAATATTATGCAGATAACATGCCTTTGTTTTAAGCAGAAGCCTGTTATTGCAGTTTTAGAAAGGTAACAGTACTTAACTGCAATGTTTAAATAGGTTTAGACCTATTTAAACATTGCCATCTTTTTAAAATAATTGTGAAAAATTCTGAGAGGGGGGCCCAAGGATTTTTATTTTTCAACTGGGGGGGCGCTGCATTAAAAAGTTTGAGGACCACTGCCTTAGGGTGTGAGTTATAGTTACTTGAAAGAACTCAAACTGACGAATTTCTATGGTTTTGTACGAGTAAATTCAGAACCTAACTATAACGTCCCTGTAACATTTGTTTGTTTGAGTGAATATCTACGTTTTTTTAACGTAAGATCATTTTAATTACTATAAGTTATTTCAACCCAGCTAGGCCTTGCACCCAAGCCTTTATAACCATCGAACCGCATGCCACGCACGGCCTTTGGCCATGCACAGCACAGTTTGGCCACAGGGCCTGTCTGTCAGTGGATCTGTGAGTGAGTGTGTGAATGTCTGAGTGGGTCCGAAAGTGGGTGTGAGAGTCTGATTGGTGGGTGTGTGAGTGGGCACATGAGTCTTTGAGTACATGTATAAGTGAATAAATTATTGTATGAACAAGTCAGTAGGGATTTTTTCAATTTTTTTCACGTCCGCGAATATTTTGCAAATAGTTTGTGAAAATTTATTAATTTCTGTGAATACCATGCGTGGTGATGCAAAATTATTTTAAACCCATAATTTGCCTATAAAACACACCTATATCACAATCCTGGGGGCAGGGTGTCTTTACCCTGACCCCTTATGCCACTTTCAATGAGGATTTTCACCCCAGGGAACCACGCCTTGTGAAATAAAATGTCGACTGCAACTTTCTAGTCATGTTGTGGTCTGCTAATTACAACACTTCTTTTTGCATGTGCATTCATGAAAATTCGCAAACGTTTGTGATTTATTCATGAAATAATTGCAAAGTTGCAGCGGCCAGAGATATACAAATTTGTTTTCCCTTTAATTTCTCAAAAACTACTGAACGGATTTACACCAAATAAACAAAAGCACAGTCTGCGTACTGAAAGATAGCTTTCTGCCACATTTGGTGTAAATCCGTCTAGTGGTTCAGCTGTAGTCGTGTTCAAAGGTCCTGTGGGAATTAACATGGGAAACGCATGTTTTTTTTTTCACTCCCTCTTTTTCTCAGCCGCTTCTTGACGGATTATCCCGAAACTTTCTGTGTGCAGCAAAAATTACCAGAACACTTTTTTGGGAGGGAAATTTTGTGAAGATTCGTCAAATAGTGCCAAATATATAGGCAAGTCAAAAATGCTTTTACTTTGGAAACATGGTCCTAACTATAACTACCTCACTGGCTACGTAACTACTGACAACGGTTCCAGGTACAGGGCCGCAGCAACCTCCTAGGATACTTATCCATGCGTGGTGCACTATACACAGAAAGACTGACTTTCAAGTACGCTTTAGTGGCAAGCAGCCTGAAAGAACCAGTTTTTAAGCAATGGTCTGGCTCTTACTTAATGTTCCTAGGAGGTCATTGCGGCTCTGTCCCTGGAACCTCTTTCAGTAGTTATGGGGCCCGTGAGTTGGTAAAGACGTAAACTTTTAAATATATTACAGTCGCCTTTGTGAGAGCAGAGTCTGGGAGTGTTTAAAAGCCTGAATGAGAAATAATACAAGCCGGGTATGACATGGATTGAAATGTATTCTGGAAATGGCAGGCATTGAGCCGAGTGAAAGTACCAGCATGATCAGAACCGGGTATTAAGAAGGCTAGACTTTAGAAAGCAAAAGTTGCCATGAGATTATGCCCAGCATGTTACATCAGGGAAATAGGATGTTACCACAACTCCTAGAGGGCTTGGCAATAACTATAAATAGCACAGCACAATTGAAGGACTGATCTGACTTACTTTGAAATCCTCTTGCAAAAGACGTATTGTCGAAACGCGTTGTAGACAAAGATGTGATGCAGATGGTGACTGTTCTGAATAAATGGAAGAATTGTCAACTCCTGGAAGTGCAGCAGAATTTTTGCATTGACAAATCGAGTAGGAAAGGTTTTACATTGTAAACTCTGTGGCAAGTGGCAAATGGCACAGAACGGAAGATTACATTGTGACCTCTGTGACAAACATTATGAAGTATTGGACAAATACAATAGGAATGGGTTTTACATTGTCTGCTATGCAACTGCAACCCTATCGGCCCTTTGTCCTGCCAGGACGGAAAGATCCTTGTATTTGGAGAGCGTTAGGGTGCAAGTAAGACTGATAACATTATCTGACCACGTTAAATGTTTTATTAGATCTCACCCATAACATTTCTCAATATAATACTTTTCAGCCAATGAATATCTTTAAAACTTTATTTAATCGGTGTTGGAAATAAACATTCTGTTTCAAGTTTGGTTACATGAATCATTTGTTTTCGCATTTTGGAACATTCATGGAAAGCTGCATTAGTCACCTAATTAGCAAAGTGATTGCAGTTGTCGTTTTGCAACTGCGTCGAGGAAAAGTCCAAGCAAGAAATGCGTGCTTGCGTAGAAAATGTGTTCCCTCGATAAAGGTCAATGAGTTAGGTTTTAGTCTAGTCACGCATATCCTGTAAAACAAGTTTGGTTGGTTTGAATTTACTGCCTATTTAAACTACTCAAACATTGTACTTTATTAGACTGCTGGAATGCAGTATGGTTTCCATCCCTCAAATCAGACGGCAGATACCCGTCTAGTAAACACTTACAGGATTTTCATGTATTTGCCATTGTTGAAGGTTGCATTCCACTGAAGATTCTTAAATTGGTTCCCCGAGTTCAGTCTCAAAGGATTTGTTTTTGACAGTCGCCTGGAGAGGTAGGAGTTAAAACATAATGCCCTGGGTGCCCATTCACGAACATGTTCGCAAATATTCAGTGCACACATAGTAACATTTATTAGCGAGATGCCAATTCACAAAGCATAATTTAAAATTCTCAGAAAGCTAGCTTCCTTCAGTGTTGTGCTGGCCCTCTGATGAATATTCGTGGCCTGGAGAAGCACATGGCTTTTGCAAATTTATGGAATTACCCTCCACCATGCTGGTACAGGGGCAAAGGCTTTCTAGGCGCAGAAGGCATGCATTCCTCTGGGCCTTGTCCTAGGTTATTGATCATGTCCCTTAAATGGTCCATCCGAGGGATTTCCTTGGATGTATTGTTTATGCTGCTTTCACGTGGAAAAAATCTAGCTAGCTGCCTTCATACATGACAAAACCACAGCTTAATTTCACGAGCTAGGTGGCCGCTACCCCCAGTGTTCAATAGTGTGTGTCTGGATCACCATGAAATAGTGACAAGTGCTTTGGGCCACATATCAACGGACAACAGTGTTTCCATTTGTGAATGATGGATGTGCTGATACTACCCCAGTCAGTGCCATCAAAATGCCTCTATTTTATGCAAGTGCACACACCTCGTATGTGCACACGTCCTTGGAAACATTTGTCCAAGGATTGGTTGTGAATGTTTAGTTTGCACTGCATATGTCTTGTGAGTCATCAGAAGTTAAAGGGAAGATTTAACATTCGGTGATTTAAACTGCAGCTCCACTCTAGTGATTAGGTTTATTTGTTTTTAGAAAGTATGAAATAATTTGGGATACAGATATGGAATTAAACATTTTAAAACAAATTACATATCGCAAAATGTACCAAATTCTGTACGCTATTGAAGGCCTCTTTGGCTGATTCACGACTGTGTTTTCTAAGTGTGTCCTGGTCGGTTGATATAACAAAACCCTCATCATTTTACAGCAAACAGAACCAAAGTCCAAAATCCCAAGCGCCGGACCCGCCTCTGGTCATCAAGGTGTTCAACCGGCACATCCTCTTTGACGTTGTGTCGCGAGGGTCAACGGCTGACCTGGACGGATTGCTTACTTACCTGCTGACTCAGAAGAAGCGTCTGACCGATGAGGAATTTCGAGGTGAGTTGAGAGCCTAGCATGAGCAGAAGGAACACAGACTATATATATATGCAAAGGTCCAGAAGGAAATTCCAAAATAGTTATCATATTTATGGCAGCAGGGATGAGCTTTTACAAGGGCAACTTTCCTTTCACTGGGTGCAGTGCTTAATTTGAGCTGGTGGTTATTTTTGAGGGCCGGCACTTATTCTTCTGCCTCAAGTCTTTCCTGCGAGCAAAAGACACATATGGGAAAGACGGAGGAAGAAACAAACGAAAAATCGTCACAAAGGGAGAAAGCAGAAGGCCGCAAGAGTGTAAATGAATTAAAGAGGCCCTGCATGGCTTCAGGATTACCTGCCTCAGTATTAATTGCTCGTACACTTTAATTGCGGCAGCAACGAGTTTCGGAGGAGGGCTGTGGGCACGGGCACGTTTTTATTTACAAATTAAGCAGTGACAGGGTGTATTTGGGGAGGGGGGGTATAAGTGGTTTAGAAAGTAGCAAATTATGCTGTGTTCTAAAGAACATTGATGACCTGTTTCTGAAAGTAGTCTTGAATATGTAATAAATAGTATGACACATTTAAACATCAAATTGATGATTATTTAAATATCTGCATGCAGCCCTTGTAATTGTGTAGCACAATGCTGATCTGCCTGTGCATCACACAGCAATATATACACCATTTATGTCTAAAATGTGGTACCTTATTAGTCGTACTTTCCTCACCTTCATATTTTCGTTTCTCTCTAATGACTACGTTTAGAACCCAAGTATGTGGGATACGACCTTAATCATGCAAGAGGTCGTATCTTGCATAACTAAAACAACCATTGCAGTTTTGTGCTGACCTTGAATTCGCGTTATTGCTTTGACAGTTTCATGTTTCATCTGTAGAGATGGTGAAATGCTTAAATGTATAAACCCGTTGTACTACTTACAGTTTTTGTGTCTGTGTATTTTTGTTGATGTGGTAACAATCACGGTTTGCTATGTATTCTAGTTTTTATTTTCCATTCGAATCTTTTAACTGTTACAATTTAGTAGCGTGCTAGTCATTGTTTTTTATTCAAACACCATTAGTATTGCCGTAAATGATGTCTATACCTATGTGAATAATAATCAAATCTATCAAATTCTCCATAAATTGAGTTCCATTTAATTGGGTAGTAACACGTTATTTAAAGCTATTTTAAGTAGCTGTGTTAAGTACTACATCAAAAAAGTTTTATAATTATTGTTGCTTTATAGTTTTGATAGCCACTCCAGTTTATAGAAATTGCTACCCCTTCTTCCGAGATTGATAAAGTGAGTACCATTCTATCGGGTGATATATTGGAGATGGCAGGGGTCAGTTTACTTTGCTGTGAGCTCTATATAGAGACAATATTCCTGAATATTACATGAAGTAAATACTTGCATACAAGCAGGTCACAAATGAAGTGTCCAGGGATTGCTTTTAGAAGTCACATCAGTGGGGCAGTGCTTAAGGAAGGGAGGGGAATTTGCACAATTAGTGTGAATTGTAGGTCATGGTGAAAGCCGCAGCGGTAGCCTGACAGTAGGATTGGTGAACATTTGACCTATGCTGATGTGATACAGTGGACTCTGGGCTGGTTTCCTATTTACTCAAAAGTTGGATTCGCCCTTGACCCACTGATGATATGGGATCCCGGACTCCAGGAGGAGAACAGTACGTGAGCAGGTATGCTGGGTCAGCACATATGGCCACTGACTCTGTATGCGCATCTTGGTTTCTGAGCGCTAGAAAGTTCTGTATGTAAATCTTAGGTGCCTGTTTAGATAGAATCCTAGTTTAACAGTCCCTTAGACAGGCAGCTTGTGTGCTCTATGAGGTCTCACTTTAGACCCACAGACCCTGCACTCTGAACTGTCCAGACAATAGAGTGCCCTTCATTTCTTCTAGTCCAGGGAGGTGTCCCAAATTAGGGACGCTACAGGGCCCTGGGCTCAGAAGCCCAGAGCAAGAACATTGACAATCCAGATGCTAACTTGATATCACAACTGTATCTTCTGAGCATATACATTGCTGCTAACATGAGCTAGTGTAAATGCAGCCTCCTCATATGAGCGTGCAGAATGCTTGAATTCAGACTTGATCGAAATGTCTTCTCCTCCGAACGAATGGACTCCTCATATGGAGTGTCTCCATAGGAGCTGTTGACACCCACATCCATGTAACCTTCTAATATAGAACTGTGATTTCATTAGTCCGATATATGCAACACAAGCTCCTCCCATAAAAGAAGGACCAGAACACCTTTAAAGTGCTGAAAAAAATTATTTACTCAAGGATCACAGGCTCTCACACCAATGTGTTTTGGCCGTAGCCTCACCAGAGTTAATGGGTCAGGATGTCCCCACCCTGTCCCCTTTTTTTTTTTATGATGTTTTTTTTCTGTAACTCGGCTGAAGTCAAGTCCCAACACGGCTGCCAACATTTCCTTGTTGAAGTGTTGGCAGCCAATCAGATCGCAGCACGAGATCGGGAGGGGTCACGGATCCTTCGCGTCCCTATATATTTTCTTTAGTTTCTCTAAAACTACTGAAGGGATTTAAAGCAAACATTAAAAAGGTTCTTTTATGGACCACAAGCTACCTTTCTGCCAAATTTGGTGTAATTACATCCAGTGGTTTCAGCGCTATCGCTATTCAAAATCCCTATGGAAAAATGAACAGGGTAAACTTATCTTGGGACCCCTCCTTTTTCTCTACCCCTGTTTGACGGATCACCCCAAATTTTCCAGCCATTCAAAAGGCGTGATTTTTTTTTTCTTTCTGCCAACTAAACATTTTTGGATTAAAGATTTAAATTAGGAGTTTGGTTACTCCTTTGGAGCAACAGAATGTTTTACTGCATCCCCCTTACGGAATAATAACTGTACTCAAACCTCACTCCCCTTCATGTGGAACCCTGGGACAACACAATTGGCAACTTTCAGTGAGCACAGGGGAAATGTGAGGATAGGGAAAAACAATACATGATTTGGATATAAGCAGTGCATGGTTTTATCTTTGAAAGGGTTAAGCTGAAGGGGACGTATGCAGATGTTGAGCAGGTTGGATGAGCTGCAGCATGATGAATCAAAGAGATACAGTTTGCTGCTAAAGTGGACTTCTGATTTCTTTTTCTCACAATGACATCTGCTTTATAGAGGCTGGTGACTCCTGTCAGTAACAGTATCTCCAACAGTACCATTGACATTTGCATATGCCGTGATACACTCATGCGAATGCTCGATGTCCTCCACATATTTAAATCCTTTAATACCACAGCATCAGTGTCAAAATATGATTCAGGTTTCTTTTTATCATTCGAGTTGGAACCAATTCCTCAAACTCTCCCAAGCAGTTACGGACAGGAGAGATGCAGGAAAGTTAATGATCCAATGTGGAATAGACACAACAGGCTCACTGGGGAGAGTGTTTGCTTCGACGGTGCCCCCAGGCGCAACGCCTGGTTGAATACCTCTGGCTTTTTGGGGGTGTTCAAGCAAATCTTTTGGACATACCCTTTAATGGCACCCATCTCTTTGGAGAGAAAGCAGACTCTGCGCTTGAAGGATTCTCCTGCTATGGCCAGGTCCCTGGGCCTTGTGACAGCCCCTTGTCCCCCCTCAATCTAGTTTTGGCCTGTTTCATGGCTACAGAAGGGGTGCCCAGCCACGCCTGAAGCCACTGTTGCTCAAGCTGCCCAGCTTCTGTACAGCCAAGGATGTGAGATCCAACGACCTTGTGGGTCAGGGAGCCAGCGTTCCACCTCTCCCTCCTGCAACTGCCACCAAACCATCCTAGTCTGATTCTTCCCCACCAGTGTCCAGTTGAATGCAGGATATGCCATCATCTGTTCCGCTAGCAGTCCATCACGTCAGACAGGTGGGTTTTCAGGTAGTCCGAAGGGACTACATCCTCCCCTTCGAGACTGCCTCCTCCATCCATGCCACCATCTTACGATTGGATGGCAGAGGATCACCAAGGGAGCTATAAAGAGGGTTCCTGTGCCAGAAGTAAGTCGTGGTTTCTATACCCACTACTTTCTGGTACCCAAAAAGAACAAGGACCTCCGCCATTTCCTGGCCCTGCATCCCTCAATCTCCTCCTCAGGAAGGAGACATTCTAAATGCTCACTCTGGCTCAGACCTTATCTACCTCAGAAACAGGATGGTAGCGTTGGACTTGCAGGACACTTATTTCCATATTCCCATCCTGCCTGACCACAGACATTACCTGCGGTTCACGGTAAGGCATGAGAACGTTCAGTTCACCGTGCTCCCGTTTGGCCTTACCAGCTCCCCTCGGTGATCACCAAGGTGATGGTGGTGGTTGCAGCCCACCTGTGCAGGTCAGGGGTTTCACTCTTTCCCTACCTCAACGACTGGCTGTTGAGAGTGAGCATGCCTCAGCCTCTATCCTGGATTTCAGTGAGAATGACACTAAAGCTGCTTGGCCTCATGGCCTCCTACATCCTACTAGTGACACATGCCAGATGACATATGAGGGCTCTTCCAGTGGGCGCAGCATCAGTGGAATCTCTCCATCATGGTCCAGATCTCGAAGGGAACTATGCAAGATCAGCAATGGTGGTTAATGAACCGCGATTAGGTCAGAGGCAGATCCCTCTCCCTTCCCCAACCATAAGTGAGAATACCACCGATGCGTCACTCCTGGGATGGGGTGGCCACCTGGGAGAGGTGGCGATCGGAAGCATTTGGTCTTTGGAAGAATCCAGACTTCATATCAACCTGATGGAGCTCCAGGCGGTCAGACTGGCATCAAAAGCATTTCTTCCCACTCTCAAGAGGAAGGTAGTGCAGATGTTCACGGACAACACCACCCCTATTTGGTATTGCAACAAGCAGGGCGGAGTGGGGTTGTGGCCCGTTGTCAGGAGGCTCTGTGCCTATGATGATGGCTGGAACATCAGGGCATTTCCCTGGTGGTTCAACATCTGGCAGGCTTTCTGATTGCCAGAGCAGACAAACTCAGCTGAAAATGTTTAGTCGATCACTAATGGCATCTCCATCTAGAAGAGGTGCAAAGTCTGTTTCTGCAGTGGGGAGAACCTTGGCTAGATTTGTTCACCTCAGCAGAGAACGTACAATGTCAGCAGTACTGCGTGTTGGAGTTTCCACAGCAGCACTCGCTCTGTGACTCTTCATCTCGAGTAATGCTCAGGCCTCCGGTACACCTTTCTGCTCATTCCACTTCTGCTCAGAGTTCTCAGGAAGATCAAGCACAACCAGCCCCAAGAAATCCTTGTGGCTGTGGACTGGGCGCAAAGAGTTTGGTATCCCGAGCTATTGAGCATGGACATCGATCCTATGATCAGACTATCCCTTCGGGAGGATCTTCTGTTACAACAGCAGGGGAGGGTTCTGCACCCAAGCCTGTCCAGTCTCCTCCTTGCATGGGAATTGAGCAGCTGTAGTTGAATTTTTTTGGCCCAGCAGGGCTCTGCCGTGGGCACTCCAGAAGGTTATTTATCTGCTATTTCTGGGATTACCTGATCAACCTTCTTTGTTTAAGTCTCCTATTGATAGTAGGTTATTTAAAGGTCTTACCCACATGTTTTCTTCATCCTCATTCATCTTGCCCTAGTGGGATTTGAATCTGGTTCTGACATTCCTGATGTGTGCTCCTTTGGAGCCTCCTCTCAATTGTCCTCTCGGGCTTCTGACATTAAAAACAGCCTTTCTTGTGGCCATTACCTTTGCCGGCAGGGTGAATGAGCTCCAAGCATTGTCACCTAAGCCGTTCTACCCTTCCATCTATCCTGACAAAGTTTATGCTTTGCACTAGAGCTTCCTTTTTGCCTAAAGTGGTCACATCCTTTCATGTAGGCCAATCCATCACCTTGCCTACATTTATGAACCCCCACATCCTTCTAAGGAAGAGGAAAGACTCCACCGCCTGGACCCAATAAGAGAGTTAGCATTCTACCTTGATCATACCACAGAGTTCTGGGTGGATTATCAACTCTTTGTTGGTTATGTGGGTGCGAAGAATGGTCAGGCAGTGCAGACGAGAACCATCTCCAGATAGGTTGTTCTCTGCATTAAAATGTACTATTCATTGGCTAAATAAGCAACCCCCTGAGGGTTTGCAGGCTCTTTCTACCAGAGCTATCTACGCAAGAAAAGGGTCCCTGAAGCTAATACTGTAGCTCTCCCAGGGAATTGGAAGCTACAGCTGAAATAGACATAAGAGCTACCCTAGAACTACACTTTGTGTATTAATATACTACAAAGAATCACAGTTTCAACGATATTTGCCTTATAATGTATGCCAACAATAAAAACTTGATGGCTATATGTCTAATCCAAAACTATAATAATATGACAACCTCCGTAATGATACATTTCATAACATCAAAGGATACAATAATTTCATCCATATTTTATTAAATCTTCTCTGATATGTTATGTGACGAAGAGTCATATTTGGAGTTTGCCAGATGTGGAACATCTGCCAAAAAGTGGCAGATATTCGTCCACCTGTTTAAAAATGCATTGATGACAGACGTATTCCACATACGTCTGGTTGGACATTCACCCCTTTTATGGTGGATGTTCTGCATCTACCAAACTCTGAATAAGGTACCCCAAGTCCTTTTGAGTTACGTTTTTCCCTCCGCCTCCTTATTGCCAGAGCTTCACAAGACAGCAAACTTGAGGGGGGACCTGTTGTTGAATTGCTACTATGCGTAACTGCTGCAAACAATACTTTTCCCACCAAGAATGCATCATGGAAAAGTAATGCCCGAAACAAAATCACGTGAAGCAGGCAGGTGAGGAAGACATGCATTGTTTTCCAAAACACAGGACCTTTCAAATGAAAGAATTATTTTAAAGGCCACCACAATAGATGCGCTTAAGGTGTTAAGACTGACTACAGCTACGGGGCTCGAATTGCCTCTGTCTTGTAGTTGTAACCAGGTCAGTTGGAGACCCAATTGTGTTAGCTTTTCTGAGTACTTTGAGAGTACACATTAATTCTACATTATAATGGGGACATCAAGTGAGAAGGACTCGTTCTTTCTGTAGTGTAAACGGACAACATTTGAACCATAAGTTTTATTTATTTTAGTTCTGTGATGTATTATGCACCTAGCTTCATTGAGCAATGTAGCGATGTATCGAGCACATTTTCATTGTACGATAAGCATTTCAAGTAATGTGATTTACTCAGTGTGGTGGGTAGTGTCCAACTAAAAACAGATCACACAAAAAAATGATTCGATTGGAAAGGAGAACACATGCAACTGGTTCTGTGTTACGTAGCACACAAAACTTTTTGTCCTTTCCTTACAAGACCAACCACAGCCTCTTGTGCACAACATCACAACTTATCTATCTACCTGGCAGGGAGTGTTTTCTAGAAAACAATCTACAAAGTCTGATCTATGGACAAAAGGCCACCTAGCTCAGTGAAAGTGGCCTTTATCGCGCCCATCCATGCACATAAAACTCTACAAATATTTTGAGCAGGCTCAGCATAATTTTCACTTTGACATAGACCAACACAAAACATTAAAATGTCTCTTTTACCCATACACAACCGATTAATGGATAACCTAAAACCTTATGAAATTGGCACCTCCAGAAAGGTTAAGAAGGATGAAGAAAGCACTACAGAGCCACATTAGTGGTAGAACTTCTACATAAAAGATAATACCAGAACAAAACATAACTTATTTTGGTTATAACAGCAGGAATTCAGGTATTACCTTTAACAGGTAACTATTCAGAATATCGGTATTATGAACACATTGATATTTCCTCACCTCACTTCCAGAATAGAGCTGTTAATGACGTTTACATATGTCTGCATTTTGTATTTCTGCAATTTATGATTTTGATTCTTGTCATTGTTTTCATAAGAACGACTCCTACTTGTCTCACTGATGATTTGCTCTTCACAGAGGCATCAACAGGGAAAACATGTTTGCCAAAAGCATTGATGAACCTAAGTGGAGGGAAGAATGATACCATCCCCATGCTCGCGGATATTGCAGAAAAAACAGGAAACCTACGGGAGTTCATCAATGCACCATTCCGAGATGTTTACTATCGAGGTAGGTATCAGATTTATTTGTCTGGCATTGAGTAAAAGATTCCAGAGCGAATATGTAGAAGAAGAAATTCTAATCCCTGATGCCTTTTTCAATTAATCTCTTTCATCATGTGTTATCCTTACTTTGGTATATGGTTGGTAAACACATTCAGCAATAAATTACATAGATCTGTTGTAGCAAATGTAATGGTTTTGCATAGTTGTAACCTGTAGACGCTTGTCTCTCATCCTGATCGCAGTTCATTAGCTCACTCCTCTGGCCTGCATCATCTTCAATTCAAGATACATCCAATAAGGCAAAAACTACCAATGCCTCAGCCTTGCTGGTATTAGGAATAGGCCACTGTAAAAACGAACGTAAAGCAAGGAATCAAAGTCAGATACGATCAACCAAGAAAAAAATAAAGTATTGGCATATCCAAAATCTCTGGCTGGTGCAAAGGTTAATTAAAAAAAAACGATTGCAAGCATATCCATAAAAATATGCTGCTACATAATATGGCCATCATATACATGCAATAGTTATTGAAATGACCAAAAATATGTACTAGTAATGTTTTTAAACAATTAGCTTTTCAGTTGTGTCATGCATTGTATTCTTCTTATTATTTGTGGAGGATACAAGAATAAACACATAAAAATCTAACATAACATTAAAGTCACAGCTAGCTACCATGTCACTTAAACAATTTGTATGAGCAGCTTTAAAAAGGAACAAACAGTAAATCTCCGTTTAAGAAAAAATAAATTGCTGCTATTTATATATAACCAAAAATAAATAAAAATCGCATTTGAACCAGGTTTGTCACATACGAGAAAGGGACTATTTTTAAGTTGATGTCAGGAGTGTGCACAGACTTTATAGAGTCACTGAAAGTGAAGGAAACATATGGATAAAGTGGGTTGATCCAATGCTCTGTACTTTAGGCTGTGGTGGATGAAAGCACAAGGTGAATGACAGTTTACCACAACAAAGATAAAGCCTGCTGACTAAAAGCTGCTTAATGTTTGTATATTAGCAGAGGCAGCCCCCAGCTAATATGCCCCCCAAAATGCCCATAGGACAGAAAAATAAAATAGCAAACTTTATTTATTACCATTTTACTTTTCAGCGCCCCATTCTGAAGCGAGTGTCAGGACGGGGCAATTGCTGCAGAGCGGCAGCAGGGAGCTGTGCACTTGTTTAAAGTGCACATGTCTGAAGACAGCTGGGTTAGAGAAGGCACAGGTCTCCAGCGCTCTGGTGAGCGCTCAGAGAGCCCTCTCCCACCAATCCTGATGCTGCTTTCATGCTGGTTAACCAGCATGAAAGCAGCACCAGGATTGGCTAGTGCAGTTTCCTGGGTCCCATCGCGCGTTGGACCCAGGAGAGAAGGAGAGACTTCGAGAGGAGGATGTCCGTCCTAAGATAAGTACCTTTTTTTTTTTTATTTTTTTATTTTTTTATTATTGTACTCTCTTCCTGGCCCCCAATACAAATAAGATCCAGCCGCTGCTGTATGTTAAGCATGAATGTTTTGGAAAACTATAGTCTGGTAAAACAGCTGAGGCTATCTCAAAGGCCAAACCTAAAAAAACAATTAATACAACAAGAGACAAGTCATCTTCTCCCCTTCATCCCTTTGTCTTTGCAGGCAAAATTCAATTATTTCATACTAGTCTGTAGAGTTCATGGCACAGTGCTCACTCCCTTCTTTTCTAGCGGTGGTCGCGCATCAGGCATCCTATAAAATACACACTTAATAGTAGCTGGCCACACCAAATCTGTCTGAGAGGCAGATGTTAGAGCTTTGTGAAGGGCAGATTAGATGGTTGCCTTCAACAATTTAAATACAAAGACACTAAGTCGGAGAAGAATTTAATACAGTAAAATGAGAGAATTTAGCTTGTAACTGATAGAAAAAGCACGTTGCCACGTAAAAGTCAGAATTGTCTCTTTACGCTCTTTGGGAAATAGGCAGCTCATAAAGAATTCTGAATACATGAGAAGATGCCCCAATTTATTTATTTTGAAGTTTTGTATAGCGCAAACTTGACCCAAAGGTATTGGAGTGCATTAAATGAGCATCACTTGGTTACACAAGGACACATTTATTCTTTTGAAAGGTACGTGGAGATAAAGTGATTTGCCCAGAATAACAGGATGTTGAGCCAACGCTGAGACTCAAACCTGATTCCCCAGTTCCAAAGTCTGCAGCTATGGCCGTTATGCCACACCCTCTCTTCTCCTTATGTCTTAGCTTTAATAGATTTCTTGTTTGACCTCATGCTGGACAGAGGTTAGAGTTTGAGGGAGTAACTTTTAGGGACATGTGTTATTAACTGTGTGCTTTGGGAAATTAATTCATCGATTCACATAAAAAGCGTTAGGAGTTTAACTCATCATTTTTGTTAAAAGAAAATCACACTAGAAAACACTTAAACATGTTTTCTGTCTGAAAGAACATGGCCTGCAGCTGCACGTTGGCGGTTGACTTTTAAGCCAACTCCGCGGCCCATGATCCTGAATACATTGCTGCCGTTCATGCCCAGCGAGCCCCAACCTCTGCGGGATATTGATGTGGTACCCGAACGGCAGTTGGGGAGCTGCTCCCTGGCCACGGAGGTTCCATTTTACCCAGCACACCGTCAAGAATGTGGCCTGCTGTTAACGTGCGGACCCACGGCCCATGGCGGTGCATTCAAGACCTCGATTGGTCTGAGGACGTTGGTGGGGGATTGGGAATAGACCCCAGTGGCACCATCTTGGGCCTGATGGATGGTGCTCCTGGAACAGGGAGCCCCCTTTTATGCAAAACAGTGGGGGAGCGGCCTAACAATTGGACCACAGCGCACATCTCGGTGTGAGTAACCCTGCTGATGCGGACTGTAACAAGGGCCCTGATAGGCTCCCACATGGATTCCTGCCTTAAATGCCGAGACTTTATGCCCCCTTCCTGAGCCTCCGATCCTACCCAGGTATGCGGATCAGCCATAGACAGTGCTCCTCTGGAGGCATACCTATTCGACCCCATCTTCTCACTGCTTCCTCTCTGGGGCCGACTTAGCCGGTGGCTCAGTACCCCTGATTGCCCGCAAGTCATGGGTGGCCCATACTCGCAGTGGTTAGGGACGCGGGCTCCCCTTTGCCCCAACCACTCTGTAATATAACATGGGATGGATACAGCTTAGTGCGGTCAAAACTGGATGGAGGGGATGACGGTGACAGAGCCCCTGTTCCTCCTTGCCTCAGGAGGCTCCTGGTACCCACTCATCCCACTTAATTGATATAGTCCGTGTATGTAAAACTGTTGAAGATAGAGATGATTGTGTGATGCACCTCATGGAGCCCTGTTTGCTGCCCACTGTTTCTTGTTGAATGCCTGCATGCTGATGAATGCTCCCCCACCCTTGGATGTATTGTTAAAAACACTTTACCTCCTCCTTCACTGGCCTCGGCGGCGACACTGAAGTGTGTCCTGGGCTGCTCGTGCCCCTGTTGGTTCCTGGTACTCATAGATTCAGGGGTGTGGTGGGCCCATTCACACTGCCATTTACAGCGGCCTTGGGTTTCGCGGAGGACCTGGGCAGGACAATGCCACCAGATGTTATCACCCCCTTTTTTTCCTCCCTGTAAGTCTACAATCTCATTGAGTTAGGACACCGACCTTCTGTAGATGTCTCGGCTGCCCCGAGCCCTACCCTCTGGCAATTGCTCGTGCTGCCCCATAAAGCAGATTCAGCAGGTAATACGGGGGACTGGCGAGTCTGCTGAGAGCCATGCATGACTGGATGCATGATGTTAACCACCAATTGAGGACAGTGCACCAGCCTGCCTAGTTGTACCCCCACTTACTCCACTGCCTGCGAGAGCCTCATCATGGGGAAGAAGGGGGATGTGGCTCTCCATCTTCAGGGCACCCGCTAATGACGTAATAGAACGCCTATCCCCCGATCCACCCCTGGATGCATTGACTTCGGCTCTCTTTGATACGAAAATGGACAAAATCCTTGAAGCCATTGCGGATACAAGACAAGACCTACGTCATAGAGTTGACACCATGGTAATTGGGGTGGGACTTCAAAGGGACAGTCAGAGAAAGCTTTCCACCCATGTTGTGCACATGTAGAGTGAACTCAGTGACTTCCGTCTGACATTGTCAGGCCTGGAGGAACAGGTTTAATCTCTCACTGCGAAGGTCCGGGAGGTGGAGAACAGAGTGGAGGATTCAGAAGGTCATTATTGAAGGAACAACCTTCATATTGTGTGTTTCTTGGAGGGCCAGAGGGTTCCGAACCTGCGTCGTTCATTAAAACATGGCTGGCGCAGGTGGCAGGTTCATTTGGCCTCTTCCCCCAATATGTAGTGGAACGGGCACATTAAGTACCAGTGAGGAGCGCTCCTCAGACCAGTGGTGGTCTGGCTCCTCAACTATAGGGACAGAGTCCATACTGCACTCGACGCATAGCGCAGAACCACTCATGTATGGAAACGCTCACACGTATTTAATCCCAGAATACACCCTAGAGGTGCAGCGCCGCAGAGCATCAGAGTGAAGAAGCACCTCTGACAGGCTGGTCTAAAATACTCGCTACTGATCCTGGCCATTCTTAAGGTAATGTTCAACAAAACAAGCTATTTCTTCACAGAACCAGGTGGCACCTGGTACTGGGTGGAACAGCGGCGGTATGGGACCTCGGCCTCTATATCCCCAACCCTGTGGCCTTGTCAGGATAAGATAAAACAATGTGGGAAGATCAAAATCCAACAAGCTAAATCCACCAGACTGCAGGGCGAGCCCGGCCTGGCTCTGGCTAGAGAGGAACAGATGTAGACACTCTGCTGCAACTTTGTTGTGGACTGACAGGCGCACACCGCCCTCCCAAGCCTGAAAGATATGCCCTCGTAGTCTGAATCGGACACGGGTGCCAGCGGGACTTTGTCCACGATCCTCCTGGATGTGACCCTCCAAACAGCGGGCACTTTACTGTAATTTGCACCTCCAGTACTGCTTCGGTGATAGAGACTACGATATACCCAACGAGGCCAGCACCGTCCGCTGGTCGCCATTGGTCATGTATTTAGAACACAGAATGCAACAATGATAATGCAGAAATGGGTAGAACAGTTCATCTAACACACACCATCATCGCAGATCTTCACCTGCTCCAGACTGTGTCCTCCACACTGAACCTCACATCCCTCATCCTACTCCTGGGCAGCCACCGTCTTTGCTGAAGAACACACAGGAGGACCCCATATTTGGGATTGCTTGTTTACAGTTTGGCAGCACTCGACCATTGACTGCTGTGGGTTGGGAGTTGGGGTTTATTGTTATTTTGTTTACAGAGGTCGTACATCAGACTTTGTCTCCTCTTTCTGCAATGCATGTCCCGCAGTCCACTACTCATGATGCCCGCCACACCGTGCACTTCCCCCCTTCCACATCTCATATTCTTTTTGACAGGTCCACTATTCAGGTTTAAAGTTTTGACATGGAATGTCCAAGGGCTGGGTTCAGCACGCAAGCAACATGCTGTACAACACTACATTAGGCTTAGGGGCACCCAGATGATGTTTCTACAGGAAACGCGTATAGCTGGAGGGGAGAATGACAAACTGCACTCATGAGGGGGGGGGTCAGTGTTATTGTACAACATATTCTTGCTTTGCCCGGGGGGCCTTTATCTGGATCCGTCCTGGAGTTCCTACCACAGCACTGCTGTAGAGGTTGACACGGAGGGGCGTTGTGTGCTGACAGAGAGACTGGTAGAAGATAGGCTTGTCCTGTTAGAAAGTATATATGCCCTCAATGTCTCACAATTAGCCTTATTTTACACATCTTTCGACTATCCTGACAAGGAGGGCACACTTTCCATGGATGTTTGGAGGTTACTTTAATAGTGTATTCAACCCACAACTAAATCGCTCACACGTCCCCCCGCGAACCTCCCCTCTTTTAACAAGTGCTGCTCATTTCACAGAATGGTTAGTGCATTGATCACTGCAGGATAGCTGACGCACGCTCCACCCAGATACTAGAGAATACTCCTTTTATTCATCCCCACTAGACTTACATGTGAGGGTTGACTACATATTCTGTCACTCTTACTTACACCTGCGGATCACTACAGCTGAATATTTAGGGAAAACCCACCCACTCTTGATACAGTTTGATTGGGGAGGAGTGCATCCACATGGCGTTTATAGCCCTTCATGCTGGAGGACCAAGTGTTCAGGGATACTACACTCAAATCTTTTAACACGTTACCTAACTGAGAACTGGGGCACTGTGCCTTCTCACACTGTTAAATGGGAAGCCTTAAAGGATATGCTACAGGTCCACTGTATCTGTACCATGGTTTGCGTGAGAATGTAGCTGCATAGGGAAATGACAAGTATGGAATCCACACTTAGAACTTCTAAAGTCACTGCTCTCATTGACCTGGAGCGACATTTTGCATTCCCCACGGCTTCAGAGGCTCGCGCCCGATTGGTGGAACAGCTGCATTGTCTAGATTTCAGGACATACCAAATTCGAATGCATGCAGAAGGGAACAAGTCAGGTAACTTACTGGCATGGCTCCTATGCAGTGCTCTCCGCAGGATGCCTATTACCATTATTAGGCACACTTCGACTCAGCTACTCAGTAACCAAGTAGACATATAAGAGGGATTCACCTCCCACCACCAAACCTTATATGATCCCCCTCCTGTCCACAGGACACAACATAGTTACGCTTTCCTTAGGGGACATCACATTGCCCATCATTGAGCCCCTGGCCAGGGAGGAACTCAACACCCCCATCATGATCAAGGAAATTCGGGGTGTGATTAGAGATGCGGCTTCCTGCAGGACCCCTGGGCTGGGTGTTTATCCTATAGCACTGGTTCATCCAGGCCGGAACGGCTTTATCCTTATTAGGTCCACCACCCTTAATAACCGGCATTTACACAAAGTGATGGAGACCACTCCTTCCCAGTTGCCATACACTACCTGCATGGTGTTAGATGTAGAAAAAGCATTTGACACCTTGGACTGGGAATACCTGTCAATGCTCCAGGTATATCGAGCCACCATCAGTGACTGATACGCCTTGTATGGAGACCTCAAGGCCAAGATGAAGATTGGAGTATGTATCCTCCATCCTTTTTTGTTGAGTTGAGGGACTCTCTGCCCTAGCATGGAGGCACTGGCTCAAAGGCCCCTGCAACAGGGTGAGGTTTGGCCCATACTACAAAATGGAGAAAGTCATGCAGCCTCACTGTATGCAGATGATGTTTTAATTTACATACTACACATCAGGGACATGATATCTGACATTACAGCTATACTCTCGGAATTCCATGCAGCTTCTGGCCTGGGCGTAAACTGGGCTAAGTCTTGTCTGGTTCTCATTACTGCCCAGCACAGCGCTTGCTTATAAGCACCCATTTGCTCCATTGAGAGTCCCACACACTCTGCTATTTAGAGATACACATTTATCACACCACCCAGAATCTCATAGATGGGAACCCAGGGCCTTAGCTAGGGGCATAGGTTGTGGGGGCCCGTAGGGGGCCTGGCCGCGTGAAGAAAACAACATAAAAGAAGTAAAGAAAGGGTTCTAAAGCAGCCTTGATTGGGGTCCCATGGATGGGGTCTTCAAAATGCAGGGACATTTTTAAGATCTACTGCGAAGCACTGCATTTTCTACTGTATATATCAATTGTGATCTTAATATCCTGAGGACATGACTTACAAAATTCGCAGACATTGTGACTAAATTTTAACACACATCTATTATTTGCAGTTGGACTTATAGATTTAGATATGTTTCTCCCCAGCAGATATTTGGGTAAATGCATGCAACTTGTTGCATTTTAAGCACATTTGTCAAATATGAATGGCATGCATCTTAAACAAAATGGTTGTATTATTGTGGTTTTGGGCTTTTTTATTCTCAGCTTGACCAACACACTGTTCTGGACAAATCACTTTTTTTTTATTCCAATTGCTTAAATTGTTAATATATACAAGTGGATAATACAAAATGTGAAAATAAGAGCTGAACATGGTATTGTCCAAATCACAATGCCCTCTTTCCTCTCCCACTCAAAACATTCTGGTCTCTGTATTCTGGCCTTCTCTTGACCCCCATCACGTGTACAAGACCTAATTTTTTTAGATGCACCAACTTTGTAAAAACATGTTCATTGCAAAGCCCTCTACTGCTTCCTGCAGTTATATCTGGGCTCCATCAAATATCTAAAAAAAAAACTCAATTTATTTGTCATCTCCCTCTGACATTCTTCGTCACCCCAGTGGAACTCACTGAACAGATACAGACTCACCCTCTCTCACTCAAACACTCTCTCTTGAGATTTACAAAATGGAATATATTTTGTCTCCAAACGTCTTGTTCGTTGGCCTGTTAAGACAGGCCAATAGCACTCTGGGCATACAGATGACCGAGTTGGTGTCACTGGATGGGTCTCGTGCTGTAACTCCATTAATCTGCGCAGTTTGTGCTGGCTATGCAGTCAAAAATGCATATTATGCAGCAAGGTCTTTAGTACGTGAACGGTATGCATGCTGCGGATTTATGGAAGTGTGTACAGCCTCTGGCAAATAAACTGTTTACAGCTTTCAGTATAAGTCCAGTATATTCAGGAGGTCTCTGATATATGCAAAGGGTGCACAGCTTCTGGCCTATAGACAGTATGCAGGGCTTTAATATTTATCAGTTGTGTGATAAATGTGTTGTTCGTGCCTCAGATCATTTCTGCATATTATACATATAGCAACTAACAGGTTATAGTGAGTTAACACTCACCCCGACATCTGTTGTGATCTGCTGATGACAAATTTGAATTTAGCAGTGCCAATTCAGCCTCCAATCTTTCCTAGGTCAAGCAAGTAACTACCAGTAACTTGGGTAACAGGATTACCTGTTAATTATAGTAAGTAACCTCTATAGCAATGGGGTATGAAACGCTATATAAGAGTAAGATATTATTAGTATTATCCATCAGATATGTGGGCACTATCAATATATCATAGGCATTCATATTGTTTTGTATCTAAGGTTTACATATCATAATTACTTCAGATGTCTGCATACTGTGCATAAATGTAAGACTGGTTCACTATACACAGACACGTATCTTACGTACAAGAATATGCTGGCATATTGTCTGAATATCCGAATCAGGATTCCAATATATACACATTCCATACACACATTAATCTGTAGGAAAAACGTATTAGAAATAACAGCAAGAAAAGGTTCTTCCCTAAAAAGAGGGAAGAAGTCCTTCGGGCAGAAATATTGGAACAAGTACTACATACATTCATTGTCTAGAAAGCACATTGAATTAGAGTCTGGATTTTGTTAACCTGATATTTCAGTTGCACCTTTTAAATGCTTGCCATTTGAATCTGCAGATGATTGTGTCACAATCTAATGCAGGCACCAACAGTAGGCATCTCTACCAATGTCTTCATGGCCGCTTACATCAAGTTGATCACTAGCAACCAATCTGCAACAGGCCATTCTTGGCAAACTCATCGACAAAAGGCTTGGACATCCTCTCTGGTTCTCATGCACAATACCAAAACTGTTTCCACTTAGGCAACACTATAATCCCAAACTCTGTCATTTTGTACAACAAATGGAAGAGGAGTGATAAGTTCAAATTCAAGGAAGACCGACTCAGTCTTCCAGCATTCAGAGGTCAGTAAGTTGAGTACTTAATTGTAAAGACCTCCTATTTACAGTGCTTAGAACCAGTGCTGTATGAATTGCTATCTAGAAACGAATTTTTAGTATTTATTATTGAGGGACAATATATGTCTAACACCGGGTTAAAAATGAAGTTACACATCACTACCCCTTTCAGGTAGGTTAATATATTTCCCCTCTTTGATATGGCCCCATGGATCCCCCACCTCTGTACAGACCTGGCACCTGATTCATATGCACAAGTATTGGGTTTTTATGCTGCTGCTGCCGCCACTGAGATGTTCTTCATTTGTTTTCATGAGGAACAGTTTTCAGAAACATTCAGTGTACCAATACCATTCAAAGGGCCTTTTAAGTTCAAAGCTAATAGGGTAAGGTTTTTGTAGAGAAAGCAGCAACATAATGTAGGATCCAATGTAGTCACCAATCAAATGACTATCCATCCAAAGGGATGCATGTTTTTTTGGGTCCCTATATCATACTCGACAACCTTCTTATTTTGGGTAAATACTGAAGTCTTACAACATATCATAGTGCCGCCTCCTTTAACTCTGCTTGATACTCATAGGTTACTGAG
Source organism: Pleurodeles waltl (assembly GCF_031143425.1). Taxonomy (NCBI): domain Eukaryota; kingdom Metazoa; phylum Chordata; class Amphibia; order Caudata; family Salamandridae; genus Pleurodeles; species Pleurodeles waltl. The sequence goes on from NC_090450.1 coordinate 870,152,613, forward strand.
CAGACAGTCCACCTAACTCAAGGTGTTCCATGGACAATGAAACGATGACCAGGCATGTAATGATGAACATTATCTCCTCCAGGAACACGAGGATCAACTTCAGAGTTGCAATTGGGGCACATATGCTTGCACATTAACTCACAAACATAGCAAATATCAGTCCGCTGTTTCCTGAAATGTTCAATGGCACAGGGCTATGTCGAGACGACACTGGCCTTGGCAGGTATATCTCAAAAGATCCTTCGACTGGGTCAGGGATTTACTTGCATGGTTGCTGAAAAGGTACACATATGGCTTTGCAAGTTTGTCAGGTCTTCATCAGAATATTTGAAGTTCCTTCAGTTGCCATTTTCTGGGGCTGCCATCGTCTGTAATATTTTAGAGATAGTCTTCATCTCTTTACTGAGGATGAAGTAGAGGATGCCATAGGATGATAGAAGTTTGCTCTCCTCTCAAATGACAGTGTTAATCAGGGTCGGTCTTTCTAACAGTTTTGTTCATATTATTCCTTTGATTGGCAATGGAGCAAAACGTGACCTTGTGACACCCGAGCTCACTTGTGTTATTTCGTTTCATTTCCGGCTGATGTTGATTTGCTTATTCCTGAGCATAATATTCATCTGAAAAAAGTGGTGATTTTACCACTTTTTTCAGATGAATATTATTTGGTTATGCACCACAACCATATTTTTGGACACTTGCGCTAAAACCATCCAGCTGTACCACATGTACAAACATGGATAGTGTGGTGGTTATGAAAATCCTTAAGCCAGCCCAGGTGGGAAAAAGGCGCAAAAGAAAGGGCCCATTTCCCACACACTAAAGCTAATTTTGTTATAATATAAATAAGGCCCAAGTATTAAGGTAACATTGCCTGGCAGTTCCATACTTTGTCGCACACTTGCAAGGTGCCCAAGTGCCTTTTAGATTGTGATGGAAAAGAACTGTGGAGTACCATGTACAACGGAGGGGAAAATCCTTGGTGTGTTCCAGTAAAGATGGGATAGCCCTGTGAAGTACACTGCATGACCAAATAGGATGATAGGTCCTTTGGCTACCTGGTATTGAGATAGGATACTGCCAAAGGGCACTCTAAATTGTGAGCAGCCAGATCAGTATGCTAATCCACATGGTGATGGAATAAAACTTTGGGCTACCAAGTGTAGTGACAGGCTACAACTGCTGGGTATTCCATCCGGTGCTAGGATACTGCAGTCCGTGTGACACTTATGATCTTTATTTAACTGAACATTAAGCTCTCAAATGAGAAACAAAAGAGCTTTGGGGTTCTCAATCTGGAAATAGGAAAATACTGTGTACAAAGTCTTTAAGCATTTTGTTCTGAGATAAGATATAGGCTTAGAGTGCTCTGCTTAAAATTCAGTTGAGACTTGGGCTATTCTATTGTTATAGGAAAGTGCCTTGGCATATTCTGCACTCATAATTGACACAGCCTTTGTGTACTTTGTATTGAGGTACGATTGAGACTCGGGGTACTCAGTATTTTCATAAATAGGTGCTTCAGGTACTCAGCATTAAGATGTATTGGGGGCTTGATGTATTACGTCTTTGAGTAAACACTTCAATATCCTTAGCCTCTGTGCACTTGACTGTAATGATGTCACAGATGGTGGCACTCAGAAGTAAGTGAGTCTGCAAGTAAGGCAATGCAATGTGACAAAACTTAGACAGATGAATAAGCTGAAACTGCCAAAGTCTTTTGGTTGCACAAGAGTTCCTGAAGATGGTTAGCTAAATTCAACCCATTACCTGTCTTCCTGATTACAGAAGCATACTTTGATATGTTCTAAGGACAAATCATGATTCAAAGTTTGAAAACTTTAAAGTTTGAAACTAAAAGTGAGAACACTTTACCTGAAAAGTAATGAAAACTGTGCAACTATGGTTTTAGTTGAAAGGATGTAGTTCAGTTTTTTCAAATATTTTTTCAATGGTGGTCAGTTGATGTCTGCACTCTACCATACAGTAAACCTTTCTGCTCTACTCAGATTGCTGCTGCTCATGAAGGGCACTCCCTGAATCTGTGGGTTTCAGAATTTCCCTTGTATTAGTCAATTCAGATGCTAATGGAAGTACCGTCTCCCCTTCTTCTCATCTGTTCTGATACTAACTTTCAAGAAAACCAAATATTACTGTTATAAAACTCCCCCTACAATCCACTCGACTTCCCAACCCATCCCTCACCCTGCTGCACCGCTATATGGCAGAAAAGCAAGTGTAGAAAAGAAAGGTAAGGTAGCCCCTCCATTGTGTTTGTTTGCTTTTGTTTGTTAAAAGTATCTGTGATTTTTTTTTTTTCTTATTCTAGTAATGCAATGAGGGGCAGACCTTTATGCCTAAAACTTGAGCAAACAGGGGTAAACAGAAAAGTGGCTTCTTCTGAATATATTTTAAACTGATTTAATTAGTTATGTAGTGCATTAGACATACACACTAAAGGGTATGTAGGCTATGCCAGCAAGCCGTGTAAAACATAACACTGCCACTATTAGTAAAAGAGTGTGTTTATGAGTACAGACAATAAGACATTGTGCTTTTCAATACAAATGTTTCCAAACAACAATGGAAGTGCTACATTGAGTAAACTATAGTGAAGGCACAGAACTCATTATTAGTTCATGTGGAAGATGACAACTGAGAACCAACAGACAACTTCAAGAGTTGTTTTGGGCATAATGCGTTTGGCTTAACACATATCAAAACGTGTTTGTTTTGAAAAAAGAATCTGCTTGTCTGATTGAATGATGAGAAAAAGTCAGCTCAAAACATTAATAGTTGTCGATACATATTTCAACCCCAACTGAACCATTAAGAGGGGCCTTCATCATGACTTGAGGCAGTGCCAATGGGCAGTAGCATCCCAGTTCAAATGAACGTGCATAGTTCAGGTTTGAATAGAATCATGAAGTGGGAGGAAAGATGACACAGAAGTGAAAGGTATCCACTAGTGTGTGTGGGGGGATGGAGAAACAGGATAAAGCATCCCTGTCAGCAAATGCCTGAAGCAGCAGGATGAACAGTCCATATTTCTTTATATTCTAACCCACTTTAACAATATATCAAATTCTTAATGTGAATTACCATTCTAACTTGTATCAAACTTGAAGTTTTTTCTTAACTTTTATGCTTGTAAACTAAAGGATTTTCAAATTTCAAATAAGATGTCTTTCAAGTTATTTGTTTTAAACTTTTGATCCCTCGGAGTTCTCTGCACTATGGATAGAGTTGCATGCTATTCTCCCCAAAGAATAAGACTTTGCACTTAATACTATAGACAGGCAGAGGTTACACCAGAGTACAAAAGTATAATAGAGTTGCACAACATAACGAAACACTGGCAAGGCAATTAGACATCATGATTATACTCTTTTTTCGTACCAGAAAGGCACACATTAGCAATCTTTTAAATTATCAAAAATGGCTGTGGCCTAGGGCACACTCAAGAGTAAGAACTGAAACTGAGTTGACCTTTCCCAAAATCATTAGCAAGCAAAAAATCAATGGCTACATGCAACAACAACAATAGATGACTTCCAGCCATGAGCACAACTGGACCGAATTGCATGTTACACCTTCAGCCAATCCTAGCCTTTAATCACTTTGCATTCAGAGGCTTGAAATGCCATCTATAGAATGGCAAAAAGTAAACTCCAGCTCCCAGAAATACTTTGGTTTTGGGCAAAAAGCCAGGACTGGCCGATGGTGCCGCTCATGACTTGGGCACCAGCAGTTAAGAACAAACATATCTTGGCACATCACCAAAATACGAGTGAAAGAAAGTTCAGCAACAGTGCTGCTGCTGTGTTCATAGCATGTCCTGGACTGTCACCCTCCACTCCACAGCAGACCTATCAAGTGGTAAGTATAGTACACCTCACAGACAGCTGCACCGTTAGCCTAAGCAAGGAGGAGACACTTCAATAACACAACATCAATTACATTCAGTTCTGCATCTGGGGTTTAAGTGCCAATGCCCATTTTCTGGTCTGGTATTGTATTGAGGACCTTGTAGTAGTACACTTTGTGTTGGGTTGACACCTACTTTCAACATAATACGATTATATCACTAAAATACTTTTTAAAAGGTGCTTTTGAAGGTAACAGTGGTTATACTTGCAGACGGATCTTCTGTAGAAGCCTTGTAGTCATATTTCAGTGGGCCAACAATGCATACCCAGAGATCACTGACATCAAAATCATGACCCTGCTAGATCTTAGACCTGGCAGTATTTAAATACTGACTTTGAAACAGAACCATTTCGTGCCATATACTCATGTCCTTAACTTTATAGGCAAAAATACTGATTGATTTTTCAATGACTGGAAAAACCCCTTAAGGTTATCCTTGTCAGAAAAGCAGTCTCTGTTTACATTTGACATTTTGTAATTCATGTTACAGCCCCCGAGTTCTTTCATTTTTCAGATGTTGTGTTTCATGTATAAGGTTTTTTTTTTATCAAGCGACATATAACTTTGGTATAGTGCATAGTGTGAGCTGAGTTGCCTCCAGTTTCCTGCTGAATTCAGGTTGTGGGCGGGTGTTTGACAGGGCATGATTTAGAGCTGTGCTGCTGAAGCTGAAGGCAGTGGAATTTCTCATGGTGGATGTCAGTACCTCATAAAGGTGCACAAACAATATTTGGCCTCTCAACAGAGCGCGCATAGCGATGGTCAGATATGTGCCAATTGTATTTGTGTTTCTATGGCAAAGTGTATGAAGGGGTGTTCAACTGTGGAAATATTGACAGCACCAAAGAAAACTAAACTACAGTCCTTACAGGTGAGTGGGTAGCTTATATTTGTGGGCGAGAGGGTGAAGTGCGGAAGATAAATGGAATTACAACCAGGAGAGTGCGGAATGGTGCTGAAAAAAAAGAGACTGCATGTTTGATATGTAGATGGAGGATTTCACATAGATGGAAGTAGAAAAGGGTGTTGGTGCTTAATAGAATGAGAGCCTGCAGAGGAAAGTACAAGGGCTCTGTGGCAAGTTTGTTTGTAGATCTCTGCTGCTCGGAACACAACACTCACATCCTAAAAAAGAATTGGTTAAAGGAAAAAAAGAAAAGCAATATTTAAGAGTCACGTAGATATGGGGCCCTCTGTCCTAAATTGATCCTTTGGGACATTCTTCCCCTCACGGTCCAGGGTAGAATTTCATTGTCTTAAATGTTCAAGCTTCCTGGGTTATTGTGTTTTTTTCACTATCGCCCAGTACACAATCCCCTGAAAAGTCTTTCACATGCTCTATGCCTCCCAGGGTAGTTTTATCTGGATTAAAGGTAGATGCTGTGTCACCATGCGTAGACCCTAAATTTCGACCATTATTACTTAGCTGCACAGCTTCAGTGCACATTGGCTTTTATGGCGCTTGCTGGAAGAGGCCTTACCTGAAAGTGCACAACGGATGGTACAAGAAGCATTTCCCCCCCAAGCAGCGGCCCCCCTTCATACCAATGACTTGATGCGTGTTGCCTATGATCCCTGCAGACGAAGTCAGCGACTCCTGCCTCCATCCCACAATATTTTTCTGAAATAAGGCTTTCCTCTATTAGCCCATTTCATACAATGTTTAGACAGGAGTGCCTTCACTTATGGGAGACAGCTGGTGTGTGCACACTTGGGGATCTGTTTGATGATGCAGCCCTCATACCCTTTGCATAACTGCAGGCTGACAGTGGCATCCCAGCTGGACATTTCCTAGCATATGGTCAACATCTAGCTGCTCTAGCACAAATATGGTACATCACTGACATGGAGCCAGATCCGAATCCGCTGGTGCATATGCTCCACGCAATTGGTAGTGGCCATCACTAAATCACATGGTTTACCCGGGCTCTCACATACACCACCGGAGATCCCCTAGTAACAACTCAGATGTTGGGGGCGAGATGTAGGTATGGAATTCAGAAATAAGGAATGGGAGAGACCGCTATTATATCCCAGGAAAGTATCGCGCATACTGCATAGTGCCATGCATCCCTCCATAAAATGTTTGGTTCTTCACCTGCATGCCCCCGATGCCAGATCCCTCATGCAGACCTGGCCCATATGTTCTGGAACTGCCCGGTGGTGCAACAGTTTTTGAATGGTATTGCTGGAGCAATAACAGAAGTGACAGAGCAGACCAGTGTATACCCTATTGAGGGCTCCTTGCTTGGCCTTTAAAAACACCCAAAGAGCGAAAAGGCATCTAATCGCTTTATCGATCTTGCCGTATTACTAGTCCGCAGAACTAGTGCCGTGCACTGGAAAGACCCGTCTCTTCCACGTATGCAATATTGGTGCACCGCGTTGCTGATGTGGGGCAAGGCAGAGTCAGTGACGCTCAGGCTAGAGAAGCGTGAGGTTTGCGCACGGTTCCCCTGGCAGCGGTCTGGGAGGTTCTACTGCAAGACCTCCATACTTCCAAAGAAGAGCTCTCCAGCTACGCTCATATTCCACCATATCTGTTACACGCCAGTAAGCTCCCTCAGTATAATAATATGGGAACTCCCTGGCTACCTTGGTCTTCAGGCGGAGGGACTGGACATCCATGATTATAACACTGTTGTAGTATCTAGTTTCCAACAAAGGGTTAGCGGTGTGGAAGGCTGCAAAGAAGGGGAATACCACCATCAACTACTGTGCATATATATTTTTCCTTTATGTTTTATCATTGTGTAGAAATATAGCTGATCTTTTTTTACTTCTATGTTTTGGTATGACTGTTCAAATATTGCACTGAACCGATAGCTCCGGACACAATTATAATGTTTATGCATGTATATGCCTTGAACGCACAGACTGTGTACCTGCTGTCTTTGGTCTGTGTACCTTGTCTAATAAAAACAAAAAAAATGGCTGAAAAAAATGGTTTCCATCTGAAAAATGTAGACAATTTTTGCTAAAGATCTGTGTTGTGCTTAATATAAGTTGTACAATACTAAAATACAGTATTGATCGCACTTATATGTATTTTACATATATGTATTTTACATACACTAAGGGTGCGCTGGCAATGAGATCAACGGAGTGAGGATACTTTTTCACTTGGCGGAGGCCATGTAGTGTTCTTTTTAATTATATAGCACAATGGGGTGTGGGCCAAGGTTATTTATACGCTGTTGAGAATTTTGCCAAAATCTGAGTGGGTCAGGAGTGGAAATCTGCTGATGTAGGCCAGACGTTTCTGAAATTTGTCTTATAATGGTGAGTACCCAACCCGTGAAAAAAACGAATCTGAACATTTTGCCTGGAAGTCGTATTGTCTTTAGGTTTGGCACAGAAATACTTTGAAACCTACCAACAATGTGTCTAGACATGGATCACATATAAAATAAAAGTCGTATGGCTCAAATAAACATAGATAATGGTAAGAAAATATGCTAAATTTGTGGAATCTGTGGTGTATCTTCGGAAAAGGACGAACTCTGTGCCGATTCACAAAGGTAAACTTACACTTTTGTGTAAAACTAACTGGATTTTAGGATTAACAAGCTACCTGTGGAGTTTTAGGACACCTCACTGCCTGTACTTGTTTCTACAGAGTTCTCCTCCCCGACTGTGGAGTCTCCGGGCGCGGAGAACTCCTCACGAATAAGTATAGGGTGTGGAGTAATACAACTCAGTACGTATTTTGTGAATACTAACAAGTAGTAAACTTTCACAAAAGTTTATGTTTACCTTTGTAAATCAGGCCCTGGAAGTACTCTTTGTAGGTTTCACAAAAACATGCGAACGCACATTTCGACATCCTGGCACATAAGATACATTGGGCCTCTTGGGGCCGAGTTAGCACCAGGGGCAGATATTTAGCTGAAGTGAATTCCAGGGTCTTCAGTAAAATGCAGAGTGCATCATACCTTGGTCTCAAAAAGAATAGAGCCATTTTCCTGCTCATACTGGTTGTTCCTTGCAGTTTCTCTCTTTCAAAGCAGGAATGCATTCTTCTAGATTTCGAATAGGAGGAAAGCGAATACAGTTTCACTCTTTTTGGAAATGTTCTAGTCTTTCAACCAATCCCTGGAAAGGCCACATGGGTATTTGGGGGAAGCGTGGAGGAATATGCAAAAAACCTACATTTATCTTAAATCATATTTTTACAGGTTTTTACACTTTTTTGGTGTTTGGGGAGGGGAAAAGAGTTAGAGATGCCAGTCTGTCTTTTAAAATAGATCACTCTAGCCGACTGTTATTGATGTAGGTGAAGACACAGCCTGAGGCCTATTCCCATGACTGTCCATTTTCTTCCCCTTTTATGTAATTAGGAAAATAGCCCCTCTTCATCCTTGGCTGTCTGTGTAAAAATATCAAGCAATAACCAGGGCTCAGATTTCCAGTGTTTTAAAAGCTCATGATTGGGAATGGGATGAGTAATACAGTCTTTGAAAGACCAGACCATCGACTGCACCCTCCTGACCTGATGCAGGCACACTGCACCAGGCACCTGTAATCAGCAGATCTACAAGTTTTCCTCATGCTTCCTCCCCTTACAAACACAACTCTTCACCTAATTGTCTTGTACGGCAAAGCTCCTCTCTGTCAAGTCAAAAACTCGATTTCATTCAGTGGTAAAAAAAATACATACAGAGTTGAAGTCCAGCCTCCCCCACAATCCTTTAGTATCACTCTAGCAGCTACATATTGAGACAAGTTATATGTCACATCCGCACCAGACCGCCTGGCATGCCACAGATTGCCTGTTCTCATTCCTTTCACTTCTTCCTTTCATTTCTTTGCGAACCACTTATATATTTTCATTATCTCACTATAAAGTGTCTTCACACATTTATGTTAGCATCTAACTGTACACTTTAGACCTTAGGATATGTACCCATTTTCATTAAGTTTGAAAACAGTTAAAAAAAGGTGGATTGAAAACATATCAAGCTTATGGTCTGATATGATTACCCTGTTTGTTAACCAGTATAATGCCCAAATGTGTGCATAAAATGTTTTTCCAACTGCGACTTTCCTGTGAATACTTTCATCTTTCAATGCGACACAATTATGTTACCATTCTTCGGTTATCACTCTTGTAGCCCACCCAGCCTGCTGCTCTCCACACCGCCCTTCACCAGCTGCCCTCCTTCACAGACTTGCTACGGAGGGCCAAGCAGACCCCCTGACTTGCACCAGCCTTTCAGTTGCTTCTTGTGCACCTACACACAGCCTCAGACCGTCCTTTCTTTAGGGCCCAGGACTATCACCAGCAAACCAGCTCACCATCAGCAGCCTGGTATTTTCACATTGCCACTGGGCTCTAAGGCATTCTCTCAGGCCACACACTTCTCTGTCTAGTGGGGGCTGCTGGACTACCACTCATCCAGTCTCCAGCTGTCCGTGCTGGCCTCAGCACTGTACCACCTAACACCACACTTCCTTTCCCAGGGACTCTGGGGAGACAGGTTCTTTTCAAGTGGAGCTCTGATGGCAAGTTTCCTATTTTCCAAGCACAGATCCCCCCCCACCCCTCATTGGCAAATACTGTTCATGCCCAGTGCCGGCCCCGTGTGCTTATAGAATAGAAAGCGTAATGAGGGTCTTACCTTGGTCTGGCTCCCAGGGTTCACGTTGCCGGCGGCCTGGCTCTCTGCTTCCCTCTGCACCCTGATCCTGGGCTGCTGATGACCGCGAAAGGAGGGAGGCCTGGGTCAGAGCTGACACTGGTGCAGCCCCGCAGCTTGCAGCAGTTCCACGCTGCCGACGTTTGGCTCGGTGCGCACTGCAGCCCAGTTATGGGCCACGCAGCGCAAGCGCAGACTGTTGGGTCTTGTGCTCTGTGGCCTATTGACTTTGCCAGTGCTTGTTAATTTCTTAAACTCATTAGTGGTTTCCACATTAACACATTTCTTTATTATATACCTGGTTGATCCCACCTGGTGACAGTAGACACGAAAAAGGTATAAGCAGCTCTTTGGTTTAACGTATCATCATTGAGTCCTAATGACTCTCACAATTTTAAGGTGCTCAGCACACCAGCTATTGTTTTCGGTTTCAGATAAGTAACACCTTACCCTGCGATCACGTTGTGCTTTATGGATGTTTTAACTCTTAGTAGGTAGGTGTTTGATATGACGGAAGGTCTGGGTCTTTTCTGGTAAACTTGTCAGATTTACACTGCATTGGAGTCGATAATACTGGTATTACTCTTAGTTATCCACCTCTGCAGCTTTCAGGAACATTATCCATAGTATTTTCAGTAATTGGCTCCTTGTAGGGGGCTCAGTGGTACCTCACTTGTCTTGTTCAAGCTTTTTTCAGATAGCACCAGTGCTTAATGTGTAAAAGAATGAGTCCAGGTGCCTAAACCTCTGATGAGAAGCCTGCGACTGGTGCTATTAAATGTCAGTGCGCTGTTAGACCTGACAGCCTAAGGGTGGTCACCCCTAACTTTTTGCCTTCCTCCCTCCACTTTTTAGATACTGTTTTTGCTGGTTTTAAGACTATGCACACTTTACCACTGCTAACCAGTGCTAAAGTGCATATGCGCTCTCCCTTTAAACATGGTAACATTGGATCATACCCAATTGGACTATTTAATTTACTTATAAGTCCCTAGTAGAGTGCACTATATGTGCCCAGGGCCTGTAGATTAAATGCTACCAGTGGGCCTGCAGCACTGATTGTGCCACCCACTTAAGTAGCCCTTTAACCTTGTCTCAGGCCTGCCATTGCAAGGCTTGTGTGTGCAGTTTCACTGCTAATTCGACTTGGCATTTAAAAGTACTTGCCAAGCCTAAAACTCCCCTTTTTCTACATATAAGACACCCCTAAGGTATGCCCTAGTTAACCCATAGGGCAGGGTGCTGTGTAGGCAAAAGGCAGGACATGTATCTGTGTAGTTTACATGTCCTGGTAGTGTAAAACCTATAAATTAGTTTTTAAACTGCTGTGAGTCCTGCTCCCTTCATAGGCTAACATTGGGGCTGCCCTCATACATTGTTTGAGTGGTAGCTGCTGATCTGAAAGGAGTAGGAATGTCATATTTAGTATGGCCAGAATGGTGATATAAAATCCTGCTGAATGGTGAAGTTGGATTTAATATCACTATTTTAGAGATGCCACTTTTAGAAAGTAAGTATTTCTCTGCACTTAAATCTTTCTGTGCCTTACAATCCACGTCTGGCTGGGTTTAGTTGACAGCTCCCTTGTGCATTTACTCAGACACACCCCAAACACAGGATACGTAGCCTCACTTGCATACATCTGCATTTTGAATGGGGCTGGGAGGGTGGAGGGCCTGACACTTGCATGTTAAAGGACAGTAGCCTGCCCTCACACAAAGGACTGCCACACCCCCTACTGGGACCCTGGCAGACAAGATTGAACTGAAAGGGGACCTTGTGCATTTCTAAGCCACTCTTTGATTTCTCCCCCACTTCAAAGGCACATTTGGGTATTTAAACAGGGCCTCTGCCCCTACCAACTCAGACACTTCCTGGAGAAGAAACGTGAACCAGAACCTGCATCCTGCCAAGAAGAACTGCCTGACTGCCCAAAGGACTCACCTGTCTGCTTTCTGTGAAGGACTGCTGCCTTGCTGTTGCCTTGCTGCTCTCTGGCTGAGGTGAAGAAGTGCTCTCCAAGGGCTTGTATAGAGCTTGCCTCGTGTTCCCTGAAGTCTCAGGACCAAAAAGACTTCATCTCTACAAGAAGGACTCCTTGTGCGGTGAAATTCGACGCACAGCCTGCCAGAAATGATGCACAGCCTGCACCGTAGTGAAACTTTCACGCACGCTGAACCGGAACGACGCAGCCCGACTTCGCAACGAGAAGATTGACGCAGCGCCAGCGTAGCAACCAGAAATTAGACGCACAGCCCACTGGATCGACACACAGTCAAGCCAGAAAGACGCAGCCTGACTTCCAGAGAGAAATCGACGCAGCGCCTGCCGTGCGGTAGAAAATTCAGCACAACGCCCACTGGATCAACGCAACTCCTGTGACTTCATCCTGCCAGCCCAGGAAATCCACGCATCATCCCTGGGTCGTCTGAAAACCCCGCAACCCGAAGAGGATCCACGACTGAACGCGGTAAATCAATGCACAGCCTTCCCTGTGTGAAAACTAAATGACGCATCGCTGTGTGCGGCCCAAGAAATCGACGCACACCCCTTTGTTTCCACGCATCTCCTCCTTGGCGGTTCTTTGTGGAGATTGTTTACGCGAACCAGGTACTTTGTGCTTGAAAGAGACTTTGTTTGCTTTTAAAAGACTTAAGACACTTTATATCACTTTTCAGTGATATCTCAACATTTACTTATTGCATTTTAATCGTTTTGACCCTCATCTTATCAGATAAATATATTTTTCTAAACACTGTGTGGTGTATTGTTTTGGTGCTATATGGTGTTATTGTACGATTTATTGCACAAATACTTTACACATTGCCTTCTAAGTTAAGCCTGACTGCTCAGTGCCAAGCTACCAGAGGGTGGGCACAAGATAATTTGGATTGTGTGTGACTTACCCTGACTAGAGTGAGGGTCCTTGCTTGGACAGGGGGTAACCTGACCGCCAACCAAAGACCCCATTTCTAACATGCGCCAAATACTGAGGCAGAGTTGTCTTAAAACCACCTCAGTCCTATTCATTCCACTACCAGACACATCCTGCCCCCTTATCTCAATATTGTAGGTTCCTGCTTTCTTCTTTCGTAAAGTTTTTACTTCTTTCTCTTCTTCCTTTTTTATGCTTTGTGTTTGTTTTTCTCTCTTGCTCTCAGAAAATGTCTGCTGTGGAAAAATAGGTACTGGCCCTCAAAAATATGCTGGTGCCCCCCCACTGATAACCACCAGTTCAAATTAAGCACTGGATAACACCAGGTTTAGTTTCTTCCTTCATAGTTGTTATAAAGCGTTATGGAGTGCCTTGTAGATTTTTTCCTTTTTATTATCATGTTTAACATTTATGTGAAATCTTTGCTACTGTATTAGGTGAAATGAGCACAGACAGACAACTAACCCTCTTCTTATTTGTGAAAAAGGCTGCTTTATTAAAACTGGTGTGCATCACAATAAAATCCTGGGCATACTGCCTTACAAAATTACATACCTCACTAGACATTGAATAACCCCCTAACATCTATCTCCCCACGCCTAAAGTTCCACCTCCCCTATAACCTTGCAAAACCATACATCATGATCTACTGACTTCTGATAATCAAAGCACTTGAACTCCCCCTGCTTAACATTAAAGATGTGAACATGACTACATATAACTTCTTGTGATATAACCTTAAGTCCTGCTCTCTTTTTGTTTTGAACTTGTTGTGGTCCTCTCTTAGAGCCTGGTTCCCTCCTGTCAAGTACAATAACCTTCTTTAAAGCCCTGCAAACTTTATGGCCACCCACCACCAGAAAAATGCATCAGTATTTTTTTCTGTCCTTGCCAACCCCCTATTTCTACAATCCAGACTTAACCCGTAACGTATGTGCTAAGAATTCCTTAATCTCCAGTTGGTATAGCCTCATACGGAACCTGGACAAATGCACTCCGTAACTACAAAAGAGCCCCACAGTCTCATAACACAAATTTGGGTAAGCTATACAACTGATAGCTATGTCCCCTGCAAAATCGCCTCACCTCCCTATTTATTTTTTGTTGAGTCCTATCTATAGCCACTGGCTTAAAAGCACCTCTCCATTCTCTCCAGGGTACAAATTATGTCCGGACCAAAAAAAAGAGAAGCACTGTTCCTTAACCTCCCTTAAGTCCCGCTTCATGACATGTAGCAATGACAAACCTTTTTCCTGCACTAAGTCATTTTCACCTAGGTGAATCAGTAATATGTCCGGGCACAATGATCTCCGTTTCATCTTATTCTTTGTCAAAAAGAGTTCCCTCCATTTCATGACCCCTTTACCATGCCAGAACACCACACAAATGTACTGTCCAGCCTCAAGTTGGCAGCTTAGCTGCCCATTTGATGAATGAATGTCCTATAATCCACACATTAAGCTTGGAGTACAATAGGTCTGGCACCGAACCTGCAAGAAAAAAGGGGGTTAGCATTAAACCATGAATTATATCCTCTCTATCTCCGCACTTGCCTGCCTGACATGTCTCTGAAAACAATCTTAAGACAACCTCCCCAACTCCTTGATACCCTCCTGTGACCTCCCTCTCTGACCTGTCTATGCAGCCACCCCAGTCCTAAAAGAGTGGGTGCCATACTCCTTCCCTGATAGTTACTGGCCTGCCATTCATATGTACAGAAATCAGTCCACTCACTCATAAGACAAACCCCTTAAGTCTTTTTCCCAACTCCAAAGGTCAAATCTCCCCCTTGTTTTTTGCAGGGAGCAACACAGTTGATCCTCAAGACCCCTGGTCTGTTTTGGAAGTACGTAAAAAGATTAATACTCCTTGAGGCTTCAGCGAAACATTCTCCCACAACAACCCTTTTCCCTGTTTAGACTCTATTAACTCTAAAAGTTCCAAAAAACACCCATGCCATTAGTGTAGAGCATAGCACCATCTCAGGAGGGGAATGATAAACTTTTAGTAATGATATTACCACTCTCCATAATAATCCCAGTATCAAAGGCTTCCTTGAGGATCTCCCTTGTTCGCTGGCCCAACCTTCCAATATACGTGCCCCTAACTCTCCTGCAGGTGGCGTATAACCAAATAAGAGGTTGCCCAGAAAAGCCACACCTGCTTGCTTGCCCGCTATTGTCAGTCGTTAAAGACCCCTGTCTGTGATTCCCAATATAAAGTGCACAGCATCCTCCACCCTTTCCCAGTCTGAACTTCTCTTTTGTGCCCCTGAATTGTTGAAATCCACCCAGGCCTGTTCGTATGACCTCCTTGTTGACCCTGCCAAAGACCTAACCGCCAGCTGCAGCATCCTTTCTCTCCTGTTGTCCAAAACCGTTATGACAGGTGGGTCTGTCGCCATTTAGCCTCCATGGCATACCTATGGAACCCCTCCCACTGTGAATGGGACAAAGCATCTGCAAGGCCATTGTCCACACTGGGTACATGTCCATCCTTAAATAATATGTCATGCCGCAAACATGCCAAGACATATAATCTTAGTAGCTTAATTACCTGTGGATCTCTCTCAGACTTTGATGACCTACACCTTTGCCTCGTTATCAACTTGAAATAGTACCTTCTTATGTTGTAACAAATGACTCCACAGATGCAACGCCACCACCAAAGGGAAAAGTTCCAAAAATACAATGCTACAGCCCCCTCCTTTTCTCTCTTGGGGCCATTCCTTAGCACACCACTTCCCTTGCCAGTATATACCGAAACCTATCACCCCCGACGCATCAGGAAAAACTTGCATCTCCCCCTCCATCTCCACAGCGGTATGTATAGGAATACCATTTAAAGATTCCAAAAATACACACCACATTCGCAAATCCTCCTTCACACCAACGGATAATCTTAAATAATGATGAGGCAATGAAAGACCTGACAATGCTAAGCTCAAACGTCTACAAAAGGTCATCTCAGTCTTCACTATTTCACAAGCGAAATTCAGATGACCCAAAAGCACTTGTACCTCCCTGACCATCACCTTAAGCTTTGCCATCATGGCATCCAATAGCACTTGCATTGCCGCTTTCGTCTCCACTGGCAGACAAGCATCAATTTTTTGTGAGTTGAGCTCAATACCTTGGATTGAAATAGATGTACTTGGACCTACTTTTTTTAACGGAGCCAAAGGCACCCCCAAGTCTTTCATGAGCTCCAGAAAACTTACCGGTAACTCCTGGCAGTCCACGGAACCCGAGGTTGTGACAAAGATAAAGTCATCTAAGTAATGTGTCACCTGTGCACCGTGTGAATAACCATTGAAGAAATGAGGTGAAGCACGTGAAAGGCCATATGAAATGCAGCAACCCATTGGCAAAGCCTTATTGACATACCATTGTCCTGGCTCCTTCTTTGGGACCACCCCGATTGGGGATACAATCAATTTATCCATAGGCCAGTCATGAAACTGTCCTGCCATCTTCCCCTCCTTAACTTCTTTTGTAAGATTTTCCCTCACTACCTGTGTATGTGCTTTGGCTGATTTTAAATTCTCAGCCCAATGCCTCGCCTTTGGCCCCTCGTAGCCTAGTCTGAAGCTTTGAGTGAAACCCTCGGACAAGAGCGTGACATCACCCTCTTTAGGGCATAGCTTAGCCAAGTCAATAATCTGTCCACTTTAACCAGCTCTTGAGGCTTTTCCTCCAGCCCCTTGTCTTCCCCTGCCCGCCCTTTAACCGGTTTTTGATGCCAGCCCTGACTCCCTGATTGCTGCGGCCCTGCACCAGCATTGTACCCCGGTGGGATAGGCCTGAAAGGGCTGGTATTCATTTGGTAGGCTGCTAGCCATGAAGATTGTCTTGTCAATTTTTGCTGGGTCCAGGGTCTGCTACCATAGATCAGTGTCTATTTCCCCTTATTTTGCCTCTGGTTCCACTGCCATGCACGCTCTGAACTCATCATCATATTCTGCCTGAGGGCTACAGCTGAAGCAGAGCTGAGCCTTCTTTATCACATCTATGTACTTGAATAAGGCCACTTTTCTCTCCAGATACTTTTCACAGAGTACGCTTGCATAGATGATGAAAGCAGACGTCCAATTCTCAATAGTTACTGGCACCTGTGGGCGTTTTGCAAGCCTACATTCCTCCTCCTTCGACCCCTCTTTAGCCCTCAATTCCCTGTGAAACATCTTCAATATTTCAGTGTACTTCCCTTTCCATAGTCTATCCTTTGTGGCTAACATCAAATGAGCTCCCAAGGGCTTAGTCACCCCTATGTATTCTTTACTTTCCTTACTATCTGCTCCAGCCTTACCTTTGTCCTCTTCACTCACCTTCTCATTTCCTCCTGCCTCCTTTGACTACCCCCATGAAGATCCCCTTCCCTCCTCGGTGCAATGCTTTCCCTCGTCTTTCCGTATCAGGTTAACCTCTTCTGTACCGATCTTACTTTCTGTCCCCACCACAGTATCTTTAACATACCTGCCTTTTACAAGGTGTAATTTGTCTATGCTGTTACCGCAGCCTGTGTCGACCCCCTGCGAAACCAAATTAGAACCCATGTACTCCTGTGTGTATGCTTACCTGGCGTTAAGTTTGGCGCCCACACCAAAGCTTGCCGCCTTGCCAGTGTTTGCAATGACATCTGCGCCTTGCTCCCATGCTGAGGCTCCAGTTTCCCCCGCAAGATATTACTACAAGAACCATTAGCTGTCCCTCCTCCCACACCCTGCTCCTCAAAGGTGACCCCCACCCAGCAGCCCTTCAACTTTCACAATCTCCCCCTCCTCTGGACTGTCTTTGTTGTAATCCAGTTCCATGTCCTCCAACCAGCACTCCAGGGCTGACCTCTTATTACCCGCCATCCGTTGTGGCACTCCACAGTGCCTCCCTCAGAGTCCCTTAGACATGTTTTCTGCCTGCTTATACCCACCACACCATGTGGCGCCTCATACCCCACCAGAAGGGTTACCAACTGACTAAGCTAGAGGGGCTGTACCATACCCACTCGAGCCCCCATTGTGCGCTGTCCTTGTGGTTTCTGCAGAATGTGTTCTGTGCCGACCGCTTGTCCCCACCAGTGAGGATGGTCCCAATCTACGTGGGGTGCTTACTGCAGTTTCCCACAATGGTACCCGGTTGGCTGTCCCATACCATGACTCTTCTCCCGGGGGTAGGTGAGCCGCCCACTGCTCTCCCGAGGAAGTGACTCCCTCAGTGCAGTGGACCTGCAAAGGTGTAGGTGAGACTGGTTTGCAGCACCCCTTGTCCCCCTAAAATCCTGTTTACCATCTCCTTCAAGACCCACTTGTTTGAACTGTCTGGAAGCCCTGGACTCTTTCTTATGAGACTACACCTGCTTTGCCCGGAATCTCACACCCCTGGCAAGAGGTAGAACATCCTCCTCATCACTCCACGCTAGGTTGCTGATGTGAGACGCCATGAGAATACATGACATCTCCTTCGCACCTTGATACCCTTGCACTACCATCAGTAGTGGACCCCTGACTCCCAATAGCCCCCTGTTGTTGCCCATGCTGTCCTTCCTACAAAAAAACACACCTGACATTTGGTCCCACATTGCCCGGGGATCCCTGTCCAACCACCCCCACTCACCCAGGGATATGCACATCTCCTGGCCCCCAAAGTGGTTAGGTTTCCTCCAAAAGAATTGCCCAGGGGCTTCCACCCCTGCCCTTTCATGCTTCCATGGTTCCTCCCTAAAGGAGTGGGGCACCACTGACCCCCACCTGCCTGAGGCCTCCTCTTCTGCCATCACGTAGGAAGCTGGCTCTCTATATGGTGTACTAAAAAGTAGTACACTGTGCAGAGAGTCCATTTAATCCCCAGTTGGTTTACAGAGGCAAAAGTAGAAAGGACTAATGCTCTATTTTGTGGTAGTGTGGTCGTACAGGCTTATCAAAGGGTAGTGCTAAGCATTTGTTTTACTCACAGAGGCAATAAATGAGACACACACTCAAAAAATTTATCTGAGGTCAATTTAGAAAAATAACACTTCTTTTTATACAAGTTTCAAACCCAAGAACTTTGTAATCAGGTAAGTAGACTTTTAAGCATAAATACTTTGCAGTTTCCGAAATCAGCACTTAGAGTTCTTCAGTGTTCACCTATGGAGGAAAACAATGTTCAGCAAACACAGGGTTTGACAACCACTTACGAGGCCAATCTCATGGAGTTAAGGTAAATACTGGGCACTGAACAGAACCAAACCAGCAGGTTACTCCGGGCAACACTGGGTCAGCCGGGTGCAGGGGTGCAGTAAGGCATCGGCTGCCCAATGATTTTCTATGGGCGTTTTATCCTAGTGAAGACACCTGCAGGCTCTGGCTAGGAAATCAGTCGGGGATAATAATCAGGTAGGTGATAGGTTTGGGGTGCTTGGGGGCTTTGTCCGGGAGCACTTGCGGTCAGTGGGTCGTGCGTGTTGAGGCTGCAGGCGTCATCGGGGATCCAGGGTGGACTTGAGCTCAGAGCAGCTGGGGGACTTTGTAGGCACCAGTGACCCACCTCAGACGGGGTCAGAGGGACGGGTGCAGTGGTTGCTGGAGGTGTTAGATTTTCTCTCACCACAAGATTGCGGGAGAGGGGGCCTGCGTGCAGAGGCTGCAGGGGTCTTGGGTGAGTCCAAGATGGGTAAGACCACACTGGACTCAGTCTGTGGGCAGCTGTGGAACTATGTTGACACCGTTGGTTGGCTTCACCTTGGGTCGTGAACTTCGGGTACAGTGGTCACTTCAGGTGTCAGGTCTTTGGGGGTTTCAGCAGTTGCAGAGTCCTTTTCTTGAAGTTTTTGTTGCAGAGCAGGTCCGCTGCTCAGGGGAGACTTGAGTCTTTATAGAAGGCAGGATGAGTCTGCTTTTTGGGTAAACTCCTTTGAGGTCAGCGGGCAGTCCGGCGTGGCCAGCTCCTTCTTTTCCTCTTCTGCAGGTGCAAATCTTCTTTGTCCTTGTTTTCTGAGGTTGTGAGTGTAGGAAAGTGCCATCTTGCCTGGCATGTTACCCCCATATTTCACTGTATGTATGTTGTTTTAGCCCTTGTGTCACTGGGATCCTGCCAGGCAGGACCCCAGTGCTCATAGTATGTGCCATGTATGTGTTCCCTGTGTGGTGCCTAACTGTATCACTGAGGCTCTGCTAACCAGAACCTCAGTGTTTATGCTCTCTCTGCTTTCCAAATTTGTCACTGCAGGCTAGTGACTAAATTTACCAATTCTCATTGGCACACTGGTACACCCATATAATTCCTTTGTATATGGTACTGAGGTACCCAGGGTATTGGGGTTCCAGGAGATCCCTATGGGCTGCAGCATTTCTTTTGCCACCCATAGGGAGCTCAGACAATTCTTACACAGGCCTGCCACTGCAGCCGGCGTGAAATAACATCCACGTTATTTCACAGCCATTTTTCACTTCACATAAGTAACTTATAAGTCACCTATATGGCTAACCTTCACCTGGTGAAGGTTAGGTGCCAAGTTACATAGTGTGTGGGCACCCTGGCACTAGCCAAGGTGCCCCCACACCGTTCAGGACAAATTCCCCGGACTTTGTGAGTGCGGGGACACCATTACACGCGTGCACTATACATAGGTCACTACCTATGTATAGCGTCACAATGGTAACTCCAAACATGGCCATGTAACATGTCTAAGATTATGGAATTGTCACCCCAATACCATTCTGGTATTAGGGGGACAATTCCATGATCCCCCGGGTCTCTAGCACAGAACCCGGGTACTGCCAAACTGCCTTTCCGGGGTTTCCACTGCAGCTGCTGCTGCTGCCAACCCCTCAGACAGGATTCTGCCCTCCTGGGGTCCATGCAGTCCTGGCCCAGGAAGGCAGAACAAATGATTTCCTCTGAGAGGGTGTTACACCCTCTCCCTTTGGAAATAGGTGTGAAGGGCTGGGGAGGAGTAGCCTCCCCCAGCCTCTGGAAATGCTTTGATGGGCACAGATGGTGCCCATCTGTGCATAAGCCAGTCTATACCGATTCAGGGATCCCCCAGCCCTGCTCTGGCACGAAACTGGACAAAGGAAAGGGGAGTGACTACCAGCAACATTGTAGCGCCTCATCCTGCCGGCTTTCTCGACTGTTTCCTGGTGGTGCATGCTCTGGGGGTCGCCTGCCTTCACCCTGCACCAGAAGCCAAAAAGAAATCTCCTGTGGGTCGACGGAATCTTCCCCCTGCTAACGCAGGCACCAAAAGACTGCAACACCGGTCCTCTGGGGCCCCTCTCATCCTGACAAGCGTGGTCCCTGGAACACAGGAACTCTATCCAAGTGACTCCCACAGTCCAGTCATCCTTCAATCCAAGTTTGGTGGAGGTAAGTCCTTGCCTCCCCATGCTAGACTGCAAACCTGTGTACTGCGTGATTTACAGCTGCTCCGGCTTCTGTGCACTCTTCCAGGATTTCCTTCGTGCACAGCCTAGCCTGGGTCCCCAGCACTCCGTCCTGCAGTGCTCAACCCACTGAGTTGGCCTCCGACATCGTGGGACCCTCTTTTGTAACTCTGCATGGACTCCGGTTCACATATCTTCCAAGTGCCTGTTTAGGTACTTCTGTGGGTGCTGCCTGCTTCAAGTTGCTGAGCACCCCCTCTGTCTCCTCCTCCAAGGGGCGACATCCTGGTCCTTCCTGGTCCTCAGCAGCACCCAAAAACCTCTACCGCGACCCTTGCTGCTAGCAAGGCTTGTTTGCGGTATTTCTGCGTGGGAACACTTCTGCAACCTTCATCGCGACGTGGGACATCTTCCATCCAAAGGAGAAGTTCCTAGTCCTCTTCGTTCTTGCAGAATTCCAAGCTTCTTCCATCCGGAGGCAGCTTCCTTGCACCTTCATCCGGGGTTTTCTGTGCTCCTGCGTCAGGTCCAGGAATCCGTTTTCAGTGCACTGCTGGTGTTTGTTGTTCTTGCAGAATCCCCCTATCACGACTGTTGTGCTCTTTTGGGGTGGTAGGTGTACTTTACTCCTACTTTTCAGGGTCTTGGGGTGGGGTATCTTGGACACCCTGACTGTTTTCTTACAGTCCCAGCGACCCTCTACAAGCTCCCATAGGTCTGGGGTCCATTCATGATTCGCATTCCACTTTTGGAGTATATGGTTTGTGTTGCCCCTAAACCTATGTCTGCCTTTTGCAATCTATTGTAATTCTACACTGTTTGCATTACTTTTCTGACTCTTACTTACCTGTTTTGGGTTTGTGTACACATAACTTGTGTATATTACTTACCTTCTTACCGAGGGTACTCACTGAGATACTTGTGGCACATTGTCATAAAAATAAAGTACCTTTATTTTTAGTAACTCTGTGTATTGTGTTTTCTTATGATATTGTGCATATAATATAAGTGGTATAGTAGGAGCTTTGCATGTCTCCTAGTTCAGCCTAAGCTGCTTTGCCATAGCTACCTTCTATCAGACACTTACTGTGTCTGAGAATTGACAAAGATATAGCAGTGGCATATCTGCTCATGCCAATATGCCTTCACATGTAATATAATGCACCCTGCCTTCGGGCTGGAAGGCCTGCTAGAGGGGTGACTTACATATATTACATGCAGTGTTAAGGGACATGGCACACAGACTGTGTGCCATGATGTTTTTTCAATTTTGGGAGCACCTTGTCACGCAGCCTGCAATAGCAGTCTGCATAAGGTTAGTGTTCCAGGAGCAAGAACCCTCATGCATCACAATGGATGACTGGCATCATCATTGGGAAAGCTCCTCATCAGGATGGTGCTGCAATGCCTGACGGGCTCCCCCGACGGGGTGCTCTTAACCAGAATGCTCAGATAGTAGCAAAAATGAAAACAATAAATAAATTAGTTTTCAAATGGGTACCTATTCTTTGGCACCCAAGTATTAATGGAGAGAGAGGGAAATTTTTTTTAATTAAAATTGGTTCACCATCACAAACCATGAGTCATTATTTTAATCAGCAATTGATATGATGGGGACCAAGATTAAAAACACAAAAGAGGAGTACTGGGTGAATATAATGTTCACCTACTCACACTATATGAAGGAGGAGAAAACCAATTATGGAACCTCACTCTACTTAGTCTACATGTTTCGCGTCTGGGTGGTCCAGCCGGATCCAGTGACGCTTCATCAGGACAAAAACTTCTCCAGAGTGAGGTTCCATAATTGGTTTTCTCCTCCTTCATATATTCACTTCAGTCGAAGTTGCATCTAAGAAACAGGCACAAAATGTGTGTGTGTGGGGGGGTGGGGGTAACTGCAACCAGAACCCATCTTCCTACACATCTCTTTGTTCCTCTTGTAAGCTATGGGACCTGGTGTTTCAGAAATACTGTTGCCTGGAGGATCATCTCCCCGCTGCCCTTCCACCCTTCCCCCCCCATTGACTGACGTTGTCTATCGCCTTGGATAGAGAGAAGGCCCAGGACCCTCCCTCCCCCTCATCTCCCTCAGCTCCTACCCCGCCCCTCCCATATTCCCCTTGTCCTCATCATCCTTCGCCTCCCATGCCGCTTATGTCCCACGGCCCAGACCGCAGCCGACCTCTCGCCCCTACCTGAGACACTGTCAAAGCTCCAGCATGGGTCTGAGGTGGAGAGCACCTGCTACACTTCTGGAAGCGTGCCTCGCTGGGCAAGTAGGTGCACCCACTACCAGGTCCATGCGGCTGGCTTCGGCCAATACCTGCAGGGCCTCCTGCACTTTGAAGTCTGCGTTGGACATGGTAAGTGCACTCCGCGGAAGCAATGCAGCCGAAATCACTAAATGCTGACTAAGATCACGCAAAAGGGGGGAAACTACTGAAAACTTACAGCACAGTGCCTACGTAGCGAGGGGCTGCCACGGGAGTGTGCTCACCATAAAATAGAGACCAGCACTCTTAAATGGCCGCTTAAATACCCATGCACTACATCCTTTAACAGATGTAGCCTAAAAGTAGCCCAGTCTTCTAGACTGCACTACCTTCCCCCAACAATTCCCCCCCCCACCTGAACAGACCGACCTCTCGGTCGGCTGTTCCCCAGAACCTTATTCGCTAATTCAGATCACATTTTTATTATAGCTGATGTATGGTATTTTAATGCTTATCACTACCTTCATACGGTCTCTTAGCACTGGTCTTAAATAATCAGCTAGCCAATAAACTGTATATTAATTTCTGTTTAGCAGATTATGACAATGTCGTACATATGGGGATGCCGAGTGGAAATGCAGCTCTAGTGGAAAGCGGCAGCTCCTCTGTTTTGACGTCAGAAGGTCAGCCACATTTTGAAAGCACGCGGTTTCCCTCATTGGCTCCCTGTGCAGCAGGGAAACCTAAGGCCTATGTCTGGCCCATCTGCCTTTTTATCATACTCTTTCTCCATCGAAACTAGCAAACCTGGGACCTTACCTCACATAGCGTTTTTTATAGTCTATCAAGAGCTTTCTCATTTAAGGCCATCCTTTTAAGAACAAACATAATTTGGTTCATGATAGACCTTCGTGGCCCTCTTCTTTCTGTCTGGTCTATTTTAAACCACTCAGCGTTCTGGAAGGTAGTAGGCCCAGCCCTTTCTGGGTCTTTTGACACTAGCCTACGTGCTTGCTTTCTCAGGTGTGAGTGCCTCTGGCAAATATACAATCTGTGTGGAGAGTAAGTACTTTTCCTTTACAGCTCTCTACTCTTCCCTACGTCAGTTCCGCCTCGTGGCATTTAAAAGACACAGAGAGGATTTAGTTAAAAAGTGCTAGTATTTCACCGTTATTTGTCTTGGTGCTGCACGTGTGTCCATGAAACAAAATAATGTAAAACGAAAGTTTCATATCTGTATTATTAATTTTACGTGTTTCTTGCTCATAGTCTGCAGAACTTTAGCGCACCTACATCCTCTACAATGCCGAGTATCCAGTTTTCAAGTATTCCGTTGCGCAAGAGCAGTGCTTCTGAGGAAGTGCAGCTGCGTGACAGCGACGAGAGACAGACGTGCATCACGTGGTTCACCACAGCAGAAAACAGTCTGGGTTTGAGCAACCTAGTTTCATTTTTAGAGAAGCAGCCTCTCGCCTCCGGTTTCGGTGTGGTGAAAACATGCGTATCATTCTACAGATGTATTAACTCGCTTCCAAGCAGAAGGCAAATCAAGTTAAATGGAATGAGATGTGGAAGTTTAACTTTTATTTTTTGTCAACAAACGCGAGGTCCCCCTTTCGCCATTATTCAGAATTTAAGTTGCTCATTTCGTTTTGCAGTGGTCATCAACCTTTTGACTTCTGTGGACGCCCGCTTTATCATTACTGGAATTCGGGGCCCCCACGTAATCATTGGGCTCAGGGAACCCCCACTAAGTCATTACTGAAAGCTGGGGACCTAATCTGTTAATATTATGTAATTTTCTAAGCAGTCTCGCCCCCCCTGAGAATTCTTTACGGACCCCCAGGGGTCCCCGGACCACAGGTTGGGAGCCACTGGTTTAGAGGGCAGTGTCAGGCACCGCCAGAGGTGTCTGCACTTACGAAGTCTGCTCAGTAGGACGCAAAATCGAAAATCAAGACGGACTTCACCATTTTCGATGCTAAATTACTCCTTTACTATCTTTATGTAGTTGCTTTTTCGTTTTTGTCTTTCCACGAATCGACCTGAATTCCAGATGGTTGTTGGTACCATTTTTTCCAAAATTATATTTCAAGCCCTTTAAATTTCTTTGTAAATGATAACATCCCGTATTTTTGACGTCTTAACAAATATGTGCATTATTTTATTTTTTCCCCAACACCCTTCGTGTTTGTAGATTGTGCACTGGTTTGTAATTTATTATGACCCTTCTGCGGCCTTTGGTGGCGTATTCAGATATTCGGTATGCTTATGATAATGCGCCCATTACAGGATATGTCATTCGCACTACAAAACGGTGTCCAAACTTAATGAAATATAAACAAAAACATGGTGAGATCAGGTTGGAGCGACCTGGCTTGTAAAGGGGACCTAAAAATGCAAGATTATGTAGCCTGTGCTTACATTGTGCAGGTCTCTACACGTGCTGGTCGCGGGCACCCATTTATAGGCCTGGCCTCTGTCTCACCAGACCCGATTTTCCACAGAATTCTTACATAATATATACACATAAAAAGACCTTGTGGTCAGTGGGCTTCAGCCATTTGTTAGTTCTCATTCAGATTTTGTTTCCGTTCTCTAAGCATGCGGTCTGGGCAGTGAGTCAGCCCACTATACCTAGTGGCTCCTTTCACTTTGAGTGACTGCGCAAAGCCTATGCACATTATTCACACGCATGTAAAAATAGTTGCTTTTTTTCAGTGTCAACGCTAGTTCAAAGTGGGCTCTTGTTTGTATTATGTTAGTTATTATGTTGCCATAAATATTAACTATTTATTTTATATGCTTTTTGGGTGCTGTTAGAAATGGGGTCTTTGGTTGACAGTCAGGTTACCCCCTGTTCAAGCAAGGACCCTCACTCTAGTCGGGATAAAAGGGAATCACCCTCAGCTAACCCCTGCTTACCCCCTTGGTAGCTTGGCAGAGCAGTAGGCTTAACTTCAGAGTGCTAGGTGTAAAGTATTTATACCAACACACACAGTATCTTAATGAAAACACTACAAAATGACACAGCACCAGTTTAGAACAATAGGAAATATTTATCTAAACAAAACAAGACCAAAACGACAAAAATCCACAATACACAAGTCTAGTTATCAATAAAAATGCAAAAAGAGTCTTTAAGTAGTTTTAAACACACACTAGCGCTTCTAGAGTGAAAATGTACCTGGTGTGCGTCAAAAATAACCCCGCACGGGCAGGTGTGCGTCAAGAATAACTCCGCACGGCGGTACGTGAGTCGAAAATCCAGCCGCACGATGATCCGAAATCCCCGCAGCGCAGGTTGTGATCTCCCAGCCTCTGTCAGCGAAGCTGCGCGTCATTTCTCCTGCTCCGTGCGTCGATTCTTCGGTCGTGTTTCCAGTGAGTGTCGTTTTCTCAGCTGCGGAGCCGGCGGTGCATTGTTTTTTCAGCCGCAGATTGGAGTTGCGTCAATCTTTTCCCCGCACAGTGCTGTGTGCGTGGATTTCCTTATCTTTAGGCTGCCAGCTTCTCCTTTCAGGGTCCCAGGAACTGGATGGGCACCACAGGGCAGCGTAGGAGTCTCTCCAGAGACTCCAGGTGCTGGCAGAGAGAAGTCTTTGCTGTCCCTGAGACTTCAAACAACAGGAGGCAAGCTCTAGATCAAGCCCTCGGAGATTTCTTCTCAAGATGGAAGGCACACAAAGTCCAGACTTTGCTCTCTTACTCTGGCAGAAGCAGCAACTGCAGGATAGCTCCACAAAGCACAGTCACAGGCAGGACAGCTCTTCTTCCTCAGCTATTCAGCTCTCCTCCAGGCAGAGGTTCCTCTTGGTTCCAGAAGTGTTTCTAAAGTCTGTGGTTTTGGGTGCCCTTCTTATACCCAATTTCTCCTTTGAAGTAGGCCTACTTCAAAGTAAAGTCTCTTTTGAATGTGAAATCCTGCCTTGCCCAGGCCAGGCCCCAGACACTCACCAGGGGGAGGAGACTGCATTGTGTGAGGGCAGGCACAGCCCTTTCAGGTGTGAGTGACCACTCCTCCCCTCCCTCCTAGCACAGATGGCTCATCAGGATATGCAGGCTACACCCCAGCTCCCTTTGTGTCACTGTCTAGTGTGAGGGGCAACCAGCCCAACTGTCAAACTGACCCAGACAGGGAATTCACACACAGGCAGAGTCACAGAAATGGTATAAGCAAGAAAATGCACACTTTGTAAAAGTGGCATTTTCAAACACACAATCTTAAAATTAACTTTACTAAAAGATGTATTTTTAAATTGTGAGCTCAGAGATCCCAAACTCCACATGTCCATCCGCTCCCAAAGGGAATCTACACTTTAATCAGATTTAAAGGTAGCCCCCATGTTAACCTATGAGAGGGACAGGCCTTGCAACAGTGAAAAACGAATTTAGCAATATTTCACTGTCAGGACATATAAAACACATTACTATATGTCCTACCTTAACCATACACTGCACCCTGCCCTTGGGGCTACCTAGGGCCTACCTTAGGGGTGTCTGACATGTAATAAAAGGGAAGGATTAGGCATGGCAAGTGGGTACACTTGCCAAGTCGAATTTACAGTTAAAACTGCACACACAGACACTTCAGTGGCAGGTCTGAGACATGATTACAGAGCTACTTGTGTGGGTGGCACAACCAGTGCTGCAGGCCCACTAGTAGCATTTGATTTACAGGCCCTGGCACCTCTAGTGCACCTTACTAGGGACTTACTAGTAAATCAAATATGGCAATCATGGATAAACCAATCAACATTACAATTTAGACAGAGAGCATATGCACTTTAGCACTGGTTAGCAGTGGTAAAGGGCTCAGAGTTCAAAAGCCAACGGCAACAGGTCAGAAAAAATAGGAGGTAGGAGGCAAAAAGACTGGGGATGACCCTGCATAAGCAAAAAAGTCCAACAGGTGCCTAGTTAGATTGTGATTTATTTTCTGTCTCCTTTTCGGTCTGGCGTTAGCCAAGCCCCTTTGATTTTATTAAGAATATATTTATAGGGTACTTTTTTATGGCACTTCATTAAGGGGGTTTTCAGCCAGCTCTCTTAATTCATTGGTCTTTTGTTGCCATTCACTGTTTTTGCTGCTGCCCAGTACAGCATAAAGCATGGGGCAGTAGGTCAGCCTACTTAAGCCACTGGCTAACTTTACTTTGACTGCATTCAGCCCTTGTACAAGAAGCACATCCACACCCCGGTAGTTACCTTCAGTATCACTGTTTTTTGTTTTTACTTTGTTATTACTTTATTGTTGGGTTTGTTTGTAGAGCTTCATGTGATAGCAGGATGCTTTCTGCCAATAAAAGTACACAGCACATTACAGCTTCCCAGTTCTTGTCTCCTGCCAGTGCTGGTGTAATTTCCCTTTGAACTGGCCTTCGTGTGACTGCTGCTTCTTCACTCCATGCCAGAAGCTCACATGAACTCTGAATATAGGCTCATGAGGGTGCTCTCTTTGCACCCTGTCAGCTGTCATTCTTTTTTCTGTCTTTTCTTTGTGCTCTTTCTTTCTTGCTGCCATCATTTTTTCTTTCTCAACTCTCTCTTTGCCTCTTTCGTTCTTGCCTCTTTCTTTGTGTATTTGTCTTTCTTCACTTCTTTTCTTCCTTTCTTGTTTTTTCCTTCATTATTGACCTCCTTTTATTCCCTCTTTACTTCTTTCCTTCTTTTGCTTTTCATCTTTCTTTCTTACCTTCTTTCCCTGAGGCAATAGGCTGGCAGCCAATGCCAGACTGATGTTAGCCAAGATCTTTTTTTCACTATAATTATGGTCCTCATTATGATCATGGCGGTCCAAACAGTGGACCGCCGAGATCACCGCCGCGGCAGGACCACCAGTGCTGGCGGTCCTATGACTGCCATATGACACCTGGTGGCACACCGCCATTGATGGTGGTGTGAACAGCCAGACGCCATATTGGCGGTCGATGGCCGAGGTGGATGCTGCTCCACCCTCACCGCCACGTCAGCCAGACACCGCCACGACTATTATGACGCAATAATAGGCGCAGCGTTGTATGGAGACGAATCGCTGCCGGCGGAGCAGCATCCAAGGAGCTCGTTCCCTCCCAGAGCAACACCACGGAAAAGGTAAGTTCTGTCCGAGAGGGAAGGGGGTAGAGAGGGGCCCTGAACGGAGGTGGGGGGATGGTGAGGGGGGAGTTAGAGAGAGAGAGCCTACAGGGAAATAAGGGGGATGAGGGGGTTTGATTTTTTAGGTTTGGGGGGGTAGGAGGGGTCTAGGGGCTTGGTGGGTAGGTTTTGTTGCTGAGGGGGGGAGGCTGGCGTGTCACATACTGGTGACAGGAATGACAATTCCTGTCAACAGTATGCTTTCCGCCAGGGATTACTTGGTGGGGTATCCCGCCAGGAAATCCCTGGTGGAAATAGGATCATTATCCCACGGCGGTCTTCGGTCGACCGCCGGGTCGAATATGTTTACCTTCGGCCCGGTGGTCGACTCAGCCCTGGCGGTGGGTGATAGTGAACTGGCTGTTCACTACTTGCATCATTATATGGCGGTCAAGCACTGCCATGCCGTCGGCGGTTATACCGCCACCGCCGGTGTGGCGGTGCTCGACCGCCAAGATCATATTGAGGGCATGTGTGTATAACATAGTTATCTCTAGGGTTTTTCAGACAAACTTCGTCAGTTAGTCTGTGGTTCTGTCATTCACATTGTTCTACCGATTCCATCACAATGTATCAGCCCACTTTAGCCACTGGCTTACTTCATTAGGTGTTATGGCTTTCAGAAGGAGCACATCAACCCACGAAGTAGTTCTCTTCAGTGTCAGGGAGTGCTAAGGCAATGTGTGCTTTTCTGTTATAGACCAAAACAACATTTATGGCTTTAACAAATGTTTTTGGTTTAGATTGATGAGGGCCTGGCAGCAACCTGAACAAAAAAGTTTTGATAATAAACCCATGGCAAAATAAAAATTGCCAAAAGGCTGGTGGCCAAAGCCTGACCCATTTGCTTTTCCAATGCTTGCTGAAAGGTCTACTTGTAATGTGTTAAATGACATAACTTTAAAGTTGGCTATGATTTGAGCACTTTGGTGGTGATTATTCTTGTTTCCTTCAAAAATGATGTTAAAATGCATTGCAGAACTGAGAGAGTTATTACTTAAAAATACATCACTAGTAAAATATCCACATCTGGACTGTTTTTTCATTTTACATTTTAATGCAAGCATATGTCAGCCAGGTTTAGGTGGTGACACATGTTTTTTCTTTTTATGTTGCATGCGTGCAGTAAAAAAAACTGCTGCAATGATTGGCCAAGGCCAGATCTATTGGCTTAACTTTGCCAATTCTTATTGGAGAATTGGACTTACTTTTCATCATCAGAACATTAGTGAGTAAGGCAGAAAAGAGAGAAGGAAGTGAAAGATAAGACAACTGTAGAAGAGAGGGATGAGAAAGATCCTGCAAGAGTGAAATGATGAGATAGGAAGTGTTTGATTGTGGAATCTAGACGTGGAAGCTTTAATATACAGCAGCTCTGACATTGGATAGCACTGGTAATGAGCTTCTAGGAAACATTATGTGCCTCTGCACTTAAGTTTCTTTTTTTTTAATTTATAAATTCAGCACTAATTATAATTGCCACAACCAGTACATGACGATCCAGTCTTCCTTCACCAGGAGTCAGTGAACAGCATTGAGAACTGGAGCATCTGATGCACTAACGGTGCTTGTGATCACAAATACAGATGGCTGCGAGCAAAGTGAAAAGTTGCTCTAGAGTGTAAATTAGGGATTTCTTATAATATAAATAAGAGAAAAATATTGATGAGATCCACTGCAGGTTAATCTGCTGGGGTCAGGGAGGAGAGGATCCACCCTTGCAACCTTAGATGCTGATGATTTGTTTGAGTGGAGATAAGGTTCAGCCAAGACAGATTCCAAGGCTTTCAAAAATGTCTTTTAAAGGATGGATTGTGTCCGAAACGTCTCTGGCTTGTATTTGCCTCTTTGGCTGGAGAAATGCAATAATCTTACCTAGGGCCGGCTTTACTGCTAGTGGTTCCCTGTTCGACAGTCTCATTTGGCGGCCCCCACCTCATGACCACCTCCACAGATTCTCTCACTACCACCTGGCAAATGTGCCCCATATCTCTCCATAGTCTCCCTTTCACATACATTCATTTGTTTTAAAAGTGCCTGTAAATGCTGGCTTTACTAATCCACTCAGCTTTCCACATAAAATATAGTTCTGTTTTTTGCAGTAGGCTTATTAACCCTTTACGCTACTTTATAGCGAGTCAAAGCTGCCACTAGACAAAACTCCCATCTCTCTCCCAGCAGGAACATTAATCACAAGAGGTATCTTGACATTTTAATTGCTTCCTGAAGGCAGAACGCACAAGGAACTTTTTAGGAGGTGCTTTTAAATCACAACCTTCTATCTTATTGCTAAACACAATGCCCCCTGAGGTCCGCGCCCCCAATCCAGGTCAGCTTCCTGTGTGGATGCACCACTCGCACCGCCCTAAAGCAGCTCTGATCTTACCTACCTCTAACTTCACTGCACCATCCAGTATGCACCATAAAGATTTATCATATCAGGGTGCCAGACCTGGTTGCCCTCTAGATCTCGAAATTGTTTAAGTCCTCTTGCAGCCAGCTTCCTGTTCCCTGGAGTCTCATGCCTTATGGCTGTATGAAGATATTCAACAGAATTAATCTGCGCGGGGGAGATTTTCTTTTAGTATTTTGAAGTATGTGCTTTTATGTGGATTTGAATGAAAAGTGTTAGCCAACTGCCTCATCAAAAAGCTTTAGTGCCCCTTCAAAGTGAGCTGATTTAACATTTACAGTATTATATGGTGACACTGTATTCTTTTTCCAGGTCAGACGGCGCTGCACATTGCGATTGAGAGGCGCTGTAAGCATTACGTTGAACTGTTGGTGGAAAAAGGGGCAGATGTACATGCGCAGGCCCGTGGCCGCTTTTTCCAGCCGAAGGACGAGGGGGGATACTTCTATTTTGGTAAGGATGAATGCCTGCTGACTTGTGACCCTAGGCACTTTTTTAGCCCACATTGTGGAGTTAGTAGTACTTGATGTAAAAATGAACAGAAGTAAGTAATACAAAAAACAAAAAATGTACTAGACAGCGAGACCAAACCCAAGCATTGTGATACCTTGTTACTTAATAGAATGTGTTCCTCTGACGAGAATTGGTGTTTTACACACCCAAAAAAACAATTTAGGTACTGCTGTTACTGCAACTGTAAAAGCTACATAATGCAACTGAACCACTATCTTAAGGATCATTGCCTTCGCATCTTCAGAAAACATCCCTTTCATCGAGACACTGGATACTGTCTTCTTAGAATTCTGTAAGGAAATAAAGATGTGTACTTTTAACTTGCGATAAATGCTGACATTTAGACAGTACAATGCACTCTAAAGCATGAGACAAGCCTATGGTTGTGCAAAATTGCAAACCTTCTTGGTGAAATACATGTAATTTTAATGATGATTACATTCAATTATATGTATTACACAAAATGTACATGGCTCGGATCTCGCGTGGAAATTTGCCGCAAGGGCACACCTCATGTTAAAGTAGTTACTACCAGATACTGACAGGAGACGGGTTTGAGCGGAGAATGCCAGTTTTACAGTTCCAGTGAGATACCCATGAGATACTTTCTGCTTAAACTAGTCTGCAGCAGCCAAGAATTTATCAAAATTCACAAACACAAAATGGAAGAAAATAGCCGTGGAGAGTTAGAGCAATCTCTCAATATTTTGTATGCCTAGACAAAATTTCATCCATGCTTAACTATGTCATGCATTCAAATTATTCCTCAGACATGCATCCGTTCCCCCATCATTCCCGAAAGGGAGGGGGCTGACTGGGCTAACGCCCTAGCAGGGTGCCTCCAAAGGTAGAACAAGAATTACATAAAATGACAGGCATTTTGCCTCTTCTTTTTGAAGGATGTACCTGCATCATCAGAGGCAGGGCAAGCAAAGTTTTTTTAACCCCTTTGTTGCCTTGTGCTACTCCTCTCAGCAAGTTCAGACTGACTGTGCTGAGCGAGCTGTTGTTGTGTTAACACATCGCAGCTCGTCTGCCAAGAATGACATAGTGTTGACTATATCTACATAATTTCTTAGTACAGAGCTCATAAAGGGTCACACATTTGCCCGGGAACCTTCGTGTGTCTGTTGTAAATCTCAAGATTTAGACTTCTTGTTTTTTTTTGTCACTAAATTAGACTTCTTGTAAAGGACTTCTTCGCTGTTAATCAAGTACCAGTTTGCACATGATGGAGCCTTGAGCCTCAGAACGGCCTCTCGAAATGTCTCACCTCTATGCTTCTGCTGACTGCCCCCTAGCTGATAGGATGGGAGAGTTGGTACTGGGATCTCTGTAACTTAAGAGCCTTTTGTTTGGGCTCCAAATGTTCGACTGAGTCTTTCAGTCTATCATGGTTGATAAAATGCCTCCGCTAGTAGTGTGTTAGTTCATTTTTAAAGTATTCATTTTTATTGGATTTTATGTAGCACCTCATAGAGAAAATTCCCCCTTTAAGGCGCTTTCCAGTAAAGATAATAAACTAAAAATAAAGAGCAAGTCCTGCCGTGCATCATGCACTCTATTCAGATGTTGACATTTTGGGTATTAGACGTTAGGAAATCCCGAGACTTTTCATCACTCACGTGCTACAGATTCATTTGCATTAACATGGTTCGAAGTTGGAAGCTACTTCCTTTTATATCATGGCTACTTACCCCAAGGGCTTGTATTTAGCAAGAAGTATGCGTAAATAAAATTAGCTTGTGAATCTGTAGCATCTAGCTGGAATGTGCTATTGGAAGAGTTTGCACTATTATTGCGAGGCCTTTATTGTATATCCTTTATGTATTCAGCACACAGTATTAAGTTAGTAGAAAAGGTAAAAACAAAAAAGAGACATTTACAACTGCGAATTTTTATTTGATTTGTGAGTTAAACTTCTAAAGCTTTATTTCTAAGAATGGAGTGATCTATATATAAAGATGCGTGGAGCTACTGCACAATAAGTAGGGTTGTGACACAGAAATGCTATGAAATCCATAAAAATGAATGGAGTAATGAAGTTGTTTCAGGTTAGCGTCACTCAACACTACACATTGGCCATTGTTAGGTTAGCAAATGATCAAATTCCACCTGGGCTTGTGGGTCCACTGGTCAAACACATAGAGCGCAGTGTGGAAATATGGAAAGGAAAGCAGTGTTGACATCTGTTTCTTTCCTTTTCCTAGGCAGAGATGTACAATCTGCTGGCCAAATACCACAGCAGAAACCATTATAATCTGACATTATGTTAAGAAATGCCTACCCGGCATCTCAGTTGTAATTATTTGTACACTTGGGCACTTGTACTTCCTTAGCAGATCAAGAGAACATGCTGAAAAGATCCTAAAAGTCCACAAATATATTTTATGATTAAAGCTCTTCTTTTCCATTACTTGTTATGTCTAATGCTGTTCACAGAATGAGCAAATATTTAAGTCGCTGAGCATCTAGAAATAGCATATTTACTCTCTGATTTTTGTTATAATTCGTATGCACAGTATCTAAAGTGGTACATATTATAAGGAGTAAACTACTCCCCCATGATGGTGATAGAACAAGTCGCTTCAGAATTCTCTTCCCTTCTTTAGCCACGTGGTCTCCAGTTTTGTGCCACTTGATGGTCATGGAACTCCTCTGTGATTTGCAGTCTCTTGAATACATACAATAGAGGGAACCTTATCATGTATATTTTATACTTCTCACTGTATTCAGCAACTTGCAAACCAGCCTGTATTGGTATGTCTGTTGAAGGTTGTCTTTCATCAGGGGATGACACAGTTCCTCCACTTCTGAGCCCC
The DNA here is from genome assembly GCF_031143425.1 of Pleurodeles waltl. Classification (NCBI taxonomy): domain Eukaryota; kingdom Metazoa; phylum Chordata; class Amphibia; order Caudata; family Salamandridae; genus Pleurodeles; species Pleurodeles waltl. The sequence goes on from NC_090450.1 coordinate 870,187,575, forward strand.
ATGTGGTTGTGAATATCTCAAAGTTAGTTTTACGTATACCTTAGACGTGAGCATTTTCTTTAATATTGCCCATTTCTTATGCCCTCTGTTCTTCTATTCACAAATGTTTTTCTACAATTTCATTGCGGTCACCTCTTTCTAGTTTTTTTATGTCGTGAATTTCCATGAAAGTATATTGAGTTCCACGTTTAAATGAAGACTAAAAACAATATAGTTCGCACAAAGTCTCATAAATGTTGATTTAAAAAATAAAGACCATACAAAAATATCGTCTTTCAGAAATGTCAACTTGTCAAAAATTCTAATTCCAAGAAAACTCGATTCTCATCTCTGTAGGAATGAAGTGGTGCACTCTGGTCCCTCCCGCCCCCCCCCGTCCATATTTCTATTGTGATTCCCACCTGTTAGCTGTATCTGCTACATCGGACTGTGGCACAGTTTTGTACATCATAAATTCCATCATGAACGTATTCATATGTTTATAAGACTAACGTGGATAGTTCTTCATCCATGGATACTATTATTGTCTTCTTTGGTTCTTTGGGAGGACAATGGATGTGGCTAAGTGTCTTCATTAACAGTGGCTTTATTATTTTTATACACAGCCAAAGACACACAATATTTTAATCTTCAGGAGACTTCTTTTATACTGACTGGTTGAGTTTCCCCATAAGTTGGTGTCATATCTTACATCACATACATTTGTGTGCAAATCACCTGTTAACCATTATGTCTACAGCCCCTTCCTCTGTTAGCATCAATAGCATGGCCAATGTGCAACATAGCGGAAAGTAAAGAAAAATATAAGCACTATGACGCAGTCAATGCTTGTGGCGTCATATTGTTTTTTTCTTTACTGTCAGCCATGCTGCACAGAGGCAGCACTGCTCTGCAACATGACTAAAAACCACATTGGCAATGCCAGTATATCCTATGTAGATGAGACAGACCTGTTGACGATGTCAGTGCTTGTTTTTGATTTGGCAGGGGAGTGTTCCCTCGGCAATGGTCAGCTGAATGTCCGCACAATATTAAGAAGAAACTAATATTTGGCTCCTCAGTTAGCAAAGAAAGATAATGATAAATAGAGAGACAACAGAGATGATATCTACCAGAGTCATAGACAGGGTGGAAACCTATATCCAGTAAGAATAAAACAAGTGATTATTGAAATTGCTGTCTACTAGGCTTGCTTTTAATACCAAGAAAAACAAATCTATGCACTCAAAACAAATTCCTTTCTTTAAGATTATTTCATTTGGGCCATGGCTCTGTCTATGCACCTGTAAATAAACTTATTTCCTTCCAGTGGTTAAAATTGGCTGAATCGATACCCTGGTGAGCCATGACTCTAGTTGCTTGTGGTCACCACAGGACCACAGTGAGGAGGCTGGGCTGCAGGCAGGGAGTGTATCGGAATGATGTGCATCAGGCTGAGCTTTAAACAGTAGAGAGATGTGCCAAAGTTATTGTGACCTCCACAGGCCATTATGCTGTTTAGGTGCGATAGAGATTGAATAAGACCCTGACACTGTGCATTCCCCTTCAAGATGGTGGCAGGGATGATTTGGCGATTTGTAGGGCCTGACTAAAGGATGGCGAGGAGATTGCTATTGGCCCTCTGTTGCCTGGACTTCCTCTCACAGGTAAGGAGAGTAGTCATCCCGTGGCCAGAGGTGTTGCAGCACATTGTTTTCTCCCCACTTCGTGGTTGTAGGCAGTCTGGGTCTGACTTGCTGAAGATCCCTGCCAGCTACAGTGCAAGGAAACGTTTGGTGTTCCAACAGCACCACATTGCGAGCATGCTTATTGCCCTGGCACCAGATATCTGACTGCTTATGCTCTCTGTCAGGGAATCTAGCAATGAAAGGCCATTTTGATTAACTGCTAGTCTCTTGTGGGACCTGGGTCTACTGGTGCTGGAAGTGTCTGCAACACAAATTCTGCGGGGCTGCCTAACATGGACATGATCCTCCCACACATTCCCGGAACCACTAACTCAGAAAAAGAAAAGGCCTAATCAGTGGCCCCTCTTATTCACTGGCAAGGATTTTGAAGCTGCCCTAAGAGATGCTGAATACCGGATCCACCCCGCGGGTAGGACTGGTGTCCTGAATCTGGCGAGTGTGGTGAGGGCATCACCTTTTGTGTGCTTGAGAGACGGAGCAGGATGGTGTTTACTTTCTGTCAATGGTGTCCCATGACACGTGTAACTGGTCACCCCTTCCTAGCACAGCTAATCCCTGAAAATATCCGGGTGCTGCTCTGAATAAGTCTTCCCATCTCCCCAAATATCTAGGTGGAAGAAACCTAAATAGATATCAAGATGGGGAGTTGCAATGGCCAAGGACTATATGTTGTATCCCTAATCAAGGGAACGTGCCAAATGTGCGACTCCTTGGGGCTGGATATACCCTATGATTCCCGGATGGGCCCTTGATCCTCCACCAATGCCAGTTCTTTTGATTTGCTGTGTATAGAATACATAGCAATACAATTATTTGTGTTTTAAAAATATTATCTATCTGTTACTCAGATAGGATGCATTTGAATTCACCAACCCAGACTTTAGAAAATCTGAAAATGTGCCACAAGACCAGCACATAGGTGCACTAGTGGGATAGGCTCATATGTCAATAATGTGATAAGGAATCAGTTAAATGGTCACATTTAAAGGGTCATAGTGAATGTATCAAGTTGTCACTGAGAGAATGGAACAAGACAAATTACACTAAAACAGACTAAGATGAGCTCGGGTTGATACCAATTAAGTTATTTTTACTCAAAAAATATCTGAAACCATTGCATGTAGGACGTGGCATGCTCAAATATAATAAAACTGTGATATTACATGGATGAAATGTATACCTTGGAAACGTTTTTGCTGTAATTCGGACAAAAATGTTATTACGAACCCAAAGTCCGCATGAGTCAGAAACAAAAACCATCTAATGTATTTCTAGTTATGTAAAAGAGGAATTGTGAGTATAAAAAGAGAAGTTATAATTTCCAATTTTGATGATAAAACCACGTTTAAGACACCACGTTAATTTTTTTTGTTACCACGATAAAAAAATAATTTCAAAAGTGACAAAAATGTACAGAAACCAAGAAGCTTGCGGAAATAGTAAAGTCGTTGCCTTGAAGGCCTAAAACAAATTAGTAACATTGTACAACTTTGTGCAAAACGAAATCTAGAAAGAGAGACAAACTCCAGTTGGTGCTAGTAACCAAGATATAAAAAAATATTTAAACAGTACTCAGACTTCAAAAAAATTTGTCTATTGGCTACATTTTCATGAACACAAAATTAGTTAGCACTAAAATCAACGTATTATCAAACCGCCCCCCATTTAGAGCTCAGTGCGTGATCATGGCTGAAATCCTGATACCTAAATTACTTAACCGCAGATGGGATGGGTGGTGCCCCTTTTTTGTAGTTAGATTTTTTGACGCATGTCCTGGGAATAACTAGTGGTAATCATTTGAATTGCTACGTTTCTTAATTTAGGTGGCGAGCAGTTACCTCTATCCCTTTGCTGGTAGGAATGTGGTATTGCCCTATTTACAGAATGCACGAAATAAGCGGATTGTGTCAACTGTTCAATGATTTTAATCACCACACATTTACCACGTTTTCTGTCACTTTAATTGATTCTGACTCTCAAAAGATAAGGATTACTGGATTGTGAAACAGAATATTGGAAAGCCATGTTAAAATATACCTCGGAATTCAGAGTAGCTAAATGCCCAACAGGTGTGGCAGAGTGTTAGAGAGCTTTTCCTCTTTGGCTCAAGTGTTCAAAATGGGGTTGGCTGGTAGAGACCGTGCCTGTTAGACAGGTGCCCACCTTCACACATGAAACCAGCCAGCACAATTTAGTCACGTGGTGATGGACTCGCCTGTTAGGCTTATTGAGTAAGCAATGTTTCCTCCACTTCTGAAGACACTTCACCTATTGTTTCTAAGAATACACAGTCTTTTTTGATGAAACAAAGTTCAGAATCGATATTCATCCAATGCTTCTTTCAAAAGGAAAGTATAGTATAACAGTTTCTTGTTCTCCAAATATTTGTTCTTATTGATCTTATATTGTTTTTTAGAAGAATAACTGGACTTAGTTTTTGTAGTGAATTTTATCACATGGTATTAAATTTGGTATGTTTTGATCTACTTTATTTTATTTATATTATATGGATGTCGATTGGTGCTATCCTGTATATTTTACTTGCTCTTATGATTGTGAGTTACAGTCGAATAAAGTATTTTTGATTGAAAGTATGGTAACACACAACTAAATATGGGAGGTAAATGTCTTTGTTTGCAACTAAACCTTTTTTCGTGAAACAGAGGAGAAGCTGTTTCCATCATTGCACTTTTGAACAGATGACTCTCTTTTGTCAGGGTACCATGTTTCCAGTGCTGGAGCCAGCATTTAAAAAGCCATACATGCAATTTTGGTTCACTTCAGTTGACCTAAATGTACTGACCCAGCATTTATCTGTATTATCGAAAAATAGAAGAGGCTTGGACTGGAAACTGTGGTTCCTATTGAGGAGTGAAAAACTGTAAAATTACAAATGATAAGCTTCCATGTGCATCAGATTCAAGAAGTCAATTTAAGGAATCCAGCCCGTCCTTGCATATTGGTTTACTATTGGCTTTTTATTAATAATAGTTATATTAACTTTAACAAGAGTTATTTTTAATATTCATTTCAAGTTAGCATTTTAAAATTTTAGATTAGAAAAGTATATATGGCAAAAAACCTTTGGTGCTATTGCCAGAAAAAATGTCCACCTTTCAAACATCATCCATCTTGTATTGAATTCCAAGAAGTTAAAGCTCTTGATTTATGATATTAAGTAGAAGTACTTCATCTGAAATCATATTACACATCCTGTATGCAGTTAATGCAGTCTAATTTGCTCATACCTTCGTCATGTGTATTGAAGTAAATGTGTCCTTAATATTGGTGTGATTCAGAAGAGTTTATTGTGAGCTGTAGCTTTAAACTCGCACATTGGATTCACTGGAAAAGCTTCTTATTTTGGGGGCAGATTGACGAGAGCTTACTTATTGTGGGGGTTAGTTCTCAACTCCATGTGCAACATCGTTCATTCATTTTACTTTGGGCTACAACAAAGGCAAGTTTAAAGACACTGCGACCCCCACCCCCAGCCAGGTGTTACTGCCAGCACAAACAGCATGACAGACTGGCAAGGGTGCAGTAGGCCTGAAAGTCTACTTCAAGAGAATATGAAAATTAGAGACAGTCTGGTCCTGGCTGTGATTCTGTACACTGAATCCTTTGAAGTATACAAAAAGTGATGGAATGCTTGAATTAATCTAATCCACATTAATTACTCGGGCCACATCTTAATCCATTGTTATTTTGCACAGCATCCCACCTCAGCTTGGACCCAGCCATATGCAAATCAGCCTTGCCTCTGCTCCAGAGGGAACTTTCCACCCGAGCTGCCAGGCCCTCCTTGAACTGGAACACAAGCAACCCAAGAACGCTTTTTTCCCCGATTGGTTGTCTTCAAGTGGGTACAGCTAGGTTCCAGTGGCATAGTGAGCATGAGACCTTCATTGGCCATACCCATCGCATTTAGAGCATTGTCCTGAAGTGTACAAAAAAGGGAGGGAGGAGGATCTAGTTTAGTTAAAAAACATCAAAAAATCTGGAAAGCCCAAAATTCAAGAGGTGTTATCCCAATCAGTTTCAGAATTATATACTCCTGCCTGGATCTTCCTAACTTAAGTATAAGAGATTCTTTCCTTTGTAATGTTCTTCCGGAAATAATTCAAATATGTGAAATAGCCTGAAATATATCCTTGCCATACTGAAATTGCAGTGCTCACCATGGACATAGATTCATCAAAATGGCAGGGGTAGTGGAAGTGACATTGCATACCCTATGACCATAATGACATCACAGGAAGCAACATCATATGACCCCACTATCACACTAACACTCTTACAACTGTTACACTCACTCTCATTCATCTCTCTCGCTCACTTACATTCACTCTAAATCTTACTCATACTCACTCATACTTACTGTCTTTCAGACCCAGGTTTACTTACTAGTGCTTTGCACTGTTTGTGTCACTTTTGTTATGCAAACATGGTGCAAACTGTTGGTGTGGGATTTACTATCCAACACACATCCTAATTTGCGTTGCATACTATACCAAAGTAATGCAAATTGAGCTATGTGCTGCTTTGCATTATTTTGCATTAAGGGGCTCATTTCATGGGTGGTGATGGGCATTCCCAAGCAACCACCTATGGGTTTTTGGTGGGAATCCCAACCTACAAACATTAGTAGACCGTAATCAAGGTAGGCGAAACGGGGACAAATGTTTTCATTTCGCCTTCTTTTTCCAACTTTGCATGCGTTCTCCGTCGTACTGTACACAAACAAAGTAAGAAATGCCTTAAAGCATAGTTTTTATACTGACCTCTTCAAATACAAAAGCCAGGCTTCGGAGAACGAACACACTGTTGCACTACAACGCAAGGGTGTGTGCATTGTCTGCCAAAAGTGCACCAGTGCACATGAAGAGAAAAATGTACCATATCGTAGCAGCATTTTTTCTCTTTCCCTTTGGTACAAGGCAGCGCAGCAACCTTGGTTCAGCATTACCTTACCACAAAGAATAGTAAAGGTAGGCCTCAATATAACACAATCGCACTCATTACCTGCCACTGACTCACATTCACCTTCACATGCTTTCACGTACAGATGCATGATCACACATAAGCAAACTCTCACCTGCAAGCAGGCTCACAACATACATTTGAAACCTTATTTAGTGAATAATAGAGTAATATAGAGTAGTATAATAAAAGTGGACAGCAAATAAGGAATGCGGAGTTCTCGGCACTGATTTTGCTACCTCTGAGGCCAGAGGTTGCAAAGGCAGTGCCAGGTAGGGCCGGCTTCAGTGCTAGTGGGGCCCTGTGCAATAGTATTTTTTTGGGCATCCCCACCCCATGAGAACCACCTCAGATTCACTCACTACCACCCGGCAAATGTGCCCCTCATCTCTCTATAGCCCCCTCCCCTTCACATACATTTGTTTTCAAGCGCTTGTAAAGCCTAGCTGTACTAATCCACTCAGCTATTCATATAAAATATAGTTCTGTTTTTTGTAGCAGGCATCTTAACCCTCTGTGCTACTTTATGGCGAGTCAAAGCTGCTGCTGGTCAAAATCGCTGATCTCTCTCCCCAGCAGAAACATTAATCACAAGAGATATCTTGACATTTCAAATGTTTCCTGAAGGCTGGATGCACAAGGAACTTTTCAGCAGGTGCTTTTAAAACGCAAGTTTCGTAAGTCATTGCTAAACACAGCACCCCCCTGAGGTCAGAACCCCCCAATCCAGCTCAGCACCTGGTGCAGCCGCACCGCTCGCACCACCCTCATGCTGGCCCTGGTACCAGGGTTAACCAGGGAGAAGAGAGGAGCCGCTCATGCGACCCCTAAATAATGTCCATGGTGTTTACTGAACTCCCCCATACTGTTTTGACTCTTTAGCCTTTCTCCTTACTTCTACCTGTTTTTTGTATATATATTTGAATCTGTTTGTTGACTCGTATTTTGATTAGCTGTTTTCCTTCTACATTTATCCCTGTACGAGCCATGATGCTCATCTCCCTTTCTCACACTGTTCCTTGTAAAGCTCTCTGGTGCTGTCTTGCCCAGCTTGAACAATAAGACATTAGTGATCTAGTAGTGTCTCTAGTCAATGATCTTTTTTTGCTTTATAGAAGATAAAATAACTTTTCAGTTGACTAATATAACAAAGCCTCTGCCTGAGCTTGGCGTCAGGCCAGCAGTGGGGAGTGGTGCAGATGAGGGTATGGAGCGGAGTTCCTTCGGTCCTTTGTAATGCCATGGTGGCTGGTTCTGTATTCATAACAAAGACTTGGGTCACTGAAACAAGGCCATCCACTCCAGTTCTCCTATCTTGAAGCTGAGCTGGGTTACCATGCTTTTTCATTCACCTTGCTTCTAGTTGTGCCAAATGTCTTTTGCTTGCATGCTTCATCTCCAGTTAGTACAGCCTGCAAGCCTTTCAAGGGTAAATATACAGCTAGGGCCTTTTTAGACAAATGTAACCAGAACATGTGCACATCCATTGTTAAAAACTGTTCTGTTAAACCATTACTATTACCAACTGAGACGTGTGTGTGTTGGTAGAAGGGGGATGGTGGTCTGGGTATTGACATTGGGCATTGCATGTCCCCTGAAAGGTCAGGCATTTAGTATTGCTAAAGAACTTTTAGAATCAGTAATACTATTTAGGTTGTAATAATTGTGGGTAGTCTGGTGTGAGCTGGAATTATGTCCAGACACAGCCCACAATTTCAGGGCAATGCATGATAGCTACCTCATTAGATGAGGTCATCTCATTAAATAAATAAAAAAACTAGAATTGTTTTTGGAAGTACCAATATCATTATTAAATGGAAATAAACACATTGCTAAATTAATTCTAAGTCATTCTAAAAAGTGCCCCTAGTTTGAATTGGAAAGACTCAATATAGGACTTTCTTTGAACTAAACAGAGACGACTTGGCAATCTGAATTACTTAAGAAGGTCATTGGAACCTCCGCACACTGAAAATAATTTGAAGGAAGTTGATAAAACCTGTGAGTAGAGTTATTATAGTATCAAAGCCCTTGGTTCTAAAAAAATACTTTGTGATTCATGAACATGACGTGATGAAGAGGCAGCAGCTTGTTCCTCTGGAGTTATCACTGAGCGATCTTTATATGTGATGAGCAAAATTTCATCTATCATGATTATGCAACGTTATCTATTGTTACTGCCAACTTTCTAATTATGCCTCAAACATTCTCTTAGGCTTATTTTGTTCTGGAACCCAAAAGCTGTTTGCGCACTTATTTTATTAAATAGCTCTTTAAGGCGAACTTCATGTCTCTTGAGCTAAACATAAAGAAAACAAACAATATGTTAACTAAACACGCAACCCTTGCTTTATTCCCTAGAGACCAGGCACCTTAGGCCATGCCTGATTGTGTAAAGGCACCCTGATGAGTGAGTACCCTCCCCACCCTGGATGCCCGACCCCGTGGGCCAGAAAAATCCAGTGGCAACCCTGCGGTAGACTCTGCCCATAAGCACAATACACTTGACATTGTTTTGTGTGGATCTTCCCCCGTCAATACTGTCTGCTGTATCAACTAAGGGGAGGTCAAGTTTGAGTCCCCAGGAGTAACCAATGAATCTGTAGTTAAGGTGGCCTATGGTTAAATCCTGCATCTAATTTAAAAATAAATGCGTCCCAAACAACTATTTCCATTGTCTGCCCCTTCTGTCTGCGTGAACTGTGAATAGATGATTGCTCAGCCATTGCCCACTTTTTGAGATCCCTTAGCCATTATGTCACCAGCGGGGGCACTTGTGCCTTCCAGGTCATCGCAGTGCCGAGTCTAACACTAGTGCCAGGCCGATAATTGTACACTCCAGTTTATACTTTTTGGCCCGGGCATCCATCTCCATAAGCAGAAACCAGGATCTAGACACAGATACCATTGAAGTTGTCTGGTCTGGTAAAAAAATAAGGTATTTCTCACCAAGCCTGTGCTGCTTTGAGGTGCTCCCACACCGTGTGGTAAAGGTTAGCCTCTGGCTCACCACACCTGGAAAATTGAGAGGATGCATTCAGGAACAGGCGTCCAATTAGCTTCAGAGAGAGGTAGGTTTGATGGAAGTAATTAAACGGAATACATTTGAACCTGGAGTTGCAAGGGTCTTGCTTAATATATGCCTTAGACATGACCTACAGTTTATCCAAGATCACTTGATTTAGGTATTGTGCCCATTTGATTTGTCCTTGACATCCTCGAAGCGGTGTGACAGTTTTGACTGCAGAGCAGGGTGCGGTGTCATGACAGCCTTACACCCACCTCCATGCATCAGTGGGCAGTGTACCATTACTGGGTGGCTCAGGCTGGCCCCACAGAGAGTGTGTTCCGTGCACCAGTGCATCATATATCATAAACTGGCCCCGCCTAAGACCAGATCTTTCAATTATGGTAAAAAATGGGCAGTTTACCCAGTTCGTATAGATCCACAACTTGGGAAATTCCAGCGTCTGTCCACAGTCACCATTGTTACAATCTCCCTAAGTTCTGGCAGCAATGACAGTGGTAAATGTGCAGCATATGGGCACAGACCGCCTCATAGCTATACATATCTGTTCCAATAGGACTTTGCAAGTCTGTGGAGCCTGCTCATCCCCAGTGCACTTAGCCTGGATGCAAACAACCATTCAAGGATCTGGTTGAGTCCTAATGTATTCACCAATTTCATCCTTTCCTATTTAATCCCTTCTCCCAGACACCTCATGGGCCACTGGATCTGTGCCCCCATGTAATACCACTCAAAATTCAGGGTGCTAAGGCCACCCTCTTCCAGTGGGAGTTGCATTTTGTACTCTTCTGCTTCCTGCCCCAGAGTCGTTCTGAGAGCATGACATGCACTTCTACAAAGAAGAGCCTTTTAAGCACCGTGGGGATGAGAACAAATAGACTAACTGTAGGAAAATCCGCATCTTAGCTACAGCCATCCGGCATGATGAAGATAGTGGGAGAGTGCACCAGAAAGCCACAGACTATTACCTATAGCACCCTTCCCAGTTTTCCCCCTCACCAGATCATCCTTATTGTGATTACCCCTAGATATTTGAAGATATCGGCAAGTCTGATGAGAAGGAGCTCTGCCTGCTTTAGAGTCAGGCACTTTTTAACTGAAAAGGGCACAATTTGTCCAAATTTATCTTGAGCCCTGAGAACATTCTATATCTGTCAAGCTGAGACATTAGCTCAGATAAGGACTTACTTGGACTGCAGGGATATACAAGAGCATCATCCTCATACAACTAGAGCACATACCACACTCTCCCAAAAGGAGTCCCCCAGTCTGGCGCTCTCTGGTAAACAGACATGCCAAAGGCTCCAATGCCAAGGTAAATGTAATGGGAGAGGAAGCGCAACACTGCTGTGTGCCGCATGTGAGCTCGAATCCCTTCAATATAACCTTACCAATTCATAGTCTGATAGTGGACTTGTATACAAGAGCTGCACCCATCATGGTAACTCCGGCCCCAGTCCCCACCTCAGAAGTACCATCTGGAGATCGGGCCACCCAAGAGTGCTGAAGGCCTTTCAGTGTCTAAAGACACCGCTACAGCAGTCTTCCCGTTAGTTCCCACTGCATATCCTTGCTGTAGAGACACCACCTTGATCCGCTCTCTTTCTAACATAGATTATCTCTGTATTAGATTATCATTGATACATATCTATTCGTTTACTTATTGTGTATTGTCTTCATATGTGTGTATTTATTGTACCGTTCAAGTATTAGTATATTAATGTTGTCATATGTGTAAGAAACTAAAATATATATATTTTTTTGATTTGATTATATTATTAATTGTTGTCTAGTCTGATTGTGGTGTGTTTGTACTAGAATATTAATGTTGTATTAATTTACATTGTTATATTTCATTATTATTATTTGTTTATTATTGTATTCTATTAAAGCTTTCTTTGTTGTGATCTTGTCCCCAGTGTCCCCCTGTCATTATTTGATTCTGCTTAGCAGTCCGGCATCACTTTCCTTAATGATTTTAACTCATCAGTTTCTACTTATCAGTCCCTATAGGGTTCTATTTCTGAAGATTAATTGATCTTCAGTCAATATATCATTATTGTAGCTCACGCTGTAGTTTTTTCCTTCCCCTCAACCCAATCTGCATCCATCAGGCCGAATAGTCTCCAAACATTCATGAAGGTTTTGTAGGAGGAAATACATCCATTTAATTTACATGGATCACCATTGGTAATGTTGGCAGGAATCTGTTGGCCAGAATGAGGCTCAGGACTTCATAGTCATCATTCAAGAGGGGACCTCTTTGCATACTTAGCAACTGCTCTATCAGCACGGACACCTTCCCAGAGAACTGGAAACATGCCGAAATATGCCTTCTCCTGAAGTTACCTTTGGCGTGCCCATCAGAACTAAAGAATTTCTGGCCCATCTCGCTGCTACCCTACCCTGCCAAAGTACTAGAGAAAGCAATCAACGCACAACTACAGAATTTCATTGAGGCCAACAACTTCCTGGACAGCTCCCAGTCCGGCAGCGATCACAGCACTGAGACAGCACTCCTGACAGCCACCAATGACATCTGATTACTCCTAGACCGCGGCCACACCGCAGCACTCATACTCCTTGACCTCTCAGCATTCGACATGGTCTCCCACAGCACTCTGTGCACCTGACTCCACGACATAGGAATCGACAGAAGAGCCTGGAATGGATCCACTCCTTCCTCTCCGGGAGGATGCAGAGGGTCAGACTCCTGCCCTACATAGTTGACTCTTGTGGGTCTGGGAGTCCCCCAAGGATCCTTAATGAGTCCCACACTGTTCAACAAATACATGGCCCCTCTTGCTGCTATCGTCAGAAGCCACGGTATGAACATTGTGTCATATGCTGATGACACACAAATCATCATTCCCCTCACCGAAGACCCAGACACGGCCAAAAGGAACTTTCACTCAGGAATGGAAGCCATCGCCACCTGGATGAGAGAAAGCTGCCTCAAGCTCAACTCCGACAAGACGGAGCTCATCATCTTCAGAAACGCCACCTCCGCTTGGGACAACTCCTGGTGGCCCACATCCACATCCCTCAGCGCTTCCTTGCACTGAGCATGCCAGCAACTTAGGAATCATCCTTGACTCCTCCCTATCCATGACCCGCCAGGTAAACTCTGTCGCCTCCTCGTGCTGCCACACACTTTGCAAACTACGGAAGTTCTTCAGATGGATCCCAGCAGACTGTCACAGGACAGTCACCCGCGCTTTAGTCACTAGCAAGCTCTACTACAGCATCGCCCTCTACACTGGAACCTCAACTAAGAACATCAAAAAACTTCAGTCACCCAGAACGCCACCGCCAGACTCATTCGGGACCTCTCTGGCCGAGAATACATCTCGCAACACTTGAGGACCCTCCACTCACACATATAGTTGTCTAATGCTCTTCTAGCAGTTTAAAGACTACCAAGTGACACTGGAATACTACACTGTAGTAGTACTGATACAGTTCAGGTTTTACTTTCAAGGAGCAGATCTCAAGCAACCATTTATCTTATAATCTCATGGAAGGCTCTTTGTTGACCTTGCACATGAAATTAAAAACTGACTTTCACACCAGATGATGCAAAAACAACCCATTTTAGAGTCCATTACAGAAGACATAAAAAATGTTTTGACCATGGCCCCATAAGAGTATAATATAAAGCCACCTTCACACAAAGACCTTCTTAGCATTTCCCAGGGTCCTACCAGTCTTAGTTATTGACTTATTTTGGATTTTTAAAAAGTGCTGCTTGTCCCTTTTCAAGAATTCTATAAGCTGCAATTGAGAAAGTCTGATCGGTGAGTTGGTGAAGAAAGACCAAGTGAATTCAGCATTAGGGAGACTCCTGTCCTGCAGCCTTCAAGTGGTCCACTCATTTATGAGGAGTTTAGAGAAACATAGTCCAGAACAGATCGTTTTTCAGACCTTCTCTGAAATTGTTAGGTTGGCTTTGCCATCGTTAGGCATAGGGTTCGGTGCATTCCACAGCTTCGGGTTCTGCATGACTGGCGATATTTCTATACGTTGAAGATGTTTTTAACATTCTTTGCATGATGTGTTTTGCTGTGGTTGTGTAGATTTTCAAGGTTTTCTGTTGTTTGCTTCATTGGGCCTTGACGAGGGAATGGATGATTTTTAACTTCGTGTTTGCCTCCACAAAGAGTCAGTGTAGGACGTTCAATACCGGTTTGATGTGCTTAAGTGTTTTCAAGTTCAGGCGTAATATGGCTGCCTGATTTTGGATCATTTTTGGCAACTCAGTCTTTTTGGTGAACCCAGTTTTGATGATGGGGCACTAGACCAGCCATACTATTACCAGGTCTCTTGTTACCCCTGACCAATGTTTGTTTAGGGATCATGGGAGGAATTTCCAGAGAATGGAGACTTATTGTCAAGACGCCCTTCATCACTGCTTTGCCTGGATAATTGAAAGGCATCTCTTCGCTTCTAAGTATTATGACTTCCAGGTTAATTACTGTGTGGTGCAAAGTGTCATACCAGGGCTGGGCGGGCCATTTGAATGGGACAGAAGTCGATTACGTTCTGCATCAGGACCATGATTTTAACTCCATTCAAGCAAATGCAAAATCTCTTTTACTGCCAGAAATGGATTTGATAGTCATCAGCATTTATTTTAAGGCTCATCTGATAATGCAGGAATTGTCCTGGGTGCAGACACTCATATTGAAGTCAGGTAGGTTAAGGTGGTGGTATTTAGGATGTCATGGCGCACAATGAGGATTCTATAGACCCTTTGTAAACTACTTTGCTGGGTAGAAGTATGTTATCCACCCCGACCCCCCAAGTGCACGCCCCTCAACTCCATCTGAATCTTTGTGTCTTCTCTGCAGGCTTTCATGGTTTATGGTGTTGTAGACCGCTGAAAGGTCAAATATTATCAGAGCTGAGTTTCTGTTTTTATCTAAAGACAGGAGGAATTTCTCCTTTTTCTCCTGAGACCCAAACCATTGTCAGATGGCACACTCTCCTTTGAATACTGCTGTTAATGGACATGAAAGGTGAGACATAGTGGTTAGAGGTCACCAGTCTTTAGTAAATTGAATCATCTGATGATTATGCTGCCAGGCTTGCCACTTGATTAACATATGACACTGGACATTTTGTATTTGTATAATTTGTGCCTGACAAACTTAGCAATGCCTTCCAATTTACGATCAGGGAAATTCTATAATACAATACATCGTGTAGGCAAGCAACTAAAGATGTGTAAGATTTGCCATTCCAGTTTTTTTTTTTAGCAAACTCTTTAGCTGACACTGTTAAGTGTTTGAGACTTAGGGGGTGATTCTGATTCTGGCGGGCGGCGGAGGCCGCCCGCCAGAATTCCGCCCCCATTATACCGCTCCGCGGTCAGAAGACCGCGGAGGGTATTATGAGTTTTTCCCTGGGCTGGCGGGCGGTCTCCAAAAGACCGCCCACCAGCCCAGGGAAAAACTCCCTTCCCACGAGGATGCCGGCTCGTAATCGAGCCGGCGGAGTGGGAAGGTGCGACGGGTGCAGTGGCACCCGTCGCGTATTTCAGTCTCTGCAAGGCAGACACTGAAATACTTTGCGGGGCCCTCTTACGGGGGCCCCTGCCGTGCCCATGCCATTGGCATGGGCACGGCAGGGGCCCCCAGGGGCCCCGCGACCCCCCCTACTGCCATCCTGTTCATGGCGGCTTTCCCGCCATGAACAGGATGGCGGTAGGGGGGGTCAGAATCCTCATGGCTGCGGAGCGCGCTCCGCAGCCATGGAGGATTCAAACGAGCAGCGGAAAGTCAGCGGGAGACCGCTGACTTTCCGCTTCTGACCGCGGCTGAACCGCTGCGGTCAGAATGCTCGTTGGAGCACCGCCAGCCTGTTGGCGGTGCTCCCGTGGTCGGTGGCCCTGGCGGCCATCGGCCGCCAGGGTCAGAATGACCCCCTTAGTGCCTGATTACAACTTTGGCGGAGGGGGTTAATCTGTCCCAAATGAGACAGATATCCCGCCCGAGGTATTACGAGTCCATTATATCCTATGGAACTCGTAATACGGTGGGTGGGATATCCGTCACATTTGGGACGGATTAACCCCCTCGGCCAAGGTTGTAATCAGGCCCTTAGTCACATGTTCTCCAGCACCATTTTGACGGCTTCAACAAATTATATAGATTCTTTTGCTCCAAAGTAAGAGAGCGACTGTAAGGATACTCCTATTAATATTTGGAGATGTCAGCAATGCTTATGCAGACATTAGAAGTGTTGGTACAAAGGACTGAACATCAGCAGAAAGTAGCACCTCACCTTATTTGGACCTGGCACCTGTATTTGGTGATAGCACTCTTTGTTCCCAACAAGCCTTTAACTGGGTGAAGCATGGAATCAGAATCCTGGAAGTCCAGGGCTCCAAGTGGGTAAGTGCACGAACACCTACACTAAGGGCAGTATCAAATTAGTTAAGATTAGTGAAAAGTCTTAAAATAGAACTGTTTTGTCTTTTAAACAACCAACCTCCATGTGAATAACACTGAATAAGGCTACCCCTGTCTCTCAAAATACAGACTAATATAATTCTAGCTTAATGAAGTGGTAAGGGATGGTTTGCAGCACTCTAAATCTATTCAATAATTAAACAAGTACATGCATATACCCTGGTTATTATATCTATGAGATAAGAAGCTTAGCCACCTTGTTCACTCCTTGGTTTCTGCACGACTACGTTTATAGGTGTTGAGATCAAGAGCCTCCATCAAATCGAACTAGATCAAAAGCGAGCACAAAGTTTAGTATCAAGATTGAAAATGTCAAATCACATTAACATGGACTTTTTAAAGGGAACACTGTCCCATCACAGAGGGGGTGCTCTTCATCATGCTTTGCATTACTCTCAGAGCACACTGATCTTGAGGCCTAACTATCTAGCTAAACTGTTCATTTACAACAGCCCCCTTGCCTCCCACCTAACTTTTAGAAACAGCTTATCCCTCTCCTCTTTGACAACAGCAAGACCTTCTCAAAACCAGAAGAAACCTGAGCACGATCTTCTTCTGACAGCTTTCCCAGGTACCATATCCCATTCTCTCTCCCACTGGACGCAGAAGCAATTTGATCACCTACCTATTACCTACACAATTATTGTCTCTTTTGACCAGGTTAGAACAGCCTTTTCCTAGATTGGCATTAATTGAACTACTGGCAACAAAGACTCTTAGAAAAGTACCCTCACTGTATTGCAGGAGCTTAAATGCTTACTTCTGGATGCTGCACTTCCTCCTCTGCTCCCTTCCATTCCCCCCCCCATCAAACCTACTTGGCACTCAGAATTGGCCTCCATGTGGCATGTAGCACCTTGTAAATCACCACTTAATAAATAGGTTTGTGGTGACAGAAAAATTGCTATTATTCACCAGTTATTTTAGTCTGAAATAGGCGTTATCTTGCTGACAACCGTCCATGTTCTACAATTGGGTCTCAACAGCAAGAGTTTGAAATAACTTACCTTTGTTTCCACTGACCCTTTGAATCTCCCTCCTGACTTTACAGTTTTTTTAGAGATAGAAAGTGATCTTGGCCGGCTGTATATCTTCCTGTAATCTAGCAGTGACAGGCATTGGCACAAATGACTGTAATATTTACAAAATGTGACTGAATTGTCTAATAAACGACCAGTTACATATGAGTTGCTGTCACTGAGTTAGTTCCTTCCGGAGTTCATGACTGAGATACAGGGGCAGGTCCTCTGCAATGGTGAAGGAGTGTCACCCCACTGGCTAAGAGCCAGCAGCTGAAAAATTAAACAATATTTTACCGTTGTTTTATTTTTTAGCTGTTGGCTCAGCCAGCATGTGCAGAGAGGGGTGAGGCTGGAACGTGGGAGGTGGGAGGAGGAGTGGCGTGCATGTAAGTGTGCATGTCAGTTTGGCCGGCCATCTTGACACCTCGGCTATCTTGCACAGCTGGGTTGGAGAAACAGCACAGACTCCAATGCACTGTCTGAGCGGTAGATGAAGGTGCTCAGACCAATCCTGGTGCAGCTCTGATGCTAGGTTTAGCATGAGAGCAGAGCGAGGATTTCTTGGGGAGCCTGAGTTGGTGTCACAGGGACTGCTGGAACACCATTAGGAGAGAAGAGCAACGAGTTGGCTGGTGGCAAGCAGCAGTACAAGTAAATAAAATAAAAAAAGTTTTATTAATATTTAACCCCCAATCCCCCCCCCCCCCCTCCCCTTGAGATTTGCAGTGGCTGCTGATGAGATATTGGAATGTTGGTTTTTTAACAAACCAATTACCTAACATAATACAAGATAGCCCTAGTTTTACGGTCTCTTTTGTAACCCTAAAAAGGTACTCAAGTAAATCTCCATTTGTGTGCAAAGTAAATTAAACAAAACAAAACTGATTTTTAAGGATCAAACACTCAATAACTGAGACAGTCGTTTTGGCTTTTGTTTAGTGAAAATATTTTTTATCAAGGGTTACTAATGCAAAACTGGGTGCTGCGTGGGCAAAAACAGTGCAAGTTTCCTTAACCAAACAACAGTTACAGGACGCTACAGATGACAGCTCTACAAGGCCCTCTTCCTTCCGGTCACTCACTTTCACATTCACAAAAACTCAGTCGCACAAAATATTACACAGGCTTTTGCTAGTCCATGCTTCTTGACACGTTCAGATCATAGGCAGCTCCAGTGCAAGCTTCATTCACTTAAGCAGAACAGTCACTCACCAGTGCCTCTTCGTCACATGTAGAGCAGATAGAGACAACAGTCCAAGTTTCACTCATATATAGTGCATTTCTGTGCACAGTCAACTGCAGAGTAAGCTTCTTTTACATCCTGTGTGTGTATGTGATCGGCTGGTGGTTTAGGATTTGATGGGTGCAGTTTTTTGTTGTGTGTGTGTCTGTGTCTCAGAGGTGTTCCCTTTCTAGTTACTATAAAAAGCCTTTCCCTGATCTACAAATGTCCTACACTGTCCCCCAATCCTTGAAGTGAGAAGCAAATAGAGTGGGGGATGCAGGGCAGTGAGCTTGGCATCAGGTGTATTTCAATCTTCATGCCAGGGATTTAGTCAAATTATAGGTGCTTTTCACACCATATTGTGATAGTTCAATTCAATTGTTCTTGTACTACATCACAGGTGAAGATTGCTAAGATTATTTTACATAAGGAGATCACTCAGGTTTCTTGTGCACCTTGTATTTACAGAAAACAAACAGCTTACTCTGCATGAAATGGAGAAAAAAAAAACGTTTCTCCAGTTGCTCAACCACGATAACGCTCCACATTTCGGGTCATTGTAAATAATTTCTGGTAGCACTGAGAGAAAAGTAAACAACATTTGAAAATGTCAATAATTCTGGCTTTAAGCATACGGATACAGCTAGGCACAATTGTTCTTTGCACATGTTGCATGCATAAATGTTACTTTGCATATTTAAGTCAGATATTTTGGCTGGGGAAAAGTAGCAAAAAATTATTGCTTTCTTTTTAGAATGTGTAGCCTATAAAGGAACTGACTGTAGCAAACAGTGTGACTATTGAATGTACTTTTAAGATGTAAAATAGTCCCTAATGCATTCCAGTGGAAGCAATTCCTAGGAGGTGGAATGATTCACCAAACAGCCAGTAGAATGTGGTGAAAGGGAAATAATCCCCTTGTTGGAGCTAAGGCCTGCTCTATGTATATCTAAAATAAGTAGTAACAATAGGTCTTATAGTTGTCAAGCCAAACTAAAAAAAAAAATGTGAACAGGTGTTCCATCTGTTGATGATTCACTTCCACCCCACAGCCTCTGGTGCACATTTGAACATTGTGTGTATGTGCACTAGCATACCCATTTTGTAACCTACTGTGCTTTCCAAGAGGTACAGCAAAGCTCCCAAAATACTCTTTTCCTAAAAATTTGAGGAGTAGAGATGGAAAAGTAAATCTTTCTCTGTGTTTCTATGCCTCACCACTGATTTTGAGGGAAACCAAGAAATATGTCTAGTTCGGCGTGGTACAGTCAAATGGGTGACCCTCAGCGGCTTCAACACCAACCCTGGCAGTGTGCTTCCAGTGGCATAGAATGGGCACACTTGGACCAGCAGGGTTGCCCTGTTAAGTGCTAGGAAGAAACTTGCCAAACTGCACATGATTTACACGTTTAACATTTCCATGTATTGAACATTAACCTCTTGAGTGTGGGCATCGGCCCGATGCCCACACTACCTCCATGGTGCAGGTCACGACTAGTTGCCGACACCAGGGAGGGGGTTAAAAAAATCCTCTGGTGCGTTGCACGGGAGGATTTTTTTAAATTGAATTACCCATGGGGAGACATGGAAGAGGTTCTGAATCTCCCCCTGAAGCCCCCCCCCCCCACCCGGCCCTTTGCGACGTCAGCGCACTGCGAGGTGCGCTGACGTCACAATCTGTTTTCCCCACCGGTGCAGGGAGCGGAGGTAAGGCGGCTTCCGGCTCCAGTTTTGGCCTCCCCACCATTCAGGAAGGCCTCATTTGCAAGGGGAGATTCTCCCCTTTCAAACGAGGCCTTCCTGAAAAGGTTTCCTGGACCTCAATCGTAGCACAGCAAACCCCACTAGACACCAGCCAGGGGTTTCACAAGGGGTGGTCGGCCCTCTCTGGAAATGCCGCCCCCCACCCCCTCACTCTCTTGGGGGCATTTCTTTTTTTTTTTTTTTTTAAAGTTTACCCCTGGGGTAAAAATAAAATGAAATTGACAGGGGGTCGCCCGTGAGCAGGGCAACACCTAGTGGGGGCAATTATTTTTTTAATAGCATTATGGCCCCCAGGGAAACCATACAGCTATTAAAAAAACATATAGATATATATATGTATATATCTATATATAGATACGAATATCTATATATAGCTAGATATATGGCTCTATATATATATATATATATATATATATGTATATATCTATATATGTAGATATATACGTATCCATATATATAGATACGTATATCTGTATATAGATATGTATGTTTTTTTTTTTTTTTTACAGCTGCATGGTTGTCCCGAGGGCCATAGAGTCCCCCAGGGAAACCATACAACTATAAAAAAAAAAAAATATTGCTCCCTGCTCTCTTGTGAGTTTCCCAATTTAGTTCAGCCCCAAATTCCACCGCTCAAATCGTATTGTGGAGACATCAAAATTATATATCACAAAACAACCTGATTTTGTAAGGCAGGCATCTACGTTTTTGGTCCCGGGCTTGGCTTCCATATAGGGAAACCTACCAAATCCAGGCATTTCTATAAACTAGACACCCGGGGGAGTCCACTGAGGTGTGACTTGTGTGGAGTCCCCAAAGTTTTCTTACCCAGAATACCCTGCAAAGGTGAAATGTTGAATGGAAACTTTTTCTTGCATTTCTGTCAGAATAACTACAGGAGTATTCTGGGATCCTACCTAGTGTTTCTCTACCGGTTCTGATAAAAACGCTACCCCGCTTGAGTGCCTGTACCTAGTGCCTGTGTCAGGAATGGATCACCCCAGGGTCAACAGTTGCCTTCATGTAAGGACTAACATTGACCGTTGTGTGAACCATTTTTGACTTGGGCACTAGGCCTACCCACACAAGTGAGGTACCATTTTTATCGGGAGACTTGAGGGAATGCTGGGCGGAAGGAAATTTGTGGCTCCTCTCAGATTCCAGAACTTTCTATCAACGAAATGTGAGGAAAGGGTGTTTTTTTTGCCAAATGTTGATGTTTGCAAAGGATTGTGGGTAACAGAACCAGGTGAGACCGCAACAAGTTACCACATCCTGGGTTCCCCTAGGTGTCTAGTTTTTTTTTTTTTTTAAATGCACAGGTTTAGTAGGTTTTCCTATATACCGGCTAAGCTAGAGACCAAAATCCACAGCTAGGCACTTTCCCAAAAAACACATCAGTTTCAATGTAAAAATGTGATGTGTCCATATTGCATTTTGGGGTGTTTCCTGACACAGGCACTAGGCCTACCAACACGAGTGAGGTACCATTTTTATCGGGAGACTTGGAGGAATTCTGGGTGGAAGGAAATGTGTGGCTCCTCTCAGATTCCAGAACTTTCTATCACCGAAATGTGAGGAAAAAGTGTTTTATTTCCCAAATTTTTAGGTTTGCAAAGGATTCTGGGTAACAGAACCTGGTGAGAGCCCCACAGGTCATCCCATTCTGAATTCCCCTAGGTGTCTAGTTTCCAAAAATGTATAGGTTTCTTGGTTCCCCTTGGTGCCGGCTGAGCTAGAGGCCAAAATCCACAGCTAGGCACTTTGCAAAAAAAGAGGTCAGTTTTCTTTGGGAAAATGTTGTGTGTCCACATTGTGTTTTGGGGTATTTCCTGTCGTAAGCAGTAGGCCTACCCACACAAGTGATGTACCATTTTTATCGGGAGACTTGGCGAAATGCTGGGTGGAAGGAAATTTGTGGCTCCTCTCATATTCCAGAACTTTCTATCACTGAAATCTGGGGAAAAAGTGTTTTATTTGCCAAATTTTTAGGTGTGCTAAGGATTGTGGGTAACAGAACCTGTAGAGAGCTCCACAAGTCACACTCTAGGTGTCTAGTTTTCAAAAATGCACAGGTTTGGTAGGTTTCCCTAGGTGCCGGCTGAGCTAGAGGCCAAAATCCACAGCAAGGCACTTTCCAAAAAACACGTCAGATTTCAATGAAAACATTTGATGTGACCATGTTGCGTTTCCTGTCGCGTGCAGCAGGCCTAGCCACAAAAGTGAGGTACCATTTGTATAAGGAGTCCTGGGGGAATACAAACTAGAAGAACAAGTGTTATTGCCCCTTGTTTTTCTCTAAATTGTTTCTTTCCAAATGTAAGGCAATATGTGAAAAAGATGTCTATTTGATAAATGCCCTGTAATTCACATGCTAGTATGGGGACCCCGGAATTCAGAGATGTGCAAATAACCACTGCTTCTCAACACCCTATCTTGTGCCCATTTTGGAAATACAAAGGTTTCCTTGATACCTATTTTTGACTCTTTATATGCCACCAAATGAATTGCTGTATACCCGGTATACAATAAAAACCCATTACAAGGTGCAGCTCATTTATTGGCTCGGAGTACCAGGGGGTTTTTGATGAACCTACAAGCCCTATAAGCCCCGCAACCAAAAGAGTCCAGCAGACATAACGATATATTGCTTTCAAAAGTCTGCCATAGCTGGAAAAAGTTATTGAACAAAACGTGGACAGAAATGGCTCTTTTTTTCACCTCAGTTTAGCTGTTACTTTCTGTAGGAAACCTTGAAGGATCTACACAAATAAACCCTTGCTGAATTCAGAATTTTATCTACTTTTCAGACATGTTTAGTTGTCTGGGACCCAGCATTGGTTTCACACGCATTTCTGCCGCTAACTGGAAGGAGGCTGAAAGCACAAAACATTGTAAAAATGGGGTATGTCCCAGTAAAATGCCAAAATTGTGTTGAAAATGTGGTTTCTGATTCAAGTCTGCCTGTTCCTGAAAGCTGAGAAGATGGTGATTTTAGCACTGCAAACCCTTTGTTGATGCCATTTTCAGGGGAAAAAACACATGCTTTCGTCTGCAGCCCTTTTTCCCATTTTTTTGAAAAAAACTAAATTGTAGCTGTATTTTGGCGAATTTCTTGGTCTCCTCCAGGGGAACCCACAAACTCTATGTACCTTTAGAATCCCTAGGATGTTGGAAAAAAGGATGCAAATTTGGTGTGGATAGCATATGTGGACAAAAAGTTATGAAGGCATAATCGCGAACTACCCCAAATAGCGAAAAAAGGGCTCAGCAGTGGGGGAGGCAAGGGGCAAGGCTCAGCAGCTAAGAGGTTAAGAAGTGGCTGTCGTGCTTACCACTTAAAAAGACACACAGGTTGATATAGACATTGGTTAGTTTAACAAGAATTGGGAGAGCCAGTGGATTTGACCTTGGCAAGCTGGTGTGTTTATTTTTTATTTTAAGCATATCCAACGAGTAACAAGGAAGACAAAAGATATTGATGCTCACACGTGGCAGGCATATTTCAATGGATTTTTAAATTACAATTTAGCTGTCACGTCTATTTTTTTATAAAATGATCAGGGTTGGAAGGGGAAGGGTTTACATTATTCCTAAAAATGTGTTCCATACTAATTAGTTGGGTACAAGTGCTTTAAGTTGGGTAATGCAAAGTGTTTGTCGGATTTCACGTGTGATTTTCCTCATGTCCCTAAAATTGTATTCTGTACTAAATAGTTGGGTATAACAAGTGCTTTTAGTGGGGTAATGTGAAGTGTTTGTCGGATTTCACCTGTGATTTTTTTACATGTCCTCACTGACGAAAATACACACTCTCTCTCCTATATTTTGAAGGCCTTAAAAATGTTTTTTAGTTTGAAAAATATTGTGTTTTAAATATCCCTAACAATCCACACTCTTTCCACTGCCTCCTAAACCCCCATCGTGTTCTGCTTCTCATATAATGTGTTTTAACAATATGTCCCAGCGTGATTGCTGGGAAATCTTAAGCTCTTCCATCATCCAGCCCCCATTCTTACTGACCACGCCACACCCATGAGAATGATAAAGCTGCGTTAGCACGTTTGTGGATGTAGAATAGGTATAGAAACACTTTATAATTTAAATGAACACCAACAGAAAATGTGATTGATGGAAAGAAAATGTACTTTTGGCTTAGTATTACTGTAAATAAAAAGGGATAAAAAAAGAAAATTGCGAATGTAAGGTATTGGCCCATCTGCCCCAGACTCTTCTTTTTAGGCAGATGTGGAGGTAATCAGGCAAATGCCATCACTCCCAGTGCAAGAGAGCCAGTGTCTGAATTGGCTGACACTGCCCTATGTTGCATGTAATGAGCGGAAGCAAAATGTGAATGACAGTTCAACAGACCAATGGATAAGAGTGTTGACCCAAGCCAATGTTGTGTCTGTATACATATATGCTTTACTTATGAATGTCTTTGATGCATGAGACAAAAAAAAACAGTCCTTTAGCCATACAAAAAAGTTATTTCTTAGTACCAGGTTTCCTTTGCATGGCACAGAGACGTGAAATACCCTCTTATGCTATTAAAAAGAAATATACAGCCTCACTTAAATTGTGTAAGATTGTCTGTTGGAATTAGTCACAAAACATTGAGTAGTGGCTATATAATTCTGATGTTGCCCATACAATTCAATTTTGGGAAATCTGGAAAGTGTATGAAGAAATTTAGCCTTCTCTGTAGCACAACATCCAAGTGAAAATGAAGTATCTTTTAAAACAGAGCCAAATGTGAAATTGTAGGCATTCTGGGCTCAAGCACAGAGTCTGGTCACAGCACAGTTCTTGGCATTGTGTTGCGATCAGTTTTATTTTTTGTGGTTTTATGGTTTCTCAAATCCCTTGCGGACAAAGGGACTCCTTGCAGTGAAGTACAAACTGCCTGCCTTTTAAAGTTGAGCATAGCAGCAAGCAAGCGATGATCGTCTTGATATGTTGTAATCTATTCTGTGGGCTTTAACCACGCCCATTTCACACCCATCACTTTCATTTGTTCCTGGGCCTGCCTTTCAAAAATCCCTTCATGTCGTTGGGAAATGCCTTTGTTTCTCCTGCCTTGTTGCAGTTTTGTTACCGCCTTGGAGGCTGACCCTGTTACATGGATTATTGCACAATCGGTGAGATATCTTAGTGTGGCACACTATTTATTTTTTTTCCCCTCACTGTGCTCATGGCGGTATGTTGTTTCTTCCTTGGTTTCGGTTATCTTGCTGTTTCTTTGCGATGTCTGTGGGGTCTTTTTTATTCATTTTTATTTTTGTTATTTTATATAGCACAAACTCGACATGAAGGGATTGGAGTGCTTTATTTTTTTGCAGTTTTATATAGTGAAAGCTCGATACAAAGGTATTACAACGCTTTACATGAGCACCAGTTACATTACACAAGGACACATAAATTTTTGGTTGCAAGGGGAGATTAAGTGATTTGCCCAGAATCACAGGATGTTGAGCCAGCGCTGAGACTCGAACCGTGTTCCCCAGCAACAAAGTCGACAGCTCTGGCCATTACGCCACATCTTCTACCCTAGGGTTCTTTGTCTTGTGCTTCTTGGGGCAGTCTGGGAATAACTCATTTTTATATATATCGCTTCGTCATACAGGTTCTGCCATTTCATAGCACTGCAAAGCAGGTGCCATTCTTACCAAAATCTTTATAATTAATTTGCATCGACCTTGTAGATATGAAAAAGCCATATCAGGATTGTAATCTGTGATATTCGCGTTCTGTCAAGACCTCTGTAGTGGATGCATTAACTAACTGGCTTGAGTAAAGCTTACCACTA
The DNA here is from genome assembly GCF_031143425.1 of Pleurodeles waltl. NCBI lineage: Eukaryota > Metazoa > Chordata > Amphibia > Caudata > Salamandridae > Pleurodeles > Pleurodeles waltl. The sequence continues at coordinate 870,213,567 of NC_090450.1, forward strand.
GGGGATAGCACGTGCTCTTGATAACGTCCGGAGGGTCACCAACCAAGCACATAGTTTAGTTCCAGGCAATAGCATGGCGGAAGGTGTTGTCTCCAAAATGGAGGAAAAGAAGTTGTGACTCCAGAACCAAGCACTTCACGGCTTCAAAGTTGATAGCAAAAACATCTACCCTTTGGATGTAAAATTGGGCCTCTTCAAAAAGAGTTCAGTTAGCGTGACCTCGATACAAAGGTATTTCAGTGCTTTACATGAGCACTGATTGCATTACAGAAAAACACATTCATTTTTGGTAGCAAGGGTAGATTAAGTGATTTGCCCAGAATCACAGGATGTTGAGCCAGCACAGAGACTCAAACCGTGTTCCCCAGCTCCAAAGTCGACAGCTCTGTCCCTTAGGCCACATCCTCTCCCCTGGGGTTTTTTAACTGGTGCATGATGGGAATAACAATAGCTAATAGCTCTAGCTCTCACAAATGCGAGACCTGTTGCATTGCAAATGCTTGTTAATACTAATAGGAAAGAAATCCGCTTGCAACTCGATGCAAATACTGGAATGAGGGGGCGTGTGACTGCAGGACTCCACCTCACATTTGCTATGTCCTGAGATAGCAACCCCTATGGTCTCTGAAGGGAAAGCAGTCACAATACCACATTCACTAGGTCACTATGAGTTTGAAGTTAGCAAGAACATCCAGAGCCCGTGGGCCGTAATGTTTGGACCTTAATAGCATGCACAAGTACAGTGCAAGTGCAGGTTGTCAAATATTGAGGCCTTACTCTTTCTGAATTGTTTATGTCTGCCATTGGCAGTCGTTAACCAGTCTTTTTCTAACATCTCTTTAGGAAAATAATGGAACCACAAATGATTTGTGCATTCTATTACGACTTTCAATGGATAACAAAGTTTGCATTGCAATTTGTAAAGGCAAATACGATTTCCAAAACATATTTGTGCATGCAAAGTGGAACTTTGCATTCACTAAGTTAGTTGCACTGGCTTTGTGAATGTATATTCATTTGTGCATAAAGTCCCTCGTCTGTTATGAAAACAGAATGCAACCAAATTAAATTGCCTGGAAGGAGGGTAGCAGGACAGCTTACATACCAGGTCTGTAGTACCTAGGGTGGTTTATGGACACAAACATTAGTGTTAAGTGCCCAATGCAGAAACGTACTCATAAGTTGATAGAAAGTCACAGCATTGAATTCCATTCCAGCATGCAGGAAGTATTTGCATACAAAAGACTGTGCCATACTACAACGTGTTGCGCTGCAATTAAGAAAATAGGACTACTTTCTGAGAGTGCTAATTTTACTGGAGGACAAGAACAATGGATGGTTCATTTAGGTGCCTGCTGTCACCTGTAAATCGTACTCCAATGCATTATATCTCTGACGTTTAGCTGCTGCACCACCAGATGCCTAAACATAAAAAGTGTGAAAATAAAGCCAACAATTATTTGAGAGGTGGGTCGCCTAAGAAGATGAATCGCACTGGCTCATTTTGGTGCTTGGATCCTAAAACGCAAACTATGTCCCGTATGCCTGCCTAGCCAGCAGACAGAGAAATCACAATTTTCAGTCATATATTCAAATTTAAAAGCTCACACCTCTGTCTTTGAGGAGTTGTGCTTAATATTACCCCTTTCCCTTGAGGCAAGGCCTCAAAGGAATGTGTAAAATCATCGGTTAATGATTGGATACCAATAGATCCTATTAAGCATGGCTCTATTAGGCCCCTGTTCTTACTGAAAACTGGCAATGTTGTCCTGAAACGTGAAAAGCTCCACGTGTCATCATTGGGCCTTATTTTAACAAGCATTTTCATTGCCAGTAGTTCTGGGTTTATATGCTAATGCGGACATCCAGGAGGGAATTGCAGGAGCAAACAGACAGGGCTATAGTTATGAATGAATCCCACATGTATTTCAGTGCAAACACTTGAGTGGAGGTGGAATGGTACCTCCAAACATCCAGTAGTATTTGGTGAGAGATGAATACCCCATTGGCCTGAGCTAGGATGCGACTGACAAAGTCTAAAGTCATTGCCTTTAAAGAGGCTGGTTGAAGTAAGCCTGTGGCTGAAAGGGGTAGACCCTAACCCTTTCTATATATATTGTTACAGTTGTTCTGTTTGACAGCTGTGCTGTCAAAACCCATTCTTAAAAATGGAGACACTGGGTTATTCATAAATTATCCCCAATATCTCATTTGGATACAGTAGGGAACATGCCAAGCATATGTTGATGCCACTCAGCTGCTACTTAAATTGGATGGTAGCTCAGTACAACATAAGTTATTAAATCCATGCCTTCCTCTAATTGAATAATATACTGGCTAGTCAATTCCAGCTGGATTTGGGTAAAATACTCAACAGCTGAAGCCCCAAAGCAAGAACTTACAGCTTTTTATTAATCTGGACTATTCACGCTGTCTTTTTCTAGACAATCAAAGGAAAGCTTGGTTGAAAGCTTAGGCATCTATGGTGTGTTCATGGAGTCCCAGATGCCGTACCTCTGTAAAGCACTACTTTCCTGTTGTCAAGTGCATATGGATTATACTGGCCATCTAAAGTCATCTTTGGCCTATTTTAGTTGGATCCATCATGAACCTATGCCCATCCTCTGCTTGTGCACTTTATTTCAGGCTAGAGAAAGCACACAAAGGAGGTCCAAGTTCTGCAAAATCAAAGGGCACTGTTGGCCCTCCGATTACACTTGGGATTGTCCTTAAAATTCTTAAATTAAGCACAAGGATTTAAATTTGAGAAGTGGGTGTAATTGTAGTAACTGTTTGATACCTCAACTTTCCCTCATTGCCTTTGAAGAAGTTTCACGTGTCCTCCTATGGCAAAGCTCTTAGTTCTTCTGACAGAGCTGTCTTACCCAATGGTGGTTAAATTTTCCTATGGAGACGAAACCGAATCTGCGTCTCAGGATCAAAGGTCTGGGACATTCTATTAGTGGCTATTTAGGAGGCATTGTAGTGACCGAAATGTAAGCAGTTAAACCCTAACCTTTCTCAACCTCAAGCAGAGGGTTTAACTTCTTTCCTAAGTATACATTTTCAGGCAATAAGTAGCGCAGCACTTAGAGACTCGTTCTGATTAGGGCTCCATCCAAGTGCTTTTATCATTTAATTCATTATTTTAGGTGGTACTAAACTGCCAGAAGCCCAGTGAGATAAAAAAAAAATTGCTACTTCTGTAAACAACGACTTACTGCATCCTCTTCCTCTTTTTCTTTAACTAGCTTCAAACTTCAGAAAAGTCCCTATCTGAATGGTTTACCGTGCTGATGAAGGCTCGTATGGCGTACAACACCGAATTTTTTAGACAAGCTTACAAAATAGTATAGTGTTTAAATCATGAGACCTTAGAGGACCGGTTAATGAATTTAAATATATATTCAAAAGGAGAACTGAGTTTAGAACAGAGACCACTAAATTCCAAAATAGAAACAGGCAGAATAAGCAGGAAACACTCAGTAGAAGTCAAATCTGTTTTTTAATAACAAAATATTTTTACTTTTCGGATAGAAAAGAACAAAAGTTATTAAACATGTATAGCCAGTGTTGCAACTAGTCGCATTGCACTCGTACGTAGAATACCAAAGTGTGGAAGATGTTGTACAGCCACAATTGTCACCTCACTCCCATCCCCCTACAACTTACACTTACCCACTGTTGGTGACTATTAGCCCAGTCCAAAGAGCTTAAGCCAGGGTCCCATATTTTCTCATGTTCATCGATGTAGCCCGAACTCTGTATAGTTCTTGCTCTAATTTCGCACATCTATCCGTCCCACTGAGAATGGTGGTATATTCTTGCACAGCCAACAACGGGCAACGTTTCTTTTCGGAATTAAACAACCTAACCCGATCAGCATCTGCTTATTTTGACTATGTGCCCTCTCACCTGTGAGCCCCAGCAGCCCTCTCTGTGTGTAAGTGTGACCGGGACCAAGAAGCAATAGCGGCTCGCGGGGCGCTGAAGGGGCGGGGCGACCTGTGGGAGAAAGGGGGGAATAAACATTAATTTCATTTAATAAAAAAAAAAACGTACCTTTCCTCACCGCCGCGCTGTTCCTCTCCGTCGCCGGATGCTGCAGGCACAGGCTCCCAGCCTGCCCTGCGCCAATCCTGACGTTGCTCAGGGCAGCGTCAGGATTGGCTGGGAGCGCCCAGCCTACTGCGCATGTGTGTTTGGCCGGCCCGAGTTGGCCGGCCGAACATACATGCGTAGTGAGAGGGAGTGCTGAGCACTCCCCCTCACTGCTCTTCATCCCCGTGGCCCCGCCCCCTGTACCAGAAAATGATCATAAACAAAGTTTATGATCGTTTTCTGGTAAAGGTTTTGCTGCTGCCGCTGCTGGCGGGAGCTACACTCCTCCATCCAAATGGAGGAGCCGCCACTGCCAAGAAGCCCTGAGTAACTGTTGCATGAGGTTGGCCCAGTATTTCTTAATGTGTGCGTAGTCCCAAACAACATGGAGAAAGTTACAAGACTCTACATTACATCTCCGGCACTGTGCATTTGATAACTTCCCTATTTTATAGTGGTGTGTTGTCGTCTAGTTATGTGTCTGGGAGATCTTGAACTGTATCAGCCTCAAGCGTGCAGAAGTAACTGGCTCGCTGGGTGCCATTTTCTCCTCAAGCCATTCTTGGTTCTCTTTGTAGAAGACCTTCTTAGAATACAGGGCATATTATGAGACTGGAGCAGGGGTGTAGCTACCAATAGTGCAGCGGGTGCAGGGACACTGAGGCTCAATAATCGGGTGGGTCAACTGCAACCAAATTTACCTTTTTTGGTAACAAACCAGGGAAGGGAGGCCCATTTTCCTTGCTTGTGTCTATTTCACCCTTGATACTGCACTGGACTGAATGTGATGTGATGTCTGGGGTATCTGTGGTAGGAGGCGATGCAAGGAATGCCTGGAAACCCTCTAAAATGATAAAGTGTGACTGGCACACAGGAGGAAGCTTACTTAGTAGGCATGGGTAAAAGCTAGCAGCCACATAAAACATGGGGTAGGAAATGGGCAGTGTAGGTGGGCCTGGTCTTCGTTATCTACAGGCAGCATATGTTTCTGTGTTGAATGTACAATTATGTGTTTGAGTTCAGCTGCCCTAAATATGATTTATTGCTCTGCTGAGTGGTGACTGCACTGCTTATTCTTAGTTTTCCAATGTTGGACATTTCCTAACAATGAATGATTCGTTATCTGATGACATCACAACGAGGAACAGTCACACCAATCGGTAGTTTTAGAAAGATAACAAGACAATTTGAATCTTGAAGCTTGGATGCAGGGTCAACTTTTAAATATCAGAACTTCCAAGTCCCAGAGTATGCATGATAAGATAACCATTGACTCTTCCAGTACTGCAAACAAGAAGAAAGCAAGAACTCTTAGTTTACATAAGCCTTTTTATTTTGTACCTTGACGATAAGGCCTGTGCTGTCGCTTTTTAGCCAAAAGGCTAAACCATCTTACTCTTAGCATTTGGAGCCCTAATCATAAAGGTAGAGTTCTGCTCATGGAGAACCCCTTATGGATGGCATTCACAATTTCCAGGCGGAGCTCCCCGCCTAGATTTAGATCTGGGGACCAAGATCTCTTGAATGTGGGCCTGGAAATGTTTATGACATAATTTATTGTCATAAATTTGTTAGTTACATTCAGGCTTTTTGTGGGGATCTCAACACCGGGCAGTGATATCACGGTGTAGAAAGGTGAATATGTTAGTAATAACACAAACATTTTGAGCTAAAAATACCACATAAATTCACCAGTTATAGTTAGCAAACCTAACTATAACTTGTGTCTTCACCATGCACTGCTTATGACCTCACGTTTTACACGACTAAGGATATGTTCTATGAAATCATGTATATCACTGATGATATCTCAAGTTATACCGTTGATGACATCACTGTTGACATCATCGAGGCTTTTGTTCACATTGGTATTGCATTACAGCTATGAAAGTAAAAACCGAGAAAAATTGGCCAGAGCACACAGAATATTGTGTCCAATAGTGTTGCAAGGATGAAAATCCCTGATGGTGTGTTGAAGGTAAGAGAAAGTATAAGGTTGAAGAAAAAGTCCAGAATCTTGTTAGTAGATGATGCCTTTATTCGTGGGTGTTGTAGAGCATGATAATCATCATAGATAAACAGCCAACACGTGTTTCGTCACACAAGTGACTTCATCAAGGCTGGGCCGTCCGGCCAGAGGAGTCAATGTTATTTAGATCTGTGGGCTAGAATAGGTGATATTGATCTTAATGGATTAGTGAAAATCAGAGTAGTAAGGCTGCCCGAGCAGCAGCAGGGTGGTTGAGTAGTTTGAGCACGTAGGTAAAGACAGGTATGGCAGGCCCTGATAAGCCGTGAGACAAGACCTTAAAGAGTCAGGCCGGAGAGGCGCGGTGAGCAGTCAAGGAGCTATGAAAGTAAGTTCAAAATAGTTTAGAATAATTTGAAGCATCATTACTGCTATCATATATACAACCCCCATAGGTAAAGCCAGCTTGAGTTATGTGCAACATTAAACCAGCACCATATGCGTCATGGATAGCTGAGTTCACGTTGACTATAAACCACATATGAAAGGGTAACCTACCCTGCACACGGTTAAACAGAAACAGATCTTTTTATCATACCTAACTATGTTAATTTAATCTATGGGTTTTCCAGTGAATTTCTAGTTTTTGTTTTTGTTTTTTAAAGGGTAGGTGGACTATGTGGCCCCCCCTTCCTGAGTCTTATTAAGCCCTGGTGACTCCATCCCCAGGTCCCTCTGTAATAGAAGGGTGGCTGTGCACCCCCACCCCTGAGCCTTGTTAGGCCCTGGGGACCCAATCCCCCAGGGCTGTGTTTTTTTTGTTGTTGTTTAAATTAAAGAGGAAGGGCCACTACTAAAATGAAAGTGAACAGCCTCTCTCCCGCAAGACTTTTCCAGCCACGGGCAAAGCATCCCCTGGCTCCAGCACTGTTAAAGGTGGGTACCCACTGAGGGCACCCATTATATACCAGCTGGGAGCCAACAGAGGAGCCCCAAGGCCCCCGCTGCCCAGCTGGCTCCCCGCATGCAGTAGGAGCTGACCTTGCTCCCACCCGCAGGGAGCAGCTACTAATGCCGCTCCCTCCAGGCAGGAGCAATATTTTGATCTGTTTCCCTACCAGCTTGAGTGCGGGCAGGGAAACAGATCAGAAGTCTGCTCCCAGTCGACTGGAGCATTTTTTAAAGCTCCTGCTGACTGGGAGCAGACTTTGTGTTTGCTCCCGCTTAGTGGGAGATTCAAAAATGCTCCTGCCAACCGAGACACACACATTTCCATGCTTGCGCCAGTGCGGGCAGGAAAACAGCTATGTGCTTTTGGCGGGCTCCCTGTAACAGGGCATGTGAGCTGGTGCTGGGGGATGGGTTGCCTGGGGCCATTAATGGGTCAGGGAGCGTGACCACACAGACCACCTCCCCAGTTTTTACATTTTCGGCCCTGGGGGTGGGCTTCCTGGGCCTGTCTTGGTTTGGGGAGCGGCCCCCCCTGCACTTGTTTGATTATTTTGACTCCGAAGGTAGACTCCCTGGGGCTTCAGATGGCTCAGGGAGGGGAGTTGTGCACCCTCTCTCCCCATATACAATGTTTTCAACCCTGGGGTGGATTCCCCTGGGCGCCTGATAGCTTGGGGAGGGAGGCTGTGCATCGCTCCTCCCAATATACAGGTTTTAGCCCTGGGGTGGGCTCCACAGGCCCTCTGATAGCCCAGAGAGGAGAACCACGCTTCCTCCTCCCCATATATAAGTTCGACCCAAAGGGGTGCATTCTCCTATTTAAAAAAAAAAAAAAAAAAAAAGCAGGCCTAGCTGCCATTTTTTTTTGTCAGGATCGTGGTCATTAGTTGCCTTTTTTTGGCCCAGGGTGCTCCCTATGGGTATTCTCATGGGGCATAGCGGGTCAGGCCATCCCTACCTTTTCCCCCCTTATATATGTTTTTTTTTTTTTTTTTTTAACATTTTCAGGACAGGGGGCTAAGTCCTGAATCCTGTAATGACTGCCAGCAACATTTTTCTCATGTTGCTTGCAGTCAATCGGAGCGCTCACTCCCACAGGAGTCTGACTCCTGAGGAAGCAAGATGGCCCAAGGATAAAACTTCCTGAGCCAACTGGAATGCTTTGTTTTTAAATTGGCTCTCCTGTGAGAGTCTCTCAAGACTCTCACAGAACCAACCGTCCGGATATACAATTATTTTTTAATCTTAATTTCTCATAAACTATTGAACAGATTTACACCAAATCACTAAAAGCATAATCTGTGGACTAAGATCTAGTTTCCTGCCAAATATGGTGTATTCGCGTTCAGCAATTGTTGCTGTAGCCTTGTCTAAAGAATTCTGTGGAAAATGAATGCAGATTTTGTGTTTTGGGCCCCCCCTTTTTTCTCAGCCCCCACTCGATGGATCACCCCGAAAATTTTCATGCACAAACTAGTCCACAAATAGCACATATTTGGAAATTTTTAGAGACATTTGTGTAATGGCGCTAAAGTTATTAGCAATATGAAAAACGCTTTTCCTGTGGAACCTCTGACCTAATTATAACTAACCATTGGCAACCACCACTTGGTAATTTATTTATATTAAATTATATATTTCCTGAAAAAAACAAAGATTAAAGTATTGTTATAGATAGGTGAGAATATCAGTGACAACATAACATTGTAATCAAACAAAATGACAGAAATTGACCAGTTGTCTCTGGCAACTATAACTCATGCTCTAAAGTAGCTATACTTTGCCCCCGCCAGAGACCGTTTTCTTTTCAATAATTTCATTGTAAGTGTTGCATTGATGTTATCAATGATATCATAGAAGATGCCATGAGTGACGTCTGTGGAATAGACTGTAGTAAAGTGGCATACACTGGAGTGGCATACAGTGGAATAGTGTACACTGGAGTGGGATAGAGTGGCGTGGCAGATTGGGGTGGCATACAAAAGAATAGCATACAGTGGAGTAGCATACAGTAGAGTAGCATAGAATGGACTGGGGTACAGCAAGGTGTGGTAGAGTGGAATAATGTAGACTGGAATGGCACGGAGTGGTGTACAATGTAGTGCGTAGAGTGGAGTGAGGTAGAGTGTAGTGGGATAGACTGTAGTGGCCTATAATATAACAGTGTTCTGTGGAGTGGCATAGAGTGGAATGGTGTATAGTGGAGTGGTGTAGAGTGGAATAATGTTGAGTGTTACTGGTGTACAGTCAATTGGTGTAGAGTAAAATGGCATACAGTGGAATTGCAACCAGTGCAGTGGTGTATACTGAAGTGGCGTATGGTGGAGTGGCATAGAGTGGAATGGCATAGAGTGGAGTCGCATTCAGTAGAATAGTGTACAGTGGTGTAGCATAGAGTGGAGTGGTTACAGTGTGGAGGCAAACACTGGAGTGTCACAAAATAGACTGGCATAGTGTGTAATAACATACAGCGTAGTGGCATGTAGTGGGGTAGAGTGGAGTGGCATACAGTGGAATAGCACAGAAGTGGAATGGTGTATTGTGGAGTGACGTGACATACAGTGGTGTGCAGTGTAATAGTGTGGAGTGGAGTGGCGTGGAGTGTGGTAATTGAAACAGATGTAGCATGAAAGTGTGTGAACAGATGTAATGTGGCAAGAAAATACATTATTAGGTGTAAATGGTCATTTTTGGTAGTATGTGTGAATAGTGTAAGTAGTGTTAAAGTTATATGTTTTAAAATTATTCATTTTATATTGTACCTCTGTTTACAGCCATAAGTTTGTGGTATGACGCAGTACATGCCATGATAAGGTAGTATGTGATTGGCTAATGTATGTGTTCGATCAAACAATGAAAAGTTTTAAATCACCTTGAGACAATTTTAAGTCACCTTTTCTCACTTGATTTTCCTAAACACAAACCTGTTCTGCTGTAATCCAGGTGTTGTAGCACACCCAGATGCATCAGGCGTGTGGTGTGGGAGCCCTGTGATGATGCATGCCACAAACTAGTGTTGGTGGGTGAGAGTTCCTTTTAAAAATGCTTATGGTTCCTCTCTTTCTTTGAGCAAGGGACATCCCATGAGGTAGGGAGATTGTTTTCATTGTTTGATCATATTTAGATAGGGAAGACAATCAAGTTCTCTTCTCACTTTCTAATTGTGTTATTCAGTTAATGTCTGTGTTTACCAAATGTAAAATGAGGCGAAGTCATTTTCAGTCCAGTTTGGCTACATTCTTCATTCATCATTTAGCTGTGTTTTGGATTAGGTTCTTACATATAAGCAAGTAGTAGGTTTTATTGTTGTTCCCTACCTATTGCCACTTTATTAAAGTGAGAGAAATGTATTTATAATTGTCTATGCATATTCTTACAGCAGTTTAGGGAGAGCTGTACATATTTTTGAGTAGCCTGCTAATAGGCTTTTTTGTGAAGATTTGAATATGTTAAAAATAGAAAATACATTGTAGAATGCTATATTTTTATACTCTAGGGTAGCACAGGGTGTTTTAGTTGTTAAACATATATTTTATTTTCATTTATTTTTGGTACTGTGTTTCTCCTGAGGCCGTGCCACAGCACTCCATACTTTTTGTTTTTAAATATATAGAAACCCATGAATATTCTTCCCTATTACCACTTTAATTATGTGCTAATGGTAGGGGAAATATATCAAACCTACAACTTACTACAGGGAGTGCAGAATTATTAGGCAAGTTGTATTTTTGAGGATTAATTTTATTATTGAACAACAACCATGTTCTCAATGAACCCAAAAAACTCATTAATATCAAAGCTGAATATTTTTGGAAGTAGTTTTTAGTTTGTTTTTAGTTTTAGCTATGTTAGGGGGATATCTGTGTGTGCAGGTGACTATTACTGTGCATAATTATTAGGCAACTTAACAAAAAAAAATATATACCCATTTCAATTATTAATTATTACCAGTGAAACCAATATAACATTTCAACATTCACAAATATACATTTCTGACATTCAAAAACAAAACAAAAACAAATCAGTGACCAATATAGCCACCTTTCTTTGCAAGGACACTCAAAAGCCTGCCATCCATGGATTCTGTCAGTGTTTTGATCTGTTCACCATCAACATTGCGTGCAGCAGCAACCACAGCCTCCCAGACACTGTTCAGAGAGGTGTACTGTTTTCCCTCCTTGTAAATCTCACATTTGATGATGGACCACAGGTTCTCAAAGGGGTTCAGATCAGGTGAACAAGGAGGCCATGTCATTAGATTTCCTTCTTTTATACCCTTTCTTGCCAGCCACGCTGTGGAGTACTTGGACGCGTGTGATGGAGCATTGTCCTGCATGAAAATCATGTTTTTCTTGAAGGATGCAGACTTCTTCCTGTACCACTGCTTGAAGAAGGTGTCTTCCAGGAACTGGCAGTAGGACAGGGAGTTGAGCTTGACTCCATCCTCAACCCGAAAAGGCCCCACAAGCTCATCTTTGATGATACCAGCCCAAACCAGTACTCCACCTCCACCTTGCTGGCGTCTGAGTCGGACTGGAGCTCTCTGCCCTTTACCAATCCAGCCACGGGCCCATCCATCTGGCCCATCAAGACTCACTCTCATTTCATCAGTCCATAAAACCTTAGAAAAATCAGTCTTGAGATATTTCTTGGCCCAGTCTTGACGTTTCAGCTTGTGTGTCTTGTTCAGTGGTGGTCGTCTTTCAGCCTTTCTTACCTTGGCCATGTCTCTGAGTATTGCACACCTTGTGCTTTTGGGCACTCCAGTGATGTTGCAGCTCTGAAATATGGCCAAACTGGTGGCAAGTGGCATCGTGGCAGCTGCACGCTTGACTTTTCTCAGTTCATGGGCAGTTATTTTGCGCCTTGGTTTTTCCACACGCTTCTTGCGACCCTGTTGACTATTTTGAAGGAAACGCTTGATTGTTCGATGATCACGCTTCAGAAGCTTTGCAATTTTAAGAGTGCTGCATCCCTCTGCAAGATATCTCACTATTTTTGACTTTTCTGAGCCTGTCAAGTCCTTCTTTTGACCCATTTTGCCAAAGGAAAGGAAGTTGCCTAATAATTATGCACACCTGATATAGGGTGTTGATGTCATTAGACCACACCCCTTCTCATTACAGAGATGCACATCACCTAATATGCTTAATTGGTAGTAGGCTTTCGAGCCTATACAGCTTGGAGTAAGACAACATGCATAAAGAGGATGATGTGGTCAAAATACTCATTTGCCTAATAATTCTGCACTCCCTGTATATGTAAGAGTGAACCGCAGAACACAGCCAAAGTGTACCTAAAAACAACATGGCTGCCTTTAACTTTGTAAAGGCAGTCATTAGCCAGTACAAAAACAAGGTATACACAGTTCCACAACGTAAGTATAATCAGGAAAACCACATTGGGTCCTGATCTAAGGAAAAGATCGTAAAAAAGAGAGAAGAAAGAAGAAAGAAAGCCAGGTCCCTGGGAAATTAATTATTTTGGAACAAGAGCCCTCACTCACCAAAGGTGACATGCTTCATCCTCGGGCTTTGCTCCACGTCAGGCCGGCGCTGCAATGCCTGACGGGCCCCTCAAGGGGGGCTCTTTGCCGGAGATCTTTTGAGATATATGCCCGGTTTAGAAAGAATAGGGTATAGGATTGGAAAAATTCTATTTAAAAATAACTAGAGGTTAGGCAAATTTTATTAAATAATCCAACCACTGTCATGATTAAAACCAAAGAGCGGGGAGAGAAAAGAACAAGGTCTACGCTCCCCAAAATATTATTCACTTCCTCACTCAATTTGAGGTTAGGAATTGTACGCACAGGATCCCCTGTACGATTCACCAGAAGGTCAACATGTTTCTCGCTATTGATGTCCTATGGATCTAACGCGATTCTTCAGGACCTAAACTACCTAATCCTATGTGTAAATATAACCTATAATAAGGAATATTAGTACAATGCAGGGACCCTCCTCATACTAGTGGATGGGCCGCATCAGGTAAAGCACCAAGTAACGGAGGTCCTACTGAGTTGGGACCTGTCCGAAGTTTGCGGCATCACCTGCCCCGTCTCGGTGTTCCTGGAATAGCCAGTCACATAATGCCTTGTCATCGCTATGTACTGCAGTACCTTCTCGAAATTTGGCAAAAATACAGCAACAACAGATATAACTAAGCTCAAATGCCTTCAGACTTACAAAACATCCTACTTACCTGAATTTTCCTAAAAGGATGATCTGTGCATCATAATCTCAACCTCACAAATGTCATGTAAAGCTGTTCAGCTGTTTTCACGCTACACTAGATACAAAAGTCTGTGAAAAATGCATTGGCTGCAAAACGTGTTTCAACCGCCCTCTCTTTATTTGCACCACGTTGACCAATCATCTGCCAATGCTGAAAAAGCTATAAATCTGGAAAGTTTTGTGGAGATTCATCAAATGGGGGCAAAGGTATTAGCAATAAAAATTCCAAGGAATTCTGGGAATCCCAACTATAACTACATAATGGCTTCTGTATGTATGTGTGTATATATATATATATATATATATATATATATATAAAGAAAGTGAGAACTCTAGATTTTCTCACCTCAAATGTCTGTTCATCTAGCAAAGTTTTTAAGCATAGGATAAGTACAGTGACAAAAGCCATTTACCATTTGTTTTGACTTATACTGGGTGCTCCCTTGTGTCTGGACAAAGCTAAACCTCTCTGATGAGCTTTAATGAGAGCGAAACATGTGTCAAGGGTTGCTTTTACTCATTCCAGGTTGGTTTGGATGGTATTTTACCAGTCCAAAGCTGTAATACTGTGCCTGAAGTGGTAAATGGCTTTTGTCATTTTACAGCTCCACAAGGTTGACATTGGGTTAAACCTATACTTAAAGACTTTGCTGTACAAATGGCAAAAGACTTTGTCACTATCTATCTTGGCGTGGATAGCACTGTACTTAACCTATGCTTAACAACTTTGCTAGATAAACAGACATTTGAGGTGAGCAAATCTAGAGTGTCGCTGGTGTTGCAGGGTGCTCCTTACTGGAGCTTCTCTCCACCTAAACTTGGGAACTACCCAGAGTTCTCTCTTTCTTTTTGCATAATTTATGCGTCACACTAACCCTGAAAGGGATTTGTTTTGAGATATATATATATATACTCATTCATTCATTTAAATAAAAATTTACAAAAACATGCTTCCCTACCTTCACCTGTGACTATCAGACTACTAAGTCTAATTATCTTTTAAATTAATGTTAACATTTTATTTCAACACATTACAGGGATCTCTCCTTTAAAGTATCACTTGTATGTATTACAAGCTTATTTTCAAGTTATGTTAATATTATTTTATTGAAGTTGCCATTAAAATTAAATTCAAATGCAATTAAATGGGGGAAAATAAATAATTTAAATTACAGTGAAACAATTTAAAACACATTTTCTAACTTTTAAAATATTATAGAAATGAAATATAAATGTAAATTTATGTTATAGGTATTCTTATATTTTGTTGTTCCCTGTCTCCATTGTTTCCAATAGTGGTATTTTGTAATGCCAGTGGCTGGCCACGTGCGGTGAGTGGTTTATTTCAAGGTGCGACTGCGATGCGTTTAACCATGTTTGTCAGTAGCACTTAAGAAATAGATGTAGGTGTGCCTTTTGTGAATGAGGTTTGCCATACTCATTTGTGGGTGTAATTAGTTTTTACATGTCCCTCCCTAAATCCTCCTTTTATTTTTGCAAATCCCCAGCCATTTTTGCAGCAATGTTTCCCCAGTTCCCAACGCCTCTGCTACATATGCAACTAAAACCTAAACCTTCACGTGTGGAGATCGTTGCCACCGAAGCAGAGATCTCCATACAGAACAGACATGATCCAGAGGCGGATGTGTAGATAAATCTCCGACCGTAGGTTTCCGCAACCGCTTTTGTGAACGTCAGTCAGGACTGTGCAATACGTGCATACATATAGATTTCAGTATTTGAAAAAAGCATACGCCTGGCTATGCGGTCCCTATGACAGACGTAGAAAGGTGAACATTCTTGGAAGCCGACCGAGTATGTTCCCTGAAATTCAGCGTGTTCCTGAAGAGCGTCCAATGTTTTCAATATTCGTCATCACACCACTAGTTTGAGGGACAAGTCCTCCTTTGTGCGCGCCGCAGTGGTGACGCCTTCTTGAACTGGTGCCAGCCTGTTTGTGTTGGTTTTCAATCGTTTGACGTTCAGGGCGTGCTTTAAAAATAATTACCGGCAACAGCCAGTAACTAAACCTCACCAAACAACTGACGCTCCCATCTGAAGCCTGCCAATAGTCTTTCTGCAGCGAATTATGGAGTAAATAATGCAGCCTTCTGGGGTCTGGTTACTAGGAAATCTGGGCGTAGGTGTCATGTCAATACAGCAGCGCGTTCTTTCTTCACCAGAATAAAAACTGGTTTTATAAATTTAGTCTGCAGTTTATTTTTTGTGTTACTTGTTTAAACATTTCTCTTTTGTGTAGTGTTTTTAGAGCTAGTGAAATTATTGTGCACTTCATTTCAATCGATATTATCCTGCATCGACAGCGTTAGTGTAAGCTTGCCCAAGCTCTCTTCTGACGATGTGCGCCTCAAGAGAATGCAAGGGTTGTTTTTTTTTATTATTGCAGAACCATTCATTTCTTGGCCTCTTTGCAGGGGCTGCCAATAAACACAGGAACAACTGACGATTGTGGCCCGAGCTTCAGTGGACATCTGGTCGCTGTAAACTGGGTTGCCACTACTTAAAATCGTAATGCCGTTCTGTTGGGTGAAAAATTATGCCCAGCCTTCATTAACTTGGGCTGTGCAAAAGCCAGTATCTTCGAGATAAAAGATACTCTAACTGACGCAAATTGATTGATCTGCCAGTTACCCAACTAGGACTCTTGCATGTGTAAAGCCAGTGGTGACCTACATAGGTGTGGACAAGTCGGATCTATGACAGATGTTCAGGATAACTTCACACTATGTGCACGATCCATTTCATTTCAATGAATTGTATGGAAGTGTGTCTTGTGTGGAAATGCTAAAACTCGGGAATGAATCTGGCCCTTTTGGACCAGCAATGGGCCCTGTATTGAGCGCTTGATTCATCAAGCACCCTAATCAGTATACCTCCGTGCCAGAGACAACAAGATCCCCAAACAGGAAGCTTATATAAATGTTTTCATCTTTATGCATTTGTACCAAACCATAGATCCAGGTAGCCCTCTGATTAGGACCCATTTATAAGTGGAGCTTTCATCCTATATGTGTGTCTCTGATGAGGAAGCTTACACATCGGAAAGCATCACTATACACTATGACAGTCTTTGATGAGCGGGCAATCGTACTCGTATGATTGTTTTTTGTAAAGCTCAACTTTACCATATTTTATGCAGGACTTGAATACTCGACCACCCTACCCAAAGTGAGAACCTGGTGCCCAGGATTTATTTTGTTCAGTATGTCTTTGCTGTACCTCCAGCTGAGCCATGACGTTGCTTAACAGGGATAATGTACCCTTACGAACATAAAATTAGGTTATTTTTCACCGTGCTGCAGTGTGACTTTCCATACACGAAAACAAGATTAACCGATTTTGAAATGAAATATTGTGTATTTATAGTTTTTGAATCAACTGTATTGAGTTGAAACACATGCTGGTTGCTCTTTCTGAAACTTCGGATATCAACTTTGGAAATACATCACCGATTACAAAAACTGCCCCATCAAAACACCTTTGATCGAAAGCAAGCACTTCTGTTTGTCGTTAATACTATGTGCACACAGTCAGCCTCTCTGGCTGGTGTCAAGTAATGGACAGAGTACATTGGTATTCTGTGGCAAGGGTGGGCGGGACTTGACGATTATGGAGAAAACGTGTTTTTGTTGCTTTAACATTTTACACTTTACTAAATTGCTTCATAGCAGCAGAAATTAAATCAGCACAAGTCACGTCTTATAGCGCTTTTTTGTATCACAGCAGCATCCTCATGGCACACTGGCGGTTAGCTGAGCATTTTGTGATTACACTTACAGTCAACATTTACCTTTTGTTACCCACGCGCTTCTTATCAGCTGCATTCGCTTGTCTTTGTTTTAATGGCAGTGAGTGGTGCCTGTGGCTTGCATTGAATGTTTAATTTACATTTTGAGTCATGACAAATCTGGCTTATCAGAGTAATGGAGTATATGAAGTGGGTAAATATTTAAACGTAGATTACACAATTTAATGTGTCCTTGTGAACACAGCTGTAACATTTCAGTAACTATGGTGTCATGATAAAATTACTCTGACCAAAAGGCGTCAAAGTTAGACTTTTTTTTAATTCAATATTGTCTTTTAATTGATTTCTCTTATTTCTGACCATAGGCAATTTCTTTAAATCTCTGATGTTTTTTTCCATACGATTGTGATGCCGTCTAGCCATGTTACAGTGACGACTGTCATACTGTAGCTGTCAGCTCGACCTATTGTTACCAGTAACATATACATAGAGTGGGGTTTGACTTCTTGGAGAAGACTGAATCACCTCACGCTACTATCTGTTTGGTGTGTCAGTTTCACTTTATGCACTGCTTGTTATGCAGTTCACGATGGACTATTTTTCATCAAGAAGTATGCTTGATTGTCACACATTAAACTATTTGATTCCAGTCCGGCACTGAACACAGAAAGAAATGGTTTATTTTTATTTGACCCCAGCAGGCTCTTTTGGCTGGACAGCACATTTGCCTTCTTACCTTATGTGAACATAAAAATAGCCTCCAGGGTGACTACAGAGAAGACCTGTGGTTCTGCTTAGATCTTGGTTTGTCTGTGAACAGCTTTTGATTTGTCAAAAGCTGTGTACTTCCACAAAAAGTGCTTACCTTCCAAACAGCTGTGAGTATTTTGTTTATCCAGCTGCATGAGCCAGGCTCTTTATCAAGCAAAGCTATTGTGTTTGACCTATCAGTTAGACACACAACACAGTGATGGATAGAGCTTGTCTTTTGCAGTCATACAAATACCACTGCAATGCTATTAAACAACTACTAGACAGTTAGGTACATATGGTGTTTGTTGTTCTCTGGTTGCCATTTGTAAAAGCTTATGCACAATACAGTAGGACTTTGTTGGTTATGGTGGCCAGACAATAACAAGGCTAGAAGCAGGGACACTGGAATTATGTGGCAGAAGAGGACCAAATAATATGGCAGAGTTGACTAACGTGGCCCAGAAAAACAAGTTATGCAGCTAAATGTGTAGTACATTCTGTGACCGTATTACTTCTGTATTGTGTATTTCTTACTCGTTTTAACACTGTCTTAACAAATGTTTTACTGCATTAGTAGCACTTGATCACTCAAATACAGCATTAATCTACTGAAAAGTAATCATTCAACCTTCAAAATTACCTAATTCCAGTGGGCTTTGCTATAAACTAAATCTGTTTATTATAAAGTGAGTAGGCCTGACTTATTTATTGTGAAAAGGATCTGCTAGAGTCAGTAGTCATTTAAGGGTTGATTGTTGTTACTATGTTAAAATTTGCAGACAGGTATTTGTTATATGGAATCCTACAATTTGCCATAACAGGCAGGAATGCCAGTGTTGGTTGGCACCTCTCATAAACAATGGGAATACATTTGTACTGTGATAATCCTTGTTAGGTTCTCTTAGGAGACTTAGGGCCTGATTCTGAGTTTAACGGACAGAAACATCTGTCCGCCAAACCCCCGATGGGGAGGTCGCCTGGGTGCTGGCGACTTCCCTGCCGGCCCCCTCGTGAGTTTCCCATTGGGCTGACTGGCGGAAACCAATGATTCCACTGGTCAGCCCAGTGGGAAAGGTGCAGCAGCCTTGTTGATGGCTCATAATTGAGCCGGCCGCAATGCTGGTGCACACAGGGGGCACCAGTACCCTCGAAATGCGCACTGTCTGCACAGCATACTGTGCGCATTTCAAGGATGCTGTGCAGGGGCCCACCTACAGCCCCCCTGCACTGATTCTCTGCCACCGTTTTTATGGCAGTGAAACCGCCATGAAAAGGCTGGCGGGAGAACAAGATCATAATCAGCAGTGCGCTGAATACAACCAGCACCGGCCTCAGCCCGTCAGGATCACTGATTCTGGCGGAGACGGCAGTAGGTTGGCGGATCTGCCCACCAACCTCGTAATGTGGCGGCCGGACCACCACAGCCACGGCAGACTGACTGCCATCACGAGGCTGGAGGTCTTCAGACTGCCAGCCCCGTAATAAGGCCCTTAGTATTTTTACTTGCTAATTGTATTGTTGTTTACATTTTTTATTATGTGACTGTTTGCCTTATGGATTTCTGTATTGGAATGCTTAAACTCAATACAGTAGGCCAGTTTATGGTTAGAAGGGTGCAGTCCTGGTTTATTCGCTGGTAAAAGTTATGGCTGAAGTCATAGCTCTTTATTATAAAATATTATAGCAAAGGCAGAAGGCTTGGTTATTTATTGTGAAAAGCATTTGTTATAGCCAGTAGACCTCTAGAGTGGATTGTTATCACACTGTTACAGGCTGTAGACAGGTATTTTATTATAAGTTATCTCACAAATTACTTTAGTAGGTAAGGGGTTTGCTGTTGGTAAACTACTCAAACAAGCTGTAGGGGTAAAAGACTTGTATTGTGTCAATTCTTATTAAGACCTTTTAGAGGGTTTTCATATGGTTTTGACTATTGTAATTTTATACATGTACATTTTTGTAATGTTATTGCATGTGTACCTGGTGGCTGTCGTGTGAGAGAAAGCTTAAGTGCAATGCAGGTCTGTAGACCTGCTTGGTTTCATTAAAAAAGTTATGCATTCTGGCATAGTTCTGACCTGTTTTTATAAAAGTTAAAAAGAAAGGAAATAGTCCTAATTTATTATGACTCGTCTGTTAAAGCCAATAAGCTCTGAAGGGTTGATTACTATTGTACTATTTTAAGCTTGAAGACATGTATTTTGTTACATTAAAACTCACATATTGCCTTTGTAGGCACGGATTTTTATGTTGATAACCCCCTCTGACAAACCCTAGGAGGTAGAAGATTTGCACTGTGATAATCCTTGACCTGGGTTTGACAAGGTACATGTGTAACAATATAAATAGTGTGATAATAAGAAATGCAAACATACTGGCTTATAGCTATTGGCATAAGTCACCATTAGCTATAATCAAAGTAAATGAATGTCATAAAATATTTTAAATAAAGCTTTTTTTAAAAAAAAGACAGTAACCTGTCTTTGATTCTTTTGTTTTAACGTTTTTCATGGCACCAAGTGCAACCATAGTACCAACCTCTAAAGTTCCCCGCACTTCAGCTGCAGAGCATACAGCTTGGAATGCGTGAAAAATATGGTAAGCTCTCCTAGGGTTATGGATTCAATTACCCAGGAGTCCTATTGTGTTTTTTAAATGTTGCTGGGCACTCCCTGCACTCCCTGAAGCCTGTCGCAGTATTACAAAAATGTCTGGTGATGCTCCTGCCGCTTCTAGCATTGCCACCTGCAAGAAAGTGTGTCCTTTAAAAAAGCCCTAGAGCACTATGGGTTGCTCCTTGCTGGAGCAGTGATTGATATTTTAGTATTCATTTGTTTTAAAAACAATTTTGGGGTAATCTGGTGCCCACCCAAGGGGGTGTGGGGGAGGGGAGTGGGAATTAGTGTCTGAGGGCCTCCCTGGCCCCAGCCGACTTCCAGCCTGCAGTCATCATGGGTGCTGGCTGGAGCCGGAATATTTATAACTGACAGCTCTATTTTTTATTTTTGTTGGGGTCCCCAATGGAGCCCAGTGGTCCTGCAGCCCCAGCTGCCTCCTCTGACAGGAGCTGGTGTCTTCAACTGTTAGTGGGTGCCCCAGACTCAATGTTGTTGGCTGAGGGTAGAGCCCTTGCGACCCCTGCCGGCACCATACTGGATGGTGGAGGAAGGCAGTACAATTCCTTTGCTCTCTTCTTGACAGTTTTGTTCCCTGCCCAGGAGAACATGGGCAGGTTATGGCTGCACTCTCCCTGGCAGGGAATAGCATTGTCTTATGGGGTGGAGTCCCCAGAACACTGCGATTGTGCCCCGGCGGGTGGGGTCCCAGAGCTGATCTTGGGGAAGGCAAGGTCCTGTGCTAACTCCTCCTCCCAGCAAAAATGCACTGGACCTGGGTAATGGGGGCCCTAGGGCCTCTTCAAGACTTGGGGAGGGGACCCGCAAGTTATAGGTAATGGACTGAACTGTAAATGGTGTAACATCTGTGTCACCACCTGCCGACAAGCATCATCCCGCCTATATATGCATCACTGCCTTGCAGAGCTCCGGTACATGTAAAGCCCTGACATGTACAGGAGAGATGTTAATACCAGACATTATTTAGCTCCCCCTCTCCCTGCACCATTGAACTGTTCATGAACAGTAGCTGCGCACAACAGTGGGTCCTAGTCAGAAGCTGCAAGGTGTTGAGGTCTCTGAGGAGGATGAGGGAGCTGGAGTCGAGGACCAGGTGCGGTGGAGCCAGAGATGCAGTTGCCAAAGTTGGATTGTAGGCCTGGAGGTGAATAAATGAGGGTTGAATGAGCAGTAGTGCAGAGAGTGAGAGGAAAAATGTGCAGAGGCAAAAAAAAGTTGAGTGAGAGGAAAGATGGATAAAGAGGCAAAAGAGAGTTAAGAGAACAAGTTGAAAGAGCTGAAAAGGATAAGTTCCAGCCTGAGAAGAGAAACAAAAGCATCAGGCTTGGAGCGTCAGGATCAGTGCTCAATTTGATCCGGTGGTGGGGATGGCACTAATGTTTTTCAACAGATATTTGCCAGGGAAAAACAGAAAGATTTGAAAGACAAAAGAAAAGAAAGAGAGTAAAACCTTCAAAAAGGGAAAAAGCAGGTACCTGTATGAGTGAGGTTAAGGGGCAGGGAGTCTGGCAGGGGATTAAAGAGGCATGAGGTGGATTTAAGACTACCATCTTTGGTATTCAGCACTCTGACGGTTGGTAAACAGACCTTCGGGGACCTACTTTGTTTACGAATCAAGCACTGCTCAGGACAGCGTTGGCGCTGGGTCCAGCCTGGTGGGAGGACAGCATACATGTGAAGCAGGTAGGCAGGGCCAGGCTATGTTGATTAACGTCGAGGAATGATGTTTAAAATCTTTGTAATGTTCAGGCACGGCTCCTCCGCTAGGACGGATGAGCGCCACCCCTCCCCCTCTACCAGCAGCAGCAGCTGCAAACCTTTTATTACAAAACGATAATAAACTATGTTTATTATCGTTTTGTAGTAAAAGGGGCGGGGGATTGATGACGAGCACTGAGGGGGAGTGCACAGCACTTCTCCTCATTGCGCATGTATGTTTGGCCGGCCGTCTCGGACCGTCCAAACACATATGCGCACTGTGCTCTCACCAGCCTGGCACTGTTTTGCCAGGCTGGAGAAAGCAGGCACAGGCTCCACAGTCTGTCAGGCAGTCTCAGCCAATCCTAACGCAGCATCAGGATTGGCCGCAGGGCAGGCTGGGGACATGTGCCTGCAGCAGAGGAGTGGCGCAATGGTGGCAGCTGCGACAACGATGAAGGTAAGTGTACTTTAAAAAAAAAAAAAAAAACTACCACTTCCTTCTTACTCGCCCCTCACGATGCGATGCCCTGCCCCTCAAAAGTACCGCGAGCCACTCCTGGTAATTTTCACATGAAACATCCAACTACAGTAGGGTGACTATCATACCTTTTTGAAATTCTTACCCAACTTTTTAAAGCCATAAAAGGCAGCACCCCTCACATAGCCTCACCTACCACATGCTTGAAATCCCTACTCCGGGGTACCCCAAGCATTTTCCCTGCCTGAAAACCACCACCTTCAAAGTCCAGGTTTCAGAGAAGTAGGTCTCCTGCACTAGAACATACTCCCTGCTGACCTTCAAGCCGCCACCATCCTCGAACATTATGAAGTCACCCTAGCAACCCACATGCTTTGCTTCCTCTCCCATCTCTCCGGGTTACTATACACATTGAAAATACAGCACCATAAGTGTAGCTTTACATTTATTGATATGGCTTCTCACTCTGTTTAGTGTCCTTTCAATTATTGTAATTGTTTTGTTTTTTATATGTAAAATATTTTTCATGAAATGGTCAGTTTTCTCCTTCCTTTCGCAGAAGATAATAGTAATTTAATTTATTTACGATTGGTAGTTTACTTTCTCGTAGAATGTCATTGTGCTTGTGCTGATCCTGCACTACTTGCATATGTCACTGTGATGGCACAGTGAGATGAGACGATGTCCCACAGTGACGTCAAATAGAGATACTTTCCATTAAGAGCTGCCATAAAACCAGTCTCAGCACAGAGGCTGTTAATGGAGGTGGACACGTTGATCATTTAAAAATTTTGGTTGTAGCTTTTTTTCCATATTTAAGATGTTCACTTATATCTTGCTGGCACCACCCATGTTAACTTCATTGACGCAACATCAAGTCTTGCTAACTTTCAGTATCAGTCAAATCAAGTTTCTGAAATGTCATTGGCAGAGCAAGGCTTCTCTCTTCAATAATTGTCACTCCTTTTCTAAGGTTACATCTGCAGAGGCAGGTTGTTTTGCGTGCAAAATGTTATGTTCGGGTATGCTTTTATCAAATATGGCGGCAGAACAAACACCAGTGATACAGGAGATGAAAATGAAACACAAGTAGAATTCAGGAGATCTTCTGAAACTTAACACAGCATCGAGCTTTCAAACCCATTAAAAAATTGTCCTTATCATTTCAGGAATACTAGGCTGTATCTAATGTTTTGTTCAGCTAGTTGAAAGCTGAGACAATATACAGTATGTTTAGCAGAGTTTTCACCATTGCAAAAATGACAGAATGTTTCCCTAAGGGAAATTTTATGGGGAAGACATGTTTTGGGAATTCCTCTTTTTCTCACACCCCCCCCTCTCCCCCCCCCCACCACACACACTTGATGGATCACCCAAAACTTTCCAGACAGCAGCTTAAGTGACTGGCAAACTAGTTTTGAAATTCGTGAAGATTTGTCAAACTGAGGTAAAAAACTCTTCATATGGAAACGAAGTCCTAACTATATCTAACTATTGGTGACTGCCAGTAGTAGGTAATGTGTGTGTGAGCGTATATATATATATATATATATATATATATATATACACACATATATATATATATATCTCAAACCAAGGCCCTTTCAGGGTTAGAGTGACACATAAATTATGCAAAAAACAAAGAAGAACTCTGGGAAGTTCCAAATTTTAAGTGGAGAGCTGCTCTAGTAAGGAGCACCCTGCAACACCAGCGACACTCTAAATTTGCTCACCTCAAATGTCTGCTTATCTAGCAAAGTTTTTAAGCATAGGATTAGCACAGTGCTATCCTCGCCGAGCTAGATAGTGACAAAGTCTTTTGCCCTTTGTACAGCAAAGTCTTTAAGCATAGGATTAACAAAGTGTCATCCTCGCCGAGCTGTAAAATGACAAAAGCCATTTACCACTTCAGGCACAGTATTACAGCTTTGGACTGGTCAAATACCGTCCAAGCCAACCTGGAATGAGTAAAGCAATCCCTGACACGTGTTTCGCTCTCATTAGAGCTCTTCAGAGGGGTTTAGCTTTGTCCAGACACAAGGGAGCACCCAGTATAAGTCAAATCTTCAACAGATGGAACGATAACCATCTGACGGCTGCACCAATCCCATTAGTTAACTCCTGACCATTTGAACAGAGTTATAGTCAACAATGCCGGATTCAATTGCATCGAATTTATTTCTTGTAATGGTTTCACAGAGTCCTGCAATGAAATGTCAACCCGTTTCGGCAGAACGCCTTCTACTGGACAAATCCGGCCAACAAGCCGGCACCATATATATACTAGTTAAAATCCATCATTTGTTTTCATAGCATTCTAATGTGATCTACTACAGCGGCCATCTTAAAACATGCAAAAACCTAAAGTTTTAAAAGTTTTTAACTCTACAATCTTAACATAAATTGCTTTCAGTGGTTTAGACATAGAGGCATCATATGTACCATATACATTTCATGAATACATAATACATATCCTTAATTAGATGTGATAAAAATAATAATAATAGTAATACAATTATATGTTAATATATAATTATTTAGACCAGTATCATCAATCTTTCTGATCAACAACCATCACTCTAATTAATCAAGTATCTGTAGGATATATTCTCCAATGTGGGTTTTTGTATATAAATATAAATATTTCAAACATTGCAATTATTATAACTATTACAAAATGCTATAAAATGTTATAAATAATTAGTTATAAATAATTAATTAGTACATATGAACCAATCAGCAAAATAGCTATTGTTCTATGATTCAATGTACAAATGACATCCAATGTGGTTACAATTTACAATAAATGAGATCTTATTCATTATTAAATTCAAAAATTTGAAACCAGTTGTAAAGTGTCAAATGTATCACATATAAATAACTAATTACAATATCAAGCTAGACCCCATTGGAATTCGATCTTCTGTATAGTTTACATCTTAAATGTCAACCTATACTTTAACCCCTATGTGCAATCAGTAAGTTCATTGAACCATAATTTTACCTTGTTCTATCATGATATATTGCATGAATATCCAAAAGGCAATACATTTATTTTATAGATTAAGTCTTCTTTGTTTAGATCTGTATTGTAGGTTTCCTAATTTTTGCATGTATTCGAAATAGAATTAGAAAGAGGCCACAGACCAAAGTGCAAAGTGCTAATTGGACAAGGATATTTCTCTATTAAGTAAAGTGTCTATAACGAGTGCAAAAAAGTGATAAAAATTCATTTATATGTTTCCACTCTTTTATAAGTATTGGTTTCTAAGGAAAGAAAAAAACTAAAAAGATGTAAAGGATAAAAAGTTTTTTTCTGAAAAATTCAATGAATATCAATTAGAGACAAATACATATTCCTACAGTTTCTGCAAAATCGCTTATATCATTTATAACGTTAAAATCACCCCTTGTAAATGGCAGTTATGAAGATAGTGTTATAAAGATAGTGTTATATCCACAGTTATATATGAACAAAGTTTCACAACACTCTAGATCCCTCTACTATTCTTAGATGAATGCAATAAACGTTCTGTGTTTTATCTAAGATGGACATGTAGTTCAGCATCAAGATTATGTCCCCAGGGAGAGTCAGAACCCAATAATAGGATCATCTTCGATTCCATTTGTCTAAGCTCCAATGTTCTCTCACCAGCTCTGGGGTTATTTTTAATAGATTTAATACCATAAAATGATAATGTGCTGGAATCCCCTTTATGTATGTCCCAAAAATGTTTAGCCAGGGGATATGTTCTATCTTGATTTTTAATGGCTCTAAAATGTTGTACAAATCTGACTTTTAACTTGTGGATAGTGCTGCCAATGTGTGTGTGTGTGTGTGTGTATATATATATATATATATATATATACACTACCTAGTGGTGGTCGCCCTAAGTAGTTATAGTTAGGTCTGTTTTTCTATAGGACGAATGTATTTTTATTGCTAATATCTTTGGCTTCGTTTGATGAATCTCCACAGAACTTTAAAAAAAAGTGAATTCTTTTTACTAAGTTGTGCATGGAAAGTTTTGGGGTGATCCGTCAAGTGGGGCTGAGATAAAAGGGGGGTCCCCATGCATTTTTTTATAGACTTCTTTAGGCAGGGCTGCAACAAAAGCTGCTGAACAGAATAACATCAAATCCATCAGGAAACTAGATCTTGGTCCACAAACTGCTTTTTTGATTTGCTGTAAATCAATTCAGTATGTTTCTTAATTGTGCCAGGGGTGAAATCTGGAGGGGGACCACGTGCTACCCCCTCCTCCCCCTCCCCCCCCCATTTCATGCACTGAATCAGCCCAGGGAGGTAGGCTCTGTGTTCCCTTCAAAATTGTGCCATGCCCCATGGGTCACCCCAGATTTTTGCTTTCCTTTGCTGAACCCATTTTTTTGCTGTTTAGGAATATGTGCTCTTTCTCCTTGCTAATCAGTGGTAAAGTGTTTGTGATCTCACTTGGAAACATTGTAAACATTGATCTACAGCTGATTGAGACATTTAATTTACATATAAGTCCCTAGCTGTAGTAGTGTATGTATCCAGTGGCTGTAAATTAAATGCCACCAGTGGGCTGCAGCACACATTGTGCCATCCACCAAAGTAGCCTTTTAAAACATGTCCCAAGGCTCCATTTCAGATTGTAGTGCAGTTTTAACCTGCAGTTTATACCTGGCAAAATAAACGTTTTCCCAGGCCTGAACATTCTTTTTTAATGCTTACAAGCCAACCTTAATGTTGGCTTTAAAGGGTCATAGAGCAGGGTGCATGGTGTTTAAAAAGTGTAACATGAATGTTTAAGTTTTACATGTCCTGACAGAGGAAAAACTCTTATTTGTTTTTCACTGCTGTAAGGCAGTGTAGTCTATCACTGGGTTACCTTATTCCACATAATAAGTGACAACTTCAGTTTGAGACCAGATAGAGAAAATATGTTTATTCTCAAATGAATTGTAATTTAAAACGTTCCTTAGTGGTAAAATTAGATGTTAAGTTACAATATTGATAATGCCACTTATAGAAAGTTAGCATTTGTCGGCCCAAACCAGCTGTACCTTAATGCCAATACCCTGTTTCATAAATTGTGAATGGCTCTACGTTTGTTGGCTCTCTATTGGGTCCAGACTTTGAGACAAAAGAGGCCTAGATGTGAGGAGAGAGGATTTTCCTGACAGGATGGCTGGGGAGGAGTTGTACCCTGCCCTGATTACACTTTATAGGAGCCTGCCTGCAGCTTACACACAGGAACCTGACTCCAGGCCTGCCCTTGCCTTTGTCACACTAGACAGTTTGGAGCCAATCCCAGGGAAGGGGAAGAACTGACAATAGCCAGTTTTCGGGCTAGTCCAGGAAGTTTCCAACACAGAGGCTGGGATCAGGTATAAAAGTGGCATCTTCAGCCCCTCTCATCACAGTGCTCTTAGCCATGTGACAGATTCAAAAGGATTGCCCTGCTTTCTAAAGAAAGAATGTACTTGCTTGACTTGAACTCAGGCTCTCCAAAAGTGAATCATTTTATCAGTTGGCTGACCTCCTGTTTGAGCTACAGGGCCACAACAAGCTTCCAGAGGCCTGCCTGCGCAGCTGACTAGCACCAACTGGACCTGCCTGGACCCTGTTGCTGGTCTCTGCTGGAGTGAGTCTTGATCCTCAAACAGTGCCGCCAGGTCCTCAAATCTTGGCTGGCACTAGAGTATACTTTGCCTGAAGAAAAGGTGAAGATACAAGGATTTGGGCTCCTTGCGATCGCAAAGTGACCGCTTCCTGGGGAGAAATGACCACCAACGATGACCGCCAAAATTGAAACAACCTCCTTGCAGCCCGCACCAGTATGGACAGAAGTTCCTCGCCCAGTCTTGAGAAGGTAACTCTTCAGCAGGACAAACCTTGTTTCTTTATCAGACCTGTTCTCCATTACAGTCAGCCTGAACTTGTGACATTCCCCCCACTCCAGGGTGACCAGATAACCGTGAGGGGCACCTTGTGATTTTTGGTGCTATGTTCATCAGAAAATGTTAAAATCCTGAAGTCTGTTTCTACTGATTGGAATTTTGTCATTTTTATATCATTTTATTGATTAAATTATACTCTATTTTACTAAATTGGTTTGGGTTTTTTCTTGTGTTTTGTTTTCACTTTATTGCTATTTGCATGCTGCATAAATACTTGCCACAGTAAGTCTGACTGCTTTTGTGCCAAGCTACCAGAGGATTAAGCACAGGTTTATTTAGTGACTTTTGTAGTTCACTTGACAAGGACTGTGTTTATAACTTGAGTGGGGCTTGCAGTGCTCTTAACTAATAACCCGCTTTCTTATACCCCATCACAGAGTGATTAAATGCTTGTTGTTTTAATCTTGGAACAAATACTTATATTCACCATTAAATTGGATGAACTAGCCCATTTGGCTATACAAGTGATTGGAAAATGCTACACAAACACTAGCGTAATGAAATACCAGCAAGTTCAGCTGTACATACTCCCCACACTTCGAACTTACTTATCTCCGTCCCTCACTAGATGTACGTTGTTTTGGTTTCTAGTGACTATTTGCACAATTAGGCAGGCGATTAAGTTGGTTTGCCCAGCAGGGTACATCTGCACCACACCTAATAAGGTATTCTATAGTAGGAATTTCAAACATTATGTATCACAGACTGCTCCATTGCTTTAAAAATAACGAACAAGGGCAGACTGCATTCCTCATTTATGAAGAACAATGAATTGATTGCCTCCTTGGAAAATGTTTATAAAAACACCGCATGTTGCGCGACCACTGGGTCATAATAAATTATGCGGCAAGAAAAGGCACATTATGGCCATAATGTGGCACATTTACTTCATTATTTTGTCATTTTTACATCTTGCTACATTATCGGAGAAAAGAGTTCACCTTAATTAGTACAATTTTAACACCCAAATACCGCAATTAGCAACTGAAAGACAACCACTCAACCTTAGCTAAAAGCCTTCCGGTGCACAGGAACTCGAGTCGGCATATTTTTTGTAACTTTGATCCTTTTGAGCCAGACACAATCTTTTTTGTTGTTAAAACATGTGGGTTATGCGGCAGATAGTGTATCATGTGGCAAATCCATAATTATGTGAAAAATCGCCGCAGATTCGCATAAATCCAGCTTTGCACTTAGCTGCTGTAGCACACATATTCTGCATTGACCTTATTATGCTTTAGTTTATGCCCTCTTCTGGAGTCAGATATCCCAATTTTCTTTGCGATTGAGTTGTGCCTGCCTCTGCAGCTTTTTCAACCACTTCTAACACCTGGCCTGTGCCCACCAGTATCGCCCATTCATCCATCCCTTATGAAAAATGAACATATCCACATCTTTGTCATCCCACAGTAGTACACGATTTATAATCTATGTAATACCCTCTCCATCAAACGCTGTATAGTTGGCTGCTTCTGCGATCTTACTGAATGGAATAGTAATTCTGCGGTGCATTGGTGGGCACATGGGTGATGTTCAACAATCCTTGACAAGTATCTGTTTTACTGATCTTTAGAACTGGATTGGAAGGTCGAGAGTCTAAAGTCTCAACATTGAATAAGTTGTTCTGCGATGGTCAATGATCCATAGGGCAGTGAAGAGTCTCCCACAGCCAAGTGTCTCCAGAAACCCTAGAGCCTCTGAGGCACATCTATCTGCTTTGAGGGGAAGTACCCTCTTATAATGGGAGCGGTAATGATTTTGAGGGGGTGGATTCTGGTTAAGGTAATTTTTCCACACAGTTGTGCGCCAAATGAAAGGATGCATTCTCCTTCATACGGTGTGAAGGAGCTGGATGTCTGGGCATTTTGAGTCCCAGAATTTAGAAAAATTACGTGGTGTTTCCACAACTGGAGAGCAGTGTTTTAGTAAATACTAATGTGTGTGCGCATTAAGTGCTAAGGAAATGAGGATTACCTTGAAGTAATTGGTTGGAATGCCCACTACCTGTGGAAAAGTCAAGTCAGTGAAAGCGTTTGTGGTGTGAGTGGTCATACTCTGGCTTCGAGTCCATTGCCTGGGCAGGTGAATAGTGTTATTCATGGGGTGCCAGGAGAGGCTTCGAGATGCTCACAGTGGGTGAGGGGAATGCTGTAATTCATGGATAAACAGAACCCCACCCTACACATTTTCCTACGTTGTTGATTCTTGAGTCCGTGAATGTTTTGCAACAGTCAATGAAATACTTTTTTCCACATATTTTGCTGCACCCATCCGTGTGTTTCGTTCGACAGAAGACTTGTTGAATGTTCGTGTTTAACTGCCAGTCACAGGGTATGGAGTTCCTGCAACTACCACAGTTAATAAAGAAAGGAAACCAGCAATGGGCAAGTTGGTTCTCACATTCTGTGTTTCACTGTCACAATGTCTACTTCATACTCTCCCTTAGCAAGTAGGGTAATATAGTACAGGTTATCTGCACCGCATGAGAAAGAAGTCATTCCAGGGCTACAGAGAGGTTTTTTTTCTTTCATCTGTTTTATGTACTTGTTTGTATTTCCATGAGAAGAGAACCTTTCTGATCCTTGTGGTCATGGGATACTATAGTCATGTTTACATAATGTTGTGATCAAATACACCTCACTTACACTTGTCAGGAATTCCCACTGGGGTTCCTGGGAGGGGTAAAGCCCTGTTACATATGTTGAGATCTCTACCACAAATGTGGAGTCCTCCTCGCCCTTAGATCCAACATTCAAAGAATTGCATTGAGGGTGTTCCTCAGTGGTCCAAGCCTTGTCTTGGAAGTCTGTGAACTCCCACAAACGAATACATTTGTGGGCATTGACATACTCCTATAATTCCCATTTCCAGACTGAAAGGTGTCTTGATCTTACTCCAGTCAGATGCTGGTTTAAATTCCCTGCTTGGGTGGAAAGGGCAATGGATCATGACCACATTTGGTGGAAGTGTGCAGAAAGGGGTTTCTTCTTGGTCTCTGCTAGGAAAACGGAAACAAAACAAACATTGGCAAAGCCAAAAGGTCTCTGCGATGCAAGAGCTAATGGCTTTGTCAATGTTAATTTCTTTTAGCCATGTAGCCCAAGAGTGCACAGTTTAAACAGGGAACCCTTGATTTATCCCCGTTTACTGTTCTGCCTCTTTATTTTTGTGCATTTATTGTTTCGTACAGATCTCATTAAGGCAGCTGTAAAAACACAAGTAGACATCATCAAAATACATATTAATTTAATGTGGACTGTCAGCTACAGCAAAAGTATCACTAAAATGATCTCATAAGACTTTCCCTCTGCTTTTAGCCTTCTCTCTCCTGCTCCCACAATTCTTGTCATAAAGGTCTGGAGGACGGCCCAATTTCAAAATATTTTGATTTAGAGGGACTCAAAGCAAAATAGTTTGAATACCTCTGCCATACACTCACAGGCTATAATGACTGATGGGTGATAGACAGAATGTGTGGCCCAAGCTCTGCCTCTGGTAATTACCTGGGACGCACTGTACTCCATCTTTTTTCCCGCTGCGATGCTTCAGAGACAAGCCATCTGCATGTCATGTTTGGTCCTGCTTGAAATAGAAACCATCTAACCAAAAACTGCCAGGCCATGTTGCCTGAGAACAGGAAAACAAGCAACCGCAGAGTGGTTTCATCCTGTTGGACATCGTGAGGTGCAACTATATGCCTTAAATCACAGTGACCACAGGACCCCCATCTGGTCATAATAGTTGCACTAAGGAAAATAAGAAAGTGAAAAGTAGAAGGCTCGAATCAATCTCAGTCACTAGTAATGGTAAATAGTTTGTCTGATTACTTAAAATCTTTACAATATTGTACAATATTAACAAATAAAAAGCGTTGCAACGCCACCAATTTTAAAAAGCATACATCTACAAGTTGGGTTGCTATTTCACTCTGGGTAGAAGGGCCCAATATTCTGTTGCTATGGTCGCACTGCTAAACCTTATATGTTTCTGGAGCTGCAGACTCAGTTTTCTTCCATTTGAATAACATCATTGTCTCTCCCAGCCTTAGTTGTTATGCAGCTACATGTGTGTGACGTCTTTAGCCAATTCTGGCTTTCGAGTCAACAGCACTTTGCAGGGTGGGATGTTTGCACAGCTAAAAATGTTAATAGCAAAACTGAACATTCTAGAAAACAAAAACTGAGTGTATAAAAAAGCCACCACTAGATGAAACATCACACACGGTATGACTGCAATTAAAACTGCAAATAACCAAGAGATAGGCAACTGAGAAAAGAACCTAGTCACTGAGTTACATTTGTAAATCTCTGTATATACAATAATCACATGGGTGAATAATAAAAACGTACACGATATGCGAAAACGCTCAACTGTAAACAGCAAGATGTGCTGATTAATGCTAACATTAAACAAATCCGCACCGGAGAGAGGATTCGAGAGAGAGCAGTTTGGGATAGCAGTGCTTGCTGCCTCAAAAGATTCTCTAACTGTCCGCGAGGAGGTCGCCCAGAAAAATGCGCACTAGAGGGAAAAGAGAGGCGAAAGCCGTATTGGCTCCAACTGTGGGACTCCAACGACCACACGTGATGAACCCCTAAAACCAACTTCAAATGGCCAGAACAATCCCAAGACTGGGGCGGCAGCAATGACACTCAACATGCAAGGCTTGTGACCCTGAGATCAGCAACTAGGATTTAAGCAAACCAAAAGAGGGCTTCGTTTATTGGAAAACTTCAAAACAACTTCAGATACAGATCTTGGCGCTTTGCTCACCTCGGCTTATGCACTGATGCCATGTAGTGCAGACACAGGATTTTTCCAGCCCCGCATGCACTGGAGTGCCAGGAAGATGGCGGCGCTTGTACTACGTTCAGATGCGAGGGCAATCTGGCTGGGGATGAGGCAGGTGGGAAGGGTAAGGAATCAACCGTGTACAGAGCGAATGAAAACACGAGCACTCGTGTGGAGTGCTCAATAACAGAGGAAAAAAGTAGCTACTAAAACAGGAGCATGGATGCACACAAGTAACTTGGTCCATGCTGCAGGGGGCTAAGCAGGAGAAGAAGCATGACACATGCATGCCATGGACAAAAGGGCACGTAGGATATGAGAACGACGATACAGTGAGCAAATGCTAGACTTATGGGCGGGCTGAAACCCACAGATTGAACACAGCATGTCTCTTCCAAGCAGTTAATGCACTGAGTAGCCGAAACCTAAAAATTTGCATTTGCACCAAAGAATCAATTTCCTGTGTTCAGTTCTGCTCTCTGGAGAACTTCACTTAATGGGAATGGATTCCAGGCTTGGAACTCAAAACGAATCCATATGTAAATCTGCACCAAGAACAGCTTGCAAGTTGGATTCTAGTCAGGGTTCGTAAATTATAAAAAGTAGTAAAACTTCTCAAACATTGAATATGAAATATGTTTTTGGCTTAAAATTACACCTTATTGTTAATTCGTTTGATTTATGTTTGTTTGTAAGGCATTATCACTCTTTTTAAGCACAGAGTTGTTCTTCAAGTTACTGTATATCTTCTGCCCTCGAGACGGTTTTTGCCACCTCTAAGGCCAGGGGTCTCAAAGGCAGTGCCTGAGACTGCAGAAGGCAAGCCAGGGGTTCACAGCTGCAACCCCTAAATTAGTTCATGCTTCCTTCAGTAAAGCTGCAATTTTTTTACTTTTTTGGAATACTGATATTCCTATCAAAATAAAAATGAAAAAAGTCACACTTTCCTCCTCCCTCCCTGGCCCCACCCCTTTGACATATACACAAAACTTGCCAAGCTGAATCTAAACGTTGGAAACCTTTTTTCTATTTTTTTGGAACTTTTTGCAGATTTGTTGAGACGGCATCAAAATTATTAGGGTTACAAAAATGCTTTTTCAATCAAAACTATAACTACAGAGGGACTATTGCTTGCCGCTACTCTAACATCAGGCAACCTGCAGAGGAACTTCGGTTATATTGTATGAGATTTGACATAGAACATTACTTGTAAGTGTGAACAGGTTACAAAAACTGCACAATCGTAGCAGTTGTGGCTTGGAATATTTGCCTGTAACCCGAGGCTCTTCTGTTTTTCCTGAGAGTGCTGGCTCCAGGGAAATGAGATAAGTGCAGCAGACTGTGTTCCCTTGGCAGCCACCGAGTGACATCCCATCGGATGCAGCTTGTGTCTTAAATAGCAGCTAATTACTGTAGCAGGGAGGCCAGTGCTGCTAATACATTCAGCTCAGCGACTAGAACTTCTTGCTATATGTAGAATGGCATTGTGGCACATAATAAAATAGATCTTCTTTTCACACATCCTCAGAAACATGCAATGGGATATGTGGCACTACACCCGTGATCTCACAATGCTGCGCTTGGTCAGGTAGCCCTCTTCACCTCCTAGCAACAAGGAGTACTCGGAGCTGCAGACACAACAGTCTTGGCCACCAGTAGCCAGATACAAGTATTTTTGTTTGCACAGCGCATGCGTGTGAATAATCAAGATCTCCTTCCTCTTAATTCTTCTTGCACTCCCTTTAGCTCCCTACAATACCACTGCCACATTTGTTATACCCTCCCCAGGGCTATTGCATGGTGAGAGCAGGTTGAACACTTTGGCTGGCCTTATCAGACAATTGTTTTTTGGATTTTCTCTCTTTATTTTAAGTAGTGCAGGTGAGAGCAGTGTTTGAAGATGAAGGGTTGGGGCAGTAGTTAAGAAGTGTATGCATCCAATCTATGCAATGCTGCCAAATTTAGTCATGCCCAGAAAATGTTTTCTTTGCATTTGGTACGTATTCTAGTGCATTTAGGAAGGAAAACTGCAAGTACGAGAAAGCATGGAAATCGAGGACAGAATGACCTAGGTATAAGTGGACACAGGAATGTTGGGATTCCCACATTCTGGCACACTCACTCATGCTTAATCTTCTCGCTCGTTCAATGACAGGAAATGCTAAAGTGATCTCACAATATTTCATGTCGGATAGAAAAGCTTATCTAATCATTGCTTTGTTCATTAAGTTACTTGTGGTTCTGCTGCTTTAAAGGTTCAACTAAAACTGAAAGTGCAAAGTAATTTTACTAAAATTAACCAATCAGGGGGTACTACGCTCAGCTATCGTGAAGTTAATCTTGACCTGCTGCCATCTGCATTGCCTCTGCTATGTATCAATGAAGCATTTGTGGACTTAAGACTGTCCCTATGTCAGTGTGTTTCAAAGGGACCTGCACAGCATATGTTTGTGTTGTAATTGTTCTGTGAACGAGAAAGCCTTATGCTGATGGCTCCTTGTGAACTGCATACCTCAGTCAATCAAATTTGCTCAGAGGTCTCCAAGAGGAGTCCACGTTCCAAGTCCATTCAAAGATTCGTAATCTGTATTAACCGTGCTCAGAGGTTTTTACACTGCCAAATTAAGCAGAAGTTCCGAAACTGTTACTCAGAAGTTCCGAAACTGTTTTCATGAGAATATAGCATCTCTGCTGAGATGGTCTAACAGTGTCAGTATAAAGGTTTAGCAGCCACACTGGGGCGTTCTGATACATACATGCATATTAGGGCAGCCAGTGGTTGTTGGTAATGCCTCGATAAAAGTACATCAGTTTCGTTTTCCAGCTTTCTCCTTGCTTATTAGGAAATGAACCTACTTTCTTGCAAAATATTGCATTGGATCAAATGGAGTAAGTGAATTAAAAAAAATATATATATATAGGAAACACTATCCACTGCAAAGGCATGATAAACAGAGAAAAAGTGTAAGTACTTTGTAAACCTGGTAACGGGCAGCTGAAGCATCAGCTGCCTTAGGATGGCATAAAGAGCTATTCGTCAAACTCGAACAAAAAGGAGATCCTATTATATAGGTGCACAGGTAGCACAGTGTAAGTGAAAAGGTCCTTGAAAATTGAGGACTCCCTGTTTTTTCCACCTTTCCCTGTGGATTTCTGCAGTAGTCACTGTAGTATTCATCCATTTATGCAGCAATTATGGATATTGGGGCTCCACAAGGGGGTACTTTCTGGTCCCTCGTTTGATATTGTCTAAGCAGTACTGCCCACTACCTGTTTTAGTCACTTAATCTGCAGCTTTTCAGGAGGCCCAGATCAGCCTGTACAAATCACTGCCTTTCCTCTATTTAAATAGAAAATGTAGTGCTCAGGGAAAGCACTTCCAGAGAAGAGCAGTCCCTAGAAAGTGTAACTAAATTTATCTTCATGTTTAAGAGGAAAGCGGGCAGTGAAGGGCTACGCATCTTTAAAGTGAAAGCTCACTCATTTTTGGATCTTGCCTGAGACTGCACACCACTGTCTCTTGCCAGATTTATTGGTTACACACAAAAAAAACTTAAAGGGCTTGGAGTCAGTTCATTACTTACCATTGGTTGCCTTCATCGTCACTCTCATATCTTTGCTTCTCATTGGTCAGTGCGTGCTGGTCTCACTTTCTTCTCTTTGTGTGCATTTCCCATCGATGGAGCATTGACCAAGTACCAATATATTTCTTTATAGGTGTCGTTCTGGGGTCAGATTCAGGTACTTTTTTCTACCAGTCACCCCCCTTGTTGCTTTCATCTTCTGGGCCCTTCGTCCCTCCCCCTCCTGCCCGGTCCTTGTTCACCCGTCTGTTTCATCCTCCCTCCAGCCTGTGGTTTGTTTCTCCACCCCTCCCGCCCCTTTGCTTTGCTGGAGAATTCCATGTCAGCTTGGACTGGTTGGAGCAGATGGAATAATTTTTCTGGTCTTATGAGGAAAATTATAGCCGATTGTTCAATTATCTTGAAATTATTAATTTTTCTTTGCAAGTAGATGGCCGCAGCATTTAAGCATTAGCATGTTTTCTCTCTAGTCTGCTCTGTAGTATTACTACGTATATCTGTAGTAACAAAATGAAAAAAATCTTATCACTGGACCAGCTTGCAAAGGCCAAAACTATTGTTTTTTTCTGGGCGCGGCTATGACAAGGTTTTTTAGAAAGGTATGTGATGCCGGCCACCACCGTCTGCCTCATGTGAAGGGCCACAAGGGCTCCTTCCTCAGTGTCATGATGTATCTTACATTGATGTCATTACTGTTGGAAAAAACGCACACATATGATATCATTTGCAGTGTTGTTCACATTAGGCTAATAATCAGTTTCTAAACGTGAAACATCCTGCCTCTTTTAGTTCACATACAGTTGGCAAGTACATCAGCAAAGGGCAGCTGGAGCAGTCCAGGTTTTAAGATTGAAATTATACGACTATATTGCAAGTGGAACCTCATGAAACCCTGCATCACCAGTGTGCTTAGCACATGCAGCTATGGCTCCATTATAGCTGTTGTACACATGCAGTGAGCACAGGTGTAGGGCTGGAGGAGGTTGAATGGAAATAGATGCTCAGGGGAATACTTGTAATTATGGTCTGTTGGAGGAAAATTTCCATTGTGCGTTTATTTTCTACACTAGCCTTCTCCCTCCACACTGCCCCCACCCACACCTGCATTTTTGATGAGACCGAGAACCATTAGGAAGGAATTAATTAAATGCATTCTTTTGGGTCCCACAGCAACCAATCTAAATAACTGTGTTAATCTGTACTAGTTCATTGTTAAATAATTAAATTGACATTTTTTGATGCAATAATGAGAAAAAAAAAAAAAAAATGCCTTTTTTCACTGCTTTGATATCATACCATAGAAGAACCAGGCCAGTGAAGGTGCTCTGACAGATGTTGATTGGCATTATCCGCCAGTCTCTAGAGGAGGGGTGTAGTAAAAATGGTGGTATAGTCTGCTCTCTCATTTGCCTCTCTTGGCTCATTGTCTGGACTCAAGCAAACGCTGCATACGTTGGGACCAGTAGTTTACATTTCTTTAAAATCATGCAGGTGTTGGAGCCTACATTTTAGTAGTGCTTTTAGTGACCCAGAGGTCAGCAAAAGGTGACAAATTATGTGTCATGTCTAGCAGCCTAAAGTAGGAAGCTGTACTGACACATATTTTAAAAAGTGCTCATGTTTTCATTTGTATCAGTCACAGTTGTGCCCACTTGATTTAATAGTATGCTAACAAGATTTAATTGATGACAAAGTATATTTTAGACTCTAGATTAACTGCTAGTTAACAAATTTGTATTCCCAATGTTTAATGTGTGATGTATGAGTTTAAATAGACATGCACATAAATTAAATGCACTTCTACCATATCTAACGTGATGCCTTAACAAGTTTTGTAATTTATAATGAAATATTTTATTCTTTCTGATGGTATATTATTAATGTTGAATTGATAAGTTTGCATATTATGTGTGTGTGTGTGTATATATATATATATATATATATTTTATAATACTTGTATTTATTAAATGTTCAGCCACAGACAAAACATACATAATACAGAACCAAAGACATTCTCCAAAAAAATCACCAATATACTTGTGTGTGTCACAAGACCTAGGTACAATACACCAAAAAAGGGAAAATCACATTTGATGGGTGGGAGAAAAAGCAAGAAAGAGCAAGGCCACCCACATTAACAAACACACAAAGCAAAAGTATTGTTGACTTAATGGTACTCCATTTACCAAACTTGGAAGGATTTAAGCCTCAGTCGCCTTTGCAGGGATTGGAACATGTGACCTGAAGATCCTTCATGCTAGTTCTAGCCCTCTAGGTTTGTGATTGACACACTGCAAGGTAAAGAGCTGTGTAGCTATGCATGGGCTCTATGCGAAGAAATGGAAAGTATTACCATAAAATCTGCTATGATCATAGCCAGTTTACAAAAGGCCTCAACTCGGTACTTGCTTGTTGCCATCGTTTATTTTTAATAGTGTTGAAAATGCTTTCACTGGTAGGCAGTTATGGAGACAATCACTCACTTGTGTTGCCTGTTTTCTTTTCAGGTGAATTGCCTCTCTCTTTGGCTGCCTGCACCAACCAACCCGACATTGTACACTACCTCACTGAAAATGCCCACAAAAATGCTGACCTGCGTCGTCAGGACTCCCGCGGCAACACTGTCCTTCATGCACTTGTCGCCATTGCTGACAACACCAAGGAAAACACTAAATTTGTCACAAAAATGTATGATCTGTTGGTGATCAAATGTGTCAAACTTTTCCCGGACTGTAGTCTGGAATCTTTCCTCAACAATGATGGACTCTCTCCTCTGATGATGGCGGCCAAACTGGGCAAAATCGGGGTAAAAATGGTTTATGTTATTTTGTCATTTGAAATTTATATTACCTTTTGTTGCTATTCTCTAATTGACACTTTCTTTGCTTTCTATAGCTGTAACACTCAGTGAGACTTTTTTTTAGCCATGTCTTGCTGATGGAATCTTTACTTGCTACCAAACATATATAGCATAAGCCCTTCCCACCATGCTGCTGGACCCTTGCTTGATTATGAAAACAAGATTCCTTCTGCTGTGTTTATGAAGCATCTACCCTCCTACCTTGCTGATGAGGCCTATGCCCCTCCTTTCAATTGATCCTCTCCCCTTCATCCTGCTGATGAAGCCTCTGTCCTTCCACCTGTTTTGATAGAATTCATGCCCTTCTGTCCCTCCCGTCCCTCTTATGACGCCTCTGTTCTTTAGAATCCGTGCCACTTGTGATGCCTCTGTTCTCTCTTCTTAGAAGTCGTTCATCTTTCCTAATAAGCTGATTGAGGCTTTATCAGGCTTGTTCTGACAGTGAGGCTTCTATTGCTTGTGTTCTGCTAACAAAGCTCTATCTCTTCTGCAGGCCAAAAAAAACTCCCTCCCGACTGGTATTTTGCTGATTTGCCCTTTATCCTTCCAACTATGTTGATGAAGGTTGTATTTCCCCTACCCTCTTGAATCTTCCACAATCATTCTTGTCAAACTGGTCAGCCCTTTATCCCGCGGATACAGACTCTTCTGCTCCTTCCCTGCTGATGAGCTCCTGTCCCTTCTGCTCTGTGGATGATATATCTATCCCCCTGCTATATTGATGAAGCCTTTTACATCCCTGTGATACTTTAGATATCACTATCCATTTTGCCCTGCTGATGAATCCTTTATACCTACTGACCTGCAAATGAAATGTCTGTCCTTCCTGCGTTTGAAGGCTGTATCCTTCCTACCTTGATAATGAAACCTCTGTTCCTCTTGCCCAGCTGATTATATTTATATCCATTGTACCCACTGCCTCTGTCCTCTCGCTTCTGATGAAAACCTTTGCTTCCTGGCGTGTGAATAAAACCACTATTCCTCTAATCCTGCTGGAGCCTCTAATTCTCTTGCAGCTCTGATGAAGGCATATTCCA
Organism: Pleurodeles waltl; assembly: GCF_031143425.1. NCBI lineage: Eukaryota > Metazoa > Chordata > Amphibia > Caudata > Salamandridae > Pleurodeles > Pleurodeles waltl. The sequence continues at coordinate 870,254,379 of NC_090450.1, forward strand.
CCCAGTAGCCAGGAATCGAGAACCGATTGGATAGTGACTGAATATGGTTGGTCTGACAAGGATAGGAACTCCTGTCAGGATACGATTGAAAAGTACCCTTTGAGGTGGATATATGAGTTATCCCTTGGGATATTTATGTGTAACATAGTGGGAATGTTGGAATTTAGAGGTCATTTGGACACTATCCTCGGTCATTAATACAGGTTTGTTGTATAAACGTATAGGGACTAGAGGGGGCTTTGAGTTTTTGCTCAAGGGTTTCTTAGGAATGTATTGCAAATGGATTGTTTTAAAGCATAGTGTGCCTGTAATGTAGGGGGAAACTGGATAAGCTTTTAAAATAGTTTTACAAGGATATTCCCCCCCCATTGTATTTTTAGAAATCATATATGCCACAGTATATTTAACGCACATTAACATAGGTTGATCTTGTATATGCTTCAAAAGTGATTTTGTAAGTGAGGTGAGTTTTTGTCTTACCCCCAAAAGATTATTTAGGCAGTGTGTATGGCATATGTGCACACTGAGCCTGTAACATTGATCATGAAGGGACTCACATCACTACTTGGCTGTAGCAGCGATGACCTCCATAGACACCTCTGCCAGTGCTATGTGGCCCTTACCCAGAGTATTCCTTTGATTCTACACACACTGGGATTCACTCAAAACCCATGATGCACCTTAACCCTAAGAAGCACTAGCCCCTTGCTGTCTCAGTAGTAGAGCCCATAGCTATGTCTGCCAATGACACTCAATCCTGACCTGGGATACCACCAGCTCTTTCAGTACTGGGAATCACTGATCACAGAAACAGCTGTGCCAAGTATTCCTAGTCCAGATCTGCAAGACACTGTTCTTCTCACCAAAATGGGACCCATGAACTCCCCTTGTAATGCTCAGCTGCGTTGACCTGCGTCACCAACCCTATCTCCCAAAATTCACAAACTGGTTTGCCACTGGTTTGGAGCTGTTGCAGTCCTTGCTATGCCAAAGCTTCTTACTAAGTTCCAAACACCTCTCTGCCAAAGATCCCCCAGCCTTCATCTGCTGTACTCCTTTGCTGCAGGTACTGGTACACGCAGACAGCTCTGCTGCTGCACCTCAGCCCGGTACTGCAGCATTGTCATCATAATACTGGGGTACATAACACCTGTGCCAACCTGTTGCAGAGGAGACCAAGACCCCTCAGCTGGTCTCCTCTGCAACCAATGGGACATGATATCTCGCATTCTGCACTCCCCGATCCATGTGTCTATGAGGTGGGGGGGGGGGTTGTCTCTTGGCCTGCAGACTTGAGCAAGCACGCCACCCTCCCTAACCCTGTCCACTGCTCATTTGGTGTACTGCTTCTGCCTACCATAAGTTAAAGGGTGTCTGACAATATAGTGTTATATAACGTGTTCTTGCACGTGGGACTCAGGTCAGTGTGGTTGGCAGCATGGGGGTGCGATGCTCGTTCCTATGTGTTTCGGTGTGCGCTGAGGCCACTGCTTAATTTGTAAATAAAAACGTGCCGGTGCCCGAAGCCCTCTTCTTTTTTTTTTTTTTTTTTTTTTTTTGATAAACAAGGTTTATTGTTTTGAGAAAAATAATAAACCAGCAACAATGAACAAAAACAGAGATAGGTCAGGCAGAGCGCAATTACAGTTCCATATGACATTGTATACGAGGTTAAGGACATTAGTGATTATCAAACAGATAGATACCATACGGGAAGTCAAAGTTTAGAACTGTGGGATTTGTCCATTGCCTTGTTTCCAGTACTGCCGTCTTGGCCAGGTTCCCATCTTCTATTATAGTAGCAGGTCTACCCATCTCCCCCATATCTTTTCATATTTCCGGGGACACCCTCTAGAATCATAGACCACCTTTTCTTGGGTCGCACACCAGTCTACCCCTTTCTTCCATTTATGGAGTTTTGGGCCCTTGGGGGAGATCCATGTTGCTGCTATGTCCCTTTTAGCTATCAACAGGGCTGTGGCTACCAGTGCTCGGTGAGCCCGTGTTCCTCTCATGCCCTCCATCACGCCCAGCAGGACTAATTTGGCAGTTCTTTGTATTTCACCATTTAAGACTTTCTCCAGCACTCGAAACACTGATTCCCAATAGGACTGAATCACTTGACATGACCAGACCATGTGGAAAAAATCCGCAGGTTCAAGCAAGCATCTTGGGCATTGGGCCGAGGGCCGTAGACCTGCGCGGTATAGCCTAGCAGGAGATAAGTACGCACTGTGCAGGTAATAGAATTGCACTGTGCGGAGCTTGGCCGACACTACTAAGGACCTGGGTGCCATCAGTGCTTCCCTCCATTCTGTGTCTTCTAGGGCTCCCACCCATGCTTCCCATCTGGGTCTAATGAGGTTCACGTCTCCAGGGGCATTGTTAACTAACATTTTATAGAGTTGGGAAACCCCTTTTCCTCCCAGGTTTCCCATGAGTAGTTTGGCTTCTAGCGGGTTAGATTCTGGTAGAGAACTTGCCGTCGGTATGTGGGTTTTTAAAGCATGCCTGAGTTGGAGATATCAGAAGAATTGTGTTGGGGCTAGTTGAAAATCTCTCCTTAAGTCTTGAAAAGATTTCATGGAGTCCCCTGCCCACACGTCACCAACCAGGGAGATGCCCACCAGATCCCATTCCCGGAATCCCTCTAGAGCTGCAGTTGCGCTTAACCATTTCCCTCTCCACAGTGGTGTTTGGTGTGTAACAGTGGTATTCCAGTGGGTGTATCTCAGGGCAGCTCGCCATGTCTGGAAAATCACTTTGGTAACTTCTCCCATCTCTCGGGGCAGGGGATTCCCGTACATGATGTCTAGAAGGCGGGGAAACCCTAGGGTCTCCAATTCTACTCGGTAGGCTGGGTCTCCCCATCCCCCATTAAACCAGTCGTGTATCACTATTAATTGGGAGGCTAAGTAGTAAAGGTAGGGGTCTGAGGCACCCAGGCCTCCATCGTAAATCCCTCTTCGGCAGTGGTGGGCCCCTACGCGGTGTCTGGTACCCCTCCAGAAGAACAACCCTGTAGCTCTTTCAAGGGCCTTGAACCTTGAGCGGGGGATGGGTAGGGGGAAGTTTTGAAAGGTGTAGAGGAGCCTTGGCAAAATCATCATCTTGTATAAAGCTACTCGGCCCATTATGTTTAGTGGTAGAGTTTGCCATTTCTGGAGATCCGTTTTTATGCGTGACAGTAAGGGGGTCAAATTTTTAGCCCAGGTCAGTTCTGGCAGCAGTGATACCCAGATGCTCAGATATTTAAAGCTCAGTCGACGCAATGGTATATGTTCCTGCCAGTCAAAACAGTCTTGTGAGTGTGCCAACGGAATTAGTATGGATTTAGCAGGGTTCATTTTCAGACCTGAAGCCGCTTCATAGCGTTCCAGTAGTCTGAGGCATCTCGGGCCTGTTACACTAGGTTCCTCCATGTATAGCAAGATATCGTCTGCATAGAGTCCTTCCATCTCCAGCCGCTATATATTGGGTCGGATCTCACCATCTGCGCCAGAGGCTCAATGGCTAAGGTGAATAAAAGGGGGGATAGAGGACAACCCTGTCGTGTGCCCCTGTGAATCTCTAATGTTGACGACAGAGAACCGTTATCCTGCACCCGGGCAGTGGGGTTGGTGTATAGTGCCTGAACCAAGCGGCAGAATCTAGGGCCCAGGCCCGCGCGTCGGAGTACCAACCGGAGAAAACCCCAATCAACAGAATAGAAGGCTTTTTCAAAGTCAATGAGTAAAAGGGCAAGGTCTCGGGTCAAACGGCCGCGTTCGGCTAATGCTATGTGTAACCGGCGGATGCAATGCCGAGTGCTGCGAGTGGCCATAAAGCCGCATTGATCTGGGTTTATAAGTAGAGGAAGGATCTTTTTAAGACGGGTGGCAAGGATGGTTGCAATTTTTTTTATCTCTGTATTGATTAGTGAATTTGGCCTCTAGTCGGCACAGAGTATTGAGGGGGGTTGAGTCTTAGGTAGCACCACAATGGTAGCTGTGTCTAGTTCTCTGGGGAAGACACCACTGTTGTCCACCTCCGCGAAGAGGTTCAACAGGTGTGGTATTAACTCCACTCTAAAGACCTTGTAGTATTCTGCAGGGAGTCCGTCGGGTCCCGGTGTTTTCCCCGCGCCCAGGGCCGAAATGGCCATTTGGATTTCTTCTGTGTCGACAGGTTCGTCTAAGGCCTTTGCTTCTGTCTCTGACAACCGCGGGAGGGGAGTTTCGTCTAGTAACTGTCTGGCTACATTCATATTGACCCATCCCGACGCTTGATAAAGAGTTTGGTAATATGTGGCAAAGGCATTTGCGATTTCTGTGTGTTGAACGACAGTGTTTCCCTCGCCATCCCGAATTTCGGGGACTATCCTGGAGGCTTGGTGGTGAGATACCAGCCAATGTAGCATTTTACCGGTCTTGTCTCCCCAGCCGTAGATTTTTGCAGTACTAGCTCTCCATATGTATTTAGCCGATTCTAGGGATTGGTCTCTTATTTCCTCTCGGAGCAAGCTTATTTGTCTTGTCATTTTATCTGTCGGGCTTACATCATTCTTACTTTCCAGGGCCACGACTCTCAGCTCCAACTTTTCAATGTGTTGGGTTCGAGTACGTTCTTGGATCCGTATCAGGTGTTTGGCCCTTCTTCTTAGCACCGCCTTACCCGCCGCCCACAAAGTACCTGTGGATGACACCGACCCTTCGTTCAGCTCAAAATATTCTTTTATCTCCTCACGCAACTGTTCCACATAACCTTGGTCTTGGAGGTACCATGCATTTAGTCGCCACATTGGACGAATCTGGGATTGAGTGTGACCTATACTGAATCGGAGTGGAGCGTGGTCAGAGATTCCCCTCGGCAGTAGTTCAATGTTGGAGAGAGCTGCGCAGTCAGTGCCCGGAAGAAGGACCAGGTCTATCCTGGATTGTGAACCGTGAGCGGCTGACTTGTGGGTAAACTGACGCCGTCTTGGGTGCCATACTCGCCAGGCATCACAGAGCCCCGTCGCCGAGAGCCACCCCCTGAGCCCTGTTGCCATTGTGTGTCTATGCGTGGAGATTGGGCCTGTCACATCCATTGTTGGGTCTGGGGTGGAGTTAAAGTCCCCTCCTATCATTGTGAGCCCTGGTGGTAGATTTAGAAGCAGTTGGGAGATATCATCTAAAGTTTTCCGGACCAAAGTGGGGGGGACATAGGTGCTGACCATATTGATCGTATTCCCTTCAATTTTCCCTGTAATAGCTATGAATCGCCCATGTTGATCTCTTCGTGTTTGAATATTTGTCATGGGGAAGGATCTATGAAGAAGAATAGCCACTCCCCTAGAGCCACGGGTGAACCCGGCGTGATAAATTCTGTCAAAACCCCTACGAGCCAGGAAGGGACATTTGTCTCCCTGAAGATGAGTCTCTTGTAAGAGAAGCACATCTGGCCTGTGTCTATGTACGTACGTGAGTACGGCGGTGCGTTTTATTTTATCTAGGAGCCCGTTGACGTTCCATGAGAGAACCTGTGTTTGTCTCATGGGGGGTGTGTATCTAAAAGGTGTTCATCATATTCGCTTGGGCCTATCTCCAGTGGACCCTGAAACATGGGAGAGCCCTCGCCTAGTCTCTGGCTTTGTGGAGTGTGTGTTTTCCCATGGTCAGTTGAGTCCTTATGGTTTTTCTTCTGTCTGCTAGACCTAAAAATTAAACGTGTTGGTGACCTAAACGCGGCACCGGTGACCTGTACATCTCGGCCTGAACTTCCTGGCCCCCCAACTACCTCCCCACCCCATACTTCCCCCAGAAGCATCTGTCGCCCATATAACCACCTCCCGTCTAGAACTGGTGAGGTGTACTCTAAACTGATGAGGTAGCGGTAACTGTAGTGATGGTGGACCCCTCCACTTTCGGATTGATTCTAAAAATGTGATAATATTAATAATAAGATTGTCTTGATTTCTGTGCCCCGCTAGTCTGTTAAAGACTCCCCTCCAAGTGTCTCTCAGCACTAGCGGCTTCATAGCACCGGGCTGTGCGACAAGTCTGAGTCCCCCAGGGGCCCAGGCCTGGTCCGCCTCTCGCCCACAGAAACTGGGCTGTTTCCGGAGCCCCCAGGGCTGTGGTCAGTACGTAGATCTCGCTGTTCTGCCCGGTGGGATCCGGGCGGTGATTTTGCAGGGGACCCCGTCGGTGCCCCACGCCGCCGAGATCTTGTGCGGCGACGTCGGTCCAGCCGCCGTCCCCCGGGCCGGCCTGGCCCCGGATCCCGGGAGGGGCGCACGCCTCCCCCGGAGAGGCCCAGGGGGATCTCCTCTGTCAGCCAAGTCCAGGCAGCAGTCGGACGGTCAAAGAATTGGGTTTGGTTGTGATATACCACACGGAGTCGCGCTGGGAACAGGAGTCGATATTGGATATCCATGGCTTTAAATTTTTGTTTCACCTCCGTGAATGAGCGGCGTTGTTGTTGAACTTCTCGCGTATAGTCCGGGAACAGAAGGACCTTAGCACCGTTGCAGGTGAGGTCTCCTTTTGTACGTGCCTCTTGTAGAATCACATCCCTGTCTTTGAAGTTAAAGAGGCGTAGTATCACTGACCTGGGTGAGGCACCCGGCGGGGGTTTAACTTGTACGGCCCTGTGGGCTCGTTCAACAGCGAACCATGGTGTGAGACGGTCGGTGGGGATCCAGGAGTGGAGCCAGTCTTCTAGATATTGGACAAGAGAGTTTTTTTCTGTGTTTTCAGGAAGGCCCACCAGGCGAAGGTTGTTTCGTCTTGACCTGTTCTCAGCGTCTTCGGCTCTCCTATGCAACTCTGAGGTACGAGCGGTCAGCGTGGAGACCTGGGCCTTGAGGGCGGCCACATCGTCCTCTACCGTGGAGATCCTAGATTCGGCCTCTGTGATACGAGCTGTGGCATTGCAGAGGTCTTGTCTGACCAGGGCCACGTCCACTCTAACTTCCCCAATTTTAGATTCGACGGCTGCTTGGGAAGCCTGGATTGCCTGGAGTATTGTTGCTAAGTCCCTGGATGCCACCTGATGTTCGTTGCCTCCACCCGGGGTCCGGTCCTCCGACCGAGGCCCGGCGGCACCCGTGGTGAACTGGTCCATGCGGGTCTGGGCCGTCGTTTGTCGCGCAGGTCTGTCTTTGCCCATGCTGAGTCCGGTGTGGCCCCGGTTTGAGGTTTCAATATCTGGGTACGCTGGTTTTTTTTGTGGGGTTCCTCCGTGAAATTTAGCAGGATCTAAGGCTATCTCTCTAAGGGGGCTCCGACTTTTGCCGACCCGTTGTCTCTGGCCCCGGCCCTGGCCCCAAGCATTCCCGGGATGTCGGACCCAGGTTCTCGGGCGTGCCGAAGAGAAGGTGGAGGAGGCGGTCTCAGCTGTCCCCCTTCAGCAGCCACTAGGCCCAAAGCATTTCCAAGCAGTAGGCCAGGCCCCGATCTTCCTCCCTGGGCCCAGTTTGTGTCACTGCCTCCCGATGTTCCGGCCTCGTGTACCGCTGGTCGGGGGACCATCTGTTCGCCCCTCAACGGGCCTTTCCCACCTATGTCATTCCTCAAAGCGGGAAGGGGGAGAGAAGAAGGATTCTGGTTCAATGGTCTCTGGATGACATTCTCTGGCCTCACACACAGATCCGGGCGGAAGGTAGGGGCGAGCGCGGGCCGGCGTCCTCAGCGGCTTTGGCCTTAATTATTGCTGGCCGGGCCGGCCCAAGACTCACCGTTTGTCTCTCGACGGGGTTCCCCCCTAGATGTCACGTTCCACAGGAGAGGGGGGGGAACGAAGGAGGGCTCCGGTCTCTACGGTGTTCTTCCAGGCTGCGAGGGCTACCCCCGGAGGGGCTGCACGCCCGACCGGGTCCCAGGGCGCATCAGGAGGCGCGTCCACAGCGCTCATCCAGGCGGGGGAGAAGTCCCCCGAGGAGCACCGGCTCACCTCCGATCCAGCTGTAGAGGGGGGGTAGGGGTCTAGCGCCCCAAGCCACGGGGGTCGCCCCAGATGATGCGGGCCCCCGGCCCCAACTCCGGGCTCGCCGCCGATCCGCAGCGAGCGGTCACCGCCGCTCGTCTCTTCCCCTGAAGGCCCAGGAACGCGGCCTCAGCAGTCCTCTGCCATTTTGGGTCCCTCCAGCCTGGGTCTCGCGGCCCGCAAAAATCGGCCCACAAAGCCCCTCGACCCCACAAGGGGAGCGGCGACAGTGTTTCAAAAAGACCACAGGGCCAAGAGGGTCATCCGACGGGGCTGGATGGTGTGTCAGTTAGAGGCGGATGATGGAGGGGTCCGGAGCACAACAGAAGTGCGTCCGCCATCTTGACGCCTCGGCCACGCCCCCCCGAAGCCCTCTTCTTAAACACACAACTGCTGCATTTAAATGTGCGAGCACGAAGTAGTGAGGCAGCGAAATCCTGAAGTCATCTCGGACCTCTTCAATCCATTTAAAGACACTCCCTGTCCTTCAGCTTTCTGCATTCTCCCTTTGTGACGCTTTTTCGTTTTTCTCTTTCTCCGTTGTCCCCATATGTGTTTTTTTGCTCGCAGCAAATGCTTGACGCAGAAGAATAAGCCCCGGCCTTCAAAAATAAGTGCCGGTGCTCAGCACCGGAAACAACAACCACAAATTAAGCACTGGCTGAGGCACCAGCTGTGTCTTAGAAAAAATGAGTTCCTGAAATCCCAGGCTGTTGCGTGATGATGCACCATGCTGGTGCCGCCCCTATCTGAGTTCTAGTCTGTATCAGTCCTGCGAAGTGTGGGCGAAGGTTCTGGAACTGCTCCCAAGCAGCCCATGTCGCTGCCGTCGTTGCCTGTCAGCATCAGGCTCTGTAATTGGCCAATAACGATAACTAAGCTGGGCTGATCAATATGTGGGAACAGCCCAGTCCCCCCTCGCCATCTATGTGTCGATGACACAGCAAATGAGTATTGCATAGGGGAATGTTTATCAGCAGTGGGGTAGCTAGTGAACCCATGCCATGTCTGACTCGGAGCCAGTCCGGGTTCTTTATCCGACAGCGTCGTACATGCTGGGTTTCTTGGCCTGGACAGGGTGAAACATGAACCTTGCTAAAAGGCCAGGAAGGCTGACCGTGTCACATGAGGAATGAGGCTGCCTTGTGAGGAGATTGTGTAGTGAGTGCTGTCGGTTACATTTACTGAGAGTCGTCATACTATTAGCAAGATGCACATATTGTAGCATTTGTGCAGAGTAACTTAGTGTGCGATTTCAGTGAGAGAATTTGCAGCTAGGAAGCACTCGACCTCTATACATGGCCCTTGAAGTGTTCATAACACGAGGGGAGCAGGGTTCTAGCTGTCTTGAATTACTCAAGTTGTCCTGAGCTCATTCTTTAATGGTGTAATGGATATATAATACCCCACAGTGCAAATGAATACTGGAGTGACTCACTTAGAACAATGTGCAGTTCCTTTTCTTAATACCTCACATACGAGGTGTAGTGTCTACACCCTGTCAAATTACCTTTTGTTTCTTCACCATGTATTTTGGGGGGTGGCATTGTACGTATTTACTAACCGAAGATAAAAATCTCATTAATTCCACAGACTGGGTCACCTCTCAAACCACAAGCTTCTGTGCTCTTATGAAATCTGTGACATACAATTAATTTATTTGAGCAATCATCAGATAAAAGTCGTGAGTTTAAATAAAATAAGTGTCTCATCAGTAGATTGTTTGTTAGCATGTATCAAGTTATCTTTGTGGCTATTAAAACCAGGCAGGGTTCACCTCCTCAAGCTTTTGGCAAACTACGCTGATGCGTTATCCTTCAAAGCAAACACATACTAAAACATATTGGTTGTAGAAACGTCATTATTCTCTAAAGCAGAATGTTTTTGTCACGTGGGAGAGAGTTTCTAGAGAATGCTTGCTTTTTGCGGTGTGTGTCCAAAACTTACTTCAACAAAGACTAAGAAGAACATGAGGGGAGGACACTAAGAGGGTCATAAGCGGTTGAGGAGGAAAGGAGGCCCATCTGTGTATGTAAGGTCACTTAGTCAAGGTGGCTAGTAAAGTTAGAGGTGGCGATTTTGTAGAGATCGAGGGACAGTGTGGAAGGAGAAAGTTAACCAAGGACTGTAGGCTACATTTTAAGCAGTGACTTTAGTGCTTTGAGAACTTGGAGTCAGTGTATACGGGCGTTGCATTTTTATATATATATATATATATATATATATATATCTCGGAACATGACTATTCTAGTGCTACACAGACATAATTGCAACTAAGAGTAACCTATTTTTGTTAGGCCAATCTGCCCCCAAAGGGGGCAGAAACCTCTAGACACCATGGATTGGTGTGTGTGTTGTGTTTGGGGGAGGGGGGGCAGCTCCTTGGGCAAGGGTCGCTCCCCATGGGGGCACATTACTGTTGGCCATAACTGGCCTATTTTTGGAAGGCCCATCTGCCCCAAAGGGGGACAGAAAGCCCACCAGAGACCAGGGAAGATTTCTTTTTTCAAAATAAGAGGTTGGGATATGGCCATAACCCCACCCCAAATAAATGGGGTCAAAGTTGTTCTGCCCACCAGTGGGCAGATTGGGCAATTACCCCCGATCCACACCCCCGGGGGGAAAGAAAGTCTGCTAGATGCCAGGGAGTAAAAAAAATAAAAGAAAATAGTGGGATGGTGTCTCCCAACCAGTATGGGCCTGGTTATGCCCCCACCCGAACTGAAGGGGCTAACAGTCTTTCAGCTCTCCCCGAACACTAAAACATCTTATCCCATGGCAAGCAAGAGGACATTTGATTATTTTAGTTTTTTGTTTTACATTTGGGCCATGAGAGCTTGGTAACTATCAAAATCGTCCCACTTGGAATGGTAAGGGCTGCACTTTTTTTTTTTTTTTTTTACTTTGGGACGCTGCCATGTAGAAAAATCCACAAGACCTAGATACATCTGAAAACTAAACATCTAGTTGATTCCAGGGTGGTGTGCTTCACATGTACCCCGCACCATTTCCTTACCCACAATGCCCTGCAAACCTGCAACTTTGCTGGAAAGCACACATTTTTCCCACATTTTTGTGATGGAACCTTCCGGAATCTGCAGGAATCCACAAAATTCCTACCACCCAGCATTGTCTCATCTATACCGATAAAAATTTCTGCTGCACTCGTGGGCCTAAAAATGTTTTTTTTCAAACTGCCCTTTTGGACCCACTTTGGTTCCCCCTCAATTTTGACGTGTTTTTGGCTCTTCCTTGTCACAAACACTTGGCCCACCTACACAAGTGAGGTATCATTTTTACCAGGAAACTGAGGGGATCGTTGGGTGGTAGGAAATTTGTCCCGGTGCAGTGATCCCACACAGAAATGTGGGAAAAATTAGATTTTTTTTAGCTAAATTTGAGGTTTGCTGAGGAGTCCGGGTAAGAAAGCATTGGGGGATCCACGCAAGTCACACCTCCCTTGACTCCCTCGGGTGTCTAGTTTTCAGAAATGTCTGGGTTTGGTAGGTTTCCCTAGATGGCTCCTGAGCCCAGGACCAAAAACGCAGGTGCCCCCCGCTAAAACAGGCAGTTTTCCATTTGATAATTTTGATGTGTCCAGATAGCATTTTGGGGCATTTCCTGTTGCGAGCAGAAGGCCTACCCACACAAGTGAGGTAACATTTTTATCGGGAGACTTGGGGGAACACTGGGTGGAAGGAAAATTGTGGCTCCTCTCAGATTCCAGAACTTTTGTCACTGAAAAACGAGGAAAAAGTGTTTTTTTTTTAGCCAAATTCTGAGGTTTGCAAAGGATTCTGGGTAACAGAACCTAGTGAGAGCCCCACTAGTCACCCAGTCTTAGATTCCCCTAGGTCTCTAGTTTTCAAAAATGCACAGGTTTGGTAGGTTTCCCTAGGTGCCGGCTGAGCTAGAGGCCAAAATCCACAGATAGGCACTTTGCAAAAAAACACCTCTGTTTTCTTTGGGAAAATGTGATAGTGTCACGTTGTGTTTTGGGGCATTTCCTGTCGCGGGCGCTAGGCCTTCCCACACAAGTGAGGTACCATTTTTATCGGGAGATTTGGGGGAAACATAGAATAGCAAACAAGTGTTATTGCCCCTTGCCTTTCTCTATATTATTTCCTTCCAAATATAACACAGTGTGTAAAAAAGACATCTATTTGAGAAATGCCCTGTAATTCACATGCTAGTATGGGCACCCCAGAATTCAGAGATGTGCAAATAACCACTGCTCCTCAACACCTTATCTTGTGCCCATTTTGGAAATACAAAGGTTTTCTTGATTCCTATTTTTCACTCTTTGTTTCAGCAAATGAATTGCTGTATACCCGGTATAGAACGAAAACCCACTGCAAGGTGCAGCTCATTTCTTGGCTCTGGGTACCTAGGGTTCTTGATGAACCTACAAGCCCTATGTATCCCCGCATCAAGAAGAGTCCAGCGGACGTAACAGTATATTGGTTTCAAAAATCTGACATTGCAGGAAAAAGTTACAGTAAAACGTAGAGAAAAATTGCAGATTTTTTCACCTCAATTTCAATCTTTTTTTATTTCAGTTGTTATTTTCTGTAGGAAACCCTTGTAGGATCTACACATTACCCATTGCTGAATTCAGAATTGTGTCTACTTTTCAGAAATGTTTAGGTTTCTGGGATTCAGCATTGGTTTTACACCCATTTCTGTCACTGACTGGAAGGAGGCTGAAAGCACAAAAAATCATAAAAATGGGGTATGTCCCAGTAAAGTGCCAAAATTGTGTTGAAAAATTGGGTTTTTTTGTGATTCATGTCTGCCTGTTCCTGAAAGCTGGGAAGCTGGTGATTTTAGCATCGCAAACCCTTTGTTGATTCCAATTTCAGGGGAAAAACCACAAGCCTTCTTCTGCAGCCCTTTTTTCCATTTAAAAAAAAAAAAAAAAGTCTGGGTACCTCTAGAATCCCTAGGATGTTGGAAAAAAAGGATGCAAATTTGGTGTGGGTAGCTTATGTGGACAAAAAGTTATGAGGGCCTAAGTGCGCCCTGCCCCAATTAGCCAAAAAAAGGCCTGGCACCTGAGGGGGTAAAAGGCCTGGCAGCGAAGGGGTTAAAGAGAAAACTTGAACTCTTTGTAAGTGATTTGCCAAGCATTGGGTGATCGATGCAAGAGCATGGTCGTCGATTTTGATTTTAGAAAGTTGGTACAGCAAAATCTCATATGGCAAGACATCAAATATGGCAAACAAGTCGAGGAGGATAAGGGCAGCAGTGCCTTCCTGATCCACTATTAGTCTAAGGGTTGTCCGAGGTCATGACTAGAGCAGGTTCCACTGCTGTGTTGGGGTCGGACCAGATTGGTAGGAGTCTTAAATGTTGGGCATACATTCAGTGTGTTCAAGGTTTTGTATGAGGTGAGTGGAAGAAGTTGTCTACAGTCATTAATGGTGCGTATGTCTTTTAAGGTATGGTGCAGTGGCCAGTGTAGTGCACACAATCGGGGATTCTCTGCAGTCAGTGAGCAAGTGAGTACACTGAAGTTGAGATTGAGGTAGGTCATGTAAACAGTCACACTTCATATGAGTGTGTGCAGTGAACAAAAGCTTGTGCATTCAGAAGGTCTCAATGTCCGATTCAGTGATGGACAGCACCAGTGATGGAGCGTTAGTCCATTTGGGGCGTGTGTGCTAGTAGGGAATGTGCAAAACCATACAGGTGCTGAAGATGGTGCACAAAGATAGTGAGTACCTGCAAATAGTCTGTGGTTGTGATGGTGGACGAATGTTGTTTAATCAACCACATGTGTACGTCCATTGTGGCTTTCTTTGAGTTAAAGTATTACGTCACAGTAGATTTCTTGTTGTAACCCGGCAGCTCTTAACCCAGTAGTTTTTTTTAAGTATATACACATAGCTAAAGTGTATTACTTTCTGTAAATGTGAAGGGATTTGAAATTGGAGGCCAAAAATTGAGTTGATTTCTTGGAAAACCGCAAATACAGCAAACAGTAGTATGGAGATTGGCGGTCTCACTGAAGCGCTAGTTTACTTCCATAAAAATAGGCTGTGTTAGGAGTACAGAAGACAAACCGATATGTGAGAGTTTAGTAGATCATTTTGTCTTATAAAAATAAAAGCACACTTGAAAAAGCTACAATTTTCCATTAAAATTAGGGCTCCCAGTTTGTCATTTTTACAGATAAATATAGACAGAAAACTATTTTCCTGTCTGTATTTATTTTTAAATACAGAAAAAATATGGAAAATAGGCCTTCTTTTATTTTATTTTTTACCGTCAAACACGAGTTCCAGGTCTGTGGGTGTACAGATTGAGAGTAGCGGAGGTGAAAAACGTCAATAGATATCCTAAATTAGCTTATTTAATTGCTGATTAATTTATTACAGATATACAGTTGTTTAATGCTATTCAGATTGCAAGTGTTTTCAGATAAAGCTATTGCACTGTATACTTCTGAATCCTTTTGAAAATTTAAATGAGTGTACACACTTATTAGTTAAATAAATATTGGAAAATAACTTGTAGCTTCATTTATACAGTAAGCACAATATAAAAATGGATAAATACAGAAAAAAATAACAAAAAATAAAAATGGATATATACAGACAAATGTAGAAAAAAAGAATACCATAAAACTGGGAACCCTAATTAAATTAACATTTCATATTTTGTTTGTATAATAAAAAAACATATTTTTTTTGGTTTAATGTATTTTTGTTTTTGTAGTTGTGGGTATTTTTGAGTTTAATTTCGTAGAAATGGTTTCGGTGGGGGTTCCGCGACTTTCAGTCGTGATTTAGTGGGAGTTCACAAAGTCAAGGTTAAGAACAGCTGTCAAAACTGAAGCAAAGGCACTTGGAGCTGTACCTTTATGTCACAGTCAAACGTTGAAAAATATGCTGGCTGGTTTGTAAATCTACTTTCCAATAACAAGAGGAACTATGTCAAAGATAAATAGGTTATATTGACAAACACGGTGCTTATCTAGAGAGCCGGTATGATTGTCTTGTCCTTTGTGATGTCTAAGGTTTAATATTTTGTTTTTTTTTATGTGAGTGGAGTGCTTCTGCCATCTTGTGGTCAAAGCAGTGCTCCAACATAACATTGATGCATCGGTCTGAGTCCTGTTTTTGTTAGAAAGTAATTTTAGCTTTCCACCTCTTGGTATCCAGTACAGGGCTAAGAATATTCTTTATCATTATTTCCGCTAAGTTTTATGCTGCAAAGTTTCATCCCTTTAAAAAACATTATCCCGCCATTATTAGTTGCATGAAAAAATATAGTTTATCAATTTTGATGAGCGCGGTTGTGGAAGGAGGTGCAGCCACTCATGCTTCTTACATTGTTTTGCTGCTCAGGCGTCCAGAATTTACAAGGTCAGGCAGGGCTTGTGCACAGTGAGCAGTGGCTAGTCTGCTGTCGCTTACCAGCAATTATTTTATATACTGATAAAGGCTGCTAAAACAGGACCTGTTTTGTAGGTATTCCCTTGTTGTTTTTCTCTGGCGCACTTTAAATAATTGATTTAAAAAAAAAAAAAGAAATTTGAAGATTTCACGTTGCATTATGCCGAAGACCGTATGAGCTCTTTGCGTATAACAACAGTAAAAAGCGTAAATTATAGTTGCTATTGCATATGAAATCAAAAGGCAAATGGACACCGACAAGTTCATTGATCGAAAATGACAAGTATTATGAATATTATGAAACGAAGTGACTAGAAATGAAAGCGGAGCAAAGGGGAAGTTCATTAATACTGGAGATTAAGTTTGGAGTTTATTTATTTGAGTAGCCGTTTTTTTTGTTCAAAATCATTCACTGAGTTTTGAAGTTGCATGGTATCAAAAAGTACAGACAAAGTATGGGGAGAGAGGGATACACAGAAGAGAAAAATTCTTGACCAGACATGTACGTTGTAAACCTAAGTTTGTGTGATGAGAGATCGTATCGTCAAGATGAGCAATTATAGCAATCAGGTATATCACTATTAGTGCGGTGCCACTGTGGTTAGGGTAGGTGAAGTGTACGTGCCGTCGTAGATGCAAACAGATTTTCTGTATAGAGACAGGTGGGATGGGGGAAGGGCCGTGCCATGTTTTGGAGGGGGAGGGTACTGACCATCACTTAGGGGCAGAGGGTGTTGAGGTGGCATCTGGGTTACATAAAGAAAGGATTTCCTCAAGCAGGTTGGTTCTGCATAAAGAAGTCAAGCTTTTTTCAGATACGATGCAGTGTGGTTGGTTGGGTTCTGACCTCTGATTGTGTAATGTGGGTGCTTATTAGATAAGTATCCCAGGCCCACCAGATGTGTCGTATGAGACATTTTTTATTGGATTTGCATTCTAATAGAATTACTTTATTGGCGATGGTGAGCAGAAGGTCTAAGAGCGAGAGATCCGTGTCTGTAAGTTCAGTGGAGGGCTTTGCCAAGAGTGGGTTCAGAACAATAACTGGGAAAGAAAGGTGTATAGGCTGTTTAAAAATCATTTGAAGTTGTGTCGTTATGGCTTGCCAGAATTCTTGCAAATTCGGACGGGAGAAAAACATATGTTCGACATCACTGTTGGGTAGATCACATGACCAACATGCATTAGTGCTTTTAAGTTTAAGTCCGAACAGTTTCTTTGGGGTCCAGTACATGAAGTGCATCGCGAAGAATTTAGTTTGGGTGAGAGGTGGTATTAGTTTATTCTTGAATAAGTCAGGTCCTACTTTTGACCAGAAATCAGCATTGGGAGGGATTAGGTTCTTGGATGAAAAATAGATGGACCATTTTTGTGCGAACGGTGATTGGCGTGTTTTTTTTATTCGAGGTGAGTAGTTTGTACACTTTTGAAGTGGTGTGGGCACTCTGGAGGAGTACTTGGAACTTGGGTATTATGGGTGAGATATGAACAGGTCAGAGTTTTAAGATTTTAGCTTTAATTTTTAGAAAAGCATAAAAGTCCCTGTTAGAGAGGTTGTGTTTATGCTGAAGAACAGCAAATGGTAGTGCTCTGAATTGTAGTAGAGGTCAGCTATCGTGGAGATCCATTTGGTGGCCCAAGATGGACCTACCTCTAGTGATTTGGGATTTGGAGTTTCTTATTGAACCATAGTGATGTGGAAAAGTATTTGTGAATATTGGGATCCAGAGACGAATCTAGTGATAAGAGGGCTGAGACAGTGTCCTTAATGTTTTTCTGGGAGTGCTTGCGGGGAACATGAGTCATCGTGAGGATGGACGTCGGTGGGGAAGAATGACAAATGTAGATTTCAAAAGGTAACCAGTTAGGAGCGTTTAATGAATTGGTATGAAACCAACGGACTGGGTGGGTGGCCAAAAAGCTGTCTGATGAGCTGTACATAGAAAGTAGGAAACTATTTGTCAATGTTATGAAAGAATTTTAGTGATATGCGTGTTGGGATCATGCTGGCTAGGAAGTTTATTAGCGGTGAGATCATCATTTTGATGGTCTCCGGTCTACCCCACCATGATATGTGTTTCGGGGACCATGCTGCTAGCAGGTCTTTTATTTTATTTAGAGTTTTGTGTTGATTGGAGGAGAACAATTCAGCAACATTATTGGAAAGTCAGATACCAAGATATTTAATGGAGTACCTCCATTGGAAGTTGGAGGAGGCGAGCATGGAGGGGTGGCAATGGACGTTAGGGGGAAGTGTTAGACTTTTCATCCTTGGCGTGGTCTCACTTAACTTTTTTCCTCTGTTCCCCAGGTTGTTGATGTGTGCTGGACTCTGATTTTACTGTTTTTGTTACTCTGGGCACTTTACCACTGCTAACCAGTGCTAAAGTGCAAGTGCTCCTGTTTAAAATGTTTACGTAATTGGTTCTCCATGATTGGTTTATTTGTTTTACTGTTAAGTCCCTAGTAAAGTGCACTAGAGGTGCCCAGGGCCTGTAAATCAAATGTTACTAGTGGGCCTGCAGCACTGGTTGTGCCACCCACACAAGTAACCCTGTAATCATGTCTCAGACCTGCCACTGCAGTGTCTGCAAGTGTATTTTTACACTGTAAATTCGACTGTACCCACTTGCCAGGCCTAAACCTTCCCTTTTCTTACATGTAAGGCACCCCTAAGGTAGGCCCTAGGTAGCCCCAAGGGCAGGGTGCAGTGTATGGATAAGGTAGGACATATAGTAATGTGGTTTATATGTCCTGACAGTGAAATACTGCAAATTTCGTTTTTCACTGTTGCAAGGCCTGTTTCTCTCATAGGATAATATGGGGGCTACCTTTAAATATGATTAAAGTGTAGATTCCCCTAGAGAGTAAATGGACATGTGGAGTTTGGGGTCCCTGAACTCACAATTTAAAAATACATCTTTTAATAAAGTTGATTTTAAGATTGTGTGTTTGAAAATGCCACTTTTAGAAAGTGAGCATTTTCTTGCTTAAACCATTCTGTGACTCTGCCTTGTTTGTGGATTCCCTGTCTGGGTCAGTTTGACAGTTGGGTTGTTTTTCACCTCGCACTAGACAGTGACACAAAGGGGGCTGGGGTGTAACCTGCATTTCCTGATTAGCCATCTCTGCTAGGAGGGAGGGGTGGAGTGGTCACTCTCATCTGAAAGGACTGTGCCTGCCTCTGACAATGCCGGCTCCAACCCCCTGCTGTGTGTCTGAGGCCTTGCCTGGGCAAGGCAGGATTTCACAAGTAGGTGTGAGTCCCCTTTGAAGAAAGGTGACTTCAAAGACTAAAATGGGTTTAAGAAGGGCACCCAAATCTACAGACTTTAGAAACACTTCTGAAACCAAGAGGAACCTCTGCCTGGAGAAGAGCTGATAGCTGAGGAAGAAGTGCTGCCCTGCCTATGACTGTGCTTTGTGGAGCTTTCCTGCAGTGCTGCTTCTGCCAGAGTAAGAGGGCAAAGACTGGACTTTGTGTGCCTTCCATCTTGTGAAGAAATCTCCAAGGGCTTGATTTAGAGCTTGCCTTCTGTTGTTTGAAGTCTCAGGGACAGCAAAGACTTCTCTCTGCCAGCACCTGGAGTCTCTGGAAAGACTTCTGCTTTGACAAGTGGTGCCCTATCCAGTTCCTGGGCCCTTGAAAGGAAAGCTGGTGGAAATCCAAGGAAATCGACTTCGGCCGACTTCGGACCGACGCCGTTGCTGAATCCGGTAACGCCGCCTGCACCTGACGCGTGACCTTCGCTGGAACGCGACGCTCTTCGCAGGCCCGACGCCGCAGCAGTCCCGCTGAAGTCCGCGACTCCGTGGAAGTCGCCGCACCATGTCGTGACCGACGCCGCTCGAAGTGCACGGATTCAATGTTTTGCACAGACGCCGCGATTCCCGACTTCGCGCATCGGCTTGTTTTCACCCTTCACCAAAGGTACTGTACTTGGGGGTCTACACAACTCCGTGTCCGGCGCCGCTGGTGTCGGCTTGTTGGGAACGACTCCGTCACGACGCCGTGTTATCATCTCATCAAAGCATTTCCTAAGCGCTATTTTTGAGTTTAATCTTTAAAAATTCATAACTTGACTTGTGTATGTCGGATTTTTGTCGTTTTGGTCGTTTTGTTTAGATAAATATTTCCTATTTTTCTAAACCGGTGTTGTCATTTTTTAGTGTTTACATGAAGTTACTGTGTGTGTTGGTACAAATACTTTACACCTAGCGCTCTGAAGTTAAGCCTACTGCTCTGCCAAGCTACCAAGGGGGTAAGCAGGGGTTAGCTGAGGGTGATTCTCTTTTACCCTGACTAGAGTGAGGGTCCTTGCTTGAAGAGGGGGTAACCTGACTGTCAACCAAAGACCCCATTTTTAACAGGAAGGATTTCTGTTTTATCTTTGTTCAGTGAATAGCCAGAGTATTAGGCAAAGCTATTGATGTTAGACAGAATTGCTGATGTGGCAGAACCAGGGGAATCTGTGAATATCAAAATGTTATTGGCCTAGGCAGCTGTTTTATAGCGCAGATTGTTGGAGATGCCAGGGATATTGGATGCTCCATTGAGCATTAGGAGGAGGGGGTCAATTGCAAGCAAGAACAGGTGTGGGGATAGGGGGCAGCCTAGGCATGCCTCTTGTTGTAGGGGGAACAGTTCAGAGAGTAATTTGTTGATCCTCATTCTGTCTGTGGGGTTCTGGTATAGGGCCACAGTAATGAATTCTGGTCCTAAGTCGTGTTTAACAAGAACAGCTTCAAGGTAAGGCCAGGAGACCTTAATTAAGGTCTTCCCAGCATCCAGGGCAATAGCTGCAGCCACAGGAGAAAGTGGGTTAGAAGTCTTTTCAATAATATGCAAAGAGAGACGAATGCCGTTGCTTGCTAAACAACCTTTGATGAAACCGGTTTGTGTGTACTATTTTAGGAATCATGAGAGCAAGACGTGCAGCAAGTCTTTTTTCATATATCTTTGCCTCCATATTAATGGGCGACATAGGCCTGTGCATTTTGGGATCTGAGTGGTCCTTTCCATCTTTGGGAATGACTACAATAATGGCTTTGGCAGCTGATCCTTTGACCGTGCCCTTGTTAGCAAAATGGGATAGTGTCTGATTTAGGGTCTCAAGAATGGTGTCTGTAAATGTTTTATAAAATTCAATAGATAAGCCGTCTGGGCCTGGGACTTTCCCCAAGGGAATGGATTTAATTATGCCGCAAATGTTGTCTCCTGAGTTTGGTTCTGCTAGCTTTTGCTGTTCGGTTTTGGATATTTTCTTGATTGTTAAGGAGTTCAAAACTTCTAAGCAGTCGGGGTGGTATCAGACGATGAATACAGTTTGGTGTAAAAGCGTTGGAAAGCTTTGAGAATCTCAGCAGTAGGTGATTGTAGTTTGTTTTGTTCATCTTTGATCGAATGGATAAGATTACTGTTGTGTTTGTATTTAGGTAAGTTCCCAGTGATTTGCCAGCTTTGTTAAGGTAGAACTAGCTGCGTCTGTTTACTTCCCATGGTATTAAACTCATACTTAAGGAGCTTTAAAAGTGCCAAGGTGGTGGGCTCATTTTTTTGACGGTAAAGTATTTCATTGGATTCTGTTGATAACTGATCAAGTTTTAGTTTGATGAGTTTGTTTTTCCGAGCCATACGGGTAATGAATTGGCCTCTCATATAACATTTGAGGGAGTCCCAAAGAGTAATCCATGAGGTTACTGAGTTTTTGTTTATTCTAATAAATGGAGAGAGCCCTTCTTGAAGTTCCTTTCCTTGTCTCTGGGTCTTCCAGAACTTCCAAATTCATACATCAAGTCTTAGATTTTGGGGCACAGGGAGGATTTGAAGGCACTGTGTTACAGCTGCATGGTACAAAATTATAAAATTGAGGTTGATGCGGTGTAGCGTAGAAGTGTGGATTCAACTAAAAGATAGTCAGTTCTGGAGAACGAGTTATGCGGGGGAGAAGAAAGTACAATCACTACCTTTGAGGTTATTAATTCTCCAGACGTCAATTAGTTTATGCACTGAGCATGCATCACTTTATGTGAATTTGGTATTCCGTATTTAAAGGCAGATTGTCTATCTAATAACGGGTCCAGAGGCAGGTTGAAGTTGCCCCCTAATATAATCTCCAAATCTGATGGGAGGAGAGCTAATTTGACTGATAGAGAGTTCCAGAATGACGGATTATCTGAGTTGGGTGCATAAATATTGACTGTGTAAATGTTTGTAGAGGGGAGTTTGTAGAGGCCTGATTAGCCCTCTACCTTCATTGTCAGGGATAGACTTAATAATGGAGATTTTAAAGGATTTTGAAATCAGGGTAAGGACCCCATTCTTTTTCGAGGTAGCAGGGGGGCAGGCAATGTCTGAAATCCAACCTGTACGGAGAGATAGGGCTGCTTTTTATCCAGTTATGGTTTCTTGTAAGAAGACGAGATCACCCACAATACTCGCGACAATACTCAGAGAAGTTTCTCCGTTTCACTAGTTGATTAAGACCCGCAGCATTAAGGGGAATTACTTTCATCAAACTCGTGTTTGGGTTAGTCATTGCTGTGGACTGAGAGAGTAGTTGGTTTAGTGTCTCTGTAGATAGGGAGGTGCGACCTGTCCCGGGTCAGTCTGCAGGCAGTATATAGCACAAGGTAGGAGAGTTCGAAATTGATTTTACATGTAGCGGGATAGAGGTTAGGGGTCATAGGTGGGGACAGACAGCACCTATGAAGTAGAGTAATGGATGAAAAGATGAGGTATATCGAGTGGGCAATGGGTGTCACATGCAGGACACAACAACCAATCAGCATGCACAGTTCAACCATATAGAATGAGTTTGAAAAACTGGAGGGCAGAAGACCGCCGCAGCTTGCAATTGGCATAATTTCTCATAAGGCCATTGTCAACGTTGGCGTGGAACAAAACTTTGGTTCACATTTTTAACTCTTTGTTGTTACTAAGTCTGAGCAGTTAGGAATCACAGTCATAGTTATTATTATTTTTTTAATTATTTTTTATTATGCTTTTACATATACAAATGAAGCAGTACAGTAAGATTATATATTTGCAAACTAATACAGTTCAAGCATCATACTACATTTTATCTGTAGACATTTTCTCTTTCTGAAGTGCTTCAGCATTGAGTTTCGTTGTTATGGTTACAGGTCCCCAGCGGTCTCGAACCCCTCCTCCATTTATGATCACACTTTGCTTATTCATCAGTAGTCTCGCCCTCCGCCTCCCCCGTTTCCTTCCCTATAAGGTACTGTTTGTATATTTCCCAAAATTTCGCTGGCTTGTTTGTGGGAGAGAGTAATTCATTATAATCTGTTTGTGTGGTGCAATAAGTCATATCTCTGTGCCATTCATCTATTTTAGGGATCGGTCCCCGGTCCCACCTCATTGCAATTCTACGCTTAGCTAATAGCAGACCCATCACCACCAATTTTCGAATAGTTTTTGGCAAGTGTGCATCCCAGCCCACGAGTGCCAAAAGTGGCTCAGCGTCTATTTGTGTACTAGTTATGGCTGTCAGCTCATTGCTTTCCAGAAAGTTTGCACACTTTCACACTCCCATGCCATATGCAAAAAATCGGCTTGTTCTACTCCACATCTGGGGCAGTCTGAATTTTCACGCAAACCATATCTGTGTAGACTGGTTGGGGTGTAGTAGATTCTATTAAGGAATTTAAAGTGAATGAGAATCACAGTCATAGTTGCAATGAAAAATCAGGTCCCAAACCTGTGTACTAAAGTATCTAAGAGCGTGCATAGGAGAATGTTTCCATTTGTATGTTTGGGTGGTCTAGATGTCTATATCTGCATGCATGCGCAGGCAAGCATCAACCAAGGGTTGGGTGTAAAGGAATGTGCAGGAAAGCACATAGTCCCGTGTAAGTATTTCTTTATGTTTGCTCACACTCCCCAAGTTCACAAGGAGTTGTATGCGTCCCCGTGTATGTGGTGGTGAATGAATTTATAAAAGGGGGCGGGGTGAGCCTAAAATTTTGAGACAAGACACAAGGGAGGGGTTAGGGGTGATTGGAGAAGTCAACAGGCATTTATAAGGTAGGCCCGTATATGGATGCATGTATACATACCTGCTCATACAGACAAGCATTAACAGAGGTCCAGCTGTACCCGCACATGCAGGTAAACACACATCTTTGTGCATGTTTTCTCAATTACCGTTCCGAACTGCCCCTGTCTGTGCCCACCAATGTACTCAGTGATCAAGGCGCTAAAGGTGCTCAGTGTGTGTGGGTGAGCGGGGAGGTCATTATACAGGTCAATAACATACATGTGTGATAGTGTTAACAATATACATATGTGATAGTGTTTAACAAGATATTAAGGGCATTACAATACACCAAGAGCCCCTTAAGAACCTAATCTGACACAAACAGTAGAGATAAAAGTAATATAGTCTGTCAGTAAAAAGTAAGGTAAGCTTGGGGTTGTGTCACATCATAAAGACTAGTAAGGATAATGGCATCTGTGAGTATTGATAAAAGATCATCATTCAAGTATGGGTATTTGAAGAATCATCCATCTGGGTATTATTTGTGCTGTCCAAGAATACGCGTAGGTCCGAGGGCTCTGAAAAAACATGCGTATTTCCTTGATGAATTATCTTGAATTTGGCTTGGCCAATGGAAGAGTGCTGAATTGCTCTGTCTAGCAGGGAGCGTTTTAGGGCCAGGCAGCCCTTCCTTCTTATGACTGTATGTCTGGCATAGTTCTGGGTTATCCTAATCCTTGCTCCCTGCCAAATGAGGGATTTCATCTTCTTCATGTGGTTAATGGCTAGTTCAGAATGTTGAAAGCGCAAGGGTCGAAAAATTAGCGCTCGTGTCAAGTGTTTGGGTTTGTGAGTTTTCGACCCTTGCGCTTTCGAATCGATTTCGAAGCCCTTAACAAAGTTGATGCCCAGGGTTGACGGAATCCAGGATTCGAGGAAAGCCACTCTTGGAGGGTGATTTATCCTCTATTCCTTCTGGTAGTCCAAAAAATTCTCAGACTCTCTGTCCTGTTGTGACCCTCCAATTCTGTAGTTCGCGCTTGAGAGTTTGACTGACATTGTTTTGAGGAGAGTTTTGTCTTGTGTTAGTAGGCGATCTTCAGCCAAGCTTATCCGGTTTTCGGCATTTGTAACCCTCAAACGCAGGTCCTTGAGACCTTGTCTGATAGCTGAGACCTCTGTTTGTAACATGTTGGTCTTGGTGCGTTGCACTATATCATGAACGTCATTAAGCTGTTTAAGGATCATTTCAAGGGTGGACTGATTTTCTTGTTTTTCCTTGACAAGAGAGTCTGGGACCAGTGCTTTGTGTTTCGATCTCTTAAGAGTAGTTTTGGTTTCTCTGTCTATGGGTTGTTTGCTTTCCCTCTGTTCTGCCATTTTGCCGTGAGTTTGATGAGTAAGGTCGGCGGAAAAGGGAGGCCAAACCAACAGTGCAGATGGGTGCTGGTTCACATTATAGAAATTTCCGACAGTCACAAATAAACACAGATAGTCACAAGTTAGTGCTGCGTGATTATGTGATGTTACATAGTCTGACCTTCTTGTAGACCAATATTAGAAGGTGAGAGGCAGCGACACCTTGGGTCTTAGTTGTAGAGACTTGGACGTCCTGTTAGGTTGACTGTATTCTATAAAGAATTAGGGAGCCCTCTCTAGATTTGTAGAGAAGCACAGGCAAGACCCTAGCATCGGATTAAGGAACTCTGGGTGCTCCGGGTAATCTTGATAAGAGTGGTAAATCACCAAGTACTCATAAGACGTGAGGCCTGCAGGGTCACATATGGGGTTGGATGACCACGAACAACGCAGTATGTTTGGCACTTTGAGAAGGGTGGGCATAAATGGCTACCATTCCGCGTTGAGGAACATTGCTGGAATTGAGGGAGGGCTAGCCTTGCCTTCATCAGCTATATCATTTCTCAGACCCATCATAACAGTCATTGTGTGGAAAAACAGAGCAGGCTCCATAAACATTCATTCTTCGAAGCGCACGTGCTTTCAGGAGTGCACACAGAATTAACAGTGTACCTGTTTTTTTTTTTTTGTGGGTTGTATGATTCCTTTATGATGCAGGGTAATTCATTGGTGGCAGTGCGGCTGAAAATTCAGCTCCGATCCGTCTGGGAGCTCTGAGCGTTTTCAGTGCGCTGCCATCTTGGATGCCGAGGTGGTGTGTGTTCTCGGGTAAAAAGTGGCTTTCCCGATCGACCGTAACTTGTGTAGTGGGCCGGCTTCTAGGAATAACGGGACACACACACAGTGGTTGAGGGTACTGTGGAAAACTGCGTCAGCGCTGCCCCGTCTATATTTTATAGCCTCTGTTCTGCGCTCCGCCCGGACGTGTGGAATAGGATACAATGTATGGGAGAGTCCGGATGGCTCTCTACATCCCTCCTATGTTTTACTTCACACAGAAAAGCAAGGGATTACATAAAATAAAACGTAACAAACTGAGAGTATCCAATACCGGATTGGTTGAGACCGAAACGAAAATAAAAGAGAACGGAAGCATAGAGAGTAGAAGAAGAACGAACAGAGAACAGAAGAATATCAGTGTTCACATGAGCACCAGAGTGGCGCGCACCCGGCTTGCTCACAGTAGTCAACTGGTCACTCCAGGTCCCTGGAGTAATTCTCTGGTCGCTGACTCGTGACGCCACAGGGGTCCAGCAGATAGGTAGTGATGTTGAGATATAGTTCATGACTGATCTAGATTACAGACAAAGTCCTTTAGCTGACTTTTGGCGCTGGGTTGGGACGCAGATGATACTTTCCACTTCGGGTGAGCAATCCTTCATGGCTGGTGTCTCCAGACGGCGGGTCACGCGCACAGGGCACCGCTACCGGAGCACTCCCTGTCCCTTCATCGCCGCTCTTAGACACACCCGTCGCTTCGTCTATCTCTCCTTCCTCTTCAGAAGGGGCCGAGACTCCCGCTTTCCTGAAGGGTGACGCGTTCCTGGTAACCCTGTGCCTGCCTTAGGCTGCTGTTATCATAGCGCCTTGAATGCTGATGACCTGCCATGCTTCAGGCTCAAATGGTGTTTGGAACTTTCCTACTGCCCGACGACTCTTCACTACCACCCTATCACCTTCCTGAAAGTCCCTATGTCTACTTAGCTGTTTTTCATTGGCCTTCTGATTAGTGAGTTCTCAGCGTCGCTGGGTGGCTTCTACATCTAGTTCTGGTGACACCCAGTGAGGACCAGCCATAATGCAATCTTGTGGTGGGGCTTTGAACATCAACGCTGCGGGTGCACACCCGGTGGTACTATGTGGTGTCTGGCGATAAGCGCTCAGGAACTGCTTTAGCCATTGTTCCCCATCTTCTCTTTGTTCCACACCTATCCTGAGGGCTCGGTTCAGAGTTCGCATAAATCTTTCAATGTCACCATTTGCCTGAGGCCAGTATGGCATGATCTTGCGATGACGTATGGCCAACCCATCCAGGTAGGATCGAAACTTTTGTCCATGAAACGGGGGCCCCTTGTCTGTCCTGATCTCGTCAGGGAGCCCAAACATTGCAAATGTCTTTTGAAGTACTGGTTGTACATTCTCAAATGAAGTAGATGATATGACCTCAACAACAGGAAACTTAGTACATGAGTCCATAAGGATGACTGTCAGCCGCCCATCTGGGAAACTTCAGAAATCCATGCTCACTTTCGCCCATGGCTTCTGACTGGCAGGTTCGGTGATGATGGGGCAGCTGGGTGGTTCTCCAGATGGGATGACGCATGAATGACACTTCCCCACCAATTCGTCAACCCGGCTGTCCATGCCGGGGAACCACACCTTGGCGCGCAGCCTCGCCTTGGTTTTTGCATTACCTTGATGACCCTGGTGTGCTAGCTCCACCACTCAAGCCCACAAGCTCTGAGGCAGTACAATTCTCCTTCCCCGAAGAATCAGTCCTTGACTATCCGTGGACAGCTCATCTTGCACCCTCCACATCCCCTGCATCCCCATCTTGTTTTCATGGTTGGACACTTTCGTCTTTTCTAGGAAGTGCTTCCATTTCCTGTGATCTAATGCTTCCTTGACCTGGTTCAGTACCACATCCGCCTTGGTGGCATTCACAATGTCTGCTACAACAAGGGCCTTGGGACATGCTGTTTGTACGACCATGCTGACGAACACTTCGGTGCTCTCCTCATCTTGCTCTTGGTATTCATCTGTTGTTATCGGGGATGGGTGATGAGATAAGTAATCAGCTGGGTTGTTGCCCCCCACCCTCCGGTCGATAGACAACTGTGAACCGGTAGGGTTGAAGCAAGACGGTCCAACGTTCTATTCGGGGAGGCGCCAGACGCGGGCTTCCGGCGAACAGTGACACTAAAGGCTTATGATCAGTCACCACTTGAAATTCTTGCCCATAGATATACAAGTGAAAGTGTTTGCATGCCCATCGGATCGCTCAGGCCTCCCGCTCAATCTGGGCGTAGATAGTGCCCTGCTGGCGTACATAACCGGAACCCACTCCTGATGGTTTTGCTCCTGGAGAAGAATGGCACCAAGACCCACTGGGCTGGCATCTACCACCACCTCCGTCCATTGGTGAGGGTTGAAGTAGGCCATGGTTGACTTATCCAGTAGCGCTGCTTTGATGTCCGCAAATGCCTTGTCTGCGGCCGGGCTCCACTCCCAGCGGTACGCTCCTTTGGTGAGCTGTCGGAGGGGTTCCGCCATTGTGGCAAGCTGCGGAATGAACCTTCCGCAATATGTCGCCATGCCCAAGAAACTTCTTACTTCAGTGGGGTTTTTGGGAATCGGGGCTTGACGAATGGCATCAGCTTTGCGTGGGTCCACCTCTAGACCATCCTTCGAGAAAACATAACCAATGAACTCCACCGATGTTTGATAAAATGCACATTTTTTCGTGTGGAGTGTCAGCCCCGCATCCGCTAGTCTCTGCAGTGTGGCCCTCAGATGGCGATGATGTTCGTCTCTAGTCCTGGAGTGTATGAGGATGTCATCACTCAAGTTGATCATCCCCGGCAGCCCTGACAAAGTCTCTCTGATGGCGTTCTGGAACACTTCAGCTGCCGAAGATACCCCGAAGCTCAGTCTCTTATACCGCCGGAGCCCCACATGTGTTGAGAAAGTGGTGATGTTTCTGCTATCAGGGTCCAGTTCCAGCTGATGATAACCAGCATTAAGATCCAGTTTCGAGAACCATTGCGCCCCATTCAGGTCTGCTATGATGTCATCCATCGTAGGTGTTATATGTCTCTCTCTTCGGATGGCTTTGTTGGGTATGCACATGTCGACACAGAGGCGAATTGGTTTCGGCGCTATCACCAAAGGCGAAATCCACGGTGTTGACCCATCTACCTTTTCTATTACTTCCTTGTCTTCGAGCAACTGCAGTTCTTTTTCCACCATTGGTCGTAGGTGGAACGGTACACAGCGGTGTCTTAGGGCGACTGGAGTGACACCTGGGTCTATGTGGAGTTTGATGCGTTTCCCTTTTAGCCGTCCCAACCCTTCGAAGAGCTGCGGAAACTCACTAATGAGATGTTCAACATGGGAGTCGTATACTTGGCGTGTGATACCCCAACAGAGTGCCTCGGTCTCCAGTTACCACATAACATTTTGCTTGTGTCGAGAATTTTCCACTGGTTACTGACACCTCCACCGTGCCGTTCAGAGGAAGCGGCTCTCGACCCCCATAGTTGTGTATTTTGGTGGTGGTTGGGGTAAGAGATGGTGTAGGGGTTAACTGTTGGAACAGGGTGTCATCCATTACGTTGACTGACGCCCCCGTGTGTGAGTACTGTTGCTGATGTGCCGTTGACCTGTATGTTGCTCATGGGGGGCGGTCGCTTCTTCTGTTGTCTCCCGCCGGTGAATGAGATTACAAAGATGTCTTCATCCTCATCTTCTTCAAAGATGGGCATTCCTGGAGCTGTGTTTTCTCTAGAGTCGTCATTTTCTTTGATTACGCTCCTGACCTTGGCGTCCTTTCCCTTTTGGTCTCCTTGCCTGTTTCTTCCTGACTTGCACACTTTTGCAAAAATGATTATTTTTGCCACACCGGTTACATGTTTTCCCTTTCACCGGGCACCCCGTCGTTAGTTTGTGTTCATACCCGCAGCTTCCGCAGGTGCGTTCACTGGGTCTAAGAGAGTTTGGTCTGCATCCTGGTGATTGACAGGTTTCAATGGCATCTATCTGCTCTTCTTTCACCTGGACTGGATGTGTGGTAGAAGCAGCTGCCAACGATTGTCCTCTCACCGCCGCCATGGCATCCGCCCGGACCGCTGATAGTTCGTGTGAGCGTGCCAGGACCAGGATTTAGTCGAGGGAGATGCCTTGCTGGCGTAGGATGAGTTTTCTCAGAGCATTGGACCGGCATCCCTGAATAATCTGGGCTCTAATCTCCTCTTGCTGACTGAGTCCTACGCATGAGATTGCTAGCTTTCTCGGTCGTGCGTAAAACATGTCCACTGACTCGACATCCGTTTGTTGTGCCTGGCGAAGTTTGAAGCGTTCATAGTCTGGATTCAGTTGGGGATCAAAGTGTTTGTTCAGGGCTGCAACTGCCGCATCAAAGTCTGATTTGTCGCCTGTGTCTGGGAGTGAATCAAATAATTCTTGTAGCTCGTCTCCGCCTATCAGCAACATGAGGGACCTGCGCACCGCTCCATCTGTTTCTCTTGTGGCGCAGAAGTAGTTATCTAGTCGATTTAACCATAGGCGCCATCTTGGCACTGCTGTGGCCGGGTCAATCAGGTGGCTGAACGAAGGCAGTGCAGTAATTGAGGAGTGAGCACTGGTGTTCAGTTCTGAAGGCAGCTGGGGATTTTCTTGCAGTGGTGCACTCATTTTGTCACCCCTTGTGTGTTCACTTTTTTTTTCCTTGCTGCTAGGATATAGGTTTATTATTTTTCTCCTTCTCTTTGTTTTTGTGTTTTTCAGTGTTCTTGTTGTGTGTATGTATACTTTTCTGACTATTTATGTCCTTATATATGCGTTTTCTTCTCTTTTTTTTTCTTTCTCTCTCTGGGAGCTCCCCGAGGGTATATCTTTTAATTACACTGGGCACTTGCGCCTTCAGCTCTGCTCTGCACGCTCCCTCCTCCAGGGAACCCGATCTAGGCCTTTTGTTGCCGTTGCTTGGCAACAGGGTGTGCGCGAGTCTCTCAGCACGCACCCCTCCCCCACGTGGTGTTGACACGCCTCTGACGGGAGCGCAGGGCTGGGCTCACCGCCGGAGGCAGGACGGCCTCTTCGTTCCTCCAGGCCACACCTGGGGAAACCACGAGACGCCGAGCAGCACTGACGGCTCAGGTGAGGAGGCAGCTGCGAGCGCGCGGCAGCTCTCACCGATGGAGACACGAGGCGCGCTTCTTCCGGTGGAGACGCGAGGCAGGCTTCTTCCTGTCCCTCGGCTGGCGCAGACCGGGGGAGTGTGGGTCCGCCGCAGGTTCATTCAGTGTGGCTCCAGATGGATGTCGTCTCCTTGCCCCTTCC
Organism: Pleurodeles waltl; assembly: GCF_031143425.1. Lineage (NCBI taxonomy): Eukaryota > Metazoa > Chordata > Amphibia > Caudata > Salamandridae > Pleurodeles > Pleurodeles waltl. The sequence goes on from NC_090450.1 coordinate 870,285,208, forward strand.
GCACGACACCATTCACTAGTGCTTGACGATGCGCAGCGCGGGTGTTCATAGGCCCACTCGTCGCCAATGTAGTGGGCCGGCTTCTAGGAATAACGGGACACACACACAGTGGTTGAGGGTACTGGGGAAAACTGCATCAGCGCAGCCCGGTCTTTATTTTATAGCCTCTGTGCCGCGCTCCGCCCGGATGCGCGGAACAGGATACAATGTATGGGAGAGTCCGGATGGCTCTCTACAACTTGTAGTGCTGATAGACTTGTTCGGCCCAGCTTGCGATTGCGTCTTGTGGAGGGCTCACAGGAGCTCAAGGAGAAGCCCCCATCCTGTGTGAACGCTGGCTACGTGCACCAACCATTTGAGAAGCCTTGTAAAAACATGTGGAACAACAGAACATTTTCAGCTTGGAAGGCTTGGTAGAGTGGTAAAGGTGAGACAGTAAAGTGTGATGCGTGAGACATAATCCTTTCAGATACATACATATTTTGCTTCTGTGACAATATTTGGACCCAGAAAGAGGTATATTTTGGAAAACATCAGGGAATGTCATTTCACCATTAAATTGCATTGAAGTGGGAGACATTTGTTGTGAAAGACCAAAGTAAAGCTGTGTTTTGTACTTCAAAAAGCACATATTTACCGCTGAATCAGTAGTATTGCGATGCATGTTATGCATGGCATGTTATTTGAGCCTGTATGTCAGGCTAGTATGAGCAGTGGGCTGTGATTTAAAGTGAGATAGTAACCCGTTTTGTATACTCTTCAAACTCTCAATTCAAATAAGCAAGTGAAGTCTGGCATTTAAAAGGGTGAACCCTGTAATCTAAATGGAGATTAAACACTTTGTATTTGTTTTTAACTCACATTATCTCAATTAAATTCTGTGGAGTTATTTTGTTTATCACACGGGTGGATAGAGGTATAAAGAGGGTTAGGTTATAGGTGCTACATGCGGGTGTGCTCACAATTGATTTTGGTGTTCGACCTACAGAAGGCTGGGTTTTTAGGAGCATTTTAAATGATGGTATGGAGGCTCACAGGGGGTGAGTGCCAGTGAAAGGGTCGCAAAAGAGTGGACTGTTCTTTGCTTCACAAGGAGGTTCACATTTGAGGATTGTAGATTGCCGACAGGAGTGTATCTAGCTAATGTTCGTGAGCAGTACGTCGGGTAGCACCATGGATCACTTCAAAGACCAAAGACAGTTCAGGGATTAGCAGACAATCAGTCAGCTTGGTGATTCTGAGCTGTCTGCTTGTCTGGGGTGGTTAAAGAAATTGTGAACAACAAAGTTAAAAATATTATCTGGGGAGATGGATGAATGTATTTTTATTTGTAGAGTGCAAGCATAGCTCAAGAACAAGAGTGCTAAACAGGAGGCATGCCCCGCTGGCAAAATACAATCATGGGGGAAGGTCAAGGGTAGACCATCAGGTTAGGTATAGTGATCCTTGCAGCTTTTCTATGCCCCAAGTGGGCTTCAGCCTTGTTGGACCCCATCAGCGACCTACAAATTGAGTTAAATGGCACAGTGAGCACTGGACCAAGGCCTGGCCACACCCATTACACTTAGGATGCTTCACTGAGAAGACAAAATGATGGTAGGTGGAATGCTTAAATTAAACTCAGCCACCGCTAATTGATCACGGTGGCATTCCAGTCTACATAAGGGTGGTAAAAATGAAGATATCATTTTGCCATGGGAGGTGGATTGTAGGGGAAGATGAGGCCCCAAGACTGACTGGACCTTCTGGTACACCCCTGATATAGAAGGTGGGTGTTGAAAAAGAGGACGTTTGGGATTGGGAAGGATGGGTTGGAGAGATAAGGTGAGAACCAGCCCAGTGCAGATCCATTCCCGAAATGACACAGATGTTGTAACTGATTCAGGATGGTCGACCATGTTAAAAGCAGCAGAGCTCAGGAGAATTTAAATGTAGCATACATGACTCTGGTGGGCAGAAGTGAAAAAGTTGAGGTACATGTGTTATGTGTGTTTGGTTTCTGTGAAGTAAAGTGTCTGGTAACCATAATGGAGTAGGTTTAAGGCATTTGTAGGTCTAAAGAGCAGATTTGGAAATATTGTGGGTGGGATTGGGATAGAAGAGAGTGATTGAATGATGAGGTCCGACAGTTGAGTAACATTGGAGACCTGTCCCAGATGATTCATAATTTCGGAACTGAATGCACCTGACCGGTGAAAGGAAAGGGTTGCTGACTTGAATATGAGTAGGAGTTCTGCAGGAGAGAGGTGTAAGATGTGAAGTTGAACATTATCGGTGATGGCTTGTAAATGAGTGTGTGGTTGCAGCGGGAAGTAAAGAGGCAACTTCATCCCTGTTAATAGATTCCTTTTAAGAAAAAAGGCAAAGCCAAAGGTGCTAAAGGAGGACTGGGTAGTGGCTAAACATTGTACATGACTTAATTAGGAGGGGATTAAAGTAGAAGTCTTTGTCAATATGTAGAACAATTGTAAGAGTACTGACTGCCAATCTGTATTCCTCCCAGTGTTCATGCATTCTGAATTTCTGCCATCTTTGGTGGTGTAAATGTGTGTGCGCCTTAAAGGGGTGGACTGTGGGAGGGAGCTGGAGCTGTGAGTAGCATGCAGCAAGATAGGGGTTTGTACCATGAAGATGTACAAAAAGTCGTTTTGAAAAACTAATATCAATAAACCCATCTCAGGCCGCCGCTAAGTAGTAGCATTGAGGTGAAATCTACAAAAAAAAAAGGTCCCCTTTCTTGGAGTATTTGAGAAACATCTTGGCCTAGCTCAGGTGAACTACACTATCTCCTTGTATGCGTGAATAGATGTAATCCTCTTGTGAGCTTGCCCGTCCTCCGCACCTACCATTCCCCAAGAGCAACAAACACATCACACAACTAAACAATTACCAACCTTTGTGTTTCATCTTGTACCTAGTGCGTCCACCATGTCACACCTTGAACTGTCTGTTCATGTGTATGCTTTTTCGATTTAGGCTGTTGTAAGTTTATATTTTTTGTGGTCCAGTTTCAGACGTGGACTTGCCTCAAGTTCAATTTTATCTTTTTGATATTCCAGTTCGTCCAGTGTGCAGGTAAAGCGATCGGAGACTGAACCACACATCGGCTGAACTTAAAAGGTGGCTTAGTTTGCTCGAGCTTTCCTAGCCTTTTAGAGGCATCAGCACATCGGGCAGTCTCCCTCGTCTGCTGGAAGCTAGCCAGCATCTTAATTGGACGACATGCTAAATAAAAGTGCATTAAGTGTTCTTGGAAAGCACCGTTCATCTTATGAAAAGGAGGTTCGAACCGAGCGTGCCAATTGGCATCTGTGCTCCATACAAATAAGTAACAAAATCAATCATTGGTCAGTGCTGGCAAGCGGATAAACCAAATAACAATAGGGTGGATCATGTATTATATTATGCAAGTATTTTTCAAAATGCCAGTTTTTAATTTCCATACTGAGTCACCTGTTAAATGACTTTTACATAACACTGGATCACACGGACCCTCTTCGTGATGAAACATGGTTTTGCTGTCTACAGAAACCTTCCTCCAGCACTAGAGAGGAATGTCACTCTGCACTGGTTATGGCAGTCTGCGCCTGCAACAGCTCAGCATATCCTAACTCACAAAGCCACATTCCCTCCTCCTCCACTTCTCAAGTGGTCCAGCTAGTAACCCACCTCTCTAGTAGAGCTTAAACTTTCTTATCCTAGTGTGTACTGTGTAAGCCGCATGCCTAATCACCTGACATGGTTTTCTTTTTGATACAGGTATTTCAGCACATCATACGTCGGGAGATAAAGGACGAGGATGCGCGACATTTGTCGCGAAAGTTTCGTGATTGGGCCTATGGGCCAGTCTACTCTTCTCTGTATGACCTCTCATCATTGGACACCTGTGGAGAGGAAGTGTCTGTACTGGAGATTTTGGTGTACAACAGCAAGATAGAGGTAAGGGTGCGGATGGGTTCTAGTTTAATCTCATGTTTGATTTGTGTCAACAGAAATTTACGTTGGAGTGGAAACGTGCTCAGTATGAATGATGTATTTGTATAGTGCCCACCAATAACCATAGACTGAGAATAGATCACCGCACTGAAGCGCTGCAACGCTGGCATTTTTCTGTTCGCTAATACGATTCTGAGAAAATCAGGGGGGCATTAGCCACCGATGTACTGGGAAGCCTCGGCCAATCTGACAGGATGTGACCGGCCACCTTGAAGCATGTGCCTCGAGCAGCTCTGCACATGCCAGTGGGGGCTGTGAGGAGATTCCAGTGAGTGGCCAGCATCTGTTTACCTCGTGCCTTGAAAGAAGGAGATGGAGCATGAGAGGAGTCCTGCAAAACATAACTTTAAGAACACATTTTAGCTTAAGAAATGTTGTTTTACATCAGTTGGGGAGCAACCCCAAAGCCTTTAAATGAAGCTGCATTCTAGGCATTTCCCAGATTAGGTTATTGGTCAGTTGGCTTCTGACCTCTGTGGAGTGTCCGGTTACACGATGCCTTGTGAGTCGTATTGCACCTCATCTCATTTGATTTCTAGCAGTCTGAGACTTTGTCATGACATACCCGTGTGTAATCAGTTGGGGAGCATCTCTTACTCTAGCCACAGCATGTCGACTAATGCTTAGCCTTGTGCTCCTTATAGTGGTAATTAGAGTTGACTAGGTGACGTCCGCAATCATCCATGGATGTGGCCTAGGATAAGGATGACTGGTGTTGGCATATACATGCACCCTGAAATACTCTTGGTTGGCAAAGTGTGCAGGTTCATCCACACTGGCGCTATTGATTGAAAATGAAAACCAAACGTCTGGGTCAGACATCCGTGACGTCTGCCTCATTGAAGCTCATCTATCTGCCACATCCCTCCTTGGGAATATGTTGTCCTGATCAGCAGAGATCCTAGCCTGTGGATTGATGACATGCAGCCTCTGCTGTTTAGCACCAGCTTTTTTCAAATGGACTAATGAACAATGGCCCTCGCTGCCACAAACCAACTGCGAGAGTATTTCCAGCTTGGGGAATACTGGAAGCTTTAATTGCTTGAAGCTCAGTTGTAGTCTGCAACGAACAGAATGTGCACATTATCTATTTCCCAGCATTTTACACCCATTATGGAGCTTGAGATAATAGAAGTGGCCAATGGTGGTTCTCTTCAAGGTTTACACCAAGCAGTGAGCCTGGAAGAAAGTGTGGAAGTCTGTGCAGAGCGCAGAGTGGGAAGGAGAGCAGGGTTGCCTCTGTGCCAGGAGGTAAGATCAACCCTCCAGCATAGCACTCCTCTTTCCCCGGGCACAGCTGGTGGACAATAACAACATACAACAGTATGGAAAGCCTACCTTACCTTCCATGTGGCAGGCAAGAATTCTGGGCACCCACTATTCCTCTCACCTGTACACTGCTAATGTGGGCAAAGGAAGCAAAGCTCCTACCCTTTGTTCTTACCCAAGTTTTTCTGAAGCGGGAATGTGCTTGCTTCTGCCTTAACCAACTCAAGACCACCACTTGCTTGTGGAGTATTGAGAGAGAATGATTTGGAAGTACTGAAAGAGATCATTTGTTTTGAAGTCCTCTGCTCACTTTCTATTCCTAACCCTAAACGTGCAGCCTCTGAACCAGAGATTGTAAGGGCGCCATATGGGATTGCAAAGGGCAAACCAGCAGGTACCCATGATGGCTTCTAATTGTGGCCTGTGGTGGAGCTCTTTAATTTGCTTTACCTTATAATGTGGAGAACTACAGTGCCAGGCTCTGCTCAAATAGAACTTTCTTTCCATGCAAATAATTGGATACAGACTTTTGCAGATGCTTAGATGACAGTTATTTAAATCACTCCTCTTTATATTGTAACCCTCCAGTTCAGTACCACTCCCTCCAGGGGTAAGCCCATCCTCCCTTTCTCATGGCATTCTCCTCTCCTTTTGTCTTCTTTATCTACATCCCCACCCATACAGCACTGAATCCTCTCTTCCTTGCACCCTCCCACTGCAATGACTGTAAAGTCCCTTCTCTTTCAAAGTGCTTTCTTTGTAGCTAGGCGTGCGCTTTATATACCACATGCCTGCATAGATACATACTGTAATGGCACAGTGTTTAACATAGAGCAATGAGATGGTTTTCCTAAAAAAATACCCATGTTATTCGATGTTGAAGATGATGTCGTAAACTAGGATTACTGTTGCATTCACCATTCTTTGTAACTATTTGACAAGATTTTGTCTTGATTCTGATAGAGTATCTTCAGTCCGGTGAGTACCAGCGTTTTCTTGCAGTGTTGTCTGGCTGGACCTTCTCAGCGACATCCATTACTAGAATAGAGCCCCTTAATTCTCCATCAAATTGGACTTTTCATAAATTCTGACCACATAGACACATTGATTTCCATACAACATATTTGAATCAAGGGCCCTACATTCTGTCCCATCTCTAGACTAATGTGTCTCTTCTCATTGCACTCTCTTTGACTCTCACAAACCTCTCTGTACTTTCTCCCTCGTGGTTATCAATCTTACCTTGTATAACTCAGATTATCTACAGACTAAAATCTTTGCCTGCACACTAGCCCTAAAAAGCTTCACATCTGTTCTTGGTGTGGTTAAACCCTCCAGATTCCAAGACCTATGTCCTCGTTTGAATCTAAACCTCACTGCATAACCAGCGCCATTAACTATTTATTGAACCTGTTATCCCTGTTAGATAAGATAATCAGTTTAGCTTCATCAACCGTCGCTATCTTCCACAAAGATATTTCCACCTATTCCTGTCAACACCAAGCTGAGTAGATGGCAGTGAAATATTGGACCCTAAATTACTTACTTTGATATTTAAAGCCATCCACAGCAACTCTACAACAGTCAAAATGTTATGCAGAATTGCCCAAACGTTTAGTGCTGCGGAAACATTTCAAAATATGCATGAGTTGTGCAGTGAGATATTACATTGACTAGATCGAGAAGTTTAGTTTTAAACAGGGCTGCTGGGGACTTGATGCTTTATGCAAGAAAGATTGTAAGCATTCCATTTTCCATTGGAATATACTCTGTGTCCCTTACAGTTGCTATAGGGGCCATGTCCACTCAAATAAAAGCAGAGTTCATCACCAGTTCACATGTTCCCCATGAGCGCAGCTATGCTTAGCCGGGCCCTGCCTGCTCAAATGAACATCCAGCACACAGCCACCATACCTTCTATGACTTCTGCTTAAGGTACATTTTCTTAATTTACTCTTGATTGAGCCATAATCTAAACAGGATGTGTTACTTGGGAAGAAAATTATTTTTTCCTGATGTCTGTTTTTTGAGTAGGCCAATCTGGGTATTTTTATATTGTTAAAGGGATCAGCTTCTCTTTTAAAAACAAACAAACTATTGTTCTAACTATTAAAGTCTTAACCTCTGTAGGTATTTAAATTGACCACGTTTCTGTTAATTTTATCTTTATTGTAAGCATTAGGATATACTTCATCTTGTGAATGGTCTCCAGTGCCTGAAATAATAACTTTGAGTGAATCATATGACTTTTTCAAAGCTATTTGCAACAAATAAATGAAACAGCATGATAAATATATGCAGGATTGACAAAGAATAAAAGAGATGATAGAATTTAGAACCAGAAGAAAAACACAGTAACAACAAAGAACGAAACCCATGTCATGCTGATAATTAATATTTGGTAGTCTTAAAAGAAAGGCATAAAAAGTCACAATCTCAAGCCCCATAAGTCCTCCCAGATGGATGATGATAAACGTGGTAGATGTAAATCTTTATCAATGTCGATGTTTGAATATTAATTAATATCTAACCAGGTGTAGTCGACAACCAGCTAAGATTTCATAGCAAATCTGGTGGACAAAACCGGATGCCCATGAAAGGGGACCTGTTGGCACATTCTACCTCATACTTGTTTAGATATTTCATTTATAAGGGGACACGTAAGGGTAGACAACCATCTACCCTCATGAGGTTGAATGAACCTTTAGACTCAGATAAGTGTGAGTGTTTGGCTCTGAATAAAACCAAGTCAACGGTAAACAAAACCAAACAATTTAATCATTAATCAACATTAGAGTCAGTCATTTAAAGACACCGTGACCTATTTGGCCATGAATCACCACACCAGTTTAGTAAAGTTCAAATATTAATTGCCCTTCAGATTAATAACGCTAAGATCACGTAAATCAAGCGCAAAACCAGTTTATAAAGATACATGAATAACACAGGTTGACCAAACCTTCTAAACAATCTCATCTTTGACTGACTATGAATTAGTAGGCACTCAAGAATCACCATACAGAATAAAAATAATATCAAATGCACAGTTGAGATTGAATGCATTGAGTTAACACAAATGTATTATTCACAAGCAGTTAGTGTGCGCAGCCAAATTCAGAATGTCACATTCTAACTGTTACATTAATTAGATTAAGCCTGTTGGGATTCATGCAAAAAGAGAAAAAGAAGACAAAAACTAATTTGGAAAATCTATGGCGCTAACAAAAATAGCAGTTTGGTTTCTAAAAGAGAAAAAAACATGTAAACCTGCAAGAAAGACAAATTCACAAAATGTTGGTTATACCTCTCCTTAATGGGTTCAGCAGACAGCAAAATATTAACCAGTCGAGCGTCTTCTGGTCATCTTCAGTGAACAGTGACATATAGGGAACAATTCAGTAATATTTGGCCTTAATGCATCTGAACTGTAAGTGGCACATAGCACATTATTTCAGTGCTTCAGCTAGAAAAAAGAAACAGTCTGCGCTTGAACAAGAGAGAATAAATCTTCTTCAGCAAAAGAATAAATCTGAATCTCGAGCAAGGGAGCATAAATCTGAACTGACATCACCTAAAACATTGCTGTATTAAAGCCCCAGAAAATGACTAGCCACTCTACTATTGGTCAGGCTATGTGGTGATTAGGACAGGACCAATTACATTAAAAGAACGTTTCTTCCTTGCATTCTTGTTCTCTTTATTCTCTCTCATTGGTTCAGCTTCTTCTACCGTCATAGCCAGTTCCCGTTGCACAGATAACAAATTTGTGAGCTGCAAAAAACTACTGAAAGTCTTTATTTTCTGTGGTACATAATCTATTTGGAAGTTATATAAAATGTTATAAATGTTACAGCACAATAACATTTCTCTCGGACATTAGATCATCACACATGATGTTTCAGAAAGGGGAGGAAACTTTCCACTGTTATCAGCATTTCCAAGCATCACATTTCATTCTGAATTAGCTTAACACAGACCTGTTTAAAAATGCAGTTAAATGTACAGTACAATATTTCATAAAACTCAACTATTTATTTTCTGAACAGGTAATTATTATTTTTCATTGCTCTCAGTTAGTAGAACATAAAATACACTTAATTAGACAATGATTTATTTTCATTTTCGAAATATCTGTGTTAATTATCAGTGTAGGCCTCATTTTCATTTCAGCCTTGCACTTTTAAACACACATTTTTATTTCAGTTAATCATGCAATTTTATTAGCTTTTTTTTACACTCTAACAGACTCAAATGGTCCTTCACGTGGTCCTGGGAAAATCTACCTATGCCCCCTCCAACAAATGTCCAGAGATGACAGTGAATTTTGTTCAGTACACCGCACTCCTTAGGATGACGTGAGAAAGAAGAATATATCTCCAGGACATTACCCAAGGTTGCTACAGCGCTTCACGGGAGAAACATTTTGTTACATCATGTTACAGATGATGTAACATACGTAATACAGCTATAGTGATTAAAAGGCTGAAAGTACAGCAAGTAGATCATTACATTGAACACAATATACTAAAGCCATAAGAAGGTTGAGGGAGTATACAGAGTGTACAAAAGGTATTTATGTCCGTAAACAGGTTGAGGTAGTATTCAGCCTTTCAAAGATTGAGGTAGTACGGAGGTGTGTGTCAAGGTTTGATTACAGTGTCCTAGCTAAAATACAGTTGCGTGAGAACGGCTTTAGGTCCTCTTTGAAAGTCATCAGCGAGGTAGTTGTGCACAGATTCGTAAGTAGTGAATACCAGATTCTAGATGCACTTCCAGCGGAATGTGCCATCACTCGTTCACTTTTAAAAGATGGGGGTTAAAGGAGCAGTGCTCTGCTGTTTCGTAGTGATCTAGAGCCACCTGATAGCTTGATTGTGTATGCCAGGTAACAGGGAGTGGATGTGAAGAGTTTTTTATGGGTGATGCAGACAGTCTTGTAGTTAGCTCTGCTTCAACTGACAACCATCAGAGTAATCAGCATGGGGGTAATATGGTAATTTCTTTTGGCCCTGTAGACAAACCGTGCTGCTGAGTGCAGAATAGTTTTCCAGAGAGTGAGATGGGTTTTGGGGAGACCAGTAAGGAAAGAGTTACATTAGTCTATTTTGGAGAGCACCAGCATATGAGCAAGAGGATGCTCTCGGATTTAGCAGGGGATTCCCTAGAGAAGACATTGCTGATAGCTAGCGTTTTTGGCCATGGTGCTGATTTGAGAATGCAGATAGAGTTTTTAGTCTAGGATGACTCCCAGAGACCTCGCACTGTCAACAGTGGTGGATTTACTGTTGAGGATGTTGTGTATGTCTAGCTAGGATGTTTATTTTGAAGGGGAGATGAGGAGAAATTCAGTTGTTGGGAGGTTCAGCTGTAGGTTATGAGAGGTCATCCAGGCATGAACAACAGTTTAGAGTGGTGGCGAGCTGCAAGAAGATGTTGTGAGGAGACATTTAGATACAGCTGTGTGTCATCTGATTGTTGATGATCAAGGATGCCTGACTTCCTAATAGGGACCCTGAGTGGTTGATGTATAGTTTAAACTATGTTGGCAGGAGGACGGATCCCTGGGGGACTCCTTGGTCAACTGCAGTCGGTGAACAGAGATAGTCATCAATTTTTACTCCCTGTACCCAGTTCTGTTGGTGATGGATGAGGCAGAACAGCTACTAGAGCCAGAGGCAGAACTCTCTTGCTATACCTCACAGGCCTCCACATCAATAACAAGAGCCACTAGAATTTGCAGCACAGGAGGGCCAAATTGTTGAGTAAATTATACGGCAAGAAAAGGCAAATTATGCAACATTATACAGCACAATTTGTGGTACTGTAACTGGTTAATGCTGTCTGGGCATTACTTGCACATCATTAGTACCAGTTTAATACCAAAATATTGCAGAAGCTACAGAAAGGCGAACAGTCAATTTTTGCAAAGGGCCTTCCACTGTGCTGCAACAGGCATGGTGTCATTTTTAATATTTTTTTAACCGTTTGAGATAGAAACTACTTTTTTTTTTAATCTGCAGATTATGCGGCAGATGATGGATTATAAAGCAAACGCGGCACATCTATAATTATGTGAAAATCGCTGCAGACTCGCAATTGCATAATTCCAGGTGCTGACAGTCCCCAAATGACCTGGCTGCAGACATTGACCCATTCCTTCCCTGCTCCAGGCAGGAATATTTGATGTCAGCAGGACTCAAACCAAAGAACACAGGACCCAGTAACAGTATAAAATCTTGCAAGCAGGCCAACATGCCACACACCACCGCACCTTTCTTTGGCCAGAGCTGAAGAAAATAGGAAATTGGAAACATAAAGAAGGGAGCCCATATCACAGTGGACAGCAAAATGTGCATTCTTCCTATGTATTACATCAACAAAAGTGAATTGTTTTTTTCTTTCATGCACAAAGCAACAAAATAATGGAGTGCTGTACGATTCTGGCAATGTGATGCAATGCAAAAAAGGTTTAGACAACAGGATAGTGGATGCTGGAGAACCCAAAACAGGAAGTCACATGTTTATGTTCCTGGTTATCCTTGTTCTCCCTTTGCAGACTTCTGTACAAACATGTGGGAACAGAGCGAAAGCATTTATGATTGTGAAATTGACTAGAAAATAACACATAATTTTATGTATTTTTTTTTTTTTAACCCAAAACAAAGTCTTGTCTTGACATCATTGAAGGTGAGCAAGCTTGTAACTATGTTTACCAAGTTTGTAGTGTGTAAACATCTTCAACAAGCGGTTGCTCATGACCGTATTGATTGAACATTGAGCATTAGCCATGAGAATTCATCATTTTAAGGCTTGGCTTACTCATCTTTGGTACCCAGCATCTCTGTGAGACATGCGAGTTGAAAATATATGAGAACCTCCAATCTAAAAGAAAGTGCCTTTCATCATTTATCTGCATTGTGCCTCTTGATTTATGAAGGTAGCAGGTATTAATAGGATCTTGCCTTCCTAGTACTGGAATCAAAATATAGCTTGCGGGTACATCTATGTTCGTTCTTTTTAGTAATATCAGAAAGACTCATTATCCACAGACTATGTGCGTGTATAAGAGCTGCAGCCTTTCCCTTCCCAGAAGGTCATTGTAACCTGATCGTGAAAAGAGACGATTTAGCACTGAATGTTCCTCTGCTGATTGCCAGAAAGCACTGTACTTCAGGACAGAGCTGAAGAACCACAGACCATCAAGTAAAAGCAGTATCTGCCCCCAAAGTGTATTAATCTTGACATTGGGAACAATTACACAGGGCTGGCAGTTTCATCTTCTTCCTCGACGCTTTTTATGAAGCGCAATCTCTCGCGAGGCCATGATTTAACAGGACACGGAGCCCTCCGCTTGCACCGGGTTTGCCTCTCTTTCCTTTTCTCACAGCCTCTGTGGTAGTAAATCAGGACCCTCTGATGCTAATGGCAGTGTTCCTGTCCCCTTCAGTGCTAAGGGCACAAAAGATGCAGCCAGAAGTTTGGCATCTCTTCAAGCCACGTTGGGGTAGGCAACTTTTTTTGGATTGCGATAAAAGAGAAACATTAATGGTGCAGTTTGTTTTTCCTGTCTCCAGTTCCAATCTGTGTAATGTTCAAGCGACATGCACAATAAAACTAATTGCACTGGTCAGTCTTTTTGCAGTTCATTAGCTCGCTTCTCCGAGTGTGTCCATCCTGCTTCCTGTCTGTTCAATGGTCTATTGATCTGTCTAGTGGTATCTTTTCTGTCTCTCTGTCCATCATTCTCTCTGTCTCTTGATAGCGCTGTCATCTGTTTATCGGCCTATCCATGAGTGTCTATCAGTCTGTGCAACTAGCATCAGTCCTTTGGTATGCTGTCTGTCTGTCAGACTGTTGTCTTTCAGTCAGTGTGTCTGCCCACTGCTCTGTATTCTGCTACTGGTTTGTGGATCAAGCCATTGGTCAGTCAATCTCTCGTCCTGCTCATAAGTCTGTGTATTTATCTGTTTGTTTGACTGTTCGCCTGTCTATCCAGATATTTGTTTCAGAACTAAAATGTACATATTATAAAGACAATGTACTATGTAGACCTATAGCCCTTTTATTGATTCTGTCTTGGTATAGTTTTATAGCTTAAAACGGCACACTATTCCATTCAGCATGAATGAATGAATGAATATAAATGAATATGTGCAAATTGCACAGCCACCATCTAAAATTCCTCTCACTACTACATGATTTGTCACGTATCACTTCAATAATAGTTTCTACACTGTTGGAATTTGGCGGCAGGGACAATAAGAAATGCATCAACTGCATTGTTAAGCTATCCCACAATTTCTTGCTAGCTAAACAGCCCTCTGTAAGCGAACCGCCCAAAAGAACGTCTTCTGAATATCTTGAGTTAAAGTTAATGCAAGAGATGACACTGTCCCAGAAAATAGACTTCGACTTTTCCAAGAGTTGACCTGCCTTGCCCAATTCAGCGAAGGCATTACCTCTCCATTATAATATACTTCCCACTTGGACTGTGCCCAGGACAGACCTCTTGAGGCCCTGGAGCTCAATACGGTTTCAGAGCCCACATCAAGGGAAAGTAAGATCTTGTGCTCCAAAAGGAAATCTAATTGTTTATCGTTGCTGGATTAGATCTGATCTTTAAGGCTCATAATCTGTTAAATGCAGTATAGAAAGATTTCATCTAGGGTCTGTAGCAGGCCCTCACCAACTTCTGTGAGTGAGCCACTTTTTCCACATAGTGTACTATAGATGTGGCATAAAACTGGTAATCTCTAAACACATTTGCACATCAGACTGTGGTTGGCTTATCATTTAAATCTCTAGTGGCCCCACCACATCTTTCTCTTCCCATCAGCTATCAGTTTGCATCTCCCTTGTTGAGACATTCCAGCTACACCTTCTAATGGTTCATACATTTTCACCTGTTTATATGAGGCCTTCCAAGTAGCACTGATATACTTTTCCCCTTTGTGTCCTGCCCTTACAGTCTGTTTTGCAAAGTTTGTTCCCTCTTGTCTCAGGAATGTCTAGGAGATAGCACAACCATTCTCTTGCCTGACACAGATCAATCTCCCAGATGAAACTTAATTCCCGTTTGTTGTTATAAATCTCTGCATCTTTCACTGTGGAAAGGAGAAGTTTGGTTCAAAAATTGACTGGGTAAAGCTGGATCCTGTCGCAAAGCAGGACTCCATGAGGCCGGATAGGATACTTTCTCCTTGCTCTCCTGTGGTCACACTGCACTTCTCTCCCATAAGCTTTATGTTTTCCTTTCCTTACAGCCCTGATCTTCTGCTAGCCAGCTCCTTCTTTAACCATTGAGTTCCTCAAGCAAAAAAACACTACAATACGTTGTCAGCACTTTAGCGGTATGCTTGCAGTCCCAATTCGCTTTTCTTTTTAAATTTGCTTGTTCTGTTCCATTATTATATCTGATCCCAGGAGAGCTACAAAGATTTGTACTATGTTGGGACATAAGCTCAAGCTTCCATCTTGCTCATCTGTTTTCGGCAGAGGCATTGAGTGAACACAACTTATTGTGGACTTAAAAGCAGGACAAGGGGAGAATATCCAGATAATATTTCAGCAAACAAGCACACTTTTCCACTTGCTCAATAAAGGTTGTAACCTTCAAAATGTGTACTTCTTATTTTAGAAAATCCATACCTTTGTTATTTCACGTTATTGCAGGAAGGAGACCCTACCTATGTAGATGTTGTCAAGGATTTCCCTTTACCACCCCTTTTCTTCCTTCCTTCCTATGTAGGAACTGCACCAGGCTATAGCCACCCCATCTACACAGTAAAGGACCTCTTCCTGGATGTGCAGGTGGACACACTCAAAACAAATAGTGTTTACAGATACAAAAACATGGCTGAGCTAGAAACTGCTGTTTGTGTGAACCTACCAGGGCATATACAAACCACATAGATGTAAGTCTTTAGCCCAGAACAGATGCAGTCTCCATTTGTGCAAGGATGTTTAATGCACAAAAGCACAGTGTCACACTGCTCCATGTGAAGGCATGGTGGACTTAAAAAAGTCATCCTCCCAGGAAAAGCCCAAGCAGTAAAATTATGATAGACATGAACGGCGAAATCTGATGCTAGGCTAGGTCCCTGAAGAGAGGAAGATCACCCGCCATCATTACAATGCTAGCACAAAGCGGCCCACTAGAGGAGTCACTTCCCCTGTGACAGTCACACTTCATAAAATCAAAAATTGTAGACCAGCCTTGAAATTATCCCCATGACCAGCTCATAAAATCCAGACAGCCCATTGAGCAAAGTCTCTCGTTCATAGGGAAGCTTCCTTCTTTGATTGAAAAAGCAGCGTGATCATAGGTGTCCACAGTAAACACTTTCCAAAACTCCATGGTGGATTAGTGGAATAAAACGTCACCAAGACTTCATATGCTGGCAGCAGCAGGCTCTAACTTCTACTATCCAACTCTGCTCATGATGCCATAAGCCATGGTTCGACCCCAGCTTCTTGTGAAAAAGATTGAAGTTTTTAACTTTGCTATATAAATATTGTAATGGAGATCTTGCTTCTGTAGTGCTAAGAGATTGTGTTACAAGATAGTTTGCATTGGCCCCTTGCCAGGCTCAATGTACTTGGTGTGAAAGGTCCAGATATTTAATCTTCACTCATTTGGGTATTGGGGCACTGAGAGATGAGGAGGCATACGACAGGCAGGGATAAACGATGGTCTACATGCTGTTGGATCGTTGTTCTTCAACTGTGGATGCAGGAAGCAATGATTTCATTCTGGTCAACAAGCAAAGGTGTAGATCACAGAACCATAACGGTTAGTTTTGATTTGGATCACTGAGTGGACATATTTTCTACAGCTTTCCGGCTTGGCCCAGTGTGCAATTGGCTTCTTAGCAAGTGGGCAATATGTCTGATTTTCCTGCCTTTTGCACAGCTAGTAGAATGTCTGGAAATACCTCATATGATGAAGGACATTGCTGGTAACCTAGTAAATTGTCATACCAGTTGTAAGAGAAAACAATTAGTGCTAAAATCCAATGCAATGTGACACTTGTTGTTTTATTTAAAACATTGATGTATCTGGAATAGAAAGGAAATAACATGGTACAAAATGACTTCTTTCAGAACCGGCACGAGATGCTTGCTGTGGAGCCGATTAATGAACTTCTAAGGGACAAGTGGAGAAAGTTTGGTGCAGTTTCTTTCTACATAAGTGTTATTTCCTATCTCATTGCTATGATCATTTTCACGTTAACTGCATATTACAGACCACTGGATGGCATTGTAAGTAACAACAGATGTACCAATTGTAAAATCTTTATCACTATTTGTTTACTGAGGTAAAAGATGTTTATATTTACAGCAACTGGCTAAACAACATCTCTGCCAACACCGATATCTCTTTGATCGCACAGCATGCTCTTTTAAGGAACCACTCAACTAAATTTGGAAATTCATAGTTGTGGGAGTAAGAAGAGAATTTGATAAGAATTGGAAATTAGTACTGCTTCTTTTAGAGCTGAAACATATTTACGCAAGGTAAAAGCTGCAAGA
This sequence comes from Pleurodeles waltl, assembly GCF_031143425.1. Taxonomy (NCBI): domain Eukaryota; kingdom Metazoa; phylum Chordata; class Amphibia; order Caudata; family Salamandridae; genus Pleurodeles; species Pleurodeles waltl. Next base: position 870,302,005 of record NC_090450.1, read on the forward strand.
CTTAACAGACATTGCGGTCAGTAGAGTGCCTGAACTAAGGTCCACTGCAATTATGCAGCAGGGGAGGACCGAATTATGCAGCAGGGTTGACCAAATTATGCGGCAAGAAATGGCAGCACGTTTAGTGATAGTTTTGACTCCTTATTTTGTCATTTGTGCTCATGAAACACTGTGGTTAAGTGCTGTGTCGAGTCTGTAGTCTGAGCTAGAAACGGAAATTGTGATTCTTGGTTTTTACTTCAGTGCCAAGATACCCCTGAGATATTGCAGAGTCTAACCTAGTATAGTGCAGATCAACCTCCAGAGAGCAATGGAGTATTTTAGAGAGGACCTTGTTATTGCAGAGGAGCATCGGGAACATGAGATGGTGCACAGGCACAGAGATCAGTATGGCGTGTTGGGCTCAGTAGAGGATATATTAACACACCCCGATTGTGATGAGTATGATTTTTCACATATTTGCATGACATGTTTACGATTTGAAGCAGAGTATGATTAAGCAATTTTCCTTGAATTTCTAGCTTTTTTGTCACATGTCTAAGCCTGGATTGAGATTCCGGTCTCCAAATTTCTAGATTGGCAATTTAGCTCAAAACCCAGTTCTACTCATTAGACCATGAAGACAATGAAGCTGGGCGCAACAACTTTTATACTTACATATAGGTAGCATTTTTGATCCTGGTTATTCACTGTTCAACAATAATGTTTCTTATGGATCTTTCGAAGGCCATCACATCACCCTCTTACAGGCGTGCAGCATATATAAGGTTTTGATTACTAGAGCCTGCTGTGCTCTAGGCCAAAAACAACATTCATGTTTTCACAGCTTCCACTTTGGAAAACCAAGAGCCTGTGTGTTGCTCTGTCGCTGATAAGAGTCATACATTTTAATTGAATGTTATATTCGCCCCACTTTTCATAGAAAACAATAGACTCATATCCGAATTTGATCTTTCAGTGGTAACCATTATACAGTGAATCAAAGGTATTTTTAAGACATGATTGAGGAGGACACTAATGTGTTGGCACAGAATTCTAACACTAGCACCTGCCGACAAAGCTGGCCTCATCTTGCTCTGGGATTCCTATGTCAGTGGGGCCTGAAAAAAATCAATTAAGTTTACGGTTTGCAAACAATAGTAGATGGATGAGAGGAGAGGTTTCTGTTCGAAGGCGTTGGAAAATGTTAGACTTGGCATCTTTGGCGTGGTCTCCCCTAACTTTTTTCCTCTGTTTCCTAGATTGTTGATGTGTGCTGGACTCTTTTTTGCTGTTTTTGTTACTCTGGGCACTTTACCACTGCTATCCAGTGCTAAAGTGCAAGTGCTCCTGTATAACATGTGTATGTAATTGGCTTTCCATAACTGGCATATTTGATTAACTGCTAAGTCCCTAGTACAGTGCACTAGAGGTTCCCAGGGCCTGTAAATCAAATGCTACTAGTGGGCCTGCAGCACTGGTTGTGCCACCCACATTAGTAGCCCTGTAAACATGGCTCAGACCTGCCACTGCAGTGTCTGTGTGTGCAGATTTTAACTGCCAATTCGACTTGGCAAGTGTACCCACTTGCTAGGCCTAAACCTTCCCTTTTCGTACATGTAAGACACCCCTAAGGTAGGCCCTCGGTAGCCCCATGGGCAGGGTGCAGTGTATGTTTAAGGTAAGACATATACTAATGTCATATGTCGTGACAGTGAAATACTGCCAAATTCGGTTTTTACTGTTGCAAAGCCTATCTCTCTCATAGGTTAACATGGGGGCTACCTTTAAATATAATAATTAAAGCGTATATTCCGTTTGGGAGCAGATAGACATATGGAGTTTGGGGTCTCTGAGCTCACAATTTAAAAATACATTTTTAGTAAAGTTGGTTTTGAGATTGTGTGTTTGAAAATGCCACTTTTAGAAAGTGGGCATTTTCTTGCTTAAACCATTCTGTGAGTCTGCCTGTTTGTGGATTCCCTGTCTGGGTCAGTTTGACAGTTGGGCTGTTTGCACCTCCTTGTAGACAGTGACACAAAGGGATCTGGGGTGTAGCCTGCATATCCCGATGAGCCATCTGTGCTAGGAGGGAGAGGAGGAGTGGTCACTTACACCTGAAAGGGCTGTGCCTGCCTTCACACAATGCAGTCTCCAACCCCCTGGTGTGTGTCTGGGGCCTGGTCTGGGCAAGGCAGGATTTCATAAACAAGAGAGACTTCCCTTTGAAGTAGACCTACTTCAAAGGCCAAAATGGGTATAAGAAGGGCACCCAAAACCACAGACTTTAGATCACTTCTGGACATCAAGAGGAACCTCTGCCTGGAAAAGAGCCGAGGAGAAGTGCTGCCCTGCCTGTGACTGTGCTTTGTGGAGCTATCCTGCAGTTGCTGCTTCTGCCTGTGCAAGGGGACAAAGACTGGACTTTGTTGTGCGTTCCTGCTTGTGAAGAAATCTCCAAGGGCTTGTCCTGAGCTTGCCTCCTGTTGTTGAAGTCTCAGGGCCATCAAAGACTTCTCCTGCCAGTACCTGGACTTTCTGCTGAGACTCCTGCCCTGCCAAGTGGCGCCCTTTCCAGTTCCTGGGGCCTTGACAGGTGAAGCTGGCAGACCAAGACTGAAAATCCATGCACAGACCGCCGTGCGGGGAAAATATTGACGCAGCTTCTGAGACATGGCTAAAAAACGGCGCGTCGCAGGCTTTGCGGCAGAAATCGACGGTCCACCGGCATCGCGGCTGGAAGATCGATGCACGCAGCTGGAGAAACGGCATGCAACATCCGCTGATGGAGGCTGGTAACGTCGCAAACCATATAGCGCAGTTTTGCTGATACCGTGCAGCAAGATTTTCGACGCAAACCTTGCTGGGTGCGGAAAAACGACGCAAGGCCTGCCTGGACCAGAGTGCTTGCCGGATCGACGCATCGCAGTCCTGCGGAGAGGAAAAACAATGCACGCCGACCCGACTGGAGGAGAGGAACTACACACGGTCTCGCTTGATTGACGCATTGCTAGCCTTTTTCGATGCACGAGTGTGCGCGTCATTTTTGACGCTACCAAGGTACTTTTCAACACCGACAGTGTTTTTATTGTTTACCAAAGGATTTAAGACTCTTTTGCTTGTAAAATTCATAACTTGACTTGTGTATGTTGGATTTTTGTTGTTTTGGTCTTGTTTTGTTTAGATAAATATTGCCTGTTTTTTTAAACCTGTGTTGTCATTTTGTAGTGTTTTCACTGAGTTACTTTGTGTGTTTGTACTAATACTTTTCACCGAGACTCTGAAGTTAAGCCTGCCTGCTTTTGCCAAGCTACCAAGGGAGTGAGCAGGGGTTAACTGAGGGTGATTCTCCTTTACCCTGACTAGAGTGAGGGTCCTAGCTTGGACAGGGGGTAACCTGACTGCCAACCAAAGACCCCATTTCTAACAGAAAGAATCGGGTTAGATTGGCCTTTAAGCCAATCAGGCAGTGCCTGGAGGGCTGTCATAACAGGTTAGTTTGTGGGCCAGTTTTTAGGGTTGAGGTGGTTTGGATTTTCAGGGTCGAGGGCGCGCAAGCGCTCTAGCCCCTGTTGTAGTCTCTCTGTGGGCGTTTAACCACGCCCATCAGTTTGGTTGGTTCGTGGTCTTGCCCTTTAAAATTCGGTTGATTTCATTAGTGAAAGGCATGCATACGTCATGCCTTTTCCGGTGTTTATCCCACCTCGAGCGTACTGGTAAACTACTGAAAACATACGAGCCTCCATGTTTTCAGTATGGTTTCTGCACTATTTTTTCTCTTTATTTCGTAGGTAGCATGATCTTGCTGGGCAGCAGTAGAGCGCTTTGCATGACATCGACCCTGTTACATGGATTATTGCACTTTTGCTGGTAACATGGATAATTGCACTTTTGCCGGTTACATGGATAATTGCACTTTTGCTGATACGTTTCACTATGAGCGAAGTTCTGGTTTCTTTTGTGTGTTTGCTTTGTGCTCATGGTGGTCGTTGGCTCGCTTATGTGAAACTGTTTTACTTTTCAGTTTGTGTCAAGAAAAGTCCGGTTAGGAGTTTACAAAGCTAATAGCTTTAACTCGAGTAAACGCGAGACCCATTGCATTGCAAATGCTTTTTTTTACTTTCCCATGCCATTATTTTATTTTTTTCACCTCCCACTCCACTCATCTGCCTTGGATTTGTATTGTGTTTTTGTTTTTTATTTGCCTCGTTTTTATTCTGGGGAAAAAATAACCTCTGTTTCCCCTTTTTCTTCTTCCTTTACATTTTTGCCTAGTTCTCTTCTATTTGCTCGATTTTTTCTTAACGTATGTTTGTTTTCTTTTGAATTATTGAGTATTTTTAATTATTTCGAGAAACAAAACTTAACAAGTACTAAATTGAGAAGTACAAATATGGAGGTTTTGAGGTATTATCACAGAGATATGGAAATCCTGGGTACAAGCAATAGACTTCAACGTGGCTGATGCTGATTTATGACAACTGAATAAGCCCTAATTGATGTGTTCATACATTTGATGTTTCCTTTGTCATATGTATACTTGGCAGAATTCTACCATAGGATATTGTGTCACAGCTTTACCTCTAATACTGAAGTCAACAGAAGTAGAAAAAATAATGTAACCAGTGAGAAGACTTGCTCTGCCGAACTGTTTATTCCAAGTTTGCCCCAGTGTAGGTTCAGGAGGGCTGAGTCCACATCAGATTTTAAGGATCTTCATATAGTGTAAATGTACTTGTAATAGGTCTAAATGGAAATTATTTGCATAATTGATGGTCATCCTGAAAAAGTGTCATGGATTCAGCCCCTCCTGCGCGTGTGTTTTATAATTTTGTTTTAGTGTATTCATTCCAGAATTTGGGGGAATCGTTAAGAACCTGATCTGAGTCATCTGAATGTTTACTAAATTAATCTTTTACTTTTCCTCTCTTTTAGCCTCCCTATCCCTACACCACTACCATAGATTACTTGCGCCTGGCTGGAGAAATCATAACTTTGTTCACTGGCATTTTATTCTTTTTTACTAATGTGAGTACACAAATCATGGCTGATAATGCATGCTTCTTCTCTACTGAATTACTATTTGACTTCCAGGATGTGTGGTTCTCAAGGTTACACTCCTCTGACTGCATGCCCAGTAAGTTGCTTCTCTCTTTTTGAAGACACCATGTGTATCTAAGGTGCTCTTAGATGGTCACTTAAGGTACCAGAGAAATAGTCTCTGATTCCCTGCAAGCAGACTACTTTTTGTCATTCTACCAAATTAATAGGCAGTATAGCAGGAATGGTTATCACACATTCTAGATCCCCTGATGATATACAGCTCTTTAACCTGACGACATCACAGGACAGTTGTGCTACACAGTCTTCAACCCTGATGAATCCACAGGAAGTAAATTAAAACACAAAGTAGCCTAGGCTAGTCCTAAAGTAGGAGGACGGAGGTTTTCGGTACAGGTATCTAATACTGGAATTCTATCCTGATGTACATCCAATCACTTACATCAATGGAAACTTTCAGACAAGTATTGAAAACTTGGCTGTTTGAGAAAGATTTTGGCTCTGGTACATAGGAATTCTCCTGGAGCATCTCTGTTGTCTCCCTTGCGTTTCAGTGCCATGATAACTTTAGGTGAACGTGCGATCTATAAATGTAACTGACCATAGAGTAAGTCTGCTGTTGAATTTTACAGTCTGTTATAGTTATGTAGTCTGGGACATAGTTACTGTCTATGTCCAGGCCTTAATGCGTCTACATCCCCAACATCCACCCACACTGGCTGGTGGTGGTTATTGCCCTAGATTACAGGGATAGCCAACACATTACTAGTGGATAATGGAGTAGTGTCAGATAGCAGCCTGGTAATATGAGCACCACTATGCTATTTTTGCTGTTCATCCTGGTAGGAATGGTGCCCAAGCACAGATAGTGGGCTTTGGAAAATGTCTCACACATCCTTTGGCAGACCCTGACGTGTACACAATATCAGCAGGACTGTGTCCAGGCACTCCACTCCCATTGGCCTGGGTGGCCCAAGGAACACTCGTTATTCCAGGGATTACATTCCCAGTGTATGCACGCAAACCCCTGACAAATGGGTAAAAGAAGAATCCCAGTGTCTCCCTTTTCTATAACTGCATGCAAGTGTCGTACAGAAGTTCCCTTATGTAGAAGAGACATCCACTTTATTATTACACGTGTGCGGTGTCTGCTAGCAAGTAGATGTGATTCCCCTTTTGCCAGGAGTTTGTGGGCAAACCAGGAGAGGTAATCCCAGCTATTACTATTGTGCGTCAATGTGCAGGGGTGATGGAAGCTGTCTCCCACACTCTGCAGCTAAGTAAATCTCCTGTAAATTCTCTCCCCATGGCCTACCGCATAAGAGCCGCAGATAGTGAGGGAGTCTCCAGGGAGGGAATCTTCAGAAATTTTCTGAACCCGGAGACAAGGAAGACTTTGGGTTACTGCCACTTATGATTTGGCAGCCCCATCATCACTCCTCCAACCATCCTTCCATTATGCCAGGCTATATCAGAATCAGGTGGTGAATGCCACCATCTGATACTGGCATGGCGAAGGTTAGGTCACTGATGTGGGGGAAACCTATCTGATGGGTGGTATCCCTACCTGCACCACTGTCTTGAAATTTGCAGCAGGGAGCCGGAACCTAGGGTAGAAGGCAGCAGCCTTCTGCTGTCAATGCTGAAGTGACTTAAACTGTATTCGTTTTCTGTGTACTGAGTGCAGTTTTCAAAGCCTGTGTGATGGCTGATCTGAAAACTAAGAATTTCACGACATGGGTTAATAATTTTGTGCATTGTCTAAATCAGTTGTGTGGCCCACAGAGGAACCCTTGCTGTTGGGCAGTAGAATTTCTCATTACCTAGGGGGACAACTAGAGCTCTCTTCCTAGTCTTTTTCCTATGTGACAATGTTGGGGATGACTCTACTGAGCTAGCTCATGACTGGGGAGAAGGTGTGACCCCTTTAGCTCCCTGTTCTGCATTGTTTCCCTGGGCAAGGTTATTAAATAATGGTCTCCTTTTGTGTGGCTGAATGATGGGTGTATGATAACAGTGTTTAAGAGTGTTTCACTGAAGTCAGGTGAATCATGGAGCGCTGATACATGAGTCTATCATTGAATGTCATTGCCTTGGTGCTGCAACTGTCTGACTAGTTGCCTTGGTACTTCGCTATTTAAGAAGCAAGATTTCATTTAACACTGCAAAAGGTATTTATAAACTATAATACTTTTAAACTATTGCTTTTCTCACATTTCCTTTTTTTGTTTTGCTTAGATCAAAGACCTGTTTATGAAGAAGTGTCCAGGAGTGAATTCACTGTTTATTGACGGTTCATTTCAGTTACTATAGTAAGTACAAGCTCTTATTCCAAGCCTTCCTGCCTATCCTTGACACTTTCTTGGAAACTGTGACTATTTTAAGGTTATGAAATCATGTTAGCATACGTGGCCCTGTTTGCTATCCATATGACCTGTGCACGTCTCACTTGTACTTCCACAGGTGAAACCCAGTTACTGCCTCTCTGATGATTGGCAGTAAGGTTGCCATGCCATGTATGCTCAGTATGCTTCAGTGCGGTTCTGTATGTGAACTTGCTTGCCTTTCCTATTGAAAGAAAGACTACAGCTAGAGAATAAACTTTAAGGTTTCCGGTTTATTGTTTATTATTTTTTTCATATAATCTTTATAACACGTAATTACAGATCGTATGGTAGGAATGTGCTTTCCAGTCTACAGTTACTTTTGAAAATTGAAAAATACACAAAGCGGGTCTTCTTTTACTCCATGCCTGCAATCATGCCTTCAAGCCAATATCTGTGCAGTTTGATAGCATAGCAAGTTAAAAAACATAAATATCTGTAAATGTGCACGTGTTTGTACTACAAGGTGAATGTTTTTCAAACAGTCTTTTGTTGTAATATATGTCTCTCTAGTGCTAAAAACCGACAAATTGCCTGCAAGTGTGAGTGTACATTTATCTGTTAATTAAATGTAAAACACACATGGAAAAAATATTGAAAACATTGCAAGAATAAAATATGGCTATATATATATATATATATATATATATATATATATATATATATATATATATATATATATATATATATAAAAACTTACAGGCTGTGTAAGGTGAAATTACTGAGCTACCTGTAACCTGGAGCCCCATGATGCACTGCTTATGGCCTCACATATTACATCACTCATGACATGTTCAATGATATCATAGAGGACATTGCTGATGACATCTCAAGTACATCATTGATTACATTGCTGATGGCATCATCCAAGCTTTGACACTGTCTGCCACCAAACACTTACACGCCTCCACAGCTATGGGATTCGACACAAAGCCCTAGGCTGTATCTCCTCCTTCCTCACCAAGAGAACCCAAAAAGTCCGCCTCCCACCCTTCCAATCCACTGCCACCAAAATCATCTGCGGAGTCCCACAAAGACTCATCCCTCAGCCCCACCCTTTTCAACATCTACATGATCCCATTAGCCAACATCCTCCAACCACACGACATCACCATCCTCTCCTACGCAGACGACACCCAACTCATCTTCTCCCTCTCCTGCAACCCCAATACCGCTAAAAGCAACCCCCACACTGCACTCCTTGACACCACCGCCTGGATGACAGCCAACCATCTCAAGCTCAACTCCAACAAGACCGAGATCATCCTTTTCGGCCCCCACAAATCCATATGTGACACCTCCTGGTGGCCCACCGCCCTAGGCCCCGCACCTACCCCAGCACCCCACGCACGCAACCTTGGCATCATCCTGGCCCCCTCCCTCACCATGACCCAGCAAATCAACGCCGTCACCTCCTCCTTTTTCAACACACTGCGCATGCTGAAAAAAACTTTCACATGGATTCCCACAGAGACCAGAAAAACCGTCACTCACGCACTAATCAGTAGCAGGCTAGACTACGGCAATGCCCTATACGCTGCACCACACTCAAACTCAAGCGCAAACTCCAGAGAATCCAGAACACAGCCGCACGACTCATCATGAACCTCCCCCGCCACAAACACATCTCACCACACCTCAAATCCCTTCACTGGCTCCCCATAGACAAAAGGATCACCTTCAAATCCGTGTCCACGCACACAAATCCCTCCACAACACTGGCCCATCCTACCTCAATGATAGAATACACTTCCACACCCCCTCGCCACCTCTGATCCACCAAACTTGCACTCGCCACAATCCTACACACCACCACAAGGAGCAGATCCTTCTCATATCTCGCCCCAAAGGCCTGGAACTCCCTCCCCATCAACCTCCGCAGACCCAAGACCTCCTCCTCTTCTGAAAAAACCTCGAACAGTGATCGTCCAACCCCCCTCCACCCCACCCCCTCCCCCTGCCTTGAGACCCTCATGGGTGAGTAGCGCGCTTTACAAATTTCTTTGATTGATTGATTGATTGAAGCTTGTGCTGCTTTTGAAAAATATTTTGGTGTTCTGATCCTTGGCAAAGTCAGTAAGTCTGCCTTACTTAAAATTAATCCCAGGCCCTGCGCTCAATGCCTCACTGCCACAGGCTCCCACACAGAAAGGGTGAATGATTGGGCATTAGTGGGTGTTTGGCGCAGGGCCTGATCTGCAGCCAACCTTGGACAGAGTGGGGTTTGCTGCCATTGAGCAGTTGGACATAGGGCCTGACCGTAGGCCAGACTGTCTGGCCAACCCCCACATAGAGTACAGGTGGAGGATGATCGCATCATGGGGTTGATTGTATACAAGGGGTTAGATGCAGGGCCTTGCCACAGGCCAAGGGGTTGGCTTTACGTGTGGTCAAAAAATAAAACATGTGTAAAAAAAAAAGAACCCTGTAATTCACTGAAAATAAAGGCTAAAGTGGTGTTATATTTATGTGTGGTAATGATATCTTACTTTGCATTAAAACAACTTTTACAATTTGCTGAAAAAAAACTGATTAAAGGGCCATTAGAGTTAGGTGGAAACGTCAGTTAAAACATACAGTTTTAAATGAACAAAACCACTGAAATTCACCAGTTACAGTTATATCTAGCAACTGTAATTAGAGCCAGAAAGTAACTATAACTAACGCCCTTGCCATGTACTGCTAATTACTTCCCTTTTTATATCACTCATGACATATTCTATGACATCATTAATAATATGACTTTAACATCTTAAATAACATCATTGATGACAAGACTATGTATGGCGAGGTTGCAAGTGGATAGTTTAATCTCGGGGCTATCTTGAAAGCTATGGGCTCAGAGGATGGTTTGTTACACCTGCTGCGGTCTATACATTAAAATCTTTTTTCTGTTGTGAGATATGACACAAGTGGGGTGTGCACTAAGCGGTTTCAGATAGCCCAGGGTGTCCAACAAGATTTTATAGCAGCACCGGTTTTGTATTCCTAACATACTAACTATTTGAAGAGTTATTGCAGGTATAGAGTGTTCTGTTCAAAATTAGTGATAGATTATTGTCACTCTTGCTTTACGCTGCTGACACATTCTGATATTATTTGTTATGTAAATATGTAGCTTATATGATATATTGAGGCTGAAAGCTAATGTACTGATTTCAAAGTAGAAGGCTGTAGACCCTATGTCCACCAAAAGAAGAACTATAGTAAGAGGAAACTTCAAACCTCATACTAAGGTTTAATTTGCAAAAAGTGGTTGCATATTGTGCACTTCCTTTTTGTCAATCAGTTCTGATTTTGCGAGCTGACCTACGTACAAATAGATCAGTTGACAAAATACTGAATCGTAGAGGGACGCAGAAATACCTTCCCTAATGATTATTCATTTGGCTGGTTGTAATTTGCGACCACCTACAACTGGTTACAAACACAGAGATGGTGGCCTGCAAGGGTCAGCAGACCAACATATCTTATAGAGACTTCTAGTTGCAGATTCCTTACCTTAGAATTTCCCCCAGGCGTCAGACTGAATCCAGAGATTTTTCTTTGAGCAATACCCTTGCACGTCGGCAGGTGGCGTTGGTCGACTCTTCGGGCGTCGTAGGCGTAGTAGTCGCTGTTATGACATTCGGAGTAGTATATAGATGCCGCCCTCGCGCAGTGACATCAGTTCTTTTCTTTCCGCGCCCGCGCTGATCCAGAGAAGAGATACCCTGGTCTATTTTTGACTGACTTTGACCGTTTTTTTGAGTTTTTGTGTGAAACTTGGTGCGTTGAGGATGCCCCCGAAGACCGGTTTCAAGCCATGCGAGGACTGTCATCGTACGATGTCAGTGACTGATCCTCTTTGGGTTTGTCTGTGGTATTTGAGCGCGGCCACAACCCAAAGTCGTGCTCCGAGTGCCGGGCCATGCACCCGAAGGCTTTGAGGGAGCGGTCCCTAAAGCTCATGGTGGCCCAGCACTTGATTCCACGTAGGTCCCGGTCTCACTCGAGAGGAAGGTCTTGAGACTGGTCGCGGAGCCATCACCACTTGTCTTCTTTCAAATCCTCGGGTCAAGGTAAGAAAAAGACGAAGAGATACCATCGCTCTCCGAATTCACCCCATCGCTCGGCTGACACGATGTGGGAGGAGCGTCCACGCACAAGGCCTCCGTCCTCGGAGCCTGCGTCTGGGTCGGCTCCGCGCTTCCCTGAGTTTCCCAAAGCCAGAGTGACCCTGGCCCAGCTTAAAGAGTTTTATGAGTCCATGCGCCTCATCTTTGGGCGGTCCGACCTCGATACGGTGCCTTTGGGCCCAAGGGGTTCGGCTGAGGGGCGTTCGGGTTCCACACTGGCGGCTTTGGCTCCGGCCACTGAGGTCACCTTCGGATCCACAGGCAGATCTGCACCGACGCCGGTCACACCCTCGAGAGCTTGCCCGGTGCTGGGTCGCTTGTTGACACTCCCGACGTCTGTAGTGCCTACTATCAACGTCGACCCAATTCTTATCCCCGACGACTCAGACTCTGAGTCGGAGCGGTGTCAGCCGACGCCACCTTTGACTTTGATGGGACCAGGTTGGTTTTGGACCCTTTTTCTTAACGGTACGAATATGGGGAGGGATTGGAGGAGTCCCTGGACCCTTATTAATACCAGGATGACCCTTCTATGGACTGGACGCAACACCAGTGGTCTGGACACATCTTCTGACGCTGGCATGCTGTCTCCTCCTACCATGGCTAAGGCGGAGGGAGCGACATATGGGATGGTGGTCTACTGGCAGCTGAGGTCCTTGGTCTTGAGCTTCCCATTGTTGAGGTCAGGTCTAATCTCCTGACGGAGGTGCTTCAGCCTGGGGCTTCTACTTCAGAACCCCTTTTGCTGTTTAATGAAGCCCTCACCGATGTCCTTTTGGGTACCTGCTCCAAACCCAACACAAGGGCTCCTGTGAATAGGACTATTGCACGTCGCCATCGGCCCGCTCCGAACGATCCTAAATTCCTGTCCCAACACCCCATGCCTGAGAGTCTTGTTGTCCAGGCTTCCTCTTCTTCTGGCGCATTCCCTTCTGCACCCCTGGACAGGGAATCAAAAAGGCTGGAACAGTTTGGCAAGAAGTTATTTTCTTCCTCCAGTCTCGCGCTGCGGTCTGTGAACACCACATGCCTTTTGGGTCGCTATACCCACTCTTTGTGGGATACGGTTGCGCAAGTCCTACCGCAGATACCGGAGGAGGCCCGTGCTGTTGTCTCCCAAGCTGTGAACGATGGGAGAGATGCAGCAAAGTTCCCAATCCGTTGTGGGCTGGACACGACCGACTCTCTGAGCAGATCGGTTGCTACGACGGTAGCCTTACGACGGCACGCCTGGTTGCGTACCTCTGGTTTTTCTGGGGATGTTCAACAGTCACTCGTGGACATGTCCTTTGATGGCTCCCGTCTCTTCGGAGTCAAAGCGGACTCGGCCTTGGAGAGATTCAAGGATTCCCGGGCTACGGCTCGGTCCATTGGTCTTTCCTCTGCCCCTCACCCCCCACAGCCTGCTTTTCGCCCCTTTCATGGCCACGGAAGGGGCTCCCTGTCACGTCCTCCATCCATCCAGCCACCGTGCCACCCATGCCGTTCAGCCTCTGCGTGGCTGGGGAATCAGAATCCCACGTGGTGGTGGGACAGGGAACCAGTGGTCTGCCCAGTCCACCTCTGCCCCTGCTGCAGCCTCCAAACCCTCCTAGTCCGTCCCCTCATCCCGTCCAGTCGGTGGTAGGATTTGCCATCACCTGCCCCACTGGGAAAACATCACCACCGACAGGTGGGTTTTGCAGATAGTTTGAAAGGGCTACTCCCTCCCTTTCAAATCTGCTCCACCAACCATGCCTACATACTTCAGTCACCTTCCAGAGGATAATTTGGCACTTCTCCGCCAGGAAGTCGCAGCTTTCTTGGCAGAGGGAGCTAAAGAAAAGGTCCCTGTGCCTGAAGTAGGTCGTGGTTGTTATGCCCACTACTTTCTGATACCAAAAAAGAACAAGGGCTTACGTTCTTTCCTAGACCTTCAGGACCTAAACTACTTCCTCAAGAAGGAGAAATTGAAAATGCCCACCCTGGCGCAGGTTCTGTCTGCCTTGGACCCAGGAGACTGGATGGTAGCGTTGGACTTGCAGGACGCTTATTTTCACATCCCCATCCTGCCTGCCCACAGACGTTACCTACGATTCGTGGTAGGTCACGAGCACTTTCAGTTTATCTTGCTCCCCTTCGGCCTTACCATCGCCCCTTAGGTGTTCACAAAAGTGATGGCGGTGGTTGCAGCTCATCTGCACAGGTTAGGGGTTTCAGTCTTCCCCTACCTCAACCACTGGCTGTTGAAGGCGGACTCGCCCCAGAAAGTCGTCTCTCACCTTCAGACTTCAGCGAACCTCCTGCACATGCTGGGGTTCACTATAAACACGCCGAAGTCACTCCTGACTCCCTCTCAGATGCTCCCTTTCATCTGAGCTGTTCTGGACACATTGCAGTTTCGGGCTTATCCTCCTGAAAGGCGAGTCCAAGACATTCAGGGTATGATTCCAGTCTTTCAGTCTCTGTCTTGGTTTTCGGTGAGATTGACTCTGAGGCTGCTGGGCCTCATGGGCTCCTGCATCCTCCGAGTAACACATGCCAGATGGCATACGCGTGCTCTGCAGTTCCTGAAGTTCCAGTGGGCGCAGCATCAGGGGAATCTCTCCGACATGGTCCAGATCTCGGAGGGGACTGAAAAAGACCTGCAGTGGTGGGTTTAGAATCCGCATTGGGTCCACGGCAGATCCCTCTCCCTTTCCCAACCAGATCTCTCTATAGTGACAGATGCGTCACTTCTAGGTTGGGGCGGCCACATAGGAGAGGCGGAGATCAGAGGGCTCTGGTCTCCGGCGTAGTCTGGGCTCCATATCAATCTTCTGGAGCTCCGGGCGATCAGGCTTGCATTGAAAGCATTCCTTCCCTCTCTCAAAGGGAAGGTGGTGTAGGTGTTCATGGACAATGCTACCGCCATGTGGTACTGCAACAAACAGGGCAAGTAGGGTCCTGGATCCTTTGTCAGGAGGCACTACTCCTCTGGACATGGTTGGAACATCAGGGCATTACCCTGATGGTTCAACATCTGTCGGGTTCCCTCTACGCCAGAGCGGACGATCTCAGCCGTTGATGCACAGCTGATCACGAATGGTGTCTCTATCCGGAGGTGGCCCATTGTCTCTTTCACCAGTGGGGAGAACCTTGGTTAGATCTGTTCGCCTCTGTAGAGAACGCGCAATGTCAGCAGTTTTGCGCGTTGGAGTTTCCAAGGTGGCACTTGCTTGGAGACGCTTTTCGTCTCGAGTGGAACTCTGGCCTCCTTTACACCTTTCCACCTATACCTCTTCTGCCCAGAGTTCTCAAGAAGATCAGGAACGAAGGGGCCCAAGTCATCTTGGTGACTCCGGACTGGGCACAGAGAGTATGGTATCCAGAGCTATTGAGCATGTCCATCGATCCTCCACTCATACTGCCTCTTGGGGTGGATCTTCTGTCGCAGCAACAGGGGACGGTTCTTCACCCGAACCTGTCCAACCTCCGCTTTCATGCGTGGGAATTGAGCGGCGACAGTTGACGGCGTTTGAACTTCCACCCGAAGGCGTTTGAACTTCCACCCGAAGTCTGCGCTGTTATCTTGGCAGCCAGGCGTCCATCAACTAAATCTGTTTACACCTGTCATTGGAAGAAATTTGTGGCATGGTGTACCAACAAATTCTGTTGATCCCCTTTCTGCCCCTCTATCTGAGGTTCTTCTGTTCATTCTTTCTTTGGCCCAGCAGGGCTCTGCTTTGGGCACCCTTAAAGGGTATTTATCTGCCATTTTGGCCTTTCTTAAGCTACCTGATGAGCCCTCACTCGTTAAATCTCCTATTGTGAGTAGATTCCTAAAAGGACTCACCCATCTATTTCCTCCCACTCCATTTATCATGCCTCAGTGGGACTTCAATCTTGTACTTACTTATTTGATGTATACTCCCTTTGAGCCAATGCATAATTGTCCCCTGCGGCTCCTCACCTTCAAAACTGCCTTTCTTGTTGTTATCACTTCTGCTCGCAGGGTGAGCGAGCTTCAGGCCCTTTCCTCAAAACCTCCATGCTTGTCTGTGCACCTTGACAAAGTAGTGTTGCGCACTAAGGCTTCCTTCCTTCCTAAGGTGGTCACGCCTTTTTATGTAGGCCAGTCCATCACTCTTCCTACTTTCTACGCACCCCCACATCCTTCCCATGAGGAGGAGAGACTCCACCGTCTGGACCCAAAAAGAGCGTTGGCGTTCTACCTCAATCGTACTAAAGATTTCTGGGTGGACGATCAACTCTTTGTTGGGTATGTGGGTGTGAAAAAAGGGAAGGCGGTGCAAAAGCGTACCATCTCTCGATGGGTGTTTCTTTGCGACAAAATGTACCACGCTTTGGCCAAGAAGCAACCTCCTGAATGCTTGCGTGCTCATTCCACCAGAGCATCTGCTTCTTCCACTGCGTTAGCACGCGGAGTTCCTGTCCTGGATATCTGCCAGGCAGGTACGTGGGTGTCCCTGCACACGTTTGCTAAACACTACTGTTTGGACAGTCAGGTCCTTCGGGACGGGTACTTTGGTCGTTAGGTTCTGCAGGACTTCCTAGTATGATCTTGGTTCGCAGCTCACCACCGAGGATGGCATTGCTTGGGTATCTATTCTAAGGTAATGAATCTGCAACTAGAAGTCTCTTTCAGATGTACAAGTTACTTACCTTTGGTAACGAAATATCTGGTAGAGACATTTTCTAGTTGCAGATTTCTTACTGTCCACCCATCCTCCCCGCTTGCGATCTGATTTCTGGGGACAGGGATTCCCCCTTTCAGGTCCTTAGCTCTGGCGAACCAACCTCAGTGTTCTTAGCGGCTCTGCGCTTTGGCGTGGAAAGTCATTAAAAGAAACTGACATCACTGCACGAGGGCGGCGTCTATATACTACTCCTGACGTCATCACGGCGACTACGACGCCAACGGTGCCCGCGGAGTCAACCGACACCACCTGCCGATGCGCAAGGGTATTGCTCAAAGAAAAGTCTCCGGATCCAGTCTGACGCCTGGGGGAAATTCTAAGGTAAGGAATCTGCAACTAGAATATGTCTCTACCAGATATTTCGTTACCGAAAGTAAGTAACTTGTACGTCTGTGATTGTGTTTATAGAAAACTTCTTTAAATGCATCTTGTTTTCCCTAAAGAAAACAGAACTTGGTTTAAAAACAAAAGTTTTCTTTTTTTCTGAATGTTGGACCATGGGCAAATACCAAATTGCTCTGAATCTTTCTTAAGGTTCACAAAGAGGAAGAATTCTGAAGGGACCCCATTCCCATTCCAAATCAGTTACTAGCAGGGTCATAGTAGGACAGAAAATAGGCCCAAGCACCAGGATTGGACTGGTACAGAAAATAGCCCAGAAGACCAAAATAAAAGTGATAATTAGTGAACTTGATACTTTAAAAAAAAAGTGATCTTGTTTTCATATTGAGGCAATTTTGAACTTGTAAAAACATGCTTGTTTATGCGTTTTCCACGGTATGTTAGACTGCATGCATTTGTGCTTGCTGCAGGCAATGTTTGTGGTAATATCAAGGAAATAAACAGTAATAGTCATTGGCAAAGCCAACAGGTCTTGCCTATGCAAGAGCCAGTGGCTTTGGCAATGTTTTTTGCCATGTGGCTGTTGTTCACCATGGCTAAACTTTAGTGGTGTTGAGTGCCAGAGAAAAGTGGGGGAGTAGAGTGTCATAGAGTTGAGTAGAGGGAAGTAGAGTTCAGTGGCAGAGTGGGGTGGCATAGGTTGGAGTGGATTGAGGTAGTGGGGTGGATTAGATTGGAGTGCAGTGGGGTGATCTGAATTGGGATAGAATGGGGTGGATTGAGTGGGGTGGATTTGCATGGGATGGACTGGATTGGAGTGCTGTTGATTTAAATTGGGTGAGGGGGTTTGGATTGGGGTAGACTCAAGTGGGTTGGATTACATTGGATGGGGTAGGTGGTTTGGATTAGAGTGATAGGGCTTGCTGGGTGGGTTGTATTGAGGTGGGGGTAGATAGGACTGGACTGGATTGTGTGAGGTGGACTGGATTGTAGTGGCGTTAATTGTGGTGTTTGGAGTGGGGTGAATTGAGATGAAGTGGGGTGGATTGTATTGGGGTGAAGTGGATTGGAGTGAGGTGAATTGGAGCATTGCAGATTGTTTTGATTGGAGTGGGGATAGGGTGGAGTGGGGTTGGTTGGAGTGGGGCAGTTTGTTTTGGATTAAAGTGGGGCAATGTTGGAGTGGGACAGATTGTTTTGGATTAGAGTGCTGCAGATTGCAGTGGGGCAGATTGGAGTGGGGTATATGGGAATGGGGCTTATTGTTTTGCATTGGAGTGGGGCAGATTGTTTTGAAGTGGTGCAGGTTGTTTTAGAATGGAGTGGGGCAGATTAGATAGGATGGATTGGGCTGATTGAAGTGGATTGGATTGAGGTGAGTGTTTTGGAGTGAAGTAGATTGGGCTTGGGGTGAGATTGGGTGGATTGTAGTGGTGTGGATTGTGGTGTACAGCACGATTATGTGTTAAAAGCATCATTTCAGAAATTACACATGATAAAGAAACAATGTCGCTTTGCAATATTTAGAATAAAATAATCATAATTTTTTTAAAACAGTGCCCATGAGCAAATACAAAAGGAAACCTGAATGTAAAGTTAGAAAAAACAACATGGCAAAATAAAAGAAAGTTAGCTATAAAAAAAGTAAATCTTTGCGATTTTGTGTGTCCTGCTGGACACATTTTTACCAGTCACAAGCCTTCTGTTTGCAGGGCACTAGAAGGTAACAAAAAAAAACAAAATAGTATCTCACTCACGTTGGCAGCAGCGGAGAGGAACTGATTAAGTTGAATCAAACAGTGCTTGGTTTCTGCCCCACACAGAGGAACGGAAATGATGCTTGCCCTTCATTGATGAATTACGAGGCTGTAAAGAAGCCAACAAAAAGGGTAAGCAACAGGCGGGCTCCAAGCCCTTTACTGTACACAACAGTGTCTCGCAAGCAAGATGCGTGTGCTAGCGCATGCACTCACAGACTCAAACCTAGAAACCAGCCCTTCCACCAGGCCATAAAACAGGCCCACAAACAGCCAAAGGAATGGCCACACACTGACTCACGGATTGCCCTCTATGCCAGTCCGACCCTAATTACCACTGCAATTTGTGAGTCAGTAACTTTTTAGTGTTTTGCGACCGGATTACTATTGCAAAACATTGATATGTCAGGGTCAGAATTATTTGGAAGGAGCCATTGTACATGTGGTTCTCCTACCCTGGGTGGAATGTGATTCTAACTTAAATTAGTCCCCACTTCCAACCACCAAGAGATGGAGGTAGCAAGTGTGAATTGTGATATTTTCAAACTCGCCTGTAACAAAGGAGGCCCACATTTGCCTTGTATGATTAAAATTTAGATATCAAGCTCTGTTCTGTTTGTTTTGTATGGTGGAAGAATATGCGGCTAGACACTTCCTGACTGCCAGTAGGAAGAAGATAATACATTTCCTTCTCACCTGCTGCTTTTGCCTCAATCAGAACCTAGTGTTGCTTTTACCGGGGCTTTATTTTTTGGTTATCAGTGTAGGCCAAGGCCAATTCTACATTCTGTCGGATGATCCTACCATACTGCTGAATGACGACAATGGCACTGCCGGGGTGAAGTATGTGGCAAAATGATTAGGCCATCCATAAATTATGTCACATCAAGGGAGTTTGATGGCATTCAAAAGGTGGAAAATATCCACAATTACTTTTCCAGCTCTGGATTTCGAGAGGGGAACAATGAAAGTTCTGAAACCAGGTTTCAGTTTTCTTTTTTACTTGATTACTTTAATTGATTTATGCAGCTGAATGCAGCTGAAAATTATTTGTATTAATAATGAACTTTAATGCTTTCATAATGCATTTTTATGAGGCAGTATGCATCAAAAGAAACTATTGAATCACTGCTTCAATCTTCCTCTTTGGAGACTGTTTGATCCAAATTATCCCCACCAAAGATTTTAAGTTTGGCATCTATTATTTTTCCTTATTCTATTTAAGTATATTGGCATTTAAATGATGAAGCACTTTTAGACTTGAAGTAATCGGGTCTTCTCCTTTACAAGAATAAAAATCTGTCTCAAGCTCCGATCATTTACTGTTATGTAATGGGCTGCCATGTGTAGAATCATGAATGCTCTTGGTGCTCGAAGTGCTGATGATGCTGCACGCTGTGGAGATATTTGTTCATTGACAGAGCTCTCGACAGCTCTGCCTGGCTTACTGTTAAATCGTCTTCATTATTGAGCAGAAGGTCCAAGACTGGGGTTGATGTACATGCCATCAATTTGGTTTGAGTCCCCATGCTTGATTTGGATTGCTGGTTTAGCATTCTCCACCGGACTTCTAGTATTACTGTTGGACTCCAAGCCTGATTTATTGATAGGTATTGCTGTTGATGACTTTTCTTGGAAAGTGATTTGAGGGTCTGCAGCAAGGTTGGCGGCTGGCCCTTTGTTTGTGGTGGATACACATTCGGAATTACCTCAGTACCTACTTTGGTGATAATGTTGGGAGTTCCTGTCAGGCTGCATGCCTAATTCTAACAGTTACTCACCTGTTGGCTGCAGAAAGGTTGCAAGCGCACTCTGCTCACTCCACCATCCCCCACTCTACTGCACAATAAATATTAACTAACTGGTTAAGAGGAGGAGTCTCCCGGACGGTAGCATAGCATCAGCCGCAAAGCTAACACCAAAGGTCTTAAAAGATCTGGTGACATCTGAACAGCAGCTAGCTATTTTAATTCCTAAGCACCAGGACCCAGAGACTTGAAAACCTCCCCCTAGTTGTGGCCCAGCATGCTTTTGTTTCTCTTGCTTGCTGAAGTTTTGGCTTTATTGATGTGCCGCTTGTGTAGGCAGGAGAGACTGAGATATGTGTTTCCCCCATGGTGGAAGGGATATCTTGGTTGAGACCACGATGAAGGTGGCATCATGCATGTCTTGCATATGAGAATGTAGAGCTTGATGACATTACTGAGTGATTTAACTGACGAGGCCAGAAGTACAGCAGGATAGCAGGGAGAAACGTTTGGATTAATTCTAACACAAACTGACTGACCAAATTGAAAAGGCTGTATCTTAAACTCTTGCTACCTCTGTTTTCAGGTCATTGGGCACTGACTCCTATGGTGATTGTGGATATACAGTCAGTTTTACTCCCATAGGACTTAATTCAACTACTACAATTTATCAGACAAAAAGGAAGCAGAAGAGAATGCTACAAGAGCAGTACAAGGAGCTGACAGTGTACACTTGATACCTTCACTTCATGTGTGGGTGATCTTCTTGCATATAGGGAATATGGAAATTCAGTGGTTGCTAACATGAACAGCCCTGCTTTAATTACAACCAAGTAAACTCATTGGTACCTTCTAAGATGGCCGCATATGATACAAAATAAACTATTTCCATAAGTGCTGTTGTTGGTACACCAGCTGAGCAACAATCAGCTGTTCGATGATGAGCAGTCACCCCCTTGAGGGAATGCTGTAGCAAGTGCACTTGACTTTATTCATGGCAGCAAGTGCCCCCTGTATTACCAGAATGGAAACAAATTGCTGCAAAATCCAGCTATAGCTCAGCTCGCCAACTTTATTAAAATGCATATGATGTGAGTTAGGCTTAGTACACATTATTACAGGCATTTAACATGCGTGTATGTATATGCGTTTATGACGTGGAAACCTAACTATAAAGCAGTGAAGAAAGGAAAGGCTGGTTTACAAAATATGGGCAGTAAGACTTGGTAACAGTCTAAAGAACTTTCTTCTGTACTATTCGAAAAGGCAAGAAGTCAATGTGTTTAATTCCAGATGTGATGTCCACTGTTTTCCTGATTTGGAGCAGCAGCAAGGATTGTTGGATCTGTTTTTCCAGAATGGAATTCTAGTACCTTCGTCCATAGCAGGAGAAGGACTGCCTTTTATGTTTTTTAATCTTGCGTTGTTTGAGTCATTCAGCCATGGTGATGTTATGGTTGTGTGTGTTGTAATCACCACCAGTAATCTTAACTTTGTCTAAAATGCTTGGTGGTGTAGAAAAGGCAACCGACTTGAATATGGTGTAGCAATTTCTGAAAGCTATACAGCTTATCTTGGGGCTCAACATAGTCCCTGGATTTTTAAGGAAATATTTTTCTTGCTAGTGGATGCATGCACTGGGGGGGGGGGGGAGGAATGTCTGTGATCAGGGTATTGCTGCTATCCAGGTAAAATTGGACCAGTTCTTGAACAATTGTTCTAAAGTTTTACACTGGGGTAAAACATAATTCTTTAGCAAAGTTGGGTACTGGTGCTCTCCTGATTTAGATGTCTTCATGATGTAAGTCTTAATGCACGGATTCTTGTTGACCTGGAGTTGTGAGCACTTGGTGCAGTTGGTAAGTTAGAGGATTGAAACACCAAGATTCTGTGTGGTGAGCTAATCTGGTACTTGCTCTTGTCTGATGTCGTTGGTTATCTGGACAAATTCTGTTTTCCAGGGGCTCACACAGAGTTGTATTTCATTGTCTTGGTGGTAAATCTTGATGTTTTGCCTGTCAGATTTCATGTAGAGGTTGAACATGGTTGATGAAAGGATGGAGTCTTGGTATATGTCACAGGTCATGGCATGGCATTCAGATATAAAATTGTTAATTTGATGGGATGTGTTGGTCATGTTGTATGTGAACTGTTTGAAGATGAGGTCATCAACGCTTATTCTTGAGGTGAGGGTGTTTGACAGCGTGGATGGGGAGGCCTTATCAAATGCTCAAGAGTCCATTATGTCTTTATAGTCAGTGTTGTGGATGGCATCATCCACCACATGAAAAGTGACTTTCTCTTTGCTTCATTGTAGTGTGAATCCTGACTGTCAACATTGGAGGAGGGGGTTAATCCTAATTTCCTTGTGATGCTGAATTACGACGACCTTCTTGATAATTTTGCTGAGAAAGTGGTTGTGGGCCTTAGTTGGAGAAATTGGCAGGGTTGAGGTTTGATTTCTTCTTTGGAGGCAAGACGTGTCCAGTTGTCATTTTCTATGCTAGGTGTATTTCATGAGGACAGTGTTCACAGTGTAAAGCAGAGACTTGAGAGCTTATTCTTGATTATTTGAAAATGTTGAGGAAATGGTCCTGTGCATGTTGGAGGGGCTGATCAGGTCCTTAATGTCGAGAGGGCAAATTATTTTCATTTGGATTTATTACAGCATTGAATGTGTGAGTGTAAGTGCCTTTCTGTCATTGATGAATTTCCTAGTCTGTTTTTTCTTTGATGGAAGTGGTTGATTGGATTGCACTTGTTTGTGAAGCAGTGCAGTTGAGGGTCCATAGAGGTACTGCTCCTTTGACTGGATGATTTTTTTAAATGTGGTTCTATTAGTAGATGCACCGATGGTGTCAAGAGTAGTCTGTTTGTTTTTTTTGCCCAACACTCATGCGCTTCAGTGTACCCAGCAGAGAGTTTTCAAGACCTGTAGGTTTTTCTGGAGATGTCTTGTACCACTTCACTTCTCACATCTGAATACTGTGTTGTCTGTAACATAAAAGTTGACCTCACATTCACATCCAAGAGATGTCTTGACTGATAATTTGTATTATTACAGTTTTCAATTGCACTTTTCTTATCAACTCAGAAGAATGAAAGGCTCAGTGAACTCTCTGGGATTAGAAAATGTAACCATGAAATCAAATACATGTACCTGCAGTGGATCAATTAGTTTACTGATTCACTAGAACCATTTGTGAATTGTTTTATGTGCACCAGCATGTTTGTAGCTCACCTCAAGATGAGCAGGTTTTCAATGAAGTGGTGCAGAATGCGTGATTAAGACTGTCGATTTGTGAGTTTATGTATCTGTAATGGTTGGATGATGTTGCTACTTTGATCAGGTTTTGCTGCAGGTTGTCAATGGAGTAGTCGGTGAAAGAGCAGAATTGTTGTTTGTAAGAGTTTTCTGTTGGTTTTGATAATCTGGTTTGGAATAGGCAACACCAAAAGCGGATGAAGGTTTCATATGTCCAGGTGAGAGAGGTAGCAGTGAGTGGCAAGTATGGATGGGTATTGACCTAAAGATGAGGTGAGACCTTTGAAAAGTATGGGGTGAGATGCTTTGTTTAATGCTGATAATGTTCAAGAGACTGAGGAGTACTTTATCTGTCCCTAACTACTGATGCTCTGCTGTGGTAGAAAAGGAGGTGGAGACAGGAAACTGGGAGAGGCCAGTGATTGTTGATTGAGATGGGGCCAGTTAAGGAGCTGACCAGTGCAGAACCCAGCTTGTTCTGGTGTGTTTTTCAAAGTTTTTGAGGAACTACACTGTAGTCTGTGGGCAGTGATTAGCTTAGCAAATTGAGCCTATACTGGACTTTCAGTGGCTCTAAAATAGAAGTTGTAAAACAGAAATATCATCTGGAAATTGCGTTTGCACACTAAGGTACGTGATCATTCATAGCTTGCGTTTTTAAATTAAAGCCCAACAAAACATTGTCAGTTTGACTGTTTCAATCGCGTATTTTGTATTGTAATTGCATTTTTTAGGTTAGTGGTTAGTTCACTGGTTATTAGTTATTAGGATTAGTCATGTGCTCCCAAGAAAAGCATTCCATGCATTTACTTCCTTTCTTCGTCATAGATTAGACTAATAGCAGCTAAGTTGGGTCATCGGTGTCTGTTTTTGGAAGTTGATTGGTGGGTTGAACAGATAGGCTAGAGGTCAGTAGTTCTTGACACTAGTAATTATAAAGAAGGAGAGATTGTGATCTATGAAATTAGGTGCAGGCAATTTCAAAGCTACATTAATAGAGAGTAAAGAAGAAAGGCATGCGACTTAGTGTAGGCTGCACTCAGAGATAGTAAGGTTTGAAGAGGACAGAGGGTAACAAGCGGGTAATTCGAGTGAACAATCAATAGGTTTAGGTTTAGATAATTTTTTCATGAAGGATTTTGGGTACAAAGTGGGAGGAAGCGTTTTTTAGAGGTAGGTTGCAAATTGAGGATGTAATATTGCAGCAAGTCACACATATGGCCGCCATCTTGTTATTCAACTGTAAGACTCCTCAGATTGAAGTACAATCTAGGAACATGAACAATGAACAGTCAAATCTAATTGAGACTGCTCAAAACATGTTTCTTGTAACCATTGAAGTGTCCCCAGGTTCACACCTTATGCTCTTGGAATCGAGTCACCCCAAGCATCAAAGTCAGCTTGTGTCTACATACATCCTGAAATTTACTACCTGGAGAGGGTTTTCCTAAGTGTAAAATCAAAACTTTGACAATTGTTATGTATGAATTAAGTACCTAAAATGCAGAAAAAGATTCTGCGTTCCAAAAATCTTTTAAAATGTTGGGACATACACTTCCAAGTGACGCACCTGCCACTAGAATAAGGGAGCTCAATCAGAAGTTCTATTTAAAAAAAAATAAGCCTGAGATCTATGTACCGGTTATTTGTAATGCATCACACACGGAAAACCAACCCTTGGTCAGAGAAAGCTTCGGTTTACATATTAAATTTGATGAGTTGATGCTGCCTGATAGATTTGCAGAAAGGGTTAAAAGGTCCATGTAAATTTGAGTGAAAAATATGAATTCTTTGGTAAATTCCCAGTCAATATGACAGTACACTTCAGCTAATTCATGACGGGCTTTAAGAAGGCATGGGTAATCCTTGATTACATACTGTAAGCTGTCGAGCAGACAATGAGCAGCAATGGTAGCAATAGCTACTTATGTGAGTAAGGCTCTGAAGAACTCTGCTGTCCTCACTTTATGGACATTATTAGTGTGTAAGGTGAACGAAGTAGTAAATCATCAGTGCTGGAATCTTAGGTAATACACTCTTTTATTTTGTTATTAATTGAAAGATCCAAATTAATTATTCTAATATATCTCTTATGCTGTTTGGAAATAAGTATTTTTTATCACCATAGATGCATATGAACAAAACACAGAACAGATTGTATCCTACCCAAGAAAGCTGTTTTCTCTAAACACAAAGCCAGACCTATTGTCCTTGTCATCATTTGTTGTGCTTGGCATGCTTCTTTTACTTAGTGTTTTCCCCCGCTGGTGTTAACAGAGTGCTTCTTTCATTGACAATAATATATTCTCTTGCAGCTTCATCTATTCAGTGCTGGTGATTGTGTCAGCTGCATTATATTTATCTGGCATCGAAGCATACTTGGCTGTCATGGTGTTTGCCCTGGTGCTTGGATGGATGAACACGCTTTATTTTACCAGAGGGCTGAAGCTGACTGGGACATACAGCATCATGATCCAGAAGGTTGGTTTGTGTCTTGTTTCCGACTTTGACTTGGCATTGAAAGTGGAAACGTCTTATCTGAAAGAGGATGTAAATGTAATTCAACATGGTCTATACCCCCACAAGAACATTAAATACCATCATCATTAAATAGGTCCTTGTTACACAACTGTCAGGTGAAAGTAGCCTGTTTTAAAGTGGTAGGACCTAGCTAGATTCAAGTGTATCTCATACCAATTTTTACCATGCAGATTCACATTTATCCAGCGTGGCCTAGTCCATAATGCAGAAAGCCAGTGCCGATCACGCACAGTACGGCATTGTAAAATTAGGTTAGTAGTTGAGGGGTGTGAAACTCAACTCAAGCAGGAACCACAAACCTTGTCAAGGTGAAATCACAAGCAAACCCTAAATTAACCTGTGCTCAGCCCTCTGGTAGCTTGGCACAGATCAGTCTGGCGTAGGGCAGTGTGTAAAGTATTTGTGCCACACTGCAAATAGTGATGAAATGAAAACACTTCACAAAAAGATTCCCACACCAAATTAGAAAAGTAGAGACCATTTTCATAAATGAAACAAGACCAAAATGACAAAAATCCAGTCAACAGATGCAGAGTTATACAATTTTAAATATTTAAGTGAATATAGTGCCAAAAAGCCCAAAGTGCCACTTGCAGCCATCTGGTCCTGCAAGACCGTTAGAAAGTCACAGGTTTAGGCTGACCATGATGGAGCACACCTCAGATACAGGGACCAGGTTATTCCAGCTGAGAAGGTCCCTTCTCAGTCTATTGCAAAGAATCCCGTTTGCGGTGGAGGGGGCCGCAATGAGCAGAGAAGTGTCACGGATGCTTGTCGATGTAGCCCAAACAGCAGTCCAGGCGTTGCTGTAGCCTGAAGATCCTGTTGTTGCTGCGAACAGTCAGGCCAGGACAGCTGTGCGGGTGACAAGATTATGGCGCCAGCAGGCCCATTCACAGTTGTGAAGAGCTCACACACTTCAATTCAGCCTCTCTGAGGTCACTATCAGGGTCCAGAATCTGAGGGGAACCACCTGGGTTCAAGGGTAGGCTCCAGCTGGATCTGGGTGTTGGATTAGGGGGTTGGTAGCCTGTTATGTCCCTGCAGATGCCACACAGATGCTTGATAGAGGCACTAAATTATCTGCATCACTGAGCTTTATTAATTACCCTACACTGCTGACAGACTCGTAAGAAAGAGACTAACGTGCAGTGTTTTGTGTTGGATTCCGCAGCACAGAGGATCTGGAACATACTTCTGCTGTTGGGGGTCAGGGTCCATGTTCTATCACCCCAATCAGGGAAGTCCATCAAGGTATTGATTGACCTTACCTGGCTTTAGTCTGGGTGGGGGGTTGTGGTGGACCTGGCCCTTTTTGCAATGTCATCCCCAAACATTTAGCGTCTTTCCTCCTATTTTTTCTGACCAGTTTTTGTTGGCTTTAGGACTCTGGGCACTTTACCACTGCTAACCAGATTGTATTGGTGATTGGTTTATCCATCATTGGCACATTTGATTTACTAGTAAGTCCATAGCACTGTGGCATTGATTGGCAGTGTCACAGCGCTCTGCCCTAATATCAGTGAAAATAGTGTCCAGAAAAGGCAAGAAATCCAGGGGGACTATTCAGAAAACGTGACTTTGATATGGCCCCTCACAAGCTTAACAGGCACAGGTGCGTTGTGTACCCTCCAAGTGCAGACCCCTGGGGGTTGTGAAGTATATTGTCCTGAGCCTGTTGATATTTTGTTTATGGTGCTGAAGGCAAGACATGGGCATGAAGGACCAATCAAAAGGCAAGAATTTCTATTGTTTCCATTGCAGTGTTACTACCACTTTGCTTTTGATTTGTAACTTTTGCTTCCCCAGACATTGTTTGACATTTCAGAACAAGTATCAATTTTACTTTGTCCTCATATTCACTATGAAAATGTATAAGTCTGGCGAGAAAAAAAGAAGTTCGGTTTTGCTGTACTATTTTATATTATTGATCTTTTCTGTAGTACATTTACACCTGAATGGTTCTTGCCACTTGGCAAGGAACGACCTAATTGGCCAATTGTTTAGTTTTAGTATTGATGTCAACTACAGTGACAGTGTAACAATGATAAAATGCAGCTCTGATTATCCATGTGTGAAACCCTCTTGGATGGTTTACACGCTGTGGAGAATAGATCACTGAGCAACGGTATAATTAACAATCTTAACTACAGAATCCTGTCTGGGGAAATGGGACAACTGTTTCGACAAAATTACAAAACTCTTGAAAAATAAAATGTCTCCTTTGCTTTGCAGATCCTCTTTAAAGACCTCTTCCGCTTCCTGTTGGTCTACCTGCTGTTCATGATTGGATATGCTTCAGGTATGTAGGCAGAGTGCATCATGGGTGGGAACCCCTTCCAAAGGTGGCGAGAACAATTTGAATGCATCAATGATAAAAAATAATGTGGAGGAACTATACACTCTAAGCGCAGGAGAGAGACAGATCCAAAATATCACCTGCATACATTCTTTTTCCCTAACAGGAGGGGAAAGCATGAAGATGCAGAAGCGCTGCTGATTATGTGGAATATTTATTTTCAAATTCATTGCATGGCGATTAATCACTGCAAATTACTAAGTGCACACATTTTAAAATACCCGAATTTAAATTACAAATTGAAACTTCAAATCATCCTAATTTACAGCACGGAATAAATTTGCCTGACTAATGACTATAATGAAAACAGGAGAGACTAGTCAAACTTAATGAGCATGGTTTTATAAAATACAAAACATATGTGGACATCTACAAATAAGGAAACATACTCATATTAGGGGTCATATGAGCTACGTGAATAAATATACTTAGCTGTTATGCACAGAGTTCTCCACAATGAACATGCTTGGTAAAGCACTTTGCAGCATCCTCAGTTGCTTATTTGGGCGTTTGGTTGCAACTAGCATGGCAATAGTAGCACATTCTGGGGGTCATTCCGACCCCGGCGGTCGCCGGCGATGCAGGAGCACCGCCAACAGGCTGGCGGTGCCCCGCAGGGCATTCTGACCGCAGCGCTTTGGCCGCGGTCAGACCAGCTTGCTGCGCCGCCATGGGGGATTCCGACCCCCTCACCGCCATCCTGTTCCTGGCGGCTCCGACCGCCAGGAACAGGATGGCGGTGAGGGGTGTCGTGGGGCCCCTGGGGGCCCCTGCAGTGCCCATGCCAATGGCATGGGCACTGCAGGGGCCCCCGTAAGAGGGGCCCACTTTGTATTTCAGTGTCTGCCTTGCAGACACTGAAATACGCGACGGGTGCCACTGCACCCGTCGCACCTACCCACTCCGCCGGCTCCATTCGGAGCCGGCTTCCTCGTGGGGAGGGGTTTCCCGCTGGGCTGGCGGGCGGCCTTCTGG
This sequence comes from Pleurodeles waltl, assembly GCF_031143425.1. Taxonomy (NCBI): domain Eukaryota; kingdom Metazoa; phylum Chordata; class Amphibia; order Caudata; family Salamandridae; genus Pleurodeles; species Pleurodeles waltl. The sequence goes on from NC_090450.1 coordinate 870,331,213, forward strand.
CAGTCGCCCGCCAGCCCAGCGGGAAAGCCAGAATGGCCTCCGCGGTCTTTCGACCGCGGAGCGGCCATATGGCGGCTCCCTCCAGGCGGGCGGCTCCCGCCGCCTGCGGGGGTCAGAATGACCCCCTCTGTGTCTACATTTTGCCAGTGTTTGGGTATATTTCTGGTACCCACTTGCTGCAGTGGGTCATTTGAACATGACATGTCTGATAACTCCTGAAGGCTGAAGTATTTGTGGAGTACAGTAGGACTCTCGTTTTTCAGCCACACTTAGGTCCCCAAATTGTACTACTGATAGTAAAGGGCAGTGTAATCTCTGCTTCTCTAGATTTAATGGTAAATGCATCTGCTAGCTGTTTCTCTCTCTCTCCGTAGCAGTGCGGCAGCTCTACCTGCAGTTGTTTTCAATAAGAAACATCCACCAATATTATGATATTTCTCCTGGGCCAAAAAACTGGGACACAAGATGTTTTGCAAGGTTGTACCCCTATTGTAGGTTTGTTAGAGACATAGGTGCTCATTCCGAGTCGCCGCTGTAGTGGCGTCCGATCTGCCACATTCCGACTGCGGCCGAAACGCTGCAGTAATACCGCCGATACTGCCACGCCGTAGAAGGCCTCCAGCCTGGCGGTCCCGGCGGTTGTAATCCGCCAGGGCAGCACTGCAAACAGCACTGCCCGTCGGATTAAGAGTTACACTCTGCCAGCCTTTCCATGGCGATTCACACCGCTGTGGAAAAGCTGGCGGAATGGGGGTGCCTGGGACCCTCATGCACAGCCCCATCGTGCATTTCAGTGCCCGAGTTACGGGCAGTGAAATGCACGACGGGTGCCGCTACACCGCCACATTGGTGCCGGCTCGATTCTGAGCCGGCGTCAATGTTAAAGTCCACTTCACCGCAGGGCTGGGAGGCGAAAACACTGTTTCCGCCCACCAGCCCTGCGGTGAAGTCAGAATACGGCACCAGCGGTCAGGTGGCGGGTTGAGTTTGGCGGGCGGCCTCTTCCGCATGCCAAACTCAGAATGAGCACCATAGTCTCTCAAAGATGTTTCTAAATTTAAAGCATGGCAATACCAATATGGATTCTTATACAGTTTATTACTAGAGCTATAGTATGGAGTAATGTGCGCCAACCTAGAGGTATGCTTGGTTGGTTTGGGTTTGTTCCTAAGTAAGCTGTCAGGTGTGTAATTGCAGTTTAGGTTATTTTGTATTTTATCAAGAATAAATTTGTTTTTACAATTATGACCATAATACAGGCCAGTTCAACATTTTTATGACAGTTTGAACACTCTTGATATATTTTGGTGACTCTTCTAGTTTATTTCTCCTTTGTGGCTGCCTTGTGTCTTTTTCTAGCTCAAGCAAATGCGAGACCTATTGCATTGCAAATGCTTTTCGTAATTCCTGCACTGTTGTCTTTTCCTGTATGCCCTCTCTGGCAGGAGGCTTTGTTTAATGTTCTTGCTGCCATTTTATCTATGTATGCCGTTCTCCAGTTGTTAACCTAAATTTCACATGTCTACACAACCTCTACCCTGCCTTAAAATAGTGTTAAACCGTTCTGAACACAGTTATTAGGTACATTTATATAAACCAAATAGGTTCTTTATATTTTTTTTTACATTTTCATGTTGTCAGTGTACCTTCTAAGTGAAGTCGCGTTTGGCAGTGGGGCTTGAACAATTTTTAGAGCGGGGGTGCTGCCATTAATGTTATACCACTGAAGTCATAGGGAGTGTGAAAGATCCAAGCGTCATACAAAAAACAAGTATATAAAATGTCCCACGCCCATTCAGCTGGAGAGTAGCAAGTGTGTGTATATGGGCAGTGGTGGATTTTGGAGCACTGATGAGATAGCACGCTGTCTTTTACAGATATCACATTTTCCTTTGAAACGGGCGCTAAATTTGCATAGACATGCGTTTTTACTGGTAAAAATATATAGTGCAAAAACAAATGTGTTGAAACTGTATTTTTTCGAATACTTAGTTGTGCATCACAAAGTGTTTTGATTTCTTTTCATCTTATTAAAATCTTTGTTTTCATCACACTTTAGAATTACAAAAAAGTGCTTCATTTGTGCTTTCCTAATTGCTGATATAGTTTGAAAAATGTGTATAGTTCATTTCCAGTGTCAGGAAAACAATCGTCACAGCCTTCCCTTTCCTGTATCCCATCAGGATTGTCACCTAGATTACTTTTACAAAATCCTCTTACTTTGCAGTCGGAGAAGTAATAGTACACTTCAGTTCCCAAATAAGCAGCAGTTTGTCAGAAGATATAGCCTGATATTTGACGTTTGTCTTTCAACGTGCAGCAAATGTGACAGGATACACACAAAATTGAAAGTAATCCTTATTGCTCATTTACCTTCTGATCTCCTGCCTGATTATTTCTGAGGATGCTGCAGCACACCGAGTACTCCTACTTGTAGCGTCTATGGCATATTGTGTAACATATGCCAAGGTTAAATAAATGGCCTTCGGTATATCATTCCTGGAGTGTGATGTGTCCTCAGTTTCTTTAGCTCCCCTCGCAGCAAAGCATGTCTCTGAATCAGTTTAGACAACAGCCTACTTTAATATGTGGTGAATATTTATAAACTTGCTCATACAACCCTCCCCTAACGCTTGCTCTCATCCTCCCTGCACAGTGCCAGAACAAGGTCAGAGGGTGGCTATTTTAAAATGTAGGGCAGGAAGGCCAATAATCCACATGCTAGCTATGCCCTCTGTCTAGCCGGTGTAACCACTGGTACACAAGCTGATTGTTTCTGTTGTGGGTGCTATATAAATGATTATCACTGACGGCCCTCGTGGGGCAGCACCGGCAGTACATGCTGCACCATTTCATGGCTGGGCGCAAATCATTGCAGGCACTCTACTTAAATCACACCAACCTGTAGGTCAAGGATGAGCCCAAAAAGAGGAGTAGCAGCACATTGTTTTATTTTTCTCAGTGTCTTTTCAGGTTGCTGCTTGTATTATTCTGGTAAATCATGTTCTTTTAAAGGTCGAGCGCGCAAGTGCTCTAGCCTGCTGTAATCTCTCTGTGCACTTCTAGCCACGCCCATGTCACGCCCATCAGTTTCGTTGGTTTGTGGGCTTGTCTTTTAAAAATCGCTTGATTTTATTTGTGAAAACCATGACTTTTCCGGTGTTTAGCCCTCCTTGAGCACACCAGTAAACTACTGAAAACATACAAGCCTCTGTGGTTATAGCATGGTTTCTGGACTACTTTTTCGTTTTAGTTCCTGTGCAGCGCGATCTCGCTGGACAGTAATCGAGCATTTTGCATGAAATCAACACTGTTGCGTGGATAATTGCACTTTTGGCAAAATTAGCTAAAATTCCAAAATTAGCGAAAATCATATACAAGACAGTGCCATTTGTCAACTTTATTTTAAAAATTTACAAATTCTAGTCTAGTCCATTAAAAAAAAATCGTGTTTTACACATATACCAAGCTTCAAAACCTAGCATAGGTAGAATATGAACAGCAGGAGCAGAATCTTGTATAATACAAATAATAAGGGACCAGTAACTGTAGGAATAAGAACATCACATGATTCACTCACATACAGGGCATGTACATCAGAGGTAGCTAACACTCTAAGGAGGGAAAGAAAAGACTTAAAGGATTGTTGTACGCTGTCTGTAAACCAGCACAGGGAGTAGAACATTCCTGAAATAACTAACCAAAGCTCTTTTAGAATGACCACACATAATGCACTTACATAGGAGAAGAACCATTGCATACCTAGTGTGCAATGATTGAACACTGGGTTTCACATAGAGAACTGAGAAGTATCCAGGAGCAGTGTTGTTCATTGGTTGTGCAGTCACCTAGATAGGGATTCCCTAGTTGGGTGAGGTTATGTCACCATTTATGTTTGTTAAACTGCCAGACCTCTATTACAGTTGTGTGTGGGTGAGCTACAAATATATTTTGCTGTTGTCTCCCTTCCACAAGATTAAAAATAGGAGGGTCATGCACCAAACTAGGCGTTTCTTTTGGCATGTTTCGGCACTCAAAATATGGTTAGGCATCTTCTTCATGAATATAGTCTCAGTATTTTACTTCAAATATTATGAAACAATCTCTGGATCATAGGGCATGTTATGCAAGTGCAATAAGGACATAGTTTACTTTTTCATAAAGTTGGACAGCAGGTGTGGAAACACTCCTTCATAGAACAGATACACATTGGGCAGAAAGAGTATAATCGTCCCTTCATCTGAGGACAGATAAAGCTACAGCAGCAGCAATGCAAGCTTTTCCCATCACAGTACATATACAAAAAAGCAACAGTAGTGCAAGCTTAGCTCCCCCACACAAGTACAGCATGGCAGTAGCAAAGCAAACTTCCCTATCTGAAAGAAAGCAGCAAATGTACACGTCCATTCCCTGCAGAACGGTTTCATGAGGTCAGAATAATATAAACTTTCATTGCTTACAGAACATGCACGGGTAAATCAGGAGTGACATGTAGGCTGCAGAAAGATCTTCCGGAGTGCTTAGCTTACTGAGAACAAATAGATGGATGAGTGAGTGCATATGCAAGTTATGACACCATTCTCACTTAATTGATATTCCACGTCTGCATCCTGATGGTCATGTTAAATATTCCTCATCAGTATTCTGATGGCCTTGCTGCTGTCACTCATAGACCTGCTGTTTGTGTTAATTCTTTGGTTTAACACATATTGAGACATATAATTACCTAATACCCCATCATTATTTAGAGCATCCCAGCCACATTCTAAGTAACCGTGTTCTGGACAGGCACCCAGGTGTCAGCCAAGATTTTGAATGCGCATGAGGCTCTGTGCAATCCCAGCCTCGGTGCTGCGCCTGTTCAAAATGTTGAAGGCCACCAGTGATTATCATGCTTAAGTTATTAGAGAAGCGTGCTGTGTGCTTCTGATAGCTAATCTGTTCAGCTTGGTGTTACTGCTACTTACATATCCCATAAATGGCAAGATGGAGCAGTGAGATAAATGCTTCCAAATGAATGGCGGTAATATAAAGAATACAAATGAAGGTAAGGCGGACTCAGCCTTTTATCTTTCGTATGTCGGTGCCCATTAAATGGGGCAGTGTTAAAATTTGCTACTAACATTACCCAGAAAGGACACAAGTGCAGTAGGATATGTTACATAATGACACATTATTATTAGTGTGACCTCGTCGTGCCCTCTATCTTTGTGCTTGGTGCATGGTCGTGATAAATGGTGTTACAAGCGGCAGCTTACACATTTAATTCTACATGGATATATCGACCCAGTAATGCCTCTCCACCGGCGTTCCTGCCCGGGCCTCCACCACGCAGAGATGTGATCTTTTCTTGAAACTCCTTGCATCAGCCAAGGGAATCAATACCAAATCTGCGCAGAGCTTCAGGGTAAAAAACATCAAAGAAAATAATCTATGCAGTCTGGGCGGGTGAACTGGCGCTGTGAATACACACATACCAACAACTCCACCAGCTGTTCCCTGCCAGGAACGTTCTCCACAGCACTAAATCTTATTTGTAATGTTTCTGTTAAGGAATGGAGTGCCATGACACTGCCGCAGTAATTCAGTACTTTGGGTATTTTTTTAAATTTGTTTTATTTTATTTTTGCAGTTTTATGCAGAGCAAGCTTGACCGAGGACATTAGAGTGCTTCACATGAGTTCAAAAATTACGTTGCACAAGCTCAGATTCATTTTTATAGGTTTTGCCTGGACTCCACATGCATTGTCTCCTCGAGACGGATTATTTTCTAACAGTGGCTTGGAGGCTGCCCATTATGTAGCTTTGGTTGACTTCTTTGTCACACTCATTTCCTTGTTTCTTAATTGGTTCTTATTGGCCAGCTGTTGTAGGCTTCCTTCCTGTTTGTTCCTTCCCTAGAGCATGGACGCATTACTTGTCCTTCCACTGCTCATATTTTTAGGCACTACTTTATTTGTGTTTAAGTTCGCAACCAGGGTGCATCTTTTTATGGCATGTCCCTTATGTGCTTGTCCACCCTCTGGGTTCCTCCAGCCTGTTGATCCTACACGTTCTGCCTGTCTCCCTGCCCCCGGTGCCTCTCTCCCATCCTTTGTCAGCTTAGCCCAGCCCATCCCTCCCGCCCTCTGTTATCACTCACATGCCCTAGCCCTCCTCCCTCTCGCCTCCTGTTGTGGCCTGCTTGCCCCAGCCCCTCCGTCTTACTCTCTGTTTTTGTCAGCTTCCTCCAGCCACTCCCTCTCACCCTCTGTTGTCTTTAGCCTGCCCCCAACCCCACCTTCGCACTCTCTATTGTCATTTGATTGCCTTCAGCACCTCTCTCCCACCCTCAATTATTGTCAGCTTGCCTCCAGCCCCTTCCTCCCACCATCTCTTATCGTCTGCTTGCCCACGACCCCTCCCACCCTCTGTTATCATCAGCTTGCCCATAGCCCTCTTGTCCCACCCTCTTTTGTTATCAGTTTGCCCTCAAGACCTCCGCCTGTTGTCTCTGTTCCAACACCCTCAGCTTACCACCACCCCTACACACACACAATGCCTCCCCTCCCACAATAAACAAAAAAAAACTATGACTCAGCCTGCGACGTCCCAGTCACAGTCTTTTTATCCACATCCCTCTGTGTTAGCCCTCCCACACACCCTCCCTCTGTGTTGCTTCCTGCCCCCCAATTTCCATTCCACCCACGGCCAGAAAATGAAAACGACTATAATGCGTCCAGAGCTGGTCACATCATAGCACTTTTATTTTAATGTCAGTCATGCAGCTTAACAGTCGCACTTCTGTACAACATCGCTAAAAACATTGTCAAAACCAATAGTTCTCTGGCAGGCGAGAACTGTTTGCTTTGACATTGCTTGTTTTGTAAGCACAAGCAGATTAAAGGATTTTCCAAAAATCACAGAAAGTTGAGTGGATGCCAGAACTTGAACCTAGTTCGACAGTTTCAAAGCCATCAGCTCTGGCCATAATTAATTCTGGCTGTCCTTATTCGGGGCTACCTAATGGCAGCACTAGTTAACCCAGTGCCTCTGCTTACAATGCCTGTGGACTACTTTGCAGCTCCCTTGATGTAGCCAACCTGACCAATTATTAGGGTCGAGTGAGCAAGCGCTCCGGCCCCTGTTGTAATCTCTCTGTGGGCTTTTAACCACGCCCAGGTCATGCCCAACAGTTTTGTTGGTTCGTGGGCTTTCCTTTTAAAGTTTGCTTGATTTCATTTGTGAAAGGAATGGATACGTCACGCCTTTTCCGGTGTTTAGCCCTCCTCAACAGCACCGGTAAACTACTGAAAACATGCAAAGCTCCATATTTTCTGCATGGCTTCTGGATTACTTTTTCTTTTTATTGCCTACGCAGCGCAATCTCGCTGGGCAGTAGTCAAGCACCTTTCATGACATTGCCCCTGTTACATGGTTAATTGCATAACTGCTGATATGTTTGACTGCGAGCGAACTTCTGTTTATGCTCGTGGCGTGGCACGTTAAATCGACTCGCTTGTGTAAAACTGTATTACTTTTCATTTTCAATTTATGTGGCAAGAAAAGTTTTGGTAGGACTTTACAACGCTAATAGCTCTAAGATGAACAAATGTGTGACCCATTGCATTGCAAATGCTTGTTTTTTAATTGCTTTGGGTTTCATTGTGCTACTTTCAATAACTGGCTGTTGTGATTGTTATCCATGATGGTTTTATTAAGTCACTTTTATTAAGTCACTGCAGCGTCAGGTTTTAAATAACGCTCATACTGCCAGTCATAGGGCATGGGAAGTTAGTTGCTGTGCAGTGACAGAGCGCCAGTGGGCCTAGCCTCTCACTCTGCAACTCCAAGTGATTGTGGGGAGAAGAAGTCACTAAATTCTACATTGTGATTAGCAACCTATTGCATACCATCCAACTTGCATGGTGTCGCCATGTGTCACTTTTTGGCCTACGCGTATTTTACGCTTTTTCTTTGTATACTTTTTGTTTTGCTTATGCTTTTCTCATACGTTTTTCTCGTGGGAGTCTGTTTTGAGTTGCACATTTGTGCATGACGTGTGAAACTGGATGTGTGCTGTGGCTGCATGAGCTTCTCAAACGTTCACCGCGTGAAAACAGAAACTGTACGGTAAATACATTAAGCATGTCTCTTGTGTGACTGTTGTTTGCTGAGGCATACCTCACGTACAAATTGGACACAAGGCATAACTTTTAGGGCCGCATCACGGTGGGCTTTGCTGGCTCAGACCCTCGTGAGTGCCTGCTTTATGCGCCTGCAGGGCATAAAGTGAATTAATTTAACTTGACATTTCTTTTGAATTATTGCTTTTTTTATATAGTACAGCTCCGAAACAGTGAGCAAAGTTTGTCTCTTTCTGAGCAGGTCTGTCTGAAAATAGAGAACTAGCTCTGAGAAAAATTGGGTCAAATTAATTTAGTTATGCAGCCACAGATGGACAGCGAACGTCTGTGTACGTGAAGGGGCGTGCAGACATGGGGAAGGGAGGGGCACAATGCCTCTGGCCGTTCTGAGGACTGTTGCAGAAACGACAGCGGCACTGGGCGGGGTTCTGTTTGCCTGAATACATTGCCTGCATAAAGTAAAATGTATTTTACCCCTTGACATAATTTGCATTGGTGATCAGTGGTTTTGAGTCAACAGTCATTACAGGCATGTTTGCGGTGACTGAAAAGTGCATTTGTTCGGGAAACCTTATTTTAAGTTTTGAGACTAGATAGTTCAGCCATGCCAAATACCACACATCAGGGGTTAGACTAAGGCATTTTAGTGCATGCGTCTGCATCACTGCATTAAAATGCATTGTCATGTATTCTAGTGTCCCACGAGGCACACTGATGGAGAAGCTCCATTTAAATGCCCATTGCGCTGGAAAGGAGTGCACTGTGTAGAGAGCAACGTTGTCCCTCTTGGGGGGGAGGGTGTGCAGTACTGACCACTGACACCAGGTTTGTGTGACAAAAAGGCCACTTTATTGAAACAGGTGCACATCACATAAAACAATCCTGGGCCTTTCCCTTTACAATACTGTCAACCTCACTCTACAGAGAGTTCACCTATAGTACCCGCACCCCTGAAATTCCCCTCCCGCTGCAACACTTAAATAATGCAATACTGTATTTACTCCAGTGCTTATTTCTGTCCCTGCTAACTTTAAACTCCTTTTCAGTTTAGTGTAACTATTAACCTCTAACCTAACTTCCTGATGGATCTTTAAAGTCCTGGCTTGTGGCTTGTTGGCTTGTGGCTTGTTGAGGGGTGATCTTGTCTACCTGTTCCCTTCCCGCCTGGACTGCTGCTGTCAACAAACATAAACTTCTGCAAACCACGCTAACTTCATGGCCACCCACTTGTGCACCCGCCTCACAGCGACAACCACACATGCATAACCATCCCCTGCAAACTGTTCCATACAAAGCAAGACCAGCTGTTCAAACAGAGCTGAAACATTAACCCCAAACAAGCTGCTATCTTAAGGAGTGTGCAAAAAATCTACTCCGCCTAATACCAGCCACCGTGTCACCCAGACAAAATGGTGGGTGGACCTGAAAAAATGCCCAGTTATATGCCTGTGGGCTATCAAAATAGCCCAACACAGCCAAAATCCCTGAGCAGTTGTCGAACTGCTCCACTCCTCCAATCATCCCAGGGGGAGACCTATTGCTGGTCGGCTGCTCTCCCAAAACCCCATTGTTTACTAGACAGTGTCACTGTACATAAAATGATGTAAGTAAACTGTGTTGCTGCGTGGGCAAATTTGATTCACTAGAAGCAGAGCCTGAGCGCCTACCATGTGTCTCTGTCAAGATAAAAATGCTGGACCCATGAGAGTACCCCATGTGGATCTGTGGTGTGAAGCCTTGCCTGTTGTGACGACACAGGGTCTGATTGGCCAGAGGCAGACACTCAGAACTGAAGCTTTGAGTGGCAGTGAGGATGTGAGACGCATTCAATGTGGCACATTGTCTGCAGGCAGCCCTGCATCCCCCGCCCACCTCAGTAACCCACAGCGCTGGCAGACAATCACTGCCCCCGCCCCACTAGCACTCCACGTGCATTGTGAATTGGAGCAGCAGAGGAGGCACACATAGCGCTGCTACCCCCAGCCCTTTGGGTTGAGTACCCCTGGCGTTTTATCACATTCGCATGCATGCAACATAATAAATGCCAGGACAATGTTTTTTGTGGGTATAATATGTCGCAAGTTTATTGATTACACAGGTAGGGTTAGCTTACGGGCGATCCCGGTGTCGGAGATGAGTTTAGGAATAAGGCCGACACCCATCCTGAGAAAGCTAGAGCTGTTCCGTGTGGTGCTCTCTGCACCTGCGTACTTCGCATCTTACAGCTCGTTCCTTTATCGTGGTTTACCACTTTGTTATTTTAGTCATGCTCCTGACAAGTCAGAGCGAGACCCCGGTCAGTCTCCACAGTTGCTCAGGATTCCAACTGCCCCCTTTGCGGGGGTTAAGGAGCGCCGTCACATCATCCCGGGCCCCGCCGTAAAGGCTCCCAGTGGCCCGAGGAATAGCTTTGGCTCCAGGAATCACCATCTGGAGGCCTTTTAGTCAACCTTAAAGCTTTAGGATCGCCCTGTAACTCCGCTTTGCGGCGATTCTTACGTTTCCTGTAAAGAAAGTCATGTTATGCCTATGCTCCCTCTCTGCCCTTCAATCCTTCTATTTCCTTTTGTTGTTTGGGTGGGTGGGTGGGAGGTTTGAGCGCAGTTCACCTAAAGAGGCCCAGCCCTGTCCAGTCGCCCCTTAAGAGGCCTTATGGCCTCACTCCTCCTTCCTCACACCTTGGGGGGGCCATAAACGCGAGGTGGCCCACCCTCCCAGTACGGAGGCCCCTCAAGCTCATTTCTACCCGGCGGGGGAGCGACGCTAGGATGCTGTCCACCTTAAAGACGCCCTACGTGCGTCGTGGCCATCCACATTCTGACTTCAATGGCAGGATGTTTTCAAGGCCGTGCAACCTGCATCAGCAGCCCACGCTGGATCAGGGAGCCAATTAGGCCCCTCACCCACCAGTGAATCCTCACTAGCAGCAGGTCTGTTCCTCATCAGAGCTATAATTAACCTTCAGCAGTGACATGGCCTGCTGCAGCCTGGTTCCCCACCACCTCTGGCCAGTCCTGGCCGAAGAAGATGCTCTCTAGCTCCTCAGCGGCCTCACTCAACCTTTGGCAGAATTATCCTGTCAGGAGGCATTTTTAGGCACACAATCAAGTGAGTGAAACCAGCACAAACCCTGATAATTATAAAAATATAATCTGCTTTTTATCTCTTCATTAACACCTGGCAAAGGGTTGTTTGGTCTCTAAAACACACTGCAGCTGTTGCTTAGTATGGCTTCATGATCTTGTCAAGTCAACGCGTCTCCACAGGCCACCTTCTTAGGGAGTAGGTATGTATTACCTGAACACAGCCACTATGAAACAGCAGTCCATTTTTGTTTTGAAATAGAAAGATTCTGTTTTCATAAATGCCAAAAATAAAACGTTTTTAGAACAACAGTATGAAAGCAGAAAAGGGACCACTTCTCCCTTGAAAACATCTGTCTTGGACCTTACAATTCACATTTAATAATGATAAATTGTATGTCCTAATTTTGATGAAAGGTCACCTGTGTGACAACTTCCAGCTTCATGCAGACCTAAAAGCCAAGTCTTATGCCATCATGAAGTAGGATATGGTGCTGCTTGAATGCCCTTCCTGTAATGATCATCTCAGAAAAGGGCATACGTTTAGTGACCTTTCAATTCAGGATTTTTTGCAGCAGCTTCAAAATATTTTTTGAGCTTTTTATTGCTTAAAAGTATAATGTTGGCTATTAATCTGTTTCCGTGGACTGAGTTTCTTCGATTTTTTTAGTGAGAAAGTGTCACTCTTAAGTGTCACATGTTTGGCAGTTGAATGTCACTCTTAGTGCACTGAAACTATGGAAATGTCACATAACCAATCTGAAAACTTGGCAGCTATGGTAATTGTAGCATTATGGCAGCTGATAATGGCACCCACTATTGTTGCAATTGTACTACTTACAAAAATATATTGACTTTTTACATTTATAATCCTCAGTAATAGAATGGACATACATTTTCACTTTGCTTACTCATCTTGCAAGGACAAAAAATGTTCCTTACTGCTCCAGACGTAGATGTTGTGATATATTGGATTACCGGCCACTAACTCCAATTACGATAGTAAGATTTTAAAAGTGTGCTGATGTACTTATGGAATCACAAGCACAAAAATATTGAGTGTAATTACCCCTTTATGTTAAAGACATTATGAATACTGTCAGCTGTGATATACCACGGAATATAAAATGGGAAAATATCAGCTCATGCTAATCTCTCCAGAGGGTTACTGGTGGTGATGAAGCAAATTTGTGATTTGTTTTCACTGCCACCAGCAGGTCTTGCATTACCGCATGGGTTATATTCGGGGCCACTTAGAATTATGCGATTGTGTTGCTGCGGTGATTTTCGAATTATTATAGATTTGCCACATAATCCATCATTGCTGCATAAACTGCAGATTTAAACAAAACAAATTTGTTTCAAGCTCAAACGGTTCAAAAGTTAGTAAAAATGCAGCAACGTGTTGCCGTGCAGTGGAAGGCCATTTACAGAGTTTGACTGGCCACCTTTCTGTAGCTCAAACAGTGTTAATAAGTTTAACAAACATTCACAATGCAATGGGTCTCACATTTTCTTGAGTTAGAGTTATTGATGTTGTAAATTAATTATTGGACTTTTCTTGCCTCATAAATTGGTCATGCCTGCCTCCTAATTTGGCCTTTTTCTGTCACATAATTCCAGTGGCCCTACATGTAACTAAAACACTTCCATTTACCTTCTCCCTCTATCTGCAGCCAAAAATAAAAATGTTGCCATTTAGCACCCTAATTTAAATCTGCCAGGCTAATTCCAATAGAATACTTCTTTCACCCCCGCCATTAGAGTAGCTGGCTGGCTAACACAATGGTCTCAAAAAAAGACACAAGACAGCCACAGAGGAGTAACAAAAGAAATAAACTAGAAGGGTCACCCAAATATATCAAGAGTGATCATAAAAACCCAATAAAAACTTTTATCACAAATACAATTTTGGCATTAGACTGTAATGCTCAGAACAGCCCCTAGAGGACACCACAATGAAAACAGCATTTGTAAGAAACACGGTCATGTAACCATATAGTTAGCCCCTAGAGGACATAACCACATGTAAAGCAAATAACCAGGAGTACTGCAGTATAACCATATATTTAGCCCCTAGAGGGCATAATACATTACACATTTTCAGGGCTAGCGGGCCTGCTACAATGATATCACAAACGAGGCCCTTAAAACACAAATTACTCTCCACTGTAAAACAAAAGTTCCAGCCAAGAGAGAGGTTGAAAAGACAATGAATGGTAGGCTATGCCATTATTTTAGGATTCCTACTAATGTAGTGTGAGGACCCCGCGAAGATCTAGACAGAAGGAGCATGTTGTGATGAACGTTTTAAAGGTGGTCCCATTGTCCTAGGACCACCACAGGCTGAGTTATGAGCAAAAATGTTTTGTAAAAGAATGCCCTTCAAAGCATTATGGGACAACCGAGTGCAGCAAATATTGTAATAAGTTGACTGTAATGCTCAGAACAGCCCCTAAAGGACACCATGGTCACATAACCATATAGTCAATCCCTAGAGAACATAGCCACATGAAAACAAAGTGGAAGAAAGTAATGCAGTGTGGCCATATCCCCCAGAGGGTGTAGTGTCATACACATTTTCAGGTGTAGCATGCCTACTGCAGTACTAAGACCCTTCTAACACAAACTACTCACAGCTGTAACACAAAGGTTTCAACCATGATAGAGATTAAAAAGACACTGAATGGTGGGAGTGGTTATTATTTTGTAGTCCTAAATAACATAGTTTGGGAACCCAGAGATGATATAGACAGAAGGAGCAGTTTGTGGCAAATGTTTTGAAGGTAGTCCCGTTGTCCTAGGACCACCACAGGCTGAGTTATGAGCCAATATGTTTTGTAAAAGAAAGGCCTGCATAACATTATTGGACGACTGAGTGCAGTGAATATTGTAGCATGTTGACTGTAATGCTCAGAATAGCCCCTAGTGGACACCACAATAAAAATATCATTTGTATGAAACATGGTCATGTAACCAGATAGTTAGCTCCTAGAGGACATAACCACATGGAAGCAAAATGGCAAAAAGTAATGCAGTGCAATCATATATTTAGCCCGTAGAGAATGTACTCCATTACATATTTGCATGGATAACTGGCCTACTGCAATACTAAGTCCCTATGAACACAAACTACTCCCAGCTGTAAAACAAAAGTTCAATCCATAGGAGAGCTCAAAAAGGGACTGAATGGTGGGAAGGGTTATTTTGGGGTTCCCACTGACCTAGTGTGGGAACCCAGAAATGACCTAAACAGAGTGTTGTGCTGAACGTTTTGGTGGTGGTCCTGTTGTCCTAGGCTGAGTATTATGGGTCGAGTTTTCCCGGGTGCAGTGAATATTGTAGTATCAGCTCTCCCGCTGTGCCGGGAGAGCTGTGTTGTGGATTTCTATGTTTTTTAGTAAAGCACCTATCAGTTATAAGTGTTTTGGGGAAAGCTAGGCAGCGCGAAGAGGAGAGCCAAAAGAAATGACTGATTATGTATCAGTGTGAACAATGTGACCAGCATTTCAATACTGCAGATGGAGTTTGCGCTGTTGGCACTGTGAACGCTGTGAGGGCCATGGCTGCCATAGGGTACGAAGGGGAGAGACAAAAGTAAATAAGCATTTGCAATGCAATGGGTCTCGTATTTGCTCGAGTTAGAGCTATTAGCGTTGTAAACTCCTCACCAGACTTTTCTTGCCACATAAGTTGAAAATTAAAAGTGAAACAGTTGACATAAGTGAGTGATTGAAAGCCCTATGGCCGCCAGGAGCGCGAAGAAGACACAAAAGGAAAAATAACTTTGCTCGCAGTCAAACGTGTCAGCAATCGTGTAATTATCCATGTAACAGGGGCAGTCGGCAAGGCGCTAACAAAAACCTCCCCAAGGAGGGACAAACATAAAGCATTTACCAAGGATAACAAATGAGTTTTGAAGGGCAAGCCCACGAACGAGTGAAAGTGATGCAAGTAAGGTGGGCATGGTTAATAGTCCAACTAGATGACTACAAGTCGGAAAAAGCAGCATTTGACCTAAAAAAGAAGTAACTAAACATTTCCTTCTAAAGAGCTTTTTTCACGAGTAGGGACTTTCCAGGAAAACATTAGTCGCAATGGCCCGTTCACAGCAATGAAGACATCTCACCTGACATGATGGGAGGCCTCCAGCCCATGGCACAGAATTAAACACTGCTGCCATGGGCAGTATGCTCACTGTTAACAGCCAATAGCGCTAGGCGAGGGACTATAACTCTACTGAAATGAGCCGAGCTAAGACATGAATGACATTTCAAGCCAATGGCGGCAAGAAGCTGGTCAAAGAAAGATACAGCTTGAAGGGGTCAGATCCAAGCTCATTCCATGTATATTTGTACCAATATGTATATTTCACAATTGCTCTGTCAAGACCCAGACCTAAAGTAGAACTTTGTGTGGAAGTTATTCAATTTGCCCCCAAGTAGTTAGACTGAATTTTCAAAGTTTAACCTACAGAGTTTTATAAATGGATCACACGAGGCTGCTTTGCTGCACCCATCTCCGCAGTTAGGTGTGCCCACCAGTAAGGCCAGGGCTGGAGAGTGCAGGGCTTTTCTTCAAAGAGTCCTTGCCTACACAGCTCAAATGATGATATGGTTTGTGTCCCGCTAACATGCTTAATGTAAAACACTGATGAGAAAATACTTAAAGTGAGCATCTGGGGATGGGAGTGTGCCAGAAGAATGAAACTACCTTCAAGTAGATACAATACACCTACATTTTATGAGGGAGTAAGGCACTCACTACAAATTTGGAAAAAAAGGTTTGGAACCATCAAAGGTTACAAAAATTGTCAGCACATTCTTGGGAAAATTTTATTAATATGCCTAACCCACCAATCAGTGCTAGGACCCCTAATAACAACCTGACATGTGAAAACATATTCCTGTTTGAAAATAAAATTAGGTGTCAAAGGGAATATCCCGCAACCCTCAAGAGTTCATAAAACGTCCTGGAGTTTTTTGGCGGCATTGAACTACACTGGAAGTCTTACCAGCAACCAATGAAAATAAGCATTTTGTGGTACTTCACCTTGGAAAGTGTTGCTGTTCAGCAGGCGAGGTGTCTGAATCTGTGCCGTACAGCAGTTCACAAGCCGAGGGGCTCACAATGATGAGGTATGAAGTTCTTTATAAGGCACCAGCTAGGCAAACTTTGTGCCCCTCTAATATCAAAGAGTAGCCCCATAAAGAACAATCACAATTCTTCATTTTATTGGACAACTCAACGTACAGCCACAAGCCGGAGTGCCTCAGTCAGGCTCGCCATATGCATCCCATGCACATTTCACTGGAGGAATGAGCTGTGCAGTTTAATAGTCCGGGGTTTATTGTGTGTAATTAAACCTTCACAGTACCAAAGCCAGATAACTCCATTACCCTAATACAGATCAGCACTCGGGTCAGGAAATGTTCCAGTCCTAGCACAGACAAGGAAAGTCATGTAACTCAAATTACAGGAAAGCCAAAAGCTACCATTAGAAGAGCCACCAACTACAACGACAAAAGAATAGAGAAAGTAACGCATAACTAGTATTCGTGTAAAAAAATAAAAATATATGTAAACACAAGCCATCTTCAAACTGCCTACACGTCTTCAACTGACGAGGCGAGTGGCAGTGCTTATCATCAGATGTGTGATACTCTTAAGGGGTGTGCACTGGCACTCCTCTGGGACTGCACTTCTCCATTTCAATTCTTGAGAAACGGAGGCGATTGCGTGTGTGCTCTTTGTCCATTGTGTAAGTGGTGCCAGTGCACTGCTGGTTCGGGTTAAGAGCACTTTTCATCAAGGGTACAGCACCGGACACAGGCTCTGGGGTTGTGCTGTAAGACTAGCGTGCAGTGTGGTGCCACGGCCACCCCAAGGTTACAGGTAGAATCCGGACACAGGATCCTGTCTGAACACTCAAGGACACGCAAGCATGCCCCAGGCCTCATATTACATGTACCAGCAGTAACTGCAGTTGCTCCTACAATAAGGGGGAGAGGGGTTGGGGTTAAGGACAGCGCCCCCCCGCAGGCAGCAGCCTGGCGAGCATACAAGAGCTGCCTTTAGGGCCAGAGATGCAGCCCAGCCCTGTACACGGCCGGGCCCGAGACTTAACCAGTACCGCGGAAAGGCTTTTTTTGCCATAGTTCAGTGCATCTCCAAAATGCTAAAACAACATTACCTGCCCATTGTAGTTAATGGAATCAACATCCTCCCAACCACACACCCTACGTGGTATAGCATGCCACCGATGTACTCAAGTAACTGATGTACAAATACAAAGTATAAGAGCTTCTGCATACCCACTTTTTTGCCACGTAAATTGAAAATGAAAAGTGAAACAGTTTCACATAAGCGAGCAGATGGCCAGCATGAGCATAAAGGAGTTACACAAAAGGAAAAAGAAGTTTGCTCGCAGCCAAACGTATCAACAAAAGTGCAATTAACCATGTAACCAAACCGCCCTAAGCAGGGACAAACGTAAAGCATTTGCCAGCGATGACAAAGGATTTTTAAAGGGCAAGCCAACGAACAAGTGAATATGATGGGCGTGAGGTGGGCGTGGTTAAAAGCCCAAATAGATAACTACACGTCTGGAAAAGCAGCACCTGCACGCTGCTATGCTCGACCTAAAAGTAGTTTGCCCATGCTGAAGTATATTGGCAATCGTGCAATTATCCATGTAAGAGGGTCAGTTTGCGAGACAATAAGAAAACCACCCCAAGACGTGACAAACTTAAAGCATTTACCAATGACATCACAGGATTTTGGAAAGGCAAGCCCACGAACGAGTGAAAGGGATGGGCATGAGATGGGTGTGGTTTAAAGCCCACAGATAGATAACCACAGGCCAGAAAGCGCGTGTGTGCTCAACCTAAAAATGACTAAATAATAAACTATTACTGTCACAAAAAGTGCTGTGCAATGCTGCATAATTTGCCTTTTCTTGATTCAAAATTCTCTCAACCCTGCTGCATAATTTTACCCTCCCATGCCACATCCCTGACTATAGTGGGCTTGCAGCCTGTCCATTGCTTACCATTGGTTGGCTTTATTGTCACACTCTTGATTCCTATTTCATGCCTTTCCTTCCTGTTCCTGTGTTTATTCCTCCCTTGGAGCACAACCTCTTTACCTCTTGCTCCATTGAGCCTTCCCATCATGTTCTTTATTTAAAACTGATTTTTGTTTTCTTTTTTTGGTGGGCTCAGAAGCTGGAATTTGTTACAGGGTTGCTTCTTTCACTTCGGTGCACTTTTGTACATATTATTTTATTTCCTGCTGCTAGATGTATTTGTTTATTCTGCTCCTAAATCGCCAATCCCTCTTTGGAATGGTGCATGAAATGCAATTTTTAAAAATTGCCGCCTCATCATGATGCTTGTGTGGGCCCATGGGTGGTGAAGCATAAGTGCTTGTACGTCATTAAGATGCTTTTTATTTTGTTTTTTACCATAATCCTGTTCAACAGGGTGCAAACAGGCACCTTTTTGTCAGTAGGGAACAGCATCAGCAAAAAAAACACTGGCCAGCAGTGGCCAGGCCAAAAGGTCGGGTAACTGCAGTGAAAGGCAAGACCTACTGGCTTTTCTCGATGCTTGTGTTATTTATTTACCCCAACCTACTCCCTCTTGCTTTCTCCACTCGTCCCTCATCCCCTGCTCCCCAACTCCTTGCATTTCATAGAAGTAAACTATTTTATCATATTACATTTTTGAAGGAGCCAGTAGTTGCCATTTGCACACAGCTTTCAAAAGAAGTGATTGTGCCATCTTGGATCAATAAATAAAATAAGTACAATGGTACCTGTGATGCATTCTTGTAGCTCCTCTCGCTATGGAGTCTTTTGTACCAGGAGAGCCAAAATAAAGAATGCAGTGAAAAAAATACATAGGAATGGCTTTTCTGTCTCACGCTTCGATGGCCTCTGGACAATTCACAATACTGAAAAACAGAAAAGGCTACAACAACGTCACATCACAGTTTCAGCCTAGTCTTCGCAGTCCCACTAAAGTGGAATAGCTTTTTCTGAAACACATCGTGGTCTTTTTGTTGAAATAACATGTTTCTTTCCGTGTAAAAGCTCTCCTTTGTCTCCTTCCTCCTTTGCTCTCTTGTACAGTGCATTTTGACAAGGTGATCTCTTCTTATTCAAATCACATATCTATTTATTTTATTGGTAGCAGTCTTACTGTCATGTCCAGGGATTGTTGCAGGGTGCCACTTCCACAGATCTAGTTTTTAATATCCATGGCTAAAATATGTTGTTGTTTTATATAGTACTGTCAGATCACTTGGCCGCCATTTAATTATTTGAGGAATTTCGGAGTTAGCTCCAAGAGCATTGGGCTCAGTAAACAGAACAATTCATACTTCATTGCAGAAAGTGATAGAGACTCCGAGAGAGTACGTCCAGTCCTCAATGTGTAAATTATAGGGAAAAAACATGGATATGTGCTCAAATGCTTTTTAGGTCTAGCGTGCAAGCACTTTGACCTGTTGTAAGTCTTGTGGGCTTTTAACCAGGCCCACTGTTGGCCCATCATTTTCACTCGTTCATGGGCTTGCCTTTCAAAAATCCTTTATTATCATTGGTAAATGGTTAGCGTTTGTCCATCCTTGGGGCAGTTTTGTTACCGCCTTGCAGACTGCCCCTCTTACATGGATAATTGCACGATTGTCAATACGTTTGACTGCTTTTTTTTTTGTCTCTCCTTCGCGATCAGGCTCATGGCGGCCATGGCTCTTTGAATCATCTCATTTATGTCAACTGTTTTACTTTTCATTTTCAGTTTAAGTGGCAAGAAAAGTCCATTTAGGAATTTACAACACTAATAGCTCTAACTTGAGCAAGCACGAGACCCATTGCATTGAAATGCTTTTTTTAGGTTACCACTGATGACACCCACTGGTAGCTCAGCCCAAAGCCATATATTTTCAATGTTAAATCTGAAAACCCACTGCAGATTCATATTAATAATAAATATAATTTAGTTCTTCATTTCCTGTCTCTTGCCAGGCACAATTTTACCTTAATGTCTGGGTCAGAAAAGTAGTGGGATAGGAGAAGGATGATGGCTTATGGCACAGTGCCGTAATCAAGGTCTATAAGTGGCATTCTTCCAGTTAGAGCAGTTCTGCATCCAAGAACCTCAGGGCCTTCAAAGAGTGTGTAGGTTTATTTCTCCGGATTATGCTTTAGCTCTGGAGAATATTACTTAACAAAACACTTCTGCTAATGTGCAGCTATAAACACCTACCAAACACAACAGCAAGCTTACATCAGGCTGTTTGCAGTGTATATGGGTTTGCACAAGTACCATAACGTGGAGGGTAAGAATTGCTGCCAATGGAGGTGTCAGCTTCACATGTTAGTTTCCTGCCAAATTAGTGACGTGCAGCTGCTCATCTGGGAAAAACAGCACAAGGGACACTCTTGAGCTTGTATTCGCTACATGACCTAATGCCTCAATCCTGAATATATAGGCGTGGTCTCTGTCACTTTTCGTAAATAGAAGCAAAACCAATTGCCCTTGCAAGCTTCTCTGTCCAAGCAGAAGGTTTCTCAAACTATCCAGAGAATTGTTACATTAGGCGTCAACACTCAACCAGTCCTCATCGAACAAAGAAAAATTATAAAATTCCGGTTGGTGGTGATTGTTGATGGTGCACGGTTGGTTAAATAGAACTAGATTTTCTGTTTCACTAGATGAACCCTTGAGATCCACAAGCTCACAGAGCTCCCTTGTGGAGAGGTAGGAAATGTTCATCCCCCAATAGGAAAACCGTTCTAATCGAGAGCGTATGTGGTAGAAAACAGGACCAGGATCTTAGTTAAGATGGTTACCTTTCTCAGACGTTAAGTATCTTACTTCGAAGGTAGCAAGGAAAACTGGAAGATTAATACATTTTCATAGCAGCCAGTCTGTGCAGCTTGAGAACACCAGTTATATTTGGCCTTAGATTGGCCAATGGAAACCCTCCTGTCATGGCTTATAACGCTGCACCACGTATACACGTATTCACTGTTTGTAGCTGTAACTGTTGTCTGTCATCTTTTGAGGTACTGGCAGCTCAGGGGTTGATCCTGTGGGAAGATTCGGTATTACTTTAGAGTGGGTGGTTTGTGACTCAGAGATGTTTGCTTGTTCCCTGACAGTCCTTTCAGTATTTTGTTGGATGTATTCCTTCTACCAGGTTTGGCTTTAGCTATCTGAATCCCATTTCACAGCTACAATGGATGTAGCTAAGAAATCTAGAAATGGCAACAAATAGAAATAGTTCTGCAGGAATTGGGGTGTTGTATTTGAGTTTGAGTCTGAATTAATTGTTTTTTTTGGGTGGGGGGCGGTTTGACAGGATTTGCTGATAGTACTCAAATCTATTGAATGAATAAAAATGAAAGGAATTTATGCTGCAGCTATTTTTGTTTATTGGAAACAACTTTACGTCTGTTCATTCTGAAAATAGCAAGCGATCACTAGCCGCGTGACCGATGTTACACTAAGGCCGGTGCAGGTAGCTGTCTCATTGTTACACCACAGACGGCTACAAGACGGTGCCAGATAACAATACATAGACTAAACACAACCGTTGCTGCTAGGATCAAGTGAGCACCCAAATGGCAAAATGTGATTTTGCATTGGGCTTCGAAAATCCAACCCTGGTGTAAATTATTAAATCGTAATGGAAACTAAATACAGCGCTATTCATGCACACGTCAGACCCTCTTTTTATCACTGGCCCTGGAAGCATTTTCCCTCACATCAGTCTTCTTTTTCGCAATATTTCAGCGAGGATAAGCAGACACAAGATATATTTGCTGGACAACATCATACTATCTTTTTCTTTTTTTGTTTTTTGTTTTTTACTGAGGAAATACTTGAATGTGCGCTATTGTTTTGTGCTACACGATTATTTGAACCATGAGAGCTTTAACCTTTATTGTTTTCCTAGGTCTCATGACGTCCTGGTCTTTGTAAGCCAGAAATATACAGAAAACATGATGGGAAGAATGCTTGCCCATAGTCTAAAACACTGGCAATCGCCCTGGGTAGCATTCCAACCCATGTTTCCCCCACTGTGCCCCTCTAGGCAGAGGTCCACCTTACGTAAATCAGTATTGAGCCTCCTGCACATGGGAACAGCACTTCCTGAGCTAGAAATATAGGAGAAGCGATTTCTCATTGTAGTTGCCACAATCTCTTTAAGTGTTTTTTCGGTAGGGCAATCCTGAAAGTATCTCTATCACTACATCTGGTAGTTTATAGCAGTTTTTGTCATTGATCGCCTTTTATGATGGGTTTATCATCATGCTTTTGGGGCAAGGCCATTACTACTTCATATTTAGCACACGTCTCTTATGGAGACCCGCAGAACTTGAATCCAGCTGTCCATCCATGCTGGCTCCAAGACGATTGTACTGACGTTAATCCCGGGAATGAAGTGATGTTTGTTAGGCAGGTTTTGCAAAACCGCTTTATCTATTGAGATGTTTTCCTGAGCGTCTCCCATAGTTAGGTTAGTGACCAGGTGACATTATAATAATCAAAACTGATGAAGAGAGAGCTCTTCTTTATAGGCGAGTGTATGAGGGTGGCAGGATGACAATTCTCTACATGCAGATGAGCATGTGCACTTTCAGCATCCTGAGGAGCCTATGAGGGCATGCCAAAAAATCTGTGTCTGTGGAGGAGCAAACATTGTCAGGAGCAGCAGTAGGTGTGTCAACAGCATGTTCAGGGAGGAGGCCGGGGTAAATGCTGGCACCTGTAGAAGACCAGTAGTCTGCAGGGAAGAGTCTGAGGTGCTCATTTTGTTCAATGTGAAGTGCAATTCATTGAAGTTTAATGTTATTTATGAACCTATTTTAAAGGTTCAAATTAAGTCATCGTTATGGAGTTGCTGTTCAGTCGATAATTCAGAAGAGTTTGCATAGAAACCATTAGAAATAGTCACACGTGTTGGAGTTGGATTTGTGGAGTTAAAAGCAAAGCGTGCCAATGGAGTTTAAATTTGTGTACGTTGACAAACAGGCCTGTGAACTTTGCTGCCAAGAATTAATTCAAATATGGCTGCTGCTGGAAAAGCCTGATTGGGAAAGAAGCTAACAGAAACATTTTCAGAGGATTGTTTGGCAGATCAGTTCTCAGATAAAAGGCTACTGCCTCCAAGGTAATCTATTTGCAAACATGGCCATTTGAAATGTAGTTAGAAAACTGAAGGCTACATTTTCTGATCAGTCTTTGGAGCTGCTTGTTGACTCTGTCCAGCAAACTATGAAGTTTTGTTTGGTGCACAGTCCCATCGTACATCTTTGCACTTTAAAAACGGTACATGGGGCAGTATCCTACAAAAGATAAATACCATATCAACTACCAAACGCCTGGTAACAGATATTAAAAAGAGATGGTATGACCTGTGCAAGAAAGTGTGCCAAGATTACAGCAAACCAGCACGCTAAAGGAGCAGGTCATGGGTGTTCCTTAGAGTTTAACTTTTGTAATGGTGAATTAAAAGTGTTGGAAACTATGGATCCCACTAGTCTGGAAGGACTGGATGGAATTGATACCATTCTGGAATGAATAGAAAATGAAATGAACAGCCTGGTAACCTTTTTCTCTTCTTCTTTTATTAAAATAACTTTAGACCCTAATGAAATTTCCATTACAAGATCCTAATCTTGCATAATTTTGGTAATTTTTACATTGCGCATGTTAACAAAAGTTTTAAAAATTAGGGCCAAATTTATCAAACTTTCATGCAGCACAACGCAGCAAGATATCTTGCTGGGCTGCTGTGCTGCATGAAAGAGGGAGAGCAGGAATGCTCCATATCTATCAACATATGGCTCATTCCAGTCCTCTGCCTGTGCTGGCACACAATTAGCCTAGCAGCAATGCAGGAACCCTTGCACCGTGGCGCAACGGTGCCTGCATTACAGGCAGGATTGTTTTTGTGCAGTAAGGGACACCTCCCTGCATAAGTACAATCCTGAGATGCATTTTCATCTTTCTAAGTGTGCTGCGGAAAGCAGTACACATAGAAAAATTAGAAATAAACCTATTTCACCTAATTATGCCTCCCCCGGGGAAATATAGGATTATGACACATTTCCATGGCACTGTGATTTCTATTGCAGTAATTATTTGAACACAGAATTGAGTAATTCAGCCTGTGAAATGGAAAAAAGAGCTAAGGGGAGTAGAGAAAGGTAAAGGAAAGGCGTTAAACATTCTTTTTCCAGAAAATAAGTGTGCAGAATACCCCAGCAACAATTAAAAAACAATGATGGAAAAACATTGATGGCCCTTGGCAGCAGTGTTTTGCTACTAGGAAATACAAAAAATGTTGAATTAAGTTGAAACGTCCTTAATTGTCATGTAAGTAGCATGATGTCATGTTGTATCTTGTTGTTACAGATGTTACCATTAACTAGGCTCACTCAGAAGTTCGAAAGAAATCTTTATTTCAGCCACAAGTGTGACCATTAAAGTGAACACAACAAAAATCACAGTATCAAGTAATAAATAGATGAAAAAGCATATACAAGTACCAAGTGCAGATTGCAAACATTGAGGTTAATAATCAAGTACACAGAAGTCCATCAACAAATAAAACCACTGTAGTAGGACACATCTCAAGAAAGAACAGCTATTAATACAGTTGGTGGGGAATCCAATTGTTGTAAATATACCAAAACCACTCCAGAAGATCCGATCCACTTTCTCCTGATATTCGATATTAAAAACTGCATTGACAAATCGTTAAAACTTGCAAAAGAAAACAAAGTGCAAGAGGGTTTGCGGAGAGATTTCATCTTATGGGCATAAGAGAACTTTTGTGGATTCGAACTGGCCCAGAGGAAACCCCAGATTCCACCTCAAGAAACCCAACCTGAACCTAGTGACAGACACCTATCCCAGGAGTTACCCACCCGCTCAAGACAGGCTCCGCAATGGGAGAGAGGTGGACCTCTGCATAATCTCTGACAGACCGCTTTTCAAACTCGTAACCCTCCCTCAATGACCTTGACCTGTCCCTGAAGTCAGTTTAAACCCACAATAAATCTGATTTATGAATGGTGCAGGACTGGTGAAAAGGGAGGGCCTGCCCAATTTAGTTAATTTTGGTTAAAATATAACCTAGCCACTGGATTTTCATACCTTTCTCACACCCCAGGCAATCAGAGATAATTTCCTTATTTAGTACAGCAAGAGAGTTGGCCCAGATGGAAACCAGAGGAGCAAGCTTAGCAGCATCCTCTGCGTATCCCATCCCAAGTTCCTGGTGAGCAATGAAAGTGAAGCTTGCAGGTGGGACTTCCAAATGTCGTGTCAAAACTAGTCTCGCTCAGGGTTACAAACCACCGATATTAAACGACAGAAGAAGATGTGTGATGATAATTAAATAGGGCTGCCAACTTAAAAGGGAAGGGGTAAGCCTTGGCAACATACTGTGGGAAGGTTAATATGCTCTCACATATCCAACATACACAATAATTATTGAAAGAAAAAGAAAAAAAATCACAAAATTAAAAAATAGGTATTTGGTTCAGACTCCTTACAAGGACTACAAAGATCATTTTTTTAATCCATCCAGATTTAATTCCCAAAAGTAGATTATTTCATAAATGAGGCCAATTTTATCACATGCAGACACTAACTGGAAGTTTTTTTCTGTTTTTCACAGCTTTGGTGTCTTTGTTGAACCCTTGTCCCAGCGCAGTAAACTGCACCGAAAACTCAACTAACTGCACAACCCCTGAATACCCATCATGTCGTGACAGCAGCACCTTCAGCAAATTCCTGCTAGACCTCTTCAAGTTGACCATCGGCATGGGCGACCTGGAGATGATCAACAGTGCCAAATACCCCGCAGTCTTCATCATTCTGCTAGTGACCTACATAATCTTGACATTTGTGCTGCTTCTCAACATGTTAATCGCTCTGATGGGAGAAACTGTTGGGCAGGTGTCAAAGGAGAGCAAGCAAATCTGGAAATTGCAGGTAAGGAACCATAAGTAAGAGTAGTTTCTAATTTACATGTACGTGCCTAGTTCGATCTATTTCTGTCCCACGACAGCAAACAGAAAGACAAGCTGTGGGTCTCTGGTTAAGAGGGGAACCAAAAATTCCCCGAAAATCATATTGCAACTCGGCTGCTTTATCACTGATGAGATCTCATAGAACTGACTTCATGCTCATTGTGCTCCTCTTTAGCACAATCATTTATTAAATATCCTTTCCTTTATATGTGTGTGTGTGTATATATGTATATGTGTGTGTGTGTATATATATGTTCGATGGCATGTGTAGCTGCAGATACACATGCTGTGCATTATCCTGCCATCTAGTGTTGGGCTTGGAGTGTTACAAGTTGATTTTCTTCGAAGAAGTCTTTTCGAGTCACGAGACTGAGGGACTCCTCCCTTTCGGCTCCATTGCGCATAGGTGTCGACTCCATCTTAGATTGTTTTCTTTCCGCCATCGGGTTCGAACGTGTTTCTCTTCGCTCTGTATTTCGAATCGGAAAAGTTAGCTAATCATCGAAAAATCGACGGTATTGTTCGCGCTCGGTACCGGTTTAGTGTTAGGACATCGACACCGATAGAAGAAGCGCTCCTGCGGCCCTTCGGGGCTTCCACTCTTCAGCGGGGCCTGGTCGGCCCGACCGCGTCCATCGTCGAAACTCATGGACCGGACCCCCTTCCGCTTCTGCCCGAATTGCCACGCCAAGTATCCTTATACAGACCAACACTTGGTCTGTAATCTGTGTCTATCACCGGAACACAGGGAGGATACTTGCGAGGCCTGTCTGGCATTTCGATCAAAAAAGACCCTATGCGATCGAAGAGCCAGAAGACTTCAAATGGCGTCGACACCGGCCGAACCGATCGACGTCGAGGAGGAGGAAAGAATTTCCTTTCAAGAATCGGACTCGGACGACTCCAAAAGTGAGCTACCGACGGCACAACAAAAAACTGTGAGTAAAACTGCCCTGGCAAAGACTGACTCCAAAATAATAAAGGCCAAGGGGATGCCACCGCCAACAGGCCATGGCTTAACCCGAAAACACAGTGACCAACCGTTGGCATCGAAAAAGGCCTCACAACAGCCGAAGACATCCGACTCCGGTCGAGATACCGGCTCCGAACCATCTCGGCACCGAGAGTTCAACACACCCAAGGTGAAAAAGGTTTCCTCGGAGCCGAAAAAGACTGTACCGAAACCTTCGGTGTCGAAAAAGGCAGCCTCGGAGCCGAAAATAGGCTCCTACACAGAAGAGCACGGACTTTCCAGCCAAATGCAAGAGCACAGATTTGAGCAGGAATTAAGTATAGGAGAACCAGACCATACTCAAAGGAGGCTGCACATCCAGAAAGAGACTGGTAAAATACAAACTCTTCCTCCTATTAAAATAAAAAGAAAGCTAGCATTTCAGGAGTCGGAAATGCAGCCAAAGGTGGCAAGAGACAAAACACCACCACCAAGATTTTCGCCACAGCCTTCTCCACTGCATTCACCACAGCTGTCCCCGGTAACAACACCCCCAATGCAGTCACCAACACACACAGGGATGACACAGGATGACCCGGATGCATGGGACTTATATGATGCACCGGTCTCCGACAACAGTCCCGATTGTTACCCGGCAAGGCCGTCACCTCCAGAGGACAGCACTGCATATATGCAGGTGTTATCAAGGGCAGCTACTTTCCACAATGTAGCAATGCATGCAGAGCCAATAGAAGATGACTTCTTATTTAACACCTTGGCATCCACCCACAGCTCTTATCAAAGTTTGCCAGTGCTCCCAGGCATGCTTAAGCACGCCAAACAGGTGTTCCAGGACCTAGTGAAAGGTTGAGCTATCACGCCTAGGGTGGAGAAAAATATAAACCTCCCCACCGGACCCTGTGTTTATAACACAGCAACTGACACCAGATTCGGTGGTCGTGGGTGCGGCCAGAAAGAGGGCAAACTCCCAATCATCAGGAGACGCACCACCACCTGACAAGGAAAGTCGGAAGTTCGATGCTGCAGGCAAACAGGTGGCAGCACAGGCAGCCAATCAATGGCGGATTGCCAATTCACAGGCTCTACTGGCTCCCTACGACAGGGCACACTGGGACGAGATGCAGCATATAATACAGCACTTGCCCAAGGAACACCAGAAACGTGCCCAACAAGTTGTTGAGGAAGGACAAGCAATTTCCAACAACCAAATAAGGTCAGCACTGGACTCGGCAGACACAGCAGCACAGACAGTGAACACTGCGGTAACCATTCGCAGGCATGCATGGTTACGGAGCTCAGGTTTTAAACCGGTAATCCAGCAAGCTGTGTTAAATATGCCGTTTAACCAGGAACAATTGTTTGGGCCGGAAGTGGACACGGCAATCGAGAAACTAAAGAAGGACACAGACACGGCCAAGGCCATGGGCGCGCTCTACTCCCCACAAAGCAGAGGCACTTTTAGAAGACCACAATTTAGAGGGGGGTTTCGTACCCAAACCCCAGAGCCTTCCACCTCACAAGCCAGACCCACCTATCAGGGGCAGTACCAGAGAGGAGGGTTTCGAGGATCATACAGGGGTGGTCAATTCCCAAAAGCAAGGGGGAAATTCCAAAGCTCTAAAACAACTCAAGCCAAACAGTGACTTCATTGTCACAAACCCCCAACACTTAACACCAGTGGGGGGGAGACTTACTGCATACTACAAAAACTGGACAAACATAACTACGGACGCATGGGTCCTAGCCATTATCCAACATGGTTATTGCATAGAATTCATAAATTACCCACCAGATGTGCCCCCAAAAGCACACAATATGTCCAAACAACACTTAGACCTGTTACAGCTAGAAGTCCAAGCATTGTTACAAAAACAAGCAATAGAACTAGTACCCAACCATCAAAAAGGAACAGGTGTCTACTCCCTGTATTTCCTAATTCCAAAGAAAGACAAAACGTTGAGACCTTTATTAGACCTCAGAACGCTGAATCTCTACATCAAATCAGATCACTTCCACATGGTAACACTTCAAGACGTGATTCCCTTGCTCAAAAAACAGGACTACATGTCAACGTTAGATCTCAAGGATGCATATTTCCACATACCCATACATCCTTTTCACAGGAAATACTTAAGGTTTGTAATCCAGGGCGTGCATTACCAATTTAAGGTGTTACCATTCGGGATAACAACAGCCCCAAGGGTATTCACAAAATGCCTTGCAGTAGTAGCCGCTCACATAAGGAGACAGCACATGAACGTATTCCCATACTTAGACGATTGGTCAATAAAAACCAGCACTCAGCAACAGTGTCTTCTTCACACACAATACGTTATAGAAACTCTACACAAACTAGGGTTTTCTATAAACTACCAAAAATCACACCTACAATCATCCCAAATACAACAATACTTGGGAGCAATACTCAACACGCAAAAGGCGATTGCCACTCCAAGTCCGCAAAGGGTACAAGCGTTCCAGAATATAATTATAAACATGCAGCCAAACCAACACTACCAGGTGAAGTTTGTAATGAAACTTCTAGGCATGATGTCTTCCTGCATAGCCATTGTCCCAAACGCAAGACTACACGTGCGGCTCTTACAACAGTGCCTAGCAAGACACTGGACACAAGCACAGGGTCAACTCCAAGATCTAGTGTTGATAGACCGCCAGACACACTTCTCGCTTCAATGGTGGAACTCTATAAATTTAAACCAAGGGCTGCCATTCCAAGACCAAGTGCCTCAATACGTGATCACAACAGATGCTTCCATGATGGGGTGGGGAGCACACCTCAACCAGCACAGTATACAGGGACAATGAGACATTCAACAAAAACAACTGCACATAAATCATCTAGAACTGTTGGCAGTGTTTCTAGCATTGAAAGCATTTCAACCACTGATAGCCCACAAACACATTCTTGTCAAAACAGACAACATGACAACAATGTATTACCTCAACAAACAAGGAGGGACACAGTCGTCACAACTGTGTCTCTTAGCATAAAAAATTTGGCATTGGGTGATTCACAATCACATTCGCCTAATAGCACAATACATCCCAGGCATTCAAAACCAGTTAGCCGACAATCTCAGTCGAGATCACCAACAAACACACGAATGGGAAATTCATCCCCAGATCCTCCAAGATTACTTTCAATGCTGGGGAACACCAAAAATAGACCTTTTCGCAACAAAAGAAAACGCAAAATGCCAAAACTTCACGTCCAGGTACCCACACCCTCAGTCCAAGGGCAATGCGTTATGGATCAGTTGGTCGGGGATATTTGCTTATGCTTTTCCCCCTCTCCCACTCATTCCTTATCTGGTAAACAAACTGAGTCAAAACAGACTCAAACTAATACTCATAGCACCAACCTGGGCTCACCAACCGTGGTACACAACACTGCTGGACCTATCAGTAGTACCTCCCATCAAATTACCAAACAAGCCAGATCTGTTAACTCAACACAAACAACAGATCAGACACCCGAATCCAGCATCGCTCAATCTAGCAATCTGGCTCCTGAAGTCTTAGAATTTGGACACTTAGACCTTACACAAGATTGTATGGAGGTCATTAAACAAGCTAGGAAACCTACTACAAGACATTGGCCCTCATTCTGACCCTGGCGGTCCTAAACCGCCAGGGCCACGGGCAACGGAAGCACCGCCAACAGGCTGGCGGTGCTTTAGTGCCCATTCTGACCGCAGCGGTAAAGCCGCGGTCAGAAAAGGGGATCCGGCAGTTTCCCGCCGGATTTCCCCTGGCTGGGCTGAACCTCCATGGCGGCGCTGCAAGCAGCACCGCCATGGAGATTCCGACCCCCTTCCCGCCACCCTGTTTCTGGCGGTTTTGACCTCCAGGAACAGGATGGCGGGAACGGGTGTCGTGGGGCCCCTGGGGGCCCCTGCACTGCCCATGCCACTGGCATGGGCAGTGCAGGGGCCCCCTAACAGGGCCCCAGCATGATTTTCACTGTCTGCATAGCAGACAGTGAAAATCGCGACGGGTGCAACTGCACCCGTCGCACCCCTGCAACACCGCCGGCTCCATTCGGAGCCGGCCTCTGTGTTGCAGGGCCTTTCCCGCTGGGCCGGCGGGCGCTCCCTTGGCGGGCGCCCGCCGGCCCAGCGGGAAAGTCAGAATGGCCTCCGCGATCTTCTGACCGCGGAGCGGCCATTTGGCGGTTCCCGCCAGGCGGGGGGCTTCCGCCGCCCGCCCGGGTCAGAATGACCCCCATTGTTATGCAAACAAATGGAAAAAGTTTGTTTACTACTGCCACAATAATCAAATTCAACCACTACATGCTTCCGCAAAGGACATTGTAAGTTACCTACTACACTTACAAAAGTCTAAACTAGCATTTTCTTCTATTAAAATACATCTCACAGCAATATCTGCCTATCTGCAGATTACACATTCAACATCACTTTTTAGAATCCCAGTCATCAAAGCATTTATGGAGGGACTAAAAAGAATTATACCCCCGAGAACACCACCAGTACCTTCGTGGAACCTTAATATTGTATTAACACGACTCATGGGACCACCATTTGAACCCATGCACTTTTGTGAAATGCAATACTTAACCTGGAAGGTAGCCTTCCTAATAGCTGTCACATCTCTTAGGAGAGTAAGTGAGATACAAGCATTCACTATACAAGAACCCTTTATACAAATACATAAACATAAAGTGGTTCTCCGTACAAATCCCAAATTCTTACCAAAAGTTATATCACCATTCCACCTAAACCAAACAGTGGAACTCCCAGTCTTCTTTCCACAACCAGACTCAGTAGCCGAAAGAGCCTTACATACATTAGATATTAAAAGAGCACTAATGTATTACATTGACAGAACAAAACAGTTTCGCAAAACAAAACAATTGTTTGTAGCCTTCCAAAAACCTCATGCAGGAAATCCAATATATCCTATATCCAAGCAAGGCATTGCCAGATGGATAGTGAAATCTATACAAACCTGCTATATTAAAGCAAAAAGAGATCTACCTATTACACCAAAGGCGCATTCCACTAGGAAAAAAGGTGCCACAATGGCTTTTCTAGGGAATATACCTATAACAGAAATTTGTAAGGCAGCCACATGGTCTTTGCCTCATACATTCACAAAACATTACTGTGTAGATGTGTTAACAACACAACAAGCCACAGTAGGACAGGCTGTATTGCGAACATTATTTCAGACAACTTCAACTCCTACAGGCTAAGCCACCGCTTTTGGGGAGATTACTGCTTACTAGTCTATTCAAAGCATGTGTATCTGCAGCTACACATGCCATCGAATGGAAAATGTCACTTACCCAGTGTACATCTGTTCGTGGCATGAGACGCTGCAGATTCACATGCGCCCTCCCACCTCCCCGGGAGCCTGTAGCCATTATAAGTTGAATGGAAATTGTAAATTTGTAAATAAATACTATTTTAATACACATTATGTACATACATACTTACTCCATTGCATGGGCACATTTACTATATTCACAACTCCTACCTCACCCTCTGCGGGGAAAACAATCTAAGATGGAGCCGACGCCCATGCGCAATGGAGCCGAAAGGGAGGAGTCCCTCGGTCTCGTGACTCGAAAAGACTTCTTCGAAGAAAAACAACTTGTAACACTCCGAGCCCAACACTAGATGGCAGGATAATGCACAGCATGTGAATCTGCAGCGTCTCATGCCACGAACAGATGTACACTGGGTAAGTGGATTTTCCATATATATATATATATATATGTGCATACACTTTTTTTAATGTATTTTTTTTGCCTATTCTTGTGCTCATCTTGTCTCTTCATCATTGACGTATGTGTCATGGAAGTCATTCACAATGATGGAATTGGCAATTTGTCTTTGATCACATCCAAATAACACTCTAAAAAACCAAGAGCAGCACAGGTTAAGCTATACATGCTCTGAGTACGGGCCCATTGCAGAATCCGTACACAGTGGTGACAGAGAAGAGTTTAACAAGTGTATTTGCTATCCCACTTTCCCCACCATACTTTATACCTCCCTAGCTACAAGCTCATTGGTTCCATAAGCACTATTGAGCGGCCTGGGCAGTATGATAAGAGGAAACTAACCTTTTGAGAAAGCTATAGCTATGGATCCAGCCTGTGTGGTCTTTAGGAAGTTGATATGGGACTTCTCACACATTTTAAGGCAGCAGATGTCTTGTGCATTGCCTTAAATCGGGGTATTCACAGAGAGCCAAAAGATTCACTTGTCTTCCATGATTGTGATTGAAGCACTGAATTCACTCCCTCGTAGAATGACTAAGGGATGTTAACTCAATATCGAATTTGCAAAGGAAAGTTTCAAGCTGTTACCGACCATAGAGCCAAGGTGTCTTCTTTCTCACATCATTGCAGTATAGTTAGTGAAATCATGCTCTTTGTTTTAGTAACTGCATAAAAATGATTTAAAGTGCTTGACCGTCGCGGATATAAGTATGTTTGAAAGGGACATTATAGAATACTGTTTTACTGACTGCTTATATAGATGTTCAAACAACGTACCATCCTATCATTTCTATGCCAGGTTGTTTTTGTTTGCTTTAGCCAGTTTATTGCTGTTGTATAGAAAAAGCATTTTCATCTCAATCCTGAATACTTTAAATTTTTTGGAAGGCGAAAACAGGCCCACGATATTTTACTGCAGAGCTTTCATGTTCCAATCATTAGCTGAATATATTTGAATTTCAAGTAAGGTACAGACATGGTTATAGCTTTGTTAGATCTCACTTTGTACAGAGATAAAGAAAAGCAGATCTTCATCAATGAATTTGTAGCTATCACACAGTTGCTGAAGTTGGTCACCACCAAATGAAATTTCAAAAACTACAAAAGTGTGTGGCAAAGCTGAGAAGACTATAACAAGGCTTGGGCACTCTGACTTGAACAAGTATTAAAGCCTGCTTTATTTAGATAATCAGTATACCTTGCATACATATTGTGGAGTTTGGAGCATGTTTGTTCACAGTGTAATTTCTTTGGTTCAGCCGAAGGATGACAGTCAAAACTACGGTTTGCATATGGGACTAAGCAAATGATAATCACACAAAAGTGAGTTGTGCAAATTTGTAGCCAATGTCATCTTTAATGCATGAACTCGTAGTATATTTATGTGTAGAAAGTTCAAACTGTATGCTGATAGAGTGGCCTGGTAATATGGGTTACTGTAGACCCAAAACTATTATTACCAACACTCTTCACCTTCAACTGAAAGGCTAGAGTGGCATAGTCCTAAATTTGATCAACGTGTGGCATTGTCTATGAGACCTCCTGTGGTAGGAATTGCAGACCCAGAGTCTAAAGCATTTTAGAATTCCCTATGGCTGTTCTCTAAGATCAGGGTCGGCTCCTCCATTAGGACGGAGGAGCGTTACCCCTCCGCCAGCAGCGACAGCTGCAAACCTTCTACCAAAAGACGATAATAAACTATTGTTGGACTTTTGCTTATGCAGGGTCATCCCCAGTCTTTTTGCCTCCTGCCTCCTATTTTATTCTGACCTGTTGCTGTTGGCTTTTCAACTCTGAGCCCTTTACCACTGCTAACCAATACTAAAGTGCATATGCTCTCCGTGTAAATTGTATGTAATTGGTTTATCCATGATTGGCATATTTGATTTACTAGTAAGTCCCTAGTAAGGTGCACTAGAGGTGCCAGGGCCTGTAAATCAAATGCTACTAGTGGGCCTGCAGCGCTGGTTGTGCCACCCACATCAGTAGCTCTGTAATCATGTCCCAGACCTGCCACTGTAGTGTCTGTGTGTGTATTTTTACACTGTAAATTCGACTTGGCAAGTGTACCCACTTGCCAGGCCTAAACCTTCCCTTTTCTTACATGTAAGGCACCCCTAAGGTAGGCCCTAGGTATCCCCAAGGGCAGGGTGCAGTGTATGGATAAGGTAGGACATATACTAATGTGGTTTATATGTCCTGACAGTGAAATACTGCCAACTTCGTTTTTCACTATTGCAAGGCCTGTCTCTCTCATAGGATAACATGGGGGCTACCTTTAAATATTGTTAGAAATGGGGTTTTTTGGTTGGCAGTTAGGTTGCCCTCTGTCCAAGCAAGAACCCTCACTCTAGTCAGGGTAAGTCACACACAATCCAAAATCAGCCTGTGCTCACCCTCCGGTAGCTTGGCACGAGCAGTCAGGCTTAACTTAGAAGGCAATGTGTAAAGCATTTGTGCAATAAATCATACAACACCATAGCATAACACCACAAAAATACACCACACAGTATTTAGAAAAATATATAATATTTATCTGGGTATCTTCAGGTCAAAACGATCAAAGATGCAATATGAATTTGTAAAGATATCACTGAAAAGTGATATAAAGTGTCTTAAGTCTTTAGAAAGTAAACAGAGTCTCTTTCAAACACAAAGTACCTGGTTTCTGGTGGAAAATCTCCTCAGAGGGCCACAAAGGAAGAGGTGCGTGGAAAAAGGGTGTGTGCGTCGATTTCTCCCCAGCACACACGGACTTGCGTCGTTATTTTCCACGCGGGGACAGTTTCTTTCTGTGGGTCGCGGGGATTACCAGATGTCCCAGGTCTGTGCGTGGATTTTCCTGCTTGTTTTCCGGCTGCGCGTCGTTCTGCGGGTCTGCGTGTCGAAGTTTCGATCTCACGGCAGGCGTTGCGTCGATTTCTCCTGCGGAGTCGGGCGGCGTTGTCCTTGCGAGGCCGTGCGTCAAAGTTTTGATCTCACGGCAGGCGTCGCGTCGATTTCTCCTGCGGAGTCGGGCGGCGTTGTCCTTGCGAGCCCGTGCGTCAAAGTTTTGATCTCACGGCAGGCGTCGCGTCGATTTCTCCTGCGGAGTCGGGCGGCGTTGTCCTTGCGAGCCCGTGCGTCAAAGTTTTGATCTCACGGCAGGCGTCGCGTCGATTTCTCCCGGGAAGTCGGGCGGCGTTGTCCTTGCGAGGCCTGCGTCAAAGTTTCGGTCGTCCCGAAGGCGTCGCGTTGATCAGCGTCGGTGTGCGGCGTTTTTCTTGCCGCGGAACAAGCTGTGCGTCGAAAAGTTCGGCGCACGGAGCGTCCAAGAGGAAGAGTGAAGTCTTTTTGGTCCTGAGACTTCAGGGAACAGGAGGCAAGCTCTATCCAAGCCCTTGGAGAGCACTTTTACAGCCAGGCAAGAGTTCAGCAAGGCAGCAGGCCAACAGCAAGGCAGCAGTCCTTTGTAGAAAAGCAGACAGGTGAGTCCTTTGAGCAGCCAGGCAGTTCTTCTTGGCAGGATGTAGTTTCTGGTTCAGGTTTCTTCTCCAGCAAGTGTCTGATGAGGTAGGGCAGAGGCCCTGTTTTATACTAAGTTGTGCCTTTGAAGTGGGGGTGACTTCAAAGAGTCTCTAAGAAATGCACCAAGTTCCCTTTCAGCTCAATCCTGTCTGCCAGAGTCCCAGTAGGGGGTGTGGCAGTCCTTTGTGTGAGGGCAGGCCCTCCACCCTCCCAGCCCAGGAAGACCCATTCAAAATGCAGATGTATGCAAGTGAGGCTGAGTACCCTGTGTTTGGGGTGTGTCTGAGTGAATGCACAAGGAGCTGTCAACTAAACCTAGCCAGACGTGGATTGAAGGGCACAACAAGTTTTTAGTGCAAAGGAATGCTCACTTTCTAAAAGTGGCATTTCTAGAATAGTAATATTAAATCCGACTTCACCAGTCAGCAGGATTTTGTATTACCATTCTGGCCATACTAAGTATGACCTCCCTGCTCCTTTTAGATCAGCAGCTGCCACTTCAACAGTGTATGAGGGCAGCCCCAATGTTAGCCTATGAAAGGAGCAGGCCTCACAGTAGTGTAAAAACGAATTTAGGAGTTTCACACTACCAGGACATATAACTACACAGGTACATGTCCTGCCTTTTACCTACACAGCACCCTGCTCTAGGGGTTACCTAGGGCACACATTAGGGATGACTTATATGTAGTAAAAGGGAAGTTCTAGGCTTGGCAAGTACTTTTAAATGCCAAGTCGAAGTGGCAGTGAAACTGCACACACAGGCCTTGCAATGGCAGGCCTGAGACAGGTTTAAGGGGCTACTGAGGTGGGTGGCACAACCAGTGCTGCAGGCCCACTAGTAGCATTTAATCTACCTGCCCTAGGCACATGTAGTGCACTCTACCAGGGACTTACAAGTAAATTAAATAGTCAATCATGGATAAACCAATCAGTAGTACAATTTACCCAGAGAGCATATGCACTTTAGCACTGGTTAGCAGTGGTAAAGTGCCCAGAGGTCAAAAGCCAACAACAACAGGTCAGAAAAAATAGGAGGAAGGAGGCAAAAAGTTTGGGGATGTCCCCGTCAAAAAGCCAGGTCCAACAAATATGATTATAGTGTAGATTCCCCTAGAGAGTAGATGGACATGTGGCGTTTGGGGTCCCTGAACTCACAATTTAAAAATACATCTTTTAGTAAAGTTGATTTTAAGATTGTGCGTTTGAAAATGCCACTTTTAGAAAGTGAGCATTTTCTTGCTTAAACCATTCTGTGACTCTGCCTTGTTTGTGGATTCCCTGTCTGGGTCAGTTTGACAGTTGGGTTGTTTTTCACCTCGCACTAGACAGTGACACAAAGGGGGCTGGGGTGTAACCTGCATTTCCTGATTAGCCATCTCTGCTAGGAGGGAGGGGTGGAGTGGTCACTCTCATCTGAAAGGACTGTGCCTGCCTCTGACAATGCCGGCTCCAACCCCCTGGTGTGTGTCTGAGGCCTTGCCTGGGCAAGGCAGGATTTCACAAGTAGGTGTGAGTCCCCTTTGAAGAAAGGTGACTTCAAAGACTAAAATGGGTATAAGAAGGGCACCCAAATCTACAGACTTTAGAAACCCTTCTGGAACCAAGAGGAACCTCTGCCTGGAGAAGAGCTGA
The DNA here is from genome assembly GCF_031143425.1 of Pleurodeles waltl. Taxonomy (NCBI): domain Eukaryota; kingdom Metazoa; phylum Chordata; class Amphibia; order Caudata; family Salamandridae; genus Pleurodeles; species Pleurodeles waltl. The sequence goes on from NC_090450.1 coordinate 870,369,365, forward strand.
TAGCTGAGGAAGAAGTGCTGCCCTGCCTGTGACTGTGCTTTGTGGAGCTTTCCTGCAGTGCTGCTTCTGCCAGAGTAAGAGGGCAAAGACTGGACTTTGTGTGCCTTCCATCTTGTGAAGAAATCTCCAAGGGCTTGAGTTAGAGCTTGCCTCCTGTTGTTTGAAGTCTCAGGGACAGCAAAGACTTCTCTCTGCAAGCACCTGGAGTCTCTGGAGAGACTCCTGCCCCGACAAGTGGTGCCCTATCCAGTCCCTGGGCCCTTGAAAGAAAAGCTGGTGGAATCCAAGGAAATCGACTTCGGACCGACGCCGCTGCTGAATCCGGTAACGCCGCCTGCACCTGACGCCGTGACCTTCGCTGGAACGCGACGCTCTTCGCAGGCCCGACGCCGCAGCAGCCCCGCTGAAGTCCGCGACTCCGTGGAAGTCACCGCACTACGTCGTGACCCACGTCGCTCGAAGTGCACGGATTCAACGTTTCGCACAGACGCCGCGATTCCCGACTTCTCGCATTAGCTTGTTTTCACTCTTCACCAAAGGTACTGTACTTGGGGGTCGACACGACTCCGTGTCCGGCACCGCTGGTGTCGGCTTGTTGGGAACGACTCCGTCACGACGCCGTGTTAACATCTCATCGAAGCATTTTTGTTTCTAAGTGCTATTTTTGAGTTTAATCTTTAAAAATTCATAACTTGACTTGTGTATGTCGGATTTTTGTCGTTTTGGTCTTGTTTTGTTTAGATAAATATTTCCTATTTTTCTAAACCGGTGTTGTGTCATTTTGTAGTGTTTTCATGAAGTTACTGTGTGTGTTGGTACAAATACTTTACACCTAGCGCTCTGAAGTTAAGCCTACTGCTCTGCCAAGCTACCAAGGGGGTAAACAGGGGTTAGCTGAGGGTGATTCTCTTTTACCCTGACTAGAGTGAGGGTCCTTGCTTGAACAGGGGGTAACCTGACTGTCAACCAAAGACCCCATTTCTAACAACTATGTTTATTATTGTTTTTTGGTAAAAGGGCGGGGCCACGGGGGTGACGAGCACTGAGGCTCAGAATGTATGTGTGTTTGGCTGGCCATCTCGGGCCGGCCAAACACATATGCGCAGTAGGCTCTCTCCAGCCCAGCAACACAGTTACCTGTTTTGAGCAGCATCAGGATTGGCTGCAGGGCAGGCTGGGAGCCTGTGCCTGCAGCGATGAGGCAGAGGAGACTGAGGAGCAGAGCGGCGCGCGGCGTTCAGGTAAGTGGGGGTTCTCAAAATTATTTTTAATATAGCCTTAGAACCCGCCGTAGTGGGCTCTACGGCTATTAAAGGCCTGCTCCTGCGTTAAAGGCCTGAGCCGAAGGCGAGGGCCTTTAACTAGGGAGAGGGCCTTTAATAGCCGGTAGAGCCCGCTACGGCGGGTTTTAAGGCTATTAGAACATTCTGCCATTAGAGGGCAGAATGTTCTCCTAAATAAAACAAAGGCTTCACGGAACGGGAGGGGATTAAAATCCCCTCAGGCTCCGTGAGGCTTTGTTCACAGCTGCTGCTGTGAACAAAGAAGATTGGAACGTTGGCGCTGCGCTTTTACCGGCCAGTAAAAGCCCGAAGCACTCCATTGTTTTCAATGGAGCTGCCAACGTTCCAATGTTCTAATTTAATTTTTATTCCCCCCTGCGCACCGCCCCGCCCCTTCTGCTTGCTGCGAGCTGCGACTGTCTAAGATGCAACTGATTTGAAATAAGTGACTGTCATCTGTTAGGAATCCTGTTGGACCGGTCTTTGGTTTAACAAGGGTTGTTTTTCAATATATATTTTATATGGAAATTTGTCACAGGTTTGCGTTCTTAAAATTGTAAAGTCTAATGGTGGCAATAAGGGTGTTTTTCTACGACAAATAATTGACACAAAGAAAACGGCAAAAATCATGATGTGTAAATGGTTAATGCGGTAAAAAGAAATAGTTTGTAGCTGAAATGGATAACATTTAAAAAAAAAAATGCTATACATCAGGTGCAATAGGCAACTGTATTCACTTTGCAAACGTTACCCGCCCTCCTTTCAGCTGTTAGTCCTGTGATATTAATATGCCTGTGTATAAACTGGGAAAGGAATTTTGTCTGCATAGATAATAAAAACCCTACAGTACAGAAATAATCTATCCTTTTTTTCATAGAAATGTTTTCTTTCACTCTTCATGCAAGTTCATATTTAAAACCACAGTCAACACTAAATAATTTTTCAAGAGTACGCAGCGGTTTGAAAAATCCCAGTCCTTTTGTATTTTTAAGGTATGAAGCCTCATCTGTAATGTACCTCCTAGTGAGATACTTTCATAACTGATACGCAACTACGAACACTGTTCTGCAGGGCTGTTTCTTAATGTAAGGCGCATCTAGACACCCATAGCTCAGGCATAGGGTGACGATTAGGGCAAAATCTAAAACATATCTGGAATGAGCAGATAAAAAGACGTCCATTCTCTACAGCTCGTTTTCTACCAAGTGCACTGCTGCATATTTATTTACACAAATGACGTCCATGTTCTTCTATGCCAGGCAAATTAATTCTTGGTTAATATTATTTTGAATAGAATCTGCTGAATGTACAATGTTTTTGTTGTGTAGCTAGGGACCCATTATGTATATTCATTGTGAGAAAAATGTCATAATGTCTATCGAACACTACCACAAAATGTGCAGCATAATTTGTCTGTAATTGTATCACATGAGGAACAATTTACCTTTTTGTTGTATAATTTGCCTTTTCTGATTAATATATTCAACCATGTCGCATAATTTGTCCCTCTTCTGCAATGTAATTGCCGTGGCCCATCCTAATGAATTTTACAATTTTCATAGAAACTCCATTCTAGTGTGTGGGTGGTCTAGTGTGCATTCGTGGTGACCTTGGTTTCACAAGCTGAGGTGTTCATTGGTGCTTTTCTGTCAACAGTGGGCCACCACCATTCTGGACATCGAGCGGTCTTTCCCTGTGTTCATACGAAAAGCGTTCCGGTCAGGAGAAATCGTCACCGTGGGGAAGAATTCAGATGGCACCCCGGACCGCAGATGGTGTTTCAGGTACAGTTGTAGAAAATTATCCTTTTTTGTGATGTCATTTGAAATGTAATTAAACGGGAAGCAGTGGAAGCCTTTTGTGTCAGAAAATGGGTTGTGTTCACTAAGGATGCCCCTTCAATTAACGCGCTCACAGACACAAAACTCTCTTCAGTTTTCATAGTTTCAAAATGCATTATAGTTGATTGGTTCCCAGGGCAGCAATGATAAGTGTTTAGAGGGCACAGCGGAACTGCATACTAATTTGCATATTAATGAAGTCACAAGTAATACAGGGGGCACAGCATGAAATACCAGATGGTATTTAGGCCTCCTAGTAAATATGAAAGACAGGCAGTGCCTACCAATTATGACAGTGTTTCGTGGAATATCTGTTATTGATTCATAATTAGGCCTCATTAGACCACATGCCTTTTTCTCTAATGCGGATCCGCTGAATTCCTTTTGTCATTTATATGCGTGGCTGAATAGTTGGCTGTCTGTGAATAGAATGTGTGTCAACACTACCGCTTAGTCTTAAGTACGCAGGTCATCTTATTACATGCAGTTCTTCCCGTGAATGTAATTTGCCAGACTGAAGAACAAATCTGTTGAAAACCTGTAGCCTCAAGAATTATCATCTGCTTTTGAGATGTCATCGTTTTGAAGACGATGGGCAATCTCAAGTGGAACAAAAGAAAGTGCCCCTCTCTTCCCAGGCTTAGTGTTCAACATTCTGAAAGCCTGTCAAAACCTTGCTGTGGTAAATTTCTTTTCATTGCTTGCAGTATCCAGAGGTAGGTGGAAAGAAGTTACCTGGACGACAGTCATGGTTTTCTTAAAGGGGCATGGCCTCCACTCTAACTCGCGTGACCATATTTACCTCAGTTGATAGTGTGGACACTGGGATAGGTGAGACAGTACTGTAGAATTTACAGGGATGCTCGAGGTGCTGCAGCTCTTATGTAAGTAATGAAACACCCCCACATGACACCTCATTCTTGAGCTTGATAGGGGTGCTAACATCAGGTTAACAAGCATAGGCAAAGCCATTAGGTTCCATCTATGGAAGAGCTAGTGGCTTTGCCAATGTGTTTTAGCCATGTTGTACACCAGTGTTGCTGCTGTTCAGCATGGCTAAAGGTTTGTGGCATAGAGGAGAGTGGCGAGTGGAGTGGCATAAAGTGGAGTGCTGTAGAGTGGCATAGAGCGGAGTGATGTAGAGTGCATAGAGTGTTGTAGAGTGGATTGTTGTCTATTGAACCTTATAGAAGTCTATTCCGGAGACTCCTAAAGACTTGGCTGTTCGAGCAGCGATAACCCCCCCTTTCCCCCCTAGCGCCTTGAGACCCGCACGGGTGAGTAGCGCGCTTTATAAATGTTAATGATTTGATTTGATTTGATTTGATTGGAGTAGAGTGTTGTGTAGTAGAGATTGAGAGGCGTAGAGTGGCATAGCATGGAGTTGAGTAAAGTTTCATCGAGTGGAGTGAAGTGTTGTGGAATGTAGTAAAGTGTCGTAGAGTGGAGCAAAGTGTCAGGGTGGAATGGAGTGCAATAGTAGGGAAGACAGACTTGAGGATGGAATGCCGTGTGGATAACGTGGGTGAACTTGAACTGCATTCTCTTGGTTCACGAAAGACAGTGAGAAAAAGGTTATTTCTGAGAAACACTCCCCCCCCCCCCCCCCAAAGTATCTGAAGAGCTGTGTTTTGAAGTTGCTGAAATACATAAAGTAGAGCCCGATGTGCACAAACGTTAAGATTCTTCCTGTAACCTATCCAGGAAGGCAGAACGGAAGGATACACTTCAAAGAGGGAAATTTTGGATTTCTATGGAGAGTATATTTTGCAGCCAATTACTGTCGCATTTTTAAAACACTGTACAGGGGATTAAGACAGAGAATGTTTACCCTGAGGTCGTCAGAGAGGTCTGAGTGGACCACATGTAAGGTTGTGATGAGCATAACATACCTGCCATTGCAAAAAACATGGGGGTGTCTTTTGAATTAGTAACATCAAATCAAATACACAAAAAGTAGGTAAATTTCTGAAAGTAGCCATTACTGATGTAGGCATGGACTGAGAGAACAAAAATGTTCAAACAGCGCGGTGCTGGATAAAAAGGTGCACACATTTTGAGTGTATTTATATAGAACCTGCATTTTTAGTTTGAAAAAAAAACTGTTCATTACAGACTCTGAGAAGCTAATAAACAGATATTTATCATTTTCATGTAGCAGTTCGGTTTTATCATCAGCCTTGCAAACAACCTGGTATCTGACCACTTGCAAAACTTCCTGTGACAGTCCTACTAGCACCCTGTTGAAATAAATGGTTTGTTGACAGCAAAGGTAAAGGAGATCATGTGTTCTGAATTAGTCTGAATCTCCATGCCAGGCTTTAGATAAAAGAAGTGTTCTGCTAAGTGCTGAAGACGACTTGTCACAAAAGGACACGTTTCTATCAGGGTTTTATTTTAATACGGGGAAGCCCACAGATAAATGGAGCCATTCACCGGATACATTATGAATCACAGAAAGATGTATTTATCCCCACAAACTAACCTGTCAGAAAGTCAGCCCCCATTTATGCATGGAACATAAAATGATCCCCTAGTGCAGCCTGGAGAAGGTGACTGTCCCTACACATATTACAGGAGCAGGTGTCAAGCTCCAAGGTCATTGTGTAGAAGATGTTAGTTTTGTCTCCTGCTGATGTCTTTCCTGTCATACATATCTAGGTGGGCAGGTGGCAAAAGGCATAGTAAAATCATCTCTCCAGCAACCTACAAAACCCTACAGACCTGATATATATATATTTTGTTAAGAGAATCATGTCATGTCCTCCCAAGCAACCAGTGGAAAGTGTCAGCTCTTTAAGCTTTGTTATGAAATTAAAAAGGCACCCTGTTTCACCACATCAGCCTGTACAAGGTCCTAGTCACTGCACACAAATACTTTAAAGATGGGAGGGCAATAGTCTCCAAGACAACCCTGGGTACACTGGTTTCACAGGGATGGAAAGACACTGTCTCTCAAGAGCACAAAATATGTTGTTACGTTGAAGTGGCAGGTCGATGGCCACCTCTGTAAACAGAGCACAAGGGGAGATATGAGGGATGAGCTGACTAACTACACTTTCTCACAGGGCACACTGAGTGAGGCAGGGGCATCCATGCAGAAGCGCTGCACAGTGTAAGTTCATACACTACTAAAAGGTGTGTTACTTGGGAAGGGCACTGAAACAACAATGTAAGGACTGTATATGGGTAAGATGTCGGAATCACATCTCGGACAGGCTAAGTAGGGCAAGAGAAAATTCTCTGTGTAAGCATGCTATAGAAGTTAAATCCAAGGGCATTCTATAGTGATCTTGGATGAAGACAAATCTCACCTGGCTTGCCAAATACACCTAAGCTGGAACATTATATGAGCGGATGCCCCAGAGTAGGTGTAGTGTAGAGAGGCTGGAAGAAAGAAGCAGTCCACAGAGATGTTAAAGTGACTAGTGAACAGACAGAAAATACCCACTGAAGTGGGAGAGATACCATAGAACAGCATGATGGGCTAGAGAGCATCACTATTCACACAAAAAGAGGGGGTGAAGGCAGCTACACATCTCTTGGTAAGCTAAAGAGAGGAAAAGGCAGAATACCTCTGCAGACACATTCCAGGGAGTATACTCAGTTGTGCACTGCAGAGAAAACATTCCTGCAGGTGCCCTATAGTGAGCTTGGAAGCAAACACACACCTCCAGGCGATCTGAAGAAGATTGGCAGGAGAAGGGCTAGCTCCACAGGTTTCTGCATGATATCGGTGTGCTATAGGTGAAATGGGGGACTAGAGGCACATGCCGGGGAAAAAGGATGGATGTCAGCCCCCTCGAAACATTACAGAAATGGGTGGACAAACACATACCATCTCATGCAAGCTACAGGAGAGATTAGAGAGCAAGGCACCCCAGAATGTGTGCCATATGGGAACTGCGCAGCAGCTGGTGCACTGGATAAAGTTGTCGGTTAGATGGACAATTGTGTGACTCCATGGAAGGGCTGGTACTAGAATAATTTCAGTAAGCACACTTGAGATTAGCTGAAGGGAATACTTTCCCACATGTGCACACACTAGAGTGGTAGGAGGACTAAGCCAGTGCCACCAGTAAATTGTAGAGAAGCAAGAAGAGTGAGCCTCTATTTCTTTCACACAACAGCATGGCTGAAGGAAAAACGCACTAGGAGGCATTGGGCACCACCTGCAGACAAGCTATAGAGGAATAGGAATGCAGGATCACTTCTGCATGGCCTGGTGATCGCAGAGAGCTGCCGCAGGAGTCATTACTCACTTGCTTGACCAAAAACTGCCGGCTGTGGCTCGCATTGTTCTGCAGCAGCAGGAAGGCCTTGGTGAGGTGGCGGGCTGCCATGTTGAAGGGTGGAGGAAAGAGGATAATCAGCCTGATAGATGGGGCCACCCACGGGTGCTTATACCATTACAGTGGAAGGGCTGAGGGCCGGTAACCCAGACCTGCCTCCTACAGGGACTGGTTAAGGCCACAGTGCATGCCACAGAAACCAGCTCTGCAGAGACACAGAGCCAGAGGTTCAGTGAGCTGTCAGGCATAGTGTAAAAGTTAAATCCAAAAGGAAATGGTTCAAGTGGATTCTTGATTAGAAATATCCCATCCACAAAAGTACATCAATAAGGTTTCTCCTCCTCCAACAGCTTTCTGTCTCTCTTCAAGCACCGCCTGAGGAATAAGAATCCTCTTACATTCTACAGCTCCTATGATGTAATACATTCCAGATACCACACACCTTCCCCCCAAAACATATGATTGAAAATACAGAACAAGCAGAACTGTAAACTTCACTACAAAAAAATAAAAAAAAATAATGAGAACACACAAACATTAAAGTTCATTAAATTTTCTTCTTTGAAATCACAACACGATTGAGATTTCATATCCTCCCATCATTAATGTTGACTGCTTTCCTGAAAAGTTTGATGACTACAAAAGGACCCAAGAATTTACTTCCACTTTTACATAGTGTGTTTTTTTTAAATTAAAACGTCATCACCAACATTCACACTGGCAGTACAAGCACTCTTCTTCTTGTCGAAATACTCTTTCCTTTTTCTTATACATTTCTTTTCACACTCACTTTCATATCCTCCCTTGTCGGACCAGGAAACAGTGCTATTTTTATTCCATGACACCCAACCCGGAACTAACAGTGTTCCCCTTCCTACCTCTGAATGATTCAAAAGGGACTGCACCCGTAGTAGAATGTGGCGTGAATCTGTATGCAAGGAGGAATTTTTTCAAACCTTCTTTCCAATTCCTGCCAGCTGCCACCTCCAGTTGCACACATTCCTTTACACACTTATTGAATCTTTCCACAGTCCCATTTCCTTCAGGGTGATACAGGGAACACAATCTATGCTTAATCCCTCTACGCTTAAGATATTCTTCCATCTCATTAGATACAAATTGCGGGCCATTATCAGTCAAAATTTAATTTGGTAACCCCTCTCGGCTGAAAATCTCATCTAACAATCCAATTACTCTCCCTGTTTCAATACTGCGGACAATCCCTATTTCAGCCCACCTGGAGAATTGATCCACCAAGACCAAAATGTAACTAGCCCCACCCTTCGCATGAATAGGTCCCACAATGTCCATCCAAACTACATCCCACGGTTTGCTAGCCAAATCTCTGACACACATAGATGGAACTCTAGTTTTGTATATTTTGTCACTGTTGCAGCAATCAGGACATCTCCTGACTGCCCTTTCAATCATCAAATCCATGCCTGGCCACCAATAGTTAAGGCGGATTCTGGCCTTTGTCTTACTCATGCCTTGGTGTCCTGAGTGTCCCAGCTCAATAATTCTGTCCGTCAGTGCACTCGTAACAACTAATCTTAATCTACGGAATAACAAGCCTTCTGCCGCAGACAACTCATCTTTCACACTCCAAAAACCTTTCAATGCTTCATCACACTTCACATCTGAATGCCAATGACTCCTGAGCGATTTGCAGACACGTTGTAACACAGAATCTTCAGCTACAGCTCTTACCCATTCATCTTGTTCATTTATCCCTTCCGTAACACTGCACACACTAAATTCATACTCATGATTTATCCCTAAACCTCCTTCAGATTCAGAAGTAAGTCTCGATAAACAATCAGCAGTTTTGTTACACGCCCCTGGTACATAAAACATATTAAAATTATAATCTTGAAGGTTACCAATCCATCTGCTGATCCTACTAGAAATCAAATCAAGTCCCTTCTTCATAAAAACTTCAACAAGAGGCTTATGATCAATGTAAACATGGAATTCCCTTCCCCACACAAAATTCCTGAATTTGTTGATTGCCCAAAATATACTCAAAGCTTCTCTCTCAATAGTAGAATAGTTGATCTCTGCTCCTCATAACGTCCTTGAATTGTACACCACTGGTTTAAGTATATCACCACCATCAGATTTCTGTAACAAAACTGCTCCCAGACCTTTAGCATCCGTCATGATCACACACATTTTTCCGGGATCAAACAAATTCAAGCTTTCCACAGTGGACAATTCTCTTTTAATGCTCTCAAATTCTTTTTACACTCTCCGTCCCACAAAAATCCAACGCCTTTCTTAAGCAACTTCCTCATATGCTCCGTCTTGGAGGCTAAGTTAGGTAAAAACGTAGCGTGGAATTCCACCATTCCTAGAAAAGACAATAGTTCCTCTTTCTTTTCTGGATGACGCAAACTTAAAATGTTACTAACAAGATCACTCTTTGGAAACAAACCCCTAGCAGTGATTTTATGACAGAGATACTCAATTTCTGTCTTACTGAAGGAACATTTCTTCAACTGAAGCGTCAAACCATGATCTCTCATAATAGTTAGTACCTTCACTCTCATCTCATGCTCCTTCTCTGTCTGTCCATAAATCAAAATGTCATCCTGGAAGTACTTTATTCCAGGTTCAGAACCAAATAAATTGTACATTATACGCTGGAATACAGCAGCAGCTGACACCAAACCGAAACGCATTCTAACGTATCTAAAAGTGCCAAACGGCGTAATAAAAGTAGTATAATCTCTCGACTCAACATGCAAAACGACCTGATGGTATGCAGAGGCTAAATCTAACGTGCTGAAAAACTTTGCCCCATGTAACAAAGATACCATTTCAGTTATGTTTTGTAACGGAAACTGGTCACTAATAACACACTTGTTGAAATTCCTCAAATCAACACACAACCTGATTTCTCCAGAAGATTTACGTGCAATGACAATTGGAGAAACCCATTCAGAGCACTCTACTGGTTCAATTATGCCTTCTTTGCATAACCTCTGTATCTCCTTCTCAACATCGTCCTTCATTGATATAGGAATAAGTCGTACCTTGGACACCACTGGCACAGACCCTTCCTTAATCTTAATGCAATGCACATATTTCGTCAAACACCCCAACTTGTCACTAAACACATCTTTGAATTCATCAACAAAATCAGGCAAGGACACAACATTCCCATTCTCAATTTTTCCAGAGACCTCACATATATCACGCAACATTTGGACATACTCACTCTTAATCATGACAGGTGTAGGCGCATTTGGATCCAAAATAACATTCAGTTCTTTTTGGTGTGGCCAACTCAAAACACTGTCACCCTTTACAGGCACATACATTTTACCAAAAGTTATATTAGTCTTGAAAGTAATCTCAAATTTGAAATAACCCCTCAAATCTATTACTTGTCCACCATATGCTCCAGGAATCACATCTGGATCTTTCAATTCAACACTCTGACTTAAATGTTTGTCAGATAAGTCATTGGACAATAATGTTAACCATGCACCTGAGTCAAACAACACTTCACTTTCAATACCCAAAATAGTGTCAAAATCCTTTGGATGTTTTTTCTTCTTATCTTGTGTACAAACAGTTAAAATACAATCTTCCACAACTTTCACAGAAGGAGAATTTTTGCTTGACTTGCAACACTTTGCAAAATGCCCCCTTTTGTTGCATATCTTACAAGTCACATTAATAGCTGGACACTTTTTGTAAGAAGCATAATGTCCAATATTGCCACAACGGAAACATTTAGTGTCTTTGAATCTAGACCATTGCGCTTGATTAACTTTACCATCTTCTTTATCTCCATCACCTTCTTTGCATACATTTTGTTGTTCCTTTTTCTGAATGATCTTGTTAATAGCAGGACTCTTGTTCTTCTCTAACTCTTCCACGCAAGCTAGAGTGTGTTCCACACCCTTAGCTAGAATTACAACTTCCTGCAGGGAAGGATCATCTTTACTCCATAGTTCCTGTCTTATCTTATCACTGGAGCATTTCAACATTTACTGATCTCTTATGCGTTCATCAATGGTTGCTCCAAACTTGCATGTTGCTGCTAATTTCCTTAAGGCAGTAATATATTCCTCAATAGTTTCACCAGGTTTTCGCTCTCTCATTCCAAAATGATAACGCTCCAAAATCATGCTAATTTTTGGTAAATAATGTAAATCTAATTTCTTCAGGCAAGTTTCAAACTCATTTAAGTCAGCTTCTTCATCTTCAGGCTTTGGTAAGGATTCAAAAACTTCTTGCCCTTCACTACACAAACAGTGCATGAGTAAAGACGTCTTCCTTTCATTGGATAAATGTGTGCCACAAACTCTAGAATAATGCAAGAAAGATTTTTTCCATTTGGACCAAGTTATGGGTGCTTCTCCTGGCATGGTTAAAAAGAAAGGAGGAGGAGGTATATTTTGCATTGTTTAGATAAAAGTAAGTAATCCAAAAGAAATATATATATTTTTTTTTTTTCTTCAATGTAAATATTTTTCTCCTTTTAAGGTTTAATTAAACCCATCAATCGTTATAGCCAAATTCCATCGTTATGTGCACACACGGAGAGGTTGTTTTTTAAAGGAAGTTCCGTCTTTTTTTTTTTCTTGTACACGCGTACGCGTGTACTTTCTGGTTGTGTAGACGCTGCGGTAGGAAAGCAGCCGATTAAATCAAGAACAGAAAGCGGTTTCAACTTACAAGATACCGTTTCCGCATAAGAAATCTAAAAGGTGAGAAAGATTTATTTTCCGTCTTTTCTGGTGTCGGCAACGCGGAGGAGTCTTACACGTGCACAATTGGAAGAATGCTGGCACGAGAGAGAAGAATGCCGGCTCGAGAGCAGCGCGATTTGAAATATCTTATTTAACGATCACTTGGCGCTTGATCGCTTGTAGTATTTTTAAGTAAACACTATGAATACAGTGCTTACCCAGATTAAGTGTACATTATTAAAGCTGTTTAAATTCAGATGCTGAGTAGGATGTTGATGAAAGTCTTCAATGAGCCAAACACGGTTAAAGTCTTTGACGTGTTAGGATATTTCTTACGCCAATCGCTCGTCGCCAGTGTAAAAGTTCAATCCAAAAGGAAATGGTTCAAGTGGATTCTTTATTAGAAATATCCCATCCACAAAAGTACATCCATAAGGTCTCTCCTCCTCCAACAGCTTTCTGTCTCTCTCCAAGCACCGCCTGAGGAATAAGAATCCTCTTACATTCTACAGCTCCTATGATGTAATACATTCCAGCTACCACACGTAGGGACATAGAAGAAGGACTAGGTATTTCACCGCCGGCCCTGGACAGAGAGCTGGGCGGCCATCTTCTAATGATGATTTCCGGTAGATAACCGTCAGAGGTCTTTAGTGTCTGCTTAAATATTCTGCAGTTAGCAAGATTTCTATTAGTTAACGGTCAAGAGCGCACCTTAAAGGTAAATAAATTTGAATTTGCTTGAGAAAATTGCACTGTACTGCTGGCAGGGGCAACTGACTTTGAAGCTGGGCAATAGAGTTTTAGTTTCAGTGGGAGGCTCAAGATCCTATGATTCTGGGCAAATCACTAACTCACTCTGTGCCTAAAAAAATGAATGTGTCCAAATGAATGCAACTGGTACTCATGTTAAGTGCTCAATACCTTTGGGTTGAACGTGTGCTCTTTACAAGCAACACCCTACGATGGTTGAAAAGGACGGGGCAAGTAGCTACAGGGGCACGGGAGTGAGCAAGCAACATTGAGAGGAAGGTGATTGGGGGATGGGAGAAGCAAGAATGCGGAGTGAGGAGGTAGTGCAATCTAAATTCCTACATAGGCTTTGGATGGAGCATCAGGAAGAGAGAGTGGGAGGGGACAAGAAAAAGTACATCCCAGGAGCAGTGGATGGGCATAGATTAAGTTGAATCAATCTATGCTTGGTCGCTGCTCCTGTGGTACGGTTCCTATGTTTTTTTAGTCTAGGGTGGCAGCCCCACCGAATGTGGACAACTGACTCTGTCCCACACCATCTGTAAGCTGTCGGCCTTACTTCCGGCTAGCTCGCAGTGACTCACCAAACCCTAGAAGGTGAAGGTGATTTCTGGCAACCTAAACATAACACTCTAACTTCTCAGGGAAGTCATGGTGAATAGATCATACCCCTTTCTCTCAGGTACACAGAGACTCACACTTGCCAAGGCAAATGAGGAAATGTGAAATAAGTTTCAATATATTTATTGAAGCAATTGCATCTGATTATAAAAAGCAAGGGCTGCAATAACTAGGAAGATGAAACATAATACAGTGATCATTGTTACCATCAGAGTGAAGAAGATAAACACCCCCACCATCTTGGTATGATTTAAAGCCTAGTGATTCCTATCTACATCCTAATGTCTAAAACCTGTGAGCATAGAGGTGGTAACCCTTCTTCCCATCCCGGTCAATGGGACGGACTCCGACCCCATACCTGAAATGCGGGCAAGGGTCTGCCTATTGTCTGCTGGCAATCCTCCCGGTTGGCTGAAGAGTCAGTGCCAGGATGAGGGAATCTGTCAGTGAAATGGTGTACATTACAGGACGGCCATGACTGGAATGCCCTCTGCTCTCTTGAGCCTACGTCGTTTTTATATAGCAAATCTTATAATGTTCTAAGAATAGGCCTGATGTGATAATATGCCTAGAAAATGGGGGCTGGCTCCCGAACTCCTGGAGCGGTAATACTAGTTAGAATATCATGTACCGAACATGAAAGCCTTGAGCAGGGCGCAAAGTGAAATGCTTGCGAAGGGCTGACAAAATATGCAAGACGAGCAACTGTGTCTTCTCAGAAAAGGCAGCTTATTAAAATAAACACAATGAGCTAAAAGGTAGCTGTGCAAAAAACTATGAAGTGAATAAAACATGTCTGTATGTTCAAAGGCATAGACTACCGGCCGAAAGCTAGAACAAGGGTGTCCAACCCAGGTACAAAGGGAAACCCACAACACCTTTCTCATTGTCAGTACAGGAGTGTAGGATCCAGGACCTAAAATAAATTTTAATAAAGGCCAACTACCTAAAAGCAAACTAAAAACATATACCTAAAAGAGATAAAATGTCGAAGTTGACAAGCAGATCAGGCCAAAGCACAAGGCAGAATTAAAACTAGTCAATTGAAAAGATGCCAATTTAAAAATCATTGGGATCCCGCAGGAGGTCACCAAGCACATCCGTAGAGATGGAATCCAAGATAGACCCCACTTTGGCAGACGATAAAACCACCAGCTTGTCAGTCAAAAGGTGGAAGGAGCACACATGATCCATTGTCTCAGCCATAGTCCCAGCCAACGGGGCCGTGGTCCATACCGTGCCAGATGTTGAGACACCAAGAGCCAATAGATCCACAAAAGGTGGCTCATAGAAGGTGTCGTGTAGCAAAGGCAATCTCATTGGTCAGGTCCAGCAATGAACCCTCATCGTCAACATCATCAGATTTATGTCCACAGAAAGTATGTCGCAACAAGACACACTTACAGTGCACATTCGAAAGAGCACCATTAGCAACAGAAACGGGCTGCACACAGTTTAGAACTGGTTGAAATGATAATGACAAATTCTTGTCAAGTTCCTCCAGTAGTGATGCTCCAATATACTGCACCATGCGTTCATGACACAGATGGGCTCGTGGAAGCTCCATCACTTCTATTAGTTGAGATGGGGCAGCCATTGGGAATCAAAAATTGCAACAGCAGGATACCACCAGTTAATGCCAAACCTATTGTCAATCCTCAGAAAACATTTGAAGTGAGTGGATGGTTGCAGGTATAACTCCAATCACAATCTGGAAAGTGCTGACAAATTCAGACACTACAGCCCTAGTAAAGTGTACAACCCCAGCGGTGTTAAATGCATTGAAGATACGACTGACTAATTCACCAAAATGTTTTGGAAAGTTGGTATTTAAAAGGGATTTTATCTCTGAGGATGACCTGGCCACCTGCAGGTCTTAGGTCTTGTGGGCAGATCTGAGGGCCATGTGTTTTTTAAATAAGTGCTTTCAGTTTGCTAAGCTTCTCATAATTAACATTATAAGTAGCAGTGTGTGCCCACAAATCAGCTATTTTATCTATGTATACGGAAAGCACATTTCCACAGCAAGTCACTACTTAAGAACCAAAATAACATAAATGACACCTGCTCTCATCCCACAACAGCCTTGATCACTCAGCATCAAGTAATGTCCATTCAAAAGTAACTAGAACACTGAGTGATTCAAAGAGAGGGAAATACCCTTCAATAAGCAAGCTAAATTTACTACAGATGTGTTACATGCGCTGTGCAAGGCCACCTGTTTACAAATCCTAGAATGTCTTACAGATGTTTGACAGTCAATTCTGCTAGGAAAGACCTCCTTGTCGCCGTTCAGGCATTTGAAATCAAAGGATAACTACCACACCTCATGGATGTAACTATCCCCTAAGTGCTCAACAGGAAAATGTTTCAAACACAAAGTGAATTGAAACGTTGATATTGGCAGTGAGACCACTCCATGTATTAACTACACTGATAATGGTGTTTCAGCTACAGTAAAGGACAGCTTTTCTAATTTCTCAGTATTAAGCATGATGTATCTAGCTTCCATCATAGCCATTATCTGTTGTTTATGTGTGAGGTTAAACACAGCAAATAAGTCTTTAGAGTTAACGTGCTTCCAAGGCATGCGGCCACTTTTCAGAACTTGTAAAGCCCAACTCCACTGCATAGTTAAACTAAGCTGACTTTGTCCATGGGCTAAAAATGACATATAGTTTTGAATAATGTCAATTGCACAAGACACAATGTTGTTTAATGTGTAAATGCAAGTAAACAATGTGTTCATACCATTAGCGACAACAGCTAGGGCTTTCTCTAAATTTTCCTTATCTAACTGCCTTAAATGTGCAGCAGCTTCCATCTACGAAAGCTTCCAAATTTCATTATTTTTTGCATATAAGCAGTGTTGCGAGTGTGGTTTTTGGGACTTAACAAGAAATCTTGTAAGTTGATATCCTCAGGAAGGATAGAAATGTGTTTTTTACAGCTGTTAATGTAGGAGATTGTAATCATTGCTGACAAAGTTTACCCACGCTGTTTGTGGTGACCATACCCGAGTGCTGCGTGATGACATAACCAGGGCCTGGTCTGCTTACTCTAAAACTCTGTGTAGAGTTGATAAAATGTGACAACCATTTGTGTCCACTAGCCACAATACCCACCTGTTGGGACCTGAAATTGATTAATTAAAGGTACTGTTCTGAAACCAACCAATGATCTGTTCTTCAGTGACATGCAGATTCTCAAATCTAACCACAGAGGGAATACTGGGCATATTATTATTTTTTTTACTTTTGCTTACTCTAGGCAAGTTGTTTGCTGTGCAGTACCATTCAGAAAAATCATTTGCAACAGAATTAAAAATGCTCTAAATAAGGCCTCTGTGCCTTCTATTTGCAAATCTTTCAATCCCCAAACACTTCAAATCAATCAGTTTCCTCCAATATTCATAACCTTCTATGGCCAACTAGGAAACAAAGGACTGTGAATAAGTTAATTTAGTGTTGGTTAACAATATCTTCCTTGCTTTCAAATTTGGTAATTTGAAATATTAGGACTTAGCATTTTTAACATCATGCTCAGAAAAATAATCAAACTTTTCTACATGTTTTAGAACTCCCCACTTGTGGAGTAGGATGATGTTCCCACTGTGTATCATTAAAAACTATTCTTGGAGTATTAGCTCGATGGGAGGAAAAAAAGATGGTGTCTGTAATAATAACAGGACATTTCCCCATAATTTGCGGTATTCATATATACATCTTCACTTTCAAACATTATGTAATATTCAAGCTCATAAATCATAGAATCAACTATTTTCACATCCCAGTTATCAGAAACAACCCCAGGTGTATTAATACAATCCATTGATATTTTAAATACATATGGAATTTGAATAATTGCTGTAGAACCAGAAATATCAAACAGTACCAAACCATCCCATCAGGACCTGGAACAGCTGAAATGTTCACAATGGCAAGTCTCTTTGCACTGCATGTGAGGATAACTAAGGCTTTTAAACCTTAGCCAGGAAAACAGGATGACACACAACAAACAGATGACCTACAAGGAATGTCATGAAATACTTTGAAACAGGAAAACAACAAAATATCAGAACCCTTAGAGCGAGTCATGATAATGCTTGCTGCCCTAAGTTAAAATGAAACATGAACAAAATACAAGGATTTGGGGACGTGACCAGACATCATGGCTGCTTGGATGCGATCCAGAGAGGCTCCACAGCATTCCCCAAAACAGAAATAGTGTTGGGTGCTTGGGCCCCATAACTATGACCTATTTTCACCACGGGGATATGAAATAGTGGCCAGCCCACCTGGACAGTCACCTAGATCCAGCACCAGCTGTGGAGGACTGATACAGCACCAGCAGCCTCCATCACGACAACAGCCAGTGGGAGACTTACAGGCCATGCCCGCAACGCCTCACCGGACGGTGAAGTGGAGGACAACAGTAAGCACATTCTCCCCGGAGATAGGGGACCCTGCAACAGTGATTTTAATTACAACGCTATCTAATGCAGCGCAATCCCCGCCTACCCGACAGGTGCCTTTGGAACCTTGCCTGGGGCCCCACTCAGTACCTCTGGCCATGATCCACTCACCTTCGCCTGCCTGCTATCAGCTCCCTGCTCCATGATGCAGCACCTACTGAACTGTTGGGATGAACCGAGCTAGGCGGATACGCACGCTGATTCCGGTGCTTGGGTCCAGCTCCCCTGTCTGACTTTAAGATGGTGCATGAGGTCCTAAATGCAGCAGGCTTTTACCACTGTTCATGTCTCGCAGCTTGGAGCGACCTTCTAGCTCTTTGGTAATAAGAATTACTGGTGGGAGAGTGAGCAGAATAAAAGCCAAATAATTCCACCAAGTGTATATGCTTTCCCCTACTAAATGTTTAGCACGCTTTATGTAGTGCGCTTCCTTCTTCAGCTTCCCCCCAAAGGATGGATTGAAGAGGTGTCATATTTCACAACATGAGACTCCAACAGTATGGAGAGCTTGGAAGCCACATATAGCCCACTAGTCCACTGCCAATTGCAATAGTTGTGAAGAGTACTCCTATGGCCTAAGCTTGTTCCAATGATCCTTTTACAAGGGCTGACCACGTCTACACAGCCTATTGAAGGACCTTAGTCCCCTGCCAGGGAAGCCTCCATAAGCCCAGTAGCCACTGCTAGTGAATTTATCAAGAGGGTACAACTTGGCGAAAGAAATACCCACTGAGCCACCGCTTGGTCTCACCAAACCACTTGTGCCCCCTGAGTGGGCTTCATGGCATCCCAGTGCTGAGGTCCCCTGCTGCATGGCCTTGTTCATTTATTACATGCCACTGAAAAAAAATCACAGACAGACAGGGTGTTGAGATACTTTCAACCAGCTGAAGGACATTAAGACCCACGGGAGATCGTTACTGCAGAAAGAGGCATGGCCTCTTTGGAAGACATACTGTGCTCTCTAGAAGAGACAAGGAACTACGTGAAGAACTTAAAACAGATCCAATGCCTCCCTGGAAACGCTACAGTCTGATCTTAACTCCAAACTTCTAACGTTACAACAGGATGTAGACTCCAGTTGGCACTTGAACTTTAGACCTGGAAACCAAATGCCAAACCCTTGAGCAAAAGGTGACTAAATTGAATATTTCATCTGCCCACCTTAGAACCACAACGCTTAAATGTGAGCATTTGGAGAATCCCTCTTGACACAATAACATTCTTCTGCAGAATCTAGAAGGGAGAGCGGTGGGTCCTGATTTAGAGGCATTTATAGTTGTCTTGTTTTCAGAACTCTTGGGAGACAACAGTCGCGAGGTTAAGATAGACCGAGTACATTGAGTTGGCCCATCAGCACCTGGGGAAGAAAGATGGCCTAGAGACATACTGGTGAAACTATACCCCTGCAAGGTTAAATAAGTGATCCTGCAGGCTTTGAGCCAGATGGAGAAAGTGACCTTCCAGGGGCGACATGCTCAGCCTTCCAAGACATAGCCCCAGCTGCTCCGGCCCAACTTTTACACTTCAGACCTGTGCCAGACAAACTACGCTAAGAGCTAATTAAATATAGGTGGGCATGCCCTTTTGGTCTAGCCTTCGACTATCAAAATAAGTCACACCACTTCACAGATCTGGAGGAAGCAGCGAATTTGCTTGGGGTAACAATCGCCACGTGGCATAGCCATAAACTCATGTGCAACCTTTCACAAGCTGTACGTTAAATGCAGATAAAGGCAATGACTATCACAACGACGACAAAGTCGACTGGGGAAAAAGAAACTCTCTTGGTTAAGACTCTGGTTCATTCCTTCATGTCCAGAAAACAATCCTCACCCATGCAGCTTTTAGCTTCTTTGCAAACTAAGCTATGAATAGCTCCTTGCTCCATAGGCCGATAGATAGGGTTGGACAACACTATTTCTTATCTGTTAGCTATTCTGGGCTCGATTGATACAATGGGACATCAGCCAAGCATTCCCCGGCCCCTACAAAACAACGGTGTTGCTCTCCTTTTTCATATGTCCCTTAAACTTTAGTCTAAAGACAGTAAGGCCGACAAGGAGAGTAGGATAATAATGCTCAAGGGGGAAATCCTGACAGACTGTGTATGGTTGCATGAATTTATGTCCCCAACACCACACAGGCCACCTTTCTTCACTCATTTCTCACCCTCCTAGGTGGTTTTGCAGAAGGAGATGTCATCCTCATGGGAGACTTTAACCCCATCTGGGACTCTATATTAGATAGCACTCCTCCACACTGCTCAACCATGGGAGTCTTCCCTAATTCCTTAAAACAAGCGATATGCACAATAGGCTTGATAGACACCTGGAGGACAGTGCACACCACTGCTAGAGACTAGTTTTTCTCCCATTCCAACTGCTTTTATTCCAGACTAGACTTCATTTTTCTCAGTCAAGCCTTAGAACATTCCATTCTGACCCACCTTCCACCCAGTTGTCATCTCAGACCATGCTCCTGTGAGCTTACACTAGATTGGGTACCATCCACACCCAAATTTCGTAGGTGGTTCTTCCCTGGATCTCTTGCTAGGGATCGTCTCTTTCAAGACAAAATATGTACTACCATTAAAGAATTTTTCCAGCTAAATAACCTTCAAACTACCAACTTAGCTAAATACATGGGGCACCTTTAAGGTAGTTAAAAGGGGGAAATGTATTTCCCTATTGGCCACACTTACTAAACTGAAATCCTACAGTAGATTAACCCTTGAGGCGGCCCTCCAAAAGGCAGAGAATACTCATAAAATTACTCTCTCATTGTTACAGCATATGAAGGTTACAGACCTAGGAGGGAACACAATATACTCCAGTAGAGCCGAATATACACTACTATGACTTAAACACAAGACATACAGCCGTGGACATAAAGTAGGCACACTTCCAGCCTGATTACTGAGAATCCGACATGAGAGGGAATATATAGTGTACATAAGCAAAGAAATTGGAGACATTGCCCCAATGAAGGGGATAAAGCAAAAGCCTTTCATGACTTTTACAAGACCTTATACACAGCTGAGACACCCAGGATAGGGCCACAACAAGAATATCTAAGGAAAGTTGACCTACCTCAAGTAGCAGAAGACCAAAATGAGGAACTGGGCAGTTAAATTAGAGATGAAGAGGTTCAGTTGGCTATAATGTCACTGAAGCTGCACAAATCACTGGGACCCAGCGGGTTTACAGCCCAATTCTGTGAAATCTTTAGTTCTGACCTCGTACACACCTCACACGCCTCTTTCATTGCATAACGTCAGCTTGCGCTATCACACTTTCTATGGGCGAGGCACTGATCACGGTCATTGCAAGACCAGGGAAAGACCCCAATTATTGTGCTTCTTATAGTACAATTGCTCCACTCAATCTGGATTCAAAACTGTACACCAAAATTCTTGCCACAAGGCTAGAAAGCATTATGCCTAACCTGATCCACCCAGATCAATCGAGCTTTATCAAAGGGAGACAAACCCACGACAATTTGAGAAGGGTAGTTCATCTGATCAAAAAGGTAACCAAAAAAACAACTCCCGGCAATCCTGTTAGTGTTACATGCAGAAAAAGGCTCTTGAACGGGTGGACTGGCCCTTTTTTTTCTATAGCCTTTATAAATTTCGCTTTACCAAAAACTTCATTGCCATGGTTCAAGCAAACTATGTGCGGCCTCGCTCATGAATATTGGTTAATGTGGTGGGCTCCAACTTCTTTGAACTAGGGCGGGGTACACGGCTGGACTCTCCCCTTTCACCTCTTTTATTTGCCTTAAGTATAGATCCCCTCACAGCTAGAATACGGGCTAAACAAGAGATTCAGGGTATCCCCTTTGGCCAATGGTGAGCATAAAATGTCTCTTTTGCAGAGGACGTACCGATATCCCTTAACTCACCTACATTCTCCCTAGTGACCTTACAAAAGGACTAAACTTGATATGAAGAGGTAGCAGGCTACCATATAAACCTTCATAAATCCTTCCTCCTAAACTTGACTTTAAACACTTTCGAAATAGAGACACTAGCAAACTCTACTCCCTTTCAATGGACAAAGAGATCATTTACTTAGGCATTAAAATGACACCTAAAGTGTCTTGATCTATATCATGCTAACTTTCCCCCACTTCTGCACCAATTGAAATCAGATCTTAAATGGTGGGCCCCTATATACTTATTGTGGCTAGGTCGAATAAAGACAGCTAAGATGTCAGTCTTACCATGACTCCTATATTTATTTCAAGTGCTACCTGTGGAAATGCAGCACAGGGTTGTTGTATTTGTGCAGCATGTATCCTGGGAGTCGACATTGGGTGGCAGTGCTACATTGTTGTTCGTGGCAGTGGGTATGGGGTCAGGTCTGGTCTGGTGCTGGGTGCTGTGTGGGTTGGACCATTGGGTTGGTATGTGTTGTTTTTGTGTGTTTGTACTGGTCATGTGGTTGTGGACCTGACTGGCATACCTGCCTTGGATTCCTGTTTCTACAGTGCATTTGTGTGGAGTTGGCATCTGTGACTCCTGCAGTGATTGTAGCCTCTGTCTTGCTCTACTTTCAGGACAATGTTGAGGTGTACTGTGGTCCCTGCCTGGGGTGTTGCCTTCATTGACACATATGTCCAGCCACTGCCTGCTACACGATCGACCTCCTGAGATTTTGCCCCACCCAGTCAAACTCCAATGAATGTGCTGGGCGATGGGTTGCCAGTTGTACACGTATTGGCAGTTCCATGCATTCTCATGACAAATAAATAGGTGGACATGAACTGTGCTCAATTGTCATTTATTTGGGATGTACAAGTGTATGGGGGTGATGAGTAGGGTTATGGCGGCGGAGATCATCAGAGTGGTGTGGCCAGCTGTAGGTAGTCCGGGTCCAGTCTGCTGGCTATGGGTAGATGGAAATATGGGAGTGGACAGTCAACAGTTTGTCACAGTCACACACAATGGAGAATGTTCAGGGGAGGGTCACTTCCTGGTGGTGGTTGTGGTCTGGCCATTATGTCCGGCTGGATGTCTACTTGGACGTCCTCACTTGCGTGGGGGGTTCCTCAGCTACAGGGGTCGGGTGCTGGTGTTTTGGGAGTCCTGTGGCGGAGTCTCCATGCCACTGGCTGCCGCTGAGGTGGAGGGCTGTGATGGGATGTGGCCAGTGGTAGGGGCCTGCTGGTGGGTGGTAGACACACACATGACAGTGGTCAGGTCCCTGAGCATCCCTATTGTGGAGGCCATGGTGGTATTGTGGTCCTGTCACTGCTGAATGGCCTCCTGATGGTATTGCCCCTGCTGCTGCTGGGTCTCTTGCACAGTAGCGAGGATCTGGGCCACTGTCCTGGGTGTGCTGGTTTACACCCAGGACTCGGTTGAGGCCCTCCTGGGCAGTTAGTTGCTGTGGCTGTCCCGACCCTTGGCCCATGGGTCCCCTCTCACTACCCCTATCCCCCTGTGCCGCTGGCACAGTGGGCCCACTGCCAGTAGCAGCAGGGCCTTCATTGTCTACGGTGTGTGCCCTTGACTCTGGCCACTGTACTATGGGACACACCTCTGATTGATGGGTCCTTGGGGCACGGGTTTGGGGCTCAGGGCCTGGCTGTGGTGTTGTTGCAACATGGGCAGGGGTGTCTGGTGTGTCCAGAGTGGGTGTGGCGTTGCTGGACTGTCCAGTGGCCACAGATGGCCCAGGCAAGTCGTCCTCATCCTGACATCCAGTGGGGCCTTCATCTTGGGGAGGGCTGTCTGGGCCTGGGATCCTCTGCAGGGTGTCTGTGGCAGGGGTAGCTGTGGATGGATACGGTAGATGTTAGTTGTGTGTCTGTAGTTGTTATGTCCCTGTAGTGATGCATGTGGTGGCTCGACTTCCTTCTCAGTGATGGCAATGATAGCTGCTGCAGTGCAGACATTGATTTGGTTTGGATTGTGGGAGCTGTGGTTCTTCACATTGTGGTTGACATCCGTGCATTAGGGGTGTGTGTAGGGATGGTGGGAGTGGGGTGGTGTGGCATGCAGATGAGGGGCGTGGGGTATTTGGGACGGGGCAAGAGGGGTGGTTGAAGAGTGCTGGGAAGCTCTGCTGGGCATAGGTGTTTGGTGTTTGGGGGGTATTGCTGACTTACCAGAGTCAAGCCCTCATCTGATGGCAGTCAGGCCCTCGGGGTGCCAGATGTCCCAGACATTCTCCTCCCAGGATGTCAACTGAAGGGGAGGAGGTGGGGGCCCACCGCCGGTCTTGTTTCTGGCTATCCTCTGCGTGGATGCCATGGATCGGACCTTCCCCCTGAGGTCGTTCCACATCTTTCTGATGTCCTCCCTTGTGCGTGGGTATATGCTGACTGAGTTGACCCTGTTGATGATCCTCTGCCATAATGACGTATTTTTGGCTATGGATGTTTGCTGTACCTGGACTCCCATAAGCTGTGGTTGGACTCTGATGATCTCATCCACCCTGGCCTGCAAAGTCATTGTCGGTGAACCGTGGGTGCTTCTGGCGTGACATGTTAATGGGATGGGTATGTGCTGTGCGTGTCGGGTGCAGTGCTGGGTGTGTGGTGATGTAGGGGTGTTTGTGTGTGCTGGTGAGCTGTGGTGTTGATTTGTGCAATGTGTGCTGTGTGATATTTGTTTGCTCTGTTTGGGGTGCTGCTTGTATTTGTCGCAAGGGTTTGTTGGTGTGAGGGGGTGTTATACAGTGGTGTGTTCAGGTGTGCGTGGTGTGTGTATGGTTATCATGTGTAGAATATTTGAAAGAGCCAATGTGGTGTTGGCTACTTTCCGCTGTGCATTTTTGTTCCGCCGCTGTGGAAAAATGCCAACGGTTTCTGCCTTGCATGTTCCTCTGTGCTGGAGGTTGCCTCATTTTATGACGGTCGGAATAGTCTCGGCATGGCGGGACTGGCAGTTGATCAGTCACTCTTTTGCCGTGGATTGGCCTAGCAGTGTTGGTTTTGTGTCTGTATTTGGGTGGTTTGTGTTTTGTGACTCGTAATCCGGCGGTCTCTATACCACCACCACTGTCGGTATGGTGGCGCCATTTCGCATGGCGGTCTTGCCTGATGACCGCCAAACTCGTAATATGGGACACGATGTGTAACATTGCCTGCTGTGCTAATGCTTGCATTAACCATATTTGCCAGAGGTTTATGGTAGGAGTCCATGCTGGTTGTGAATAGATAATGGTGGGTGTTTGGTGGCAGGGGTTTCACTGGCATAGGCTCTTGTAGGGGGGCAAAGAAGAAAAGGGTGCATTGCACAATAATCATAGCTTCCAGTAATACTTTTGGAGAGGGAGTAATGTAATACTTTTCTTAGAATTTTTGAATGCGTTCCACTTTTCTTGGAGTTTTAAGATTTTGGGATTAAATTAGTTTCATGGAGAACAAGCATTGGCAACACCAGTAGGTCTCACTTTAAAAAAGAAATTAGCTGACCTTTTAGCTTTGTCAGAGCTTGATAATGAACAACATCTACAATAAGAAAAAGAAGGCTGTTTTGCATCAGCAACAAGGCAAATTAGCGATGGCCAACTCAAAAGGTTCACTGTTTCATAAAAGGAAGTGATTGTTGAATGCCTGCCAAATTTATGCATATGGCTGGATGAGTGAGTTAATGTGAGAATAAAGCAGTAGTGTGAGTTCATGGATGGGCAATTAGGGTGTCTGAGTGCATGGTTAATAGGGAGTAAGTGAGTGAATGAATGAATAAATGGATGAGTGCATTGATGATTTTTTGAGTGAGAGTATACACATAATTCCAATTTTATGGGTTAGGATTGAAACAGCAGTAGTGATAACGTTATGAAATGCCAAGAATTACCTATATTAAGACAATGTAAACATTATCACAGTCTTTATTACATTATATATCAAGAATTTCAACCATTATGCCCGTGCAAGTGATTATGCATGAGTGGGTAATGTGTTAAATATCCCAAATATGTCAATATTTTCACTCATTGTACGTCTTCATCTTTGCACCATCACTCAGTAATTCTAACTACGTGCTAAGATTTGTCCCATTACTCAGTAATCCATAGCACATGATTACGTGCCCCATCAATCAATGATACTTGTTGAATGTCAACTGTGCATTTTAACTTATAAACATCAAGGTGTCTACTCCTTCCCATATTTGAGTAAGATTATTGGGTAAACATTGTTTCCTTTTTTATTGCAGGGGAGAGACTTTGGATGTGGGTAGCAAATTGAATATTTCTATCAATAGCGAAATATTGTGTGCCTTTTAATGAGGTTTAGTATCATATAGCTTAATTCTAACTACCAAAGTTTGCATGTCAATTACGATAGACAAAGTATCAAGAATGAAAACACAGAACAGAGGAAGCAATGTTGTGGACAATGAGTTTAATTCTTAATCCATTTTTGAAAATATACTCAATATGTATTAAAAAGATTCTTTGCGGGTCAGTAAAATGAGCCAATTTCTAAGTAATGCATTAACAAATAGTGGTAATTTCTGCACAAAATTACCTTGCACAGGTAAAACAAACAATTGCAAACCCCACTAAGTGGACGGAGCTAGCATACGGTTTACAAAGATACCGTGTGTGATGCCTAAAAGTAAAGAGTAATAAGAAATGCTCTTAGGAGAATGAAGTTGATATCTCAAAGAGTCACGTTGATTGTTTCTTTTATACATGCCTCAGATACACTTTTCTGTAGCCCAGAAAGCAGATTATTTTGCCCTGGCCTACTTCTCTCAGTGAAACGGGACAAGGGAGTGCATATTTCATTCTTAGTCCCTAGTAGGGGCTTTGAGAAGCTGTGCCAAATGAGGAAGAGATACAGCACTGGTCTCTTTATTGGGAGTCCTGGCAGCAGCAACTCTCCTAGCAAAGTGGCATTACTCTAAAATAAACTGTAGCTGGGTGGACACGGCTCACTTAATAAAGCTTGCATGAACGTGCAAAGAAAACAATCAGACAATTACTGCCGGCTGCCAGGTGTTCCGGTTGTCAAATATCTGCCTAACAGCAGGAAAGAAACAGCAGGGAAGGCCCAGGGCTCTCAGTGAGTAAAGTGAGCTCGTGCTTCAGTTTATCACATGGGCTCCTATTACATGAGAGCTGCCTGAGTATAGTCAACTCCACCCGGCAGTATGAGCAACGGAGGCGATGGGCTTGTGGGAATCAATATACAAGCTGTAGGGAAAATATGAAAAGCACAGAGGGCATGTACGGGAAAGCAGCACAAACATAGGAAGAGATTAGGAAAACACATTAACTCCCTGGTAGTGAAGAAACAAAAGGATAGAGTAGACCCCTGACGTCAGCTGGGTCCATCCAATCAAAAATGGTAAAGAGGCCAAGCAGTGGGAGAGAGCCAGCAGCAGAAGAGGAAGGCAAGCTATTGAATAAGAAATAAGCAAACGACAGTGACAGTAAAGCAAAGCATTGGTAAGCAAAGGGTCAGCTCTAAGCCCAGTGTAAGTTTCGGTAAGCCCACAATAAGTTTTTCACATCCAGCCTTTCAGGCTTGGAGGCAAGACCTAACAATTAAAATGCGAAGTCAGTACTTAGAAAAGGTACCATGCCCGATTCTTCTCATGTAAGGTTTTGACTTCTGAAAGATAAATGGGAGAAAACAAAACAAATGCGATTTGTAATAGTCCCAAATTTAGCAGAAGGAATGAACAGGACCACTGTGATTGATAAATAATGGCGGGGGGAAATGGACTTCTGCCATTTATAGCCCAAGGTTTCAAATCTGGAAGTCGAAATTTAAACAGAAAGACAAATTCTTTTGGTTTTCTGGCTCATGTTTTTGTAGTTTTATTTAGTTCCTTTTTTTAAGGACCTGAAAACTCAAAGGGATTTTCTGAGATACTGCATCCTCAGGTCCATTTTGTACACAAGGGTGGATTTTACTCCAAGAAAATAGCACTAAATGCTGGGTTATGCTCCTCATGTAATTCTGCTTAATATCACATAATCTTGCTGTAAGTTTGCACATTACTTGTGTTACACCCACCCCACTGCTGACCAATTTAAATAGTAAGGATGGGCATAATTTCCTTAAATTGCCATAGCATAATTGAGCAAAATTACAAGAAATAATGCAGAGTTTTGCAAGTAAACAGGCCTAATCTTGTAATTTTTGATAATTTCTCTTCAGGGTAACACAAAATTTCTCCAATTATTCCGGAGCTTAATGTAGACAGCTCATGTGTAACAAATCAGTCTTCTGTCCTTGAAAGGCTTATATCATTACTGTCGTATATCACAGTAGGGCTTATTCCGTTCATAGTCAGTAACCAGCACCACTTCTGCACTTTTGTCCCAAATGCCATATTATTCAGAAGAAACGCATGGTTTTCACATTTTATTGTTAATAACACAGATACATTCTCAGAAATAGCTAATCTCTTTAACATATTATAGGCGCCCCCCACCAAATATTTCAACCTAACACTGCAGCCCACCTTTGTATCACTGGGTGGCCATCTTTAAATGGATTACTGTAATCCTTTCCACGATGGCAACCTGTGTGTGCAGCAGTGATCTTGGAATAGGTTTTCCAAATGCAAATGCGTCCTGATGATAAAATATTGTATGCAATACAAGCCTGTTCTTGCAAGCAGTAGAACACCTCTATGAAACTGCAGTAAGGGTTGTCCTCAAACCACAGTCCAGCTCTGCAGATGTGACTTTGACTTGAAAATGGCTAAGCATTTGATGAAACAAAAGAATATGCCCCCAACATGTGGGCACCAATCACACCAGTGAAAAAAGTGAGGTACAAGCACAAATGCAGGGGAAGGCAAGATACAAGAGAGAACATGCAGACAGAGAGAAGACCCAAAGCACGTAGGCCATTTAAATAACATGATGTTTGGAAGGAAAAAACTCACGCTACCTGAGCCACACATGCTAAAACCTTTAACACTACACTCTCCAAAGTAAGTTGAAGAAAAAGAAAGGGCCAATGCTCACAACTCATGGAAAACAGCAGACATCATGTTGTCACACTTGGAATTACCACAAATCAAACACTTTGACAGGTTAGAAGATCACACTGGACTTTCTCCTAGAAGGAGGGAAAGGATATCTAGGTCAGAAAAACGCCAACCAGGACCAGTTCTATAAAGACAGAGACCCAAGTGCTCTTTGATATGTTGAAAACAGTAGATATGAACAATTATCACAGGCAACACATGTGACCAAAGCTACTCAATTGAGGAGTCAAGATAGATCCATTGTTCTAAAATGGGTATTCTCTGCAACTATTCATCACAACCATCATTAGGTCATAGTTAAAGTTTTTGTAATGGAGCTGAGGTCACACACTGTCTGAGCTGCAAATCAGCATAATTTATTAATCTAATTGGAAATGTGAATCTAGAAAGCAAACTGGACAAACTGTTACAGCCTTTATTCTTACATAAAGTTTTTCACATCGATTATTCCTTCCAACTAGCTGTGATCAGAAACCTCTGAGCAGCCTTCCATGTGTGGCAGAAGGTGGAGGAAGGGCTCTTTTCTCTCAAAGTTAAAAAATAATCAAGAGGTCTTTGGGCCCATTCACTGAATGCTGCCAATAGTGGTCACCAGTGAGCCCAAGCAGTCAAATGTGGTTTGCCTTTGTATCCACGTGTGTGCTTACTTAATAAAGAGATTTGCTTCAAGCTAAGAGGAAAATGATGCCAAGGATTGCAGCGCTCCTAGTTTGAGTAATTAATTTATTAAGGCACTTCCCAGATTTCAAATGAAATCACATGAAAATATAAACATGAGCATTTAACTTGAATGCAAAAAAACATGTGTAAATGCTAGTATAAAGCAGTTACACAATGACAGGCATAAAAAAATAAGTGTGTGTGTGTATATAAAAATGCATCACCATGGGGATCAAATCCAACAGCATCATCCTGGTGCCAACATCAATCTGTGGAACCCTGGAAGGCTGACACAGGAGAAGCTTCCCTGACGGGACTTTGTTCTGGGCAGTGCATCCACCGTCAAAATGAGTTGCTTCCCCACCTTATATACCTTAAACCCAAGAGGAAGGTTCTGGCAACCTCCCGCACCCTTTAAGTAAGTTATGTAATACAAGCTCTGACTGTATTCGGTCTGTGTCGAAAACACGCAAAGGAACATGTCTTGCCCCAATGCGCATTGCAGCTGCAGAGGAGCAGTACTTTTCCGTAATGAAAACATTCCCAAGCTGAAACTGTCTTATCACGTCTACTGTCCACATCCCCCATGTTATGTTCCTGCACAGTGCAAACCGGTGCTGGTGAGAAGAATTGAGAAGAATCGAAAACATGTTCAGTGTAGAAATTAAGCTTTGTGGAAAAATACCTGGGCCACCGATGTGATGGCATCTGAAGCTAAGCTAAGCAAAAAATGGAGTCAGAAGTCAAGCTGGAGTTGGTGGTTAAATACAGATATCGTTACAGAGATCAAAATGGAAAGACTCATCACTCCAGCCCTTGACTTGGTAGCTGATGTCAATGGCTTGAAAAATGTCTCCAAAATTCACCTACACTCATAATACCATTAAATAATATTTGCTCCTGAATCACATTACAGCTCCACTTTTTGATTACATGTGAAACTCTGAAGCTATGAGAAGCTGAACGTTGGCAACGTTAAGAAATTACCGAAGTCCTTGCTGGTCTACATTGCTTTTGAGTCCTCTGCAACTATATGCTGGTATGTGCAATCAATGAGCACAAAGTTTTGTCTGAGAGCTATGTGAAAGACTCAAGGATACGAGGCTTTACGCTATACTAAACCAAGGTTGCCAAGATATTACATTCTTTGGATATAACTTTCCCGACACTAGTCGACACAGATTGTGCCAAAGTCAGGGCTGCACTTGTAGCTCACACTGTCAGAAGTACGGAGCTTCATTGGCAGGGTCTAATAGTGCTGCAATTTCAACAAATACCGGGTCACCCTACATTAACTTTTACAAAATCGACACCATTTGGAAATGAGATTTGGAGCAAAACCATGCCTTCCACAAAACAAAAATGCTCTTGTCAGCCTTAATCACAGGAGGGGCACTGTGACATGAAGAATCCAGTCAGACTAGCTTTTAACACTATCCAAAAGAGATGAAAGCAGTTCTTTTCCAAGAAGAAGAAAATGATGAGTTGGCTGAGTTAGCCTATACCCGTCACGCAGTAGCAGACCCTGTAAAAAGTATTCATACATGAAAAGGGAAGCTACGGATATCCTCTCGGAATACATACACTTTGATGTCTACTTACACATTGGACAGTTCTACATTACTACAGATCATAAACCTCTGCTCCCAGAATTTTAACTATTGCAATTGAGGCCTCACCATAAATTATATAGTGGATGTTCCAAGTCTAGAATGCTTCTTTAACATTGCATACGGCTTAACTTACTCTGAAGGCATTTTTGACTGGCCAGAGATAAAGAAAAACGTGATGCAACTGAAAGAGACGCCTGTGTGAGAATAATCATCGAAGACACACCCAATGTCTTTCTAAAGGGTGTGCACAGGAAGTAGCAAGAGATGGATGGCTCATGCGTACCATAGAGGTGAGCTGGAGACATTTGTCTCTTCTTCATCACACCTGAAAGCCTGGAAATCCCTGGTACGGAGCCCGTTGTCATGCCCAGAGAAATGCCATAGCACACACTGTGCTAGTTCAAGTGCATGTGAACTTGTCAGTATCCTCTGGTTGCTTGTTAGGAAGATGTACATTCCGTGCATCGGCCTCATCTCACATAGACAGGGCTCTGATGTTAGCTCACGCTGGACACTAAGGAATGGTAACAGTAAATCTATAATCCACAGCACATTTTAGTTCCTTGTGCAAGCGAGGCACTTGTACCATTTCGCACAGAAAGAATACTGACAGTTTTATAGGTAATGGGCTTAGATTATGACTGGCTCCTTAATTGTGTGTGTTTACAGGGTACTTCTCCATACCATCCGCCTTGTGTCATTGACTTACCTTGTATTTATACCTTGAAGTGTAACATGTTGATTATGCAATTCCTCCTTGTGTCTCCCAGGGTAGATGAGGTGAACTGGTCACACTGGAATCAGAATCTGGGAATTATTAACGAGGATCCTGGGAAGAACGAGACCTATCAGTATTATGGCATCTCGCAGACTGTGGGCCGTCTGAGGAGAGGTATGATTGGCTGAGAGCATCATGTGTTCATTTTACAGTTTCTGATCGTGTCCTTAGTTTCTAAAGATATTCACCTGTTATCGCAAGTGTACATCACGCTTCAGTCATAACTGTTTGTTGTTTTATGTTATTGAGACTTCTTATGGTCAGCTGTGCTATGTTATATTGTTGTTAAGGTGCATCATTGTCGAATCAGATACGTTTTCTCAGGATGAAGCATTCAAAGTATAACAGGTTCAGGTTACAGGATCGGAATGTTTTGTGAACGTCCAGCAAGAGCTGTTATTGTGTACTCAGCCCTTTTGTATCTGAGCTCTCCCCCTCCAAAGCTAGAATTCTAAAACCTATATTCTCTAGTAGCATCATACCTTCTACAAAAGACTGACATCATGACCTACTACAGTACACAGAGTCAGGATATCCCTTATCCCTTGCTCATCTTAAGAAGGCGCCAGACTGAAGAACTGCTTCTCATCTGACCCACTTGTTGAGAGTTGGTACAGAATCCACGTCTCCTCTTTATGGGATTTACTTCACACTTGAAGTCAGCAGTACCAGCAAAATCCCAAATGATTCTTGGCATCATGTTGTAAAGTACGTCTGGTGCGGTACTT
Source organism: Pleurodeles waltl (assembly GCF_031143425.1). Classification (NCBI taxonomy): domain Eukaryota; kingdom Metazoa; phylum Chordata; class Amphibia; order Caudata; family Salamandridae; genus Pleurodeles; species Pleurodeles waltl. The sequence continues at coordinate 870,402,086 of NC_090450.1, forward strand.
CAGGGACCAGGGAGTGAACAAAGACACAGGCAATAGCAATACTCACTTGGTTTCCATTAGTAACATCAACCTGCAGTGGTGAGATTAAGAGAAGACGTTTAAAGGAAATTAATCCTTATTAATGTAAAGGTGTAATGCGTAGATATGATAAACCATCTTTGTACCCTAGATGATGCCCAGAACCATAACAGGACTCCTTGTCTTCCACTGTGTTTACTCAGCAGGTCTAATTTCACGACTGTGCATTAGAAAAACACAGGAGGCCATCTGTGACTTTGTCCTGCATGCATACAGGAAGATAACAGGTCTTTCACAATTACCTTGTTCTGACAGAATTAAACCACCTTGCCCTCTCCAGCCGCTCCCTTCATTGAAGAATAACAGCTCAGCTAGGACACTTTGCAGCTTTGAAAGTGTAGGGCACTACTGTGCAGGCCGAGGTCACAGCATCTTATAGCGTAAGAAACATCACATGGGGGCAAAGATATCCTTAACCTTTTTCCCCAAAAGGAGAATTGCCATCGTGTGATTTTCTGTAATCATCTTCTTTCGAATAGATTACTCGTATTTTAATAGCTCCCAGAGGCACTCTAGAAACCCTCAGACACACATTCGGCCCCAGTCGCTGCCCTTGTTTGCCTCGCATTCTCCCTACCTCCCCCATCCACACATCCAATGCCTTTCCCCTTGTGGCAATTAAATAAAGATTGCCACGGGTTGAAACAGCCTACTCATTGCAGATCAGCAAGAACGCATGAGAAAAATATTTCTGCAGTTTTGATGTTCTTTTGCACAACTATCTCATTGGGTGACTTCTGTCTTATTCTGTGTAGTTCTCTCATTTAAATGAATAGAGGCTTGTCGGACCCTGTGCATATGTGAGTCAGCGTGTAAATATGTACATGCATGAATTATTCTGCCACGTGTGGTTCCTGGGGTTACGTTTTTTAGGCTGTTCAGAATCCATGCACTGAAGCACTGTTTAGTAGAACTGCATGTAAGACACACAGGGACCAAGTCACCACATTCTCACAAAATACTTTACTATAAAGAATCTTTGGTTTCCGGGTAGAGAAGCCCCTTCTGTTACACTGACCGATAATATGAGGAAGTGCCATTTACATTCGAATTGCACATGTACTCCTGCAGTGGAGGGACTAAAGTTAAGTCTTCATATCTATGTAAAAAAAAAAAGTTAGTATTTGTAGTTACAACCTGTTTATCATCTTCCTTAACCACGCCCTCCTAGAAACACTCTGTTCTCTCCCTTATGTCTTAGGACTAGAGAAGTGCTGCCATATTTGCTGATTGTTTTGCTTTCAGATATGCCATCTGTGAGTTGGAATGTTGAAACCTTGTTTATATGAACTAGGATCTGCTGTTGGTGCCATGAATGACAATGTTTGTGTATCCAAGGTGAAGTTATGTGGAGTGTAAACTCTTATGTGCTTCTTGCCCACAGATGCTATAGCAAGTGCAGTCTTTAAAGCTTAGGTTTACTGTATTATGTTTCAGATATATCTACTATTTCTGCTGTCTGTTCTGGTCAGTGGTATTTATTTGTAGTCATTACTGAGTTTGACGAGATCATATCTGGCTAGAGCTGTCATATACTATACTGTGCGTTCTTCCAAGCAGGAAAGATTAATGAGTGTCTTATCTTTACCCGTATGCAGATCGCTGGTCGAGTGTGGTCCCACGGGCTGTGGAACAACACAAGAACCCTCATTCAGATGAGGTGGTGGTATCACTCGATCAAATGAGACCCTCCAACACTGCCTATCCAAGGCAGGGATACCCTCAGAACTGGAAGAAGGACGAAACTCATATCTAACAGGCAGCACAAAAGTACATTAAAAAGGGAAGAATATAAACGTCAGAGTTCCATGATGTCTCTGCCTCCCTTGCACCGACCGCTTCTTGGTGCGGCATTGCACTTTTGCACATTACAGGATGACAGGAACAAAGGCTTCTTTATATTTCAACCAAACAGACATGGATAAATATTTTATACTGTTTTGCATCCATTTTTCAGGAGCATTGAAGGTCTGGTTATAGCTTTGACACATGCATCATTCCCGGACCAATCTTAACAGTGCCTGGGAGTGGATGTAGCCTTAATCTGAACATCCCTCATGCGTGCTCTTCGTTGAGAACATAGACCAAATGCAGGTTTGCATGTGATATTCAAACCATGGATCCTCTACTTCTGGACAGTCAGTTAGCTACAATCAGTGTAACCTGTCTTGGAGTTGAAGCACATTGAGAAAAGTAGCATTGATCTTTATGGGTCAGAACATTCCACAGGTCCCATGCAAAGGACACTTTCCTGCGGCATCAGTTTTTATGGATCATTTGTGTGCTGTAGTCAATGGAAGAATCTGAACATTCTCAACTAAGCACTGCCAGATTCTGATCACTGGTGCTCCATTTCCTAGTACTTGTTTTTACTTTGTTTCGATTATGGTATCGTAGATGTTTACATCTTGGGAGCAACACCCATGTCTCTTGAACTATAGTCACCAGTGTTCATCTCATCAAACTTCAGTATGTTACACTTCGTTGTTGCATTATGTAGGTTATCTTCTTTTTATTAGATTGCTTAGATTTTTAATAATATCTTTGCTGTCAGAGGCACTGTAGAAACCCTCTGACACACCTCCCTGAAATGGCAATGATGATTCATCCCCTACCCCAACTCTGCCTTCGTTTGCTTCTTCTTCTCACTACCTCCCTCACCCGCAGAGCAAATGCCTTTTTCCCTGTGGCAATTAAATCAGGATTGCTATGAAGGAAGCACAACCTATTTGCAGACCAGTAAAACATAGGAGAAAAATATTTCGTTCTTTCTGCAGTTTTATTGTTATTTTACATTCTATCATATTTTATTTAACGACCAGAAACATTGCTGTGCAATACGAATGTGTGAGATTTTCTACTTAGCACTATCAATATACTGTTGCTTATTTTTTATAAACCTATCAATAGCAATGGGACACCACATGTAGACCAAAATTCTGCAGGACCAAAGGCAAAAATATGCATCTCACACAAAAACACAATTTGAGCTCGTGGTAGACAATGCTGTTTTAACTTTTTAATAAAATGCTATTTTTTTACATTTGTTACAATAAAGATTCATGTCTTGTCCTCTGTTTTATGACTTTATACATGATAGCAGTCTGTTTATTATCATTGATACAACATCTATCGGTTGTGAAAATTGTATCTAAATTCACAGCCAGAACACTTTGACCTAACCCTCTGACACAAACTACGGCTCATTAAATTTTTTGCAGAATTTGCACACTTTTTAGCCATATAAATTTTAATCCGTAAACATAATGTGCAGAATGAGTGATATGAGCTGTAAAAGCACAGGATGTTACATCAAGGAAAGACAATACTCCATTTTTGCTTTTGCACATTGCATTGCCATTGACATTGCAGACAAACAATACTGCATCCGAGATGGCACACTGTATGATTTTATACAATTCTAGTAATACCCATTAGTATATACACATATAATAAGACAACACCCTGCACATCAGAATGTAAAAATCATGCAACTGGAAAGCATTGTGCAGAAAACAACATTCCACCAGAATAAAAATGAATATCCTTTATGTTAGTGCTCAAATGTACCACCATTGTCTTGCAGTGGGAGTTGTTGGTTTATTGCACTCTAAAACCTTTTGAGACTGTGTACCAAAGTCTTTTAACTTTATTCCTATATAATGCCCTCGCTTTCATGTTTTCTAGGGGTTGATTTCTAATGGGTCTTGTTCCTGCTGGTCGAATGTGAAGGGGACGAACGCAGGGAAGGGAATTTGCTATTTCAGTACTTCAAAGCAACTATCAGCTTTTATTAATGTAATTAAAAAATGAATAAGAATACTGTTGTGTACGTCACGTCACTCAACTTGTCTTTTAATTTGTAACCCTATTGCCTTTGAGATTGTGGCACAGCTTTGCATTGGTAGTGCACAAACTGCAAGACAAAAGTGTAATCTTTATGGAAAAAAGCCATTTATTGACTCTAGTGGCACTCAGTTTGCACCCAAACAAACAACAGTTTTGCTACTGTGGTTGTCAATAAGATGTCTTTGTGGATATAAGCAGTGGTACCAATCCAGTAGTACCCCACATTGTTGTACTTTTGAATCAAAGTACTATGAAAAGAATTCAAATTTCCAGAATTCCAACCTTCTGAAGTCATAATCTGCTAATATACATAATTTTGTATGAATCTTAGCCCAGAATTTTCACAGATGATAACACTAAAATCAATCTTTTTGTATCATGATGTTCTTTGATTCGTCATCTCTTCTACCAGGGTCATGCTTTTTACATACGTACTTTCATAAGATGAGTTGGAGGGAAAATTTAAGCATTATGTAACAACATATTTACTGTTGATTTGCTCCTACAGCTCTAAATTCTCAGGTCTTGGATAGATAGGAAAATTGTAATCTAGTAGAGGATGTAGTTACATTTTATATGCAAGTGTTAGGGTTTGGGAAAGTGTCACATTTGTGATAAGATGGCCCAAATTTGCATTTCTTTCATATGTATTTGCAAGGTCCTGTCTATTCAGTAATTTCACTCCTTTTTTGTATTAAAGAAGACAGCATCTGACTTTGTCTAGAATTTCCTAATGTGTAGAAAAGGGGAACGCTCACAGAGAGGAAGAGGTTTGCAAAAACCTTTTTGTGAGGCACTGATGTTGTCAAAAATGTAAACATTTGTTAGACTGAATTTTTCATGACAAATGTATACACAATTCATAGATAAAAATATTTTTATAGACAACAGTTTATTTAAACACATTAACAGTATGAATGAATTGTTTTTTAAAATTTAAAGTTTACTCTATTTCAGGTAGTAAAATGTGTTTCTTTTAGATTATGTTGAAAATAAAAAAGAGCGTGTATTGCTGTTACAGTAGTCCTCATTTAAAACCTATTTTCGATTCTTTAAGTTTAAAAGAAACATTTGAATGCTAAAAAATCCAAGTAATATATGACTTAAACTATGAGATAACACAACAAACATTTTCATTAATGTACCAGATTAAGTGGTGCATCATCTGCCTTTAAAACATAAGGAAAGTTCATATTATAATTAATCATTTCATGAAAAACAATGGCCTTTCCATCTCTGTGCACATGTGATACTAATCAAATTTAGACATTTTATTTCTGTACCTTTTTTACTTAAATTATTCAACAATTCATTATCTCATACTGAGATGACAGTGCTGGTGTCAATGTATTCATATATTTAAAAAATCAACATGCCTAAAAAGAGATTTTCTTATTATTTGCATTTGTTTAGAAGAACCCTGTGTACTTGAAGGAATCCATATTTTACAAAACACTAGTTGTAGTTAGTGTAATTCTTTTTTAAGGTCAAAGCCTCATGTTTTAATCTTTGGGCAGTAGAACTCCCTCATGATATATAAAACTATACCACAAACATTTGTCCTTTCTGTGTATTCATTTTATTCTACTTTTCAAAACAGTGCCATTCATAGTATGTATTTTAGGAAGGATGTGTCACTTATATGTTTCATTGGATAGCACACAAACAGTGGACACAAAGAGCTCTTCATCTTTGTAGGTAACTTAGTGCTTAATGATCTATGGCACAATAGTTAATTCAATACACATGCACAGATAATCCACATACAAGGGGCAAACACACCCCTAACAAATATGAGCTAAAATAAAATTTATAATTGAGGAACTGGGGGGACAGTTACTTTCTTGTTGATCTTTTTTTTAGTGTCTCTTTTGCTACCACTGGAATAAGAGAGGGGGGCAGAACGCCATTCTGCACACAGAGTGACCCACCACATGAGCATTTTGGGTGGAAGTTGTAAGGCTGGCTCCTACTCACATGACATGAAATCCCTTTCAGGTCGCAATTCTAAGAAATATACACCAAACATTGGTATTATGTATCTGGAATAATAACAGATAAACATCAAGCATGCAGTATTAAATATCTGTAATGTCTAAGCACATTTGACTGGTAGCTCAGTGAGGATGCTTTAAATTGTTCACTGCTAGGGTGCTCACAGGTACCTGTATGAACAGGTCAATTAGATCAAATATATAAATGTTTTTGCTCTTCCAATAAGAACTTGCATCACCCTGCCTTTGCATGACTCTGTTGACCTGAAAGCGTAGCTCTGTAGAGTCAGACTTTTGTGTGGCTTGAGGAGGTAGGCCTCTGGCTGAACTCATGTATGTGAATGGAACTACCACCTTGGGACTTTCAAAAGCCCATACAAAGCCTGACGAATTGTAAACATCTTGAATTTTTCTTAGGTCAAGCAACATTGAGTGACAAAATGAAAAAGTTAATGTATGACAATTACAACATGGAATATTATCGTATTACCTCAAGGTCAAGAAAATACATAACTATGTGTTGCATGGATAATTGCACTGTTTCTCCACAGTGAACCAGCAAGACTAACTTTGCTGCTAAAAACAGTGCCTTCTCCTACTGCTCCATGTATAAAACACATAGACGTGTTACAAAACAAGTTTGCCTTACCAAACAGTTAAATAAATCACAGTGCAAACATCAAATAAAATCACTTCTTATGCCTAAATTATCAAGTTGAGCTATAGCTTTAGAACAAAATTACATATTCTCAAAATCTTGCGGTCTGATACCAAAACTTGACAGTCAACCTAGGACGCCAGTGGTAAAGGGAGCTCAACCAAACTATTCAGTGGTTTAAGAGGGCTGACCCAAACCGGCTTTATAGCTGCTATATGTTGTGTGGTGTGGGTGTTGTGCTAACGTAGGCATACCCAACATGAAAGGCTGTGTGTTGCCACTGCTAAAATGGCCTTCACTCTGTTGTACAGTGGATATAGTGAGCCAAGAAAGCCCTTGTCTGTTCTCAAATGTCCTCAAATTAATAATTAATGGTTGAGGGTCCACATACTTATACATCATAATCATAAATATTCTGTTCCAACCTCTACAGTCTTGATCTCCCTACATTTTTCTACCCTAAGGAATAAGGACATAATGAAAGATTACCAGGTATATCACTTTCCGTGTGAAAATACTGTTCATGAAGAGGCTGCAGGAGAATCCTGAGCCTAAAAAGCTTGCCAGTTTTGTAATCTCCTTATTCTGATCAAAGTATGATGACAAATAAGACATGGTCCCAAAAAATGAGTTCTTATTCCAACCCCTGCAACCACAAAAAACTGGAAGCACTAAGTGACTTGTCAGGTACGTTTCCTTTCACTTGAGGTCTTCATCAGAGTTTCGTGGTTAATGGGTCCAGCAGCAAAGCAATGCTGTTCCCACCCATGCTATAATACTCAGCTCTCTGACATATCTCTGGGTGATCTCACTGCCTTGATCACTCTTAAACTCTGTTTATTTCCTAAAAGGGTGTACATGAGGGGCATACCTGGGTCTCAAGATATCCGTGTATTGCCTATGCTTCCATTCCCCTACCCCCCCCCCCCCAAGGGGTACCCTAGAGCATGCCTTGGTGACCTTGTGAGGGAGGACAAAATAGAGCCTCATACATAATAGCAGAAGCAAGACCAGAATCCTCGTTCTAATGGATGAAATGTCCTGGCCAGCAATCAGAGTGCGCTTGTTCAATTGGCACAGGTGGTGAGAACCTCACCTGTGCTTCCCTCATAGAGTTGGGGCCCAACCAGCAGGCAGCATCGACCTAATCTGAGGTACTGGGTTATCGATATGAGTGGCCTGTTGATTTCTGTGTGTTATGGCTTACCTGGGGCTGCAGACTCTCAGTGGTCTCACAGGAGGAGTGCTAGGCCTTGAACTGGTAACTCCAAAACTGCAGAGCTTCAGCACAAATCACTGTCCTTGCTAAAACCCACCTCCCACACAGAAGATGAGGAGGGCTGGCATAATATCAAGTGGGAAACCTGCACTTGTTCTATTTTAACCCTGACTGTCAAATGTCTGAGTAAGCACTAGAAAGAAGATTTATTTTACCCCAAAAGAAGAAACCCAAAGAGTGAATGGATTATCCTATGGAAGAGGTTGGACTACTGGCATTTTCTTAAGAGGTTTTGCAGTGCACTGATTTGCAAAACAGATGGGGTGGAAAACAGTGAAATCAATGGAACAAAAAATCAAAGAACTAGTGGGAAGGATGTAACCATTGGAAAATGGACAAGAAAGTATGATTTACACGTTGCAAACATTGACAAAGAGGCAAAAGCAAATAGAACCTTGTGTCTTGGGCTTTACTTCCTTCAAAAATGAGGCCAAACAAAACTGGTTATTAGAATTAAGTCCCTGCATAATCTGTGGAATGGCACTCTTCTGAGAGTCCCTTGTATCTCGCCACAAAGCAGCTACTCAAGGAGATGTCAAAATTGAGAGATCTTCAGGTGTTTGAGCTGGAGGTATAACAAAATCCATTCAGGAAAGAATTTAGACTATCTTCCAGAGTGTAAAGCGAATCTAGGGATAGGGGTCACTGTAATGCCTTAGCCACTTGCAGCAACAAGGATAGTAAACATTTTGAGAGCAGCAATAAAGCAAAATACGATGTCCCTAGAGCCTACCCGATTATTGATTTTCCTGACCTTAATCCTTATGTTCTTGCACGGAAGAAGGCATACCCGAAAATCAGAAAGGAACTGGTATCTAAATCAGTGGGATTTCCAGCTAAACTCAGGTTGGAGCAAGAGTGAAAGCGTTTTATGTTGTCTCAGCTGGACTCAGCTAGATCCCTTTTGGAAATTTGAAATAAGACTGTGAGACTGTGAAACAGGTTGAAGCTTAAGCACATGCATGTAAAATATTAAAAGTCACATTCTTGATCTTTTTAAATAATCATGAGCAGTTTAGTTACACTGCCTCTAGAAGGGGAGGGACAGAAAGAGACTGAGAGGACTGTGGCAGTCCAGTAGTGGTTTCTCCATTACACATTTTGTCTCTATATTTCTCCTTCCCCTTCTCTAGCCCCTCAAGACCATCGGAGTACTACAATGTGTAAATATTTATAGGTGGAGCTCATTGTCCCCCAAACCGGTTTTGTCTTTGCACCCGGCCTCTCCGGCATAGACCCATTCAGTCTCTCACCCAGTTCGTAGGCATGTTGTTGGGTTGCGTTTGTCCCACCTGCGGCAGCAGGATCTCACCAATTGCAAGAAGCTTCCAGGTGGCACATGACAATCTCCCTGAGAATTGTACAGCAGCCTACTATCCAGCAGGTCGCTTGAAGGGTCGCATCAGGACCAGAGGCTCTGGTCAATTACCCTCTTTCGTGTGGATGGCTGTAGGTTGCAGCTGACTCCGACAGGTTCTTGATGTGCAACTCACTCAGACCCTTTGGTGGGTCCTTAACTCATTGCGTTACTCACTCCACCAGGTCCATGAATACTTCCCTGTTCTTCTCGAGCTCAGTGACCACACACCAGTAGATGATTCTTGAGTGCTGCGGACAACAGGCACTATCATCAGCACACAGTGCCTTTGTATTGAATCCTAACTTGTTTTAATGGGAAGCAGCAGTTAGCTTAGCCTTCTGGCTTGCAGACTTGTGCTCCATCACCCAGTGACTTTTACCCTACTTAGCTTGCTCTGTTTTAGCACAAATATTTAATTATATCTTTCCAAGATGGCCACATTGTTTTTAGTTAGGACAATGTTTTAGTTTCATGCTATTAGTGCCACTCTGGTAAAGCGTCACTATCAGCGCCAGAGATAGATAAGATGTAGGTATTCACATTAGGTACTTTCGCACTTTGTGCTTTCGAGGGAATTGGTTGTAAACAGGCCTACGTCAGCGGTCTGATCAGATCTGAACCTTACACAGACCGATAATCAGAGGGATTCTTACCAGATGCCATTGACGCTATCTATGCTACACGTCACCTTGACGCTGACCCAGTCTTCGTGACCCCACGGAGTCTGATCTAGAGACCTCATTCCAAGGTAACGAGGGTTGAGGGGGCTCTTCTCAGGGACATGCTACTGGCAGCTTAGGTTTAACACACCTAGCTCTCTCTAGGTTAGAGATTTGGTTCATCATGTTAGGGTATTAGGACATATTTCATATCTCATGTAATTTTATGTTATTGCAAGATGCTGGGGGTCTTTGTATTAATGACTCTCATGTTCACTAGTCTGCTTTTTGCATTATTCATTATCCTGATCATTGCAGAACATGCAACTTATCGTAGATTGCAGTTTTGCTAATAAAACCTATTGACAACTTTACTGCATCTACTTCATTGCCTTTGTTAGACTGAGACATGTTGTTCATGTGAGAACGGGGTAATCTACGTTTGACCACGACTCTCCGAGATGTCACACTCTTGAGTCCATGCGTAAAGGCTGAAACAAATCACCTTTTGCTGTTTGGGTTTTTGGTGAGGTACTGCTTGTGAGCTGGTAGGGTTGGGACAACAGTTGCGACTTGTAGGACTGGCATAGTCACCTGCAAACATAAGTACTGTCATCCCTAAACCAGAAGTCTTGCCTAGAGCAGGAGTCAAACTATGACACCTTGAAGCTATGACCTTGATTCCTCACAAGGCATTCCAAGGGCACCTCTCTGGTCACTTTGTCTTCCAGATTGATCATGATCCACTGACACATCTACAGTACCCCAGTCATACAGTCCAATTATAGGGCTCATCAGACACAAGGCACTTATCCCATCTTCATTTGGGCCTACCACTATGGCACAAAGGTCCAAGTGCCTAAGTAGCTATGACTGGCATAAGATTGCACTGCCCCATCTGGCAGTACCAAGATTCTTGTGGTGACTGAGCCAGTGGTTTCCAGTGCTCATCACTGGTTCCTAATTGTCAGCACTGGCATTTATGACAGTCTGTCACATGGCGGTGCTGTTTGTCTAATTTAGAGATGAGCAAAACAGCAGTTCTTTAATAATTAAATACACATTAAAATGATTACATGATACCGAAGCCATTCTTATTGCACTAGGGGCCTGTAATTGTCTGAATTGTCACACTTGTAGGAGTGTGATGTTGCTACTTGTGTTGGTACTGTCATTGTCGGTGCTGATAGAGGCCAGGGGTAGCACAAGTTGTAGTGGCTTCCTTACTAGGTCCCTGGCACTTATGTTTTTTTTGTTGCAAATTAACCATTGGCCCATGCTTAGCCAGTCCCTGTTGAACAGACCATACACCAGGTTTGATTACAGAAGTCCCTTCCGCAAATAGCTCCTCCTTCAGGGTTGGCTTCCTTCTGTTGCTCACAGGCATGACGTCTTAGCACCCAGGACAGCCCAGTAATTCCTGCTTCAGATTGGATTCCAAGCGGTGTTCCGTCACTTCTGGGGATTTGGCTGTCCGTGCAATAACAATCCTTGGCTGTGTAGTAGATCCTGAGTAGTCTGTGGAGTACATCCTTCCCAGTAGAAAGGATCACAGCAACAATCAATGATTGGACTTGGGATTCTATCTTTTTATCAAGTTTGCAGAAGGAGGATGTATGTTCCAGGTCTGCTTTCTTGGAGCATGTTTAGGTCCATTCCTATTTCATGCGTGCTGGCAAAGTCACCTTCCAGGCCTGACCTTTGTCTATAAGGCAGCTCTTCCCAGCACGGTTGTCTCCAGTTGAGGTGCCTACCACAGAAATGCAGGCTGCACCCAGCTATTCACAGCCCCTTCTCGCAGAGATCAGGAAGAGAGATGGAAATCTGTGTCTTTCCATTCCCTAACAACAGGTACTGAAGGCCTCACATTGCAACCACTGTATCCTCTGCCATCTACGTAACAGTATTTGCAGGCAGAGTAACTTACAGCCCAATGCATCAGGAATGGCCCTGGTACTGCTAAAGAAACCCTGTCTCCTCTTTCCTTAATATAGCGTCTTGTGTCACTCTCTCCCATCTTGGAGATTCCAGCATAACATATATGCTGTCTGGCGAAAACAAGCTCTCGTCCATCTTGCACTGTGGTCCAGGCTGTGTGCTTCCAGTCACTCGTCCATGGCATACTATCAATTGTAGCACACTTGCATATGTATAATGCACTTGATGATGATGGATCCCGTTTTCATTTTGAGCAGTGGAACTTTTTAGATGAATTGGCCAGTAGGTGCACATTCATGTCTCACAGGTAAAAAGACCTTTTACTATAATTCATTTATCATGGTATGCTGCCACCACTGCATTCCTCGCATGAAAGCCTCAATAAGGGTGGTAGTCTTCTGTTATTATGTGGGTGCAAACCTTCCACTTAAGAATAAGGTCCAGAAACAGTCATTGCCTAAGAACGGTCATTGGTCAATGCGCACACATGGAAGCTTAACCAAAAATCAAAAAACAGAATCACAGGTATATGCAGCTCAGGCACGTAGGGGTCATAACTGTAGTTCATGCAGGGGACATTCCTGACCCAACAGATCAAAAACCGGGATCACAAGCAAATGCAGTTTGGGCATGCAAGGCAGGGATCAAGACTGTACATCATGCAGGCAACATTCCCATCCCAGCAAATTGCTGACAACTACAGGCTGATTGTTTCTGGGAAAACTGATAGAATGGTGTTCTCACAGATGTCCACATTTGTTGAGAAGTATAATCTACTCTGGGACTGGTAGTCTTTGGTCAACCCAAGTGGATGCTGAGAGACAACAGTGATATCCATCTGAGACGATCTTAAACTAATGGTATCAAAATATTTAGTGTCAACACCCCTACTTCTGGGCCTATCCATAGCATTTGTCACACTCCAATATCAAACATGCTATGAAAGCAAGATTAGCTTGGCAGAAGGAAAGACTAACATGGATCTCTTGTTTCAAAGACAAACAAAACCTGGTATCTATGCCACCTCAGCTTCTCACATTCTCCACTGTGGTGTCCCACAAGGTGCAATCAATTCTCCACTCTTATTCAATTTCTACATCATCCCTTACTGGACCTGATCAAATTACTGAAGCTTACATTACAGCTATGCATGTCACATATAGATTATCTTAAAAGTGGAAACCCGGTGGGCATAAATAAATATATTTTTGAGTGCTTCCTAGGTGCACTATTCAAGATTAATTGATGATGACCAACCATTTTAAGGTGAAATCCTCATATTGACCTGTGGATAATGGAACAACCACCAGCCTACAACAATGTGGTCAAACTAACCAGAGCCAGCAACAGCAAGCAAAGTAGACAACCCTGTAGTAATCATGTATACACATATATCCATGAAATTACCTGAAGCACCTTCTACAGGATGCAGAAGCAAAGGCACATTGTCCCTCACCTATAATATCTTTAGAAACTGAAAATTTCAGAACATCAAAAACTCTACAGCCAGACTGCTACTGTATCTTCACCTACGGGTGCACAAGACAGAAGTGCTTCAAGCACCACACTAACTGCTGATAGGCAGATGTAAGTTCAAGGCATTTTGTTTTGTCCACAGTACCATCCAAGGAAAGAGCCCATGGTATCTACAAGTCCCAGTAAAGGAAACATTGATAAAGGCTAGCATATTGATTCATTGTTCCCTCCTATAACAAAAAAGATCAATAGGAGAAACTGGGTCACAATATTTAAAATCATATAAAATTTAGGAACAAGTTAAAAACTTGAGGAGAGGAAGATCAGAACAACTTCGTCCCTTGACTTTGTAACATAAAGACACCTGGATTCAGAACATATTATACTTCCCAAAAAAGCCCAAAGTCCCTGACATTCTAAAATCTGATTCTGATAATCACCTGTTTGGGCGTTCAGGCTAAGATGACATGTAATAAGGCAGTAACATCTACTACCCTCAGAGGACAACTCCTCTTTTGACTCAGATAGGAGTGTGAGATCATACGATCAGCAATCTAAACCAAAAATCATCAAATATAACATCAAATAATTGACATATTCCATATGGAGTCAGTAAGTTATACACACCATGACTTATGTGGCTATGAATCACCACACCAGTGTAGCAAAGTTTAAACTTTTATTGCACTCAAATTAACAATGCTAAAGTCATGTCAATAATACACAAAACCAAACGATAGAAATACAGAACACCACAGGCTGTCCAAAGCGTCTGAAGAAACTTAATCTTGCAAATGCAATTACTATTAAACACTCCAAAAGAACAGCACAGAACAACAGAATTAAGTAAATAATAGAAACCGCATACATTTAGTTTGTGCAGTTGAATTAAGCACAATCAATTAATATAGATTCAAAATCAAATGTTAGGACAGGCCTCCCTAGCTAACACTCTAATTTGAAATGCATGTGTGAGCTTCATGCAAAAATAAAAATATGACAAAAATTAATTTGGAAACCATCTAACTATGGTGCTAACCAAAATAAGCGGTCAGATTTTCTAAAGAGAAAACCTGCAAAGTAAAACAAATTCACATTGGTTATACCTCTCCTAAATGGGTCAGCAGTAGCTTTATCAGTAGAGCGCAGGAGCATCAGTTCTTCATTAATCAGCATCAGGACATGAAGTGGAAACAGTTCAGCAAGGTTGGGCCTAGTATAACTGAGCTGTTAGAATCATAGACCAGAGCTAAATAACATAACTGAACAGAATCACTAAAAATGCAGAGCTGGAAAGAAGTTCACATTGTCACTCCATTCTTCTTTCAAAATTTACAATTTAAAATGACACAGAAAACATGACATGTTGCTTCCTGCCAAAGACTAAGGCCCATTGTTAAATTTTACAACTATTAACTTGAGTCAATACAAGTAATAAACCATAAGCTCAAGACAGAAAAACATAAGTCACACAGGATGTTTGATGAAGTATTATTTGCAAAGTTAGCACAACATGTAAACATCATATTTCTGGAAAAATACTAAAACGTGGGCCTCTTAACTAATGCTAAACGTGAAGAATAAAACATTTCTAATAATTCTAAACCATTAGCTTTGTAGTACATATTAATAATCATATTTTGTCAGTACATGTAATTATGTTTTAATAAAATACATTTCCATTAGCATTTATTATTTCACATGGAACTTCATTGCGGCTGACACCATTACAATCACTTTTCAAAGTAAGCCACGTTTATTTTTCTAGCACACATTTTTCAATTAGGCATTTCAATACACATTATTACACATCATGTTTTAGTGACACATTTTTATTAATAATGTTTATCTCTAACAATCCCTCTGACGACTATATGTGTTGTCACAAAAGAACATATATTAATACTAGTGTGACAATTCAAAACTTAGGCCCTCATTATGACATTGCTTGTAAATCCCACTTGCCGCCATGCTGACTGCTGCCAACATACCGTGGAGGCGGTTGATATCCATTCACCATATTATGACACACACACACACACACCATTCTGTCACTATTGAGCCATAGACACAAGTCCGCCACACCTAAGGTCAGTGATAAACTGGCGGTATCCAAACCCACACCGTTACTCCAACAGAACAACGCCCATCACATTATGACCCACAAATCATCATAGCGGACATTCAACCGTGGTAAACCATTGGCGGTACATACAGCCGCACTCAAAATACGCACACTACATTGATCAATTTAAATAACACACACCTGACACCCATACACACACCACACCACTATAAAACGCACACCCACACTACCCACAACCCTTTACGACTACAAATAATTGCCACCAGAGAGAGACAGCAAGAGCACTCACACAACCAGAGCCACATACCATTCACACCTATACACCACACATGCACCCCACATCACACACCCCAAAACATTACCCTACACACCCTCACCTACAAATCTTACACAACAACCATGGCACCACAAAGACACCCCCGAGGAGGGGCTAAGGGTCACGGTGGAGGAAATCATGAGGGTGGAGCAACAGCTATTTTCTCCATTCTTCAGAATTTCTCAAATCATGAAAGTATTTGCTTCTCATCTTTTCCATTTTTATTTTTTTCCTCCTTTGTTCATGCTATGTCTTTGTATGAAACTATACAATTTGTAAAGTCCGATTATACAAACGAGACATACAACCACTAATAATAATGGTTTCAGTATCATTCTCACAATACCCTGACCAATATTTCCTAACCAATTTTTCACTTCAGCAAAACTTTTCCCTATATTTTCCCCCACAACTGGCTCTTTCAGGTCTTTCAAAGTCAGAGTTTAGATTTGTCAAATTCTTAGTGAAGTTTCTTTTTTGGTTTACTTTTTTTTATTTATTTTTTTTTATTTTTTTTTAAATACAACATACAAAAAAAACTTTCTTCAATTGGGGGGATACATATATTTCAACCATTTGTCCCTATACAGGAGATCATAACAAAAAAAGGGAATATCATTTTGATGCATCAGTCATTAGCCATGAGCCAGTTCCGAAATTGACCCCAGACCATGCTCCCTTTTCTTCTGGCCAGTCTTCCCTTCCGCTCGTACAGGGAGATCTCCAGATAATATACTGATATTAACCTGCCCAGCCACTGTTGCCAGGATGGTGGTACCCTGCTCAACCATACGGAGGAAATACATAAACGATACACTACCATAGCGAGAAAAATAAAAGCCCTCTGTCGTCCCCTTGTTTGTTCTGCAGTCCCCAGAACCAGGATTTCTGGGGTAAGGGCCACCTCCTACCCCACAATTTCTTTTATTACAGATTGCATCCCTTCTATCAATGTCTTTAATTCTCTACAGGTGGCAAACATATGTATTACATCTGTTGCATGATCCCCACACCTTGGGCAATTGATTCCTCGTGATCCCCCCCACTTAGCAAGGTGGGCTGGTGTATAATACAGATTAAACACAGTTTTATAGTGTTGTGCCTGTAAAGACGAGGATAATAGCACAGTGTGACCTAACTCAAGTGAATTAAAAAAAAATACGTTTCCATCAGTCAATTTTCCGCTCCAACTTTCACCATGCTTCTCCAGATCGTCGAGTTGCTCTGCCATTAACAAGGAGTAAATTACTTTGATAGTTACATTCGATTCTCCCAAAATGTGTTTTAACAATTGGTTACTTTTAAACCCCTGTGACCCACCCGTCTTCCTGCTCAGAAAGTCTCGTACCTGCAAGAATTTAAAGAAGTCCCTTTGTTCTAAAGCAAACCGTTCTTGGAGACTCGTGAATGTTTTGATTCCAACCTCATCAAAGAAATCCCCTAACCTTGCTGTCCCTTTGGAAGCCCAATTTCTCATATAACCGTCTTTAAAGATATCGGGGAGCGACAGGTTATTCTTAATTAAAGTGTAGTAGTTAAATCTCCCAAGCCCGTTCTTTGTTCGCCAAGGCCGCCAGCATTTGAAAGCCCCCTCTAGTACGTTGTACCATGTTTTCTTGTAGTACCCCGGCTCATGAAATGTTAGCAAGCACCCCATTGAGGCAGAGCCCACAAGTAATTCGTATATATTAGGGATATAAGGGGTACTTCCCCCCTTCCTCTCCCCTGGCCTTTCCCCCCAAAGTGGGCGCATGTATTGAAAAGCAGCTGCCAGCTGATATAGCTTCAAGTTAGGCAAAGCCCACCCCCCCCATTCACGAGGTAAGGACATAAGCTTGGCCGACCTTCTGCACTTGCCATATGCCCAGATAAATCTCATGATCATACGTTCTAAGTCTTCAAAGCAAGTTTTTGTAAAGATCAGAGGTATAGTCCGGAATAGGTATAGTAACTTGGGGAGAAGAATCATTTTGACCATATTACACCTCCCTATTATGGTCATGTGCAAGTTGTTCCATCTGAGCATATCGTTTCTAGCTTTAACCATTATTGGATCCAAATTCATGCTTACAATTTCTCCCACCCTTGGTGAGATACTAATACCAAGGTATATTGCCTGCTCAACCCTCCGATTATCCTGTGATTTCGCAAATTGATTAACCAATAGCTGGATTTTGGTCCTATTTAAAAAATACCCAGAGAATGATCCAAACGTAGTAGTAATCGCTTCAATTTCTTTCAGTGCTGTATCTGGATTGGAAGTTATAACAGCAATATCATCTGCATAGGCCAGGACTTTTGTGTCCCACCCGAACCTTTGTACCGGAGTTATCTCCCTATTTTCTTTGAGCTGTCTGAGCAGAGGGTCTATATATAGAGCAAACAGCAGCGGAGAACAAGGGCATCCCTGCCTAGTGCCTCTCCCCACTTGGATGCAATCGGACTGCCCTCCCATTAGTTGGATTCTTACTGCCGGTGATTTATACATGGCCTTTATTGCCACTATAAATTGATCTTGGAAGCCATATTTCCCCATAACCTCCCAGAGGTATCTCCAACTAACTCAATCAAATGCTTTCTCTGCATCCAGTAGGGCCACCGCCATTGGTTCCTCTGCTACCCCTGTTGCATCAAACAGCGCAATAAGTCTTTGAATATGCTCTGCCGTATCTCTACCAGGGACAAATCCGTGTTGCCGGGGCGTTACCAATTTCTTGATTACCAGAGGTAAACGTGCCGCCAATATTTTAGAATATAATTTGATATCACTATTAATTAATGTTATTGGCCGGTAGGAAGCCGGATTCTGCGGGGCCTTCCCTTTCTTCAGGAAAACTACCATATTAGCCATTCCCCAAGAGGGCGGAGTCTTCCCACTACTCTGTACCTGAATAAACAGCTTGAGCATCAGTGCATGTACCTCTAATTTAAAAGTTTTGTAAAACTCTAATGGGATAGCATCGGGACCGGATGCTTTGCCGGCGGCTAGATCACTAAGTGCCTTATCTATTTCCAAGCTGCCAATCTGACCCTCCAATTGCGAGTACTCTTCTTCTGAGATTGTATTAAACCTGATGGGGCGGAGAAATTCCTGCATCTCTATTGCCGAGAACCCAGCTGTGTCCTTATACAGATCGGTATAATACTCCTGGAACACTTTCCTAATACCCTCATTATCTATCACCATTTGTCCGTGTTGGTCTTGAACCTCTCGAATAGCCCCTGCTGCGGCCTTATGACTTTCCCTTACTGCCAGCAGGTGACCGGTTCTTTCACCATACTCGTACCTCTCAGATTGTTGCGCGAGATATTTTCCAGCCATTCTATCTGCATTACCCTAGTTTATTGCTGCCATTGCTATAGCAATTCGCTCCTGAATATTCTTTGTGTCTTCCCCCTTTTCTATAGCTATAATCAGTTGCAATTCTAAATCTCTAAGCTTCAGATGAGAATCTCTAATTTTCTTTCCGGTCTTTCCTTGTTTACTCAGACTGAAACTTAGGGTTGC
This sequence comes from Pleurodeles waltl, assembly GCF_031143425.1. NCBI lineage: Eukaryota > Metazoa > Chordata > Amphibia > Caudata > Salamandridae > Pleurodeles > Pleurodeles waltl. The sequence continues at coordinate 870,421,287 of NC_090450.1, forward strand.
TCCCCGTACCCCTGCTTTCAAAGTATCCCATACTATTTCTATGGGAGCAGAGCCTCTATTAACCTCTAGAAATTCCACTATCCAATTCCTCATATATTCCAGATATTCAGAGTCACTGAGGAGCCCCCTTTCAAAAGTCCATCTCCTGGTTTTATGTTCTAGACCATTTAACTCCAAGTCCAATACCAATGGGTTATGATCCGACATGACTCGTGGATATATCGCCATGCTAGCCTGCGATAACCATTCAGATGATATCAGAAAAAAGTCTAGTCGGGCCAGTTTCACATGAGGGGCAGAGAAGTAAGTATACCCCGGATCTGGATCACACAGCTTGGCCCAAGCATCCACCAGTCCTAGTTCTTTTTGCAATCCTACCATGGCCTTAAAAACTCGAGGCTTCCGCCCCTGATATCTCTTTACTACGGGCACTGAAAGATCCTGAAGCCCTCCCATGATCCATTAAAATTAAAGTCTCCACACATAATATACAGGGTTGGCCAGCCAGTTAATTCTACAGCCATAGTATTAATTACCGTTGTATCGTCTACTACTGCCCCATATATAGAGCACAGCGTAAAGCTACCTTCTCTATATAGGCATTCTACAATTACCCATCTTCCATTGTCCACCTTCTGCCTCGCAAATTTCACTTTATTACTCTGGTCCAATACCGCCACCCCTTTTGTTTTCACCTCTTGTGTTGAACAGGCTATTACTCTCATACCAAGTGATCCTAGTATCCCTCGATTCCTATGTTCTACATGCGTTTCCTGCGAGCAGCAGATATCTGCCCTGAGAGTTTTTAGCTCTTCCATGATTCTCCTTCTTTTCCTAGGATCGTTTAGACCACAGATATTAATAGAGGCAATACGGAGTCTGGTCATTTTAAGTTCTTTCTACTCTCCCCCCGCCTTCTCCATCTCCCATTCTTCCTGTTTGGCCTTTTTACTCCAATTGTATATACTCTTGCGTAATGCTTACTTTCTCTGTGCTCCCTGGTTTTTTTGTTCTGTTTTTTTCCCAATCTTTTCGTCCCTCCCTTACCCTTCCCCTACTTCCCCCCCTCCTTCCTACCTCTCATCCCCTCCAGGCCCCCCCGTCCCACCACGCACCCGACTACCCCCCTCCCTCCCCTTCCTCCCCCCAAGGGGTGGCTGGGGGCCCTCCCTCTCAGCCATCCCCCCCCTTTCTTGTAGAGCAATCGAGCCTCTGGGCTCGAGTGTTGGCGAAGTGTAGATGCAGAGTGCCCACCACCGAAACCCTTTAAATCTAGACGTAAAGAGAAAGAAAGAACATCATTATTTCAGCTCCGTCAGGTATTCCTTTGCCTGAATCTGACGAAAACCATCTCACTTTCCCATTAACCACCGTTTTCAGTCGAGCAGGGGAAATCAAGTAAGCCTCTCCTCCCTTATCGAAAAAGGGCTTGATCAGCTGTCGAAGCCGCCATCTCCGCTCCACCGTTGTATGACAGAAATCTGGTCGCGTGAAAAAGGTGACCCCTTCCACCTGTCGCGGGGTATTAGGGCGTGCTTTATCAAAAATTGCCCGACGCAGTAAAAAATTCCCAAAAAACACCAAAATGGCTCTAGGATATTTTGAAGGAGCTGGGTGCGCCCCCTCCCTCCTGGTCGGGGGGAATCTATGCACCCGCTGTATCTCATTGTTCCAGTCCCAATGGTTCAATTCGGGAAAGGCTCTCTGCAAAAGCTTGATCATGTAGTCCCGAATGTCATTTCCTTCCAGCCCTTCCTCTATACCCAAGAAGCGTAGATTATTCCTCCTATGCCTGTTCTCCAAATCTTCCAGTTTCCACATCACGTCCGTCATTTGGCTTTCCTGTAAGACATTCTGTTGTTTCAGCAAATCGACATCCTCTTCGATTGCTACAATCCTCTCTTCCATTGTGCCTAACTTAGTTTCTATCTCAGTACATGATTTGGCCACCTTATGTACTGATCCTTGCAGCCGTTTTGTAGCCAGTCTGGCTCGGCGACTTTCCACCCGAGTTTCCGTTTGGAATTCTTTGATTGAGTTAAATATTGATTGTAGCATCCCAGAATCAGTGCTCGCCACGCACGTATCGGTCTTTGAAGCCTTGATATTATCTCCTCTGACGTTACACCCTGGTGACTGCTGGTCGCTCATATTTGGTTTATTCGTTGTGCAAGCTATATCTGTTAGATTGATACTGGAGTAATCCCACTTCAAAGTCCTGCTCCCACTAGAGGCGGTAAATTCAGAACCCTCCTGTAGATCAGATCTTGTTTTGATGCACTTAGGCTGACGATGCCTCTGACGATGCCTCTGCCGCACTGTGAGTTCATTATTCGATGAAGCGTTCCCCTCCCCCGAAGATATGCTGCTGCTGCCAGAGTCATAAAGGCTGTGCCCCTCGGTACTGCTGAGTTCTGACTCCTCTGTTAATGAGTAGAATTTATCCCTAGTATCTTTTGACCAGTCCAAGTTCTTAATCTCCTTCCCATTGCTCTTATCACTTTCTCCTAAGCTCTGCAGCCTGCCCTGCTCTCCTGCGCTGCCCTGTGTTTGCCTTATATTACTCCAATCCTTTCCTTGTACTTCGGGCACATGTTGCAATCTCAAGGGAGTTTCCTGCCATTTTTCCATTGTGCCACTATCAGACCTTATAGATTGGGATAATCTTTCCTTTCCGGACTTTTCGCTGGAGGCCCCCTCACATGCTCCTTCTGTAGAGGTTTGTCCCCCTCCCAGCATGGTAGTTAACAGTGTAGTTTCAATCTCTTGTACCCCTCCTGTCAAAAAAGAGGTAATAGTGGCCTGAGTTTTGCTTTTCCCCTTATTTTCCGCCGGGGGAGTTATGTTATCGCTCACTTTGAGATCTTTACTTTGTGTTTTTCACGAGTTGCCTCCCCACCATTGAGGTGGGCCATCTGTTTACCCCGGCCAGGTCCCCTTTATCTCTTCCTGAGCGCAATGATTTAGCATTGTCAGTCTTATCTCCAGGGTTCCGGGGTATTTTAGGCGCCATCCTTTTTTTTTTTTTAAATGGGGGAATAGTTTCACCCAGCTGGTTACCTCTACTATTACTGTTATCAGATCCTGTGCTATGCCATATATCGCACTACTAATAATACCCTTAGTGGTCCAGGGATAAGCACATAAGTGAATAGTATCCGCCTCAGTAGTTAATAACATTGGGGGAGCCCTGGTTGCAAATGCGGCTCACCATAGACCCTTCATAAATACCTTAAGGTCTGATAAAGTTCTCTCGCCCTTTAAAAAAAAAAAAAAAAAAAAAAAAAAGTTTGCATGAAAAAAAACAAGGGGGGGAGGAGTGTGAGTCTAAACTAATGTGTTCTCTGGTATTTCAGTCAGTCATCAGACCGCTTTCCCCCCCTTCGCTTACTTGGAATTACTTGGAATTGCTGCTCCTCCTTCTTGCAGAGTCCATAGTTGAAAGCGCAGAGCAGGCAGGCAGGCAAAGATGAAAGACTGCTTCCTCCTCTCTTTTCCTAGGTATTTCTTTCCTTTACCTAGGTATGTGGCATGTCTTGAAGCTGCAGGGAGCAATTAACTGGAAATAGTCGTCAGGGCTGCTTCCATGTGTCTCCCCATGCTTTCCCAAAAATTTTCTGGGGAGGCCGATGCTTCCCCTTCACGCTGTTCTCCCTCAGCGCGCTTGGCTACTTCCCAGGATTGAAGCCAGCCGCTGAAGAACGGAGACGTCCTTCGGTTCTCAAGATGCCCTCGGGGGCCGCCCCGGCGTGTTCATCTCGGTCATACCAGGCTGAAAGCACATCAAAGGGGGGCCTCCCCTCTCGCAGCTCCTGCGTTCAGAGACGCGTCCGCACTCCTCGGCGTCCGGAGTCGGGGTGGGCGTGGCCATCTTGCTCTCATCTTCCTTTAAGTCTTAGTGAAGTTTCTAATTTCTTTATTTTTGTCATGGATAAAAGTGCAACAATGTTGCACTTTCAGCATCCTACAGACTCTGCCTTCCTTTGCTAAAAGGATGACTAATGCAAAAAGGTGCTGAAGAACCATTGAACCTACCGCATCATTTCAGTATCCATCAGTATAATTGCTTCAGAAAAATCTGTTAGCATTTTATCTACAATGGTAGGCAGCTTTCTAATTCTCATGTCCTTCAAACAACTCCTACAGAAGGAATAATTCTTCCAAACATATCTCCAACTATTTCCGAATAACTTGCCCTTTTGATCTTGGTCTCAAGTGCTCATGTGTATTATCTATGTTATCAATATGATAAATTTGAGGAAAAAATGCTCCAAGGTAGCAAGTCCCATACCATCCCCTAGGGAGACGATAATAGGCATTTCTTCCACAAATGTAATAAATCCCAGGAATCACAGGATCTAGTCTATTCAACATAAAGTCCAATGTATTCACTCACTCACACAAACGGAGTATCAGTTCTGGATTGTGGTCTGTATATATAAAGCTTTCTTACTTGTTGGTAGTCTAAAGAAAGCTTTCCTTGTGAGTTAGTTACACTATATGCATAGTTATTCTTAAAAGTGTGTTTCAGTAAACCCGTCTGTATTTTCTCCTTCATTGCCTTTCGTCTATTATCAGTCTGATCCAGGAAAGTTTTCTCAACTGGTAAAAGTGTACATGTTAGCTTATTGTTATGAGCATAAGCAGTTCCAAATTTTAGTGTAGGCTCAAAGAAACCTCTTACAATGTCTATGTTCCTAGCTTTAGCAATACTACTCAAATGTTGGTTAACTGGAACAAAAGAAAAGCTCAGCTCGAAATTAGAATAGAAATATTTTATGTATTCCTGATTATAATGTCTTGTTAAAAGAAGACTGCAACTAATCCCATATTTTAGTGGTAAGCTATGATATGTAATTCCTTCTTGCACTGATGAAGGAATTTGCGTACATACATAACATTCTATCTCATCCATTGTCTCAACATTTTCATACAACAAGCGATAGAAAAGATTAGAAGAAAGATCTTGAGAAAGTATTTCATCTTTATCAAACTTGTCTAATTTAGAATGAGTAGTAGTCTCTGAAAATAATTAGTTTCAGCTTTATTCAGAAACACCCATACTTACAATCAACAACAAACTTATCAACACACATACGTCTGCCAATCCAACACACATACATTTACAACACCTACTGTTTCTATTACGATTCGTATCCATGACCTGTAAAGAATCAAAAAGCGAAAGAAAAATAAATGTAACTATGGAGCCAAACAAAAGTCAAAAATAATCTTTAGTCTTCTTTGTGATTATTCACAGCAGCTGTCAGGCTTCCTCCAGAACTTGTCAAAAATCGGTTTAGCAGCTCTGTCAAAATCAGTTTTCAATGTCTTTTGTTGGTTCTTAATCTGCTGATCACTAACTATTACTTTCAGTGTATAATGTCTCTCTTGTTCAATTGGCAACGTGTTTTCAAAACAGAGTTCAAGTTCCAAAATATAGAACTGTTTTCTCATGGCCAAAACAAAAGGAAACACATTTGTATTCCCATTCATCAGCTGCAAGGTATGTCCATTCAGTACCTGAGTATCTCTAACCTGCAACTCTTTTTCTAATTGATCTTCGATTTGCCCTTGTTTTTTATTCACTAAGATCTGTTCCTTCTGTTGGTTCTGCTTCCTCATTTATGCTCTGCTTCCTCATTTATGCTCGATAGTACATCAGGAACCTTTTCAGTTGTGTGCAAAGTAGGCCATTAATCTTCTTTCACACTTTTTCTAGACAGTGATGGTAAAACTGGACTTACTATTCTTAGTTCAGCAGGGTTTGACAAGCACTTCTTTGACTTGCTTTACCTGCACCATCAGCCACTTCAGGAAGAGTCAAATCTGCATGACTTTGATTCAACTCAACTGCACTTTTGGCTTCTTCATGAAATGAGATCTGCTTAATCTCTTTTTCCCAGTCGTCTGTTTCTGGGAGAGTCCTTCTTAGACTTGACTCTCCTGCTGCATCCATTTCTGATATATCTGAGTATCAGGATTGTCCTCTATTTCATCTCTCAGAGGAATACCTGGATCTGGATCTTCACCAGTTTGCACTGTCCTTGCTTTTGCTGTCACATGCTCTTCTTGAGACTCTAATACTTCTGGTACTGTCAGAAATACTATCCAGAGGATATAACACTTTGTGAGCATGGCTCACGTGGACCCAATTCTGAACTCCAGCACACTTCACAGCTGGATTTGTTACCAGGATAACCTGGTACGGGCCCTTCCACCTAGGCTCCAAGCGAGTCTTCCACACAGCTTTTTGATCACCACCCAGTCACCAGCCCAAAGACCGTGACACTGGTCATGGGATGGTGACACAGCTGTTGCTTCCACCTAGTGAGACAAAGAGTGAACCACACCAGCTAGACCCTTGCAGTAATCCAGCACCAAGCCATCTGTTATGTTTACAAGTGTATTTGCAGGAACAGCAGGCAATTTCATTGCTCTGCCCATCAAAACTTCATGAGGGGAGAGTCTGGTCTTTCTGTCAGGTGCACTTTGCATGCTCATCAAAACCAAAGGTAAAGCATAAGGTCATTTCAGATTTGTAGATGCACACATTTTTGCCAGTCAAGTTTTCAGAGTTCCATTCATTTGTTCTACTAATCCAGAAGGTAGCTACAATGCGACTTCTGCTCAATGTTTAAGGCTGAACAATGTAATCACCTTGTTATTGACGTGACTTCCCCTGTCTGATTCTAAAGAGCCTGGAAAACCAAATCTAGGTATCAACTCTCTAAGTAACAGCTTTTCTACTGTGAGGCTATCATTTCTACGAGTCATTTAGGCTTTAATCCAGTGACTAAATATACAGACAATCACCAACACGTATCCTAAACCACACACACAGGTGTCTCAATGAAAGCCATTCACATTCTGGTAAATGGACCACCTGCTCGTCCAGTGTGACTCAAATTGACAACAGTTCTCTTTCCCACGTTCTTGGGCTGACATGTAATGCATCTGTGACAAATTGCTTCAGAAACCTGTCTAAACTTTGGATTGAACCAGGATTGCTTAAATGTTCGAATCATTGCTTCTCTGCCAATGTGAGTTTGACCATGATAATATCTAGTCATTTGTGTAGGTAGACAGTTTGCCAAAATCACCTACCCTTCATTTGAAACCCTAATGTTATCAATTTCTCTTTGAGTGCAACCTAATTTTATCCTGTTTTTCTTTTCATCTTCTGGAACATCGTATTGCAGTATTTTAATTTCTTCCCAAGTGTCAATTACTGTCAGAATAAAACTTTTACTTGTCTCATCAGTATTTGTTACATTGACATGTTTCTGGTCTTCATTGAAAGTGACACAGTTAAATGCACAGAATCTTATGATCTAATCTGGATAGGAGTTACCCATGGAGATGAAATCACCAATCTTCTGATGAGCACTACATTTCACTACAGCTGTTTTTTCAGGTAATCTCAAAACGTGTAGTAAATCATGAATTCTGTCACCATTTCTAACTGGTGAGCCAGAAGAGGTCATGAAACCTCTATGTGACCATTACTGCCCAAAGCCATGCTCAACACCAAATCTGTACTGGCTGTCTGCAAAAATTGTAATTTTAAACTGTGCAGAAATACAGCATACTCTAGTAAGAGCCACCAGTTCAGCAGAAAATACTCCTTGAAGCCATGAAGCTTTGAGCATGCCAGAATTCGTGCATTTAGCATAACCAGATCTCAATGTTCCCGTATTGTCTCTTAGAAAGGAATCATCAACAAAAATAATTTGATAATTTTTCTTTAATGGTGTGCCCTCAATATCAGGTCTGGGTTTGGTGCACACTTGAGTAACGTCTAGGCATGTATGTTCAACTTCTTTCACATTTTCAGATTCAGCAATGTCCATAGGTTGCAAGGTTGCAATATTAACTACATTACACCTTTTGAGGGTAATATTCAGGAAACCTAAAATCCGAAGTTTGTACTTTGTCAAACAAGCATTGTCAGTTATTGAGTTTTGATCCTGGTAAGCAAGACCTCAACCGTGTGAGGGACCAGAACACTTAAAGGATGTCCCATCACAATGCTCTCACACTGAGAAATGCTCACTCAACCGCAGCCACATTTTTTAAACAGCTGGGGCAAAGCTGCAGCTACAGGACCCAAAGTAGCAGAAAAATATGCTACTGGGCGATTTACACCACCATGTATGTTAGGTCAGAAAGAGCACAATAATCACGTTCATGACAAAACAATAAAAATGTTTTTGTGTAATCAAGTATTCCCAGAGCTGGTGCTGTGCACAGACTCTCTCTCAGCTCAATGAAAGCTTTCTTACAAGCTTCATCAAAAGGGACCGGATCAGTAATGTCTTTGTGGGTCAATCTCTGTAATGATTTGGAAATAACAGAAAAATTGGGAATCCGTTGGGCACAGTAACTCACCATTACCAAAAACATTCTGACATCTCTTTGAGTAACAGGAGGGTTCATTTGTAAAATAGCTGTAACCCTTTCTCTGGACGCCTTCCTTGCGCTTTTTTCTATTTCATGTCCCAAGTATTTCACTTCTTCCTGACAATACTACAATTTTACTGGGGACACTTTATGTCCATTTTCACCCAAATGATTGAATAAGGCAATAATATCTTGCCTGCATGCTTTCCGTAGTCTTTGAACCAACCAATAAATCATCAATGTACTGAAGTAAGGTTGGTTGTAAAGGCATTTCCAATGGTTCCAAATTATTTTTCAACACTTGATTAAAAATCGACAGAGATTCTGAAAAGCCTTGTGGGATCCTACTCAAAAAATACACACAATTGCAGAACTTGAAACAGAAGAGAAACTGGCTATCCTCATGTAGAGGCACTGAGAAAAATGCTTGTGAGAAGTCCACTACTGTGAACCATTCTGCATCACATGGAATTTGGAACAAAATCACTGCTGGATTGGGTACCACTGGACAACACTTGACCACAATTTAATTCGTTTTTTTCAAATCTTGAACTATGCGAAATTTCCCACTTCGTTTTTGCAATCCCATAATTGGTGAATTACATTGGCTGCTCAGCACTTCTTTCAAAACTCCTTGGTTAGGAAAATCTGCAATTACAGGAGTAACTCCTTGAATTACATCTGGTTGCCATGTGATACTGAGGAGTCTGTAGGAAAATTGCATTAGGTTTTAAAGTTACTTTGACTGGTTCAACTCCTTCTTTTCCAGAAGGATCCCAAACTTTCAAAATAACTGTAACTCATAAATCAGTTGTCGGGTCCTGTACTGTAAATACAGGATAAAGAGTAATCAATAAAAACTCTTCATTAACTAGATTACAGTCAATTGGTGTGGATGATTCCTCATCGTCACTATTTGTTTGGAAGGCAATTCCATCAATTGTGCAAGTAGTCAAACATCTTGTTTTGCATAACAAATCTCTTCCCAATAGGCATACTGGACTTGAGTCACAGACTACGATCTGTGCATGCATTCAAAAGTACCAATTTTAACAGGAATCAGCTCAGTAATCGGATTTCCAAGTGCTGATTCGCTACTCTTACAACCTGTACTGTTTTCCCAGAAAGTGTCACACTAGGAAATTTGGTAGTTCTGACAGTAGGGCATGTAGCTCCTATGTCAACCAAGAATGAGACATTGTGACCCATTACTGTTCCATTTATATAGGGACCACTCTGATCCACGTCGTCTAATGAAGCTGCTAGCACACATTCTTCTTCATTCGAACTTTCTCACAATTTCATCACTCAATTCATCCTCACTGTGTAGGGGGAACTGTGTAATGAGTGGTTAACTGTTTTGACTTAACCTTTGACCCATATTCTGCTGAGGAACCACGATCTGCTTCTGTGCCATTGGAGCTTGAGGTATTTGCATTTTCTGCTGTGGCATCATTTGCATCTGCTCTTGCATTTGCAGTGTGGTACCTGAAAACGTGGCACCTGCTATTGGGAAATTTGCATTTGTGGAATCCTCATTTGATTATTCATATTCTGAACATTTACATTAGGATTCCGACTTCTCAGTCCTCTCAAATTTTGAAAATGATTATGTTCATTCATCTGCACAATACCTTCCTGCACCATCATTGGACACTCCCGCTTCCAATGTCCAAAAATACAGCAAGAGTGTCAAGGTAGCATCTTCTTCATTATCTGCATCTCACCTAGTGTGAGAAAACAGGGCTGATTGCAGAGGCCCCCTAACTTTTTGCCCCCATTTTCCACTTTATGCTGGTGTTTTCCTGACTCTGATGGTGCCCTGGGTACTGCTAACCAGTCCCAGGGCCTGTGCTCTGTGTAAAATCAATATGCAAATTAGGCTAATTATAATTGGCTAAGTTAACCTACCTATAAGTCCCTAGTATATGGTAGGGCATGTAGGTTTAGGGACCACAGCATAGGTAGTGCACCCATAGGTGCACTGCTGAGGTGCCCAGTGTCATTTTAAAGGCAGGCCTGCCTTGCTGGCTGCTTTTAAATTAAAGTTATATGCAAATTCGACTTTGGAATTAAAAGTAGTTCCAAAGTCTTAAACTACCTTATTTTTACATATAAGTCACCCCTAAGGTGTGCCCTATGTGCCCCTAGGGTTGGGTGCCATGTAACTATAAGCAGGGACTTTATAAAAATAGTTTTATAAGCCCTGGTGAGGTAAAAACAGCCAAATTCGTTTTTCCCTCATTGTAGTAAATGGCCTTCATAGGCTAGAATGGGGAGACTTTGTTTTAAATTTTAAAGTCTCCTTAAAAGATGCATACCAAGAATTTGGTATCAAATTAATTGTTGTAATAAATCCCACAACTTCCAGTTGTTGGATTTAATATAACTTGTTCAGGTAAAAAGTTTTAGACTTTACCTAAAAAGTTGCCAATTTCAGCCCTGCATTGTTTTTGCTGCTGTGCTCTGATTGGCCAGCCTGCAGCAGCTTAGCCAAGCTGCCTTGATGAGGTGTGAAGTGGCCTGGCTTCACACAAAGGAATGTGCTTGTGGGAGAGAATCTCCCCTCAGCAGATGGTGAGGCAGGAAGGGGGAGGGCTGCCAAACTGGTCTTCAAAGGCAGAGAAAGACATTTGGAGCAACCAGCAACACCCCCACATCCTGCAACCCCAGACAACTAGGTGCCCCCTTGATTAGATTAGGAGAGGGCAGGAGAGGGGTGTGTTTATGATTTTTAGCCACACCAGTGGGTGGGCTCAGCCAGATGTAACCTCCAAAAATCAGATTCAGCCATGTTGGATTTTTAGAGAATGTTGCCTTCTGGGATGGATTTTTGCCACACTTCCCAGGAAGTGGTCATCACAGGGGGACGACCCTGTACCTGATTGGAGAACCAGGACCCCCCTGCTTTTCACCCAGGAGCATGGATAAAACTGGCAGACCTGCACCCACACCTCAGATCCCCACCAGATTTCAACAAGAAAAGAACTAAAGGAGAAGCAGGACTGCCCTGCTGGACCCCTGGCCTGCACCTGGAACCTGCTCTCAGAAGGACTGCACCAGCTGCACACTTGGGCTTCACCACAAGAAGGACTTTGCCTGGCTTCAACTGGTTCAAGGAGGGACTCCCTGTTTGCTACAGGTGAAAAATTGCTATCCAGAGTCCCCTGCACCAACTCCTGAAGAAAGTGACCAGCTGACCACTGTCCAGTGGCCAAAAAGGAGTTTGCGCCAGGTGCATTCTGGGAGTGGTAGTCCGCACCCCCCAAGGACCATCTCAGAACTTCTGGACCCTTGGGGTGAGCTGTGTACCCCAAAAGAACTTTAAAAGAACATCTGGGTGAAGCCCCAGAAGTTTGGAGAAGATTTGAGAATTTTTGTAAAAAAGCTCCATAGAGGGACCGACCCGCCGCGGAAATTCTAGCCAGCTTGCCTCAACCGCGACCCGGCCTGATTTGGTGGTTCGTCCCAGTAAAGAAAAATCTCCGAAAAAGAGACTAAGTCCGAAGGTAAAAAGTTGACCGGGACCTCCCAGCCATCGTATCCGAGAAGGGCTCCATGGACGTCGGATCAAGATCCAGGTTTACCCCGGTCGAAGGATTTTCACCTCGAAAAAACGACTAAGTCCGAAGGTAAAAATCTCCACCGAGGATTCCAGCATCGCCTATCCGGAGAAGGGCTCCAGGAGGTCGGACAGGACTGGCAGGTTCGTCCCGCTGAAGAAAATCTTCAAAATAAAGACTAAGTGTGAAGGTAAACTTTTAACCGAGACCTCCCGCGACCTGTAGCCGAGCAGGGCTCCATCGCGGTCGGCCTGAAACTTTGACTTTGCCCCGGTCGAGGTGCAACCAGATGACCCGATTGCCGCATTTTGTTTCTAAGCGCTAGAAAAATAATAATTCTTTAAAAATTCATATCTCCGGTTCCCTTTATCCGATTTTATTCGTTTTTGTGTCATTTTAAAGATAAAAATACTGACTATTTTTATAAATTGGTTTTGGATTTTTAAACTGTTTCCTGTGTTTTATTTAATTACTGTTTTGTGATATTTGAATGCTTTACACACTGTCTCCTAAGTTAAGCCTTGACGCTCGTTGCCAAGCTACCAAGGGTTGAGCTGGGGTTAATTTACTGAGACCTAACTGGACCTAAGTGGAGGTTAGTGGCTTGTTGCTAGGTGTAGGTACCTACCTGCCCTTACCAATAACCCATTTTCCAACATTTTTGGTGGCAGCGGTGGGATCCTGTACTTGTGTTCAGTATCACGTTACAGTTTTAAGTAAAACAAATTAAAAATCCTTTAAATTGTCTTAGTGCAAAAATTGTTTAAAAAAAAAAAAAAAAAAAATACTTTTTTTAAACATTTTTAATTTGGATTAATTTCTATTATTGAATTTTTGTAATTTTTCTAAATTATTGTTTCCAATTTTTGCAAAAAGTTTTGGTTGACACAAAACCAGGGAACCATGGAGCTTGATCTGGCTAGCCTACCCACACTGACAGTAGTCCAGCTTAGGGGGTTGTGTACTGAAAGAGGGTTGCCTGCAACCGCTGACCTCAGGAAGCAAGTCCTGATCAAATCCCTGACAGCATGGGCTGAGGCCCAAGAGGTAGACCTAGGGGAAGCTCCAGAGGAGGAAGAAACAGGGGAGGGTGCTAGCTCTAACCACTCAGGGGAGGGAGGGCATCTGAGCCTAAGTGAGGATGAGGAAGAACGGTCCTCAGTACATACAGTCACTAGGGGCAGACCCAAAGCTAGTGGTGGGAAAGGGGTCCTTTCAGGAGGAGAGAACCCATCCATCAGGGAAAGAGAGCTGGAGGCCCAGATAGCATATATAGCTTTGGAAGCAGACAATCTGGCACTAGAAAAGAAAAAGTGGGCAAACAAGGAGAAAAGAGATGGTGGCAGCGATAAAGAAGCTGAGGTGTCCATGGGTGGGGGAGTTTGCCCCAGATTACCCAAGGGGGTGGTTCCTGCTTATGTAGAGGGGGATGATATAGACAAGTGGTTGGAGGCCTTTGAGAGGGCACTCCAAATGAGAAGGGTTAGGCCTCAATACTGGGGTTCCCTTTTGTGGGAGTTGGTCCCCAACTCAGGGAGGGATAGGCTTCTGACCTTAAGGGGGGAGGAGGCAGATTCATACCCTAGTATGAAGAGGTGCTTAGCCAAGAAGTTTGGTCTGACCCCAGAGCAGTATGGAATGAAGTTCAGGGACACCCAGAAGGTCAGTACCCAGTCTTGGGTTGACTTTGTAGACACCTCACTAAAGGCACTAGAGGGCTGGATTATTGGTAACAAAGTAAATACTTATGAGGGGTTATACAATCTGATCATGAGAGAGCACATCTTGACCAATTGTACCCAAGAAAGGTTACGCCAGCATCTAGTGGACTCTAAGCAGACCAACCCTAGAGAGCTAGGGGAGGCAGCTGATGAGTGGTTGAGAACCAGGGTGGTTGTCAAGTCCCAGGTGGGAGACTCCAAGAAGGGGGGGTCAGGTCCCCAAAAACCTAAGGAGGGAGGTGGTAAGCCCACCACAGAGACTCCCTCTGTACCCCAGAACCCAAAGAAGGAGGAGAGTAAATCCCACTCCCACTCTGACAAGCAGAGACAGGGAGACCCAGGGTTAAAAAAGCTCTTGGACAGTAGGGCTTGCTTTGACTGTCAGCAGACAGGTCACTTCAGAGGGGATGCAGCCTGTCCAAAGAAGGTGGTTAGCACTGGGCTGTCCATTGTAGCCATGGAGGAGGACTCCTCAGATGATGAAGTCCTCCTAGCATTGAGCTGGGAGACAGGACCAGATGGTAAGCTGGTGATCCCTGAGGGTGGAAGTAGGCACTTCCACCCCATTCAGGTGAATGGGATCCCTACCACGGGCCTGAGAGACACCTGTGCCAGTCACACTATAGTGAGTGACCGGTTAGTGACCCCAGACATGTATGTCCCAGGAGAGACAAGGAAAGTCAGGATAGCCACAGGGGAGGTCACCACCAAACCTGTAGCCATATTGCCCCTAGAGAGGGAGGGTATCCTTGACTGGTTTAGGGTGGTAGTCAGTGCTGACCTCCCCCTAGATTGTATCCTGGGCAATGACCTCCCAGAGGTGGGTCTGGTCCCAGATGGGGCGGTCGCCCAGGGCGCCCCCCCAAACCAAAGTCCTGGGGAGTCAGTCCCTACAGTTAGGAGACAGGGGTCCCCAAGAAAAGGAAAGAAGAAAACGAAGGGTAGGCCACTCTTAAAGAGAGTTCCAGGGAGCCAAAGGCCTTCTGCCCCAGTAGGGGGGGAGCCCAGAGTTGGCACTGGTGAGGCCTCCCCTGACCCCAAGGAAGTCCTGAGTAGTCAGGCAGCTGTCCAGATGCAGGGTGTTGCCCCTGCACTGACAGAAGGGAGAGTGGACGAAGGGTGTCTGCCACAGGAGGTGGGAGCCCCCCACTCTAGACAGCAAGAGGGGTGCCAGGACCCCAAAGTTGCCCCTAAAGCAGCTCAGCCACCTGTCAGTGGAGAGCTTAGGGTGTGGTTCTGGGTACTGACAGCTGTCAGTAGCCTCTGCTGGGTGCTAGCCTTCCTGGCAGCACTGTACTTGGCCTGGGAGGCAGACCCCAAGGCCAATAGCAAAGTAGGCCCCCTGACCCTGTTGGTCATGGTGGGGTTGCTCAAGTGTTGGGTGACCTCTTTGGGTAAGCTAGGTGTTGCCCTAGCAAAGTTAGGAGTAGGGGAGGTGGGCACCTCACTACCCAAGTTGGCAGAGAGAGAGGAGGAAGACCCCCCTAGAGGGAAGTTTCAGTTTGAGATGGGTCCTTTCACTGTTGGGATGGCTTCACTACCCAGAGGGAGTGACCATGACAGGAGGATGTAAGGCAGAGTAGGCCCTGCAAAGGGACAGCCAGTTTTCTTCACTGTCTTCCTCGCCTAACAAGCTAGGAAGACTCTCCCAGGGTTGGGCTGAGTCTCCTGGGCGTGTGGGCTGGGGGGGGCTTGTGTGAGAAAACAGGGCTGATTGCAGAGGCCCCCTAACTTTTTGCCCCCATTTTCCACTTTATGCTGGTGTTTTCCTGACTCTGATGGTGCCCTGGATACTGCTAACCAGTCCCAGGGCCTGTGCTCTGTGTAAAATCAATATGCAAATTAGGCTAATTATAATTGGCTAAGTTAACCTACCTATAAGTCCCTAGTATACGGTAGGGCATGTAGGTTTAGGGACCACAGCATAGATAGTGCACCCATAGGTGCACTGCTGAGGTGCCCAGTGTCATTTTAAAGGCCGGCCTGCCTTGCTGGCTGCTTTTAAATTAAAGTTATATGCAAATTCGACTTTGGAATTAAAAGTAGTTCCAAAGTCTTAAACTACCTTATTTTTACATATAGGTCACCCCTAAGGTGTGCCCTATGTGCCCCTAGGGCTGGGTGCCATGTAACTATAAGCAGGGACTTTATAAAAATAGTTTTATAAGCCCTGGTGAGGTAAAAACAGCCAAATTCGTTTTCCCCTCATTGTAGTAAATGGCCTTCATAGGCTAGAATGGGGAGACTTTGTTTTAAATTTTAAAGTCTCCTTAAAAGATGCATACCAAGAATTTGGTATCAAATTAATTGTTGTAATAAATCCCACAACTTCCAGTTGTTGGATTTAATATAACTTGTTCAGGTAAAAAGTTTTAGACTTTACCTAAAAAGTTGCCAATTTCAGCCCTGCATTGTTTTTGCTGCTGTGCTCTGATTGGCCAGCCTGCAGCAGCTTAGCCAAGCTGCCTTGATGAGGTGTGAAGTGGCCTGGCTTCACACAAAGGAATGTGCTTGTGGGAGAGAATCTCCCCTCAGCAGATGGTGAGGCAGGAAGGGGGAGGGCTGCCAAACTGGTCTTCAAAGGCAGAGAAAGACATTTGGAGCAACCAGCAACACCCCCACATCCTGCAACCCCAGACAACTAGGTGCCCCCTTGATTAGATTAGGAGAGGGCAGGAGAGGGGTGTGTTTATGATTTTTAGCCACACCAGTGGGTGGGCTCAGCCAGATGTAACCTCCAAAAATCAGATTCAGCCATGTTGGATTTTTAGAGAATGTTGCCTTCTGGGATGGATTTTTGCCACACTTCCCAGGAAGTGGTCATCACAGGGGGACGACCCTGTACCTGATTGGAGAACCAGGACCCCCCTGCTTTTCACCCATGAGCAAGGATAAAACTGGCAGACCTGCACCCACACATCAGATCCCCACCAGATTTCAACAAGAAAAGAACTAAAGGAGAAGAAGGACTGCCCTGCTGGACCCCTGGCCTGCACCTGGAACCTGCACTCAGAAGGACTGCACCAGCTGCACACTTGGGCTTCACCACAAGAAGGACTTTGCCTGGCTTCAACTGGTTCAAGGAGGGACTCCCTGTTTGCTACAGGTGAAAAATTGCTATCCAGAGTCCCCTGCACCAACTCCTGAAGAAAGTGACCAGCTGACCACTGTCCAGTGGCCAAAAAGGAGTTTGTGCCAGGTGCATTCTGTGAGTGGTAGTCCGCACCCCCCAAGGACCATCTCAGAACTTCTGGACCCTTGGGGTGAGCTGTGGACCCCAAAAGAACCTTAAAAGAACATCTGGGTGAAGCCCCAGAAGTTTGGAGAAGATTTGAGAATTTTTGTAAAAAAGCTCCATAGAGGGACCGACCCGCCGAGGAAATTCTAGCCGGCTTGCCTCAACCGCGACCCGGCCTGATTTGGTGGTTTGTCCCGGTAAAGAAAAATCTCCAAAAAAGAGACTAAGTCCGAAGGTAAAAAGTTGACCGGGACCTCCCAGCCATCGTATCCGAGAAGGGCTCCATGGACGTCGGATCAAGATCCAGGTTTACCCCGGTCGAAGGATTTTCACCTCGAAAAAACGACTAAGTCCGAAGGTAAAAATCTCCACCGAGGATTCCAGCATCGCGTATCCGGAGAAGGGCTCTTGGAGGTCGGACAGGACTGGCAGGTTCGTCCCGCTGAAGAAAATCTTAAAAATAAAGACTAAGTGTGAAGGTAAACGTTTAACCGAGGCCTCCCGTGACCTGTAGCTGAGCAGGGCTCCATCGCGGTTGGCCTGAAACTTTGACTTTGCCCCGGTCGAGGTGCAACCAGAGGACCCGATTGGCGCTTTTTGTTTCTAAGCGCTAGAAAAATAATAATTCTTTAAAAATTCATATCTCCGGTTCCCTTTATCCGATTTTATTAGTTGTTGTGTCATTTTAAAGATAAAAATATAAACTATTTTTATGAATTGGTTTTGGATTTTTAAACTGTTTCCTGTGTTTTATTTAATTACTGTTTTGTGATATTTGAATGCTTTACACACTGTCTCCTAAGTTAAGCCTTGACGCTCGTTGCCAAGCTACCAAGGGTTGAGCTGGGCTTAATTTACTGAGACCTAACTGGACCTAAGTGGAGGTTAGTGGCTTGTTGCTAGGTGTAGGTACCTACCTGCACTTACCAATAACCCATTTTCCAACACCTAGATTAACATTAGAATTCAGATTAACACCAATACCATTTCCATTTTCAACACCACCACGTCCTCTGCTTCTCACCTGTCCTCGACTCTGGACAATTTTAATGTTTCCCTGTTGTTGTGGAATTCCCTGCATTTCTGATTGTGCTGCTTTAATCTGCATCACCATTGCCTTTTCTATCAGTCTTTTTGGCTTCATTTCAATTTTTTGCCTGCAATATTTAGCAAACTTCAATACTTCATCGACCGGTTTTGCTTACCACCAAATCAAATGACTCTTAATCATGCTACTAATTTCAGGTCTCAACCCTTCAACAAACCTGGAACACAAAATGAATCATATCTTTAGGTTCAATTGCCTCTGTACAACTGTAATGCTTGAATGCCTGAAACAACCTTTCATAATATGCATGTATTGACTCCTTTGCTTCCTGAGCTGTCCATCCTATCAATTTTCTGCCAAATTCAATCACTTTGTAATAACTTTTCATTAATTCAGGAGATGGTGCACCTGTAACTTGTTCTCTTAGAGGTTCCCTTGTCAGCCAGTCAACGCTCCTTTTGCATTCAATTCATAAATCAGCTGGGACTACTACTTCTAAAAGAGAATTTAAATCCTCCCACAGGCACTTCAGGAGTTTCACAAACCTATCTGTCTGCTGGTACCATTCCACTGGTTTCTCTTTCGGTCTTGGGTAATCATTTGTGAATGACAAAATATCACTCCTGCTCCAAGGGACATGAACATAATTCCCTCCTGGAATTTCTCTCATTGGTAATATCTTTACTGGACTATCAGTCTACTGTGTATCAGTAGAGTTCAGATTTGCAGACTCTCTTTTATTCTGCTCTATTTTCTTTACCCATCTGCCTTCCCATTTATCTAATGCTCCCCATACTTTAAATTAATTCTCTAATGTGAATTTCCATTCGAGGAGATCTTATGTTCTCAATGTATTTTAAATCAAATTCTAATCTGTAACTCCTTTTCAAAGGTTTAGATTTCTCTATATCCACTTCATATTGTTCTGCAAGTTTTGATAATTTCCGATGTGCCAATCCTGCTCTGCTTGTGACATCTTTACATGTGAAGCATAACTCATCTTCTTTATATGTCAGTTCTATTTCATTCAAGTGTTCCCTCAATCATTTCGTTTAATTCTAATTTGAATCTTGCTAGATTCAGTGTTCTTTCCCCTTCAACAACTATTTTCAATCCACCCACTTCTTCCAACTATTCTGTTAACTGTTGATCTGTCAAGCCTCGAAAAGAAACATTATTATACACATTGTGGAATATTACAATGCAGACCTATTACTTTCTCAGGTATCATCAGAATAGAATTTGGATTTAGTGTTGGATTTGAATTTGGATTTAGTGTCTCCAAATTTTGTGACATCTTGAAATAAGTTAAATCTATAAGCGGACCTGTTTTTCAAAGGTTTGATTTATTGGAATCTTAACTCTCGCAATAGCACTGAGTTTCTCCATTTCTGCATTTGAATTAAAAAGATTCTGCCCATTGCTTTCATTATTACTCTGAACATACAATGGAACAACAGGACCAATTGTGACTAGAACTGTTAATGCTTCTGGCCTTAATGAAACATTCTGATTTCTCGAGTAAATTACTCCAGAATTCTGACCTGTAAGTACTGAGGAACTTAATTATGGTATTGTTACTGGAGTATACCTTGACATTGTCTGAGCTTAACTAGCAACTTGCGCAGGAGTCATTGAACTAGGTGTAGACTCCACCTGAAACATTATTGTTTTTTGGAAAATATGTGGTGCCACTGGTACTGCACTACTCGGTGCAGGAACTGTAGAAAAAGCTACAGGCTGTGCTACAGTTTGAATCACAGGAGTTTGAGTAACTGTAATAGCAGGAACATTAGTTGCAACCTGTACTTGACTCTGTGTTACCACAACTGGAAGTGGTGCAGTTGGACTAATACTAGTACTTGGACTTGCCTCTTGTGCTACATGTGGTGGGGGATTATTTCTCATTAATTGTATTATAAATTCATCATCATCTGAGTCACTATCATAAGTGAGCGATCGCTTAGTCACATCTGGCTTTGACTCAATATCTTCAAGATCCTTATTCTTTTCTAATTTTCTTTGGTCTAACATTGTCTTCTTTCTCTTGTGATATTGCAGGAAACAGTCTAGTACCCTGTAAGGTGTCTGTCCTCCAAAATTTCTACTCATTATCCCATCTTGTTTCTAGCAATGTTTTTTCAGCTTTTCTCATTCATCTCTCAAATTTTAATTTCTCTTCTTGTCTGGCTACAAACTCCCAAATAGCTAAAGCTTCAAATTGTGCTGGTCTGAGAAGTGGCTTTAATTCATAAAGTACTTTTAAATTCTCTCATTAAAACTTCCATGAGCAGGAAACGCTAAACTCCCCTTTCCTTGTCTGTTATTTTGCTCCATTGTTTTAACCAAATATACGCTGATGGACCCTTCTCTTCAATTGCTAGGTATGCAAGCGTACCTTCTGGTGGCCAATTTCTCCTGTTCTGATTGGAATTAAAGCATCTCCTCCTATCACAATCTTTAACGCTTTGAAAAATTTCATTTTTACCTTTAATTAACTCAAACTAAGAATTTAATTAAAAATAGGAAGTAATTAAATCCCAAAATCCTTTTCTCTTGCTACTCTCAACCAATAGTTGTTCACAGTTGTTGTCCAATCCATTTGTGGCTTCTTTCACCACCCAATCTATCCCAGCGCGAACCCAGTGACGTCACACTCGCTCACACAGTAGCTGACAAAGCCTTGCGACTCGTCCTTTAATCTCGAGTCACACAGAAACTAAATGCAAAATTATTGCAAGCACAAAAAAAAAAATCAACAAGCCAACTTGTCTGCTTACTATAGGTAGGGGCTCAATTACTTCAAAGCTTTACGGAATTTTCAACTGCGGCTTTAAGCTCTAGCAGCTACTCCTTCGACTTATAGCTTTCTCTCATGCGCAAGTAAAATTCAACCTGCAAATTACACCCTTAACTAATACCGGTTCCACCCTGCGTACTCAGGAATCATCTAGAACCTGTAAACTAGCACTTCCTTAACACACCCTAAGAATACTATTTGTCAACCACGCCTTATTGACCAAACGCAGGAAACAAGTTATAACAACAAGCAAGTGTCCCATGCACTTGTACAATACCCCAGAGTCTGAGACCATGCAGGGTCCATACATCAACAACCAGGTGAACAACTTTTGAGCACAAAGCACCACAATCATTTGAAGTATGACTACTTCCCTTCACTCCCCCTTTTGAGTATGCAAACTCCCTACTCATCTATGTTGGAGTATGAAAGCTCCCTACTTCTCATACCTCATAATTCACCTCCAATTTGCCACAGCATTGCAAGCGCAAAATCCTACTCAGAACTCAAACAACACTAGGAACATACCAAATTTCATCTATATAAGCATTGGCAAAACCAAATGTCTCCAAACCAGGATGATGATGATTCCCTCCTATTGTGATGTAACCATCCTCTGCTGCCAAATTATGTGGGTGTGTGACCTCCTATATCAGACTAAGGTGACACGTAATATGGCAGTGACATCTACTACCCTCAGAGGTTGACTCAAATCTTTTGACTCAGGAATGTGAGATCATCTGATCAGACAATATAAACATCAAATATAACATCAAATAATCAACATATTCAATATGGAGTCAGTACGTTATACACACCATGACCTATGTTTCTATGAATCACCACACAAGTTTAATGCCCTCAAATTAACAATGTTAAAGTCCTGTAAATAATACGCAAGACCAAATGATAGAAATACAGAAACAACAGAGGCTGTCCAAAACACCTGAAGAATCTCAATCTTGCCAATGCATTTACTATTAAACACTCCAAAAGGGCAACACAGCACAACAACAGAATTAAGTGAATAATAGAGACAGCCTACATTTAGTTTGTGCAGTTGAATTAATCACAATCAATTAATACATTAAAAATCAAATGTTAGGTCAGGCATCCCTAGCTAACACACTAATTCGAAATACATGTGTGGGCTTCATGCAAAATAAAAATATGACAAAAATTCGGAAAACATCTAACTATGGTTGTAACTAAAATAAGTGGTTGGATTTTCTAAAGAGAAAACCTGCAAAGGAAAACAAATGCACCTTGGTTATCCCTCTCCTAAATGGGTCAGCAGTATTTACATCAGTAGAGCGCAGGAGCATTAGGTCTTCATTAATCAGGACATGAAGGGGAAACAGTTCACTAAAGTTGGGCCTAGTATAACTGACCTGTTAGAATCATAGATAAGAGCTGAATAACAAAACTGAACAGAATCACTAAAAATGCAGAACTGAAAAGAAGCTCAGAAAATGGAGAACTAACTTACATCACCTAAAGCTTTGCTGTATTAAAGTCCTAAAAGTTACTAGTTAAGCTTCTATTGGACAAGACTATTAGGTGGGTTAGTGCACATCCAAACTGGCTATATTTGCACCTCAGATGCAACTCTTCTCTAATCCTTTGTCCAGGATTGGTATGTGTTGTCACTCCATTCTTCTCTCTGGTCAGCAGTCCCCGTACAGAAATGATCATTTAAAATGACACAGAAACATGACATGTTGCTTCCTGTCAAAGACCAAGGTCTATTGTGCAATGTTACAACTATTAACTCGAGGAGGTACAAGAAATGCACCAAAAGCTCAAGACAGAAAAATTCAAGTCACACACAATGTTTGATGAAACATTATTTGCAAAGTTAGTGCAACATTTAAATATCTTATTTCTGGAAAAATACTAAAACGTGGACCTTTTAACTAATGCTGAACATGAAGAATAAAACATTTCTAATAATTTCAAACCATTAGCGTTGTAGTACATATTATTAGTCATCTTTTGTCAGTACATGTAATTATGATTAATTAAAATACATTTCCATTAGCATTTATTATTTCACATAGAACTTCATTGTGGTTGACATCATGGCAATCATTTTTCAAAGCAAGCCACACATATTTTTCTAGCACACATTTTTCAGCTAGGCCTTTCAATACAAGATATTACACATCATGTTTTAGTGACACATTTTTATTAACAATGTTTGCTCTCTAACGCCTGTGACAACTAGTGTAGGTTAGAAGACAGTGGTGTCCAAATATCTAAGGAATTGTTGTGATTAGACTACCAAGGCTGACTGTAATCAGTGCTAGCTGGTCTGATAAGGCTCTGTAAGCCTACTGGCTATTAACAGCCCACTGTTGTCAAAGTGCATGCTTACATTAGCAAATAAACAATGTAAACCAACCTAGTTTAGGCTACTCTGTAACAGAGAAAACAGGCAAAGCATGAAGAGATACATAGCAGTTAGCTTGTGTTAAGAAAATAGGTCATAACCTGTGAAAACTGAGTTTTTTGCTTTTTGACCTGGTATTTGGCCCTCTGCTGTTGATTGAGCCTTTGTAATGGAGTTCCTTCCTCTCTTAACTAATAAAATTAGATTATGAGTCACAGCCTTAAAGTATGTTTTTTCATTTTAAATAAGACCAGCTGCCTTTGAAGAGCTATAGTAAGGAGCTCTAGGTAGGCTGTAGGTGACATGTATAGAAAGTGTGTGTGTACTGTGCATGTTGTGTGTGTGGATTAGGTTGAACAAGGGAGTATGTCTGATGTCTTTGGGCATAGTGACTGGAGTGCAGTTTGCATTTCCTGTGTGTGAATGTTTACTCTGAAAGGAGGAAAGCAGATTATGAAGTGAAGAGGCAGTTCCTGCTCCATTCTTCTGCATGACTTTTAATGTAGAGAGTTTTGTGTAGTAGGTAAGACTGCTCTCTTGTTTTTCAGCCTTCGTCTCAGATTCCCCTGCCACAATCCAGCTCTGCACCCCTCTACCTGCTGAATTTGAGTGGCAAAGACTTTAGCCTGACCATTCTTCAGTTTGTAAACATTCAGGAGCTGCCTAAAAACAAGTCGTCCAGGGACGGATCTCTGGGATACACATCCTCATCTACAAAACTAGGATACATACTGGATAAAAATCCAAGTTAGTGAAGCTGAATTACTGTTGACAACTGTGCAATCTACACAGCAGTGTGGGCTATTAGTACTTAGCTTGAGAGCCAGGATCTGTGATTGCTGACTCCTTCCTAGGTGGGGACTTTCTGGACATGACTCCTACAAGGAGAGTTTTAGACTGTCTGTAAAAGGAGGAACTGCCCGCTGTATTGAATCCCTAATAGGTCAGCTGCCCTAGTGCAGTCATCGGCCGAACTACCTGGTGACTAGGGGCCGCATGTACGTACATTTTCTGATTCAGTAATTGGTCTTATTGCTATTTGTGACCACGGAAATGGCAAAATGGTATGTACAAATGCCATTTCACAATTCCAAACAGTGATGCAACCAATTACCGAATTGCAACATTTTGCAACTGCATTTTGCGAGTTGCAAATAAGAAATTGCAATTTGCGACTTGCAAACCATATGCTCAAGGCAGTCGCAACTAGCAACTAGTCGCAAAAAGGCTAGTTAGCACATCTAGACTAGCACT
Organism: Pleurodeles waltl; assembly: GCF_031143425.1. Classification (NCBI taxonomy): domain Eukaryota; kingdom Metazoa; phylum Chordata; class Amphibia; order Caudata; family Salamandridae; genus Pleurodeles; species Pleurodeles waltl. Next base: position 870,445,706 of record NC_090450.1, read on the forward strand.
GATTCCATACAGGTGGTAATCAGGTATACACTATAAAAGCAGACCCAGAATGCATCTGGATTTTCCACAGTGACTGCACTGTACATGACTGGATAAAGAAGGTGATTCTAGGCTGCCCAGGGGAGGAGAAGGATGCAGAGTCAAGAGAGGGTATACAGAACTAGGTTGTCCATATTTCAACTGACAGAGGAGGAAATATATGAGAAATACAGGCTGAGTAGCGCAGTGATCTAAGAGCTGATCGAACTGCTGAAACGTCAGCTAGGACCCGTACTCTGCACTGCTGCTCCATCCCCATTCATGTGCAAGTGCTGTGCTCACTGCACCTTTTGCCCTTGGGTATCTACCAGGGGATGATTGCTGTTGCAGGTGGGTTGTCCCAAAGTGCCTTGTCACACTTCCTCATATGGTTCTTAGATGCCATACTCTCACACATGTCCAACTACATTTACCTTCCCAGGAATGCTGAGAAAATACACAACACCAAACTTAACTTTTATAGCATAGCCAACTTCCCCCATGTATTAGGGTATGTGAATGGGGCACATACACCCATCTGTCCTCCAGCACATCTAGAATATGTATTCTGCAGTAGGAAAAGTACTCATTCACTGAACATCCAGGTGGTGTGCAATGCCCACAATATCATCACAGATATAGTGACAAAATACCCAGGAATCACACATGACGCATATATTTTCAGGCACAGTGGAATACACCAATGCATGGAGCGTGGGGAGTTTTATGTTGGATATTTACTAGGTGATGTGTTGTTGTAAACCTAAATTGCAAATATATAACAGTGCATAACCTGGTAATACCATGCTCACAATCACATTTTTGTTACACGGGTGACAGTGCATATGAATTGGGTTTGAGGCCATGGATACTGAACCCCAAACCTATCCCACGCAGATCAGAATGAGAGATGCTACAACATAGCACATCTGTGTACCAGAGCCCTCATCGAAAGGACCTGTGGCATGCTAAAACCACATTTCCGATGCCTGCACAAAAGGGGAGGTGCACTCCAGTATACCCCTGAGATTGCATGCAAAATTGTGGCTCCCTGTGTCACCTTACATAACAGCAACCAGACGTGGGTTACATTTCTACATAGATGACACAGATTCAGAGGATGAGGAGCAATAGCCACCACTACAACAGCCTGGGGATGGTAGCATAGCAGTGGAGGGTAGATGGCGATGGGATCACATTGCAAACCATTACTTTTCTAGGTAAGTTAAGACTGACACTGTCCTCACAAATATTAAGCACACATAGCCAATTTGTCCAAATCAAACACCCTTTAATATCAGGATATCTTTGTGTGAATGTGAATCAAATGGCAAGTACAAATAATGTAAAAGATATGGGGTTACATCACCCAACTCATTTTAGCCATATGCATTAGCAGAAATCAAAATGTTGGTTCCTCACACCCTCCTGCGGCTACGACCACCATGTCCTGTGCCTGGTTGGTCTACAGATGTGTGGCAGGCAGTGCTACGTTGCAGGACGCAGGCATCAGAGCCTAAAATACTGCTCACACTTTACATATCCTCACTGTCCTGAGATGTGTGTCCATTGCCTCCTGCTGCTTGGGAGGTCTGTAGCAGCTCAATAGCTGTGGTAATGCGGCCTAATCCCCTGGCCACATCACCAGCAAAATCACCCAAATCCACCTGGAGTGCGCCACGAAAGGCATGTTGCTGTTGTGGCCAAAGTCCTATGGACTGACGCAAGTGGTTCATCTGTGCAGCAACGCTGTGCACATGGTGCCTTACATAGGAATGGCTCACCACTATTTCCCTACATACAATAGTGGCAGTGGAAAGGCTATGTTGCCTTTCATGGTGGCTATATGCGTCCCCATAAGCTCAAAGCCCTGTGTCAGGGTCTGCTGCATGTGATGTAGGTTTCTGTTCATCATGCGCAACTGTTTGTTTTGTAGGCATTGATGTGGAGAAGGGATTCCTCCAGATCCAGGAACAGATGTGGGCTGCCTTCCTCCTCACCCATCATGCACCTGACGAAGCCTTCAACAGCCACGCCCTGCATGTCCCTGTGGTTGTATCACACTTGTCTGTGTTTGTGGACTAGGAGGCAGAGTTACATCCTTGTGGTCCATTTCTGTGGGTTATGGGTCAGTGCAAACGTGGGGTGGTGTGTTGCACTCCTCTGTATCATTGGGAACTGACTCCTCTGCTGCCATGTTGGCATCATCCACTCCCTCTGCACTGGGGTTCTCAATGGGTACCTGACGCTGTGGGACATAGGAGATAAATTGTGAATACCTATAGAATGTATAGCTCAATAAAGTCACATTTCATCCCCAAGCTGACTACTGGACTACATTACCCTTAATGCACGGTACTTGCACTGGACTTGTAAGCTTAGAAATTTCTGACTACAGCATGCTTTTTCAATCTGTGGTTGTGTGCATGGTACCCTGAGATGTGTGAAAAGGTAATATATGCCACTTACTTTTGGAGGTTCCATGTACTGAACTGTCAAGGTCCTCAATTCGCCTGACAACATCCGGCCCCAGTGTGGTCTCTACCATGCTTTCTATTGCTGTAGGTGGCGGTACTGTGGATAGTCTGCCACCTGTTCCATGTGACTCCTTAAGTCACTCTGCAACCTTTTCTTTGGAAGAACATGCACACCAACTCAAGGGACCCCAAGACTGGCAGCATCACACCTCAGATGCAGTGGCGGGCAGCTCGTATTTATAATGGGGGGGGGGGCAGGCAATAAAAATAAAAGTTTAAAAAAAGGCAACTAGTTGGTGAAGATCTTCTCTCCTCGTATCGCGTCATCTCTCACAGCTCCGACGCGCGATGTCACGGGAACCAGGAAACAGCACAAGCCAATTCTGATGCTGGTTTCATGCTGGAAACCAGCATCAGGAATGGTGGGAGCGGGTTCTCTCAGCACTCACCAGAGCGCTGAAGGTCGTTGCCTTCTCTAACCCAGCTCTCTCAAGAGATATTTAAAGTTGCCATGCGTGGCTGGCCGTTGCAAGACTCCAGCTCCTATTGCTGTCTATCTTCCCGATCCCTCCTTCTCTTTTTCTCTCCTATAGCATTCCTGTGCTTTTTGTGATAAATTTTTGGGCAGCTGGGGAAAGTGAAAGAGGCACCAGAAGTGGCCCTGGGCTTTCAAAACCAGTCTCCAACTGCTAAAGCCCACCGGGGTACTGCCCTGTGGAATAAAATACTTGTCCAGGCCTGGTCACATAGTAGGTGAGCATCTTCATGCATTGTTTGCCAAGGTCTAACTTTAGTCAAGGCCCTTTGGCAGAGGACATCTGCATCTGTAGTCCAGTCTGGAAGGGCTGCTAAGCAACTGGTAAACTAAGCACCAGCACTGAAGAGATTGCTGCCCAATTAGAAGGAAAATTGAGTCTAGCTGTAATTATGATTTGTATCTCGAGGAAGAGGCACATTGTTAAAGCAGTCATGTATGTTTAAGTCTGGCCAGAACAATGTAGCTCTTTTTCAGAGTACCTTGAGTGAATGTAAAGTTAGGTCTAATTAAAGTATGGTTTGTCTCTCTAGGGGGAGACCTAATGTTAATTTGTGTGTTAATACCAATTTCTGTATTTTATTCGTTGTTAGGGTGTAATGAAGGTTGTAGGCCTTCATTGTAAATCATTGAAAACTGGTTACAAAGTGTGAATGCCTAACATTTATATGGGAAAAAACAAATGATAATATCATTGCCCTCCTTATTCAAGGGGTACTGCTGGTTTTGCATGATGGAACTCACAGACTTGCACTGTCACTAGGTACCTTGCAGGCAACAGAAATAGACTGGGCTAAGGTCTTAGTTCCCCTCTCTGATGAATTCTTCTGGTAGTAGATTTTATATTGGTTATCTGTGAACCCTCTTTAAGAGGGATTTAAAATTATTATTCCCTCCAGTAACTTGTTCACTGTTTTGCTACTTGTTTATTCTGCAAGCATTATATTTTAATCATATGTATCAGTGTGCTCATTAAAGTATGTTTCCTTCTTAAATGTAAAGCTTGTGCTGCACAATGATTTAGTGGTTTTATTCATGTGTGTGACTGCTGGCATCCTGAATGTCTTTAATGTAGTCAATTCTATCAGGCCCCATCCTCATTTTGCAACATAATCAAAACTTAGAGATCCATAAAGGAGATGACTGTTATGCAGGCCATCCAGGTAGATCTCTGACTGTCCCCCCCTTTATCCATGTTTCCCCGTCCTAGACCAACAGAACTGTGGTTGGCCCAATTTCTACATACAACATAGGAAATGGATTGCATTTTTTAAACAATGATTTCTGTAATCACTTCAGTCTCAATGCTAGACCTGCACCACAACTAAATCACCCTTGCCAGTTAATTCAATAATAATGTGAGCACGGCTATTGCTCTCCCATCTTTCCTTCTTCTCACCAATAATCACTGCTCCCCAAGACAAGATAAGAGTTCCTCTGCGAACAGTTGTGTACAACACCAAAATGATGGCCGTGTAGGCTTACAAAAATATAACACATCCAAAAAAGAATTCCCAAATGGTGTAGTGTGCTACCCATCTGATAAAATGCATTTGCACCCCACAATGGATATAAATGCAATTACAGTTGTAATAACAGTATATATGTCATGTCACACTGTCAATTGCAATTTCTTGATCCTCCGTCATTAACCTACTCATATATCCATCCCCACCAATGGTACTTTTTCTGTTTCCAAATAAATATGAACAAGTATTAATTGGGTCAACAGGTAAAGTTCATCCATTCTACCTATCTATATGTAACCTCCTGTACATAATCTCTTACTCAGAACTTGGAGTGTCAAAAGGCACATAGGGGGTTATTACAACTTTGGAGGAGGTGTTAATCCATCCCAAAAGTGACGGTAAAGTGACGGATATGCCACCAGCCGTATTACGAGTTCCATAGGATATAATGGATTCGTAATACGGCTGGTGGTATATCCGTCACTTTACCGTCACTTTTGGGACGGATGAACACCTCCTCCAAAGTTGTAATAACCCCCATAATCTCCATACCAATTGCAGCCATAGAAGAGAGCAGTGGCTGCATACATTTAGGAATGTATCACTTTTTCCAGCAGCACTGGAAGAGTACCTTTCATTGGCCGTTGTGTTAAAACAACTTCAACTAGTATGTGAAAATTCCTCAGTGACAGACCATTTTTCAATTTCTATCTATCACTAGTCTAGCAGCTAACAGAAATTGGTGCACCAGTTCATGTTTCTCATATTAATTACATGTTCTCAGGCCCATGGCAGCCTGGCAGGAGTTAAAGAATGGGAATGTGGGCAAATGCCCATGGCCCCCATTTTCCAAGAGGCCCCCTGGTAAAGTAGACATACCAGTCGGAAGGTTCTCTCTTCTGTATCTCACTTCTCTATATCTCACTAACCAATAAATCCCTACCTGTTTGCGCTACCTTTCTCCACATCTGTATGTGCCTAGACCCTGTTTCTCTACCTCACCTCTCTTTAATACTCCCATGTACACTGTGTTAATACCTACTACTCACAGCTTTACCTCTATTCCACTCTCTACTTCTCCCCTCACCTCCAACCTCTCCGCATCTCACTGCTTCATTCCCATCTCACCTCCCTGAATCACTGTTCCATCTACTCTACTTCTTTCACAGCTAAATTTTCAGTTCATCTCAACCTCTCTCCATTTATACCTCACCTATCTATTTCTCTCACCCATCTCTCTACCTCACCTCTCACTACCTCACATCACACTACCTCATATCTATCTATCCCGCCTCTATCTCACTAAGTAAACACTCAATTTAGCTCACCATTCATTTGGTCCTTCACCTCTCAGCTTCGCTCTTTCTAACTCCACTGCCTTTGCCTAATTTTCTTGATTATCTTACTCCTTTTGATTTGCATTTCTGTATCTCTTGTTCTTTGGCTATCATTATCTCCTCTTTCTTTCTGTACTTCCTTTACTAGTTCACCGACTACCTCACCCCTACTATCAACCACTGTCATTTCACACTTGTCTACCTCACCTTCCTATCTCTACCTCTCTCTACATCACCACGGACTCTACCTCACCCTCTATCTCTACCACTGTATCAAATTCACAACTCTATTTCTACCTCACCCACCCTATCACTCTGCCTCTTTTCTCTATACCACATCTTGCTGTTTATGCCTCACCTCTGTCTACAGCTTCCTCTGCCTTACTACTCTTTACCCGACCTGCCTTTCCTGTCTCATTTTGCCTCCTCTACCTTGCCAGACTCTCACTTGCATATCTATATACTTCTCTTACTACTTCACCTATCTCTTTCACTCACCTTTTGATACCTTACTTCTCTATACCTCATCACCAAATGTAACCCACTACTGTCTCTGTCTCCTCCCTCTCTCTAGCTATCTATTCCTCACTCTAAAACCCTATATTTTACTTTAGCTATGTTTTTCTCTTTCAGGCTTTTTTTTCAACTGTCTGCGCAGCATGCACTGAATGAATCTTTCTTTCTATAACTAGTGAATTTCTTAGTTTTGTTGTGACACAGTATCTCCTGACAACTTTGCAGATATAGGCCCTCATTACGAGGCTGGCGGTCATGAGACCACCAGCTTTGCCGTGGCGGTCCTACCGCCGCAGAGCCATCAGTAAGGACCACCACATTAAGAGATGCTCCACAACCCCACCTGGCCCGCTGGTGCAGTCGCACCACCGCAGCCGGCGGTGAGCACCTCCAACCCAGCGGCAGGCCTCAGCCTGCCGTCTGGATTATGATGCTGCAAACTGCCTGACTTTCTGTGGCGGTCAATCCCGCCACAAAAACTCTGGTGGTCACGCACCTGGCACACACATGCACACTTGTCCCCACACATGCACACATCCCCCCCAACCATCCACACACTCACAAACACCCCTGCACCCCTTCACACATGCATGCATTCACATACACACCCATTCAGCATACGAATACATGCACTCAGACACCCATACTCACTCACATTCATCAACACAGACACCCCCACTCACATTCATCTACACAGACACCCCATAAATATGCACACGCACACACACATTCACATTCACGCACATACACACACACATTGACCACCACCCTCCGCAGACACGCACCCACACACACAGGCCCCCTTCCCACCCTTTTGGATGCCCACTTACCTTCACAATTGAGGAGGATGTCCGGGAGGGGCTGGGTCCTGGTGGTCCCCGTATTACAGCTTGTAATATAGCCAGCAGAGTCCTGCTGCTGTGGCGGTGCTGGAAATGCACCCGCCTCTGCACCGCCGACCACCAGCACTGGTGCTGGTGACTTTACACCCCAAATATGGCAGACAACTGCCAGCACTCATAGTATGGCGGTCTGCAGACTGCCGCCACTGGTGGTCTACTGGCGGATTTGGCTTTTTCAGTCAGGGAAATTGACCGCCAAAGTCAAAATGAGGGCCAAAGTCTTTGAGGCATTTTAGGTAAAATCGAACATGTGGCATATCTATTCTTCTGATGAGAATCTGAAGAAAATTCCAGTTGTCAAATAAAATATTTGGCATTCCGGACATTTAGACTGCTTGGGGCCTGTTGACAAACCGCATTTAGGTAGTCAACATAGACACACAAAAGAGTAAGCCTATTGGTATTCACAAATTACAATTCTAAACTAAATACAGCCCTGCAAGTGTCAATATAGGTGTAAACTGGTGCAGCTCCTCCGCTATGGAAGAAGAGCATAGCTCCCACCACCAGTAGCAGTTGCAAACCTTTAACCCCCTCGGTGCCTTGGACGAGCTGGTCTCATCCAGGCACACGGTACTCGTGCCTGCGATCGTGGACCAGGAATCCCCACTAGGCACCAGGGATTTTTTTTCAAGTTTATTTTTGGGAGCGACCCCTTGGGCAAGGGTCGCTCCCATGGGAGGCTATTATTTATCCTATTTCGGCCCCCCTGGGGGCAGATCTGCAGTTTTTTCGGCCGATCTGCCCCCGGGGGGAGGAGAGGGGGTCAAAAACCACTAGACACCAGGGATTGTATTTTCCTTAAGTTTTTGGGGAGCGACCCCTTGGGCAAGGTTCGCTCCCCCTGGGGGGGCCATAACTAATCCTATTTCGGCCCCCCCGGGGGCAGATCGGCCATTTTTTCAGCCGATCTGCCCCCGGGGGGGGGGGGGGGTCGAAAACCACTAGACCACCAGGGATTTTATTTTTCTTTATGATTTTAGGGAGCGACCCCTTGGGCAAGGGTCGCTCCCCTGGGGGGCCATAACTAATCCTATTTCGGCCCCCCTGGAGGCAGATCGGCCGTTCTGATGAGAATCTGAAGAAAATGTCAGTTGTCAAATAAAATAATTGCCATTCCGGACATTTAGACTGCTTGGGGCCTGTTGACAAACCGCATTTAGGTAGTCAACATAGACACACAAAAGAGTAAGCCTATTGGTATTCACAAATTACAATTCTAAACTAAATACAGCCCTGCAAGTGTCAATATAGGTGTAAACTGGTGCAGCTCCTCCGCTATGGCAGAAGAGCATCGCTCCCACCACCAGTAGCAGTTGCAAACCTTTAACCCCCTCGGTGCCTTGGACGAGCTGGTCTCATCCAGGCACACGGTGCTCGTGCCTGCGATCGTGGACCAGGAATCCCCACTAGGCACCAGGGATTTTTTTTCAAGTTTATTTTTGGGAGCGACCCCTTGAGCAAGGGTGGCTCCCATGGGAGGCTATTATTTATCCTATTTCGGCCCCCCGGGGGCAGATCTGCCGTTTTTTCAGCCGATCTGCCCCCGGGAGGGGGGGGGGGGATCTAAAACCACTAGACCACCAGGGATTTTATTTTCCTTATGTTTTTGGGCAGCGACCCCTTAGGCAAGGGTCGTTGCCCCGGGGGCAATAATTTTTTATAAGTTTCGGCCCCCCTGGGGCTAGATCGGCCGTTCTTTTGGCAGATCTTGCCCCCGGGTGGGTCGAAACCCAATAGGTACTAGGGATTGTGTGGTGTGTGTGTTTTGTGTGTTTGGGGGGAAAGTCAGTATTGGCCAGGGATTTTTTTTTTCTCCTTTTTTTGTTTTGTGCTGGGGGTGCCCCACTTTGCCCCCTTTGGCAAGGGTCGCCCCCTAAAGGGGACACAGAGCTGTTGGCCATTTTTGCCAATTTTGTTTACGCCCATCTGCCCCCAAGGGGGGGCAGAATCCACTTAGGCACCAGGGATCCTGTGTGTGTGTGTGTGTTTTGTGTGGGGGCGGCACCTTTGGCAAGTGTCGCCCCCCCAAAGGGGGCACGTTACTGATGGCCATTTCTGCCCACCTTGGAGGCAGATCGGCCTATATATTTTAGGCCCATCTTCCCCCAAGGGGGGCAGAAGGCACCAAGATGTCAGAGATTTTTTTTTTGGTTCCCTTTGTTTTTTTGTGTGCTGGGGGTGCCCCCTTTGACAAGGGTCGTTCCCCCCCCTGAAGGGGGCACAGAGCTGTTGGCTATTTCTGCCCCCTTTGGGGGCAGATTCGCCTTTCTTTTTTTAGGCCCATCGGCCCCCAAGGGGGGCAGAATCCACTTAGGCACCAGGGATCTTGTGTGTGTGTTTGTTTTGTGTGGGTGGGGAGGCAACCCCTTTGGCAAGCGTTGATCCCCAAATGGGGGCACATTACTGATGACCATTTCTGCTCCCCTTGGGGGCAGATCGGGCTATTTTTTTAAGCCCGGGCAGAAGCCACTTAGGCACCAGGTACAATTTCTAAGTTCTTGGTGGCGGGGTGTTTGTTAACTGGCGAAGTATTTGTATTTGTGATTATAACAGTTTATTTCTTCTTTTTGTTCTAGTTCAAAGCTTTTGCTTCCTTTGCTGTGGATCCTTGCGGTTTTGGCAGTAGTTGTCCTGCGGTTTGCATAGTTGCATGTTTTAGGTAAGTGAAAGCAATTTACTCCAAAGGAGTATTGTTGACATGCATGAATGACATGTTTGTAGGTGGTGTACTAAATGCAGTATTGTGTGTGAAATTGTCCTTAGAATTGAGCACAATGATATTTGTGTTGTCGTATGTCTAATTTTCTTTTTTCTTTTTAGTGGGATATGATTGGTGATTGCTGTGTCTGTGCAGAGTAGTTGCTGGTGAGTAGCTTTTTCAGGCAGGTGAGTGGTATAGTTTTTTAGTACATAACTCTTTGTGTTAAAGCTACACTTTGTTTATTACTTATTTTACTGCTGGTTGTTGTTGGCAATCCATTTGTTATTAGTGAGGATCATGGCTAGCCTCAGAGTGACAGCTCAGCAGGTTGTTGGCATGCTTTTTGAGTTGTCTTCAGATCATGATTACGAGACTGACTCTGCATCTGAGGCAGAGGAGGAAGTGAGAGATTCTGGCAGTGAGTTTTCTGTCCGAGAGGATTCTTCTGATGAGGAAGCCACTTTCAGTTCAGATGAAGGGCCTGTTTTAGAGGAGGACATTGATGTGCCAAGAGTCCAGCAGCCTGGGGCGGAAGGGTTTCCCATTAGAAGACCTGACACCTGGATTGCCCCAAACATGGAGCAGACACAGTTACCTGCATTTACTGGTCTCCCAGGGTGTTGAGTCAATACGGAAAAGTTTTTGCCTGTCAATTTCTTTCACTTGTTTATGGACGATGTATTTTTGGAAGAAATTGTGGAGCAGACTAATGTGTAGCGGAGCAATATTTGAGGGACAGCGCTGCCAGACTAGGCCTCAGGCTACAGCTACTCAGTGGGTTCCCACATATCTGGAAGATTAGATTTGACTATTTTGATGGGGTTGATAAGGAAGCCGTCATTGGCTTCTTATTGGTCTACTAGTCCCTTGATGGCAACGGCTATATTTCCTGCAACTATGACTCATAATCGCTATTTGCTTCTTCTTCGTATGCTGCATTTTGTAGACAATGCTTTAGCCTTGCCACAAGATCACCCTGATTGAGACCGTCTTTTTAAGATTAGGCCTGTCCTTGATCATTTTGTAGATCGTTTTTCAGAAGTCTATGTTCCAGGCAAAGAGATAAGTGTGAACGAGTCTTTGGTCCTTTTCAAGGGGGGTTTAGTTTTTAAGCAGTACATTCCTGGAAAGAGAGCTTGGTAGGGGATTAAATTGTATATGCTGTCAGAAAGCAGTACAGGATACATGTATAATTTCCGGCTCTACACTGGTAGGGATTCCAGTATTGACCCTCCTGGTTGTCCGGCCACTTTTGGAGTTAGCAAAAGAATTGTGTGGGAACTTGGTAGACGACTGTTTAACAAAGGTCACCATGTGTATGTAGATAATTTCTACACTGGAGTGTAGTTGTTTAGAGTGGACACTGTTGCTTGTGGCACAATCCGTTCTAACCGGAAAGGCTATCCAAGGGAGCTTGTCTGTAAAAAACTTCAGAGGGGACAGTGAAGTGCCTTGCAGAATACTGAGATGCTAGCTCTAAAATTTTCAGACAGGAGGGATGTGTACATGCTTTCTACCATCCATGATGAGAGTACCTCCCCTGTGACTGTTTGGGGTCAGGTTGCCGAAATGTGCAAACCTGCGTGCATTTAGCACTACAATAGGCACATGGGTGGTGTTGATAGAGTAGATCAGAGGTTGGAACCTTACACTGCTCTTCGTACGTCTTACGTGTGGTATAAAAAGTTGGCCCTGCATTTATTTCATTTGGCAACTTTTAATGCCTTTATTGTGTTCAAGGATTGTTCACCTGAGTCAAGGATGACATTTGTTAAATTTCAGGAGTCGGTGATAGAGAGCCTTATTGTGGTGGAACAGGCAAGAGTTCCTAGAGTAGCAGTGGTGGAGGATGTGGCTAGATTGAAAAATCACCACTTTCTAGATCACATTCCTCCCACTCCCAAAAAAGACTTACCCACTAAGAAATGTAGAGTATGTGCCCGAAGAGGTATCTGGAGGGAGAGCCGGATATACTGCCCTGATTGCCCTTCAAAACCTGGGCTGTGTGTGCCCAGCTGTTTCAGAAATTACCACACAAAGAAATTTTTTGAGGAAATACCGTGAGCGTAAACTGCCTATTTTATATTTTCATATGTTCAGTTTCACGGTTGGCATTACTGTCATGTATTTAGTTAGAGCTTTTGTGTTTGTAGTTTTCTACTTATTTTATAATTAGTTAGTAGTTTCTTTGTTGTTTATAAATGAAAAAAAGTGATGGCGGTGTGCGTGGGGTGGCAGTTGGCTGGCAGTGTGTATGGGGTGACGCTTGGCTGGTGGTGTGCTTGGGGTGGTGCTTGGCTGGTGTTGTGCATGGGGTGGTGCTTGGCTGGCGGTGTGCGTGGGGTGGCGCTTGGCTGGCGGTGTGCTTGGGGTGGCGCTTTGTTGGCAGTGTGCGTGAGATGGCGCTTGGCTAGCAGTGTGCATGGGGTGGCGCTTGGCTGGCGGTGTGGTTGGGGTGGTGCCTGGATGGCCGTGTGCGTGGGGTGGCGCTTGGCTGGCAGTGCCAGCCAAACGTCAGTCCACACACTCACAACAGCTAGTGTGATTGCTGTATCAGGTATGTGGGCGTATGTAAGTGATGGGCCCTGGAGTGGCGCTGTCTGTTGATGCGAGTGTTGTAATGTGCTGGGCCCGTGGCTGGCAGCGTGAATGGTCTTGTGCATGTCATCTATGAAAGGTGTGTCAATGGACTGTAAAACGGTTGGTGCCTTGACGCGGCTTTTCAGCTCACATGCTGTGAGTCATTGGTTCAGTTTTTTGGTCTTTCAGTTATTAACGGTGCATTTCACTTTTGTGAAATCTCTTGTTAATGAAATTTGATCTACTGAACCATCACTCACCCTCGTGCCAAGTCCAACCAGTATGTGTGGTACAAATGACAAAACCTGCTCCGCTGTAATCAGGCGTCGCAGCACACTTGTGACACGCTAGGTGTCTCAGGTGGGACCCCGATGATGAAGCATGCCACCAACTTGGTTGGTGGGTGAGGGGTCTTTTTCACATAACCTAAGTGTGTTTCTTTTCATTTAGTTTAATTTAGTGTTTGGCACATCACGGACGTATGTGGACACATCAAAATGATATATTGCAAAACTACCTGTGTTTGGGAGGCAGGGGGCACCTAAGTTTTTGGTCGTGGGTGCGGCCTTCATCTAGGGAAACCTACCAAACCCAGACATTTTTTTAAACTAGACACTCCAAGGAGTCCAGGGAGGTGTGGTTTGCATGGATCCCCCAACATTTTCTTACCCAGACTCCTCTGCACACCTCAAAATTTGCTTAACAAAACATATTTTCCTGACTTTTCTTAGTAGGATCACCGCTCCAGCACAAAATTCCTACTCCCCAGCGTTCCCCTCCGTCTCCCAAGTAAAATGACACCTCACTTGTGTGGGTCCCCAAAGCAGAGTCGGCCTAATAATGTATAAAATAAGAATATGTCCTTATCAACTCGCTGTGCTATCCCCTCTATATCTACAAGTTTTTGGCCTTATTTAGTTGTAGGCACCTGGTCCACCCACACAAGTGAGGTATCATTTTTATCAGGAGACTTGGGGGAACACTGGGTGGAAGATTCACCGAAATGTGAGGAAAAAGTGTTTTTTTAGCCAAATTTTGAGGTTTGCAAAGGATTCTGGGTAACAGAACCTGGTGAGAGCCCCACAAGTCACCCCGTCTTGGATTCCCCTAGGTCTCTAGTTTTCAAAAATGCACAGGTTTTGTAGGTTTCCTTAGGTGCCGGCTCAGCTAGAGACCAAAATCTACAGGTAGGCACTTTGCAAAAAACACCTCTGTTTTCTTTGAGAAAATGTGATGTGTCCACTTTGTGTTTTGGGTCATTTCCTGTCGCGGGCACTAGGCCTACCCACACGAGTGAGGTACCATTTTTATCGGGAGACTTGGGGGAACGCTGGGTGGAAGGAAATTTGTGGCTCCTCTGAGATTACAGAACTCCCTGTCACCGAAATGTGTGTAAAAAGTGTTTTTTAGCCAAATTTTGAGGTTTGCAAAGTATTCTGGTTAAGAGAACCTGATGAGAACCCCACAAGTCACCCCGTCTTGGATTTCCCTAGGTCTCTAGTTTTCAAAAATGCACAGGTTTGGTAGGTTCTCTAGGTGCCGGCTGAGCTAGAGGCCAAAATCCACAGGTAGGCACTTTTAAAAAAACACCTCTGTTTTCTGTGGAAAAATGTGATGTGTCCACGTTGAGTTGTGGGACATTTCCTGTCGTGGGCACTAGGCCTACCCACACAAGTGAGGGTACCATTTTTATAGGACATTTGGGGGAACATAGAATAGCAAAACAAGTGTTACTGCCCCTTGTCTTCCTCTACATTTTTTCCTTCCAAATATAAGACAGTGTGTAAAAAAGACATCTATTTGAGAAATGCCCTGTAATTCACATGCTAGTATGGGCACCCCAGAATTCAGAGATGTGCAAATAACCACTGCTCCTCAACACCTTATCTTGTGCCCATTTCGGAAATACAAAGGTTTTCTTGATACCTATTTTTGACTCTTTGTATTTCGGCAAATGAATTGCTGTATACCCGGAATAGAATAAAAACCCACTGCAAGGTGCAGCTCATTTATTGGCTCTGGGTACTTAGGGTTCTTGATGAACCTACAAGCCCTATGTATTCCCGCAACCAGAAGAGTCCAGCAGACGTAACGGTTGTAGGAGGCTGGACTGGCTTGTAGTGAGTACCAAGGGGTACTTGCACCTTGCACCAGGCCCAGTTATCCCTTATTAGTGTATAGGGTGTCTAGCAGCTTAGGCTGATAGATAATGGTAGCTTAGCAGAGCAGCTTAGGCTGAACTAGGAGACGTGTGAAGCTACTACAGTACCACCTAGTGTCATATGCACAATATCATAAGAAAACACAATACACAGTTATACTAAAAATAAAGGTACTTTATTTTTATGACAATATGCCAAAGTATCTTAGAGTGTACCCTCAGTGAGAGGATAGGAAATATACACAAGATATATATACACAATAGCAAAAATATGCAGTATAGTCTTAGAAAACAGTGCAAACAATGTATAGTTACAATAGGATGCAATGGGGAAACATAGGGATAGGGGCAACACAAACCATATACTCCAAAAGTGGAATGTGAACCACGAATGGACCCCAAACCTATGTGACCTTGTAGAGGGTCGCTGGGACTATTAGAAAATAGTGAGAGTTAGAAAAATAACCCTCCCCAAGACCCTGAAAAGTGAGTGCAAAGTGCACTAAAGTTCCCCTAAGGACAAAGAAGTCGTGTTAGAGGAATAATGCAGGAAAGACACAAACCAGCAATGCAACAACTGTGGATTTCCAATCTAGAGTACCTGTGGAACAAGGGGACCAAGTCCAAAAGTCACAAGCAAGTCGGAGATGGGCAAATGCCCAGGAAATGCCAGCTGCGGGTGCAAAGAAGCTTCTACTGGACAGAAGAAGCTGAGGTTTCTGCAGGAACGAAAAGGGCTAGAGACTTCCCCTTTGGTGGACGGATCCCCCTCGCCGTGGAGAGTCGTGCAGAAGTGTTTTCCCGCCGAAAGAACGCCAACAAGCCTTGCTAGCTGCAAATCGTGCGGTTAGCGTTTTTGGACGCTGCTGAGGCCCAGGAGGGACCAGGAGGTCGCAAATTGGACCAGCAGAGAGAGAGGACGTCCAGCAAGACAAGGAGCCCTCTCTGAAGCAGGTAGCACCCGGAGAAGTGCCAGAAACAGGCACTACGAGGATGCGTGAAACAGTGCTCACCCGAAGTCGCACAAAGGAGTCCCACATCGCCGGAGACCAACTTAGAAAGTCGTGCAATGCAGGTTAGAGTGCCGTGGACCCAGGCTTGGCTGTGCACAAAGGATTTCCGCCGGAAGTGCACAGGGGCCGGATTAGCTGCAAAAGTTGCGGTTCCCAGCAATGCAGCCCAGCGAGGTGAGGCAAGGACTTACCTCCACCAAACTTGGACTGAAGAGTCACTGGACTGTGGGGGTCACTTGGACAGAGTCGCTGGATTCGAGGGACCTCGCTCGTCATGCTGAGAGGAGACCCAAGGGACTGGCAATGCAGCTTTTTGGTGCCTGTGGTTGCAGGGGGAAGATTCTGTCGACCCACGGGAGATTTCTTCGGAGCTTCTGGTGCAGAGAGGAGTCAGACTACCCCCACAGCATGCACAAGCAGGAAAACAGTCGAGAAGGCGGCAGGATCAGCGTTACAGAGTTGCAGTAGTCGTCTTTGCTACTATGTTGCAGGTTTGCAGGCTTCCAGCGCGGTCAGCAGTCGATTCCTTGGCAGAAGGTGAAGAGAGAGATGCAGAGGAACTCGGATGAGCTCTTGCATTCGTTATCTAAAGTTTCCCCAGAGACAGAGACCCTAAATAGCCAGAAAAGAGGGTTTGGCTACCTAGGAGAGAGGATAGGCTAGCAACACCTGAAGGAGCCTATCAGAAGGAGTCTCTGACGTCACCTGGTGGCACTGGCCACTCAGAGCAGTCCAGTGTGCCAGCAGCACCTCTGTTTCCAAGATGGCAGAGGTCTGGAGCACACTGGAGGAGCTCTGGACACCTCCCAGGGGAGGTGCAGGTCAGGGGAGTGGTCACTCCCCTTTCCTTTGTCCAGTTTTGCGCCAGAGCAGGGCTAAGGGGTCCCCTGAACCGGTGTAGACTGGCTTATGCAGAATTGGGCACATCTGTGCCCAACAAAGCATTTCCAGAGGCTGGGGAGGCTACTCCTCCCCTGCCTTCACACCATTTTCCAAAGGGAGAGGGTGTCACACCCTCTCTCAGAGGAAGTTCTTTGTTCTGCCATCCTGGGCCAGGCCTGGCTGGACCCCAGGAGGGCAGATGCCTGTCTGAGGGGTTGGCAGCAGCAGCAGCTGCAGTGAAACCCCAGGAAGGGCAGTTTGGCAGTACCAGGGTCTGTGCTACAGACCACTGGGATCATGGGATTGTGCCAACTATGCCAGGATGGCATAGAGGGGGCAATTCCATGATCATAGACATGTTACATGGCCATATTCGGAGTTACCATTGTGAAGCTACATATAGGTAGTGACCTATATGTAGTGCACGCGTGTAATGGTGTCCCCGCACTCACAAAGTTCAGGGAATTGGCTCTGAACAATGTGGGGGCACCTTGGCTAGTGCCAGGGTGCCCTCACACTAAGTAACTTTGCACCTAACCTTTACCAGGTAAAGGTTAGACATATAGGTGACTTATAAGTTACTTAAGTGCCGTGTAAAATGGCTGTGAAATAACGTGGACGTTATTTCACTCAGGCTGCAGTGGCAGGCCTGTGTAAGAATTGTCAGAGCTCCCTATGGGTGGCAAAAGAAATGCTGCAGCCCATAGGAATCTCCTGGAACCCCAATACCCTGGGTACCTCAGTACCATATACTAGGGAATTATAAGGGTGTTCCAGTAAGCCAATGTAAATTGGTAAAAATGGTCACTAGCCTGTTAGTGACAATTTGGAAAGAAATGAGAGAGCATAACCACTGGGGTTCTGATTAGCAGAGCCTCAGTGAGACAGTTAGTCACTACACAGGTAACACATTCAGGCACACTTATGAGCACTGGGGCCCTGGGTTACCAGGGTCCCAGTGACACATACAACTAAAACAACATATATACAGTGAAAAATGGGGGTAACATGCCAGGCAAGATGGTACTTTCCTACACAACCCCCCCCCCAAACGAAGGACAATAAGACTAGCCATGACCTGATGAGTCTTCATTGTCTAAGTGGAAATATCTGGAGAGTCCATCTGCATTGGAGTGGCTACTCCCAGGTCTATGTTCCACTGTATAGTCCATTCCCTGTAGGGATATGGACCACCTCAACAATTTAGGATTTTCACCTTTCATTTGTTTTAGCCAAAGTAGAGGTTTGTGGTCTGTCTGAACAATGAAGTGAGTGCCAAACAGGTATGGCCTCAACTTCTTCAGAGCCCAGACCACAGCAAAGGCCTCCCTCTCAATGGCAGACCAACGCTTTTCTCTAGGGGTCAACCTCCTACTAATAAAAGCAACAGGTTGATCCTGGCCCTCAGAATTAAGTTGTGATAGGACTGCCCCTACTCCTAATTCAGATGCATCAGTTTGGACATAGAATTTTTTAGAGTAACAAGGGCTTTTCAGGACAGGTGCAGAGCACATGGCCTGCTTCAGCTCCTCAAAAGCTTTCTGACAGTTTGCTGTCCATAATACCTTTTTAGGCATTTTTTTGGAAGTGAGGTCATTAAGAGGGGCTGCAATGGAGCCATAATTCTTAATGAACCTCCTGTAATACCCAGTGAGGCCTAGGAAGGCTCTCACCTGAGTCTGTGTAGTAGGGGGAACCCAATCAATAATTGTTTGGATTTTCCCCTGTAGTGGTGCAATCTGTTCCCCACCAACAAGGTGACCAGATAAACCACCTTACCCTGCCCTATCTGGCACTTTGAAGCCTTGATAGTGAGGCCTGCCTTTTGCAGGGCCTCCAAAACTTTCCATAGGTGGACCAGGTGATCATCCCAGCTGGAGCTAAAGACAGCTATATCGTCCAAATATGCTGCACTGAAAGCTTCCAGCCCTTGCAGGACTGTGTTCACCAACCTCTGAAAAGTGGCAGGTGCATTTTTCAAACCAAAAGGCATTACAGTAAACTGGTAATGTCCTCCAATGGTTGAAAATGCAGTCTTAGGTTTAGCATCTTCTGATAATTTGATCTGCCAATACCCTGCAGTCAAATCAAAAGTGCTTAGATACTTGGCAGATGCCAGTGTATCTATGAGCTCATCTGCCCTGGGTATAGGGTGAGCATCAGTTTTGGTTACCAAGTTGAGACCTCTATAGTCTACACAAAACCGCATTTCCTTCTTTCCATCTTTGGAATTTGGTTTTGGTACCAGTACCACAGGAGAAGCCCATGGACTGTCAGAGTGCTCAACCACTCCTAGTTCTAACATTTTCTGGACCTCTTGCTTTATGCAGTCCCTGACATGGTCAGGCTACCTATAGATTTTACTTTTGACAGGTAAACTGTCTCCAGTATCTATAGTGTGCTCACACCAAGAAGTGGTACCTGGCACAGTAGAGAAGAGTTCAGAGAATTGATCTAGGAGGTTTATGCAATTGTCTTTCTGCTCAGCAGTAAGACAATCAGCCAAAACTACACCTTCCACAAGAGCATCTTGTTCTGTGGAAGAGAAGAGATCAGGTAGAGGATCACTGTCTTCTTCCTGTCCCTCATCTGTTGCCATGAGCAGGGTGAGATCAGCCCTGTCATAGTAGGGTTTCAGGCGGTTTACATGGAGTACCCTAAGGGGACTCCTTGCAGTACCTAAGTCAACTAAATAGGTGACTTCACCCTTTTTCTCAACAATTGTGTGTGGACCACTCCATTTATCTTGGAGTGCTCTTGGGGCCACAGGCTCCAAGACCCACTCTTTCTGCCCTGGTTGGTACTGAACCAAAACAGCCTTCTGATCATGCCATTGCTTCTGGAGATCTTGGCTGGCCTGAAGGTTTTTACTGGCCTTTTTCATGTACTCAGCCATTCTTGATCTGAGGCCAAGTACATAATCCACAATATCCTGCTTAGGAGCTTTTAAAGGTTGTTCCCAACCCTCCTTTACAAGTGTGAGTGGACCCCTAACAGGGTGTCCAAAAAGAAGTTCAAAGGGGCTGAAGCCCACTCCTTTCTGGGGTACCTCCCTGTAGGAAAAAAGGAGGCATGGTAGAAGGATATCCCATCTCCTGCGGAGTTTTTCAGGGAGACCCATAATCATGCCTTTGAGAGTTTTATTAAATCTCTCCACCAGTCCATTTGTTTGTGGATGATAGGGTGTTGTGAACTTGTACGTTACACCACACTCCTTCCACATGGCCTTTAAGTATGCAGACATGAAATTGCTTCCCCTGTCTGATACCACTTCCTTTGGGAAGCCCACCCTGGAAAATATTCCCAGGAGGGCCTTTGCCACTGCAGGTGCTGTAGTGGTCCTTAAAGGAATAGCTTCAGGATATCTTGTGGCATGGTCCACTACCACCAAGATAAACCTATTGCCTGAAGCAGTAGGAGGGTTAAGGGGGCCAACTATGTCAACCCCTACCCTTTCAAAGGGAACCCCAACCACAGGCAGTGGAATAAGGGGTGCCACCTGTCTTGCCACTGGCTTGACAGGTTTCACAGGACTTACAAAATTCCTTTGTGTCCTCAGACATCCTTGGCCAATGAAACAATGGAACCAATCTGTCCCAAGTTTTCATTTGACCCAGGTGCCCAGCTAGGGGAATGTCATGTGCCAGGGTTAGGAGGAACTTTCTGTACTCCTGAGGAATCACTAATCTCCTGGCAGCTCCAGGTTTAGGATCCCTATGCTCAGTGTACAAGAGGTTGTCCTCCCAGTAAACTCTGTGAGAGTCACTGACATCCCCATTAGCCTGTTTGACAGCTTGCTGTCTGAGACCCTCTAATGTGGGACAGGTTTGCTGTGCCACACTCAGCTCCTCTCTGGCAGGCCCCCCTTCACCCAAAAGCTCCGCAGTGTCTGCTTCCAGTTCCTCTGGTGTAGGTTCTGCACAGGGAGGGAATTCTTCTTCCTCAGAAGTAGAATCCACTGTAGAGGGAGGGATAGTAGGAAGTGGTTTGCTTCTACTAGCCCTAGCTTTAGGGAGCACTTGGTCCATTGTTCCAGGATCCAAGCTTCCCTGTCCTTTTTGCTTTTTGGCCTGAGCCCTTGTCAAAGCAAAAATATGCCCTGGGATGCCCAGCATTGCTGCATGGGCCTCCAACTCCACATCTGACCAAGCTGATGTCTCCAAATCATTTCCTAGTAGACAGTCTACAGGTAAATCTGTGGCTACCACAACTTTCTTTGGACCAGTAACCCCCCCCAGTTGAGATTAACAACAGCCATGGGGTGGCTAAGTGTGTTGTTGTGAGCATCGGTTACTTGGTACTGGTGACCAAGTAGGTGTTGTTCAGGGTGGACCAGTTTCTCTATGACCATAGTCACACTGGCACCAGTGTCCCTGTAGGCCTGAACCTCAACACCATTTATTAGGGGTAGCTGCTTGTACTTATCCATATTAAGGGGACAAGCAACTAAGGTGGCTAAATCAATAGCCCCCTCAGAGACTAACACAGCCTCTGTGGCCTCCCTAACAAGGCCAACCCCAACTAAGTTACCAATAGTGAGCCCAGCTACTCCCTTGGATTGGCTATTAGTAGGTTTGCTCCCACCACCACTGCTATTTGTAGGGACACTAGGGGTAGCAGTAGGGGTTGTAGTTGTAGGAGCATTGGTGCTTTTCTTTGGACAACTGGGATCTGTTGTCCAATGGCCTTTTATTTTACCTAAATAGCACCATGGTTTCTTTTCCTTGTTCTGATTAAAAGAGGATTTGGGCCCACCACCCCCACCAGAGTGTTTTTGTGTGCCTGATGAAGACTCATTTTTAGATTTGTCCCCACCCTTGTCAGAAGACTTACCATCCTTCTTTTTGTTGCCATCTTTGTCACCCCCTGTATGAACTTTTCTGTTCACCCTTGTTCTGACCCATTTGTCTGCCTTCTTTCCCAATTCTTGGGGAGAGGTCAGATCAGAGTCCACCAAGTACTGGTGCAACAAATCAGACACACAATTATTTAGAATATGCTCTCTCAGGATCAAGTTATACAGGCTGTCATAATCAGTAACTTTACTGCCATGTAACCACCCTTCCAAGGCCTTCACTGAATGGTCAATGAAATCAACCCAGTCTTGTGAAGACTCCTTTTTGGTCTCTCTGAACTTTATCCTGTACTGTTCAGTGGTTAAGCCATAACCATCCAGGAGTGCATTCTTAAGAACTTGGAAATTATTAGCATCATTTTCTTTCACAGTAAGGAGCCTATCCCTACCTTTTCCACTAAATGATAGCCATAGGATAGCAGCCCACTGCCTTTGAGGGACATCCTGTACAACACAGGCCCTCTCAAGTGCAGCAAACCACTTGTTAATGTCATCCCCCTCCTTATAAGGGGGAACTATCTTGTGCAGATTCCTGGAATCATGCTCTTTTGCAGGATGACTATGGGGAATACTGCTGCTGCCACCATGGGTTTCTAAACCCAACTTCTGTCTTTCCTTCTCTAGTTCAAAAGACTGTCTATCCAAATCCAGCTGTTGCTTTTTAAGCTTCAGTCTGGTTTGTTCCACCCTCAACTTATTGAGTTCCCTCTCTAACATTCTGTCATCAGGGTTGGTGGGAGGGAAGTTTCTTTCCTGAATCTTTTCCTGGGGGAGTCCCTGAATCAGATTGGGAACTATTAGGTACTTTTTCAACAGATGGGGCACCTATAGCCTTATCTTGTTCTCTAAGCATGTTAATTAACAGTTCCAAGGAAGGATTCTTCCCTACACTCAAACCTCTCTCTATGCAGAGACTCCTTGCTCCTTTCCAGCTAAGGTGGTCATATGCAAGTTTGGACAGATCAACATTTTGGCCTGTGCCAGACATTTTAGAGAGAGTTAAAGTGATAGAAAAAGAGAAAAAAGTTTTCAGAACTTTTTAGAAAGACAGAAAAAAACTTTTTAAACTTTTAAGAACTTTTTGAAAGTTTAGAAGTACTTTTCAGCACTTAGAAAAGAGTGAAAAGAGGAAATGCAAAACTTTTTGGCTATGTGTATATACACTGACCTTGTTTTGTATATTTTTCTCTTATGAAAAGTACAATGACAAGAGTGGTAAGTAGTCTCAAAGCACTTATCCCACCGCTGCACAACCAATGTAGGAGGCTGGACTGGCTTGTAGTGAGTACCAAGGGGTACTTGCACCTTGCACCAGGCCCAGTTATCCCTTATTAGTGTATAGGGTGTCTAGCAGCTTAGGCTGATAGATAATGGAGCTTAGCAGAGCAGCTTAGGCTGAACTAGGAGACGTGTGAAGCTACTACAGTACCACCTAGTGTCATATGCACAATATCATAAGAAAACACAATACACAGTTATACTAAAAATAAAGGTACTTTATTTTTATGACAATATGCCAAAGTATCTTAGAGTGTACCCTCAGTGAGAGGATAGGAAATATACACAAGATATATATACACAATAGCAAAAATATGCAGTATAGTCTTAGAAAACAGTGCAAACAATGTATAGTTACAATAGGATGCAATGGGGAAACATAGGGATAGGGGCAACACAAACCATATACTCCAAAAGTGGAATGTGAACCACGAATGGACCCCAAACCTATGTGACCTTGTAGAGGGTCGCTGGGACTATTAGAAAATAGTGAGAGTTAGGAAAATAACCCTCCCCAAGACCCTGAAAAGTGAGTGCAAAGTGCACTAAAGTTCCCCTAAGGACAAAGAAGTTGTGTTAGAGGAATAATGCAGGAAAGACACAAACCAGCAATGCAACAACTGTGGATTTCCAATCTAGGGTACCTGTGGAACAAGGGGACCAAGTCCAAAAGTCACAAGCAAGTCGGAGATGGGCAAATGCCCAGGAAATGCCAGCTGCGGGTGCAAAGAAGCTTCTACTGGACAGAAGAAGCTGAGGTTTTTGCAGGAACAAAAAGGGCTAGAGACTTCCCCTTTGGTGGACAGATCCCTCTCGCCGTGGAGAGTCGTACAGAAGTGTTTTTCCGCCGATAGAATGCCAACAAGCCTTGCTATCTGCAAATCGTGCGGTTAACGTTTTTGGACGCTGCTGAGGCCCAGGAGGGACCAGGAGGTCGCAAATTGGACCAGCAGAGAGAGGCGACGTCCAGCAAGACAAGGAGCCCTCTCTGAAGCAGGTAGCACCCGGAGAAGTGCCAGAAACAGGCACTACAAGGATGTGTGAAACGGTGCTCACCTGAAGTCGCACAAAGGAGTCCCACGTCGTCGGAGACCAACTTAGAAAGTCGTGCAATGCAGGTTAGAGTGCCGTGGACCCAGGCTTGGCTGTGCACAAAGGATTTCTGCCGGAAGTGCACAGGGGCCGGAGTAGCTGCAAAAGTCGCGTTTCCCAACAATGCAGCCCAGCGAGGTGAGGCAAGGACTTACCTCCACCAAACTTGGACTGAAGAGTCACTGGACTGTGGGGGTCACTTGGACAGAGTCGCTGGATTCGAGGGACCTCGCTCGTCGTGCTGAGAGGAGACCCAAGAGACCGGTAATGCAGCTTTTTGGTGCCTGCGGTTGCAGGGGGAAGATTCCGTCGACCCACAGGAGATTTCTAAGGAGCTTCTGGTGCAGAGAGGAGGCAGACTACCCCCACAGCATGCACAAGCAGGAAAACAGTCGAGAAGGCGGCAGGATCAGCGTTACAGAGTTGCAGTAGTCGTCTTTGCTACTATGTTGCAGGTTTGCAGGCTTCCAGCGCTGTCAGCAGTTGATTCCTTAGCAGAAGGTGAAGAGAGAGATGCAGAGGAACTCGGATGAGCTCTTGCATTCGTTATCTAAAGTTTCCCCAGAGACAGAGGCCCTAAATAGCCAGAAAAGAGGGTTTGGCTACCTAGGAGAGAGGATAGGCTAGCAAAACCTGAAGGAGGCTATCAGAAGGAGTCTCTGACGTCACCTGGTGGCACTGGCCACTCAGAGCAGTCCAGTGTGCCAGCAGCACCTCTGTTTCCAAGATGGCAGAGGTCTGGAGCACACTGGAGGAGCTCTGGACACCTCCCAGGGGAGGTGCAGGTCAGGGGAGTGGTCACTCCCCTTTCCTTTGTCCAGTTTCGCACCAGAGCAGGGGTAAGGGGTCCCCTGAACCGGTGTAGACTGGCTTATGCAGAATTGGGCACATCTGTGCCCAACAAAGCATTTCCAGAGGCTGGGGGAGGCTACTCCTCCCCTGCCTTCACACCATTTTCCAAAGGGAGAGGGTGTCACACCCTCTCTCAGAGGACGTTCTTTGTTCTGCCATCCTGGGCCAGGCCTGGCTGGACCCCAGGAGGGCAGATGCCTGTCTGAGGGGTTGGCAGCAGCAGCAGCTGCAGTGAAACCCCAGGAAGGGCAGTTTGGCAGTACCGGGGTCTGTGCTACAGACCACTGGGATCATGGGATTGTGCCAACTATGCCAGGATGGCATAGAGGGGGCAATTCCATGATCATAGACATGTTACATGGCCATATTCGGAGTTACCATTGTGAAGCTACATATAGGTAGTGACCTATATGTAGTGCACGCGTGTAATGGTGTCCCCGCACTCACAAAGTTCAGGGAATTGGCTCTGAACAATGTGGGGGCACCTTGGCTAGTGCCAGGGTGCCCTCACACTAAGTAACTTTGCACCTAACCTTTACCAGGTAAAGGTTAGACATATAGGTGACTTATAAGTTACTTAAGTGCAGTGTAAAATGGCTGTGAAATAACGTGGACGTTATTTCACTCAGGCTGCAGTGGCAGGCCTGTGTAAGAATTGTCAGAGCTCCCTATGGGTGGCAAAAGAAATGCTGCAGCCCATAGGGATCTCCTGGAACCCCAATACCCTGGGTACCTCAGTACCATATACTAGGGAATTATAAGGGTGTTCCAGTAAGCCAATGTAAATTGGTAAAAATGGTCACTAGCCTGTTAGTGACAATTTGGAAAGAAATGAGAGAGCATAACCACTGAGGTTCTGATTAGCAGAGCCTCAGTGAGACAGTTAGTCACTACACAGGTAACACATTCAGGCACACTTATGAGCACTGGGGCCCTGGGTTACCAGGGTCCCAGTGACACATACAACTAAAACAACATATATACAGTGAAAAATGGGGG
Organism: Pleurodeles waltl; assembly: GCF_031143425.1. Lineage (NCBI taxonomy): Eukaryota > Metazoa > Chordata > Amphibia > Caudata > Salamandridae > Pleurodeles > Pleurodeles waltl. Next base: position 870,471,376 of record NC_090450.1, read on the forward strand.
TAACATGCCAGGCAAGGGTACTTTCCTACAACGGTATATTGCTTTAAAAAATCTGACATTGCAGGAAAAAGTTACAGAGTAAAATGTAGAGAACTATTGCGGTTTTTTTCACCTCAATTTCAATATTTTTTTTATTTCAGCTGTTATTTTCTGCAGGAAACCCTTGTAGGATCTACACAAATTACCCATTGCTGAATTCAGAATTTTGTCTACTTTTCAGAAAGATTGAGGTTTCTGGGATCCAGCATTGGTTTCACACCTATTTCTGTCACTGACTGGAAGGAGGCTGAAAGCACAAAAAATCTAAAAATGGGGTATGTCCCAGTAAAATGCGAAAATTGTGTTGAAAAATTGGGTTTTCTGATTCAAGTCTGCCTGTTCCTGAAAGCTGGGAAGCTGGAGATTGTGGCACCGCAAACCCTTTGTTGATGCCATTTTCAGCCCTTTTACCCATTTAAAAAAAATCTAACGAAATCTTCACTGTATTTTGGCTCATTTCTTGGTCTCGTTCAGGGGAACCTACAAAGTCTGGGTACCTCTAGAATCCCTAGGATGTTGGGAAAAAAAGGACGCAAACTTGGCGTGAGTAGCTTATGTGGACAAAAAGCTATGAGGGCCTAAGCACGCCCTGCCCCAAATAGCCAAAAAAAGGCCTGGCACCTGAGGGGGAAAAGGCCTGGCAGCGAAGGGGTTAAAAATAAAACGATAGTAAAAAATGTTATATTATTGATTTATTTTTAAAGGGACGGGGCCATAGATGATGACATGCATGTATATTTTGCTGGCCGTCTCTGGCCAGCCAAACACACATGCACAGAGGGCTCGCTCCAACCCCGCACTGTGTTGCTAGGTTGGAGAGAGCAGGCAGAGTGTTGTGTTTTAAATTAGCTCGACTGGTAGAATGCTGGGTTAGCCAGTATTCATAGAATGCATATGTTTAAGATGTGAGGGTGGCTTGGTGGACAGTTGAAGAGAGGGCATACATCTGTGCAGCTGTGTCCTTCCATGCTCCCCAGCTACTAAAGAAATTCTACATTTAAATACCTTGCAGTCTACTTCTCTACACTGGCCACAAGCGCTGATGAGCTGTCAGATGTACGCTACTGTTGCTACTGCTGTTTTGCTGCATAAGAGGATTTTTCTTTTATTCAAGCGATTCCATTCATGGTGCATTGCTGGCGCTTGTGTGCTGATTACTTTCTGGACATTGGAGCGGTGTTGGTGTGCCACTCTTTGTTTTTCCAGTTTGCTTGGTGTATAGATTCTCACATTGCGCTGGATTTGGATAAGAAATCATCACCGTGTAGAGCATCATCGCTGGAATGTTGGGATCAACGTTCTTCCTCAGAGTGCATTGCAACCTTGCTCGCTGTGAAGCGATTTTCGCATCAACGTCAGAGCGTTGGGTCATGTTACGTGACCTTACTTGTGGCAGCCATTTTGGATTGGATTACAACGTACAAACTTTGTTACAGTTATTGGAATATATTATTGAATTTCGTGCTGAAGTACGCATTTGAATGTTAATTACGCCTCTTCTGCAATAATTTATCACGCGTTCTCCTGTGAATTCTTTTTTTTACTACATTCTTTGGGACCCTTTGGGTTAAAAGTGTATAACCAAATGACTACAGTAATTATCTCTGGCGATATGAATGTGTATGATTTAGCACTGCTAAAATTAGATAATTACTTTGCGCCGAAAGTATGTATAGGAATTACAAGGTTCAAATATTTCCAGTGGAAGCAGAATAAGTTGGAGTCGATTGAAAATTATGTGGCTGAGCTAAATAAACTAGTGTTGGATTGCAAATTTGGCAATTTGTGTGTGGAACTGTTTAGGGATCAAGTTGTCAAGCATACGTGCAATCCAGCCATTCAAGACCGGCTTTGGGTTAACGGAGATGCATCTTTAGAGGAGGTTCTTGCCATTGTGCGCAAGGCAGAAATTTCTAGCAGGTGTCCGGTGGCTCTCAAACAGGGAGCGCAAGAGTCTTATGTAGTTTGTGAGGGTAATACAAATAAGGATAGGAATATGACCCCGAAATTTATTTTGGATAAGAGCAAAACCAGAGAACTTACAAGGTGTTATGGATGGGGTAGTGTAGATCACTTAGCATGTAGCAAGAACTGTCCTGCGGCCAAACAAATGTGTAATAATTGTGGAATATTAGGTCATTGTGCTAAAGTCTATTGTAAAAGGAGGAAAAAAGTTAAATATGTGTCTGACTGTAAAGAACAGGAGGATGATGATGAAGGAAGTTCAGTTAGTGATCTGGTCCTGAATATCAGAGGTAATTTAGTGTTAAACGTTAAGGGTGAGACCACCAAAAACAAACCAGAATATTTAATGGAAATTGGTGGGGTCATGGTAAAAAATGTTGCTGACTCAAGTTCACCTTACACAATAATTAGTGAGAACCTTTGGAAAGGTTCCTTTGTACAGAAGGTTGGAGAGCAACTACTAAGTCTGGATATACACCCTGAAGGGTACAATGGAGATAAAATTTAACTTTTAGGTTACAGATGGTTTACTTTTAAGTTTAAAGATAAAGAAACTAGGGCTAAATTATATGTCGAAAAGAAGGGTCCACCTGTGTTGGGATGGCATGATCAAAAATTGTTGCATATCATACTGGATCCTAATAGTGAAGACCAAGTTTTAGTGGTGGATGAAGGCATCACAGTTAGTAAGGAAATGTTAAGGCAATTTCCATCTGTGTTTGATTAAAAAAACTAGGCAACCTACAAGGTTTTGAGCATAAGATAATACTCAAGGAAGGTGCAGTACCAACGGTGCATAAATGTCACAATATACCAATTTTATTGAAGGAAGAAGTTTCCAAGGAGTTAGACAAACTAGTTGCCACTCAGGTGATAGAACCTATAGAAGCGTCAGAGTGGATTTCTCCGGTGGTGATTGCCAGACGTAGCAATAACAGAATAAGGTTATGTGTGGAATTGTGCTGTTTGAATAATAATATTCTTATAGATAGATTTTCTTTACCGAAAATTTATGAAATTATCACATGTTTAAAAGGTGCAAAATGGTTTTCGACCATTGATTTATCCTCTGCTTATCATCAGGTCTCCTTATCACCTGAGTCAATGAAATTAACATCATTAATTACTCCTTTCGGTAGCTTCTAGTTCAAGCAAATGCCATTTGGTCTGGCATCTGCTGCTGCAGTGTTCCTGAGTTTAATGTTTCATCTTTTTAGCAAAGAACAAGGTGTAACCTTTTTTTCAAGATGATATTCTGGTATTTGGATCTAGTAGGGAAGGACATAGGAAGAGACTTTTGAAATTCTTAGGGATTCTGGAGCAAAAAGGGCTTACTGTAGAACATTCTGAATGTAAATTTGCATGAAAAAGTGTTACGTATTTGGGGCATGTCATTAGCAAATCTGTTGTCAATCCAAAACCTTCGTTAGTCTCTGCTATAAAGCATGCTCCGATTTCTAATAGAAAAAAGGGATGTAAGGTCATTTTTGGGGATGGCAGAATTCTGTGCGAAATTCATTCCTAATTTTGCAGAAAAATCTCATAATATTCATCAGCTACTTAAAAAGGATTGTGTTTTTCTGTGGAACCAGGATTGTTCTAATGATTTAAAATCATTAAAACAGCTATTGATAATGCTACAGCTTTGAGGAGCTTTGACCCTTTAACTGAATGTATAATTACAACGGATGCCTGTAATAAAGGATTAGAAGCTCTAGTGTCACAGAAAGATGCTAAAGAAGGAGAGCATATTATTGCATATGCTTCTAGATCTTTGTCACCGAGTGAGAAGTATCCTATAATTGAAAAAGAAGTTTTGTCCTGTGCGTGGGCATTGGACAATTTTATGTCTTTTTTTGGGGGGAAGGCGTGCACGATCCAATGTGATCACAAGCCTTTAGTCAAAATTTTAACAACAGAAGGGTCAGCCACTGCTTCTTCAAGATTGGCCAGAATCTCAAAGAGAATGCAAAAATGTATTTACAACAATGTGTATACGCCTAGGAAAAATAACATGGTAGCAGATTTTCTGTCAAGAATGCCAGTTATGTTGGAATGGTGTGAGGATGAAGCGTGGAATGGTTTTCAAGTGACCTTAATTCACGACCAAGGTTACTCTGCCATTAATGAATGTGAATGGCAGATGGAGTATTTGAAGGATCACATTTTACAGGAAGATTTAGTGAATGTCAAAAATGGATGGCCTAAGAAAGTAGCAATTAATTCTGTAATCAAAACATTTTGGGAAGTCAGAGAAAAGTTGTCAATTACGTATGAGGGCATCTTGTCAAGAGGGGACAAAATAATTCCTCCAGAAATGTTACGCAATACAATTGTAAAGTTATGTCATGAAGGACATTCGGGCATTGTCAGAACTAAATCTGTACTGAAGAAGTTATTCTGGTGGCCTAGAATGGATCTGACTGCTGAACGTACAGTGAGAGAATGTGTTGCATGTTCTACTTCTGATAAGTCGTTACAAACGTTCAGATTGCCCATGTCGGATGGATTTGTTCCCACAGAATGATGGTAGCAGTGGCAATTGACATTATGGGCCCAGTGGGGAATTCAGAAAAAAAAAAGTTTTGGTGTTGATTGATTGGTTTTCTCTTTGGCCTGTGGTGAAAGAAGTAGATAAGGCTGATACAGATGCAGTTCTAGAATTTTCAGAGGAGGTGTTAATGGTTGAGGGCATTCCCTTATCTATTGTGAGTGACAATGGTGTACAGTTTCTTTCTAACAAAACTAAGGTATACTTTGGGAAACTTGATATTAAACATAGAACAACGTCCTTGTACAATCCTAGTGGTAATGGAATGGTTGAAAGATTTAACTGTGTTTTGAAAGGTACCATCCAAATAGCTAATAAAAATAAAGAAGATTGGATTACTCAAGTGGGGAAAATGATTTGGGCCTGTTGAGTCACATGCAATGATGCTACGGGGCTACTACCTTTTGTAATCATGAGAGGGTGAAAACCAGGATCCAAGTATAATCCAGGATGGTTATTTGCCACAGGATGGAGCCATGGTCAAGAGATCAGATGAGGAACAAAATGCAAGGTAGTCATGACAAAAGTAAAAGATATTTTGATGCTAAACACAGCATTAAGGTGGTTAAAATTGAGGTGAGGGACTGGGTATATGTTAAGAAACCTGGTTTGGTGTGTAAAGGAGAACGTCGTTTTTATGATCCTGAGGAGGTTGTTGAAGTGCTCCAGAATGCTGTTAAATTAAGGAATGGCAAAGTGTGGAATTTGAATAGGATTGCAAGAAGTAGGAGAGGGTTGGACACTATAGGAAGGGAGTTTGAATGGCTTCAGGATGAAGTCAAGGATTTTGAACAGGGGAATGAACCGAGTACAAGTGGTTTAACTGTGGGTCCTGGTACAAGTGGGATAACCAGTGAAACAAACCTTACACAGGAATCCATGATTGACGAGTGTAACGTAGATTGGTCAAATGACAGTACTGGGAAGCAGGGCGGGTGTGCTGGTCTATCAGAGTGCATCGAGATATTCGGAGGATGGTCCTGTTTTAGAAAGAAGGGAAGGTGGAGAAAGGAAAGCACCGGGTTGGTTTAGAGACTATATTGGCAGCCATGTGTAAAATTATTCAGCCATGGGTAAAATTATTTAGTTTGTGGCTTCCAGTACTGGTTATTACTATGGGTATGTAATTTTATTTTGCATTGTATTTTACTTAGAAATGTTTTTTTTTTGTTATGTTTTTTTTTTGTGGGTTGTTTTTTTGTATCAAGGGGGGAAGTGTTGTGCTTTAAATGAGTTCGACTGGTAGAATGCTGGGTTCGCCAGCATTCATAGAATGTATATGTTTAAGATGTGAGGGTGGCTTAATGGACAGTTGAAGAGAGGACATACATCTGTTCAGCTGTGTCCTTCCGTGCTCCTCAGCTAATAAAGGAATTTTATATTTAAATACCTTGGAGTCTACTTCTCTACACAGAGGCTCCCAGTTTGCCTTGGCCGCAGGGCAGGCTGGGAGCCTGTGTCTGAAGTGCAGTGGAGAGCGGCGATGCGGTCAAGGTAAGTTTCTTTTTTTATATATTTTTTTACTTTTGTTCCCCCTGCCCCGCCACTTTGCCCTGTCACCAGCCATGACTGGGTGTACATGTACTCTAGTCCGGCCTTGGAATAATTCAAGCAATAAACATGGCCTACCACTGGTACTGCAATACACACCTAAAGAAGTTAATGGAGGCAGGATATTAAACTAACTAGGAACTAATGTTAAAATAATTTACTTTACACTCCTAATTCATGTAAAAGGCTCCACTACCTAATTTGAGGGTATGGAGAGATATACATCTATACCTAGGTATATATCCACAGTCATAAATGGTGCATGGCAAGAAAGTGTAGAGTTAAGCTTTGCTGTATTAGTAAATATACAGATCAGTAAATATACATGTATATATTTACCTTTTGTGAATATTATATTTAAATATGATGAGGTGAGAATTGCAACCGAAGAAAGGGTAGTGAGCTTGTTGAACATTGTAAGAACAGATATTGTGAAAGTAAATAGCATTCATTGGGTGAAGGGTTAAGGCCCTTGGTACATGGGGAACCTTTACGTCGGTGAGTGTTGAGTACATCTATAAACTGGGACAGAGTAAGACAGTGCTTCCCAGTCAAGAGGCAAGAAGAATGAAGGGCTGGGAATCCACCCTGAACATAGAGATAAGTCCATAGATGACAAGAAGATTTTGCAATAGGGATGGTTTGGACAGGCGTGAGGAGGTGATGCCAATAATTAATTTGAGATGAGTAATTTGTATAAGGCACTGTTTCATGGTGCTATATACTGAACTGGGGAGCCTGCATTTTTAAGTCTAGCTTGACAGTGCACCTGCCTGTGGAATATTCAGTTGATATACAGTTCCCAATTCTTTAAATATAGATAGAATGGAGTTTGGCTCCATTCAGAGGAGAACTACTCTCTCACTGCACGCAGTTGACTATTTGAAGTATTGTGGGCGTGTCCAGCATTATATTGCTTTTGATATTTTATTTATAAGATGACACACATAGAGTAACCATCAATTACCCTTAGAGGTCGACACAAATCTTTGGGTCACATAGGAGTGAGATACCATCCTAACAAACAGCATTGACAATATCAAACCAAATAAATATCACTTTCAATATCGGAGTCAGTAATTTATACGCACCATGACCTATGTGGCCATGAATCACCACACCAGTTTAGTAAGGTTCAAACATTTATTACCCTTTCGATTAACAATGCTAAGATCAAGTAAATCAAATGCAAGACCAAATGATATAAGAATAGAAACAATACACTCTGACCAAATCTACGGAAGAATCTTAACCTTGACAGAATATTTATCATTAAGCATTCAAGAACCAACATGCAGAATAATAACAGTAACAAATAAATGATAGACACAGAATACATTTAGTTATCCCAGAGGAATCATTTACAATCAATTTATATGAAACAGTCAAATGTAGAATGTGGCATCCTTAACTTATTCTCTAATTACATAAGCATGTTTGGGCTTAATGCAAAAAGAAAAGAATACAAAGATTAATTTTGAAAGCATTTGACTATCAAAAATAGCGGTTGGGTTTCTAAAGAGAGAAAACATAAAAATCTGCAAGAAGGACAAATTCACATTTGGTTATACCTCTCCTAAATGGATCAGCACGCAGCAATGTCTTCATCAGTGGAGCATCTTCTGTTCTTCACTGGGCAATGGCACAATAGGGAACAGTTCAGTAATGTTTGGCCTTGATGAACTGACAGAATCATAGGCAAAGAACTAATAAAACAGGAACACATCTTTTCACTGGCAGAGTAATAGAAATCTGCAGACAACTGAGAACAGCAAGGCACTGAGAAGAACTATTGGGTGGTTCAGGTCTGAGCCAAATAACATTTCTCCATGTTTCAGAAGTATCTTTTCTTCATTTTCTGCATTCACGATTGGCTCATCATCTCCCATTGCAGTCACCAGTTTCCAGAATGGAATACAATTGTTAAAGGTTATACATAAGCACTGAAAACTATTGTTGCTGGGTACACACTATCTCTCCATGAAGACAAACAAATGTTACAACATAAGAACATAGGTTTTCCACAATGAGCAAGTCACACAGGTTGCTTAGAATCTACTTCTCTAAAATATTTATAATATTATATGAGGTCAGCAGTATGTGAACTATGAGCATTGTGCTTCTAAAAACTTCTGAGACAGAAAAACATTGCACAAGCCTTTTGAAACATAGAATTAGCTTTAGGCCTCTTCATGTTGACCCTATTTTATAAACATTTAATTTTCACATTTAAATGGAATAGTACTTATAGTACATATTAATATTAATCTTTCAGTGGATTTCATTATGTATGAACCAAATACATTTTCATTAGACAGTTATTTTATTACTATGTCAAACCGCGTTATGGCTTACACCAAAGTGATCACATTTCCCAAAACACATGTTTTCATTTTAATTCTTAATGTATGTTATTTAATTATGTTTCAGTGACATAATTTTTATTAATAATGTTTGTGATCTAACAATCCCTCCTCTGACAACTATATATGTTGTCACAAAATATACTTATTAAGACTTGTATTAATACTTTTGAGTCAAATTAGTTTGTCTAAAATATCTATTGTTTCTCGGTTTTCTCCAGTTTTCAGTTTTTCTCAAATCATGAAAGTATCTGCTTCTCATTTTCTTTAGTTTAATTTCTTCCCTCCTCTGTTAATTTTTCACTCTTTGTCTTTTTATCAGTATGTACAGTTTGTAAAATCTGATTATACGCATGACACATACAACCACAATTAATAATGGTTTCAATATTTTTCCCACAATATCCTGACCAAGATTACCCAAACAATTTTTCACTTTTGTAACACTTTTGCCAATATTTTCCCATACCCCTGGTTCTTTCAGATCTTTTAGATCAGAATTTGAATCTGTCAGGTTCTTAATAAAATGTCTAATTCCTTTACTATAGTCAGCTATGTATGTACAACAATGTTTCATTTTCAGTATGTGGCAGACTCCGCCTTCCTTTGCTAAAAGGGTGTATTAACGCAAGGCGGTTCTGAAGAACCACTGAACGTACCGCAGCCATTTCAGTATTCAATAAAATAACAGCTCCAGAAAAATCAGTTAGCATGTTATACACAACAGTAGACAACTTTCTAATTTTCAAAGCATTCAGAAGGAATAATTGCTCCAAATATATCCCCAATTATTTCAGAATAGGTTGCTCTTTTTGATCTTGGTCTTTGCAATTCATTTGTATCATGTGTGCCATCAATCTAGTAAAACTTCGGGAACACAACTCCTAAATAACATGTCCCATACCATATCCTTAGGAGATGATAATTAGCATTCTTTCCACAGATGTAATATATCCCAGGAATCGCAGGATCTTGTCCATTTAACATAAAGTCCCATGCATTCTGAAAAAGAAATACATGTCTTCATTCACTTGTTCCCACAAACTCAGTATCAATTCCGGATTGAGGTCTGTAAATACAAAGTTTTCCTATATGTTGAAAATCTAAAGCAAGCTTCCCTTGTGTCTGAGTTTCACTAAATGCGTAATTATTCCTAAATGTCCTCGTTTGCTAACCCTTTCTCTATTTTCTCTTTTAATACTTTTCTCCTGGTATCAGTCTCATCTAAAAAATATGTTTCTACTGGCGAAAGCAAGCATGTTAGGTTATTCCTATGAGTGTAAGCAGTGCCAAATGTTAGTGTAGGCTCAAAGAAATCTCCTACAATATCAATATTTCTCTCTCTATGCTATGTTACTCAAAGCAAAAGAAAAAACTACATCACAATTAGAGTAGACATATTGTACGTACTCTTGATTATAAAGCCTTGTTAGTAAAAGACTGCAACTAATTCCATATGTTAATGGCAAGCTATGGTAAGTAATTCCTTACTGCACTGATGAAGGAATCTACGTGCAAATATAACATTCCATCCCATTCATCGTTTCAACATAGTCATACAGCAAGCAATAGAAAATTTTAGAAGAAAGATCTTGTGAGTTGTCTAGGTGCAAATATTTCTTAACCCTGTTAAACATATCTAACTTCAAAAGTGTAGTAGTCTCTAAAGAAGTTGTGTAATTAGTTTCAGCTTTACTATGAATGCTCATACTCACAATCAACATCAAACATACTAACACACCTACAATTGCTAAACCAATACATATACATTTGCAATACCTGTTGTTTTTAATGTGATTGTGATTGCTATTCATGATCTGTAAAATATCAGAAAGTACAAGAAAAATTGAAATATTTAACTATACAGCCAAAAATCAAAAACAAAAATAATCTTCTTTGTAGTTATTTACAGCAGCGTTCAGACTTTTCTCCAGAACTTTGTCAAAAATCAGTTTAGCAGCTTGACAAATATCAGTTTTCAAAGTCTCTTCCAGTAGATCATAGTCTATTGAACAGTGATTATCACTTGTATCATGTAATGTCTATCTTGTTCAGCTGGGAATGTAGTTTCAAACTTCAGTTCAAAACCAACTTCAAGTTCCAAAATATTAATCTGGAAATTCACGGTCAAAACAAAAAGACAAAAATTCACATTGCCAATCTGTTGTAAAATACGCCCATTCAGGACCTGAGTATCTTCGACTTGCAACTTTATTTCTTTTTGATCTCCTATTTACACTTATTTCTCCTTCACTCAGATCTTCATCTGTATCTGCTCTTGTTGTTGTGTCTGGCACCTCATTTATAGTTGAACATCTGGAACCTTTTCATTTGTCTGCAGTCTGGGCCACTTGTCTGCTTTCACAACTTTCTTTGACAGTGTTGTTTGCAAAACTGGACTTACAGCTTTTCTTGTTTCAGCAGGATTAGGACTTTGACTTGATATACTTGCAAAATTAGCTAATTCAGGAGGAGTCAAATCTGCATGACTTTGAGCTCAACACCCTCCTCAGCTGCTTTAGGAAACATGATTTGTTTCAACTGATCTTCTCAATCGTCTACTTCTGGGAGAGTCCTCCTCTGACTTGTCTCTCCTTCTATGTTTGTTGATGCTTGATCAACTTCAGGAACCTCTATTTCATCTCTCAGAGGTGTACCTGGATCTTCACCAGTTTGCACTGTCTCTGTTTCTGTCTCCTCAGTCTCTCTTCTTGATCCATGAGACTGTATATTAGTTGTTGGAGCCCTCACCAACTCTTCTTCATCTTCCATAGGACACATTTTTCGAATGAATCCACTTTGGAATCCCAGCACACTTCACAGTAGTTGTAACCAGTAAAACCTGGGTGGGGCCCTTCCACCTAGGTTCCAGACAAGTCTTCCGCATGTGCTTCTTGACGACCACCCAATCACCAGCTCAAGACTGTGACATTGTTTTTAGGATGGCGGCATGGCTGTGGCTTCCACCTGGTGAGAGAAAGAGCAAACCACATCAGCCAGACTCTTGCAGTAATTCAGCACCATATCATCTGTTATATTCACAAGAGCATTTGCCGGAACAGCTGGCAATCTCATTGTTCTGCCCATAAGGATTTTATGGTGAGAAAGTCCAGTCTTTCTGTCAGGTGTGTTTCTCATGCTCATCAGAACCATCAGAATCTGTCCACTTCAAATTTGTAGAGGCACGCATTTTAGCAACTTGTGCTTTCAGAGATTCAGGGCGATAGCTACAGTGCAACTTCTGCTCAATGTTTAAGGCAGAACATAGTCATTTTATCACCTCGTTACTGAAGTGACTTCCTCTGTCTGATTATAAAGAGGCCAGGAAACTGAAGCGAGGTATTAACTCTCTAAGTAAAAGCTTTGCTACATTTCTACATAATCTTAATCCAGTGACTAAAAATACAGACAATCACCAACACGTATCTCAGACCACCACATAGACGGCATCTCAATGCAATCCATTTGCATTCTGTGAATGGACCTCCTGCTCTTCCAATGTGACTCAAATTGACAACTGTTCTTTTCCCCACATTAATTTGTTGATATGTAGCACATCTGTGACAAATTGCTTCAGCAACCTGTCTAAATATCGGATTGAACCAGGGCTATTTAAATGTGCTAATCATTGCATCTCTGACAAGGTGTGCTTGGCCATGATAGTATCAGTAAACAGCTTGGCACAACCACTTGACCTTCATTTGAAACCTAAATTTCATCAGCATCCCTTTGAAAACATTTCAATTTTATCCAACCTTTCTTTTCATCTTCAGAAACATTTTCTTGCAAACTTTTGATTTCCTGCCATGTATCAATCACCGTTAACATGTAATTTGCATTTACTTTATCAGCTTTTAGTTCTTGCCATTCCTCATTAAAACAGAAGCAGTTCAATGCTCAAAACCTTGTTACTTGATCTGCATAAGCATTTCCCATTGAAAGAAAATCAGTTGATGTCTGGTGTGCACTGCATTTAACCACAGCAATCCTTTCATGTAATTGTAGGGCTCGTAACAGATCATGAATTCTATCACCATTTCTGAGTGATGAGCCAGAAGATGCTATGAAGCCTCTCTGTGATCACAGCTGACCAAAGTAATGGACAACACCATATCCATGTTGACTGTGAAAATTGTAACTTTAGAGCTGTGCTGATATACAGCAGGCTAAGTGCCACCAATTCAGCCACTTGTGCAGAAAATTCTCTTTGAAGCCATGAAGCTTCGAGTATACCAGAAATTGTGCACACAACATATCCAGATTTTAATGTTCCCACATTATCTCTTAGACAGGAACCATAGACAAAAACAATTTGATCATTTTCTTCTAACAGGGTATCCTGAATATCAGGTCTGGGTTTCGCGCACAGTTCAGTAACTTCCACACAATCATGATCAACTTTCAATTTCCCAATTTCAACATTGTCTACTGGGAGCAAGATTATTGGGTTAAGCACTGTACACCTCCTCAAGGTAACATTTGGAGAGCCTAAAATTAACATTTCGTACCTAGTAAGCCTTGCATTTGTCAAGCATTGTGTATTTGTTTGGATGAGCAAAACCTCTATGAAGTGAGGGACCAGAACAGTTAAAGGATCTCCCATCACAATGCTCACACTGAGTGAGTGACAAACCAACTGCTGCCACAGTCCGCAAACAGGCAGATAAAGCTGCTGCGACCAGGTCCATAGTAGCAGAAAAATATGCTACAGGGTGATTTACACCACCAAGTACCTGTACCAAAACAGCAGGAGCACAGAAATCACGTTCATGACAAAACAACATAAATGGGTTCGTGTAGTCAGGCATTCCCAAAGTTGATGCTTTGCACAGACTCTCTCTCAACTCAATAAAGGCTTTTATACAAGCTTCATCAAAGGGCACTAGGTCATTTATCTCTTTGTGGGTCAGTCTTTCTAATGGCTTTGAAATAACAGACAAATTGGGAATCCTTTGGTTACAGTAGCTCACCATTCCTAAAAGCATCCTGACATCTCTTTGTGTAACTAGAGGATTCATCTGCAAAATGGATGTAACTTTCTCTCTGAAAACTTTCCTTGCACCTTTTTCTATTTGGTGTCCCAAATATTTCACTTCTTTCTGATAGTATTGTAATTTCACTCACCTAACTTATCCAATAAGGCAATAGTATCTTGCCTGCATCCTTCCTTTGTCTCTGAAGCAACCAAAAGATCATTAATGTACTGACCTAATTCTGATTGGAAAGGCATTTCAAATGATTCCAAATTATTTTTCAACACCTGATTAAATATTGACGGAGACTCTGAAAAGCCTTGTGGGATTCTACACCAACAATAAACATGATTGCAGAATTTAAAACAGAAAGGGAACTGGCTATCCTCATGAAGAGGCATTGAGAACGAAGCTTGTGATATGTTCACAAGCGTGAACCATTCTGCATCATATAGGATCTGAAACAAAATCACTGTTGGATTTGGTACTACTGGACAACATTTGACCACTATATCATTAATTTCCCTCAAATCTTGAACAATTCTAAATTTCTCACTTGGTTTTCGCAAACCCAAAATAAGTGAATTACATGGGCTGCTCAGCACTTCTTTCAGAACTCCCTGTTTCACAAAAGCTGCAATTGCAGGCATTACGCCTTCAATTACATCTGTTGCCATATTATATTGAGGAGTCTGTGGAAAAACTGTATTACGTTTAACTGTGACTTAAACTGGATCAACCCCTTTGATCAGACCAATGTCTTTCCCAGAAAGATCCCAAACTTTTAAATTAACTGTACCTTGTAGGTCAATTGGTTGGTCTTGTACTGTAAATGCCGGGTAGAAACTAATCAGTGGAAATTCTTCATTTACTGAATCACATTCAATTTTCATAAATGATTCGTCATCATAATCACTATTCATCTGAATAGCAATTCCATCATTTTAAAAGGTAATCGAACACTTTGTTTTGCACAACAGATCTCTTCCCAGTAAGCAAACTGGACTTGAGTCACAGACTACAAATTTGTGTAAGCCTTCAAAATTGCCAATTTTTACAGGAAACGGTTTAGTAATCGGGTTTGTCAGGAATTGATTTGCAACTCCTACAATCTGCACTGTTTTCACAGAAAGTGGCAAATTAGGGACTTCTGCAGTTCTTACTATAGAGTGTGTAGCTCCTGTACCAACTAGGAATGAAATATCATGACCCATTACTTTTCCATTTACATAAATACCATTTTGACCCACTTCTAATGAAGCCGCTAACGCACATTCTTCATCATCTTAATTCTCACTCATCCCTTCCTCATTCGATTCATCCTCACTATGTAGTGTGGACTGCTGTACTGTCTGGTTACATACTTTTGGCCTGTGTTCTGCTTAGGAAGCATCACATGCTGCTGTCCCATTGGAGCTTGAGGTATCTGCATGTGTTGCTTTGGTATCATTTGTAGTTGGGGCTTAATTTGCTGTGACTGAGGGACCTGAAAATGGGGCACCTATATCTGTTGCATCAGTTGGGGACTTTGCTGAGGAATCTGTATCTGATTACTACTATTCTGGGTGTTTAAAGTAGAGCCCCTTATTCTGGGCCCTCTCCAATTTGTAAAAAGATTGTTTTCATTCATCTGCACAGCAACACCTTCCTGTACCATCATTGGCCAATGCCCGAGGCCCCCACAAGCGTAACAAGGTAACATCCTGTTCATTGTCTGCATATCACCTGGAATAACAATAGTATTCAAATCAATGCCACGATCCACCAGTTGCCTGTTGACTGGTTCTGAAACACTTGCATGTTTCCTTGCTGCTGTGGAAAAACTCCCTGCATTCCTGATTGTGCTGTTTTAATCTGCATCACCATTGCCTTTTCCTTCAAATTCTTCTGAATCATTTCAATCTCATCACCTCAATATTTAGCAAACTGTAATACTTCATCAACTGGTTTTGCTTGCCAGCAAATCAAATGACTCTTCAACATCTGGCTAATTTCAGTTCTCAACCCTTCAACAAATCTGACCACAAAATGAATCATTTCTTTGGGCTCAATTGTTTCTGTACCACTGTAAACTTTAATGCTTGTAACAATCTCTCATAGTACGTATGTATGGACTCTTTTGCTTCCTGTGCTATCCTATCGATTCTCTGCCAATCAATATTTTTAGGAGAAATTCTCGTTTTCCAAGATTCAATCACTATGTAATAGTATTTCATTACATCAGGAGATGGTGCACATGTAACTGATTCTCGTGGATGCTCTTTTGTTGGCCAATCAACACCCCTTTTGCATTCCACCCACAAATCAGCTGGAACCACTTTTTCTGACAAGATATTCAAATCCTCCCACAGGCATTTTGCGAGCTTCACAAACCTATCTGTTTGTTGGTACCATTCTACTGGTTTCTCCCTCTCTATCTCGGGTAGTCATTTGTAAATGAAAAAAATATCACTTCTGCTCCAAGGGCCATGTACATAATTCCCTCCAAGAATTTCTCTCATTGGTAATATCTTTCCTGGATTATCAGTCTGCTGCACAACAGGATTTGAATTTTCAGACTCCTTTTTCTTCTGATCTCTTTTCTTCATCCATCTGCCTTCCCATTTATCTAATGCTCCCAATGAATTCCTTTATATGAATTTTCATTCCCGATATTCTCATGGTCTCAATATTTTTTTAATCAAATTCAGATCTGTAGCTTGTTTTTAGTGGCTTTGATTTCTCAATTTCTATCTCATATTTCTCTGCAAGGTCTGCTAACCTCTGGCGTACCAATCCTGCTCGGTTTGTAACATTTTTACACATAAAGCGTAACTCATCTTCATTATACTAGTCAATTATTTTTAATTCAAGTGTGCCTTCAATTATTTCATTTAATTCTAACTTACGTCTTGACAGGTTCAATGAATTACCCCTTCAGCATTTGTTTTCGATCCACTATTTTTTTCTAGCCAGTCTGTTAAATGCTGAGCTGTCAAACTTTGTAATGTGACATTATTATTTACATTGGGCCAATTCTATGGAGTAATACATGTAGTCTCTGGAGTCCTCAAAAACAAATTTAAATTCAACTCTGACTTTCCTAAATTCTGTGAAATCCTAGGATAATTTAAGTCAGTCAGTGGACCTATCTTGTCAAAAGACTGAATCATTGGAGTCATGACTCCTGAAGGAACATTGAACCTCTCCATTTCTGTATTTGAATTACAAATATTCTGTACACTACTCTCATTATTTCCCTGGGAAAACAATGGTACAACAGGACCAATAGTAACAGGTAATGTTTATGCTTCTGGACTTGATTGAACATTCTGATTTCTCGAGTAAATTACTCCAGAATTCTGATCTGACACCATTGAAGAATTTGACTGTGACATTGTCACAAGTGTATAACTCGGCATTGTCTGAACTTTCACTGGAGCCATTGAATTAGGTGTAGACTCCATCTGAACCGTCATTGGTTTCTGGTAAATCTGCAATATCTGTGATGATTGCACCACTGATATTGTCATGCTCAATGCAGAACTTACAACAGGAATTGTAGGATAGACTACAGGTAGCTCAACCTGAGTCATAGGTGTCTGAGTTACAGAAATAGTAGGAACATGAGTTGCAACTTGTGCTTGACTCTGTGTTACTACAACTGGTACTTGTGCATTAGGGCCAGTACTGGACTTGCCTCTTGTGCTGCATATGGTGGAGGACGACTTCTTAATAACTGCACTATAAATTCATCATCATCAGAGTCATCATCATAAGTCAATGATTTCCCAGCCTCATCTGACTTCGACTCATCTTCTTCAGAAGAGTCCTTTTTTTTTTTCTTTGTCTTTTGTCTGACACTGCTCTCCTTTTCTTGTGTAATTGCAGGAAACATCCCAATTCCCTGTAAGGTTTCAGTTCTATAAAATTTGTGTTCATTGTCCCACTTTGCCTTGAATAATGTCTTCTCACCTTTTCTCATTCTTCTCTCAAATCTTTTATTTCTCTTGTTTTCTGGCCACTAACTCTCAAATGGCTAAAGCTTCAAATTGTGCTGGTCTCGAAGGAGGTTTTAATTGGTTCAGCACTCTCCTCATATTTTCTAAATTCTCATGTGAAAAGTTCCATAGGCAGGAAACGCTAAGCTCCCTTCCTTCTCTGTAATTTTACACCATTGTTTTAACCAAATACATGCTGCGGTACCTTTCTCTTCAATTACGATATATGCAGGTGTACCTTCTAGTGGGCAATTTCTCTTACTCTAACTGGAATGAAAGCATCTCCCTCAAGCGCACTCTTTAACGCTTTGAAAAGTTTTATTTTCTTTTAAAAAAAAATAAACAATTCAGGCTTAAAACTACAATTTAAGTTCAAAAAAAGAAGTAATTGAATTCCAAAATCCTTTTCCCTTTTCATCTTTCAGAATATTTAATTATGGATAAACCAAATACATTTTCATTAGACAGTTATTTTATTGATCTGTCAAACGCGTTGTGGCTGGCACCAAAGCGATCACATTTCCCAAAACACACGTTTTCATTTTAATTCTTAATGCATGTTATTTCGTTATGTTTAAGTGACATAATTGTTATTAATAATGTTTGTGCTCTAACAGTATAATGTCACTTTCCAGGTAGTGCTTCCATGGAAATGCATGAGGGACTCTATAATGCATCTGAAAAGTACAGTCAGTCATCACATTGGTGTGTCCCATTCAATTCCTTATCTCCTACACACATCCTATAGAGAAAGTGATTGTTTACTTTATTCCCAGCACTAGCAAAGGCAGCAGGGCAGGCTTTAATGTAATGAACAGCATTTGTGCATGTAACCAGCATTTGGAAATGTCTGAGTTTACATGTGCTGGATTTGCTCGGTTGTGCTTAGCCAATGCTTGTTAGTGCTGACGTGACACGCTATAAAATATACATGGAAAGGGATTCGATTTCATTCTTAGGAGTATCTCTCTCTTGCCTTGTGCTATTTAATATATTATTTCACTTTCTATGGAGTGCTTGCATTGCAATGCATGAGGGACTCTAACGTCACAAAAGTACACTGAATCATCACATACTAAATATTTTATCCCATTACAGAATACATTTTTTCATTTAGTTCCTTTTTTCTCTTTTACCTTTTCCACAGTTGCAGCTTTTCCTTGTTTTTTAGTCAGGACTTACAAAGTGCAAGTCAGACTCATTGGCGTTGGCAATGTTTGTCTTTGTGAAGCTGTGAAATATTTTTTGGTAATACTCGCTCAAAAACGTGGGTCCCTCTTGGCTAACTCGGTCACCCAAAGTGATTTCATTGGACAGTTGTAAGTGTACAGTTATGAATAAAGGACTTTTATATTTCCGGTTTCAATTCATTTTCTCTCCACTTTTGGCAGGTGGGGAAACGAGCACTTGTGATTTACACGAGGTCTCACAGTGTGTCGAAGCAGAGGAGATGGGCCTAAAACCCTGTTATTTTGGACACGTAGTCAGGAAATTAACCGCAAGGATACCTGTTGTTTACATTACCGAAAAGCTGCAGGGCAGAAACGTTAAAGTATATTAAAATCGTCCTGCTTCTTGAGTCTGCTGTAGCAAGATTTTAAAACCGTGATGTTAAATGGAAACTTTTAGGCATTCAGAAAATACAAAGATAAATGGCTCGTGCCGAGTCTGTTTCCTGGACCCAGCACAATCCGTTATGGTGATGAATTGATAGCTACATTTAGTATCAAGTTTAAACACTGAATAGCCAGGAGTTTGTTCCTTTTCTAAAAGAGAATGTGAAATCGTTGACGAAAGGACGCCATACAGCCTCAAAACACACATTGGCACGAGCAGATCCAGCGTCAACGCAACATTAAAAGAAAACGCTTCTAAAAGTCGACGCATACAAATTGCCCCCCAAGGGTGTGACCAAATATATAAAAAAAAAGGGCGTAAATGGATGGAAACTCCCCATCAAACAGACGCTGGACGGTGCAAGGCTTCTTCACAAGAGATAAAGCCGCGGATTGGATTGATTTTATGACAGACTCTGTGGTGAGTTTACTGCAAATCAATTGGAAGGATGATGCAGTCGGTCTGGGGTGATGATAGACAGTCCCCTGGTGTAGAGGAAAAGGCCAGGCTGAAGCGAAGGCGGCAGCATCATTAGTGTAACATGGCCGGACCTGTGGGACCAGAGGGCCTGCTGGGACTACTTCTAACTAGGTTGTGCAGTCTGGAAGCCGATTCACACGCTACACAGCCCTAGACCACGTGACTCAGAGCAAAAGAAAACTGCATGTGATCAATTAGGTTTATCAGCTGGGTGATATCAGTGGCAATGACAGCTGGTGATATAGCTCAAAAGGTGAAGCATCCCTTGCAGAGATCCGCATGTGTCCTGAAAGTCACTGGGGCTTACCCTGACACTCTGACTCAAGCAGCTTTGTTGATCAAATGAGTAGCAATGTCTTATGTCTTAATGTCATCTTATATTTGACATCAAGAGGGAATACCGGTTTGCAAAAAAAGTATTTTGCAAACTCCGGAGATTTCGCAGTGGTTGCTACACAAGGGTAACCAAACATTTCGCAAATGGAACTACTTAGTACAACAGGTCTGGTACAAGGATCTTTGACAACCGAGGCACCGTAATTTTTAAGCACCTCTTCAGTGACAATGTAGTCACATTAGCAGCTTTTAAAGTCCCTTTGACGCCGGCCTTACCACTGAAGGAGTCTGCAGCTGTATACTGGATGAGTGCTGCAATAACAATAGCATGCATGGTTGATTTCTAATGGTTAAGATGGACTAATGTGGATATTGCTGATGTTAGTGATGACAAAGTGACTGATAACTTGTTGCACTTACTTTTGAATCAACCAGAGTGTAACACAAGATCCCCGACTTAAGAATGAAAATACAGCCACATTGGGATTGTCTCTTCTGGTTTCTTTTGCTTAAGCGTGAGGTGTATGTTGTTCTGGATACGATCATTGTTCACTTTTACTAGGGGGAAACAGTATTAGCCATCAAATCTATGTACCCTCAGAGATGATTTATCTGTATGCCACGCCCTCGGTTCACTTGTCTTATGAGGTAAGCCTTGTCCTCAGTCCACAACCTTTAAGGAATACGATTCTGCCACATTTACAGTCCCATTCCGGAGTTTCTGTATCACCCTCTGGTGCCAACATTTTGGGAGAGTTGGTACGTCATCAGCTGTCACGGTTTTGGAGTAGTTCTCACCTGGCACTAAATACAGAGCTTTGAGGTTGCCAACATCCATTCCTATTTGTTATTTTGGTGAGGCTGCACCTTGATTGTCAATCCATAACCCATGTGATGTTTATATAACACGTCTCCACTGTTCAGGGACATTCAGCTATGTCTTGGATCTGAGCCACATAAGTTTGTTCAACAGAAGCCATCCCAAAAGGGTGTAGCATGACATAGTCACCTGAAATATTCTTCTCACTTCCTGCGGTGCATTACTTCTCCAAATATTTTTTGAGCGGGATCAGCTCACAGTACATGACCCACCAGAGGTCACCATGATCCAATAGTTCTAGTCATTGAGTTTCCAAAGTGCTCAATCCTGAAGTCTGTTAATCCTTGGGTTTGCTCAAGAGTATAACTTTGCTTTTGTTGTTTCCAAACCGTACAGATTGAACAAACTGAATGTCTCAGTACAGTTTTCCTAACTCTATATCTGTGCATTACAGATTGTAGGGTTCAGTTGTTATCCTAACCGAATCCCCGCCCCACTACGTTACACGTTGAAACTCCCACGGAATCAGCTCAAGCTAGACCTTACTCCTACTTGTATGACATCATCATGTTTGACAGCCTGTGACGAATGCCAGCTGTTTGAGAATGTGCGGGGACCGCCTGAATATTTGTTCATAGAAACTGTGATTAAATAATTACAGGATTTCGATCATCTAAAATGCCACCTGGCATTCATGACTATCTAGCAAGAGATAGCTGGAGTGCAAATAGGAAATGTTCCATCTTGGATGCAATACGCTATAAAGGTGATTTGTCTGGAACCTCTGTCCTCATGCCAGAGTGTGGAAGGCAACATTTATCGTGAGCTTCAGATCATTAGCACTCAATCCACCACATTCCTATATCCAGCAATTGCATCGAACATGTTCAAATAAGTCTCTGGCTAGTCCCCGAGACAGTGATGCTCATTGAAACTGATCAGATGTGTTAATTGATTGTGTAAGCAGTTGTCATGAAGAAAAGCTCTTATCCCTACGTTAAAGAATAATGGGGTCATTTAGGAGATGGCAGATGTAGGGAATCTGCCAGAATATGACAGATAACCTGTCCACCAGCAGCGTGGTTCCTCCATCCTATTAAGACTTAGAGGAGCCACGGGTTTCTGCTAGTGGAGCCTCAGCAGACTCTGTTAGAGGAAAACCCTTGACCTAGCAGTCTGTCTGCTACAGGTCTGATGAATCACAGTAGTGGTACCCCTGATTCCTGCCAGCAACTGCATGTAATGCATAGCAATACGGGGCAGGGAAAATAATCAGTGGCCCTGACAAGAAAGAAAAGAAAGAAAGCTATCTATTGATATGGTGAGTGATCTTCTGGTCCAGGGTGGGGAAGCTCATCTGGCCTGGTGTGCTAGTAGTAGCCAAGCCATGTTCTAAATAACTATGTAAATCACTGTTAAAAATTGGGTTTCTGATTGGCTAAGGTTTGCACCCAAGCCAGGCAGAACCCAATCACTCTAGTCTGGGAGAGGGAGTTACACATCCAAGAAAACCCGTGCTCACCCCCTTGTTAGCTTGGCACGATCAGTCAGGCCTATCCCAGAGGCAATGTGTAAAGCGGTTGCACAACACACACAGCACAGGTGATGCACTAGCCCCACCACAAAGGAAACACAACACCAAATTATATAAAAATAAACTGTATTGTACACAACATCATTAGACCAAACACAACATGTCAGTAATACCCTGCTACCCAAGCAGTTGTCAGAACGTTGCACAATACTGTTACTCTGCAGAATCAGCAGTAGTCACATATAACACACAGGTTACTTATTATTCTGCAACATAAGCAGTAGTCAGGAAAAGCAATCCTACAGAAATGCATTTGTCAAAAAAGTATCATAAATGCCCATACCAGGAGCATTAGATAGCATATGGCAAGTCATGAAACCATGTTAGCATAGAATGCCAATTACCAGGAACATTAGCAACACGTATGGCAAGTCATTGGAAGCATAACATCATAAATGCACAGATCAGGATGAATCAAAAATGCCCCAATGAACATTTGCCACCACAAGTACCTGCTTTGTATATGAAAGGCACCTCCCATGCCACGAGGAAAGACAAGGGTAACCCCGGTGCTCCTCTGTGCTAAATGGGGCCCACTCTGGTGATTGGGGTAATGGGGGTAGCAAGCACCCCTCTGATTTTATGCAGGGGCCCCTCCTGGGGCCTGAGATCTCTGCCAGCCCGTAATCTCAGTGGCCCCCTTGGGCCACAACTGGCCCTCCCGGAGGGGGGGGGACAAAGCCAAAACCCCGACAAGGGCCAAAAGGAAGGGGCTTCTATATGCCTGCAGGGACCTTGATGGAACAAGAGGGCTTCCGGTGAGGCCTCCTCCTCGCTCTGATGTTCACTGGGGACCTTGCGGGACCGGGAGCCTCCGATGAAGCTTTATCCCCGCCTGCAGCGCACTCAGCAGAAAATGGGGCCAGGTGGAGTGGGGTGGCTTCCGATAAGGCCTCCACCCCTCCCTTCCAAGGGCTCCTGCACCCGACGTGCTGCATGAGCCTCTGTAAGCCCTCCCGGGCTGCAGTGGTGATCTGGCTGGAGTTGGGTCCAGTGGGTGCTCCGGAGGCACCATTTAGAGCACGCTCACTCCCTTCCTCACTTTAAGGTGCCCCGGGGGAACTTCAAGGAGCACGCTTTCAATGCACTGGGATTTTTGAAAATGTCTGGGTCGTGGCGGTGACTTCAGCGATCAGATTTAGCGCTTCCCAAAGCGTGAAGCAAGACGAAACTAAAGCGCTCTCAAGGTACCTGAAGATAATTAAAACAGACCGTATTCCCGGCACTGTGCAATTTTGAAACAAAAGTGCTCTAAAGGCGCTTTAGGACAATTAACGCAGAGCGCTCTACAGGCGATTTACAGTTAAAATGAAGCGCTCCTCCTGCGCTTGAAGCAGACAATGACAGGGGCCACAGCACCCAGCTCCTGGGGGACACAGAAGATGGAGCACAGGGCAGCAGGGCCCAGCAACAGGCCAGCACGGAGGGGATGCAGACAGTGGCAGTTACTCCAAGTGACCAAGCAGGTCACAGGTCAGCACAGCAGCAGCTGTCCAAGACGCGTCCTGGTGAGTCCCTCCAGCAGCATTTTGTGTCCAGATTCCAGCATGTTGAAAGTCCAAAGTATTCCAAATTGTGGGGAATAATTCCCAGTACTTATACTCAGTTTCGCAAAGGTTTAACCAAGAAGGGGAAAGAAGGGGAAAGGAGATTCTAGTCAGTTACAACTGGTTCTGGGAGTGCACCTCTCTCCTCCAGCACAGGCTCCATACATCAGTTGGAGGTAATTGAGCCCTCAGATACATGTGTGCCCCGTCTCACACTTCTCTCAGCCCAGGAAGACCAATCAAAATACAGATGCACCTCTGTGACACCTCCCCCCTCCCTGTGTACAGGCTGTCTGAAAGGTTTACACAAAGCCCAACTGTCTCCCTGCCCAGACATGGA
Source organism: Pleurodeles waltl (assembly GCF_031143425.1). NCBI lineage: Eukaryota > Metazoa > Chordata > Amphibia > Caudata > Salamandridae > Pleurodeles > Pleurodeles waltl. Next base: position 870,495,532 of record NC_090450.1, read on the forward strand.
TTGGAGTCAAGCTGCAAAACTCCAGTCATAAGCACAGAGAAATGCTCACTTTCTAGAAGGTGCATTTCTGTAATGATAATAAGAAATCCACACACACCAGCAATCAGCATTTCTCATTACCATTACAACCATATCAAATATGCCTATGCTACACCTCATAAATTAGACAATACCCCCTAGACATAAGGCAGGGCATTTCCAATGGAATCCTGTGAGAAGGCAGTACTCACAGCAGTGAGAAACCAAATGGGCTGCTTGTCACTACAAGGACAGGCCACGCAAAAAGGCATATGTCCTGCCTTCTACAACATAGCACCGTGCCCATAGGGCTAGCTAGGGCCTACCTTAGGGGTGAGTTACATGTAGTAAAAGGGGAGTTCTGGGCCTGGCAAGTCAATTTAGATGCCAGGTCCCTGTGGCAGTAAATTGTGCAGGCAGGCTCTGCACTAGCAGGCCTGAGAGAGGTTTGAAAGGCTACTTCTCTGGGTGTCGTTAGCAGTGCTGCAGGCACACTAGTAGCATTTAATTTACAGGCCCTGGGTATATGGGTACCACTGTACAAGGAACTTACAGGTAAATTAAATTTGCCAATTAGGTATAATTCAATCATAACAACTCTAGAAGGGAAAGCACCTACAATTTAGCACTGATTAGCAGTGATAAAGTGCTCAGAGTCCAAGAGCCACAGCAAGAGGACAGAAAAAATAGCAGGAAGTAGCCAAAAGGTCTGGGGATGAACCCACAAAACGGGCCAGGTCCAACAATCACAAAAATCCAAAAATATTAGAAGCCATTAATGAGACAACAACATAATCGGAAAGGTATTTAAAGACTAAGGCCCTCATTATGTCCCTGGGGGACGGCGGTATTTTGGAGAAAGCTACTGCCAACAGGTTGGCGGTACCTTTCCCCAAAATATGACATTGGCACCACTCTGTCCGCCAGGGCGGTAACAACCGCCGGGCTGGAGACTTCAGTCTCCAGCCAGGCCGCCGTTACTGTCCCACCCCTGGGATTATGACCCTGCCTACTGCCATGGTTTTCGTGGCAATCTTACCACCACAAAAACCATGGCGGTAGGCACTATTAGTGCCAGGGAATTCCTTCCCTGACACTGATAGGGGTCACCCCTGCCCCCACCCCAGAACTCTCCCCCACCCCCTCCCGACCCCCACAACATACACACACATTTACGCACCAACATACACACGCATACACACACCCATACCCACATTCACCCACGCATGCACACATTCATTCACACACACATCAACACACACTGACAACGCATTCCCACCACACAACATACACGCACTCTCACACCCACACACATACCACATGCACCGCACACCCACATTCATGCACACACAAACATACACACACACCCCACACACACACACACACACAACCCCCACCCCCTTCCCCTGTCGGAGCACCCAACTTACCTGCTTGCAGGGGGCCCTCCGGCAGGAGAAAACTGCCAGGCCGTATCATGAATCATGATACGGTCGTCGACGGTCTACTGGCGTGGGGCTGGTTCTGGCAGCAGCACCACTTTACCGGCGTCTGCTGCCATGACCGTAGCTGGAATTCTGCCAGCCTTCGGTCATAACATGGCGGACGGTAGGTTGCCAAGGTGAAGGTCTTTTGGCGGCATTCGCCATGGCGGTAGGCGGCATTTACCACCTATGTCATAATGAGGGCCTAAATCCTATTCAGGGTGGATAGGTAAGGTTCTACTTTTATTGTCCATCACAACAAATGTGTGATGACACCTACACCATGGGAGAAAAATCCCACAGTGTGGGGGTCATTAGTTTGGGAATTCAAGGTCAAGAGACGATGCTGGGCTGGTGGGAATCTCTAAAATTGACAGCTTGTGTACCATTGGGATGACAGAGGTAATGTGCTTCAGCAACCCTGATAGACACTACTCTTTTACAAAGTCTAAATGAGGCCCATAATCATCAAACGGTCAACAGATTATTATGTATACTGTGGTGGAAAACAAAACTGTAATATTCCTTTTTATCTTAATATTATAATTGTCTTATCATTCGAGATTAGATTTTTAAAAACACTTGTCACACATTATGATTCATACTGAAATTCATGATAGAAGAGGGAAGAATAGAATGTCTCTTTACATAGGGCCCATTCCCTGATTTGATCTTATCTTCTTTAGTGGTGGTGCCCAGAAAACACTAAGGTGGGTACAAGCTCCTAAATCATTTGTCTTGACCAGAAGACAGCTCTTTGAAGAACTTCATTTCAGCAGAAGACACAGTGTTAAATTTTGCACCAGTCGATGATGTTATTGCATTGGAGAGGAAGATTGGGGGAAAATCTGGGCTAGCAAAGTCACCTATAAATTCGAAATTCAGATTGTCACTGTCCCTCTGGTGGATTTCTCATTACAGGATTTGCTATTTGATGTAATATTTTTGTAGGTATAGTATTGCCAATAAGTATCTTTGAGCTTTTTTAGTGTCTTTTTTGTCGACGGTTTTCTATTTATAAACTTGTTTTGTTCAGAATACTTATTATTTGGATGATTTTTGGTTTGTCGATCAGGCATAATCCTTCATTTGCGGAAATGCTTTAGAATCTTTCTAAATAGTGGTGCAGGACTTGGAGGTGCCTTTGGCATGGGAAAAGACCAAAGGACCAATGGCAGTTTTGGAATTAAGTTAGATACTATGAAAATGAAGGTGTGAGTGCAGGATAAAGTGAAAAAGTTGTTGGAGTTATTGAAAGAGGCTGCGGGGCAAAGAAATGGTAACAGAAGTTGTGGCAAGTTCTATAAGGCCTCTTGAATTATTTTGCTTATGAAGTAGTTAGAGCAGGTAAGGCATGTGGCAGGATAGTACAGTTTTCAATGGCAGGTGCAGTTTTCCGACATCCCAAAGTTCAATTGAACCTAGCCTTGATACAAAACTTGATGGTATGTGTTAGAAATGAGATCTCTAGTTGGCAGAGCTAAGATAACCCCTGCTCTCCCCTTGGTAGCTTAGCATGAGCAGTCAGGCTTATCTTAGAGGCAATGTGTAAAGTATTTGTACACACACACACACAGTAACACAGTGAAAATAACACAAAAGTACTCCACACCAGTTTAGAGAAATAGGCTATATTATCTGAATAAAACAAGACCAAAACGGCAAACATCCAGCATACACAAGCAAAGATATGAATTTTTAAAGATTAAATCTCAGGAAAGTGATAAAAAACACGATAGCTCCAACGGGGGCTATCACATCGTCATTGATGGTGTCGTTCCCAACAGTACGATGCCACCGGTAAGGCAGTGCAGGCCGGTCACGGAGTTGCACACAGCATCAGGTACAGTACCTTGGAAAACGATGAGGAAGCAAACATGTTGCACAGAGTTGGGTGTGAGGTGTTGCTGGAGGTGGTGCGGCACCGATTCCTTACTACTACCCTGGAGGTGAGGTGTAAGTTTCTTGCTGCAGGTGAGGCATCAGGTTGTAACGATTGCAGAGGAGGTGATGCGGCATCGGTGGCGAGGCGTCTGTTCCTTACGATCCGGCATTGTCGATGAATCCAGTAGGTCAAGATGTGCAGCATCGACTTCACAGTGTCACGATCACACCACGGGGCCACAGGTGCTGCAGTGGGGTCAGAGTTAGGTATCCTGGACATCGGGGACATGGCACTCAGGACTCACACTGTAGCTGGAGTTCGAAGTCACTGAAACGGCACTGAGCCTGAAACGTTGGTCACTGTCATTGCACTCGGTAGGGACCATGCCTCCTGGTTAGTGGCGCGGAGTCAGACAGTGGCACCGGTTCCGAGGTCACCCTGGAGTGATGGACTTGGTTTCTTCTTGGTTTCACCAGAACTCACTTCCAAGGGTTCAGGGACAGGATTTGGCAGCACTTGGTAAGTCAGGACTCTCAGCAAGAAAGTCCAAGTGCTGGCAGATGAAGTCTTTGATATCCCTGGGACTTCTAAAAGGAGACAAGCTTAGTTCAAGCCCTTGGAGAACCTTGGAGAGCAGGATGTAGAAACCAAAGTCCAGCACTTTCACCCACAGGACAGAAGCAGCAAACACCAGGCCATCACAGCAAAGCAACAGGCAGAGTGGCAGTCCGTCCTACCGCATCCAGCTCTAGAATGATTAAGATAGAAAATGCCCACTTTCTAAAAGTTGCCATGCCAGTCAGACTTTTTTGCCATGCCGGTCAGGCTTTTTAAAAGTGAGACCCTGCTCTGATCTGTTACTACTTCATTTGGGAGAAAACAATCTGGTTCAACTACTTGAACTAGGGTTACTGAAAGACATGTGAAGCAGAGTCTCAAATAACTAAAGGCTGCTGTGGTCCAGAAAAGGCATTCTGTGATAGTGTGGGTACCGCAAAGCATGTGGCAAGGGCCCAGAATGTATAGTGCGATTGAGAAACAATGGCACAAGGTGAATGGAGAGATGAGATGATTTTGTGTAGAACAAGGTTGAGGGGTAGTCAAATACAAGGAACTTGTACAGGGGGACCATACACTGTTTAGGCCAGGGGTAATGCATCTTTAATATTTTCGGGAACAAATATTACCTTTGGAGATGAGGTCCAAAACTGCGAAAGCAGCTGCGTGATTAGTTAGGAGTTTAATCCCAATTAACAGGGTCACTAGTTTAGAACAGGAGAGATTTGACAAGTAATCACTTTGGCATGGTGTTCTTGGGAGGCTGGAGAAAAGGCAAGGGCATAAGGACATAGTGATGTTTGAGGCTGTTGCAGTGCAGATGATTCCAACTTGGTGGAGTGGGATCTGGTCAGTGAATAAGGTGGTTTGGTATCATTTATTTATTGATTTATAGAGAATGAACAAAGCTCGGGGCTTTATAGTACTTTACAAGGAAAAAAGTTCAACCGATTGTCACAAATATACATACAAGCATTCAATTAGTTACATAGCTTGTAGACATTGAAACACTTAACAAGAACAGCTTTGGACAATCATCCGAGGAGCCCCTAAGCAAAAACAGTAAGAGAGTGTCAAAAACATAGATATGGAATGGTCTAGGAGACAGTTAAATTTAAGTAACTGGTTGATCATAAACCTATCCAAAGTGTCCAATAGTAGGGATACAAGTTCCTTTCTAATCGAGGCTTGGCTGGGATTCATGCGGAGGGCTACAGGAAGTGAGTTCCATATCCGTTTTTTCCCCTTTTTAACATTTTATTTAATTGCACATTAACTTATACAACACCATTTGTAAAATCACCTTGCCAGGAGCAAGTACAATTCCGATTGCAGATCAATATCGTTGAAAGCCTTTCTCTTCAAATGGGTCTGTCAATTTCAAAAACGAAACCTTCTACTTCCCACCAGAGATCGAAGTGACAGCCATTCCCAAGCTTTACTAAATTGATCGAAACAGTTCCCATACTTTTTACTTAAAAAAGCAAACAACAACAAAAAAAAACATTCCTGGGTTGTTCAGTTGCATTGAAAAGGGAGGTAACAGAGAGAAGGAAGAGGGGGCTAAAGAAGAAACAAGCCTTTTTGTGAATGTGCCTGCAACCTGAAAGAAATGTAAGTACGTGCAATTGATTAATTAGCAAATCAGTGACCATCCGGGTACACATACCAATATCTGAAGTGATGGCATTAACAAACTGAGCTGTTCTTACGAGAAAAATGCATTTCTCACAAATAAATATAAGTTGCATTTATTTTTCATTTATGGTGTCTGAATTCTATTTTACATGCATTTACCCATAGGAGAAAGGTTCCAAAATATGTTGCAGAATATGTTGTTCTGTTTTTACCACATCTCTGACAGGGCTCCCATACTTGCTTACCATGCGCCCATTGTACTAAAGATCACAATTCCCATACTCTTCTTTTCCACTTCGACCGCTGTACCCACCGTGGGAACGCGCTCCTTTGAAATAAATTCTGAAAAAACAAACGAGAGTTCAGTGTTATCCTATACAAAGTGCACTAGTCCCCTCTTTCAAGAGACATTAAGAGATTTTATGTGACCTGACAGTCATCAGGATTATTTCGATTCTGTTCCCTCACTGCTTCTATCTGTCTCCATTGGCTTGGGGTGCCACGTCAGCCAGACCCTTGCAGTAGTCTAACACCATATCATCTGTAATATTCAAAAGCGCATTTGCGGGAACTGCAGGAAGTCTCATAGCCCTGCCCATGAGAATTTCGTGCGGAGACAATCCAGTCTTTCTATCAGGGGTGTTTCTCATTGACATTAGCACTAAGGGCAATGCGTCAGGCCATTTCAAATTTGTCGATGCACATATTTTCGCCATTCTTGATTTCAGTGTACCATTCATTTGCTCCACCAGTCCTGAGGCTTCAGGGCGATAGCTACAATGTAGTTTTTGCTCAATGTTCAGCGCTTCGCAAAGTAACTTTATCACCTCGTTATTGAAGTGACTTCCCCTATCTGATTCTAAAGAGATCGGGAATCCGAAACGTGGTATTAACTCTCTCAACAATAGCTTTGCAACTGTAAGGCTGTCATTTCTACGTGTGGGGTATGCCTCAATCCAATGACTAAAAATGCACACAATCACCAACACATACTTCAGACCCCCATGCACAGGCATCTCAATGAAGTCTATCTGCATCCTACTAAATGGCCCACTGGCCCTGCCAATGTGGCTGGCGTTCACGACTGTTCCCTTTCCTGGGTTCATCTGCTGGCAAGTGACACATCGATGGCAAACTGCTTCTGCAGCTTGACGAAATCTGGGGTTAAACCAATCAGTTTTGAACAATCGTATCATGGCATCTCTCCCTAGGTGAGCTTGCCCATGATAGAACCGCGCAAGCTGTGATAAGAGACTGTTTGGCAAAACAAATTTTCCCTCATTTGAAACCCATAACTCGTCTGGTCTCTTTATACATTGTGATTTAATCCAGGAATCTCTCTCATCTTCCCTGACGTTATTCTGCAGTGCTTTTAGTTCATCTATTGTATCTACAACTTTCAAGGCGAATGCTTCAGCTGGTTCGAGTTCTGGCTCACTTATCGAATTCCATTCATCCCTGAGTAATATACAGTTCAAGGCACAAAATCTTGCGACTTGATCCGCATATGCATTTCCCAGAGAAACATAGTCCTGTCCTTTCGTGTGAGCACTGCACTTTACCACTGCAACTTCGGCTGGCACTTGAATGGCGTGTAACAATTCCCTTATCCTCTCCCCGTTCTTCACTGGGGATCCTGAAGAAGTCAGGAAACCTCTCTGTGACCATAGTTGTCCAAAGTCGTGCACAATCCCAAACCCGTACTGACTATCAGTGTAAATGGTGACTTTCATCAATGCAGACAGTTGACATGCTCTGGTAAGGGCTACAAGTTCTGCTACTTGTGCAGAATAGACTCCTTGAAGCCATCCCGCTTCCAAGACACCTGTTACAGTATATACAGCATATCCTGCTTTCAAAATCCCCATCCCGTCTCTTAGACATGAACCATCAACAAAAAGAATTTGGTCATTTTCATCAAGCTTAGTATCCTTAATGTCCGGTCGAGGTTTTGTGCAAAATTCAGTCACCTGAAGGCAGTCATGCTCGACGTCTTCAGCGTTCTCAATTTCAGCATTTTCTCCAGGGAGCAAGGTTGCTGGATTCAACGTAGTGCACCTTTTCAGCTGCACATTCGGTGAGCCCAGAATTATCGTTTCATACCTTGTGAGTCTCGCTCCAGTCATGTGCTGCGTTCGGGAGCTGGTCAAAAGTATCTCAACTGAGTGAGGGACCATGACTGTTACTGGGTGTCCCATCACTATTCCTTCACTCTGAGTGAGGCTGATACCAACTGCTGCTACGGCGCGCAAACACCCTGGGAGTGCTGCTGCGACCGGATCCAAAGTAGCTGAAAAATACGCTACTGGTCTGTTTACGCCACCATGGGCTTGAGTCAAGACAGACAGGGAACATGCATCACGTTCATGACAAAACAATGTGAAAGGCTTTGTGTAGTCAGGCATACCTAAAGCTGGAGCCCTGCAAATGCATTCTTTCAGTTCAACAAAAGCATCCATCTCATCTCCTTTCAGCTCAATTTGATCCAAGGCATCCTTCTGGGTCAATTTCAGTAAAGGCTTTGCTAGAGTCGAGAAGTTGGGAATCCACTGGCGACAATAACCCACCATTCCCAAAAACTTCCTCACCTCCCTCCTTGTCTTTGGTGGACTCATTTGAAGTACGCTTGTTATTCTTTCCTTCATTATTCTCCGTGACCCTTTCTCTATCTGGTGACCCAAGTATTTCACTTTCTTCTGACAGAACTGCAATTTGGAAGGAGACACTTTATGTCCATTCCTTCCCAAATGATTCAACAGAGCAATGGTATCGGCTGTGCAGCCACTTTCTGTCTTTGATGCAACCAGTAAGTCATCAATGTACTGTACTAGGGTTGACTCGAATGGCAATTCTAATGCTTCCAAATCTTTCTTTAGAATCTGATTGAAGATTGACGGTGACTCAGAAAACCCTTGAGGAATTCGACACCAACTGTACACTCTGTCTAGGAATTTGAAACAAAAGAGAAATTGGCTGTCCTCATGAAGAGGCACCGAGAAGAATGCTTGTGACAAATCGATGACTGAGAACCACTCAGCATCGCAAGGGACCTGGAACATTATCACAGCTGGATTCGGTACTACTGGGCAGCATTTGACTATGATGTCATTTATTTTCCTCAAGTCCTGCACGAGTCGGACCTTTCCACTCGGCTTTATTAGTCCCATGATTGGTGAATTACATGGACTGCTTAACACTTCTTTCAGTACTCCCTGTTTTACAAATTCGTCAATAAGTTGGGCAACTTTCATGAGGGTGTCTTGTGCCATGTGGTATTGTGGGGTCTGGGGAAAGATTGCATTGGGCTTTACAGTCACTTTCACTGGTTCCACTCCTTTCATCAATCCCACCTCTTTCCCTGTCATGTCCCACACTTCCTTTCCGACTGTCTCCCGTAATTCGGCTGGAATATCTTCTTCAGTTATCATCGGGAAAAGACAAATCAGAGGATACTCTTCATCTACAGTTTCCATCTCATCCCCCTCTACACTGTCCTCTTCTTCCCCATCACTGCTCGTCTGTATTGTTATTCCTTCGTTCGAACACATGATCGAACAACCCAATTTGCACAATAGGTCTCTCCCTAATAGTGCTATCGGGCTTGAGTCACATACCACAAACTGATGTACCCCTTGATAGTTACCGATGCTGACTGGTACCGGATCTGTTATTGGGTTCGTCAGATGTCTGTTTGCTACTCCCACCACTTGAACTGTCCTCCCTGAGAGTGGCAAATTTGGTACTTCACTGCTCTTAACAGTTGAACGTGTTGCTCCTGTGTCAACCAGGAATGAGACACGATGACCCATTACTCTTCCCTCCACGTACGGACCCTTTTGATCAACTTCCAAGGATGCTGCAAGCACACAATCTCCTTCTTCTTCTGAACTTTCACTCTCCCATACATTGTTTATTCCACTCTCACTGTGTAGTGGGAACTGTTGCACGGTGCCATTTGTACTCATTACCTGACCCGAGACCTGTGGAGGAACCATCACTTGCTGCTGACTCATTGGTGCCAAGGGTATTTGCATTTGCTGATTAGGTACCATAGGTAACTGCTGTTGCATTGGCTGCTTTTGCGTCATCTGCATACGAGGCATCTGCATCTGCTGCGGCTGCATAGGTTGTAATCCCTGCAACTGATTTATGGTCTGAAAATTTGGGTTTGGACCTCTCATTTTCGGTCCCCTCATTGTCTGAAATGCATTGACATCATTGTTTTGCTGACCAATACCTGCACCTGCACCTTCCTGCACCACCATCGGGCACTCGCGTTTCCAATGACCTACGATTCCGCACGCGTGACACGGCATCACTTTCTTCATTGCCTGCACACCCGTCACAACAGTGTTCAAATCCGGACCATTATTCGCAAAACCTCCTCTGCCTCTGGCCTGTGGCTGAAACTCCGTGTTTCCCTGTAACTGCGGCTGCGGTTGCGGTATCTGCTGTTGGAACCCTTGCAACCCTTGCAGACCTTGCAAACCTGTCTGAGCTGCCTTAAGCTGCATCATCATCACCTTCTCTTTCAACTTTTTCTGTTTCGCTTCAATTTCGTCGCTACAGTATTTCGCATAATTCAAGACTTCGTCAATCGGTTTAGACTGCCAGCAAATCAAATGCGACTTTATCATCTGACTTATCTCTGGCCTCAGCCCTTCCACAAATCTAAACACAAAATGAAGCATGTCCTTCGCCTCTATTGTTTCCGTGCCACTGTAGTTCTTAAACGCCTTCAACAACCTCTCATAGTAACTATGAATCGATTCTTTAGCCTCTTGGGCAGTTCGATCAATCTTCTGCCAATCCACATTTTTCGCGGCAACCTTCGTCTTCAAATGCTCAATCACCTTATAGTACAAGCTCATCACCATAGGTGATGGTGTACCCGTCTCCCTGTCTCTCTCTGGTTCACTTGTCGGCCAACCTACAGCTCTTTTGCAATCCTCCCACAAATCTGCCGGAACCACAATCTCAAAGAGAGTGTTCAGGTCTTCCCAGAGACATTTTGCAAGCTTCACAAACCTATCAGTCTGTTGATACCATTCGATCGTTTTCTCTCTCAGTTTGGGAAAATCGTCCGTAAAAGACTGAATATCGCTTCTGTGCCATGGTACATGTATTAATTTTCCCCCTGCTGTCTCCCTCATTGGTAACATGGTTACTGTCTCGCTGCTTTGTGGTCTTTTCTCATTATGCTCTGTAGCACTGTCCCTCCTCTTTTCCTTTCTCTTTACCCACCTGCTTTCCCACTTGTCTAAGCACCTCCACACTTGTGCACTCTGCAGCAATTCTCTAAGGTGCGCCTTCATGCCTGCTGACCTCATGTGTTCAAAATCTGTGGCCCCAAAATCCAGCCTGTAGCTCCTGCTCAAATGTTTTGTCTTGTCTATGTCAACCCCATTTTTGTCGGCTATTTCCTGCAAGCTTTTATGTACCTTGTTCACTTCCTTCGTAATCTTTGGACATAGATACCTCAACTCTTCTTCCGAGTAGGACTCTAACCTATTCACACCCATAGTCCCTTCCACCAATTCTTGTGCTTCCATGTTTAACCTCATCCTATTCAGATAATCTTCTCCTTTCCCACTGGCTGAGCCCTGTGTGGAATTCAAACTGTTGAACCACTGTGTCAGCTGTTGCGCATTCACCCCCATCAGTGTAGCGTTCACATCGACTGCCATTCATGGTTGCGGCAACTTTTCAGTGTTCGATGTTAGAGGTATTATCAGGGGGGGCTCGACCTCACCAGTGTTGACTGAGCACAAATGGGACTAAACTCCATCAAGGACCCAGATCCATTTGGCTGAGCCGCTATCGGAGTTATCCCTGGAGTGTTTTCTATGCATCTCCTTTCGGTCCCATTCTGCAGCATTGATCCCTGACCGCTCATACCTAAGTTAGGCTGACTATACAAAGGTACGGGTGGACCTACAGTAATGGGTAGTGATATCGCATCTGGGTTTTGTCCATTTCCCATGTTCTGAGGCATGTTCATTCCCACACCATGGGTCATCATTGCCGGCATGCCCATCTGACTCCCCGTCATTTGAGCATGTGCGTTTCCCCCCTGCATCTGCTTTTGGGGCATCAAAAACTGAGTTGATTCAGCTTGTGCCAATGTCTGGTTGTGACCATTCTGTACTCCCCTTACGGTTTGTTCTAGAATCATTCCTCCACTGTTGTCACTGCTGTAGTACACTGGCATCTGCGGCTGATAATTTTCTGCTGGTTTCAACATGGGCACATCTGGATATATTCTCCTAACCTGCGGTATCTGCGGGGTGAACAATAAACTCGGGTCCTTAGATCCCGATGACGCTCCTGAACTCTGGGTTTCACTGTTCCGTACCGGTGTCGGAGGGGCAGAACTGGTACTTGGACCTTGTCCATTCTCCGCATAAGGTGGTGGACGGTCGTTCAGCAATTGCATTATTAACTCCTCATCCTCTAACTCCTCTTCTCTTCTCAACTTTTCCTCGTCCTCTCTATCCTTGGAACACTTCCTGTCTGTCTTACAGGTAGCTTTCTTACCTGCCTCCCCTTCTTCCTTAGTAATTGCGGGAAACAATTTTATCCCCTGCAATACATCTGACCTCCACACCTTCTGTGCATTATCCCACCTAGCATCCGCTAGTGTCTTTTCTACCTTTCTCATCCTGGTCTCAAACTTCTTCTGCTGTTGCTGTCTGGCCATTAGTTCCCAAATCGCTAGAGCCTCAAACTGGGCTGGCCTTGGAGGCACCTTCATGTCGTACATCGTGAATCTCAAATTCTCTAGGATCCTTATATTGAATGTCCCATGTATCGGGAACGCTACGCTCCCATGTTTCTCTGTCAGTTTGTGCCATTGCTTTAGCCAAAGACACGGAGCTACCCCCTTCTCTTCCATTACAATGTAAGCTGGTGTGCCCTCGGGCGGCGTCTCCTCTCCTACGCTCGCTTTAATGTAAGACTCCCCCTTCATCGCACTCCTAAATGCTTTAAAGAATTTCATTTTCTCGTCTTTTATTTCACAAAGTTTGTAATCAATAGGTGACTTTAATTCCCGGAATACTCTTCGCTTGCCTTTCCCCTTCCAATCGAGTCCCACAGACTGCGTCCAATCCGTGCGCGACCCTTCTCTGCAACCAACCTATCCCAGCGCGGCTCCTAGTGACGTCACACTCACACACACTGCGGCTGACAAAGCCTCGCGGCTAGTCTTCCTTCACTCAGCTCCTCTCGTAACAACTTCTTGCATGTATCGCGAGCTACAAAAAACTAAAACAGATCTGTCGGTTTACTACAGGAAGGGTAACACAATCGCTTCAGGACCTTAGGGATTTTTCACTAGCCTCGGCAGTTATTCCATCTTTCTCGGTCCCCACGTTCGCAAGCAAATCTGACCCGCAGACCTACTCTCAACTTGTCAATGATCTGTTCTAGTGCACTTAGAATCTTGTCAAAGCCCGAAGTCGAAGTTTCTTTCACTCCCTTACACACGTACCGACTCGTTGACCACGCCCGATCAACCTACTAAACCGCCCAGACCACAACATAAAACAACATACTCCGGAGTCTCTTGACCTCGCAAGGCCCGTCTCAACAACAACAACCACGTGGACCTTTTTATGCACAAAGCGCCACACGCACATGAAGTTCGACGACTTCCCTACTCTCACACTCGGAGTCGCACCTCCGCTATTTCTATGAAGTTCAACGACTTCTCTACTTCTACACTCGGAGTCGCACCTCCGCTATCTTCTAAAAGAAAAATCCTCGCAACCTTTTCACACACCCTGCGGCAATAAGCTGTGCAAGCGCAAAACCCTAACTTCACTCATACCATCACTAGTACCGCCAACGCCGAATCCACACCTCCATTCTCTCCATTCGCAAGCTCCGAGATCCCGGGAAAGTCGCGGTGGACCTAGCCCATCATCATTCTGTCAATCTATTTTATCCAAGGAAAAATCTAATTCAACTTCTCGAGTGGGATCTCAAAATGCGTAACCGTTAATTCAACACCATGTACTTTAAGAGTACAGGGTCCCAAAAGACGAAACCGTCCTCTGCTACCATCTACTGTTAGAGCGGTCCGTACTAGTAATTTTACCTGTGTTCGGACGCTCTTTAGGCCGATGAATCTTTTGACTAAGTGGGACTCTCTGTACTCTATATCGATCAACTTCCTTAAATCAATAATTAATAACGAACATAAGCAATACCTTGATCAACATAACACTTGACAATTAATCCAGAATACATTTCGGCGAACCCTGACCTTTCAGTCAGGAATAACCACACCAGTTTATTCAAAGTTAGTGAATTTTATTTCCCTATATTAACAAAGCTAGCACAATATAGATGTGTCTCAACACCAAATGATAAACATATATGGACATTAATAGCTGTCCATCACGGCGAAACAGGTGCAATCTATGTAGCATTTGAATCACAAGGCATTCGATAATAGCAGTGCAAATCACTAATATGATAATCTGTAACGAACTAATTGCATACATTTAGTCAGCATAACAAGATCTCAAATTGCATCGTGCGACATATGGAATCCTCGTCTAACCTCAAATTAGCATCGGCATGTGGGACTTCATGCAAAAACAATTTAGCAACATTAATTTAGAAAACTCCTAACTAGGGCTCTTATCAAAATCAGCAGTTGGTTACCTAAAGGAAACACAATGCAATTTTACAATTTCCTTTCATATTTACCAATTACGATCAGCAATCAAGGAAGTCTTCGTCTCACAGGTACCGTTTCTCGATCAGCATGGGACGGGGCAAAAGGGGCAGGGGTGGACGGGGCAATTGCCTCACGGCGGCAAGGTAAAACTACTACTTCATGCAAGGGATCAAAGTTAAAGTCTCTAGGGCAAGAATCATTAAAGTCTCTTTCTCTCGATTAGAGAAAGCATCAAAGTCTCTTTCAAAATGGCGTCGCAGCGAAGTGGGCCATAATAGCTACGAAGTCTGCAAAATGGCGGGATGTCCAATAATGGATACTTTCCTCTCGTGCACCTGGGTTTTATAGACAACAGTTCAAGTTCAGTAGGGTCTTCCATTGGAGGGTTCATAGGTTAGCTTCAAATTGTCCAATCAAAAATGACAGTTCTCAAGCTTTTACTTAAGCATACATTATCCTTGGAGATGGGTACGCAAGTTGCAACATTTTATACCAATTAACTCACTTTCAGAGCTTCCATTGTCCGCACCTGCAGATCGACCTTGGAGTAAAGAGAAAATATGCCAGGCTGGCACAAAACCTTAAGATAAGCATGTGAACGGTCTCAGTGGAAAAGTACAGCTTCAAGCAAAAGTACACGTTTAATAGCACATTGGAAAAATACGAGCATCTAAACCGTGAGACCAGGCCACTAGGCCGAAGCCCGCACTAAAGTAATGCTAAGCTAAAACATTTCAAACAAGCAAATCATAGCACACGTTTACGATTATGTCGGATTAGTGCAATTCTAATACATCACGTTATATAAAGCACGCTTATAAATGTTAGCAAACTACTCTGAGGGCACATTTTGTCCCCGTACAATCTTTATTAGTTCGGTTAAAATCACACATGATTATTTCACACTACGTTTACGCGTTAATAAATGTAAAACCTTCATTTTCTGCTTCATCACTAGTCCCCTCTTTCAAGAGACATTAAGAGATTTTATGTGACCTGACAGTCATCAGGATTATTTCGATTCTGTTCCCTCACTGCTTCTATCTGTCTCCATTGGCTTGGGGTGTAGCTCCATGGGAGGTAATTGGGGTGTGACACCCATAATAAATGGATTCGGATTGCGTAGCTGGGTCCAGGGGCCTCCAGTCAGGCTAGCAGTGTCTATAGTTGGGGTTTCTCTTGGATTAGCACCCCTCATAGCACAGACAAACATCTCTATGAAACTTTGCAGTTTGTTTACACCCATCCCTCTTCGCAAAACAGGCCAGGAATAAACAAATGACTATATGGATCTTATATGGTGCAGAGACGCCTTTTAAATGTAATATTTTTTTCATCCATTTTGCTATTTTAATTGCAATAATAGTTGGGAAAGCTTTGTTCCAGACCTCCGTAATCTAACTAACTAAACTATGCCCCTGGGCTTGGAGAATGAACTTATCATTTAGTATCCACTGTGCAATATCTTTATATGCTTTTTTGTCTGTTCTGACCTCTTATAGCATGTGTTCGTCAGCGAGCGCCCACTTGGTCATATCCTTCCCCCATGCTGAGATTGTCTGAGCTCTAGTAGAGTTCCAATGTATTGCTATGCCCTTTTACTCAGCACCAGTCTCAACTATGGGTTGAGTTTTTATTGTGTCATCCTGCCCATTCACACCTGTCCTTCATTTTTTAAGGCTTCATTTTGCACTAATATAGTTAGGAACTTAAAACACTTGTGGAATAAAAACATTTTTCGATTAGTTCAATGTAATCATTAAAAACATATTTTGTTATATTAGAGACATATGAAAACATAGACTGGACTGTATTGTCATGAGTATCGCAGACCCAGTGCTTAATTTGTGCTTGTTGTTTCCGGTGCAGGGCACCAGTACCTATTTTTGAGGGCCGGCACTTCTTTTTCTGCCTCAAGCATTTACTGCGAGCAAAAGACACATGGGAAAGACGGAGGAAGAGAAAAACAAGTAAGGGTGACAAAGGGAGAAAGCAAAAAGCTGCAAGAGTAAGCTGAAGGGGCAGGGAGTGGCTGTAAATGTATTGAAGAGGCTAGAGATGGCTTCAGGATTACGGCACCTCAGTATTCGGTGCTCCCACATTCAATTGCAGCAGCTGTGTGTTTAAAAGGAGGGATTTGTGCACCGGCATGTTTTTATTTACAAATTAAGCACTGCGCAGACCCATCTCTTCAAAGAGTATCTCAACAACCATTGATAAATATCCTCTCTTGTCCTGGGCTTGCAGTGCTGCTGCCATGTTGTACCTGTTCTGCTGGTTTGGGACATTTGCACTGCCGCTCCCTTATAGATACACTCATCATTAATGCTTATTTTCCACCAGGCACTGCACTGGTTCCCTCAGAGCCTGTGCTTCTCTCTCAATTGTCCTACCCTGTGCCTCCACATCCTGGCTCTGCACTTCTCTCTACCACCTGGGTCCTGTGCTGCGCTCCTATCCCCGTGGCCCCGGTGCAGCTTAACCCTGGCCCCTGTGCTGCTCTCCACATAGGGCCTTATTATGAGTGTAGGTGTTATGTATCACTCATGATAAATAACAATAAAATGGAGTACATTATTTATAGAGTGTGATAAATAACCCCTAGTAAGAGTTGTTGGGGAATAATGCTGATTTTAGTGTGTAATGCACCAAAATATGCATGATACAGTAAATACAGTATGGTTTTCCCCTGTTAAATTTAGACGGTTTTACCTGCTGAAATGTAGATTTTCCTAGTAATTTATGACGGAAAGTCTTAATTTTATTAAAGACACGGAGGCGAATATTATGCGTTCTTTTCTTACTTTAATTTAAATAGCAGCAGTCAAGAAACTACAACTCCCAAGAGGTTTAGCCATCGTCTAACCAATGGGAGTAAAACAAGAACCAGAACTGAACCAATCGGAAGAGGCCATAAACCATAGAGAGCACCCTTGACTGCAAGCAGCCCTCTTTTCTTGAACGAGCAAGTCAAATAGAGTCATAAAACAAAGGGTAAATAAGTCCAACAATTGCCAGCGATAAAGAAATGGAACACAAGTCTTGAACCATAGCAATGAGCCGAGAGGGCGATGGTTGAGGAAGATGATCCGGGACAGGTTGCGATGACGCCTCCCGAGGTCTCTTCTTGAAGAAGGAACTGATTGAGCCAACGGCGTTATCCGGAAGCTGGAGGCAATGCTGGAGTCGCTGGGAGGGAAAGAGAAAGTACATATTAATAGAAGTACTGTGGTGGGATAATATTCGCCTCCGTGTCTTTAATAAAATGAAGACTTTCCGTCATAAATTACTAGGAAAATCTACATTTTATGACAAGACCGGAGGCTCTATTATGCGCGTTTAAAGCTTGTCAATAACTAAGGAAGAAGCAGTTCTAACTGGTTTACAATAGAAGGTTTTGAAAACATTATTGTTTGACCAATCTGCCGACCTGAGAATGTCCTCTAAACTGGACCCAAGGGCAAAAGCTTTGGAGGCCATAGCCCCCCTGGAGGAATGTGCTCCAAAAACGGAAATATCTATTCCCGCTAGGGACATAATCCATTTAATCCAGCGGGCTAAAGATGCCGAAGTCACTGGATTGTGGGGTTTGCGAAAAGAGATCAATAATTGATTGGAAGAGGACGTTCTCAGGTTAACAGTTCTTTTTTCATATTCTTTTAAACAAAGACCCACACATAACTTTGGCTTGTCAGGAAAGAAAGGGTAGAAAACGGAATGTAAGTTAGCTTTGGTGCGTTTGGAAATGTGAAATAGGACCCCTGAAGGTAAGAACTGCCGGGCAGAGACATCTAAGGACCTAACGTCCGAAGTTCTTTTAATAGAAATTAAGCATAGCAACATAGTAAGTTTAGCGGAGAGCATTTTGAGAGAAAGACTTGGATTATCTGGCCAGGAAAGGAATAGATTCAAAACAAGAGAGACGTCCCAGATATGTGAATACTTGGCAGAAGGGGGTCTGGAGAGCTTGACACCTTTCAGGAGATGACACATCAAAGGATGGGTCCCAATAGGATTGCCATCAATATTTGAGTGGTTCATGGATATAGCAGATCTGTAAAGATTTATTGTGCGATATGACTTACCTAAGCCCGCCTGGGCGGCTAGGAAATTAATAGTTAAATTTAGATCTGCTGAAAAGAGATTGGAACATTTTCCCAGACACCAGCTTGACCAAAGAGCCCAAGCTGATTTGTAGGCTCGCCTAGTGCCGGGTGCCCATGCGTTATTAATGAACTCTGCAGCTTCTGACGAAATAGCAAGGGGCTGTTGGGTAGACCGGAAATGAGCCAGGTTGAGAGTGTTAAAGATTGGTCGAGAATCAGATTGTGAGGGCAACCAAAAGGATCTAGAATGAGGGACGGAAAGGTCGGGAGTAAGATAGGGTAATCCACTGCCAGCTCGAGTAGGGGTGGGAACCAAACCTGAGATTGCCAAAAGGGAGTCAACAGGACGAGGGACGCCTTCTGACGTCTGACCTGGTTTAGGACTCTGTTGATTAGGATAAAGGGAGGAAAGGCATAATTGAGGGATCCGAACCAATCTTGTAGGAAAGCGTCTGTAGCTAAAGCCAGCGGATCCGGGCGCAAGCTGAAAAAGAGGGGAAGCTGAGTGTTGAGTCTGGACGCAAAGAGGTCCACCTGAAAAGGACCCCATTTCCTTTCTATCTGACGAAAGACTGACTGGTGTAATTTCCAATCGCTGGAGTCCGAGAGGTGGCGTGAATGCCAGTCTGCATTGGAATTCAATGATCCTGGTAGATATTCTGCGAAGAGGGAAAATTTGTGGGACAGGCAAAAATCCCAGAGGCTCTTGGCCAGCAGAGCCAGAGGTCTGGATCTGGTGCCCCCTAAATGGTTGATGTAACGCACCGCTGATATATTGTCCATACGGAGCAGAATGGAGCATCGTGCTCTGTTTTTTGTGAAGCTTCTGATCGCAAAAGAGCCTGCAAGAAGCTCTAAACAATTTATGTGCAATCTGGACTCCTCTGCGGATCATGTACCGCCAGTCGATATCGAACCACAGCGGGCGCCCCAACCCGTGAGACTTTCATCAGATTCTAACACAAGATCGGGCACAGAGGGGAAGATGGATCTGCCGTTCCAAGCCCCCAAATGGGATATCCACCATTGGATTTCCATTTGGGATTCTTGATCTAAGGAGACGAGGTCGGAAAAGGCTAACCCTCGACGAAGATGAAGGATTTTGAGGCACTGGAGGGCGCGGTAGTGAAGGGGTCCCGGAAAGATGGCCTGGATAGAGGAAGAAAGAAGGCCGACGACCCTTGCGAGGGCTCTAAGTGAAATAGTGTATTTTTGAAGAGTTAGGATTAGCTCTTTTTTGATTGCAGAAACCTTGGAACGGGAAAGGAACAGAGCGGCCGAAACGGAATCTATTTGGAAGCCCAGAAATTCTATTTGTTGAGAGGGCAAAAGTACAGACTTTTCGTGATTTATCAGGAAACCGAGATCTGAGAGGAGGGTGGATGTTATCTGTAGATGGGTCAGCAAAGAGGATTTGTTCTGGTGCATGATCAGAATGTCGTCGAGATAGATAATCAGTCTGATGCCTAGGGATCGAAGGTAGGTCACGACCGGTTTCAATAGTTTTGTGAAGCACCAGGGTGCGGAGGATAGGCCGAAAGGAAGAGAGGAAAAGTGATATGTTTTTGAATTCCAATGAAATTGCAAAAACTTTCTGTGAGAAAGATGAATAGAAACGGTCAGGTATGCGTCCTGCAAATCTAGTCTGACTAGCCAATCGAATTGGAGCAAAATATCCCTGAGATGGATGATGGTTTCCATCTTGAAGTGTCGATAGATGACGAACTGGTTGAAAGATTTCAGGTTGATTACGGGCCTCAGTTTTTTGTTCTTTTTGTGGACGTGGAATATAGAGCTGATGAATCTGGACGGATCTGGAGTGCAATGGTGGATGGCGTCTTTTTCTAAGAGGGATTGAATCTCTAAAGAAATTAGAGAGGACATGTCTAGAGAAAACTTTGGAAGAGGAGGAAGACAGTATTGGTGGGGAGGAGAAAGAAGTTCGATCTGATATCCCTGAACAGTGGAAAGGACCCAAGGGTCTGCTGAGATTGACTTCCATTTTTGAAGAAAGAAACGAAGGCGACCTCCCACGGGAGGGCCAGAAAGTTGGCTTACCTTGATTATTGGGCGGTCTGGAGAAGCGCTAACCATGGTTGGGGAAACCCCTAGATCTTTGTGGGTAAAAATGGGGTTTGAATTCGTGGGAATAGGTATTGAAGGAATTGGCATATCCTCTTGAGCGTTGATTCCTATATGTGCGGCCGGTAAAGCGGCTCCTACCTCTACCGGCCCGGGAAAAAACACGTTGGTTAAAAACTTTCATCAGATTTTGTTGGGCTTTGTCCAAAGATGAAAAGGTCAAAACGAAACGGCTGAGGTCTTTAATGAAATTGTCACCAAAGAGTTTTCCGTCGGCCTGAATGCCGGGGTCCCGAGTGGCCAAGTTAGCCAACTTGGGATCCATTCTGAGCAAAAGGCCCTTGCGTCTCTCGTGAATAATAGCAGAGTTCGCATTGCCCAGCAGGCAAAAGGCTCTCTGAGTCCAAAGGGAAAGATCTAAGGGATCAATAGACGATTCCTCTAACCTGGCTGATTCAGCTAGATCAAAGATCCTTGCCAGAGGACCTACCACATCCATGAGTTTGTCCTGACACGTGGTCCAGGCCTTGTCCACTCCTTTACGGGGATCCTTACCAAATTTGGTAAAGAAAGTGATGAGAGAGTCATCAATGGCTGGTGTTACCGTAATATTGGAGTCCAACGACTGTCTGGGACATTCCGATTTTAATTTGGATCTCGTCTGTTTGTCTAAAGGAAGACGTAAACGGGAAGCGATGTAATCGCCTAAGTGGTCCAACGGGAGCCATTCTGTTGAGTTAGGATGGTGGATGAGGGACGGATCAAACATGGGAACACCCTCTGAGTCGACCACACTGGTAGAGGGGCCACCTGCCGCAATTTTGATATGTTTGGGGGAAGGAGAGGATGGGGATAACGTATCGTCAGGATTATCGGACTGAGATAAATCGTCCATGTCCTCATCGTCCGTGTCCAATATTTTTGAAATCACAATCTTTTTAGGCGCAGTGATATGTTTTGATTTTGATTTACATTTCGATTGAGATGCCGTATTTTTGGCGGAAATCCCCTCCTTAGTAGGAGGCCTGGGAGGAATCAAGTCCTCAGTCTGGTGTGAGGCAAGCTCACTTCCTGTCTGTGCGCCTTTACCTGATTTGAAAGAGGATAATTTCCGTTTTCTGCTTTCCCCTGCAGAATGGGCCATAGACTTGGACACCATGGACATGACTGAATTCTCAATTTTTTTGACATTTTGTCCATAGGTGCTTTCATAGCATGTTTCACAGATGACTGGATAAACTTATTCAAATCCTGTCTGAAGGATTCCTCATCCTCCTCAGAGGCAGACCTTGAGGGAGAACTCCCCAGCTCCATGGGAATAATGAAGTTACTATGGTCAGAAACACCAGAAAAAATAAGCCCAAGAAGTGTGCTTTAAGCAGAAACCAAAGAGCGGTGAGTTAGGGGTTAATAGGAGCAGCACGCTCCCTGAACTGTTAGTTGGCTCCTCCCTGAGGCGGAGACCCAAAGAAAAACGAGTGGGACCAAGAGGCACTAGGGAGAGGCAGCGATATGAAAGCTGTCCTCTGTGTGCAGCCGGAGACCCACGAAGCCGCTTCAAGAAGAGCTGCAGCGGGCGTGAAGACCGGTAAGGGTTTCCCTGTCAGACGCGCGTTGGAATAAGATGCGCGCTGACTAAACGGGAAGAGAAATGCGCGATAGAACGCTCGGCGGAGCGCGCGCTGAAACGACGGTTGTTGGAAGGTGGGGGGGGGGAGGGGAAAGGAAAAACGGGATAATAACAGCCGCAAAGCGGTGAAAATAGTAAAAGTATTACCCCCCAACTTGAGAACAATAAAATTACATCAAAAGGATAATTAGTGTCTAAAACAACATCTGAGAAAACCATTAAATACATAGAAGACCAAAGGAGAGTACTTATCTTGACTGCGAGCAGCAAGAAAAGAGGGCTGCTTGCAGTCAAGGGTGCTCTCTATGGTTTATGGCCTCTTCCGATTGGTTCAGTTCTGGTTCTTGTTTTACTCCCATTGGTTAGACGATGGCTAAACCTCTTGGGAGTTGTAGTTTCTTGACTGCTGCTATTTAAATTAAAGTAAGAAAAGAACGCATAATAGAGCGTTCGGTCTTGTCATAAAATTTAACAATTGAGTTATTTACTGCATCTGATCACTATCAGATGTGCTAAGTAACTAACAACTCGTAATACCAACCCGTGCTGATACAGGTGATTATGCAGGGATAGGACCCACTCATAATCAGGCCCTTAAATGTTGTGGTGCATTCTTAACCCAAGCCCTGCATTTCTCCCTTGCTGTTCAACCCTACACTGTGCAAATCGTACTCCCTGGTAATTCCAATTCTCTTAGTTTTATATGGTGAATAGATATTCAACAATAATCACTAACATACAACCCAGGAACAGCGCAGGCAGCAGCAGTGCAGCCTTCCCTTAGACTTTCATCACAAGTGGCCGGATTTCTCATGGACTGATAACACCTCCCACAGTTCCAAGTGTCTCCTAACCCAGAATGATTGGGTACATACAAAGAAAAAAAAAGCCTGAAAGGATATTTTTTGTACAAGAATTACTACTAGTGCACTAAACTATCCTAACCATAATACAGGCACCCCATCACTGTGGTGCAAGGGTGTGTGCATTGGATTAGAAGAGAGCAGACTACACAATTGTGTTGAAAATATGGTGCAGTTCTGCTCTTCACGCAATGCGGTGCAGCAACTTTTGTTGTTGAACTGTGCTGAAATGTTTGTTAATCCAGGCACTAGCATTTGCTTCACATATAGGTACGTTCCACTCGTTTGACCTGTGGCTGTTTTCAGGTAAGGGGCTGAACTGGAATGTGTCGATGGGGTACAAAATCCTATATGCAACGCTACTTGTTTGCCTTTGTGCTATTTTGTAAGGCTGTGTGTTGTGATGGACAGCCTTTTTATTGCAAGAGTGCTGCCGATGACATAATCTTCGGATGACTCTGCAGATCTGGTGCTGCGCTGCTTTTTTCATGCAGCCAGTACTTAATTTGTAAATAAAAACGTGCCGGTGCCCAAAGCCTTCCTCTTAAACACGCGGCTGCTGCAATTAAATGTAGGAACACGGAATACTGAGGCAGCGTAATCCCGAAGCCATCTCGGGCCCCTTTAATTAATTTAAAGCCACTCCCTGCCCCTTCAGCTCACTCGTTCAGCTTTCTACTTTCTCCCATTGTGACGCTTTTTCGCTTTTTTCTTCCTCCATCTTTCCATATGTGTCTTTTGCCCGCAGCAAATGCTTGAGGCAGAAGAATAAGCGCCGGCCCTCAAACATAAGTGTCGGTGCTCCGCACCGGAAACAACAAGTACAAATTAAGCACTGCATGTAGCGCTCCTTTTCGTGACGCACAGTAAATCAAGGTCTGCATTTGAAATTATTCCTAAATCTTTCATGCTGATTCCTCATCACCATGGTCCGCACAGTATATGAAATCGACTAGTTTTCTATTACATTGATACACAATGGTACGTTATAGGAGCGCGTGGCTGCTATGAACCACACATCAATACACACGATTTTGAACATTAATCCCCTCCAGCTCTTTCATTTCTATTTCCTAAGCTGCACACCAGCGCCATGTGTCTTATTCACGTCACAGATTGTGCTTCATCGGGGTTCAGATCTGCTATTGTCTTTTATAGCTATATCAATCTGAGACGCAGGCATCCACTGTGGCAATCTTAATGTCGTCTCTCTTGTTTCCCTGATCCAAGAGTTTCACTATAGAAATATTCACTGACCCCAGACGTCTGCAGCTCGCCACTGAGAAATATCTGTCGCTGATGGATAACAAGAGTGTCAGGGCTTTCATCAAGGGCAGCGCTAATGATTTTCATGGCAGGTCGGCTGTCCTTCCAGATGTTAATAAATGTTATCAACAATCTCACTTTTTCTTCTGGTCATAGTCAGAATATTGATTTTCTTGTGTCTAGGTATTTTCAATTTCTCTCTCCATCTGCAAGTTAACCAAAGCACGTTTAATCGATATATACATTTCACCTTGCCTGTGAATGTGTTATACACTGGACGCGACGAGATCTTGGTTGAAGGGAGACCCTGATAGTGGGTCCTGTGAGCAGGAGGAGATCCCAGTGACCCTGGCTGGTTATAAACATTTCGGGACATATCTATCAAGGTTTCGCATCGCCCTTACGCCATGCAGCAGTACGCAAAAGTGACGCAAGACCTAAATGAGATTTGTTAAACCCGTGTGCAAGTACTAACAATACGTATTCTCACGCCAAAACATTTTGAATTAATTCATATTGCACAAGTATTTTGTTGCCTTTAGTACCTTGGAAACCTAGGGCCCAATTCACAATGAGTCTCCGCAGTCATGGCGGAGGCTGCGCACTCGTGGCGTAATCTCCGCATTGTGCACTCTACGCAGTGCACCATGTGGAGATTCCGCCGCAAGGGCAGAGCCTCCACCACGACTGTGGAGGCTCTTTGTGATTTGGGGCCATATGTACGAACACATTGCCCATAGACACACTATGGGTAAAACCCTTTTCTACATCTGGCCCTTGGTCCCTAAAATTAAAAAATGGCGGCGTCCTACTGACGAAAAGTAATGTTGCGATACCTAAACGAGTTTAGTGAAAAACACATCATGTAAACAGCATTCCTAGTTACACTCATACTTTCATGGTATACTTTAGAATAGCGATACTATCCAAGATGTAGCACATGTATTTTTGCGATTCTATAGGGGCCTCTAGTGCAATTATTTTTATTCTCATAATTGTATTGCCCTTTTCAAGTGATTATTCATTATTCTGACTCTAATTGGTTAATCTACGCAGTACCTCTGTAATGTATGTGTCTGTGTCAGTTGCATGCATCAGTAGAAAGTTAGCAAACAGAGGCATGATCAAATTAGGTGACATCAGTAACCATAACAGATAGTTCACAAAAAGGAACAGTGTGAGGATAAAATTAAAAAGAAACATATTCAATATGGAGTGGATTATCAGTAAAAGTAATGTCTCTCTTCACTGACACCCTTGGTTTCAACTCCTCGACCTCCCTGATCTTTTTTATTTTCTTCTATCTATTGTCCTCACTTCCCTTACGTTTGTTTTTGATAATGTCAAAAGTTAGTTGCCAAAATTGTGTTTTTCTCTTGTTAAATGAATTCATTGAGACAAGGCTCTCTCCACTTGTTTACATTTATTTTATTTAAAAATACTTTATTTAGACAATCAAGCTCCTTAAAGTGACAGCAGCATAAAATAATATCGTAAAAAATTACATCAGTAAACAAATAAACAGTTTCACAATGTACATCATGAATCAATTCCTGAGAGGTTAAAGTGACTGTAGCACATAACGTACAATTATAAAAACACCTGTCTCATGTCTAGAAGTTTAACAGTAAATTTGCATCAAATGCTAAAATCAAACTAGGCCTCGCTGAATATGCACACAAGAGATTCCAATAACTGTACATGAGGTTAAAAAAGCTAAAGATAGGCTGTTATACTAACATTGTCGGTGATGCGACTGTTTTTGATTTATTTGATTTATAGCTTCTGAGCTTAATGTCCTCAATATGAGTTTGACATTCCCAACGCTGGACTGTCAAACCCGCGGGGAGGATGTCACAGCCATGACTGTGGCATCCCCTTGCCCAATTGTAATGTTCCCACTTGACTGACTGCTGGAAACATTGCAATAGAGAGTTCCTGCTGGTCAGACCTGTGGGAACAGTGCTACGAGATAGCAGTCGGCTCCACTAAAAGAGCCAAGTGCTATCTCGTAGCGCAGAGGGGGCCGTCCAGCACCCTCAGAATGGGCACTGTCTGCAGAGCAGACTGTGCATTCAGATGATGCTGAGGAGCAGGGCCCGCTCTGCCTATGCCCTTGTTGTCCCCTGCACCATGGAACCACCATGAAAATGCTGGTGGAGATCAAGGTTGCAATCAGCCAGGTGATGCGGAGTTTAGTGCTGCCCTGGCTGACTGCAACCAAGACTGCCGTCAACCCATCAGGGAACAATGCTCCCAGCGTCAACAGCAGTCCCCTGGTGGGTCCGCCTGCCAGGGTGGTAATTGGCCAGTTGGACCACCCGGAGTGTGGTCCGACCATCAACATGAGTGTGGCGGTCCTCGGACTGCCACACTTGTAATGAGGCCATAAGTGTAGTGGCATTTCATTGCTGTTAATGCATTTTATAAAAAAAGAAAATTGATCAGGGAACAGAAGTTATTATTAAAGTGCAGAATTATAAATAGCCATGCGCTAAATACTATTAAAATGCAAAATAATCAGTAGCAACTGTTCTAAAAATATTTTACTAACATCACAATCTGAGCAGTGAATTTCTAAAGTGACAGGATAGGTGAAATCCAACAGAGGGTAAAAGAGAGATGATAGTAGACTTCAAAATAAACCCATGTAATATTGACAGATTTCACTTACCGACAAGCACGCTGCCAGATAAACTATGTTAGTTATGATAGTAGATTACGGGGGGCTATGGAGGCTACAGCGAGGGAACACAAGCAAAGTTAGCTTGCTTGGGTATGGGCTTGAAAACAGGCAGTTAACAGAGAACAGAGGGACAATTTGATGAAAGACCCCATGAGGAGTCCGGCAGGATGGGAAGTCAAAACAGCAAAGGCTGGCAAAGAGTTGTTTCAATTTAAAGCACAGTGAAACCACTTGAGGTAGAGTCGATTTCTTCTAAAATCTTAAATAAGGAAATACATAAACACTGCAGTAAATCATAGAGCCATCAATTGCAATGTTTCAGAAAAAAGCTCCAAAGAGCAATGGTTTCAGGCATGCACATTTCTAAGAATTATTTGCATAGACTTAGTTCCAACAAGGCAACCATTAGACCCCAGCAGTCTAAAACAAATGGAAAGCAGGACATCTAATGGGGAGGCAGGTACTCATCATTCCAGGAAAAAAACATGGACTTTCCCCCTTCCTGTACGGATTCTAAATGCTGTAATATTCCACTTTGGCTACTATTCCCAATATTCTGTTCCTCTGTGGGAACCAATGCAATTAAATAAGTCATGCTCAAGGTGTACTACATGTTCAATTCATGGATACCATGTTGAATTCCCGGAAAAGTGTTTTTGTGGAGTTTTATTTATATGTGCCATGAAACATTTTTAAAACATTGAAAATTAATGCAATGGTGCAGAATTAACATGTGGGCCCTAGATGAAAAGTAATGTTTTTAATGCATTAGGATGCCACATTTACATGTGTTAGGCTTAAATACCTGAAGCAGCATTCTCTGCAAAGCTGAATGTGAAATGTTTAATTTCACATTGTTAATAGTCTGTGGACTATTGTTTCCCCAGTGAGAAGACAGCAAAATGTTCCTGTTCCCGTTTAGATATTGAAAGCTGATTGGCTGGTACGAGGAAGAAGAAACAATGTTACAAAAGCTTAGATAATGCTGTTTATATTAGTGCTTGCTCTTAGGTAAGGGAGGACCCTCTTTCTTGCTCAGATTCATTTTGCTTCATTGCACTTTCCCTGCCCAAACCTCTGCTGCTCAGAGACTGTACTGAATTTCTTCAACCTCTCTTTGTGGGAAGTTCTACTGTGATTGATAATTGATATTTAACTTTGAAGCATTATGCTTTAACCTCTCTTTTTGGGAGCTCTCGTTCTCCCCAAATCCATTCTTAATCTTAGAATAGGGACTCTCTCCTTCATGTAATGCTCTTGATGCACTTATTCTAAAATATTGATTGCTTTATTTTGCTTTATTGATTAATGATTTATATTGATGATATCATATGCTGATTTCAATACAGATGAGCTATTAAGACAACTGGCAAAACATTTGAACTCACACCAACTCTCATTATTGACTGAAAACAATACTCACAATTGTGATGATTATTTAATTGATGTGCAGCTCCTAGTTAATCTCAACTTGCATCAAAGGCCCATTGTTTTGAGACACTGGGGTCTCTCCCTGATGAGTTGGTAAGTAGATGAAATGATTCTTGAATGGTGTAATCTTTTTTTCTCATGTCAAGTTTAGAAAGTCCTAGATCATGCACAGAAACAAGGAAGTAGGTGTTTAGCTTGTGAGGAACACTAGAGGTATACAATAATACTATATAACATGATACAAAAATAATAAACCATCAACAGAAATGGTCTTGTAATGCTCTATTCAGACACAAAATGTCTTTTAAGTGGTATATTGAGTGATGTCATTGTTTGATGAGTTTAAAATAACCTACCCCTCAGTAACATTCTTTTACAGCTCATCTTGGGGAAGTGGGACCTTTTGTGTTTTTTCCACTTGGCGGATTCCCCGTGATACTATGCTGCCTTCTCAGGACCTTATTTTTCTTGTTTTTTTCATTTTATGTTATTGTATAATTGTTTGCACTACTGACATTATCTGGGGACCACTTCACATAGCTGTATGTCCTCTGGGGGAGGGAGGGCTTAATACTGCTGAAGTTCAGGACAGTCCTTTGTGATGAGGACCAAAATCCTGCACAAACAGATGCATTTTCATGGTTTTGTTGAGTTTCAAAGTCTGTCTAAATGGGAAGACTAAGAAAAAGCAAAAAAGAATTTGAGAGTGAGGATCCTTCTTTTTTTGCATTTTAAAAAATATTTTTATTGTGAACATAATCCAACAGTATAATAATTGCATACAGTATATAAAAAAAACCTCATATAATCATTTGTCAACTGACAGAATCGGCAATCGAGAAGGAAAAAAATAAAAACAAAAAAACACCAAAATTCATTGATAACTATTTCCCTGATTATACATCATACATAGCAAACCCTACAGCATTGAATCCCGCCCCCTAAGCAAACTGTAGGGTAACAAAAAAGGCTCTATTTTTTCTTGTTCAAAGTCCCGAAGCTATGCTGCTGCACCCATGAACCTCAGCCAACCAATCGGTCAAAGGGGAACCAGATCTTCAAACTACGCTTCCTCGCATCTTTCCCTTTACATTTATACAAAACCATCTCAATATTGTGCATGCTAATTAATCAAGCAAACCATTGCTGTGTACTCGGCAGGTCCTTATCCTACCAGGTAGTAGCTATTAACAAGTGTGCCACCGCCAGGGAGACAAACATGAAATAAGCCTGTCCTGTATCCCCCATAGTCAAAGAGACAACCTCGGAGAGCATCATAGCCATAGTAAGACTAGTCTTCTTCCTAAATCACTTTCTCTGTCAAGTCTTTATGCCCTCCCTTAATGAGATCAGCTTGACACACTTGAAAAACATGTGCTCCATGTCTGCCGGGCCACACCGACATCGTGGACTTACTATCTACCCTTCTCCCTCATTTAAACAATTTGTTCAGGGTGTAATACAGCTGAAAGATTGTTTTGTAATGCTGGGCTCTGAGGGAGCAAGCAGAAACACTTTCCTTGCTACTTCTAAAGATGCCTCAACATCAAAATCCAAACTCCTCCATTTTATTGCCTACATCTACTCTCAAAATTCTCAAGATTGTCTTCAGCCTGGTTGTTTAAAGTTGTGTATATCTGACCAATGGTAACTCCCAGGCGCAAACTCCCTTCTATCAATGCATTCTTCTCAAGCCCAACACAACTACCAGGAAGTTTTATCAAACCATTGCTATTCTGCAGATTTTTAAAAAATGATCCTTTCTCCAAGCCATAATCTCTTGCAAGTGGCCTAGTGGAAAACTACCGGAAATAACGGGGAACGCCACGGGGCGGTATATGGATTATGTTTAGTTATTTTAAGTATTCTCTTGACCTTAAAAAAGATCTTGGCCACTGCTCCAACCACCTCAAATTTCAGCCTTCTGTAGTAGCAGGGCTCAATCTCTTGTAGAAGACAGTCTATTGCAGCTCCACCCAGCTCCAACTCAAATATACTCAGAGGATTATCAAGGGACCTACTTACAGAGGTCTGGTCTTTAAATGTTTAAATGCCAGTAAAACTCCCATGTGCTGTGACAGTGCAGCCCAATAATAAAGTCTAAAACATGGAACTTTCCAGCCTCCCTGCTACCTTGGGAGAACCATATATCTAGGAGCCCGTCTAGCCCCGGAATACTGCTATAAAAAATTGGTACTCAGACATCTAGCTTCCTTAATCACTGGTCTTCCTGCTCTAGAGGAATTGTTCTAAATAGGTAGAGAATTTTTGGCAACACACTCATCTTCAGCACATTACATCGTTCCTGAAAGTCAGCTG
This sequence comes from Pleurodeles waltl, assembly GCF_031143425.1. Lineage (NCBI taxonomy): Eukaryota > Metazoa > Chordata > Amphibia > Caudata > Salamandridae > Pleurodeles > Pleurodeles waltl. Next base: position 870,526,184 of record NC_090450.1, read on the forward strand.
TAGCCCATTGATCCTTCTTAAGTCCTGACTAATTTTCCCTAGCAGAGGTTCAAGATTAAGGCCTGCATGCACCACCCTGGGGATTACGACTCCCCTTTCCGCCAGCCTTTTCATGGCGGTTGGACAGTATGGAGGCATGGGGGTGTCGGGGCATGGGCAGTGCAGGGACCCCCATGCACAGCCCCGTCGTGCTTTCCACTGCCCAAATTATAGGCAGTGGAAAGCACCTCAGGTGCTGCTGCACCCGTCGCACTGCCACATGTGGCAGGCTCGATTATGAGCCGGTGTCAATGTTAAGGCCCTGTTTCCCGCTGGGTTGGCCGTTGGCCCAGCAGGAAACTTGTAATAGGGCCAGCGGTGTTCTGGCTGCACTGGCGGTCAGATGGTGGTACGAGTTTGGCAGGCAGCCTCCGCTGCTTGCCAAACTCATAAGAAGGGCCAATAGAGGCTACTATCGCCGAGATCCTAACACCAAGATAGAGGGCAGTATCCACCAAATGATTATCTACCAATTCCACATTACTGGTGAAGATCAGCTGCGTCTTCTCCCTATTCAGAAGATATTATGAAAATATTCCAAAATCAGAAGCTCATTTTTTCATCTCATGTATCTCAACTTTCTCAGACCGCTGCCCCATAATCTGGAGTTGTGCATAGGGATGCTGACATAAAACCTACAGTGCCTTAACCATGAGAGACCTAAACCCTTGATGTTCCAGAAGCCTCCAAAGGTACCCCCAGGCCACCCAAATGCATGCCTTCTCAGCATCTAAAAGGATCATTGCCAAGGGAGCCCCTGTAATGGCTGCACTGTCAAACAAGGCCATAGCACGCTTCACATGATCTGTTGTACCCCTTTTGGGGATAAGCCTATGCTGCCAGGGTGAAACAAGCCTGGTTATAACTTTCCCTAAGAGTATTGTTAAAACCTTGAAATATATATAGTATCTGAATTCATTAAAGATATTAGCCGATAAGACCTGGGGCTTTCAGGAGGCTTCCCTTTTTTCCTAAATATGGCAATGTAAGTACCCTGCCATGAACCAGGAGGAGCTCCTTTTTGTTCAACCCAGAAAACTAACTCCCATAGGATTTTCACAAGCAGCGATGCAAAAACTTTATAGAACTCTACCAGGATTTGCTCTGGACCTGCCTCCTTTCCAGAAGGCAACCACAATAGTGCATTCTATAACTCTTCCCTTGGATTACCCATTTCAAGGAGTTCTGCCTCGCTGTTAACCGGGTAACCAAACCCCCTGCCTGTAGGAAATTGTACACTTGGGCCCATATTTATACTTTTTTAGCACCGCATTTGCACCGCCTTGTAACGCAAAAGCGGCGCAAACTTACAAAATACAATTGTATTTTGTAAGTTTGCATCGCTTTTGCGTCAAAAAGCAGTGCAAATGCTGCGCTAAAAAGTATAAATATGGGCCTTGATCTCCAGCGGGTTGGGCATCAGCTTTGTAAAGCTTTGTATAGTAGTCCTTAAATATCTTAATAATACCTCCAGGTGCAGTGGCCTTTGTACCATCGCCCTGTTCAGTTGCCTCAATAGCCTGGCCACCTCTGAGTGCGAACAACCAAAACCCTCCCCACTGACTCACTAAAGTCATTTACTTCAGCCTTATGCACCTCAAACTTCCTAGCCAGAATTTCCAAGTAATACCGATTGGGATGGGCGGGAAGAACCTGTTCTGGTACCAACCTAAGTGTCTGCGTAAAAACTAGACTAGGGAATTTATTGGACTTCAAATCTTTTTGCGACAATCAGGTGGTGAAATGCTTTCAGGAGAGAAGGGTCCCAGCATGGAGGAGGAGGTTACAGGGGAGGAGGAGATGGGATGAGTTAGGGATTTTTTTTTGTAGTTGTAATGCTGCGGAAACGCCAGCCAATGGCTGGGCAGAGCATTTTGTTAAACTGTTTTGCTGGAATAGTTTTTTCAGAGTGATGTTTGCTCGTGGATAAAAGAACCTTAATAAACAAATTTTTTAAAGAAGTAATACCGATTGATCATGCCTTTCTTAATAGTAATCGCCTTTCCCATCTTTCCCTGCATGCATCCAGGCTAGTGGCTGCACCTCTAACTGCATTAGGTCTGCATTTAGTTCCCTTATTTCCTTCTCATGTGTCTACGAGTACTAATTGCCTCCCCTCTGACCGCCACCTCAAATGCATACTAAACCACCTCTTTAGAAGCACTATACCTATTGATACTCATTAATTCAGCTATCCATTTCTTCATGTGTTCCACATATATCAGATCCAAGCGAAGACTTCTGTCAAATGACCACTGCCCCTTAGGGGATCCACGCCCTGTAATTTCCATTGCTAACAGATTGTGGTCCGAGAAAACCTTTGGAAAATTCCTAACACCTGCATTAGCTGCCACTCCCGCAGAAGCCAATAAATAATCGAGCCATGCAAACTTGGTATACTGTAGTATGTATAGCCAGGATCCAGAGGATTCGCTCACGCCTAGACATCCACTAACCTGTGGCATTTCATCATGTGGGTGATTGCTCCAAAAACCTGTGGCATCCTCCCCCATAGCTTTTTATGCACCCGGTAAGTACCCCTACCTCCAAGTTAATGTTAAAAGCCCTGCAGACTAATAATGGCGTCGGCCACCCTGCAAGCTCTATGGTCAATTCCTCCCAGATCTTGGCTTCATCAAAATTGGAGCTATAGATTGAGCAAACAGTACATTTAGTTTCAGCTACCTGACACGCAAAAGTTGCCCATAGCCCGTGTTTATTTCCCAAGGATCGAGTGAACATGACCCAGGCTCTTCTCACCAATATCGCCATCCCCACGGTAGTGACGCTTTGCGAAGTACAGGTGGCAAAGGAGTACCCTCTTACTTGAAGCAGTTCCTTCTTTGCCCATGGTATATGAGTCTCCTGCAGACACATAATAGCCGGCCCCCAAGCTCCGAGCATCTCAGCCACTCTGGCCCTCTTATTCTTATCGTTCAACCCAAACACATTTATTGAACAAATACTCAAATCAACCTTCTGCATTGAAAGAGAATCGTACCATCCTGCTTGGCCGGCCCAGGCACGAATCAAGTCCTAGCATTCCTCCACCAAGACAACCCGACTGTCGTGATGAGTATGCTCATGACTGGGGATCCTTCTGTAGGAGATTTCTGCCTCAAAATGTTTGTATCTTGATGTGTGATAAGAATTTAAAAGAGAAAGTGTGTGATGTCTTTCTTCATGACATGGAACCATTTAGACACCAGATTTAGGGGCATAATTATGAGCCCCTAGTGCCACCTTGCGCCACATTTACGGCATTTATTTCAATGCAAATGTTGCGTTAAGGTGGCATTTCCCACGTGCCATATTTACAAGTGGTGCAATGCTTGCATTGCGCACTTTGAAAACCTTTGTGCCACATTATGCCTGCGCCAGTCATAATGTATGCAAGGAGGGCGTTCCCCCATTAGGGGGGCTTAAAAAATGGCACCAGGAAATCTACAAGATTTCCTGGCGACATTTTTTTCAGCACTTTAAACGCCTGCTCAGAGCAGGCGTTAAAAGAGGGTTTCCATTATTTAGAATGGGCCCCTATGTACTCTGCAGGAGTAGCGCCAACAGTTTGGTGCTACTCCTGCAGAGTACATAATTAGCATCATATAGAATGACGCTATTGCCCCCTACCTGCACCATGGTGCGCCAAATTTTAAATACGGCGCACACATGGAGGTGGTAGGGGAGCGCTAAGGGGTGCAGGGAAGTGGCGCTGCACTCGGTGCAGCACCACTTTCCATAAATGTGCCCCCTAATGTAGAGAAGAATCAAATTCTGTATTAGAAGGGAAGATTCTAAGTGTGAATGAAGACCAGAGCTTTGATGTTGGTGGCTAGGCTCCTGTTTGGAATAATCTTGATGTACTATGCATCCCTTCATTTATTGCAGGATTTAAAATTTCACACCTGACAAAGTGCAGAGTTTGAATAATACCTATAAGAAAATGGGCCACTAATTGTGTGGCCTGCACAAGTAATGGGTTCACATTTGTCCTCCAATGGGAACCAAATACACCATTGTAGCGCTTGACTCTCTCAGGATAGCGAAGCAGAGCAGTCCATGGTCTACTCAAGGGAGGTGTTGAGGGCTAGTAATCACAATTTGCAGACACACTATAATGAAACTCAATAAATGATTGTCCAGTCTGTGCTTTTTCTTTTGAAAATGGAAAAAAGTATATTAATTAACACACGCACACACACATACACACACAATACTATGCAGTAATTTGCAAAAGTACATAAGTTGATGGAAATATCTCTGAGTGACATTGTGTAATCACCTACCCCCCAAAGGGTGTCTAGTTCAACAAATCACACATCAACACATTCTCTTGCACTTAAATGCTATAATTGAATATAATTTTGAATGAACACACTTAATACTGGCAATAAAGCATGTATAACGTTGAACAGGAGTGACTGTCAGCGTCATTATTTCAATAAAGCATTTACAAGAAAAATGTATATGCAGGTCTGGATGATTTTGGAACTAGCAGATTTGCGTCAAAATGTTTAACGCGGGGTACCGCCATTCCAGCGTGCCAGCCAGGTGCCTTATTTATGGAATGACGGTAGCCGGCGCTGCGGCCTGGTTAGCATCTAAAATAAATGACGGTAATCGGGCGGCGAAGGGAAGAATGGGGGTTTTGCGCCAAAGGATGGTGCAAGTCAGGTTAGAGTAAAAAATATTGTCTCTAACCTGCCTAGCGTCATTGTTTGATGCACAACCCCCATGGAAATGACTCCTGTGTTAGCAAATACAGGAGTCATGCCTCCCTGCCCAATGGCCATGCCCAGGGGACTTCTGTCTCCTGGGCATGGCCATTGGGCACAGTGGCATGTAGGGGGGCCCAAGTTAGGCCCCCCTATGCCACTTCTATGTAAATAAAATAATACTTACCTCTACTTACCGTAGATGGTACCCCCCATCCATGGGTGTCCTCCAGGGGTGGGTGAGGTTGCCAGGTGTCCCTGGGGGCAAGGAAGGGCACCTGTGGACTGCTTCCATGGTTAGAGACCACGGAAATGAGCCCACAGGTCCCTTAACGCTTGCCCTGACCCAGGTGTTAAAAAATGACTTTAAACCGGTTTAGAGTAATTTTTTAAGGCCCTCCCCCTCCTGTCCGTCATTTTTGCACGGGAGTATAAATAAGGCGCAAAAGCCTTAGAGTAATTTTTTACCCTGGAACTCCTACCCTGCATCTCATTAACGCAAGGTAGGTTTCCACGGTAAAAACATGACTCAAACTCCATAAATTTGGTGCTAGACGGGTCTAGCGCCAAAGTATAAATATGGAGTTAGGTTTGCGCCGGATTTGCGAAAAAAAAAAATGACACAAATTTGGCGCAAACAGAGTATAAATATGCCCCTTAGTATGAAAAGCGCAATAAAAACATAGTCCCTAGAGGGCATCACATTGTCTTGCAATTACAGACTTTTGACCTTAGTGGGTGCTACACAGCATGAACTCTCATGATAAGCACCTTCAGGCCACAGAAACTGCAGCCATAGACCTTGCCCCTAGAGAGCACTCCTAACTGAAGAGCACGCCCCAGCCTGAGGAATGCTTGAACATGCTTTGAAAACATGGGATGTTATTCTTTTGGAGTCCCACACAGCTTAGGGCGGGCACTACTAAAATCCTCTTGAGGGGAGGTTGCGCTGCTCTTCCAGGTCACCCTGCACTTTGCAATTCCTTTGGTGGTGACCATACTGGGGTCGCAACAGATCAAAAATAAGTTGTTTTAGTGGAAAAATAGGCAAGCACTGAAGGGCATTCTAGGGGCACTCCTCAGGAGCTTCATGCACCCTTTATGAGCGATTCTCATGCTGAGTCAGGAGAACAACTGCCTTTATTCGTTTTTGTTTTCCTCATCACACAGCCTCTTCCTTTACTGGTGGGGATGTGTGGGTGCCTGGTCTCACCTAGGCACCTCGAATACCTCACTTCTGTGGGACAGCCTTGGGAGCCCACCCCAGGCTGGCCACAGCAAGCTCTCCACACAGACTGTATTCCTAGGTGTGGCAGCAGGTGCCCTCAGTCCTTTCTTCCCTGCCTGCTACAGAAGGAAGTATTTGTTGCTGTGTGACAGCCACTCACTCCCCCCAGACATGGGCACGGGGATTAGGGACAGGCCTGCCACAGTTGAGGGAGCCCCCTTTCCTCTATGATAGGTCAAGACCTGGAGTTGGAGATTCCGGGCCTCTAAGTTACTTCTCAGGGTGCACCCTGAATCTGTGATAGGTCGTGGCCTGCAGTTGAGGAGCCTTGGCCCCTAAGTTACTTTTCAGGGGTGCAATGGTGCTCCCCACATCTGTGATAGGTTGGACCCAGAGTTGGGGATCCCGGGCCTTTCAGTTACTTTTCAGGATGCTCCCTGAATCTCTGTGGTAGTGCCGGGCCTGGAGTTGGGGAATCCCAGGCCCCTAGCTGAATAAAACGGCCTGGGGTTGGGGTCCCCAGACCCCTCAGACACTTGGTGGGTGCCCCATGCATGCCCTCACCCGGCTGAATACATAGGCCTCACTTCTGGCAGATACCCCTGAGCTCTGGCCCACCCTTGGGGCTTAGAAAGGCTCTGGCAGCAGATCACCTCACTCTCTGGACCATGCAGGAGGGGGTCAAAGGTCAAATCCTTTGTAGGCTCATATCTTGGGTCCCGTTGGGCCGTTTTACTTGGTTTTGGTCTTGTTTGGATCCTGGTGGCAAATCCTTGCTACCTGGAGCACTTTCTACAGGGTGACAAGCAAGGTGACAAACTTTTTTCAGGGAGCAGCTTCCACTGGCCCCCTGCGCCAGTCTTCCTCCTTGTTTTTCCTCTGGGCTTCTCTCTTCCTTGGGGCAGAAAGCCAGTCTTTCCCCCAACTAGTCCTCAGGAGGTGTAAGGGGACCAGCTTCCATGGTCCTGAGTTCAATTAGGGTCACAATCCTTAGAGCAGATGGCCATGAGGGGGTTCTACTTTCCAACTGCCCAGGGCGGCTGCCTCCAGTTGAATTGCCCAGCAGAAAAGCACACCCAAGAGAGCTCTCTCCCCTGTGCAAGACCTTTTAAGTGGCAGCAGAAAGTTCCAGCAGGGATGCACCTCTGGCCTATCCTGAGGTGCCAAATCACCTCTCTGCCCCGTCCCAACCTTTTAGCACAGCCTGCTGGGATATTTCAAAATGGCATCACCCAGAGTCATTTGCTAAATCTGCTCTGGCGGTTTCAGCTCTACCACTTGCGGCCATCACTGGGAAGGCCTTCACCAATAAATCTCCAAAGAGAGCCCCTGCTGGTTTGGCTCAGAGGTCTAGGCTCCCTTTTTTAGTTTAGTGAGCTTGGGCAGGCCCCCGTCCAGGCACAATGTGACAGCTGGCTCACTGATGCAGAGCATTCTGCCCCACCCCTTCTCTCCCTAGGAGTTGACTTAATCACTGTTAATTGCTCCTTTGTGTTGTGTGGCCTTCGTTCTTGCTGCTGGAGAGAAAAGTATTTAACCCAGCCCAGCAGGGTGACAAAAGGCCTTGCCTCTGATCCTGAGCTGAGCTAGAGAAATATTACTTTCCTGGATGACCTATAAGCTGAACAGATGTGTCTTTGGACTTTGCAGAATTGATCTTTTTATACAGGTTAGGCCCTAAATCGGCACAACACTGTCGTCTGCAAACCAAGGGGAAGCGAGCTGCACTCTAAGGCAGCCTTTCCATAAATGTATAATGGAATGTCAATGCAGACAAGACAGTAAACTACAATGACTTTTCCTATGTGTGTACACCAACATTATAAGGCCTACTGCAGGTCAATACCCAATCCTGCAGAATCACCTCTGCACCAGGCTACCTGTGCGCAGTTACTGGGCTGCACGATAGAAGTATCTAATGCACAGCCCTCACACGTGTGCATACATGTGTGCACACATGTTCATGTGTAACCAGACAAGTGCCTTTTACCCTTGCTGCACCGCAGCGACCATGTCTTAAAAGGCGGGCACTAGTGCTAAACATGTGCAGTCCATGTATCATGAGTTTACTGTGGATAATTCCAATCCAAGTTGTGAGACTCCCCCACAGAAAAAAGTCTAAAACCAGGTGATTAAAAATCAAAAAATCCAGGTGAATTAGATGGACAGAACCCATCTTCCAATTGTACCTCAAAACCTAAAAAAGTTGCCTTTTGGGTGTGTCTCCAGGAGGGAAGAATCTAAAAGTCTGACGAACACTATCATAACACAAAATAGGGTTGCTGACACTGGAAAACAGATAAGTACATTTTATGTTTAGTTCAATCGTCAGTTGGCACAACCTCACTATGTTTTTAATGTAACTTGCATCATGCTAGCATAAAGAAAGATTGTGTCACATGGAGTGCCGTTGCATCAGTTGCACCAAGCAGGAGGTCTGTGAGACAGTGACCTGGCCAGCAAGCAGATGAGAGCACAAGCGATCTCAAGGACATCAAGTTAAAAGGAGCGTTTGAAAAGCAAAGGTGTGTGTAAGAGGTCCTCACAACATCAAATGAGTGAAGTATGTGACATGTTGGTAAATGGGTATTCTGGGTTCTCTGTACCAATGCGTTTGTGGCATGTGTATCATATGAGAAACAGAAACATCAAGTGGGGGTCTGTGTATGAGCATAGCATAGAGAGTAGAGCAGAGGTTAAAATACTCTTACTGTATCAAAGTGGATAATGAAGGACATATGTTTAATGTTTATAAAGCTGAATTCTCTGTGATGTGTGCAATGGGCTGTAAGGGTGTGAGGAGGAGTGAACAAGAATGAAATGGGTCTGGAATGAGTATGAGCAGGGAGTCCCAGATATTGACAAAGGATAATCAAGTGGAAGCAAAAGAAGTGGACCTTTTGTTCATACATGCATGTGGAATGAGGACAAAAGAACAGCTAAATTTCATAATATTGCACTAAAAAACATAAAGATTTTGTGGAAAATAGTCATATAATCCTCCAAATTGACTAGCTGAAAACATTTTCATATTATTGATATTTAATTGATAATCAGTGACAATTAGACGTAGGTGATAGGTTAACACACAAATTATTTATATTCTACAAATATATCTTTCAATTAAATGTTCTATTTACAAATTCCAGGACAGACTCAGGTACCAGATTGTATGCCAGTGTGAACATAAGTTCAGACTTTAGGACTTGGGTATCAAATCAATACTTCTGCTTTCTTGTCTATTGTGTGTGTTTGTCTGTTTTTCTGTGTAATTAGATGGTTATATCTACTTTGGAAAATGCAGCATGTAACTGTTCCACCAATTTTCTTACTCACCCTAGGTGATGCACATAAAACAAGAGCAGAAAGAAATGTGGGGTGATATACACAAATTCTTCGAACAAAGCAGTGCAGCAAGCAAAGTTGCTGGGCTGTGTTACATGAAAGGGAGGCAGCAGAAATGTGCCATATCTACTAAGATATGGTGTATTTATACTGTCTCCTAGCACTGGCTCACTGAGTGCCCGCTGGTGCCAACTCACGCACCTTTGCACCATGGTGCAAGGGTGCTGTGTTACAGTCAGGATTGGTTTTGTGTAGGAAGGAATGCCTTCCTGCACAAAAACAGTCCTTAAAGGCATTTTCCTTGTTACTCCTGATTCAGGGAGGTGTAGCACTTTAGTGCAATCCCAGATTTATTCATCTTTGCAAATCTGGGATTGCATCAAAATTCAAGGGTAGATGCATGGGTGTTCCCATGCATCCACCTTTGGAACAACTCCCTGATGCAAAGTAACACAAGGCAGTGCTGTTTGTAGGAAAAATCCCATGCAAAGCCAGATAAATCTGATTTATGGTGTCTTGTAAATCACAAATGCCATTTTTCATTGTTGCTACCTCAATAAAAGTGGAAAAATCCATGGTGCAAAATGTTAGTAAATCTGGGCCAAAGATTTTAAACATTGTTGCAGGTTGTTTGGGGCAAACATGAGTACAGAGAGGAAAATGACATTATGAATCCATTTCTTTGGCAGAATAGGAGAACACAGGAAATTTTAAGATTGCTTCACTAGAGGTTTACACTAATATGACAAATCTGAAAAAAAAATGATTTACATTATCATCCAAGAGTAAGCACAACACTTGAAATATGCAATTTTTGGAATGAGAGTATAAAAAATGGAGGAGAGTCACAAAAAACATGTTGAACTGTTGTGATGACTTGAGAAAGGAGGAGTTGTAGTTGAAAGATGACCGTCCTCTCACTGATGTACGGATGGTTGCTAAAAGTATAGAAAATAGTCCAGTTTATGAACTAACAATGAACAAAAGCAAGATTTTAAGATGAATAGTACCTGGAAGGCTGTTTATGCCAAGAAGCATGTAAACGAGAAGGAAATCAACAATACGAGCAGTAAGGAATTGTGCTTCAAAAGTGAAAAACATTAGGGGTTATGTGCAGGAACTGTGGGTATGGAAGGACATTTTGCAAGAGTGGAAGACCTAGAAAAGATGTGAAAAAAATAATGGATGAATCCAATATAAGTGTTTTACAAGTTGGAAGTAAAAGTGCCTCAAGTCCCAAAGACATGGTGACAGTCAAAGGGGTGGATGTAGAAATGTTGTTTGACTCACCTTTCAGGTTAACCACCATTTCATGGTTGGTATTTCAAGAGAATTTCAAAGGCAAAACCATGTTGAAAAAAGTAGATAAAGCGTGGGAAGTAGGGTGGTGCGCTGAATAAAACAAAGGTGTACTACTGAAGTATGTATTGAGAGAGAATGATTTTGGATGGTCATATAAATAATTGTTATGTATAAATGGGATCCTTTCGCAAATTCTCTCATCATTATCAGTGAGGTCGGTGAGAGTAACATAAATTTCACAGCTCAGTTTTCAAAACTGCTCAAAGATAAGTTGGCATATTTGAAGAATTATGTTCACCACATAGGCCCATATTTATACTTTTCGCCACAAAACTGCGCAAGCGCAGTTTTGCGTCCAAAAATATAGTGCTGGCTTGCATCATTCCAAAGCCCCAGCCGGGTACCAAATTAATGGAATCCCGCAAGCCGGCGCAAAGGGTGGGCTAGGATTTGGGAAAATGACATTAGCTGGGTGGGGGTGGCGGTATGGGGAAGGGGGGTTTTCACCAAAAAAGTACGTTAGGCTCCTTAGAGGCAAAAAAAATGCCTTTAACCAGCCTAGCGTCATTTCCTGATGCAAAACCATCCATACCACATGACTCCTGTCTTATAAAAGACAGGAGTCATGCCCAGCACCCCAATGGCCAGCACAGGAGACAAGAGTCCCCTGGGCATGGCCATTGCACCCAGTGCCATGTAGGGGGCCCATTTCAGGGCCCCTAATGGCACTTTGAAAAGATTTTTAGAATACTTACCTCTACTTACCCTACTTACCTGGTATGGGGTCCTCCCATCCTCTGGTGTCCCTCTGGTGTGGGTGGGGGGTGGTCCTAGGGCTTGGGCTGGGCACCTGTGGGCTCTTTCCATGGTGTATGACCATGGAAATGGGTCCATGGGTCTCCTAACACCTGCCCTGACCCAGGCATTAAATAATGGTGCTAAGGAGACTTAGTGCCATTGTTTAAGCCCACCTCCCCCGTGCAGCTTTTTTTTCAGGGGCCTAGAAGCTTTGAGTCATTTTTTGGACGGGAACGCAACACCTACCTTGCATCTCATTGATGCAAGGTGTTTTCACACATCCAAAAATGACTTTAACTCCAATATTTTGACGCTATATGGGTCTAGAATTTAAAATATTAATATGGAGTTAAGTTTGCACTGAATTTGCGTAAAATAAATGACACCAATTCAGTGCAAAGAAAGTATAAATATGCCCCATAACATTCAAAATGGTATCTACTCCTGTGCCCAATTGTGTTCACAACTCCACATCGGTATGAGAGAAGCAATTAGAGATCAACTTGAAAGGTTATGCAAATCCATGTTTATTAAGAGGTTGGCACCAGTTGTTATAGCAATAATATAGTGGGGGTAATTGTTGAGACTGTACATTGAGAAGGACTGTCAGGTCCCCTTCTTGATGACAAAATACAAAGCGATGACTTCTAGTAGCCCCTCTGTCATCTTGCATTTATTAGAGCAGGAAAGGATAAAAGTGTCTCCTTAAGAGTGCTCCAGTTAGGAGTAATAAATCACAAAGGGGAAGATCAATCTAGAAACTCTTGATTGAAGATGAAGATTAGTACTCCAGAGATTAACAAGGCTCCAAACTCCTCCTGACATCAGGAAGAAAAAGACAGTCAGGTGATGGTACCAAGAAGTAGAATACAGAAGAGACATCTATCTGCCAATAGCAATAATCAAAGACAAAACTTATAGCAAAGATGCGATGAATATGATGAAAAATAAGAGAAGGAACACACTGTGATGTACCCTTCACTTGGAGAGTATTACCAGGAACTGAGATCACTGGTAAAAGACTCTGCCTCATCTATATTAACATGCTATGAGCAAATCACAACCTTATAGAAGACAGGATATAAAGTTGTGCATGCCCTTTTCTGAAATTCATGGCAGTTACACTATAAACCAAGAAGAATCCCAAGTTTCACATCTTTCAGCGGATCCTGCAGCTGCTGTATGCACCCAGTACTCGAGGCAGCTTGAGGAGGACCCATCGGGTGTATAAAAGCACACAGACACCACATGGTTCAGGTGGCATGAGCATACAGCACATGTATAGCAGTAACATGCACTCATGCATTGACTTGAGAGAACTTAATGGATGTGTACTAGTCGATATATTCTCTTTACTTTCTAAAGGAGAATTGGTAACTATCTTGCATGGTTAGAAATATTTCACAACTATCAACTTGACTTACAGGAGGATTCAAGAAATAGAACAGCCTTCATAACTAGGGTTATGAGTCAACTACGGAAATAAAAAGCAGATGTTTCTAGTGGAGTGAAGAATGTACAAATAATTTAATACCATAAAATAAGATGTATCTAAGGACACAACTTGCAGTTCTATAATCCGAAATAATTGCAGCAGTGTAATTGATACACGCAGTAGTCAATAAAGCAATTGAAGGTGTTGATGAAGAGAACACAATTGCTTCTGCTGATAGGGCCTACACGTATACGCAATGAACTAGTCAACAACTTTAGCTATTGTTTGGGTAAGCTTACATATTTTATTTTTGGGATAACTGTATGATTAAGACTTACCACAAACCTCTTAGGAATGTCTTTTTTTTCCAAAAAACAGTGTCCTGTTTCTTATCTGCAATTCAGTTATTAAATTACAGGATTATGCTGTTATAAATCAATCAATCAATCACAGTACTTATAAAGCGCACTACATAACAGTTAGGGTTTCAAGGCGCTGGGGGGGGGGGTTGCTGCTATTGGTCGAAGAGCTAGGCCTTGAGGAGTCTCCTGAAGGTGAGAAGGTCCTGGGTCTGTCGCAGGGGGGTCGGGAGGGAGTTCCAGGTCTTGGCGGCGAGGTAGGAGAAGGATCTGCTGCCGGATGTCTTGCGTTGGAAGCGGGGGACGATGGGGAGGGAGAGGTTGGCAGAGCGTAGTTGGCGGGAGGGAACGTAGAAGTTGAGTCTGTCGTTCAGGTAGGCGGGTCCGGTGTTGTAGAGTGCCTTGTGAGCGTGGGTGAGGAGCTTGAAGGTGATCCTCTTGTCCACGGGGAGCCAGTGGAGGTCCCTCAGGTGGTGGGAGATGTGGCATCGGCGGGGTATGTCGAGGACCAGTCGGGCGGAGGCGTTTTGGATGCGTTGGAGTCGTCCGATGTCTTTAGCTGGGATGCCTGTGTAGAGTGCGTTGCCGTAGTCTAGTCTACTGCTGACGAGGGCCTGGGTCACCGTTTTTCTGGTTTCCGTCGGGATCCATTTGTAGATTCTACGGAGCATGCGGAGGGTGTTGTAGCAGGAGGAGGAAACTGTGTTGACCTGTTTGGACATGGTGAGGGCGGAGTCGAGGACGAAACCCAGGTTGCGCGCGTGGTTGGCTGGCGTTGGAGGGGGTCCCAGCGCGGTGGGCCACCAGGAGTCGTCCCAGGCCGAGGGGGTGTGTCCGAGGATGAGGACCTCCGTCTTGTCGGAGTTTAATTTCAGACGGCTATTTCTCATCCACTCGGCAATGGACTTCATTCCCTCGTGGAGGTTGGCTTTGGCGGTGTGAGGGTCTTTAGTGAGGGAGAGGATGAGCTGGGTGTCGTCGGCGTAGGAGAGAATGCTGAGGTTGTGCTGACGGGACAGTTGTGCGAGGGGGGCCATGTAGACGTTGAAAAGCGTCGGGCTCAGTGAGGAGCCTTGGGGTACGCTGCAGATGATGTTGGTGGCTTTGGAGCGGAAGGGTGAGAGTCGGACTCTCTGGGTTCTGCCGGAGAGGAATGAGGAGAACCAGTTGAGGGCTTTTTCTTGTATTCCGGCTTTGTGGAGGCGTGTTAGTAGGGTGCGGTGGCAGACCGTGTCGAAGGCAGCGGAAAGGTCCAGGAGGATGAGGGCAGATGTTTTGCCGTTGTCCATTTGTAGTCTGATGTCGTCTGTGGCGGCGAGGAGAGCAGTCTCGGTGCTGTGGTTACATCTGAACCCGGACTGGGAGGGGTCCAGGATGGAGTTGTCCTCGAGGTGGTGGGTGAGCTGAGCGTTGACGATCTTCTCGATGATCTTCGCCAGGAAGGGGAGGAGGGAGATCGGGCGGACGTTTTTGAGGTCGTTGGGGTCAGCCTTGGGTTTCTTGAGGAGGTCGTGGACTTCTGCGTGCTTCCAGCTGTCTGGGAAAGTCGCGGTTTCGAAGGATAAGTTGATGACCTTTCGAAGTTGGGGGGCGATGGTAGAGTCGGCTTTGTTGTAGACGTGGTGTGGGCAAGGGTCTGAAGGGGATCCTGAGTGGATGGAGTTCATGATCTTGCAAGTTTCGGCGTCGTCTACAAGGGTCCAGGCGGTAAGGAGGTTAGCGTAGGAGGAGTTGTCGGGGGTGGGGTCTGCCGGAGGCGTGGTGTTAAGGCTGTCGTGGATGTCGGCGATCTTCTGATAGAAGAAGGTGGACAGGGCGTCGCAGAGTTCTTGGGATGGTGGGATGTCGTTGACGTTGGCGCTGGGGTTGGCGAGCTCTTTCACGATGCAGAAGAGTTCTTTGCTGTCGTGTGCGTTGTTGTTTAGGTGTTCTGTGTGGGTCTACGTCTGGGGCAGTGGTGTCGAGCAGGTCCCAGAGCTCGATGGCGTGCTTTCATGCGGAGCGTGTGTTGAGGAGTATGCAGTGGAGGTGGTTGGTGTTGGTTGTTGCAGGCTTCTTTGTACTGTTGCAGGTGAAGTTGCAGGCGCGGTAGGAGAAGGGACCTTTGGTGTTCTTCGGCGTGGCCTGGAAGCAAGCTGTGGCGGGCCCGGGGTTGAGGGCGAAAAGTTCGCTGGCTAAGTAGCGACGTCTGGTGGTGCGGGGGCGTGCGGACCATGGGGAGTGGCGCTGGGTGCGGTCCAGGCGCGGTCGGGCGCAGACGGGCTTGCCTCTGGTGCGCCTCTGGCGCGCCAGCGGCGCGCCCGCTGTGCGGACGTGCAGCGCCAGCTATTAAGAAGGGAGGGAGGAGGGGGGAGGGAGGAGCAGCTGGGAGGTGGGAGGTGGGAGGGAGCGGCGAATGGGGGTGCGAGGGGGCCCTGGCCGCAGAGAGGCAGCGGCAGGGGAAAGCGGCAAGGGGGAGCGCCCAAGGGCCGAAAAAAAGGCACAAATGGAAGCAAAACGCAGATAGAGGCAAAATGGAGCAAAAGGTACAAATAAGCAAGGCACAGAATACAGTCACATATACGGCGAAAACTGCACAATGCACACGTGTCTAGCGACGCAAAAGGGGCCAAAAGGTGGATTTAAGCAGGGATCAGAATAGAGTCACAGAATACAAAAAACGGCACAAAGCTTACCAGAAGCCCACTAGACGGGCCTTGAACATGCTAGCAGCAGCGTGGGCGGGGTCAGGGACACGGACACAGCAGGGTGGTGCTGCGGACGTGGGGGAGCGAGTTCTTGACCGAAATCAGGTCAGAGGTCGCTCACCCTCGACGCGCAGCGCCAGCCATTAAGAAGGGAGGGGGGAGGGAGGAGCAGCTGAGAGGCGGGAGGTGGGAGGGAGCGGCGAATGGGGGCGAAAGGGGGGCGGGCCGCAGGGAGGCAGCGGCAGGGGAAAGCGGCAAGGGGGAGCGCCCAAGGGGCGAAAAAAAGGCACAAATGGAAGCAAAACGCAGATAGAGGCAAAATGGAGCAAAAGGTACAAATAAGCAAGACACAGAATACAGTCACATATACGGTGAAAACGTCACAATGCACACGCATCTAGCGACGCAAATGGGGCCAAAAGGTGGATTTAAGCAGGGATCAGAATACAGTCACAGAATACGAAAAACGGCACATAGCTTACCAGAAGCCCACTAGACGGGCCTCAAACACGCTAGCAGCAGCGTGGGCGGGGGTCAGGGACACGGACACAGCAGGGTGGTGCTGCGGACGTGGGGGAGCGAGTTCTTGACCGAAATCAGGTTAATTGACCAGATTTTGCCTGGAGTTTAAAGCAAAGCAGCTGGCTATCTATCCAGACTAGAAAAGATAATTAACAGCATTTTTGCACAGGGCGATCTGATAAGAGCTTATTTTCTTACACTTGGAACCATTTTGCAGGAAGCAAGGTTAGAAGAGGTTAGTAAGTACCAGGTTTATGTAAGAGGTCAAACATAATTATGGGCGAAAACGCAAATAAAAGTGGTTGAAAGCAGTAAACTTTTTTGGATCATTAAAGATGAATTATGCTGTGACAATGGTGTGATTTTCAGAGATGCTAGACCTATTCTTCCAAGGAGTCCTAGAAGTATAATATATCGTCTGGCATGGTAAGGCCATTTGGACATAAATAAAGCAAGAGCATCTGAGGTCAGATTTTTTGTGGCCAGGATTATATCATGTGCTGACAGGTTAATAAAGGAGTGTTCTGAGTGCTGTTCTAGCAACAAAGTGTGCAAGTTTAAAACTTGTACATTTCGGAGAAGTGAAATTGGATAATAATTAGACCCTTAAATGTCATACATTTTAATTAATACGTTTGAAAGATGGCAGGAGATTACTTGTGTGAGTGATGTTACCATTAAAATGTTACTAAAAAATGTTAAAGACATTTTTGACAGAAAGGGTTTCCCTTTATCAATTTTGACTGATATTGGCCTTCAACTCACTTAGAATGAGATGAAAAGATTTTTAGATGATAGTGTATTAAAGTAAATAAAACTTTTGTAGATCACACAATTGCCGAGGCGTCTGAGAGCTAGCGTTTTCTAGGTGGCGAACCATTTAATAATTACTAAGCTTGAAAAAGAGCCATGTTTTAAGCATTTTCCTAAAAGATGCTCTATTTGATTGAGATCTGGGGGCAAAAGGCAAGGTGTTCCAGAGTCTACATACTAGAAAGGAGAAGTTTCTCCCCATCTAGCTCTTTTTACTTTAGGAACAGCCACCAATCAGGCAGTTCTCGATCTTAAATTACGAGAGCGTAGATGCCAAGAAATCATCTTATGGAAGTAGGAGGGACCTTTGCCATGCAAAGCCTTATGGGCTATGCACTCGTTCACTGATAGGTAACCAGTGTAGGTTTCTCAAGCCTTAAGATATGCAATTGCAAACGAGCAGCTGAATTTTGAACAGATTGGAGCTTCAACTGAAATATTTTCGGGGTCCCCAAATAAAGTGCATTACAGTAGTCTATTCTAGATAGCACTAAAGGAACAATAACCTTTTTTGCACTTTCCTTAGAACTCTAAGTTGATGGAAACAGGAAGATGTGTCCTGATTTATTTGGTTGGAAAAACAAAGCTGTTCATCAAACAGCACTCCTAATTTTTTTACTTTCTGCACCAGACATGAAAGAGGTCTGATGTTGGAGGGTCGACAGAAAGTATTTTTCAAAACGAGGTATCAGAACCAACTAAATTAAAATAACCTCTGTCTTTTCTGAGTTTAGTTTTAAACAGTTATTTTACATCCAAAGGGCAATATTAGCCAGGCAACTTCTGAATTTAGTGGCTACTTCAGCAACATTGAATGAGAAAGACACCACTACTTGTGTGTCGTCAGCTTAGGCCACTGCCTCAAAGCTGTAGGACCTGATAAGTTTGGCCAGTGGGATGACATAGACATTAAATAATGTGGGGGACAATGACGAGCCCTGAGGCAAAAAGAAGGGATTACTGACAAATATCCAAACGGCAGCCTTTGTTCTCTTCCCAAGAGAAAAGAACTGAGTATGTTAAGGGCTGCACCCCAAATCCCGATACTCTCTAGACGGTTGACAAGCAAAGAATGGTTCACTGTCTCATATGTGGCAAAGAGATTGATGAGAAGCAGCGCAGCCCTACCTCCTGAGTTTACCTGCCTACGTATCTCTTCAGTGGCCACTACTAATGCAGGTTCCATGCAATGTAGCAGCCTAAAACCATGCTGAGAAGAATCAAAGTTATTATTAGTATCTAAAAAAGGTATAAGATCTTCATTAAGTGCCTTCTCCAGAACTTAAGGAGGCAAAGGCAGTCTGGATATAGGGTGATAGCTTTTAGTGTTCTCAGGCTCCAAAGAAGATTTTTTCAGTACTGGGCAGATAGATGTCCTCTTCCATTCTGCTGGAAATTGCCCTATGGACAGTACCCTATTAGGAAGTGCAGTGAGTTGCCATGTGACTGTCTTAGAGACCATATTTAAAACAAAAAGTGGACAGGGGCCGGCTAGTGAACCTGAATTAGTTGTCTCAAGAAGTCTGATGGTTCTATCCTCTGTTAAAGATGCAAAGCTGTCTAACATCTTCTGATTAACTACACGCTCCTTCTGTGGTTTCTGAGATGATGATAAAATGGGAGAGATATTACTCAGACTATTAATCTTACAATTTAAAGACAATTCATCATGGACACTATTCACCTTTTCCTGAAAGAACTCGGCCAGCTTATTACAAAATAATTGAGTAGGAACAAACAATTGCGTATTATTGAGATTAACAAGAGAGATGATGGTGTTAAAAAGTTCTTTAGTTGAGTCTTTAGCAGCACATTTTGTTTCTGTAAAATATCTCGATTTTCCCCTGATAATAAATGTTTTATATTCATCAATAATTGATTTATATTTGATTTTTTCTCATTGCTGTAGGCTATTCTCCACCTCTGTTCTTGGGCTCTGATTTTTGCTTAAGTGTTTAAGTTCTGGCGTATACCAAGGAGCTGAGGGAGTTTTCCTAAGTCCTTTCATATTTATTTTCACGCACTAACTCTTCGGTCGCATTAACTAACCAACTCCTAAAGTTAGCTGTGGCCTCTTCCATATGGCAATCGAAAATCGGCGTATTACTGCCCTGCAGCTCTTCCAGTTTCGAACTATGTTTTTTCTGCCAAGAACGAGTTTTAATGACTTAAGGCAAATTATAGCACTCATGATTCACAACAGGAACATTAAGGCCAAGGAACATTGCCTTGTGATCGGTCCAAATTAGAGGGATGATTTTTTTGAAACAGAGTACAGAATTATTAGTGAAAATGCCATCTAATGTGTGATTGGCAATATGAGTAGGTCAAAACTACAGACAATCACTAAGGTGTACATATTCGAATTATCACTGAACTCCAAATGGAAATTATAATCCCCTTGGAGAGTAAAAGTAGCAAACTCAACACTAGACTCCATAAATGTCCGAATAGATAATACAAAATTGGCCCTGGGGCCAGGTGGGCTGTATAGTAGAGAACCGTTAAAAACAGTAGCATTATTAAATGTAAAAGTAAATAACAAGGCACAATAAAGCACAAGGGGGTGCTTTATATCACTCAGAACCTAATGGAATGGTTGAGAGATTTAACATAACAATCAAGTAAAATATACATGGCTAGAAGTAGTGCGACAGGTTGAAAAGAAGAACCGCATATGAAAATAGTTACTTATTAACTTTCGCACCATGCCACTCCACACAAGTTACCAGTTGAGTTGTTTAAAATGAGAAATGCTAATACCTATATTTGTCCCCTTCGGATAAGGTGGAAGAATGTACTGATGATTGTTAGCACAAATGGTATGTGAAAGTGAGATAGCTGAAGAGACAATGGTGAGGAGTTTGATCTCAGAAAAGCAATAAAGTCTACACTTTCTGGGAACTGGATTGTGTTGAAGATCCTTTTTGGAAAAATGAAGTGTTCCAAATATTCAGAACCACAGACAGTAATAAACATATTAAGAATGCTGTTAAAAGCCACAGTGGTCACATATAGAATCTTGACTGCACTTCTTTATGTCATAAGGAGAACAAGGATGTACCTGATGGAAACACCAAGGGTTTAACTAATTAATGCTTTTCCAAATTATAGTTTTATTTGCATAATCCACAATGTCAAGTACCATTAAGAGATTATCAAATCAAGTTGCTCATTTTAATGATTATATTAGATATTGATATTTGCCACATTTTACATTATTGTAGTTATGTAATGGTAACATTTTGTTTATATTACTGAATATTGAAAAGAAAAGTATTGTGTGACAAAAACATTGTTGCAAAAACATTGAGGACCAAAATATTGAGGAGGTAAGTGCAAATAGGTAATATAGATTTGATATTCTTAACTCCACCCTCTTCATCCCTTGAAAATATGTATATATGGTCAAGGTACATATGTGTGGGATTAATTATGGTAAAACCTTTCTTACCCATGGAACCATACCGCCACAAAATGTTTTTTTTTATATTTCTGCAACAATATTTCTGTCAAACTATATTTTTCCTTTGATATTCTGATCAGACACCACCATCTTATTTGTGTTGAAATTATTATTTTTACTCATTTGTATATATCCTGGTTAATCCTGTTTGGTGTTTAATTTAGGGAGGGAGGGAGATATCAGCCAATAACATCAATGCATGGCGTTAATGGTCAGCAGAGAGAGCGGGAGCATTCTATAAGGCTGTGGTATAAAACCCGAAACATTCATTGACTGTGCATCCTCATAACAGAATTGCATTCTGCGAGCTACTTAACACACTGAAACCTCTCATGTTCTAAAATATATTTGAGCAGTTAACTTAGGTGTCCTTTAAGGTTAGATCAACACTCAATCTTCTTTAAAGCGATCTCAGTCAACTAATGGACCTCATCAGGTATTTCAACTGAATCTACAACTCCACCGATGATACCCTGATCATCCTGAAGCTAGAAAACCCAAAAGTCACTCAAGATTGGTCCAGAGCCTTTTAGCCTTCTAACAATAGATGCTGAGGAAACCCTGAATCTGTTTTAGTAGTCTCCAGAGATTAAAGTTTTTCTTCCATCTGGGCTAAGGAGATGTTGAATTCCAGACTTGAGTCACTAGATGGGAGAAGGACCTCCCTCATTTACAAGAATTTTACATGTTTGATACTTTACGCGGGCAAATGTAACACATGATAAATCAATTAGCTCATCAACAGAATGGAGTTAGACACTGGGTTAGTGAAAATAAATTACATTTATTATATATTGCTCTCCATCTAGCTCATTATTATCTCTCTTAATACTCAATATGAGAAAACAGAGTTCAAGGACAGTCTCACAGATCCACTGGTTCCCAGATACCTTGAAGAACAGTCAGGCCCTTGTTCAGTTATGTAATGATGAGCGTAAGGCAAATGTTTTTTGATGAAAGGATGTTCCTTCTTTATTACCCTTCACCAACTGCTGGAACCACAGTCCCTCAAGAAAATCACTAGATTAGTATAGTAACAAGGAATGGAAGAAATCAAAAGAAATATTTTTGGGCCACAATAACCATGGGCCTTGGGGGTCTTTCAGTGCTCTTCCTCTATAGCAGGGTAATTACCTACCTCACAAAGCCACATTTCGTCCCTAGTGTGACATCACTGGAATGAGTGAATCCCACCACTCTTCACTACAATTCTCCTATCCTTCTTCTTCTTCTTAGTCCCAAGCTGCTAATGTGTCCAGTGCCCACTCCATAACACTGCACATCTCTCCTCGGTTTCCATTGCCCAGTGATCCACCCCTTCCAAATCCACCTCTTGTGTCTCTTCCTTTCCTATTCTCCCTCTTCCTAATCTTTCCTTCCTCTCAAGCTTTCCCTGTTCTAATCCGTTTTCTCTTTTCACAGGTGGAGCACGGAAGCCAGAACGTGGAAACTGACATGGATGTCCAGGTAAGTATACATCTTTCCTCTGACAGTATATTTAAAAAAAAGTAAATGTTGGCATTAAGCCTTTGTGTTACCCCTGAGTTGTTTTGTTTACTGCCTGCATTGCATGAAGTTTATAAATATGCCCGACATGTCTGTATGGATGTTTAAATATATGAACTGCTAACACGTCCCTTTATGATAAATTATTACACATTGGGACACGTTTAGGCCAATGAATCTTTTGACCCTGTTGAGAGACACCTTAGGACGAGATAGCTAATCAACATGTCAATTAATACATCAATAATATCATCAATATTTATCACAATAATGCATTTCACTTTAGTCAAAGACATTAATCAAACTCAAGACACCACCATGACCTTGCAGTCATGAATAACCACACCAGTTTAGTATGAATTTAGTGGTATTTATTCCCTATTGGTTACAATACTACTAGCAAGTTTATTAGTCTCAAAACCAAGAAACACAATAGCATAGTCACAATATGGCAACTCTGATAAGATTTAATCAGGCTAGAATCACAAACATTAGAATATAACACACCGTCAGCATAGATTATTCTAAGCAGAGTCTATTAGCGCATTGTTCAACAAAACATAGATTCAGTCATTTGTCTATTTACGTCAGTTCAGTGAACCACTCACCTAACCTTAAATTAACATTGGCATGTTGGGCTTCATGCAAAACAATTTTGTAACACCAATTTAGAAAACATCTAGCTATGGCTCCTGTCAAAAGAAAAGAGGTTGGTAACTAGAAAGAAAAGCAAACAGACAATCACAATTTCATTGTCATATAGTTACCCTCCAAGTTTGGTCAGCACTCAGGCTCTGTCTTCGTCTTCAGGACATCAGTTGATTCGCCATCAAAAGAGATTTAGCTCCTGCAAAAGGAAAAATGGGGCACTTCCCTTAGAAAGAGGTAAAGTGTAAATGGGCAATCTAAGGACAGAATGGTTTTAACAACCAAACAGCAAAGTCTCTATGCAGAGTGACAAAGTGTCTGGGTCATAGCAAATAGCATCAGCATCTCCCCCTCTCCTAGTCTCCTGCTCCCTAATACTTAATTCACTTCCTAGTGACAAGGGTTTTATCCCCTTTTCGTGGTACATTCCCCTAAAATCTAATTGGACAAGGGGTTGCACCCCACTATCTTTAACCAATTAAAAACACATTAGCTCATCAAATTTGTTACCCCACAAAAGTTCTCACGTATTTTATTGGTGCTTATGATTGACGTCTTTAGCGGGTGGAATGTCCGGTATGATTTCATCGTCTTGTGGTCCTTTGCACATCTTCGGTCAGTGGCTCCATTGTCCTTACCGGTTCAGGCGACATTGTATAAGTATTAATCTACACTGTTGCATTTAGCTAAAAACATTTATTATAGGCAGGGTGAATTTCATGAGACGATCTACTACAGTTACATTCAGCTTCTAACTTTTGGAAAAAAACAAGAGTTCATGTCCTTTAGCAAGTCAGCACACT
Source organism: Pleurodeles waltl (assembly GCF_031143425.1). Classification (NCBI taxonomy): domain Eukaryota; kingdom Metazoa; phylum Chordata; class Amphibia; order Caudata; family Salamandridae; genus Pleurodeles; species Pleurodeles waltl. The sequence goes on from NC_090450.1 coordinate 870,549,850, forward strand.
GCACGTTAGAAAAATACATTTAATATGAGAGTCAGGCAGCTAGGCCTCGACTCAAGCTAACTAAGGCCTACTGCTTTATTAGCAAGAATCGAATACATTCAGCCTTTCAACATTAATGTAAAATTACAATTTAATAAACATTTCACTATTATTAGTCAGTTTCATTAGTCCCCGTATTCTTTGGCGGCCACTCCCCGTTGTCACATTTCAAGTGCACGTTTTAGCAAAACATGTTAATACAATTTCTACACAGCATTAATATACATTAATTCATAAACATTTCATGTTAATATAGATTATATAAGCTACGCTCTCTCAGTACTTTTGCATACTGTCGACCGAGCTAGCCTACAACACAATTGAGGCCTTTTACTGAAATAAGGTGTACAATGCTTAGGTTGCTAGGCTGTGGTACTTTTAGTAGTAGGTGAGAGGCATGAGGGAGTGGTGGAGGTGGATTAACAAAACAGATGGTAGTGGGGGACAATGCATAAGGTGTCAGAGGCTGGAAGTTTGGTATGGGGGTATAGATGTGGGGACGGGATCAACATTACACGGGAGTCATGGGCTGCAGCTAGTAAGGAAGGGACAGATGGGGAGAGGGGGAGGGAAAAGGAATTATCAGATATCCTTGGGCGGGAGTGCACTGGCACATCTGTGGATGGAGAAGGTCAAAGATAAAAGTAATCAGGACACTGCAAGGACTCTCGTCGAATCTTTCTCGCCAGGCTGTCAATGTGGCATTAAACCTTGTTCATCATTGTCGAAAGGGGTATAATTCCTTTTTAGAACTGACAGCAGGCGAAGCGCATGGAACACTAACGAAGACGTGGCTCTGTCGCGCGTGCTGACTTTCCAGAACGCCAAAGAGGCCCCATTTGCACCTTCTAGGAGCCCGTAGGCTCTGTTTGGCCGATTTACCAAACCTTTTACAAGACATGAGTGTGAATTACAATAAAACCTCACTTGTGGCGTCATCTACATATCGATATATAAACCATGCAAAATAGAATGTAAAAATGTAAACGTCATGCGTAGCATGTGTATTAGCAGAAGCCGGCATGCACAACGAAGTTTCAGAGTGATTAGTGGTCGGTGAAATACTTCGAAAATGAGGTGCACACTTTACAGGCAAACTCCTGTCTGGGCTTACATAAGTGTTTGTAAATGAGGCCCTATGCATCTCTATAAGTCTCTTTGTACGCCCACCTAATGCATGTTTACACTATTGTTGCTATGCTTTGTAGCGTGTGCTGAAGAAAACCTTGGCTGCATAAACGTATCACTAACTCAAAACGAACTAAAGACATTCTGTGTCACATACTATATGAAATCAATAACCTATATGTGACATTTGGCACTAAAAATGTGACACAATTTCAAGTATGCTGCTCAGGAGTTTAGTATTGAATACGGTATAGTACTGGACTTGCATTTACATAACCACTGGTGACGCACTGAGGCAGCAGGCTTTCTCTAGATTGTGCCTAGATAAAAGGGAGAGGATTTTTAGTATGGCCCATGTGGGAAATGTGTTGGTGTTGTGTGTGTGGGATGTTGTGTGAGTGGGAATGTTATCATGCATAAGTTGCTGCACCTGAGCGTGTGGGGAGAGATGAGAAATCAGAGACAGCTGTGCATCGCTGGCATCCTCATGAGGTAGAATTAGATGTAGGCCCTCATTATGACTCCGCCACCCGCCAAAGTCCTGCGTCGGGATGACCGCATATGCATCCGTCCCTCCACGATAACTATTACCCTGGATAAACCATTTATTTATTTGTTGTCAGCCTATCCGGCCATAACAATGACACACAATAAATACCAATCCATCATACTCGGTAAAAAGTCACATTAAATAAAACGTCTCATTAAAGAAACTGTACTTTAATTTTTGGTTTAACATGTGCCAAAATGTACCCAGTTTACCCTGCATTATCATAAAACGTGATCTATAACCATAATTTACATGACACTCTTAACTTATTCTAGAAAGACATTATAAATCTAAAATTTAGATATCTTATTCTGGCACTAATCATTTGGGACCTTACGGTGCCAACCATCAGTTTAATAGTGACCCAGGACCTGGCCCCGTTTTACAGCAACCTGCACCGGTTTCCCAAGCTAATAATAGCTATGGAACAGCAAAAGCAATTATACTTGTGCCAGCTGCAGGTGCATTGATAGACGTAACTTCCAAGCTTCCAGTATATAAGTTGAGACCTTTGTCACAATATGTTTCTCGTCTGATCGCATACATAACACTTCCGCCTCTTTACACTTCCTGACTCCGTATGATCTAAAAAGTGGACGTAAATACAATTTGCGGAGTTTGAGTGTGAAGTGGCATAATAAAAGAAAGTGGGATAGTGTTTCTTGGCCACCATGAAGACATGGACAACATTCTAATCTACCCGAAGGGACGGGTTGCCATCTGTTGGTCACCGCCATCACTGGTAGTGTGCCCATACGAAATTTAAAATAGAGAACCCTTTTTTCTTCCGGATAAATACTGTCTATGAAAAAAGCTGGTTTGAGCTCTTGATTAAACAAAATGTAACGCTTACATAAAGGGCTATGTGTCTCACACATGCTCTGAGTCTTTTGGTCCCAGTATGCCTTTTTTATGACAGATAAACTAGGCCTTCTGATTTTTCCTGGATGGAGCCAGAGGTCTTCCTGGCCGATAGCAGCCAGGATGGTTGAGATGTGTTTGAACCAGGGCAATTTCCAATGACTTTGTAACTTCATGATGTCCATGAGTACATCTCTATATGGTTTGAGTTCCTCTTTTGCCCAAATACGGATCCAGTATCTTATTGGAGCCAATGCAATGTAGTCCTCAACCTTTCTCATTTGTAGATCAATTCTTATTGCATTCATTGGTGTGGTATTGCCTAAACAAAGTAATCGGCGTAAAAATGTATTCTCGGTTACTTGTATTGATGGAGTCTTTCTAAATCCCCAAATCTCTGCGCCATATAGTGCTGCGGCCCTTGCTTTTGTTTTATATGCAAGCAGTGCAGAACTCACAGAATGATTGCCTGTAGCTTTTGCGATTCTGAGTACCGCTCCAGCTTGCTGGACCAAGGAGATGTTACTTTTATAAATTTGCGGTTTCCATGTCAGTTTTTCGTCCAGTCTGCAGCCCAGGTAGTCATAAGTAGCCACTCGGGCCAGAGGCTTATTGTTTACCCTAAAAGTCGATTGCATCATCTGTTTTTGGTTAACCCCTTCCCCGCCACGGATGTAATGGTTACGTCCATGGCAGCGCCCGTGTGGCGCCATGGACGTAACCATTACGTCCAGGGACTGGCAGTCGGGGGAAGCGCTAACGCTTCCCCCGAGGGCCGCCCCCCAACACCCCCAGGCCAGGGCTGAAAGGGGAATCCCTTCCCCTTTCACGCCCACCCCCCCCCCCACCCCCCCCCATGACGTCAGCGCGCGATCGCGCGCTGATTTCATGGAAAGGGGGAATGACGCGCTGGAAGCCATTTGCTTCCAGCGCGTCAAGGGAGAAGGTGAGTATTTCACCTTCCTGCGGGGTGGGGGTGCTCTCAGAGAGGCATCGAGGGAAAGGAAAGGGTTTTCCTTTCCCTCGATGTCTCTTTGAGCATTCCTGCTGCCCGATCGCGATGCGATCGGGCAGCAGGAATGCCCACTAGACACCAGGGATTTCTGTATGTGTGTGTGTGTGTGTGAATATTAGTGTAGGGGAGCGACCCCTTGGGCAAGGGTCGCTCCCCTTTGGGGGCACATGCATTTAACGTCGTTTCTGCCCCCCCTGGGGGCAGATTGGCCCTATTTTTAGGCCGATCTGCCCCCAAGGGGGGCAGAAAGCCACTAGACACCAGGGATTTTATTGTTGCTTTGTATTTTTTGTGTTGGGGGGCGGCCCCTTGGGCAAGGGTCGCTTCCCTTTGGGGGCACATGTATTTTACGTCGTTTCTGCCCCCCCTGGGGGCAGATTGGCCCTATTTTTAGGCCGATCTGCCCCCAAGGGGGGCAGAAAGCCACTAGACACCAGGGATTTTATTGTTGATTTGTATTTTTTGTGTTGGGGGGCGGCCCCTTGGGCAAGGGTCGCTCCCCTTTGGGGGCAAATGTATTTTACGTCGTTTCTGCCCCCCCTGGGGGCAGATTGGCCCTATTTTTAGGCCGATCTGCCCCCAAGGGGGGCAGAAAGCCACTAGACACCAGGGATTTTATTGTTGATGTGTATTTTTTGTGTTGGGGGGCGGCCCCTTGGGCAAGGGTCGCCCCCAGGGGCCCTCATGTATTTTTGGGCAGTTCTGCCCCCCTTGGGGGCAGAGAGGCCTATTTTTTTTAGGCCTTTCTGCCCCCAAGGGGGGCAGAATCCCAATAGCGCCAGAAATAGTATGTATGTATGTGTGCTTTGTGTTGGGGGGTGGCCCCTTGGGCAAGGGTCGCTCCCCCCAGGGGCGCAATGTATTTATTGTCGTTTCTGCCCCCCTTGGGGGCAGATTGGCCCTATTTTTAGGCCGATCTGCCCCCAAGGGGGGCAGAAAGCCACTAGACACCAGGGATTTTATTGTTGATTTTTATTTTTTGTGTTGGGGGGTGGCCCCTTGGGCAAGGGTCGCCCCCAGGGGCCCACATGTATTTTTGGGCAGTTCTGCCCCCCTAGGGGGCAGATATGCCTATTTTTTAGGCCTTTCTGTCCCCAAGGGGGGCAGAATCCCCATAGCGCCAGGGATACTATGTATGTGTGTGTGTGCTTTGTGTGGGGGTGTGGCACCTTGGGCAAGGGTCGCCCCCCCCAAAGGGTGCAATGTAATCTGGGCGATTTCTGCCCCCTCCCCTTGGGGGTAGATTGGCCTATTTTTTTTTAGGCCCATCTTCCCCCAAGCAGAGAAGACTAGACACGGGAAAATGAAAAAATGGTTAGTGGCGGAGTGTTTGTCAACTGGCGAAGTATTTACTTTTATGATAATAACAGTTTTTCTCCTTTTTGTTTTAGTTCAAAGCTTTTGCTGACTTTGCTGTGGCTTGTTGCAGTTTTGGCAGTAGTTGTCCTGCGGTTTGCGTAGTTGCATGTTTTAGGTAAGTAAATAAATTTACTCCAAGTGAGTATTGTTGCAATGCATGAATGACATGTTTGTAGGTGGTGTACTGAATGCAGGATTGTGTGTGAAATTGTCCTTAGAGTTATGCACAATGATTATTGTGTTGTCTTATGTCTAATTTGCTTTTTTTTTTCTCTTTTTAGTGGGATATCGTTGGTGATTGCTGTGGCTGTGCAGAGTAGTTGCTGGTGAGTCAAGCTTTTTCAGGCAAGTGAGCAGTATAGTTTTTGAGTTTATAATTCTTAGTGATAAACCTATACTTTGTTACTTATCTTACACAGTGCTGGTTGTTGGTGGTGTATTTGTCCAGTTAATTTTAGTAGGAAGGATCATGGCCAGCCGTAGGATGACCGCTCAGCAGGTTGTTAGTGTGCTTTTTGAGTCATCTTCTGACCATGAATATGAGACTGACTCTGCATCTGAGGCAGAGGAGGAAGTGCAGGATTCTGGAAGTGAATTTTCTGTCAGAGATGAATCATCTGATGATGAAGCCACTCTCAGTGCTGATGAAGGGCCTGTTTTAGAGGAGGACAGTGATGTGCCAATGGTGCAGGAGCCAGCGGCTGAAAGGCTTCCCATTGGAAGACCTGACGCATGGGTTGCACCAAACATGGAGCAGCCACAGTTGCCTGCGTTTACTGGTTTTCCAGGGTGTCGAGTTAATACGGAAAACTTTTTGCCCGTCAACTTTTTTGAGTTGTTTATGGACGATATATTTTTGGAAGAGATTGTTGAGCAGACTAATTTGTATGCAGAGCAGTTTTTGAGGGACAACGCTGCCAGACTTAGGCCACACTCTAGAGCTAGCCGGTGGATTCCCACAAATCTGGAAGAGTTGAAAAAGTTCTTGGGTTTAACTTTTTTGATGGGGCTGATAAGGAAGCCGTTGCTGTCTTCATATTGGTCTACTAGTCCCTTGATGGCAACTGCTATATTTCCTGCCATCATGAGTCGTAACCGGTATGAGCTTCTTCTTCGGATGTTGCATTTTGTAGATAATGCTTTAGCCTTGCCACGAGATCATCCTGATTCTGACCGTCTTTTTAAGATTAGACCTGTCCTTGATCATTTGGTAGATCGGTTTTCAGAGATCTATGTTCCAGGGAAAGAAATATCTGTAGATGAGTCTTTGGTCCTGTTCAAGGGTCGTTTGGTTTTTAGGCAGTACATTCCTAGCAAGAGGGCACGGTATGGAATTAAATTGTATATGCTGTCAGAAAGTAGTACAGGATATGTTTATAATTTCCGGGTCTACACTGGTAGGGATTCCAATATTGACCCCCCTGGTTGTCCTCCCACTTTTGGAGTTAGTGAGAAAATTGTGTGGGAACTTGGTAGACGACTGTTTAACAAAGGTCACCATTTATATGTAGATAACTTCTACACTGGAGTTCGGTTGTTCAAGGAGTTGTTCAGAGTGGACACTGTTGCTTGTGGCACAATCCGCTCTAATTGGAAAGGCTATCCAAAAGAGCTTGTCTGTAAAAAACTTGAGAAGGGACAGTGCAGTGCCTTGCGGAATGATGAGCTGCTAGCTCTGAAATTTGTAGACAAGAGGGATGTATACATGCTAAGCACCATCCATGATGAGAGTACTTCACCTGTGGCTGTTTGGGGTCAGGTTGCCGAAGTGCGCAAACCTGTGTGCATCTTAGACTATAATAAGCACATGGGTGGTGTTGATAGAGTAGATCAGAGGTTAGAACCTTACACTGCTGCTCGTAAGTCTTATGTGTGGTATAAGAAATTAGCGCTTCACTTGTTCCACTTGGCAACTTTTAATGCTTTTGTTGTGTTTAAGGATAGTTCTCCAGAGTCAAGGATGACATTTGTGAAATTTCAGGAGTCTCTCATAGCTAGCCTTGTTGTGCTGGAACAGGCAAGAGTTCCTAGAGAAGCAGTGGTGGAGGATGTGGCTAGATTGAAAGATCGTCACTTTGCTGAGCACATTCCTCCCACGGCCAAAAAAAACTTTCCTGCTAAGAGATGTAGAGTCTGTGCTCGAAGAGGTATCAGGAAGGAGACTAGGATGTACTTCCCTGATTGTCCTTCAAAGCCTGGGCTGTGTGTGGGTGGCTGTTTCAGGAGCTACCACACACAGAAGAATTATTGGGAAATTCCGTGAGCGTAAACTGGTGTTTTATATTTTTATATGTTCGGTTTCACGGTTGGCATTAGTCATGTATTCAGTTAGAGCTTTTGTGTTTGTAGTTTTGTACTAATTTATGATTAGTGGTTTCTTTGTTGTTTAAAAACAAAAAAAAGGGGATGGCATGTGTAGAGTGGCGCTTGGCTGGCGGCGTGGGTGTGGTGGCGCTTGGCTGGCGGTGTGTGTGGGGTGGCGCTTGGCTGGCGGTGTGTGTGGGGTGGCGCTTGGCTGGCGGTGTGTGTGGGGTGGCGCTGGGCTGGCGGTGTGTGTGGGGTGGCGCTGGGCTGGCGGTGTGTGTGGGGTGGCGCTTGGCTGGTGGTGTGGGTGGGGTGGCGCTTGGCTGGTGGTGTGGCGCTTGGCTGGCAGTGCCGGCCAAACGCCAGTCCACACACTCATGAGCTGGTGTGATTGCTGTATCAGGCATGTGGGCGTATGAAAATGATGGGCCCTTGACTGGCGCTGTCTGTGGATGCGAGTCTTGTAATGTGCTGGGCCCGTGGCTGGCGGCGTGAATGGTCTAGTGCATGTCATGTATGAAAGGTGTGTGAATGGACTGTAAAGCGGTTGGTGCCTTGTCGTGGCTTTACAGCTCACGAGCTGTGAGTCATTGGTTCAGTTTTTTGGCCTTTCAGTTATTACCAGTGCATTTCACTTTTGTGAAATCTCTTGTTAATAAAATTTGATCTACTGAACCATCACTCACCCTCGTGCCAAATCCAACCAGTATGTGTGGTGCAAATGACAAAACCTGCTCCGCTGTAATCAGGCGTCGCAGCACACTTGAGACACGCTAGGTGCCTCAGGTGGGACCCCGATGATGAAGCATGCCACCAACTTGGTTGGTGGGTGAGGGGTCTTCTTCACATAACCTAAGTGTGTTTCTTTTCACAATTTTAGTGTTTGGCACATCACGGACGTATGTGCACACATCAAAGTGATATATTCCAAAAATACCTGTGTTTGGGGGGGAGGGCCCACCTATGTTTTTGGTCCTGGGTGCGGCCGTCATGTAGGGAAACCTACAAAACCCAGAAACTTTTTAAAACTAGGCACCCCAAGGAGTCTAGGGAGGTGTGGCTTGTGTGGCTCCCCCAACATTTTCTTACCCAGACTCCTCTGTAAACCTCACAATTTGCATAAAAAAGCATATTTTCCTGATTTTTCTTAGTAGGATCACCGCTCCAGCACAAAATTCCTACTCCCCAGTTTTCCCCTCAGTCTCCCAAGTAAAATGACACCTCACTTATGTGGGTCCCCAAAGCAGAGTCCGTCTAAAGATGTATAAAAGAATATGCCCTTATAAACTTGCTGTGCTATCCCTTCTATCCCTTCAGGTTTTGGGCCTTATTATGTTGCAGGCACCTGGGCCACCCACACAAGTGAGGTATCATTTTTATCGGGAGACTTGGGGGAACGCTGGGTGGAAGGAAATTTGTGGCTCCTATCACATTCCAGAACTTTCTGCCACAGAAATGTGAGGAACATGTGTTTTTTTAGCCAAATTTTGAGGTTTGCAAAGGATTCTGGGTAACAGAACCTGGTCCGAGCCCCGCAAGTCACCCCTCCTTGGATTCCCCTAGGTCTCTAGTTTTCAGAAATGCACTGGTTTGGTAGGTTTCCCTAGGCGCCGGGTGAGCTACAGGCCAAAATCCGCAGGTAGGCACTGTTTTCTCCCAAAATTGTGGATGTGTCCACGTTGCGCTTTGGGGTGTTTCCTGTCGCAGGCGCTAGGCCTACCCACGCAAGTGAGGTATCATTTTTATCGGGAGACTTGGGGGAACGCTGGGTGGAAGGAAATTTGTAGCTCCTCTCAGATTCCAGAACTTTCTGCCACAGAAATGTGAGGAACATGTGTTTTTTTAGCCAAATTTTGAGGTTTGCAAAGGATTCTGGGTAACAGAACCTGGTCCGAGCCCCGCAAGTCACCCCTCCTTGGATCCCCCTAGGTCTCTAGTTTTCAGAAATGCACAGGTTTGGTAGGTTTCCCTAGGTGGCGGCTGAGCTAGAGGCCAAAATCTACAGGTAGTCACTTTGCTAAAAACAGCTCTGTTTTCTGTGATATGTCCACGTTGTGTTTTGGGGCATATCCTGTCGCGGGAGCTAGGCCTACCCACACAAGTGAGGTATCATTTTTATCGGGAGACGTGGGGGAACACTGGGTGGAAGGAAATTTGTGGCTCCTCTCAGATTCCAGAACTTTCTGCCACAGAAATGTGAGGAACATGTGTTTTTTTAGCCAAATTTTGAGGTTTGCAAAGGATTCTGGGTAACAGAACCTGGTCCGAGCCCCGCAAGTCACCCCTCCTTGGATCTCCCTAGGTCTCTAGTTTTCAGAAATGCACAGGTTTGGTAGGTTTCCCTAGGTGGCGGCTGAGCTAGAGGCCAAAATCTACAGGTAGTCACTTTGCTAAAAACAGCTCTGTTTTCTGTGATATGTCCACGTTGTGTTTTGGGGCATATCCTGTCGCGGGCGCTAGGCCTACCCACACAAGTGAGGTATCATTTTTATCGGGAGACGTGGGGGAACGCTGGGTGGAAGGAAATTTGTAGCTCCTCTCAGATTCCAGAACTTTCTGCCACAGAAATGTGAGGAACATGTGTTATTTTAGCCAAATTTTGAGGTTTGCAAAGGATTCTGGGTAACAGAACCTGGTCCGAGCCCCGCAAGTCACCCCTCCTTGGATTCCCCTAGGTCTCTAGTTTTCAGAAATGCACAGGTTTGGTAGGTTTCCCTAGGTGCCGGCTGAGCTAGAGGCCAAAATCTACAGGTAGGCACTTCGCAAAAAACACCTCTGTTTTTTTCCAAAATTTAGGATGTGTCCACGTTGCGCTTTGGGGTGTTTCCTGTCGCCGGCGCTAGGCCTACCCACGCAAGTGAGGTATCATTTTTATCGGGAGACTTGGGGGAACGCTGGGTGGAAGGAAATTTGTAGCTCCTCTCAGATTCCAGAACTTTCTGCCACAGAAATGTGAGGGACATGTGTTTTTTTAGCCAAATTTTGAGGTTTGCAAAGGATTCTGGGTAACAGAACCTGGTCCGAGCCCCGCAAGTCACCCTTCCTTGGATCCCCCTAGGTCTCTAGTTGTCAGAAATGCACAGGTTTGGTAGGTTTCCCTAGGTGGCGGCTGAGCTAGAGGCCAAAATCTACAGGTAGTCACTTTGCTAAAAACAGCTCTGTTTTCTGTGATATGTCCACGTTGTGTTTTGGGGCATATCCTGTCGCGGGCGCTAGGCCTACCCACACAAGTGAGGTATCATTTTTATCGGGAGACGTGGGGGAACGCTGGGTGGAAGGAAATTTGTGGCTCCTCTCAGATTCCAGAACTTTCTGCCACAGAAATGTGAGGAACATGTGTTTTTTTAGCCAAATTTTGAGGTTTGCAAAGGATTCTGGGTAACAGAACCTGGTCCGAGCCCCGCAAGTCACCCCTCCTTGGATTCCCCTAGGTCTCTAGTTTTCAGAAATGCACAGGTTTGGTAGGTTTCCCTAGGTGCCGGCTGAGCTAGAGGCCAAAATCTACAGGTAGGCACTTCGCAAAAAACACCTCTGTTTTTTCCCAAAATTTAGGATGTGTCCACGTTGCGCTTTGGGGTGTTTCCTGTCGCCGGCGCTAGGCCTACCCACGCAAGTGAGGTATCATTTTTATTGGGAGACTTGGGGGAACGCTGGGTGGAAGGAAATTTGTAGCTCCTCTCAGATTCTAGAACTTTCTGCCACAGAAATGTGAGGAACATGTGTTTTTTTAGCCAAATTTTGAGGTTTGCAAAGGATTCTGGGTAACAGAACCTCGTCCGAGCCACACAAGTCACCCCTCCTTGGATTCCCCTAGGTCTCTAGTTTTCAGAAATGCATAGGTTTGGTAGGTTTCCCTAGGTGGCGGCTGAGCTAGAGGCCAAAATCTACAGGTAGTCACTTTGCTAAAAACAGCTCTGTTTTCTGTGATATGTCCACGTTGTGTTTTGGGGCATATCCTGTCGCGGGCGCTAGGCCTACCCACACAAGTGAGGTATCATTTTTATCGGGAGACGTGGGGTAACGCTGGGTGGAAGGAAATTTGTAGCTCCTCTCAGATTCCAGAACTTTCTGCCACAGAAATGTGAGGAACATGTGTTTTTTTAGCCAAATTTTGAGGTTTGCAAAGGATTCTGGGTAACAGAACCTAGTCCGAGCCCCGCAAGTCACCCCTCCTTGGATTCCCCTAGGTCTCTAGTTTTCAGAAATGCACAGGTTTGGTAGGTTTCCCTAGGTGCCGGCTGAGCTAGAGGCCAAAATCTACAGGTAGGCACTTCGCAAAAAACACCTCTGTTTTTTTCCAAAATTTAGGATGTGTCCACGTTGCGCTTTGGGGTGTTTCCTGTCGCCGGCGCTAGGCCTACCCACGCAAGTGAGGTATCATTTTTATCGGGAGACTTGGAGGAACACTGGGTGGAAGGAAATTTGTAGCTTCTCTCAGATTCCAGAACTTTCTGCCACAGAAATGTGAGGAACATGTGTTTTTTTAGCCAAATTTTGAGGTTTGCAAAGGATTCTGGGTAACAGAACCTCGTCCGAGCCACACAAGTCACCCCTCCTTGGATTCCCCTAGGTCTCTAGTTTTCAGAAATGCATAGGTTTGGTAGGTTTCCCTAGGTGGCGGCTGAGCTAGAGGCCAAAATCTACAGGTAGTCACTTTGCTAAAAACAGCTCTGTTTTCTGTGATATGTCCACGTTGTGTTTTGGGGCATATCCTGTCGCGGGCGCTAGGCCTACCCACACAAGTGAGGTATCATTTTTATCGGGAGACGTGGGGGAACGCTGGGTGGAAGGAAATTTGTGGCTCCTCTCAGATTCCAGAACTTTCTGCCACAGAAATGTGAGGGACATGTGTTTTTTTAGCCAAATTATGAGGTTTGCAAAGGATTCTGGGTAACAGAACCTGGTCCGAGCCCCGCAAGTCACCCCTCCTTGGATCCCCCTAGGTCTCTAGTTTTCAGAAATGCACAGGTTTGGTAGGTTTCCCTAGGTGGCGGCTGAGCTAGAGGCCAAAATCTACAGGTAGTCACTTTGCTAAAAACAGCTCTGTTTTCTGTGATATGTCCACGTTGTGTTTTGGGGCATATCCTGTCGCGGGCGCTAGGCCTACCCACACAAGTGAGGTATCATTTTTATCGGGATACGTGGGGGAACGCTAGGTGGAAGGAAATTTGTGGCTCCTCTCAGATTCCAGAACTTTCTGCCACAGAAATGTGAGGAACATGTGTTTTTTTAGCCAAATTTTGAGGTTTGCAAAGGATTCTGGGTAACCGAACCTGGTCCGAGCCACACAAGTCACCCCTCCTTGGATTCCCCTAGGTCTCTAGTTTTCAGAAATGCACAGGTTTGGTAGGTTTCCCTAGGTGGCGGCTGAGCTAGACGCCAAAATCTACAGGTAGTCACTATGCTAAAAACAGCTCTGTTTTCTGTGATGTGTCCAGGTTGTGTTTTGGGGCATATCCTGTCGCGGGCGCTAGGCCTACCCACACAAGTGAGGTATCATTTTTATCGGGAGACGTGGGGGAATGCTGGGTGGAAGGAAATTTGTCGCTCCTCTCAGATTCCAGAACTTTCTGCCACAGAAATGTGAGGAACATGTGTTTTTTTAGCCAAATTTTGAGGTTTGCAAAGGATTCTGGGTAACAGAACCTGGTCCGAGCCACACAAGTCACCCCTCCTTGGATTCCCCTAGGTCTCTAGTTGTCAGAAATGCACAGGTTTGGTAGGTTTACTTAGGTGCCGGCTGAGCTAGAGGCCAAAATCTACAGGTAGTCACTTTGCTAAAAACAGCTCTGTTTTCTGTGATGTGTCCACGTTGTGTTTTGGGGCATATCCTGTCGCGGGCGCTAGGCCTACCCAAACAAGTGAGGTATCATTTTTATCGGGAGACTTGGGGGAACATAGAATAGCAAAACAAGTGTTATTGCCCCTTGTCTTTCTCTACATTTATTCCTTCCAAATATAGGGGTGTGTGTAAAAAAGACATCTATTTGAGAAATTCCATGTAATTCACGTGCTACTATGGTCACCCCGGAATTCAGAGATGTGCAAATAACCACTGCTCCTCAACACCTTATCTTGTGCCCTTTTTGGAAATGCAAAGGTTTTCTTGATAGCTATTTTTTACTCCTTATATTTCAGCAAATGAATTACTGTATACCCGGTATAGAATGAAAACGCACTGCAGGGTGCAGCTCATTTATTGGCTCTGGGTTCCTCGGGTTCTTGATGAACCTACAAACCCTATATATCCCCGCAACCAGAGGAGTCCAGCAGACGTAACGGTATATTGCTTTCGATAATCTGACATTGCAGGGAAAAGTTACAGAGTAAAAAGTAGAGAAAAATTGATGTTTTTTTCACCTCAATTTCAATATTTTTCTTTTTCAGCTGTTATTTTCTGTAGGAAACCCTTGTAGGATCTACACAAATGACCCCTTGCTGAATTCAGAATTTTGTCTACTTTTCAGAAATGTTTAGGTTTCTGGGATCCAGCATTGGTTTCATGACCATTCCGGTCACTGACTGGAAGGAGGCTGAAAGCACAAAAAATTGCACAAATGGGGTATGCCCCAGTAAAATGCCAAAATTGTGTTGAAAAATTGGGTTTTCGGATTCAAGTCTGCCTGTTCCTGAAAGCTGGGAAGCTGCTGAGTTTAGCACCGCAAACCCTTTGTTGATGCTATTTTCAGGGGAAAAACCACAAGCCTTCTTCTGCAGCCCCTTTTTCCAATTTTTTTGAAAAAAACGAAATTTTCACTGTATTTTGGCCAATTTCTTGGCCTCCTTCAGGGGAACCCACAAAGTCTGGGTACCTTTAGAATCGCTAGGATGTTGGAAAAAAAGGACGCAAATTTGGCTTGCTTAGCTTATGTGGACAAAAAGTTATGAGGGCCTAAGCGCGAACTGCCCCAAATAGGCAAAAAAAGGCCTGGCACAGGAGGGGGAAAAGGCCTGGCAGCGAAGTGGTTAAGAATCATAAACTTTGTTTTCCCCTCATTGATTACCATACTCCTTGAGTTGCAAAATGATTCAAAACTCCTAAGTAGTCGATGCATAGCTATCTCCGTTCTTGCCAGTAATACAGCGTCATCAGAAAAAAGCAAGATAGGTATACTTTCGTTGGCTAGTTTTGGCACATCCAGAGTTAATTTCCTCAGGTCTTGACTTACTTCATTTATGTAGCAATTGAATAAGGTTAGGGCCAAAATGCAGCCTTGTTTTATGCCTCGCTGGATTGGAATTTCTGCTGTATAATCATTTCTCGTACTATATCTGACCCTGGCAGTATTTCCTGTATGCAGTAGAATTAACAGCCTTCACATTTTTCCCTGTATACCCATTTCCGACAATAACTGCCATAGTGTTAGGCGATTTACTCTGTCAAAGGCTGTTTGAAGATCCACAAAGACCAGATATAATGGACAATCTTTTAGGGCGACATATTTAGCGCAGATCATGTTCAACTCAAAAAGTTGATCTTTTGTGCTTTGGCCTCTCCTAAAACCAGCTTGATGTGTCGATAATAAATCTCCATCCACTAGCCGTTGGTCTAGGCGCGACTGAATCAGTTTGGCAAAAATGTTTTCCAACACTATCAAACAACCATATCCCGAGGCCCTTTTTTGTGAATTGGAACAATTATTGATTTCTTCCAAGAAGTGGGGATTACCTCGGGGGGCCAAACACTGTTGAATAAACGGGTGAGAGCAGGTAGCCATAACATTAGCTGATTACTATAAACGTCTGAGGGGATGCCATCTGGGCCTGCAGCCTTGTACGGCTTTTGGAGGAGAATAGCTTGTTTAATTTCTTTCTCACTGACTTCCGGTGTTAACTCCATTGGGGATGGAATAGCATGGATTGCTTGCATGGAATTTGTGCTAGGGAATTTGTTAGGGACTAGTTCGTTCTGTGTTTCATATATCGATCTAACAGGCCATTTTGATGGTACTACATAGGACTCTTGAAGTGGAAATGCCTTACTTGATCTTTGATTACTACCTTCCGGCCCTTGAGTAAAACTATTTAAGTTATTGGTACTCCCGGGTACCATCTTGACCTCTTCCTGATACAAGGTGGTGAAGTGCTTTACCCAGAGTTGTGGGTTGATATTCAGTTCTAGGTTTTTCGGAGGGCCTTCGCATCCCCACCTGACTACCTCCCAGAACTTTTTGCAGTTTCCTGCTGAAATTGCATGCAGGAGAATTTTCCAGAGCTTATGTGGGAATATCTTTCTTTTGTATCTCAGTAATTTCTTGTACTGTTGCCTGCATTCGTAAAAATGTTGCTCATTAAGGTCATTCACATGCCGATTCTTTAGTGCTTGCGATAGCGTCTTTTTTAGTTTTAAGCACTCTTCATCAAACCAGCCCTCCGTCGTATTAGGATTAGTTTGAAGATGCTTGGTCCTTTCCTTTGTTGTTTGTAATAACAGATTATTAAAATTATGCAGGAGGGGTAAAGCTTCGTTAACTGGTAGATTTAGGAACGTACTGAGTGATAACAACCAGGTTTGACTAGGTACACTCATAAAGGATTCATCCACATTTGACCTTAATATGTTTTTCCTATTTGGTGATAGAGCGTTCCGTACCAATAATTTACCTGTATTTGGACGCTCTTTAGGCCGATGAATCTTTTGGCTAAGTGGGACTCTCTTCACCCGAGATCAGTCAATTTAATCAGACCAATAATCAATAAAAAAACATAAGCAATACCCTGATCAACATAACACTTAACAATTAATCCAGAATACATTTCGGCGAACCCTGACCTTTCGGTCAGGAATGACCACACCAGTTTATTCAAAGTTAATGAATTTATTTCCCTATATTAACAAAGCTAGCACAATATAAATGTGTCTCAACACCAAATGATAAACGTAAATGAACATTAATAGCTGTCCATAACGACGAAACAGATGCAATCTATGCAGCATTTGAATAACAAGGCATTCGATAATAGCAATGCAAATCACTAAAACTATAATCTGTAATGAGCTAATTGCATACATTAGTCAGCATAACAAGGTCTCAAATTGCATCGTGCAACAAAAGGAATCCTCATCTAACCTCAAATTAGCATCGGCATGTGGGACTTCATGCAAAAACAATTTAGCAACATTAATTTGGAAAACTCCTAGGTAGGACTCTTATCAAAAATCAGCAGTTGGTTACCTAAAAGAAACACAATGCAATTGTACAATTTCCTTTCATATTTACCAATTACAATCAGCATTCAAGGAAGTCTTCGTCCAACAGGTACCGTTTCTCGATCAGCATGGGACGGGGCAAAAGGGCAAGGTGGACGGGGCAATTGCCTCACGGCGGCAAAGGGACAAAACTATTACTTCATGCAAAAGGGACGAATCAAAGTTAAAGTCTCTAGGGCGAGAATTTCTTAAAGTCTCTTTCTCTCGATTAGAGAAAGCATCAGAGTCTCTTTCAAAATGGCGTCGCAGCAAGGTGGGCCATAATAGCTGCAATGTCCTGCAAAATGGCGGGATGTCCAATAATGGCCACTTTCCTCTCGTGCACCTGGTTTAAATAGACAACAGTTCAAATCCAGTAGGGTCTTCCATTGGAGGGTTCATAGGTTGGCTCCAAATTGTCCAATCAAAAACAACAGTTCTCAAGCTTTTACTTAAGCATACATTATCCTTGGAGACGGGTACGCAAGTTGCAACATTTTATACCAATTAACTCACTTTCAGAGCTTCCATTGTCCGCACCTGCAGATTGACCTTGGAGCAAAGAGAAAAATGCCAGGCTGGCACGAAACCTTAAGATAAGCATGTGAACGATCTCAGTGGAAAAGTACAGCTTCAAGCAAAAATACACGTTTAATAGCACATTGGAAAAATACGAGCATCTAAACCGTGAGACCAGGCAACTAGGCCAAAGCCTCCACTAAAGTTATGCTAAGCTAAAGCATTTCAAACAAGCAAATCCTAGCACACGTTTACGATTATGTCGGATTCGTGCAGTTCTAATACATCACGTTATATAAAGCACGCTTATAAATGTTGGCGAACTACTCTACGGGCACATTTTGTCCCCGTACAATCTTTATTAGTTCGGTTAAAGTCACACATGATTATTGCAGTACTACGTTTAAGCGCTAATAAATGTAAAACCTTCATTTCTGCGTCATCAATCCCTCCTCTGATGACTACTTGTCATCACACAAACTATTCCCACAAATTTTATTCCATTAAAATTCTGTCAGTTCTCTTTTCCTTTTAGTTCCCCTAGTTCTTGCTTTATATTCTTCTGCCATTCTTTTCATAATTTTCTCTTCCTTCCTTCTTTTAATTCTTTCCATGATCATTATTATTCCCCTTTTTATTCCCCAAATTCCAAATATGCAAATCAGTACTATTAATATTCCCTGTATTATTTTTAGTAATATTCCATTCTAAATGCCACCAAGCCAATTTCCCACTGAAGCAAGTCCTTTTCCAACCTTCTCCCACACTCCTGGTTCTTTCAATTCCTTCAAATCTGCACTCTCTTTTGTTAGATTAGCAAGCATAGTTTTAATTTTCACACTGTTGTCGGGAATATACGTGCAACAGTGGCGCGCACCAAGCATTTAGCAAACGCCGCCATCCTTTGCTAAAAGAGTGTCTAAGGCAAGCCTATTTTGAAGAGTCATAGCTCTTTCCGCTGCAAGTTCAGCATCTATCAGGATTATAGCACCTGAAAACTTTGTCAACATGTTATCCACTATAGTAGACAACTTTCTTATTTTGATGGAATTCAACACAACTCCCAATGAAGGAATCATGGCTCCAAATATATCTCCTACCACAGCAGCTGCGGTCTCTCTTTTCTTGATACGATGGGATCCAGATGTCTTTGAAATCATCGATAGGTCATCCAGTTGATAAACTTTTGGGAACACTATACCCAAATAACATCTCCCCCACCATCCTTTCGGAAGACGATAATAGGCATTATACCCACAAATGTAATATACACCTGGTATGACAGGGTCAAGTCCGTTCATCATGAATGTCCATTTGGCCTTAAAGATAAACGTATGTTTACACTCACTCGCTCCTACGAAAATGTTATCATAATAAGATTCACCTCGATATATACAAAATTTCCCTACATGCCAAGCATCTAAAGCTATTCTCCCTTGTGTCTTTATTGCGGCAAAATCATAATGATCTACTGAAGTCCTCTTACTTAGCTCCTTTTCTAATTTCGCATTCATTTGTGCCCTTCTATCATCTGTGCGATCTAAAAAGCTTATTTCTACTGCAGAGAGCGAGCAGGTAAGATTTTCCCTATGAGCGTGAGCCGTTTCAAAAGGTTGCATTGGCTCGAAAAATTCCCTCATTATTTTAGCATCCCAATCTTTAGCAATCTGGCTTAGCTGCGCTATTATAGGAACATATGCAAAGGTAACGTCATAATTTGAGTAAAAATACTGTATGTTTGTCTGACCATAAAATCTAGAAGTTACTATACTACATGTAATCCCGTATGTAAGAGGCATGTGGTGATAAGTCACCCCTTCCTTTACTGATGTCGGTATCTGTGTACACACATAACAATCTTTCGCATCCATAGTCTCAACATATTCTGTTAGCAAGCGATAGAAAACATTATACGAAAGTTCCTTCTTATCATGCAAGTGTCTCTCATCTAATTCTAGTCTTTTCAATGCGGTTAGTTCAGTGACAGTAACAGGAGCAAAAGTAGAAGCATCAATTTTCTCATTCTCACCCTTTCCACGTGTAGCAAGCACTATTCCCATTATTATTAGTACACATGCAATTATCAAGCCTATACACACATATTTACAATATTTCACTCTACTGTTTTGTGTAGCCATGATCTGTATAGAATCAGAGAGCTAGAAGCACCTATAAAGAAACTATTTAGCAATTCAGTTACAAAGCTGAACGACGCAATGTTCACACAGTTTTCTTCAAGAGGCCAGTCACTTATCGGTTAGCAGCATTTGTCTCAATTTGGCAATAACTCAGTTCGGCAATAACTCAGTCCTTTTTTTTTTTTTTCAAAGTTCAATCAATAACTCAGTCTTTTATCGGTTCAGCAAATGTCTCATCCGGTTTAGCAATGTCTCAGCTGGTTGTATCACGTTAAATTGTAGCAAGCAATGTCATTTATCACCCTTTCAATCAACAGTGTCCATAAAACTTTTCTTTTCTATTGGTATCTCTTCTTCTTCGTTCTCGAGGCTTAGAGATACAAATTCGTCAGTCCAATCGTCATTGACTGCATATGCCCATTCTGGACCGGAATATCTCCTGTTTGGTATCCTTTTCCTTTTCAATTTTGCTTCCCTTTTCGATTCTGCCTCACTGGTACTTTCCTCTTTGGCCAAGTCTTTTCCTTCACTTGAGGTTGGTACCACGACAGACACTTCCTTTCTTTTCTCTTTCACTTTTGGCCTTTCTCCGTCGTTCAAATTTTCTTTAGTTCTTAGTTTTATTGGTGATATACTTAGTCTCCTCTTTGCACCGTGTCCATTTGACGGACATGCGATCTTTTCTGTGGAAGCTTGAACTGTTTCGTTCTGTTCTGCCTTGTCCCCTCCTTCTGGGGAATCAATCACGTTCTCTTTTTCTTTTTCTGTATCGTCTGCTTCTGGGAAAGCCCTCCTCTGATCAGGCTCTCCTGCCTTTTCACCTCTTTCGAGCCTTTCGTCACCGTTACTTTCGTCAGGCTCTTTATCACTTTCAGCTGCTTCAGGCTCTTTGTCACCTTCAGCTGCTTCAGGCTCTTTGCTACCCTCAGCTGCTTCAGGCTCTTTGTCACCTTCAGCTGCTTCGTCGCTGTCTGAGGTTTCTCCTTGGTCTTCCCCAAGTGAGTCTGTTGCTTCGTCCTCAGAGAATATTTCTCTCTCTTCTGTTCCTGCCTGTTCGCTTTCAGTTCTGTTTTGCTCTGTCTCAGCGCTCAGCACTGTTTTATCAGGCACTGGCAGTTTCAGCGCTTCTACTTCCTCATCTGTGGGACACAACACCTTCTTTGTGTGACTGGCGTGAATCCAGTTGGGAACTCCCGCACACTTCACAGCGGTAGTTGTCGTCAGGATCACTTGGAAAGGGCCTTTCCAACGGGGTTCCAGACACGACTTCCTCACGTGCTTCTTTACCACGACTCAGTCACCTGCTTTCAGTGTGTGTCCTGGACCTTGTATCGGTGGCAAGGTGGTTGCTTCCACCTGGTGAGAGAAAGAGCGAACCACGTCAGCCAGACCTTTGCAGTAGTCTAACACCATATCATCTGTAATATTCAAAAGCGTATTTGCGGGAACTGCAGGAAGTCTCATGGCCCTGCCCATGAGAATTTCGTGCGGAGACAATCCAGTCTTTCTGTCAGGGGTGTTTCTCATTGACATTAACACCAAAGGCAACGCGTCAGGCCATTTCAAATTTGTCGATGCACATATTTTCGCCATTCTTGATTTCAATGTACCATTCATCTGCTCCACCAGTCCTGATGCTTCAGGGCGATAGCTACAATGCAGTTTTTGCTCAATGTTCAGCGCTTCGCAAAGTAACTTTATCACCTCGTTATTGAAGTGACTTCCTCTATCTGATTCTAAAGAGATCGGGAATCCGAAACGTGGTATTAACTCCCTCAGCAATAGCTTTGCAACTGTAAGGCTGTCATTTCTACGTGTGGGGTATGCTTCAATCCAGTGACTAAAAATGCACACAATCACCAACACATACTTCAAACCTCCATGCACAGGCATCTCAATGAAATCCATCTGCATTCTACTGAAAGGGCCGCTCGCCCTACCAATGTGGCTCGCGTTCACAACCGTTCCCTTCCCCGGGTTCATCTGCTGGCAAGTGACACATCGATGGCAAAGTGCTTCTGCAGCTTGATGGAATCTGGGGTTAAACCAATCAGTTTTGAACAATCTTATCATGGCATCTCTCCCTAGGTGAGCCTGCCCATGATAGAACCGCGCAAGCTGCGATAAGAGACTATTTGGCAAAACAAATTTTACCTCATTTGAAACCCATAATTCATCTGGTCTCTTTATACATTGTGACTTAATCCAGGAATCTCTTT
Organism: Pleurodeles waltl; assembly: GCF_031143425.1. Lineage (NCBI taxonomy): Eukaryota > Metazoa > Chordata > Amphibia > Caudata > Salamandridae > Pleurodeles > Pleurodeles waltl. Next base: position 870,571,172 of record NC_090450.1, read on the forward strand.
CATCCTCCCTGACGTTATTCTGTAATGCTTTTAGTTCATCTATTGTATCTACGACCTTCAAGGCAAATGCTTCAGCTGGTTCGAGTTCTGGTTCACTTATTGAATTCCATTCATCCCTGAGTAATATACAGTTCAAGGCACAAAATCTTGCGACTTGATCCGCATATGCATTTCCCAGAGAAACATAGTCCTGTCCTTTTGTATGAGCACTACACTTTACCACTGCAACTTCGGCTGGCATTTGAATGGCGTGTAACAATTCCTTTATTCTCTCCCCGTTTTTCACTGGGGATCCTGAAGAAGTCAGGAAACCTCTCTGTGACCATAGTTGGCCAAAGTCGTGCACAATTCCAAACCCGTACTGACTATCAGTATAAATGGTGACTTTCATCAATGCAGACAGTTGACATGCTCTTGTAAGGGCTACAAGTTCTGCTACTTGTGCAGAATAGACTCCTTGAAGCCAGGACGCTTCCAAGACACCTGTTACAGTACATACAGCATATCCTGCTTTCAAAATTCCCATCCCATCTCTTAGACATGAACCATCAACAAAAACAATTTGGTCATTTTCATCAAGCTTAGTATCCTTAATGTCAGGTCGAGGTTTTGTGCAAAATTCAGTCACCTGAAGGCAGTCATGCTCGACGTCTTCAGCGTTCTCAACTTCAGCATTTTCACCAGGAAGCAAGGTTGCTGGATTCAACGTAGTGCACCTTTTCAGCTGCACATTCGGTGAGCCCAGAATTATCGTTTCATACCTTGTGAGTCTTGCTCCAGTCATGTGTTGCGTTCGGGAGCGGGTCAAAAGTATCTCAACTGAGTGAGGGACCATGACTGTTACTGGGTGTCCCATCACTATTCCTTCACTCTGAGTGAGGCTGATACCAACTGCTGCTACGGCGCGCAAACACCCTGGAAGTGCTGCTGCGACCGGATCCAAAGTAGCTGAAAAATACGCTACTGGTCTATTTATGCCACCATGGGCTTGAGTCAGGACAGACAAGGAACATGCATCACGTTCATGACAAAACAATGTGAAAGGCTTTGTGTAATCAGGCATACCTAAAGCTGGAGCCCTGCACATGCATTCTTTCAATTCAATAAAAGCATCCATCTCATCTCCTTTCAGCTCAATTTGATCCAAGGCATCCTTCTGGGTCAGTTTCAGTAAAGGCTTGGCTAGAGTTGAAAAGTTGGGAATCCACTGGCGACAGTAGCTCACCATTCCCAAAAACTTCCTCACCTCCCTCCTCGTCTTTGGTGGACTCATTTGAAGTACACTTGTTATTCTTTCTTTCATTATTCTCCGTGACCCTTTCTCTATTTGGTGACCCAAGTATTTCACTTTCTTCTGACAGAACTGTAACTTGGAAGGAGACACCTTGTGTCCATTCCTTCCCAAATGGTTCAGTAGGGCAATGGTGTCGGCTGTGCAGCCACTTTCTGTCTTTGATGCAATCAGTAAGTCATCGATGTACTGTACTAGGGTTGACTCGGATGGCAATTCTAACGCTTCCAAGTCTTTCTTTAGAATCTGATTGAAAATTGACGGTGACTCAGAAAACCCTTGAGGAATTCGACACCAACTGTAGACTCTGTCTAAGAATTTGAAGCAAAAGAGAAATTGTCTGTCCTCATGAAGAGGCACCGAGAAGAATGCTTGTGACAAGTCGATGACTGAGAACCACTCGGCATCGCAAGGGACTTGAAACATTATCACAGCTGGATTCGGTACGACAGGGCAGCATTTAATTATGATGTCATTTATTTTCCTCAAGTCCTGTACAATTCGGACCTTTCCACTCGGCTTTATTAGTCCCATGATTGGTGAATTACATGGACTGCTTAACACTTCTTTCAGTACTCCCTGCTTTACAAACTCGTCAATGAGTTGGGCAACTTTCATGAGGGTGTCTTGTGCCATGTGGTATTGTGGGGTCTGGGGAAAGATTGCATTGGGTTTTACGGTCACTTTCACTGGTTCCACTCCTTTCATCAATCCCACCTCTTTCCCTGTCATATCCCACACTTCCTTTCCGACTGTTTCTCGTAATTCAGCTGGAATATCTTCTTCAGTTATCATCGGGAAAAGGCAAATCAGAGGATACTCTTCATCGACAGTTTCCATCTCGTCCCCTTCTACACTGTCCTCTTCTTCCCCATCACTGCTCGTCTGAATTTTAATTCCCTCGTTCGAACACATAATCGAACATCCCAATTTGCACAGTAGGTCTCTCCCTAACAGTGCTATCGGGCTTGAGTCACATACCACAAATTTATGTAACCCTTGATAGTTACCAATGCTGACTGGTACTGGATCTGTGATTGGGTTCGTCAGGTGCCTGTTTGCTACTCCCACTACTTGAACTGTTCTCCCTGAGAGTGGCAAATTTGGTACTTCAATGCTCTTAACAGTTGAACGTGTGGCTCCTGTGTCAACCAAGAATAAGACACGATGACCCATTACTCTTCCCTCCACGTACGGACCCTTTTGATCAACTTCCAAGGACGCTGCAAGCACACAATCTCCCTCCTCTCCTGAACTTTCACTCTCCCATACATTGTTTATTCCACTCTCACTGTGTAATGGGAACTGTTGTACGGTGCCATTTGTATTCATTACCTGACCCGAGACCTGTGGAGGAACCATCACTTGCTGCTGACTCATTGGTGCCAAAGGTATTTGCATTTGCTGATTAGGTACCATGGGAAACTGCTGTTGCATTGGCTGCATTTGCGTCATCTGCATACGGGGCATCTGCATCTGCTGCGGCTGCATAGGTTGTAATCCCTGCAACTGATTTATGGTCTGAAAATTTGGGTTTGGACCTCTCATTTTCGGTCCCCTCATTGTTTGAAATGCATTGACATCATTGTTTTGCTGACCAACACCTGCACCTTCCTGCACCACCATCGGGCACTCGCGTTTCCAATGACCAACGATTCCGCACACGTGACACGGCATCACCTTTTTCAATGCCTGCACACCATTTGGAGTCACCACAGTGCTCAAATCCGGACCATTATTCCCAAAACCTCCTCTGCCTCTGCCTCTCGCCTGTGGCTGAAACATCATATTTCCCTGCAACTGCGGCTGCGGTTGCGGTACCTGCTGTTGGAACCCTTGCAACCCTTGCAAACCTTGCAGACCTGTCTGAGCTGCTTTAAGTTGCATCATCATCACTTTCTCTTTCAACTTTTTCTGTTTCACTTCAATTTCGTCGCTACAGTATTTCGCATAATTCAACACCTCATCAATAGGTTTCGACTGCCAACAAATCAAATGCGACTTTATCATCTGACTTATCTCTGGTCTCAGCCCTTCCACAAATCTAAACACAAAATGAAGCATGTCCTTCGCCTCTATTGTTTCCGTGCCACTGTAGTTCTTGAACGCCTTCAACAACCTCTCATAGTAACTATGAATCGACTCTTTAGCCTCTTGGGCAGTTCGATCAATCTTCTGCCAATCCACATTTTTCGCGGCCACCTTCGTCTTCAAATGCTCAATCACCTTATAGTACAAGCTCATCACCATAGGTGATGGTGCACCCGTATCCCTGTCTCTCTCTGGTTCACTTGTCGGCCAACCTACAGCTCTTTTGCAATCCTCCCACAAATCTGCCGGAACCACAATCTCAAAGAGAGTGTTCAGGTCTTCCCAAAGGCATTTTGCAAGCTTCACAAACCTATCAGTCTGTTGATACCATTCAATCGGTTTCTCTCTCAGTTTGGGAAAATCATCCGTAAAAGACTGAATGTCGCTTCTGTGCCACGGTACATGTATTAATTTTCCCCCTGCTGTCTCCCTCATTGGTAACATGGTTACTGCATCACTACTCTGCGGTCTTTTCTCGTTGAGCTCTGGGACACTGTCTTTCCTCTTTTCCTTTCTCTTTACCCATCTGCTTTCCCATTTGTCTAAGCACCTCCACACTTGTGCACTCTGCAGCAATTCTCTAAGGTGCGCCTTCATGCCTGCTGACCTCATGTGTTCAAAATCTGTGGTTCCAAAATCCAACCTGTAGCTCCTGCTCAAGTGTTTCGTCTTGTCTATATCAACCCCGTTTTTGTCAGCTATTTCTTGCAAGCTTCTATGTACCTTGTTCACTTCCCTCGTAATCCTGGGACATAGATACCTCAGCTCTTCTTATGAGTAGGACTCTAACCTATTCACACCCATAGTCCCTTCCACCAATTCTTGTGCTTCCATGTTCAACCTGACCCTATTCAGATAGTCTTCTCCCTTCCCACTGCCTGAGCTTTGTGTGGAATTCAGACTGTTGAACCACTGTGTCAGCTGTTGCGCGTTCAACCCCATCAGTGTAGCATTCACATCACTGCCATTGATGGTTGCGGCAGCTTTTCAGTGTTCGATGATAGCGGTATCATTAGTGGGGGACTCGATCTCACCACTGTTGACTGAGCACATATGGGACTAAACTCCATCAAGGACCCAGATCCAGTTGGCAGAGCCGCTATCGGAGTTGTCTCTGGAGTGTTTTGTATGCACCTCCTTTCCATCCCACTCTGCACCATTGATCCTTGACTGCTCATACCTGAATTAGGCTGAATGTATAAAGGTACCGGTGGACCTACAGTAATGGGTAGGGATATCGCATCTGCGTTCTGTCCATTCCCCATGTTCTGAGACATGTTCATTCCCACACTATGGGTCATCATTGCCGGCATGCCCATCTGACTCCCCGTCATCTGAGCATGTGCGGTTCCCCCTTGCATTTGCTTTTGAGGCATCAAAAACTGGGTTGATTCAGCTTGTGCCAATGTTGGGTTGTGACCATTCTGTACTCCCATTACTGTTGGATCTATAATCATTCCCGTACTGTTATCACTGCTGTAGTACCTTGGGACCTGCGGCTGATAATTTTCTGCTGGTTTCAATATGGGCACATCTGGATATATTCTCCTAACCTGCGGTATCTGCGGGGTGAACAGTAAACTCGGGTCCTTGGATCCCGATGATGCTCCTGGACTCTGAGTTTCACTGTTCTGTACCGGTGCCGGAGGGGCAGAACTGGTACTTGGACCTTGTCCACTCTCTGCATAAGGTGGTGGACGGTCGTTCAGCAATTGCATGATTAACTCCTCATCCTCTAACTTCTCTTCTCTCCTCAACTTTTCCTCGTCCTCTCTATCTTTGGAACACCTCCTGTTTGTCTTACAGGTAGCCTTCTTGCCTGTCGTCTCTTCTTCCTTAGTGATTGCGGGAAACAGTTTTATTCCCTGCAATACATCTGACCTCCACACCTTCTGTGCATTATCCCACCTAGCGTCCGCTAGTGTCTTTTCTACCTTCCTTATCCTGGTCTCGAACTTATTTTGCTGTTGTTGTCTAGCCATTAGTTCCCAAATCGCTAGAGCCTCAAACTGTGCTGGCCTTGGGGGTACCTTCATGTCGTACATCGCAAATCTCAAATTCTCTAGGATCCTTATATTGAATGTCCCATGGATCGGGAACGCTACGCTCCCATGTTTCTCTGTCAGCTTGTGCCATTGCTTTAGCCAAAGGCACGGAGCTACCCCTTTTTCCTCCATTACAATGTAAGCTGGTGTACCTTCGGGCGGCGTTTCCTCTCCTACGCTCGCTTTAATGTAAGACTCCCCCTTCATCGCACTCTTTAATGCTTTAAAAAATTTCATTTTCTCATCTTTTATTTCACAAAGTTTATAATCAATAAGTGACTTTAATTCCCGGAATACTCTTCGCTTGCCTTTCCCCTTCCAATCGAGCCCCACGGACTGCGTCCAATCCGTGCGCGACCCTTCTTTGCAACCAACCTATCCCAGCGCGGCTCCTAGTGACGTCTCACTCACACACACTGCGGCTGACAAAGCCTCGCGGCTAGTCCTCCTTCACTCAGCTCCTCTCGTAACAACTTCTTGCATGTATCGCGAGCTACCAAAAAAATAATAATAATAAAACAGATCTGTCGTTTACTACAGGAAGGGTAACACAATCGCTTCAGGACCTTAGGGATTTTTCACTAGCCTCGGCAGTTATTCCATCTTTCTCAGTCCCCACGTTCGCAAGCAAGTCTGACCCGCAGACTGCTCTCAACTTGTCAGTGATCTATTCTAGTGCACTTAGAATTTTGTCAAAGCCCGAAGTCGAAGTTTTCTTTCACTCCCTTAACACACGTACCGACTCGTTGACCACGCCCGATCAACCTATTAAACCGACCAGACCACAACATAAAACAAGTGTCTCATACACTTTTCAACATACTCCGGAGTCTCTTGACCTCGCAGGGCCCGTCTCAACAACAACAACCACGTGGACCTTTTTCTGCACAAAGCGCCACACGCACATGAAGTTCGACGACTTCCCTACTCTCACACTCGGAGTCGCACCTCCGCTATTTCTATGAAGTTCGACGACTTCCCTACTCCTACACTCGGAGTTGCACCTCCGCTATTCTCTAAAAAAAAATCCTCGCAACCTTTTCAAACAATCTGCGGCAATAAGCTGTGCAAGCGCAAAACCCTAACTTCACTCATACCATCACTAGTACCGCCAACGCTGATTCCACACCTCCATTCTCTCCATTCGCAAGCTCCGAGATCCCGGGAAAGTCGCGGTGGACCTAGCCCATCATCATTCTCTCAATCTGTTTTACCCAAGAAAATCTAATTCAACACCATATACCTCTCGAGCGGGGTCTCAAAAGTCTAAACCGTTAATTCAACACCATGTATGTCTCGAGTGGGGTCCCAAAAGTCTAAACCGTTAATTCAACACCATGTATGTCTCGAGTGGGGTCCCAAAAGTCTAAACCGTCCTCTGCTACCATCTACTGATAGAGCGTTCCGTACCAATAATTTACCTGTATTTGGACGCTCTTTAGGCCGATGAATCTTTTGGCTAAGTGGGACTCTCTTCACCCGAGATCAGTCAATTTAATCAGACCAATAATCAATAAAAAAACATAAGCAATACCCTGATCAACATAACACTTAACAATTAATCCAGAATACATTTCGGCGAACCCTGACCTTTCGGTCAGGAATGACCACACCAGTTTATTCAAAGTTAATGAATTTATTTCCCTATATTAACAAAGCTAGCACAATATAAATGTGTCTCAACACCAAATGATAAACGTAAATGAACATTAATAGCTGTTCATAACGACGAAACAGATGCAATCTATGCAGCATTTGAATAACAAGGCATTCGATAATAGCAATGCAAATCACTAAAACTATAATCTGTAATGAGCTAATTGCATACATTAGTCAGCATAACAAGGTCTCAAATTGCATCGTGCAACAAAAGGAATCCTCATCTAACCTCAAATTAGCATCGGCATGTGGGACTTCATGCAAAAACAATTTAGCAACATTAATTTGGAAAACTCCTAGCTAGGACTCTTATCAAAAATCAGCAGTTGGTTACCTAAAAGAAACACAATGCAATTGTACAATTTCCTTTCATATTTACCAATTACAATCAGCATTCAAGGAAGTCTTCGTCCAACAGGTACCGTTTCTCGATCAGCATGGGACGGGGCAAAAGGGCAAGGTGGACGGGGCAATTGCCTCACGGCGGCAAAGGGACAAAACTATTACTTCATGCAAAAGGGACGAATCAAAGTTAAAGTCTCTAGGGTGAGAATTTCTTAAAGTCTCTTTCTCTCGATTAGAGAAAGCATCAGAGTCTCTTTCAAAATGGCGTCGCAGCAAGGTGGGCCATAATAGCTGCAATGTCCTGCAAAATGGCGGGATGTCCAATAATGGCCACTTTCCTCTCGTGCACCTGGTTTAAATAGACAACAGTTCAAATCCAGTAGGGTCTTCCATTGGAGGGTTCATAGGTTGGCTCCAAATTGTCCAATCAAAAACAACAGTTCTCAAGCTTTTACTTATGCATACATTATCCTTGGAGACGGGTGCGCAAGTTGCAACATTTTATACCAATTAACTCACTTTCAGAGCTTCCATTGTCCGCACCTGCAGATTGACCTTGGAGCAAAGAGAAAAATGCCAGGCTGGCACGAAACCTTAAGATAAGCATGTGAACGATCTCAGTGGAAAAGTACAGCTTCAAGCAAAAATACACGTTTAATAGCACATTGGAAAAATACGAGCATCTAAACCGTGAGACCAGGCAACTAGGCCAAAGCCTCCACTAAAGTTATGCTGAGCTAAAGCATTTCAAACAAGCAAATCCTAGCACACGTTTACGATTATGTCGGATTCGTGCATTTCTAATACATCACGTTATATAAAGCACGCTTATAAATGTTGGCGAACTACTCTAAGGGCACATTTTGTCCCCGTACAATCTTTATTAGTTCGGTTAAAGTCACACATGATTATTGCAGTACTACGTTTAAGCGCTAATAAATGTAAAACCCTCATTTCTGCGTCATCATTGGTCTCATAGTTATTGTTAAACTATTTCCGTTAAATGGAGACTCAGGGGGTCATTCTGACCCCGGCGGTCTCAGACCGCCGGGGCCAGGGTCAGCGGGAGCACCGCCGACAGACCGGCGGTGCCCCGCAGGGCATTCTGACCGCGGCGCTTTGGCCGCGGTCAGTGCAGGAAAACCGGCGGTCTCCCGCCGGTTTTCCGCTGCCCGTCAGAATCCTGCGCCGCCTTGGGGATTCTGACACACCCTACCGCCATCCTGTTCGCCCGCCAGGAACAGGATGGCGGTAGGGGGTGTCACGGGGCCCCTGGGCATGGGCACTGCAGGGGCCCCAGTAAGAGGGCCCCACTTGTATTTCACTGTCTGCATAGCAGACAGTGAAATACGCGACGGGTGCAGTAGTCGATTACGAACCGGCTTCATGGTGGGAAGGTCGTTTTCCCCTGGGCTGGCGGGCGGCCTTTTGAAGGCCGCCCGCCAGCCCAGGGGAAAACTCAAAATACCCGCCGCGGTCTTCCGACCGCGGTACGGTATTTTGGCGGCTCCCGCCGGGCGCGCGGTGACCGCGCCCGGCGGGAGTCAGAATTACCCCCTCAGTCTTCCCTGAGCTCGTGTCCGGATGGACCATCTCCATTAGCAATGGGTCATGGTCACTCTCGATCCTGTCCCTTATTTCCATGTTGATGACATAATGCCAGGCTTCGATGTTTATTGCCATGTAATCGATTATACTTTGCCTTTTTCCAGTTCGAAAGGTAGATTTGAAAGTTCTATCTGAATTTGTTCTTCCGTTTAATGTACGGATTCCTCCTTCTATTAGTGCTTCAAACATTAATTCTCCTTTCTTGGAGTCTTGGCAATGTTGGATAAGGGGCGTCGGGATGTTCCAAACATGATCTTCCTCTGCTACTTGTTCATCCCCAAGGATAGAATGGGGTTTAATGTTGAAATCACCGCATATCAGTAAAAAGGTTTTACAAAGCTCAGGGGAGCGGTCGTTCGTGTGACCTAATGCTGGGTTCCTCCAGCCTTTAGTTCTTTTGTTTAAGAAGTGTTCCTTGAGGAGCCGCACACCAGGCATGACTTGGACCCAGCTAATAGGAGGGAAATACACATTTACTATTTCGAGTGACTACTCCTCACATTTTACTACAAGCGTCTGGATTTCCATGCTTAATACAGCATGGGTTACTGCGGAGTTTCCCAGCAGTGAAGTTCTGATCCAAATGATCAGGCCTCCCGATGGTCTTCCTTTTTTTTGTTTAATAGCAGGTGAATGGAAAGTGGAGAACCCATCTAGGCCAATGGCATTAGTAGACCAAGTTTCCTGGAAGCAGCTGATGTCTTGTTGTTTGATGAATTCAACCCAGTCCTTATCCTCAATTTAGCTTTTTAAGCTTGCAGTGTTCCAGCTTAAAATTTTTAATGTTGAACTAGTTCAGTCTTTTGTGTTCAAGCCGTCCATTTTTTGCTACAAGCTTCTAGATGGCTGATCTTTGTAATTCTGCAACTGTGGGGGATTGCCCATGCTGTTTCTAGGGGAATTGACCAACAGACAGAACCTCATATTTCTCTGATTTATTCGTTCAGGGAGTTGTTGTTTGGAGCTAATTGCTCCCTGCAGTATCGAGCCAGAATTGCCTTTTACCTCATGCCTACCCGACACGTTTTGCTTTGGAGCTTTTTCAAGAAATATTGTTGGATACGGTTCCTTTTGTGGGATAGCAGTAGATATTCCCCAGATCTTCATCAAGTTAGAACATTTTAGGATATGTTCTGCTATCCAAGGTGAAGCCCAGACTGTTTCTGTTGATTCCCCGTTCTCTAATCATTTTCTTTGTATGAATCTTACTGAGAGGAGGTCTTTAGTTGTTACGTTCTGCAAGGCTGGCAGAGAGTTGACCGGATGTAGGATATTAGTCCTATTTAGGATGTCATGGCTTCCTCTTGAGGAGTACTCGGGGATAAACGTGATCGTGACTTCAAGCTCTTTAGTTATTTCAGTGCGGATCTCAGTATGCCCGCCACCTCCCTGCGACCGTCTTCCTTGAAGTTGATTATCTTCCTTTTCTTTGTTATAAGTGGTAACTGCCCAACTGGTCAATGTCCGTTCTTCCTGGCCCTTTTCCCTCCCGACTTGCAACTCTTTGTTCCTATGTCCTTCGTATGGTTGCCTTTTTGGAGGCCAATTATCAGTTTTTTCTTTGGTTTCCAAGTCAAGCACTGGGCGCGATAGGGCAGGCGGATCAGTAACCCACCCGGGCTGGCTACTGAGATTGTAGTTTCCTGGGCTAGCCTGAGAGCAGTATTTTACTTTTGTCCGAGGTGCGGGAACCGGAGCTATTGAATTGTCCACGCACATGGTTGTTCTTATACTTTGTTCACTTCCTGTGAACTCGGGGCTCTCTGTCCTTCTGCTTTCACTATTTTCTTGTAATACTCCCTCAGTAATGGAGCTCGGAGGCTGCTGGCATTTTCCATTGTGGTCTCCCACTGTATTTAAGTAATGTACCTGAGCTAAATGTTCTATTTTTGTAGCTGGGAGGTATTTGTCAATGCCAGTACTTAATTTTGATGTCTCTAGGCTCCGTTTGGGTTGTCCATTGACTAGGGTGTCATTTGCCTCGTTTGTCCCATGATTTGCACCTGGATCTTTTTCTGACCTCCTTCCTTTATCTGTGTCATGCCCAGATGCTTGGTTTCCCCTGGGGCCAGTGGGTATACGGTTTATGTGGGAATGATGAGTGCAGCTTTTGTCGCACAATAATCCAGGATTTTTATTTATAAAGTTGGTGTCTTTGTCGGTTGGTTTCTCGAGACTCTCTGGCTTAATATTTTGATTTCAGTGCTGCTGTTGGGCAGACTGGTCACCTGTGTTCCTAGTTTGCCCTGCTGGGCTTGCCTGTCGTGGCATATTTAGAGCCTTTTTTGCTGGTACTTTTTTATTTCCTCTAGCTTTTTTCCATGTGTTTTTCCATCTACCTATTTGTTGAGGCCTTTTGCTCGAGGTCCTTTTTCCTACTGTGTTTGAGGCTTTGATTCCAGGTACAAGACTTCCGTTGATTCCCTCAGTCTTGTCTATGTGGGTATTTGCATCTGGGCAATCCTCTCGTCCTGGGCCAGAGGGCCCTTCTCTATCTTCTCTGTCTGTTAGCCTTTCAGTTAATTTGGATTCTGTTTCTGCTGACTCATGATTGCACACCTGTGTGCTTTTAAGGCTATATTTGCAATCTTCGATTATGTCTTTGATTACTTTCGGGACTTCCAGTAGTTTTTCCAGCAGTGGGCCACAAGCTTGCCTGTCCATTGTGTCCATTTTGTCGGCCTCTGCCTGGTGCAACAGATTTTCCCTCATGACGCCCTCTACTAGGGCCATCCTGTAATCTATGGTCTGTTTGGAGGTTGTAAATTGTTTAGTCAGCTCAAGTTGATCATCAAATGTTTGAGCCTGGACCATGATCGTTGTTGCAATTGAGTCCAATGTTGTACATATAACTTTCATAATGCTAAGAATTGGTTGGTCTAGTGAGAGATCATCTCTGTTTCCCCAGGTTTGCCCATTTTGCTCGTTAATTGTTTGGCCTTCTGAGTTCTTATCGTCCTCTCCCCTATGGCGTTGTATTATACTGCCTTCCAGGAAATTTATATCTTCCGATGTGATACTGTTTAATTGGGGCTCTATATTGCCAATTACGGAGTTATCAAAAGAGGAAAGCTCCAGACTAAAGGAACTACTATCGTGTCTACGCAGTATTGAATTAGATTTTACAGTTTGGCTTTCTCGATGAAGCTGTGACGCTGGAAGCTTATGGGTCTGCTTTGTTGGTAATTGTTCTATTTCAGGCCCCTTTATGTTTTAGAGTACTATAGGTTTTGCTTGGGCACATCGTGGAGGGAATATTAGTGGGGAGCTCCCGGGATTTTATGGTCCCATTTGGGCTTCGGGATAAGGTAGTTCATGGCTTTTTCTTTGCTCCCCCGGAGAATTGCCCCACTCTGGGAAGTTGTTTGACTCCACTTCGCCATCCCTGAAGGAGTTATTCACTGGACGAGGTGGTCGAGATGATCGAGCAGATCGCTGCTTGGATAGGGGAATATCCAGATGCCCGGTCTCTGAATGCTCCAGTTCACCCTCCCCCAAATTATTGCCACCTTTTTTCCCCAATAACTGTACTGGGGGGTCACTAGCTTTGGAGCTTTGCATCTGCGGCCGATCAGTGTTTAAATTCACTTGATTATAGTAGTTGGTGATGGTGTTTGTCTTTGGTTTAGTTTTCCTTACTCACCTGGTCCCACCTGGACCCGGGTGCGTCGGTGTATACTGTTGTTTCCTATTCGGAGGACTTTCAAGGCCCCCCTCAGTTTCTCCTGCATTTAGTATTACACACCCCATATCATCGGGTCAGTATAGGCTAGCAGCAGAGGTCCTGGCGCCACTTCGAGTGTTCCACCCAACTCCTCTCCTGATTCACTTTCATCGCTGGAAATCCTGATTCGGACACCCTCTGCTGTGACCTCTCCTTGATTTGCAAATTCCCCTTGGGATAACTGAGTGGTTCCAGGGTCCTGATCTAACCCCAGATCTTGCGGACTGTTGGATTCCTGCTCTGATCTTTGGGATTTCGCTAGGTGAGCAAGTACCTCATTGGCCTCCCTGGCCCTCTTTGTTTTTCCTCTTGTTCCAACCATCTTGGGGGACTTCACCGTGCCCCCCCTCAGTTCCTTGCTGGATCTTTAGAGAATGACTTTTATTATTATTGTTATTTTATTATTGTTGCTAATGTCTTGTAATATCTTTTTTCTTTTGAACTCTTACTGTGTGGATGGACCAGTAACTTCAGCAGTTTTTAATCTCAGTAGATTGTTCTCTAGGGTGTAGGATGCTTTTGCAAAGGCACACAATATGCGGCACACAGAACAGAACGCAGTACACAGATGGTGCCTATCCCTCCGGCACCATTAACATCAGCTCCTCTGGTCCTCCTCTGGTCCTCTCCTCTCCTCCCCCCTCAATTACTGCTTCACTCCACGTCTCAAATGTCTTTAGCTAATTTAGCAAAAAAAAATAGCAGGTAAATAGCAGGTAGTTAACAGGTTGGTAGGGCCGCTTACTTGCGTTGGTTTATGCGTTGGTTTACGCAATCCACTCGCGCCCACCGGGTCCACCTGGATCTAGCATCGCCTCTTTCCAGTTCTTCACTTTTTTCCTGTCTCCAATCTCCTGTCTCTTGCCACCTCTTGACGCCTCGAGATGACCTCAGATAACCTACTCCCCCCCAGGGAGCCACGTAGACCGGGCAGCCACTGGACCACCAACAGCAACTAAGTCTGAGTCTGAGGCTGGGGCTGGGCTGGGCTGGGGCAAGGGCGAGGGCGACAAAACACCAGCACCAGCACCGGAGCTGGAGCTGAGGGCAGGAAGCAGGAGGTGGCCAGGAGCCCAAAAGTGTCCTAAAGGTGTCTCAAGGTGCCTCAGCAAGTCAGGAACTGGCCAGGGCACGGTGGGAGCAGCAGGAGCTTAACAGCAACCAAACTGCCAAACCAGCGCTGGTAAGGGAGTGGGGGGGCTGCCTCAGCCGGAATACAGCCGGTGACCCCCAAACCGCTGCAGCAGCGCGTCTCCGCAGCTCCGCGGCTCACTCTCCGCGACCGGAGCTGAGCCAAGCCAAGACGCGAGCCACCCGGCACCAGCGTCTCAGTGCGTTCACAGCGTTCACTTCGGGCACTCTCTCCTTCTCTCTCTGGGTTCAGCTTCTGAAATAAACAGTGACCGTGGGATTTGAGATAACTATTACAAGTTTTCTGCTGGGCTGGCGGGCAGAAACAGCATTTCCTCCCGCCCCACCAGCTGGAAACACACCACAACATTGACGCACCTTGTAATAGAGATGGCAGCAATGTTAAGGTGCGTTGGGTGCAACAGCATCCGTCACGCTTTTCACTGCCCGTAATTCGGGCTGTGAAAAGTGCAACTGGACTGTCCATGGTGGCCCCTGCTCTGCCTATGTGAAGGCTGGCGGAAATGTGGGTCATAATCCAGAGGCAGGTTGAGACTGCTAGGCCGTCGGCTGGTGGCAACCTAGCAGTGCTGGCGGTTGTCCTGTGGCAGCTCTGCCACAGTTATAATATGGTGGTCGGACCGCCCCTGTCTGCGCCGGTCAGGGAGCGACCACGAGTGTTGCAGTCGATGGACCGCCAGACTTGTAATGAAACCCTAGTCTTTGGGCTGGTGTGATCCTAATTACTCTGCTGTCTCTGACTTTCTTGCTTTGAAGCAGTGGCTGCCCATCATTAAGGGTGAAGGGACCCCTCCCCCCACCCTTTTGCATGGTCAGGTGAGGCAGCCAGGCACTGTACATGTGCTAAATATGCAGGTGCCTGGCAGCCTGAGCCAAAGTTTCTCGGGCTGAAGATCACACACCTCTGAAGAAGTGAACTCTTCAGCCCAGAAAAGCTTATTGAGGTCCTCCCTCTCATACGAGGGTGCATGTCACCATAGATTCAGACCTGTGCGCTTCACTTTTAGATCCTGAGGTGCCCAGGGCTGAAAGTCAATCAATGATGCTTTATCAGAAAGTGGGATGGGGTCTGCAACTCTCAATGACCCAATCTTCCTCTGTGACGAGGTAGGGAAGGTCCATGGCAAGGTCCGCCAATAAGAGGAGTTGGCAGAATCTTCCTGCAGTCCCTTCCTTATCAAAGCCTCCAGGAACCACTAAGGCTTCTCTCTCCTGCTAAAGCAGGTAAGTTCTTATTGAATGTTGGAGTATTGTGTGTATGTATGAATGTATGTGTATGTGCACATACATAATGTAAATCGGTGTGTGCATGTGTATGTGTTTGTGAATAGTGGGTGTATCTGTGCGTGGTTGTGAATGGATGGGAGTCATTGAGCATACACGTGGATGAGTG
This sequence comes from Pleurodeles waltl, assembly GCF_031143425.1. NCBI lineage: Eukaryota > Metazoa > Chordata > Amphibia > Caudata > Salamandridae > Pleurodeles > Pleurodeles waltl. The sequence continues at coordinate 870,586,480 of NC_090450.1, forward strand.
TAAGTGTGTGTGTGTACCTGCCCTGCCCTACTGCACTTTACGGGCCGCCACTATGTGAACAGTTGTTTTTGACTTACAGTCGTAAGAATTTTTCATTTGATTAGGAAGTGCTAGGCCTTTTTGCCTACCTGAATTCCAGGTGGAGTTGAATGGTGCATGTTTTTTCCAGGAGGGAGTTCCATAATTTGTTGCCTTTATAGAGAAGGCTAGTCTACAGATGTACCTCTTATAGGCTGAGAAGGGCTGCAGAGGTGTTAGTCTAGAGCAAATGGTTCTGTTCAGCAAAATACCTTTGAGGTTTTACTTGAATGCCATAGATGACCCTGTGGTTAGGCCAGGTGCAATGAAGGAGTGGCATCTCGCAATGGCTACTCAATGATGTGCCTGAAGGACTGTTTTCATTTGGTCAGGTCACACAGACATATTAGTGAGTCTTGTCTTACTGCTGAAGTTTGGATTCCTTTTAGTCTTTGGAGTAGTAAGAATAGACCCCCTAAGGCAAGATTCTGTTTGTCAATCTAAGCGACACAGGACATGGAGGATGGTAATCAGAAGTTTCTGTGGGAAACATGGACATGGGAAGGTGTGTCAAATAGTCTGAATGGTGAAGGAAGTGTTAATTTTGACTTGGGTCATGTTGAAAATTGGGTTCATGGTTGAGGGAACTGAATCCCTACTCAAGCAGCAAGCACAATTCTTGTCAGGGTAAAACACAAGCAAACCTCAAATTAACCTGTGCTTGACCCTCTGGTAGCTTGACACAAAAGCAGTCAGGCTTAACTTAAAGCAAATCCGTGCATGTATGTATGCAGCAATTCAAACATTAATAAGCAGTGATAAAGTGAAAACACAACACAGAAACAATGGAACAATTCAACACGAATTTAGGAAAATAGAGTAAGATTTAACATAGCAATTGAGACCAAAATGACAAAAATCCAATTGGTAGAACTTGAGATATGGAATTGTAAAAATTTAACTGAAAACAGTGCTCAAAAGCACAAAGCACCAACATTGGTCATCTGGTTGCGCAAGACTGGGACAAAGTCACAATTTCAGGCAGATGGCAATGAAGTGCGATCTCAGTACAGGGACCACGTTAGGCCTGCTGAACAGAGTACCTTAAATCCTGGTTTGTGACGTGTGGCAAAATCCCACCTCAAGTATGCATTTCTTAGCAGCGGTTCTGAGCAGGGCAATAGAGCTCTTGCAGAGCAGCACAGCAGTCTCTCTGAGTTTTCCACAGGTCCAGTGGTATACTGAAGAGTTGAGTTTGAGGGTCCATTATTTATACCTGGTGCTCACTTTGAAGTAGGAGACGTTTCCACTTCTGGAGGTTTCCACCCTAACCTTGAGGTGTTTGGAATTTGCTGCATCCCTGCCTTGGCCCCAGCTTGTCTGGGGGCACAAAAAACTAGTATCAAATCCTTTGTGAGTGTGCTCATGCAGGGGTTCTGTGATGTGCAAGTGTGGTAGATGACAGATCCTCCCCCCATCAAGTCAGGGATGGCCCATTCCACCAATACCTATTCCCTCTTTGTCTCATTGTCTGGGAGCAATACAAAAAGACCAACTGCCAGCTGCACCTATTATTGTGATCCAGGAAACCTGCACCAAATGGTTGGGACACGAAAATAGCAACTTTCTAAATGTGGCATTTTCAGAATTGTAACTTGAAATCTTTCTTAACAACTGAAGTGGGTTTTAAAGTACAATTCTTTGGACACCAAACTTGATGATCCTACTTGCTATCAACTGAAAGTTAGTACCTTACTAAATGTAGTAAGGTAACTCATTGTTATCCAATGGGAGTGGTAGGCCTTGCGGTAGTGAAAAACAAATTTAAGAATTTTTCACTACCAGGACATGTAAAACATAGAAGTACATTCCCATCTTTTTAAATACACTGCACCCTGCATATGGGCTACTTAGCACCAACCTTAAGGGTGACATATGTATTGATAAGGAAGGTTTAGACCTGGAAAAAGGTTTATTTGGCCTGGTTTAAAACACACAGGTTTCAATGGCAGGCCTGAGACATGTTTGGAGGGTTAAATAAGTTTGTGGCACAATTATTGGTGCAAGCCCATTAGCAGCATTTCATTTTACAGGCCCTAGGTACATGTACTATTACTTTAATAGGGACTTACAAGTAAATAAAATGTGCTAATTGGGTGCAAACCAGTTTCACCATGTTTAATGAGAGAGCACAAGCATGTAAGAACTGATTGGCAGTGGAAAGTGTGCAGAGTCCTAAGGCCAGCAAAAACAATATCAGTACAAAATAGAGAAGTAGGGCAAAGGGTTTAGGGGAAGACCACCCTAGAGCTGACATGTCTAACAGTTCACATGTCTAACACAAAATACACCTATTAAAATAAGCACACTTGATGAACAAGGAACTGTGACTAATGGGAAAAGGAACCCTACTAATCCCACTCCTTATCACGTGATTTGGGCTCCCGATCAATTAGTTTAAGCAAAACCTGTGATTATTTCAAAGTTTTAGCTTCCTTAGCTTGCTTGATCTTTAATGTGTGTGATTTTTTCTTTGTTTGAATGCTGGTGCCATTTACTGTTCTGTTTTTTTGCTGTCAGGGAAATGGGAAATACTGTTACTTTTGGTGTTATTTTTCACTACAGACTGTTCAAGGTTTAAGTTGTTCTTAGAAATTATGAGGCGACCGGGACCTACCAGAAGTTCTTTTTTTAACATCAAGAGGCTGAGGGACATATTTATCATTCTTTCTCGTAGTGCAATGCAGCAAGCCACCTTGCTGTGTTCCGTATAAAGGGAAAGTGCAGGAATGTGCCATATTTATCGTTGTACGGTGTATTCCTGTCCTTTCCTAGTGCTCACTTTTGGCTGCCTAGAGCCAAGGCAGGCATCCTTGCGTCATGGTGCAAGGGTGCCTGCTTTGTAGGCAATATTGTTTTTGTGCTGGAAGGGACACCTTCCTGCACCAAACAATCCAGAGACGCATTTTTCTCTTTTTTCATGTTCTGCAGAATGCAGCACATGTAGAAAGAGGAGAACCATGGAGAAATAAGCATATTTCCCCTTGTTATGCCTCACCTGGGTAAGAGTAGCATTTTGATGCATTCCCAGGTCTACCACTAATGGTAAATCTGGGAATGTGCCAAAATCCATAGGTGGAGTGCCTGGGAACCCCCACACTCTGCCTATTGAAAGCCTCCCTGCTGTAGACTAACGAAAGGCAGCAATTTGCACTGCTTTGCATTACTCTAGATTTTTCAAGCCATGCAGGGCCACCAAGGTGGCCTTGCATGGCTTGATAAGTCTCACTTAAGTTTTGAGTCCTCTTGTGCCCTCTTCTGTGGCGCTAGGGCAACACACAACGTTTATAAATCTGGCCCTAAGTGTTTAAGTGGAGGTATAGAAAATCTCATTGGCACATCTAAGTAGTGCAATGTCAGATACTGCTATTACCCAAGTCATTCTATTGACATTAGAAGGATGAACTTGGTGTTGGCCAGGTGGGAATTTAAAACAGTATAATGATGGTATAGCCAGATTCCAGCCTATTCAAGCTAACCCACTGAACAATCATTTAGTTCACTATGCTTCATACTGCAGACTTCTTTTCCAGTGTTAATGAGCATCTGTGACACTGGGGTGTGGTCGGCTTCCAGCCACCACCATGGGGCTGCCAGGGATACAACATCCCCAAGTCCACTGGAGTTATGTAATTCTGTGGCTGCAGCTCCTTCTGCAAAAGTATGTATTTACTGCATTTGGCACATGATCCACCCTCTTCTGAATAACTTTCAGGTTTCAACAATAGGAAGTTTCTAACTCAAACATATCAAAAGTTACTAGAACAAAGAGTTGCAATAGTGCATCGAAGAGACAGACCTATTGCAAAAAAATCACTGGTCTCATTTTATTTGTTGATTGCTGTATTATGACAGTATTATCCAGTATTAATACATGGGATCCCAATAGTCTAAAGTGATCCCAGGGCACGCCAGAAGGAATAGTGTAAAGGTTAGGAAATTGGTACTTGTGAAAATAGGGTAAGAACTTGCTTTAACTGCCAAGGTTACCCAGACGTTCAGAGTGAGGTCATCTTAGACTACTGAACCATGAGCTGTGCATTGCTGTGTTTCAAGAGCACCCTAAAGACCACATATCACAGTAGCAGTATCAATGTGAATGATATTGCAGTGGCTGTATTAATACGAATGACAGCTTTGACTCCCAAAACTCATGCTTGTTGCCAGTCATAACAGTCATCACCCTAACCTTAAGGATACGTTTCAATTAGAAAGTATATTATAATGCAACGTTACAAAACCAATTCACACAAAATTTAAAAGTACATTTGAAGATTTATTCTCATGCTTTTAAAAAATATATATGTTTATTCATTTTTTCCGGAGCGCAGGTGCAGTCAAATATTTCACAATAGTACAGTGGCACACTTTTATTCTTTTTCCTCCTCAAGTAAACCATTTTTCCAATGGACAATTTACTTCCCCTACATGCCCACAACATTTTGGAATATTCCTGTCCCTTTCCCGCCCTGGAATAAGCTTGAACACAATCATAATATTTCTAAACATTTTTTTTATTAATGACAATACAACAATGAATACAAATTTCCACTGTCTCATACATCAATTGCAGCATGTGTAAAAAACTTTGCACACACTTGTATAGTGCACTACTCACCCGTTAGGGTGTCAAGGCGCTGTACACAATCCGCTGTGGAACCCCTCCTGGCTTTTCCCTGTGAGGTGCCCATTCCTGGACAACCCCAGGGTGAAGCCAGGCATCCAAGCGCTGTCAGGGCCGTTGTGGAGTTTAAGTAAGCTATTGCCCAGAGTTACTGAATGGGACCCATTAATTAGATTAGGCACTGTGTAGCGCCACTTTTCGTGCATTCCTTAGTGCCCCCCTACTGCCACCATGTGTGCATCGTATTTCAAATACGGCACACCATGGTGCAGGGTAGGAGGCAATAGCATCAAAAAATTTGCCGCTATTGATGTACTGTTTAGGGTATTTTAGGCCCATTGTAACCAATGGTGTGCCCCCTTTTAAAGCCTGCTCTGAGCAGGTGTTAAAAATGCTGCAAAAGTGGCTCATGGAAATCTTTTAGATTTCTTTCCGCCATTTTTGCAGCCAACCTAACAGAGGAACACCCCCTTTCATACATTGTTCCTGGTGCAGGCATAATGTGGCGCAAAGGGTTACAAAGTGGTGCAATGCATGCACTGAGCCACTTTTAAATATGGTGTGGCAATTTTTGAAGCCTAACGCCACATTAGTGTAAAAACAATGACGCTAATATGGTGCTAAAGCTTCTTAAACCTGGGTCCCTGTATCCTCTCTTCCTTAGTCTACAGTCGCCACTTTGACAGCCAATGTTGCACTAGTCTTCTAGCTCTCTGCTAAGTGTACTCCTTTAAGCTCGTTGAGTTCATAGCGTGCACAGTGTAAGAAATAGTTGTATTAAAATAAAACAGAAACCCACTTGGAGCAATGCTGTTACGTCCCCTATCTGTCCTTGAAACTAGCATCAACAGTCACACTCAAGTCAAAGAGACTTGGGGATTGTTGTGTCATGAACCTATTTTCTGTTGTGACATGGGGCCATATGTAGCAAATTAAAAATTTGCGAGGTGCAAAGTGCGAGTCCATGCGACTCGCACTTTGCACCTCGCAAATTGGTATGCAGTACGGTGTCTCAGACACCGACTGCAACTCGCTATGGGGTCGCAATGACCCACCTCATGAATATTCATGAGGTGGGTCGCAAATTGCAGCCCCATAGCGAGTATAGGCACTCGCAAACATGGAGGCCTACTGTCGTCAGCAGACCTCCATGTTCGTGAGTGCTTTTAAATAAAGCAGTTTTTTTTTTTTAAGTGTAGCCCGTTTTCCTTACAGGAAAACGAGCTGCACTTAAAAAAAAAACGAAACCTTTCGTTTCGGTATTTTTTCAGGGCAGGGAGTGGTCCCTTGGACCACTCCCTGCCCTGAAAAAATATTTGTGGGTCCAGTCACAAACTGGAAGGGGTCCCATGGGGACCCCTTCCAATTTGCGAGTGGGTTACCATCCACTTGAAGTGGATGGTAACTGCGATGCCATTTGCGACCGCGTACGCGGTCGCAAATGGTATTGCATACCACTCAGACTCGCAAATAGGAAGGGAACACCCCTTCCTATTTGCGAGTCGGAAATGCATATTGCGAGTCGGTACCGACTCGCAATATGCATTTCTGCATAGCAAAGAGGCATTTGCACCTCGCAAACGGCGATTTTCGCCGTTTGCGACGTGCAAATACTTTGCTACATCTGGCCCATATTCACTCCTGAACAGGGTTGAGGCTAATGTGTCCAACATTTCTCAGTCAAGCGATGCTCCTGTGACCAATCACATGAAAAATTTTGGCGATATTGACAAATTCTCCAGTTTTTAGGGCAAATGCTTAGAGAAGAATCCACCAGAAGAATAAACTTCACTTTAGAGATTGTATTTTGGGAAAAAAGTGCCCAGTGCTTTCACATTCAGATTTAGAATTTCCTCTACTCTCCTTCTCCAAATAAGGTCATTAAACCTAATAACAATGAGGAATTTGATCGTCATGGAAATGGGTCTATTCAACTTCATGGTAAAGGGTGACGATCTGAAAAATTATCCCACCAACATACTTCTTGCTCACTTATTTTAAAAGGAAATATTGTGAATAATGTCTAATGGTGGTGCACAAGTCTGTGATTGCACATTCGTTATAACCACCATTTTCAGTTTTACTACAGGCAATGGAACCAAACTATGTGGGTGAGCTGACTGAATTATATGGCAAGGAAAAGTAAACTATCTAGCAAGGGAAGGTAAAGTATGTATATATAGGGGGTCATTTTGACCCCGGCGGGCGGCGGTCGCCGCCCGCCTGGAGGGAACCGCCATATGGCCGCTCCGCGGTCGAAAGACCGCGGAGGCCATTCTGGCTTTCCCGCTGGGCTGGCGGGCGACCGCCAGAAGGCCGCCCGCCAGCCCAGCGGGAAACCCCTCCCCACGAGGAAGCCGGCTCCGAATGGAGCCGGCGGAGTGGGCATGTGCAGTTTGCACCCGTCGCGTATTTCAGTGTCTGCTAGGCAGACACTGAAATACACAGTGGGGCCCTCTTACGGGGGCCCCTGCCGTGCCCATGCCATTGGCATGGGCACGGCAGGGGCCCCCAGGGGCCCCGCGGCACCCCCTACCGCCATCCTGTTCCTGGCGGGCGAACCGCCAGGAACAGGATGGCGGTAGGGGGTGTCAGAATCCCCCATGGCGGCGCAGCAAGCTGCGCCGCCATGGGGGATTCCAAGGGCAGCAGTAAACCGGCGGGAGACCGCCGGTTTACCCTTTCTGGCCGCGGCAGAACCGCCGCGGTCAGAATGCCCTTCGGAGCACCGCCGGTCTGTCGGCGGTGCTCCCGTGGCCGGTGACCCTGGCGGTCACCGGCCGCCAGGGTCAGAATCAGGCCCATAGTATCTAGTGTGTGGAGATATCGCCTGCAGTTCTACACGATACATTTTACTAGTAAGGAGATATCGTCTGCAGTTCTACGCAATACATTTTACTAGCGTGTGGGAGGAATCACAAGTGATTCCAGGACCATAGTAACTGTTACTTTGTGGACAATAGAAGTGCCACGCGGTGGATGATAGAAGTCACAACACTGTTTATTTATTTCTTCAATCTTTTGTTAATTAACTCTTCTCTTCCTAGGTGTTTTTTGAAGAAATAACAAATAGAGGGGGGGGGGGTTGTATAAGTCATAATTTGCTTGAAAAAAGGAAATTTACCAATTATGCAGAATGTTACAGCCCCACCGTTTTTTTGGCTTTTCCATGTGAGCCGCCCATAAAGAGGCAGAAATGGAAAAATGTGTTTGAAAGATATGCAAAAGTTTGTGGTGAGTCTTTGAGTGCAGAAAGGAAATCTGCATTACTCTTGCAATGTTTGGGTTCAGAGGGACAGGATGTTTTTGATAATCTGCCAGAAGTGGTTGATGAGAATCTAAATGAGTATGAGAAATGCATAGAGAAATTAGATAGGCATTATTTGCCAAAGGTTAGCACCATTTTAGAGAGATATCATTTTGGAAGGAGATGTCAAAAAGAGGGTGAGAGTGTGGAAAAATATACCACTGCATTGAGGAAATTAGCTTCCTCATGCAAGTTTGGCGGTTTGGTGGAAGAGCGTATTAGAGACCAGTTCATGCTTGGTGCAACATAGAAAAAATAAGGGAAGACATTTGGCAAAAGGATAAACCTTCATTAGATGATGTTTTGATAATTTCAAAAAAAATTGAACATTCTTTACAATCTGTGGAAACCTTAAAAAGAGAAGTGAGTGTTGACAGTGTGCTTGTGGTCAAAGGTAAAATTGGAAACTTAGAAGCTACCAACTGTAAGAAGAAAGAGAAAGTTTTCTTTCAAGGAAAGTGCTTTCGGTGTGGCAAACAAGGTCATATGGCCAATGACAAAAGTTGCCCAGCTGCAAAAGCTTCATGTAGTCTTTGTAAGAAAAGAGGTCATTTTGCTGCTGTGTGTTGGGCTAAAGGTAAAGTGTATGAAGTGATGGACAACTCAACTCCAGAGGATGCAGGTGTGACTGATTTTGAATGTGGTAAAATTATTCTTCAAGTGGAAGGAGGAAGAAGGAAGATTACCCTGGATGATATAATGGTGGATGGCGAGAGAACCAAAGTTTTATTTCACTCAGGAGCGAAGATAACTATTGTTTCAAAAGAGTTTTATCTAGGAAAACTTAAGAATAAGGTCAAATTGTTCAAACCTGACATCAATTTGTATGCTTATGGTGGTGAGCCAATTAAGCTATATGGATATTTTTGGGGTTTAATAGAATTTAAGAGTAAGTATGTCAATGCAAAAATGTAGGTCTCGAAAAAAGGGGACAGCATTTTAAGTTGGTGTCATCAGAAGGTTTTGGGAGTGATACTGGATCCTAATAGTGATCTGCCCGTGAAGCTGAGGGAATAATTTCTGGTGAATACAGTACAGGATGGAGAATATGAGAAGCATGAGGTGTTGGTGGATGATTATATTGAAAATTTGAAAGTCAAATTTCCAGAAGTGTTCAAAGCACAGTTAGGGTGTCTCCGGCATTATTCTCACCACATTTGTTTAATTCAAGGAGCTAAACCTGTGTGTAGCAAAGTTTGTGGTGTTCCTCTAACAATACGAGAGGAAATGAAAGTAGAACTGGAGAAATTGATGAAAGATGGCATAATTGAGGAAATAGAAGGAACTGAATGGCTCGCCACAGTGATTGCAGCCAGGAAGGCTAATGGTAGTCTTCGTCTGTGCATAGACCTGAGGGAGCTAAATAAGAAAATAGTTGTGGACAGATATCCCTTGCCCAACTTTGCTGACATGTTGATGTTGCTTCATGGTGCCAAGGTATTTTCAACCATAGACTTAACATCTGCCTATCATCAGATTAGCCTGGATGAAGACTCAAGAGATCTCACCGTCTTCATCACACCCTTTGGCACTTTTAGGTATGTTAGGCTGCCGTTTGGATTAATCTCTGCGGCATCTGTTTTTCAAAGAGCTTTAGAGAAAGTTTTAAAGAATCTGGATGGGATTAAGATATATCAGGATGATGTTCTTGTATTTTGGAAAAATGACTCTGAACATGATGAGAGGTTACAAAGTGTTTTGGGGAGACTGAAAGAGTTTGGTTTAACAGTTAAACTAGAAAAATGCAAATTTAAGAGGAAGTCTATAGAGTATTTAGGTAATCCCATTACGAGTGATGGTATCACTCCAAAGAAAGAGTTGGTTGATACCATACTAAAATTGAAGTCCCCCTCACACTCGGAGGAAATAATTAGATTTATTGGTATGGCAAAACATTATAACAAATTTGTGATGGGGTTTGCTGAAAGATGTATGAACATGAGTAAACTACTACACAAGGGTGAAGAATTTGTTTGGAATTCTGAATGTGAATCAGAATTCACCGAAATCAAAGAGATGTTGGGAAAGGCCCCGGAGTTGAAAAGTTTTGACCCTAATTGCAGTTCGGTGTTAACCACTGACGCAAGTATCAAAGGGTTAGGTGCTGTGTTACAACAAGAGAAAAGTGGTGCTGAGCGGGTCGTGTTGTTTTTGTCTTGGGCCTTGAAAGGGAGCAGAAGTGAATTATTCAGTGATACAGAGGGAGGGTCTTGCAGTTCAATGGGCCATTAAGAAGTTGAGGAAATTACTGTGGGGTGCTAAGTTCGTGGTGAGGACAGATCATAAGCCTCTTTATGAGATATTTTCACAGAAAGGGATTGATGCTATTTCAAGCAGAATCACCAAGTGGGTAGTATCCCTGCAGGATTATGATTTTGTGGTTAAGTATATTCCTGGAGCACAGAATGTGGTAGCTGACACTTTGTCAAGGTTGGTGTGTTTTGGCGATAGTAACCAGGGAGGAGACTGTGAGAGTGGGGATCAGGATGATGAGGTGGTGTTTGAAGTTGATTATGGTACCGTAACTGAGGAGAAGTGGCGATAGGTTTGTGATTCTGACAAAACTATGTCTGAGGTGTTATCATTGCTGAAGGGTGGATGGAAGAATAGAAAGGAGGGGAGTTTGGAGTCTCAAAAATACTGGCATGTTAAAGATGAGCTGTCTGAGAGGAATGGACTACTGTTCCGGGGGTCAAGGTTAGTGCCACCTGTAGTACTTAGGGACATTTTAATTACCCTGGCACACAGTGGTCATCAAGGCATCTCGAAAACCAAAGGGATGCTGCGCTTAACATATTGGTGGCCAGGAATGGATGGTAAAGTGGAGAGAGCTGTGAGGGATTGTATGAAGTGCATTAAGTGAGAAGTCTGCCAAACCCAAGGTTCAACCGATGGTTATTAGGGATCTTCCCACACATCCGTGGGAAGAGATTGCCCTTGACATTTTAGGCCCAGTTAGTGGTGATGGATGTGACACGTATCTCATTGTTTTGTTGATTTGTTTTCAAGATGGCCAGAAGTAGTTTTCACAAGAAAGATTGAGATGAAGCATGTGATTTCTTTTCTAAAAGACATTTTTGGAAGAGAGGGTGTGCCTAAATCTATTCTTACAGACAATGGGGTATAATTGGTCTCCAAAGAGATGGAGTTGTTCTTGAGTGATCTTGCCATTCAACATAAGAAGTGCTCCCTGTATCATCCTGAGACCAATGGTATGGTGGAACGCTTTAACAGGGTGCTTAAAGAGACACTAGTTATAGCCAAAGACAGTGGTTTAGACTGGAGGAAGAAGGTAGTCGTAAGGATCGAGGCGTACAGATTTTTGCCTCACTCTGTGACTGGGAAGACTCTGTTTGAGTTGTTTAAAGGGAGACATCCCAACACTCGTGTAGCACCTGGTTGGGTGAATGATATGGAGCTAAGAATGGGAAAGGTTGTACCAGACACTGATTGGAGAGTGAGAGAAGAAGAGAAAATACTGGCTCGCAAAGTAAATTTTGATGTTTGGAAATCAGCACGTTCAACAAAGGCTCAGGTAGGAGATTGGGTGATGATTAGAAAACCTATTAAGAAAGGAGGATTTCCTGGGAGACCTAAACTGGTGAGAGTGGTAAAATTATTCACTAATGCTGTTAAGAAAGAAGACTCCAGAATTTGGAACCTTCATCGTGTTGTGGTGATCAATAAGGACGCTGTTGGGAAAGGACAAGAATTTATGAAGAAGGACTCAGCAATTGGAGTTAGAAAATCTGAAAGAAAAATTGTAACTCCAAAGTACCTGGAAGAGTACATCACATAAATGTTTTGGTTCCTCTACATTGTATAATTCCAAGTTTTCATTATTGGTATTCTTGTTAACTCTGTTTGTATAAGGAAGGGAGGTGTGTAGTATCTAGTGTGTGTTCTTTGGTGGGACCAGAACCCTAGTCATGTGTTCTGCTATAGAATATACCTAGGGGAGTGGAGAATGTTGAGGGGATGAGAGAGACGGACGGGACCTTCATTCTTCCAATAAACTCAACCTCCTCTATTTCTTGGATTTATTGGACCTTTGTTACAGTATATCCGTGCAATTATAAGCACCATGAATTACCTACACACATTCTGCTTACAACATTCAAAATGTTGTTTAAAAAAATTAAATATATTGGTTTAAAATATTAAAATAACGGGATTGACAGGCAGTGTATCTTAAGAATGGAAGAAACACGCATCCTTTGCATAGGTAAGGGTGCACTCTTAGGTGCCAAGGCATAGAGGAGTGGGCATCACAGTCTGCAGTGTAACAGGTGAAAAAGAATAAGTCGCAATATCCAGGGGCGAAGGAGACACCAAATTTCTGGGGGGGGGGGTGGACATGGACAACCTTGAGGTGGGCCCCCTGCACAAAGTTTGCACCCAGAAGGTTTGCCGTGGAGAGGCGGGGAGATGGGAGGAGGCGGTCGCTTCCAGTAGAGTCCTGTGCAGCCTGCAATTCCCTGTCTGCTGGGTCCTTTGCTGCCTGTAAGGCAGCAACAGGCTCTGTGCTGCTGTTCACCTGTTTGAAGTCCTAAGAGGCCTGTACTGCCTGCTGGGCGCAGTACTTCCTGTCGATTCCTGTGCTGCCTGCTATGCACTGTGCTGCCTGTTGGGAGCTTTCTTTCTAGTCAGGCTGTGTCAGTCTCTGGGCCCCCGCCTGCCTATGAAGGCCAGTAAGGCCTATAATTGCTGCTAGGTCCTTGTCTGACTGGCAGTCTCTGTGCTGCCGTCTTCCTGTGAACTGCTGTGCTGTCTGATAGGGCCGGCCTTAGTGCTGGTGGCGCCCTGTGCGACATTGTTTGTTGGCGCCCCCCAGTGACCACCTCCGCCACGGATTCCCTCACTACTATCCATCACCACTCTCTCTCAGATGCATTTCATTAGTTTTATGGCACCACTCATACCAGGAAATATCCCTTACAATGCGATCAATGCAATGCAGTGCATTGACCACACTGCCATTACCACAAATATGGGTCTAGCACGCATGCCTTTACCACACATGTCTTTACCATGCATATGCGTGGTTACAGCATAGAGAGCGGTCTAGCTGTCCGGGTGGAACAGGACGAAGCAGAGGAGAGAGATGTAAGTAGGGCTGTGGCTAGGTTTAGGGTTGGAGGTTGGGGTCATTTTTAGGACAGGGTAGGGTAGTTGTAGTTATTAGGACAGGGTGGGGTAGGTTTTAGGGTTCAGGAGAAGGGCGTGGGAGTCAAGTAACTTTTAGTTTAGTTTAGTTTTAAGGATTTGTAGTGCTCATGGCTACCCGAAGGCCTCCCAGTGCTGAGGAAGATCACTAGGTATGAGGAACAGACCTAAACAGGGAACAATATCGTTTTCAATTTTCTACGAAAAGAAGATTCTGACATATCATGACGAAGTCCCAAAGGGAGGGAGTTCCAGATCTTAGCTGCTCTACAGGCGAAGGATCTACCCCCATCTAACTTTCATAGCACGAAAGGAGTTAATTAAAAAAGATGAAGAAGATCTGAGTTTTCTCTGGGGAGTATAGGGAGTGATCATTCGTCTGAGGAAGGCTGGACCCTTGTTTCGAAGGGCTTGGTGAATAAAACACATAGCTTTAAAAATAAGGTGTTGTTCAATCGTAAGCCAATGGAGGGAAGCCAAGACTGGAGTGGCAGATGAATGTCTGGGGGTGTCTGTGAGTAGGCGAGCAGCAGCGTTCTGCACCACCTAAAGTCTCTTTAGAACATGAGAAGGAGAGCTCAGGAGCAGTACGTTCCCAGAGTAAGAAGTCTTTTGGCTGAAAATGGAAGTAATTTAAAGATTTTCCTAAGGGTTCTTAGAAAACCAAAACAGGTAGCTGCCAGTTTCTTAGAATGGCATTCCATTGTAAGGTGCGGGTCTAGCCAAAAGACCAAGCTTTTTATGGAATCTTTAGGTGGAGGTAGATCATTAGGCAAGTTCACTGCTAAGGATGGGGACTTAAGTAAGGAAGGATTCCCGACGATCATTACTTCTGTTTTCCCATTGTTAAGCTTAAGCTTGCTCTCTATCATCCATCTGGCGATAGCTGAGAGACAGGAAGATAAGGGTAGCCTGTTCTTGGGTATTCTTAGCAGAGAAGGAGTAGACCAACTGAGTATCATCCGCATAAAATACTAGATATAGTCCATGTGGCTCAATAATTCTTGCCAGGGAGGACATATAAATGTAAAAAGAGTAGGGCTCAAAGAGGAGCTCTGCGGCACCCCACAACTGAGTGGCAGAGGTTTCGAAAAAAAAGATTGATCAAGGACTTGAAAGGTCCTGTCCTTCAGGAAGTCAGAGAGCCACTGAAATGGGGTCCCTGAAAAACCCATCCAAGAGATTCTATGAAGGAGAATATTATGATCTACAGTATTGAATGCAGCACTCAGATCCAAAAGGATAATTGCTGCATAGCAACCTGAATCCAAGCGTTGACGGGTGTCTTCGGTAAGCGCCAACATGGCAGATTCTGTGCTATGCAAAAGTCTAAAACCCATCTGAGTGTGATGTAGAAGATTGTAATCCTCGAGAAAGGCTGAAATTTCTTTGTAGGACTGTGTGGGGTAGGTTTTAGGGTACAGGGTGGGAGTCATATAGTATTTAGGACAGAGCGGGTAGGTTTTAGGATTCAGGGTGGGGCAGGGGCATCAAGGTAGTTTTTAGGGCAGTTCAGGGTAGGTTTTAGGGTTCAGAGTGTAGGTCGGGGTAGTTTTTGGGACAGGGCAGAGTTACTTTTAGGACTCAGGGCGGGTGGGTTTAGGGCTCAGGGCAGGGGCAGTGTTAAGTGCTTGGGCGGGGTGGAGTATGGTATCAGGTGTAAGGGGCAGGTAGAATTTACCACTCATGTTCCTTTACCAAACATGCTTCTACAACAACATTTGTTGTAAAGGCATGCGTAGTAAAGACATGGTCATTGTTGAGGCCGCGATGTTAAGGCATGCATGATATATGCATGTGTTGTTCCATCATTCATCCCTCATACCAGTCTAGGATGTCAAAGCACTTTACATCACACAGACATTACGCAGAGACAATCATCATATATGTGTAAATCAGTGTATATGAAATGTTACATAAGACAGAGGACTACAAGGTGTAGGTGTCACATATCCCCAATACTGGTAGCAGGTATAGTTTAAGAGTGCTTTATCTGGAGAAGTGCAAACTCAGAATTTAAAACATAACACCATGTTTGGGGGCTCTCTTTAATAGCAAAAATTGATTTGCGCTCAAATTAACTTGTTTTGCAACATAAAGTTAATGAAAAAGTGGGGGGAAATCATAACGCTCTAATCTATACCTTGATGTTTGCATGCATCTCTTTGAAGAGTTAATTGCTCACTGTTCTATATTCAGTTTTACTTTATAAATTGCAAGGGACAAAAAAGGAGCTCTCTGATGTAGGAAGTTGGCCTGGTGTGTGGTAAGTACCTATGGTATTATCACCTTATACCAGGTCCAGGTATACCCTTATTAGTGAAGTGTAGGCAGTGTCTAGAAGCCAGGCTCTCTAGAGATAGCTGTGGATGAGCAGCCAAGACTTATCTTAGACACATGCAAAGATCATGCAATACCACTGTAGTCACACAACACTTACACACATGAAAGAAACACGTGTTATGAAAATAAAGGTTTCTTATTCAAGTAACACAAAGACTAAAACACTAGTTAGGCAATTTTCCAACAGAATGTAAGTAAAACGCTATTATATGTACAGTAGCAATCAGAAACTGGTATAAAAAGCAATAGAAAACAGTGAAAAGCAATAGGCAATACTGAAGACCTAGAGGGGAGCAGACCATATACTAAAAAAGTAGGAAGTGGAATCGGTACAGGGGAGCTGGAGGAACTAGGAAACCCCAAAGGTAAATACCAGAGTGACCCACAGCGACTAGGTGAAAAGAGGTAAGTTACTGGTTTTTCCCCAACCCACCAAAAGGACTTCAGAGAAAGATATTGCAAAACGCAGACAAGACTGCAAGAAACTAGAGGTGGATCCTGGAAGAGGAAGACCTGGAAAGAAGGGGACCAAGTCCAGTTTACCGGTTGTGGCAGGAGCTACTACCCACCCATCTGTGGATGCAGGAGTTGGTCGACGGGGAGACGAAGACGGTCGGCAATGCAGCACTGGAGCAGAAGAAGTGTTCCTAGGTGATGCAGTTGACTTCCCATGCCGGATGAAGAAATGCAGTCAGTCTGTGGTGTGGAAAACCCACCAACAAGCCTTGGGGGACTCAACCCATGTAGGGACTCCCAGGTGACCCTCAGCAAGGCAGAAAGTCTGTAGAAGGAGAGGCAGCCCCCACAGAAGACCTACAGGCAAGGAACGTAGGAGCTGCAGAGAGGCCCATAAAGCACACCTGAAGAGAGATCCCATGTCGCAGGCGAAGCACGTTGAGGGCTGTGCTTCAAAGAGAAGAGTTCTGGGGGCTGGGGCTACACAGAGCCAGAAGATCCCTTGGAGGAGATCACAACAAGCCTTGGTAGCTGCAAGAGACGCAATGCATGGGGGTACTGTCCTGCATGGGAAGGCAAGGACCTACCTACTCCAAAGTTGGACAACTGGTAGAGAGGACCAAGGAGACCACTCCAGACTACCACTCCTGTTGCAGGATCCACGGAGCTCAGGAGAGGAGATACACGCAGCCGGTCGTTGTTGCAGTTGGTGCCTGTAGGTGCAGGTAAGTGACTCCTTCACTCCAAGGAATTTTCCTTCTTTCTTCTCATGCAGACTGAAGACTTCCTGCCCTCAGAGGAAGCACAGCTGGGCAAATGTTGCAGTTACTGGAAGGAGCCGGAGAAACAATGTTGCAGGGCAAAGTCGTCGCTGGAGCAGCAGATTGTAGGTTTGTGTGAAGTCCAGTTGCAGTTCTAGTGGACAGAAGTCAAAGTAAACTTTGCAGAGGAGTCCTGCTGGAATCTTGCACGTCGAATCTGAGGACCCACCCAAGAGGGAGACCCTAAATAGCCCAGAACGGGGGATTGGTCACCTAGCTGGGTGACCACCTAGGAGGGGGCTGTGACATCACCTGCCTGAACTGGCCACTCAGATGCTCACAGAGGCCTCTGCCCACCTTGGATTCAAGATGGCAGAATCAAGCGGCCACCTGGAGGAGCTCCAGGCACCCTCCCTGGGGTGGTGATGGACAGGGGAGTGGTTATGCCCATTTCCATTGTCCAGTTTCACGCCAGAGTAGGGGCTGAGGTCCCTGAACTGGTGCAGACTGGTTTATGCAAGGAGGGCACCAAATGTGCCCTTCAGAGCAAACCAGTAGCTTGGTGAGGCTACCCCTCCCAAGCCTTGTAACACCTATTTCCAAAGGGAGAGGGTGTTGCCTCCCTCTTCCAAAGGAAATCCTTTGTTCTGCCTTCCTGGGAATGAGCTGCTCAAGTAGCAGAAGGAGGGCAGTAATCTGCCTGAGTGGTGGCAGCAACATGGGCTGCCTGGAAAACCCCAGAAATCTGGTAGGAGCAATGCTGGGGATTCTCTATGGAGCCCCCAAAGTGCATAGAATCATACAATCAAAACTGACAATAGTATTGGGGTATGAATCTGACATGTTTGTTACCAATCATGCCCAGGTTCACAGTTACCATTATGTAGCTGGACATAGGTAGTGACCTATGTTCAGTACAGCCGTAAAATTGCGTCCCCGCACTCATGAGGTCCAGGAAAATGGAGCTGGAGTTCGTGGGGGCACGTCTGCTCCTGCATAGGTGCCCTCACACACAGGTACTTGCACCCTGCCCTCTGGGCTAGGAGGGCCCACCATTGGGGTGACTTACAGTGGCCTGGTGCAGTGACCTGAAATGAAAGGGTGCATGCACCTTTGCACGCAGGCTATAATGGCAGGCCTGCAGACACAGTGGCATGAGGTGGCATAATACATAATACATGCTGCAGCACATGTGTGGGGGGTGTGGTCCAAGCAACCATATTTAATGGGAGAGAGCACTGGGGTCCTGGGTAGCAGAATTCCAGTGAACACAGTCAAAACATACTGACAACAGGCAAAAAGTGGGGTAACCATGCCAAAAAAGGCTACTTTCCTGCATCTGACAAAAGCAGTAACTCACTGACCTATTCACATTATATACACTTTGTGATCTGCATGTAGACGTTCTTTGTAGCAGGCATAGTAACCCTGTACGCTATGATGAGTCAAAACGTCAACTAGACAAAACTTCAATCTCTCTCCAGGAAGACCATTAATCACCGGAATTATCTTGAGATTTATATTGTTGCCTGAAAACTGTTGGTGACAAGGAACACCCAGCAGGTGCTTTTAAAGTCACAATATACTTGCAAACGCAGCACCCCCATCCTAAGTCGGCACCGGTTGCATCGCCCTAGAGCCGGCCCTGCTGCCTTACCTAGCCCTGTCCATCTCTCAGGCCATCTGGTTCTTCCTGGGACCCGTGCTGTGTACTGGTCTCTCCGCTGTCTATCCAGCAGTGTCAGGCTCTGTTCCACCACAGCTTGTGAAGTCCTGTAAAGCCTGTGGGCTACCACAGTGCTGGTTTAGCATCCATAGGCCATTAGCAGGAAATGAGATTTACAGACAGCCCTTGGCCTTCAGAGCGGGCTGTCACAGATACCAGGAAGGCTGAGGGAGAGACAGGGAACCAAACGTTTTGGGGGGCTGGGTGTCAACTAAGGAGACAATAATTAGCATTGGGGCAGGCAAGCTGGAGACAGAGGAGAGAAGAGAGTGAGAGAGAGGCGACAGAAACGGGGGCCCTAACAAACATTGTTGCACAGGGTGCCACTAGTGCACTAAAGCCTGCCCTGCTCATATCTCACAGTAACTCAACAATTCTGTTTTTAGAAAGGGAGATACTCTGCAACACAGCACTGTATTTCAAAAGAAAGGGAGGTTCTTGGCAATACTTTATTTAATTACCCAAACCTCCTTACCTTCTCAAATCTTGCTGCTGTCTTCGGGGTTTGATTTTCATGGGAAGGGAAGGGTAGGACTCAGGAGGGATGGGATGTATACAGCAATTAACAAAGAGCCTTTTGTCTTCTTCTTGTCAGCTGTGGCGGCAAGGCGAGAAAGAATCCCTTGTGTGCTGGAGCACAACAAAAGGGCAGAGGGCGAGTGTCCTGGAAGCAGGCCACAGGTCAAGTGCAGGGCCAGTATAGGTAGCGCTTTCATGCGCCAATGGGCCTGCCAATTAAATTCTTCTATCCCCTCATCCCCCCACCCTTGTCCCCCGTGTCCTCCCCACTCCAAAATCTGGGGGAGACATATCCCCCGCGTCCCCCACATTTCCTACGCCCATGGCAATATCACAGTTATATTATAGATCACATTCTGCTTGTTGCCTTTCTAACACTTCATAAACATAACTGATTTCAACTATAAAAACAAACGGGACAGATTTAAGAAAAGTGGTGCTGCACCTAGTGCAGTGGCACTTTCCTTACGGCCCCTAGAGCCACCCCTACCTCCACCATGTGTGCGGCGTAATTAAAATACGGCGCACCATGGCACAGGGTAGGGGGCAATATCGTCATTTTTTACACTAGTGAAGTTCTCTGCATGAGTAGCACCAACAATTTGGTGTTACTCCTGTAGACTACATAGGGGCCCATTATAAATAATGGAAGCCCCCTCTTAACGCCTTCTCTGAGTAGGCATTAAACGTGCCAAAAAGAATGGCGCAAGGAAATCTGTCAGATTTCCTTGTGCCATTTTTTCAGCCCCCCTAATGGGGGAACGCCCCCCTTGCATATATTATGCCTGGCACAGGCATAATGTGGTGCAAGGGTTTAGAAAGTGGCTCAATGTATGCATTTCACCACTTTGTAAATATGGCACATGGAAAATGCCACTTTAGCGCCACCTTAATGTCAAAACTGATGCTACTGCAGCTACAAGGTGGAGGTAGGGGCTCTTAAATCTGTCCCAACATATCTGAGGCATGTTAGCACCCATCCTCAAAGGGAGAGAGGTGGAGGGGGGAGAGAAAAGGAAGATAAGGAGGCAGGTTGGGGGGAATCCATGAAATCGACTAATGAGGGGAATCTGGCAGGAGTGTCTCTCACACACTGCGTAGTTAGTGCAGATATGATGGCCACGGCGCCATCCCACCCAAGCTGTGTGGGGTCACTGGTTAAGGCCCAGTGGCCTTTTGAGTCGATCGCATCCTGATAAGTATTCAAGGTGGTCTATCATCCGACTTAGCCTCTACATTCTCCAAGTACGGGTTCAAGTCAGGAGGACTGGTGGTGCTAAGCACCCACCTATGCCTCTATTTAACACCTGTTGCTCTGCCAGTATACCAGATCTTAAGTCTGCCATTCACCGCTGAATGAGGGGAGGATATGGTGCCTTCCAGCACATGGCAATCCTGTGTTTAGCCACTATCAACGGTAAGTCAATTAATTTATTCACATATTTTTGGGCTGCCTACTGGGGAGTGACACCAAATGAACAATGAAGGCGTCCCTCCAGAGTAAGGAGCTTGTTGTCTCCGAGAGAAACTCTAGCACTTCATCCTAGTATGTTACCAATGGTTGACAAGTCCAGATCATGTGTAAAACATTTGCAGGGGAGGCCTGGCAGCGCATACAGGTGTCAGGTACCCTCAGATACATGAGTACGAGTCTCTATGGGGTAAGATATGTTTGATGAAGATAATTAAATTGGGTGTAGTCTGTCATTTGTGGAAATTATTTTGGGGCCTTCTAGACATTGTGTCCATTGTTTGTATGTGAGTGTGATGTTAAGCGTGGCATCCCAATATTCACATAGTGAGTGGAGTGGTGTCATTCTATCCGTACGTAGGGAGTTATATAGGTGTGTGACAGCCCAACACTCGCTCCCATGGTGTTAGTAATATTTGCAGGGTGAGTGAAGTCACAGGTTTGTCATGTGTTTTCTGCCAGGTCTTATGGAAATAACTGTGCAAGAGTGACATAAATAAGGAAAGAACCCTTCGGTATGCCATAGTCGTCCACCAAATTTCCAAATGTACTAAGGATTTTAGCTGTGAAAAGATATACTCCAGATGCCAAGGCCTGCCTCTGACCATGCGACTGCATCTAACCACATCTGGAGGATGGAGCAGTCTGAGAGTGCCCATACCAGCAGCTCCAGTGTATTCGAGGGATAAGGAAGATGTTTGGATGTATATGTGAGTCAGCATGTTTCCACTGTGCGCATTAATATATTCCCACCTCCTTTAGGAACATTCTTGTGTGAACCGATTAGCCAGTGCAGTATGGAGTCTGGTGTTTGGTTACCCAACCAGTGCCCCATTTCAGTCTTATTCTGTCCATTCAGCCATCTGGCAGGCCATTGCACCTGGGCTGAGGCATAATAAAATTTGTAATTTCGAGCACCTAAGCCTCCTTTATCCAGTGGAATATATAATTTCATGAGGGCCACACGTCTTCTTCCCCTGCCCCATATTAGAGCAAGTAATATCGAGAGTAGCTTCAAGAACAGTTTACGAGGTACTAGAACGGGGATGGTGGAAAAGAAATATAACAGATGGGGCAGTATCAACATCTTAGATATGGTTATCCGGCCTGATTGTGAGAGCAGCAGAGATGTTCATAATGGAAGGGAGGGTCTTATCCCAATGAGAGCCCTGCCCAAGTTGCCGTCCACTGGGTCTGGATCGGAATGATACATTTGTACCGCTAGGTACTTTATGGGTGCGCAAGACGAGGGAGGAAGGGATCGTGGAAAGGCTCGCTGTTGTGCCTCAGTCAAAGATGTGAAGGGAAACAATTGGGATTTGTTCCAGTTCACCCGAAGCCCTGACACATCACCAAACTGTTGCAAGAGTTCCATAAGATCAGGGAGTACTGTGGCACCTTCCCTGGGATATATCAATGCATCATCCACTTAAAGGGAGATTATGTGCCATCTGTGATCTGCCAGAATCTTGAGTCTGCAGCCTGCAGCCGGAGCGTGCATGTCAGAGGCTCAATTTCCAGTGCAAAGAGTATTGGGGACAATGGGCAACCCTGGCGAGTACCACGTTCAGTGTTAAAAGGGCTTGATTTTACTCAAACGGTTTTGACCCTGGTGGTGGGGGCGATGTGTAACGTAGCTATTCACTGGAGTAATTTGGGGCCTATCCCAAAGTGTGCAAGAACCTCCTTAAGATAGTCCCATCCCAGGTTGTCAAACTCCTTCTCTGTATCAAGCAATGCCTCCCATTCTGGCCACCCTCGCCTTCCGCACCCAATCCATCAACATGATTAATCTACGGATATTCCGGATCATATTCCTGCCAGGTATAAACCCGTTTTGGTTGGGATGTACCACTTGTTGAACTACAGGTATCAGCCGATTGGCCAACACCAGTGCAAGGATTTTATAGTCCGAATTTAGTAAGGAAAGGGGTCGATATGAATCCAGCTGTAGGGCATTTCTGTCTGGTTTTGGCAGGACCGCCAACACCGCCTCGCAAAGGAAGGGAAGTACTATTCCTGTATCATACAATGAGTTAATAATGTTGAGCAATCGTGGGGCGAGTTGGTACTGAAAGGCAGCGTAAAACTCAATCAGCCAGCCATTCGCACCTGGTGCCTTACTCTGTTCCATTTGCTTAATTGCTTTGTTAATTATGTAATCTGTCATGGGTGCCTCCTGTTCTGCCCACTGTGAGGCCCATAACTGGGGAAGTCATATTCTGTCTAAGAATCAACCTATCAGTGTGGGTCTGCCAGCTGTGGGGAGATATGGAACTTAGAACTAAAGGTGCCATTGATGGCATCTTAAGTATTTTGTAAGTGACCGAACTCATCATAAATGGCAGTTATAGGGATCCTAGGTGGGACTGAGTGAAAGAGCCATGCCAATAGCCATCCTGCTTTACCATCAGATTTTTTTTGTCATGTATTCCCTGTAATCTAGTGTGCCTAGTTCTTCTAGGGTTGCATGGTGTTAGTGTCTCAATTGCACCAATGGTGCAGTGGCGGCACGGTCTATAGGAAGCAACCATTCACCTTGCAGAATAACAGTTTCCAGTTCGGTAAGTTTGCTATACAGCGCTATTTTGGAACCATATACAGATTTAAGTGTAAGCCCGCGTACAACTGTTTTAAAAGCATCCTCTTCAATGCAATTGCTTGATGCTGTGCCTTCATTGTCTTCAAAATCTGAATTAATGTGATCTGAAATGGTGGTGCTGAATGCTGTGTTGTGTAAAGCTTCTACAGGAAGTTGCCATGTGGGAATACTAGGACGGGCCCACCTCCACATCATCTGGATTTGTAAAGGGTCATGGTCTGATATAGTGCGCCCTAGGAATTCCGCTCTGGAAATCTTCAATCTTCAATAGTGCTTCTGACTGCAGTTGAAGATGTCTATTCTTCTGCGAAGGTCATATGAACCGGAGTGAAAGGAGTATTCCCTGGCAGTGGGATGGAGGCAGCACCATATTTCCACCACTTGCATATTGGAAGCTCAGCTACGTAAGTGATGCGCAAGAGTTATGGATTGTTCGCCCTATTTCAGTGGGCGAGAGGAATCAAAGTCAAGATCGGAGTGCAATTAAAGTCTATGCCCCAATAACAAGGGGCTAGAGCATTGTGTAATAGCACAGGAGTGAGGGATATGAGGAACGTTGCTTGGTTGGCATTGGGAGAATAAGTGAGAGAAATGTTATAGGGAGGCCATCCAATGTGTCCTCATAATGGCATATCACCCCTCAGGGTCAGTCTTAGTGTGTGTGACCTCCAGTGGCACCTCAGGAGCCACCCGTATAAGGGCGCCCATTGCTTATCGGCAATACCCAGTCCCCACCAATATACCTCACCAGCACTTCTACATGCCTTCCAGATCTGGGGTAGTGAGGTGGGTCTCCTGCAGGAGTGTTATCTGTATCTTGCACCTGCGCAGATATTGATATACCCTATATTTCTTAACGTGTCTGACCAATCCTCTGACATTACAGGTAAGTATAGCTGACCAGTTATAATGCCTAGAGTTAGGATTGACAAGAGGATCAGCAGAAATACACCTCACCATCCCTGCAGTAATCCTACACCCCCCTAAAACCTCCCCCGCCCCACCCAAACATATGCCTCTTTTAACATCAACTGAAAATAAACAAAGAAGAAAAAGAATTAAGCTGAACCAAGTAGCAATCATCCCCGAACACCCTTTCCCCGCGCTGACACACCAACTGATGTATGTCAAATGTCACTCTGATGCAATGCTGAACATTAGAAAGTAATGGTCAATCACGGAATCACTAATGATGTGTGAGTTGGTGGCCGTGGCTACATAATCGTACTCTAAAAAGAAGAGTGCCCGCAACTCTCAGCCTACATATCAGTATCATGCCCCTCCGCCATCCCATTCGCACAGAGTAGTCACAATGGCCTTGTAAGAGTTAAGGGTGACCTTGGTCTAGACGGGTAATTATATCATGTCCTCTGCAGTTTGTGGGGTAACCATTGGGCCCTCTTCAGTAGTGCATCCATCAGGGCCAGGTCCAAATCATGTGGTTCAGTACCATACTGCTCCCCACCGGATTCAGTGGGTGAGGGAGTCGCCTCACATTGCTCCACCTTGACAACCACCTGGGCCCTTTCTCTTGCCGCCTGCTCCTTTGTTGGACCCAGCACTCAATTCTTGCTGTGGGGCCTGCGGGGCTGCTGCGTCTTCCATTCTGAGGGGTGTTCCGCTGTCTCCCCTGGTGGGTCAGCCAGTTCCCTGTGTTCTATCTATGACCATGCCTCATCAGGGGATGCACATAATGTTGTGGTCTCCTCGTGCACCATTCAAAGTGTGGCTCTGACATTATGTGCTGTTAAATATCTCTTTACAGGCAGAAAGGATGACCTACGACTTTGCATCTCCACAGTGTAATCAGGGAAATTGTGAACCTGTGCGTTCTCGACTGTCCAGGGACCTCTTGCTCGAGTGACCTATAGGATATAGGGGGTCATTCCGACCCTGGCGGGCGGCGGGCGCCGCCCGCCGGGCGGAGACCGCCAAAAGACCGCACCGCGGTCAAATGACCGCAGCGGTCATTCTGACTTTCCCGCTGGGCCGGTGGGCGACCGCCAAAAGGCCGCCCGCCGGCCCAGCGGGAAAGACCCAGCAACGATGAAGCCGGCTCCGAATGGAGCCGGCGGAGTTGCTGTGGTGCGACGGGTGCAGTGCTTTGCAGACACTGAAAATCATTATGGGGCCCTGTTAGGGGGCCCCTGCACTGCCCATGCCAGTGGCATGGGCAGTGCAGGGGCCCCCAGGGGCCCCACGACACCCGTTCCCGCCATCCTGTTCCTGGCGGTAGAAACCGCCACGAACAGGGTGGCGGGAAGGGGGTCGGAATCCCCATGGCGGCGCTGCAAGCAGCGCCGCCATGGCGGATTCCCTGGGCCAGGGGAAAACCAGCGGGAATCCGCCGGTTCCCCTTTTCTGACCGCGGCTTTACTGTCGCGGTCAGAATGGCCCAGGAAGCACCGCCAGCCTGTTGGCGGTGCTTCTGCGGTCGTTGGCCGCCAGGGTCAGAATGACCCCCATAGTCTATATCCCTATAGCTGGTCGAGGAGAGGCTCCAGTTGGAGGGGGTCTGCCCAGGACCTCTTAAGCTGCTTGCTGGTGTCCGAGATGGTAGGTCTGAGGGTGGTCAAAGTAAACTGCTCAGCTTCTACTCTTCCTTTCAGCGTTTTGTGTTCTTCCCGCATAAGGCCCATATCTATCCTGAGAGCGATGATTTTTGGTTCCACAGAAGTTTTGACATCAATGATTGCGGATAGTATTTCATCTAACTTTCAAGAGTGGGTGTTCAGTGTGCTTCTGTGTACCCCCTCAACTGTGCGCATTGTCGCTCCCTCTGCTCTGCCCCCACGGGTCATAGGGGCCTCCGCTGTTATTCTGTTGTGCTTTGTGCGCACCATGCTGGTTATAATACAGTAAATCCACCTTCACAATACTATTTTGGGGGGGGGACTCCAGCACCAATTGCTCCTGAATCATAATAAAGTGTGCCAGCTAACTTGGAAGAGAAGGGATTTCAAAAGAAGTGGGGACTAGGTCACAATGGCCCCCTTAGAGCTGGCACCTCCAAAGGACTCCACAGTGCACCACTCATCCTGTCACTGAATATATTGCCCTGTAGTGCTGGATACCTGGACTAATTCAAAACAGCTTTGCTGGGGGAGGCAACCTTGCTGTGACGTTGCCTCATGATGTACTGGTGGTCGGGTGCAGAGGTACTGAGACCCAGAAACGGGGAGGAGGGAAGCCCCCACTTGTCAGTTCACATGTATAGTGAGCTGTTGACGTATGCAAAGTGAGAAGTTGTTTCCAGTAGGATTGCAGTTCTGGTGTCCCAGGGCAACAGAGCAGTGGACTTATCTGTGCAACCAAGTTAGCAACTCACTGGGGCACTGTGCACATCGTTATTAGTCTCTTCAGGTGGGTGGGGGTGTCAGTCCTCAGTCCCACCAAGCCCCTGTGTGGTGCACTCACCACAGGACGGTCAAGTTCTGTTGGTTGTCTGGTGCGCTTATCACTCGGTTGTCACTGGTGCAGTTACTTCGTGTCTGCTGCCTCCAATCACAGTGCAGCAGACACGAGCGCAAGTATGTTCTCCGCCTCGGGGGATAGAGAAGGGCCAGTCCCGCCAACCATGGACAACTCCTGTGGAGCTGGCAGGTAATGAGCTGCCAGGTAGAGTGTGCTCCCGGCCCGCTCCACTCCTCCTGATAATGGGCAGTCTGGCACCATGATACCGCTGCTTGGCGACGTGCAGGCCGCAGCCAGGAGCAGGATGAAAGACCATGGCCTCTAAAGTCATTAGATGCCCCCCTCATTCCCCACTGTCAGTCGTGGTGGAGAGCCCTCGATTGGCCTCAGGATAATAGATTGCAGGCAGAGAGTCACGGAGCAAAACTCCGAGCGACTCACTCGACTGACATCTTGGCCACACCCTAACATTTAAAATGTTGTTAGCCACAAACAATATTTTGCTTGCCAGGGAAGCAGAGGAATAGTCATCTTATCAATGCTGTAATTTATACAACGTAGAATGAAAGAGATTGTGCAACACATAAATAGTAGGTTGTTCAGCAGAAAAAGAACCAACTCAAACACGCTACTTTAAAAAATAGTGTTCTTCTTTTATTTGGTACAACTATAATGGTCTAAAACGTTTCTTCAGGTACTGAATTCTCTCATGTTCACCCCACAGGGCCACCGGAAGTACTACTTTCATCTGAGAAACTACCTTCAAAACAGTATTGAATATTTATCTTTATTGCATTTTTTGTTTCAATAGGCGGCAATGTTTGATTGAAGACATTGGACAATACAAAACGATGCAACGTTTGAGATTCCCGTAAACCTCGAGTGTTCACTTGACCTACCTGCAATTTTGAGAACAGTTTCTGTCAGATATTCACACGTTTTGGGGTATATTAAAATATAACATTCTCATGAAAAATAAAATAAGTATTTTTTTTCCACTTTGAATTCTTTCAGTTTTTTTGTTTCCTGCAGAAGGCCCCTCTGCAACAAATGAAGTTTATTCATTCAATACAAATTGGTTAGCCCTTTAAATGGCTACAAATAAGCAATCAATGCGAAGAAGGTGACCACTTAACTTTTGCAGAGATTGAGACGTGAACTTGCACCCTTTGGGAAGGGGGAGCCAAGATGGCGGCCGGGACGGTCGCTTGATTTGAGCGCTCCGTCTCCGGCCACTCCGAGACATCCTGTTAGGCGCCCCCCCATCGGCCTGGCAGTGACGGCCGGGACGGCGAATTGGCCGGGGAGGATCGGAGTACCCGTCGGACTCCGCGAGTGCTCCTCGGACTACGCATGAGGCGAGACTGGGACTTGCCGGTCTACGACGGGAGCAGCGCGGAACGAGGGGAGCTGCGGCTGCATCCCGGGTCGCGCGCTCGCCGGCCCCGGCCGCCCCCTGCCTCCCCGCCAGCCCGCGGCGGGGAGAAAAGGAGAGACGCGGCCAGCAGTGAATCGGGCAGTCTATCCTGCTAGGCGCCCCGGCCCACTGACTCGAAGGACTGGGGCGCCATTTTGGATCTCGGCGACCGGCACGGGGGAAAACAGCAGAGGGTCAGTAAAGAGGCCCGGTAAAGCAGGCATGTAGCGGCGGCGGCCCAGCGGGCAGCGGAGATTCCAGGTGCAGACAGACTTTAATCTTAAAAAAAAAAAAAAAAAAAAAAAAAAAAAAAAGGAAAAGAAAATTCAAGAAAGAGGTGTAGAGGGCGACTATGTGGAGTGGAACACCAAAATTACACGGAGGAGGTAAACCTTGGGAAAGGCAAGCGCCCCACCTCTCCACCCCACAGCTCCATCTTCGCAATTGGGCAAGTCAGAAGCGGATCGCATGCTCCTGGGAGCACAGCATATTCAATAAACGCAGAATGGATGGCTGGGCTGGACTGTGGATGTGAGGCCTACCCTGGACTCCCTGGAGGTGGGTCCCTGCCACAAATGCTTTTAGCGGCGCAGGGCATATCCGCGGCGCCTTGCGAGCACCTCAACCTGTGATTTCTCCCGTGCCACGGCGCCTCGCCCGACCGTCCAGCACTTCTCCCCTCTATCCGAGGGAAACCTCTGGCACCAAGCCCCGCCGCCGCACAAGAAGAAACAAGTGTTCTTCCCTAACGATTGCACCCTCTGCACACCTCAGTGGGCTCGGTGGGCAACCCCACTAGAACGTATAGTTGGATCAAAGAATTCATCAATGACTGCAGTATTAGTCACTGAACACACAGGCCATAACAAGCCAAACTAAGACTAACTGTTCCTTTACCTTGCGGCCTAACTGCAAGCCCACCAGTGCGAAGTCTCTGCAGATTGGGAGGCAATCGCACAACAGCCAAAATGGCCGGTAGAGTCAAGTCAACCAAGAACCCAGATCGAACCACCCAAGTGATAACGCCCACAGATCAACAATCTGGCCCATCCCTACAATCCCTGGAAAGCACACTTCTAGCGCATTCTGCCCAGTTCGAGAAAGTATTGCAGGCAATACTGGACACTAAGTCGTCCCTGGAGGGCAGAATCGATGCAGTGGCGCAAGACTTGAATCTTCTACGAGTGGATCACCGTAACCTAGCCGAAAAAGTAAAAACAACTGAAGCTGAGATAGCGGAACTAACTCCAATAGCGCAAGGGAACCAAAAACAAATCCAGCGCACGGATGAAGAGCTGAAGATACTCTGGAGAAGATCCGAGGAAATGGAGAGCAGGGCGCGCCGAAACAACGTGAGATTTCTGGGTTTTCTGGAAAGTATGCGTCAACCGGAAACAGAAATTTCCCTAGAACAGTGGCTAATTAAGGAGGTGTTAAATGGGGCTCCATCCAAGTTTTTCTCGATTGAAAGGGCTTACAGAGTCCCGGGCAGGCCTCCAGCTCCCGGCCAGTCCCCCAGACCATTGATTGCCAGGTTCTTGAATTACAGAGACCGAGACGCATTACTGCAACACTTTCGCAATAAGGGCCCGTTCAAGTATGAAGACTCGAACATTAATGCCTACCCAGACTTCACGCAAGAAGTGCAAAATCAGCGTAATTCTTTTGTTAAAATTAATCAACGCCTGCGAGAACAGAACATAAAATATGCCCTACTCTTCCCAGCCAAGTTAAGGGTAGTGATGGAGGACCGCACCCATATATTCACCAGCACCGAGGATGCCTGGACATGGCTCCATGCCAAGGGCCTTGCACATTCCCGGGAAGACGCAGAAGAGGACGAGAAACGACACAGACCCACTGCAGGGAAGCGATCCAAACGGCGTGCCAGAGGTCAGCCCAACGACTGGCAAGCAGCAGAGGAAAGAGCAAAAGTGCTTAAAGAGACGCCGCTACACATGCAAAGCAGCAGTATAACTCCTGGCGGGTTCGTGGAGCTGGAACCGGACTCAGACACAGCCAGTTCCGCATCCACGGTAACAAGAGAACTAGAAGGGCCGAAGGTCACCCCAAGATCTGCTGATGAACTATAAAGCATCTGCTCAGGTCCAGAGTATATACTAGGGATGGCGATAGCTACTGGAAAATTTATGGAGACTCCACGACACAGCCGAGATGTGGGGATAAAGTGCTTCCGCCAATATACATCTTTGATATAAATACTAAGCTAAGTGATCTGGGGTACGAATAGGTGGCATGTGGCGGGTGAGTGGGGCCAGAGGGAACGGAAATATGCCAAGGGGGGGCGCCTGTAGATATTGGCAGACTCAGTCAGCGGCATGATGTGAGCCCTTTATAAGAGCCACATCTGCAAGGTATGAGAATCCCACTATGCAAATCCAACTGGATAAAAGTTATGTTACACATTTTTAAGTTCTGTAGTTTCACTGTAGTTGTAAGTAGTATAGGGGGATCAATTAGGGGGGAGGGGATAAGTAGTTTAGTAGAAATGCAGCGATCGGAATCACTTTATGCACAAAAGATGAACCTGCACTCGCTATATCTAAATATTAGCAGCAGTAAGGCAGTGACCAGGTGGGCCAATATTAAACCCAGGCCCGCAATACAGCAACATACCCCCCTGCGCCCTACAAGATGTCTTCTAGAAGCAACATGGGGAACCAGTATATCATTTTAACATGGAATGTCAGGGGCCTTGAGACGCCGAGCAAACGGGCTAGAGTGCATGCTCGACTTAAGAGACTGGGAGTGCATATCGCTATTTTGCAAGAGACACATATGCTAGAGGGGGATTTACGGGATCTGCGCGTGAAATGGGGGGGCCAGTTAATAGGCACAACATATTCGTCCTTTGCGAGAGGGGTGCTGATTTGGATAGCAGCGGGAGTCCCATTCCTCATGTCAACACACAATATAGACCAGGGAGGGAGGTACGTAGTAATGGAGGGCAGATTAGATGGCAGACAACTGGCGGTGGTCGGGGTATACGCCCCCAACAGTAACATCACAGGCTTTCTTACCACTCTCACCCCAACGCTGCTGTCCCATCCCATGCCCCTAACCATTTGGGGAGGTGATTTTAATAGTACCCCAGTAGCAGCATTAGACAGAAACAGCGCCCACCGGAGTGCATCAATCAGCAGGAAGCTTACAAGCCCCCTACAAGAATGGGCAAACGTTATGGGCCTATATGATGTTTGGCGGTTAGGCCATCCAGAGCAAAGAGAATATTCATTCTACTCGGTCCCACACAACACTCACACTAGAATTGACATAGTATGGGGCACCCGCGAAATAGGGGCGCTGACCACCGAATCCGAATACTTGGCAAAGACAGTCTCAGACCATGCGCCTCTGCGGGTAATCCTGAACTGGGGCAGGGCACGTCAGGTAATCCCCACTTGGAGATTCCAGGCGGAGGCTCTACAAGATCAAGCATTCGCTGCAACACTGGGGAAATCTATAGTCCAATATTGGGAAATAAACGCTATGTCTGCAACAACCAGGGCGATAGAATGGGATGCCCACAAGGTAGTGGTCCGCGGAGTATGCATGTCCACTACGTGGGGGGTGAGACGCTCCTTACAGACGGAAATTAGCAAACTTGAGAAGGAGCTGAGAATAGCGGAGAAAACGGTAGCACAGGGGGAAATTGCCAGCACTGTCCTTAAAGACAAGCGCTTAAAATACAATGAGGCAGATAGCAGGCTCCGCTGCCTCGACTATAAATATTACTTAACCAGGTTGCAAACGGAAGGAGATAGGTCGAGCAGAATGCTAGCGTGGCTACTCCGCGAGGATAGACAGCAGGCTCCAATAGGGGCCATCCGGGTGGGCGCGCAAGAGATGGCTACTACACAAGCAGAAATAAACGAGACGTTTAGGAATTACTACTCTAACTTATACACTAAACGTAATTCGTGCACAGCTACACAACTAGAGGCCTTTCTGGCGGACTCCTTCCTACCCCAACTACCACAAATAGACAGAGATGGAATTGAAACCCCTATAACAGCAGCAGAAATAGAATTAGCCCTTGCACAGCTGCCCAGGAACAAAGCGCCCGGCGCGGATGGCCTCCCCTCGGAATATTACAAAGCCTATTTACCCAGCCTGAAATCTCATCTGCTAGAAGTGTTCCAGGAGGCGTGGACTAAAGAAAGCTTACCCATATCTCAAAGGGAAGCTATGATAGTGGTACTCCGGATGGCCTCCCCTCGGAATATTACAAAGCCTATTTACCCAGCCTGAAATCTCATCTGCTAGAAGTGTTCCAGGAGGCGTGGACTAAAGAAAGCTTACCCATATCTCAAAGGGAAGCTATGATAGTGGTACTCCCTAAACAGGGTCGTGACCACACGGATGTGAAATCTTACAGACCACTATCGCTGTTAAACACAGACTGCAAAATATTAGGCAAAATACTGGCCAACAGGTTAGCCCCCCTCATGCACTTATTGATACATGCAGATCAAAGCGGCTTCATCCCTAAGCGTAACACCTTCCTAAATATTCGTAGGTTGCTGAGTATAATAGGAGATACCCCCAAGAATGCACAGGAGGAAATGGTGCTCTCATTAGACATAGAAAAGGCCTTTGATACGCTCGAGTGGGACTTCCTGCTGGCCACGATGGCTCGCATGGGAATAGGCCCAAATTACATTCGCTGGGTTCGGGCATTGTACTCTAGCCCGAGCGCGAGGGTGAAGTCAGGTGGGGTGATTTCTGATAGTTTCCCGATTTCTAGGGGGACACGGCAGGGTTGTCCCTTATCCCCGCTATTGTTTGCCATAGCAATGGAACCGCTAGCGGCAAAAGTTCGCCTCATGGAGCATAAATGGGGAATAATTAGACATGGGTTACACCACACGATCTCACTATGGGGGTCATTCTGACCTCGGCGGTAAAAGGCCCTTACCGATGGTCAGAAGACCGCCATAACACCGCCGCGGCCGCGGTTAACCGCCACGGTCATTCTGACCCACAACGGCCAAACCTCCAAAATTCCGTCCTCCACTGCAGGCCGCCACATCAGCGGGCAGCGATAAACTGGAGATGGCCAAACCTCCACCGTCACGCCAACAGAAATACGCCCATGCCATTACGACCCACGAATCCACGCGGC
Source organism: Pleurodeles waltl (assembly GCF_031143425.1). Classification (NCBI taxonomy): domain Eukaryota; kingdom Metazoa; phylum Chordata; class Amphibia; order Caudata; family Salamandridae; genus Pleurodeles; species Pleurodeles waltl. The sequence goes on from NC_090450.1 coordinate 870,619,510, forward strand.
GGTCATTCAACCGCGGTATTCCATTGGCGGTACACACCGCCGCGGTCAGAATACACACACATCACCAAAACCCAGCCACATTGGACAATTTGAAATACACACACCTGATACACATACACACACCACTCCCACACAATCAAGCAACTATAAAACACACACCCACATCACCCACAAACCCCTGCAACCAGAATTACTGAGAGAAGGAGAGAGAGACACAGCAGACAATTCAAAGCAAGACACACTGAGGCACACTACACCATCACACACACCACATAGTAGCACAAAGCACCACTCACCAACATACTTATCATCACATACACCACCCCACACCTCACCCACACCACCCCATGGCACCCCAAAGGCACCCACGCTTTTCTGACCAAGAACTCCGGGTCATGGTGGAGGAAATCCTAAGAGTGGAACCCCAGCTCTTCGGCTCGCAGGTGCAGCACACCAGTATAGCTAGGAAGGCGGAGCTATGGCAGCGGATCGTGGACAGGGTCAACGCGGTGGGACAGCATCCCAGGAATAGGGAGGACATACGCAAAAGATGGAACGACCTACGGGGGAAGGTCCGATCGATGGTCTCCCGGCACAACATCGCGGTCCAGAAGACTGGCGGCGGACCCCCACCCACCCCTCCCGAATTCACATCGTGGGAGCAAGACGTCTTGAACATCCTGCATCCTCAGGGCCTCGCAGGAGTATCCGGAGGAATGGACTCTGGTAAGTCCAATCTCAACTACTATATCCCCCCCCACCCCACCAGCATGCCAACCCACACCCCCACCCTCACCCCCAACCCCCCAGCACACATCCTCCCTGACAATGTCTCACCAGCACAACCCACCCATCCCAACACCAACTCCTGCATGCCAACACAAATCATGGGCACCCATCACCTAAGCATGACCACTGCACTAACCCCCCCCCCTAACTACCCTCACAACACCTCCCTCAAGGGAATGCCTGCACTGGGGGACAAGGGCACCCATAACACGCACGCTATTGCACACACAGAAACAATAACCAAACTCTCTTACCCCATGCAGGACCCGAACGACAACACACCAGCCAGGAGGGTCCAGAAGTGTCCATCCCACCCCCGGAACAGGCCCACACTGAGGATAGCAGCTCTGTCGACAGTGAACCTGATAACCAGCCCGGACCATCGGGGACCTCTGGGCAGTCGGTTCCCCTCAGGCAGCCACAGGCCACACCAGACCCGACCCCCTCTGCCAACACCAGCACAGCTCCCACCCAGCGGGCCCATGCCTCTGTCTCTAGGACAGCTCAATCAGCGGTGTGTCCGCCACTACAGGGCACCCAGGCTAACCCAACACCCCAACAACAACAGGGACCTGGGGGCAGTGGTAGCGGGCACACCGGCCAGGGGACAGAGGCCGGGGGAAACCGGGCAGCTCGGAGGGCTGCTGTGCGACAGGGGGGGGAGGAGAGGCCCAGGGAACCCACTCTCCAAGAGGCCCTCACCACCATCATGGGGGCATACCACCACTCCCAAGAAACGATGGCGACGGTACTGGCCAGGTTCACTGAGATCCAGGCACAGCAGGAAGAACGCTACATGGGGTTCAGGGAGGAGCTGAGAATCATCGGGACCGCAATGGGGACCATCGTCCTGGCCCTCCACAGGATAGAGGACGCGTTGCGGGACCATGGTGCACCACACAGGGCCCCTGTCAGTAGGCCAGACCAGGAACAGCCTACCACCTCCGCCGGCGCTAGTGGACAGGAGGTCCCAATACCTCGACAGCCCCCCAGAACCCCACCTCCTGCTGAAGAACAACCACCCCGTAAGAGGAGCCTGAGACCAAAAAAAAAGACAGAGTAGGATGTCAAGACCCCCGCCAGCAGGACATACCCCCTCAAGTCTTCCCACTGTCCCACATTGCCACCCTGTCCAACCATGAACTGCCTATGCTCCATCCTTCCACAGGCAAAAGAACAATGCACCTGTGAGACTGAGAACTGGACTCTGCCATGGATATTCCTCCACCCCCACCCATCACCCTTAGAATCACATGTACCGATATCTAGCACTGTAAATAAATCACATTTTGCACACAAATCTGTTTTGAGTCATGCTGTATTATTAACAAATGTATTACATATTACTGTTCAATTTCTGTTCTGTCAATTAGTCATGACAACATACCAATGTCAATACGCTGTATTTCATGGGCGAACCAAGCAGAAGTCAGGTACTGAGTCAGACAGCACTGAGAAGGGAAGGGAAAGGCAAAAATTAATGAAAAACATCTGTGGGGAACTACAGAATGTACAGATGCAGGAGGCTATAAGCAATTGTGAAATGGCGTGGGTGATTCTTACCTGGGTGTTACTGGAAATACTGTTGTATCGCTCTGTCCCTATTGTCTGTGTCGTCCTCAGAGTCTTCCTCCTCTTCACTCTCAACAGGCTCCACGGCTTCTACAACTCCACCATCTGGACCATCCTCCTGCAGGAAAGGCACCTGGCGTCGCAAAGCCAGGTTGTGGAGCATACACCACGCCACAATGATATGGCACACCTTCTTTGGTGAGTACATTAGGGATCCACCTGTCATATGCAGGCACCTAAATCTGGCCTTCAGGAGCCCAAAGGTTCGCTCAATCACCCTCCTAGTACGCCCATGGGCCTCATTGTACCGTTCCTCTGCCCTGGTCCTGGGATTCCTCACTGGGGTCAATAGCCACGGCAGGTTGGGGTAACCAGAGTCACCTATTAGCCACACACGCTGTCTCTGTAGCTGTTCCATCACATAGGGAATGCTGCTATTTCGCATCACATACGCGTCATGCACTGACCCAGGGAACTTGGCCTTCACATGGGAGATGTACTGGTCAGACAAACAGACCACCTGGATATTCATTGAATGGTAATTCTTCCTGTTCCTGTACACCTGTTCATCGTCATTTGGGGGGACTAAAGCCACATGGGTTCCATCAATTGCACCAATGATGTTGGGGATGTGTCCAAGGGCATAGAAATCAGCTTTCACTGTAGGCAAATCACCCTCCTCTGGGAAAATGATGTAGCTCCGCATGAGTTTCATCAGGGCAGACAACACTCTGGATAAGATCTTGGAAAACATAGGCTGAGACATCCCAGATGACATGGCCACTGTTGTCTAGAATGAGCCAGTTGCAAAGAAATGGAGGACAGACAGAACCTGCACTAGAGGGGGAATTCCTGTGGGTTGGCGGATGGGGGACATCAGGGCTGGCTCCAGCTGGGCACACAGTTCATGGATAGTGTCACGGTCAAGTCGGTATCATAGTATTATATGGCGTTCTTCCATTGTCGACAGGTCCACCAGCGGCCGGTACACACGAGGATTCCTCCTTCTCATCGCTAGTCCCAGCGGACGGTGCCTAGGAAGGAGAATATGGAGTACAGAGTCAATCCACTCACAGGTACGTACAACACAGCTTGCACAGTACAGGTAAATGTATGGTTTGATATGTTTGTATGTGTGCCATTGCAATGCCTAGACCTGTGTGATGCATTAGAAATTAAGCCATGTGGGCCCTTGAAATGGCCGATGCCTGACCTGTGAAGTGGGACAATGGGATGTGAGGTCACTGCGCTGGCGGGGCGCACCGTGGCGGTAGGCGGTCGAAGACCGCTGTGCGAAGACGCATTGGTTAACATTGAAGCCTATGGGTTTCAGGAGCCAATGACGATGTGCGCTGGTGGTCGCGGGACGCACCGCCGCGGTACGCACCGCCGCGGGCGTGACCGCCATTTTCTATCAGCTCAATCATTCGAGACCTGATCATCCACAGGAGAGGACCTATACTGCAAGTGCTGCTGTGAACTCGGTCTGGAAGTGACAATGGCTGCTGCGACTGGGGAAAGGGCCCCCGCCTTCAGTTCAGAAGAGTTGGAGAAACTCGTGGACGGGGTCCTCCCCCAGTATGCGCAACTGTACGGTCCTCCAGACCAACAGGTGAGTACACTCAGTGCACATTGAATGGGTTATGCCTGTGTGGAGGGGGGGGGATGTAAGTTGGTGGGGTGTGGAGGGAATGGGGAGTGCAACGCACGACAGATGAGAGAATGGGAACCATGACAAGGTTGGGGAGGGGGGGGCATGTACTCCAAACATGCAGATATGTGACGGTTTCTCTTTCCCACCCTGTACATGTCAAACAGGTGAGCGCCCACCAGAAGATCGATATTTGGCGTGCCATCGCCGAGGAAGTCCGGAACTTGGGGGTCCACAACAGACGGGGCACCCACTGCCGCAAGAGGTGGGAGGACATCCGCCGCGGAACGAGGAAGACCGCAGAAACACTGCTGGGGATGGCCTCCCGACCTAGGAGGGGTGCCAGTCGCACCATGACCCCCCTGATGTCCCGGATCCTGGCGGAGGCCTACCCTAATTTGGATGGGCGCTTGAGGACAGCACAGCAGACACAAGGGGGTGAGTATCCGCACATTCTCCCATCTGTATGCGCATTGGAGGCGTCTGGGGGGGGAGGAGGGCTGTGGGTGACATTAGGCCCGGGCGCTCTCTGTAGTGTAGTCTGCTCCCTTAGGCATGGCCCTGTGCCCCCGCCCCCCACCTCTGTAGGGTGCCAAGTGCAGCTACCCATGCTCCAGCATCACCCATGTGCGCGTGTGTTGTCCCTAGACCTGTTTGCCTAGTCAGAGGTACTGAGTAGTGTACCCCAAGTTCGCGACTTAGTGCACGAGGCACCTGTGTCTGTCCTCTCCGCAAAGGGTATTGCTAAGGCATGCACTCAACTTTGTTTAATTTCTCCCACCACCCTAAATCTTTGTCTTCTTGTGTTTTAGCATCATCCGGCGGAGGAGATTTGGCGTCGGAGCAGGAGGGAGCTGCAGGTCACCAGGCCCCGGTGGGCACTGACACAGACACCGAGGGCACCAGTGATCCGGAGGGCGAGGGGAGCACCACAACGGGGGCCGGTGGTGACACCAGCGACACAAACACGTCCTCGTTTGGGAGCTCCCTGGCGGGGGCGGCACCATCTGTGCCCCCCGCAACAACAGGTACAGCCGCCACCCAGCGCACCAGCACCGCCCTCCCAGCAGCCCCTCAGTCTTCGCTCCGTGGCCGCTCGGCCAGGAAGGCGCGCGTCTCCTTCGCCCCAGGCACCTCAGCCCCTGCCTCTGTTACCCCTGCTGCCCTCAGTGCGGAGCTCATTGACCTGGTGAGGACGCTCATTGTTGGGCAGACTACCCTTCTGAATGCCATCCAGGGGGTGGAAAGGGAGGTGCATCGGAGCAATGCCTACCTGGAGGGCATTCATTCGGGTCAGGCTGCCCATCAACGAGCGTTCACTGCTCTGGCCTCAGCACTGACGGCAGCCATTGTCCCTGTCTCCAGTCTCCCTCTTCTATCTGCCTCCACCCTTTCTCTGTCTCCTGTACCTCAACCTATCCCATCCACACCATCAGACCAGCCTGCACACACCTCAACACCCAAGGCCAGCTCATCCAAACATAAGCACCACAGAAAACACAAGCATTCACCCAAGCAACACACAGATGCAGACATATCAACAGTCACTACCACCTCTGTGTCCCCGTCCTCCTCGTCTCCCTCCTCCCTCCCTGTGACGTCTACACTCACACCTGCATGCACCCCAACATCAGCCAGTTCTTCCACCACCAGCAAACCCTCCACTACAGTCCGCACACCTGCAGTCACCACCCCCACTGGCATTTACACGTCCCCTGTGTCCTCTCCGACTGTGTCTGTCACCCCCTCTTCCAAGACACATAAACGCAGGCAGACACCCAAACAACAGCCAACCACCTCACCACAGCCTACGTCCCAGTCACCTGCACCCAAGGACAGCACACCTGGCTCTCATACAACCACATCCTCTTCCTCCACTTCTCTCACCACTACTCCTACCCCTTACCTTGGTCCCAAGAAAAATTACCTCTCCAGTTTTGACCTCTTTCCCTCCCCCGACCCACCCCTTCCAACTGGGAAAAGTCCCAAGGGCACCTCAGCCACCACCAGCCCAACTACTACAGTGCAAGTGGTGCATGGCATGTGGAGTCCACCCTTTGGCGGCAGTAACACTTCGGTGAGCAGCAAGGGGACAGCCAGCCCCCCCCCCAGGCAAGAGGACCCGGAAATTGAAGGGCCGCCGTGAGCGGACAGAGACGGCTGCCCCCAAGGAGGTGACTCCGGCCACTTCACCGGCCACAGCAGCCAGGGGAGGCAAGGGCCCGAGAGCCCCATCTAAGGAGCGGAAGGACAGCAGGGCGGAGAGGACAACCACCAGGTGCGCGGAGCAGGAGGGCCCCACAAGCCCCATCCCGGCTGCAATGGACAACACCAAAGGGCCCAGGACTCACTCCCCGAAGGGGCCTGACACAGCACGGTCGGAGGGCGACTGAGCATGGTGTCCAGGCCAGGTATGACTCCCTTGACATACTGCAAGAGCACCGCTGAAGAGGGCCCCGCCGTGCAGAAGAGCACCGCTGAAGAGGGCCCCGCCGTGAAGACAGGTACCGCTGAAGAGGGCCCCGCCGTGAATACAGGTACCGCTGAAGAGGGCCCCGCCGTGAAGACAGGTACCGCTGAAGAGGGCCCCGCCGTGCAGAAGAGCACCGCTGAAGAGGGCCCCGCCGTGAAGACAGGTACCGCTGAAGAGGGCCCCGCCGTGAAGACAGGTACCGCTGAAGAGGGCCCCGCCGTGAAGACAGGTACCGCTGAAGAGGGCCCCGCCGTGCAGAAGAGCACCGCTGAAGAGGGCCCCGCCGTGAAGACAGGTACCGCTGAAGAGGGCCCCGCCGTGCAGAAGAGCACCGCTGAAGAGGGCCCCGCCGTGAAGACAGGTACCGCTGAAGAGGGCCCCGCCGTGAAGACAGGTACCGCTGAAGAGGGCCCCGCCGTCTCAAGCACCGCTCCGCTGGGCCCTTCCTGTCAAGCACCGCTCCGCTGGGCCCCGCCGTCTCAAGCACCGCTCCGCTGGGCCCTTCCTGTCAAGCACCGCTCCGCTGGGCCCCGCCGTCTCAAGCACCGCTCCGCTGGGCCCCGCCGTCTCAAGCACCGCTCCGCTGGGCCCTTCCTGTCAAGCACCGCTCCGCTGGGCCCCGCCGTCTCAAGCACCGCTCCGCTGGGCCCCGCCGTCTCAAGCACCGCTCCGCTGGGCCCTTCCTGTCAAGCACCGCTCCGCTGGACATCGCCATGTCATGCACCGCTGCGCTGGGTCCCGCCGTCTCAGGCACTGTTTATGGTTCACTGTGCCCACCATGCCTCCTCCTTGACCAGTGGACTCTGTAATCCACCTGAGAGACTGTGGCTTTGCACTCCCCAGGATGGTACAGTGGGCAACCCACCCACTGTAGAGACATTGAGAGACTGTGGCTTTGCACTCCCCAGGATGGTCCAGTGGGCAACCCACCCACTGCAGAGACTTGAGAGACTGTGGCTTTGCACTCCCCAGGATGGTACAGTGGGCAACCCACCCACTGCAGAGACTTGAGAGACTGTGGCTTTGCACTCCCCAGGATGGTACAGTGGGCATGGTGGCTCCTCGTGGATCTGGCGTCGTGGACTCATGTGGCTGTGGTGGCCCCCCTTCCCCCTGAGGTGCCTGTAGTTTTGACATCGGATGCCCCTGCAGTGTTCTCTCCAAAGGACTCAGGTCTCGTGTGTGGGCTTTGCCCTTGTTTCGCAGAACCTTGGCCCACGGACATGTTAGATTCGTAGGATGTGCAGGACTTGTTACTTCAGTGATACACTGATGTGTATATATTTTTGGTTGTTGTAAATATTTTTCACGGTTGCTCAATTATTTCCAGGTGCTTTTTTTGAACATGAAAATTTATTCAAAATTTGGTTGTGTCATTGTATTTTTTATGGGTGTTTGTGTGGTGTCACTGTGACTTCCTGCTCTGCATTGGTGTGTACATATTGGGGGGGGTGGGGGGGTCGCATATGTATATGCCTGTAACCTTTCTTCCTCCCCCCTCCCGTGTGTCGTAGGTGCAGTACTCACCGTTGACGTCTGCGCCGGAGTTCGTACTCGTGGTAGATGAGCAGGTAGACGAGAGCAGGTATGATGTTCAATTCGGGTTCCATGCTGTCCGGATTCCGCGTGGAGTGTCTCGAGGTGAGCGTTTTCCATTGGAAATGTCTGTTTCCGCCGTGTTTTTATCGGCGGTGCTCCCGCCCCGGAAAAGGTGGCGGATTGGTGGGTCGTGATAGGGTGGGCGGTACATTGTCTGCCGCCTGGCTGTTGGCGGTGACCGCCGCGCTGTTTGTTTGTTCCGCTGTGGCGGTCGGAGTGTTAATGCGGCGGGCTGTGTTGGCGGTTCCCGCCAGGGTCAGAATTGCCTTTTTTTGACCGCCGGCCTGTTGGCGGGTTGGCCGCCGCTTTATCACCGACCGCCAGGGTTAGAATCACCCCCTATATGCTGACGACGCTTTGATATATATCAAGAACGGCTGTGCAGCTATTCCACCCGTAATATCCTTATTGGCTGAATTCGGAGGCCTGTCTGGACTTGTGGTAAACTGGGAGAAGTCGTGTGTCTTTCCCCTGGTAAAAAGGGCTCCCAACAACCATGATCCTCCAGAGGTAGGACACCTTAAGTGGTGCCCTACAACATTTAAATACCTAGGGATAAACATATACCATGCCACGGAAGATTTAAGAGATGGCAACCTGGGGAAGGCGCTAACTTCCATAAAAGGCTCCTTGCAATTCTGGAACAAGCTCCCCCTCTCGCCGCCCGGCAAGGTGGCGATTGCTAAGATGTTGATTTTACCTAGGTTACTATATTACTTTGCGGCCCTGCCGATAAGCATCCCCAAAAGCTTCTTTAGCAATCTAAACATAGCATTACTGCAGCTCATCTGGGGAGGTGGTAGAGCGCGAGTGGCGCTATCCACATTACAACATCCGCTGGATAACGGTGGCCTAGGCACTCCGAATTTTGAAAAATACTACGCAGCCGCACAACTTCAATGGGTCCAACATTGGATCCACAGACCAGAGCAAGCGGAACCTATGAGCCTAGAGCCTCGGCGGAACGGGACCCCCCTTTTAAATTGGCTATCGTCAAAGCCCGCTAGAGTGGCATTGGTCAACCCCTTGCTTGCAGCCGCGTATGCTTGCTGGGCCAGGTACGTGCAAAAAAGAGCGGATAAGCTTCCATACTCTCCACACGTACCGCTGAATTCCCCATTGGCGGGAAAGGCAGCTGGGATGCAAGCTGTGAAGCTGTGGAATGAAGCAGGAATACTGACTGTAGGGGATTGCTATGAAGACGGTAAATTAATGACGTTCGAGGCTCTCCAGGCCCTCACGGAGATAAATCCGGGGCAGTTCCTGACATATCATGCCGTATGTCACAAAATTAGGAAAATATGGGGAATGGGCACCTCGGAACCAGAGATCTCCCCTGTGCTCCACCAGCTTCTACAATATAGTGACCAAACAAAAATAATTTCCAATCTGTATAAAACCCTCAACAGGACCCCAGATACGCAGACGGGGAAAGCATGGGGTAGATGGAATGCAGTACTCCCAACTCCGATCCCACTGGATGATTGGCCCAAGGCCCTATCCCACATCAGAGGGGTATCAAGGAATCCCAGATTTAGATACACCCAATTTAACTACACGCATCAAACATATCTTTCCCCAGCCAGAATAAAGCACATGTTCCCTGATGCAGTATCAATATGCCCCAGGTGTAGATCAACGTCAGCACCCTTCTATCATATGGTATGGGATTGCCCGAATATACAAACGGCCTGGGCGCAGGTGGTAGAGGAGGTATCTGGGCTAACGGGACTTGTACTGGTTGCAGACCCCGGGTCCTGTCTGCTGGGACTTAGGAAGAGACCAAAAAAACAAAGACATTTACATAAATTCATAGACCTGGCCTTTTTAATGTACAAAAGGTTAATAGCAATGCATTGGAAAGCCTCTAAGGCTCCTGATCTGAAATCCTGGCACTCTCTAATCATATGCTGGGCCCGTACTGAATACCAGGTACTAAAAAGAATGGTGCGCGAAGGGCGACAACACACAGGATGCTCTACATGGGAGGATATGGTGACAAAGTTGGAGGCCAAAAACGATGAGAAGCCGCCTTGAATTGGGGCACGCGTAATCGCAACAAACACAGCACAAGTTCCCTTGCAACCCTCAATCTCGGAAACAAAATTCATAGGATACCCAGGCACCACAGAATGGGCACATCATCTCCCCCCATCTGTCTAATAATAAATCGACCACTAAATCTATGTCACCACAGTTTTAGCGATGTGCGGGGAGCAGAAAAACAGGGGAGCCACCCGCATACACCAATCAAGTTGAGGCCTCCCTTAGACATTTAGGGAACCCATACACGCAAAGCAAGGTCCACACTGGTCTCAAGCGGATGCCTATGTAAAATAAACAATGTAGGATAAACCCATGGAGGGTACAGCCAGAAATGATACTGCAAGATTAGAAGTATTCCGGGAAGTGCATATTAGGGGGGGGTGTAATTGTTACACGACGTAGATAATTAGTCAATGTTTTGGTTTATCCTGTGGTTGCAAATTGAACAATTTGTATCATATTTTGAAAAATAAAACCAATAAATATATTTAAAAAAAACAACAACAAAAAAAAAAACTTGCACCCTTTGGCAAAAATCTTAACAACCTTTGGTTCCATGAGCTTTAAAAAAATGGTTTCCTTAAATCTGCAAATTATGCAGGAGGTAGGGGGTTATGTGTCAAGTGCCTCAAACACATGCTTATTCAGGAATAGCTACAACCTTAGGTTTGCGTTTTTCCAGTGGCTTTGTGTTTTTCCAGTGGCCCTGATCAGCCTTTTTTAAACAAGTGCCTGTTGAATCTCATTCTATTCACACATGCTTCAGCCAAGATAAAACTTCCTAAAATAACTACTTTGCTCTGACAAATACCTAAAACCTCTATAGAAATTTTGGGTACTGCATGCTTCAGAATCTGAGTCCAGTTTGATTGAATTATTCATTTCATATTAAATGTGTACGTTGTTATGGGCTGACTTGACAACCCAGTTGTCGCCAGACAATTATGAAAGATTCACCAGGAGAGGGGCTTTGGCTCTGCCCACATGTTAGGAGTCAGGAGTACATCTTTTGACAGAAGGTTTGTGCTTCCTCAAAAAACAAGCATTTGCAATGCAACGGGTCTCGCATTTCTCCGAGTTAGAGCTATTAGCAGTTGTAAACTCCCAACCCTTCTTGCCTCATTAAAAAAATGAGCAATATTGCGCTGCTACAGTTCACTCGTAGTGAAACCTATTGGCAAAAGTGCAATTATCTACGTAACCGGCAAAAGTGCAATTAACTATGTAACAGGGTCAATGTCATGCAAAGCGCTCGACTTCTGCCAAGCGCGATCGCGCTGTGAAAAAAGAGAGAAAGTAGTCCACAAACCGGACGGAAAACAGTGAGCCTCGTATGTTTTCAGTACTTGGTCGCTGCGCTCGAGGACGACTAACCACCAGAAAAGGCATCACGTTTGCATGCCTTCCACTGATGAAAGCAAGCAGATTTTAAAAGGCAAGCCCACAAACTAATGAAAGACACTGACGTGACATGGACTGGGCTCCGAGCCCTTTTCTAACTACTACACCGTCTCACAAGCAATACACATGCGCAGGCGCATGCTTGCGCAGGCTCAACCCTAAAGAGCTTGCCCTCCACACAGATGTGATCATGTTTCCTATTTATCTAGCTGCCTGAGATTGAACTTTCAGGGCACACAGATGATGTAATTCTACTAAAGTATTTTAGGTAGGTAGATAATATACATTGTTTTTCTCAGACAGTAGCACAGATGGCAGGAGGGCAACCATTAACCGACATGGATCTTTAGGGCTGGCTTGACAGAGCAACTTTCACCTGACTTTTTAACTACACCAAGAAATTCTACAGTTGGTTTCTACCACACAAATATATATACATTCCCATGCTACTTGTATTGCTTCCCATTACCATACAACATTATTTTTAAAGACAGACCTATTGGCAATAGTAGACCCCCATTTCCAGGCCACTGTCTTCTGAAGTCACACGTGCTGCTGCGGCGTCATTCCAGTTCATGGGCAAATGCTATGGGGCTTAATCTGCACTGCTCAACTCCAGCTTCGGTGGGAAGCGCCATTTCACTTGGAGGTTTAGCACAGACCCACAATAATCTGCATGTCAAGGGAAATGGCCGCCGGCTTCCTGTCACACTGAATCGGGTCAATTTGACTTTGAGAGGCAGTTACAGAAGTAGTTAAATAGCTTGTGCCTGGAAATGACAACTCCTTTCTGAGCTGTTAAATTGCCTTCTAGCCCACAGCCATGCTTATATTTCAAGGACATTGCTTCCATTCCCTGACTGCACACCGCCGCTGCCTCTGACAAAAGCGTGGCTGTGTTTGCATTCCTTGTCAGAGACCTCACAACTACCAGCCAGCATGTTACTCTGCCTTATTTTCACTTCCTCAGTTACCATTTCACCATAGGATTAGAGGCCCCTCTCATTTGTGGTGTCACTCAGTCCTGTGGAAGTGTGTTTTTACTGTCAATACATCTTTTATGTGCCTATATCTTCTCAGAACTTTATTCTTAACGTACTAAAATTGCATGTTTTTGACAAATCGTATGTATTTTTGTATTTGTTTAATAGAAGTAGCGTGTCAATATTGTGCAGAGGTTCATTCATGAAAAGCAGATAAACGTATTTCTGGAGGTCAGTGTACTTTTTTGTCCTTGGCATTTAATATCTGATCCCTTCAGGTCATGTCCTACTGTGTTTTCCTTATAATTTTTAATGCAATGGGCATGTGATCACCCTGTCTACTCTACCCTTTGCCGTAGTTTTCAGACACTGGCACGTCGACTAGCACATGGGTTCTTGAAAACAGTTTCCCAGGGACCACAAAGTTTGGGTTGTGATAGGACTGAAGGCCGCATTGATGCTATCAGGGTGGGGGTCAGAGGGAGGGGGGCAGTGGCAGTATGATAGGTGTAGGAGAAGCAAAGCATATACATCTAGTAGCTGAATTGAACAATGCAAAACCAGAAAATCTGGGATTCATTCTGGATTCTTCACTGTACCACATTGTGTGATCCTAGGCAATTGTTTTATTTCATTTACACCCCTTTTCTTCCTTTTTGCATATTAGAGAACACAAAATACATGACTTAAGGTTGTGAGCTGTACAAAACCTTCTTCTGTGTTTGATTTAATCACCTATGATTTTGTTCATGAATAATAGTAATCCAGGCCACCCAAAGATTGCATATAACAACTGACTTCAAAACAAATCCCTTTCATGGTTAGAGTGACGCATGAATTATGCAAAAAAGAATAGAGAACCCTGGGTTGTTCCCAAGTTTAGGTGGGATAATGTGCTTGGAGTGGTAAATGGCTTTTGTCATTTTACAGCTCGGCAAGGTTGACACTGTGTCAAACCTATGCTTAAAGACTTTGCTGTATAAATGGTAAAAGACTTTGTCACTATCTAGCTCGGCGTGGATAGCACTGTGCTGATCCAATGCTTAAAAACTTTGCTAGATAAACAGACATTTGAGGTGAGCAAATCTAGAGTGTCACTGGTGTTGTAGAGTGCTCCCTACTAGAGCTGCTCTCCACCTAAACTTGGGAACTACCCCGGGTTCTCTATACTTCTTTTGCATAATTTATGCGTCACCCTAACCCTCAAAGGGAATTTTTTGACTTATACTGGGTGCTCCCTTGTGTCTGGACAAAGCTAAACCTCTCTGATGATCTCTAATGAGAGCGAAACACATGTCAGGGGTTGCTTTTACTCATTCCAGGTTGGCTTGGACGGTATTTTACCAGTCCAAAGCTGTAATACTGTGCCTGGAGTGGTAAATGGCTTTTGTCATTTTACAGCTCGGTAAGGTTGACACTGTGTTAACCCTATGCTTAATGACTTTGCTGCATAAATAGCAAAAGTATTTGTCACTATCTAGCTCCGCATGGATAGTACTGTGCTGATCCAATGCTTAAAAACTTGGCTAGATAAACAGACATTTGAGGTGAGCAAATCTAGAGTGTCACTGGTGTTGCGGAGTGCTTCTTACTAGAGCTGCTCTCCACCTAAACTTGGGAACTACCCAGGGTTCTCTATTCTTTTTTGCATAACAACTGACTTGCCTATTATTTCACTATTGTTTTCAGGGTAACAGGGAGGAGTGAGTGTTTCTGAATTTATGTTTGAAAACTGTCACTTAAAAAGAGAATACTTCTCAATGCAGTGATGTAATCTGATGTACTAAGGTGAAACGTATCTGCATGTTAATGAAATACACATTTTGTTTTTTGAAGAGGCCATATCATATTTTTACACTTTTGCTGCAATATGTCTTTCAAAATTAAGGTGTTCCTAAAGTTAAAGGTGCATAACAACCTAGCTACTTCCTTTCTTTACCTTCAATTAAATTTCAACGAAGTCTTACCTGTTTATTTAACATCTTTTTAATCATAGTGCTGAGCTGAGTCAACAGCATCTCAGTCTTGCCATTCACCAGGGGGCTATAGGAGGTTAGGAGGGCCACATGTGCCCCCCGGGCCACCACTTCTTCCTACCCAACTTCTCCACCTCCTGGATTAGTGCTTGTCACTGGTCCTCTCCCACCAGGTCCCTGTCTTTGCCCTTCTTCACTGGCCATCTACTGTCATCGATCACCTTCCTGGCTGACTCCACTCAGACAGCCTGGTGCTCCGCAAGGAGCTAGGGATTCATTCTGCCCAATATGTCTAGTGTAGGTAATGGCAAATAGGGCAAGTCAGGAGTTCTGCTTGATGTGCCAGTGTTGCTACTCTGCTCCTCATTGTTTCATTGATCATGCAAGAAGACAAACATTCCAAGAGCAAAAGTGGGCAGCTGGCACTTGAAGGGTTCCTACCATTAGTATCTGTCCTGCAACATTCTTAGCCCAGCTGGTTTCTGTTCACCTAGTGGCTGCTTTTTCAAACCGCCTAGCCAAACAGCCATGACCTTAGCTTTTTCCTGATGACGATAAGATTAGTGAATGGTAGAGCTTTTTCCAGTTGATTTGCATTGGTAGGGAAAAGGACCGTCCACTGTGGCGGGTAATATGATATTTGGGGACTGACAACAAAGCTTTGCTTTTGGATTGTACTAGTAAATATCGTCACCAACAATACTGTGGTACAAAATTATTGAGGACAGAATATTGAGGGACTAAATATCAAAAGGTAAGTATATATTGGGAAGTATGAATTTACTATTCCTACCTACACATCTGTGTAACTTGAGGATATATTTACAGCATAGATATGTATAAGTGAAGTAAGTACAGAAAATCTATGCTTACTTACCTGCTGATATGTTATTTTCGATATTCTTGATAATGTGCTCATTGATATAGTGGTACTCATGGGGCACTCTTTTTCTTGATGATTTTCACTGTGATTGTGAAATACATACATTCTCTTGACTCGCATGCATGGGCACGTGATTAGGTGAGGATGATTGCCGGCATTATCCATTTATGCAATTTATTTGTTTTTTAAATGACACTTTTAATCTTGGGCCCTGTTTTTCATTACTTTCAGAGACAGGTGCCATATCCGCTACTAGAGCACCGAGAGAACATTATAGACCCCCCTGTACTTTTACAGTGTGCTGGATTCGATCCAGCTGCGCCCTGATGAAGGTGGCTTCTATGGCGGTGAGACACCAAAACTCGCACCAATGCTAATACCACCCCTGTCAACTATGGGAGTTATATTTAGAAGAATTAGCTTTGGTGCTCAGACCATTTTTTCAACTATAGGATGAGCATCAAGGAGAAAAAGCCTTTGATCTTTCTGAGAGGTAGATAACACGTCCTGTGCTATTATAGGATATGTGTTAACTAGTGTTTATGTTTTATAAATGCATATGTATATAATCTGCTGGCAATCATATACCTTGGATATTGCAAAGACTACATGTTGTTATAATAGCAGGGCTATGACTTAGAATGGATGAAAGGTACTTGGATATTAGTGTAAGATTGATTAAATGGGTGTGAGTGCTAGTTAGGTGTGATTATAGAGTATGAATGTAAGGTGTGACTGATTGAACCAGTGGGGTGCTTAGTCTCTCTGAATTCCTTTTTATTATGTTTTTCCTTATTCTTTATTTCTTTGTTTTATTTTCTGATTGGATATGCATCATGGTTGGTATGTAAATGTAGAGTAGGAGAAAGTAATACTCATGTTTCTAATTAATGAGATGTAAATCATTTGTAATAAAAGAGAAACATTTTGTATATCTATGGGTTCTATGTATACGATGTATGAATTTTGTAAAAGTACAGCCCTTTTTTAGTATAGATATACTCATGGGGGACACCTTGCTTTTGCTGTGAAAGTGCTACTCAAGTAGATAAAGGCTGATCCTAGAAATCAAGGACCGTGTAACTCTCCAGAAAATATGATCTTCTTTGCCCAGACCAGTGGCGGCCGGCAGATTTAGGAGGGAGGGGGGCGGGCGGGGCACACACTCACACACACTCATTCTTTCACACACAGACATGCACGCACATCCATTAACAACACTCATACCATTCAAACATGCACGCACGCACCAAACATTCATTTTAAAACATCACACACACTCATTCTTTCACACACGCACCCACGCACATCCATTAACAACATTCATACCATTCAAACATGCACGCACGCACCAAACATTCAATTTGAAACATCACACACATACACACACACACACACTTACCATCGGCCTCCAGGTCCCAAGAGGTTTGGGACTGCTGCCTTCCCTCATTGGCTGACCTTAGGTCAGCCAATGAGGGAAGGCAGCAGTCCCATCCTTGTCACAGAGTGAGATGGGGTCAGTGAGACTGCTGACCCCACCCCACTCTGTAACGAAGTGTCACTGATTGACACTCACCCTGGGCACTTCAGGGCTTAAACTGAAGCGCCCAGGGAGAGTGTCAATTGGTGACGCTTTCCTCGTCACCCAGGGGAGGGCCTCGAGGCACCTTTGCTGGGCTGAGGAGGTCACACCCATAGGAGCTGTGATCTCCTCAGCCCAGCAAAGTTCAGCTCAGGCAGCCAGGAGTCTGCGCAAATCGCGCTTGTCTGCTCCTGGCTGCCTTACCTGAACATGAAGAGTGTCTGTCAGGCTGACCTTTGTTCAGCCTGACAGACACTCTTCATGGGGGGCAAAAGAAGGACGGGCCGCCACTGGCCCAGACCCATATTATCCCTCATTAAGGCATTTGGTGCTTGTGGACGGCGTCAGAGAAGAGTTGTGGATGGACCACAGTAGAGGGTATTACAAGTGTCCAGATGTGAATTAATGGCTTCACCTATCCGAACCGCCTGATTCTACTTAGTAAAAGTTGCAGAAATGGTTGTTTACACAGATGGTGGAAACAATTTAGTACCAAGGTATTGATTTGTGGACTCAAGGACACCTCTGTATCAAACATTCCTAGGTTTTGAATGTTTTCTGCTGTTTCTAATTTAAGACCAAAGATGTTGGGCGATTCGAGATAAGAAATGGATGACTTGCTTCATGAGTGGGAGATCATCATCACTAATTTCGTGCTTTTTTGCTGGAGATAGTGTTTATCAAAATCAAAATTTCCCAAAAAGCATCTTGCCTTGATTTCATATCTCATATTAGTATTTCTATTTTACATCTTGACGTTTTATATATGTTGTTCCCTAAGAATCATCCAAAGGTGTAATCGCTCACCCTGAACCTTTCTATATATCAGTCTTAAACACTCCTTCATTTTTCTATGGATCCAACTTTCACCCTTGCCCCCTGAGCTAATAACCAGCAGCATGTGCAGGCTGTCAGAGAATTGGCAGATTCAGTTCAAGCAGAAGCCCTTGTTAACACATCAACTGCTGGGCCGTTGTGCTCTACTTTTCCCCAAGTTGAAAGAGCAGAGGCCGAGCTAGTGGTTTGGACATTCGGGAGCCAGAGCCTTAAAACAGCTAAGAGCCTGACGGGTTCTTGGTGACGAAAGTAGTGTGCAAGTACAGAACTGAAGGACGTACTAAACCCCCACTACTTGCAATGACGCAAAAATGCCTTCAAAAAGTGAAGGGGTGAGAAACCAAGAGAGCACAAAAAAGCAGAGATTCAAATGAGTCTATGAGGTGCGTAGTTGGGCAAATTGAAGGCCCCCTAGTTGATCAGCATTTTGACACAAAGGCCTATATTTATACTTTTTTAGCACGGCATTTTTGACGCTTTTTGCTGCAAAAGCGGCGCAAACTTACAAAATACAATTGTATTTTGTAACTTTGTGCCGCTTTTGCATCAAATAAGACGCAAATGCGGCGCTAAAAAAGTATAAATATGGCCCAAAGTCTGACCCACCCTCGCCAAACCATTGACTTAGGCAGAGGGTGCTGATTCATCAGTGAGGTGGGTGGGAGGAACAAAGATCAGGCTTACAAAAGGACCACCCCAGTCACAAGTGCAACCAAATGGGGAGTTGGTTCCTTACCCCACTAAGCTAGGACTGTAAAACGGCGGGCCAAAGGGGAAAGACTGAAAGCTTCTAATGGGGGATGGCAGCTGGGCAGGTACAGTACTTCAAATCCAAGTGTGGTGGGAGCTGGCTGAACAACATTTTAAGGTTAGCAGGCCACCATAAATGGTCATGCTGAAACTCTGGGCAACTAGCAAAAACTGCGTAACAACAGCAAATGATCCTGGAATATCGTTATTACCATTTAATAATAAACATGATTGTGAGTATGCATGATGACCCGCCGGCTAGAACATGAATATTATTGCAGCCTTCTAACTCCAGCAAGCTACTCCGCAGAATTATTAACTTTAGAGGTTTATGTCATGAAAATGGTCTGAATAGCTTGAGTACCTGGGTTAAACTTCATTACATTAGAAAAACCAACCATCAGGGTGAGTGGTAATATTTGCTATAGGGCAGATGGATCATTGGTCCACCTTGCTCGCCTTCATTGCCTATCAGTCAACTGGACACCAAAAAAGAGAGAAGGCATGCATGTGGTGCATTGCTCACAGGGGATTTCCATAATCCTCCATAAAGGTGTTTGGTACTCTTGGAGCCTTCTTCTTTACTTGGTGGGAGGTCCCTAAAAGACGTCCCCATGGCCCTTGAATACGTATTTCAAATTTAGTACAACAAAACACTGGAATAATGTCTGGAAAGTATGAAAACCTCAACAAGCGGATCTGTAATGGTGGCAGTGAGAGGGAGCACGCTACAATTTGGCTTACCTTACAAATGTAACATCCAGCTGGCTGGCCGAAAGCAGTGCTTGATGAAAACTTCTGTTGTTGGAATCTGTCACCTGTCACTATAGTGCTTTCCATGACGGGCTATTGTTTCCGTCTGCCAGTACCCTCAATGTTTGTTGTTATGTAATTAGGGTTATTGATAATTTATTGGGATCAAGAATGGTGGATGATTTCATAGTGCCCAACAGGAATTTTCTTCTCATTTCAAGGAGCCAACTGTAGGAAAACGTTTGCAGTACTAGTGTTCTTCCTAGTTTGCATTAAAAGGATATCTGGAACCAGATTCCATTTCCATTTTCTTTTTAGCTCTTTTCTTCCTAACAATTGAATCAAGTCAAAAACCCTGGGTTCTTTAAATAGGCTTGCAGAAAATTATATATTTTAGATATGGCTCTCCAAGGGAGGTCTTGTGCAGTTGTGAGCCATGAGACCACCAGTAGTATATTTGAATTGCTACATATCCTGGTATTGAAGTGGAGTTTCTCAAAACAGAAACATGATTCGCATGTTTTAATGCATTTGTACTTATCACATACTGCATGTCCCATAATAGCTTTACAATCTTGTCCCACTTTCCCTCCTCCCTTTCCATTACCTTTTCCTTTCCGAATCCCAATTGGATAATGGGCACGAGTCCCGAATGTTGACGGCTCTAGAGTTCAAGGAGGTGACAGTTATGATGACAGTTAATTTTATTGTGTGGGAAGGCCCTGAGAAGAGACAGAAATAGATATGCTCCTGACAAGCAGTTGAATTCTACTAGCACCTTCATTTATTACCTGAATTACAATGATCTCATGACTTTTGCTCTGATGGATTGCCCCGTGTTATTTTTTATTAATGAGAGGTGCCCTCGCCATACCCTTGCTGGCTTTTCCCACCCTGCTGAAGGGCATTTTGCCACATTTTACCACCTGCATCTGGTACATTGCTTGTCTATGCAATGGTGAAATGTCCGGCACAAAGCCATCCACTATAGACTTGTGTCCGCAACTATTTTCAGTGCATCATTTCTGTGCAAAACTGTCATGTAAACTATGGCGGTCATGCACAGACTTGCAAACTAGGGTCCCTGATGTGCTGACACATCACCGCATGTAAGGGGTATTTGTTATGTAGATACTAATATCATACCCAGGACTTAGTGTTACATTCTCAATATCTACATGTTGTGACAACAACTCTACCAAGCTTCCTGGACATTGTGAAAAAGCAGTCAATAAGGCCCAGATTCACGTATACTTCACTCAACACAGAGCAACAAGTAAAGTTGGTGCATTGCTTGAATTAGAAAGAGCGGGGCTGTGCCATATCTACTTAAATACCAAGATTCTCGATCATAGCTCACTGTGGGTAAACCCCGACAAATCCTCTTAGGTAAGTTTATGTAAAATCTCAGCATATTGGTCCCAATGTAGTGTCTTGGCTGATTTGCCTTTTCTCTCAATGCCCCTTCTCTGTCAGTGCCATTTAGGATTTTCCTGCAAACAAGTTCAGAGGAATGGATACTATTTTTTCCAAATTTGTTTTACACAGCCTTTCAACCAATTGGTTGTGGTGCAGAAGAAATAAAAAAATACAAAACTCACAATTTAAAAAGTGAATATACTATCAGGTACGAAAATATACTATCATTAATTTGGATTTTGTCTACAGTTTAAAAAGAGCAGTGATTACTGGATTCAAAGTTTGCGCAGCATTGGAATTGCAAAACCGTACGACAGAGCCGTGGAACAGAATTACACAAATATACAGATAAATATGCATACAAAAATTATCACGATTCAGATTTCATGGAGTGTTCGGAGGAAACATGTTCAGCTTCAGTTGACCTGGCAAACCTTATAAGAAACTTGAACCTGACATAACTTAACAGATAGGTAAGCTACAGCCACCCCCTAGGGTATTTGCTTTCATACTTTTCTCATGTGGGAGAGAGAGACCTACGTCTATAGATCACTAAGGAACATCCTTAGCATCATTCGATTAACCTTGATAGATCTTGTTGTCCCATTTGACAGCAGGAAGGTCAATACCAGTTTTAGGATAGATTATTTTTTCTTTAACTCTTTGATGAGCGAAAGATGAGAGGGTAGATTTCCCTGGCCACTTCCTTGTACTATACAATCGTTTGTTTCTGACTACTATTTCAATTTCACCATATAACCTAAATACAGATATTGAGGTTTTAGCAAGTTAGACGCGGTTTGTTTAAGTGTCTCTTAGTTCTCTTCAACATGGTCACTGCTTGTCAACGCCTTTGCCCAGGAAGCCTTAATCATTGGCATTTCAACTGCTTGTCTCACTAGCCTCTTTCTGCTCTGACCGTAGAGGTGCTCATCCTTTAAAAATTGGTCTTGCAGGACCTAAGATAGGCGTTGAGAATCTCCAGTCTGCTGGTTTAGATGTTTTCTAGTGGTGTGCATTTTTACTACTTTCTTGCCTGTCTATGTAGGACACATGTAGGTCTGATTGTTAGGACTTTGAACACTAGCGGGGTTTTCTGCACTGCTGCTTTTTAACCCATTCCCCTGTATGTTTCTCTTTAAGTTCTCTAGAAATGCACCTAGGGATTCACATTGTTTGGCCTCAGTCTATTTAATCAATGGGAATTATATTCTGGTCAATTGGGCATTTCCATGTTGATTTTTAGTCCACCCAAGTTGATCTCTTAGCAACATTATATTATATATGCATGCACACACACACACACACACACACACACACACACACACACACACACACACACCCACATACACAGATACTTATTTATTTATATGTATATGTTCACTGAAAAAGCTAAAGACAGTGGTGTAACAAAGGCTCCTGCAGCCCCTGCAGTGCAGGGGGGACCAAGCTCGAAGGCACCCCTTCAGCTCAGTATCCTAGCCTGAGAGCTCCTGAGTGAGTCCAGAAGGGGGCGGGGGCTTTGTAGGAAGCTGGCTCTTTATATAGTGGACCAAAAAGAGGTACACTGTGCAAAGACTACAGGCAAACCCTAGAGGTATCACAGAGGCACCAATGACATCCCAAATGCTCTCTTTTATGGTACTGTGGGTGAGCAGTCCGGGTGAACCACAAAGGGGATTCAAGTCTTGCAAGGCTTGGGGATGTAGGGACACCAGTGGTCCTGTTCTTCTAGATCCAGGGAATCTGGGTGCCGAGGTGGTTTGGATGGCCGGGTTTACCATCACCGGGGGCAGTCATGGTAGAGAGGGCACACAGAAACAGGCTGCAGGCATGGACTGTGGGGTACAGTCCAACTGAAAGTGGGCTCGGGTCTCGCGAGCCTGGGGGACATAGGGGCAGCAGTGGTCCTCTTCTCCTCGGTCTGGGCATCTGGGTGCAGAAGTGCAGTGGACCATCGGGTTTCCATCACCAGAGACGGTCGAGGTTGAGGGTGCCTGCAGACAGAGGCTGTAAGTACTATCAGGAAGTCCACAGTGGGCGAACTTACGGTGGACTTAATCTCTGGAGGGCCTGAGAACCACGTTGACACCGTAGGCTCTCTTCAGCTCAGGCTAGGTGACTCAGGTACAGTGGTGATGTCCGGCATCAAATTGTTGGTGGTCCTGGTCCTCATAGTTCTTTGTTGGGTTGCCTGCAGATGCAGGGAAGTAGTTCCTCTGCTCCAAGGAAGTTCTTCTTCGTGATTTGTGAAGCACTAGCAGCTCTCCCAGTTTCTTGGATGCTTCAGCAGCAGGACAGGTCAGTTGTGCCTCGAGAGTTGGGTGCAGCAAGCAGGCTAGCAAGGTTGGCGTCAAGTCCGTTGTACTCCTCACTTCTGGGGTTCAGCAGGCTTCTTGTCCACTCTTTTTTTTGTATCCAAGCGAAGTTCTGAGGTACTGATATCGGGGGTCCCCTAAATACTCAATTAGGGGGTGTTAAGGGGAGTGAAGGGTTGTAGACAATGGACTACTTACCCTTGGGGTTACTACACCCCCTAGATGCCCATTTCCTTTGGAGGGTGGGCATCAACTTTTCCCAGAATGTCTAATTACATCACACACAAGATGGCAGAATTCATAAGGCTGTGTTCATTTCAGACTGGTCACCCTAGGGGTGTGTCCAGCCTGGAAAAGCAAATGACCTCTGGCATAGCTAATTTTCCTTCCGGTCCAGGTGCCAGATGGGCCCTGGGGCTGGGGTGTAGGCATCTTGCTCTGAGGAAGGTCAGATCTGCATACCAATGGATGTTGGCTTCTTTGAAGTCTCCTGCCATGGAATGCAGATTTGCAGGTCATTCTGTTGGGAGGTGTGTGTAGTACCCCTGCTAGAGAAGGCTTTGTTTCTGACCTCCAAGGAGCAAAGTCTCTCACCCTTGGAGGTCGGAATCTCGACTGTTGGTGGCAGGCTGGCTAGAACTAGTCAGTGAATCCACCACCAGCAGGTAGGTATGGTAGGTTTTCAAGGAGCACCTCTATGGTGCCCTCTAGATGCATGTACTAAGAGGTCCGTCACTGGAATCAGTGAGGGTTTGTTAATATGAGATGTTTGGTACCAAACGACCCTATTTTCATTAAAGCTGTCATGGCCCTGGAGATCTTGTACTGACTAGTGTCCAGCAAATGTATTTAAAATGGCTTTCCTGTTTACTTACTATATCTAAAAATCAACAAAGACATTGTGGGGCATTTCTGCTCTTGCAGATATGTCCGACATGTAGTAAAATGCACCCTGCCTTAGGGCTGCAAGGCCTGCTGTAGGAATGACTTGCAGATATTACATGCAGTGTTTAGGGGACATGGCACACAGGCTGTGCGCCATGCCGTATTTTCACTTTTGGGAGCACCTTGTCATGCAGCCTGCGATGGAAGTCTGTGTGCGTTTGGTGCTGGGTCCCTTAGAGTGGCACAAGTTGTGCTGCAGCTCTTAGGGGCCCTATTCAGTACCCATGCCCTGGGTACCAGGGGTGCCATTTACTAGGGACTTAGAGAGGTGCTAAAGAGCCTGGCCACTTGGGAATCAAGTGACAAGGTGTCTTGTTTTGGGGAAGAAACACTGGCACTGGGAAACTGGTTCAAAGGAACCCAGTGCACTTCAGTCAAAGTTGCATAACAAAACAGGCAAAAGGTGTGTGTGTGGGGGGGGTACTGCAACCGGAAAGCAGCTCCCCCCTCAAGTTTTGTTTTCCACAGGCCAAAGGTTAAAGTAACATTATAGTTAGGTGAAATGCTCAGTAATAGCTTAACATTTCAAACTCTAAAAAGCACAGAAATTTACTAGTTATAGTTAAATGTATCTCAAGCATTTACAAATTGTGCTCTAAGTAACTATAACTTGTGCACCCGCCATGCACCGCTAACCCCATATATTTGCATTGGATTATTTGTGATGTTGAAAACACAAAGTTGAGCATGTGGCATTTCGAGTTTGTTGGTTGGGTGACACGCTGTACTATGTTGAATGAGTCAATGAGGTTAAAGAGGATGACACTTTTATGAAGCTTGCATTATCTTGAACATTGAATTCACCCATAAGGGTGGTATGGGTCGAATGGATGAAGAAGTCTGAGAATTCATCAATGTCATCATCAACTAAGCCTTTGTTCTGTCTGGGGGGACTGCAGATGAAGTGAAAGGTGGTGGAGAGTGGAAAGTGGCATCTGAAGAGCTCCATGGAATTGTCACTTGCTTGCCTAGGATGCAGGACCAGGAGGACATATGAATGGGTGTGAGGGTGATGGGAGATTAACCATCAGATATTCCAGGACATATGTGCCTTTCAACAGTCATTGTAGTATTCTTCTTCTTTGAGCTTGGGGGTAGAAAAGGTTTGGTGAGTAAATCTTCATCTCGATGTCTAGATCAGTAGGATACTTGTGTGTGGGGATTTCTATTTTTGGCTAATAGAAATAACAGTGCTGGCTTCAGGTAGATTTTGAAAACGTGGAGAGCTCTAGTAAAGGGAGTTCCTGTGTTGGACCGCTACACATGGGAAGGGGAAGTCTGTGAATATTAGTGCTATTTGCTAGAAGGGCATCACCAATAGCTGAATTGTTTTACTTTTAAGAAATTCTGCTTGACCTGACCTAGGAGAGAGCTCTCTGAGAAAGAAGAAGAAAGAGAAGGCATCCCTGCCTGCAGTATTGAAGATTCCTGCCTGCTGCACAAAGGCCTGCAGAAAGAGATAGCTTAGCCTTGAAACTTTTATCCCAAAACACTGCCTCCAGGACTAGTGGTGCTGATGTCTTACTCATCCAGAAAGACACAGGAGTCCCATTCTTTCTAAAAATGCCTGTTTGCAGCTGTGAAACGTCTCCCCTGTGGTTGGAGATTGCATACGTCTTGAAGAAAGCTATTGCCTGCCTGGAAGAAAACCATTTGCCCAGTAACAATTGGATATTTCTCCTGCCCTTCCCTGGAAACATGTCCATGTGGCAAAGGAAATTAGAACTGCAGCAGAGAAATCCCCAGGACCATTTGGGACTGGTAAATTTATTGAGGACCTCAAATTGAGTCTGAACCTGAAAACCCCGGACTGACATCGGAGAAGCCAGTTCTTAAGATCTGGACACAATTTACCAAGGTAAGATTTGTCTAGAACATTTTCAGTAATGATTAGCACATTGTTGCAATTGATCAAAACGTTTCCTTTTAATATATATCTGTTCTAAAAGTATTTTCCTTTATATCTATCTGTATGGAGAAGTTTGTTGGTTGGTTGGTTGTTCATATAGTTTCGCCAGGTGTATCTCTTTTGTGGAGTATCCCGGAACCTTGCTCTCAGCCCTTCCACATTTATTTCACTCCTGTAACTCAGCCGATTAGGACGTTTTGGCTGAAGTATTATTCATATGTAGATGATAAGTATTTTTTCTTGTTTTTTTTAAATAAGTTACCCATGGGTTGCCCTTTTTTAAGGTCCTATAGGTACCTGTCCATCAATAGATGCAAAGTGATGCCTTAAAGTTGAGCAATAGCAAAATTAAGCTTCTTGTATATGGGAGCAACTCATTCTGGACCTTTATCTGCTGCTCTTTATGTGCATCACCAGCCCTGTCGGTCTTGGCACACAATCTTGTGTCACACCCTATTGAAGATTGTTCTCTCAAATGCTTCTCTGGGAGTGCCGAAGACTATGCAGACACTTAGCTGCAGAGATTTTGATTGCAATCACCACTTGCAGCATTCTTGTTACTCGCAGCTCTATGCTGGCTTTGCCTGCTACAGCTGCATAGGTCTCGCTGGCAACTCGTGGCTAGCAGCTTTCAATTCCTGGCATTTTTGCCTTGGGGGCATTCTTTTATTCATGCAGCATACAAAATGTGTGCCTTGCCAGTAATAAGGTGATCATAGGGCTTGTCAGTTACGTTTTCATTGCTGGTATCTTTGTATCCCTCACACCGTCACTTCATCTGTTAAACTCAGTAGTCATTAAAATAATCATATAATACAAGGAATTCGACAAACCCTGTGTAAACACTGTCCCTAATTTCTTTATAATATATGAGATTGTGCAAATCCTGTAGAGAATTCTGCCTCTAATTCCCTTTTGAGACACAGCCAGTGCCTATTATAAAGAAATGGCGTCTGACCTCAACTGTTATAACTTATTACAGTTGAGTTCTGGCATCCCAATCCCTGCTGCCAGCATCCAAGGGGAAAGGCCTGTTAGTTCACAGAACATAATAAGATAAAATAAAAAGAACAAAAACACAATGTTGCTTTTCTTTCTTCTGCTTTGTTTTTCTAGCAGTACAGTGACGAGCAGAAAGTAGATATTTATAGCAATATGTGTATTGTTTTCACTCCTTATGTAAATATAGTAAAGATAGAATCTTTCTGATTGTTCCTATTGTGTTTTTTTTTATTTCTATAAAAAAGTACTTGTATTAAACTGATTGTGATGTCTTATCGCAACAAAACTCTAACATCTTTTTTTTGCTGAGTTTAACTTTGACATTCTTTTTTTATTATTCAAATTTGCAAACATACTTTCTCTTTAATATGAAACAGCTACACACCTAAGACATAAGTGGCTTGTGTGAAAGATGATGGTGTGACTACGTATTACAAGGAATAAAGTACCTCCAGGAGTACATCTGAAGGATATTCAAATGACCCGTTGGTCGCTTCCCTCTATATGCTCATGGTACTCCTTGATGACCTGCAATATCCTTACAATATATGGCAGGGGTTGTTTTCTGTCCATGGAGGACATGGCCTGGCAGTTCGGGCTGGACTGTTCGCAAGGGGAACATGGTCAAGACTGATTTGCCTATGGCTGGGTCCAAACTGGGGTGTTAAGGTAAGCAAAAAAACAGTGGATTAAACATAGATCTGTGACTAGAGGTCAGTATTTGAAAAGTTTCAGCACTCCGTCCATCATCCTTTTGTGCTGCTAAAGTCGCTCTAAGTGGGAAGGGTATTCCCAGAAGTGCGTCCAGAGCTCACTGTGCCAGTGGATTTAAGCTAGCCTGACTGATGAAGTGTGATACCCGAAACCGGTCCCAGGATGCTTGTTTCCAGTCCAGGGAGGACCTGGCTTGGAAGTTTGGGCTGGACTGTTCCCATGGGAGCAAGATCAATACTGATTTGCATATGCCTGGGTCCAAACTGGTGTGCCACATTGAGCAAAAGAAGGATGGATTAAACCCAGATCTGTGACTGGGGGTGAGTGTTTGAAATTATTTTAGCACTCCGTCCATCATCCTTTTTTGTTGCTAAAAGGGATAGTTTAACCCATATATAATATGAGAACTGTGTCATAGCTATACCTATTATAAAGAAATTATGTAGCCGCTCAACTGTAATAACTTGCTACAGTCAAGTGCAGACATCACAAAGTATGCTGCCAGAGCCATCAGCCAAGGAAGGTCATGTTATGGAGCCTAATTAAAGCAGCGGTTTAAATATGGAAAATAAAACATGGCTTTTCTTTCTTCTGCTCTGTTTTTTTAGCTGTACAGTGACAAGCCATAAGGAGATATTTATGGCAACATGGCTATGGTTTGCACTCTTTAGGTAATTATAGAAAAGTTAGAATCGTTCTGCTTGTTTCTACCATTCCAATTTACTGCACCTTTTTAAAAATCACTGACTTGTATTAAACTTATTCTACTGTTGTAATACATTTTGATGTGTTAGCTTTGCACTAGAGATTTTACTTTTCTTCTTCATGTTCGCAGACATGCTGTCCCTTTCACATGAAAGAGCTAAGTACAAAGAGTTCAAGTGGTTTGAGGGAGACATGATAGTGTGACCACGTATTATAAGGAACAAAATACTCACTGTCATACATTAGAAGGACATTGGAAGTCACCTCAGAGTTCCATGACCTCATTAACGATCTCGGCCTTCGGTCTCATTCCTTTATATGGTCATATAACTCCTCAGTTACAAAAAATGTATGTCAGATGGTATTTTATCCCTTATATATTGCACTGACTGTGAAATACATGTGGTGTAGCAGTGCCATGCTGCAAGGGTGGATAATTGTCTGTAAGCTGTAGACATCAGCTTCCCAAACAGAGTCAAAGTGCCCCACCTCTACAGTGATGGATTGCTTAGAGAACTTACATGGCATTTTCCGGTCCCATTCCTGCAACATGGAGGGTACAGGCCTGCTTTTAAGAGTGCATTCTACCTGCTTTCTTGTTTTGGGGATATAGGTGCATACCTGGATGTGTAGGGCATTCCACCATATATTCTAAAGTGTTATGGTTTGACACTGCAGTATAACATGCAGTGATGACCTTCCTCATGCATGAGGCACACTAGTTGTGGTCCCCTGCACCTCTGTTAGGAACAGCCATGAGTGTACCAGTAAAGTTGTATCAATCAGTACTGCCTGTTGAATGTAAGCTTGAAGACCTTTGCTGAGCTGCTCCCCTTAAGTGAAAAAGATTTTAAAATTATGTGTGCATGGCTAACGTTTTTCACCAATGGCACCTGACCTGTTATTTTGGTTCACTTATATGAATCTGGAAGATGTATGCTGTTGTCCATTGCACACAGTCGTTGTTCTATGGCCTACTTTATCAACACGTGACAACCACCACTGTAACATGTTGCAACAGATGGGATGCTGCCTTCCTGCTGGGTGCTTCTATTGTCTGATTTGGTTTGTTTATTTTATGTTTTCTGGTGAATGGAATCCTCTGTGCGTTGGTTGTAATATTTTTGCCTTTCAAGCCAAGGACAATTCAAATTGTTGAGCAACTTTCAGAAGAAGAAAGGCGAGAAGACACAACAGTTGCTTTGAATTCTGGGATAAGACACTTTATTGTTTTAAAATATAGGTTAGAAAGTGACTGCAAAGTGCTGCCCCTGAAGCACGTGAATATCTAAGCAAAATCGAAAAAAGAAAGAACTGCTTTCTTGCCGCCTGTGCGCCTTGGAAGGTGCACATGAAAAATGAAAGACAGGGTCAGCTTGTCTGTCCTTGCAAGATTGGTCCTCAAAGGAGGTGCTTTAAATATTCATTGCTGCTATAAAATCTAATGAGATTGCGAATATATTTGAAATATGCCCGCTCTACGGGTCATATTTCAAGCACTCTTTGTACACTACTTCTTGGGCAGGAATCCATTTTCAACAGGATATCCTCATATTTGTTGTGTATTTGCTTATGTATAGGCCCTAACAGGCGGAGGGCAAAGGGGGCATTATGCCTCATGTCTAATGGTTATTTAGTGCACCACGCTCCCACAGTAAAAAAGACAATAAACATCTTCAAAAAGAAGCCTGCCTATTTATTATAGAAGAGGCGCATAACACAGTCATATCAATAGATGGCGCCAGATGATGGAGCTGCTGTGATTTCTCTTTACATGAAGGATTCATTTTTAACACTTAAAAGAGAGTTGACCCAGGACCACACAACATTTTAACAGGCCTGTGTATTGTGTATGTTTCACGGTGATAACAGCAACAGCAATACAACATAAAACATATATTTTCAGGTTCTTTTGTATTGCGGTCACTTTTATTGTTTATTTCTTCACAAGATATTCCTAAGGAAAAACGACGAATTAGTGCAAATACTCTTGGAGATGTTGATTCTCACAGACCAGTGTACCGCAAGAAAGTACATATCCTGAGAGTTAGAGCCCTTGCCCCTGGAACAATGTGTCAGTTTAGCACAGAGAGGCAGGCCATCATATTCCATCCAAAACCCCTGTCTCCAACAGTGGGGGTTACATGGGGTGGCACACGTTTCACTTTCATCTGGGGTGCAGTTCTATGCATACTTTAATGACACATTATTATAATTTTAAATCATTGTACTGGATTTTATCATAATCATCAGCAAAGGTGTTTCTTAGCATAATCTTCATAAAGTGTACACATAGCAATGGCCATGCATTGATGAAATTAAAAAAGAAACGAAGAACAAATAAAGAAACAGGGATTTCAGCAGGTCCAGACTGTCTTCCATTATATAGCTAAAATTAATGGCAAAAAATAGAGATTGTAAGACAACGCATGAGAAGTATTCAGCTCCATCATATTATACTGGTACGTGTACTTTTTGTGATGTGGTGTCCTTATATGAATGAACACCTCCGCCCCCCTTTACTCATCCCAAGCCTTTGGGTTGAGTAAATGAAGGATATACTCCCAATTAACACTTCTGGATTTCTTTCCTCCTCCATCCCTCCATTACTCCAGTCAATCTAACTAACAAACTCTCATATCCGCGGCTCAAATTAACTCATAATAATACTAAAACTGTACCCATTATTTAACGATACTAATCCATCACTAATTCTTGTTGGGTTCCAGAGTAGCGTGCTACTCATCGAAAAGCGCTTCGACGCCTCGTCAGGGGTAGTAAGCGCTATATAAATACGATTACAATACAATACAATACAATATCTCTTCGAAGAAGGCAGTCGATCCTATGTGGGTGGTGTATTTTGTTCCCATCGTCTAAGTAAACAGAGGTTTGCCACTCCCAATGCTGAGTCTGACCGTATTTCTTGTGATCAGGTTATTCCTTGCCTTTCTAGGATGTCATGCTGCCATAATGGTGAAGTCCATGCAATTTTGAAAGTGCCTCCAGATCTACTTACAGTAATCCTGTATTGTTGAACAACCTTATAGGATGTGTAGAATACTCTCCACCAGCAGCGAGGTGACTATATATTTTGGCCCTGTTTAAACTGCATGGAAGGACTGGGAATCCAAACCAGCCCTGGCAACCCTGGCTATTATGTTAGACCGGTACCCTGGTCGTGTGGGGGAGGGCAGGGCTTGTCGGGTGTGATTAGCAAGTGCAAAGCACTACTGCTTTTGTTACTGAAGTTCGCAGCACTAGTGCAAAACTGCCCCACAGAAACAGAAGCGGACCCCACTGCTGCAAAACCTGCCCGCATCCTTTCAGCCTCCTGGGGAAATGCCTGATGACCGCAACGGCCTGTCCGGCCCTGTCAAATTGAAGGGGGACCAGAGCCAATCATATAATATGGTATCTTGAAAAAACTAAACTGAAGACATGACTCTCGGAGTCCCTTTTCATGTATTTCAAGTAGTTCCTGCCACTCTGCTTCGTATGTTTTTGCCAAATTTGCTTCAGGAATCTCCCTGTGACTTTTGATTGTTACTCTGTAATCAGGATGGTGTATAAGCCCGAGATTAACTTGGTGATGGCAAATTTTTCTAGGGGATAACATAGAGGAGTTTACTGTAATCTGATAGCATCAACGGTGAGCTCATGTAAGATGCAGTGTCGCAATTGTAAGTATCGCCAGAACTGATTGTGAAGTAAGTGGAATTCCACCTGTACATCAGCTAAGGATCTCATGGAGCCTACAACAAAGAGATGGATCAAACATCCCATTCCTTTAGTTGCCCATTGGGGCCAAGAAAAGCTTGCTCCAATGAGCAATTTTGCATTGTTCCAGGTAGATGGACTTGGATATTATGAGTCATCTAAGTCCAGCTTCTTATGTACTTTGGACCACAAATCTTTCTTACCTTTTAGAATAGGGTTGTCCGGATCTATGACATCATTCTGCCATGTATAGAGAACTTGAGCCACTGACTCCATCCTGGAGCTGTCAGTCAATTAGCATCCAGTCTGGAATATCCAGTTTTTTGTTAAGCTGATGAGTCATCTGTGAAAGATGTTATGTGCTTGATATATCTTAATATGTGGCATACGTAACCCACCTGACGAAGTGGATGTATGTAACCTTCTCATGATGAGTCGAGGTGTCACCTTACCACAAATATATTTTCATGGTTTTATCAA
Organism: Pleurodeles waltl; assembly: GCF_031143425.1. Taxonomy (NCBI): domain Eukaryota; kingdom Metazoa; phylum Chordata; class Amphibia; order Caudata; family Salamandridae; genus Pleurodeles; species Pleurodeles waltl. The sequence goes on from NC_090450.1 coordinate 870,652,017, forward strand.
TCAATTTCGCTTGGGAAGCTGGGCCTACCAGTGGCAACATACTGAACACATGATTAAATCATAGTGCAACCACCATTTTTATTGTTTGGACTTTGACCCTCAAAGACATTTATAATTTTTCCAGTTTAAGTAAGTCACTTTCATTTGGTCCATTAGGGGCAATGTATTATAGTGTAGAATTGCATTCTATTGACAGGAGTGCTGAACCATGTCAATCCGAATGGCACCCACTGGAACTGAAAGTTAGATACTGCATATTTATCTGTGTTAGGAGTCATTGGCATAGCCTCGATCTTTCGCCAGTTTATTTTACATCCTGACGCCTCTGAAGGAAGAAATGGGATGTATTAACATTGATATTGAGATCTCAGCTTTACTCAATGCCACTCGTATGTCATCTGCATAAAGCATTATTTTAAGTTCTCCTACATAGCTCTTTAATGAACTGCACTTTTTCGGGAAGAGGGCTAAAACACTTCACAAGCTCTCTGATTGGTGTGGATCTCTGGATGTGTAGCAAGGGCCTGAACAATCAAACCCTTTAAAGTTGAGAATCTGGCTTTCAAATTTAGGAAATTCAAAAGTTGAAGACTGTGGTGAATAATGGATGCAAATTTCTCGCTACTCTCACAAATTGCCAATGTGTTAGGGATATTTCCCCAGCTCTGCTCTATCATCAGAATATTCTGATTCTTGAACCTTCCAGATGAGCAAGCCTACCTCTAAGATTGTTCACATCCTTGAGAAGGAATGCTTTTCCATCTCTTTCTACAGCAATGCACCCAAATTTGCTGGTTGTAGGAGTGATCTGGCTCCCACCTTCTGATGGCATCATGGGTAGCTGTTTAGACTCGCCTTGCCGTAGAACTGTATTACACTCTCCTTTGTCCTTTTAATTACTCTTTAAATTATCGGGGGGAAATTCCCTGCTCTTATGTATTATTTGTTTGTTTGCACGTACAAATTCTCCTTGCCTACTTTATGCTAGTTAACATAACTGGGGCTGTAACTGTAAACGACTGAATGTGTCCCAGTGAGTCATTTGCACATTTACAATACTGCATAAATAAATTGTGCAGAAATGTACATTTGCACATGTAACACTACACATGGAAAACTACCTGCTTGCGAATACCCATGACATACAAGTTTGGCGATTTACACTATATTATTCCGGGCAACCTCATTCAATGCCCTTACTTAACTCTAAATTAACAATGATGGATTATCCATCCTATGGGTAGATTCTGGCAGTATGCACCACTCCTGATAGACAAAAGAATATATTTTCAATATAATTTGAAGAATTACAATACAGAGCACCAAAGCGCTTGATCATAGGATTTAGTGGAATATTATTTTCTACCTAATCTACAAGAAGAAGGGAAAAACACAATTCCCTATGCTGAACAACTGGTGGCTAAGATAAGAAATTTATAAGTTCTTATAATTTGCTCATCACATTTTTTAAATGAATGTTAATGAGTAAATACATTGAGATCTTTAGTGGCTGTGACTCTCAGGAAGTTGACTCTTACAGTAACTAATAGTGAAAGGAGATATTGTATGACCAAATATCAACCACAAAAATACAGTGAAACAAAATTGGACTATCATTTAGAATCTTTATAGTGAGGGTAAATTAGAAAAACACTTGCATTTTCTTCTTAATTACAATTCAAATCATTTTATATCTCAATTAGTTACCAAACCGATGCGCACAGCTAGACATATCATTAACTTAATAATCACCCTCAAACATTCTCAGCATATTGACCCTGAGCTAATATCAGTTCTTCCGATCTTGCTTCCACAATGGAAAGCACTGCTCCTGTCCCTTCCTGGGACATAAATTCTCTATTAGACCACCTGGGTCACTAAAGCACTTTATGCAATTCCTTGTAAAATTAGAACCTATTTCACGTCACAAAATTCTGGTCCTTGACACACCAAGGTATTCTCAGTACCCAAGAAACACTTCAAGAAATTCAAAAGGCAATGAAGATCCTCTTTCCAACTGACCGATAAAGCTGCATAAAGAAGGGAGTTCCACATCTATAAAATACTGGTTCAGGACACCAAAGTCAACTGATATTAAGTTTTATCTGGTAAAAACCCTTCTAATGAGATCTCTTTAAAATATCCCGATGCTATATCCATGGCTGTTCATTGTACCCAATAGCTCTGCTATGATTTCTCTGATTTCTTATTTCAAGATAAAATTTAAAAATACTACTTAGCTCTTTCCTCCTGATAGCACTCTCAACTGCACCCCTTTCCTGTTCTCTCCTACTCCCTCATCACACACCTCAGTTTCTGATTGGTCATCTTGTGACTTTTTAACCACTTACAACATTTCTTTGATTATTCCTGCTATTTCTTTCGGATCTCCCTAAGATCTGTGCCCTGCCCTTGGCTCTATTTCTGACCCAGGTTTACAACACGTCATTCAACTCTGGCAAAGTTCCTGGTGACTGGAAAATGTGCTCATTATTCCCCTTTTGAGAAAGCCTTTGCTTGTCTCTTTGAACTTATCCAACTGCAGGCCCATCTCTCTGCTAACAAAACTGCTAAATGCTGTGTACACTATCAACTGTCTAAGTATATTGAGGCTTATGACTTATCAATCGACTTTCAGTTTGTCTTCTACCTTCAACACCGGTACTGAGACTGCTGTAGTGGCTGCAACCTATGGCATCACACTGCTTCTAGACTGGGAAGATTGACTGCCCTAACTATCTGAGACCTTTTCACTGAATTCTATATGGTCTCTGTTGTTATGTTATTTGGACTTGTATAGCGCAGCTAATCACCCGTGGGGGTATCTAGGTGTTGAGTAGGGCAGGCCTGAGGGGGGAGGAGGAGATCATGCCTGTGTCATCTGGAAGAGCCATGTCTTGAGGTTTCTTCAGCAGTCCATGAGGGAGGGGGAGGTTCTGAGATGTTGTGGGAGATCAGTCTTGGTTTTACCTGCGAGGTATGAGAAGCAATGTCCTTCGCTTCTGGTCTTCTTGATCAAAGGTTTCTGGTGGATTAGTAGAAGTTGAGGTGGTGGTTAAGGTATGCTTGACCGGTGTTGTGGAGAGCTTTGTAGGCATGGGTGAATAGCTTGAACTTACATCTTTCCTGGACTGGGAGCCAGTGGAGATTGTTGAGGTGTGGAGAGACGTGGTTATTTTGTAGGATGTTCAAGATGAGTATGGCGGTGGTATTCTGGGTGGTTTGGAGTCGCCGTAGAACATGGGCTGGGATTCCGAAGTAGAGAGCACTTCTGTAGTCCAGTCTACTTATGATTAGATCCTGGGTGTCTGTTCATCTGGTGTTAAGTGGGATCCACTTGAAAACCTAGCGTAGCATTCGCAGAATGCAGATGCATGATGAGATGACAGCATTGATCTGTCCAGGATGATCCTGAGGTTATTGGCATGGTCCCCAGGAGTGCGTGGGGTGCCACATTTGGAGGGCCACCAAGAGGTGTCCCAAGGGGAGGGGTTGTTGTCGAAGATAAGGAATTCAGTTTTGTCTGCGTTGAGCTGTAGACAGTTGTTTTTCATCCGAGCAGCGACATTGCTTTAGTGGTACTGGTTGAGTCAGTAAGGGAGAGGATGAGCTGTGGGTCATCAACATAGGATCCTATGTTGAAGATGTGGGCTCAGACGATGTCCGTGAGGGGTGTCATGTAATAATTGAAGGGGGTTGGGATGAGTGTCAATCCTTGAGGTACTCCGCAGATGAGTTTCTTGGGTTCTGAGGTGTAGAGGAGGGGAGTCTAACTCACTGAGTTCTGTCTGTGAGGAAGGAGGATACCCACTTGAGGGCAGGTCTGCAGATACCCAAGTGCTTAAGCTTTCTGATGAGTGAGTTGTGTCAAAGCCTGAAGAGACGGTGAGGAGGAAGTATGGGGCTGTTTCTCCTTGGTTGTGGATGCTTCTGATGTCATGGGTGGCCATAATGAAGACTGTTTCTGTGCTGTGATTGGTGCGCAAGCCAGATTGAGAGCTGTCCAGGAGTTGATGGAGTTAAAAGTGGTCTGCAAGTTGGGTATTTATAACTTTCTCCATGACTTGAATAAGGTACGAGCAAGATTGGTCTGTAGCTACTGAGGGTTTTGGGGTCTGCTGTTGGTTTCTTCAATAGGGCATTGACTTCTGCATTTTTCCAGCAAGACAGGAAGATGGCAGTGGTTTTGGAGGAGTTGATGGTAATGATAAATATGTGGGAAATTATGGTTCCTCCAAGGTTGTATTTGCAGTGGGGGCATGGGTCAGAGGGGGCTCCTAAGTGGATAGTGTTCATCAGGATGGTGGTGTCTCCTTTCAAGAGGGGCTTCCATTTGCTTAGCTGCTGTTTGTGTTCTGTTCGAAGCATTTTGAGAGGTCGTTGCAGAGTGCTTGAGATGAGATGATGTTGTTGGCAGCCGCGGGGTTGGAGAGATGTGGTTATTTCGTGGGATGTTCAAGATGAGTATGGCGGTGGTATTCTGGGTGGTTTGGAGTCGCCGTAGAACATGGGCTGGGATTCCGAAGTAGAGAGCATTTCTGTAGTCCAGTCTACTTGTGATTAGATCCTTGGTGTCTGTTCATCTGGTGTTAAGTGGGATCTACTTGAAAACCTTGCGTAGCATTCGCATAATGCAGACGCATGATGAGATGACAGCATTGATCTGTCCAGGATAATCCTGAGGTTCTTGCCATGGTCCCCTGGGGTGTGTGGGGTGCCACATTTGGAGGGCCACCAAGAGGTGTCCCAAGGGGAGGGGTTGTTGTCGAAGATAAGGAATTCAGTTTTGTCTGCATTGAGCTGTAGACAGTTGTTTTTCATCCGAGCAGTGACATTGCTTTAGTGGTGCTGGTTGAGTCAGTAAGGGAGAGGATAGGCTGTGGGTCATCAACATAGGATCCTATGTTGATGATGTGGGCTCTGACGATGTTCGTGAGGGTTGTCATGTAAAAATTGAAAGGGGTTGGGATGAGTGGCAATCCTTGAGGGACTCCACAGATGAGCTTCTTGGGTTCTGAGGTGTAGAGGAGGGGAGTCTAACTCACTGAGTTCTGTCTGTGAGGAAGGAGGATACCCACTTGAGGGCAGGTCTGCAGATACCCAAGTGCTTAAGCTTTCTGATGAGTGAGTTTTGTCAAAGCCTGGAGAGAGGGTAAGGAGGAAATATGGGGCTGTTTCTCCTTGGTTGAGGAAGCTTCTGATGTCATGGGTGGCCGCAATGAAGGCTGTTTCTGTGCTGTGATTAGTGCGCAAGTCAGATTGAGAGCTGTCTAGGAGTTGATGGAGTTCTAGGTGGTCTGCAAGTTGGGTATTTCTCCATGACTTGAATAAGGTACGAGCAAGATTGGTCTGTAGCTACTGAGGGTTTTGGGGTCCGCTGTTGGTTTCTTCAATAGGGCATTGACTTCTGCATTTTTTCAGCAAGACAGGAAGATGCCAGTGGTTTTGGAGGAGTTGATGGTAATGATAAATATGTGGGAAATTATGGTTCCTCCAAGGTTGTATTTACAGTGGGGCATGGGTCTGAGGGGGCTCCTAAGTGGATAGTATTCATCAGGATGGTGGTGTCTTCAATCAAGAGGGGCTTCCATTTGCTTAGCTGCTGTTTGTGTTCTGTTCGAAGCATTTTGAGAGGTCGTTGCAGAGTGCTTGAGATGAGATGATGTTGTTGGCAGCTGCGGGGTTGGAGAACTCCTTAGTGATGGTGAAGAGTTCTTTGGCATTGTTGGAGCTGGCTTTGAGTCTAAGAGTCAGGGCCTTTTTCTTTGCATCTCGTAGTTGTTGGTGGTATAGGTTGGCAGCATTGTGGTGGTGTTTTTGTCAAGTTTCCATTTTCTCTCAAGTGGTTTGCAGTGGTGCTTGGACTCTCTGAAGTTTCATGTACCAGCTAGGTCATTTGTTGTTTTAGGAGGTCTTGTTTCTGGTGGGAACGGTGCATTTGGCACAGTTAGTGAGCCATTTGTTGAAGAACCTGGTGTTGACATTGAGGTTCCCGGTGCGTTTAGGTGGGCAGGTTCTTGGTCCAGTTTTCTTCAGGTATTTTGTTCCAGTGTCATGATGGATTCTTTGTTTTTTTCTGGTGGGGTGGCTTGGTGGGCAGTTTTCTTTGTATATATGATGTAGTGGTCAGACCATGTGAGCAGGGTTGTGTGGGAGGTGGTGATCCTGTAGTGGAGGAGAAAATAGGGTCAAAGTTGTGGTCTGCTGTGTTTTGGTTCTTGGATGAGTCAGGTGAGTCAGAGGTTGCTTAGGCTTTCGAGGAGGACCATGGAGTTGGTGTTTGTGGTGTCCACCAGGTTGAAACTGAGGTCCCCGAGGAGGATGTAGTTGGTTGATCTCATGGAGAGGGGAGTAATGAAGTCTGCGATGTGGTTTAAGAATTCTGCTTTGCGGTGGAAGGTGAGGGTTCCCTTCAGGGTGGCATTGTAGTCCGTTTATATTTGAATTGGAGGTGTTCCATGATGTTGGTGTCTGAGTCCTTGGAGGTGGGGCAGTCAATCGTGGTTTTGCAGATGTTCACTAGCCCTCCAACTCGTTTGTGGGTTTGGTCCCGATGTGTGATTTTGTAGGTGGGCAGAATGCCTGTGGCAAAGTTTCAGTCAGGCAGAGAGGGTCGGGTGTGTTGATATGAAGTGTTTCCGGGGGGATTGGATGTTGAGGAGCATGGTGGACAGCTAGTGTGAAGTGGTGGTGGTAACATGCATCAGTTGTTTGGAGGTAGTGGTGTTGGTTGTCGCTAAGCCCTATGGCTTTTACCTTCTGTGTGGCTCTTTTGGCCATTCTTATTTCAATTTTTGGTCTTTGCTTTTATTCTTCTGCTGATGACACTCAACCGATCCTCCACTTTGATGGAGACGTTGATTTTTCACAAAACTAATTCAAGGAATGCCTGTGCATGGTTGACAAATGGATGTTTTCAAACTCCCTCAGGCTAAATACTGATAAAACTGAGCTCCTTGTTTTCAGCTGGTGGCTTGATGTCCATGGCAAAGCTCCCATCCCAACTTCTTTTGAGTGGAACCTGGCGTTATAGTTGTTACCTATTTATAGTATGTGACTTATTGAGTCTCCTTTTATGATATTATTTCATTATGTTGATAGTTTTACACATTTTACCACTGTCTTGGCAAAGATTTTACCTCATTAGTACCAGTTTGTTGCTTAGGTGCAGCAATAAGTAGCTGAAATGTGACCAGTCACCCTTTACAAAGGGCCTTCTACTGCCTGGAAACAAGTGTAGATACTTTTTTTAATGAACTTTTGATTCATTTTAGTTAGAAGTCTTTTCTTTCTGAAAGTCTACAAATTATGCGACAGATAATTTATTAATTGGCAAATGCAGCAAACTCATAATTTTGTGGAAACTGCCACAAAATCACAAATTTTCAGTGGCCCTGTATAAGACTTCATTAAACATGTACTCTTTATCTTTACCAAGTTTTTTTAACAAATGAATATACTTAGTCCAAAAGGATGTTCTTTAGCACTGTACTATTATATTAGCCCTTGCTATGTCTAACAATGTGCAATTTGTGGTTGTAATACTTGAAAACACAATAATACATTAATTTAAAATACTTTTAAAATGTTTTAGAAAGATTTAACAATTTAAAACCTAAAGAAAATGTTTACAGATATTTGAAAATTCCAAACCATTTTCCATGAAATGAAAGATGTGCATCTTCCTTGGAAAGCGCAATGTGAAAATGTGGTCAAGTATACTTGAAAAGTATATAAAAACATCCCCACCCACAAAACAAAGTACTTAAAAAACTCTAGTTAAACTAATGAAGTCTTTCCAATTTACTAGTCTCTTCTTATAACATTAATGTACTAAAACAAATCTAATTAAACCTTTGCTGTCAGGCCTGCACGTAAAAACAAAAGACACACTTAGAATCTACCCATCCAAACTCACCAACTCACTAATTACAAACTCAACCCCCTAAACTGACTATACAATACACCTACACCAACCCAGTAGTAATACAGTAAACAAAATGTAGTTTTTCGCACCTGAAATAGAGACATAAATATCTGCAAATGCCATCCTCGACCACTGCTTTACAGTAGCAAATAGAAAGGAATATGTAAAAGATTTAATTGTAAAGCAAAATGACATCAAAATGAAAAATTAAATGTAATGAATGCGATAAATGGAAAAACTGATTGAATTTATTATTGAAACTGACTGCAAATGTGTTAATAGTTTTCTATAGATATTATTAATTATCTTCAATGCCTTCGAATGTCTTTTAAATGTTATGAAAGAATTGATAATTTAATTTCTATTTAAAAAAATTGTAAACTAAACACAATTCTTCAAAGTATTTATTCCATTTCTTTTAAATGTGAACATATATTTGAGTTTCATTAACCTTTACAACTATGCATGGTGAAGTAAAACAGTGTTTACATTTGATTTAAAATGTTTAACTTCCTTGCCACATTATTGAGATTAATGTTGTACATAAAGCTAATATACATGAATACAAATTGCAAATTTTATATCAAATATGATTCATGGCGATCTGACCGTCATGAAAAGGCTGGCAGAAAACAAGTGCAGGGGGCAACAGGGCCCCATTGCCCAGGACCCTTGAAATGCGCACTGTCTGTGGTGCAGACAGTGCGAATTTCAAGGGTGCTGACACCACCTGTGTGCTGCCTTGCCGCAGGCTCTATTAGGAGCCAGCGACAATGCTACCGCACTTTTCCCACTTGACCGACAGAAACCTTGGTTTCACCGGTCAGCCCAGTGAGAAAGTCATGATGGGGCCAGAGACGAGCTCACCAGCACCGCAGCAACATCCCCATCAGGAGTTTGGCAGATGGATGTTTCCTTCCCCCAAACTCATAATCAAACCCTTAATTTAAATTTAGTAAACAAATTGCATATTTTCTTTTGTAACTGTTTATTTATTCAATCTAAAATAAAGGGGAGGAGAGTGGTAGTCAGATTTATTGCTCTAACTACAGTCTAGTAAATATTGGGGAAAGGGCATATATCTATAGGTGGTGGGGTCATATTTAGTATTCTATCACCAATTCCACAAATATTAGTGGGAGCGCATCTATGTCAGGAGATGGTATTTCACTTCTACACCTTCAACAAATATTTCTAAACTTTATATATATTTGAGTGTCTGATCTATCACAGTAGCTCATATCTGAGTGACATATTTAAAAATATGATAAATATTAAGAACATGTAAAGATCTAATCAAGTTCCTAATTAAATAAAAAATGATCTAATTATTCAAACATTTAATTTAAATTATAATCTTTAAAACTGTAAATGCCTCATGAAATAGTAAATTAAAACCATCACAATATATTAAAGAATTAGTGCTGCTGCATTGTCTTTTGTTACTGTGGTAATCCTAGGTGAATAGGAATTAGGGAAATCTGTTTCATTATTTTTAATGAAAATTATTTTTTTAATTTAAAGATTTTTTTTGTAAAATTCCCTATTCATTTTTATACACTTGAGGGAGGGAGTTGAAGATCCACACATTTAAATCAAGGTGTAAATTTGTGAATTCCATCAATGAGGAGATCTACACCTAGGTGTAGATCTATGGAGATCTACACATCAAAATGAGGAAATATACACATAAATATTTACCTTTGTGAATAAGGTCCAGTACGCTTCAATTAATTTTCTTAAAAATAACTGATTGATGTCATGGCTATTTACAAATAAAATGTTACAGCCTCATCACAGAATCTCTAAGAAAAACACTAGTCACAGGTCATCTACAATGCTTAATGCAATTGTAAAAATGTAACAACTTAAGGGATGATTTATATGTTTTCCGAGAGGGAGCTCAGTGGCAATGGCAATGGAGTTTTCTCTCCGACAACATAATGGTATGCGAGTTTAGATGCATATGAACCATAGTTTGTCGACGGCGGAGAGTACTCACAATGGCCAAACGGTAAGGGGCAACAAAAAAAGAAAAATACACAAAAAAAAATTGCATTTTTTTTTTATTTTCAAAAAGTAAGTCCCTCTTCAGGATTTTCTTTTCGAAAAAAAAAATTGTAATGTTGACAGACAGCTCCATCATATTTTACAGAGCCTTCTGTCAAACGTACAATGTATTGAAAGGAACCGCCGAGACGGCAGTTCCTGCCAATGCTAGGAATGCCTGCAGCCCTGACAGGCATTTTTCAATCTGACAGACAGTATCTCTGTCAGTGTGATGGAGCAATTTGCTTCAGAGAAGTGGTTTGTCCTCCAGGATATAAATTAATTTTCACAAAGCCGATCTAATGAAAGAAAGTTTTAAGTACCTTCTCCATTCAATCTGCAATGATTTACATAACGAATAACATGTGCAAGTGTGTTCTTGTTATAATTATAGGCTCTGCAGTGATTCAGTGGTGTAACTTTTGGCCAAGTTATCCATTGCTTCCTCAGAACAAAAAAGGCCAAAGCTTTTCCTAAAAAAATAAACCAAAGGAAAATGGATCTAGCAAATACATTTGCAGCTTATTATTGACATATCTGTTTATTACGAGGTTTGTATATTTTTTTAAGAGTGAAGAGTTTTGAAACTGGCTTTCAGCTGATTGGACAAAATCTTTTTAAACACATGGTGTGCCAATCCCCCATAGACATATTCCCCTCAATGCACTTTACTTTATATTGAAATATATTTAAAGATATTACAAAAAATAGATATTATTTATTGCTTCTGCAAACGTTCAAAGAAGTTGTATTTTTGTTTATTTGTTTCCTTCATTTGATTATTTTGATTATCTTTTTTGAATTGTGAATTAAAATGTCTATTAACATAAGCAAGTTTTATTTCAATTAGCTTTTATTTATTTTAATGATTACAATAATACATTAAAATTTACAATAGGCCCAAAACGTTTACTCTGATTAAAATTCAATTATGTTTAACAATTATAGAAAATGCTAAATAAATTATCATTTACATTTTCCATACTTATGCAGGTTAACTAACTGCAGCAAAAAATAAGTTAAAAAGTTTAAAAAAAAATCATTTCCAATATTTTATTATTAATGTAATAAATATTATTAAATTCACTACTTAAATTTATTCATAAAATACTATTCACCCAATTCCTAATAAACTCCTCAATTTACAAAATACAATTGAATAATAGTGTTATACATTTTGAATGACCAATTAAATAAAAAATACTCTACTTAATTAGTGATATAATCAAAAAACAAATTACATATATGAGCATTGCACTCTCAAATGTTTGTCAAAGTGAGTACCTACCAATAAGTAGGTACTTGAGAGAGTGGGTTGCTTTAACATACATTTATATATAAATTTCAATACAAAATTACAAAATAAGAGTATACATAAACACAACATTCCATACAATTGTTATTTAAGTGTGCAATGTTTTCAACATCTGTAATTTTTGCATACAAGAAAAATGTTCTTAGTCTTGTCATTGTGTCGCACAATATTTTGGAAGCCCCAATATTTTGACCTCTATATTATTGCGCCACAATATTTCGGAGTTAATATTCAGGTGCAATACCTGACATATACAGTCCAGGTCATGAAAGAGATACCAATCCTGATGTGGGTCAAAGGGGCAACCACCCTCATGGGAAGTAAAAAAGGGGCATCTGCTCTTTTTGCTGTGTCTTCAAATGAAATGGCTGGGAAATAGCCTTGACCAATCTCTATTGTTTCTTCCTGTCCGAGTTCACTTGTTCTTAATCCAATTTATCTTTTTTTATACCTCATGTTCTGGCCAGCTGATACTGAGAGAGGTCTTATATGATCAGAAATGTATTAACCTTAGATCCTCAGCATTTGACTTGTCTAGTCATACCCAGGAAAAGCTTTTTAGTTTCACAATGACTTGCTAAATGTTGTGGATGACAATACTCCTTGAAATATTAATGTTCTAGCAAATGTGCTTTGGCCTCAAACAATGTGTCATTTATTCCAATTCCAGTTTACCTGCACCAAACCTTTGCACTTTGGTGTCAAATTCATATTGGCTCGCATAACTTTCAAGGCGTTAGACTGGTGGTGTGTCTACTTTTTCTTTGAAAATCCTTGACTCACATTTTTATATTTGTAAATTGAGGGTCTCATAGTGAGTTTGGCGCATGAGAAGACCACTCCGCCGAATGTCCCACTGGGAGGTTGCCGCCTTACTGACGACCTCCCGGCCAGACCAATTAAAGCTTTCCTGTTGGTCTGACGGGCAGCAACCAAGGTTTCCGCCATCAGCCCAGTGGGAAGGGGCGGCTGCATTGTTGCTGGCTCATAATAGAGCCAGTGGCAATGCTGCCGCCCGCAGGGGGCACCAGCACCCTCGTAATGTACACTGTCTGCACTGTACTATTGTACTAGGGCATTTGTTTAACAAACCATAGAAGAAATAGGCATTGCCGAATAGTTCATAACACAAGAGATGTAAACGAAGTGTGTTTGTAGCTAAATATGGCTCAGTCATTCTGGGCTGATATCTGCAGTTTTCTTTGAGAGTAGTTGTGAAATAAGGACTCGATTTAATTTTTGCAGACTTACCATTTCACTCATTGTTGGAAGGTATGTTCAGCTGTTTTAAAGAAGATGAGTTTCGAAGCACTATTTTCATGAGATTAGACTCAAGAAGATTCTATATTATTGAGGCATTATTTGAGGCTGGGCCCTTTGGTTGTTGGTGTGTATGAATGAAATATCTTACAAGTAATGGTGTGAAAGGTATTGAGCCTTCGGAATCAATGGTTTGGGTAGCTCCAGTTGTTGTTAGTCTCAAAGGCATGCCAGGTTAGATTTATGTGTAAAGTTGAGAATTGATGACAGAAAAATGTTGGTGGGCAGTTTCCCTTTGTTGGAAATTTTCCCTTTCTGCAGGATTGCCTCAGGTTTTTGCCTCCTTTTCTGAACCTGTTCTTGTTGGACTCTGTACTCTACTCCTATTAACCAGTGGTAAGGTGGTCGTGCTTTCCCTTCCAGACATGGTAAAAATTTTCTATATCTGATATAATATATTGACATACTTAATGGTCCCTAACATATGGCACTACATGTACACAGGGCCCATAAATTAAATGCTACAAGTAGGCTGCAGCACTCATTGTGCCACCCACTAAAGTAACACAACACAGCATGACACAGGCCTGTCATTGCAGCCTGTGGGTGCAGTTTTAAAACTGCCATTTCGCCCTGGGAAAATAAACCTTTTGCCAGGCCTAAATCTTCCTTTTCAATACTCATAAGTGACCCATAAGGTAGGACCTAAATGCTGATAAGGCAGAGTGCTTGGGATTTAAAAAGTAGGACATGCATATTTAAAGTTGTACATGTCCTGGCGGTGAAAAATGACCAAAGTCGTTTTTCGCTGTGTCAAGGCTGGCCTCCCATATACTAACATTGATTTACCATGGTATATTACAAGTGCTAAATTCAGTTTGGTAACAGCTAGAGAAATACTTCTTACACTCATTTTAACTGTGATTCAAATTCCTCTTTAAGTGTGAAGTCAGATTGTCAATTAGTCTTTTGAAACTCCCACTTTAGAAAGTTGACATTTTTCTGCCTAAAAAAAATGTTCCTTTCTTCCAGTGTCTAGTGTCTCATGACTGTTAATGGCTCTCCTATCACGTGATGTGTATTCCTCCAAGCCGTGGACAAAAGGCCCTTGAGTGTTGGAAAGGGTATTCCTGAGCAGGATGACCTGGGGAGATTCACCCAGCCCCTTCCGAGCTTTTAAGGGTAGTTCCGTCCTGACTTCAGTAGATACCTATCTTGACACATGCAGCTCACACCTGGGTTTGTCTGTCCTTTGCTCCACAAGACAGACTTGAGCCAAAGACCGGAGAAAGAGAGGAAATGACTAAAAACAGTTTAGGGTTAGACAAAGAGCTTACCCCCCTTCCCTGGGCTGGCACTCTGTATAAAAGTGTTATTCCAGAATCTGAAATCAGAACACTCCTGGACCTGAAAAGATTCAGAAGAAGCACTGCCCTGCTATCTGAAGAAGGAAGTTTGGACCTGCTTGCCTTGAGGCCAGGACTCCAGAAGTGACTCTAAGGAACCGTTGGCTGACCTCCTGTTTGGGCTGCAGGGTCACAACAAGCTCCCACAGGCCTTTTCTGCTTTTCAGCTAACCAGACCTAATTGGATCTGACATTGTCCTGGCTGCTGGCCTATGCAGGAGTGAGTCCTGAACCCCAACCACTATCCTCAAGGTCATGGACCCTTTGCTGGTGTCAGAGTTTACTTCTCCTTGCTAAACAAAGGTTTCACGGGAACCAACACAGAGTGCAGCATTCTGCAACTCCTGATACGTGGCTTTACCAAATTCAAACAGAGCCCCTTAGAGCCATGCACCTCCTGACTGGACATCTCACCAGATCCATCGCATGGCTGCACTGTCTTCCCATCCAAGCCAGAAGGTCAAATTTCCTTCATGATCCTCTATTTTTCTAAATTGGTTTGGTTTTCTTGTTGTGTTTTGTGTTCAGTTTATTACTGTTTGAGTGCTGCATAAATACTTTACACATTGCCAAAAGCTAAACATGACTGCTTTTGTGCCAAGATACCAGTGGGTTAGGCACAGGTTTATTTGCAGACTTTTCTGGTTCACCCTCACAAGAATTGTGATTATTCTTTGAATTTGGTACCCCCTCAACAAATAATCCAATTTCTTACACCCAGCATAAATGAAAGGTTGCTGTATTTGGGGGGTGCAATATTTACATTTCAAATAAAATGTGTTTGCATGAGAACTCCAAAGGTTTCACTGCAATAAATAACTTATGAGAGTTTTTTTAGTATGTGAATTTGTCTTTTGAGCTAACTTTAGATGGGTTAATGTTTGAACATATGGAAACATTTTTTTTTAGAGTGGCATGAAAATGTATACCTTCAGGGTGACATATATTTCTTGGTAAGACTAGGAAAGTAGTATGAAAAACTTTGAATTCTGGCAATAGCATACTTATTCGATTGATGTGGGGTGACAGTATGCAGGGAAAATGTAAATTCTTTTTAAACAAATGATGTAAAATTTCTGATGTTGTCAGCTCAGTGATGGCTTTAATGGGAGTGATTTGTGTGACCCCCAAGGGAAAGGATGGTTTGAACTCCTTTGTGGAATTAGCAGGGTACTGTGCATTTTTCTGGGTATTTAAGTACTTAACTAAACAACAATGGGTAAGGGGACCATTTTCATTTGAAGCTGGAATGGGAGAATTTAAAGCAATGATACTGGTAATATGTGAAGCTTCTATCTTAAAGGAATATTTTATGCAGGAAATGATTATGCTATGCTGGCTGGCTGCAGTTCCTGGGTTGGTGGACTGTTGTGCAGTTTGATGATGTGGTGATGCAGCACGGATTGAAAAAAATTGAGGAAAGTTGACTGATGGGATACTTGGAAAGGGATTACAGTCTTATCATAGGTTGAGGAAAATCTTTTGATGGATTGGGGTTGTCAGTGTAGTGCCAAAAGTTGTGAGGTTGGATTTGATCAAATTGGATAATGAATGCCAAATGGCCATCTGGGGAAGACATGATCTAAGAATAGGCTCAGGGAGAAATATTAGTGAACAGGAATGAATAGGTACGTTTATGTATGGGATGAGAGAGTTGCAGATTTTAATTTATTTCAGAATGACTTGGTGACCAGAACTGCTCCAATGTTTTGAATACAGATGTTTAGTTAGGTGTAAGAGAAATATCATCATTGATTTCATTTGACTGATGTATATGCTACCAGTGGATAAGTGCTAAAGAGATGGTTTTGGTAGACTATTAGTCAAATTGATACAGATACATTTCACAAGTGAGTTTGCTTACAATTTGGGCCTCCCATGGCGGCAAACATATCTGTTGTAAAATTTGCATGGGGAACATTTCATAGCTTATTTCGGTAGATATTTCAGAAGTTGCCTTGCATTAAAAGAACAGTAAGAATTGCTTGGATATGACCATGGTAAAGTTAGGGATGAGTTAGGATTATAGATATATTAAAGCATGGGCAAAGTGGGCAACTAACAAAGGCCCCCTCCTTCCAAGTGACTTCCTGGGAAAGTGAACTTTCTCTCCATTTGACATCTGTCTATTCTTTTACTGTTTATCTACACTGATCGCCCTCTCTGCCTTACTCTACCACTGACTCTTCCTTTCTACCCAGTGTCATCTTATGAGTTTTTGGGGCTCAGGAAGACATGTTTCAGCTGTTATTGTGCAACCCCCTTAAAGTTAAACATTTACTTTAACATTCTTTGGCATCATGCGGGTTTGACTTAGTGGGGAATAAGTAATCAAATTTAAATTTGTGCTGAATATGGTCCCTATATGCCTTGAACAGGGCCCACAAAATCCTTAGGATGACACTGACCAGGATCTGATTAGGTTGTGGTAGATGATGTTGGTGATGAAAGGGCCAGAAGATGTTTCACAGCAATTGTTAGAAGGAGGTTTGTACTAAATGGTTATTTAAAGTGGACTGGAAAAGTAAGGTGTATTGAAAGAGTTGAGAAGGAGTTGAAGGTAACAGTAATGTGTGGGTTATTTGAGTGATATTTGCACCCAATTACAAACATGTTTGCATCTTTGGTGGGTAGCAATGTCTTGTATGTTTCTGTTTCTTGTTTAGGGTTAGTCTATTTTAGGAGTCATAGGGGTCTTTGGGTATACGCTGGATTGATACGGTGTGCAAGGTTTAGTTATGGGTAACTTATTGGGTGCATTCATACTAATTGATCTATAGACTGAGCCAATTCCAAAAGAAAGTTAATCGGGGGGTCAGTTATTTTATTAGTGACCCACTTTATGCTGGCTTTAGGACTCTAGGCACTTTAACACTGCTAATCAGTTGTGAAGTGCATGTGCTCTTTCCCCTAAAACAGTATGTTGTACTTACACCTGTTTGGGGTATTTATTTACCTGTAAGTACCTTGTAAAGTGGTATACCATACATCACAGGATCAGTAAATTAAATGCTAATAGTGGGCCTGCAGCTCTGATTGCACCACCCACAGAAGTAGCCTTTCAAACTTGTCTCAGGCCTGCCACTGCAGGACTTATGTGTGAAGTTTACTCCCACGTTGACTTGGCAATTCAAACTACTTGTCAAGGCCTAAACTCCCTTTTTACTACACCTAATTCACTCCTTAGGTAGACTCTAGATAGCCCTATGGGTAGGGTGCTGTGTATAAAAAAGGTAGGACATATACTTTTATGTTTCACATGTCTAATAGTGATAAACAGCCTATTTCATTTTTCACTACTGTGAGGGCTGCTCCTCTCATAAGCTAGCATGGGGAATTCCCTTATATATGTTTAAGTGGTAGTTTCTGATCTAAAAGAAGTTGCATGGGCATGTTTGGTAATGGTAGTGAGAGTTCCTGATGACTGGTGTAGTTGAATTTTACATTACTATCTTAGAAATGCCACTTTTAGAAAGTGGGCATTTCTCTGTGCTTATAATTCTAGTGTTTTGCAGCCTGACTCGAATCCACTTCTAGGGTTGAGTGACAGCTACACTTCGTACATACTTTCCAGGCAACACAAAAGGGACTGGGTGTCAGGAGGGGTATCTGCATCCATCTGCATACTGACAGTCTTCCTGGGGAGGGCGAAGGGAGGCAGGGCGCACTTACATTTCTATAAGCTGTGTCCCTGCCTCACCCAATGGGCTGATTTACCCGACTACTGATGTCTGGAGACAGGGCTGGTTTGAAAGGGGTTGTGTTACTCTTAAAAAGGCCCCTTTGAAGTCACCCCCTGAACAAAGAAATGTTGGGGTATAAGTACAGGGGCTCTGACCCCATGATTTTTAGAGCATTTTTCAAACTTGGACCGCATCTCTGTCAGAAGGACTGCAGCGCTGCACAAAGGACTCATCTGGACTTCTCTTCTGTTGTTACCCTGCTACTGGATGGGTGGCATAAAGGACTCACTGGATTGCTTTTCTGTTTTGCCCTGCTATTGGCTGCCCCCTGACTCTGGGTGGCCAGAGGACTGCTATTTACTGAAAGGAATCACCATCAGGACTATTTGCCTTATGTGCTGGCCTGCCACTTGAAAGCCCCCTCTGTGCCCTACACCTAGTGTTCTCCAATGGCTGGCTGGAGGACCTCTGCTCCCTAAGAGTCGGTTGGATTCTGAGGCTGACAACTCATATCTTTTTAAAAGTGGTGCACGAAAAGCGCTTCATTGTCTTCTTTCTTACCATAAGTGCAAAGTGACCGTGTTATCTTCCCCTAGTGCGTGTAAGCGCACACTGGTGCCAATACAGAACTGCCCATTAGAGCCCCCCTTCAGCGCGGCCCTCCTTAGGAAATAATCACAAGCCGTGCGAGAGAGAGGGTCTTGAATAGGGCCAGTAAGGAAGGGCTGCACCAGGACTGGTGTGCCACCAAACTGACTTGTGCCAGTGCAGGCGTAAGTCTTCAAGCCTCTGTTCTCAGTGAGGACGGACCCAGAAGGGTGCTCCGAGGCCCACCTTCCCATCTCGAGCCGTGAGTGATACGGTCCAGCAGTCAGAAACCCCCCTAGTGGGGCCCGCCACTACCAAAGACATGGCAAGTGGAGCCGGCGAATGGAAGAAGGCATCATCCCTGAGACTTGCGCGGCCAGGAGGGACTACACCGGGCAGCAAGTTGTATTCTTATTTTGGGGGATCGAGCAAGGTCTCCCGTGTGACCCTACAGTGGTGTCTCCCCCCCTTTTTCTCTGGGGGCATCGTCCGGAGCTCCCTGGAGTGGGAGCCCAGGAAGGGGAATCTGGAAGTGGCTGGGAGCTATTATGAGGGACACTACTGTCAGGGTAGGAAACCCCATAACGAGGCTGGACCGAGAGCAAGGGCTTCGGGCCCCATGGGTGACTGTATGTGAGTTTTATGTTTCCCCGCAAATAGGTGACCATTTCTACAGACGTTATGTTCTCTAGAAAGATATCTCTGTGTCACACGCATATGAAGGAATCGTTGGGAAATATCTACCCTTGGCTAGTCTAACCCTGTGCTCCAGGGTTCTTAACTTTTATCCTACAGCACCTACGCTATTCAGTCAAACTATTGCTGGCTGGAGTAAAACCATCCTAGCGATCCCAGAGAGAGGCATGGGATCACCTTTGTGTGAAGTCACAGAAGTTACCGTGCAATGCATAATAGGTGCGCAGAGTTTCCTGTGCTATACGTGTTGCTGGTAAATACAGTCCAATCAAGGAGATCCCTAATTACCCTATGACACCTAGACTCTCATTAAGAGTTTGGCGGTCTGAGTATTGCCACAGTGGAAGTAGCGATCGCACTGCCGAGCCCCTGGCAGAGTAGACCACCATATTATGAGCATGGCGGCGTTCCGACCAGAACACAGCCAAGTCACCACCAGTCCCACCAGTGCGTATGGGCCACCGTGGCCAGTGGTATACATCTCCAGGCTGTCGGGGAGCAAGTTTCCCCGACCATATTACGAGATTGCACACTGCCAGGATTTCCGCCACGGTTGCCCTGCTGTGAAAAGCCTGACGGAAACTAACAAAGTAAAAGGGGACACTCACCTTCAGGAACACAGCCACGTCCGCAGCTGCCATGGTACCCGAACTGGAAGGCTTCCCAATGTTCCTGCTAGCCATACAACTCCAGAACCAGCGACGAAGACACCAACCGTAAGTACACCCGCCTATCACACACTGGAGGGAAAGCCATTAGTACACACCCACACACAACACACACCCAGCACGGCTAGCTAAGCCCACACACCCATGCAAACAAGCACCCGTAGCAACACACACACATACACACACTCACACGCAAACCACACCCGACAAATTGCACATATGCAACACATACATGTGGAAGGAAAGCCAGGACAAGTTTGGTACCCTCAACACAAACGGGTCTCTGGTGCAGATATATTACATTGAAAAATGCAAAACATAAATAACTATGTACAAATAGGCCTACTGGCCAGTCCAACTGTATTGTGTGCCCCAGGCACACAGGGCAATGTCCATGGCCCCAACTTAACTCCTGACTGCAAAGTGGCCTCCACGTGGCAGGGGCATCAATGGGGCATGCAGGCACCTCAGGGTTTAGGGGGGGTTCCAAAGTGGGGGTTTGGGTTTTGAGGGGGTCCTTAGGTTTCGGTTTGGAGGCGGGGTCCTTTGGTTTGGGTTGGGGGGTTTAGGTTTGGACTTGTGTTTTGGGGGAGTGGGCTTGGGTTTGGGAGAGGTAATCTTGGGCTTTGTGGGAGTAGAAGTCTTAGGTGTGGGAGGGGCATCGTTTGTACCAGGGGGACCATGGGAGGACTGGGAGGTGGAAGACAGAGGTTTGGGGAGGGTAACAGGGCACTTGGGGGGAATAGGGAGTGGGACAGTGGGAGGGAATAGGCAAACTTCCTGCAGGAAACATTTTTTAGGGGTGCAAGGTTGGTCATGGGAGTGGAGGGAGAGGTAGTGGTTGGTAGATGTGTACGGTGAGGGGCCTTGGGTGCAGATGCGAGTGTGGATGCCACGTGTGGGTGGGTGAGTGTGGGTGTTTAGGTGTAGTGGGAGGAAGGGGGAGGAGATGCAGGAAGATGGCAGAGTGGATGTATGAATGTATGTTGTGGTGGTGTTTGCGGGTAGGGTGGATGTGCTGCATGTGGGCGTTTTGATAGTTGTGCTAAATAGGCATGTGGTGTATGGGGTGCATGTATGGGGGTCTGCTATTGTGGTGCCGGTGGGAATGAGGGCACTTGTGGCAGGATCTGAGAGTGACGATGTGGTGACTGCAGGTTTGAGAGGTGTTGTGTCTGCCAGGGGGTGGTTGTGGCGGAGTCCGTATAGGGAGTGGATGTTGTTGTATCTGCATGTGTCTGTTGTGTGTGTGCATGGCGGTGGTGGCTTTTGTGGTGCTTGTGTTTGTCCTCTTGAACCGTGTCTGTTGATGTGGATGCATGTTGGTATGAAAGTGTGCCTTGGATGGGTGAGGGGGAGAAGTGTGCCTTGGATGGGTGAGGGGGAGATGGCTGTGGGATTGGGAACAGGAAGTTGGAGGGGAAACAGAAGAAGAAGAGATACTGGCTGCTGTTAATGAGGAGGCCAGAGCCTGAAAGTATCTCTGAAGGGCAGCCAGGGCACTGTGAATGCCTTCCAGATAGGCATTGGACTGCTGCATCTGTGATGCCAGTCCTTGGATGGCATTCACAATGGTTGACTGCCCCACAGAGCTGGACCTCAGGAGGTCAATAGCCTCCTCATTGAGGGCAGCAGGGCTTGCTGGGGCAAGGGCAGAGGTGCCTGTGACGAATGAGATGCCCACCCTCCTGCGTGAGCGGGCACAGGCAACTGGGTGGGGAGCTATGGGGGGGTGGGCAAGGATGGTGCTGGGATGGTCCCAGATGGGTCCCCCACTGCCAGTGAGCGTCCATCGAAGGAGGAATCCAAAGATGTTGTCATTGAGCCTGTCTCCCCTGTGGCACTCCCCTCGCCCTCTGTCCCACTGGTCCCCTCAGCTCTGCTGGTATCAGCCTCCTGGGTCCTGTGTGCTGCAGCTTCCCCACTCGTTGGTGCTCCTTTAGGCAGAGGAGAGGGAGGGAGGGTGGTAGAGAAAGATAGGGGGCAATGGGTTAAAACCAACCCAACATTCACACGGAGTAACAACATCATTATCTGCTGCTATGCCATGACAGGCCATGCCGACACCTATACATGTTACAACAGTAGGACAGCATGGGGGAACTACAGCAATGCTGATGTAAACTGATGATGGTGGAACAATAACACTCATGTAGCTGATGAGGGTCATACTATTCACACTTGGCCAGTGCTGGCACATTCACATGGTCATGTATGGAGGCATCTTGTACTCCTTACTCAACAGAATCCTGCATGGGTAGGTATCATGCCTACTAATCCATTGACAAATAGCACAGTCACATCTGGGTCCACTGCGCCCATCTACACATACAGCACATTGCAGCTGATTGAGGACTCACTAATTACCTCTGTCACAGTGGTAGGCTGATACTGATGGCAATGCCCTGACACCTCAGGTGTACTGATGCTGATGGTAGGAGCTGGGCTCTTAAACTTTGTTGACGGTGAACACTCAAATCCCAAATTGGAAGTAAATGCCCTCATAAGTCACTCTCTGCATGGTATGGGCACACATCTGTAATACCAATCCTGCCAGGGTGGCTGATACCCATAGTTGGCGTGCATCTGCCAATGACCTATGCTACATCTTCCCACTAGTAGTCAACTCAAACCCATACATGGTTTAAATTATTGAGGAGTGAGTGTGTCCTTACCCCTGTGTGGCTTCTGTGTTGTCCTCAAGCGCCCATCCACCTCAGGGTAGACCACCTCCAAAATGTGGGCCATTATGGTGATCAGGGTCTGACGGGCACCCCTCCCTCATTAAGAGGACATCCCCAGCTGGGCTTCTACGGTCTTATGTGCCCAGTGTCTCAGGTCTTCCCACCACTTTCTGCAGTGGGTGCTCCGCCGGGTATGGAACCCTAAGGTCTGCACTTGCTTGGCAATGGCACACCAGATCCCCTTCTTCTGATGGGCACTCACCTGCAAGGGGGACACAGACAGAAGGACAAAGTCATGTAGAGGAGCATCACAGGAACTTCACACATTAGACACATTTCATGACCACAGTCATGTGTCATTATGCCACTAATGCTCTGACCCCTCACTCATCTCCATGCATCCAATCCGTCTGCCTCATCCCCACGCCTTTCATCCTTACACACAACACTATCAGACAGGAATGTGACATAAGACTCACCTGCTGGTCTGGTGCCCCATACAACTGTCCATACAGGGGTAGGACCCCGTGCACAAACTTCTCCACCTCCTCCTGGGTGAAGGCTGGGGCCCTATCTCCTGCAGGACGTGGCATATTGGGTTCCAGAGTTAGAACACACAGCACGCACAGTGGAGGTCTTGCTTGCATTGTGTTATGAGTCAAGTGAGCTATCCCACAGCCAATGGCGGTCACGCCTGCTGCGTAAATGACCGTGACCACTGGTGGTGATCACCATTGGCCCCAGTCTCCAATAGGCAACAATGTTACCCAATGAGGAGTTGCACAGTGCTTTAGACTGCCTACCGCCATGACAACTAACACCACCGGGAATGAGGTCACTTCCATCTGTCCTGTGCATGCAGGATAGGCAGCTGCCCTTTTCCATGTAATTTGTGATTAGTAGTTGAATTTTATGTGCGTCATGGATGAAATATAGTGACTACTGCATAGGTTGACTATGTGCACACATTGAATACATCAACTTTTGACTTCTCCTGTCTATAGTTCCCAGATACCATGCAATGGTGAGAATGAGACATACCCCTTTGTACCGGCCCCTAGTCGACCTTGCTACCCTGGGAGAGAGACACGTCATACAGCTGTATCGTCTGAACCGTCAGACCATCACGGAGCTGTGTACAAAGTTTGAGCAGGATTTGTTGCCTGCCATACATCATCCCTATGACACCCCCCCCCATAGTACAGGTGTTGTCAGTTCTCCACTTCCTTGCCTCAGGGTCGTTTCAGTTTACAGTGGGCTTGGCAGCAGGGATGTCACTTCTGATGTTCAGTAATGTGCTGAAGGATGTCCTATGTGCTTTGCTCAGACATCTGCCCTGCTACATCAGGTTCCCCAAAAGTGCAGATTTGGTCACTGTTAAAGCTGCCTTCTACGATTTGGCACATGCCCTTCATATGGTAGGGGCCATAGATGACACCCACTTTGCCTTGGTTCCACCCAGGACAAATGAACAAGTGCACAGGAACTGGAAAAACTTATATTCCATTAATGTCCAGGGGGTGTGTCTCGCTGACGAATATATCTCCCAGGTTACGGCTAAGTTCCTTGGTTCGGTGCATGACTAATTCATTCTGCGGAACAGCAACGTCCCACACATGATGGCACAACTACAGAGGGACTGGGCCTGGCTCATCGGTATATATCCAATAGCATGTGTGCCTCTGTATTCTCACCTCTCTTTACAATCTGCCCTGTGTCTCCACCGGTATTGAGATGGGTCCAACCTTTGCGCACACAGGTGACTCTGGCTACCCTAACCTTCCCTGGCTGCTGACACCTGTGAGATATCCTACTAGACATGGTGAAAACCGTTTCAGCGAGGCCCACGGCAGGGCGAGGCGTGTCATCGAGAGGACCTTTGGGCTACTGAAGGCCAGATTCCGGTGTCTACACGTCTCAGGAGGTTCCCTACTCTACAAGCCACTTAAGGTCTGCCAAATTGTTGTTGCCAGCTGCATGCAACATAATCTGGCCCAGGGACATCACATCCCATTGCTGGATGTAGAGGAGGTGGCAGCTGGATCAGTGGCTGATGAAGGGGACGTGGTGAGTTGTGAGGAGGAAGATGATGAGGATGCAGATGAGACTAGAGCAGAGTTGAATCAACAATACTTCCCTTGAGTAACAGGTATGTGTCAACTGTTTTGTATGTGACCTGTATGCCTGTCTGCCTTGTGACATTGCTCCTCCTGGTGTCTGTCATCAGTGGATGTGTTGAGTGCAGCTCCCCCTCTGGGTGGATTTGGGGGGGCATATTGCCCATCAGAGGAGGATTTACTGTTCAAATGTCAGTGCTGTTTTCACTCTGCTATTGTGTTGCATCACTTATGCAATGTATTGTCCATGTCCTATGTTCCCTGTACTGCTAGGTCAACTGCAATTGTTTTGCCAAACATAGTGGTGTCATCAGTATTGCTAATTATCCTCACAGTCCACAATGGGAGATTGTGGGGGTCATTACGACCCTGGCGGAACAAGTCCGCCAGGGCCGTGGGACGCGGTGGCACCGCCGACAGGCCGGCGGTGCCCCGCGGGGCATTCTGACCGCGGCGGCTCAGCCGCGGTCAGAGAAGGGAAACCGGCGGTCTCCTGCCGGTTTCCCGCTGCCCCAAAGGAATCCTCCAAGCCGGCGCAGCATGCTGCGCCGGCATGGGGATTCCGACTCCCCCTCCCGCCATCCAGTTCCTGGCGGTTCTCCCGCCGGGAACCGGATGGCGGGAGGGGGAGTCGCGGGGCCCCTGGGGGCCCCTGCCGTGCCCATGCCTATGGCATGGGCACGGCAGGGGCCCCCGTAAGAGGGCCCCTAAAAGTATTTCAGTGTCTGCAAAGCAGACACTGAAATACGCGACGGGTGCAACTGCACCCGTCGCACCTTCCCACTCCGCCGGCTCTATTACAAGCCGGCGTCATCGTGGGAAGGGAGTTTTCCCCTGGGCTGGCGGGCGGTCTTGTGAAGAGCGCCCGCCAGCCCAGGGGAAAACTCGGAATACCCTCCGCGGTCTTACGACCGCGGAACAGTATTTCGGAGGGGGGAAGCCTGGCGGGCGGCCTCCGCCGCCCGCCAGGCTCGGAATGAGGGCCTATGTAACCTAACTGTTACTGACTGTGAGGGAAGGACCATTGGGTATGGATGTATAGGAAATGTGGATCTGACCTGGCCATATGGTTAGAGATTCCACCTGCCAAATCACACAAGGGATTTCGACTTTGTACTGCATGTGTGTTGAGTGGCCAACATTGACTCCTATTGGGATTGCTGTCCCTGTCTTGGTCTTTTTGCAGGTCATTTGTGTGGTGCAACTCTGGTTCCTGCCTTGCCTATTGGCTCCCTTGACACATGTATCCTGAATATGTCTGCTCTACTACCATCCTTGATGCATATTGCTTCCCCTTCTGTCTGTCTCACAGACTTTTGCAGGACAATGGGTTGACTGTAATGATATGTTCAACAACAGAACATTTTATTTCTTACAAAAAGACATGTAGGCAGTAGCTGTGCTCAAAGGTGTTTAATGTGATTCACAGGTGCAATGGGTAATGAGTGAGGTCATGGTGGGTGAAGTCATCAGAGTAGTTGGCCCAGTTGTATGTAGTCCAGGTCCAGTATCCAACGGGCCATGGGAGAATGGAGTGATGACAGTGGACAGTCAACAGGGTGTGTCAGTGGCACACAAAGGAGAATGTTCAGGAGAGGGTCACTTCCTGGCAGTGGTCTTGGTCTTGGCATCAGGTCCTGCAGGATGTCTGGATGGACATCCTCACTTGTGTGGGGGTTCCACAACTACCAGGAGAGGGTCTGCGGGTCCTCTGGCAGTGCCTTCAATCCACTTGCTGCCGCAGAAGTGGAGGGCTTTGTTGCAATGTGGCTAGTGGAAGGGGCCTGCTGGTGGGTGGAGGACGCGCACAGGATGGTGGTGAGTACTGTGAGCACCCCTGCACTGGAGGCCATGGTGGCATTGAGCATCTGCCACTGCTGCATGGCCTCCTGGTGGTAACCGTTCTCCTGCACAATTGCAAGGATCTGGCCCAACCTGTCCTGGGAGTTGTGGCATGCTCCCAGGACTTGAGAGATGGCCTCCTGGCCAGTCGTTTGTTGTGGGTGCCCCACCCTTTCGCCCACAGATGCCCTCCTACTGCCCCTGTCCCTCTGTCCCCACTCCCAGTTGCACCAGGACCTTCATCGTCTTGGGTGTGTGGCCCTGACTCTGGTCCCTGTACTGTGGGGCACACTGCTGATTGACCTGTCCTTGGGGCACCGGTTTGGTGATGAAGGGTTGGCTGTGCTGTATTAGCCACATGGCTGGGGGACTCCAGTGTGTCCTGGGGGTGTGTGATGGTGGTGGACTGACCAGTTGTCCCAGATGGGCCAGGCAAGTCGTCACTATCCAGACAACCACTGGGGCCTTCATCCTGGGGAGGGCTGTCTGTCTCTGGCATCCACTGCTGGGTAGCAGTGTCAACGGGACCAGTGGATGGAAAGGGAGTGAGTTACATTGTTGAGATTTACTTGTTTGTATCATCGCCTGATTCATGGAGTAGGTCGACTTGCTTCCCAGTGTTGGCAGTAACAGATGCAGCACTGCAGACATTGCTTGCGGGTGACGGATTGTGCCATTGTTTCCATTTTCCATTGAGGGTTGAGGATAGTGGATAACATTGCTGTCACTGCCATGTGTGGAACGCAGTTGAAGCATCCAGTTGGTGTGGCATGTGCTATGGTTGTCCGTGCAGGTGTTCCACTGTGAAGTGGGACTGTGATCTTTTGATGTCTAGGAAGTGATGCATTGTGGGAGTTGTGGTGCCTGGTATTGTGATTGGTATCTGTGCATTAGGGAGGGACTGTGCAGGGATAGTGGCAGTGGGGTGGTGTGGCATGCAGGGGAGGGGTGTAAGGTGATTGGGGGCAGAAGTGCGAGATGGGGTGGATTAGGGACTGATGGGTGGTGGGGACGCATGTTGGACAGGAGTGGTTGGTGCCTGGGGGGTGTTGTTGACTTACCAGAGTCGAGTCATCCGATGATTCCAGTCAGACCCTTAGGATGCATGATGTCCAAGACCTTCTGATGATGTGAACTCAGAGGGAGGAGGTGGGGTCGCACCGCCAGTCTTGTTGATGGCAATCTGGTGACGTGATGCCATGGAATGATCTTCCCCTGTAGGTCGTTCCACTTCTTCCTCATGTCCTCCCTTGTGCGTGGATAGGTGCCCACTGAGTTGACCCTGTCAACTATCCCCCACCATAACTCCATTTTCATGGCTATTGAGATTTGCTGGACCTGAGCTCCATACAGTTGTGGCTCTACCCCGACGATTTCATCTACCATGACCCTCAACTCATCACCTGTGAAATGTGGGTGCTTCTGACGGGACATGGTGGTTATGTTGTGGGTGGGGGTGTGTGTAGGGTGCAGTGTATGGTGCTTGGTGGGGTGGGGGTGTTCGGTTGTGTGTGATGGTGGCATCTGGTGTTTGTGTGCAATGGTGATGTGTGTATTCTGTTGCTGGTGCAGTTGTGTAGTGTGTGATGCGTGGGAAGTGTGTAGGTGCCTTGGTATCGCCGTGCAGTGTCCTCTGTTGGTGTGCACCTCGCTGTCTTTGTCAGTAGTTGTGGTTGCAAAGGATTGTGGGGTGTGGGACGGTGTGTTATATACTGCAGTGAGCAGGTGTGTGTAATGTTGGTATGTGTGTCAGGTGTGGGGTATTCAGACTGTTCAATGTGGTGTCGGGTTCTGGTGGAGTTGATTTTTTGACTGTGGCGATTCGCACCGCCAATGGTTTTCAGCCGTGCAATGACAGCCGGGCTTATTTGTGGGTCGTAATATCAAGGGCGGGATGTTATCAGCGTGGTGGGGCTGGTGGTGGGCCCATCACTCTCCTGCCTCGGTCGATCTGTCGGTTTTGGATTTGTGGCTGTATTTGGACGGTCTTCAGTTAGTGACTCGTAATACGGCAGTCACTGTACCGCCATCACTGGTGGTCTTTTGGTGGCCGCCAGCATGGCAGTCTTGCAAAAAGACCGCCAAACTTGTAATGAGAGCCCTATTATGAGTACAGGTATGCTGCACTCTATGGCCTGGTGGGGACATTTTGTGATCCATGCATTGTGCTGCGATCTATGATGATTCATGTGGTTTCTTGCCGCATTTCATGCCCTGATGTTATTACCTATGCCCCAGCATTTATGAATGTATGTTAGTGTTACTTCACAGTTTCTAGGAGCACTAATACTGTCTGCTCATTTGCTTTAGTTGCACAGCAGTTACGATTCTTTCATAGGATGGGCTTTACTTATGGTATATGTTGTTTAACATTTGCATTACCAGGATAACACGTACTATGTCATTGATCACATGCTCTGTACAGTACTTAACAATTTATGTCATTTAGGTCATATGTGATATGTACAGTATAGAAATGTATTTTCATATAATCGGTGTGGAGTCTCTTTTGTGGTGTATTTATTGTGTCACTGGTGTGAGTGTGTTGCGCAAACGCTTTACACATTGCCTCTGGGTACAAACCTGACTGCTCTGTGGCAAGCTACCAGGGGGGTAAACACAGGTTATCTTTGGTGTGTAACTTACTTGCCCTGACTAGAGTGGTGGGATTTGCCTGGCTTGGAAGCAAACACTAGTCATTAAGAAAACCCATTTCTAACAGTACCTTAAATCACACTGGTGTGTATGTTCTCTACATTTCCAGTAGACCAACCCGCAAATGTATTTTCTACAAAGTATACAATTCCCAATACCGAACCACATGTTCTTGTACATGGGGACTCAGCAAAATCTCTTGGGTTGTTCTGCAGACATTTCTGGATTTTATGCTTTAATACTTATGAAATATTTTGTACTAAAAAAATTCAAAAAATTGCAATCATTAAAGTATACAAACCCAGGCTGAAGAAAATAAGAGATATCTGATGGATGAACACTAGAGGGCGCATTACACCATGGAACTAGGATAGACGGCCTTGACGTATACAACTCATGTTAATTACTCAAGTTGAAAAAAGATCTCCTTTGTGATTTGCCCTGTGCAGACATGATAAAGAATAGGTAAGACTATCAAAGGATGAAGCTTCTTTTCTCTATTTTCCATTTTCAAATTGGCTTTTTAAGAACCTTGTTTTTGTACGCTACTTAGAGAATGGAAAAATAATTATTTTAGTGCTGAAAAGCCAAGTATAGCTGCATTCAGGGGAATGCCATGCAGTCACATTTATCATTCAATCAATGTTGTACAAAGCAAAACTGGTTTCTTTATCGTTTTGTGTTGCAAGTAATTAGCTATAATAATTCCAAACAATTATGCAGAGTGAACGCTTTCTGACTGGGCTGGAGAGAGATTTAGAAACTTCTAAATTAAGATGCTGGGTGTGGTACGATGCCGAAGATTGCTTCATATTTAAAACATATTAAACTGCAGAAAATGTGTCATCTTATATTAATACGATTAAGACCGATCTTCTAAAGGAATTAAAAAGCTTATATTTCTGACCAAAGTTGCAGAAGAGACATCTTCACAAGTGTTCTATAATTATTTTGACTTTTTATAAAACACTAAATGCTGCCTTAGGGCCTCTTAGGGTACTTTGTGGAGGAGAGATGAAAGTTTCTGCATCACCACCAATACACCGTCTTCACTTTCCCTGTCGTTTTCACTTCCTCTGCCAGAGCGTAAGTCAGTAAGTCGGGCGCTGGCTATCATCCTTTTGGCTTTTCCAATGCTTCTTTTGTTTTGTCTTGATATTTGTAAAACTTTATTGCTGGAGGATTTGCTGAGCTCTCTCGCCAGTATAAAGAAGGCGTCTAAAACCAAATATATGATTTTGGTCTCCACACGTTGGCACAGTGATCCCGGGCTCTGAAGGGAACTACTTTGTGAGAGTATGTGCTCAAGGGCGTAGTTATCAATGGCGAACAAATTACAATGGCACCAAAATGAGAGGTCTGAGGGACCGACTGAGCCGTAATTCTTGCTGTATTTCACTACCCAAGCAGGAGCCAGGGGCCCGATTTCCTTTGTTTGCAGTAGGGCCCCTGCAGCCCATGCTACATCACTGGAGGTGCTCTTTGAGAAAGAACAGGATGTGGTCACTCTCAATGAAAGTATTAAATGGGATGTGTGAGTGTGTGTGTGACCTGAAAAATACAAAAATGTTGGGTGGAGAATGGGGAAACCCCCTGATAAAGTTAAATAAGCATTGGTGAAGCATATGGCTGTAAGGTGTCAAAACATGTAAACGTAGGCTTTCACAAATGCTGTATGAAAGCATTTACAACTGCATGCGGGTACACATGCTTTACCAGTGTTTGGTGTTTGGAAAAATGCAGCTAAAATGATTTCTGTTATCGAATGCACAAAGGAGATTATAAATTGAATGTGAAAATCACAAAAATCACCTTGATGATTGAAAGTACTTTTCATATGCACAATAGTTACATTGTAGTAGAAGCACTTCTTGGAAGACATAATGGCACACCAAGTGGCCACTACAGTGAGGCCAGAGAGTAATACTCTTCCTTGTTGAAGCCAAAGCCCTCTCACTGTATATTTTCAAGAATTGGTGAACATGGTAAAAATATGCTCATAAGCCGAACCTAAAAATAACAAACCCCCTTACAGCTTCCTTGCATGTGAGGCTGATAAAGTAATGTATACTTACTACAAAGTCAGAGGGTTTTTGGAAGGGCTAAAGAGGGTTTAGGGAAGGGGAAAGACCCCGGACAAAAGGGTGAGACCATTGCTATTCACAAACTGCCTTTCTAAAGTTACTACAGCCAAAAAGAACCCAACACAATAGTAAATGTACACAGCTCAGCCTTGGAGTAAATCCAGCACCACTCATTACCAACCACTGGTAACAACATACATACTGCAATTGAAAATAATGGAGCCAATAAACAACTACAGAAAAATGTTGCATGCCTTTTGGATGATCCTAGATACTGAAATTGCATGACATCCTGTGTAATGTTTTGTTTTCATCACCCATTCCTTTTATGTTTTCAAAGGAAATCCTATTGAAATTTATAACAAATCTATTTTTTATGATAATTTGTTTTCTTAAAAGTAAATCCTATTGGATGTTACAGCAATGCCATGTTTTCATATTTCACCTTAAAAGCAAATGCAGTTGGATTATTTAACAAAAAGTTGAACACCTGCAAACACACCTGGTAATTAAATGAGTGATTAGTCTGACCTTCTACACCCGTTCCCAGCTGAAACTCATTCCAACTTTGACCAATTACAGACAGGCTTACTGCATAAAAAATTAACTCACACATCAAACCCTTTTGCTGCATTCTCTGTGTGGATTAATGTGTTTGTTGGTTTGCCCCCATTTTGAGGGTCAGTTATCTGAGCAAGAGGGAAGAGAGAGATTTATATGTAAAGGACTAAGATCTTTGGGATGTCCAGGGAAGCTGCATTGCTAGATACTGCTTCTCACCTGATGTGATCCTTGACATGGTTGCAGTTTGGGAGCAGGACCTTGATTTACCTACTGCAGGCTCCCAGGCTATCCATCTCTATGTCTAAATATTGGCTGCACTCTGTTTCATGGCCATTGGATTATTCCAGCAGGTCACCTCTGAAAAAACTGACATCTCATAGGTAACCTGGTATCAATGCTTGCATTGGGAACTTAGAAACATCAACAGAAGAGTGCACCAGTTTCTCACTGTGCCATACTGACTGTTGAAAAGGTAAAAGGTGAAAAGGGTGTAGAGAGGTGGATTGGGTTATTCTATTCCTTTTCCACCTCCTCATGTAGTAGCTGCCAATAACTGCACCCACAAAACACTACAGCCACCCTACCAATCAGCACACCTTTTCCATAACAAGCAAAGGTGGCGCTCCATCAACATACAAGCTGTCTGTGATGCCAGTGTCACTGACGCATTTGCTGCCTTTCCTGGAAGCACACACAACAGCTACTTCTTCCAGCACTTACCTCATGTACGTCACTTGGTCACTGGGGATTTCGTGAAATGTGGCTTATTGTTAAGTAACAGCATCTCACACTGGAGTTATATGTGCATCTGGGGGTAGCTCCTGTAGCATCTCTAACATACTCAATATTTGAAAATCAGATATTACCACACACGCCAATACCATGTGGTAGGTTACAACATGTCGCACTTTTACAATGTGTGTATGTGTATTTCTTAATGTTTATTGGGGGGAATGCTCCAGTCCTATTGATATGCATAACCATAATCTTCAAGACTAACATCTGGTACCAATAAAGATTAAATCATTGAATGTGTAACCATGATCTTCAAGAATAACATTTTCCTATTTGAAGAATATGTTTTTCTTTAGTTTCTTCTGTTAAAGGGGACCAGTATGGGAACCACTAGTGCCCCTGGTTTAGCGTGCCTCTATTTTGGTGAATTTAAAAATAAATAGATCTATAATAAAGTGGCATCATTCTTCAAGAATGTAAATCACTGGTCCCGTTTTATTGATGATATATTTTTTATTGTGAGTGGCCTGGAAGATTTATTATATTACTATGTAATACTGTAGAATCTAGGAGATAGAAATTTGAGGTTCAAGTCAACTAAGAGTAATAACAAAGGTGAATATTTACATATTGCATACACAGATATTATAGTTAAAGAAGTGGCAGGCCACTTGCGAGAAGAATTATATGCAGAACCCACAAATAAGAACATGCTGTTGAACTATAAGAGTTATCACCCTAAGAGCCAAAGGGAAAACATTCCCCTTAGGCAATTCCGTAGGTTAAGGAAAAATTGTACCACAATGAAAGATTATGATAAACATTCAGAATATTTAAAAATTAAGGACCTGGTTTATATACTAGCGGTAAGCATACACAGTCGCAATAGAAACTGAGTATCCTTACCACCTAG
The DNA here is from genome assembly GCF_031143425.1 of Pleurodeles waltl. NCBI lineage: Eukaryota > Metazoa > Chordata > Amphibia > Caudata > Salamandridae > Pleurodeles > Pleurodeles waltl. The sequence goes on from NC_090450.1 coordinate 870,685,203, forward strand.
ATGATGATACGCCTACCAGGACTGTTTCAACTCAGGACAAATGTCTGTGACTACCCGATGGATTAAGAACCATCACAAAAATTACCTATTCCTAAATTAGATGCTCGGGCATATAGCTGCTTTTTATTGCTCATCTTCACCAGGCAAACCTGGGCAGTAAAGTATAGTAAAAAACTAAAAATGTCCCACTTGCCATGGGAGAGAACTCCCATGGCGATGAGGGGAATTGTTTTATTTTCAAAACAAAATCCTGCTTTGTAGTTTTGTACATGAAAATAAAAAAAATGATAAAGTTTGATGTAGGGCTCCATCTGTTGATGGAGCCATTTGTCAAACTTTGAATGCATTTCCAGGAACTGCATGATGGTGGTTCCTGGAAATGCTAGGTAGGTCCGCTGGCCCAATGGGCATATCTAAATACAGCAGGCTGAGTACCCTAGGCATGGTGGCCAAAATGTACTCCGCAATGCCGATAGCCCTTCTGCCTAGATATAAATCAGGCATGTGAGAGAGTATATACAAGTAAACCCATACAAGAGACCAAGATATTTTGACAGGGAAGAAAGTTTGGTGAGATAAAGGGCAAAAAGGAAACTGACTGGGTTGTTTGGTTTAGTAATTTCTCAGGGATAAACAACAGAGTAAACAAGCATTTTGAATGCAACGGATCTCGCATTTGCTCGAGTTAGAGCTATTAGTAGTATTGTAAACTCCTAACCGGCCTTTTCTTGCCACCTAAATTGAAAGGAAAAAAGCGAGCGTGATTGCGCTATGTAAAACCCAGCACGATCATGCTGCAATTGAAAATCAAAAGACCCAGCGCGATCGCGCTATGTAAAACTCAGCACGATTGCTCTATGTGGAAAATAAAAAGATAAAGTAGTGCAGAAACCGGGCTGAAAACATGGAGCCTCCTATGTTTTCAGTAGTTGGCCTGTGTGCTTGAGGAGGGCTAAACACCAGGAAAGGCATGATGTATGCATGCCTTTCACTAATAAAATCAAGCGGATTCTAAAAGGCAAGCCCACGAACCAATGAAAGTGACAGGCGTGACATGGGCGTGGTTAAAAGCCTAAAGAGAGAGATTACAACAGGAATGGAGCACTTGTGCGCTCGACCCTGAAAAACAGGGCTGTGCAATAATGTTTTATGAATGGAGCCTTAGGCTAACTAGTGGTGCAAAACTCTGAAGGGCTTAGGTTGCATTCCAAACAGCCCAAACTGACACAAGAAAAGTAACTATTCGATCACAAGCGTGAATAAAAGGCAAAGAACCAGTCAAAACAATCTACAGCTCTGACATCCTACGATCAACAGGAAGGACGGACTAAATACAGCTTCTCACTCCAGATAAGCTTTCCTTGCTTTATAAACACACCTGAACCACTAGAAGCTATGCTTCCTTAAAAACGAATAGTTGTTTCCCTACTTCAAGTAGTGGGTTACCCGCAGTTAATGCCGAGACATGTTGGCTGGTCTCCACCAGTCTGAGTGCACAATGTGAGTTTAACAGGGGGGGGGGCCTGATTAGATGCTGCAAGGAATGCATGTCCCAAAGGCGGCATCACCAGTTTGGGACCGTGCACAGACAATGCCAGCAATCACATCCCTTATTAGACATCGGCGGCACATGCCGGCCATCCCTTCAGTCTGTAAGACATTTTTTTCTGTCTTAATTCCTGAGATTTTTTTAAGCTTTCACGCTTTCGTGACCATTGCTTTCGTTCCTGAAATCACAGGAATGTGGCGTAACAAAGTTGTCTTGTCTCGATTTTTAAAAATAAAAGCCGGAGATCGAAAGACAAAACAGGCATTTTTTATTTTCTAAACATCATTTGGGTTCGACATCTGGTTGGTGCCTTGTTCACAGACACAGCTTACACTAAGGACACCTCATTGTTCCGTCTTCGGGTTCTACCAATCAAAACAAAAGTGCCCGCAGAGGGCATATCAGCCATCCAGCTGTAAATGATTCTAGGGATCCTGTTGGAACCATATCTAACTGGAACGTTGACAAGTCTTCTCTGTTTCTTTGGCATGTTGGCCTGCTGCATGGATTCTACTGGCCTTGGTTGCTGGTGTTGGCAGCGAGTCCCTGGCTGTTGTATTGTTGCTCTGGTCGCATCAAAGTTGGCTACTCCGGCCTTTCTTGGAGGTTCCTGAGGTGGTCGTAGCTCAGACGGTAAACTGCAGTTAATGTGAGGATGTGGGAGTCCACATGGGTAAATGGGCATCTGTGCCACCGACGTGAACACTGATGAGCCTCATAGTCTTTCTCATAACATCCTCTTCAGTTATTTTTGCAAACAAAGTTGAATGCCTCGGCCCAATCCACTGACATCACCCATCAAAAAAGGCACGGTGACACCCCTTTGGTGCACTCCAACGGGCCTCAGACACATCAAACAAGGGCCTAAAGAGCTGTGCGAGGTGTATCCTTAACAACGAGCACTGAGAGCCTATACCGCGTACAAAAATATTACAATGTTTCACCAACCTCAAGTTCACTACAAAACTCCCGGAGCAGCAACAGTGGGCTATCTTTCCAGCACGCCACACTACAAAAACACGTACTCTGCTAAGATGCTGAGTGCATCATTAGGAAGGCACAACCTGGATTCAAGCGGTCTCTGGCATACACTCTTAACGGTTGGGTGACACCACACCACCTGCCTCGATGCCACAAATCTATTTAACGCATTATGGGACTGGCAAGGAGGGCACGCGGGGTCGAAGAGTAATGCCATGTTCGGACAGTTGCACATTGGGGCCAAGAGGGCATGTACAACCACCTTAAACAAACGCTAAAAATCCAATCAAGGGAATTCGAAAATAAAAACCCAGGTGCAGCAGAAGAGAGCGGGATAGACAGTATATGCCCAGCCTTGGCCATTTTCAGGAGTTTTCAGTACTTGCAGGCCTACGTATGTTACATAAAACACCATGCAGATTTTGTTTGGTTGGAATTTCATTAACGTTCACAATTATCTTGCCTGTTTTCGTCCAAGGCCAATATTCACACACTAGTACGGTACAAAAACGCTGCTACAGTTCACATGTAATAATACCTATCGGCAAAAGTGCAATTATGAACGTAACCGGCAAAAGTACAATTAACTTTGTAACAAGGTCGATGGTATGCGAAGCGCTCGACTTCTGCCCAGCGAGATCGCGCTGCGAAAATAGAGAAAAAGTAGTCCACAAACCCAGCGAGCCTCGCATGTTTTCTGTACTTGGTTGCTGCGCTCGAGGAGGGCTAACCACCGGAAAAGGCATGACGTATGCGTGCCTTCCACTAATCAAAAGAAGCAGATTCTAACAGGCAAGCCAACTTGCCAATGAAAGACACTGACGTGATGTCAACGGGGCTCCGAGCCCTTTTCTAATACCTAAAGCGTCTCGCTAGCGATACGCATGCGCGGGCGCATGCAACACAGGCTGGACCCTAAAAATGTGATTAATTGAAGTAGGGGAATTCTGAATAGTGAGAAACCCATAAAAGTTTTGAAACCCCTGTTTACTTTCTGCAAGGATATGAACCTGAGGAATATCCTAATAAACACTTATTGTGACAGAAAACCTAATGTGCAGGTCAGTATAAATATGAAAGGAAAAATAATAGGTAATTGTACGTGTGGAGGTTACAGTGTCTTTCATCTATGCCTATGTGACACCTGGATTATAATTTACTATTAGGATGAGGGTAGTTAAATTAAACACAAAACATTAGGCATATACAAAGGAAAAAGAAGAAAGAATGATATTACTGCAGTTTGAATCATTTGCATTTTATTCAGCATTGCTTTGTTTTCTAGCACTAGCCACATTTGCAGTGTTGTTTTATTTTCTCTATCTGGTTGTTCTTTCACTTAGGAAAGCATTACTTTCTTAGCACAGCATTAATTTCACTTTGTGCTTTCCTCAAGGCTGCAGTCAGATAGGATTTCCCGCAAAAGTGGTACGCTGTGTCTCTGACATTCACAGAATCATACATATCCTTACGTGGGGACCTTTTCTTAGAACGTCAGTTGTTATTGCAGTACATGCCATTTTATCTCAAATGCTGTTATTTCAATAAACTTTATTGAACTATACTCTGCTTCTGTTTGTCTTTGCCTGTGTGAGACTAATGTAACTGAGAGAAAGGGATGAGATATGATCGATCATGATTCTCATGAAGAGTCCTCTCTGGCATGTGCCCAGTTGCAACAATCATCCCTGCTCTTGGGTGGAGATGAGGCATTGCTAGTTGGCCAGAAAACCTGGATTGAGTGGGCAGGTTTCACTTGGTGTGGAATTGTACTCAGTACCCCATGATTCAGGTGATTCTGCCGCCCAAATCTAGTAGTCTCATTAGGATAACCTATGCGACAATGTTACATGTGACTGATTTTTTAATATAGTCTTTATTACCAGTTTGTATGTGGAGAAGTACAGTATGATTGTATGTAAGGGATTAACCTTAGGAACCTAGCTTCTAATTGATGGAATCAGGTCCACAATTTAAATTGTATTAATGTTATTTATGTAGTAGAAATAAAACAGGATTGGAGGTACAAGAATAGTATGTTTTTATTAGTGAGCGATAGGATGTATGAGGAGAAATATTTTATGATTGAATTGTTGCGTAGGCTCTCATTATCTTAATGAGACTACTGGATTTTGAGCAACAAGGTCGTCCATGATGTGGGGGACTGAGTCTGGCCCACGGTAGATGACGCTTCTCACTCCAAATCTGGGTTTTGCTCCGGCTAACTAGCAGTGCCTCATCTCTCCCAAATGGTAGAGACAATTGGGCAGCCGAGTGCATGACATCTCAGTACTTCTCAGGGAAGTAGTGGTCACTCAGGTCACAACCGGTTCTCTCATACATAGTGCGGTCTCATATATAAATGACAATAGAAGCAGTATAAGTTTCAAAGATTGGTTTAATAAAAAATTGCACTAACCAGAACTACACAACACAATAATATTAAAATAGTAACAATGAGAGTGAAGCACAAGAATAAGGCTATCATACTGCCGCTAGATTATTCTCTCTCTAAGTTATATTTTGAGCACAGCATGTTATCTCTAAGCCTGCCTTTCAGGTTCCCCCGGGAGGATATCAACCCTCATACCTGAGCAAAGGCCTGTAATCTGCATCAGCATCTGCAATGGGGCATTCAGCATACAGTTGTGGTTCCCTGGCTGGAATCTCTTTCTTGACGTGTAGTAGGACTAGAAAGTGTTTTTATAACTAACACCCAGATGTTCCAAGAAAATGTCCCTACGTAAGGATGTGTGTTTTCTACAAATGCTGGAGACTAAACTTCTACCACGTTTACCGGCAATGTACCTGGCTGTAGCCTTGACTGAAGCACAGGACAATCAAGAATGCATTTTTTGAGAACACAGTGCTGAGCTAAGCTAAACAGTGCGATAGAAGAAATTAAAACAAGACTGTAAAAACTGGTTATTTTAAAATAACAATGCGAAGCTGAATAAAATATATCCATGGCAAAGTGCACAGCGGCCTAGTATGTTAAACTAACGTGCATGGAGCTATACTTGAAATGGCTACACAACACCCTCCCCTTGTCGGTAGAAAGTGGTTCAAGCCAAAGCTAAAATGCCCTAACCTAAAATATATCTAAAACCCTACTTAATTTTGACAAGTCAAGAGGACACGCAAGCATAATGGTAACTTCCTCCAGGAAGGGTAGCTCGTAATCAGCTTCTCTGAGCAAACGCAGCGCGCATGTCTGGTAATGAACCCTCAACGAGAACATCAACAGATCAGCATCAAATACTGAGGGGCGTTGCTGTGAAAGACAAACTTCCAGTGCATGTTCAAAAGAGCACCAATGGCACCGAAACACGGGCTGCACAAAATCCAAAACCGGTCTGAATGACAGAGACCAGTCACACCCCAAATGTTCCAGGAGTGTTGCTCCAAACTGCTGCATCATGCGTTCACGACACAGCTGCGCTGATAGGAGTGCCTTCTTTTGTCCTTGTTGCGGAGTTATTGTAAATCCCCCAAAAATGCTTCCGAAAATTGAGTGAATAGCCGAAGGTATCAAACCGAATATAGAGGATAAGGTGTGATCAAAACCAATACCAACAGCTTTGAAAAAATGTGCTAATCCAGCCGTGCTGGATGCATTAAATATACGTCCCACGAGTTCACCAAAGTGTCTCGGAAAGTTCGTATTTAACAGGGACTGTATTTCTGCTGACGACTTTGCCACTTCAAGTGCGTAGGTCCACGTGCAGATGTAAGGGCCACATGCTTCTGAAACAATAAAGCCTTCAGTCTACTTAACTTGTCAAGATTCACCTTGGAAGTAGCAATGTGAGGCCAGATATCAGCTACCTCCCTAAATTTAGTGGGGGGAAACAACACGTTCCTGCAGCATGTAATGACCTTAGAGACAGAGACAACGTAAACTATTCCGGCCCGCATGCCACAACAGTCTTCACTATTGAGAAGGACGTAGCTGCCGTTTGAAAGCACCTGGAACGTTTGTTTAATCAAGGGGACTGGAACTCCCTTTAGATAGCAAGCCAAGTTTGCAACCGAAGCATTACATGCCCCATGCAAGGACAGCTGCTTACAAATCATCGAATGGCTGACTGAAGTCTTGCATTCACTACCGGTAAGAAAGACCTCTTTCATGCCACTGAGGCATTCGTACGAGAAGGGAAGCTCCCACACCTCATGGATGTAACTATCTCCCAACTTTTCATATCTGCCTACTGGAATGTGTTTCAAACAAGAAGTGAATTGTAATGTAGAAATAGGCAGATTAATAACCCTGTGTATCAACCACTCTGCTGAAGGAATCTCGGCCACGGTAAAAGGCAGTCTTTCTATCTTTTTAATGTTAAGCATGACATATGTTGCCTCCTTTTTAGCGATTAGTTGTTGTTGTCGCGTCAAATTAAAGGAAAAAAATATTTCCCTGGCACTGATGTGCTGCCACGGAACGCGACCCGCCTTCAATGTCTGAAGTGTACAACCCAACTGCATAATGGACTGGTCTGACTCTATCTATGATATAAAGAAGACATATCAGATTGTATAATGTCTATAGTAGAAGAAACAATATTGTTAATTGTATATATCCGGTCGGACAAGGTGTGAATCCCATTATCCACAACAGCTAATGCCTTTTTCAAATTTTCCTGATCTATCTGCCTTAACCGGGCTGCAGCCTCTTGTTGGGAAAGTTTCCATATTTCATTGTATACCTCATACAGGAAACGCTTCCTACGTGGTATGTTTGGGCCTGACAAGAAATCTTGTAAGTCAGTGTTGTTAGACAGGAGACTGAGGTGTGTCTTAACCGTGTCTAGTGAGGATGATTTTAGCCACTGTTGGCACAATTTTCCTACACTATATGTTGTAATCATGTCAGCATGTTCTGGTGAAATATAGCGAGGGTCTGACCTACTCATTCAGAAACCCCCCAAGGAGGTGACAAAACATTGTAGACACCCGTTGGTATCTATTGGCCACAATAACCACCCGCCTGGATGTGTCCATGAAGCATTAAACGTACCATTCTGGAACCACTCATTGAGCTCATTTATAGTTGCATTCATGTACTTTTGCTGGGGCAAATATACTGGGAATGTTTAATTCTCTAATTGTGGCTAAGCTTAAACAACTTGTTTGTTGTACTGTTTCATTTAAAAAGATAATTTGAACAGAGATGACACATGCTCTAAACAATGTTTCTCTACCCTTGGTCTGCCAATTTTTTGTTCCCCAAACGCTTTTCAAATCAACATATTTTGACCAATATTCATAACCTTCAATTGATAACCGGGAAACAAAGGAGTCCGAATATATACGTTTTGTGTTGTCAATAACATATGTATATCCTTAGTAGGAGTTACCTTAAAATAATATGATTCAGCATTTTTTTGACAATGCCCAGAAAAATACACAAACTTTTCAGTAGACGTTTTTGAACTCCCTTGCGGGGGAGTTGGACAATGTTCCCATTGCGTGTAATTAAATATCTTTTTTGGACTGCTCGCTCTATGTATGAAGTGGTGCCCATAATAATTATAGCAAAAAATATCACCATAATTTTCTTTAAACTGGTAAACATCTTCGTTTTCATAGAAAGTATAATATTGCAATTATGTCATCATAGAATCAACTGTTTTCACATCCCAATCATCAGATACAATGCCTGGTATGACTATATCGTTCATTGATAATTTTAACACATACGGTACTTGAATAATTTCAGTGGGACCATATATATCAAACATTACTTTGTCCCACACAATCCCATCAGGAATTTGTACTGCAGAACTGTTCCCAAAATACAAGTCTCTTCAAATCTTATGTGATGAAAAATGTGGTTTCAAAACCTCCTCCACCTGTTCAACCGCTGATCTCTCGGGAAGAAAATGACCATGTATTAACAAGAAAAAAGTAATGACAAAACCAGTCCAAAGCCGAAAGGCTAGGATAGTCAAAGAAAGCCATACATAGTTCCATGGAAAAATGAAATATGTTTCTTTAAGCCAATGTAACAGCTTACGTGCACCTGACAGATCAGCTGTCGAAGAGGTAAACGAGTCCGATAGACCGTCATTGTAGTCGGCAAAGTAACCAGAGGCTGTTCGTGCAAATAGGGTAGCCGTGGCCAACGGTGGAGTTGGTGTTTCCTGTGGTGGTAAACTATAGACAGCACCATCCGTCTGGCTAGTAGTCGTAGTGACTTGATCAAATGTTTCTAAATTGCTTGTTGTTAGTGGAACTAATGCAAGATCATCATCCACCCTCCCCACGCTCGGAGAGGTATCAGCATTGGTATAAACAACTTGAAGCAGAACTTCTTCTCCAGTAGTGAGAGGGATTTGGTAACTACTGGACGTTCCTCTTGGTCAGCAGTGCAGAATCGGCCACATGTTGTAGTTTGACATTGTCAATGGAAACAAAACGATTTTGTTTGGCACCTGGCAACGGTGGTAGAATAACAGTTCTGTACTGTGTATCCCCAAGAAGGCGACTGGTGCTCGATAAGAAGGGCCAAATTCTTTTTTCACTGCGACCTTTTCACGTACAAGATCCCCAACCCTGGGAATCCAGCTGGTAGATGTTACTGGCCAATCCTTAATTCCTGTGGAGGCAGCACTTTTAGAAGAGTTATCTTCACGGAACTGCTGTAATTCCTGTAAAACAGTGACACGATCATTTATGTCAAAGGGTGTTTCTGCTGCCTCCATGCCAGGACCATCAAGATCCGGAACAAACATTTGTGTTCCAAACAGGCACTCATATGAAGTACGACCCCCCAGGGACCTTCTAGGCAGGTTATTCAGTGCTCTCTGAACTCCATATAGGTGGGTTAGCCAACTACGACCCGTACCTAAGACTCTGGCCGTTAAGGATTGCTTTAAATCTCGGTTTAACCGCTCCACAACACTATTTCCCTCTGGATGAAATGGAGACGAGTACTGGAGTTGGACCCCAAACGAAGCCATGGTGTACCTGAATGCCCTTGAGGCAAAAGCAGGGCCCTGGTCCGAATGGAATGCCGCAATTGTATATGTACCGACAAAGACTCGCAAATTTTTAATCATAGTATGAGCATCAGCCGAGCGTGTGGCCACACCCACACAAATCTGGAGCAGGAATCAACAGCGACTAATATGTATTTGTATGCAATCAGGTGTTAATGGGCCGCAATGGTCCAAGTACACACATTGTAATGGTCTATTGGAAATTAAGAGAGGTGTCTGCGGCGGGCGCTTGGCTGTGGAAACTTTAATTTGTTGACAGATGTCACAACAAAGGACATACTGCTTAGTCTCATTATAGAGACCGGGCCACCAATAACTGGCTTGTAAGAGTGAAATTGTAGCCGCCACACCAGCATGTGCAGATGCCACCCCCTCATGCGCTGCTTTAATCAATTGAGGTCTTACATCTTTATTAGGGATGTCGCGTACGCCTACGCCTGAAATTTTAACTTCAGCGTTCAGCATACCTCCCATCGAGTATTGATATTTATCAGGAAATCCTTTAGGATAAGGCGTGCCATCAACCGTAGCTTTTATGGCAGCCATAATGTCTGTGTCCGGTTTGGAACTCAAACGAGTCACTTCAGCTACAGTGGCAACTGCCACTGCTGACTTTGCGGCTTCATCAGCCAAAGTATTTCCAGCAATGTGTATTCCAACGCACTGGTGTCCAAGTGTATGCACAACATGGACTTTGGGTAGCGTCTCTTTCAGGTCTGCTACCTTCCCCCACAGGAGTCTGTGTTTTATGGTGTTGCCTTTTGAATCTCTGAACCCATTCAAACGCCAGTAATGCAGGTATTCATTAAAAGACTGGACGCAATAATATGAATCACAAACAATCAGTGTGAACTGTGTCGGATCCGTGTGTTCTAGTGCCATCGGTAGAGCTTTTAGCTCAGCCAATTGTGCTGTACAATCCCCTAATGTCTGTGTATAGGTATGTTGGGGACAGAATTTCTCCCCCTCCATATAGCCGCTTACGACTGCACATGCAGCAGAATATTGATGTATAGTTCCAATCGCTGGTTGCGCAGAGCCATCGGTGTACATGACTGCATGATATTGATCAATAGGCAAGGTGTCTGCTGGAACTGGATATTCTACTTCATATTGTAGAAATTCAGGAGTTTGTAATTTTGGGTCGAAAATGTAGTCTACATCAGTGGCTGTTAGAGACGTAGCCCATTGTATCCATCGTGGATGAAGTGCTTTCGCGTTCAGAACACTAGCTTTTGTAACAGCCTCTAGGGCTGGAATAGGAGAAACAACAATAATGCGTTTTCCCTGGGCAAGAGGTCTTTCTTTAATAACAGCCATCTGCACAGCAGTGAGAATTTTCTCCGTGGGTGCAAAGCGTTGTTCAGCAGCTGAATACAAATGTGATTTGTATGCTATCGGGACTGTCTCACCTTCATTAAATGTTACATAAGTGAAACCGATGGCCCCAAATGTGTTTTATTGGCCCTTGTGTGTAAATGTTTTGCTGCTAGCATATCTGTCTGTAAATCTCGAAGAGTGTGTGTATGTTCAACCGTTGAAGTTTTTTAATCGTATTTGGTTGTTGCAATTATGCACATTTTTCTAAAAATTGTGGCGCTAGGCTCTTCCCTTCACTCGACAGCTCATATCCCAGAAACAGGACGCTGAGGAGGGCAATTTTTGACTTTTTAAAGTTAAATTTGTAGCCGACTTCGGCAAACCCTACAACAATGCGGGCTACCCGTCTTAAATGTTGAAGTAACTCGTCATCCGTGAGATATATATCGTCCACATATGGCAATGCTTCAGGGTCTATCTCGTGTAAAATAGCAGTCACACAAGCCGCAAACAGTCCTGGGCTGTTCTTATACACCTGGGGCAAACAACAGAATTTTTTCTGGGAGCCTAATGCGCTAAAGCTTGCTAAATCGCTGCATTCAGGCGCTAAATTCTGGAAGAAGAACCCATTCGAGATATCTAAAGTTGTTTTGTATTTTTTCCGCACCATGTTGCTCATTAGTGCAGTGCTATGTGAGTTTTGTATAGCATATGTACGTGTATGTCCGTTTAAATGTCTGTAGTCTAAGACTATTCTGTATGAATGGTCCGGCTTAGATACAGGGAATAAGGGGTTATTCATTGGTGAGACACAGGGTTCAATCACACCCTGGTATTCTAATTGCGTAAGTATCTCTCTCACCGGTGCCCTTGCTTCATGTTTTATGTGATACTGCGGTTGTGGCTGAGGTTCACTTTTAATGGGAATGACATGGTATGGAGAGTCCCTATCCCACCCTACGTGATTTCTATATAATGCAGGTGCTTGTGCTAGAGCTCATTCTATAGAATAGGACTCAGTGAGTTCCCCTGGAACAAGGGGCGAGAAGGAAGGTTTAATAACCTCTTCTCCATATGGGCAAGTGCGGACAAAATCAGGCGGACAATCTTGTTCGGCCAACAAGATGTCATATACTTTGACTACACGGTCCCAAAAGATTGCGTGTATAGTGCGTTCAATGTCTCCTTCCAGTTGTAGTGTTACTTTATACACCCTATCGGGTTCGGAGATACGCCTGTCCGCTGTTTCTACTTGTATAAGGTCATCAGTTGCTTTCACCTTCAGATGCTCTAGAAGATTCCGGCGAACTATTGTGACCTCTGCCACACTGTCTAGCAGTGCTAGAGCCCAGTTCTTGTTCTTCAAGCGAACCCTCTTCCTGAGTGGCATGTCGAACTGAGACAGCTGCCACTTTTTTTCTTTTTAAATTGTTGTTTTTGTTGTACAGGTTTCTCTTCCTTTTTAACAGAAACCTCCGAAGAGTGTTCTGATTCCTGTCTCGGTTTCACGTACTCTGTTCTTCGCTCTGATCGCCCACCTCTCTCATTTCTCTTTTCCGATGAGTCCTGAAAGGAACGAGATTGGCGTGTATCAGTATATTGATATCTATCAGGCGTTTTTATATTCTCTCTGTTCCTGAGATTATATCTATTCTGTGGGGTCTCCACTCGTGGAGATTCTCCCCTTTCTTTTTTAGGTGTTTGTTGTTTTTTCTCCCAGCGTTTCTTAGTAACCTCAGGTAGCTGTTTAGTATTATCTTTATTAATTTTACCCTGAATTTGAGGTTTTTGTGGTCTAGCCCCTAAGCTATCTCGACCGATACTTGAATAAGTTTCCGCTATTATTTTAGGCAGCTCTCGCTCCTGATCTTGTTGCGGAACGTCACGGAGCCGCATGCGCACTGCGAGTGCAACTGCTTCCCCTTTAAGGTTACTTAGGATGATTGAAGAAACTGTGGCAAAATTACCCATCAATTGCATTCCCAAATCTAGGGCCGGAGCAGCCCCGTATTCATCTTGAATTTGTTTAAGCACTTCCAGTAGGTTGGCTAGTGTCGGTGTACCGTGTGCCGTTGTGTAGAGTGCGGCAAATACCGTGCCCCATGTGTTACAGTGTTCAACTGTAGGGACCATCCCAAAGGGCAAGCACATAGTTAATATTCTATGTTCATCCTGAGGTCCCATATGGGGAAATACTGCCTCCAGTGTATTAATTTTTTGTGCTAGCCAAAACGGAGTCTCCTCTCGTTTGGCCGGGACCTTACCCATAATTGAATGTACAGTCACCAGATTTATACCTGGTGTTACTGCATGTGATTGTGCTGGAGCAGCACGCTCTGGGTTTGTATTTAAAGTTTGCATCACAATTTGTACTAATCGTCTGTATATTGCTGTTAACTCAATGTATAAGCGTCGAACCTCAGCTACTGCCAAATTCGCAACCGCAGGATGTGGTGTATATGTTGCCAATAAAGGCCAGGTGGGACCGTCATTACTTAGTTGACCTAACCTTACTGGTAATATTGTATGGGGTATGGCACTATCAAGCCAATTATTATGTTCTTGATAAGATAGAGGTATCTCTAAGTAGGCGTACGCCCTGTATTGCCCAGGTGCGTTCACAGCTGTATATGTATGAAATGTATTTGTGTTCCGATCAACTGCTGGAAATGTGACCCATGAGTAAAAAAGCTCTGTTCTATAGGCTGTGTGGGCATCCACCACAAACGTGACTGGACCTCCCTGGGCCATAAGGCCATGTGCTAGTAAGTGTGTTTTGAGAGGTTGTCTCATGTTAAGAGCTATTTGTACAACCTGGGGATTTGCCATCATAGAAGCACTAAGAGTTCAAAAAAGGCACACCAAGATGGGGTTTTTTCCTTTTAAAGTTCAAGCTTGAACAACCACCAGCTAAAATAGGATTACCTATGCAGCTGTGGTGGAAATCCTCAGCACCACGGACGTTTCCGTATACGGAACTGAGGTGTCATTATATATAATGAGACTGAGATATTCTGGTGAACCCGAAAATTAGAGCCTGACCAAACGTTGGCTGCGTCATGTCGCGTAGGCTCTCATTATCTTAATGAGACTACTGGATTTTGAGCAATAAGATCGTCCACGATGTGGGGGACTGAGTTTGGCCCACGGTAGATGACGCTTGTCACTCCAAATCTGGGTTTTGCTCCGGCTAACTAGCAGTGCCTCATCTCTCCCAAATGGTAGAGACAATTGGGCAGCCGAGCGCATGACATCTTAGTACTTCTCAGGGAAGTCGTGGTCACTCAGGTCACAACCGGTTCTCTCATACATAGTGCGGTCTCATGTATAAATGACAATAGAAGCAGTATAAGTTTTAAAGATTGGTTTAATAAAACAACTGCATTTTGGATAACAAAGCGTGAGCTGCAATAACCAGAACTACACAACACAATAATATTAAAATAGTAACGATGAGAGTGAAACACAAGAATAAGGCTATCATAGTGCTGCTAGATTATTCTCTCTCTAAGTTATATTTCGAGCACAGCATGTTAAGCTCTAAGCCTGCCTTTCAGGTTTCCCTAGGAGGACATCAACCCTCATACCTGAGCAAAGGCCTGTAATCTGCATCAGCATCTGCAACGGGGCATTCAGCATACAGTTGTGGTTCCCTGGCTGGAATCTCCCTCTTGACGTGTACTAGGACCAGAAAGTGTTTTTATAACTAACACCCAGATGTTCTAAGAAAATGTCCCCAACGTAAGGATGTGTGTTTTCTACGAATGCTGGAAACTAAACTTCTACCACGTTTACCGGCAATGTACCAGACTGTAACCTTGACTGAAGCACAGGACGGTCAAGAATGCATTATTTGAGAACACAGTGCTGAGCTAAGCTAAACAGTGCGATAGAAGAAATTAAAACAAGACCGTAAAAACTGGTTATTGTAAAATACCAATGCAAAGCTGAATAAAATATATCTAGGGCAAAGTGCACAGCGGCCTAGTATTTTAAACTAACGTGTATGGAGCTATACTTGAAATGGCTACACAACAGCATACAGGGTAGCTCGTAAGTAAATTAAAAGCGGCACAGGGTAATGTATTAAAAATTAACAAACTTTTCACTGGCGGTTGGAGGAACCGCTAGAGACACAACTCGTGGCTGGAGGTTTGTTTGCAGAGATGCACTGGTTTCCATGGGTAACAGCATGCAGGTGTGCACGAGTCGTCTTAGCGTGCTGTAGCAGCGCACAAAAGAGGATACATGCATGACGGCATAGCGTACAGTGGCAGTGCCAGTATTTTTAATAAAGCAGGAACTCCTGGGAGAGAAGACTGCCATTTTGGAGTGAGAAGTGGTAGGTAGGGCTTAAAGTAATACACATCACCATTAAATTCAGTTGAGGAATCATTAGTTATAACAAACTCAACAGGAGTCGTTTTAGAAACGGAGGAAGGTTGGTTGGCAATTTGATTGAAAAAGTAGAATAGTGTTTTTGGAAGCTTATGGATCCGGAGAAGGGTAGTAGTTTTGAGGTAACTGCCACTATGATCAATGAAGAATTGGTCAAGAGATTAATTCATCATGAAATGAGATAGCAGGTAGAAGAGACAGTAGACAGTATTTTGAAGAAAAGAAAAAGAAAGGATTTGGAGTCTGGATTAGAATTATGGTGGTCATTACAACCCTGGCGGTCGGTGTTAAAGCGGTGGTAAGACCGCTAACAGGCGCGCGATAAAAAAATTGGAATTACAACCGTGGCGGGAACCGCCAACAAAGACAGACACTTTAACACTCTGACTGCCATGGCGGTACAGACAAACAGCTTATCGGTCACCGCCAACAGACAGGCGGAAGACAAAGTAACGCCCACAGTATCACAACCTACCAATCCGCCACCTTTTCCGGGGCGGATTCACCGCGGATAAAAACACGGCGGAAACAGGACTTCGAAGGGAAAACGCTCACCTCTACACACCCCACGAGGAACCAGGACACCATGGAGCCGGAACTCCAAATTCTCCCTGCGTTAGTCTTCCTGCTCCTCTACCAGGAGCAGGAATGCCGGCGGCGAAGACCACAGTGAATACTTCACCTACGACACAGGGGAGGGGGGAGGGAAAAAACAGGGACACACACATGCAACACCCCCACCCCCACCCTCACCCACTACAGCACACACACTAATACATATTTATACATGATAGTTACACTCCCCAACCCCCCTGGAAGAATAGAAAGACAAAAGAAAATTAGTGTAACCATTGTAATATATTAAAATCAAGTACGCAAAAATATATATATACACCATAAACAAAATTTACACCAAGCTTAGTAGTCCAGGTAGTGCTTCAATGAAGTCCGTGGAACACTGGGCCCACACGGTATGGGCGAGGCCCACACAATATCCCCGACCATGACGGAGAGAAAACTGCAGGGGCATCAGAGAGCAAGAAAACAGGCACCTCAGGGGGAGGGAAAGGGGGGGCACCCCAGCCGGTTGAGTGCACAACGCCAAATCCACGAGAGGGCCACATGGCCACTGTTCAATCCTGGGGAGTGCAAAGCCACAGTCTCTCAAGTCTCTACAGTGGGTGGGTTGCCCACTGTTCCATCCTGGGGAGTGCAAAGCCACAGTCTCTCAAGTCTCTACAGTGGGTGGGTTGCCCACTGTTCCATCCTGGGGAGTGCAAAGCCACAGTCTCTCAAGTCTCTACAGTGGGTGGGTTGCCCATTGTTCCATCCTGGGGAGTGCAAAGCCACAGTCTCTCAAGTCTCTACAGTGGGTGGGTTGCCCACTGTTCAATCCTGGGGAGTGCAAAGCCACAGTCTCTCAAGTCTCTACAGTGGGTGGGTTGCCCACTGTTCCATCCTGGGGAGTGCAAAGCCACAGTCTCTCAAGTGGATGACAGTCTCCACTGGTTCTGGAGGGGGCTCTGTGCCCAGTGTGCTTCATCCTGCTAAGGACAGAGGTAGTGGATGTATCTCTCCACTGGTTCTGGAGGGGGCCTTGTGCCCAGAGTGCTTCATCCTGCTAAGGACAGAGGTAGTAGATGTATCTCTCCACTGGTTCTGGAGGGGGCCTTGTGCCCAGAGTGCTTCATCCTGCTAAGGACAGAGGTAGTGGATGACAGTCATCACTGGTTCTGGAGGGGGCTCTGTGCCCAGAGTGCTTCATCCTGCTAAGGACAGAGGTAGTGGATGCATCTCTCCACTGGTTCTGGAGGGGGCCTTGTGCCCAGAGTGGTTCATCCTGCTAAGGACAGAGGTAGTGGATGTATCTCTCCACTGGTTCTGGAGGGGGCCTTGTGCCCAGAGTGCTTCATCCTGCTAAGGAAAGAGGTAGAGGATGTAGCTCTCCACTGGTTCTGGAGGAGGCCTTGTGCCCAGAGTGCTTCATCCTGCTAAGGACAGAGGTAGTGGATGTATCTCTCCACTGGTTCTGGAGGGGGCATGGTGCCCAGAGTGCTTCATCCTGCTCGTGACAGACTCAGTAGCGTCAGTGCCCCTGGCGCTCATGAGCCAGTGGTGCTTGAGGCGGTGGTGCCCTGTTCAGCGGTGCTTGAGGCGGCGGTGCCCTGTTCAGTGGTGCTTGGCGTGGCGGTGCCCTGTTCAGCGGTGCTTGGAGCGGCGGTGCCCTGTTCAGCGGTGCTTGAGGCGACGGTGCCCTGTTCAGCGGTGCTTGGGGCGGCAGTGCGCTGTTCAGCAGTGCTTGGAGCGGCAGTGCCCTGTTCGGCGGTGCTTGAGGCGGCGATGCCCTGTTCAGCAGTGCTTGAGGTGGCGGTGCCCTGTTCAGCGGTGCTTGGAGCAGGGGAGCCCTGTTCAGCGGTGCTTGAGGTGGCGTGCTCCTTTGCAGGTACTCAGCTGCTGGCGGTTCTCTCTGTGCCAGCGGGGCTTGTGCTGGCGGCCCTCTCTAGCCCAGCGAGGCTTGTGCTGGCGGTCCTCTCTGTCCCAGCGGGGCTTGTGCTGGCGGTCCTCTCTGTCCCACTGGGGCTTGTGCTGGCGGTCCTCTCTGTCCCAGCGGGGCTTGTGCTGGTGGTCCTCTCTAGCCCAGCGGGACTTGTGCTGGTGGTCCTCTCTGTTCCAGCAGAGCTTGTGCTGGCGGTCCCCTCTGTCCCAGCGGGGCTTGTGCTGGCGGTCCTCTCTAGCCCAGCGGGGCTTGTGCTGGCGGTCCTCTCTGTCCCAGCGGGGCTTGTGCTGGTGGTCCTCTCTAGCCCAGCGGGGCTTGTGCTGGCGGTCCTCTCTACCCCAGCGGGGATGATGGCGGTGGCCTCCTGGGCAGCGGGGATGATGGCGGTGGCCTCCTGGGCAGCGGGGATGATGGCTGTGGCCTCCTGGGCAGCGGGGATGATGGCGGTGGCCTCCTGGGCAGAGGGGATGATGGCGGTCTTCTCCGCCGTGCTGCTCTTCCCAGACTTTCCTGGTTTCTTGTGGCCCTTCCCCACCTTGGAAGGTGTCGCAGATGACTCCACACTCCCGCCGGGACCCCTGGGAGCGGCTTTGGTGGCTGGAGTCTTCCCCCTCTCCTGCCGGGCACTGGCCAACTTTTGATGCTTCACAGGTGGGGGACTGTCCGTGCTGTGGCTCCGTGCCACACTGGCTGTCCTGGTGGCCGGTGCACTCCAGATTCCGGTGACTACAGGCACCACTGGTCCCAGAGATGTTGTGGCTGAGGTGCAAGTTCGGGACCTAGGAGACGGACGGGGTGGGGGAGGTGTGGGAAAGAGGTCAAAGTTGGACAGGAAAAGTTTTTGGGAGACCCTGGGACGGGTAGCTGGAGGGGGTTTGGGAGTGGAGGAAGAGGTTGTGGTTGTAGGAGGTGTTCGTTTGCTGACTTTGGGTGAA
Organism: Pleurodeles waltl; assembly: GCF_031143425.1. Taxonomy (NCBI): domain Eukaryota; kingdom Metazoa; phylum Chordata; class Amphibia; order Caudata; family Salamandridae; genus Pleurodeles; species Pleurodeles waltl. Next base: position 870,703,884 of record NC_090450.1, read on the forward strand.
GGTGCATGGGCTGGAGGCTGTCGTGAGGAGGATGGCTGTTGGGTGGGTGTGTGCCCGTGTTTGTGTATCTTGGGAGGTGGCGTCACAGACACACTGGGAGAGGACACAGGGGACGTGTGAATGGTAGTGGGGGTGGTGACTGCACGTGAACGGGGTGTGGTGGTGGGTGTGCTGGTGATGGCAGTAGTGGCTGTAGATGTAGTGCATGCAGGTGTGAGTGTAGACGAGACTGGGAGGGAGGAGGGAGATGAGGAGGAGGGGGACACAGTGGAGGCAGTGGATGTTGGTGTGTCTGCATGTGTGTGATGCTTGTGTGAGTGCCTGTGGGATATGTGGTGCTTATGTTTGCCAGAGCTTCCCTTGTGTGTTGACGTGTGTGCATGCTGGTCTGTAGGTGTGCTTGTGATAGGCTGGGGTACAGGGGATTGGGTCTGGGTGGAGGAAGTTGGAGGGGGGAGGCTAGAGACAGGGACAATGGCTGCCATCAGTTGTGAGGCCAGAGTCTGAAAAGCTTGCTGAAGGGCCGCCTGACCAGAATGAAATCCCTCCAGGAATACATTTGTTTGTTGCAACTGCCTTTCTACACCCTGGATGGCATTCAAAATGGTAGACTGCCCAACCGTGAAGGACCTGAGGAGGTCAATGGCCTCCTCAATGAGGGCAGCAGGGGTGACTGGGGCAGGGGCTGAGGTGCCTGGGGCGAAGGTGATGCCCACCCACCGGGTGAGTGGGCAAGGGGCAAAGCTGAGGGGCTGCTGGGAGGGTGGTGCTGGTAGGGGGGGTGGCGGCTGTACCTGTAGATGGGGGGGCACAGATGTTGCCGTCACCACAAGGGAGCTCCCATCAGAGGACAAGTCCGTGTCGCGGGTCTCAGCCGTGGAGCTCCCTTCGCCCTCCATCCCACTGGTGAAGTCCGAGCCCGTAGTGTGGCCCTCCATGGCCATGTGGGATGCAGCCCCCTCATGCTCCGGTGCCACTGCTCCTCCGCCTGATGATGCTAATGCACACAAGAACAGGGAGACCACAAAAAAGGGGGGCAACAGAAGAAAAAGATGTTGAGTGCATGCATTACCGCTACAGTTGGTGGACACAACAGACACAGAAGCCCCCTGCACTACGCCGCGCTCTTGGGCTCCACTGTTCGATCCCTGGGAAATGGCCTACAAGGCTATGGACGACATCTGCACACATGGATGACACAAGGGCATGACTAGGTGTACTTGGCACTCTACAGAGGTGGGGTGGGATGCCACATGGCCTGCCTTACGGAGGGACCTTGCCTATGAAACTCGTCCTGGCACAGGGAAACCCACAGCCCACCTCCACAGACCCCTCCACTGCGCGCAAAATCAGCAGGATGAGAGTGTACTCACCCCCTTGTGGCTGCTGTGATGCCCTCAAGCGCCCATCCAACTCCGGGTATGCCACCGCCAGGATCCTGAACATCAGGGGGTCATGGTGCGATGGGCACCCCTCCTACGTTGGGAGGCCATCTCCAGCTGAGCCTCCGCCGTATTCTTGCTCCAGCGGCGAATGTCCTCCCATCTTTTCCGGCAGTGGGTGCTCCGTCTGTGGTAGACCCCCAGGGTCCGGACGTCCTTGGCGATGGCACGCCAAATATCTTTTTTCTGGTGGGTGCTGACCTACATGAATTGTACAGGGGGAAGAGAAACTTATTACCAACTGCACCGTCACAGTCATTGGCCCCCATCCCTACCCTTGCCATGTGGCACTCACCGTCGTTTCATGCACACCACAATCTCCCCCCGCTTCTTACATCCACCCCACTCCACACAGGCATAGCCCATACAGCATGCTCCCAGTATACTTACCTGTTTGTCTGGAGGACCGTAGAGTAGCGTGTACTGGGGGAGGACCCCGTCCACGAGTTTCTCCAACTCCTCCGATGTGAAGGCAGGGGCCATTTCCCCAGACACTCGAGCCATTGTCTCTTCCAGACCGAGGTCACAGCAGCACTTGCAGTGTAGGTCCTCTCCTGTCAAAGATCAGGTATCGAGTGATTGAACAGATAGAAAATGGCGGTCACGTCCGCGGCGGTGCGTACCGTCACCGCCGGCGTACATCGTCATTGGCTCATGGGACCCATAGGGTCCAATGTTAACCAATGCAGCATTGCGCCGTGGTCTTCGACCGCCTACCGCGGCGGTGTACAACGCCAGCGCAGTTACCTCACATGCCATTGTCCCACCTTAGAGGTCAGGCAGCCGCTATTTCAGGGGCCCACATGGCTTCATTTTTAACTGCGTCACACATACCTATGCCCAGACTCAACACACATACAGGCCACTTTTTGGATTATGATTCGTGTTCTGTGTCAGCTGTGGGTACGTACTTCTTAGTTGGTTGACTCTGTGCTCGCTCTTGTCCTTCATAGGCACCGTCCGCTGGGACATGTGAGGAGATGGCGGCATCCTCCGGTGTACTGACAGCTGGTGGACCTGTCGACAATGGAGGAAAGACATGTGATCATTACCTACAGGCTTGACCATGCCACAATCCAGGAACTGTGTACCCAACTGGAGCCAGACCTGATGTCAGCAATCCGCCATCCCACAGGAATCCCCCCTCAAGTGCAGATGCTGTCAGTGCTCCATTTCCTTGCAAGTGGGTCATTTCAAACAACTGTGGCCATTGCATCAGGGATGTCCCAGCCTACGTTTTCCAACGTGTTGTCCAGAGTGTTGTCTGCCCTGCTGAAACACATGTGGAGCTACATCGTTTTCCCTCAGGTGGAGGATTTACCTACAGTGAAAGGTGATTTCTATGCCCTGGGACATATCCCCAACATCATAGGTGCCATTGATGGGTCCCATGTGGCTTTGGTCCCCCCGCAGGAGTGAACAGGTGTACAGAAACCGGAAGAGTTACCATTCCATGAATGTACAGATGGTATGTTTGGCAGACCAGTACATCTCCCATGTTAATGCCAAGTTCCCTGGCTCAGTGCATGACGCCTACATCCTGCGGAATAGCAGCATCCCTTATGTGATGGGTCAACTCCAGAGGCACCATGTGGGGCTATTAGGTGAGCACCTGGAAGCAAGACAGTGGGAATGGTTGTCTGGGTCTGGGGTTATCCCTACAGGTTAGTGTGTGTCTAACTGTTGTCCCTCACCATTTGCAGGTGACTCTGGTTACCCCAACCTGTCATGGCTGCTGACCCCAGTGAGGAATCTCAGGACAAGGGCAGAGGAATGCTACAATGAGGCCCATGGGCGAACACGGCGGATAATCGAGCGGACCTTCGGCCTCCTGAAGGGCAGGTTCAGGTGCCTCCATACGACAGGTGGATCCCTATTCTACTCACCAAAGAAGGTGTGCCAGATCATCGTGGCCTGCTGTATGCTTCACGACTTAGCTTTACTATGACAGGTGCCTTTTCTGCAGGAGGATGGTCCAGATGGCGGTGTTGTTGCAGCTGTGGAGCCTGTGGACAGTGAAGACGAGGAAGCAGAAGAAGAAGACATGGACAACAGGGACTCCGTGATCCAGCAATATTTCCAGTGAAACACAGGTAAGAATACAAACCTGCCTACTACATGTACTTTAACACTACTACCTCTCTACTGTCTGTCGTTTTCACCCAGTGTATGGTCACTGAGTTGTCACTTTCCCTTACGATTTCACAGATGTGGGTCCCACTGTGTGACATCTGCTTTGATTCCTCATGGACTAGACCTGTGTGACATAGGTATGTTGACATTACAAATGAAAGAGCTTTTTGACACTGTAATTGCTAATACACTATTCCGAAATCACAGACTGACTCCAGATTGTTTTGTGCTTTAAGGGTGTTTATTTTAGTGCTCAATCTTGGAAGGGGTAGCAAAATGGTGAGGGGTGATGGCAGAGGAATGTCCATGGCAGAGGCCAGTCTATTAGTCTCACAGGTGCATTGCCCAAATGGGCATAGGAAGTGGAGCTGGGGCAGTTTAAGGATGGACAGGGTGACAAAGTGGGACAGAAGGATGACATTCAGGGTGGTCTCATTTCTTGGCGGGGTCATTCTCTGTCTTTGTCCTGGATCTCAGGGACCGTTTGCGGGGTGGTTCTCCCTCTGCAGGGGGTGGGGTGCTGGTGTGGTGGTCCTGTGGTGGTGCCTCCTGTCCACTAGCGCCGGCAGAGGTGGTGGACAGTTCATCGTCCAGGCTAGTGTCAGGGGCCCCTTGTAGTGCCACAGTGTCCCTCCTGGTGTTGAGTACTTCCTTCAGCACCCCTACGATGGTGCCCAGGGTGGAATTGATGGCTTTGAGTTCCTCCCTGAAGCCCAAATACTGTTCCTCTTGCAGACGCTGGGTCTCCTGAAACTTGGCCAGTACCGTTGCCATCGTCTCCTGGGAGTGGTGGTAGGCTCCCATGATGTTAGAGAGGGCCTCTTGGAGAGTGGGTTCCCTTGGCCTGTCCTCCCCCTGTCGCACAGCAGCCCTCCCAGTTCCCCTGTGTTCCTGGGCCTCCGTCCCCTGGACCGTGTGCCCACTGCCACTGCCCCAGGTCCCTGTTGTTGTTGGGGTGGTGGGTTATCCTGGGTTCCATGTAGTGGGGGACACACTGCTGATTGACGTGTCCTGGGGACGGAGGTATGGGCCCGCTGGGTGGGTGCAGTGCTCGTGTTTCCAGAGGGGGGAAGCTCTGTAGTGGCCTGTGACTGTGTGATGGGAACCGACTGTCCTAAGGTCCCCGATGGGCCGGGCTGGTCATCTAGATCCAGTTGGACAGAGGTGCTGTCATCACTGTGGGCCTCTTCTGTTGGTGGTGTGGACATGTGTGGACCCTCCTGTCCGGTGACGTTGGGTAGGGGTCCTGCAGGGGTATAAAAGGATGTTTATACACATCTGTGTGTGCCATGGTGTGCAATGGGTGGGTGACCATGTACCCCAGTGCTTGCATTCCTGTGTGGGACCTTGTGTGATGATGGTTTAGGGGGTGTATGGGTATGTGCAGTGGGCAAGCTTTAGTGATGGGTGTCCATGCTTTGTTGTTGCATGCAGGGCTTGGTGTTGGGGTGTGTGGTTTGTGATGTTGGGACATTTGTGAGGAGGTGGAGTGATGGGGGTGAGTGTGGGGGTATGTGATGGCATGCAGGTAGGGTGGGGGATGTAATAGTTAAGATTTGACGTACCAGAGTCCATTCCTCCACCTACTCCTGCGAGGCCCTCAGGATGCAGAATCGCCAAGACCTGCTCCTCCCATGTTGTTAGTTGTGGGGGAGGAGGTGGGGGTCCGCCGCCAGTCCGCTGAACCGCAAGGTGGTGTCTTGAGACCACGGAACGCACCTTCCCCAGGAGGTCATTCCACCTCTTCCAGATGTCATCCCGATTTCTTGGGTGCTGTCCCACTGCGTTGACCCTGTCCACTATTCTGCGCCATAGCTCCATCTTCCTTGCAATGGAGGTGTCCTGCACCTGTGGCTCGAATAGCTGTGGCTCTACCCGGACGATTTCCTCCACCATGACCCTGAGCTCCTCCTCCGAGAACCTGGGGTGTCTTTGCCGTGCCATGGGGTGGTGTGGGTGATGTGTGGGGTGGGGTGTGTGGTGATAAGTGTGCTGATATGTAGTGGGGTGTTGTGTGAGGTGCATGGAAGTTATGTGGGTGATGGTGTTGTGTGCCTGTGGATGCTAGTATTGGTGATGGTGGTGTCTCTCTCTGTGCTTCTTTCTCAATTGTGGTCGTAGGGGTTTGTGGGTGATGTGGGTGTGTGTTTTATATTGTATTGGGTGTGTGGGAGTGGTGTGTGTATGTGTATCAGGTGTGTGCATTTGGAATTGTCCAATGTGGTAGTGTTTTGTATATGTGTGTGTATTTTGAGCGCAGTGGTGTGTAACACCAATGGAATACTGTGGTTGAAAGACCGCCGCGTGGATTTGCGTGTCGTGATAGTGTGGCCGTATTTCTGTTGGCGTGATGGTGTCGGTTTTGTTTTCGCCAGTTTATCACTGACCTTTGGTGTGGCGGACTTGTGTGGGTGTCTGAATATTAGTGGATTCCATGCTGTGGGTCATAATAGCTGTGGCGGAATGCCGCGGCAGTGCGTTGGCAGTCTTCTGCATGGCAGTAAGCGGCTTTTCACCGCCAATGTTGTAATGACCACCTATATTCTTTATCTGAGGAAGAGGGTAGGAGTGGTGAAATAGGAAATAGGAAAAAAGAAAACTAACAAGACAGGACAGGTGGAGGACATTGTTATGCCATTACTCAGAAAGGTGTCCTTGGCAGCATGCAAAGAACAGGTGTGCTTAGCGAAATGCAGAGAAAGAGTGTCTGTGGCAGCACACAGGAGGAAGAGGACTTTGAAGGAGAACTGGGTCTAATGTCTTGCTCAGAAAAAGAAAATGAATACAACGAGGATGTATTTGATATACATCATTATGACAACCTCAATGAAGAGTTTAACAATCTTGAAGTGACATGCTTTCAGGGGCAATTAGAGATCCATCTGGAGGAGAGATGTATTTTCCATTTGACTTCAGGTATCCACAAAGTGGTGACTGGTGGCCTATGAACCAAGTAGAGAAATGCATTAAAGAATGGATTCCAAAACTCTTAGATAGGGCGGGTCGGCGAGTGATGAGGGCAGAGTGCTCAAGACTGGTCATTGAGGAAAAGGTGTGCAATATACCAAGTTTAGATCTGGAATTAATACATGTTTTGTTCCATTTAGATAGGGATCCCAGAAAGGGTTTGGAATGCTCCTTGAACATTTCTCAAGATAAGGTTTTGGACGTCATGGGCCTCTTGACCAGGATTTTGGACATGGCCAAGGAGACATATGTCAATGAGAAGCCAGTTGACTTGGAGTTGCTTAGAGGATGGAGCCAGAGGGCTGTGTTTATGTTAGGGATTGCTAATGACGGGTTGCTGGCAGAGAGAAGAAGGGTGATCCTGATTATGATAAGTACCAAGTTGGGAGACGTGGCTCAGAGGAAACTAGCAAAGATGCAAAAAGGTTACTCTTCAGTGATGTCTAGTAAAGCGTATTGGGAAATATGCAACACTTTTACTGGTTTGATAAGTCACAGAGCAGCATGAGGAAGGTGGTTGGAAGTGGTGTTTTTGGCAGAGCCAGTAGGAGGAGACTAACTACTGGCCAAGGGATACAAAGGTCCCCGTACAATAACCAATATGGTAACTACTATAAAGGAAGACATTTCCAGTCTACCTCAGTTTTTGAGGATCTCAAGTGGACGAAGTCAGTCTCAAACTGGAAGTCAAGGTCAGTAAGGAGATTATGTTTGGTTTTACCCTAGGAAATGTAGGAGGACGTTTGAGACATTTCAAAGGGAAATGGGAAAAGATAATGCAGGATCCCTGGGTGTTAGAAACAATACATGGGTATGCAATAGAGTTTGAGGATTTTCCTCATCAGGAGCAAGAGGAAAGGGAGATAGAGGTCTTAGCGGAACAGGGGCTGATTGTGTATTCAGAGATAGAGTCATTGATTCACAAAGGTGCAATAAAATGCATAGAAGAGTCAATAATATACTTTGTAAGCAATACATTTTTAGTCAAGAAGAAGGACAGAGGATGGAGACCAGATTTAAATCTAAAAGCTAAACAGATATTTGACCTACAAACATTTTTAAATGGAGGAAATCCATTGTCTGAGGGATATACTGATGGAGAAATATTGGCTAGTGAAATTAGATCTAAAGGATGCTTATTTCGCAGTTTCAATGAAAAAAGAGATTAAAAAATATTTACAATTCAGGAGGAAAAATAATGCTTATCATTTTCAGTGTCTTCTGTTTGGCCTATCTACGGCACCATGGTGTTTTACGAAGGTAATGAGAGTAGTTGTGGCATAGTTCCAAAAGAGGGGAATACAGATTATAATTTACTTGGAAGACATTCTTATAATGTCAGAGATATGGAAAAACTGAGAAAGGAATTGACAGAGGTGTTGGGGATTTTGAGGAGTATAGGTTTTTTGGTGAACAAAGAGAAATCTGTTTTAGTACCTTCACAGACAATGGAAGTTTTAGGTTTCCAGGTGGATATAGTGGAGAGTATGTTACAGCTACCAGAAAGGACAATGAGGATGATAAAGAAGGAGATCCCTCAGATTCTGAAGAGAGAATCTTTTACACTGAAAGACCTGGCAAGGATAGTGGGTTTGCAGCCATACTGAATACAGTTAATTTTTTCAGGACCCCTTCATTATTGTGCAATGCAAATCAAATCAAATCAAATCATTAACATTTATAAAGCGCGCTACTCACCCGTGCGGGTCTCAAGGCGCTAGGGGAAAGGGGGGGGGGTTACTGCTGCTCGAAAAGCCAGGTTTTTAGGAGTCTCCGGAATGCGGAGTGGTCCTGGGTGGCCCTGAGGCTGGTGGGGAGGGAGTTCCAGGTCTTGGCTGCCAGGAAGGAGAAAGACCTCCCACCCGCCGTGGAGCGGTGGATGCGAGGGACGTCAGCGAGCGCGAGGCCAGAGGAACAGAGGAGGCGGGTGGGGACGTAGAAGCTGAGGCGTCGGTTGAGGTATTCCAGTCCCTTGTTGTGGAGGGCTTTGTGTGCGTGGGTGAGAAGTCGAAAGGTGATCCTTTTGCTGACTGGGAGCCAATGCAGGTGTCTCAGGTGTGCGGAGATGTGGCTGTTGTGGGGTACGTCGAGGATGAGGCGGGCCGAGGCGTTTTGAATGCGTTGCAGGCGATTTTGGAGTTTGGCGGTGGTCCCAGCGTAGAGGGTGTTGCCGTAGTCCAGGCGGCTCGCGACGAGGGCGTGGGTCATGGTTTTTCTAGTGTCGGCGGGGATCCAGCGGAAGATCTTGCGGAGCATGCGGAGGGTGAGGAAGCAGGCGGAGGACACGGCGTTGACTTGCTTGGTCATGGTGAGAAGGGGGTCCAAGATGAAGCCGAGGTTGCGGGCATGGTCTGTGGGGGTCGGTGCGGTGCCGAGGGCCGTGGGCCACCAGGAGTCGTCCCAGGCGGACGGGGTGTTGCCGAGGATGAGGACTTCCATTTTGTCAGAGTTCAGCTTTAGGCGGCTGAGCCTCATCCAATCTGTGACGTCCTTCATCCCCTCTTGTAGGTTGGTCTTGGCGCTGGCGGGGTCCTTGGTGAGGGAGAGTATAAGAATAATGCAGAGGTTGAAGGGGGAAGCACTGAGGAAAGGGTTATGGTACGGAAACAGAATTTTGTTGAGTGCAGATGTGAAGGAAGAGTTAGATTGGTGGATGAACAATATGGAGCCCTGGAATGGTCAGGCAATTTTTGGATGTGCTCCAAATGTTGTTCTTGAGACTGATGCAAATCTGAGCGGCTAGGGAGCATGTTTAGGAGAAAGGCAGACAGATGGAGCTTGGACAAAGGAAGAGAAGCTAAGCCACATAAATTGCTTAGAGTTGACAGCTGGGTAGTATGCACTGAAAGGTTTCAGGAGGAGCGCAGAAGGGCAGTCTATGTTGATGGACAATGTATCAGCTGTTGCTTATATCAACGGATTGAGTTACCAGATCCCCTGGATTGGCAGATTTAGGAAAGGAGTTTTGGGATTTTTGTCTAGGACACAGGATATAACAGTAAAGGCAGAGTACCTACCAGGGGTTTTGAATTTGACAGCAGATTGGAATTCGAGACATTTGAGGGATTACAGCAACTGGAAGTTAGATCAGACTTGTTTTTACAGGATGGGTGAAATTTGGGGTCCACTGGAGGTGGATCTGTTTGCGAGTTGAATGGCTTACCAGATAGAGATTGTTTTCAGCTGGATGCCGGACCCAGAAGCATCAGCCATAGATGCATTTCAACACAAATGGAAGGAGAGGAGAACCTATGTATTTCCCCCTTTCGCGATGATTCAGACAGTGATTTTGAAGTGGAGACAAGAGATAGGTCAGATAGTGTTGATGACACTGTTTTGGGTTTCACAGGTTTGGTTCCCAAAGGTGATGGAGTAAGGACATGTGATACCTTTTTTTATTCCAGCAAGAAAAGGTTTACTAATCAATGGTGAGTGAGAAGATCATCTTTTGATTCAGAGCAAGGTGCTGAACCTTCTTGTTTGGAGAGTGTCAGGGGGTCTAGATGTTTAAAGGGACTTTCCAGCAGGGCTGCAGAGTTGCTTGAGGAGTCCTGGGTTCCAGGAACTAGGAGACGATATAAGGGAATATGAAGTGTTAGGGCAGGTTGGTGCATGAAACAGAGTCTGGGTCCCATTGAGTCTTCTATAGTGGAAGTGATACATTGTTTAGTTGAAAAATTGGAGGAATGTTTGGGATACAGGACTATGAACTGTTACAGGTCAGCAATTTCAGCAGGATATGCACATGTGGATGTAAGTTCAGTAGGTAGGCATATTATGGTGTGCAGAATTCGTAAAGTATGAGCTTAAGAAGACCACCAAGGGCATGTGTGCTGCGGGATGTCAACGTGGTGTAGTCATTGTTTTTGACATGGTCTGTAAATAACTACTTGAATTTGAAGAGACTTTCAGGTAAATTAGCACCTTCACTTTGTTCAATTTAATGCAGAAGAGTTTCATATGTAAAATCATTAGAGGTAACTAAGAAGGGTATCTGTCCAGTATCTGTCCAGACTGAGGGCCTCATTTCGAGTTTGGCAGACGGGAAAGCCCATCTGCCAAACTCCTGGCAGAGTGGCCACTGCCTTCATGGTGACCCTCGCAATGTTTACTGTTTCCACAAAGCAGAAAGTGAACATTGCGAGGGTGCTGGGCAGGTGCAGGGGCCCCCATGTGGTACCCTGCACATGTTCTCCACCAGACCTTTCATGGCGGTGTAACCTTCATTAGAAGGCTGGCAGAGAACAAGGTTCTAATGGTGGATTATAATCTCCGCCGCCAGGCCTCCGGGATCATGGTTCCTGGCAGAGCTGGCGGTTCCCTGGTGGTCTGACTGCCAGGGTTGTAATGTGGTGGTCGGACGGTCCTGAACTCCACCGCGAGTGTAGCGGTCTGTAGACCGTCACACTCATAGTGAGGCCCTGAGTGTATTTTAAGATCTGGAAAAGAACAAAAACATCAGAGTCATTTTTTTATCCAAGATTTCCAGATGAAAAAAGTTGTGTGTTGTGGATTGTATGACAAAGTACTGAAATTTAGGAATCATGGAGAAAGTCAATTATTGATATCTTATGTGAAACCCTATGGTGCAGTAAGTACCTCAACAACTACAAAATAGGTGAACGATATCATGAAAGAAAGAGATATTGACGTGAGCATGTTTAAGTCACATTCAGTGTGAGGGGCTATGGTGAAAACGTTGTATTTGTCTGATGGTTGTTTGGAGGAAACTCTTACAGCAGCTGACTGGACTAATGTTGAAACTTTGCAAAGCATTATTTCAGACCAATAAAGCATGTGCCAAATGTAGTGTTCAAGGGCTTTCAACATGCAACTTGGTAGCCTCTGGTCTCAAAAGGAAATGGTGATTCTCCTAGAGTAATGAATAGAGAATCAAGATTTCATTAAAGACACGGAGGCTAACATTATATATATAAAAATAACAAGAAGAATGTGGGGGAGTGCGGGGTTTTTAGTTTGAAGATCTAGCAATATGAGTTTTTGATGTAGATAGATGCGAAATGTGTAGTTTTACTAAAATGTTGATTATAGATGTTATAAGATGGTGGAAAGGAGAAATGTATTGACTGGTACAAAGTTTAATGTAGAAAGTATAATATTGTTTCCCACAGAGTAACCAGGAAGGAAGAGGATTGAGACGAGGACATGGCAGATAGCAGAAAGATGACGTTGCATAGTAGGAAAGCTGTTTTGCTGCATTAAAAGAGGAGGACTGTTCAATGAAGGGGAAAATTATGGACTTCATGGTCCTAGTTCTAGATTTATTTGATTGTTGTAAGGTTCTTTGAAGGTGCCGTAGGAGTGGCATTAGAGGAAGTAATGCATAATGGTAGGCTCTATAGGGGTCATTTTGACCATGGCGGTCCCCCCACCAAGAGGCTGGCGGTGAAGACCACCACATCTTCACTCATACCACCATGGCTGTCGGAACCGCCGGGCCACAGATGATCATCTCCGACCCGGCGGTCCACAAAAGACCGCCAGCAGTATTAGAAGCTGACTTCCCACCATGGTTTCCGTGGCAGTAGCACCGCAATGAAAACCATGGCGGAAAGGCTACCCGTGACATCCACTCATGCACTCACAGGCATCCATGCAAGCATTCACAACAACGTTCATACATGCATTCAAGCACGCATCTATACACGCATCCAAACATGCATACTCAAACACATATACACTTACATGCAGACAAACACTCACTTCAACATTCTGACATGCATACAACCACGCATACATACATACATGCACACACGCAGACACCACATACTCATACACGCACACACAACACCCCCCACCCTCCAACCCCCTCCCCTGTTGGACGATCACCTTTACCTGTTCTGAGGAGAATGTTATCTGGCAGGGAAATGGAGGGGTTTGCTTCCATGGCCGGCAGCGCCCCGCCAGCAGGACACTGCTGTATTATGGCCCATAATGTGGTGGGCGGTGTCCTACTGGCGTGGCTGGTGGTGGAACCGCCAGAGCGCCTCCGCCTGCCAGCATGACTACTGCTGGATTTTGGCCCAAAGTGTGGCGATCTGGCAGTACTCATGATATGGTGGGTGGGAGACCGCCATCACTGGTGGTCTCTTGGCACCCCCGGCTTTGGCGTTCTTCATGGAAGACCGCCAAAGTCGTAATGAGGGCCTATGTCTTCAATTAAATCTTGATTCTCTATTCATTACACTAGGACAATTGTGATTCTCAGAACAAGTTTGCATGAAATAGAAAATATTTGTATTTGACATCACTTTCATTTGTACAATCCCTTTAGATATACGTATGAGTCAAAAACCAAGAGATTCCAGATCTCCTATTAGCATAATTAATACTTAAACAACATAAATAAAGTTCAACAGGCTTCAATCACAAAGCAATCCTGCAAAGAGCCAACACATGTTTCGCGGTTGTTCTTCCACTTCTTCAGAACTCTAGGAAACACAGTCATATTTATTGGCCCGCGACAAACCACTTGGTACACACATAGCAAGAATGGCACATGATTTGGAAGTAAACCCATTGTTTGTCACGGATGTGGAAAAATGCATATGTTGCAAACATGTGACTCACAAAATGTTCATGTTTTTCAACCATGACCTTACTAAAATGCTAAAATTAAGGCTTTCATTAACTGTAATACAACTTTTTGTGTCTATATGGTGATATATATTTTTTCTTTACAATACACTGCTTCCACTATCAGATCGCTGAAGGAAAGATAGAAAGAGCACCTCAATGCTATGCAAACTTGTGATAGAAAGTCACCCAAGACGTTACATTCACTAAACATATATATATATATATATATATATATATATATATATATATATATATATAGGCGCACACATGCCTTGGTTTACAGTCATTTTGCAATGAGAAAGCAAGAAGGCCAGACCAGAGGTGAGTGTGGCAGGACAGGTAAGCCCTAAGAATATCTTATAGCTGTAGCTTGACATATTCAGATATGGCTACATAATTTTATAAATCTTTTAAAACCTTTTTATCTTTAGTTTTTTATAGCTTTCCTTATGAAAAGTTAAGGAAGTGAATATTATCAAATTGAGATTGCCTCCATACACATGGTCTCAAAAAACCTGGGAGATGGACAAGTTGCTTATCAATCAAGCAACAACCCATAAAGGGAGGGGAATAAAGGAAACCTTGTGTGGAGCACCATTTGACAATTAAGTAAGTACGGATATGGAATAAATTGTGATAGGGATCTAATTTAAAGTTAATATCAAACTCTAATAATTAGTGGGGTCCTTCTTCTTTCTTTAAGGAAAAAATTTCACCATTAACGCTAAGGACACAAAATTGTGGGGAATTATGAAGTACTCTTAAGAGATGCGTCCTGATAACAGGGTTGAAATAGCAGTTGAATATTGATGTTTTAATTCAAATGACTAAGGTGCGGATAAAGTTTAAAAAAATACCCCCTTCATATGCTTACATGATGGGGACTTGTTATAACTTCTGTATCATGTGGGAGGATCACAATTTACCTCTAAAATAAGATAGTTTTAAACAATTAAGGTCCGCCAAGCTTTAAGTGTAATTTAGTTTATAAAACATTCAGATGGACCAGTCAATATGATCAAGGAGGCAAGCCCCTTTAATCTTTGAGTGGTATGAAATGCCACATGGAAACAGGGACTTTAAAAGCATCTCTATAAATGATGAAAAGAAAGGGTAGGAATAAGGTGAAAGACACACACGATATAATATCATAAAATGCTGAATTCAGAGATTCTTTACTTCGAATCATAAAAGGATACACTCTAAGCATCTTAGAGATAATTTCTGAATGTGGTTGGTTTAGATGAGTGAATTAAAGGGTTCGATGTGGAGAATATATTGATGCCATTGAGAGTAAACAAAATAAATAATAATGTTTGTTGTTTAATTAGGGTAATATTTGTTGTATACATTGGTCATTATCTAATAGTTTTTTATTATTTTAGATTGTTTCTGTATACCATATGTTAATATAGCTAATGGAAGATCAAAATATTTTAATGTTCTGAAGAAGGTGGGAAGTATAAGATTACCCCACCGAAACACATTGACAAACTAGATTTCACAATCTACATGCACTGAACAATTTTACATGAAAAAGTGTTTCATAATTGTACAGTGATGTACACTGGAAGATGTGATTGTTTTAAAGACTGAAGAAATAGTTTTTTGTTCTTCTGTGTTTATGTTTTGCTGTGTTTTTGTATGCATTTTAATATTGAATAGTATAAACATTTAATAAAGCATGATATTTGGAGGAGTATTCTTGTGAATTTGATGGTATTTTGTTATTTCAGCACTACAAAAGGGGGGATTTGTTGCTGTTTCTAGAAATTAATATAACCCCAACCAAAGACTCAGGGGCATATTTATACTCTGCGCCGAATGTGCGTCAAAAAGTTTGACGCACTTTTGTTGCAAACCATGCACCATATTTAAACTTAGACGCCCGAGCCCGCGGATGTCAAAATTCCTCTGTGTGAGTCATTCTTTGGATGCGGGAAACTGCCTTGCGTTAATGACATGCAAGGTGGGCGTTCCCACCCAAAACATGACTTTAATGCCTGTGCGCCTTATTTATACTCCTGCGTCATTTTAATGCACAGGATAGGGCGGGCCTTAAAAAAACATCGCACAGCCTGATGTGCACCGTTTTTTAACGCCTGGGTCAGGGCAGGCGTTAAGGGACCTGTGGGCTCACTTCCATGGTCTCTGACCATGGAAACAGCCCACAGGTGCCCTTCCCTGCACCCAGGGACACCCCTACCACCTTCGCCCACCCCTGGAGGACACCCGTGGATGGGGGGGACCCATCCCAGGTAAGTATAGGTAAGTACTTTTTTTTTTTTTAAGTGGCATGGGGGGCCTAATTTGGGCCCCCCTACATGCCACTGTGCCCAATGACCATGCCCAGGGGACAGAAGTCCCCTGGGCATGTCCATTGGGCAAAGGGGCATGACTCCTGTCTTTGCAAAGACAGAAGTCATTTCAAAGGGGGTTGTGCGTCATAAAATGGCGCAAGTCCGGTTTGAGGCATGATTTTTGCCTCAAACCTGACTTGCACCATTTTTTGACGCACAACCCCCATTTTCCCCTACGCCGGCGCTGCCTGGTTTGAGTCTTTTTTTTTTTACTCTGACCAGTCCGCAGCGCCGGCTAACATAATTCCTTAAATAAAGTGCCCACATGGCGCATAGGAATGGCGTTAGCCGGGTGTAATATTTTTGACGCAAATCAGCCCCGGCGCTGGTTTGCGTCAAAAAGTATAAATATGGGCCTCAGTCTCTGGAAAACTGCATTGATCTCACATTACTGGTGCAAGAAGGGAGATTGAATGCCCGACATCCGCCCCATGAGACATCTGGCATTTCTATTACTCCATGCCTCTACCCTCCTTCCTCTGAAATGTCAGTTTGATGTCCTTGACTGCGTGTATAGTACACCAGTATCAACAGAAACCCTTCAGGGCTATAGCAACAATAGCATGCCTACACCTCAGCCCGCATTACTAGGCCAAGACATGAATCCTTGCTGCATACCATGGGCTCTGCTTTTTCAACTATTGATGCAGAACAAGATGATTTTTCCAGTGTCACCAGAACTAAGGCTGCAATCCAGTGAGTTCTGTCTGAATATGTAACATTTAAAAATACTAACCAATTTGTGTGAAAAATGTGGAGATTGTGTGTTGTTTATTTATTGAAATGTAGTCAGGAAAATGTTACCTTTAT
Organism: Pleurodeles waltl; assembly: GCF_031143425.1. NCBI lineage: Eukaryota > Metazoa > Chordata > Amphibia > Caudata > Salamandridae > Pleurodeles > Pleurodeles waltl. The sequence continues at coordinate 870,720,196 of NC_090450.1, forward strand.
CTATGTGCTCTTTACCATTGCTTCTTCCTGCAGCTTATTGAGAATGCCATGAAGTACTGATGTGACAGTGAAATGCATCTTAAGAAGCATACAAACTGAGGAGATTCAAAGACGTGCACCATTCTATGCCTTTTTTTGGAACCCTTTATGGTGCATGAGTTTTATTAGTCTTATCAAAATAACAGTTCGTCACTTGGTAGTTCACTCTCATCTATCAATAAGGTCATTTTTCCTAACTGAGTGCGCTTTTGGGGCCTCTTGGAGGTCACTATTTGAGGTAATGATTTTAGTGCTCACAGTTGAGTAACTGACAATAGTGAAGTACATACAAAATAATAATCATAATAACATCTAATTCTCCAGCATGTCTCTATATGTTAACAACTTGATGTTTCTGAAGCTTCTAGATGATCTGGTATTATCTGTCAACAAATTGACGTATTGTTGAATCGATTAAATGGATAAGCTAATCTTGAAAGATTTCATGGTGGAAAACTGACCCAATCGGTATCAGTTTAGAAATGAATCTAAAGAAGCTGGGATAATTGTCTAATACTCTCAAGAATAAATGGTGATATTGTAGTAGTAAATTAAAATACTGTTCATTTGTTTAATAATGGATTAAATAGGTCACTGAAAATGAGAGAAAAAGAACAACTGTTGGCCTCATTTACAATGCTGTGGCACAGGGCAGTATCGCAGGACTTCTTGGTACGGTGCCATGCGTAAAAAAAAGGGCAGGAATGTGCTGCATCTATGAGATACAGCACATTTCTGTTTTCTCCCACTGGACTGGGACAAAATTGGCTGCCTTGTGCCAATGCAGACATCCTTGCACCATGGTGCAAGGTTGTCTGCATTATAGGCATGATTGTTTTTGTGCAGGAAGAAGCCCTTTCCTGTACAAAAACAATCAGTGGGGGCATTTTCCTCCTATGTGTGCTGCAGGATGCAGCACACATAGAAAGAGTGAACTATGAGGAGAAATTAAGTTATTTCTTCTTGTTGCGCCTCCCCGGGAAGGCGTAGGCTTTTGATGCATTCCTAGGTTTACAAATTCTTGTAAATCTGGGAATGCGTAAAAGAACATGAGTGTTGCGTTGGAACACTCACCACAGCACCCAAAGAACGCCTCTTTAATGCAGAGTAAGGCAACGCTGTGATTTAAGCTGCGTTGCCTTACTCCATGTCTACAAGGCCATGAAAAGCTATGCATTGTGGCTTTGCATGGCCTTGTAGACATGGGTCTGCAGCCTGCGCCATGGTGCATGACTAAAAAAGATGCACCTGGGACCCAAGCTGCTCGTAAGTAAGCCCCTGTGTTTTTTGTATTGTGAAGTCAATATTTACAATATTGAACCTCCCAAAGAACTGACTTCTTCAATTCTTCTTCTTCTTTAAAAAAGGCTGATGAGTTGTGGAATTTTGAATAATTTACATCAACATCTACCAAAAGATATCCTAAATATTACCTGTTCTGTAAGATTGTGTACCACAGAACAATCAAAAGTCAAAACACAACACAATAAAATCTCCCAAAATATTTCTAACAATCTAGAAAAATGAACTAATAAAAATGAATAAAACATGATTAAATTCAAATAAGGGGACCCAGAGATTTGAATTTATAAAAGCTTTAGGGGAAAAGTGCCAAGAAAAAGTCAAGCTAAAATCAACAGTGACTATTCATAGTTTGACCAGGACCTAGGTGTGATTTCATTCTGACTGCAATAGAGCAAAGGTCAGCTACACTAAGGAGGCAGATGCATCCCAGTCTAAATGTATTATTTTCTGACTTTGTCTTTTTTATGAAAGTCAAAACAATTCAGCGGGACAAGATTGAGAGCTGTATCCAATTAAGTTCCCTCAAAGTTGGATAGCCATTGGATGAGGTCCCTTTGAAGCAGTTGGTTATGGCATGAAAAGCTCACAGCATGAAAATTCTAATTTCTTACCTGCTGATTTTCTCTCATCAGCAGGATGCTTTTTGAACCTTTGCCCTGTCAAGATTTCTACACTGCAACTTAAAGCCTGACTTAGAGTTTAGCATGCAGCCTGCCATCTGTCAGGGTGGCAGAGGACATTAAGTCTACCACCTGATGAACCACCCACAATGTTTAGAGATCACTGAAGGAACAATTGTGATCTCTGTGTCTTCAGAGGCCCTGTGAAAACACTACAAGTTTGTGGGTCACCTTTAGCCCATTAGGTGGCTGTTCACCAAACTTTTTTGTTTTTCAGAAACAAACTCCAAAAGTGTTTCTGAAAAACAACACCTAATGACCCCATTTATTGGGATCTTGAAAACCTCCAGTGAGGCAAACTTGGAAGCCAATTACCTTTCTTCAGATAGTCTACTGAAGTCTTCTTTCAGCTAGCATAAAGCTTTGAGTGGGACAAGCCTGATTTTTTTGTCCGTTGAGGTTGCACCTTGAGTGGATATCCGTGGGTGGGGGTCACCAATGACCAGGTGTTGCCAAAAATATCAGCTTTGGGGTGATTTTCTTCATTTTCGAAATAGCCAGGACATTAAAATACCGCTCATGCTGGTAATTAACCGGCTAGGTGGCAGCCCAAGCCAGATCAGTGGTTGTGGTTCAGAGACCATTTTATTCCACCTTGCCAGCCAAACTGCAGTGCTTCTAGTTTTCACCAATGCAACAGTCTCTATAAGCTTTAAAATGCCTAATTTAACAAACATTTCTATAAAAATGAGTCCAATGAGACTTAGCAAATGGCGATCCATGAAAGAATCGATACTGGAATGTGGGAGACTTCTTCTGGGAGTGCCCGGGCCTAATTGTGATCCCAAGCCGACCCTGCAAATTCCCCATTAAAAATACCACCATTTATTTCAATAGTGGTCTGTTTCATACTTTGAGGCAGATGCGTGAGGAAGTACTGGTGTTCCAGGAAATTGTGAAACTGACAAATTACACTTGTATCTGGTACATAGCATGCATGGTTTATTAAGTCTTCATAATATTTGCATGGGATGGAACCTGTGCCTGTTGCAAAAGTCCCATGGAAATGTTTGTGATTCACACTGACAGTTTTCATACCAGCAGGGAAATGTTCATGGACCAGACCCATGAGAAAAAACCCTGCACAGCAACAAATGAATACCTAGAGCAAAAATGAAGGAAAGACTCCTTTGTAAGGCCATACTAGAATAAATGTAAACAAGTTTTTCATGTGTGCCTCTTCATAATTTCTGACTTACACCAGGTTGTGCCCAAAAGAAATATGTGAAATGGGCTCTAGGACTGGAAAAATATTGGCGCTGCAGTATTTATATGCAGAGCCCTATATTTCCTTTACCGAAAGTCTATGCAGTTGGTCAATATCAGCCAAAGGCATGATGTCAATTTACCTATGTAAAAGGTACTAGAATAGTGTGTAGCTCTTTTGCATGCTAAAACACAGATTTACTAAAACTCATTTTTGCAACATTGTGCAAAAATCAGTAGCGCTGCCTTGCGCAAATGGTAAAAAGTATTTAGCAAATTATTTAAAACAGTTGCCCTTCCATCATGTCATTAAAACAGTTGCCCTTCCATCATGTCATTGATGTCACTTGTTCAAAAGGCTGCTTTGCATGACATAAGTGTTTCTCCTAGGGGTGGGCAGTGAGCTCTGCTCTGCTGGCAGAGTTAACAGAGTTTTTGGCACTCTGCAGTCTGCTTGGAGTGTGGAGTTTGGCCAAAAACTCTGCTAGCCACTGCAGCGGAGCTCACCATGTGCGCACTGCAGCACAGTTATCGCCACACAGCGCAAGCACAGACAGTCTGGGCTTGCACTGTGTGGCCCATAGCAGGGCTGTAGTGGGCACTCAGCCCAAAGAATACATCGGCGGCACCCGGGCATGGCTGCAGAACCGCTGCAAGCTGCTGCTGAGGGGGTGCACTGGTGCCAACACCGGATCCAGGCCTCCCTCCTTTCACTGTCTTTAGCTGCCTGGGAGCAGGGGGCAGAGGGAGGCAGAGAGCCTGGCACTGGATACAAGGCCCCTGGACGGACCCATGTAAGATCCTTATTTCACTTTCTCTTCCATGTGCACATGGGGGCTGGCACTGGGCATGGACAGTATTTGCATATGAGGGGGTCTGTTCTTGGTAAAAAGAAACTTGCAGTCAGAACTCCACTTGAAGAGAACCTGTCTCCCCAAAGTTCCTGGGAAAGGAAGTGGTGTTATGGGGTATGGTGCTGAGGCCAGCAGGGAGAGGTGGAGACTGGGGGAGTATCAGCTGCTGAGTGGTAGCCGGGCAGTCCCTACCAGATTGAGATGTGTGTGGCCTCAGAAAGTGCCTTATAGCCCAGTGGAGTGCAAGACTAGGCACTTTTGTGAAAATACCAGGCTGCTGGTGGTGAGCTGGTTTGCTGCTACTAGTGCTTGGCCCTCTGAAGAAAGTTTGTGACGGAGGGCAGTTGGTGAAGGGTGGTGTGCAGGGGTGGCTCCTCCATTTGGGCAGAGGAGTGTTGCTTTGTCCACCAGCAGCGGCAGCTGCAAAACCTGTTCAAGAAAACGATAACAAACTGTGTTGGGGGTGACGAGCACTTGAGGGGAGTGCACAGAGCACTCCCCTCAGAGCGCATGTGTGTTTGGCCGACCGTCTCGGGCCGGCCAAACACATATGTGCATTAGGCTCTCTCCAGCTCAGCAACACAGTTGCCGGGCTGGAGAGAGCCTGCACAGGCTCCCAGTCTGCCTGGTGCTGCTTTGAGCATGAAGTCCATCTCGGATGAGTGTGGAGAGACTTCTCTGCAAACTATCACCCGCAAAAAACGGGCTTGGGGAGAGATTCAACAAGACAATTAAAGACATGATAATGGGACTACCAGAGCCCATAAGGCGTATGTGAGACATCCTCCTGTCATGCCTACTATTTGCCTATGCAGAGGTGTCACAGAATGGGGCTGGGTTTAGACCATTTGAGCTCCTCTATTGACACACTTTTAGGGGACCTCTCAGCCTTTTAAGAGAGGGGTGGGAGCAAGCTACCAGGAAATTCCCTTCAGGATGTGGTTAGCGGACCAAAAGGACACTCTGGTACAGATTCAACCTGGCCAGAAGGAGTGGTTTATTGAACCTGTGGAGTCCAGAGCTCTCCAGGACTGCTGGACAGGCCCATAAGAGAACAATGTGCAGAAGGGGGTGTCCACTTACTTGGTGGATCACAAGATCCCTAAAAAACCCTTAAGAGTGCTCCATAACAACTACCTCAAACTCCACTTTGAGAGGTCTGAAGTTAACATCCTCCTGGTGACAGATCAAGGGTGGAAGAGGAGAGTGAACCCCTCCCTGATCTCCTGTCTGCTCAAGAGCATGAAGGGTCAATATAGGGTGTTAACCTCTCTCCTACTTTGATCCCAGAGCACCAGAGTGACTGTTGCCAGAGAGGAACAGTTTTCCTCTCTGTTTTCTCTGTCGTCCCTGGGCTTACACACTTGTGTACCAATAACATACATCCTGGTGACAGCATGGTGGCCAAAAACAAGATTTACAGGCTGAAGATATGGTGAGGACCAGTATCAAGGAGGAGGTCTCCAAGATGCTGGTGGCCTGGCCCAGCCCTGCGGGGCTGGTACCCAAGGCTGCCCCACTGGGCACCACTACAGAACTTAGGTTCTGTGTAGACTACTGAGTACTCAATTCAGTCATGCATGCATCAGTAACGAAGACTGATGCATACTCCACCTCCCAAGCTGATGAGCTCATAGAAAGGCTGGGTGCTGCCAAGTTCCATAGTACCTTTGATCTTACACCTTAGTCCGGGCACATTATAATGACTGAGGAGGCAAAGTAGATGTCTGCATTCTTGACCACAGAGGGCCACTTCTAGTTTAGGGTGACACCCTTTAGCTTATAGAATACCCCTGCCACCTTTCAGAGGTTGGTCAACAGGGACTTAGCGGGGAAGGAGGCATTCTGTGCGACCTACCTAAATGGAATAGCTGTCTTTATGTCCATCTGGTAGGAACACCTGTGCGACCTGCAAGAGGTGCTTCAGGCCCTGCAGCAGGTGGTGTGACTATCAAGGCCAGTAAGTGCCAGATAGGGAAGGGTTATGCGGTATGTCTGGGCCATAAGGTGGGCTGGGGCAAGGTGCAGCCCCTCCAGTCCAAGACTGAGACTATCTTGGCCTGGCAGCCCAGTAAAAATCAGACTGAAGTGAGGGCCTTTCTGGGCCTCACAGGATATTTTAGGAGGTTTGTTAAGACATATGGCACCATTGTTGCCCTCTTAACAGAGTTGACTTCTAAGAAGCAGCTCAGAAAGGTGATCTGGACAGAGGCCTCCTAGAAAGCACTTGACACTCACAAGGAGGCCATGTGTACTGTACATCACCTGTACTCAAGGATCCTGACTTATCCCAGGAGCTTATTGTACAGACAGATGCCACAGACCATGGCATAGGGGCTGTTTTACCACAGTTAAAAGAGAAGGGTCTAGACCAACCGGTAATCTTCATTAGCAGGAGGTTACTTTCCCAGGAACACAGGCGAAGTGTGATTGATAGGAAGGCATTTGCTGTGGTCTGTGCAGTGAAGAAGATGAGACCATACCTGTTTAGAAGTTACTTCCGGGTTCAGGCAGACCACAGGCCCCTCCGATGGCTCATGCAAATGAAGCATGAAAATCCAAAATTCCCTACAGGGAATTAACTTTATGGTGGAACACCATCATGGGTCAGACCACACCAATGCTTAGTGATGGGAACTCCCAAGTAGTTCTTCAAAAATTCAGCTGGAGGGACAGATGTTAGACCTGTCAGGCTCTTCCATTTGTGATGATCTCGTTTTTTGCTGGCCTCAGGACCCTGTGCACTCTGTGCCTACTTCTCCCATAGGATAACATTGGAGTTACCTTATTACATTTATTAAGCTGTAAGGTCCAAATGGGAACAGGTAACCAGTTCCTGTTTTATGTCTTTGGAATTGTAATGGAAATCCTCTCTTATGGTAAAGTTGGATTTTAAATTACAGTTTTGAAAATGCCACTTTTAGAAAGTTGGCATTTTTCTCCCTGAGCCATTAAGAGTCATAAGTACAAAAATAGGAATCGTGATTTCCTAATTGTGATTTGTACCAAATTGTTATTAGGAAATCACAATTTCTAATGTAAGAAAACCTACAAACTTAAAATATCTATTCCTAACGGGGGCCGCAAATAGACCTACCTCATGAATATTGATTAGGTAGATCGCAAATTGGGACCCTTTAGGAACTGCAGCCATCACAGGGATGGTGGCCTGCTGGGGTCAGCAGACCACTATGTCTGTGATTGCTTTAATAAATCGGTCTTATTTTTTTTTAAATGCAGCCCATTTGCCTTAATGGAAAACGGGATGTGTTTCAAAAAAGAAAATGAAATGCTTAAGTTTCATTTTTTTAAGAGTGCCTGCTCTTAACAAATATATGTTTCATCATTCACAAAGGAGAAGAGGGCCAGTGAGGACCCCTTCCCATTTGTGAATGGTTACCACTACCCTTGAGGTGTCGTAAAAAGTGAATGTTTTGCAACTGTAATTTGGTCACAAAACATTCATACATAGCACTGCAATATGGTATTCGAAAGGTATGCCCTAAACACACCCCTTCCAAATACAAAATCACTAAACACCAATTGCGATTCAGTAACATATTAACAACATTTGTGTTTTGTTCATGTGAAAAAGCATTTTTGCTGTCAGAAACGGTCCGATTAATTTTCAACTGCAAAAATGCTTTTGCACATATGGCCTTTAGAGCCTGCAGTCTGTCTCTGGGTCACATGACTTGGTGTAGCTGACAGCTGGGCTTTGTGTATTTCTCCTAGACAGCTACACACAATAGAAAGCTTAGGTGTGCCTGAATGGGTCGTCACTGGCAGAAATGGAAGGCCAAGCCAGGCACAGCCCTACTTTCACTTGGATAAGCTGAGCTCTGCCTCCACACAAAGTGCATACCTTCTGTAGTTAGTTTGGAGCCAGGGCTGGGAATGCAAGAAACCTGTGCTCTTCAAAGGGAAAACTGTAGAAGCTTTTCACACATCAAAGGAGGCACCTGGTATAAATATTGGACCTCAGCCACCATCTCTTCAGTACACTTCGGGACATGTGGAAACTCTGCCAGGCTAGGGAGAAGAACTGCTGTGCTGCTGAAAGGACTGCCACTCTGCTGGATTGCTGCCCTGCTGGACTAGTGCCTTGTTAGACTGCTGCCTTTGCTGCTCTGCTGTCCTGTTGCCCCTCTGCCTCAGTCAGAGGGATTTGACTTGCACCTGAACCTAGGACTCCGGAGTGACTCCAAGGGCTAGTATGCTGGTCTCTTATTCAGACCCAGAAGGACATGGCAGGCTTGCAACCACCTGAACCAGGACCCAGAGCCAGATGAAACCAGCCCTTGACCCCAAGTGGCATTTTCAAAGGTCCTGTACCCTTGGTGTGGTCTCAGTAGATCTGAATTGAAGTATTTAGGCTTTTCATGACCACAAATGGGCCCATTGGTGCCACAACCTTGTTGCTCTCTCTGCCCACCAACATAACTTTGTGTAAGCTTAGCATGGTGCAATAATGACATTTCGATGCAAGCCAGTAGTCCTCCATAATATTGATGACTAGAAACAGTTGTCTGGGGCTTGGGTTGATGAAGCAAGTGAGTCGCCTATTGTAGTATGTTTCCAGGGGCATGCATTAGTGTTGAGACATTAGTGCACATTATGGCCATCTAGGACTGATCCCTATGAAAATGAACTCTACTTTGGCTAGTCTTATCTTCTCAGTTGCAACACACTTTGCTGAGTGCTATGCACAGAACTTTGTTAATTAGTAGATATTTGGATTTTCTGAGAAGAGACCAAGGCTGTACCAGGCATTGGGTGTTTCCCTGGAAAGCAGGAAGGATGGGGGGTGGCTTTTGTAATGGGAGCTGTGTTGTAGCAGTGCAGCAATTTTAAAAGCACTGCAGAGTTCCTTGTATATTCAACAGTTTTCAGGCAGTAATAAAAGTTTTTATATAATTCTGGTGATTAATGTATCTGCTGGAGAGAGATCTGAGTGGCAGTTTTCACTCATCTAAGGTAGTGCAGAGGATTAATATGTCTGCTGCAAAGAATGTGTACTATGCAGATCACAGAACAGCATTTTATGTGCAATAATTAGTGGGATACTGTTTTTTCATTTATACTGTGCAGTTTATCAATTACAATAATAATCTAGCACAATGAGCTATGAATTGCCTCCAAAGAGCTGCATGCAAACTGCATGGTACAGGTTAGAAAGTTATGTTTTTCCCAATCTTTCATTGTACTGATTGTGCTAAAAAGTGTTTAGTTTGGGTGAAACTAAATTGTTATTAGTATAGTCAAATGCTACCACTGTGTTACGTTCTTAATCCTGAGTTTATGCTTCCCCATGCCAGGCACTCTTAAAATGCCTACCAGTGGGATGACATGTGAATCCTACACCTTGTAGTGCCCTTTCTCTTATGTAACATTTTATAGACACTGATTTACACACATATGATTGATTGTCTCTGTATGGGTATCTGGCGTAAAGTGCTCCTACACCCTATCCTGGTAAGAGAGAGGTTATAAAACAAACAAAATACATGTGATAGAGGAGCTATGGGGAGATGAAAGGCACTGTTGAAAGGCGATGGTAGAGGAATCATTGAGAAGCCCCAATAAAGATTGCTGTGACCTGGTGCACTGTAGGGTCTTCATTTACTATGCTTTAATAAAAACTAATACAAGTGAATATATAATAAAAATTGTATAGTATAATGCACCGTTATTGCTCTTTTTTACCTACATTTTCTTGGGAGGGAGACTTCCCCCACCCCAGCCCCATTTTAGTGGTCAGGCGTCCTTGCTATACACACTATGGGGGCTGAACTGACAAAATTACCCAGGGCTTCTTTTGGTTCCCAGACCAGCCTTGGAAGAAACATGGGTTGTGTCAACAGGCTTTAAGGTACGGAACGAAAATATCATAGACTAAACAGTGTCTAAGAAAAATATTTGGTCCTAAATATCGTTTACAAAAAAAAATCCCCATTGGAGTTAATAATATAAAATTATACGCTGATGATGGAAAATTATCTATGAAATAGTTAGAAGGTGACATCTAGAACATGTATGTGGTGGTCCTTTCATAACCGATCAACACGAGGCCTTTTAGTTTATAACATGGCATTTGCAAAACATGGAAAATACAATTATAGCGACCTGATAATGGAAATATTGCGAATCAGGGGGAAAAACTAAAACAGATTAATGGGCAGTTAGTAAATTCTATATTTTATTTCACAGTCCAAATTACATTTTATTGTACAGCTGCGAGAAACAAGGTAATGCTTGGGTGTGTATGCCAGCTTTCATGCAAATAAGTGCCGAATCACTCTTTTATACCTAGTTAAGTGAGCCGCAGTGACTGGATTCAGTGTGTGCCATTTTAATAACAAAGCTCATTGCTGTTCTGTATTCTTCTACATTGTAGCTGTTAAGAAATGGTTTCAGGCCTGTCCTTGTTGATAAACTAATTTGGCGTTCTTGCAAACAAAGTTTTCATAGTCACATACCGGCAGTTTAGTGAGGTTTTCAGCTGGTGACTGGTTGATAGATACCATACAGAGTTGTTTCAAATCTTCACAATTCCACTGCCATGCTATCATTGCACTAAGAACTACACGCGCGGTTAAAAAGTAATTTGAGAGATTGCAACGAGACGTCTGCACTTCTCGGCATGGAGTCACCTGACATTAAAGATGGCTGACTCCACAGGTCTGACGCCCTCTATTCTCCACAAAGTCACAGCCACCCATTAACTTCTAACTCAGAGAAGCCCCATTGTGAGCTACAGGGATTTGATGAAAAGTGCATCACTTTGCAGTTCCAGGCTTCAAAACGTGTCCATTATCAGTAACCACACCACCTGCCGTGTTCAAAATGTGCTCTAAACAGGCTGCTGGACAGGTCGCCTGGTTCAAAGTCCGTTTAGTGAGTGATGACTGAACCTCGGCCTCTTCTGCCCGGCAGGTGACAGGCGCATCCTTCACACCTTCTGATGGTCCGAGAAGATAGCTGTCTGTAATAATTGATACCGAGCTGTATGATTGCGCCGCTGCACAGTCCGCTACTGTGGGAGTTGCCAGTGGAATTTGTGAGAGCAACGACTGCCAGCGGGGAGCGAATTCTTCCCAAGGCAAGACCTGGGAAATCCGACAGCATCAGTCTCTTCTGAGATTCGGAACAATGGACAAAAAATATGCTTTTTCTCCACTCAGTTTGTGCCTGTATTAAAGCCCGATATTTATCAACTTATTTGTTTTTCAGTGAGCAGCTACAGCTTAGCACTTTTCATTTGGAGAGAAAGTTGGCTCAGCATGTTAACGTTCGCCGCTAACATCTGTTGTGGTCTGCAGGCCTCGTGTTTGATTTCCTGCAAAGACAACCTTTCATCCTTCCAAGTTTGGTACATTGAGGACGAATAAATTAGATAATGGTAGTAGTTAGTATTTACGTAAATTGGAAAAGGCAGAAGTGGGGTTTAACGTTCTGTATAAAAAAAAATATATATTATCAGCATTAAAGATTGCCCAGTTCGGTTATACTAATTACGCAGGTATAAACGTGCCCACGATAGTACTAATTCACACCACTACCACACGACATCCCATATAACATGTCAAAACTGACAGCATACACCCACAGTCCAGATAGCTCAGTAGATGGATATCAGTAAATTACGCAGATGTTTTTCTCCAAGGGGATCTTAGTGACAATGATAGCGAAGCTTCAGTTATCTACGATGTCACTTAGAACCCAAAGGTGAAAATCTTCTCCCTAATTCACTTTTTACCCATCTGTAATTTTTTTCTCTGTGTGGCCTCAAAATCATCTGCTCCTGCTTTAAACTGCTAAACAGTGGCAGAGGAGTACTGTGGGGGCATACATTTCCTGATCTGTTCTGTACCCTGTCCCAAAGGTTAAAAAACGTAGGTGCCATCCTTGACCAATCCCCTCCACCTTCCCTGTCTTCCTTCGCCCTCCTGCAGCTGTGTTTTCGGCTTTCAGTCAAAGCAGCCACGCAGAGCTGTGCTGACAGACTCTCACGGGGTCTGTCAGTTTGGCCTGGAAGGCCTTAATGACATCACACCAGTTGTAATCAACTGTTGCTATGTCACAGTGGTGGGTTATGAGATTCAGAAACTAAAATAATAGATAAAGGCTCTCTATTAGACCGAAACATAACAAAACATGAAACATATTCAATTGGACCTCCAAATTACGATCACAAAGAAGACCATACTTTGGTTTGGGACAGGAGCCTTGAAACTAAGGTGACGAAGTATTGAATAGCACAAGTACTGAGAGGTCATATGAATGAAACAATATGCACTATATAAATATGATGAACATAAAATAAGTTGCTTAGGACGAATATGTCAAGCTACAAAGTCACATTTAGTATGGGAGAACTTCTGGTATGTTGCCTGGATGGAAGTGGTCAAGAAAATCAATGGAGACAGCCTATGGTTTTTCTTTCAGGTTCATCTTGTGAAAGGGCACACACTTTAAAAACTGTGGATGGCAGAAGGACTAGTAATGAAAAGGGCTTTGATGCAGGATGCGGCAAAATGAGTGGCAGTGGAGCATATAAGCATAATTGTAAGGAGGACCACATTGGGCAAAACAGGGCATAAAATGGACAAAAGAGGGGGTGAAGGGTGAATGCAAATTATAGATATATTAAAATACTGTACAGTGGAAACTGACGCTTAGGTGAAAGAGGAAGCTGAGCCATGACTACATCATCCTTTGAGAAATTATGAACAGTGGAGCTGTCCACAAGAATCTGAAACTGTGGTGCATGGGTTACACTCATGTAACTAATATGTATGTTTGGAGGGCACGCTTTACTGACATTTTTGTAAGTCTCTGCATTGGATGACACCAATAACTGCACAACAACCCTCATGTTATAACAGAAAGAGCAGTCCAATCTTGAAGAAAGGAGAAGCATGTGAACAAGCTGGCCGCTGGAGAACATTGTGACCAGTGTCTCAGGCAACATTGAGCAGTAATACCAAGTAGTTACTATAGTAATATAGCAAATAGCTAATACACTGGAAAGAATTAACAATAGATGTAAGAAAGGGTTGTTATGTTAGGTCCAAACCTATGCCAGACTTTTAGGATTCTACCATTTTCTATACCTTTGGCATACAATGGATTGAAATGGAATTACTTTACATTGTCAGTGGGTATTCTGAAAATCTAGCATGGGTCTTGGACTTACATTTGATTTGACACCGTGAGTGTAAGATAACTAACAATAGCAGACCGTTTATGTCATGATGTACAAAGTTCATCACAGAATGTATCATGCAAAACAATCATGTCATATATATTCCACATAGTGCATGCTGATATAAGATTTATGCCCTTTTAAAGAAAGACCCATCACCTTTTATAAGTGGACAGTGTATGTTTCAGAAAAGATAGGGTGTCAACTAATTTAGATCCACATGGCTTTCAGAAAGGGTAGGCTCTAAACATGCTAGGTGCCATAGGCAAAGTTATACTTTATCAGCCATCCTCCATTAATGACCACATTTTATGTTTGTGAGGACAATGTAGGACCACTCAGATGATGGCACCATCGGTTACTGCATGATTATACCTTGCTCTAGAAACAGACTAAGGTATAAAGCATCTGGATGGCTGTAGTATCTGAGGATTGGCATTAAAATAGTTTTTCCTATGAGAAAGAAGCTTTCAGGTGAAACTTGGTATTTATTTGTCAAAATTGAAGCTCCTAAGTTGTGATGTGCCTCAAGGGTAGGTGCTATCGCCTTTATTATTCAACCTCTACATGGCATCATTGGCCCAGCTGATTTAATCTAGTGGACTCAAGGCACTCATGTATGCAGATCATGCCAGCCCCATTTTGTGGTGGACTGTGAGCTGGGTGAAACATCTGTTGTTCTACAAGCTGCTTGGGCACAGTCTATCAAGGGATGGGACAAAATCATTTAAAGTTGAATGGCTGAAAAAATGAAGATCCTTGTTCTCTTTCATCGTTTAATGCTTGGAACCAGGCTTTCTGGCCTTCTTCATTGGGCCAAAACCCATCACTGTGGATTGTGTAAACATCCATAGATCACATTGGATGCTGTATTATCAATGACTTAACATGTAGACTAAAATGTGCCTTTTCCAAATAAGGCTTTTGAAGAGAATCATTTATATGTTTTCAGGCCAGTTGAGTAAAGCAGTCAGACTTTCAAAGCATGCATGCCTTCTAGTTTAGACTATTGTAACTCAATGTATTTAATTTACGACTTTCAATCAAATCGATTATAAAGTTACAGGTGGGTCAAAATGCAGCAGCTAGACTGATATTAAACATCTGCAAATTTAATTCCATTCCAGGAGCACTAGCTAAGCTCCATTGGCTACCTGTGCAGCAAAGGGTCAATTTCAAAGCTTTGTATCTAGTTCATAAATGTCCGTATAAGGAACAACATAGCTCTCTAACAAAGCATTTCTCTTTTTCCTCTCCGAATTGCAATCTGGAATCAAACCAAGTGTTGCTACTAAATGCACCTAGATTTTGCAGACCAACAGTGGGAGGCAGGTTGTGAAATGCAGGTAAATAAATCTAGGAGAAGATCAAGGCAGAAATGTGTTCTTTATGTGACCCTCTGAGGAGGAACTAATCTGTCTCCTCGCATTAGAAGCTTTTCACAAATGGAAAATTCATTTGTGACTTTCATAACCACCCAAATGTTTCCCAACATGTGTCTCTTCCTTCCACTATTGACAATCTCCATCAATTCCTTGAGTACATCGTCTTTCTCTCCTTCTTCAATTCATTCAACTTCTGAAACACAACCAACATTAATCTTACAAACTTTAAACTCATCTTCCCTCCACCCGATGCATTCATTTTCCATAGAACATTGAACGTCTTTGACTAACCTAGACAGGCAATCTGCAGCCTTATTCTCCACACCACGAATATACAAAACTGTAAAATGATAGTCTTGCAACGCAACTTAACATTTGGTGATGCACAAAGAAATGTAACCCAACCTATTCCCACCCAAAACATCCTGAAGTTCTTTGTGATCCATTTGTACAATAAAGTTAACCACCCACAAAAACTGTTTGAAGTTCTTTTTTTAAAAATGTACAAATCCTTTATTATATGAAAGTATGAGCAAAAAGGAACAATAACTTACAGAAAAATGATCAAACTTATTCCAAAAAGCAATACATGAAAATGTAATACATACAGAGATAAAGAATAAAGCATGAATATAGTACTGGCTATAAATACTGAATAATGAGCTAAAAGAAACGAATGAACCACTTCTAGACTCGCATTTTATGTTTTTTTTGTTTCAGAAAAGAAAGGAGAGGATATAAGATAGATACAGCAAAGAGAAATAAGAAGGAAAAAGATATAGAAAGAAGAAAAGGAAAAAGAGAGAAATGAATAGACGAAAAAATTAAAATACATGACCAGAACCAGTAATTATCATAGAACATCAAACAAATGAAATTGAGATGGTGGGAGACATAAATAAGTCGTAAGAGGTGACCAAAATGAGTCATTTTGAAGAAGTTGTTTCGTAGAAATGGCAGATGCTCTGTGATGATGACAAAGTAAGTTCCACCATCCATTAAAAGTGATCTTAGTAGCATCCTTCCAGTTTGACGTGATAACTTGTAATGCTAAAGCAATGAGCAAATCCAGAAAACGGCCCACTTTACGGGCCCCAATCCAAATAGGAGAGGAACTTCCCAAAAAGATGTTGACAATGTCAAAAGGAAAATTAACTTTGCATATCTGTGCAATTTTATTACCAATTTTTCACCAAAAAGAAGCAATAGCTGGGCTTTGGAAGAAAGAGTGTAAGTAGGTGCCTGGTGTATCAGAGCAGGTCCAACAAAAATCCAGAATGCTTGGGTTATACTTAGAGAGACAGAGAGAGAGGAGTTAAAAAAAAGGCTTTGATAAAAATAATAAGTGGTCTGTGTAGTGCTGGCATTACAGGATGTATGATGTATTTTGGACCAAATGCAATTCCATGATTGAACAGAGAGAGAGCAATTGAGGTCAGATTCTCAAGTAAGCTCTATTTTATTTTTAACACGCCTTGGGAAGTGATAGTGTAGGTATTTATATATGTTAGAGGCTTTAATAGGGGTGCAGGGAGAAAGCTGCATAGGAACTAAGGTTGGAGTGGGGGTTGGATTTAGCAATAAGATATTTAGTTGTTGTGCCAGAAGGGTTATTAAGCTTTGATATGTTGGCATGTGGGTGGCTGATATATTAAATTTAATTTGGAGTTCGGAAAAAAAGAGCGGTAGCATATGCTCAAACAATTGTTTGACTTGTAAAATTCCTTTAATTACCCTCTCTCTCCAGAAGAGAGTATGATTAAATAACTTGATATTTCTATCATGTCAGATAGAAGAGTCCAGGAATGTATGTAAGGATGATAATGGTTTAGTAAAGAATGGATAAACATTTGAGATGGAATGCTTAAGACAAGGAGATGAGAACCCTCTAGGAAAGTACAAAAAATATGATATTGATTGAAATGGAAAGGAAACATAATTGCCTCCTCCAATTTATACCAAATCGATGGAGGAATTTCTTGAGGAGAATAGATATAAGGTAAAACTTGTTTCAATATAAAGGAGGAATGATATTGATGAAGATTCGGAAAATTAACTCCACCTATATCCTTAGGTTTGTACAGTGAGGAAAGAGCTATGCGTGCTTTGCGTCCTTTCCATAGAACGTTTCTCAATATGCTATTAAGCAATTTAAAACATTTAAAAGGTATTTTGACCGGTAATATAGACAGATAAAAAGTGATCGCTGGGATTATTTTTATGGATTCCAACCTACCCCACCAGGATAAATACAGAGGAGACCACTTGTCCAATATGCTATGAAGTTTTTGAACAAGATCTGCCAAATTAAGCTGAATAGTAGCCGGAGCTGAAGGGGTATGCTTAATCCCTAGACATTTTATATGTGTGGGGGTCCATTAAAAATCTGTTTCCGCAAACAAATGTTTTAAACAAAATTTATTCAAAGAAAGGACTTCAGATTTGTTTAAGTTTAATTTATAGCCTGAGAGGCTAGAGTATGAGTTCAATAGCTCAATAAATACAGGTAACGATGTCTGTGGATTAGAAACATACAAGATAACATCATCAGCATAGGCAGTAAATTTGATTTGCAAATCTTTATGCACAAACCCAGTAAACAAATTAGATTGCTTCAAGGAATATAAGAAAGGCTCCATAGATAAAATGAATAGCATGGGGGATAATGGATACCCTTGCCTAGTACCTCGATAAAGGGAAAAATAGGAAGATTTAACTCCATTTAAAAAGATAGATGGGGAAGAATATAATATATTAATATATTTTAAAATTACATATCCAAAACTGTGCCATTTCAGGGCTCGCATCATAAAAAGCCAATTAATATGGTCAAAAGCTTTTTTTGCATCCAAAGTAATGGCAGCCATTGGAATAGTACTTGTAGAAGCAAGATGTAAAATATTAGTAAGGCTCTTGAATAATCAGTAATATATCTGCCTTTAACAAAGCCAGTTTGTTTGAAACCAATTAAATCCTGTATGAACTGATTTACCCGAAGAGCTAATGTCTTAGCAAATACCTTACAGTCTAAATTAATGAGATAAATTGGCCTATAATTAGAACACAGAGAAAGGTCCTAATCTTGTTTAGGGATGAGGCAAAGCATTGCTTCAGAAAACGTATCCTGAGCCCTATCATTTTGAACAAATTGATAATAAAGAGAATGCAAAGTGGAAGAAGAATGTGTGAAAAACAAAGGTAAAATTCAACTGTAAAGCCATCCGGGCCCAGAGCTTTATCTTTTGGTAATTTTGCCAAAGCAGTCTTAATGTCCTGCACAGATTTTTCTTTATGTAGACAAGAAAGGTCTTGAGACTGATTTGGTCGAGGTGGGAGAGATTTAAAAAAGGATTCAAGAGCTGCCTCAGAGGGGGATGATTCAGGCTTATAGAGATTTTGATAAAAAACAGAAAAACCTTACAAAATATCCTCATTTTTAAAATTATTATTCCCCTTGTCATCTATAAAATGTGAAATCTTGGATTTTTGGGATTTAACTTTAATATAATTTGCAAGCATCTTTCCAGCTTTATTACACCCACCATAAAATTTAGAATTAATTTTTAAAAGCGTGCCTGAGGCTTGTTCAGTGGACTTCTTATTAAAATCCAGTTTGGATTGAATAAGGAGTTTAAGAGTATCATTATCATTTGAGGTAAAGTATTTATGCACCAGAGTTTTAATAGATGATAAAAGAAGAGCCAACTCTGAGATAAACTTTTTCTTCTTTGTATCCACATAGTCAATAATGAAGCCTGTGGCCGAGGCTTTGAAAGTGTCCCAGACAATATGGAATTGCAAATAAGGCGTCAGATTAAGATCAAAATATTCCTTAAGAAATATTTCAAATTTATCTACAAAAACCTGATCCTTCAGCAAATAGGTATTCAAGCGCCATCTTCTTGACCCACAAGATTCAGTTGTTATATCAATATCTATAAACATAGGTGCATGATCCGATATTAGTATAGTGCCTATTTCAGCGTGCACTAGACCAGTAAGCAAGCGAGGGGTCAACAAAATATAATCAATTCTAGATTTTGAATTGTGCATGGAAGAATGAAAGGTAAATTCTAAACTATCTGGATTGTACATTCTCCAAGCATCTTTCAAGCCACCGGAATGAATGGCATTCTAGAATGTTTTTTGCATTTTATTAGGGATATATTTGGAAAGGGAGTGCCTGTCCCTAAAGGGGTCCAGAACTTGATTACAATCTCCACCCAATATAAGATTATTGTTTGGACAGGAACGTAAAACCCGTGAAATATTTTCCCTAAATTTTAGATCAATACCTGTAGGGCCATAACTGTTGAGTAAGGTGTATGAGACATTATTGATAGTGAGGTGAAGAAGAAGCCACCTCCCTTCATCATCTCTCTCTCTCCTCTCTCTCTATCTGTTTGGAGAGTGATTTATGAAATAAAATAAGAACCCCATTTTTATTATGAAGCGCCAGACAACAAAAAATATGACCCACCCACTGACGCCTCAAATAATTAATATCCTTATCCGAGGTATGGGTTTCTTGTCACATTGCAACCTTGCAATTTAGCTTGGAAAGATGTGAAAAGACTCTCTGCTTTTTAATGGGATTGCGTAAACCTTTCACATTCCAAGAAATAACACGCATGACTTTAACCATTTTGCAGAACAACAAAAATATATATCTGTTGCAACATTATCAATATAAAATAATTTGTATAACAGTTAATTAAAAACCACTGGATCTTATAATAACAAAAACTATGTAGAATGAGCAACCAAATCTCAGTCAAATAAGAAAAAAGGAAGGAAGAAAAGAGAAAAGAAGGAAGAAAAAGAGAGCAAATGGTGATAAAAACAGAGTAGATGGCAAGGAGCCTAATGGCTTGAGCCATAGTAAGACAGGGTAAAAACAATACAATGACAATAAAGTGGGAGAGTGGGGAAGCACGGAAAAAGCTAAGATGATCCACAACCGGAACTACACACGAGAAGAAACAAAAGGCCACGAAGACATTATTATCAGAAGAAATATATAATACTGCATAAATATGAACAATATTGTATTATACAAAACACTTACCGACAGCTGAGAATAAATGAAGACAATGGGTCTGGAACATGACACAGGAAAGGGACACATATTGGATTTAAGGAAACAAATGAAGCATGAGGTATCTGTAAGAAGAAATAAAATTATTAAAAAAATAAAATAAAAATAAAAGTGGTCAGTAACGTAGGACAATATATCAGCTGAGAACTTCATAAGAACCAACAATGAATAATCAAGATTTGCCACATTCCATTTGTTCACCCTTGCATCGGCTAATAAAAGTTTTCAGATCAGCAGGAGAGGCAAATGAAAAAGTATGATCTTTATATGTTACTTCAAAGAAGCAAGAATGAACCAGTCCATAACGAGTGTTTAGTGACCTCAACCCTGGACGCAGTGAAAGAAACTCTTTGCGACGAGCAGCCGTAGCACGTGCCACATCCTGTGAGAAGAAAATCCTGTGACCAGACCACAGCATCTGTTTCTTTTGCTTGGCTGCTTCCAAAACCATGAGTAACTCAGTATACTCCAAAAAAAGAACAATTATGCCTCTCGGTCGATCAGGTGATGAGGCACCTGAATATCTGGGCCGAACACAATGTGCACGTTGTATATTATGAGCAGTACCATCCTTGAGCCCAATCATTTTTGGAATATTAGTTTTCAGGAAAGAGATAATGTAATTGCCTTCCGCCTCCTCAGGAATGCCATAAATTCTCAGATTGTTACGCCGGTTACGATTTTTCAAGTCCTCAATTTGCTGCTTCAGAAGCGAAATTTCTTTAGACATGGCATCAATCTTAGTAACCTCATCCTGCATATTACTGATCCTTTGCTCAGCCTCTGAGACCCTGGATTCCAGACTTGACCACTTTTCTTCAATCCTTTGAAGGGTAGCATTAGTTTCCATCACAAAGGGCATCAGGTGTTTTATTTCATCCAGGAGGTCTTCCAGGGTCAGAGGCAAAGGAGATTTTGTCAGAGAAGAGGGATCCTTCTTTTGTTGTTTAGAGGTATTATTATAATCCTTCCGTGATGAGGACATGGCTCCAGAAACCGCTACAACCGTTGGAGAAGAAGAGTAGGGAGGCTCAATATAAAATAAGTGTGAAGAGAATAAACTCAAAACTGGTAGATAATATAAAAATTATCTTAAATGCAGCACTGCAGTCTGAAAAACGCACAATACAGAAAATCTCTTGACTGGAAAAATTATTAATGACACATATAGCTCCTGAGTCTGAAAAAAAAATATATATATAACAGTCCAGCACCAACAATTAGGTAAAAGAAAAAAATATAACTACTGGATAAGAGTAATCCATTTTTAAAGAAGAAAAAATGAGCTTCATAAAATACCTGCGTCCTACAACCTTAAAGTATGTAGTCATTTTTACCTTCCTTTCTTTTTCTCTTTAAAAAAAAAAATCAAAATGGCGGCCACCAAAGCTGAGGAGGGGCCATAAGAGCCAAAAACCACAACAAAACACGCTCCAAAATTATTCCAGCGGTAAAATACCTGTTGCCCTCATATTCCCATCTCTGCGCCTCTAATTATTTCTGTCCATAGTGCCCAAATGCTGCCAAACGAAGCGAAAACGTCTCCGTGATGACGCGGAGCTTCAACAGAGAGCGGCCATCTTGTGGGCATCTCGGCCACGTCCCCCCACTGTTTGAAGTTCTTGATGTCCCAATGCACTATCAATGCCTCTTTTTTATGGTGGAGTAGAGCTGCTTTTCAGTCCCTTGAGTGATCTAGAGGCAAAAGCTATGGTGACCTTTCCATCCTGCCTCTGTTTGAAAACTGCACCCAGACCTTTCTCACTGGCATTAGTAACAATACAACATGACAAAACCGGGATAAAACTCTTGAGAAATTGGGCTGAAGATAAGTTTGCTTTAATGTCAGTGAACTCTCTTTGATATGTCTCATCGCACACAAATGCACTCCTTTCCTAAGCAAATTGTGAAATGCATATGCATGTCTGGCAAAATTAGGAACACACTACTATAAAATTCAGCCATACCCAAAAAGGCTTGTACAACTTCTTTTTTGTTAGGATGAAGTAAATCGGAAATTGTCTTAACAAGATCTTCCCCCTCAGCTGAAATAACATGTCCCAGATTTCTAACACCATTACTCGTTCATTCATCTGCTCCAACTTCAAACACTTTCTCCTTGAGCCCATTTGAGTTACATCTCTTCGTGCAGTGACCCTTCTTAACTAGTTTACAGATGTGTTTCAAAGATGTATATTCTTCGAAAATAGAAACGTGATTAGGGATCCCACACTTGCAGCAAACATTTCTAGTTTTAGAGACAGCAGAAAATGATTTTTTCAGAATGAAAGAAACAATGAATTATTTATGAACAATGTATCTTTGTGCTTCTGTAACTTATACAAAATACTGAATGTTGAACCCACTAAGCAAAAATGAGGACCTCATTAAAATTAGGGTATTTCTTGGTCCACAATCCCTCATAAACTTTGTCACACTTCCATTCCAACATGAATTGTTCTCTAATTTTTTCATCAATACTTTCCCCAACATTACAAAAAGAAGCCAATTTACTAAAAGCTGTGTCAAAATCCTTAACAGATTCATCAACACCCTGTTTTCTCTTGCCACATTAATTACAATGTAGAATAATAGATACTTTGGCGAGAAAATGAATATGCAAACATTTGATAGACTTCTCAAATTCATTAAGAGACTGAGTGACATCACCTTCAGAGTCTCAGTCAGGCACATTTTCAAAAAATTCCTGGTCTTCAGCCCCCTAAACAGTGCAACTACATGGAAGCGTTTTTATCGTGAGACATATTCGGGCCACAAACCTTTAAATATTTTATAAAATACTTTATTCCACTTGGCCAATGGAAAAAGAGGTTCTCCAGGAGAAGGTACAAAATGGAGGTGGAGAGGTATTTTGCATCATGGAAAATGAAAATATGGAAGAAAAGTAAAGAGAAGAAGAAAAGAAGCACAGAGAAAAATGAGTCACCAGCACATGAATATGTGCCTGAAATCCTCTGAAAAGGAAGAGGTTCACATTATTACAATTTAAAATGCTAAACAGTCTTTCTTTAAGGACTGGATACCACATGTCTGCTCACAGTTTCAATGATGAAAGTCGGAGGAGCCGGAAACAATCTCGACTGTAACACCAGAAGCACTAATTGCTATGCATCCCTGAGGAGGAGAGAAGGATGAAGATTCTGAAGGTATGAAGGGAGAAGGGTTCTCGCAGGGTAAGAAGACCATTGAAGTCTATGGTAAGTGCTCTCTGCATACACTGCAGATAGATGCGTACAGTAGCTGTTTTATTGGTACTCTGGTCAGAGCATGCAAGGCTAAATACAAGTGAGAGGAGAAACCTTGAAAAGTCTCTTTGTATACAGTCCCAGATCACTGCCTCTGCTCCCTCTACAGTGCCTGTTCTGCTCTGGTCTCACCAGTGCTCCGGTTATTGCTTGAGGGTCTGTGGATGAGGGGAGAAGCACAATGATTTCAGGAAGACAGCTTCCAAGTGCAGGTAAGGCTTCAACCCAGCTGCGGAGAATCCTCACTGGAGTGCTGGTGAGGCTCCAATGCAGGATTACTTAAAAAAAATAACAGCCTTTACACAAGCCAGTGTTATGTAGAAAATAGCTTTTGGTATGGCGGGCTTGTGACAATTCATCCACCAGCCCAAAAAAGCCACAGTAGTAGGATGCGTGAGCAGAAGCAGGGTTCCAGGAAACCAGCCAAAGTGAATTCCAAAATTAAAGTACAGAACATTTGGATAACAAGCAAGCAGGAGAAGAGTAGAAGAGTTTTACCGAAGTCCAAAGAGAATGTGTTGAAGTTTTTCTTAAAAGTGAAGTCTTGAACAAAGGTAAGTACCACTAATCGTCGCCAACGTGAAACGCAGGTAGAGATGTAGATACATTCAAGAGAAGACAAACGTAAAAATATGTTCTTTATTAAAATGAAGAGAAAATCCATCCACAGCTGTGCAGTCCCAGAATATCTCCCAGCAATTGTCTTCACTGCTCCTCTTCAAGCCATTACATCATCAACATTCCAAGTAGAACAAAACAACAATAGTTCAATCCGTAACGAATTGGCAGATACCAATTATACTATAACACACACTACAACACCACATAGGTCTTTCTCAGTAGTTGCCGTGAAACTATGGACATACCTTTCCATCCCAAATTAAAACTGAAAGGTCATGAGTGAAGTTTAAGAAGCTGATCGAGACCTGGCTTTTTGTTGAATACGATCTGGCTTATTTGTGCATTGTACTTTCAAATGCTTTACTCAGACCATAACTACAAATAAAAAAATGAAATAAATCATGAAAATTGTGACATCTTATCAATGGGTGCAGAATATTCAAGAGCTCCGTAGTTATTCAATTGTTCGTTGCACATGGGAGTCGATTGTTCATTACTGTACAACCTCAGATCAGAGGTTGCCCATAGCTCCATTGACTATAATGTTGCAGTGTATGAAAGTGTACAAAACCACAGCACAACTTCTTTGTGCCAACACCACAACTTTACCTGGATCCAATTTCACATGAAGGTGGAGTGTTTTACTGACCAATGTCTGCATCCAATCATCATGCCAATGAGAATCAGCTAATCAGCACTGCTAGCATTACTCAAACTATAAAAAGTGTGCATCTATATCCCACACTTCCTCATCCATTTCACCACCAAGTGCTGTATACCTTATCACAATAATCACATCTGTATTGTCATCACACATATCATGGAAACACTTCTCACAACAAAGGCAAAGCACTTCCAACCACACACCTGCAAGGCATAGCATGCTATATGTGTATGAGTAACTGCTGTGGCTCACCTATTAGGGTTAGTAAACACAATGCAAATGGTACAATACAATACATCATATGTGAATAATGTTGTTTCTCTCTACATAGTCCTACAATCTTGCATGAAAATTGATTTGACATACAACTATTACCTCTCCTTTCGTTGTCTTCAATGATCCTCTCCTTACCTTCCATCCTCTGCATTAATCCTTTCTCTATTATTGTATTTCCGCAAATTGTTTACACTTCATTTTAGAACTTCACCTTCTTTGAAACCAAATCCTTGTAATCTAACGCTACCTACTCTCCTACTGCCTCTCTGTTCACCCCATCAACCATAGGCATGAACTTGCATACCCCCATACTAATGATCTCACCTAACTGTTAATCTAAACAACCAGAAAAAACTGGAGTAAATGCATGCAATGGTTTCTTTAGAGAACAAGACTAATCCGAATTACCAACAATAACCAATAACCACCAGATAAACTTCTAAGTTTGAGTTCTGGGGAAGCAGGCTACTCACCACAAAACACTTCAGTGCCTCATATGGGTTACCTAGGGCCTGATTTATGAAAAGTTAGTGCTGCCTTTCTGTCATTTTTTGATGCAAAAGCAGCACAAATTTACAAAATATATTTGGAAATGACGGCAAGGCAGCACTAACTTGACATATATCAGGCCCTTAGTGTTACAAAAATGCAATTTCAATATAGTGCAATGCACTAAAATCCATTCTGAGAAGTTAACATTTTGGGCTAAATAACAAAGACAACTTTTTAATGTAGGTTAAAATAAGTCTGAGTGAGAAAAGGGGTGAATTAAAGTAGTCTGGGCACGCTTTGGATAATGCTTTGGCTTAATGTTCTTGTTTCCGTTCCTTGATGGACCTCTTTAGGAGTCTCGAGGGGTAAAGAGCAGTTTAAATCAACAGTTTACGTCAATTAACTGCCTAACCTATTTGGACACACATTAAGTCTCAGAAACAGGGCTAAACATTTTTAAGATTTATTACAAGTTTAGAGCCAAACTGATAAATAAATCTCAAAAACATGCTGTACAAGTACAAAATCACCAAAGATGAAATAACACGTAACACAAAATTAAATCTTACAATCATAAGGCAAGAAGAATTTCAGTTGATGCAATAGAAAAGATGAGAAATACAATATGATGATCTGAGTACAGATCATGGTCCTCTTGTCTATTCATTGAGGAACTAAGTTTTACCTAAATGTCCTAAACTAAACTAATAATGAGATGCCCTAATCAGTTCTTGAAAGTTTGGAAACTGTCAGCATAGCAGAAACTTCAATAGACGTTCTACAAGATAGATGGTGTATTGCACAAATCCACACAAATCAAAAAAGGAGAGAGGTCTGTAGTTGTCCAAGTCTCTAAAGAATCTGCTGTCGTCGAACGAGGTGAATACCAATTTAACCCCACAGAACCTTTGAGAAACCCATGTCATCATGACCAGTAGTTATCTATCGTCTTTGTACAGTTGAAACTTACCACTCCCTTCAAGTCTATTATCCCACAATTGAAACGTCAGGTCAACCTTGAACCCCAACTTAAAGCCTAATACAGAAACAGAAGTCCATTCTTCTCAGCTTGTTAGAGCTCTCTGTCCTTGGCAAGGTATCTTCTCACATCCTGCACTGTCTCCAATACACAACATGCCTTTCATTAACTGTAGACTTGCACAACGCACCTGCAGGGGAAAATAAACATTGCAATGCAAGCAAAATTCCACATTAAAGACTAAACACAGAAAGCCAAATGATCCAGGCTTTCTATTATGCTAACTTTACCAACATTAATGCACATTTGAAACACAAGACTATAAGTGCGTCCTACAACTGTGAGCGAGAACCATTATAAACTTAAGGTGGTTATACATCATTATATCATCAAAACCATGATCAAAATTCACAAATATAAAAAAAATATATAACTACTATTATTCAGCATGTTAAAGATGAACATTAGAACACACATGTATGTACATGAACTACTAGGTTTATACTGTGAATACACCTTCAAAAATACAATTTAGATGCTCCATATCACATTAGTAACTTTAGAACACACAATATATGTATTGTCGATTACAGTATTAAGTCGCTTCTGTAATGCATGATGGTGGAACCAAATTCTATGTCACCACTTTCATCAGTTTCTAATACAACCTACAACAGAGACATGGAGTCTGTCTTTCAGCTGTATCCCATAGCAGAGCTGTATGGGCTTTTCTCTCTTTCTACAATAGTCAAGCTGAGGTCGAAGCAGTAGGTACAAATGGCCAGCACAGAAAAAGAGCACAGCACTGGATGGGTACATCATGATATCCTAAGTGCAGTTCAATGGTTGGACTGGGAGTATAGTGGGCGGGGAGTTGTCAACGAAATGATGGTGAAGGGAGGAGAAGGGGGGCATAGAGGCTTTCATAGAGGGGATCATAGAGCCCATCATAACGCCGTAAGGAAGAGCCAGCGTAGAGGCTTTAAAACCTCAGAAAACAAGCTCGATTTCTCTGCCCATAAGCACATAAATAGGCTGCAAAATATGGGTTGGCATCTTGATAAATCGTCCTTACAATAATCGGCTTAATTAGGCTCAAACTTTTGCACTCAGGCTCATTAGCCTTGTGTTATTTACATAAATGTGTCTGTTTTTTTAAATATCACCTACACGGAAATCGGAGGTCCATACCAGACTGCATTTAGGATGATTTTCTGAGGTTTTATTTGAGATAATTGAAAACTCCTCTCCAGCTGGATAGGTGATTGAGTGCATGAATAAGTGGATGAATGTTACAGTGAGAACATGAATGAAAAAATGGGTGAGTGTATGACTTACCTCACAGTGAGTGAGATACAAAGTCGATAAATATAGAAATATTTACAATTACCAAAGGCAGTTACTTTTTCCAAGACTTATATTTGAATATCACAAGAGCGCTTTAACTTAAGAATACCCATTTCTAACCGAAGAGCTGGGAGCTGCATCTGCATAGGAGAGAACCTGCCAACCAGAGAGGTGTGTCCCCAGGTAGCAGTCAGTGCTGGCAGCGCTGGCCACCCCCGATGGAGCTGTAATGCTTGTGAGGTAGCTATAGGATGTAACGTGGGTGTGATGTGTGTGCAGGTCCAGTGGTTTTCAGTGGTGGATGGTACCACAAAGGCCGTTGCTGCAGGAGTGAAGGACCTTGGCGAAGGGCCCAATCAAAAACTGTAATCCTGTGAGCACAAGGCAGCTGCTTCATGACTGGCCAAAGGCTCATTACAGTGAGTTGTAAAGTTGCCCAGTCAAATGTCGGAGAGCACACCCACTAATGGAAGGCAGACGAATGTAAGCTCTAGATCACCACAACCAATCATCAGCCAGAAAGCATTTGCTTAGCCAAACTCAAGCTATATTGAAGAATCTGGAGCCCAATTGCCAATTGGCAAAAAAGACTTCCCTAGCCAATCACTGACAAGAGCTCCCTAACTAATCCAAGTTCCTCATTTTTCTCATGCCTAACGGAATATGTTTCCTGCTGTTTAATTAATTGCAAGCACGTCGGTGCCCCATGCTCCACCCCTTGCCATAATAACAGGACAAAGACATAATTTACACATCAAATAACTGACAGTAGATTTTCGACCGCTCAGAGCCATTCTGCATAGTGGTCCGTGGTCATTCTTTTTCCCAAGTTTGGTGTACACTATGAAGGAAAAATAGTGTACGTCGTGCTCTGTGGCCTCAGCTTGCTTCTACACCAATCATATGGTTGGAATCCGACACCATAAATTATACAATCTCTTGTGGGATAACTAAGCTTTTGTGTAGCCAGATCCTAAAATGATAAATCTCAGAGTTGCTTTTTGGCACAACAAACTGAAAACAAGTTGAAGGACATTGAAGAAGGGAAAGGAGTATAAAAGTATGTAAATACGCTGTCATTTAGTGTTTGTACAAGAAAACAGGACAATGTTAGTTCAAGAATATTCATATCTGGGTCTCTCGGATTTATGTAAAGAATGGCGACCTGTTGAGGTCACAAATCCTCCATTTCAACAAAGATTGGCAAAGCCAATAGATCTTGCTTAAACAAGGTATTGACTTTGTCAAAAATGTTTTAACCATTTTGTACACCAGCACAGACACTGTGCATCGTGGCTGACAATTACAAAAAAGTGGCATCACGCAACCAGCTCTGGGGGCGTCATAATGTTTTTTTTATCGGTGGTGGGAGGGTGGAACATAGCAGGAGATTACACGGAGGGAGTGGGGAGGCAACAAAGGAAAGTATGAGAAAAAATTAAAAGTGCTATGAAGTGGCCAGCAGAGTTTGTGTCAGCATCTTTATAAGGAGGAAAGGTGGAAGGGCGGGGATAAGCCACCCTAGACACCGAAATGAGGGATGGAAGGAGGGTGTCAACAGACCAACACAGACAATGAATGAATGGAGGGTGGGAGAGGGGGTCAGGCCACCAAGGAAAACGAACAGAGGGAGGGAGGGTGCCAACAGACAACATAGAAAAAAGAAGGAAGGTGAGGGCAAACCAACACAGATAACGAATAGGGGGTGGGGGGGGGGGGGGAACCAAAAACATACAATGGATGGTGGAAGGTGCAAGCAAACAGTTGTTTATGACACACACACAAACCACTGAATATTATGCATTAACTTAGGATACAAATACCTTTGGTGACATTCTGAAATCACATTTGACTTCTAATGGCACCTATCGCAGATAGACCATCACACTATAACAGGGGTATCACTTTAAATAAAGCAGACATATTGGCTTTGTCCAAGGTCACCACATCCATATATAAGGCAAGCATATTGACTTTATCAAGAGGTCACCACATTAAAAGACCAATAATCATGTTAAAAAAATAAAAATCACCATTCTATCACTGAAACCATTTGCTATGTTTGAATACAAAAATTGCTGTCAATATAGCTTTGCAACATTTATCTAAAACAACTGTCGACATTATACTGTCAATAAAACCTTGAAAATCAATGTGTGAGTCTTTCCTTTGCACAGCCACATAACATCCAGCCATTAAACTAACCACTGGAAGTCCCTGCACTCGCAAACTGTAATACAAACGTTCCAACCTGGGAAATGCCTACAAGTCAAGCATTCTGTGACCTGGGAGACACAAGGTTAGTTTTTAAATCAACCTTCATGGGGTTTCTGTGCTCCCTCCAGCCCCCACAGTACTTGAAATTTATGTTGGTGGTGCCCCTGCCCTCCTGGGTCCACCATAAGCAGAGCAAAACATATGCACATTAAGCCCTGCTATGGAGTAGTGCATATTCTAGTAGCAGCTGTTGCTATGTATTCATGTGTGTGGCCTCACACCACATGCCTTTTTTTCTTTCTTTATTTTCTTAAGTTCCAGAGTCTGTGCACACCGGACACCCGGGGGTTCCTTACATTGGGGGCAGCGTAGGGATCCCACTCCCAGTTGTCTTAGCAGGATCCCTGCCCAGTTAACACTGCTAGTTGCCGCTGTTGCAGTCCAAATCCAAAAACATTCTCTCCTTCATGTTCTGGAGATGCAGTTTGTATGCCCAGTCCAGCCTATGAGTGGGGCACTTCTTTGTCTGACCTTAAAACAGGTTCTGGTATGTTCTCCCTTTTTCTCTGGGCTTGTCTCCAACCTGCCTATTGACACAAAAGGCTGGTGTTAGGTCTCTTTGTGTATGCTGGAGAAAGTCCCTTAAAAGTGTAATCAGGGCAGAGCCTACCTTCTCTCCAGCCATCCTATCATAAAGAATTAGTCCCGTCTACACCCTGGCATTTTTGTGCACTGCCTGGCTCCAATGCACATTTACCAGTGGGGAAACCATCACCACTCAGTGGGGAAACCATCGCCTCTAAATGAGGCATTTCAAAAATGATATTTTAAAATCCAACTTCACCATTAAAGAGTACTTTAAATTACAATGCAAAAGAGCCTAAGAAGTTATGGGGCAGATTTATGAAAAGTGGTGCTGCACCTAGTGCTGCACCACTTTTCTTTCCCCCCTTAGTGCCCCCCTAACGCCACCATGTGTGTGCCATATTTAAAATACATTGCACCACGGCATCATCATTTTTTACATTAGTCTGCCGGTTTGCAGGATTAGCATACATTTTTTTGAAGCTTATCCTGCAAAGCACCCAGTGGCCCATTGAAAACTACGGGAGCCTCCCTTTAACGCCTGCTCTTAGGAGGCGTTAAAAATGCCAATTAAAACGACGCAAAGAAATCTCTTAGATTTCTTTGTGCCTTTTTTCAGCCCCCCCAGCACTGGAACGCCCCCCCTTGCATACATTATGCCTGGCACAAGCATAATGTGGCACAAGGGGTTAGGAAGTGGTGCAATGCAAGCATTGAGCCACTTTGTAAATATGGTGCTGCGCTTTTGGCCTTTCAACACCACATTAGCATAAAATATATACGGCTAATGTGGCATTGGAATATTGCTAGGCCCTCTTAAATCTGGGCCTATGTTTCTAGCTCTTACCAATCAGAAATTAGCATTTACTAAATGTAACAATCTAGCCCAACTATGACAGCATCTTGCCTTGCTACAGTGAAAATCGTTTTGGGAATATTTAACTGTAAGGACATGCTCAATGTTAATTTCTACGTGCCCTGCCCTACTTTTAAATATCTGCATCCTGCCTTTATGGGCAATAAGGCTTACACAGGGGTAACATTAATATTTAAAAGGAAGGTTAGACTTGTCAAAAGGAGTATGTTGACAGATTAAATTTGCAATTTAAAACTGCCACTGACAGGTTACCTGTGTACTGCTACCAGGCAACGCATGACTACAATTACTCATGTGCAGCCTGCACCAGTGCACACACGGATGTGTGCACATGTTTAGGTGCAACCAGCCCAGTGCACCTTAACCTAACTTCGAATCTCAACCTCATCTGAAAAGGCGGAGACTCAATAAGGTACAAAACCAAGCTATCAAAAAGCAAAAAATCTGGCATTCTAAAGGGCAAACACCATATGCAACATACCCATGCTTCAAACAAGGGATAAACACATGACAGGAAGGAAGCCTGCGGCAGCTGATAATAGGAAGCAAGGGAATGAGGGTGATTAATCGGTGATTAATCGGTGGGCTCTAAACAAAAGGTCTCAAAAAGACAGCTCTGTGTAGGCGAGACATAAAATTGGAATTTTCCTGACCCCTTCCTCTGAACTATACTAAAGATGAGATTAGTTAAGAATAGGCTCTCAACTATTCAGATGTAAGATTGGGAGAGTTTGGGTTTAAGGATTATCTGAATTACGGGCAAAATAACATTTTACTGATATTTGGATTCACTTTCTCCTTCTTTGGCCATAAATTCCAATGCTGCACCTTCTTGTGCACTTGTGGTTTTGCTACAAGGCGACTTCTTTCAGTATCTTTGGTGTAACACCAAGGTTAGATGGGGTTACAGTTATTTTCTTCTGTGTAAGAAAAGACTTAAAAGAGAATTTCTGTGACATTTGCCCTTTAACCGCAATCCTTCGTTCAACTGTCTCATCTCTCAGGCAATAGGCTGACCAGTTGGAGCTGGCTTCAGCTAAGGACGATAGGCACAAAGAAACCGATGTAGTCTATTGGAAGTAAAGTGAGTCTAAACTTGGCATATACAGTCAGCTATAAAATAGCTGCAGAGGGGATGCTGTAAAGAGTGCAGTAATGGCAGTCATGCAGGAAATGGGAGACAGCAGACCACTAATTCAAGAAGTAACCTACAACCTCAGGGGCACAAACCTCAGAGGAACCTACAAACCCTTTATGTATCCAAGCACTACCTAACATGCCTCTTACACTGATGGGAATTAACTTGCACAGTCCTGACACACTACATGGATTTACACAAGGAGAACCAGTAGGCAGTCTCCCAATGGGTTTACAACTAAAAGCATGTACCCGCTGCTTTAGATCAGATGTTACCAATGGTTTGTCATGACACAGCTTTGTCCAGGGGAAATTAGTCCTCCATGGAAAAGAAGAGCAACTGGTAAAGTTTAGCATTCGTTTTTGAGAGAAACATCCTGTAGCAAATTGGGTTGCTGGTTGAGGGGGTTGATACCCTACTCAAGTAGAAACCACAATCTCTGTCAGTGTGAAAGACAAACTCCAAAGAACCTATTCTTAACCCCTTGGTAACTTGGCAAAAAAGCAGTTAGAAGCAATATGTAAAGTATTTATGTAGCACTTGAGTCAGTAATAAAGTGAAAACACAACACAAGAAAAATCCCACAGCAATTCAGAAAAATAAAGCAAAATGTAATAAATCGCTTGAGATCAAAATAACAAAAATCCAGTCAGTAAAGTTATGAAATTTCAAATTGTTCAGTACAAGTAGTGACTAGAAGCAGAAAGTGACAATTGTGGTTATCTGGTCAAGCCGGACTGGGATAAAGTCACAAGTTCAGGCCGACAACTACGGAGCACGGCTCGAATACAGGGAGAAAATTAGGCCCACTGAACAAAGTACCTGAAATCCAGGTTGTGAAGTGTTGTGCAATCTCGTGTTGAGGATGCATTGTGCAGTGATGATTTCCGTGGAAGCTGTGGGGCACAATGCAGCGTCCTGTGTCTTTGTCTAGGATGCTATTGACAAGGGGCTTGTGATGTGACGCCCAGCACTAAGAATGTATTGCGCAGCAGCAGTTCTGAGGAGATTCTGCGATGCGAGGTCCTGCATCTGGGATGCATTTCACAACAGTGGTTCCTATGCAGAGTTGCATCGGTTCTGCCCATCGGACCACAGCTGGGAGGGCAGAGTGCTTTCAGGCCACTTCCAACAGTCCAGAACTGGAGTGGCAAGACTCACAACAGTCAGAGTCCAGGTGCTGTGGTTCCAGGTGGTTGGAGCATTTTCTGTCCCTGAGTCTTTGATTAGGAGTCCATACAAGTAGCAGTTGGAGTCCTTCTGGTGGTCCTGGATTTAGGATATAGGTCCAGTCATTTTCAACTCTGGCAGAAGGGTAGCAGTCCTTCTTGTGGAGAAGCACAGCAGTCCTTCTTAGTTTTCCACAGGTCCAGATCTGTACTGAAGAGTTGGGTCTGAGAGTCCAATATTTGAAGTAGGAGAAGGTTCTGTAGGTTTCCACCCTCCGAAGTGTTAGAGCTCCCTGCCCCGTCCCCAGCTTGTTTGGATACATAAAAAGATAAGTGTCAAACCCTTTGTGAGTGTGCTCAGCTATTCCCCCTTTGTCTAACTGTCATAGAGCAATACACAAAGACCAACTGCCAGCTCCACCTAGTCATGTGACCAAGGATACAGGCTGCAGGCACCAAATGGTTGGAACAAAAAATGCAACTTTCTAAAAGTAGTATTTTCATAATTGTGACTTTAAATCCAGCTTTACGATGAAAGAGAGTTTTAAATTACAATTCCTTAGACATCAAACTCAGCATTACTACTTTGTCCCAGTTGGGGGTTAACACTTATTAAAAGTAATAAGATAGCTCAATGTTATTGTTAGAAATTGGGTTTCTGGTCAGCAGAGGTATACAGCCGATCCAAACAAGAACCACAATCCTAGTCAGGGTAAGTCAAATACACACCATAAATTAACCTCTGCTCACCCTATGGTAGCTTGACACAAAGCAGCCAGGCTTAACATAAAAGGCAATGTGTAAAGTATTTGTGCAATACTTCAAAAAGTAAAACAGTGAAAGCACCACACACAAAATACTACACCTGGTTTGAAACACATAGCTGAATTTTAAGATTTAAACAAGACCAAAACAACAAAAATTCAATAAGTAGAAGTAAATATATGAATTTTTAAAGATTAAAATGCAAAATAGTGCTTAAAAACATAAAGCGCCAACCAGCAAATATATGTGGTTGTGCTAGACTGGGATAAAACCAAAGGTTTTGTAGGCCGACCGTGATGGGACATGGGTCAGATACATTTCCAGACAAGTCTGCTGAAGTTTTAACTTCTCAAGAATTGAGCCAAGTATCCCGTTTGCAGGGAAGAAGTTCGCCGGGAGCAGGGAGCACGTCGCTGGTCTGCGGGCGAGAAGAGTCAGCTGTGTGTCATGAACAGGCAGACTGTAGACTCACAGGCACGAGTGACGATGCTTGCGGTGTGTGGAGACAAACTTGTGGTGGCTCATGCTGATTCTTTGGGTGAGTGGCACGGTTCCAGTGTGAGTGGGCCCGTTTGCTGTTGCAAAGAGCCCAAAAGCTTGATTTCAGGAGCCAAAAAACCACTTCCAAGGACCCCGGACCACAAAGGCACATCTTGGGGGTCAGGAGCTAGTTGAAGATGGGTCTAGGAGTTGTAGCAGGTTTGTTGGAAGTCTTTTGTGTCCATGAGACTACAGAAGATCAGGAGGCAAGGCAGCAAGCTCTTGGAGTCACTTTGGTTCTGGGTTGGAGAGATTCAGCCCAGTCCTTCTCACTACCAGGCAAGGAAGGCAGCAAGTCAGCACATCAGGCCAGGAGTACAGCAGAGTCCACCAGAGTGACAGTACTTTCAGCAGCACAGCAGTCCTTCTTTCTGGCAGAGTATTCTCTGGTCCAGAAGTGTACTGTGTTGGTGGTGTCTGAAGTCAAGTTCTTATACCCAGTGGTGCCTTTGGAATAGGGGGGACTTCAAAGAGAGGCCTTTCACGTGCACAGAGTCCTTGGCCTTCCTGGCCTGGCTCCAGACTTACTACAGGTGGTTGTGCAGCCCTTTGTGAGGGATCTGAATACAGACCATTCAGGTGTGTCAACTCTTCCCTCCCATCTTGCCCAGAATGGCCCACTAGGCTGTGGATGGCTCATCAGTCACACCTAGGCTCCCTTTGTATGTGGCTGTCTGGAGGGAATGTGCAAGAGCCCAGCTGCATTTCCACCCAGATGTATATTCAGAGACAGGCAGAAAGCACCAGATGGTTAAAGTATGAAAATGCCAAATTCTAAAAGTGGCATTTTCAGAATTACAATTTAAAACCCAACTTCACCATAAGTTATGATTTTAAATTGCGGTTCCAGAGACACCAAACTTGGGGGTCCCATCTCTTCCCAACTGGAACTTACATGTCTAAAATGAATTAAGGCAAACCCAATGTCATCCTAAGGGAGAGATAGGCTGTGCAGTAGTGAAAAACAAATTGAAGACTTTTTCACTACTAGGAGATGTAAAACTTAAACATGCATGTCCTACTTATTAAATACACTGTGCCCTGCCCTTGGGCTGCCTTGGGCCTACCTTTGGGTGACTTATATATATTAAAATAGAAGGTTTGGGCCTGGCAAGAGGGTTAACTTGCCAGGTAGACATGACAGTTTAAAGTGTACACACTCTGCAATGGCAGGCCTAAAACATTTGGAAGGGCTACTGAAGTGGGTGGCACAAGTAGTGCTGCAGGTTCACCAGCAGCATTTACTTTACAGGCCCTGGGTATAGGTAGTGCACTTTACTAGGGACTTATAAGGTAATGCACTTTACTAGGAAGTAAATTAAATATGTCAGTAGTTGACAAGCCAATGTTACCATGTTTCAAGCAGAGAGTGCATACACTTTAGCACTGGTTAGTGCCCAGAGTCCTAAAGCCAGCATAAACGAGGTCAGAAAAACAGGAGGTCTGAAGGCAAAACAGTTAGGGGAACCTATGCAGAGTATGCAAGGTCTCAAAGTTATACTATGGGAGAGGTGGGCCTTTCAGCAGTGAAAAATGAAATTAAGAGTTATTCACAACCAAGACATGTAAAATTTAAAAGTACATATCCAAATGTTTTAATACACTGCACCCTGGCTTTTTTGCTGTTTAGGGCCTACCCGAGTGGTCACTCATATGTATTAAAAAGGACACTGAAGCCCTGGCAAAAGGTTTATTTTGCCATGTCGAACTGCCAGTTTAAACTGCACAGGCTGCAATGGTAGGCCTGAGACATATTTAAATGCTTCTTAAGTGGGTGGCACTGTCAGTGCTGCAGGCCTACTAGTAGCATTTCATTTACAGGCCCTGGGTACATATTGTATCACTTTATTAGAACTTAAAAGTAAATTAAATATGCCAATTGGATGGAAGCCAATTCACCACGTTTAAAGGAGAGACCCCAGGCACTTTAGCACTGGATAACTGTGTTAAAGTGCTCAGAGTTGTAAAAGCCAATAAAACCAGGTTCAGAAAACAGGAGGTTGAAAGTTCAAAGTCTGGAGATGATCCTGCAGAAAGGGTCAAGTCCAACACATTTATTGACATGTAGCCACCTGTCAGGGAACTTGTGACATATGCCTCCTGCTGAAAAAGAAAACATACTGGGTCTGCAAAATAATAAAATGTGGAGCAACATGACAAATTACATCTGCACTAGGGAGGTTTGGCCCTTCATCTCATGAAGAAACCTGAACTACGAAGTCAGTTTAACTGACGGCCACCACATATTTTAGAGGTACAAGTAACTGACCTCTGATCTAAATCCAACCTACCCATTCTGCAAAATGATGTAGAGGATGTCAGACTAAAGCCTTCTTACTTGTATCTACTGAATTAGCAGTAAGTAGTCCGTTTATAAAATATGTAGCAATTTAGCAGTAACAATTCATACCTGCACTACCTGTCACTGTAAAACCCGAAATGGCTTTCATAGCATTGCATAAATGCCAATATGCCCAGGCCTTAATCTGCTCTAAGCCTCTGTGCATCTGACTGTGACTCTACTGTATATAGTGCACATTCACCATTAGTGAAATGCAGGGATCCTCCAAGTGGATCCCAGAAAAGACTCTGAATGACAGACACCATTTGGCTCAATAAGAAGATGGTTATAATCCCAGGGCCCACTTCACTTACAGTGTTGAATACCTTTAGAATGCAGCACAGATTATCATAATATCACTAATTTCTGATGGCCCGCTGGTATCTGCACTCCAATCTCTTGGTAAAGTCATCAAATATATTTCCACATTGGTCATATGCACCTTTGTTAGTTGTCTTGAAGCGCTTTAAGGCAGTTAACATCAGAAGTAACTTTACAATTTGTGAAGGCAATGTGACTCTACAATAAAGGGCAAGAATCAATGATTTCGATTAAATGGGTTTATTTAGAATATTAATCCATCCAGTATATATGTAGAGCAAAACTAAATTCACAAGATACAGCAATATAGTTTGAAGGCTGAAATGTGCCAGTAATTTATTTTGTCATGAAATGAGATACGGAATACTAACGGCCTCAAAGCAAATAAAGGAAATTGTCACAATAAGGTGTTCCATAAAAAGTCCCTTTTCTATTCTAAGCAAGGGTTGAGAACAGAAGTAGCCAACAGGGAGTTCTTCTCAGGGAGCATAGACGGTGTCAGCATAGAAAAGTATTTCTGGAGAAGTTCAGGAAAATAGAAAAAGTGTTCAGCATGAAGCTTAACACTCAGGCAAGCCCAGCAAACAGAGATCTGTTTCCTCTCAAGGGAAGCTCTACTTCACTAGCTATGGAAATAGCAATTTAATTTAACATTAGCTTCAAAAACATCCATGTCTGTTTCTTGCCAGCAATAACCAACCAAGTTACTAAATGTGACGGGAGTCAACATACTCCCCAAATTCCCATCTCCTTGAATCTAGGTCTGCAGCTGTCATCCTTGAACACTCCATCCTCCTGGTACACAGTAAAAAGAAGGCCTCTCCTGACCATTATTTCTCTGAGTTTGTTGCCAATGTCCTCCCCTCAGGCCTCACTATCAGTTGTCAAACAAAACAAACAAAACAACAATAAGTATTTCTCTAGCTCTTGAGAAACATAACGCACCTGCAGAAGCAAAAGTTAAATCGAAATGGATACAGGTTACAATATATAGTTTAAGTAAAGTGAAAGCAATAATCGATGTTAAATGTGAATATGTATAACATGATTTTAACAGTCAATTGATCAACTTAATGCACTTGCATGTAAATCTTTAATATTTGCAATAAATATACTTTATTGGTTCATGTAAATGTAACACACAAATTATTAAAGTAAAGTCACACACTGAGTACAAATGTCCTATATAAGTATATAAATGTATATTCATGACGTATAAAAGGTGGAGCCTAAATTATGGTACTTCATTTCCAATGAGTTGGCTTCGATTTTCTGGTGTTCCAGTTTTTCTTTTGTATCAAGCCCATAGATGGCTCATTGCCGGGAATTTTTAAAACTAGCTTCACCGGCAGGATTACTCCTGCCTTTCCTTTTTTATTGTTCGTGGGTGGGGCCCATATGTGGTAATGAATAGATCTCCTGTTACTCTGTCTAGCCATTAGCAGAATAGCCTGACAAATAGTTTAGGTGGCCTGCCATAAATGGTAATCTTATCTGTGAATCCCAGAAAGTAGGTTTCCCCTAAAAACCAGGGAGATGAACTCTATAAAGTGAAGTAATGATGAGACATCTGTGTGTGCTGTTTATTGTTGAACTGCAATTGTAGTTTTCAGTCCTGTAGTCAGGTTTGGATTTCCTTGTCCTAGATTTACTAAGGCTGTATACTGGCGGAAAGTGACATAAAGCAAAGTAAAGAGGCACATAGGGGTCATTCCGACCCCGGTGGGTGGCGGGCGGCGGGCGCCGCCCGCCGAGCAGCGGGCACCGCCCGCCGGGCGGAGACCGTCAGAAGACCGCCCTGCGGTCATTCTGACCGCAGCGGTCATTCTGACTTTCCC
The DNA here is from genome assembly GCF_031143425.1 of Pleurodeles waltl. Classification (NCBI taxonomy): domain Eukaryota; kingdom Metazoa; phylum Chordata; class Amphibia; order Caudata; family Salamandridae; genus Pleurodeles; species Pleurodeles waltl. The sequence continues at coordinate 870,759,407 of NC_090450.1, forward strand.
GCTGGGCCGGCGGGCGACCGCCAAAAGGCCGCACGCCGGCCCAGCGGGAAAGACCCAGCAACGATGAAGCCGGCTCCGAATGGAGCCGGTGGAGTTGCTGGGGTGCGACGGGTGCAGTGGCACCCGTCGCGATTTTCAGTGTCTGCCAAGCAGACACTGAAAATCTTGCTGGGGCCCTGATAGGGGGCCCCTGCACTGCTCATGCCAGTGGCATGGGCAGTGCAGGGGCCCCCAGGGGCCCCACGACACCCGTTCCCGCCAGCCTCTTCCTGGCGGTGTAAACCACCAGGAACAGGCTGGCAGGAAGGGGGTCGGAATGGAGGATTCCTTTGGCCAGGGGAAAACCGGCGGGAAACCGCTGGTTTTCCTTTTCTGACCGCGGCTTTACTGCCGCTGTCAGAATTGGCCAGGAAGCACCGCCAGCCTGTTGGCGGTGCTTCCGTGGTCGTTGGCCCTGGCGGTCAATGACCGCCAGGGTCAGAATGACCCCCATGGTGTTTGCTAACACAAAAGGTGCTGCCAACGGGGAATTACATATGCAGATCAGCGCAAACACCCATAGGTTTTAGTGCAGAGCTTGATCCTCCAAAATAGCTAGACCAGGCTTTGTGTCACAAGTAAACTCATACTTGGAGGTGCAAACCAGGAGAAATGTGTGTATTTCCAAAACAAACAAAAAAACTAATTTACTGCATGCACAGATACAGTGCATGGGACTCTCCTAGGGTTGTATAGGTGCCAGAATTTGTACTGAAAGATTATGCACCCAGGACAAATCTTATGCTGAACAGTAAACACTCACACCTGCAACATGGTAAGAAGTTGTGTGTCACGCAAAGCAGCCTATTGAGATCAGCAGAGCCAGGGATCACAGCATCAGCGACCCAATGCTAGCAGATTTGGCTCTGTTATTCCCTTTGTGCTACATAGCGCAGCAAATTTGGGGCCATATTTATAATTTTTTCACACAACGCAACTCGGCAAGTATCCTTGTTGCTATGTGCTGTGCAAAAGGAGGAGAGAAGGAATGCACCATATCTATCAAGATATGGCACAATCCTGTTCTTTCCTTGCACTAGTGCACTTTTGACTGCCTTGCATAGTGTAAGGGAGCCTGTATCGTAGACATGATTGCTTATGCGCAGGAAGGGCCACTTTCAACGTGTGCTACAGAGGGTAGCACACATAGGAAGAGGAAAAAACATAGCGCCTCCCCTTGGAAGGTTTAGCATTTTGACACCTTCCTAGATCTACCACTCATGATAAATCTGGGAATGTACCAAAATGTAAAGCTGTATGCATGGGAGCACCCATGCTCCACCCATGCAACACCTCGACGGGCAGCGTGATAATACTTTTGTGAATGCAAAGTACTTTCAGGAATTGTATTCATAATACAATGAACTGTAATAACTTGATGTGTAAAATCTAAGGGGCATATTTATACTTTTTGAGGCAAAACTGCACTAATGGAGTTTTGCATGAAAAAGTTTAGCACCGGCTTACACAAGCCGGTGCACAGGGTGGGCTTGCATAAAAAATGAAAGGACATTAGCCGGGTGGGGGTGGCGGCATGGGAGTAGGTGTTTTTGCACCAAAAAATTACTGGATTTTTAGAGGCAAAAGAAAATGGCTCTAACCGGCCTAGCATCATTTTCTGGTTCAAAACAATCCATGCCACATGACTCCTGTCTTAGAAAATACAGGAGTCATGCCACCACCCCAATGGCCAGCACAGGGGACCAGTGTCACCTGGCCATGGCCATTGCACCCTGTGCCATGCAGCGGGCCCCAAGTTGGGGCCCCGATGGCATTTTAATTTATAACAAAAAAGACTTACCTCTACTTACCCTACTTACCTGGGATGGGGTCCCCCCATCCTCCAGTGTCCCTCTGATGTGGATGGGGGTGTTCCTGGGGCTTGAGGAGGGCACCTGTGGACCCATTCCATGGTGTTTAACCATTGAATGGGTCCACAGGTCCCCCACCAGCTGGTCTGACCCAGGCGTTAAATAATGTTGCGAAGTAAGCTTTGCACCATTATTTAGCCCCTCCTCCCACCTGTGCGTCATTTTAGCACAGGGGGATAAATATGGGTCCATGGGGTTAGCACAATTTTTTAGAAGGGAACACCTACCTTCTATCTCATTGACGCATGGTAGGTTCACGCATCTAAAAAATGGTGCACATGCCAATATTTTGATGTTAGACGTGTCTAAGGTCAAAATATAAATATGGAGTTAGTTTTGTGCCAAATTTGCGTAAAATGATGACACAAATTTGGCACAAATGGATTATTAATATGCCCCTAAACACTTTAAATGCTTTACTTTTCTCAGTTCCTGCAATTTTGTGATGTGTCTTTCATGGCCAAGGTTTAAAACCTTTTAGCCCTAGATATCCTTTAAGCTGTTTGACATTGAATGACCCTCACATATGATTTACTGAATATTAGGCTCTGCGCTTTAAATTCTTTAAAGTCTGCCTCTGTCTCACTTCTAAACAAGTAAGAGATCAGTGTTCTGGTAGTACGTTTTGGCTGGAACAGGATATATGAATATCTTTTCTGTAAAAAGAATACCCAAGTCAAAATTCCATATGATGATTGATGCCTTTTAAAATACTCCTGTCTCGTTTTACTCCTATTAACATTATCTTTAAAGCTGGGTTTCTTCTAAGAAGCCCTAAGTCTGAGGTATATTATTTGCAGTTTCTTGTGGACAAAACCTGGCAGAACCACACACCTGGACGTCAATTCACCAAAATGCCGGGGGTAGCGGAACAGATGTCACACGACATTTCATCTTTACTTTCACTTACACACCTATGCTAACACAAACACACATTCACTCATGCACACACTCTCTTATACATACGCACACTTTCACCTACAAGCATGCACACAACATACACTTAAGAGTATGTTTTATTTACCTCAGTTACCAAGGAGGGTCTTATTCCATCTACCTGTACGAAATGTTTTATTACACTAATTGTGAATAATATACTATTCACTGTTAGTGAAATAAAAAAAACTGATTAAAACAAGTAAGTTGAGCCCCAAGCAAGGTCCATAGGGATGAGCTGCCCCTGTGTTCCTAGCACCGATTTTGCAACCTCGGAGGCCAGGGCTCGCAGAGGCAGGGCCAGCGGTCACAAGGGCAAGCTGGGGGCGCAGCTGCGACTCCTGGCGACCCCAAAATTACGCTCATGACCATACTACAGTAACACAGTACCTCTGATCTGCCTGGGGGCGAGGCCCAATCATTTTTTCACACCTGGGCCCAAATGTATCAATGGCTTGTACAAAGGTACACAAACTCAAAAGTGTGCTGCGTCACATGGGTTTCAACTCAAACGTGTACATTTGAGCCCCAACTTTAACTAAGGTGCACAAAAAGCATCACCTGAGCAAATAGCAGGTCCTGACTCGAAGAATAAGGATCTACCAAAATGTACTCCTTCATGTGGAATTTATGAATGTCTAAAATATACAAGTAAAGCATATTTTCTGCAGTCGGATTCAGTGCAAGAGATGGGAACGTATGTACTCAGGAGCAGGGCCAGGAGAGCGGTCACTGGAAGGCAGTGAACACTCACAGAGATGTAAGTCTACAAGCTTTCACAAACCTGCCCATTGGTTTTTCACCTACACTCACAATCAAAAATGCTGATGCAAGTGCGCAAACTGCATCTAGGAAATACCCAAACGTCCATCATTTTTTCGGGGAATGGGGATACTAAGGTAGTTCTGCTTGGAAAATTATTGTCGTGGTGTCACACTGAAGAAAACATGTTATGTTGCATTTACAAATTGACCTTAACTTTAAAGTGGCAGATATTATCTCTCTGGAAAATCAGCTGTTTCAGGGTTATACACTTGAAAATAAATCGATGGTTTTCGCAGTTTTCAATGCATTTGCTATGGGACTTCTGTAAATGGAAAAATGAATGACTCTGTAAGAAGCACCAATATTAGTTTTTTACCCTTAGTTACTTATTTCTTTTTGAACTAGCCCTTTGGTGCAGAAGGCAAACACAGAGACGTGAAAAGAGGTTTAAAAGAGGAAACGTGCCGGCCAGCTGGGTGGTGTGGGCAAGGTGAAGAATCAAGTGACCAAGGCCGTTCTATTTTCCACTGTTCTGTTTACAAGCACTTGCAAATCACTCAACAATACATTCTTGCATGTGTTTTAAAATATTTAGTGAATGCAAGATGCATGGGTAGCACTGTCTTAGAGGCCTTTACTCTGGATTGACAGCACGGGTGTCTCCTGTCCTATTTTTGCCAATTCTGTAAATATATATATATATAGAGTGTGCTTTGGATTCATACAGAGAAATAACTCTTTCATCCAATGCTACTGGATGTCTGATATATCATTCCACCTTCCTGGAAGTGCGTCCATAGGAATGCATGAGCATCTACTTTATGTCTGAAATTTTCATCCAACTGTTTGTCACATTCACTTGTTTATATCCAGTATGTATAATTTGTAGAAAGCAACCCTTTTTGCTACTTTTGTCCCAGCACTAGTAAGGCTGAAAGTTCTGGTTTTAATGTGATAAGCAACATTTGTGTATGCAGCATTGACTTGTGAATGCCCTTTTTTTAAAAAGGATCGACACATTAAAACCAGACCTATTGGCTTTGCCAATTCTTCTTTATGTTTGCAGATCTGCAATTTGCCATAGCTAAGGCTTTCTATTGCTATTTGTCCTGTAAATTATAAGCCCTTATTTGTTGTGAATTCCAATTACCATATAACATACTGAGCTCACGTGCTCTGGTGGTGAAGATGCTGAAGATCACGAAAGTCCACCTACAATTGGTCATGGATGAAACACAGATTAAGCATTTGAATTACCAGGTATTATTCAGTTATCCAATGACAATTCATTTAGTGCATAAAATCCTTTTTGTATTTTACCTATTTAGATTCTTACTGGACGTTGAATCCCAATCTTCAATAATATGTTTTATGTTATATATCTTTTGTTTTAATTTGGCAATTACAATGTTATTTACATTGTTCACACACTTGCTAAAATTGCATTTCATTGTGGATCCTTTGATACTAGCTATCACTACCTGGGTACTCAAAAAGCACTTGTCTGATTTTTCATATATTCTGGATAAATTAAAAACATTCAATAAAATGCTATTCTCATAGTTGGAGGACCATCTTAGATCTTAGATGAGTCACTGCAAAAGTCCAGTTTTGAAGTGTCTTCACTCAGGTGATGATTTTTTTCCCTATCTTCCCACATGAAGAGGTCCTGCAGTTGATCAGGACTAGCAGGCTCATTCACACTGTGGCACGTGGCCCAGCTGGGGCCTCCACTGCAGATCACCCTTCATACTTAAAAAAATTCTGCCTGTCTGGCAGGGATCTCTATGACTTCAGTGCATCCACTAGTGCAGTAGATTCACTGAAAACATACTTTTTAGCCCGCTTTGCATTCTTTTTTGTTTTCTTAACTTTGGGCCAGATTTACGAATATTTAGAATAGTGATTTCCAAAGAGCGATGTTTACCTAACCACTGTCTGGTAATTTCTTGTCTTAATGTACTAAACTTTAAACTTTAAATTAGTGATTCCTAGTGGTTCACAAATTGACCTACATCATGAATAGTAATGGGTTAGGTTGCTATTTGAAGTGGCCTGCTGGGGTCAGCAGAACACCATGTCTGTGATTGCTTTTAAATAAAGCAATATTTTTTCCTTTGAAATGATTCCTAATTTCCTAAAAAGTTGGCAGTGATTAATACATATTACTGTGAATTGGTATTTGAAAGGGACACTCAAAACACGCCCCTTCCAAAGACTGAATTGTAAACCCAAATACTAAATTGCAATTTGGATTTTGTACATTGGAAAGTTCATTTTTGTGATTACATTTCTGCGAATCAGGTAATTTGCGAACTCAAAAACAGGCTTTCTACATATGGCCCCAAACTTCCAAAACTGGAGTTTATTTCAGAAGACCAAACTCAATGGCCAAGATGCACAGGGACTTTTCAGGGCCATTGAGTGTTTTTCCTGCCTCTCATCGCGGTCCTGGTAGTGATTTTGTGCTTCAAATCGTGGAACAAAGCAGTTTCTTCATAACTAAACGGGTAGTGGGAAGCGTGAAGTTGGAGGATTGGACATTTCTTGTCTTTTGAAGGATGCTATGGAGTCACAAACTCCTAAATTAGCTTGTAAAAGATACCCACGCACTCCTGTGGTGCGTCTGGGGACTTATAAATGTTGGTGTCAACTTATAATAAAGAGGGACTGCATTCTTAACTCTGGCACCTGGGACCTCCACGAGGAAAGAGTAGTCCTCGCCACTGTTCTACATATATCAACGTCTCTGCTTGTTTCTGTGGTTCGGAAAGCCATGGTGTACAACATGTCTAAAAGAAGGCCCCCACACAATGGGCTTTGGTCTACAAGTTCATTGTTATTAAGCTTAGTGGCTGATACAGATGGATTGCACAGGCTGCATCACTGTCCCCCACTAAAATCAACATATTTGTACCGTGGGGTTCCAGCGATCTGGATAGCAGGGTGGGGAGAAAAACAATCAGTCACTGACTGTGAATCACTCACTCCTCATTCAGTGTAACCCTAAAGTCTCTATGATACAAAAATATCTTTATTCGCTTCTTTTTCCAGCCACTTATTAACTGGGGGAAAGCAAACTCTCTGTGCATGCAAGGGACCTCTTTCAATTGATAGATTAGTACTAGAAAGCCATGTAAGTTTTCCTGGATGCTTGAGGCTGACAAGTAAGATGAGGATGCAGGCAGAGTCAGTGAGCTGTGTGGGAGTGAAAGGAGGTTGTCTAAAATGTCCCTATACACTCCATGAATACTACCAATAACGAGGCTTTCCAGATCCTCTATTAGGGAACCGAAGATCCGTTCCAACTTGTTATGAGAGCAAAGATTACGCCTACACTCTCAGGATAGGGATAGAGCCCAGTGTGACTGTCCTCAACCAACCCAATTTGGCAGCTTTACAGTGGTAGAACACAGTGCTGGTATACAAACAGACTGCTTGGCACTACACACGGATCTTTGCACCATTGTGCAAATGTGTGTTTGTGATGTCTAGCACAGTATTTTGTGCTGGAAGGTCACCCTTCAAGTACAAAATAGCATGGTTAGACTTATTTTGACCCTTTTCACGCACTGGATGTGTGCTGTTGAGTGCAGCACACTTACAATGTGAAAAGAGTCAGTTAAATAAAAGCATGTTTCCATGTTATTCCCTGCCTCAAAGAGGCATTATTTTTGGGTGAAAAGCCACGCCTACCAACTTTGGCACATATGCCTTTGTTTAAAAAACCATAGGAGGTATTAGAGGAATGCTCATGTACCACCATGTGATGTCACTTGACAGAAAGCAGTACAAAGCAGAGGAAAGTGCTATTTGCATTACTTTTAGGTCTTCTTTCTGGCACACATAAAGTTGTGTGCTGGAAAGCAAATATTGCATCAATACTTTGTGCTCCTTTGCGTCACTCTGTGTGACTTTGAGGCGGTGCTGTGTTGAAAAATCTGCCACAAGTGTCCCCCACTTACTTTCTGACCTAGAGCCAAATAAATCCAGGTTTCCTTGGCTTTACAGGACATCCAGGTGTTTCTTACAAACTTGAAAGATGCCAAGGGACCAGGCTGGGCCAAGAGATGCGTCTCCTGGCTCCTCAAATTAATCTGTTGTTGGTCTGTCCAGCTCTTCTGTCCTTCTGTCATTGATAGCAAGTCCCACCTCCAAAGTTAGGCTTCTTCCTTCAAAGAGGTTCCTCTCGGAGCAGCATCCTCAAGCCACCCTCTGAGTGAGTCCACTGGTCCATGGTCTCGCTCTGTGCTGTGTGGGTAGTGTCTCCCACACACAAGTACAAGCAGAACATTATTGATGCTATAATACACTCTTGCTGCCTGACAGACTATCAAACAGTCAGCCTCTGGCACTACTTCTCCCTCACACACACCATCAACATTCCCCTTGCCACACTGGGCACTCCACTTTGGCTACCCCTAAGAGGTTCACAGAGGTGCTGCACTTGCACATAAACCAAAGTTGCAGCAAACCTGGTGACCAGGCACTCCCACAAGGTTAAGAGCAAGGATGACGTCCCTACACTACTCTTGCACCATTCACTCAGGGCCAGCCCATTGGACCATTAGCCAGGCACGGTGCTCAAATACGGCTGAATGAACACTTTCGCTGCCCTCAGTTGTGGGAAAAAAGAATGAACGTGACATTTAATAGACTCTGCCAGGCCAATTACACGGCAGGCATCAGGCGAAGAAATGTCAAGGCCCCTCCTCGCACTCAGTTTCTGGCACTTGAACTGGTCACCAGGAGTCTACACTCTGAATCCACAAACGAGTACAACATTAGCCCAGTTCCTGTCGACTTTTGATCCCAAGCAAAAAAATACAAGGTGAGCAAGAACACTTCCTGACAGATACTTCATCACAACAGGAAGATATATTTTACTCCACACCTTAGAATGCACTTTAAAGCTTTTTAGTCCTACTGTTCCTGCAAACTTGATAACTCTTTAAACTGGTTTGTGTTGGCTCTCATAGGCGATTATCACATTCATTTGATATGCGTCATTCAAATGAAATTGTCCAATTAATGGATCACAAATGCTCAATGCGTTTCGTTCTCAGAGTGACACCTCATGAGGACAATGCTCAAATTTAAAAACAAACTGTTCTTTGAACTTTATGTGTCTAGTAAACAAAAACAGAGAGAGGACATCAAGTCATCTGAATATTAATAAAACAATGGGACTAAAGTTCTTACATGCAAAGGTGCAGAGCACCAACATAGCATTTCTCTTCTCACAGCTCGCGTCACAGCGCTTTGCCAGCGGTTCTTGTGCTTGCTTCACCTCGATGGATCAGGGGTGCTACCTCTTGCACAAAACAAACATATACTAAATTACATTTTGACTAACACCAGTGCTTTATTTGAGACGCAGTTTTCCAGTGTTTCGCAATCGCACTTAATAGTCAATACATGGTGGTGCTGTTTGACTAATTTAGAGATAAGCACAACTACACTTATTTAATAATTCAATATATGACAAAATGACCAATACCTACCACCCAAGCCATTCTTATAGCTTTAGTTGTCTGGAATAGTCTTTTCTTAAAAAAATGTTTTATTGAGAGGAGATTATGTACATTCTGCAGTTCAGAATAAATAGAAACAAATAATTACATTAAACATTCCGAATCTCTAGTCAGACTTTACCATTGACAAACTCGATCAGTGCACCGTAGTTATAGCAGTATGGAAAACATATCTCATAGGAAATTTCTAGAGTGCATTATCTCCAGGTGCAGAAAAAGTGCACTAAGATCCCTGGTTCTAAAATCCCAAGATTAAGTAAAGTGAACATGTGCTAAAGTGAACATGCGTTTAAGTGAGCAGGAACAAAAGCGTTTGATAAGCTAATACTAAAGTGCAGATGTGCTAAAGGACATAGACCTTATATCACCTGGGGGACAATAACACTCGAAATGAGGTATGACAAGAAGTTCATATGAAATCCCTGACCTAAGATACCAGAGCCTAGACAAAAGTAGCATCTGGAAAGAGTACAGAGCAAGGCAAAAACCAGACTGAGGGATCCTATAGACTCCCCTTGCTTCCCAGACATGACAAGTTGCTGAGTAATTCCGTAAGAAGATCCCATATAGGACCCTATGGTGCCTATCACTGTGCTCCTAAAGTGAACCTGTGCTAAAGTGCCAACAAAATAAGGAACAATAATACCTAATACTTTGGGCATTGCCATTCTGTACAGCTCCGGTATCCCATATTCACTAGTAAAGCACCGCCCCCAGAAATTATATTAAGTTGAAATAGTGCCAGGAATCTCTTAACGCCCCCCAACCTCTTGGCATACGCTTCTTGGAACCTTCTTGTTCTGGACATTTTTTTAGCCAACCTTTATATAATGGGACACTTTCTGTGCACCAAAATTGTAAAATCAGCAAACGGGCTACAGAAAGTGCACTTGACAGAAATATTTGTGCAGGTTTACTTACTTGACAGCCCTGAGCCTATCTAATAAAACCGTAGAGAACCAAAGGTGGCTCCCATTCTATACCAACTCCCAGAACCTGGTTCAGAGCTGTGGAAAGATGGTGTTAGAAAGGCACCAGTGTTGGGCAAGAATAAAAAATATGAAGCCACTCCCCAACACCCTCCTTCTTATACCGAAGACTCCAGTCCTCTACCGAGTACTAGAAAGGTACTAATTTCTAACGTGAGAAGGAGAGAATAACAGGCCCACATACCTGGCCTCATGAAGATTCAGGAGTGTATAACCTGGTGCAATATGATTAGAACGATAAAATACTGACAGATGGGCGCCCCAGTCCTGTATTAGCTTGTATCTAGTTTTTTTTGGTAGTTTTGAGATCTTGATAATAACCGTAAGCCGGATTCCAGCATCCCGCATCACTGCATCTAGAAAGAATGAATCAAGCATTGCTTCCTTAGCAAGTATTCTGACCAGGATATCTAGAAGGGCTGCCTCATAGTAAGTCTGAATATTGGGGAGGTCCAATCTGCCCTGTGTAGTCTCGAGCTGGAGTGCTGAATACTTCACCCTAGGTGCTTTTCAGTTCCGCACAAACTGTCGAAACATTGCATCAAGATCGCTGAAACATCTCTCATTTATTTTAATGGGAATATTAGAAAATAAAAATAGTAATAATGGGTGAACAGACATTTTAATAAAGGCCACCCTTCCTATCAAAGTCAATGGGATAAGTGTTCATCTATCTAAGAGCATGAACCATTGGGACATAATTTAATTGAAACAGCTGAGAAAAGTTGTTGGTCATATAAATCCAGAAATATCGAATAGGGGCTTGGAACTGAGGAAGACTACTAACAGGAGTGTTAAAATGAAGCAATTCTGTCTTTTTTTAAATTAATTTTGTAAACTGTTCAAAGTCAGCCAGAGCTCTCTGGATGTTCTCACTGTCGGGCTTGAAATAGAGAATTACATCATCAGGAAACGTTTCAATTTTTGCATTCCGGAGATAGGAGCTTCAATAGCCAGATTGGCCCTGATCCTGAGTGCAAGAGGTTCTAGAGAAAAAGTGAATGGGATAGGGGAAAGGGGGCATCCCCACCCAGTCCACCTATTGATGTCGACTAATCCCATTAACCGAGAACTGACGATTACCTTAGCTTGGGCACCTTGCTATAGCTTTGCAAGCATATCAATTAACTGAAGTGGAAAATCAAATTTAGCAAGAGAGAAAAGGAGGGTGTGCCAATTAACCAAATAAAAGGCTTTCTCTGCATCAACCATTATAATCGTCGCATTAGTATGATTAGCTGAGAAATAGTCCAATGCTTGTACTAAAAAACCTGTAGTAGCAGCCATTAACTGACCAGCCACAAAACCAGTCTTATCCCTATGAATTAGAGCTTGAGCAAGGGGAGTAGTACAGATGGCCCATATCTTCATTAATAACTTATAATCCTCGTTAAGTAAACTAATGGGGTAGTATGAATTTACATCACAAGGATTCTTCCCTTTCTTTAAGAACTAATTATTGTGGGTTCTTTAAATGAACAGGCTATCTCACCCCCTTCTTTAACAGAATTAAACAAGTCAGTCAAAAAAGGTAAAAGATCCTTGGCAAAGATTTTATAAAATTCAGTTGGAAAGACATCATTGCCAGCTGCCTTCCCATTTTGCATAGTGGCAAGAGCTTCCTGTACTTCCCTAATGGATACAGTAGAAAAAAGATTTTCAGCCTGGGAGCTCGACATTCACGGGAGGCAGATTGATTCAAATATTCTAATAGCTGGAGTTGCAGAGTCTGATAATTAGACTCATACAAAGCTTTATATTGCTGTAAGAGCAATTCAGACACCTTATCTTTACCCAAAACTATTTCACCCATAGTCAAATTTACTAAGTCCCTGACCAATGAGACTTCCTGCCTGATCCGAGTGGACCAGGCCAGAAATTTACCAATTTATTGGCTCTCTTCATTCAATCTCTGCTGATATGCCCTTGAGCTCTCAATGTCCTGTAGGGGAAAATAATCCTACAGCTTTTGTTTAGCTTTTGCAAGATTCTCATCTGTGGGAAGGGACACACGAAACCCCATATTGGGTCTGTGAAACCAGGTCTACAGCCTCTTGAAGCAAGATGATTTGCTTTCTACGTTTCTTATGTTGTCAAACCTATCGGGCAATTACATGGCCCCTGCAACATCTTTAAAAGCCTCCCAAACAAAGAAAATCGAAGCCGGGCCCTTATTTGACAAAAAGAAATCCTGAATAAATTGACATATATCAGTGAGCCATGCCTCGTCAGATAATAGTTACCGGTCAGTTGACACCTAGGCCCCTCGCCCCTTAGTGCCTGAACCTTGATTGTGATGGAGACCAGAGAGTGGTCAGAAAAAAGAATTGGCCCAGATGTCGGAATCAAACCTCTCAATACAGCGAGAAGCCAAAACAATCGATATGGGATGCAGTATGTTATCGGTGTGAAACAAAAGTATATTGAGTGACACAGGGATGATCATGCCTCCAGGGATCTAGCAAAGCAAAATAATGCTTGATTACATCTAAAGCCTGTTCAGTATTTGGTTTAAGTTCTTTTTTTTATGTATTTGAAGTGTCCAAGGCTAAATCCTGAACAAAATGAAAGTCTCTCCCCCAAAGCCAGAGGTCCGACAGCTCCCATTGCAATCTTATAAATCTATGACAATGCGTCTGAGACATCAGGCACTGGAGTGCCTTAAGACCCTCTGGGTGATTACCAAGCTTTACAAATCCATGACTGATTTGATTGATTGAGCATAGTAATTGACCAAATGTAACGGAACTCCATTAACTTCAGCCTTCAACCATAGCCACCTGCCATGAGGGTCTCTAATCACATCGCTGACCCCTTCCCTATAGGATTGCCACCCCCCTTACAACAAAACCTGCAGAAGCAAATAAGGCTTGCAAGTACTTTTTGGGAGCATGGATTTTTGAGCAGTTGGTCTTGAGATGAGTTTCCTGCAAAAATATAACATCCGTGCGAAAGTGCCCAAACCACCTCATTTCTGTCTATTTGACATATCATTTTTATTACTAGATCAAAATCTGATTTCATATCCCATTGCAAACAACATCCTGCATTTTAAAGGCGAATTTGCACTGTTCCTTGCTCATGCAAATAATAACTGTATTCCTGGCTCCCCTTACATCAATTACCCCCACTAATTCAAACCTGCACTTAAATCTTCTCTTTTTTATTATGCATGAGCCCCACCTCCCGTGAACCTACCCAGCCTCCCCAAAAGAGAATCAAACAAAAAAAGAAAAAAAGAAACAAAACCCTCTAGCAGAAGTTGAATTGCCCACACTACTCCTCCTGCAGTGTAGCACCTTACACTGGGTGCCATGACATTGCACCCTGTGGTGACTGTGATCCACAACCCCCATACCCTAGATAAAAATAAAACAATTAAACAGTCAGACAATTGGCCTTCAGATATCCACGTTTGCTAAAGAAGATGTGTTAATTAGAAATGTTAATGAGTGTTTATGCATTTTGAACAATAAAAAAATGTCGAAATAAATAACGTAGAAAATGAATGTGCATGTTTGAAAATGTGCCCACGGAGAGTGGTCACCAAGATTCACAAATTATATTAAAAAGTGACAAAAAATATATGAAATGTTGAAAATGCGTAATAATGATGTAGTAATATATCATATTGAGATATATAACGTATGTTTTGCATTATATTGTAGAGCTAACTTAGCCAAAGTTGTGGCCTAGTTTTGCCAGGCCTCATGCAGAAGCTGAATAATAACGTAATGTAGAGAAGCTAATGTGCTGAACTGACCATGAACCGCTCATTGTTTAATAAAGCCTGCTTAGTTAGAATTCTCTGCTTTACACAGTCCTTGGATGGAATCAGAACTGTATCAAGGACTGTGTAAAGAAAACGGGATGTACTTTCCCAGGACTCGAACAATGGAGACACTGACTGGAGAAGAAGATGCAACATTTTCGATACCTGATGAGACGGATAATGAGACCATCGTACAGTGAACCAATCAACACCTTGAGAACTGTGTAACATTAGAATTCATATATTTGAAAAACTAAGATTATTGGATAAAGTCATAACTGGTGATTAACTGACCAATTGGGAATTGGGGGATAGTCTGGGTGACTTGATATAATGTCGTGACAAAGGGAGAAAACTTCAGATGTGGATGAAAGAGGGAGATGTTAGGGGCAAATGTCGGAGGAGAGACCTTATTCCGAAAGATGCGATATTGGGGGAGAAGAGTTTCGAGATTCATGCTCTTGAGAGCCGGATGCAATGATGATCGATTGATGACCTGAAGACAAAGACTGACTTTGTTGCTGATCCATACCATGGATAGGTAGCTATGACAATGTGACTGAATTACCTTTTGTGCCTTTTCTTTCCAGGTACCAACTGCGCTGTTTTTATATAGTTTCTCTTAGCTAGATGTTTTCCAAATTCATGTTCTAAACTGTTTTCGCATGAAGTCCCACATGCTAATGCTAATCTGGGTTAGGTAAAGTTTCTATTCTGAAACGTTGGCATATATAGTGACAAATGATTGACGGACTGATTTGCTGAACTCTGCTACTGATGTTGGCATATTCATCTTTGTGGGCTTATGCTGAAGCATTAGAATGTATGTTTTCTCAAGTTCTGATTAGATTATGTTATTGGTGGTCACTAATTAATTAATCTTGAGTTGATTGAATAAAGTGGAATTAATCCCATGAATTAGTATTGTAACCAAAAGGGAAATAAAATTGCTAAAACGTATATTGAGTTGTGGTTAGTCATGAAATATTGACGTTATTAACAGCTGATTAATGATTTCCTTAATGGTTATTGATTTGTATATTGATTATTGATGACATTGGTTACTACATGGCTAGGATACTCCATGTGAATCAAAAGGTTCATCGATATACGCGTCCCCTTGTAAGTTTACTTATTAAGGACTGGGCGCTACCAGTTTTTGGTAGCAGCTTGATGGTTAGTTTCCTTGGAGAACTAGTTATGTGGTGACGGATGGCAATTGTAGCAAGAATGAGGTCCCCTTAAACCCAGAAATGACTTTCCCAGATCCTGGATCCTGTTAGTAAAAATTGGGTATGTTCTTGGCGTTCTAATGATAATATGAAAGTGAGAGGTTGCGCTTGCAAAGGCTTATGCAAAATGCAGGTGAATTGTGACATAGGTGAGGGAAGTAGGGAGTGTGCATACTCCAGTTAAGGTTTAATAGGAGTATGCATACTCTGCAGAATGAGAGTAGGGAATTCATAGAACTTCAAATATGTGTGCGCTTTGTGCTCAAAAACTGTCCATGTGGTTGTTGGTGATGTACGGACCCTGCGTGGTCTAAGACTCCGGAGTATATTGACAAGTGTAGGAGACACTTGGTTATATGTTATAATCTGTCTGGTTTAGTCGGTTGATCGGGCGTGGTCAACAAGTCGGTGTGTAAGTTAAGAGAGTAAGAGAATTTTTTGACTGAGATTTGGCGAGTCCTATGTGCACCAGGAGAGACCCATTGAATCAGTTGAGAGTGAAATTCACGGATCGAATTTTGCTTGCAAATGTGGGAGACTGAGAAAGAGGAATAGCTGCATGAGTGAAAGGGACATCAGTGAAAATCCGTAAGGTCTCTGAAGCTATTGAGGACCTTCCTGTAGTAAACCGGCTGATTTGTTTTGGTTATTGGTTTTTTGGTTAGTGCTCGCAATAATTTGCATTAGTTTTGGGTGAGTTGGAGTCCAGGAGGACAAGCCGCAAGATTTTGTCAGCCGCAGAGTGTGAGTGTGGCGTCAGAGTGAGCCACGCTGGGATAGGTTGGTTAGTGAGAAGAGTCGCGAACGGATTGCCAGCCATCTGTGAGTGGCAATAGGTTGAGAAAGCGGGTGAAGGGAATCTTGGGAGTAAAAGTCATTTCCTTATTGAATCGAATAAATGCAACAGAAGAAAGATGAAGTTTTTCAAAGCGTTTAGGAGTGCCATGAAGCGTAATACATACATTAAGGCGACAGTGGGGCAATCTACCCCAAATGAAAATTGTCCGGCATATATTGTGATGGAGGAGTGAGGTGTCGCGCCATATCTTTGGTTAAAACAGTGGTGCAAATTGACAGAGAAACAGGGAGCTTTAGCATTTCCAGAGCATGGAACATTTAATTTGAGAATTTTGGATCAGTTGCGGATGACGTTGTATGAGACAAAGCCTCTTCTGAGACCAGAACAGTTCGAGGCATTAGCAGTTTGGGAGCTCATAGCGAGACAGCAGCAAGAAATCAAATTCCAGAGGAGAATAAGGAAGGTAGAGAAGTTCCTAGCAGAAGAAAGATGGGATTGGGAACAGAAGAGGTGGAGAACAGCGACATTGCAGGATGTTAAGTTGTTTCCTGTTATCACAGAGGAAGATGAGGCAGAAGGGAAAGAGGAGACTAGTAAAGGTGACATATGCGGTGCATGAAGGGGGTCCAAGTACTAGTTCTGCTCCAACTGCCCCAGCCCAAGTGTCGGGGACAGTGGGACCAGTGCAAACAGATAATGGACAGGTACAAGGGGTAGTACAGAGTACTCCTAATGCAGTAACTACTTCGGTAGTGCAAACGCAGATACACCCGCCACTGGTACAGAGACTTTATCCAAAGATACAGATTCTTGAGACAACCTCGAACTTAGTGGTTCTTACGGAGCAAGTGGTTCCGAGGCCGATGCTACTTCAGACTAAGCCGACTCCAATGTTGATGCCTCAGGCACAGCCAAAGGGTTTGCTGAAGTTCACTCCAATGACAAGGACACAGTCAGATGTGACATCAGTGATGTATCAGAGTATGGGAGTAGCCCTTCCACAAAATGCGGGTGTCAGAGCGACACCAGATGCAATCTTGTTGCCAATTACTGTTGGTCCAGTGGTACCATTGTTTGCACAAAAGAAGCCGATTTCAGGAGAACAGGGTGAATTGTCACAGAGCCTCATGAGGAGGGAGGTGAGAGACCATGTGCAGGTAATATCATCTATGGGGCAGACCTGTGATGGAACTAGGCCATTAATGGACGTTAGTCCACTTGTTGCACTTACAGATGCCGTAAATGGCCTGAGTGTAAGTCAGAGCTTGAAGCTTTTGACCCTGCAAACTGCAGGTGCCGTGGTACAACAGGTGCTATTGCCGAACGCAAGTAATGCCTCATTACAGGGATTGACAGCACAGCAGTTAAATGAGTGGTTAGACAGTCTGAATACCCCACAGATCACATCTAAGAGTGAAGAGCAGATTGATTGTGTAAAGCTGGCTACCGAAATAACTGAACTAGTTGAGGGATCAATGGGAGTGAATAGGTTAGAATCTTATACTGAAGAAGAGATGAGATACTTGTGTCTGAGAATTACGAGAGAAGTGGGCAAGATCCATCGGAAATTGGCAGATCTGGCAGATAAACATGACATAGAAATTGAGAAAACAAAGCATTTAAAAAGAAGTTACAGATTAGATTCTGAGGCAAAAGATTTTGAACATATGAGATCAACAGGGATGAAAGCGCATCTCAAAGAATTATTTCAGAGTGCTCAGATTTGGGGAGTATTAGAAAAGTGGGACGGCAACTGGGCAAAGAAGAAGGACAAACAGAAACGAGGGTCTGAAAGTGTGCAGAAAGAAAAAGATCCAGTCAAAATTTTACCAATGAGGGAAATTCCAGGAGGGCAGTTTGTTCATGTTCCCTGGCACGGGAGCGATATTCTTTCATTCACAAATGATTATCCAAAGTTGAGGGAGAAACTGGTTGCAGACAGATTTGTGAAACTTTCGAAATGTTTGTGGGAAGAGTGGTTCCAGCTGACTTGTGGGTTGAGTTCAAGAGAGAAGTGGATTGGCCGACGAGTGAACCAGAAAGGGATAGAGTAACAGGTGCACCATCACCCGAAGTGATGAAACATTATTATAAGGTGATTGAGTTCCTGAAGACCAGAATCTCACCCAAAAATATTGATTGGCAGAGAATTGACAGGACAGTGCAGCAAGTAAAGGAGTCGATACATACCAACTATGAGAGATTATTGAAGGTGTTCAAAGAGAACAGTGGTAAGGAAGCAATCGAGCCGAAAGACATATTGCACTTTGTGTTCAGGTTTGGGGAAGGATTGAGACCTGAAGTAGGTCAGATGATTAAGAGTAATTTGATTTGCTGGCAAGCGAAGCCGATTGATGAGGAACTACAGTATGCAAAATACTGTAGTGATGAGAATGAGTTGAAGCGGAAAAAGTTGAAGGAAAAAGCAGTGGTAATGCAAATTAAGGCAGCTCAAACAGGAGTGCAGGGAGCTTTAGTGCAACAGATACCGCAGCAGCAGGGAACTGTTATGTTCCAACCCCAGGTGAGAGGTAGGGGTCACGGATTAATATGAATCGTGGTCCAGATTTTAATACGGTAGTGGTTCAAAATGATGTGCAAGGGATGAAAAAGATGTTACAGTGTAATCTTTGCAGAAACGTGGGACGCTGGAAGCGGGAGTGTCCAATGATGGTGCAAGATGGTGGTGTTCAGCAAAGTGGTGATGTCAATAAGTTTCAAACTGTGAAAGTCCCTAGAATGAGAGGACTTAATCCAAATTTCCAGAATAACATGAATCAAGTGCAGAATTTTCAACCCATGCTGCAGGTGCAAATACCTTGTGCACAAATGACACAGTTGCAACCAATGCAGCAGCAGGTTCCTATGGTAACTAGACAGCAAATGCAGATACCTCAAGCCCTGATGGAACAGCAACAGATGATGCTTACTCAGCAGGTCACAGGTCAGAGACAAGACAGAAGCAGTGGCACAGTGCACCAATTCCCATTACATAGTGAGAATGAAATGAACGGTGAATGGGTGTGTGATAGTTCGGACGAGGAGTCATGTATGCTTGCAGCTTCATTAGAGGTAGATCAACGGGGAATCTTTGTGAGAGGAAAGGTGATGGACCATAGGGTTTCATTCGTAGGGGACACAGGAGCTACATGCTCTACAGTTAGAAGTGCATAAGTTCCAAACTTACCTCTTTCAGGCAGAACAGTTCAGGTTGTAGGCATAGCGAATAGACAATTGATAAATCCGATCACAGATCCAGTACAGGTTGAGATTGGCAACTTCCAGGGACTGCATAACTTTTTGTAGTCTGTGACTTAAAGCTAAGTATCCGTAGTGTGAAGGGACTTATTATGCAAGACCAGATGTTAAATTAATTGTTCAACTGCTGGAATAGAAGTCCAAACGAATAGTGATGATGAGGAAGAACAAACTCCTGAAATTGAGAATGAAATCACTAATGAAGAATACCCATTGATTGAGTTTTTCCCGATGTTTACTGTGAAGGAATTGCTTGCAGTCTTGCAGGGAACAGTACAGGAGAATGTGTGGGACCTGACAGGTAAAGAGGTGGGTTTGAATAAGGGATTGGAGCCGATTAAGATCACTTTAAAACCAAATGTAGTGTTTCTGCAGCTTCCACAGTATGACATGGCACAAGATGTTCTGATGAAAGTAGCGCAGATAATTGGAGATTTCCTGAAACAAGGGGTTTTGAAAGAAGTGTTGAGCAGTCTATGTAATTCACCGATAATGAGCTAGAAGAAGCCTTGTGGAAAAGTATGCATTGTGCAAGATTTGCAAAAAGTAAATGACATGGTGGTCAATTGTTGTCCTGTAGTGCCACACCCAGCAGTAATATTGTTTCAGATTCCATGCAATGCAGAATGGTTCACAGTGGTTGACTTATCACAAGATTTCTTTTCTGTGCCTCTTCATGAGGATAGTCAGTTTCTCTTTAGTTTCAAATTCCTAGACAGAGTCTACAGCTGGTAAAGGCTTCCTCAAGGTTACACGGAGTCACCGTCTCTGTTCAATCAGATCTTGAAAAATAATCTGGAGTCATTTGAGTTACCGTACCAATCGACTCTAGTGCAGTACATTGATGACTTGCTGATTGCATCCAAAATGAGGGATGAGTGTAAGTGCAACTCGATTGCCCTGTTGAATCATTTGGGAAAATCTGGACATAAAGTGTCACCTTTGAAATTGCAGTATTGTCAGAAATCAGTGAAATACTTGGGACACCAAATTGAGAAAGGGTCAAGGAGAATTTCCAGAGAAAGGATTACAATTAAATTGCAGAGAATTCCCCTGACTTCACAGAGAAATGTCAGAATGTTTCTGGGAATGGTAGGTTATTGTTGTCAGTGGATACCAAATTTTACTGAGATTGCCAAACCATTGCAGCAGCTGACACATAAAGATGTTATAGATCCCGTTACATTAGATTAGGACCAAATGAAAGCGTTTACTGAGTTGAGAGAGAGTTTGTGCAGGGCTCCAGTGTTGGGAATGCCTGACTACACAAAGCCATTCATATTGTTTTGTCATGAACGTGATGATTGTTCCTTGTCTGTCTTGACACAGGTCCATGGGCTGCTTATGCCCCAGTAGCTTATTTTTCAGCTTCTTTGGACCCAGTTGCAGCAGCCTTACCAGGTTGTTTGCGTGCAGTTGCCGCAGTTGGTGAAAGGCTTTCTCAATGTGAGGGAGAAGTGATGGGATACCCTCTGACGGTAATGGTACCTCATTCTGTTGAGATTCTACTGACAAGGACAGAAACGCAGTATTTGACTGGTGCCAGACTGACAAGGTGTGAGGCGAGCATTCTAGGCGCTCCAAATAAACATTAAAAAGATGTACAGTGCTGAAGCCGGCAACATTACTTCCAAGTGATACTGTTGAAATTGAAAAAGAAGAAGACATTGAGCATGATTGTCTTGAGGTAAACGAGTTGTGCACAAAACCAAGACCCAATATCAGAGATACACGATTGGAAGAAAATGATCCAATTGTCTTTGTTGATGGCTCATTTCTCAGAGATGGTACAGGAACATTGAGAGCAGGATATGCTGTGTGCACAATTGCAGATACATTAGAAGCTTCTTAGGTTCGAGGTGTATATTCTGCACACGTAGCAGAATTGGTAGCTCTTACTAGAGCGTTCCATGTATCTGCTAGACTGAGAGTTACTATCTATACAGGTAGCCAATATGGATTTGGAATTGTTCATGATTTTGGTCAATTGTGGTCACAAAGAGGTTTCCTGACCTCTACTGGTACACCAGTAAGAAATGGCAGCAGAATAAAGGAGCTGTTGTATGCAATACAGTTTCCTGAAGAAGTTGCCGTGATGAAATGCAGTGCACATCTAAAGTCACAGTACTACATTGCACTAGGAAATGGATATGCGGATCAATTTGCAAGGTTTTGCGCATTGAACTGTATATCATTCAAAGTCGAGTGGGAACTGATGTCAGAAGAAGATAATACATGCACAAGTTTTGCATTGAAAGTGATCGATACTTTAGAAGAGTTGAAAACACTGCAGAGTAATGTTGACAAGGAAGAGAACGACTTTGGTCCAAATCAAAATGTGTTCAAAGGCCTGATGAGATATGGGTTTCTGAGGAAGGTCAGATTGTCCTGCCAAATAGTTTATTGTCACAAATGGGCAGGTATTATCATGGTCAGGCACACACTGGGAGGGGTGCCATGGTTCAGTTGTACAAGATTGACTGGTTCAATCCCAAGTTTAGGCAGGCAGCAAAGACAGTATGTCATCGCTGTATAATCTGTTGGCAGCTAAACGTGGGAAAAGGAACAGTGGTGAATTTGAGCCATATTAGAAGAGCATGAGGTCCATTCAGCAGAATGCAATTGGATTTCATTGAGATGCCTGCATGTGGAGGTTTGAAGTACTTGTTGATGATTGTGTGCATTCTTAGTCACTGGATTGAAGCATACCCCACCAGAAGGAATGACAGTCTCACCGTCACAAAGTTGTTGCTTAGGGAATTGATACCACGTTTTGGGTTTCCAATCTCTTTAGAATCAGATAGGGGAACTCACTTCAACAATGAGGTGATTAAACTCTTGTGTGCAGCACTGAACATTGAGCAGAAGTTGCATTGTAGCTATTGCCCTGACGCATCAGGACTAGTGAAACAAATGAATGGTACCTTGAAATCAAGAATTGCTAAGGTGTGTGCAGCTACGAATTTGAAATGGCGTGATGCATTGCCTTTGGTGTTGATGTTGATGAGAAATACACCTGACAGGAAGACAGGGCTGTCGCCCCACAAGATCCTCTTGGGCAGAGCTATGAGATTACCAGCAGTTCCAGCCAATGCACTTGTGAATATTACAGATGATATGGTGTTGGACTACTGAAAGGGTCTGGCTGATGTGGTTCGTTCTTTTTCTCAGCAGGTGTAGGCCACTACTCTGCCACCCATCCACGATCCAGGGCACAATCTGAGAGCTGGCGACTGGGCCGTGGTCCCAAAACATGTTGGCAAGATGTGTTTAGAGCCATGCTGGAGAGGGCCTTACCAGGTGGTCCTATCGACTTTGACAGCTGTGCAGTGTGCAGGACTCCCAAACTGGATTCACGCAAGTCATACGAAGAAAGATCCCTAATCTCATTGAGTATCATATTAAGCATACTTTGGCGACCATTTGCATAGTTACTACCTTATCTGAGGAAGCTAGCTTACATCTGCACCTCCAGCTGGTCAATTCCCATAGTGACAGGCACGGACACCTGAGAGATTGTAGCTTGGGGGGCCAGCAAGTTGTATTTTCACTGCAACAGGGCTTAGGGTAGAAGCCAATTCAAGCGAGGCTTTCTGGAGGGTAGCTGGCTGTATGGATTCTATGGCACAGAACCTGATTTACCCCTAGAGAACAGAGGATAGTGCTTAGCCTTACCAGGTTCCACCTCCAGAGCCAGATTAGGCCTGCTGAAGAAAAATATCCCAGAGGCTGAGAAAGACAAAGAGGCAACAAACTCCAGAGGAGTATTGAAAGAGCATATAGTTCCAGTCACTACCTCTGCAACCAAGGAGACCTGCGGGGAGCCGGGCACAATCTGAGAGCCGGCTACTGGGTCATTGTCCGAAAACATGTTTGCAAGACGTGTTTAGAGCCACGCTGGAGAGGGCCTTACCAGGTGGTCCTAACGACCACAACAGCTGTGAAGTGTGCAGGACTCCCGAACTGGATTCATGCAAGTCATACGAAGAAAGTGGCATGTCCACTTGATCATGAAGAAGCGTTGTTGAGAGCACCAACAACGGTAAAATAGGTTGCCGCACCTGAACCAGAAAAAGAACCAAGAGAGCCTGAAATTGAACAAGAGCTTGTGGAAGATGGTTCTGTTACCCCTGTAAGAGACGAAAGTGAAGAATTACAGGAGGGTGTGGAAGAATCAATCTCAACGGAGACATCAGGAGAGTCTAGCTCAGTAGGGGTTCTCCCTGAAGCAGACGTTGCTGAGAAGCAAACAGAGCAAGTGCCAGACCAAGAGGGAGAAAGAGTTGAGACGGATCATCCGACTCCTCCTGAGCCCGTTGCAGGTCCATAAAGAGAAAACACCACAGCGAAGGAGAAGGAAAAGAGTCTATTCCTGAAAAGAATACTAACAGAAGGATCAAGAAAAGGAGATAATTGGCCTGAGTCGCAATTTGAGAAAAGGAAAGAAGTGGTCATAAATAAAACAATAGAGGAAGAGGTAGATACCACGAGAAAAGAAGAATTAAGTGAAGGAGAACTAAGTGGTGATCGAAAGTTGAAAAGAAAGAGAATAGAAAGTTGTTGTTACGCAGGTCCTGAATGGGCGTATGCAACTACTAATGAATCGTTTACTTATTAAGGACCGGGCGCGCTAGCACGTGCTAGTCAGGCTAAACCACTGAGCAGAACATGACAATTTGAAACATGATTTAGTAAATAATCATGATTCCTGAAACCTAAATTAACCAGCCTGTAAAAACCCAGGGCACTAGCCACCACCAATCCTCTAATTAACACCTTATATTACACACTGGGCACATTATAAAACTCGTGCAGAAGCTGCTGAGCCTCTGTGACACTGGTAACATGATGGAATTGCCCCCTAGCCAAAACCTTCAATTTAGATTGTTGCACGATTGATGCTTGTAAACCCCGGGACTTAAATAAATGTATCAGTTTCACAAAGTCTTTCCTCCAGCGAGCAGCAGTCATATCAGAAACAAATTTGGCACTGGGGGATCTCTGGTGTGGAAAATTGTTTACGATCTGTCAGCACCTTTTCTTTAATCTGATAAGCCATAAAGTTCAACATAACTGTGCGCTGAAACTTTGTGCTAGGGGGGCATTGGGCCGGTACACGGTGGGGCCTTGTTATCGATAGTTCTCCTGCGTAATCTGGAAGGACTTGAGATCTAATGAAGGAATCAACCCATTGAAGAACTTGCTGGCCTTCACAGCCCTCCAGGACCCCAACAATGTGCAAACTAGAACAATGAGATTGGTTTTGAAGCTCCTTGAGCTTAGCTTCAAGAGGGAAATTCTGTTTCTTAAGCAGGGTAACACGCTTTTGGATGAATTAAACTTCTTCCAATTGTGACACTCTGGCCTCTATCTCCTTAAACCTTTCTGGAAACTGGGCCAATGTCTCCTCAATTTCTGTAAGCTTTGCATGCAAAGCTATCACTTCAAAGGCATCAAAGCCTGGGATGCCTTGAGATCCCTAATCTCATTGAATATCGTATTAAGCATACTTTGGTGACCATTTGCATAGTTACTACCTTATCTGAGGAAGCTAGCTAACATCTGCACCTCCAGCTGGTCACTTCCCATAGTGACAGGAACGGACACGTGAGAGATTGTAGCTTGGGGACCAGCAAGTTGTATTTTCACTGGAACAGGGCTTAGGGTAGAAGCCAATTTAGGCGAGGCTGTCTGGAGGGTAGCTTGCTGTATGGATTCTGTGGCACAAAACCTGATTTACCCCTAGAGAACAGAGCATAGTCCTTAGCCTTACGAGGTTTTACCTCTAGAGCCAGATTAGGCCCGCTGGAGGATAATAGCCCAGAGGCTGAGACAGACAAAGAGGCAACAAACTCCAGAGGAGTATTGGAAGAGTCTATAGTTCCAGTCACTACCTCTGCAACCAAGGAGACCTGCGGGGAGCCCTCCCCCTGTTCTGCAGCTCTGACACTTTCTGCCACATCCTGATGCCTCAACAGCTGAAGAGCATCCTCAGGTCTGGAAAGGTTAGAGAACATCCTGATCTCCTTACGAGAATGTGGGCGATGATTTGCTCGTGCAAGAAGCTGCCCTGCATGTTTTTTAACCCTTTGTGTCAGAGTGGACGTATCCAAGTTTCCTTCAGTGCCCCAGACTTAAAGTGTTTCCTTCAGTGTCCCAGACTTAAAGTATTTCCTCATTTTTCTATTAACTGCGGACTGATTTTATTTTATACGCTCATAGGTGGACAGGCAAAATGACATGGGTAGTAACAGAGGCAGTTAGAGACGAGCGTCAGACACCTTCCCCAGGAAACTGAGCACATTAATTCAGGTACAGTTACCAAATGATGATTGCCGGAAGGAGCCCTGCTGCTGCTTTCTGAAAAAAAGAAACAAAGACCTCCCCTGGGAATACGGCCAAGTAGAGCACCTTCAGTAGAACAGGTTCAAAGGAGCGGGTTCAGTGCCCAAACAATATTTGCCCCAGGGGATCGCTTTTTGCGGCTTGCGCAGGTCTGAAATAGCTGCCCTGGTGCAGAGATCCTGAGGAGACCTTGCTCCTGTCACTGCTGACTTCCCTTGCCTGCCGGTTACTGCTCTAGTGATTCCGAGCCGATACAATGGCGGCCCACGTCAGGCACTTTGGCGCTGCTTCCCCAGCAAGAAACCGGCACTTTGGCGCCTGCCTCCAACCACGCTGGCACTTCCTCCATTCAAAGCGACATCTATGGGAAGTTTTAGACAGGGCTCCTCTGCATCTCCCTGCGTCTCTGTTCATGCACCAGAAGTGAGTAAGGCATGTCCAGGGGGAGGGCCCCGGCTCAGCAGCGGAACATGCGGGATCTGCCCACTGCCTCCACCTGTGTCCGACCAAGAGCAGTGATCAAGTCGGATCCAGCCTGGAATAGTGTTGATTGTTACACTTATAGGAATGTGATGGTTAGAAGTTGTGTTGGCACTATCGTTGGCAGTGCTGGCAGGGGTGATGAAGCAGAAAATTAAGGTTTTGATTTATTAACGCATAAACGTAGTGCTGAAATAATCATGTGTGACATTTACCGAACTAATAAAGATTGTACGGGGACAAAATGTGCCCTCAGAGTAGTCTGCCGACATTTATACGCGTGCTTTATATAACGTGGTGTATTAGAATTGCACTAATCCGACATAATCATAAACGTATGCTACGATTTTGCTTATTTGAAATGCCTTAGCTTAGCATTACTTTAGCGGAGGCTTTGGCCTAGTTGCCTGGTCTCACGGTTTAGATGTTCGTATTTTTTCACTGTGCTATTAAACGTGTATTTCTGCTTGAAGCTGTACTTTTCCACAGAAACTGTTCACATGCTTATCTTAAAGTTGGTGCCAGCATGGCATATTTTCTCCTTAATTCAAGGTCGACTTGCAGGTGCGGACAATGGAGGCTCTGAGAGTAAGCTAATCGAGAGACAATGTTGCAAATTACGTACCCATCTCCAAGGATAATGTATGCTTAAGTAAAAGCTTGAGAACTGTCGCTTTTGATTGGTCAATTTGAAGCTAACCTATGAACCCACCAATGGAGACCCTACTGGACTTGAACTGTTGTCTATAAAACCCAGGTGCACGAGAGGAAAGCTCTCTCTCTATCTTCGGACAACCCGCCATTTTGACTTCATAGCTATTATGACCCATTTTGCTGCGACGCCATTTTGAGAGACTTTGATGTTTTCTCTAGTCGAGAGAAAGAGACTTTAATGATTCTTGCCCTAGAGACTTTAACTTTGATTTGTCCCTTTGCATGAAGTAGTAGCCTTACTCTGCCGCCGTGAGGAAATTGCCCCGTTCACCCCTGCCCCTTTGTCCCGACCCATGCTGATCGAGAAACGATACCTGTGAGACGAAGAATTCATTGATTGCTGATTGGAATTGGTAATTATGAAAGGAAATTGTAAAATTGCATTGTGTTTCTTTTAGGTAACCAACTGCTGATTTTGATAAGGACCCTAGCTAGGAGTTTTCTAAATTGATGTTGCCAAATTGTTTTTGCATGAAGTCCCACATGCTGATGCTAATTTGAGGTTAGACGAGGATTCCATATGTCGCACGATGCAATTTGAGATCTTGTTATGCTGACTAAATGTACGCAATTAGCCCATTGCAGATTATCGTGTTAGTGCTTTGCATTGCCACTATCGAATGCCTTGTGATTCAAATGCTTCATAGATTACACTTGTTCCGACGATATGGACAGCTATTAATGTTCATTAATGTTTATCATTTGGTGTTGAGACACATTTATATTGTGCTAGCTTTGTTAATATAGGGAAATAAATTCACTAACTTTGCAATAAACTGGTGTGGTTATTCCTGGCTGAAAGGTCAGGGTTCGCCGAAATGTATTCTGGATTAATTGTTAAGTGTTATGTTGTTCAAGGTGTTGCTTATGTTCGTTATTGATTATCGATATAAGGTGATTGATCGATTAAGAGTACAGAGAGTTCCCACTTAGTCAAAAGATTCATCGACCTAAAGAGCGTCCGAACGCAGGTAAATTGTTACCACGTTCCGCTCTATCAGTAGATGGTAGCAGAGGACGGTTACGTCTTTTGGGACCCTGTATCAGTAGAGTACATGGTGTTGAATTAACGGTTACGCATTTTGAGGCCTTATTCGGGAAGTTGAATTAGATTTTTCTTGGATGAAAACAATTGACAAGATGATGATGGGCTAGGTCCACCGCGACTTTCCCGGGATCTCGGAGCTTGCGAATGGAGAGAACGGAGATGTGGAATCAGCGCTGGCGGTACTAGTGATGGTATGAGTGAAGTTAGGGTTTTGCGCTTGCATAGCTTATTGCCGCAGGGTGTGTGAAAAGGTTGCGAGGACTTTCTTTTTAAGGATAGCGGAGGTGCGACTCCGAGTGTAGAAGTAGAGAAGTCGTCGAACTTCATAGAGTTAGCAGAGGTGCGGCTCCGAGTGTGAGAGTAGGGAAGTCGTCGAACTTCATGTGCGTCTGGCGCTTTGTGCATAAAAAGGTCCACGTGGTTGTTGTTGTTGAGACGGGCCCTGCGAGGTCAAGAGACTCCGGAGTATGTTGATCCATGTTGTGGTCTGGGCGGTTTAGTAGGTTGATCGGGCGTGGTCAACGAGTGGGTAAGTGTGTTAGGGAGTGAAAGAAACTTCGACTTCGGGCTTTGACAAGATTCTAAGTGCACTAGAACAGATCATTGACAAGTTGAGAGTAGGTCTGCGGGTCAGATTTGCTTGCGAATGTGGGGACTGAGAAAGACGGAATAGCGGCCGAGGCTGGTGAAAGAGATCGAATAGTGGCCGAGGTTAGTGAAAGGTCCCTAAGGTCCTGAAGCGACTGTGTTACCCTTCCTGTAGTAAACCGACAGATCTGTTTTTGTTTTGGTAGCTCGCGATATATGCAAAAAGTTGTTACGGGAGGAACTGAGTGAAGGAGGATTAGCCGCGAGGCTTTGTCAGCCGCAGTGTGTGTGAGTGTGACGTCACTAAGAGCCGCGCTGGGATAGGTTGGTTGGAGAGAAGGGTCGCGCACGGATTGGACGCAGTCCGTGGCACTCGATTGGAAGGGGAAAGGCAGGTGAAGAGTATTCCGGGAATTAAAGTCACCTATTGATTACAAATATAGTGGAATAACAGCGATCTATTGATTATAAACTTTGTGAATTAAAAGACGAGAAAATGAAATTCCTTAAAGCATTTAGGAGTGCGATGAAGGGGGAGACTTACATTAAAGCGAGCGTAGGAGAGGAGACGCCGCCCGAGGGTACACCAGCTTACATTGTAATGGAGGAAAAAGGGGTAGCTCCGTGTCTTTGGCTAAAGCAATGGCACAAGTGGACAGAAAAACATGGGAGCGTAGCATTCCCGATACATGGGACATTCAATATAAGGGTCCTAGAAAATTTGAGATTCACGATGTATGACATGAAGGTACCTCCAAGGCCAGCACAGTTTGAGGCTCTAGCAATTTGGGAACTCATGGCTAGACAGCAACAGAAAAACAAGTTTGAAACAAGGATGAGGAAGGTAGAAAAGACACTAGCGGATGCTAGGTGGGATAATGCGCAGAAGGTGTGGAGGTCAGATGTATTGCAGGGAATAAAATTGTTCCCCGCAATTACTAAGGATGAAGAGGAGACAGGTAAGAAAGCTACCTGTAAGACAGACAGGAAGTGTTCCAAGGACAGAGAGGACGAGGAAAAGTTGAGAAGAGAAGAGGAGTTAGAGGATGAGGAGTTGATAATGCAATTGCTGAACGACCGTCCACCACCTTATGCAGAGAATGGACAAGGTCCAAGTACCAGTTCTGCCTCTCCGGCATCGGTACAGAACAGTGAAACGCAGAATCCAGGAGCACCATCGGGATCTAAGGATCCGAGCTTACTGCTCACCCCACAGATACCACAGGTCAGGAGAATGTATCCAAATGTGCCCGTGTTGAAACCAGCAGAACACTATCAGCCGCAGATGCCAGGGTACTACAGCAGTGACAACAATGGAGGGATGATTCTAGATCCAACCGTAAGGGGCGTACAGAATGGTTACAACCCAACAATGGCACAAGCTGAATCAACTCAGTTTATGATGCCTCAAAAGCAAATGCAGGGAGGAAATGTTCATGCTCAAATGACGGGGAGTCAGATGGGCATGCCGGCAATGATGGCCCATAATATGGGGATGAACATGCCTCAAAATATGGGAAATGGACAAAATCCAGATGCGATATCACTGCCCATTACCGTAGGTCCAGTGGTACCTCTGTATAGTCAGCCTAACTTAGGCATGAGCAGTCAGGGACCAATGCTGCAGAATGGGACAGAAAGAAGGTGCATAGAAAACACTCCAGGGATAGCCCCGATAGCGACTCAGCCAACTGGGTCTGGGTCCCTGATGGAATTTAGTCCCATATGTGCTCAGTCAACACTGGTGAGGTCGAGCCCCCCACTGATAATACCATTAACATCAAACACTGAAAAGTTGCCGCAACCATCGATGGCAGTCGATGTGAATGCTACACTGATGGGGGTAAATGCGCAACAGCTGACACAGTGGTTCAACAGCCTAAATTCCACACAGAGTTCAGACAGTGGGAAAGGAGACGATTACTTGAGCAGGATGAGGCTGAACATGGAAGCACAAGAATTGGTGGAAGGGAATATGGGTGTGAACAGGTTAGAATCCTACACGGAAGAGGAGTTGAGGTATCTATGTCCAAAGATCACGAAAGAGGTAAACAAGGTACATAAAAGTTTGCAGGAAGTAGCAGACAGGAACGGGATTGACATAGGCAAGACGAAACACTTGAGCAGGAGCTATAGGTTGGATTTTGGGACCACAGATTTTGAACACATGAGATCAGCAGGCATGAAGGCACACCTTAGAGAATTGTTGCAGAGTGCCCAAGTGTGGAGGTGCTTAGACAAGTGGGAAAGCAGATGGGTAAAGAGGAAGGATAAGAGGAGGGACAGTGCCACAGAGCACAATGAGAAAAGACCGCAGAGCAGCGAGACCGTAACAATGTTACCCATGAGGGAGACAGCAGGGGGAAAATTAGTACATGTACCATGGCACAGGAGTGATATTCAGTCCTTTACGAATGATTTTCCCAAACTGAGAGAGAAGCCGATCGAATGGTATCAACAGACTGATAGGTTTGTGAAGCTTGCAAAATGTCTCTGGGAAGACCTGAACACTTTATTCGAGATTGTGGTTCCGGCAGATTTGTGGGAGGATTGCAAAAGAGCTGTACGTTGGCCGACAAGTGAACCAGAGAGAGACAGAGAGACAGGTGCACCATCACCTATGGTGATGTGTCTGTACTATAAGGTGATTGAACATTTGAAGACGAAGGTTGCCGCGAAAAATGTGGATTGGCAGAAAATTGATCGAACTGCCCAAGAGGCTAAAGAATCGATTCATAGTTACTATGAGAGGTTGTTGAAGGCGTTCAAGAATTACAGTGACACAGAAGCAATCGAGGCGAAAGATATGCTTCATTTTGTGTTCAGATTTGTGGAAGGGCTGAGACCAGAGATAAGTCAGATGATAAAATCACATTTGATCTGCTGGCAGTCGAAACCGATTGATGAAGTCTTAACTTATGCGAAATACTGTAGCGACGAAATTGAGGTGAAACAGAAAAAGCTGAAAGAGAAGGTGATGATGATGCAGCTTAAGGCGGCTCAGACAGGCTTGCAAGGTCTGCAGGGATTGCAAGGGTTGCCAGGGATGCAAGGGTTCCAACAGCAGGTACCGCAACCGCAGCCGCAGTTGCAGGGAAACATGGTGTTTCAGCAACAGCAGCCGCAGTTGCAAGGAAACATGGCGTTTCAGCCACAGGGCAGAGGCAGAGGAGGTTTTGTGAATAATGGTCCGGATTTGAACACTGTTGTGACGGGTGTGCAGGCAATGAAAAAGGTGATGCCGTGTCACGCGTGCGGAAACGTAGGTCATTGGAAACGCGAGTGCCCGATGGTGGTGCAGGAAGGTGCAGGTGCAGGGGTAGGTGTTGGTCAGCAAAACAATGATGTCAATGCATTTCAGACAATGAGAGGACCAAAAATGAGAGGTCTAAACCCAAATTTTCAGACCATAAACCAATTGCAGGGATTACAACCTATGCAGCCGCAGCAGATGCAGATGCCCCGTGTGCAGATGACGCAAATGCAGCCGATGCAACAGCAGTTACCTTTGGTACCTAATCAGCAAATGCAAATACCTTTGGCACCAATGAGTCAGCAGCAAGTGATGGTTCCTCCACAGGTAACGGGTCAGGTAATGAGTACGAACGGCACAGTACAACAGTTCCCATTACACAGTGAGAGTGGAATAAACAATGTATGGGAGAGTGAAAGCTCAGAAGAGGAAGGAGATTGTGTGCTTGCGGCATCTCTAGAAGTTGATCAAAGGGGTCCATACGTGGAAGGAAGAGTAATGGGTCATCGTGTCTCATTTCTGGTTGACACGGGAGCCACACGTTCAACTGTTAAGAGCAGTGAAGTACCAAATTTGCCACTCTCAGGGAGGACAGTTCAAGTGGTGGGAGTAGCAAACAGGCATCTGACGAACCAAATAACAGATCCGATACCAGTCAACATTGGTAACTATCAAGGGGTACATCAGTTTGTGGTATGTGACTCAAGCCCGATAGCACTGTTAGGAAGAGACCTATTGTGCAAATTGGGTTGTTCGATAATGTGTTCGAACGAGGGAATAACAATACAGACGAGCAGTGATGGGGAAGAAGAGGACAGTGTAGAGGGTGATGAGATAGAAACAGTCGACGAAGAGTATCCTCTGATTTGTCTTTTACCAATGATAACTGAAGAAGATATCCCAGCAGAACTACGGGAAACAGTCGGAAAGAAAGTGTGGGACATGACAGGGAAAGAGGTGGGATTGATGAAAGGAGTAGAACCAGTAAAAGTGATGGTAAAGCCCAATGCGATCTTTCCCCAGACCCCACAATACCACATGCCACAAGATACCCTCATGAAAGTTGCCCAACTTATTGACGAATTCGTGAAGCAGGGCGTACTGAAAGAAGTATTAAGCAGCCCATGTAATTCACCGATAATGGGACTAATAAAGCCAAGTGGGAAAGTCCGACTTGTACAGGATTTGAGAAAAATAAATGACATCATAATCAAGTGCTGCCCTGTCGTACCGAATCCGGCTGTGATAATGTTTCAGATCCCTTGTGAAGCTGAGTGGTTCTCAGTCATCGATTTGTCACAAGCATTCTTTTCTGTGCCTCTTCATGAGGACAGCCAATTCCTTTTTTGTTTCAAATTCCTAGACAGAGTATACAGTTGGTGTCGAATTCCTCAAGGGTTCTCTGAGTCACCGTCGATATTCAATCAGGTTCTAAAGAAAGACTTGGAAGAGTTAGAGTTGCCATTCGAGTCAACCTTAGTACAGTACATTGATGACTTACTGGTTGCATCAAAGACAGAAAGTGGCTGCACAGCCGATACCATTGATCTGTTGAACCATTTGGGAGAGAATGGACATAAAGTGTCTCCTTCCAAACTGCAGTTCTGTCAGAAGAAAGTGAAATACTTGGGTCACCAGATAGAGAAAGGATCACGGAAAATAATGAAGGAAAGAATCACAAGTGTACTTCAAATGAGTCCACCGAAGACAAGGAAGGAGGTGAGGAAGTTTTTGGGAATGGTGGGATACTGTCGCCAGTGGATTCCCAACTTCTCGTCTCTAGCAAAGCCTTTACTGAAATTGACCCAGAAGGATGCCTTGGATCAGATCGAACTGAAAGGGGATGAGATGGATGCTTTTGTTGAATTAAAGGAATGCATGTGCAGGGCTCCAGCTTTAGGTATGCCTGATTACACGAAGCCTTTCACATTGTTTTGTCATGAACGTGATGCATGTTCTTTGTCTGTCTTGACTCAAGCCCATGGTGGCGTAAACAGACCGGTAGCGTATTTTTCAGCTACTCTGGATCCGGTTGCAGCAGCACTCCCAGGGTGTTTGCGCGCCGTAGCAGCAGTTGGTATCAGCCTCACTCAGAATGAAGGAATAGTGATGGGACACCCAGTAACAGTCATGGTCCCTCACTCAGTTGAGATACTTTTGACCCGCTCCCGAACGCAGCACATGACTGGAGCAAGACTCACAAGGTATGAAACGACTATTCTGGGCTCACCGAATGTGCAGCTGAAAAGGTGCACTACGTTGAATCCAGCTACCTTGCTTCCTGGAGAAAATGCTGAAATTGAGAACGCTGAAGACGTCGAGCATGACTGCCTTCAGGTGACTGAATTTTGCACAAAACCCCGACCGGACATCAAGGATACAAAACTTGATGAAAATGACCAAATTCTTTTTGTTGATGGTTCATGTCTAAGAGATGGGGTGGGAATTTTGAAAGCAGGATATGCTGTATGTACTGTAACAGGGGTCTTGGAAGCGGGATGGCTCCAAGGAGTCTATTCTGCACAAGTAGCAGAACTTGTAGCCCTTACTAGAGCATGTCAATTGTCTGCATTGATGAAAGTCACCATTTACACGGATAGTCAATACGGGTTTGGGATTGTGCATGACTTTGGACAACTGTGGTCACAGAGAGGTTTCCTGACTTCTTCAGGATCCCCAGTGAAAAATGGGGAGAGAATAAGGGAGTTGTTACATGCCATTCAAGTGCCAGCTGAAGTTGCAGTGGTAAAGTGCAGTGCTCACACGAAAGGACAGGACTATGTGTCTCTGGGAAATGCCTATGCAGATCAAGTCGCAAGATTTTGTGCCTTGAACTGTATATTGTTAAGGGATGATTGGAATACAATAAGTGAACCAGAACTCGAACCAGCTGAAGCATTTGCCTTGAAGGTCGTAGATACCATAGAAGAACTAAAAGCACTACAGAATAATGTCAGGGAGGATGAAAGAGATTCCTGGATTAAATCACAATGTATAAAGAGACAAGACGAGCTATGGGTTTCACATGAGGGAAAATTTGTTCTGCCAAATAGTCTCTTATCACAGCTTGCGCGGTTCTATCATGGGCAAGCTCACCTAGGGAGAGATGCCATGATAAGATTGTTCAAAACTGATTGGTTTAACCCCAGATTTCGTCAAGCTGCAGAAGCAGTTTGCCATCGATGTGTCACTTGCCAACAGATGAACCCAGGAAAGGGAACAGTTGTGAACGCGAGCCACATTGGTAGGGCAAGCGGTCCTTTTAGTCGTATGCAGATGGACTTCATTGAGATGCCTGCGCATGGAGGTTTAAGATATGTGTTGGTGATTGTGTGCATTTTTAGTCATTGGATTGAGGCATACCCCACACGTAGAAACGACAGCCTTACAGTTGCCAAGCTATTATTGAGGGAGTTAATACCACGTTTCGGATTCCCGATCTCTTTAGAATCAGATAGGGGAAGTCACTTCAATAACGAGGTGATGAAGTTACTTTGCGAAGCACTGAACATTGAGCAAAAGCTGCACTGTAGCTATCGCCCTGAGGCATCAGGACTGGTGGAGCAGATGAATGGTACGCTGAAATCGAGAATGGCAAAAATATGTGCATCAACAAATTTGAAATGGCCTGACGCATTGCCCTTAGTGCTAATGTCAATGAGAAACACTCCGGATAGAAAAACTGGATTGTCTCCGCACGAAATTCTCATGGGCAGGGCTATGAGACTTCCTGCAGTTCCCGCAAACATGCTTTTGAATATTACAGATGATATGGTGTTAGACTACTGCAAAGGTCTGGCTGACGTGGTTCGCTCTTTCTCTCACCACGTGGAAGCGACCACCTTGCCACCGATCCAAGGTCCAGGACACGCACTGAAAGCAGGTGACTGGGTCGTGATAAAGAAGCACGTGAGGAAGTCGTGTCTGGAACCCCGTTGGAAAGGCCCTTTCCAAGTGATCCTGACGACAACTACCGCTGTGAAGTGCGCGGGGGTTCCCAACTGGATTCACGCCAGTCATACAAAGAAGGTGTTGTGCCCCACAGATGAGGAAGTTGAAGCGCTGAAACTACCAGTGCCTGATAAAACGGTGCCAAGTGCTGAGACAGGACAAAAGCGAACTGAAAGCGAACAAGCAACAGCAGGAGAAAAAGAGATATTATTGGAGAACGAAGAGTCCGACTCACTTGGGGAAGACCAAGGAGAAAGTTCAGACAGCGACGACGAAGCTGCAGGTGACAAAGAACTTGAGGCAGCTGAGGGTAGCAAAAAGCCTGAAGCAGCTGAAGGTGACAAGGAACCTGAAGCAGCTGAAAGTGATACAGAGCCTGAAGAAAGTAACGGTGACGAAGGGCTCGAAGAGAGTGAGAAGGCAGGAGAGCCTGAGCAGAAGGGGGCTTTCCCAGAAACAGACGATACAGAAAAAGAAAAGGAAAACGTGACTGATTCCCCTGAAGGTGGGGACAAAGAAGAGCAGAACGAAAGAGCTCAAACCTCTACAGAAAGGATCGCAGGTCCATCAAACGGACACGGTGCAAAAAGAAGACTAAGTATCTCACCGATAAAAGAAAAGGGTAAAGAAGGTTTGAACGAAGGAGGAAGGCCGAAAGTGAAAGAGAAAAGAAAGGAAGTGACTGTCGTGGAACAATCGTCAAGTGAGGAAAAGGACTTGGCGAAGGAGGAGAGTGCCAGCGAAGCAGAATCAAAGAGAGAAGCAAAATTGAAAAGGAAAAGGATACCAAACAAGAGGTATTCCGGTCCTGAATGGGCATATGCAGTCAATGATGATTGGACTGATGAGTTTGTATCTCTAAGCATCGAGAACGAAGAAGAAGAAGAGATACCAATAGAAAAGAAAAGTTTCATAGACTCTGTTGATTGAAAAGGTAGTAAATGGTATTGCTTGCTGCAATCTAACGTGAGATAAACAACCAGCTGAGACATTGCTAATCCGAATTGAGACAAATGCTGCTAACCGATAAGTGACTGGCCTTTTGAAGAAGACGGTGTGAACATTGTGCTCGTTCAAGCTTTGTAACTGAATTGCTAAGTGGTTTCATTTATAAGTGCTTCTAGCTTTCTGATTCTATACAGATCATGCCTGGGTACGCTATGCAGAATAATAGAAAGAAATATTGTAAATACGTGTGTATAGGCTTGGTACTAACATGTGTACTAATAATAATGGCAATTGTGTTTGGAATACATGGGAAAGGTGAGAAGGAAACTATTGCTGCTTCCACTATTGCTCCTGTTACTGTCACTGAACTAACACCATTGAAAAGACTAGCAATGGATGAGAGGCTCTTGCATGATGAGAAAGAGCTTTCGTATAACGTTTTCTATCGCTTACTAACAGAGTATGTTGAGACTATGGATGCGAAGGATTGTTATGTGTGTACACAGATACCGACATCGGTAAAGGAAGGGGTGACTTATCACCACATGCCTCTTACATATGGGATTACATGTAGTATAGTAATGTCTAGGTTTTATGGTCAATCTAATATACAGTATTTTTTCTCAAATTATGATGTTACCTTTGCTTATGTTCCTATAATAGCACAGCTAAGCGAGACTGCAAAATATTGGGATTACAAAATTATGAGGGATTTTTTCGAGCCAATGCAACCTTTTGAAACGGCTCATGCTCATAGGGAGAACCTTACTTGCTCCGTCTCTGCTGTAGAAATAAGCTTTTTAGATCGCACAGATGATAGAAGGGCACAAATGAATGCGAAATTAGAACAGGAGTTACATAAGAGGACTTCAGTAGATAACTATGACTTTGCTGCTATAAAGACACAAGGGAAAATTGCGTTAGATGCTTGGCATGTAGGGAAATTTTGTATATATCGAGGTGAATCTTACTATGACAATATTTTTGTAGGAGCAAGTGAATGCAAACATACGTTTATCTTTAAGGCCAAATGGACATTCATGATGGACGGACTTGACCCTGTCATTCCAGGGGTGTATTACATTTGTGGGCATAATGCCTATTATCGTCTTCCAAAGGGATGGTGGGGAAGATGTTATTTGGGTATAGTGTTTCCAAAGGTTTATCAACTGGATGACATATCGATGATTGAAAAGACACCTGGATCCCATCGTATCCAGAAAAGAGAGACCGCAGCTGCTGTGGTAGGTGATATATTTGGAGCCATGATTCCTTCATTAGGAGTTGTGCTGAATTCCATCAAAATAAGAAAGTTGTCTACTATAGTGGATAACATGCTGACAAAGTTTTCAGGTGCTATAATCCTGATGGATGCTGAACTTGCAGCGGAAAGAGCTATGACTCTTCAAAATAGGCTTGCTTTAGACATTCTTTTAGCAAAGGATGGAGGCGTTTGCAAAATGATTGGTGCACGTCACTGCTGCACCTATATACCTGATAATAGTGTGAAGATTAAAACTATGCTTGCTAATCTAACAAAAGAAAGTGCAGATTTGAAAGAACTGAAAGAACCAGGAGTGTGGGAAAAGGTTGGAAAGGGACTTGCTTCAGTGGGACATTGGATTGGGGGAATTTGGAATGGAATATTATTGAAAATAATAGAAGGGATATTAATAGTGATAATATGTGTATTTGGAATTTGGGGAATAAAAAGGGGAATAATAATGATTATGGAAGGAATTAAAAGGAGAAAAGAGGAGAAAATTATGAAAAGAATGGCAGAAGAATACAAAGCGCAAACTAGGGGAACTAAAAGGAAAAGGGAGCTGACAGAATTTTAATGGGATAAAATTTGTGGGCTAAATTTGTGTGATGACAAGTAGTCATCAGAGGAGGGATTGATGAAGCAGAAAATGAAGGTTTTGATTTATTAACGCATAAACGTAGTGCTGAAATAATCATGTGTGACATTTACCGAACTAATAAAGATTGTACGGGGACAAAATGTGCCCTCAGAGTAGTCTGCCGACATTTATACGCGTGCTTTATATAACGTGGTGTATTAGAATTGCACTAATCCGACATAATCATAAACGTATGCTACGATTTTGCTTATTGGAAATGCCTTAGCTTAGCATTACTTTAGCGGAGGCTTTGGCCTAGTTGCCTGGTCTCACAGTTTAGATGTTCTTATTTTTTCACTGTGCTATTAAACGTGTATTTCTGCTTGAAGCTGTACTTTTCCACAGAAACTGTTCACATGCTTATCTTAAAGTTGGTGCCAGCATGGCATATTTTCTCCTTAATTCAAGGTCGACTTGCAGGTGCGGACAATGGAGGCTCTGAGAGTAAGCTAATCGAGAGACAATGTTGCAAATTACGTACCCATCTCCAAGGATAATGTATGCTTAAGTAAAAGCTTGAGAACTGTCGCTTTTGATTGGTCAATTTGAAGCTAACCTATGAACCCACCAATGGAGACCCTACTGGACTTGAACTGTTGTCTATAAAACCCAGGTGCACGAGAGGAAAGCTCTCTCTCTATCTTCGGACATCCCGCCATTTTGACTTCATAGCTATTATGACCCATTTTGCTGCGACGCCATTTTGAGAGACTTTGATGTTTTCTCTAATCGAGAGAAAGAGACTTTAATGATTCTTGCCCTAGAGACTTTAACTTTGATTTGTCCCTTTGCATGAAGTAGTAGCCTTACTCTGCCGCCGTGAGGAAATTGCCCCGTTCACCCCTGCCCCTTTGTCCCGACCCATGCTGATCGAGAAACGATACCTGTGAGACGAAGAATTCATTGATTGCTGATTGGAATTGGTAATTATGAAAGGAAATTGTAAAATTGCATTGTGTTTCTTTTAGGTAACCAACTGCTGATTTTGATAAGGACCCTAGCTAGGAGTTTTCTAAATTGATGTTGCCAAATTGTTTTTGCATGAAGTCCCACATGCTGATGCTAATTTGAGGTTAGACGAGGATTCCATATGTCGCACGATGCAATTTGAGATCTTGTTATGCTGACTAAATGTACGCAATTAGCCCATTGCAGATTATCGTGTTAGTGCTTTGCATTGCCACTATCGAATGCCTTGTGATTCAAATGCTTCATAGATTACACTTGTTCCGACGATATGGACAGCTATTAATGTTCATTTATGTTTATCATTTGGTGTTGAGACACATTTATATTGTGCTAGCTTTGTTAATATAGGGAAATAAATTCACTAACTTTGCAATAAACTGGTGTGGTTATTCCTGGCTGAAAGGTCAGGGTTCGCCGAAATGTATTCTGGATTAATTGTTAAGTGTTATGTTGTTCAAGGTGTTGCTTATGTTCGTTATTGATTATCGATATAAGGTGATTGATCGATTAAGAGTACAGAGAGTTCCCACTTAGTCAAAAGATTCATCGACCTAAAGAGCGTCCGAACGCAGGTAAATTGTTACCACGTTCCGCTCTATCAGGGGCAATTGGTGTTGCAAGCTGCAGTGGCCTTCTGACGAGAACTTTGTCATTTTTTTAAATTATAAATGAAGCACTGACTAAAACTAAGATGTATGCAGGTAGTTAAATGTTTTGTCATATTAAAATCCGATGCCAATCATGTTTTCCACCAAAAGTATGCCAGTAAGCATCCACAGATGCATTCCTTTGAAAACACTCACAACCACATGCTACAATCCGAAACACATACTGCACAAGAAATCCAATAATCTCTCAAGCACTGAATGTTCATAAAAGCTTTTACAAATTCTGCAGGGTGCACCACGAGGACAGCAATTCTGTTTGCTAGCGCCACCTACTGACTGCTCACCTCAATGGTTGTGTCAAGGTACTCATGTTCTCTAGATCAGTGCTTCTTAACTTGTGGTCCTAGGACCGCTGGGGGTCCCGATGCCTCTCAGAGGGCCCGCAACACTTTTAAAAATTAAATAATATTAAAACGAATCAATTATAATTAATAAAGTATAGAGAATTAAGGAAGCAACATTGAAAATGTAAAAACTTTTCCTTGATTTAATTATTTGAGCATTTGTTTGGTGTATAATTGTTTTTGTACTTTTGAGCATAGTTTTGACGTCCAAATCATAGAAATTGTTCAGACAGGGGGTCCTCAACTTCCAATTTGGACTCAGTGGAGGCCCCAGCTCCAGTAATGATTCAGTGGGGTCCACAGAAGACAAAAAGTTAAGAACCGTTGCTCTAAATCTCCCTCGGAGTCTGACAGACTCCTTCACCACATGACGGATCAAGGTGTACACTGCTGAGGCCCTGCTAGAGAGTAACCAGTGCTTAATTTGTAAATAAAAAGGTGCTGGTGCTGAAAGCTCTCCTCTTAAACATGCGGCTGCTGCAATTAAATGTGGGAGCATGGAATACTGAGGAGATATAATCCTGAAGCCACCTCTGATCTCTTCAATCCATTTTCAGCCACTCCCTGCCCCTTCAGCTCACG
Organism: Pleurodeles waltl; assembly: GCF_031143425.1. Lineage (NCBI taxonomy): Eukaryota > Metazoa > Chordata > Amphibia > Caudata > Salamandridae > Pleurodeles > Pleurodeles waltl. The sequence goes on from NC_090450.1 coordinate 870,800,396, forward strand.
CTTGCAGCTTCCTGCTTTTCCCCTTTCTGACGCGTTTTCGTTTTTCTCTTACTCCATCTTTCTCACATGTCTTTTGCTCGCAGTAAATGCTTGAGACAGAAAACTAAGCACTGGCCCTCAGGAATAAGCGCCGGTGCTCCTCACCGGAAACAACAAGCACAAATTAAGCACTGAGAGTAACCCTACCAACAGACCATGCCCTCTTCTTGGGCCAGCTGACTGGCTGAGCATATCCACACTTCTCTCTGAGTCAGCATATTTAGCTTTTGATACTCTTCAGTGCACTTCAATTCTTAGACTGTTAATGATTGGGCATCTGGTATCTGACGGAGAAGGCTCTCCACTCTGGAACCATTCGTAAAGATTTTAATCTAACACAAAAATCGAATTCATGGATGGGTCCCCTTAATATTTTTTAAAATAAATTCTCTAGGAGCATGATATTAAATGACCATAGTAATTTATTTACTATCGACTCGGACTAGTCCCATAAAATTCCCTTCTGTGAGGGGTGTCTCTGTGAAGGACAGATGCTTTCCCGCATCCTTCAAAAGCATCTTGATACATCTGTTTATGTTTCTTAGCACCTTGGCATTGTTGTTACATGGCCCTCTTGTTCAGCCCCTGGTTGTGAAAGGATCTTCCACTCCTAGAGTCTTGCCAACAGCATTTTGCATGATGCTGAGGTTTTTGAACTCAAACTTTCAGTGGTAACATTGAAACCCCACGTCATGCACTGCAAACTGTTGTTGGTTGCAAAGTCAGGATTAGTAACTGGTGTTAGGATCACTTAAATGACTGAATAAAATAGCTTGACCACCTCCATGTAAGCATGTGAAACTTTATCTGCTTTCTCTTTTTCTGCCTTTAACCTTCTAACTGCGATGCCCTCTTTCTGATGTGCTCAGGATGTTCGGGCCCTTTTCTGAGCTACCTATGTCACCCTCACTCACTTTTGCTATGACATTCTCGTACAGTCTTAATATTTATTTTTCTTTCACTCTCCCTCTTGCTTGATCCCATGGTCTTTCCCTCATTGTAGCATTCTCTCTCGCCCTCACTGGTAGGCCAGCACCTGCAGCACATGCTGCACCTCCTCAAAGTGAGGCACATCACAGATAGGCGCTCTACGTAATTGATAGCGCCCTGTGGGTTGAGGATGGGCTTGAAAATAGCAGAATGGAGCCGACAATTACTTTTCCTTTCTCATTGTCTCTTCAGACATGTCCAGCAACTGCTGCTGGCACTTTGAGTTTAACACTGTCATTATGGCCATAAAAACTCCAGCATGTATAGTGGTGTTGCATAAAATGAGAGAACTGGCCAAAGGTCTTATTCACAATGTAGAGCCACTTGCCAGCAATATTTTAAAGTTTTACAAAGCTACCATGCCCATTTAGAAAACAGCTTGCTCCACATGTAAAACCAAAAGTAAACTCTGCTCACATACTTTGTGAGAGTTAGGGCTTTCATTTACATCATACATGAAAAAAAGCACAGGTAATGCGAAACTATTGGGCAGATTTAAGAAAAGTGGTGCTGCATCCAATGCAGCACCACTTTTCTTGCGTCCCTTATGGTCCACCTACCGCCACCATGTGTCTGCCATATTTAAGATACGGCGCACCATGGCGGTAGTTAGGGAACTAGTGTCAACATTTTTTACACTAGTTTGGTGCTTTGCAGGATTAGTGTAAAAAATGTTGACGCTAATCCTGCAAAGCACATTGAGGCCCATTACAAGTAATAGTGTGCCTCATTTTAATGTCTGCTCTGTGCAGCCGTTAAAAATGCCACAACATTTTTTTTCACCACCCCCCCAATAGGAGAACGCCCCTCTTGCATACATTATGTCTGGCTCAAGCATAATCTCGTGCAAGGGGTTACAAAGTGACGCAAGGCATGCATTGTGCCACTTTGTAAATCTGGTGAGGTGATTTTGGCTTCGTTAGGTCACATTAGTGTAAAAAAAATTATGTTAATGTGGCACAAGGAGGCGCTAGGCCCTCTTAAATCTGGGCCTAAATGTTTTGTACTTTGTGTAGTGAAAAGTTTTTTACCTTGCTTCACAACAAAAGTATAACATGGACATCAGCAACACAATCTTCACTAGCACAAAGAACAAAGAAAGGGCAGGTGGCATTAGCAGGAGGAACACCACATGATTCTCTCATAGATCAGGTACAACGCAAAGTACAACACAAGTAGCTAACACATAAATGAAGGCGCAAGAGAACTTAAAGGTCAACTTAACATTTTCTGTAAACTGACAAAACATACAAGAAGTGCAGAACTCTGGGATAAAACAGCCAAACCTCTTATGATATTTAACATTCATCATATGCTCTCAAAAGATAATGAACCCTCACCTAATTAGCGTAATATTCTTCAGCATTGGGTTCAACATCCAGCACTGAGAGGCATCTAAGAGTACTACTGTTAACTGTATGAACAGTCTCCTAGTAAAGGGTTCCTCTAGTTTGGGTAAGGTAATGTCCCTCGTGTTCACATTTATATTTTCCTTTGTTAAACTGTCAGATATCTACAAAGTTATGTGTACATGAGCTGAAGATGGTTTCTACAGGTGTCTCCCTAAACCCAATCAAAATCAGGAGGGTTAAGCAGCGGCATTTGCTTCTTTTTACTAGTGACATGTTTCAGCACTGAAATATTGTCATTATGTGGTCAGGCACCTTTCTAAGGACTATCTTGGTATTTCACATCAAATATTGTGAAACAGTCTATGGTACATAGGGCATATGATGCAAATGCATTTAATATATCCTTTCTTTTTTCATACAATGGGGCATCTCATTGGAATGACCCATTTTTCACAGTATAGGTATGCCTTAGGCAGCATCATTGCAAACTTCCCTCCTTCAGACTCAGTGGCAACACAAGATTTCAGCATCTCAGAACATGGAAAAATCATACAGCAACAGTGTAAACTTTACTTCTTCAGAGAACAGGTTCAGCATTGCAGTAGCATGCCAGTAGCAAAGCCCACTTCCCTCAGTCACAAAAAGTAGCCAGTGCAATCTTCCATTCCCTGTAGAACTAGTGCAGAGAGCAAGGCAGACTAGAGCAAGGTTTCATCTCCCCTCGAACATGTACAGTTAAGGCATGACTGGAATGTAGGTTACACACAAGTTTCTAGAGTGGGTGCTTATCTGATTGGCATGAAGGTATAGGCTGATAAGTGAGCGAATATGCAAGTTCTTACACCATTTTCACTTGGGTATATTCACATTATCATTGTGAAAGTCATGTTGCTGGCTCTTGGAGCTGCTTATGTTGATTCTCCACATATTGAGAAGTAGCCATTATTTAATAGGTTTTTGTTATTTTGGAGAAGTTGAGCCACAGTTGAAGTAACTTTACGCTAGATAGACACACAGGTGCCAGGTTTTGAATGCACGTGCACCAGGTGCTATGCACTATTATCCTCAGTGATGCACCTATCAAACTGTTGAGGACCTCAACTGCTCATCTGCTTTCTTTCTCTTTGTCTCCTTTTTGTGGTCCTTTATGCCTCTCCTAGTTTCTCTTTCTACTCCTTTTTTCCACAGCTCCCTCTGTCAAACGTTTTTGCATGCTTCTCTTTTTTCTTTGATCTATTTGTATATTGGGAATGAAATAGGTGTGTTGCAAAGACCATGAGTGACATCGTCACCCCGGGTATTTGCCCGGTGGGGCATGTCTTCAAAGATGCCTGCCAGCCAGCACCACCGCAAAACCAGCTGCATCATTTACAAAGCCTTTATAACTAGCACCCCTGCTTACCTTCATGACAAGCACGCTATCTGTTGGTTCTTGGCAGACCAGCAGCTGGGACACCATCAGACTACAGACTAAGAAATGCAAAAGAGAAAAACAAGGCTGCAGGCCTTTTCCTTCTATGCATTCAGGATCTAGAACAACATGCCCATATCCATCATGACCATCTCAATGCTGGTCCAGTTTAGGAAAGAGTTGAAGACTGTAAAGAAGCCTACATCGCAATGCACTAACTGTCCACAATCCAGTTCTACCTCTATGACTTGTTGATTTTATGGTTGTTGTAGATCCTGTACAGCATTCCGCTGCCTTTTGGCTATGTTCATGCTATAGAAATACCACAAACATACATAAATACATAGGGATGATCTTCTGGCAACCCCTGAGGATGCTATGTTCTGAGCTTTTTGTGCCCTGAAGTTTCCACATTGGGGTTTCTTGGGAGACTTGTTTTACCTTCTGTGGGACTCTATTTTCATTTCTGAGTTTCTGTCTCCATGTGCAAAGACTGCAGAGAACCAGCTGCATGGATTTGACCTGCCAGCGGAAGTGGTGAATGTGATTTCAGCTGTGATTCGCTCATATAACAAGTTGATCTACGCAATCAATTCTGATCACTTGGCAAGGTTTGTTGCCAGGTGCGAGGATTGACGGATCGATCCACTTCAAGGTACGCTTTCTCATGAACATCTATTTGTTCTGTCCTTCACCTGCCAAGGCTTTGTCAAGGCAGCCCTTTTGGCATTTCTGCCCTCCTGGTGTTTTTTTAAAAGATTTACAAATGTTTCTTCCTGTGCCTTTTCCATGCCACACTGGGAACTGTAGGCCAGATATATCAAACTGTCACACAATGCAATGCAGCAAGAAAACTAGGTGCGCAGTGCTGTGTGACAGGGAGAGAGCAGGAATGCACTATATCTACTAGGATATGATGCATTGCTGCTCTCTCCCTGCTCTGGCACACTGAATGCTGCCTACTGTGAGTGCAGGCACCCTTGTGCCATGGTGGAAGGATTTCTGTATTACAAGCAGGATTGTTATTGTGCAGGAAGCGAACACCTTCCTGCCACAGACAGTCCTTTGAGACATTTTCCTCTTTCCACATGTGCTGCAGAAGACCTTCAGGCTCATTCCACCTGAGACATGGTCACCACTGCCACTTTGACTTAGAATGTTCTGGTTCTGCAGGATTTCCCAGTCCACTCACAAATCAACGACCGTATGGGAAGGTTCTGCTTTGTCATCTATTCAAAAGAGAACGAATCTGCAATCAGAAGTATCCATCAGAAGAACAAGTTACTTACCTTTGATAGCACTCTTTCTGGTGAATACCCTAGCTAACCCCCGAATCCTCACCAGACCACCTTCTTGCGTGGTCTGTGGAGTGGATTTTCAATAGGTCACAAGGTTCCATTTTACATTCAGCGCAATGTTCATTTATTGCTCTACCTATAAAGATATGGTAGTTACCTTTGTAAACAGATGTCACTGTGCACAGGTGTCACCTATATATGGCTCTGTGCCTTCGTTTCAAGCGGTGGAGCAAAGATCCTGTGGAGTCTGATTGTTCCACCTATGGGTGTGCTGGAGCTATTGCAGAAACGTTTCCTAATCCAGGCTGGGGGAATTGATAAGGTGAGAAACCTGCAGTTAGATAGAGTATTCACTAGAAGGACTCTTACCGAAGGTAAGTACCTTGTTCATGTGCATTTTACTGTGAATACTCTTTTAATAACAACTACAGTTCATAGTGCCCAGTAAAATGGAGACAGATTATTCTTTTTGTGTAAAGAACAATAGCTGTGCAAAAAATAAGCACACTGACTTAAATAGCTCCCTACTGCCAAGGCCTGTTAAATTCAGGAAAACAATTCAGAAAAGCTGAAGGCTAATCTTGTTTTCACTGTTTAAATAACAATTGTAATTCTTCCCCTTGACCTGCCCTTCACACCATCTGCTGGATCTGGCAACAGGCAATGTAACATCACAACCAAACTGTAATACCATATTACAGTTGAAAAGCTACAAAATGTCCCTATTACAAATGATTAGAGACATGGTTAATAGAGGGTTTGCAGGCTCAGATGTACTATAGCAATAGCTCAAATGCTGTAAATAAAACTCACATCTATCCTGACAGATATTGTGCCAAATATTGTGCCAAGGGACTGTCATAGAACCGACATGCTCGTTTTACTCACCAGCAAAGACAATGCGGGTGCAAAGGAGAGAGTAAAAGACCAATGGCAGTAGAAAACAAGATCATAGAAAAAATTATCAAAATCAATGTTGTTTTCCTGATCTCAGTAGAATACCAAAGGGATCTAGGAGACATAGGAGTCAGTAAAAAGGGAGAGGATAAGCGAGGAGGCATTGTGGAGTACATGCACATCATTAATAACAGTGCAACGCTATTGACAGCTACTGTACATCAATGAAACAATCAGAGGCCAGTGCACTTTTTATAGTATGACGCCTCACTCCATTAGAAAATCAGTTTTTGCTTCCTTTATAACTTTTGTGCCTTGATCAATTTACACCAAACATAGGAGGGAATTCTACTTTTCAGGTTGCCAATTTTGGTCCAGACTGGCCAAAGATGTCGAAAGGTACCAGGGGGAGTCCCACAGCAGTTTTCATATAACAAGAAAATAGGCTAGCGGTTTCAAAACTAGTGAATTAATACATGCAAAATTTCGAAGGTCTTTCTGTCATTCTGTGCCATTACTCTGGAACAAGATGAACGATCTCACTTACTTCTTTGATCCTAATCATCAAAGTCAACACATCAACAAACTCAGCTTGGGTCGAACACTTGCCCTGGCAGTACGAACTACAACACATACTTCCCCCAACATAGGATATAGCTTATGCATTTCTGGAGACTCTTCCATCCTCCCTAAGCTTGAGTAGCACCCGCCAAGTCTCCTTTTCTCCCAGAGTTTTTTTCAGGATGGCAAAATTGCAATTTTCGCCTCAAAATGTTAATTTCAAGGTGGTGGAAGCATGTCAGCAATCAATCACATTTACAAATTCTAGAGTTCCCTTCCATCTTATTGCCTTTTCTGCCTGAGACACGTCCCTTCGCCATGGCGGGAGTCTCTTTGGTGTACAAATGTGACAGTGACCGAAGTGCTGCTTTTGGGTTTTCCCCAAAGCAGGGATCTGCCTTAAGAAAAAGCACACTGGGAGATTTCGCCCGACATCTTAGCACTTTCCTTGTTGGGGACCTCCATGGTGTACAAACTCAAACAGGAAAAAAAAGCTGCAGTTGTTCCGAAAGATAGGGGTTTTCGGGTGCCAGAACCTGGAGTGGCTCTGCTCTGCTTAGTAAATGAGCCAATAGATGCAAAACGGAGCACAGTGGTCATCCACCAATTTTTGGAAGACTGGACATCCATCAGTGGTTGGCATTTATTATTATGTTAGTATCCAACTCTAAACAAGATCCTGAGTCTTCCCCCATAGAAGACAGTGGTTCTGATTTAAGGTGTTGGCTCAAAAAACCTCAAGACAGCCAGCCTACACCTTCCAGCACAGGGCCCTGTTCACTTACATCTAAATCAAATTAATCATACAGAGGATAGTGAGTACATTTTGGACTTATCTGAGATGTCCACGTTTAGAAGGCCTTACATTTGCTAAAGGGTGGAAACGTACTGTGTTGCAAACTCCTAAACAACATCTAGAGATTGAATTGCACAACACAAAACTACAAAACCTGGGATGAGTCCCTGTAATCCCACTTTACCAAACTCTGTGATCCTAGGCAATTGTTTTGAACTCAAATGCATGACTTCAGGGTATGTGTTTTACAAAAACCTTATCCTGTGTTTGAGTTAAAAATTATAATGTTGTTCATGTATATTAGGAATCCAGGCCACCCAAAGAATGCACATTAAAGACTTGCCTCATAGTTCACTATTGGCATTGTTTTCAGGGTGGGTGTGAAGAATGAATGTTTCTAAATTGATTTTTGAAAACTATCACTTTTACAAAAAACACTTCCCAATGAGCCAATATAATAAGATGTTCTAAGGTGAAAAGGTTCTGCGTGTTAATGAAATACTCTTTTTAAATTTTGAGTAGACGTTTTTATATTTTTATACTTTTGCTCAAGATGTCTTTGAAAATGAATGTGTTCCTAATATTAAGTGGTGCAGGACACTATATTTACTTCCTTTCCCTAACTTCAATTAAACATTAAATGAATGCTTGCCTGTGTATGCCTGTTTATGTAATATATTTTTAATGGTAGTGTTTCCTCAGTAAACAACAGCCCAGTGCTGCTGAGGAGTAGGGGGCACTTATAGAGCTCAGGAGGGCTGCAGGCTGCCCCCTGACTGTACTTTGAGTATCACTGCCCTACGCCCACCTTACCACCAATCCTCCCCCTACTACAACCCGCCCCCCACTGGTATTAGTGCAGCCCTCGGTCAAATCACATAACAAACTTCATGGCCCCTGAGAAAATGTTTGTGAGTATCCATGTCGTAGCACATGCCTGCAGTCCCTGCAACTGCACTTTCTTTTGGCACATAACTGTGTATGTCATTGGCTGCGATTTTCCTTGGTATAGTCATGGATGCAAATTCCCCATGCACACTTTGTGACTGCCGCCTCTCAGGTGTATCACAGTGCTGCACAGCTGAACATTAGAACACACTTCCTACTACAGGCGGTCCCATTTGAGGGAGGCGGTTGTCTGCCTTCAGCCTGCACTGCGTGCATCTTGGCGTATTTGCCTGACAAAATGTTTTTTTTTATTAGTTACTATAATGTTGGCCCTGAAGCCATGCCTTTTCCCAGATTTCCTGTGACAACACTTCATGGCCATTTGCTTTTCTTTTTTCAAATTTTTTACAACTTGTATCATTTATGGTCTCCCTTTCACTAGTCCTTTAATTACCCTTATCCCGTGCATTGACTATGTTGGCCCGCCCTAGTTGCCAATGGCAGGAGTTGTTCCAATCCTTTTGTGACCTTGTTCATCCACTTGTCACTGCACCACATAGCGCAGTGCACTTGTGCATGATATGTGTGATATGACTGCACATGTATTTATGCTCTTAGTGGTGCACAGGTGTGAGCCACCTGAATGGGTTATGTCATTGCGCCACAGCGCGTACACCAAAACGTGAGTGCCTTCATCTTAGAATAAACACAGCAGCAGTTTTCTATGTTACATTCCTCAGAATGGGGAATTCTGCTCAAGCAAGTAGGAAAGTGTGCACAGATACTTCAGGTGCAGGTCACGTGCGGTTATTCAGCCATGCTTAGTGAGAAAACATCAGTTTTCATCCAGGAAAAAGCTGTTTCTGATTGGATCTAAACCTGAATGCTCAATTCAATACAATTCATTTCAATTTGATTCAATTCAACTCAATAATGCTTTACTGGCATGACTTATAGGCCTACAGATGTGGCCAATGGAGTATAGCGTCTCAGGTGTTGTAGTAATTGTGCATATGATTGTTTTATTCTCTAGTTCTGTGAAAAACAGATACGTATCATGCTGCCTTTTCTGCCAACTATTTACCTCATTATGAGGTTACCAATTGAGGTCTCAAAACAGTACTCCCTGGAGTTATCAATACTGGAGTTACCAGTAACTCCATGGATTGGATTTAACTGAGATTAGAAGTGGGACCCTGGGGTCCCCTTGTGTAGCTGGAATAAACGATTCCCCAGGTCCTGTTCCTACTACTAACTCCTCATTTCTCCCAGAAGTTTCACCCAGAAACATTGACTTCTTTCAATAGTTGTAAACTCTGTGTCAAAGTCCACTGAGCTACTGTGATCCTTGTAATTTGATCCTTGTAATTGCAATGGGAACCTTACTAGCATCACCTGCCCCATTGCGATTACCAGGCACCTCGTAAGGTAGGCCTGTGTGTTTCTTACAAAGGGAGACCCTACTTGTGGGCAGAATGGGAGTTGAAGGATGGGGACAACCAGGACCACACGCAGCAGGTTATGCATATTTGTGGGATTGGGGAGGGAAATTTGTTGAGAGGTAGAGAAATAGGAGAGTATACAAATAGATGAGAAGAAGTATTTCTACAGGTTTTATCAAATTTTCAGTCTCTCTACTATTCCTCTTCCATTTCCCCCACTCCATCTGAATGGGAATTATCTGGGTTTATTATGATTAATTATTAATATGAGCCTCATAATGAAAATATATATGCTTGGAGTAGGCAGGATGCATTCACATTCACGATTCTATTTGCAATTAATGATTGGTCAACTTACGCTGCTTCTCATGATGTGTTAACCATTGACATTATAAATATTCTTATAGAAGGAAGCCGGGAAAGGATGGGGGATTCATGTTCAAAGTGAAACTAAACAGTGGCAAACCAGAGTGATGCTTTTATAGCTTTTCCGCCATCATACTCTAAGATGAACCAGGGATCAGAAGAGGACGTTGCTTCCACTGGGATTCCGGCCATTGTAGGTTAAACTGACAAGGCAGGCGTGCAGGGACTAAGGCCGCCAAGGAGAAGAGGAACCAGCAGAGCTGCGGGGTACATCTGTGGTGGGTGGGGGGGGGGGGCTGGAAGGGGAGGTGGGGGTCGGCTCTGTGCATCGCCTTGCCGGATTGCATCGGGAACTGAAGTAGATAATGAAGTTCATGATCCCTTGCCTGTGATTAGACAGAATAAATTACCACCAGTCGTGCATAATGTAGCCTTATTAACATAATGTATGCTGCTAGAAAGTAATAAATGCATTTATGGAACAAGACACCTAAAAACCTAATTCTTTTGCAGGGCCCATCTGCCAGATCACAGGCCTTCCCCCTATTATAAATTCCTTTGAATGCTCTTGTTATGTGGTTTTCGGTCTGTTTTCTCGTTCATATTTACAAAATAGGTGTTCCAATCTGTGTTGCCGGTAATGTTTGTGTCACTTTGATCTGGTGCTCAAACCCTCTAAGTGTACAGGAGAAAGGGAACAACAAAGGGCCCTAAAAGCCGACTCAAAAGCCTAGAGAGGTATTGTGAAGTATTTGAATACAGTGACTGGCTGTTCCTTTGAAATCCAGTAGTCCACAAATCCTTTGATAACGCACAGCTGTAAAATTGATGGCTGATAATCAGGGGTGTGTTGCCTATGACATGCCTATATCGCAGAAAAGCCAAATAAAAAATCAGTGGCCACCCAGTGGTTTTAGTAGCCATGCCACAGCAACGATTTTTTTTTTTTTGGGGGCAATTAAATCTGCCTGAAGACATTTCTCTGAGGTGTATTTAAAAAAAGAATCCATAGTGTGATAAAAGTCAAACACACACCAAACAAGCTTGATGCTTCTTTAGTGGTCTTATATCTGATAGTGTCTAGGTCCTGCGTGTCCTTGGCATGAGAGGCAACTGTGTTTGCTGCCCTACACACCATTAAATAAATCAGTGGCTGTTTTCAGGACCAAGTGCCCTTTACCTTGCTATGCTAAGTGCAGGGTCAGTGTAGAAACTTTGATGCACACTTGCACTGTGCACAATATTACACAAAGCACACCCTAATTGGGTGTGTAGGTGCACCCTTTAGTAGGTTGTACCACTACTTCTCACTAAACTACCAACATGGCTGCATCACTTTGCCACGTGCTTCTCTCTGATGCCATTGATGAATACCCATACCTTCTGAAGGAGTCCTGGTGACCTTTGTGATGGCCATTATTGTCTCTGGGTCCCCTGATCATATTTTAACAGGTAGGCCAGGGGTAATGCCTGACTTGGCAGTATATCCCGGTGTGGCTTTAGAAAAGGGCTCTGCAACACCCTTTTGCTGTTGCTTATTGGAATCTTATTGCCCCCTTCTCAAAGGACCTGATGTTGAAGGGGTTCGAAATGTACTCCCTTCTAGCATACATCAAGCTGGGAAGTACTGGCACAGAACACGAAGGGGCATATTTATGATGCCCCTAGCGCCACCTTGAGCCACATTTGCGCCGTTATTTTTGATGCAAATATTGTGTTAAGGTGGCATTTCCCACGTGCCACATTTACAAAGTGGCATAATGCAAGTATTGTGCCACTTTGTAAACCTTTCTGCCACATTATGCCTGCGCAAGGCATAATGTATGCAGGGTCTGGGGTTCCCACTTAGGGAGGCCTAGAAAAATGGCACGGTGAAACTTACTAGATTTCAGTATGGCATTTTTAGCGTACTTATTAAAGCCTGCCTAAAGCAGGCATTAAGATGACACTCCCATTCAACACAATGGACCGCTTTTGTGCTTTGCTGCATTAGTGCGATAATTCGTGGCGCTAATCCTGCAAAGTGCCACATTAGCACCATAAATTATTACACTAATGTGGACACAACCGCCATGGTGCGCGGTATAGTAAATACGGCGCACATATGGTGTCGTTAGGAGGAAGCAATGGGGACGCTAGAAAAAGTGGCGCATCACGAATGATGTGCCACTTTTCCATAAATATGCCCCGAAGTGTATTTCTAAAGAGCACATTCAACCCATGAGACATAGGCCCTCATTCTGACCTTGGCGGGCGGCGGAGGCCGCCCGCCAAAGTCCCGCCGTCAGGTTACCGTTCCGCGGTCGAAAGACCGCGGCGGTAATTCTGACTTTCCCGCTGGGCTGGCGGGCGGTCGCCTTCAGACCGCCCGCCAGCCCAGCGGGAAAGAGGCTTCCACGATGAAGCCGGCTCGGAATCGAGCCGGCGGAGTGGAAGCTGTGCGACGGGTGCAGTTGCACCCGTCGCGTATTTCACTGTCTGCGCAGCAGACAGTGAAATACATGTAGGGGCCCTCTTACGGGGGCCCCTGCAATGCCCATGCCAGTGGCATGGGCACTGCAGGGGCCCCCAGGGGCCCCGCGACCCCCCCTACCGCCATCCGGATCCCGGCGGTCGGACCGCCGGGATCTGGATGGCGGTAGGGGGGGTCGGAATCCCCGCGGCGGTGCAGCAAGCTGCGCCGCCGTGGAGGATTCAATGGGGCGGCGGTACACTGGCGGGAGCCCGCCAGTGGTGCCGGTCCGACCGCGGCTTTACCGCCGCGGTCGGAATCCCCATTGGAGCACCGCCGGCCTGTCGGCGGTGCTCCCGCGGTCCTCCGCCCTGGCGGTCTTTGACCGCCAGGGTCAGAATGACCGCCATAATGTTGTTGATTAAAAGATATTTATTATTATCCAACTGAATTATACTTCTTTTATTGACTCGTACCGAAGAAATGCTTAGTGGCTCGACTAAGGTTCGAACCTGCGAACATGAGTTCAGATGCAGATCCCTAGAGTGTGGTGATATACCCTGATGTAGCTGGTGTACTCTATCTGTAATACCAAAAGTGCTAATAATAATTCTGTAATATCTGACCCGTTTTACACTTGTGCGGGTCAGGCTCTTTATGTAACATGGATTTTGGAAGTAAGAGCCTCATTTAGAAACGATCGATAATTGAAATTCCTCAAATTTATTGAAGGATTGATAAGTACGGAGCAGAAACCGCTGGCTGAATATTATTCACCATAATATCCCCAAAATGAAGCAAATTCAGTAAATGGGTTAAAGCCATATTTAGAATTTCCTCCACAGCCAGTCACGATTAATCTCTAAAACTGGCCTTAAACGCTGACGTCGACTGTTGGCGTCCACTCGTGTGTTGTATTACAGCGCTGCGAGGCGGAAGAAACTTTCTGCGCAGGAGAGTGAAATTATAACTAAACACAACATGCGCCCGATAATTGTTTTCTAAGAGAAGCGAAGCTCCAAGCTCACGAGCCGAGAGCAAACTAGTATAATGCTCCTTTCTCATATGCAGCTGATAATGGTGCGCTTCGTTTTTCCTATTTACTTGCAAAAAGTCACCACAGCCACTCGTGTTCGGGTGTAAGGCTTGCCAGTCTGCAGCTGTTGGTGGTGGCACAGTGTGTAGAGCCGTTCATTGTGACCATCTCGCAGTGCTTAATTTGTGCTTGTTGTCGAGGGCATGCGCTTATTCTTCTGCCTCAAGCACTTGCTGCGAGCAAAAGACACACACATATGGGAAACACAGAGGAAGTGAGCTGAAGGTGCAGGGAACGGCTTTAAATCGATTGAGGAGGCCCGAGATGGCTTTAGGATTACCTGCCTTAGTATTCTGTGTCCACACATTTAATTGCTGCATCCATGTGTTTCAGAGGAGTTCTTTGGGCACTGGCATGTTTTTATTTACAAATTAAGCACTGACACCTCGTGTGCGTGCGCTAAGTGAATCGTCTCCTGTGTGTAGCTGCTCTGCTTTCACCACTCCCTCGCTCCATGCTGGATGTCCCCAGGCTGTTTAACCCAAGGGAGGTGCCCAGTAACCCTCTAGAGCAGTGGCTTTCAAACTTTTTAAAGCTGTGAAGCCCTAGAGTGAAACCAAAATCATTGCCCTCCCCAGCAATGTCAGCAATGTCACAATGTTCTCTTTGCAGACAGTGAACATTGCAAGGGTGGTGGTGCACCCTTCAGGCTACAGCATTGCCACCAGCTCAATTACGAGCCAGAGACAATGCTGTAGCCTGTTTCCCACTAGGCCGGTGGGTGGAAACTGAGATTTCCACCTGCCGACCTAGCAGATAACTCTTAATACCTCCGGCGGGGTGGTTGACACAAAGGTGGCAGCCACCTTGTTGGGAGTTTGGTGGTCGGGCTTTCCCATCTGCCAAACTCGAAATGAGGCCCTAAATCTCTTTGCCAGTTTGGGTGAAGCCCTAAATAGACTTCACTGTCCATGGTAGTTGATGTAAATGATAGCTCCTTATCATCTTTCCCTGTTGCCTAGCAAAGGTCGATTCAACCAATGGCGGGGGTTATTTGATGATCATACTTGAAGATTAAGATATAAGAATGCCTGCTCTGGGAGACAAGTATAGAAATTTACTTTGAAAACACTCATGTTGAGGAGGGTTTATTTTTACTCATCTACTCCTGGCAGGTGAAATTCTCCATTAAAAGGTGGCATTATGTATGGAGCTTTTTCACTTCAACAAGTAAAAATTGTCTCTCTGCTACTGCATTTGAATGCAAACTTAATCTTTGGGGATGTTGTATCTGGGACTGCTCACTGTTCAGTGCTGTCATATTTAATTCACAGCACAAATATATATATTATATATATAAAACTGAGATCAACTGAGGATATTTTTGACTATCAATGCCCTCTGCTTTTTCATCGTTGAGACCTCCCAAGTCTCTGACATTGCACACTTATTGTGACCTGCCATAACTTGTAAAAGGAAGAGTGCTGGCGCCCAGGACTCTGCTCAGAAGTCAGCTGCCAGTGTAATTGAATGTTGGCATGCTAAACAGCAATGATGCATAGTCTTAAATCCACCTTGAGCCACTTTAATCCAATACTAGATACTCTCTGCCCATTTATCTCACTCTTGCAGTTTCCTGCATTCTCCCGTTGAGACGGTTTGTATGCCTCTCTCTTCCTCCATCTTTCTGTTTAGTGTTTTTTTTTCTCTCCTGCTCTATGATGTGAAAAAGTAAGTACCGGTCATCACAAATGAGTGCTGGTGGCCCCCACTGGCAAACAGCAGCTCAAATTAAGCACTGACCATAGTCCCTGCAATTCTAGTATTGTACAAATACTAAAATGCTATTACTCGTTGTAAGCAAAACTCGGCACCATTTAGTCTGCTTTTCTAGTTGCACCTTGATCCCTTCCATATCGTTTAA
Organism: Pleurodeles waltl; assembly: GCF_031143425.1. NCBI lineage: Eukaryota > Metazoa > Chordata > Amphibia > Caudata > Salamandridae > Pleurodeles > Pleurodeles waltl. The sequence continues at coordinate 870,815,848 of NC_090450.1, forward strand.
AGATTAACTTAAAGTGTCTGTCACTTATACTGAGGGCCTCAATATGACCCTGGCGGTCACCAGACTGCCGGGGTCACAGTCTGACCGCAACATTACAACTGTGGCGAAAGTGCCACGGTCAGAAAGCCGGCACTGCCACTTTTCGGCTGCCAGATGGCCTGGTGGTGGCAGCAGTCCCAATCTGCGAGGGGAGCGCTGGCCTGGGAATTACGACCCAGGACTTGGCATGGGCAGAGCGGGGGCCCCCAGGCCAACCCCGCCATGCAAATCACTGCCTGCTTTGCAGACAGTGATTTGCACGACGGGTGCTGGTGCACCTGATGCACAACAGCATTGCCGCCAGCCGTATTACTGTATTTCTGCCCGCTGGCACATTGGGAAACTCATAATAGGGCCAGCGGGAAGGAGACAGCACTGGAGGTCTCCTGATCTGCAGGTTTTTAGCGGGCGGCCTTCTCTGCCCACCAAACTCCTAATGAGGGCCTGAGTCTCTAACTTTGTTTAAGGGCACATCAAGTAAATGTGTTTGCATTACGTCTTATTTAATGCATTTTCTTTATGTTCATCTGTAAACATCATTCCTTTGTTGTGTTTTATTCAGTTACAAACTGTGAGTCATTCAAATTCATGTGCTTTCCCAACGCTTTTCCAAATGTGTTTCCCATCTTCAGGGAAGATGTTTGCCTACTAGAATGCAAAATTAGGGACTCACATTAAAAAACCAAGATAGTTTACCAAAACAATTATATGAAAGGTGAACACTGTTTCTAGTTCCATCACATACTTTAATCTAGGAGTCCGTTCTCTAATTCACATCCACTTGTGTCAAAAAATATGGCCTCTAAGCGTCCTCTGGCAACTGTTATAAGAGAAATAATCCTACATTTATGTTTATCACTTTGAAGCTTTCTTTTATGTGCATTGCAGTTCCCTTCTTTAGGGACAAATGTTGCAAATATTTAAGTTGCCACCCTTGCTAGAAATTTGCTGTAGCATAGTAACATCCCTAGAGGAATAAAACACCTCAGAAGTCTTTCTTTTATTTCTATTGAGAGTCATCCATACTGTTGTTATGGTATGACCTATGTGTTAATTATTGTTTTGCTGTTCAATAAATAAGAGCATTCACTGAAAAAACAATATTATAGAACATATAAGGAAGTTTGAAACTCCTAATTAGTTTTTCATAGGTCACTATTAATTGACAAATCTGAATTCAGACATCCTGCTTCTGTTTCTTTGCATGATAATTTACGACATCCACTTGGGGTGTGCTCATAAAATATATATTATGAGCTTCCTTGCTACAACTAAGATGGGATATAGAAGCATGCCTTATGGGAATGTAAATCTCACCCAAACAGAATAAACACATTAAGACCCGGACCTATACACATTTATGATTTACATTTAAGCATTTATGATCTTTTTATTTTATCTCTGAAGTGCATAATATACACTTCTAATACTGTGACGAGACACAGCTCTGCGGGGAAGAAAACAACTCAAACACTGCATCACCTCTCGCAGCCTATTGCGTCTCAGTTCAATTTGACGTAAACAGAAAACCTCAGTACTGAACTCATTTGCATATGTGTACCAGTCAGTGTTTGAATTACTGCATGTCTTCATGATCAAATTTGCAGTTGGTTGAACATACTGCAAGCTTATGCCATAGCAAGCCAAATGATGAAGATTTGCAGACAAGATTAAAAGTTAAAAGTTATTAACATTAATTTACATTTTTAATAAATTGTATTATTACAATCATTTTAAAATGCAAAAAACGTTATTAAAATATATAATAAATAAAAATGTGTACTATGTATATATATTTTTAACATTAAGTTATATTTATTTATATTTTTAACTATTTGAGACATCTTCATTTAAATTAACATTATTTCTTATGGGGTTTATTTTAAGGTCACTGCTTCCATTATTTTCTATGGGAGGATATTGTTGAACAGGGTTTAGTCATTGTTAGTGCTAGATTTACTACTTTTTTTTAGTATTATCTTCCACTAAGTGAGGCTCAACCTCCATTTTCAACAGGTGGCAATGTTTGTTTACACTTTTGAGCAACTTTGCAATTGGATTTTGTGAATTAGCCAAAAGTTATAAAGTTACTCAAACATGTAAAAGTAAATGTACATGTGTAAATTACTCTGAGTGTAACTTCCCTTTGGGAACAGCCCTGATTATCGTTTGACCTTTGTGCTGGGTCAAGGGAGTAGTGCCAGTTCTCAGATGACTGTCGTAGACAATTCAAATATTGATTTTGAGCTTTCACCTGCCCACGTTACATGTGAAAACTCTAGATCAGTTCTCCCTTTTTAATTTGAAAACAAATCTTCTGCTTCCTGCTCATTCTAAACGCATGCTTTAAATATTATTTGGCCCCATTCACCTTGCTGGCAAACCTACTATCCCTCTCTAGCACCCTGATTTGGCAATTCTGCCTACCATTTTCCAATACATTATTAAGAATATTATATCTTTTAACGTAGAAGATGTCTGCTGTCTAGTGGTTGAGTTTAGGAGGTTGAATGGTTGTTTGTATTTCTAGCGAAATATATACTTAACAAAAGTGTTTCTGGTATACCTTTCGTGAACAAACCATTTTGACAACCTGTTCTTTATTAATGGTTTCGTCCAGTTTGACAAACCCGAATTTGAAATAACATTTTGATAGGAATAGTTATTTCTTCATTTTGTTCGTTATTTTCTCTTCTCAAAGCCTCACTTACCATTTCCTTTCTTTAATACACATTCATCTTTTACCTTCCTGGTTCCCTTTTTTATTTTACTACTTCCTATACCCATTTCCATTTTCCCATTGTGTACACCCTCACCATTACCTTTCCACGTTTACTCCCTCATATTCTTTTACATGCCACTCCCCCTTTCTGTAATGCCCACATGTCTTCTCCTCTCCTGGTTTACTCTATTTTTAGTTTAACATTTACTATTTCCTTCTACCTCTTCATAGTTTCCTCATCCTGTACCCTCTCCTTCCCATACCTTTTCCCCTTTCACTTCCTCTTTCTTTTCGTTGATACCTATGTCTTGTATCTTCACGCTTTACTTCTTTTCTACTTGTATTATCTCCCTTTTAATCTATTTATGTTTTCCCCATCCTATACCCCCTTTTGCCTTTCCCCTTTTACTCACTTCTATTCTTTTACCGTCATTTCCCTATCTTTAATACCCATCCATCTTTTCCTCTCCAGCTGTATTCCTTTTTTAAATTAAACTTTAATCATTTACCCTCCCCAACCACGATTTCTCTCATTCTGTGCACCCCCCCTCTTACCCTTCACTCAACTGACTAAACAGTCTGCAGAGATAGTGTTCTACCAGTATACTCTCATTTTGACTTTTCAACATGAGGGAAGCCAGCCTGATGAAATAGCACTAAATAGAGAATTCTTCTTCTTGCGTAATGCAAGCAACATCTCTACAACGAATTACACGTTACGGCCACCCCTAGTATTTTACCCCATACTCATTGCCGCCTTCAGCTCTGGTCTCCTGCATTCCGACTTCCAAATGGCCCCATTTTATGTGGACCCTGTTGCGAGTGCAACATTGCACCATTGCTGTTACACTCCCCTGTTATTGATGTATTCAAGTTACTATTACAACACCCACTAGTACACTCCTACTTTTTCCTTTGGGTTTTTATTCATGCTGTTTTAATCCAGTATTGACTTGTTTGAAAACTTTATGAAAATGAATAAACAAACATTGCATAATTTATTGAAGAGGCAATGCTCTTAATATATATAGGGGCAGATTTAGGAGCCCTTAGGGCCTCCTTGCTCCAGATTAGTGTAATTTGTTTTATGCTAATGTGGCCCAACAAGGCCAAAATCGCCACGTCAAATTTACAAAGTAGCACAATGCATGCATTGTACCACTGTGTAACCCTTTGCGCTACATAATGCCTGCACCTGGCATAATGTATGCAAAGGGGGTGTTCCCCCTGAGGGGGACTGAAAAAATGGATCAAAGAAATCTAAGATTCCCTTGCATCATTTTCTTTAGCAGTTTTAAAGCCTGCTTCGGGCAGGCGTTAAAAGGAGGCCCACCATTGTTTACAGTGGGCCTCAATGGGCTTTGCAGGATTAGCATCAACAATTTTTACGATAATCCTGCAAAGCTCCGAACTACCCTCAAAAACTTTAAAGCTAGTTGCCTAACTACCACCGTGGTGCAGTATCTTAGATATGGCTCACACATGGTGGTGTTAGGGGGCGCTTAGGACACACTTTTCTTAAATGAAGCCCATAGTTTCCAGAAAACACTCATCTCAGTTATACTAACTTCAATAACAACTACGTCTTTGTACTCCTGCCTTAAAAATTAGGCAGTGACTTTAATGAGGAGTACTCAGTTCTTTTGACTGAGTGCTTGGTGATGCAGAATCCTGTCAAAAAGAATGAATCCTTACCTGAAATCATAACAGTAGGCTGCAGATTATACTGATATTAATTTAAAGGACAAATGAATCAGCGCAGTGTCTAATGTGGTCACATTAATGAGACTAAGGGATAGCTATTTTGGATCAAAGCAATCTACCTCCCTTTAAAGTATTCCAAAAATATTTGGCTTTTGAAACATTTCTTCTTCCTGGTCCCGGCACGCTGGCGTTTTATTCCTTTAATTCATTGAGTCACTGGAAAGGTTCCCATCCCACACCAACTGAGCAAATTCTCATACAGGTACCACCCACCCCTGATTATTGGTATGAATGACAAGATTAGTAACTTGACCAGTGTCTAGTGAATACAGAGGTAATTGGTAGAGTCTCCCAGAGATAGAGTTCCATTTAAAGGCTGCCAGTGCCCACACCCTTGGAGGCATTCTGGTTCAAATACGATTTTTCGTTACATAAGAGAGAATTGCCTAGGCGAACTGGCAGCACAGATCCACAGTGGATAGGCACCAACTGGCATGTAAAAGAGAGTAGGAAGTTCCCATTTTGAAATCCCTGCTTTTGTTTTGAGGGTCTGCTTTATCTTTTACTTTTACAAGTATTTCTCCAATTAGAGCAAGACCATGAGGTAACCTAAGGCTTGGGAACCACTGGGTGCTCTTTAATGATTTGCTGCAGGCATGAAAGGTCTTTTTAGGCAATCAGCCAACGTATCTGGCAGGGTTCTTGTGGTGTGCTTAGGTGGTCTTCGTGCTCATGTCCTAATGCTCCTATCCTAGCATAAAATATGCTCTTATTCTAGATCTCTGAGGCACGTGGCTTCTTCTCCTCCTACAAACAAACCAAACATGCTCTTATTTTTTTTCTTGTGTTGTGCTAATATTGTTTTATATTATTCCTTGTCCTGTTGTGTTGTTGTTGTGTTCTGCTGTGTTATGTGATTTATTTGCAAGCTCTAACAAATGCCGCTATTTCACAGCCAAAAGCAGTACATTCCATTAGATTCCCAGTGAAAAACAGCGACTCAGGACAGGGCCATCAACGATTGTAACATATCACTATAGTTACAGCTCTATCCACCACATTATGTGGCCTGTAGCAACAGCACAGACTATGGCTAGAATTAGCCATTCCCATGCTCACTACACATGATCCAACCTCAAACGTGTAGGTCTAATGCAAGAGCGTAATTGCCCGATTAATAAACATTTGGTAAAGGCGAGGGACAGAAAATCAGCTGAATGGCGCCAACATCTGTATATTCCCAGCAAACATTATTAGAGTAACCATATGGGCATAATGCCAACAAAGTAGTATAATATATGTATGCCTACAAAGTCACCGAAAAATGTGTCAGCATGTAACCGTCACAATATATACCTGTGCTGCAAATACAGTGCAAGATGTGGCAAGACCTAGGGCCAGATGTACGTATTTTCTGAATTGCGAGTCGCAAATTGCGAGTCAGAGAGACTCGTAATTTGCGAGTCGCAATTCAGAATGCAGGATGGTGTCCCTGACACCATCTGTGACTCGCAAGGGGGTTACAAAGGCCCACCTCATTAATATTAATGAGGTGGGTCGCAATTTGCGACCCCCTTGAGACTCGCAGCACTCACAAGGATGGTGGCCTGCTGGAGACAGCAGACCACAATGTCTGTGACTGCTTTTAAATAAGGCAGTTTCTTTTTTTTTTTTGTAATGCAGCCCGTTTTCCTGAAAGGAAAATGAGCTGCATTACAAAACGAAAAAATGAAACGATTTCGTTTCATTTTTTCAGAGCAGGCAGTGGTCCACAGGACCACTGCCTGCTCTGAAAACATGTTTTCCATGCCATTCACAAAGGGGAAGGGGACCCCTTCCCTTTTGCGAATGGGTTACCACCAGTGTGACACTGTTACTGTTGGTAACTGCGATTGCTTTGCGACCGTGTTCGCGGTCACAAAGCAATGCAGCATCGCGCTGTGACTCGCAATTAGGAAGGGGAACACCCCTTCCTAATTGCGACTCACTGTCCCGTTTTGCGAGTCGGTAACCAGGTTACCGACTCGCAAAACGGGGATTGGGCATCGCGATGTGCTTTTTGCATGTTGCAAACAGCAAAATTAGCTTTTTGCAACGTGCAAAAAGTTTGCTACATCTGGCCCCTAATGTTATATCTTTACCGCTTACACTACTGCCCTTTCCTTTCCATTTACATGATAACCGTTCAATAACTCTAAAGGGGAATACAAAAAAAGCAAAAAACAGCACTCAAGATGATGGACAGGAAGAAAGTCTTTTGGTGAGTTTGCGTTGTTAGACATGCAATAAAAATGGATTTTGATTGTTTTCTTCTCCGACCCTGACAGCCGGTCCTGATGACACACGAATGCGCACACAAGTCAGGTATATGTAGATGGAGACTGGGGGAATTTTCTTGCTTGCTCAACAGTGGCAGCCCGTCCTTTAGGGCGGAGGGGACACGCCCCCCCACCTTTTGCCCCCTATGAAGACTGTCTGTCAGGCTGAAAAAAGGTCAGCCTGACAGACACTCTTCATGTTCAGGTCAGGCAGCCAGGAGCAGACATGCGCGATTTGCGCAGACTCCTGGCTGCCTGAGCTGAACTTTGCTGGGCTGAGGAGATCACAGCTCCTATGGGGTGACCTCCTCGGCCCAGCAAAGGTGCCTCGAGGCCCTCCCTTGGGTGATGAGGAAAGCGTCACCAATTGACACTCTCCCTGGGCGCTTCAGTTTAAGCCCTGAAGTGCCCAGGGCGAGTGTCAATCAGTGACACTTCGTCACAGAGTGGGGTGGGGTCAGCAGTCTCACTGACCCCATCTCACTCTGTGATAAGGCTGGGACTGCTGCCTACCCTCATTGGCTGACCTAAGGCAGCAGTCCCAACCCTCCTGGGACCTGGAGGCCGAAGGTAAATGTGTGTGTGTGTGTGTGTGTGTGTATGTGTGTGATGTTTCAAACTGAATGTTTGGTGCGTGCGTGCATGTTTGAATGGTATGAATATTGTTAATGGATGTGCATGCGTGCGTGTGTGAAAGAATGAGTGTGTGTGATGTTTTAAAATTAAAGTTTGGTGCGTGCGTGCATGTTTGAATGGTATGTGTGTTGTTAATGGATGTGCGTGCGTGCGTGCATGTCTGTGTGCGAAAGAATGAGTGTGTGTGTGTGTGTGTGTGCCCCGCCCGCCTCCCTCCCTCCTAAAGCTGCCGGCCGCCACTGCTGCTCAACATTGCGGACGTAATCCACAAAGATGCAAAGCTACATCCATATTTTTTCTTCTACGTTTGAAGTAGATTTACACAGATGAGAATTTTTTCGAAATTACAAAGAATTCTAGGAAGGTGGAGTTTCTGCTTAAGGACACTGGGGCTGTTCCCCTCTGAAAGTTCTACATCTTTTCTGTAAAAAAAATATGAAATACATTGATTGATTTAGCGAAACAATCTCAGCTCATATCTCTAAATACACTGACATTTAAGCTTAGGCTGCCTGGCCCAGGCCACCTGCCCTATTTCGCTCTGAACCAGGAGCCGAAAGCGAGGCAGTAATGAAATCAACTTTCTGCAATGTGGAGCACAACGCAGGGCTTACCTTTCTAAAGCACTTCAGTGCCATGGGTGTCTTTGGTGATATCCACTGTAGGCCAGTGACGCTGCTGCTGGTTTTGCAGTTTTGGGCACTGCAGGCTGGCTCTATGTATGAGGTTGGATGTCATGCACAGTCATAGATCCCACCCTTTCCCATTCGTCATAGGGTCGGTAGGTAGGATTGGATGCGAGAACTGTAAGTGAGATTTTACACCTTGTCCTCAGAAATGGAAAGTGTTAATGTTAATCCTGTATTAGGTATGTGGTGGTGAGATGCCTGGCCACGCTGACCCCCCTCACTGTGACACCCAAGCCAGAGCTGTAGGCCGCTGGCATCTTTAAAAGTAGAGCTGCTGTACTTATTCCCTGATGAATTTGATCCTAAAGTTGTGCAGGTCTTTTGCTCCTTGTCAAAGTTGATCCAAATATCCTCAGCTTTTGAGGGAGTCAAGCTCAAAGGGAGAAATAAGCGCATATAGGCCCATATTTATACTCCCTTTGTGCCGGATTAGCGTCATTTTTTTTACGCTAATCCGGTGCAAACTTAACACCATATATATATTTTGACGCTAGACCTGTCTAACGTCAAAATATCCTAGTGTGCACCATTTTCTGGATGCGTGAAACCGCCTTGCGTCAATGAGATGCAAGGTAGGCGTTCCCGTCCAAAAAATGACTTAAACACCCGTGCACATATTCATCCAACTGCCCAAAAATGGCGCACATCTGGTAGGAGGAGACGGAAAATGGCGCAAATCAGGATTTGTGCCAAATTTTAACGCCTGGGTCAGGGCTGGCGTTAAAATGGGGCAAACACACCACTACTTAAGGAAAACTCACACAAGCAACATCATTGCTCAAAAAGGAAGACATGGAGGTGATACTCATGCAGCATGCACGAAGACGCAGAGCACAGGAGCAACAGCAGCAGCTACCATCACACCAATATGGACCCCAAAGGCAACGCAGAAGGCAGGAGAGGATATTCAGGACCAGGACAACCCTTCAGGGCCTCAGGGAACATGACATTATCCAGAGGTACAGACTAAACTGGCAAGCCATACAACAGCTGCACATTGAGCCACAGTTGGCAGCCAGCTTGCAGACACCCCACATCATTCCTCCGGAGACCAAGCTGCTAGCTGTCCTGCACATGTTGGCAAGTGGCTCTTTTCAAACCACTGGTGCCCTGGTTGCCAGGATCTCACAGTCCTCATTCTCTGCCTTCATTCCCAAGGTACTTGATGCCATCATCTCCCTCACACCCACCACATCAGCTTCCCCAACACACAGCAGAAGCAGCAGGAGACCAAACAGAGGTTTTATCAAATTCATGGCTTCCCACACGTGCTTGGTGCCATTGACTGCACACATGTCCGGATTGTGCCACCTGCTGCAACTGAGCACCTATACCGCAACATGAAGCACACACACTCCATTACTGTGCAGGCCATTGTGGATCACCGTGGATTGTTCGCCAACATCATGGCAAAGTATCCTGGGAGTGTACATGATTTATTCATCTTCCACCACAGCACCATCAATCAGCACTTCCAGGATGGGCGATGTGGCAATGGCCCACTTGTTGGTAAGTACAGAAACCTAGTAATTTACACACAGCACAGCAACCCTGTAGGACACCCAACACATACACCACTACATTGACACGTGGCCAGGAAGACACTGAGGTGTGACACTGGTAGTCATGTTTGATATCCTGACCCAATGGGATACACACCTATGGACAAATGACAGATGCAAATCACTCTAGAGCCACATGGGACCAATTTAAAACCACACAGTGACAATGGCATGGCCTTAACTAGCGGTACAATTTGGAAGATGAACCTTTAAAAATCACATCAATAAAACTCAATCCCACACCCTTCCAAGCAATATGTCCTGTGTAAGGGGTGTGTAAAGTGTGTTGATGCAGGTCAAACACCATGAGACACATAGCATGATGATGCTGACTCAAATGAAGGTGACATGGAATTATTGAGGCAGTACCAACATCTCACATCACTCCTGGGGTGACATTGCCAGCTAGCAATAAGGAAGTGGACTGTGCTATGAAAACATGTGGATGTGACACTAATGCAAAGTGCACACTGCTACACATACGGATTGAGACAATTCCCCATATACATAACAGATGTACAGGCAGATGGACCTTCCTACACTAAAACCTTCACCCCCACAACCAAGTTAGCCAGCTTACCTGGAGCAAGTTCAGTAGTGTAGCTACATGTTTGCACATGAGCCAACTCGGTGAGAGGCACAAAAATAGGTTTGCATAGAACTTGTCACACATGGGATAGTTGTGCATTGTCAATTGTGAACACTTCAGTGCTGCCAATTTATGGAGATGTGTTGTGCATTGTCACCTAGCCAAATCAAAGGGCCTCACTGTTGCATTTCACCTGCAATTATATATGTCAAATTGGATGGGATGTTCAGGCCATATAGTGCAACCATGTTACCACCACAGTGGAATTGATTGTGTGTGTGGAAGTATCATGCCACCTCCAGTGTATGCACATGGACACTTCTTTCACATTACCTAACGCAATGGAGATACATACTGAACAACAAGTTTCAAAATATACCACTGATATCATGTCAACCAGCCAAACACCTGTTTTGATAGTCCAACAACCCAATGCAGAAAGAACACCACAGAAGCCTAGGATCCCACACAATACCACAAACACATATGAGTCACAGACGACACAAGAAAACAACTGCCATGCAAAGTGCCAATCACGGTGCAACCAACAATCAAATACTTACCCTCATTTTCTCTTTCAGCTGATCAGGGTTACGGGATCCAGCCATGGATCATGACCCCAATTGCCAACCCAAGCACAGCAGCAGAGCGTGCCTATAATGAGGCACATCATAGGACACGCACCATAGTTGAGCAGACTTTTGGCATCACGAAGTCCAGATTCAGGTGCCTGGACATCATCAGAGGCAGCCTCCTATATTCCCCTGAAATGGTCTGCAAGATCATTCTGACCTGTGCCATCCTGCACAACATTTGTGTGAGGAGAAACATTCCCCTCTATGAACCAGATCAACAAATGCCCGAAGAGGAGGAAGCTGTCCATGAAAACGAGGGGGAACATCCAAACACAGCTGCAGGATTGCGTCGGAGACAATTTACTTATCGTATTCTGTTCGGGGACATGTATTCAAATGGCCTAATCCAGCCCCCATCCGTTGTCTGGTTTTGCATGTATTTATTAGTGCCAAACAGTGACAGTGTGCTAAGGCTGTATGCATAGATTTGGTACAGTGCCTCCAGCACAACAAACAAGGGTTGGTATTGTGTATGCAAGGACAAAAATGTTTGTGCCCTGACGGTCCAGACACAGATTCACTTACGCCGCCACCTTTGATGGGGCTTGCGTAGTGACTAGCTGTAAGATTAATCAGCACAGAGGCACTGATGTTCCCTGTTGCAGTGGGACTTTTAGAGCCCACCCTGTGTACAAATGTTGTGATGAAACCTGCCTGTTTCCTATTAATGATCCATGACGTATTTGAGCACACCAAGGTTGCTCTGTCGTCAGCCTTCTAAAGGTTCTGCTGTGCCATAGCTGGACTGTCTCCATGTGTGTTGTTAGTTGATCTTTGGCTTTTGGTCAAATCTGCTTTGAAGGATACTCTGTTAATTCAAGGGTTGGCTCCACAGACTTATGACTAGACCTGCACGTATCTGTGACAACATGGAGGCCAATACTGACACAGGGTACACATGGCCACACACTTGAACTGGACTCCTATGTGCAATGAACCACTGGAAATATGTGAACACATGCAGCATGGTCTGCTGGTCCTCCACAGCCACAGGAGAAACAAAGGTCATTTACATGACTCAAACTGTGGTGTACATAACAATTTTAGGATTGGATTTGAGACTCTGTGTCACAAACACTGTACCTACCTAGCATGTTCAAATGATTGACTCATGGGTAGTATACACACAAGTGACCATGAAGTAGTATCCAACATTTCATTACATGTGAGGGGTAACATATCTGACATAGCCATTATCAACCGTCCTCGATCTATCCTGTGTATAGTTAGTCATGGGAAATGTTTTGTCCCCAAAGTCAAGGAAGTACACACAGCATACGACGCAACAGATATAACAAACACATTTCATGACTGATGTACCTCAATGAATGGCATCTGATGGTTATACACATTTAAAACACATTCATACATGCACATTACGCAAACATTTTCTCGTAACGTTCCCACAGAGGCACAACAATAATTTGAACAGCCTATTCACAGACATAAACACACAGGCCATGAGTCTATTTGCTTAGTTGCGTAGTCTTGCTGTCCTCTATTGATGCAACACCTGCTCAAACTAGAAAATACCTATTTTATTTCCAAAGTTTGTGTTGCTGTTGCGTCAGTTAAGAGAGCTAATCCTGCACAACAACATGAGTATTATGTGCCACATGTGCACATAATGCATATGCGTTAAAGAATGACGCTCACACACATTATACATCAATTGGTCCCTAGCGTTAATTCCAACACCACATCCCAGGAAAGCGTTCAGCCATTTAAAATTTATTGATCCTTGAATGCGGGGGAATTTATATGCATCAAAAAATATTGACGCAAACCCTGTAAGCGTCATAAAATTACACGCAAGACAAAAAAAAAACAGCCTGCAATTGAGACAGGAAGTGATGTAATAGGATATCCTGTCTACAGAAATTGTACAGTGGGTGTACTTTCATTTGCACTTTGCAGTCTATGATTATGCTAGACTGTGTGGCGCTGTCTTGAGTTGTCTCTGTGAATATTGTGAATTTGTCTCCTGTGTGCTATTGATATTGTATTTTGGTGTTTTGTAAGTGTCTGTGGTAACCTGTGTAAGTGTTTTTTTGTCATTTATTGTAATTAGATTTGTCTTTGTACTGTTGGGAGTCTGTTTGTGGCTATTGTTAGTTGGGGTATTGTTGGGCTGTCTGTGGGTTAGTTAAGTTTCCTTTACCAACCTCCTTTCTCTGTTTTTCCCTCTTTACCATTTTCTCTCCAATTTTTGTTGATATGTTGGGAAGGCCACGTCTGGGGCGAATGGGTGAGGAGGAGCTAGGGGCATTTGTGTGGCTGGTGTGCCACTTCCTCCCCCTGATGTTCGAGGTTGGGTGATACAGGGGTATTACACGGAGGCAAGAAGGCTCAGGTAGGCAAAGGTGCTGTTCCACCTGCGGCGCATATTCGACAGCCAGCGCAACGACCACCAGCTGAAGCATCGCTGGGCTGACCTGGTGGCCGTGAGCAGGACCTGTTGGACCACCTGGGTGTGGCGATTGGTGGCCCTGTTGGTGAGTACAAATTTGACTGATGTGTACAGTACAATGCTCTGGAGTGACAGTAGCAGATTTTGTGACACGCTGCATGCAATGTTTGTGGACATGTGGAATGCAAGTTGAACAAACTGTGGCCCTGATTTATAAAAATTTTGCAACGCATTACCGTCATTTGTTGACGCAAAGGCTGCGCAAACTTACAAAAGACACATTTATCTTGTAAATTAGTGCCGCTTTTGCATCAATAGATGATGGTAATGCGTCACAAACAAAATTATGAATCAGAGGCTGTGAGTGTACCAGGAATGGGATGTATTTTACATGCTAATACAAGGAACCAATGTAGTCCCCAGTTTTTTTAAACCATGTCTGAACAGTATTCATGGCCATACGTACAAAGCTCTTCCTAACCTCTGCTAATATCTTAGGCTGATATTTCTACTTTGCTTGTGCTGCATTTGCGTTATTTCTGGATGCAAAAGTATAGCACACTTGCTACAATCAAATTTATTTTGCTAATTTCCATAGCTGTAGCGTAAACAAATGAAGCAAATGCAATACAAAAAAAATGACACATCTGGCCCTAAGTTAATTGTTTCTGTGTGTTTACGTCTGGACAGAAAATCTTTCACATGGCCAAACTCAAATATGCCAGGATGCTACCAGATTGCAGTAGCACAAAACAGGTTCATCTCGTGGCTTTTCAGAGTAGGCATTGAAATCCTATCATTCAGTAGCAGGGTCCAACAACATTTTTGGCTTGGACGCAATTGCTGGTACTGAGCTAGTGCAGTTACCATCTGTGTCACTTTATAGCCAAACTATTTTGTAAAGTGAATGGCTCATCATGGGATCCCTGCTCTTTGTGAATGCATGGTCACAAACTATTTATTAGCATGATGTTGTGCAAGGGACCACTGACTGCTTCCATTATACCATTTAAGTGACGAATTAGGTTGTTATTTTACTTTTAGTACACCCCTGCTGATATAGTGCAGCATCTGTACAATTATTAACTTCTCATTATGAAGGCTGTCACAGACATGGTGGTATGCTAAGATAAGCAGGCCAGCATTCCTGTGAGTGTCGCCATTCCCAAGGTGCTTTCAAATAGAGACCTACCTCATCATGATTGCAGAAGTAGGACATTTGCTTACACATGTTTTAATTAGCGGACAGTGTCAGTTCGGTTGTACTGCCACTGATCACCCAACTTGGCAATTCTAAGTTAATGAATCTGGCAAAGTACACAGGGCCCAGATAATGGTACACAGGGCCCAGAGTAACAAATATCATGTGCAATGACAACACCTGTGCCCATGCATTCTGTCAGGGATGATCAAATTAGACACTTTCAGCATACATCTTTTTGTTGTTTTGAATCAGAAAAGTGACCAATCGATGTTTAGCGTAACATTGTCATGAAGTAACACACAGGATCCCTGCCATCATTTTGTCATAGGGGGCATACACGGCTCAGGGTACACTGCCAATGTGGCATATGTAACCTACATACAACACTGGCACACATATAATGGACTACTGAAAGCACAATAATTCCTGAACGCAAATCAACCCACATGAGCATCACACAGTTACCTATTATCCCTTGATGCACAAGCCACAATACCTGAGTCACTGGTATTGCAGTGCACCAGGAATGTGGCATTGCATGTGTCTCTCAATTACAAATGATGAAATGGAGTACCCTCTGGAATGAATTAAGCACAAAATTGAGTAATCATGTTTGGCACCACATGATTGTTAGCGATAGTGCATGTGTGCATATGTGTGTCTATCACTCACTGGAGTGACAGTGTCAATGCATGTTTGCAGTAGTATGTCTGTTGGGGTGTCTACATGCCTGATGTGCAGCTCTATCATATAAAATGTCACACACAGTGATTTGTTGTTCCAAGTTTTGGACAGTGAGGAGACATTGAGCACATATCACCCTTCCATGTTTTACAGGTGGACCAGCTCCCTGCACAATTGGTGAAGTGGCCTGATTTGTGGACCCAGACGTATCCAGTAAGTGTTAATATGTTTGTCCTGTGTTGTGTTTGCAGCTGTTGTGTGATTGACTCCTGTGTGTTGGACTCATTGCAAGGTATGATGTGCTGGCACGTGATTTGATATGTGACTTGACTCTAGGTTAACATTTTGTTCCATGGTAGAGTTAGACATTCGGCGGCAGAGAGTCATATATTGGGAGTTGAGTGCTGCGCAATAGGCATGGGCAGGTGAACAAGGTGATTTGTTGCTGGATGCATGCCAATAATTAATTTGGAGGTGGCCAGTGTCATAATTTAGTCAGCAAGTCATATCCTAATTCACTCAGACTAGTGATGCATATGTTTTACACACAGACTTGCGCATCCCTGTTAAGTAATGAACATGTAGGACTGTATGGGTGACTGTCCTGCAGCATCTAGCTCCACATGTTGTACTCCATTTACGTGGCACTTGAGTGAAATGTCATAGGCGTGCATGCAGGTCAAGGCCACATGGGTGCTTGCATCAATGTGCTTGATTTTGGAAAGGTGTCAGTGAGATCTAATGATGTTGACAATTGTCCGCAATTAGAAAAATAAATGTAGATGTGATTGTCCAATGGATGACTCAGTCCTAGTTGGCAGGCCTCCTTACCTGTGGTGGACTGACTAAACCCATGTACAGATGTCGAAAGCTTCATGGTTGTCCTTGATGTTTGAAAGTATGTGTTGCATGCCCATCCCCCCCCGAGGCACAGGGAAAGGGCCAGAAAATATGTGTTCCTAGGTGTGATGATCACAGTGTAGATGACAGACATGTAATTCAAGCTTTCATGTGTTCCAAACTACAATGCCCCCTCATGATTACCAATTGCATAACGTCCTGGCAGTTCCATATACAAATCACAGGTCTTGTGTGCCTTGATTTTGATCCTGAAGATAGGTATTAGTCGGCCTGGCACATGTTGAGTACTTGCAGCATTTGTTATGTGACTAATAGTACAAATATGCACAGATCATTTAATTACGTACACACCTTGGTGTGCATTGCTGTGCTGTTAGTTGATGGGTAGACTGCGTTGGCATGTCATTTCTCAGGGACATTCTATAATCTGTACTGTGATTTTGACTGTATGTTCTATTTTTGAGGAAGTGTTAGAATATCATCTGTAGATGTATCACACAATGATGTCACTAATCTTTGCCTGTCTCTATTTTTACAGCGGCCAATATGAATGCCCAGGAGATACGGGAATTTCAGAGGCGGGCAGTGCGCTACCGCCACACACTCGATGTGGAGGCTGGGTTCCGCAATATGGCATGGAGCTATCGACATGAGAGAGCCACAGGGGTATGGAGGGCATCTAGCCAAGGGGGGCCAGCATTGCCCACAATTGCCACCACCACCACAGCTCAGACCACAGTGGCCCCAGGGATGACAGCCACTCCAGCAGGTCCCTCGACCTTGTCAGTTCAGGGTCCACAAGCAGCACCTCCTGCACCTCCCCCTCCAACCACGGCACCAGCACCAGCAACAGGTTCTATAAGTGGTACCCAGACAACCCCAGCTGCTGTATTGGACATGACAGAATTCCAGACAATAAAACGTGACATGCAACGTATGTTGCGCCAGATGGACAGGCTGCAGCAGGAGGTGGCCCGCAATAGCAGGAGACTGCAGGGGATTAAGAAGTTCCTGCGGAGGGCCAATTTGTGACTGTTTGATCCTCACCCATAATTCCCTCCTCGCCCTACTCTTTCCTCATTCTTTTCTTTAGTGGGTTTAGGGGGCTTAGTGTTAGGTTAGAGTAGGCTGTTAGTTTAGTTAGTATAAGTGGGTTGGGGGTGGTGGGTGTTATATTATTACATGTTTTTTTGTGGTTCGGGCAGGTGGGGGATGATGTTAAGGTTTATGTGTATAAAAAATATATATATAAAATAAAAAATACCCAAAAATGTATATTTGTTTAGGATAAGTTAGTATGTGTTTAGGTTAGTATATGCTGTCCTACACGTGTCCCGTCATAAAAGGGGGGTGGGGGGGTTGATGTTTAGAGTGTTTAGTTAAATGTGGTAAGTAAGTTTAGCTTAGGGTAGTTAGGGCCAGTTGTGGGTAATGTATAGTTAGGATAGATTAGGTTAGTTTAGGTGTTTCCCATAGTTTAGGTTTCCTTTCATACTGATATAATAAGGTTTCATGTACTCCTTTACAGTATGTGTCATATGCTTGGGGATCAGGGCCTTTGCATGAGTGTACAGTGTCAATGTAGTATTTGCATTTGTGTTCCATCCTGCATCCAATCCCATTCTTGACATGGTTATTCCCACTTCCAAATGAGCTGTCACATTGGCAGCTACAACAAAGCTACTTATCTATGCATCTGCCATCCATTGCACCCACCAATCAAGGTAACTATGGTTCCCAATGTGTTGTAAAGGTTCGTGTGATTTTAAATCTGTCATCGTTTGAGTCCTGTGTTGGAATCTTGGGCACTGTGGGAAGTCTGCCTGCAGCCTGATGTTCATGTGAACGCTGATAAGCTGAGTGATGTCATAATCTTATGAAGTTCTGTATACATGACTCACACCTATCATTTCTTACATTGTACTCCCAGGTTACATAATTGTCCGTACACTCATACACATCCATTCCTGCTGTATGGTGTGTGTGTGTGATTAAAGTTTAGAGTCAGATGTCACATACATAATGATTGTCTTGAAGGGAATGTGGGTCACATTGAGTTTCATCTTGTACATACTTTGGACCTGACATATTCAGTTCTACACAGCATTATACTGTTTGTGATCTTTTAACTTCAGATATAAGCCTAAGGGAGCTCATATGATTATAAAATCCAGACCCCTGTGCATAGTTATCAGCCCACATTCTTTCTACACTGTTGTATTGACATTCTGTGGTCAATGACATGTTACATACATCACAAATCTTCTACACAGTTAATGTGTCACATTACACAGAGACAAAGTGGTTGTGTAAGTGCTATTTATTTTATAGTGCTGTAGTGTAATATTTACATAGTCCAGGATTGTAAGTCCATTAGTGTGACGCCTTCTATTGTGACGCAACACACGTGTAATGGTGAGTGACATGTCATTGGACATGCTGTGGTGAAGTGTCATTCAGTGCAGAGGAACATGAATTGCCAATGAAGTAGTGAGAGACCATTGCAGTGCACAGTGGTAAGGTAAACAGTGTGCTGGAGAACAGTGTATGTTACCAACTGTAGCAAGACTGGCATGTTAACAAGTACAGGACATAGGAAATCAGTGCCCATGTGACATGGACTGATACTACTGGTTACTCCTACGGGTGTAGGTGATCTGTTCCACGTCAACATCTTCTCATGTGTGTGTTGTCTCCTCTTCCCTTGGTGGTAGTGGGTTTGAAGGGGCAACACACACTTCAGTGTTTGAAGACGTGGAGTCAGAATTCCCGGTAGCTGCCAACTGTGGGGCTATTAAGGGCATTACTGCAGCAAGGAGGAGCTGCTGGTTCTTGAGTATAGCAGCTACATTGCTGTGGTAGGCATCTAGGTCGGTCCTGAGGGGGTCATGATTGCATTTATGCACGCAGTGGAAGGTTTGGGATGCCAGGTGTTGTGACAACCCCCTAACTGCTGTGGTGAAATCCCTCACACATCGTTGTAGTCCTTGCAATAGGGATTGTTGCACTTGCATGGCTGCTGATTGTTCTGCAGATGACATCATGCACATGTGCATCCCCTCAAGGCTAGCTGCTATATTTTGCATCCCCACCCACACCTCCTTGGCCACCTCCTGCTGTACTCCCACTACTGTCCTCTCAAAGGTGGTACCAGTGTCATCAGAGTCCTCAGCTGGGTTGGAGCTGGCAGGTTGTACTATTGGGGTGGTGGGTGGGTCCTCTGTGATGCTGCTGCATCTGTGCTCCTCCTTGAGACTGAAGGTGGGGTCTGGAGGGTTCCAAGGACATCTTGGAGGGTTTGCTAGCTAATGGTTGTCAGCTCGTCATCCATGTCATCAGGGAAGTCCAGGAAAGGCATATCCACAGGAGAGCCGTCGTCCTCCGCAATGAGATATTGTACAATTAGTGTGTCTGTGTTGTGGCAGTTGTAATGTGACATCACTGACTTCCTATTAGTTAGACATTGTAATCTTGGTTCCTGTTCATTGTTCCTGTCATTAATATTAGCATTCTCACAGGCTTATGCCCCACCTGCATGTCACATGTAGTGTGGGCAGTTTGGGGAATTGTCTGCGTCACATCCTCTAGGTGTAGGTTCTGTCCAAATTGTGTGTTGCTACCTTCTTGTCCTACTCAACCCTCCCTCTACTTTCATTAGCATGGTGAGGCCTTCCAATGGCTGTGGGTGTTCTGATGCCACTTGCATCTGACCCAGTCTCTAATATTTCACATACACCTATATGTTGCTGAGATCAAGCATATACTATGTATAGCATTGGCATGGCACAATACAGGTGTCAGCATTGGTAGTGTGTCATGTTGATGTTTGCGAATGTGTGCTACATTGCATTACAGTGATGGGCCTGGCAGTGTCCCATTTCCTCATATGACTGTGCGGGTGTGTTTAACTAGCTAGACACATATGTCCTCCCCCTCAATGCTGTTGTCTTAGCAGTATGACAGTTGGGATGTTGCAAGGTGGCATTGCAGCTATTGTAACACAGTCACAGGGTGGACCCTGGAATGGGCAGCATGGGTATGACATTACTGCTGTGTACTTCATAATGTAAGTAACAATACCTGATGCCTATTGCACCTACAGACATGAGCATTTGACAGGATTTACACTTTGGTAGGAATTAAAGGGGATTGATAACGTTGTCATCCTGAACCCTCTATTTTGGGTGTGTTTGATCCATGGGCACCTAACTGCCATTTGCTACTTGACCAGCACACACAGCACAGGTGGTAGTGGCAACTGTTGTCAGTGGTACATGCCACTTGTGGATATGGCCTGAGACTGGAAATTGAGCCCTTGTTCATGTTGTGACAATACCAGCTGTCCTGTGACAGCAGGCCAGTTTTACGTTCTACCCTACCCTCCTGGACTGGCTTTGCCTTTCCAACAGCCTTGGCATGGCAGAGTACCCCCATGCAAAGGTTGTTGGTGTAGTGTTGTGCTCCTGGTTTCCCCTGCACAGCCCATGCATCCGTGCCGTGCCCCTTTGTCCTTTCCACTGCCTGATTTCCATGGCTGACATGCATTGTGTAGTAGGTATCTACCTCCCCCTGCTTGCAGTTAACATTTAGGCATTTTTGTCCCCCATGCAACTTACCCTGCATCTGTGTTGTTTCCTGGTAGTTTCTGCTTTCCTGTCCTTGAATTCCTATGAAGATCTCCTGCGGGATGACGGCTGCCACCATCTCCTCCATCTGGTCCAGGGCCTCCTGCGGTGCTGGACTCCGACCTCCAGCCTGCAGTGCTGCCTTCCTGTTCCTTGCCATTTTTTCCTTAGTCCTGCGCTTGCAGTCATGCCAGCGTTTATTGCACTCAGTGACTGTTCTCCGTACCTCTGCCACCCTGTTTATCTTGATGACAATTTGTTGCCAAATTCCCTCTCTCCTCCAATTGGCAATTTTGAGGTGACAAAAAGTTGATGCTGGTGTTCCGTCAACTCTCTGACCAGTATTTCCTGCTCCTCTGCACTGAAAAAACACTTCCTTTTCTTCTTCTCCCTCTCCTGGGTCTTGTCTGGGTCCTCCTGGCTGGTTCCTGGTCGATTGGGGCCTCCCTGGGGTCTCTCCTGGCTTCTGGGATCCATTTTGGGGCTCCTTAGCACTGTTTGCTGCGTTTTCCCCCCTTTTTGTCACTATTGCGGGGAAAAATGGCTTGTATCCGGTTTGCAATGTCGTAAACCGTTTCTCCACGTTAACGTCATTTTGCTTCATGACGTGGCGCAATGGTTAGAGTAAAAAAAAAATGACTCTAACCCGTGGTTTGCGCCATGGTGCATAAATTTGATGCCTGGGTGGAGCAAAGAAATGGAGTTAACTGGTGTTAAACTTTTTGACGCAAAACTTCGTTGTTGGAGAGAAAAGGGACATAGATGTCTAATATTAAGTGCACATAACCAATAGTCCTTTCACTGGCCTCAATAATATTTAATTTACAGTCTTACAATTTCAGAATGTAAACATTTTATTTATTAATTATTTGCAACAAAATCATTGCTGTTATTAATTTTGTCTTAAACAGCTAATACCACTGACAAAGCCAATAGTCTTGGAAGGTTTGAGATGGATGTCAGTTATTAAGTTATACATTTGGATGCAATAATAGAAAGCTCAGAGGGAAACCTAAATACTGTTCGGGTGGCACACTACGGAAAATCACAGAAATTTAGATAACATGTTTAAGCCATGCCTCTTTTAGAGACACCCCAATTTTTCTTCACACTTACAGCCCAGTCTAAACATATTTTTATATGAATGATTACAGCTAGAAGCTGTAGGTATTTCCCCAAACCTGGTTACAGCATTTTCTTCCAAATTCGATGCCACACGCTGTGCAAAACACTGGGCAAGCTTACACTTTTGCACTGTATTTGTTGCACTGTACAATTTGCACACTATAATAACTATTGAACACTTTAATACAGTAAGGTATGGAGCAGTTATTTTAATGTGTTTAAATATTTCATAACTACACGTTTATAAACCTTGCTTTCTCGTTACATTCTTTATTAAAATGTGCTTTAAAATACACCATTTGCTATATCTTTTTGTTGTGGGGAGGCTCCCACCCCCGAACTCTGTGTTTCTCCATCGAGCTGGTCACTACATAAAAGTTATAACCTAGTTTTACTCACCGCCACTTTCAAATGTCAATAGCTGCCACTGATTCTATGAGCACAATCTGGAATTTGCTACAGTCACAGCTTTGAAGGTATACTCCCAGGCTTACATAGTCACTCATGAGTAATTGTAAATGAGCACGTCCTGCAAGATGGCGGCACCCAGCAGAGCGCAGGAGCTGTCCCTGTACAAGGCACTGGTGCAGCAGAGCTCTGGCTTCAGTGCCTACAATTATACATAGACTTATGTTATCAGAAGAATCAGAGATGCCTTCCGAGTTCAGAAGTCCCTCAGATATTCAGGAAGTGCAAAAGCTGGTCAATCAAGCCATAGAAGACCTGTCACTCAGGTCGCTATTGGCCATCTTTAGGCTGCAGAGAAGATATTTATTGAGAATCAAGAAATAAATGTCGCCTAATGCCATAGCACTGAATGTTTGCAGAGGACTCCACCACTGTCAGCTCTTCAATTGCTACTGGAAGGATACAACACAACATTCCTATTTATTATGCCTGCCTGTTCATGTTTTAAATCTCTATATATAAGTTTCACCTACGTTCAACATATATTGGTGTCTCTTTACTTAAAGCCAAGTTATGATGAATGGATCAGGCTGTAGAGTGGTGTAGTTTAAATATCTTTTATTTCAATGATTTTCGGGGTGTGTTTTCCTGCATTATACAATACACCTGGAGAACTTGCTTCATCGTTTGCCTTGCAATAAATGCTTTTCAGAAGTATTCTGAAAATAAATTGTAAAATTGTAAATGGTATTCAATTATTCTAGTGTTAAAACTAATCGAATTTACACTAACACATACTGACATTTAGGCCCATATTTATGGAGTTTGCCGCACAACAGCACTAACGCAGTTTTGTGTCAAAATCCATAGCGCCTACTAGCGACATTCCATAGTGCTAGCCGGGCACCATATTTATGGAATGGGAGGGGGATGGCGGGAGGGGAAAAGGCATTAGGCTGGTTACCAGCAATAAATATGCCGCTAACCAGCCTAGTTTCATTTTGTAACGCACTACCACCCAAACATGACTCCTGTCTTGGTGAAGACAGGAGTCATGCCCACCACCCCAATGGCCAGCCCAGGGGACCAGTGTCCCCTGGGCATGCCATAATACCCAGTGCCAGACAGGGGGCCCCTTGTAAAGGGCCCCCAATGGCACAGAAAAAATATAACTTACCTGTACTTTCCCAGAATGGGGTTCCCCCATCCTGTGGCTTCCCTCTGGTGTGGATAGGGGTGTTCCTGAGGCTTGGGGCGGGCACCTATGGGCCCATTCCAAGGTGTTTAGCCATGGTCCTACTAACACCTGGTCAGATCCAAGCATTAAATAATGGCGCTAAGCAGGCTTAGATCCATTATTTTGGTCTGCCTCATCAGTGTGTCATTTTTGCACCGGAGTATAAATGAGGCAGTAGGGGGTTAGAGTGATATTGTGGATGGGATCACCTACCTTGCATCTAATTAGCGTAAGATAGTTTGCTTCATCCACAACATGACGCTAACCAATTTATTTTGACGCTAGATGAGTCTAGCGTCAAAATATAAATATGGCGTTAGCTATTCGCTGTTTTAGCATCAAATATTTGACGCTAAAACGGCGCAAGCCAAGTATAAATATGCACCTTATTTTCTCAAAAGGAAACTATTTTTCAAACGCGTTCTCCTCAGCCCCCACCAATTCAGGGGGACTTTTACTTTTCTCTCCAAGTCCACACTGGACACGAATTTTCACTTGCATTTGACAAGATTAACTCAATTCAGGAAGGGAATGTGCCTTGGAGGACTTTGTGAGTATTCTCAATATAAAAGAGTTTCTGGGTTAGTGGTGTAATATTACATATTAGTAAACAGCATTAAGAGTTCAGTTCAGTGACTTGCAAAAGTGAATTTGCACTTGTAAATCAGGACATCGAAGGCAAGGTTCATCTGCAAGAATTTTGCATTTGAATGACAATGGATCTGCATTAGGTCTAAAGTTGGAATTCAGAGTTTCTAACGTGTTGCCAAAGTAATGGGTGGGGCAAAAAATGTTTTTTTGTTTAGGTTCTATTGAGGGCAGACACATTGTTTTCTTAACTGTAATGTAGAACTGACGTAGTGTGCAGACAATAATAGCCTTCTTTAATGAATGAAAATAAATTAACAAAAGCAAACACACCTGTTTCACATACAGAAAGGCTTTAGAGAGAATTACCCCAGGCATTACTAGAAACTACTTGTTTAGGTTGTTAGAAGCAGATCTGCAAAATACAGTCGCTTCAAGTTAATTGAAATAGAGCCAATAAGGCAAACTACAGCAGCTGAGAAGAAAGGTAAAAGACATTCAATAAAAAGCATTGACAAAGCCTTCATTATGGTGCATACAAAGAAGCATACAGCACACATTCACACATACTTCCAAGAAGCGTGGCGTACAGGCGCGTATGCACGAAGCATGCACACATACAGCACACACAAAGATGCATGCTCACAGACAACACACATACAGGCATAAACGTCCACAATGGATGGATGGATAGATACGCGACTGTGCGGTTTAATTGATCAAATATTTGTGATTATGGGTGGAAATCAAGATAAATAAAATTAATGGATGGGTGTGGGTGCACCCAAGGATAAATGGCCAGTATTAAGAACCATTCAGGGTCTATTCAGAAACTGCATTTTTTAGTATGTTTAGTGTCCTAAAATAGTACTACTCACATACTACAAAATGCTATTCACAAACCTACAAGCTAAAGCCCAATCCTCCACTCTGCTGTCTTTTATGTGTGGAGTTCTCTACCCCAACTCTGGAGATCTCCTCGCTTATAAGTATTTTAGTAGCAAATGCGGGAGGGACAGGGGGGTGTCTGAACAATATGGAATACTTGCTATTAAAGGTGAAGGGCTCAGAGGTGGTGTTAAGGGGATGTAGAAGGGGTTAAGAGAGGGCTTGGTAGTGGTTTAGGGATATACAGGAACACACCTGCAAAAGAGTAAACACGCTGCACTTCTATAGTCTGTGCAGCCAAAAAGGACCCAAAACTGTTGTAAATTTACTGCAGCCCAGAGCTGGAGTAAGTCCTGAACAGCACATGGCCAACTGGTGGTACTGCCACACCCTCCGATAGAAATGAATGGAGGCAGGGAGTTAAAAATAAAAGGCCACAAGAACTAATGCTGATTTAAATTGAAATATTTTAACTGTTTAAAAATATAAAAACGTTTATTTCATATTTAAAAAGTATATATAAATAAAACATAATCATTAGTTAATTATAAAATATGTTAACCTTTTTACATTTAAATCTTAATGTAACTTTAGTTTTTTCACAATATAATTAAAAAAATGTAAATAATTTTGTAAAACACTGTAATGTTTCACCACATAAATTAATATAATTATTATACTTTAAGTGTTATTATTTACATTTAAGGAAAAACACATTAAATTTAATTTAATACATTAAAAATAATTTAACATTAAAAATCAATGTCTATTTAAAAATGCTGTAGCATATTTAGTTTGTTCTACATTTAAAATAATGATTACAGTTAATTTACATTAATATTGATCTTATAAATATGTTTACTATTTTTAATTTTTAATAAACCTTTAAACATTTTTATATGGTTTATAATAGGGAGAGAGATGTGCGCCTATGTGTTACATGCAGTAACTTTTCACTCATAAATTAGGCTCCACCCCTAAACATGTGTAAGTTTACATTTGTAAATAGTCCCTTCAGTAACAACTACAAGTCCTTCTTTTGTCCAGGGCACATAAAGATAATTTGCAATGCAGTATTGAGACATCAATGTATCAGTAATTTCACATAAATTGAATGCCTATCATCTTTTCAAAATACCATATTCAAATAGGCATGGTTAAAGCTGTTTGTAAAGGTTATTATAAATACACATTTCGTCCTCAATCTAAGTATTAGAACAGTAGCATAAATTAAGGTTCTCCTGCGACCCTCTTGTTGTGAAATAGTGTTACGTCAAAATGCCAAAATTAAACCAAAATAAAATGATCACCTATGTGCAGAAAGCATGTGATTCTGCTAGGGGTTTCTACCAGGAAAGGATCTATGAGAAAGCCAAATCAATCCTAAGGAGCTAGATAAGATTGTATTTGTAGTATCATATTTCAGCTTCTACAAATAGCTCACTTTAACATAGCTGACTTGGTGCAAGAAATAGTGTCTGCTGGAATGAATTCAAAGTAAGGATGATGAAAATACAGTTCACTTGGGCCACCCATTGAAGTGCAGCAGCATGACTACTTTTCAGAAGATCTAGTAATGAACCCTGTTCAATTAATCAATCAATCAGGAATTTGTAAAGTGCACTACTCACCTGTGAGGGTGTCAAGGTGCTGAGGAGGGAAGGGGGGAAGGAGGGAGGAGGTGCTGCTACTGCTTGAACAGCCAGGTCTTGAGAAGTTTCCTGAAGGTAAGGAGGTCTTTGGTCTTGCGCAGGTGGGTGGGAAGAGTGTTCCACGTTTTGGCGGCGAGGTGCGAGAATGATCTACCGCCGGTTGTAGTTCTGCGGACGGTGGGACGGTTGCGAGGGCAAGGTCAGCGGAGCAGAGATGCCGGTTCGGGGTGTAGAAGAAGAGTCGTCTGTTGAGGTATTCTGGTCCGGTGTTGTGCAGTGATTTGGGAGTGTGGGTGAGGAGTTTAAAGGTGATTCTCTGGGAGCAAGTGCAGGTTTTTCAGGTGGTCTGTGATGTAGCAGTGGTGGGGGATGTCTAGGATGAGGCATGCAGAGGCGTTCTGGATGTGTTGCAGCCTCTTCTGGAGTTTGGCCGTGTTTCCTGCGTAGAGGGCATTGCAATAGTCCAGATTGCTGCTTACCAGGGCTTGGGTGACTGTTCTTCTGGTTTCGGTGTGTATCCATTGGTAGATCTTTCAGAGCATGCAGAGGGTGTTGAAGCAGGAAGAGGAGATGGCGTTGACTTGCTGGGTCATGGATAGTGAGGGGTCCAAGGTGAATCTTAGGCTGGGTGAGTGGTCGGTGGGAGTCAGAGCGGTTCCAAGAGTGGCAGGCCACCAGGAGTCATCCCATGTGGAGGGGGTGGAGCCGAAGATGATGACTTCAGTCTTGTTGGAATTGAGTTTGAGGCAGCTGCTCTTCATCCATTCTGCGATGGCCTTCCTTCCTTCCTGGAGGTAGGTCCTGGCGGAGTCCTTGGTGAGGAAGAGGATCAGCTGGGTGTCTTAAGCATATGAGATGATGTTGAGGTTGTGGGGTCGGGTGATGTTAGTGAGCGGGCCATGTAGACGTTGAAGAGGTTCGGGCTGAAGGACGAACCCTGGGGTACGCCGCAGTTGATTTCGGTGGCCTTCAAGCGGAATGGGGAGGTGGATTCTCTGGGTTCTGCCGGTGAGAAAGGAGGTGGTCCAGGGCTCTGTCGCGGATTCCAGCAATGCTGAGGCTTGAGTGTAGGGTGTGGTGGCAGACGGTGTTGAACACGGCCGAGAGGTCCAGGAGGACGAGGACCACGGTTTTGCCGCTGTCCAGTATGGTTCTCTTGTCGTTGGTGGCGGCGATGATGGCGGTTTCGGTGCTGTGGTTGCTGCGGAAACCAGATTGGGAAGGGTCCAGGGTGTGGTTCTCCACAAGAAAGCAGGTTAGTTGTCTGTTGACAGCCTTCTTGATGACTTTTGCCAGGAAGGGGAGCAGGGAGGTAGGCCGGAAGTTCTTGAGGTCCTTTGGGTCTGCCTTAGGTTTTCTGAGGAGGACATTGATCTCAGCATGTTTCCAGCTTTCCAGGAAGGTGATGGACTCAAAGGAGCTGTTGATGATCTTCCATAGTTGGGGTGCGATGACGGAGCTTGCTTTGTTGAGGATGTGGAGAGGGCAGGGGTCAGATGGAGAGCCGGAGTGGATGGTGTTCATGATTTCAAGGGTGTCGTTGTTGTTGACGGTGGTCCAGGAGAGCAGGTTGGTGGGAGGTGAATCTGTGGTGTTGGTGGTTGCCGCGGGGGTCTGGGTGCTGAAGCTGTCGTGGATGTCTGCAATCTTGTGTGGAAGTAGGAGGTTAGGGAGTAGCAGAGGTCTTGGGATAGCGGGATGTCGTTGGCGTTGGAGCTGGAGTTAGAAAGTTCCTTCACAACGTTGAAGAGGTCCTTGTGGCTGTGTGCATTGCTGTTGATTCGGTCTTTGAAGGCGTTTCTCTTGGCAGCTCGGATGAGTTGGTGGTTTCTGTGGATGGCGTTTTTGAAGGCTGTGAGGTTGTCCAGAGTCTGATCTTGGCATCACTTTCTTTCGAGTCTTCGGCAGCTTTGCTTAGATTCGTGGAGGTCGCGGTAAACCAGAAGGCCTTTCTGTCGGTGCGTCTGTTGGAGGGAGTCTTGATTGCGGTTAGTGTATTGGCACAGGTGTTGACCCACTACCTCAAGTTGCGGGCAGCTGCATCAGTGTCTGTGGTGTCGATGGGTGGGTTAAGCATTAGCTTCCTCATTGGACCAAATCCTTCATTATGCAATTGTGGGTTTAACAGGAGTCACAAGTATTATGTTAATAAGTCTCAGTTCCATAATAAGTAGATTCATTTGAGTCAATTGCCCAAGTCTTTATAATTTTCTCAATAATATATGTTGGGCTAAAGACAAACATTTAGTACTGAAATGGCCCAATGCTGTGTGTGGGCTGCAGATTGCACATAAAGTGTAATACAGGGCTGATAAGGGACCACCTCCAAGTTTAAGGTCTAAAGCTATCATTATCTAGCCATAATTACTAAAAGTATCCATACTTTTCCTCATTTTTGAGTGAAAACCGTATTTAAACAGAACACATTTTCCTCTAAACTATCATCACTTTGCAAGTTGTCTCACTGGCATTTAGGTAAAAAACCCATAGTTCTGACATTAGAAGAGATGGTTAGAAGGAACATTCTCAGTAGGCACCAGTGGAATATTGTTTGTGTGAAACATGCACCATGGACATACCGTTATCTCCAGATGCTGAATTACATGTGTAAAGTAAAAAGATGGCATCTGTCAAAATTTAAGGTGTTGAGCACAGCTACAGAGTTTGCTTTTCAAATTGTTCTGCTACATTATCAAAAGTTGCCTTTAGGATGAACAAGGTCAGAAAATGCCTCCTGTTATCAGGATGACAGATTTATTATACAGCGCTAGGAGTCTAGCCCTTGTTAGATGGGCCTAACACTGATCCAAAGCCAAAGATGTAAACCCATATAGAAAAACATGTTGCTATAAGAACAGCCTCTCAACAAATGGCTAAAAGCTCTCTGTTTGGAGATAGAAACGGGTCTTGCCTCATGTAAATGATGTATCAAAAAGAGTCAGCCATATTGGTATTATGTGTCTGGGGGTAGAAATAAGTTTCTCAGCTTTAGAGTGTCCTCTATACTTGCTAAAACAAATGAAAAAAGCGCCTCCTTGTGCCACACTAGCATCATTTTTTTTTAATGCTAATGTGGCTTAAGGAGGCAATTTTCTCCACGCCATATTTACAAAGTGGCACAATGTGTGCATTGCGCCTCTTTACTACCCCTAGCACCACATTATGCCTGCTTCAGGCATAATGTATGCAAGGCAGCGTTCCAGCCTTAGGAGGCCCGCAAAAATGGCTTAGTGAAATCTACAGGATTTCACTGCTCCATTTTTGGCATTATTTTTAATGAGTGCTCAAAGCAGGCGTTAAAGTGATGCACTCATTTTAAACAATGGGCCTCATTGCAATTTGCTGCACTAGTGTCAAAATGTTTGAAGCTAGTGCAGCAAAGTTCCACAATAGCGTAAAAAATGTTGACGCTATTGGCCTAACGTGCACCATGGTGCACAGTATTGTAAATACGGTGCGTCCATGGTGTCGCTAAGTGGGGCATGGGCAACCCAAGAAAACTGGAGCAACAGCACTGATGCAGCAGTTTCTTGTATATATGTCCCTAGGTATTTGACCATGTTGATAATCCTAGGTAAATGGGTTCCAGACATATTGACATGGATGTGTCTGATTTACAACGGAACATGTGTACCCATAATACCATTATGTGGTGCCAAACTGAAAACAAATACTCCCAGGATTAAACATGAGCACATAATAACAAATCATAGGAAACAACTGTATTCAATGACGTCATTAAGACTTTTCAATATCTCAGTTTGTAGTTTCCTGATCCAGTAAAGGTGTTTTTGTAGCAGTAATTTTCTATTGTCAGTCCCAGATTTCAATGACACTATGTCCAGTACTGTATATTTCAACTGGCTGATGTTGTGTCAAATGTAGGAGGCTGGCCCTCTATGTAGGGTGCAAAACTAGGCACACTGAGCAGGGGGTCCAGGCAACCACACCTTGGTTTCCAGAGGTTAAAACTTGGGCCCATATTTATGCTTTTTGCTGCAAAACTGCACAAACGCATGTTTTTAGCGCCGGCTTGCATCATTTAACAATGCCAGCCGGGCGCCGTATTTACTGAATGGCGCAAGCCGGCACAAAACTTGGGCTAGCATCTTCAAAAAAGATGCTAGCCGGGTGGGGGTGGTGGTAGGGAAGGAGGGGGTTGCATGTCAGAAAACGAAGCTAGCTTGGTTGGAGGAAAAAAAATGCCTCTAACCAGACTAGCGCCATTTCCTGGTGCACAACAACCAAAAACATGACTCCTGTCTTAGGAAAGACAGGAGTCATGTCCACCACCCCAAGTGTCCCCTGGCATGGCCATTGCACCCTGTGCCATGTAAGGGGCCCCAAACTGTAAAAATACTCACCAAAATACTTACCCTACTTACCCGGGATGGGTCCCACACCCTCTGGTGTCCCTCTGGTGTGTGTGGGGGTGTTCCTGGGGCTTGGGGAGGGCACCTGTGGAACCATTCTATGATGTTTAACCATGGAAATGGGCCCACAGGTCCCCTAACGCCTGGTCTGACCCAGGCGTTAAATAATGGTGCAAAGCAAGCTTTGCGCCATTATTTAGCCCCTCCTCCTACCCATGCGTCATTTTAGGACAGGGGAAAAATATGGGGCTGTGGCGATAGCACAATTTTTTAGATTGGAACACCTACCTTGCATCTCATTGACGCAAGGTAGGTGCACGCATCCAAAAAATGGTGCAAACTCCTATATTTTTACGTTAGACGTATCTAACGTCAAAATATAAATATGGAGTTAGGTTTGCACTGAATTTGCATTGAAAAAATGATGCAAATTTGGCGCTAAAAGAGTATAAATATGCCCCTTGATCCTCTAACGCTCTAATTTTTATGGTAACTTGGTCTAGCAGTTAGGCTAATCCCGGAGAAGTGCAAAGCATTTGTTCTACTCACAGCATCAATCATGCAACTCACACATTCAAGGGTATAACTCGAGACCAATTTATAAACATACTCCAGATTTTTATATACATTTTAAGACCACAATTATCAACATTGGTTAAGTACTTTTGAAGATATGGATTTTTGAAGTTTTAATAAATGCAGTCTTTCTGTGCGTGATTATGCATCATGGGAATCAATAGGAAGACACCTTTAAAAATGCATACAAAATCACACAGTTGCTTTACCAAGTTCCACTTTTGCAGGTTGTTTGAGGTCGCCGGTGGGCATGCTGTGCCAGCTGGAGAAGTTCAGACGGCTCTCGGTTCCAGCAGGAGCAGCGGTGAAATGTCTCTTGGAACTGGTGCAGGGCCACTGAGGGGGACCACTTGGAAAAGGTCTGCTCTTGCAGATTTAAAGGTGGTGCCTTGGGGTCCCCTCAGACTGTCGAGGTTGCAAGGGGTGAGGGGCCCTTGGGGCACAGCTGGTTCTTCGTTGCAGGGCACAGGGTGGCCATGTGCAGAGCGAATCGGTGAGCCAGAGGCTGTACGCAAAGGAGCCCTTTGGATCTGAAGGTAGGTCTCTTTGAAGGTCCCTTATAGGGCAACCGGGGCACTCTGGCGGGGGTCCAGGGTGTTCCTGAAGTCCCTCAACTAGTGCTTCTAACTGGTCCTTTTTTAGCTCTGGGTGAGCTGGTTTTCATGGTGCCTGATGTCAGCTGACCAGTATCCAGTGTATTGGTACAGTACGGCCATTGGAGAGGGCAGGGCCACTAAACTTATCACACTTGCAGGGTTTGTCCTTGTGGTTGTTGGTGTGTTGTCAGGTCTGGCTGTGACTTCCGGTTCAGGAGTTATTGGCTGGGCAGTAAAGTGACCCTCACCCTGGGTTTCTGGTTCTTTAGTTGTTGCAGAGTGGTACCTCCACTCTGGAGGGCATTCTTGGGTGATTAGTAAAGCCTTGCGGTCCTCTGGGTTTCTTGAGATCAGTCCAGCGTTGGGCTTCTCTGCAGCAGCGATTGTCGGGCCCTTGGTGCAGCAGGCAGGGTTTGGCGCTATTTCTTGCTGCAGGAGGTCTACAGTTCTCCTGCCTTGGATCTTCTTTGTGCTGGTCTTCTTTGTGCCCTTCAAATCCGATTTCTTGGCCTAGGGATGCCCATTAAATACTGAATTTAGTGGGAGTTTTAGGGGGAACCTGGAGAGAGGGAGTGTTAGCTCCTCCACCCAGGAAGGGCATCTTTTTACAAACCAGAGAGACAGGGCTCTCCCCCAAGGTTTGTATATTGGCTGCTGGAGGTGGCAGGCTCGCTAGGACCAGTCAGCAACCGTGCCAGGGTAGTTAGCTTTTGCGGGGGGCACCTCTAAAGTGACCCCTGGGTATATTTAGGGATAAATCCAAAACTGGTACCAGTTTGGACTTATCATTCTGAGTTGTTTGATACCAAACAACCCAGGGTTCAGAGTGGCCATCATGTAGCTGGGAAACTCATGTTGACCAGTGTCCAGCACATGTATTACAATGGCTGCTCTGTTCATTCACTATGTCCCAGGTTTGGCAAGGACACAGTGGGGGCATATTGCTCATGCAGCTATGCCCTCACATATAATATCGAGCACTGTGCCTTAGGGCTCTAAGGCCTGCCAGAGGGGTGTCTTACCCATAGTAAATGCAGTGTATGGTGGACAGGGCACACAGGCAGTGTGCCGTGTCGAGTTTGTGTTTTAGGTTTGCACCAGGACACCCAGCCTGCAATGACAGTGCTGTGTGCATCTGGATGCATGGCCCTAAAGGGTGGCACAATTAGTGCAGCTGCCCTCAGGGGCCTACCCTTCGTACGCCATGCCCTGGGTACCTAAGTAAATTTTACTAGGGACTTATAGTGGTAGCTAAAGGTGTATCCAATTACCTTTACAATATTTTAGGGAAAGAACACTGGCACTGGGAACCTGGTTAGCAGGATCCCAGTGCACTTCAGTCCAAGTTGCACCCAGAAGCCAGGCAAAAAGTGGAGGGGGCAGTGAAACAAGGTGCCAGCATCCCACAGTTGTGTTGTATTAAAAATGTACCGCTACAGTAGATGAAGGGTTCTTAGTTCTGATATCACTCTTGTGTTTAATTTACC
Organism: Pleurodeles waltl; assembly: GCF_031143425.1. Lineage (NCBI taxonomy): Eukaryota > Metazoa > Chordata > Amphibia > Caudata > Salamandridae > Pleurodeles > Pleurodeles waltl. The sequence goes on from NC_090450.1 coordinate 870,849,456, forward strand.
TGTTTTGATTTTCCTTTCTGTTTTTTCTACATAAGCAAGCCCACATGGGCATTTCAACAGGTACACAACATTCTTGGTATTACAAGTGACCGAAGTATGTAAGATGATCTGTCTGTCAATCAATGGGTGTGAGATCTTGGTACCGTTAATAATGGTGTTACTATTGCCACAATTACTACAAGGTTTGGTGCCATAATGTGTAGTTAACTATGCTGTTAACTTTGTTTTTAAAATTTCATTAATGTTTTGTGAACGATCATAGACAAATAATGGTGGGTTGCTGAAAATTTGGTTCTGCTGTGGTTCATTACTCAAAAACGGCCAGTTTTTCAGTATGATCCATTTAATTTTGTAGCGGCTGTTTGAGTATTTCGAAACAAATATACATTGTTTGGATGAGGTCCTTAGAAAATATTCTATCTTTTGCTTCTCTTAGTTTATGATTAGAATAACCCCTTTTAAAGAATTTGTCAAACATCTGTTCTTTGTGTCAATTAAAAGGCATCATTATCTGAACATATTCTTTTCAATGTCAATAATTCAGACTAGTTAAATGATTTAGTAAGGAGGGTTGATGAAAGCTTTAATAATATACCAAATTATTCAGATCAGTCTCCTTGACATACACCTCAGTCTAAGTGTTTCCATTATTCTTTGTAACTAATACAAATATGATATTTTATTTGAATCTATCTCATATGTGAACTGCAATCTAGTATCCATCTGGTTCTAGCATGGTATGGCTTCCTCAAGTGTATCCCGGGATCCTCACCATATCAAAAATATGTCATTACCCCAGGGTGAAGAATTTCCCTGTGCGATGAATAATTCCTATTCGGTGTACTAAAGAGAAAAATGAGGCATGACATGCAGATTTGTTTTTGAACACCACATGTGTTGGCTTTTTTCTGGTGATTATTTCAGCAAGTTCGATATGCCAGAAGATATTAGGGGGAAATTGTGAGGATGTTATAACTATCACAGAACTTGTAATATCTAGCTCTGTGCAAACTCTTGTTTGAACGGGGATTTGGATGGAGCCCTTAACTCGTAATGATGGCCTAAGTAGGTTATTTACCAAGGTTTTGTTATGGCGTCCACGTGACACAAACCGACGCAAAGCATTGCATCAAATTACTTACCATTATAAAAGCCTGGGGGCGTAGTGCAAAACCTCACAGCGCCAAGCAAATACCTGCTCATGTTTTAATAAAATTAGGCCTGAGTGTTAGACACTGTATTCGCATTATGTTGTCTTTGACACTTTTATATTACTCTGTTACAGATGGAGCGGAGGCTGAAAACTCCTCCCCATCAAATATGCATCATGAGCTAATACAATTGAAGTTCCGAAGTTGTGTGTGTTCCAATGGAAAGTGTGTGAGGCTTTGCAATTAGGATGTACTCATTTTTTAATGTTTTGTCAAGAATGATTGCGTAAGGTTACTACCCTTTTGTGATTGTAATGGAAGAGATGAAGTAGCTAACTAAAGGAATTTGCGGCAGTGATAAAGCTTTAGATTAAACATTTTTATGGTCACTTTTTGTTCGTTCTTGCATTAACAAACTGAATCAATGCTTTTTGCTCAAATGGAGCTCACACCCTGGAAAATTCTGAAGCACTCCATGCATAAAACCTGCTCAAGGGGTAGAATGCTCCATCAGCTGAAGTTCATTAAGAGGCTCATTCCGAGTCCGGCGGGCGCCGCCCGCCGGGCGGAAACCGCCCAAAGACCACACTGCGGTCAAATGACTGCGGGGGTCATTTTGACTTTCCCGCTGGGCCGGCGGGCGATCTCCAGAAGATAGCCCGCCGGCCCAGCGGGAAAGACCCTGCAACAATGAAGCCGGCTCCGAATGGAGCCGGCGGAGTTGCAGGGGTGCGATGGGTGCAGTAGCACCCGTCGCGATTTTCACTGTCTGCATAGCAGACAGTGAAAATCTTTGTGGGGCCCTGTTAGGGGGCCCCTGCACTGCCCATGCCAGTGGCATGGGCAGTGCAGGGGCCCCCAGGGGCCCCACGACACCCGTTCCCACCATCCTGTTCCTGGCGGGTTTTACCGCCAGGAACAGGCTGGCGGGAAGGGGGTCGGAATCCCCATGGCGGCGCTGCAAGCAGCGCCGCCATGGAGGATTCCCTGGGCCAGGAGAAAACCGGCGGGAAACCGCCGGTTCCCCTTTTCTGTCAGAATAGCCCTGGAAGCACCGCCAGCCTGTTGGCGGTGCTTCCGTTGCCCTCCACCCTGGCGCTTTCAAACCGCCAGGGTCGGAATGAGGGCCTAAGTGACTTGAATTCACACAATACTTCATTTTTAAAATTCATCATTGATATTTGCACAATTCTGTAAATTCCTTATGACAGTCAGCAGACGAAACTGATAATAAATGAAAGGTAGTTAGTGAGTTTGATTATATAAGCTAACCTTCCTTGCTGGTAGTAGTTTTCAATTGTTGTATGACAAAATATAAGATTGAAAAATACTGAGATAGAAAAATCTCACCAAAAAATATAAAGCACAAAAATATTGACTTTAAATACTTTGGGCTTGTTTATGAAAATGACGGTCTGACCTGCGGTTGGGAGGATGCTGCCAAGCCAGTGGCTTCCCCACTGCGGTATTGCAACACTACCACTGGGATGGCAGTAGTGTCTGTGGCTGTGTAACTCCGGTGGTATGCCTCAGCCCAGAAAGTGAGCCAGCAGCACATGCCGCCGCAGTGCAGTGCCACATGCATGGCACACAGTGTGCACCAACAGTGCAGGCATAGGGGGCACAACATGTCCCCCCAGCCTCACTGCCCAATAGGCAAAATCGTCCTAGTGCCCTGCTTGGGGCCCCTTCCCTGCCTTTCTGCTGAGCTTTTCATGGCGGGGTCCCTGCCATGAAAAGCATGGTGGACAGGCAGGTTGTGATCAGCACAGGGGTACTGGCATCAGGACCGCCACCATTGATCATAGCTCCCGCCACCACCGCAGGATCCATAATCCTGGTGGTTCTGCAGACTTGCGGTGGTCCAACCACCATCTTCCTAATTTGGTGGTCAGATTACCAAGGAAGTGGCAGTGGGACTGCCACCGAGGGTACAGTGGTCCCAGAACTGCCGTACTCATAATCAGCTCCTTTGTTTTCAAAGTACAAAATACAGACTGCAAAAATTTTATAAAACCAAAATGTTAAATATTGACCAGTATATTAACTTTGAGAAAAATTAACTTAAAAAAGCACATCTAAAAATTATATCATAACATAAAAAATGTAAAAATGCAAGTCAGAACTTACAAAACATAACAAATACTTTAAAATAGATGTTAAAATAATAAACAAAATATATAAACAATCCAAATTATAACAGAAACATGAATAATTAAATAATTATATAACAATACTGATAATATTTAACAATAATTAAAGCACTATATATTAAAACATAAAAATGTCCCTACAAAAATGATTAAACACAAACAAAAATAATATTTTTTTTTACTCAAAAAATAGAAATTAATATTTCAAACAAATTAAAACAACTTTTAAAATTAAATCAATAAAAAACTTTAGAAATTAAAGCAAACAAATCTCCCAAATTAGACTTGTAGTGATTAGCGGCCAGATGTAGGAAAGGGTTTTTCCTATTCTTTGTCAATGGGAAAATGTGTTCGTACATATGGCCCTAAATATCTTATTTCCACTTTAATCTAAGCAATAGTAAGTAAAGTGTTGGACTTTGCAGGAAGTCATGTTTACTGTTTCCACTCCATCATAAACAAAAGTTGGGAAAGTGGTGGTCTTTGGAAGGGTGACATTTTTCCACTCCAAATGGAGCAACAGGAGGGAAAGTGTTGGACTTTGAAGGAGTAAGATCTACAATCCCCACTCGAAAGTAAACAACAATGTGGAAAGTGATAGACTTTGAAGGGGTCAGATTTACTATTCCCACTCCAATAGATGATCAATAACCTAATTAACCAAATAAAATGACAAAACATTATCACTGTTTTATTTTAAATTATGTAGTAAATACTTTACAGACAAAATAGTTTATGTTGTTAATAATTAAAATAAGATATTAAAATTAAAAATATATGTATATAAACATTTAAAATAAATATTAAACCCACCCTATTCCCCCACATTAATTAAAAAACAGTATTACACATAACTATATATTTCTTTTAAAACGGTGAACAGTACTTTAAAAAATGATACTCTTACCTTCCGTGCTCTGTCACACAATATTCTTGACGTCACAATATTTTTACACAATATTTGTGTCGGTTGATATTTTAGAAACAATGAAAAAATATTATGGTGGAACAACATCCTCAGTATCGGTACAGCCTAAATAACACTACCTACCAGCAAAACTATGATTGGTTAATCCCATCCATTTGACAATAACAAAGCAAACGTGGACAGGGAGGCTGAATGCCCTGTTGCTTAGTTGATGGTGCTGGTGAGTACAATGCTGATCATACCAACAACCTTGTACTTTGGTTCAATAATAAACCCTCTGTCCCATCTCCCTATTCTTTCATTTATGTTGCAAGTTGTTAATTGATTTCTTTTCTCATGAATCCTACTAAAAAAGCAGAAATTTGAACAGAATTTAAAATTAGTCTGATATCTCATATTAAGACCGATGGCGAAGTACAGAACAATGTTGATGTGATGTTTGAATATAGATGTTAATTTACGTAATTTTCTGTAACAAATTGGTGATAGATGCTGGACATTACTTGCATATGCTAAGAAAAGCATAATAAAGTTGTGAAAGGGAAATTTGGATAATTTATTTTCCCTTTGAAAACATGCACTTTGTCACACACACTGGGGTCAGATTTACCAACATGCAAACCAGCAGGAAACTTTTTTTGTTACTTTCTTTCCAGTCCAAAACTTGTTTTGCACTGGAAATTGCCTAAAACTAGTGCAAAGGAGCACAAAGGGCCGCTGGGATGAGTAACATGAGAATTTAGAATCTGGCCCTGGGGATGTAATGTCCATGTCTCAATAAATCAATCAATCAAGTAGTACTTGTATACCACGGCTAATCACCCCAGGGAGTATTCAGGCACTCTGCTGCAGGCATCAGTTGAAGAGCCAGGTCTTGAGTCCCTTCCTGAAGTAGTTCAGCAAGGGTGCAGTGAAGAGTTGGAGGAGGTTCCAGGCTTTGGCGGCGAGGTGGGAGAAGGAGCATCCTCTGGACAGGCTGTGGCAGATATGTGGTGTCTGAATGAGGGTGAGGTGTGCGGAGCGAAGGTTTCTGGTCAACTGCTGGAAGATCAGGTAGTGGTTCATGTAGTCAGGTCCTTGTTTGTGGAGGGCTTTGTAGGTGTGGGTGAGGAGCTTGAACTGGCATCTCTTCTGGATGGGGAGCCATGGAGGACTTTCAGGTGCTGGGTGACATGTGTCCTCCTGGGGAGGTTGAGGATCAGTTTGGCTGCTGCGTTCTGGATTATCTGGAGTCTTTGCATGAGTTTGGTGGTGTTGTCGGCATAGAGTGTGTTTCCATAGTCGAGCCGGCTGGTGATGAGGGCCTGCGTCACAGATTTCTGTGTGTTGATGGGAAGCCATCTAAAGATTGTGTGGAAGCAGGCTGAGGTGACGGCGTTGACCTGATGTTTCATGGAGACTTCACTGTCCAGTATGATGCAGAGGTTGCATGCGTGGTCTTTTGGCATGGAGATAGGTCCGAACTCCGCTGGCCACCAAGAGTTGTTCCATAGGGCAGTGTATCTTCCAAAGATCAGAACTTCTGTTTTGTTTATGTTGACTGTAAGGTGGTTGTCTGTCATCCATGTTGTCTTCCATGTCTTCATGAAGTTGTGGAAGTTGGTCTTTCTCAGATTGGGTTTTGCTGAAAGTGAGAGGATGAGCTGAGTGTCGTCTGCGTAGGTGATGGTATTGATGTTGTGAGATCTGACGATGTCTGCAAGTGGTGTCATGTACCAGGGTAGAGCTGAGGGATGAGCCTTGGGGTACTCCGCAGATGAGATGCTTGGGTTGCGAGGTAAAGGGGAAAAGTGGACTCTCTGGATGTGTCCCTTGAGAAAAGGCGCCATCCATCTGAGCACATTTTCTGTGATTACAATCGGGCGTAGTCGATCAATGAGTGTGTGTTGAGAGGTGGTGTCAAAAGCTGCAGAGAGGTCAAGGAGGATGAAGGTGGTTTATTCTCCTTTGTAATGTAAGGCTCAGATGTCATCTGTTGCTACAATCAGCGCTGTCTTGGTGCTGTGGTTGGCTCTGAAACCTGATTGGAAAGGGTCCAATAGTTTGTTTCTTTCCAGATGATCTGTGAGTTGGCGGATGATGGCTCTCTCCAGGACTTTGGTGGGGAACGGGATGAGGGAGATGGGATGGTGGTTCTGGAGCTCTCTGAGGTCTGCTAAAAATTTCTTGAGCAGGGGTTCCCCCTCTGCATGTTTCCATGCATCGGGAAAGATGGCCGTTGATAAGAAGTTGATGAGGATAGTGGTGAGCTGGTGGCTGATCTCATTGCTTCAGAGGTTGAAGAGTCAGTGGGGGCATGGGTCTGTGGGTGCTCCTGAGTGGATGAAGTTTATCAGGGTGGTAGCTGCCAGTGTGCTAAGTTGTTCCCATGCAGTGAGCGGGTGGTTGGTGGTCGTGGTTGTTGGGTTGCAGAGGATGTCGGAAGGTTGGGGATCGAAATTTCTGTAGAAAGTTGTTATCTTGTTGTGGAAGTGGTCGGCGAGGGAGTCGCAAAAGTTGTTGTGAGGGAGGCATCAAGTTTATTCAAATGGTGTCCGACCAGAATTTGTGGCACTAATTAGATATGCTGTTATCTTGTTGCCCAAGAAAGTGTCCCAGAGAGCGGGGAAACTAAACTTCGAAGTCAACCACTTATAATTTGGTTGGGAGCAAGGTCAGAGTAGAGGTAATAACTCTTTGGGCCCCGTCTGATGTCAGCTGTGTGCAGAGTGAGAGACTGGAGAGACAAGCAAGATTGGTTGTTCCTAGTGGTTTAGTATGTATGGCAAGGGATCAAAAAGTTAAGATTTTGTGCGCTTAAATCCTTCAAACACATTTTTTTTTAAGCGAGCCAGCAAGCGCGTCATAAAACCTATTTCGACCGACATCTCCAACAGACTGGTCGAAAATTTTGTTATATGGAGTCCTCCTAATGATCTGCAAAGCTGCGTTTCACGGGACTACAAATTAGACGCCGAGCCAAAGAACATGCCAATCACAGCCATTAATAAATGGAAATAAAGTTGGCACGCTGGCGCACAAAGTCGTTTCGCCGGCTACCACCGAGCACCGGAGAACAGAGACGCCCGTGCAATTCCCGCTCTCAGCAGCAGCACACTTTGAGCTCCAGAATGGCTAGGTATGTTTTTTTAAATCTGCTGCGAAACCCGCAGTGCCTCTGTTTAAAACGTTCTTAATACACTAATAATGATGAAGCAGTTGTATGTCATCTTTGACGGGAGGCCCTTTTTTCTAGTTTAATGTACAACTGGGAAATAATTAACACCGCTGAAGTCAAAAACAAAGCCAATACATCAGAGGAGACAGCCTCATAAATTCCAAGGTCTTAATTGAACAATTACCTCTTACGCTCATGAATAGTTCATTATTACTGCTGTTATTATTAACTGTTATTATTATTTTATATGTATGCATGGAATTTTGTCAAAAGCAATTTTAAATGCAGCAGCTAATCCACCCAGAGTGCTTTTAGCATGCGGCTTTTTATGGGATCAGAAGCAACATTGTTTTCACAGACATCACACCCCACTAATGACTAGCACAGGGATTATTTTAGCAGAAAGCCTATTTAAAGAGGCCTTTATATTTTCTTTTTTTATGCAGGTCAGATTAGAGGTTGAAAAACTGTTGTCTGGACTTGTTTTGCTCTTTAATATGAACACTAAAACTTTATAATTTTCTTTTGCAGTAGAAACGCCTGAGCCCTTTTAAATTTGTTGAAACTTCTTATTTTAGTGAGATTCTGTATTCCATTTTCCCTAACTGTCTTTCACAGTCTTTCCTGGCTCCTGATCCCTCAGATCCCTCCCGCAGTTAAAGGGGCACAAAGGTCTCTTTCAAAGGACTTGCTAAAGTTTAACCGCGGGGGTGGGGGGCGGGTGGGGGTGGAACCGCCCACACCACGCTGGAGTTTGGGAGGAGAACCTTGAGGTGCAGATTGAGGATGTCTAGAAGCCGCCGTACACCTGCCCCATCTCCGAATGACCGCGCATGTGCAGAAGATATTATACTTTATTTCCGAGTGCAGGAGGTTCCGTGTCATGAGAGTGCAGGCCACAATGGGAGAATAAGATGCAGCTGAGCATCCCAGCAAAGAGCCTGCCCCTTACTGTGAAGGGCAAGGCAGAGTTCCCAAAAAAGGTCAGCTTCCGAGGTGGTACACGCAGTAGCGGCAGGTTGCTTGATGCCTCCGAGGAGAAGCAGAAGTGGTGGCCCTCCTCTTAACACAGAGACCCCCTCAGGAAAAAGAAAAGAGTTGGGCTCTAAAAAGCAGAGGCACAACGTTCCGTGGAAGGAAAGGAAGAGAGCAGACTAGACCATGGGAATGTGGGACCACGACCTTTACTTGATGAACTTGGTGAACCAAGAGACCATGTAGCACAGGCGGCAGAGGAGTCAACCGAGAGGGGCAAAGAGAATGCAGACAGACAAGAGGGTGGAGCTGGACATGCCAGATGAGGGATGCGGTAACAGAACGGTTAGCTCAAGTTTAGAGTGCACCAGAGGGAGATCTAGGGTACTGATCTGGAGGGGGTTGTCTGGCAGAGAAGGTGGGAGCAACCTTGGCAAGAAGCAAGGGAGCTGGAGGGAAGAGCACCATCTATGGCAGCGTGGTTCGCAGTGGAGGACTAGATAGCCAAGCAGGTGGGGTGTGTAGTTAGGCAAAGAGTGGAGCCAGAAGGTTCACTCATGAGTACTGTTAGGGCCATAGAAGTACATGAGGGATAGGGGGCAGAGAGAGAAAGCAAGTACTTTGGGATATCTGTAGGGTAGGCTTGTGAGAAGAGTGGGTGAGACCACCCCAAGCGGTCTCTTCACAGTTACAGGAAGCCAGGTGAAGGAATAGGAGATCTACAGCTCTGGGCAACATAGACAAGGGAATGGAGGGGCCAATAGGCGGACGTCAATGGGAAGGTGTGAAGAATGGATTACTGCTAAGGATAAGAGTAGGAGGAGGTTGATCCTTCTGCAAACCAAGGTAGAAGATTCAGAGAGTGTATATGGCAATAGAAAAGTTCAGTGCGGAAGGAGCGGAGAGTTGTAGGAGAGCAGAGGGCAGGCGTAGGGGAGTGATTTACAGAGTGGTGATAGACAAATTATGGGTTTGGTACAGAAAGAAGGGGTGAGGAAGGAGGTGATTACTACACAGGATTTGATGGCACAGGTGAGAAAGAAAGCCTGGAAGGATGGGTGCAGAAAGATTGTAGAGTGATGAAAATGTGAGTGGAGGGACAAATGGGGGTGACAGGAGTGGTGGAATGGCCTATACAGACAGCGGGTAGACAGACAAAAATGAGGTGAAGGTAGAACTGCTAGGAAAAAAGGAGAGGGGAAGGGAAACCTTATATGGGGATTATGGCACCATGGGGCACTCACTTGAAAACGAGTACATAAAAGAAGGTATAGGCCAAGAGGTATTTGGAAATTTACAAATTACTGCACAGAGAAAGGAGAAGTAAAGAAGGATCAACAGTAGAGGAAAAAGAATTGGATAAAAGGCCCCAGGTACCCTCTTACACTGACATATCATTATCAGCATTTATGTTTTATGTTAGCAATAATACACGAGAAATACCCTGAATGCAGCGTGACATTATTTAAGGGCATGGTCTTGATAAGGACAGCAAACATAAGTGTTATGGTCTGCTGTGACTTTGCTTGGGTGAAGAGTTCAGAGTGAGAAGGGGATTGAATCCAACAAAAACATGGGAATAGGTGGACTATGAGGCATGCCTACAATACATGACTCTGATGACAGGAGTACCTTCAGTGCACACAACACAGCAAGTGGTTGGACATTGCTACATATACTCTTTCAGACAAAATCCATCCCAGGACACAGGAAAAGGGGTGGATGGGTGGGGACACACACAAAAACAGTTAAAGGAGGCCATGATGGAACTAAAACAAATGGGCCCGAAACAGAACCCCATGCAGGTTCAGGCATGAGTGTTCCCAATGCAGTACTTGGGCAGGGGGGATCACAAGGCAAAAGCAGAATCCAGAGGAGGACAGAAAGGGCTTGTGGGAAGGGTCTTTATGGCAATTAAGATGAAGGCAATAGGCAATTGAATGGAAAAATACCCAAAGAGGGCAGCTACTGCAACTCTGGAAAGGGAAGGGGATTCACAGCCTGTTTCAGGATCCCATTCCATGGGCCATAGGCCCAGCCCTGGGCAGACAATGTGAGATTCACAAGAAGGCTAGATGGAATAGTGGAATAGTGTAGGCAGAAGTGAGAAATGAAGGTGCAGCGGGCAGGACTTGCCTATTTTATGCATGATGATCTGTACCAGGACAGGTAATTCCGAAAAATATGGCTAGGAAATTCAGGTTAATTCATTATTTGTCCTGCCTACAGGGGGTGTCAGTGAACGACTACATTGAAAACAAAGACTGCACAGTTAATTCTACTGGGCTGGATAAGGTGGTGTCCCCAGTATGAAGTTGTGACAGGGGTGTTGGGATGGGAAGAATGACATATATTTGGCATTTGTTCTGGAACTGGGGCGCCTGGCTGACTTGCTCCTTTTGGGAATACAATTTGGAGGACAGTACTACATTGAAAAGGCACTGCCCATTGGGTGCTCAGTAGCATGTGTAGCATTTGAGTGTTTTGCACATTACATAATGGGTGGGTCAATGGCTGACTCAGAGCAGGTGATCCACCATTTGTATAATTTCCTGTTTGTGGGGAGGACAGGGGGTCAGGGAGGATGTGCAAGGTTAATGACAGTGATGTAGGAAGTGGCCAGACATTTAGGGGTGGGTACTCCTGGTTGGGGGGGTCAAACTTGAGTCACAACTCTGACCTTCCTATTGATAGAGGTTTACTCAGTTGCAATGGTGTTCAGACTGGTTAAAAAGAAGACTGGGACCCTGCTGGGCTTGCTGAGATGGATGGTGGATATGAACTCTGACAAATATAGCAGGTTTTGGGACCCTTAAACTGTGCTTGAAGGGTCATGGATCCATGGAGAGATTTTTGCAGAAGCACTGCACTATCAATGGGACAGGGGTAAGGGGAGGTTAAAGTTCCATCATATGCTAGAGATAAGAGAAGGGTTGAGGCAGGATCTGAGAATTTGGACAACAGTTTTGGAGGGCTACAATGGGGGAAATGATGTGGATGACTCCTAAACAGTATGAGTGGGACATCAGAATATTTTCTGATACTTTGAAGGCTGGAGGATTTAGTTTGTACTGGAATGGCAGAAGTGTGTAGCGAGATGACTGGATGACAGAAGGAGAAGGAAACACAACACAGCATTCCAAGATTTTTCTCCAGTGCTGTTGGCAGGTGAACTATGGACAGGGATGGATAGAGTTTGTATAAAAAGGTGCAGTGTGGAGGAAAAAATGATAGGGAGGGGATTGAGTGTCGTAATGAGGATGCGTTGCAGTTTTCAATGAGGTCGGTGGAAAAAGAGGAATCCACAGTAATAATGTCTGGGAAACTGGAAGGTATAGTCTTTCAAGGGAAGTGGTTTGGGGATATAAACCACATAGGGTTGAATTTATAAGGGGACTATTAGAAGACTGGGCTAGGAAGAGGGGACCAAAGGTAGAATGCTAGAGGACCATTCTGGTAAAGATGTTGGAGGATGTTCTGACCCAGGTGAGATATGTGGGCATGTCTGCTTCAGATGCAGGCTTAGTTCGGGCATTCTCTTCTGTGATGTTTCTGGGACCTTCAGAGTTTCGAAAGTGGTGGGAGCAATGAGGTATGAGGGCTTGGAACTGGGGATTTGAGCAGGGAAGCTTTTGAGCATCAAGGTGGCCAGGTGCAGGATGGATTAGAAAGGAAGAGATAGCAAGGCAATTTGTTCTGTTAAGGCATGGGGATTACCTGGAGGTGAGAGGGGCTAGGCCTGGAAAACTGTTTAGGCACAAAGGAAGAGAAAACATGCCTGACAGGGAGGTGCTGGAAATGCTCAGAAAGTTCCTGAGGTTGAGTGGTTGTTCAAGTTGTGAGTTTGGGACCACTCATTTAGGATGTGTGTGGTTTAGAGGCCTTTGGGTTGGAGATATGATAAACTACAGAAAATGGGAAGGCAGAAATCAGCGAACATGTGGGGGTATGTGAAGCTTGAAGGTCTTAGGCTGCTTATATCTCCTCCCCAGGATTGTCCCTAAAGGAGGTGAGGAAGAGAGAAATATTGATCTGTGTCCATTTAACCCCTTCGCTGCCAGGCCTTTTCCCCCTCCTGTGCTGGGCCTTTTTTTGCCTATTTGGAGCAGTTCGCGCTTAGGCCCTCATAACTTTTTGTCCACATAAGCTAACCAAGCCAAATTTGCGTCCTTTTTTTCCAACATCCTAGGGATTCTAGAGGTACCCAGACTTTGTGGGTTCCCTTGAAGGAGGCCAAGAAATTGGCCAAAATACAGTGAAAATTTCGTTTTTTTAAAAAAAAATTGGAAAAAGTGGCTGCAGAAAAAGGCTTGTGGTTTTTCCCCTGAAAATGGCATCAACAAAGGGTTTGCGGTGCTAAACTCAGCAGCTTCCCAGCTTTCAGGAACAGGCAGACTTGAATCAGAAAACCCAATTTTTCAACACAATTTTGGCATTTTACTGGGGCATACCCCATTTTTGCAGTTTTTTGTGCTTTCAGCCTCCTTCCAGTCAGTGACAGAAATGGGCATGAAACCAATGCTGGATCCCAGAGACCTAAACATTTCTGAAAAGTAGACAAAATTCTGAATTCAGCAAGGGGTCATTTGTGTAGATCCTACAAGGGTTTCCTAAAGAAAATAACAACTGAAAAAGAAAAATATTGAAATTGAGGTGAAAAAAACATAAATGTTTCTCTACGTTTTACTCTGTAACTTTTCCCTGCAATGTCAGATTATCGAAAGCAATATACCGTTACGTCTGCTGGACTCCTCTGGTTGCGGGGATATATAGGGCTTGTAGGTTCATCAAGAACCCAAGGAACCCAGAGCCAATAAATGAGCTGCACCTTGACGTGCGTTTTCATTCTCTACCGGGTATACAGCAATTCATTTGCTGAAATATAAAGAGTAAAAAATTGCTATCAAGAAAACCTTTGTATTTCCAAAAAGGGCACAAGATAAGGTGTTGAGGAGCAGTGGTTATTTGCACATATCTGAATTCCGGGGTGACCAAACTAGCATGTGAATTACAGGGCATTTCTCAAATAGATGTCTTTTTTACACACTCTCCTATATTTGGAAGGAAAAAATGTAGAGAAAGACAAGGGGCAATAACACTTGTTTTGCTAATCTATGTTCCCCCAAGTCTCCCGATAAAAAAGATATCTCACTTGTGTGGGTAGGACTAGCGCCCGCGACAGGAAACGCCCCAAAGCGCAACGTGGACACATCCACATTTTTGGAAGAAAACAGAGGTGTTTTTTGCGAAGTGCCTACCTGTAGATTTTGGCCTCTAGCTCAGCCGGCACCTAGGGAAACCTACCAAACCTGTGCATTTCTGAAAACTAGAGACCTAGGGGAATCCAAGGAGGGGTGACTTGCGGGGCTCGGACCAGGTTCTGTTACCCAGAATCCTTTGCAAACCTCAAAATTTGGCTAAACAAACACATGTCCCTCACATTTTTGTGGCAGAAAGTTCTGGAATCTGAGAGGAGCTACAAATTTCCTTCCACCCAGCGTTCCCCCAAGTCTCCCGATAAAAATGATACCTCACTTGCGTGGGTAGGCCTAGCGCCGGCGACAGGAAACACCCCAAAGCGCAACGTGGACACATCCTAAATTTTGGAAAAAAACAGAGGTGTTTTTTGCGAAGTGCCTACCTGTAGATTTTGGCCTCTAGCTCAGCCGGCACCTAGGGAAACCTACCAAACCTGTGCATTTCTGAAAACTAGAGACCTAGGGGAATCCAAGGAGGGGTGACTTGCGGGGCTCGGACCAGGTTCTGTTACCCAGAATCCTTTGCAAACCTCAAAATTTGGCTAAAAAAACACATGTCCCTCACATTTTTGTGGCAGAAAGTTCTGGAATCTGAGAGGAGCTACAAATTTCCTTCCGCCCAGCGTTCCCCCAAGTCTCCCGATAAAAATGATACCTCACTTGCGTGTGTAGGCCCAGCGCCGGCGACAGGAAACACCCCAAAGCGCAACGTGGACACATCCTAAATTTTGGAAAAAAACAGAGGTGTTTTTTGCGAAGTGCCTACCTGTAGATTTTGGCCTCTAGCTCAGCCGGCACCTAGGGAAACCTACCAAACCTGTGCATTTCTGAAAACTAGAGACCTAGGGGAATCTAAGGAGGGGTGACTTGCGGGGCTCGGACCAGGTTCTGTTACCCAGAATCCTTTGCAAACCTCAAAATTTGGCTAAAAAAACACATGTCCCTCATATTTCTGTGGCAGAAAGTTCTGGAATCTGAGAGGAGCTACAAATTTCCTTCCACCCAGCGTTCCCCCAAGTCTCCCGATAAAAATGACACCTCACTTGCGTGGGTAGGCCTAGCGCCGGCGACAGGAAACACCCCAAAGCGCAACGTGGACACATCCTAAATTTTGGAAAAAAACAGATGTGTTTTTTGCGAAGTGCCTACCTGTAGATTTTGGCCTCTAGCTCAGCCGGCACCTAGGGAAACCTACCAAACCTGTGCATTTCTGAAAACTAGAGACCTAGGGGAATCCAAGGAGGGGTGACTTGCGGGGCTCAGACCAGGTTCTGTTACCCAGAATCCTTTGCAAACCTCAAAATTTGGCCAAAAAAAACACATGTCCCTCACATTTCTGTGGCAGAAAGTTCTGGAATCTGAGAGGAGCTACAAATTTCCTTCCACCCAGCGTTCCCCCAAGTCTCCCGATAAAAATGATACCTCACTTGCGTGGGTAGGCCTAGCGCCGGCGACAGGAAACACCCCAAAGCGCAACGTGGACACATCCTAAATTTTGGAAAAAAACAGAGGTGTTTTTTGCGAAGTGCCTACCTGTAGATTTTGGCCTCTAGCTCAGCCGGCACCTAGGGAAACCTACCAAACCTGTGCATTTCTGAAAACTAGAGACCTAGGGGAATCCAAGGAGGGGTGACTTGCCGGGCTCGGACCAGGTTCTATTACCCAGAATCCTTTGCAAACCTCAAAATTTGGCTAAAAAAACACATGTCCCTCACATTTTTGTGGCAGAAAGTTCTGGAATTTGAGAGGAGCTACAAATTTCCTTCCACCCAGCGTTCCCCCAAGTCTCCCGATAAAAATGATACCTCACTTGCGTGGGTAGGCCTAGCGCCGGAGACAGGAAACACCCCAAAGCGCAACGTGGACACATCCTAAATTTTGGAAAAAAACAGAGGTGTTTTTTGCGAAGTGCCTACCTGTAGATTTTGGCCTCTAGCTCAGCCGGCACCTAGGGAAACCTAACAAACCTGTGTATTTCTGAAAACTAGAGACCTAGGGGAATCCAAGGAGGGGTGACTTGCGGGGCTCGGACCAGGTTCTGTTACCCAGAATCCTTTGCAAACCTCAAAATTTGGCTAAAAAAACACATGTCCCTCACATTTCTGTGGCAGAAAGTTCTGGAATCTGAGAGGAGCTACAAATTTCCTTCCACCCAGCGTTCCCCCAAGTCTCCCGATAAAAATGATACCTCACTTGCGTGGGTAGGCCTAGCGCCGGCGACAGGAAACACCCCAAAGCGCAACGTGGACACATCCTAAATTTTGGGAAAAAACAGAGGTGTTTTTTGCGAAGTGCCTACCTGTAGATTTTGGCCTCTAGCTCAGCCGGCACCTAGGGAAACCTACCAAACCTGTGCATTTCTGAAAACTAGAGACCTAGGGGAATCCAAGGAGGGGTGACTTGCGGGGCTCGGACCAGGTTCTGTTACCCAGAATCCTTTGCAAACCTCAAAATTTGGCTAAAAAAACACATGTCCCTCACATTTCTGTGGCAGAAAGTTCTGGAATCTGAGAGGAGCTACAAATTTCCTTCCACCCAGCGTTCCCCCAAGTCTCCCGATAAAAATGATACCTCACTTGCGTGGGTAGACCTAGCGCCGGCGACAGGAAACACCCCAAAGCGCAACGTGGACACATCCTAAATTTTGGAAAAAAACAGAGGTGTTTTTTGCGAAGTGCCTACCTGTAGATTTTGGCCTCTAGCTCAGCCGGCACCTAGGGAAACCTACCAAACCTGTGCATTTCTGAAAACTAGAGACCTAGGGGAATCCAAGGAGGGGTGACTTGTGGGGCTCGGACCAGGTTCTGTTACCCAGAATCCTTTGCAAACCTCAAAATTTGGCTAAAAAAACACATGTCCCTCACATTTTTGTGGCAGAAAGTTCTGGAATCTGAGAGGAGCTACAAATTTCCTTCCACCCAGCGTTCCACCAAGTCTCCTGATAAAAATGATACCTCACTTGCGTGGGTAGGCCTAGCGCCGGCGACAGGAAACACCCCAAAGCGCAACGTGGACACATCCTAAATTTTGGAAAAAAACAGAGGTGTTTTTTGCGAAGTGCCTACCTGTAGATTTTGGCCTCTAGCTCAGCCGGCACCTAGGGAAACCTACCAAACCTGTGCATTTCTGAAAACTAGAGACCTAGGGGAATCCAAGGAGGGGTGACTTGTGGGGCTCGGACCAGGTTCTGTTACCCAGAATCCTTTGCAAACCTCAAAATTTGGCTAAAAAAACACATGTCCCTCACATTTTTGTGGCAGAAAGTTCTGGAATCTGAGAGGAGCTACAAATTTCCTTCCACCCAGCGTTCCACCAAGTCTCCCGATAAAAATGATACCTCACTTGCGTGGGTAGGCCTAGCGCCGGCGACAGGAAACACCCCAAATCGCAACGTGGACACATCCTAAATTTTGGAAAAAAACAGAGGTGTTTTTTGCGAAGTGCCTACCTGTAGATTTTGGCCTCTAGCTCAGCCGGCACCTAGGGAAACCTACCAAACCTGTGCATTTCTGAAAACTAGAGACCTAGGGGAATCCAAGGAGGGGTGACTTGCGGGGCTCGGACCAGGTTCTGTTACCCAGAATCCTTTGCAAACCTCAAAATTTGGCTAAAAAAACACATGTCCCTCACATTTCTGTGGCAGAAAGTTCTGGAATCTGAGAGGAGCTACAAATTTCCTTCCACCCAGCGTTCCCCCAAGTCTCCCGATAAAAATGACACCTCACTTGCGTGGGTAGGCCTAGCGCCGGCGACAGGAAACACCCCAAAGCGCAACGTGGACACATCCTAAATTTTGGAAAAAAACAGAGGTGTTTTTTGCGAAGTGCCTACCTGTAGATTTTGGCCTCTAGCTCAGCCGGCACCCAGGGAAACCTACCAAACCTGTGCATTTCTGAAAACTAGAGACCTAGGGGAATCCAAGGAGGGGTGACTTGCGGGGCTCGGACCAGGTTCTGTTACCCAGAATCCTTTGCAAACCTCAAAATTTGGCTAAAAAAACACATGTCCCTCACATTTCCTTGGCAGAAAGTTCTGGAATCTGAGAGGAGCTACAAATTTCCTTCCACCCAGCGTTCCCCCAAGTCTCCCGATAAAAATGATACCTCACTTGTGTGGGTAGGCCTAGCGCCCGCAACAGGAAACACCCCAAAGCGCAACGTGGACACATCACAGAAAACAGACCTGTTTTTAGCAAAGTGCCTACCTGTAGATTTTGGCCTGTAGCTCAGCCGCCACCTAGGGAAACCTACCAAACCTGTGCATTTCTGAAAACTAGAGACCTAGGGGAATCCAAGATGGGGTGACTTGTGTGGCTCGGACCAGGTTCTGTCACCCAGAATCCTTTGCAAACCTCAAAATTTGGCTAAAAAAACACATGTTCCTCACATTTCTGTGGCAGAAAGTTCTACAATCTGAGAGGAGCCACAAATTTCCTTCCACCCAGCGTTCCCCCACGTCTCCTGATAAAAATGATACCTCACTTGTGTGGGTAGGCCTAGCGCTCGCGACAGGAAATGGCCCAAAACACAACGTGGACACATCACATTTTTTCATAGAAAACAGTGCCTACGTGTGGATTTTGGCCTCTAGCTCAGCCGGCACCTGGGGAAACCTAGCAAACCAGCGTATTTTTGAAAACTAGAGACCTAGGGGAATCCAAGATGGGGTGATTTGCGGGGCTCTGACCAGGTTCTGTTACCCAGAATTCTTTGCAAACATCAAAATCTGGCTAAAAAACACTTTTTCCTCTCATTTCGGTGACAGAAAGTTCTGGAATCTGAGAGGAGCCACAAATTTCCTTCCACCCAGCGTTCCCCTAAGTCTCTCCATAAAAATGGTACCTCACTTGTGTGGGTAGGCCTAGCGCCCACAAAAGGAAATGGCCCAAAACACAACATATTTTTTCACAGAAAACAGAGGTGTTTTTTGCAAAGTGCCTACCTGTGGATTTTGGCCTCTAGCTCAGCCGGCCCCGGGGGGGAGGGGGGGGGGGAAATGCCCTAAAATAAATTTGACCCCCCACCCCCCCAAACCCCCCCTGCCCAGGTGCGACCCTTGCCTACGGGGTCGCTACTCCTGCGTGACATTGGCGCCAAAAAACAAATTCCCGGTGCCTAGTGGTTTCTGCCCCCTTGGGGGCAGATTGACCTAAAATCGACCAATCTGCCCCCAAGGGGGGCAGAAATGGTCTAAACACAGTTTGCCCCCCAGGGGAGCGACCCTTGCCTGATGGGTCGCTCCCCATCTCTAAAAAAACAAACATACAAAAAAAAAAAACACCCAAAAAAAATTTGCCCTGGCGCCTAGAGGTTTCTGCCCCCCCTGGTGGCAGATCGGCCTAATAATAGGCCGATCTGCCCCCAGGGGGGGCAGAAATGGCCTAAAATAAATTTGCCCCCCGAACACCCACTCCCCCCCCCCCCCCGGAGGGACCCTTGCCTACGGGGTCGCTCCCCCTGCGTGACATTGGCGCCAAAAAACAAATCCCCGCTGCCTAGTGGTTTCTGCCCCCTTGGGGCAGATTGACCTAAAATCTACCAATCTGCCCCCAAGGGGGGCAGAAATGGTCTAAACACAATTTGCCCCCCAGGGGAGCGACCCTTGCCTGATGGGTCGCTCCCCATCTCTAAAAAAAACCAAACAAACAAAAAAAAAACACACCATTTTTTTTTGCCCTGGCAACAAGAGGTTTCTGCCTCCCCTGGGGGCAGATCGGCCTAATAATAGGCCGATCTGCCCCCAGGGGGGGCAGAAATGGCCTAAAATAAATTTGCCCCCTGAACCCCCACCCCGCCCCCCGGAGCGACCCTTGCCTACGGGGTCGCTCCCCCTGCGTGACATTGGCGCCAAAAAACAAATCCCCGGTGCCTAGTGGTTTCTGCCCCCTTGGGGCAGATTGACCTAAAATCGACCAATCTGCCCCCAAGGGGGGCAGAAATGGTCTAAACACAGTTTGCCCCCCAGGGGAGCGACCCTTGCCTGATGGGTCGCTCCCCATCTCTAAAAAAACAAACATACAAAAAAAAAAAACACACAAAAAAAATTTGCCCTGGCGCCTAGAGGTTTCTGCCCCCCCCCCTGGTGGCAGATCGGCCTAATAATAGGCCGATCTGCCCCCAGGGGGGGCAGAAATGGCCTAAAATAAATTTGCCCCCCGAACACTCACTCCCCCCCCCCCCCGGAGGGACCCTTGCCTACGGGGTCGCTCCCCCTGCGTGACATTGGCGCCAAAAAACAAATCCCCGGTGCCTAGTGGTTTCTGCCCCCTTGGGGCAGATTGACCTAAAATCTACCAATCTGCCCCCAAGGGGGGCAGAAATGGTCTAAACACAATTTGCCCCCCAGGGGAGCGACCCTTGCCTGATGGGTCGCTCCCCATCTCTAAAAAAAACCAAACAAACAAAAACAAAAAGACAGAAAAAAAATTTGCCCTGGCAACAAGAGGTTTCTGCCCCCCCTGGGGGCAGATCGGCCTAATAATAGGCCGATCTGCCCCCAGGGGGGGCAGAACTGGCCTAAAATAAATTTGCCCCCCGAACACCCCCCCCCCCGGAGCGACCCTTGCCTACGGGGTCGCTCCCCCTGCGTGACATTGGCGCCAAAAAACAAATCCCCGGTGCCTAGTGGTTTCTGCCCCCTTGGGGCAGATTGACCTAAAATCGACCAATCTGCCCCCAAGGGGGGCAGAAATGGTCTAAACACAATTTGCCCCCCAGGGGAGCGACCCTTGCCTGATGGGTCGCTCCCCATCTCTAAAAAAAACCAAACAAACAAAAAAAAAAACACAAAAAAAAATTGTGCCCTGGCAACAAGAGGTTTCTGCCCCCCCTGGGGGCAGATCGGCCTAATAATAGGCCGATCTGCCCCCAGGGGGGGCAGAAATGGCCTAAAATAAATTTGCCCCCCGAACACCCATCCCCCCCACCCCCCGGAGCGACCCTTGCCTACGGGGTCGCTCCCCCTGCGTGACATTGGCGCCAAAAAACAAATCCCCGGTGCCTAGTGGTTTCTGCCCCCTTGGGGCAGATTGACCTAAAATCGACCAATCTGCCCCCAAGGGGGGCAGAAATGGTCTAAACACAATTTGCCCCCCAGGGGAGCGACCCTTGCCTGATGGGTCGCTCCCCATCTCTAAAAAAAACCAAACAAACAAAAAAAAAACACACATTTTTTTTTTGCCCTGGCAACGAGAGGTTTCTGCCTCCCCTGGGGGCAGATCGGCCTAATAATAGGCCGATCTGCCCCCAGGGGGGGCAGAAATGGCCTAAAATAAATTTGCCCCCTGAACCCCCACCCCGCCCCCCGGAGCGACCATTGCCTACGGGGTCGCTCCCCCTGCGTGACATTGGCGCCAAAAAACAAATCCCCGGTGCCTAGTGGTTTCTGCCCCCTTGGGGCAGATTGACCTAAAATCGACCAATCTGCCCCCAAGGGGGGCAGAAATGGGCTAAACACAATTTGCCCCACAGGGGAGCGACCCTTGCCTGATGGGTCGCTCCCCTTCTCTAAAAAAAACACCAAACCAATAAAAAAAACACAAAAAAAAAATTTGCCCTGGCGCCTAGAGGTTTCTGCCCCCCCTGGGGGTAGACCGGCCTAATACCAATAGGCCGATCTGCCCCCGGGGGGGCAGAGATGGCCTAAAATAATTTTGCCCCCCCCTCCCTTACCCCCCCCCCGGGGAGCGACCCTTGACTACAAGGTCGCTCCCCTTGTGTGACGGCGCAAAAAAAAGATCCCTGGTGCCTAGTGGTTTCTGCCCCCCTTGGGGGCAGATTGACCTAAAATCGGCCGATCTGCCCCCAAAGCGGGCAGAAATGGCCTAAATACATTTTGCCCCTCCAGGGGAGCGACCCTTGTCCAAGGGGGTCGCTCCCCATCTGTAAAACAGAAAAACAAAAAAATCCCTGGTGCCTAGTGGTTTCTGCCCCCCTTGGGGGCAGATCAGCTGAATCAAAATAGGCTGATCTACCCCCCCCAGGGGGGCAGAAATGGCCTAAAATAATCCCCCCCCACCCCCCCACAGGGAGCGACCCTTGCCTAAGGGGTCGCTCCCCTTGCGTGAAATTCACGCAAAAAAAAACAACTCCCTGGTGTCTAATGGTTTCTGCCCCCCTTGGGGGCAGATTGGCCTCATCAAAATAGGCCAATCTGCCCCCAAGGGGGGCAGAAATGGCCTAAATATAATTTGCCCCCTAGGGGAGCGACCCTTGCCTAAGGGGTCGCTCCCCACCTAAAAAAAAAAGAAAACATAACAAAAAGAAAAAAAAAAAAAAAAAGATCCCTGGTGCCTAGAGGTTTCTGCCCCCCCTGGGGGCAGATCGGCCTAATAATAGGCCGATCTGTCCCCAGGGGGGGCAGAAAAGGCCTTCCCAAAAAATTGCCCCCCCTGGGAGCGACCCTTGCCAAAGGGGTCGCTTTGTTGCGTGACATACGCGCGCAAAAACAAACTCCCTGGTGTCTAATGGTTTCTGCCCCCCTTGGGGGCAGATTGGCCTTATCAAAATAGGCCAATCTGCCCCCAAGGGGGGCAGAAATGGCCTAAATATATATTGCCCCGTAGGGGAGCGACCCTTGCCTAAGGGATCGCTCCCCACCTAAAAAAAAAGAAATCATCACAAAAAAAAAAAAAAAAAAAAAAAGGTCCCTGGTGCCTAGAAGTTTCTGCCCCCCCTGGGGGCAGATCGGCCTAATAATAGGCCAATCTGCCCCCAGGGGGGGCAGAAAAGGCCTTCCTAAAAAAATGCCCCCCTGGGAGCGACCCTTGCCCAAGGGGTCGCTCCCTTTTGCCAATTTCAAGGAAAAAAAAAAAAATCCCTGGTGTCTAGTGGGGTTTCAAAAGCCGGATTGCAAGCAATCCGGCTTTTGAAACCTGTGAGAGACTTCAAAGGGAAGGAAATACATTTCCTTCCCTTTGAAGCCTCTCGGGGCCTCCCCCATGGGATTGAAAAAGAAATGCAAAAGCATTTCTTTTTCAATCGCGCTGGAAGCTCTGCTTCCAGCGCGATGGGGGAGACCCTGTGACTAATCAGCGCGCGCTCGCGCGCTGACGTCAGAGGGGGGGTTGGGGGGGGGTCGGGGGTGGGAGGGGAAGGGCTTCCCCTTCCATCCCTGACTTGGGGGGGTGGGGGGGAACCCCACAGAGGGAGCGAGAGCGCTCCCTCTGGGCTCTGTGCACAGGAAGTAATGGTTACATCCTGGGCACAGCAGCACTGTGCCTCAGGACGTAACCATTACATCCTGGGCACAGAAGGGGTTAATTGTCAAATGAATTGGGGAGCATGTGAAGAAGCAATGTTGCGGTCAGCAGTTGGGCCTGGACTGCAGCAAGGTGGTAGTAGTGTAGAAAGGAATTGGAGGAAAGAGATGGGAGCAGCTACTGCCAATGTTGGGGGTCGAAAAGGGAAGCACACCAAGGCCCAATGTCATAATTGTTCATTTGGTGATGAATGGTCTAGTGCAACTGTCCAAGTTGGAGCTGGTGAAAATCGTAAAGAAAAAGATGTTGGCAGTGAGCAATAGATGGGGAGCAGCAGATTCGATGTAGACAAGGATATTACCAATGAATGGGGATTGAGTGTAGGAAGCCGTCCCTCTATATGATGTAGTAAAAAGAATGACTCCATGCAGAGAGTCCAGTGGATCCCCAATTGGTTTTCAGAGGCAAAAGTAGATGATACTAACACTCTATTTTGTGGTAGTGTGGGTGAGCAGTTAGGCTTATCAGAGGGTAGTGCTAAGCATTTCTTGTACTCACAGATGCAAAAATGAGATACGCACTCAAAGAATAAATCCGAGACCAAATTAGAAAAATAACACTTCTTTTTAAATATACTTTGAAACCAAGAACTTGATTATGAAGTAAGCACGAGTTTAAAAATAAGTAATTTTCACTTACAAAAATGGACACAATGCAATTTTTAAATTAAAGAGTTCTTTAATGTTAACCTATGGGAAGAAAACAAAGTCAGCAAACAGGTTGGGTACAGCGACTTACAGGACAAATCTCCTGGGTTTAAGGTGAGTATGGGATAAGGTCCAAGGCAGCACCCACAGTACACCCTCAGTGGCACGGAGGTGGCCGGGTGCAGGGCGCAAGACAGCATAGGGTGCCTAGTGCGCTCCTATGGAGATTGATCACTGTGAAATGGATCTGAAGGTTAGGACTGGGCTTCCTGTGTTGGCGAGCCACCACGTGGGCTCAGGTCTTGCGATGCTTGGGGACATAGGGTCACCAGTGGTCCTTGTCTCCTTGGTCCATGACAGCCAGGGGCAGAGGGTTCTTTGACTGTCGAGTGGCAATCACAGTGGAGGGGGCCCACAGAACAGACTTCAGGCGTGGACTGGAGAGCTAGTCCGGGTGTACCAACAAGTGGGCTAAAGTCTCTTGAGTCTGGGGGTTGCGGTGACACCAGTGGTCCTCTTCTTCTCAGTCCGGGGCATCCAGGTGCAGCGGTGCAGTGGACCGCTGGGGTTGCCATCACCGGGGGCAGTTGCAGGTGAGGGGACCTGCACAAAGAGGCTACAGGCATCGGTGTGAAGGTCGCAGCAGGGAAACCCACAATGGACTTGGTCTCTGGAGAGGCTGGGGACCACATTGGCACTGTTGGACTACTTCAACATGGGCTACGGGGCTCGGTGCAGTGGTGCTGTCTGGTGGGGGCTTGGGTGGTTAGGAGTCCTCTTCAACAATGCTTTGGTGCCTGCAGATGCAGTGGAGCTGCTTTGCTGCTCCATGGGAGTTCCTTGTGCTGGGGTGAAGGCTGGCAGTCTTCCCAGGCTTTTTGAAATTTCAGCAGCTGGAGGATGAAGCATCTTTCTCATAACTGTCAAAGTCCACAGGCATGCTGGCAGGGTTGGCACAGAGTCCATCACGGATTTTCAGTTTTAGCCTTTTGCATCTCTGGAGTGTCCTTGTTCTCCAGGTCAGCAGGGATTTGATTTCTTGGGTTCAGGGTGGCACCTAAATACTCAATGTGTGGGTGTTACAGGGAGTGACAAGTGGCAGCCAATGGGTTGCCCACCTTTAGGGTGACTACACCCTCTTTAAGACTACTTCTGTTGGGAAGTGGGTATAACCCTGACCCTAGAGGTCTAATTCCACCCAAAACAAGATGGAGGAATTTAAAAAGTGGTGTATACTTCAGCTCATTCACCTTAGGGGTGGGACTGGCATACAGTAGGTACACCTTCTAATCTGACTAATGTTCCATACTGTTTTGCCGCCAAAAAGTGGGGTCAGGACAGGGGGTTTGTCATCTCCATTTTCTGAAGAGACAAAGTGGCTGGGACTTTGAAGCTTCCCTCCCTGCAACGTCCGTCTTGCCTGGAGGAGATGTCAACACCCCAACATAGCAAGCTTTTGTCTCTGGACCATGAGAGCACTGGCTCTCACCTTGGGGGCAAGAAACATGGCTAAGGGTGCTGAACTGGTCAGAACCAGTCGGTTAACACACTAGTAGCAGGTAGGTTTTCAGGGGGCACCTCTAAGGTGCCCTCTGGGTGCCTGTATTGGTATATCCAACACTGGCATCAGGGTAGGTTTACCAATATGAGATGTTTGACACCAAACATCCCTATTGTCAGTGTAGGAAAGTACCATCTTGCCTGGCATGTTACCCCAATATTTCACTGTATATATGTTGTTTTAGTCTATGTGTCACTGGGACCCTGCCAGACAGGGCCCCAGTGCTCATAAGTATGTGCCCTGTATGTGTTCCCTGTGTGATGCCTAACTGTCTCATTGAGGTTCTGCAAACCAGAACCTCAGTGGTTATGCCCTCTCTGCTTTCCAAATTTGTCACTAACAGGCTAGTGACTAAATTTACCAATTCACAATGGCATACTGGTACACCCATATAATTCCCTAGTATATGGTACTGAGGTACCCAGGATATTGGGGTTCCAGGAGATCCTTATGGGCTGCAGCATTTCTTTTGCCACCCATAGGGAGCTCTGACAATTCTTACACAGGCCTGCCACTGCAGCCTGCGTGAAATAACGTCCACGTTATTTCACAGCCATTTACCACTGCACTTCAGTAACTTATAAGTCACCTATATGTCTAACCTTCACCTGGTGAAGTTTGGGTGCAAAGTTACTTAGTGTGTGGGCACCCTGGCACTAGCCAAGGTGCCCCCACATCGTTCAGGGCAAATTTCCCGGACTTTGTGAGTGCGGGGACACCATTACACGCGTGCACTGCACATGGGTCACTACCTATGTACAGAGTCACAATGGTATTCTGAACATGGCCATGTAACATGTATAAGATCATAGAATTGTCCCCACAATGCCATTCTGGCATTGGGGGGACAATTCCATGATCCCCCAGGTCTCTAGCATGGTACCCGGGTACTGGCAAACTGCCTTTCCGGGGTCTCCACTGCAGCTACTGCTGCTGCCAACCCCTCAGACAGGTTTCTGCCCTCCTGGGGTCCAGGCAGCCCTGGCCCAGGAAGGCAGAACAAAGGACTTCCTCTGAGAGAGGGTGTAACACCCTCTCCCTATGGAAATAGGTGTGAGGGCTGGGGAGGAGTAGCCTCCCCCAGCCTCTGGAAATGCTTTGATGGGCACAGATGGTGCCCATCTCTGCATAAGCCAGTCTACACCGGTTCAGGGATCCCCCAGCCCTGCTCTTGCGCGAAACTGGACAAAGGAAAGGGGAGTGACCACTCCCCTGACCTGCATCTCACACGGGGAGGTGCCCAGAGCTCCTCCAGTGTGTCCCAGACCTCTGCCATCTTGAAACAGAGGTGTTTGTGGAACACTGGACTGCTCAGAGTGGCCAGTGCCAGCAGGTGACGTCAGAGGCTCCTTCTGATACGCTCTTACCTCTCTTGGTAGCCAATCCTCCTTCCTAGGTAGCCAAACCTCCTTTTCTGGCTATTTAGGGTCTCTGCTTTGGGGATCTCACCAGATAACGAATGCAAGAGCTCACCAGAGTTCCTCTGCATCTCCCTCTTCACCTTCTACCAAAGGATCGACCGCTGACTGATCAGGACGCCTGCAAAACCGCAACAAAGTAGCAAGACAACTACTAGCAACCTTGCATTGCCTCATCCTGCCGGCTTTCTCGACTGTTTCCAGGTGGTGCATGCTCTGGGGGTAGCCTGCCTCCTCCCTGCACCAGGAGCTCTGAAGAAATCTCCTGTGGGTCGACGGAATCTTCCCCCTGCTAACGCAGGCACCAAAAGACTGCATCACTGGTCCTCTGGGTCCCCTCTCATCCCGACGAGCGTGGTCCCTGGAACTCAGCAACTCTGTCCAAGTGACTCCCACAGTCCAGTGACTCTTCAGTCCACGTTTGGTGGAGGTAAGTCCTTGCCTCCCCACGCTAGACTGCATTGCTGGGTACCGCGTGATTTGCAGCTGCTCCGGCTCCTGTGCACTCTTCCAGGATTTCCTTCATGCACACCCAAGCCTGGGTCCCCGACACTCCTTCTTGCAGTGCACAACCTTCTGAGTTGTCCTCCGGCGTCATGGGACTCCCTGCTTCTGTGAGGGCTCCCTGAGTTGCTGGGCGCCCCCTCTGTCTCCTCCTCCAAGTGGCGACCTCCTGGTACCTCCTGGGCCACAGCAGCACCCAAAAACCTCTACTGCGACCCTTGCAGCTAGGAAGGCTTGTTTGCGGTCTTTCTGCATGGGAACACCTCTGCAAGCTTCACCGCGACGTGGGACATCCGTCTTCCAAAGGAGAAGACCCTAGCTCTCTTCTTTCTTGCATAACTCCAAGCTTCTTCCAACAGGTGGCAGCTTCCTTACACCCTCAGCTGGCATTTCCTGGGCTCCTGCCCACTCTCGACACTGTCGCGACTATTGGACTTGGTCCCCTTGTCTTACAGGTACTCAGGTCTGGAAATCCACTGTTGTTGCATTGCTGGTGTTTGTTCTTCCTGCAGAAACCCCCTATCATGACTTCTGTGCTATCTGGGGGTAGTAGGTGCACTTTACACCTACCTTTCAGGGTCTTGGGTTGGGCTATTTTCTTAACCCTCACTGTTTTCTTACAGTCCCAGCGACCCTCTACAAGCTCACATAGGTTTGGGGTCCATTCGTGGTTCGCATTCCACTTTTGGAGTATATGGTTTGTGTTGCCCCTATACCTATGTGCTCCTATTGCAATCTACTGTAATTTTACACTGCTTGCATTACTTTTCTTGCTATTACCTGCATAATTTTGGTTTGTGTACATATATCTTGTGTATATAACTTATCCTCATACTGAAGGTACTCACTGAGATACTTTTGGCATATTGTCATAAAAATAAAGTACCTTTATTTTTAGTACTTCTGTGTATTGTGTTTTCTTATGATATTGTGCATATGACACCAGTGGAATAGTAGGAGCTTTACATGTCTCCTAGTTCAGCCTAAGCTGCTTTGCCATAGCTACCTTCTATTAGCCTTAGCTGCTAGAAACACCTCTTCTACACTAATTAGGGATAACTGGACCTGGCACAAGGTGTAAGTACCTCTGGTACCCACTACAAGCCAGGCCAGCCTCCTACAGTCAGTGAAGCCATCATGTAGCAGAGGAACTCATAGCGACCAGTGTCCAGCACATGTATTTGAAATGGCTTTCCTCGTTACTTACTATGAGGGTCATTCTGACCTCGGCGGTAAAAGGCGCTTACCGCCGGTCAGAAGACCGCCATAACACCGCTGCGGTCGCGGTAAACCGCCACAGTCATTCTGACCCACAACTGGCAAACCGCCAAAAACCCGACACCAACAAAAGTCCGCCACACCAAAGGTCAGCGGGAAACTGGCGATGACCAAACCTCCACCGTCACGCCAACAGAAATACGCCCATACCATTCCGACCCACAAATCCCCGCAGCGGTCTTTCAACCGCGGTATTCCATTGGCGGTACACCCCGCCGTGCTCAAAATACACACACCTTTACAAAACACTACCACATTGGACAAATCAAAATATACACACCTGAGACACATTCACACACCACTCCCACACACCCAATTAAATATAAAACACACACCCACATCACCCACAAACCCTTACGACCACAATTGCGACTGAAGGACAGAGAGAGACAGCACAGCATAGAGTAGACCATCACACAGAGGCAAATCACAACATCACCCACACAATTTCCACGCACAAAACACCATACACCACCACACTCACCACACTCTACAACACATACACCACCCCTCACCTCATCCACACCACCCCATGGCACCCCAAAGACACCCCAGGTTCTCTGACGCAGAACTCAGGGTCATGGTGGAGGAAATAGTTTGTGTAGAGCCCCAGCTCTTCGGGGCACAGGTGCAGCACACCACCATTGCCAGGAAGATGGAGCTATGGAGCAGAATAGTAGACAGGGTCAACGCTGTGGGACAGCATCCACGCAATCGGGACGACATCAGGAAGCGGTGGAACGACCTACGGGGGAAGGTGCGTTCCATGGTATCAAGGCACAACATCGCGGTACAGCGGACTGGCGGCGGACCCCCACCTACTCCCCCAGAATTCACAGCATGGGAGGAGGAAGTCTTGCACATCCTGCATCCTGAGGGCCTCGCAGGAGTAGGCGGAGGAATGGACTCTGGTAAGGCAAATCTCCACTACTTCATTCCCCCCACCTGCATGCCAAATCATACCCCCACCCTCACCCCCACCCCCATCACACCAACTCCTTGCAAATGGCTCACCATCACATCCCACCCATCCCAAAACCTATCCCTGCATGCGTCCCCAAAGCATGGACACCCATCCCCAAAGCATGCCCACTGCACACACCCATCACCCCCACAAGCCACCGTCACAAAAGCCCCCACAAGGGAATGCCAGCACTGGGGTACACGGCCACCCACCCATTACACGAAATGCCACACACAGAAGCAATAACCATACTCTTATACCCCTGCAGGACCCGAACGCCACCACACCGCCACGGAGGGTCCAGAGATGTCCATCCCACCCCCAGAAGAGGCCCCCAGTGATGACAGCAGCTCTGTCTCCCTGGACCCAGATGACCAGCCCGGCCAATCGGGGACCTCAGGACAGTCGGTTTCCCACAGACAGCCACAGGCTACACCTGACCTAACCCCCTCTGGGAACACCAGCACAGCTCCCACCCAGCGGGCCCATGCCTCTGTCTCCAGGACACGTCAATCAGCGGTGTGTCCACCACTACAGGGCACCCAGGTTGACCCACCACCCCAACAACAACAGGGACCTGGGGGCAGTGGTAGTGGGCACACCGTCCAGGGGACAGAGGCCCAGGGAAACAGGGGAACTGGGAGGGCTGCTGTGCGACAGGGGGGGGGACAGGCCCAGGGAACCGACTCTCCAAGAGGCCCTCTCCTCCATCATGGGAGCATACCACCACTCCCAGGAGACGATGGCTATGGTACTGGCCAGGTTCCAGGAGATCCAGGTACTGCAGGAGGAACAGTACATGGGGTTCAGAGAGGAACTGAGGAACATTAGTTCCGCAATGGGGACCATCGTTGTGGCCCTTAACCAGATAGTCACCACATTGTGGGACCATGTGGCACCACAAAGGGCCCCTGTCACTAGCCTGGACCAGGAACAGCCTACCACCTCCGCTGGCGCTAGTGGACAGGAGGCCCCCACACAACGACAGGCCACCAGAACCCCACCTCCTGCAGAAGAAGAACCACCCCGCAAGCGGAACCTGAGATCTCACAAGAAGACAGAGTAGGATGCCAAGACCCCCGCCAGCAAACGATACCCCCTGATGTCATCCCACTGTCCCACATTGTCACCCTGTCCAACCTTGAACTGCCCCTGCTCCATCCTTCCACAGGCATATGGACAATGCACCTGTGAGACTGAGAACTGGACTCTGCCATGGACATTACTCCACCATCACCCATCACTGTTTTACAATCATGTTCCTAAATGTAGCACTTTAATTAAATCACTTATTGCACTTAAAAAATCTGGAGTCTGCTTGTATTTTGAACAAATGTATTAGAAATAACGGTGCAAAAATGTTCAGTTACATTGTGATGACAACATACCACTGTCACACAGCTGTAGTCCATGGGCAAACAAAGCAGAGGTCACGCAGTGGGGCCCACAGTTCTGAAAACGGAAGGGAAAGTCACAACTCAGTTAACAGGAACTGGGGGGAACTCAGACAGTAGAGAGGCAGGAGACTTTAAGTAAATGTAAAATGGCGTGGTTGATTCGTACCTGTGTGCTACTGAAAATACTGTTGTATCACTGTGTCCCTGTTGTCTGTGTCGTCCCGTCGTCTTCCTCCTCTTCACTCTCCACAGGCTCCACAGCTGCTACAACACCACCATCTGGACCATCCTCCTGCAGGAAAGGCACCTGGCGTCGCAAAGCCTGGTTGTGAAGCAAACAGCAGGCCACGATGATATGGCACACCTTCTTTGGTGAGTACATTAGGGATCCACCTGTCATATGTAGGCACCTAAACCTGGCCTTCAGGAGGCCGAAGGTTCTTTCTATAATCCTCCTAGTTCGCCCATGGGCCTCATTGTAGCGTTCCTCTGCCCTTGTCCTGGGATTCCTCACTGGGGTAAGTAGCCACCACAGGTTGGGGTAACCAGAGTCACCTATTAGCCACACACGGTGTCTCTGTAGCTGTTCCATCACATAAGGGATGCTGCTATTTCGCATGATGTACGCGTCATGCACTGACCCAGGGAACTTGGCATTTACATGGGAGATGTACTGGTCAGCCAAACAGACCACCTGGACATTCATCGAATGATAACTTTTTCTGTTCCTGTACACCTGCTCACTTCCAATGGGGGGAACCAAAGCCACATGGGTCCCATCAATGGCACCAATGATGTTGGGGATATGTCCAAGGGCATAGAAATCACCCTTCACTGTAGCCAAATCACCCACCTCAGGGAAAACAATGTAGCTCCGCATGTATTTCATCAGGGCAGACAACACTCTGGACAAAACCTTAGAAAACATAGGCTGAGACATCCCTGATGATATGGCCACTGTTGTTTGGAATGATCCACTTGCCAAAAAATGGAGTACTGACAGTACCTGCACCAGAGGGGGAATCCCTGTGGGCTGGCCAATGGGGGACATCAGGTCTGGCTCCAGCTGGGCACACATTTCCTGTATAGTGGCTCGGTCAAGTCTGTATGTCAGTATGACATGTCTTTCTTCCATTGTCGACAGGTCCACCAGCGGTCTGTACACGGGAGAATTCCTCCATCTCCTCGCAAGTCCCAGCGGACGGTGCCTAGGAAGGACAACATGGAGCACAGAGTCAAGCAACCCACAGGTACGTAACCATAGCTTGCACAGTACACGATTCGCTATGCATTGAATGGCTTGTATGAGTGGCAATGCAAGGCCTAGGCCTGTGTGACGCAGTTGAAATTAAGCCATGTGGGCCCTTGAAATGGCGGCTGCCTGACCTGTAAAGTGTGACAATGGGATGTGAGGTCAATGCGCTGGCGTGGCACACCGTGGCGGTAGGCGGTCGAAGACCGCGGCGCAAAGCAGCATTGGTTAACATTGAACCCTATGGGTCTCAGGAGCCAATGACGATGTGCGCCGGCGATCGCGGTACGCACCGCCGCGGGCGTGACCGCCATTTTCTAACTGCTTAATCACTCGAGACCTGATCATCCACAGGAGAGGACCTATACTGCAAGTGCTGCTGCGACCTCGGTCTGGAAGATACAATGGCTGCTGCGACTGGGGAAAGGGCCCCTGCCTTCACATCTGAGGAATTGGAGAAACTTGTTGATGGGGTCCTCCCCCAGTATGCGCTACTCTACGGTCCTCCAGACCAACAGGTAAGTACACAGGGAGCACGTAGTATGGGCTATGCCTGTGTTGAGTGGGGTGGATGTAAGATGGTGGGGAGGGGAGCGAATGAGGAGTGCAACGCACGACAGATGAGAGCATGTGCCACATGGCAAGGTTGGGGAGGGGGGCCACTCACATCGACCATGCAGAGAAGTGATGATATTTCTTTTTCCACCCTGTACATGTCACATAGGTCAGCGCCCATCAGAAGATCGACATTTGGCGTGCCATCGCCAAGGACGTCCGGGCCCTGGGGGTCCACAACAGACGGGGCACCCACTGCCGCAAGAGGTGGGAGGACATCCGCCGCGGGAGCAGAAAGACCGCTGAGGCTCTGCTGGGGATGGCCTCCCAACCTAGGAGGGGTGCCACACGGCAATTGACCCCCCTGATGTCCCGGATCCTGGCGGTGGCCTACCCCGATTTGGATGGGCGCGTGAGGACATCACAGCAGACACAAGGGGGTGAGTATCAGCACATTCTGCTATATTAGCGCACAGTGGAGGTGTCTGGGTGGGGGAGGAGGGCTGTGGCTATCTCTAGGCCAGGGCGGTTTCTGTAGGCTAGGCCCCTCCGTTAGGCATGGCCCTGTGCCCCCGCCCCCCACCTCTGTAGGGTGCTAAGTACAGCTATCCATGGTCCGGGCTCACCTATGTGTGCATTTGTCGTCCATAGACTTGTAGGCCAAGTCACAATAATTGAGTAGTGTACCCCGAGTGCGCGGCGTAGTGCAGGGGGCTTCTGTGTCTGTCCTCTCCGCCAACGGTGCCGCCAATGCATGCACTCAACATGTCTTTCTTTCTTCTCCCCCCCCTTTTTTTTGGGTTTTCCTGTTCATGTGTGCATTAGCATCATCAGGCGGAGGAGAAGTGGCATCGGCGCACGAGGGAGCTGCATCTCACATGGCCCCGGAGGGCCATGCAACCCACTCCGAATACACCAGTGAGACGGAGGGCGAGGGGAGCTCCACAACGGGGACCCGTGGAGACGTCAGCGACACCGACACGTCCTCGGAAGGGAGCTCCCTTGTGGTGGCGGCAACATCCGTGCCCACCGCAACAACAGGTACAGCCGCCACCCAGCGCACCAGCTCCGCCCTCCCAGCAGCCCCTCAGCTTTCGCCCCGTGCCCGCTCGGCCAGGAAGCCGGGCATCTCCTTCGCCCCTGGCACCTCAGGTCCTGCCCCAGTTACCCCTGCTGCCCTCAGTGTGGAGATCATTGACCTCCTCCAGACGCTCATTGTTGGGCAGTCTACCCTTTTGAATGCCATCCAGGGGGTAGAAAGGGAGGTGCATCGGAGCAATGCATACCTGGAGGGCATTCATTCGGGTCAGGCTGCCCATCAGCGATCGTTCAAAGCTCTGGCCTCAGCACTGACGGCAGCAATTGTCCCTGTGTCTAGCCTCCCCCCTCCAACTTCCTCAACCCAGTCCCACTCCCCTGTTCCTCTGCCTATCCCAGACACACCTACAGACCAGCCTGCACACACCTCAACACCCAAGGGCAGCTCATCCAGACATAAGCACCACAGATCACACAAGCATTCACCCAAGCAACATCCACATGCAGACATGCCAACAGCCACTGCCTCCTCTGTGTCCCCCTCCTCCTCGTCTCCCTCCTCCCTCCCTGTGACGTCTACACTCACACCTGCATGCACACCACCATCAGCCAGTACGTCCATCACCACCACACCCACCAGAACAGTCCGCACACGTGCAGTCACCACCCCCACTGCCATTTACACGTCCCCTGTGTCCTCTCCCAGTGTGTCTGTCACCCCCTCTTCCAAACCACACAAACGCAGGCAGTCACCCACCCAACAGCCATCCACCTCACGACAGCCTCCAGCACAAGCACCTGCACCCAAAGACACCAGACTTCACTCTCCTACAACCACATCCTCTTCCTCCACTCCCATACCCACTACAACTACCCGTCCCTGTCTTTCTAAATTGATTTTCCTTTCCAACCTTGACCTCTTTCCAACAACTGACCCACCCCCTCCATCTCATAAGACTCCAATCAGCACCTCAGCCACCACAAGCCCTGCACCTACTAGGACCATCGTTCAGGGCTATTGGAGTCCACCAGCTCCTAGGGCAGGAACATCGGCCAGCAGCAACCCCCTGGGAAAAG
Source organism: Pleurodeles waltl (assembly GCF_031143425.1). Taxonomy (NCBI): domain Eukaryota; kingdom Metazoa; phylum Chordata; class Amphibia; order Caudata; family Salamandridae; genus Pleurodeles; species Pleurodeles waltl. Next base: position 870,884,028 of record NC_090450.1, read on the forward strand.
AACCAAAAAAGGGAAGGGCCGGCGCGACAGGCCTGAGACGGCTGCCCCCAAGGACACCACCCTTGCACCGTCACCTGGCCCATCCACAAAGGGAGGCAAGGGCCCCAGAGTTTCTGCCAAGGAGGGCAAGGGCAGCAGGGCGGACAAGTCCGGCAGCAGGCGAGCTGCCCAGGAGGGCCCCACCAGCCCCATTTGGGGTGTGACGGAGGACACCCACGGGCCCAGGACTCCAGCACAGGAGGGCCCCGCAAGCGAAAGGTCGGATGGCGACTGAGCGGGAATTATTGGCCAGATCTGGTTCCCTAGGAACACAAGACAAGCACCGCTGAACAGGGCCCCGCCGTGAGAAGCACTGCTGAACAGGGCCCGCCAAGACAAGCACCGCTGAACAGGGCCCCGCCGTGAGAAGCACCGCTGAACAGGGCCCCGCCAAGACAAGCACCGCTGAACAGGGCCCCGCCGTGAGAAGCACCGCTGAACAGGGCCCCACCGTGAGAAGCACCGCTGAACAGGGCCCCGCCTAGACAAGCACCGCTGAACAGGGCCCCGCCGTGAGAAGCACCGCTGAACAGGGCCCGCCGTGAGAAGCACCGCTGAACTGGGCCCCGCCGTTAGAAGCACCGCTGAACAGGGCTCCGCCAAGACAAGCACCGCTCAACAGGGCCCCGCCGTGAGAAGCACCGCTGAACAGGGCCCCGCCGTGAGAAGCACCGCTGAACAGGGCCCGCCGTGAGAAGCACCGCTGAACAGGGCCCCGCCAAGACAAGCACCACTGAACAGGGCCCCGCTGTGAGAAGCACTGCTGAACAGGGCCCCGCCGTGAGAGACAAGCACCGCTGAACAGGGCCCCGCCAAGACAAGCACTGCTGAACTGGGCCCCGCCATGAGAAGCACCGCTGAACAGGGCCCCGCCGTGAGAAGCACCGCTGAACAGGGCCCGCCGTGAGAAGCACTGCTGAACAGGGCCCCGCCAAGACAAGCACCGCTGAACAGGGCCCCGCCGTGAGAAGCACCGCTGAACAGGGCCCCGCCGTGAGAAGCACCGCTGAACAGGGCCCCGCCGTGAGAAGCACCGCTGAACAGGGACCCGCTGTGAGAAGCACCGCTGAACAGGGCCCCGCCAAGACAAGCACCGCTGAACAGGGCCCCGCCGTGAGAAGCACCGCTGAACAGGGCCCCACCAAGACAAGCACCGCTGAACAGGGCCGCGCCATGAGAAGCACCGCTGAACAGGGCCCCGCCGTGAGAAGCACCGCTCCGCTGGGCCCTTCCTGTCAAGCACCGCTCCGCTGGGCACCGCCGGGCACCGCCGTGTCTGAACTGCTCCACTGGGCCCTTCCTGTCAAGCACCGCTCCGCTGGGCACCGCCGTCTCTGAACTGCTCCGCTGGGCCCTTCATCTCAAGCACCGCTCCGCTGGGCACCGCCGTCTCTGAACTGCTCCGCTGGGCCCTTCATCTCAAGCACCGCTCCGCTGGGCACCGCCGTCTCTGAACTGCTCCGCTGGGCCCTTCATCTCAAGTACCGCTCCGCTGGGCACCGCCGTCTCTGAACTGCTCCGCTGGGCCCTTCCTGTCAAGCACCGCTCCGCTGGGCACCGCCGTCTCTGAACTGCTCCGCTGGGCCCTTCCTGTCAAGCACCGCTCCGCTGGGCACCGCCGTCTCTGAACTGCTCCGCTGGGCCCTTCATCTCAAGCACCGCTCCGCTGGGCACCGCCGTCTCTGAACTGCTCCGCTGGGCCCTTCATCTCAAGTACCGCTCCGCTGGGCACCGCCGTCTCTGAACTGCTCCGCTGGGCCCTTCCTGTCAAGCACCGCTCCGCTGGGCACCGCCGTCTCTGAACTGCTCCGCTGGGCCCTTCCTGTCAAGCACCGCTCCGCTGGGCACCGCCGTCTCTGAACTGCTCCGCTGGGCCCTTCATCTCAAGCACCGCTCCGCTGGGCACCGCCGTCTCTGAGCTGCTCCGCTGGGCCCTTCCTGTCAAGCACCGCTCCGCTGGGCACCGCCGTCTCTGAACTGCTCCGCTGGGCCCTTCCTGTCAAGCACCTCTCCGCTGGGCACCGCCGTCTCTGAACTGCTCCGCTGGGCCCTTCATCTCAAGCACCGCTCCGCTGGGCACCGCCGTCTCTGAACTGCTCCGCTGGGCCCTTCATCTCAAGCACCGCTGGCCCATTGGCAGGGCCGGATCTGTGTCTGGCAGGGCTTCACGAAGCACTCTGGCCAACATGCCTCCTCCATAACCAGTGGAGTCTGTAATCCACCTGATGGACTGTGGCTTTGCACTCCCCCGGATGGTACAGTGGGCAATCCACCCACTGTAGAGACTTGGAAAACTGTGGCTTTGCACTCCCCAGGATGGTACAATGGGCAATCCACCCACTGTAGAGACTTGAGAGACTGTGGCTTTGCACTCCCCAGGATGGTACACTGGGCATGGAGGCCCCTCGTGGATCTGGCATCGTGGACTCATGTGGCTGAGGTGCCCCCCCTTCCTTTCCCCCTGAGGTGCCTGTGGTTTTATTATCTGATGCCCCAGCAGTGTTCTCTCCAATGGAATCGGGTCTCGTGTGTGGGCTTTGCCCATGTGTTTATGCACATTGGCCCACGAACAATGGAATGTAGCCAATATGTGCCGGACTTTTGGACTATGTATATATTGTTCATGTTGTAATATATTTATTTGATAAATTTCATATTTCACTTAAGTTCAAATATGCTTTAATATTCTTCAATTTTAATGAACATTTTATTTTGTCTTTGCATTATTCCGGGGGGGTGGGGGGGTGTCACTCTGACTTGTTGCTCTGCATTGGTGTGTAGGGATTTGGGGGGGGGGTGGGAGGGTGTCACGTATGTGTGTGCCCGTAACCTTTTCTCCTCCCCCCTCCCCTGTGTCGTAGGTGCAGTACTCACCGTTGTCTTCTGCGCCGGCGTTCGTGCTCCTGGTAGAGGAGCAGGAAGACAATGGCTGGTAGGATGTTTAATTCGGGTTCCATACTGTCCAGATTCCTCGTGGAGTGTGTATAGGTGAGCGTTTTCCCGTTCGTAGTCTGTTTCCGCCGTGTTTTTATCAGCGGGGCGCCCGCCCCGGAAAAGGTGGCGGATTGGTGGGTCGTGATAGTGTGGGCGGTACATTGTCTGCCGCCTGTCTGTTGGCGGTGACCGCCGCGCTGTTTGTTTGTCCCGCCGTGGCGGTCGGAGTGTTAAAGTGGCGGCCTGTGTTGGCGGTTCCCGCCAGGGTCAGAATTCCATTTTTATTACCGCCTGCCTGTTGGCGGCTTGGCTGCCGCTTTAACACCGACCGCCAGGGTTGGAATGACCCCCTATGTCTGAGAATCGACAAAGACGTAGCAAGGGCACATCTGCTCGTGCAGATATGACCTGACATGTAATATAATGCACACTGCCTTAGGGCTCGAAGGGTGACATACATATATTGCATGCAGTGTGAGAGGACATGGCACAGAGGATGTATGCCATGTTGTGTTTTCACTTTGGTCAACATCAAAACACGCAGCCTGTCCTGTGCTTGGTGAGGGGTCCCTTAGGGTGGCTCAATTCGTACTGCAGCCCTTAAGGACCCTATTTAGTACGCCAGCCCCAACGTACTAGGGGTACCATGTAGTGAGAACTTAGGAGGTTTTGCCAATTAGGGAAACAACTGTGAAGTTTTGGGGAAAGAGATCTGGCACTGGGGACGTGGTTAGCGGAACCCAGTGCACTTTTGGTCAAATTCAGATACCAGGCAAAAAGTGGGGGCTAACCATGCCAAAAAAGGTGCTTACCTACTGTGAGGAAACCAGTGGCCGCTGACAAAGCAAAGAAGGAGAAAAAAAAGGAGATGACTGGCTTTTGTAAAGCAAGGGGCTTGAAGTTGATGAACGTGGTGGAGGAATGATGGAAAGAAGGGGGTGAGTATAAGGTGACGTACGTACAGAAAGAACACCTCGGATTAGCACTGGTGGCAGAAAGGAGAGCTCAGGAGAAGTCAGGGAAAGGGATGACCAAAGTTAGCTCCTTTGCTATGGCGAATGAGCTTCGCTCCACTGGCTGTGCCAGAAGCAGACAAATAAAACAATAGATCGTTTAATTTGTCTGCTTTTGGCACAGCCAGCAGTGCAGGGAGTGGTGGGGCTGGGCCACGGGAAGTGGGAGGGTGAGAAGGGGAGAGTGCACTTACATGCTCATGTGTATTTGTCCAGCCGTCTCAGGCCGGCCAAATGCAAATGCTTACTTATATTTCTCCTGCCTGGCTGTATACACAGACGGGCTGGAGAAACTGCACAGACGCCAGGGCTGTGTCTCAGCGGCAGTCACTGCTGCTCAGACCAATCCTGGTGCAGCTTTCATGCAAAGTTTTGAATGAAAGTAGTGCCAGGATTGCTGGGGAACCTGTGCTGGTGTCCCAGCAGTGAATGCTGGGACACCAGAAGAAGAGGAGCACGAGGCGGCAGGATGCGGCAGGGACAAAGGCAAGGTACGTTTTTTTATTTTTTTATTTTTACCTTGTCTCTGTGCCCTCAATTCCCCCCCACCCCTTCTGTTATGCGGCGGTCACTATTGGGGATGTCAAGTTTAAAAAGAAAAGAAAAGAGACATATTATGGCAATGCAAGGTTATGGCGGCCTGTGCCTCTGCGAGGAAGAGAGAATGAAGTTGAAGTCAAACAAGATAATTTTATATTGCAGAAGGGGGAGGGATATAATATGGGTGAATAATGGTTAGGGGCAGAGGCAGGGGTTAGGAAGTTATTGTACAAATTACGTGTTACACTGATTAGAGTGTATGGTTAAGCTGAAGTTTAGGTTTTGTTGAGCTCTGCCTGCGCTTAATAAAGCAGTCTTTCTCACAAGAATTGAGACATAATAAGCAGTCCTTTCTGAATGCAGGTCTTGCTGGGCCTGCCCAGGCTTCACTTCTGCTGGTTCTTTCACCACTGGGTCCAAAATGTGGAATCTTTTTCATTTTCGCAAAACCTGTGTGTGCTATGCAAATTGGCAGAAGTTACAAGGGTAAAGAACCACATTTCAAAGTATTAAAATTGTATTGTGACTCACAGTGTCACCACTGTGATTCAATACTAATTGCAAAGAAATTAACCATTGGTTTCGGACTGCCCCACAAATCTCAAAGCATTCATATGTTACTGACTGCCCATGTAATTTGGTAATCCTGTGCGCAGTGGGATTTTCCCATAAGGCATTGTTTCTACTGTACAAATGGTAGCTGTGGACCACATGGGGAGCAAACAATTTCCTGTAGACTGCAGCCTGCTCCCTGATAGCCTCTTGACAAAGTACCACTTTGTTTTTGCATTACGGCCCCATCTCCTTAAGTGACCAGGTTGCATTATTAATACTTTGTGCATAGAAATGCAGGCCATTGCCTTGCTGTCCACTGCTCACCCCACCTCCGCATTCACACCTGGATGCAGGGTCCAAGGAAGGCTTTTCATTGAGTGAGGAGACAACAGTTGATTTCAGGTGGCCAGAATTTGCACCTGGTTAGGAGCAAGTGATTTACCAATTGCAAGAGAAACAATGCAATGAAAGTAAATATAAACGTTGATTTAAAAAGTACCTCAGGGCAACAATTGTTAGGCACACCCGAATAATGGAGATATTTCTCACAAAGTGGCTCTAAAAGTCATCCGATAGACAACAGGAGCAAATAAAAACCCCTCTTCCAACACAGTTACTCATTTAAAGTTTTATGTTACATATGGTCTTCGCATTTCATCTCCACAGCTCTCATCAGCTGTGCAGAAAGGATCATGGGTCAGACATGCAGAAACATAGCTTCACCTGCCTTAGCCCCCTACCTCATCTTACACCTTCTGTCCTACTCGTTACCCTCCAAGGGCAGACATCATTCCCTTCCCTGACCGAGATTTTATAGAACCATACTTGACATTATGCCACTCTCCCACGTCATCGACGGCATTTCTCTGCCCCTACAAATCTTAAAATACTTACAGCCCTGTAAAGGTTTTGGTGGGTGAGCCTGCCATCCTCCAGAGGAGAAGGCGTATTGACATCCACTGCCCAGGTTTACAACTGTCCACCATACATAGAGATCTTCACCTGCCATGTTTCATGCAGCCACTGAGAAAAATGTAAAACAAAAACAATTACCTTGCAAACTTGGGAGTTTTCTCCTAGGATGTGGAGGTCATTTTTGTTTTTCTCTTCGGGACTGCCAGCTGTCCTGAAGCAAAAATAAAGTGCATCAAATATCTACTCTTAATAGGGTGGACGGTCTGATGTATTAACACTGATAGACCCAAGTCCGTCCAGCTATCATGTAAGGTTTTCACTGGCAGAGCCAGCTAGGGTTCAGTCGGTGGAAACATGACGGTTCACATGACTCTAAACAGAGTGGGTGGAGGTCAGGTTGATCGGTGGGGTACTCCACAACATTTGTGGCTGAGGATATCTATCTGCCATTACTTTGGCAACAAATACTTCAAAAGCTAAAGTATTTGAATTAATGTATCACTGCACCAATCCAATAAATCAGCCACACATCTATATTGAGCCTAACGTTGTATCTATCCCTAACCTTCAATTAATTTAATTAAATTAAGTTACATTAAATTTAATTCAACAAGTAATCATGACCTAACCCAATTAATTTAAGCATAATTATAAATAATAAGTTAAGTGTAATTATATTAACAAAAATATTTCTCCTTCATTTTACCTTAATTATTACTACTTTCGGTTAGGTATTTTTAACATAGCCTTTAGCCTAAATTAAATAAAATTAAAATAATTTATATCAGAAACTTTGGCTTAACCCTAATGCTAACTCTTGAAGTGAGGTGGTGCTGTCAGGTGTGGCAATTTTCTTGTTGTGCTTCCGTTGTAGTTGTGAATCATTATAATGGTCTTGAGGTGGTGCGTATGCAACCCTTCTCCTGCAAACAAACTAAGGGCCTGATTTAGATTTTGGTGGCAACAGTCTTGCCGTCAACTTTTTGACTGGAAACCCATCAGTCGATGTTAAGGTCCACCCACTGTTCTTAGATGTTGGCTCTCCCTTAGACGAAAGCCCACATTCAAACTGCCATCTCCGCTAAGACATACCATCCACGTCGGCAGTGGGAGAGGAAAAAGGGGATGCTGGTGGGAACCCAGGCACCGTTTCCGCCATGCCAGGTAAAGAGTGGCGGTGTGACATCCATGTCTGAGTTGGCGAATTGTGGAGGAGGGGTAAAACTCACCTTTTTTTCCCCATTCCTCACCTGTCTTCAACTGGACATTACTGGACAATACTGTCGTCACTGCTGCTCCTGACCCACAGAGAAAACGTGACCCCCCGTCACCAGACTCGAAGATAGGGATGCCGCTTAACCAGGGTATGTTGGGTGGGCACTGCACAGGAGGTCGGGACCACTGCAGACATATGCATGTCACAGTAATTTTTTAAAGATACTGTGACATGCATATGTGGGGGACACAAGTAGATCAGACATGGATGGGGACACACAGGTACACAACACATATCAAACACATAGCCCACTGTCATCATGGTGGCAGTATTCATTGACAAATGAATGCTGGGACCACAATGACGGTACATTCACACTTGTCAACAATGTCCATGTGTACACAGTGCTAGGGGAGCTGCACCTGTCATGTTGTGCTTTGAGTTGTGTGTGTGAGTCAGTTAGTGTAGGTGTATATGCAATGTGATTTGCTGGGTAAAGGGGTGGGAGCTGTAGTGGGTGCTGTGGTTGTGTCAGAATGTGTGCCACCTGCATATGGCTTCAATGTTGTTATGTATGTTGTGTTTCTGTGTGCAACATTCAGGTGAGTGGTGTGTGGTTGTCATTGTCCTGATGGGTGTAGTTGTGCTTGTGTGGGAGTGTGTTTGTGTAGCTGAGTGTGTAGTTGTGTTGGTCATGGTTGTGTTGTGTGTGGGTGCAGTGTCAATGGTGCATGAATTTTGCGGCATGTACATGTTGTTTGGAATGGCAATGAATGTGGGTGTGTATGTGTTGTGTTGTGTAAATTGTTGTGCAGGGGTATACCTATGGCTAAGGTACATTCTGTGTGTGTCACTTACCTCTATTCCATAGTCCCTGCCATTGTACGAGGTCCAATGGATCCCGCCTCCGTCTCCCTCCATCAGAGAACCGCCGCTTGTCCTCCACTTGCAGAACTGTAACTCTAAATATGACAGGTGGAAGACCGTCAACTTGACGGTCTTTTTGGGTCTGTGGCCGACTCGGCTTGGCAGTGAGACTGCCAACATCTAAATCAGGCCCTTAATCTTCTAACCAAAGCTGACTGCCGGCTAAGGGATCAGCATGACTAAGAAGCCATTCCTCAAGCATATACTCATGCCTCAGGACAGATATCACTCAAGACTGGGTGGTGACATCAGCTTTATCATAAAAGATAGTTTCCTTATCTTCTCTGTATCTAATGAGTCTTTTATGTGTTTATTTTTAGATGAGCAAATGAAGGTGAACTTTGTGTTGTTTTTTTTTATAAATCTTCTTTTGTGACAGGATTGAAACTTTAGCAGTCCATTTTCAGAGTTAACAACTCAAACTGCCCTGACATGTAGCCAAAATATTGACTTTGGTAATTGTAACTTGCAAGTTGATACACCTTCAGCTACCACTTTGCCGGAATTCATATCACACCTTTTATTACAAGCATGTACCAAAATATTTATTAGGCTCTACACAGCATGGATTATTTTATTTCAGTTCCTACTGTCCTGTTACTATTCAGTGATAAAAAAACTCCCTAATTTTTGAATGACCCTGATATCTTTTAAAATATTCTTAATGTGCAAATCGCTGCTCGATTAGAGAAATAAAATGTGAAACTCTTTGCTTACTGCTGAGCTAGGAGTGACTGGCAGACTTTTAACTAGGGGTGGGCAGAACTCACGGAATTTGATTCTGCGGTGTAGCACAAAACCTTCATGAAATTCAGTGGAGTACCACCAATATAGGCATGTCGTGCTACTTGCGTTGTGATTTAGCACCGGTAGCAAATTCCTCACAGAAAAATCAATGCGAACGGCACCATGCAGTGTTCCAGAGGGTGCAGCTACTCAAGTTAATTTTACTTCCACTTGAGTAGATCTTCTACTCGTGCAGCAGCCTTCTGACCAGGAACGGTCGCAACCTCCCACCGTTGAAAACTCTCACCAGATGTCATCCTGGCAACTGACAATCATGTTAGGGTATGCCAAATCTCACTCGCAAAGTTATCACTCTGGAGCCACATGCAAAAAAATTCTGCCGCACTGCGATTGGTGGAATTTAAACAGAACTCCACGTTATAAGAGAAACACAGAGTTCCAAAATTCTGCCAATTCCCGAAAAGGCATGGAAATTTCTACCCATCCCTTCAAGTCTTAACAACCAGATGGAGATCAGACAACCCTAACCATGCAACCTGGTTGTATATTTAATGGTTCTTCAATGCTTTTAACAACTTGAGCTGAATCAAAACTTATAAAAACCCTTGAACAATATAATATGATTCAGCATTAGTGCTCTTTCAAGGTGCCATGTCCCAGATATCACTTTGAACTCATCAATGCTGCTCATTGATTTATTGATGTATTGATTTAGTGAAACCAGCTTCAGAAGCTGACAGCTTTAAATCAAGATCACTTCTAGGCTGCTGTATGGTGGCAGTGTTAATATCCCTGTCATATCTTCTCACACCTTACTTTCTGTCTATGTTATATCAATCTCTCTGCATTGGTCTGGTTAACAAACTGTTCAAGCATGTAATTGTCAACTGCCGTTCAAGAGAAGCCATCAGTGAGTCCTGCAGTTAATCCAGCTTTTGACTCAGTCTTCTTTTCTAAGCGGCTTCTTTGATCTGGAAAGTGTTTGACTCAGTACAGCTGCACAGTTGCCTCAGGGCATTGCCTTCGCTAGCCAACAGATGGGTTTCTGTACCACTTCATGTGGGAAGAACAGGCATCTCTCTTTGTTGGATGATTAGTGTTTGGTGGGCTCCTTAAGAAGGGCAGCAATGAGTGTCCTATTATTTTTTCCCTAGACACTATTAAACAAGCTTTGTAGACACTATTATGGTTTGAGTTATTATTGATCCCAAGCATTCCATGTCAATATGTATGCTGATGACACAGAGATCCTCCTCAAGTTAAACAGAGATCTGTGTAATTCATATACATTGGTCTTAAAATAAATAAAGAAGATCACAGGTTTTATAGCCATCAATTGAATCACACCCAACACCATTAAAACCAACATCATGTACATTGACAGGAGGGAGGATATCTGGTAACTGAGATTTTAGACCCAGAATATGGGTACTTGTCACGCACCTGCAAATCTGATCAAAAAATGGTTTAAACCCTGTCCTTTCATTGATATGGCTTGTTCCAGCCATTAATTTGTCTTTCTTCTATCAACTCAAAGTGTGGTATCTAGTTCTTCCACTCTCTGACCCCATTCCGCAAAAGTGCCTGCATTTAGTATAAATTTGGGCTCATGGCTAAATTATGACAATGTCCTTTATAATGTGATAGACAAACGTCTCTTCTCGCTCCTTCAGGTTGTCCAGAATGAAGCTGCCCATCTTTTTTCAAGCGGTTTTAGATTTTATCATACCACAGATTTGCTGAGGACTCTGCATTATCTTCTTCTAATGGCTATGAACCTTTACTTTAATGTGTTAAACACTATGGGGGTCATTCTGACCCCGGCGGTCGGCGATAATGTGGCAGTAGTATCACCAACAGGCTGGCGGTATGTAGTAGTCCCAACAGTACAGACACTCAGTAGAGGCAGCTTGGGTTATTAAGGTAAGTATTTATTTGTTATTTCAAATAAAGGATGTATAGGATTAGGTAAAGGGGTTTAGAGACTATTGCTTCTTTGGGTGGTGAGCTTCGTCTTCCAAGCGTGCTTCTCTTCCTCTTTTCCTTTTAGGTGGCGATTTGGATCTTCCTCATGATCCCGGGCAGCATACAGGGGAAAAAAGGATAAATACCGATGGTGAGTGGAATGAAGACCGTTACATACGTCCTTTTACTTAGCTGCAATACTGGGGAATGGGTTCAGGAAGGGGAGTGCCAGTGAGGACTGTGGGCTGTGACTCTATTGCCTTATCTCCTAACCGTACTTATTTTTGGTGCTCGTTATGTGCCCCCCCTTTTTTGGTGCCCTCTGACTCCCTCCCTGTCCTCCCCTCACCCCGCCTCCCTCCCTTCCCCAGCTTGTCTCTCTTTAAGGTGCCCCTCTGGTTGTCCACAAGGACCGTACCTTCCAGAGCCACGACCCTCCGGGGCCGTGGCTGGCTCTGTGGAGGTCCTCTCGTTGGTCTCCGGTCCCGCTGTCGTCTGGTCTGGTCCCCGTGGGCTCCGGCACCACTCTGGCGTCGTCTCCACAAGTTCCCGGCCAGTGGGACTGCCCTCCGTCCTCGGGGTTGCCTTCCGGATTGTGTGGCTGTCCTCTCCGACCGCCGCCGCCGCCGCCGCCCTTCTCCTCACTCGCCGTTCCTTCGTCCTTGCTCGTCGCTCCTCCGTCCTCGCTCGCCGCTCCTCTGTCCTCGCTCGCCGCTCTCCCGTCCTCGCTCGCCGCTCTCTCCTCCTTCTGGGGAATCCCTGGCCTTTGGCCTCCTGCTGGCCAATCCGCTGTGCCCTCGTCATCGGAGGTTGTCGAGGCAACCTCGAAATGCCGGCCTCGCCGTGAAAGCGTTCCCATGGCAACATGGGAACGCGAAAACAACTCTTGTCCTGCTGGTGCCTTGCTTACGATCGGGCTGACCCGGTCACACACCCTTCCCCAAGAGCTGTCCTGCTCTAGGACAGTGGCAGACAGGGGAAACCGAGACAGATAATCCGCGGGGGCCTGGCGAGATCCGGGCACGTGGCGTACCTGAAAAGAGAAGGGTTGGAGTTCAAGGAACCAGCGGAGTATCCTGGAGTTCGAGTCCTTATGTGCAGCTAACCACGTAAGGGGAGCGTGATCCGTGAATAATATAAAAGGTCGGCCCAGGAGGTAGTATTGTAGACAGTCTATGGCCCATTTGATAGCCAAACATTCCCTCTCAATAATTGGGTAATTGCGCTCCCGAGGAAATAACTTCCTGCTGATGTAGACTACGGGGTGGTCAAGCCCTTCTGCATCAGGTTGCGTTAGAACCCCTCCAAGCCCAACATCCGAGGCATCGGTGTAAAGGTGGAAGGGTTTTGTAAAATCCGGACAGCGCAGGATGGGGTTGGAGGTTAAGGAGTCCCTTAGTCGTTCAAAACTCGCATTTTGCGTCTCCGAGAAAGGCAAAAGCCGATTGGGATGGTGTTTAGCGAGGAGGTCCGTAAGGGGGGCTGCTATGGAGGAATAATGCGGAATGAAACGTCGATAATAGCCCACTAATCCTAAAAATGAACGTAAATCCTTTTTAGTGTGTGGAAGAGGGGCATGCAAGATAGCCTCCACTTTTGGGTTTTGAGGTTGTAGGGTACCCTGATTAATCCGATAACCCAGGTAGGAGATGTCTGTCTTACCTATGATACATTTCTTGGGATTGGCTGTTAAGCCGGCTGATTTGAGGGCGTGGAATATCTTCTGTATGTGTACCAAATGTTCTTCCCATGATTCGCTAAAAACGACTACATCGTCTAGGTATGCGGCAGAGAATGTAGGAAAGGGTTTTAAAATCCTATCCATCAACCTCTGAAAGGTTGCGGGTGCCCCGTGAAGCCCAAAAGGTAGTACGGTGAACTGATACAACCCTGACTGGGTGGAAAAGGCTGTTTTCTCCTTATCCTGAGCGGCTAGGGGAATCTGCCAGTATCCTTTTGTTAAGTCGATAGTGGACATGTATTTTGCTCTTCCTAGTTTTTCGAGAACGTCGTCTACTCTCGGGATGGGGTAAGTGTCAAAGAGGGAGCTTGCGTTAAGTTTGCGGAAATCGATACAAAACCTGACACTACCGTCAGGTTTTGGTACTAGGACCACCAGTGAACACTAGGGACTATTGGAGGGTTCGATGACTCCTAAGGATAACATCTTTTTGATTTCTTCCTCAATTATTTGTTTTCTAGCTTCTGGAATGCGATATGGACGCTCTCTAGTGATTGTATCGGGATTTGTTCGTATGTTGTGGTGGATTAGGGAAGTTTTTCCTGGCTTCTCTGAAAACAGCGGTTTCCACTGTTTCAATATTGTACGTGCTTGTTGTTTTTGCCCCTCAGATAAAGTATCGTTCACCGAGGGTAAAATAACCTCCGTGGATGGGGTGGTGGGGTAGAACTCGATATCTAGTGTCTTCTTGGGGCACATGAAGTGACCCATTTCTATGGTTTGGTTAGGCTGTTCGGGTGTTTCCCATTTTTTTAGCAAGTTTACATGGTATATTTGTGTTTTTCTCGGATGGGAGGATATTTCAATAAGGTAGGTGACGGGGGAAACTGCCTTGATAATGCGATATGGTCCTTGCCATTTGGCAAGGAGTTTGTGTTCGGAGGTGGGCCTCATTATTAGGACCTGGTCTTCGGGTTGGAAAACCCGTAGTTTGCTTCCTTTGTCATATTGGAGTTTCTGAGTTCGTTGGGCCTCTTCCATGTTTGCATGCACGTCAGCCCATAAGCTGTGTAGGTGTTTTGTCAATTTTTTTGCATATTCTAATAACGGAGTCCCCCCTTCCTCCGCCTCAGCCTCCCAGGCTTCTATCGCCATGTCTAGTAGGGAGCGAGGTTGGCGTCCAAACACCAACTCAAATGGGCTATGCCCCGTGGATGCTTGTTCGTGGGTTCGTAGGGCGTACAGAACTAGTGGCAACTTTTGATCCCAATCTTTCCCTTTCTCATTGATAATCTTTCTAAGTAGCGTTTTAATGGTTCGGTTATATCGTTCTACCAGTCCGTCTGTTTGAGGATGGTAAACGGATGTTCTGATCTGAGCTATCCCCAACGTTTTGCACACTTGTTTCATTAGGGTGGACATAAAAGGGGTACCCTGGTCTGTAAGAATGTCATGGGGAAACCCAAGTCGAGTGAAGACATTAATCATGGCTTGGGCGACTGTCTTGGTCGTCATACTCGTCAGGGGAATAGCCTCTGGGTATCGTGTGGCATAGTCCACAATGACCAGGATGTAGGTGTGTCCTTTTGATGAAGGAATTAAGGGCCCGACCAGGTCCATCCCTATTCTTTTAAAGGGAATATCTATAATGGGAAGGGGTAAAAGAGGTGCCTTCCTAGGCCTACCAGGTTCGGTTAACTGACATCGGGGACATTGGGCGCAATACCTTCGTATGTGGGCGTATACCCCAGGCCAGTAAAATTTCCTGAGCAAATATTCTTCGGTTTTTTCTCTCCCCAAGTGTCCTCCCCCTGGGTGATTATGTGCTAGTGCAAGAACATGATCCCGATAGTCGGTAGGTACTAGAAGTTGGTGTTTACGTATACCCAACCGTGTGGTAGTTACTCGATACAATAAGTTTTTTTGTACTACAAAGTAGGGACCCACCTCCTCGGTCTCTTCTGGTACGGCTGACCTCCAAGCGTGGGTAAGGGAGGGGTCCTCTCTCTGTTGTTGACTAAAACTACTAGGGGCTTCTTGAAGTTCTGCCACTATTTCTCCGCAAGATTTTTCACCTGCAGTCTTCCGATATTCCTCCCTCTCATGTCGTTTTTCCTTTCGTGACAATTTTCTACGATCAGCTGGACACTCTATACCACTCTCTGCAAAAGGAGCCTCTCTCCACCAATCTTTGACTACCTTGTTATCTCTGACGTGGTCCAACAACTCTTGGAAGTGGATATAGTCTGTCCCAATGATACACTCCTCAATTAATTGGGGCATTATTCCTACGGGTAGGAAATCCTGATAGGGTCCCAACACGATTGGAAGCATCTTTATAGGATACTGGGCCTTGTCTCCGTGTATACAACATATCGTTACCCATTGTTTCTCTTCTGCGTCGTCATGCGTCACGTCTTTTCTGATTACCGATTGGCTACAGCCAGAATCCACCAGGGCATACACCCTTTTCCCATTAACGGTTATCATTAGTTTAAATTTGAGAGCACCCTTTCCTGTACATAGTACCCTCCGTCTTGTCATTCCTATCTCCATTGGTTCCCCGGTATCCTGTTTTTGCAGACACATACGTGCGATGTGTCCCCATTCGCCACAATTATAACATTGGGGTCCCATTGTAGGTGGGCCTTCCGGAAATCTTCGTGGTACTAGGTGGTCGGGTGGACTTTTTAACAAGGTCTTTGGGTTCGGAAGGACCGGTTTAAGGATGTTTCGTGTCGGAGGGTTCCTAACATCGGTAGACCGATGAAAAGCACAGGCGAGATCAATGGCCGTCTCCGTGTCCACTTTTGGGTGTTGCCTGATCCAGTGTTTTGTAGACGGTGGCAGACCGTCTAGGTATTGCTCTAGTATGATGGTCTTGAGAACCTCCTCCCGACTATTTCCTACGTGGCCTAACCACTTCAATGCCAAATCCTTCACTCGAAAATAAAAGGTTCTAGGATCTTCATTGACTCCCCATTTGATTTTACGAAATTTAACTCGGTAATATTCTGCATCGTGGCCCACCCTTTCCAGTATACTAGTTTTTATGTCTTGATAAGGGGTATCACCACCCGGGTTGGCGGCCTGATACGCTGATTGTAGGATACCTGTGAGCAAGGGAGCAACGTACTGTCCCCACTTATCTTCCGGCCACAGGGCGGAGGAAGCCACTCTTTCAAAATTGGTAAAAAAGGACGCTGGATCCTCTCCCTCCTGATATTTCTGTAGTACCGAACTAGGTACGTTCGGATGTACCTTACTCGCGGCAATAGTCTCAGTTAGTTTTTTCATCGCGCTTTCATGGACTAGCTGATTATTAGCCAGTATGGTCGCCTGACTCTTCAGAGCAGATTGCAGAGCCTCCCGATCCTCTTTAGCTTCTCGCTGTTGGGCTTCCCATACCAGCTGTAAGTGTCTTTGCCCCTCCGCTAGCTGCTTGACCATGGTCTCTAAGGACGGGCTTTCACTCATTGTGTATACTGTTTGGACTGCCAAGAGGAGGGGTTTTAAAAAAATCCCACTTCTGACACCACTGTAGTAGTCCCAACAGTACAGACACTCAGTAGAGGCAGCTTGGGTTATTAAGGTAAGTATTTATTTGTTATTTCAAATAAAGGATGTATAGGATTAGGTAAAGGGGTTTAGAGACTATTGCTTCTTTGGGTGGTGAGCTTCGTCTTCCTAGCGTGCTTCTCTTCCTCTTTTCCTTTTAGGTGGCGATTTGGATCTTCCTCATGATCCCGGGCAGCATACAGGTGAAAAAAGGATAAATACCGATGGTGAGTGGAATGAAGACCGTTACATACGTCCTTTTACTTAGCTGCAATACTGGGGAATGGGTTCAGGAAGGGGAGTGCCAGTGAGGACTGTGGGCTGTGACTCTATTGCCTTATCTCCTAACCGTACTTATTTTTGGTGCTCGTTATGTGCCCCCCCTTTTTTGGTGCCCTCTGACTCCCTCCCTGTCCTCCCCTCACCCCGCCTCCCTCCCTTCCCCAGCTTGTCTCTCTTTAAGGTGCCCCTCTGGTTGTCCACAAGGACCGTACCTTCCAGAGCCACGACCCTCCAGGGCCGTGGCTGGCTCTGTGGAGGTCCTCTCGTTGGTCTCCGGTCCCGCTGTCGTCTGGTCTGGTCCCCGTGGGCTCCGGCACCACTCTGGCGTCGTCTCCACAAGTTCCCGGCCAGTGGGACTGCCCTCCGTCCTCGGGGTTGCCTTCCGGATTGTGTGGCTGTCCTCTCCGACCGCCGCCGCCGCCGCCGCCCTTCTCCTCACTCGCCGTTCCTTCGTCCTTGCTCGTCGCTCCTCCGTCCTCGCTCGCCGCTCCTCCGTCCTCGCTCGCCGCTCTCCCGTCCTCGCTCGCCGCTCTCTCCTCCTTCTGGGGAATCCCTGGCCTTTGGCCTCCCGCTGGCCAATCCGCTGTGCCCTCGTCATCGGAGGTTGTCGAGGCAACCTCGAAATGCCGGCCTCGCCGTGAAAGCGTTCCCATGGCAACATGGGAACGCGAAAACAACTCTTGTCCTGCTGGTGCCTTGCTTACGATCGGGCTGACCCGGTCACACGGTACTTACCACCACATTATGACATTGGCTGGTTGGCTGAAGCCAATCTGCCAATGTACCACTCCAACCGCAATGGCGGCCACCATTGTGCTGCCTGCGGGATTATGACCCCACCTACCGCCATGGTTTTCGTGGCATTCGTAACGCCCGAAAACCATGGTTGTACGCCCTATCAGTGACAGGGAATTCGTTCCCTGTCACTGATAGGTGCCCCCTAACCCCCTACCTTTCAAATGCCCCCACCCCCTACATCCCCACCCCCTTCACACACACACAGACACACACTCATTTACACATACATACACGCATGCATACATCCAATCACACACACATCTGCACACACTTCCAAACATACACGCAGACACGTGTTACAATTTCAAACATACACATACTCACACTGCACTCATGCAATCAACACTGAACACGCACCCGCATTCACACGCACCCATACATGCACACACCCCCACACACAAACAGCACCCCCCATCGGAGACCTGACTTACCTGGATCCAGAGGGTCTTCCGGCAGGAGAAAGGACAGGGTGCTGCTACCACCAGCAGCGCCTGCCAGCAGCACCGCTAGGCCGTATTATTTGTCATAATACGGCTGGCAGCGGTCTACTGGCGTGGAGCTGCTGGTGGTAGCAGCACCACCTTACCGCCATCCACCAGGATGGCCACAGCCGGAATTCCGCCCTTCTTGTGGCGGAATCCCGGCTGTGGTCATAATTTGGCAGATGACTGGTAGCCGTGGCGACGGTCTTTTGGCGGCTGTTGCTACGGCGGTAGGTGATGTTTACCGCTGATGTTATAATGAGGACCTATGTATAGATTCATCAACATAGTGCTGTATATTTATTTGTATAGAGCATATTCCACAACTAAATTGACTCTAGCCTCTAGATGGAGTATAGTAACAAAACTGCAGATACATGAGAGAAAACAGAGAAATAAACAACTGTCGATAGGTTAATGTAGGTGTTTCCAGATGATATACATATATTGACAGATGCATTTACTAAACAAGTAGCACACTCAGTGAGCATTTAAATATGGAACTTAAAGTCATAGGCATACTAAGGTAGAACAAATATGTAGTTTTCTTCTAAAGAGATTGAGAGGTGGGACATTGCGGATATCTCAGGGAAGGTTGATGCAAAGGTGTGGAGCCAGCACAGAGAATCTCTGGTTGCCTCTGCTCTTCTGGGCCTTGGTATAAGTAGAAAGTTTTCTTCTGCGGAAAGGATAATATAGAGTAGTTTGCACTTTTCTATCTTAATTTGTGAGAATGTTGAGATGAATTATTCTATGCACTTATAGGTAAGACATCTTGTACTAGGAGCCTGTGAAGCTTTTTATTTAATTTGCCCCAGGTTCATGCTTTTCAAAACCAAATATGAACCAGAAGCATTTTGGACTTTTTGAAGTCTCTAGATCTGATCTCCATATCCAAAGCCATGAGTTAAGCATAGGATCTACAATTATTTGTTGGGCTTCTGATGATAAGAAGGGTAGTGTTTTTAGTAGTTTCAGCTTCAAGAATAGGACTTTAACTACAGCTCCATTGTGTGAGTTTAGGCTGTGGTTTGACTTACAATACATTCCCAGGTTTCTAACTTTATATTTGATGAGAACAATTTAGCCAAAAAAGAGAGCGCTGGGGCATAGTGAATCCATTTGCTTAAGGGGATGATAAGGGCCTAGGATGAGGATTTTTGTTTTGGAATCATTGAGTAGAAGGCTATTTTGTCCCATACAGGTTTTGATGGCTGGAAAGCTGTTGTAGTGGAGGTAAAGGTCATGGAGGGTGCCGGTTAGCAGTTTAATGTATATTTTGAATAGTACAGATGATAGTTGGAAGCCTTGTGGTGTCTTGGTTTGTCAACACCATCCTTTACTAAGAGACTTTTTCAAGCTTCAGTAAAACATATAGAACAAACACTACATGGTCCGCAGCAGGGCAAGCTCCCCTCACAGACAGAATGTATGCATTACTAGTGGTGCACTACATAAACACACATAAACACACACACACACACACACATATATATATATATACAAGCTTCCTAATTAACACATATAGCTTCTAAGTTATCTCAATGTGCATGTCTGATATTGAAGGCAAAAATATAGTGTGGACACAATACCAGGAACAAAATATTGAGTAGGTAAGTGCAAATAGGTAAGTATAGATTTACTATTTTTACTCCACATGTATGGTCCTTGAAAATATATATATTGTCAAGGTACGCATATGTGGAGGTATAGTAAACCTTTGCTTTCCCATGGAAAAATACATTTATAGTATTTTTGTCCTCGATATTCTTGACACAGTATTTTTGTCCACACAATATTTTCTCCTCAATATTTTATGAAAACACCCTCAATACTGCCTGTTCCCTGTACATACATTATTACCAGCTCTTGGTTAGCTCATTTTTACCATTTGCCAGTTTTTATTTATAGAATCATTGTTTATTTCCTAGAAACTCGTAATTGACAATTTGCTTTAAGCAAATTATAGCTATGTGTCAGTAGCTAGACACTTGCCAGCTGGCTCACTTGCATCAATTATTAACCAACACACATTCCCAATCACCAGTAAGCATATCACTTCCAGTTCCCAGCTAACTCATCATTCCCAGCTCCTAGTTAGGCAGTCATTGATCTTTTCAGTAAGCCCATCATTTCCACTTTCCAGAATGCACATTGGCTAATGTGCCTTGGCTTTCACTGGGGGTTGGGGGGGGGGGGGGTCGGAGGCGGAGCTGTGGCAGTGTTTCGGCTGAATAAAGCACCCATCCTAGGAGTAGGATCAGCCGTAGCCCTGGCCAGAGGGGGCAATTACTGCTGTACATTTAGGTGTCTCTTAGAGTCCGGCACTCATCCCATAACAGGTGAGCGTTCAACAGGCTGGGAGGACGGGTCTGTGGCCTTGAGCTGCTCGTGAGTAGTTCATGTGACCCGCACATGTGGAGTGGCAGGTCAGGCAACGCTTGCAGGCAGCTCATTGCATATGTGTTCCAGTCCATGTAAGGAATGTTGGAGTTGCTGTGTCTCCTAAATTATAAGCCAGGAGAGAGAACCGCGAGCAAACAGGTTTCACAACAAAATTCCAAGGCCGCATCTGGCCATTCTAGAGTCCAACTAGCAGATGTCGGCAGTAGTGGAGGACATGCGTGGTGAAAAGAAAAAAAGGCACAG
Organism: Pleurodeles waltl; assembly: GCF_031143425.1. Taxonomy (NCBI): domain Eukaryota; kingdom Metazoa; phylum Chordata; class Amphibia; order Caudata; family Salamandridae; genus Pleurodeles; species Pleurodeles waltl. The sequence continues at coordinate 870,904,329 of NC_090450.1, forward strand.
TGGTATGAAGGAGAAGAATGAGATCTAAAAGAGTTTGTGCAGACTCTCTGAGTATGCACCACCCACTTGCTCATGCATAGGAGAACGAGGAAAATCTCACCCGTTTCTTATGCCAGTTTCCCTAAACCCCTATCCCTGACAAAAAACGATCACATTCTTGTTCAACTTTAACCTTGACCCCAGTCTTCTCATGCTCTGCAGTATATGACAGAGGGTAGCACTTATGTTCATAGGAGGGATGGTGTACCATACTCGCATCAATATATGTGTTTATTTTCACCATCCACAAAACAAATATAAACATCTGAGCAATGAACCACAGTATTGTAAGTGCATGAAGAACTTTAACACAGATCTATTTCTCATCACTGTCTGAAGTGAGATTGTGATTCTTTTACTTATTAATTGAACTAAAATTTGATTTTTTTCAATTACTCCTATGTACACAAACCTAATTGGTTGTTTATTATTTTTTTGAGTTATCTTGGGTGAATCATTGCCCATGCCTTGCTGGCAGCTGTTTATTGTATTTACTGTTGTGGCTGCTTCTCTGGTGTTAATTGGTGTTGCAGGAGCTGTGGTTCCTGCAGTTGTGAGAGCAGTTGCTGTTGTTTTCTTTATCTTTAAAGGGTGTCTCATCACTATGGTCCCTGCTGTGATTGCAACTAATATTCAGATGTTGTTGCTACCTTTACTGGGGCTATGGTCACAGTTGTTGCTTCTGCCATCGACCCTGCTGTCATAAAAGCTACTGCTGCTGCTGTTGTGCTGCTGGTATTACAGATATTGTTGCTGTTGTATCTTCTTTCATGACAACTATTGATCCTGCTGTTATTGTTACTGTCCTTGCTGTAGTTACAAATGTGGCCACGTCCCTGACTTACCAGCAGCTGATATTGCTGCTGTTTATCTTGCCATGGTGTCAGGTTTTTAAAGGAACATTATGAGACTGCAGTAGCTACAGGTCGATTTTCAGGGTCCAAATACAGTCAAATTCCGTGAGGGTAGAAGTGGCATAAAACACCCTCACTTCTCAAAGGCACTGGATATGAACTTGGCACCATTCCCCAGATATTTTGCTTTCTCTGCTTCTAAAACAGTTTGTCACTTAATATTGCATTCCTGCACTTTTCTTCTCTTATTGGAATCCCTGTCTTACCCACCCAACTTCGGCTAATATTTATACTTTTTTTGCACCGCATTTGCGTCATTTTTGTTTACGCAAATGCGGTGCAAACTTAACTCCATATTTATATTTTGATGCTAGACACTTCTATCATCAAAATATTGGAGTTTGCGCCATTTTTTGATCGAGTGAGCCAACCATGTGTCAATGAGATGCAACGTAGGCATTCCCATCCAAAAAATTGTGCTATCCCCATAGCGCCATAACTATCCACCAGTGCAAATATGATGCACAGGTGGGAGGCGGGCCTAAATAATTTGCTAAGCTTGCTTAGCTCCATTATTTAACGCCTGGGTCTGACAAGGCGTTAAGGTACCAGTGGAAATGGGTCCACAGGTGCCCTCCCCAAGCCCCAGGAACAACCTTATCTCTACCAGAGGGACACTGGAGGATGGAGGACCCCATCCCAGGTAAGTTCAGGTAGGTATTCTTAAAAAAAGATTTTTTGCCATCGAGGGCCCTAACTTGGGGCCCCTTGAATGGCACAGGGTGCAATGGCCAAGTCATGCCAAATACAGCACACCTAGAAAGAGGAAGAAACAAGGAGAAATAAGCATATTTCTCCTTGTTACGCCTCCCTTAGCAAGGTGTAGGTTTTTGGTGCATTCCCAGCTTTACAAGTTCCTGTAAATCTGGGGATGTGTCAAAATAAATGGGAGTTGAGTGGGAACACACATGCAATGCCCATGGAACACCTTTCTATGGCAGAATAATGCAATATAGCTATTTTCACTGCTTAGCGTTACTCCAGATTTTTGAAGCCACTTAGAGCTACGCAAAGTGGCTTTGTGTGGCTTAAAAAAATCTGACTTACAGGTTTGGGTCATACATGTACCACATTGCATGGTGCAAACGTTGCACAACCCTCTCATAAATTTGCCCCATAGTCTTTAGATAGATACTATTTTCAAATTCTTGTGTATTAAGCAAACCTTATTTTTCCACACTGAATAACTATCAGCCAGTATCTATACCAATGGTAATTATTATTGAAGCACAAAATGGTTTGCATCACCAATCATTAAATTAGTTATTGAAGACCAAATCACTAAATATATTCAGGTTCCAAATTAACATCAATGAGGCTAATAATTTTAATGATGATTTGCCATTCTTTATTTAAATAGTCTTTCAAATACTGACAATTAAAAATTGTACATGACAAGGTCCTACATGGGAACCACAATGCCAATGTAGTGTAGCCATTTTTAATATAGCTTTATGCATGTTAGGTTAACATATTAGGCCTCCCTTTGCCCTAGATACATTTTATTCAGCCTCGCACTGTTATTTTAAAAGAGCCAGTTTTACGGTCTTGTTTTATTTCTTTCTATCACACTGTTTAGCTTAGTTCAGCACTGTGTTCTCAAACAATGCATTCTTGCTCACCCTGTGCTTCAGTCAAGGCTACTGTCTGGTACATTGCCGGTACACGTGGTAGAAGTTTAGTCTTTAGTGTTTGTAGGCAATACGCATCCTTACGTAGGGACATTTTCTTAAAACATCTGCGTGTTAGTTATAAAATCACTTTCTAGTCCTAGTACAGGTCAGAGGGAGATTTCGACCAGGAACCTACAACTAGATGCTGACTGCCCCGTTGCAGATGCTGATGCAGCTTACAGGCCTTTGCTCAGGTATGAGGGTTGATGTCCTCCCCGGGGAACCTGAAAGGCAGGCTTAGAGCTTCACATCTGTGCTCATAATATAACTTAGAGAGAACTTAATATAGTTGCTCTATGATAGCCTTATTCTTGTGCTTCACTCTCATCATTACTATTTTAATCCTACTGTGTTGTTTCGTTCTGGTTAGTGCAGCTCATGCCTTACTATACAAAATGCGTTTATTTAAACCAATCTTTAAAACTTAAACTGCCTTTGTCATTTTTAGGGTGGTCCAGTCACATTTGTGGTGGACGCCCACGCAGCCTATAGAATAGAACTTTTTTACTCTTGGGTCACATTTCCAGCAGTTGATGGAAACACACACACATTCCATACATATACAGTAGCGTACGCACCTGGACAATACAGAGCGTACGCATATTTGGAAATACCTCTATCTTATCAAGACCACAATAATTGGCTTGATGGCACCCTACCCCATACAATGTTACCAGGAAGGTTAGGTCCACTAAGTAATGAAGGTCCGACCTGGCCTTTATTGGCCACATATACACCACATCCTGTGGCTGCAAATATGGCGGTGGCTGAGGTTCGACGCTTATATACTGACTTGACGGCAATATATAGACGCTTAGTACAATTTGTAATGCAGACACTAAATACAAACCCAGCGCGTGCTTCTCCAGCACAACCACATGCAGTAACACCAGGTATCAATCCAGTGACTGTACACTCTATTATGGGTAAAGTCCCAGCAAAACGAGAGAAGACTCTGTTTTGGCTGGCACAAACAATTAATACGCTGGAGGCGGTATTTCCCCATACAGGACCTCAGGACAAACATAGGATATTAACCATGTGTTTACCCTTTGGGATGGTTCCCACAGTGGAACATTGTAATACATGGGGCACGGTGTTTGCCGTGCTCTATACCACAGCACACAGTATGCCGACACTAGCCAACCTACCGGAAGTGCTTAAGCAAATTCCGGATGAATATGGGGCTGCCCTGGCATTAGATTTGGGAATGCAACTGATAGGCAATTTTGCTGCGGTTTCTTCAATAATCCTAAGCAATCTTAAAGGGGAAGCAGTTGCGCTTCCAGTGCGCATGCGTCTTCGTCACATTCCGCAACTAGATCAGGAGCGGGAACTGCCTAAAATAATAGCGGAAACATATTCCAGTATTGGTCGAGATAGCCTGGGGACTAGACCACAAAAACCTCAATTTCAGGGGAAAATTAATAAAGATGATACGAAACAGCAACCTGAGGGTAATAAGAAGCGCTGGGAGAAAAAACAACAAACACCTAAAAAGGAAAGGGGAGAATCTCCGCGTACGGAGACCCAGCAGAATAGGTATAATCTCAGAAATAGGGATGATATTAAAACGCCTGATAGATATCAATATACTGATACACGCCAATCTCGTTCCTTTCAGGACTCATCGGAAAAGAGAAATGAGAGAGGTGGGCGGTCAGAGCGGAGACAAGAGTACGTGAAACCGAGACAGGAATCACAACGCTCTTCAGAGGTTTCTGTCAAGAAGGAAGAGAAACCAGTACAACAAAAACAACAGTTTAAAAAGAAAAAAGTGGCAGCAGTCTCAGTTAGACATGCCACTCAGGAAGACGGTTCTCTTGAAGAATAAGACATGGGCTCTAGCACTGCTAGACAGCGTGGCAGAGGTCACAATTGTTCGCCGGAATCTTCTAGAGCATCTGGAGGTGAAAGCAACTGATGACTTCATACAGGTAGAAACAGCAGACATGCGTGTCTCCGAACCCAATAGGGTGTATACAGTGACTTTACAATTGGAAGGAGACCTTGAACGCACTATACACGCAATCTTTTGGGATAGTATTGTTAAGATATATGACATTTTTCTGGCTGAACAGGATTGGCCGCCAGATTTTGTCCGCACCTGCCCACCTTCCTTCTCGCCACTTGTTCCGGAGGAACTCGCTAAATTCTATTCTATGAAATGGGCTCTCGCACAGGCACCTGCGTTATATAGAAATCACGTAGGGTGGGATAGGGATTCTCCATATCATGGAATTCCTATTAAAGGTGAGCCTCAGCCACAACCGCAGTATCCCATAAAACATGAAGCAAGGGCACCGATGTGAGAAATACTTACACAATTAGAATACCAGGGGGTAATTGAACCCTGTGTCTCACCGATGAATAATCCCTTATTCCCTGTAGCTAAACCGGACCATTCATATAGAATAGTCTTAGACTACAGACATTTGAATGGACATACACGCACATATGCTATACAAAATTCACATAGCACTGCACTAATGAGCAACATTGTGCCGAAGAAATATAAAACGACTTAGGATATCTCGAATGGATTCTTCTGCCAGAATATAGCACCTGAAAGCAGGGATTTAACCAGCTTTAGCACACTGGGCTCCCAGAAAAAATTCTGTTGTTTGCCTCAGGGGTATAAGAACAGCCCAGGACTGTTTACAGCTCGTGTGACTGATATTTTGCACGAGCTCGACCCTGAAGCGTTGTCATATGTGGATGATATATATCTCACGGATGACGAGTTGCTACAACATTAAAGACGGGTAGCCCGCGTTGTTGTAGGGTTTGCTGAAATCGGCTACAAATTTAACTTCAAAAAATAAAAAATTGCCTTCCTCAGCGTCATATTCCTGGGATATGAGCTGTCGAGGAGGGTAAGAGCCTAGCACCACAATTTTTAGAAAAATGTGCACAATTGCAACCACCAAATACGATTAAGAAACTCCAATCATTGTTGGGCTTTCTAAATTTTGGCAGAACATACATTCCTGATTATGCTACATGCATAAAACCTTTATATGAATTAATATGTCCTGATTTTTCGACAAATTCTGGACAATTGAACATACACATACTCTTCGGGAGTTACAAGCAGATATGCTAGCAGCGAAACATCTACACACACGGGACAATAGGACACATTTGATCATCAGGGTGATAGCTGGGGCCATTGGATTTACTTATGTCACATTTAATGAAGGTGAGACAGTCCCCATAGCATACAAGTCACACTTGTATTCCGCTGCCGAGCAACGATTTGCACCCGCAGAGAAAATTCTCACTGCTGTACAGATGTCTGTTCTTAAAGAAAGACCTCTGGCCCAGGGAAAACGCATTATTGTCATTTCTCCTATTCCGGCCCTTGAGGCTGTTACAAAAGCTAGCGTCCCGAACGCAAAAGCACTCCACCCAAGATGGATACAATGGGCGACGTCCTTGACAGCCACTGATGTAGACTACATTTTTGACCCAAAGTTACAAACCCAGGAATTTCTACAATATGAGGTTGAATATCCAGTTCCCACTGACACATTGCCTATTGCCCAATATGAGGTGACCATGTACACCGATGGCTCTGCGCAACCAGCGAAAGGAACAAAACATCAATATTCTGCTGCATGTGCAGTTGTGAGTGGCTATATGGAGGGGGAGAAATTCTGCCCTCAACATACTTATACCCAGACCTTAGGGGATTGTACTGCAAAATTGGCTGAGCTAAAAGCTCTACTAATGGCACTGGAACATACGGATCCGACGCAGTACACACTGATAGTTTGTGACTCGTATTATTGCGTCCAGTCTTTTAACGAATACTTACATTACTGGCGCTTGAATGGGTTCAGAGATTCAAAAGGCAACACCATTAAACGCAAGACTTCTGTGGGGGAAGATAGCAGACCTGAAAGAGACGCTACCCAAAGTCCATGTTGTGCATACACTTGGACACCAGCGCGTTGGCATACACGTTGCTGGTAATACTTTGGCTGATGAAGCCGCAAAGTCGGCAGTGGCAGTTGCCACTGTAGCTGCAGTGACTCGTTCGAGTACCAAACCAGACACGGAGATTATGGCTGCCATAAGAGCTACAATTGATGGCAAGCCTTATCCAAAAGGATTTCCGAATAAATATCAATATTTTATGGGAAGTATGCTGAACGCTGAAGTTACCATTCCTAGCGTAGGCGTATGCGACATCCCCAATAAAGATGTAAGACCACAATTGATTAAAGCAGCGCATGAGGGGGTGGCACATGCTGGCGTGGCAGCTACAATTTCCCTATTACAGGCCCGCTATTGGTGGCCTGGTCTCTATAAAGAGGCCAAGCAGTATGTACTTTGTTGTGACATCTGTCAACAAATTAAAGTTTCAACAGCTAAGCGCCCGCCACAGACACCCCTCTTAATCTCAAACAGACCATTACAATGTGTGTACCTGGACCATTGTGGTCCATTAACACTGGATAGAGCATACAAATATGTCCTAGTCGCTGTTGATTCCTGCTTCAGATTGGTGTGGGTGTGGCCACAACGCTTGGCTGACGCTCGGACTGTTATTAAAGATTTGTGAGTCTTTGTCTGTACATATGCAGTTGCAGCATTCCATTCGGACCAGGGCCCTGCTTTCGCCTCAAGGGCATTCAGGGACACCATGGCTTTGTTGGGGGTCCAGCTCCAGTACTCGTCTCCATTTCATCCAGAGTGAAATTCTGTTGTGGAGCAATTAAACAGCGATTTAAAGCAATCCTTAACAGCCAGAGTTTTAGGTACGGGTCGTAGTTGGCTAACCCACCTGTATGGAGTTCAGAGAGCACTAAATAACCTGCCTAGAAGGTCCCTGGGGGGTTGTACTGCATATGAGTGCCTGTTGAGAACACGTATGTTTGTTCCGGATCTTGATGGTCCTGGTGTGGAGGTGGCGGAAACACCTTTTGACATAAATGATCGTGTCACTGTTTTACAGGAATTACAGCAGTTCAGTGAAGATAACTCTTCTAAAAGTGCTGCCTCCACGGCAATTAAGGATGTGCCAGTAACACCTACCGGCTGGATTCCCACGGTTGGGGATCTTGTGCGTGAAAAGGTTGCAGTAAAAAAATAATTTGGACCTTCTTATCAAGCACCAGTCCCTGTGTTGGGGATACACGGAACGAGAACTGTTATTCTGCCACCGTTGCCAGGTGCCAAAGAAAATTGCTTTGTTTCTATTGACAATATCAAGTTACAACATGTGGCCGATTCTACACAGCCGACCAAGAGGAACGTCCAGAAGTTCCGCTTCAAGTTGTCTATACCAACACTGTTGCCTCTTCGAGCTTGGGGAGGGTGAATGATGATCTTGCATTAGTTCCATTAACAACGACCAATTTAGAAACATTTGATCGAGTCACCATGCATTCGGACGTGACGGATGGTGCTGTCTACACTATACCGCCGCGAGAAACACCAACTCCTCCATTGACTACGGCAACGCCTTTTGCACGAACTGCCTCTGGTTATTTTGCCGACAACAGCGATGGTCTATCGGACTCGTTTGCCTCTTTGACTACTGACCTGACAGGTCCACGTAAGCTGATGCGTTGGCTTAAAGATACGTATTTTGTTTTTCCTTAGTACTATCTATGGCTTTTATTGACTATGCTAGCGTTTTTTCTTTGGATTGGGTTTATCATTACCTTTTTTCTGTTGATACATGGTCATTTTCTTCCTGAGAGATCAGCGGTTGAACAGGTGGAGGAGGTGTTGAAACCACATTTTTCATCACATAGGGTTCGAAGAGACTTGCCCTTTGTGAACATTTCTGCAGTGCCAATTCCTGATGGGATTGTGTGGGATAAATTAATGTTTGATATATACGGTCCCGCTTAGATAATTCAAATACCGTATGTGCTAAAGTTATCTATGAATGATATAGCAATACCAGGCATTGTATCTGATGATTGGGATGTGAAAACAGTTGACTCAATGATGACAGAATTGCAATACTACACTGTCTATGAAAACGAAGATGTTTACCAGTTTAGAGACAATTATGGTGACATGTTTTGCTATAATTATTATGGGCACCATTTCATACATAAAGCAAGTATTCCCAAAATGATATTTGAGTATATGCAATGGGAACATTGCCCGACTCCCCCGCAAGGGAGTTCCAAAACTTATTTTGATAAATTTACGTATTTTTCTGGGCACCATCAAATGAATGCTGAGTCATATTACTTTAAGTTAACTCCGACTAAGGATAAACAAATGTTATTGACCGACACAAAATTTATATATTCGGATTCCTTTGTTTCCCGGTTGTCAATTGAAAGTTATGAATATTGGTCAGCACATGTTGATTTGAAAAGTGTTTGGGGAACAAAATGTTGGCAAACTAAGGGTAGAGAAACACTGTTTAGAGCATGTCTCATTCCCGTTCAAATGATTTTTCTGAATGAAACAGTACAGCAGACCAGCTGCTTAGGTTTAGCTACAATCAAAGAACTAAACATGCCCAGTATACCTGTCCCTGCAAAATTTAATAACTGGAAAAAGTACACAAATGCAACTTTTAGTGAGCTTAGTGAATGGGTCCAGAATGGTACATTTAACACTTCACTGACACGTCCGGGTGGGTGGTTATTGTGGCCAATAGATACCAACGGATGTTATCAACGTTTTGTCACCTCCTCAGGGGGTTTCCGAACGAGTAGGTCAGACCCTCGCTATATCTCACCAGAACATGCTGAAATAATTACGACATATAGTGTGGGAAAACTGTGCCAGCAATGGCTAAATCATCCTCGCTAGATGCAGTTAAGACACATCTCACTCTCCTGTCTAATGACACTGACTTACAAGATTTGTTTGTCAGGCCCGAAGATGCCACGTAGGAAGCGTTTCTTGTATGAAGTATACAATGAGATTTGGTAACTTTCACAACAAGAAGCTGCAGCCCGGTTACGGCAGATAGATCAGGAAAATCTGATAAAAGCATTAGCTTTTGTGGATAATGGAATTCACACCTTGTCTGACCGAATTTATACAATTAACAACATTTTTTCTTTTGCTATAGACATTATACGATCTGATATGTCTTCTTTATATTATGGACAGAGTCAGACCAGGTCCATTATGCAGTTGGGTTGGACGCTTCAGACATTGAAGGCGGGTCGCGCTCCGTGGCAGCACATCAGTGCCAGGGAAATATTTTTTTCCTTTAATCTGATACGACAACAACAACTAATGGCTAAGAAGGAGGCGACTTATGTCATGCTTCACATTGAAAAGTTAGAAAGATTGCCTTTTACCGTGGCGTGATTCCCTCTGCAGAGTGGTTGATTCACGGGGTTATTAATCTGCCTGTTTCTACATTACAATTCACTTCTTGTTTGAAACATGTTCCGGTAGGCAGATATGAGAAGCTGGGAGATAGTTACATCCATGAGGTGTGAGAGCTTCCCTTCTTGTACAAATGCCTCAATGGCATGAAAGAGGTCTTTCTTAGCGGCAGTGAATGTGAGACTTCAGTCAGCCATTCGATGATTTGTAAGCATCTGTCCTTGCATGGGGCATGTAATGCCTCGGTTGCGAATTTGGCTTGCTATCTGAAGGGAGTTACAGTCCCCTTGATTAAATGCACGTTACAGGTGCTTTCAAACAGCAGCTACGTCCTCCTCAATAGTGAAGACTGTTGTGGTATGCGGGCCGGAATAGTTTACGTTGTTTCGGTCAATAAGGTCGTTACTTGCTGCGGGAACGTGTTGTTTCCCCCCACTAAAATTAGGGAGGTAGCAGATATTTGGCCTCACATTGCTACTTCCAAGGTGAATTTTGACAAGTAAAGCAGACTGAAGGCTTTGTTGTTTCAGAAGCATGTGGCCCTTCCATCTGCACGCAAGACCTACGCACTTCAAGTGGCAAGGTCATCGGCGGAAATACAGTCCCTGTTAAATACCAACTTTCTGAGCCACTTTGGTGAACTCATGGGGCGTATATTTAGTGCGTCCAGCACGGCTCGATTAGCACATTTTTTCAAAGCTGTTGGTGTTGGTTTCGTTCATACCTTCTCTTCCATATTCAGTTTAATACCTTCGGCTATTCAATTTTCGGAAGCATTTTTGGGGGATTTCTGATAACTTTTGCTTTAATTAGCCGGCATTTTACTGTTGCTGTTGTTTTTACACAATGGCTGTCCCGCCGTAACAAGGACGAATGTGGGCACTCCCATCAGCGCAGCTGTGTCGTGAACGCATGATACAGTACTTTGGAGCAACACTCCTGGAAGATTTGGGGTGTGGCTGGTCTCTGTCATTCAGACCGGTTTTGGATTGTGTGCAGCCCGTGTTTCGGTGCCGTTGGTGCTCTTTTGAACATGCACTGGACGTCTGTCTCTCACAGCAACGCCCCCCAGTGGTTGATGCTGATCTGTTGATGTTCTCGATGAGGGCTCACTACCAGACATGCGCGCTGCGGCTGCGTTTGCTTAGAGAAGCTGAATACGAGATACCCTTCCTGGAGGAAGTTGATGTTAACTCGTTCATAGGCACTACACAGGATGCCGCCTTGGTTGCTACTGGGGCTTTGGAACACACCTGCTCCTTGCTAGTCTTTGGCGTGGATTTTCTGGTTTTGTCATCTGCCGAAGTGGAGAATCTCCTGCTTTCCATGACCAATGCTTGAATTGGACTTATTCTAAATTGACATTATCCTTTGAATTCGGCATTTGGCCGCATGCTCATTTTTTAAATTGAAAATCACCATGCTTGTGTGTCCTCTTAACTTGTTGAAATTGAATAGGGTTTTACTTATATTTTAGCATTGGGGCATTTTTAGCTTCTACTTAAACCACTTTCTACCGACAAGGGGAGGGTGTAGTGTAGCCATTTTTAATATAGCTTTATGCACGTTAGGTTAACATATTAGGCCTCTGTGCACTTTGCCCTAGATACATTTTATTCAGCCTTGCACTGTTATTTTACAATAACCAGTTTTACTGTCTTGTTTTATTTCTTTCTATCACACTGTTTCGCTTAGTTTAGCACTATGATAGCCTTATTCTTGTGCTTCACTCTCATCGTTACTATTTTAATCCTGCTGTGTTGTTTCGTTCTGGTTATTGCAGCTCACGCCTTACTTTACAAAATGCAGTCATTTTATTAAACCAATCTTTAAAACTTAAACTGCCTTTGTCATTTTTATATGAGACCATACTGTGTATGAGAGCACCGGTTGTGACCTGAGTGACCACGACTTCCCTGGGAAGTACTAAGATGTCATGGGCTCGGCTGCCCAATTGTCTCTTCCCTTCGGGAGAGATAAGGCACTGCTAGTTAGCTGGAGCATAACCCTGATTTGGGGTGACAAGGGTCCTTCACCGTGGGTCAGACTTAGTCCCCCACACTGCGAATGATCTTGCCGCCCAAAAATCCAGTAGTCTCATTAGGATAATGAGAGCCTACGCGACACCAACAAAAGGATCCACCTACAACCAAAGCATTCAAATGCAATGGAGTCCACAACAAATGATTATGAAAGCGAAGAAAGACTGTCTTACAATAGCGTAAATATACAACTTTTAACATCATGCCATTTAGAGGTTACTGTTGAGGTTGTCTCAACCTCTTCCAAAATCCCTCTTTTATTAAGTTATACATTTGTGAAACTTTATTGACGTTTAGGAATCTAATAGAGTGTTAGTAGAGGCCAATTGTAAACTACCTTTACTATCTCTCTCAGATTGCACCACTACATCAAATTCTGAACTTAAGTTGTGAAATAATAGGATGTGATTGTCAATAGTGTATTGATCCAGAGAAAAAGATAACTGCAGTTTTCTAGGTAGGCAGTTCAGCACACTATTGATCCAGGTAAGCTCATTGTTTGACAAGATTGAGCCTCTGAAACCCCTTCTCACCAGGGTACTATATTGTAAAATTATTCTTAACAATCTTGCAGAAAAATTTCAGAGTCATTTTTAATTCATACGTCCAGGATTTATACACAGCAATAAACACAGAGGTATGGGTGAAGCTTTTGTTCTTTGGTTTTCCTTTGCTATCTGAAGGAAACCAGTTTTTAGATTTCAGAAAGGTAAAGGTGCATGGTATTTGTTGACTATCTGGAGATTCATTCTATCCATACATTTATCTCTTTTCAAATGTCACTGTCAATCGATCAGTTTTTGTCAAGCGCAACCCTCACCCGTGAGGGTCTCAAGGCGCTGGCCGTGGGTCTGGGCCTCATTCGAAGAGCAATGTTTTGAGGTTCTTCCTGAAGATGGTGAGAAATGGGCTTTGTCTAAGGTGCGTTGGCAGCTTGTTCCAGCTCTTAGCTGCAAGGTATGCGAAAGATCTTCCTCCAGCGTATTTTTTCCAGGTACTTGGGATGGTAGTTAGTGCCTGCTGGGTGGACCGGAGGGTGTCTGATGGGGTTGTGGAAGGAGATGCGATGGTTCATGTAGGCTGGTCCAATGTTGTGCAGGGCCTTGTAGGTGTGGGTGAGTAGTTTAAAGTTGATTCGATTCTCTACTGGGAGCCAATGAAGGGTCCTCAGGTTTTGGGGGATGCGTTCTCGGGGGGGAGGTTCAGGATGAGTCTTGCAACTGCGTTTTGGATGATTTGTAGTTTCCTGATGTTCTTTGTTGTGGTGCCGGCATAGAGTGTGTTGCTGTAGTCGAGCTTTCTAGTGACTAGGGCATGGGGCGGCTGTGGGTTTTTTCAGGAGGGGGAGGACTTTGGTGTGTTTCCAATCTTCGGGGAAGGTGGCTGTTGTGATGGAGCAGTTCAGTGTATTGCAGCGTTCTGGGGCGATGGATGCACTGGCTTTGTTGTAAATGTGGTGAGGACAGGGGTCTGTTGGAGCTCCGGAGTGAATGCTGTTCATGATAATTTCAGTCTCTTCTGTGGTGAGTGTGAACCAGCTGTGGATGGTTTGGGTGGGTTCTGGGGGGGCTGGGTCAGTAGTAGGTTCTGATGCTGGGTGAGTTCTGATGGGGAAAGCTATCATAGATGTCCCTAATATCGTGGTGAAAGAAAGTGGCCAGGTTGTCGCAGAGGTCTTGCGATGGGGGGATGTTGGCTTCAGAGGGAGGATTGGAGAATTTGTTGATTACCGTGAAGGGTTCTCTTGTGTTGTGCAGGGATGTGTTGATGTGTTCACAGAGTGTGGCTTTTTTTGCGTTCTTGTTGCGTTGGGGATGGGTTGCAATGGCAGCTCTGAAAGAGGCAAGGTCTTCTCTGATTTTGCTGTTTCTCCATTTCTTCTCTAGGCACTTGCAGATGTGTTTGGATCCTTGGAGTTTGGCGGTGAACCACCTGTTTTTTTTGGGATGCTCTTGATCAAAGTTGACTGGTGTGGGAGTTAAGGAGTTGGCTCATTCGGTGATCCGGTAGTTGAGGTTGTGTGCTTTGGTGTTGGAGTCTTCGGTGGAGGGCCGAGATGATTTGGCGAGGGTCGTGGTGAGTTGCTCGTCGCTGATTCCATTCCATTTCCTGTGGGGGGTCCCAGGGATGCGGAGGCGGCTGTTGGGTGCGGTGATGACGAAATGTATGCAGTGATGGTCAGTCCAGTCAGGAGTGGAGGTTTTCTTGATGGTGGTCTAGTGTGTGTCCTGCGGCATGCGTGGGCACGGTGATCAGTTGCTTGAGGCTGAGGGTGGCAAGATTGTCAAGTAGGGAAGTGGTGTTTCAGTCACTGCGGTCCGTGAGGTGGAAATTCAAGTCGCCCAGGAGGAGGTATTCGGTGGATACCCAGAATGGCATTGATGAAGGCTGGGCAGGGGCCAGGTGGTCTGTAGACCAGAATGCTGTGGAGGGAGGAGTTGTGAGGGGCATGGATCAGGAAGTTTTGGTGTTCCATTGTGGTGCAGTGTTTGACCATGATGTGGAGTAATGACTTGTGTATGATGGCCAGTCCTCCTCCTAGACGGGAGGGTCGGACCTTCCTTAGGAAGTTGTAGCTGTCTGGGATTGCGATGGCGATGTGTGGTCTGGAGGTAGGGCTGGTCCAGTTCTCGGTTAGGAAGGCGATGTCTGGACAGGTGGAGTTGATCAGGTTGCAGAGTTCGGTGGTGTGCTTGTGGAGGGAGTTTATATTCAGAAGGAGGCAGTTGATGAGGTTGTGGCTGACGTCAGTGGTTTCAGGTTTGGGGTGTTCTCATTGTCTGTTGTGGCTGAAACTGAGGTTGCAGTTCCAGCACGATAAAGGTCCGTGGGTGTCCTTAGGAGACGCAGTGCAGCAGGCGCTGAGACGTCCAGTGTTAAGGTGGTGGAGGGTCTTGGCGTCGTAATGGAGGGTGGCCAGGGAATGGCTTGTCGGAGAACCAGGGTGCTGGGTGCAGTCCAGGCGCAGATGGGCGCATACTGGCTTGCCTTTGGCACACCTTCGGGCATCCACGTTGCAGCTGTAATTAAGAAGGGGAGGGAGGTGGGGGGTCCAGTCAGCTCCGAGGCGGGAGAGCGGGAAAAAGCACTTCACAAGGGGGGGGGGGGCGGCCGCAGGGGCAGCACGAGGGGAATGGGGGAGGGAGAAGGAGGAAGAGGGACAAAAAATAAAAAGAGCCAGAAAAAGTTAAAAACAAAGTAAAAGAAGAAAGGCAGGAGTAAAAGGCAGAGTACGAAGAGACAGAGAACACGTACTTGCAGGTACCCACTAGGCCCACAAGGATGAGGCGCAGGCAGGAGCCTGCAGGTGGAGGAGGGGCTCGAACTGAGAATGAGGCAGACTCTCAGTTTGTTCCCTGTGGCAGAGGCAGGAGCAGTAGCAGCAGGAGGAGGAACTGGGGTGGGCAACAGATGCTGGCCAGGAGGTCAGTGGAGTCACCTATCAACTTCATGGTTTCAAGATGACCACAACAAATCAAATTTGATAGTGACCACCCTTAAAGCACTCAACTAATGTCTGTGACCAATCCATATTCAATTGATAATTTTAATTTAGAGAGCTAGCAAATGGAATTACTAGTCATTTTATGCCATATTGTGGCCACCTTAGTCTATTACTTTCAATATGAAGTTTACTAAACTTTAATAGCAAATGAGCTCAGATTTTTAAATATTTTATGTATAGACAACTACACATGAGCATACTTAAGTAACATAACAACCTCCAGTATATCTAGCAAAGAGGACTCAGGATAAATCCTAGCATATGTTCATAGAACATCATCAACAGTTACCTTAAGAAAAATATTTTCCTAGAAATCACCAAACATCCTTCAAAACTTGTCAATGTCGGAGTTAAGAAAACATTCTAGTACCAATGCAAACAACAAAGAAGTCAGAGACCACGTCTGTTTCATTATCAATCACACATCCTCTGTACTAAAACCCAAACATAGAAGTATGAAAACTGATAGTTCTAACAAAACTTTCATGTCGATAGGCATAGCCTTCAAATGGCAATACTGTCAAATGACACGTGTAGAAAACCTTGACATTTTAACCAATAACATATTGCTTCTGTAGGTAAATACTGATACAAGAACCCAAAGCATGAACAGTGTTGCTGGCAAAGAAGTTTGGACTGGCAGAAAGTGTCACACATGACATTGGACCACATTCCTGATATAACTATTGAAATTTTGTTATGCTGGTGTGTGGATATGTGTCATACTTTTACAAAAGCTTTTACCACTTTCAAAGTATGCTGCTAACGCTTCCCTTGGGTATTGGTCCCTCTACCACTCACTGCTTGACTAAAACATTGCATGTTAGGTATGTGTCCTACTATATATAGCGACCTGTGAGTCAATTTTTATTTTGCCAGACAGCTTTTTTTCAATCGCTTACAGAACAAAACTCTTCCAAAAAAGCAAATACAATTGTTATTCCCTTAAATTCTCCCCTTTATAAAAAGTAATAATATCAAATGTGTATACATGCTTGTATCCACATGTTGCTACTTTTGCACCAATCCAACAGGGAAGAGAAGTGAGAAAGGCAAAATGTTTTATTGATAGCCCCAAGCAAAGACTGTCTTTTTACAGTACTACATTGTTCTGAGCACTTGAGTGAAAAATCAAAGGTACATTTCTTGGGGTTCTTCCAGTGTTAATGGGTTTGAACTGAAACAGGAAAGCATACATGGAACTGGACATAGTGACTCATAGACCATTTGCAAATTCATTAAAAGAGAGATTATGAAGGCAGTGGTGGCCTACAATCAGGAGAATGTATATGTATAGACAGTCCCTTTCTACCTCCATTTCATTGACTACTTCCTCAAGCTGGCAGGTTCGGCTGCCATAGATAGGTGGTCAAGCATAAGGCCCTTGCTACCACAGGGTGCTTGGACATGAGTAGACTATGCTCACTCCTCACACTGAAGCCTGATATGATTAAGAAACTGATCAAGTTTAGGAATCATTGTAGAGGCTTTGAATTCTAGGTTCCCATTATGAACAAGAACCTGTGGACATTAAACTGTCTTTACTCCCAGCTCATCTCGAGATCTCTTTTTTGATGACTATGAACCGTAAGAAGTGTGCTTCAACCTAGTAGTGCCTGAATCTGTGGGTGTTTAATTTGATCTGTTAAAGAATTGAAATGTGTAATCTTATTCCTTTCCAATTTCAAGAACCTTCTACCTGACTATAGGTGGCCAGGACACCACATCTGTTGGGTTGGGGTGTATATTATCTCTACTTCCCTGGCTAGAGGACCACATTGGTATGGTTTTTCTATTTTTGCAGTGATGTCTATGGTCCGGGACAAAGTCATCAGGGAGAGGATGAAGATTTTTCTTGAAACTTGGTAGTCAAGAAGACCCTGGGTTTCCTACTGTTGTCAATGATAATCACTCAGAGTGTTGTCTCCCTCCTTAGCCGTCAATGCTGAAGTGCCCATCTATGTTCCCCTCTCACTGTGGTACATGTAACTGAGAGTTTGGCTTGTGATAGGGATGGTCACCAGTTAAGAAGTGTTTCTGATGCTGTTGCCTCCTCACAACCTACAACCTGGAGACTTTCCACTTTCAGGGCTAGTCCCCGGGATTCTTCTGCGGTTGTTGGACTGAGAAAGAGTTGGCTTATCTCTCTTGTGAACCCACTAGACTCCTAGACCTTTCTAATGTAATCTCTAGATTGCAGCTGACTGCTAACAGGATACTGTGGGGTATGATTTGTATTTTCTCCATAACTGTTACCTAGCTGTACAATGTGATAAGTCTATTACTAGACCCTCCCTCAGATCCTCCCATTGTTCTTAAGGCCACCCATTTCAATCCTTTCTAGCCCCGCAAGGAACCTTTCTTCAGTTTACTGACATTGTTTTTTTTTTTTATAGATTTCCAAAAGTAAATGGAAGCTCAATGATTCACAAGCAGCAATTGCAATTGGAGATGACCCATACAGTCTACATAGTTGCCAATTTAAAAGAACATGCATAGCATGAAGCATAACCAACTGGCTCCAGTGTGATATATGATAGATCGGCATCATGATGGTGGTGAGATACAAGGGATTGAAGGGAAGGGGATGGGGATGTGGCGGCCCCTTAACAGATATAGCACCTTACCAAGAGCATGTTTTATTTGAGCCGACCTATCCACATGGTTTACTAGCAGTACACGTCAATTAGTAGGAAATCATGTAAGGAATGTGTATTGTTCAGTGTGGATGAGTGTTGTTTTTGGCCTCGATACTCACTATGTAGATGTCCAGTTTCCCCTCTGAGCCATGCCTTTAGCTCGCAATTTGCACAGCACGGTAGCTTCTGCTCATGCCCATTGTAATAGTATAGTCAACCATTTGTCCGTGTCTGGGGTCGTGGCTGATTTCCATTGCATGGCAATTTGTCTCTTAAACAGGACAAACGTAGATCAATAAATCTGTGAAGGTGTTTATCGCCCTTGGCTTTTGGGTCGAATGCCCAGGAGGCAGGACTCGGGAGTAGGCATGACCAGTTACATCTGCTGTGATGGTAGCAGTCTCCATACAAGTTAATTTCAGGGGCGGACATTCCCAAACCATGTGATAAAAACTGGCCTCAGTCATCCTGCGTCTCTGGCATTCGGGTGTTGTCAATGGGAATATGTGTTTAATCTATTGGGGATGAAGTATGTTTGGTGTGTGTAATTAAGTTGTGTGAAGCAGAACATAGGGTTCCTGGAGATCGCTTATAAATTCTGTAAGGCTATTGTCCATGCCTTGTGTGCTAACGGTTATCGGAGAACTGTTTTCCATTGGATGAGTACTTTCTCTGTTTCTGGTGGTTCTGTAGCCATCCATGCCACATGTAAAATAGTTATAGCTCTGCGCATTCCGCCACCTATGAGGAGCACATTCAGGACAGTAGACTGAGGAAGTTCTATCTCCCCCATGGTTGCCACAGCATGTTGACCGACGGGATAAGCCATAAAGTGACCTGTGCCCAGATCACAATTGTCCAGAATGTTAGCAAAGGACAAGAGGGTTCCCTCTTGAAATAGGATTCCAATGGTGTCCAATTCTGCCATTTTCCACCGTGCCAAATCATGTTGGATAGCTATATCCCTCATTGCTGGTAACTGGTCAGGTGGGATCTGTGGGGAGTAGGTAATCATGGGGCTATGCCCTTGTACAAACTGCAGCTAACACACATGTGCTATCATCATCAGGTTCTAGCCCTTTTGGGGAGGACAGGTGCGATCTGTGAGCTCATTTCCCTGAGTCGGGCTCCAACTGCCGACCATCCTGCATTTGGTGCAGTTCATAACAAGTGAATTATCCACTGAAGCTGGGCCACCACGTGGTATAATTCAAAATTAGGTACTCCTATACCACCATCAAGTAAGTGTCACCATGCCGTGGTTAAAGCCACTTGTCGATGACGTGTTCCCCAGATCAGAGTCAGCAATATTCCATTCAATTCACAAAAAACCCTTTAGAAGTATGATCTGCAGAGAGGCAAAAAAGTACAATAGTTGAGGGAGCACCAAAATCTTGGCCACAGTTACCCATCCCATTGGGGCTAAGTGTAGAGATCCCCAGAAGGAGAGCGACCCTCTCACTTATCGCACTGCTCAGTCGAGATTGCCCTCTTTGATAACCTTATCAGTGTGGTAGATTTGCACATCCAGATATTTAAATTTGTCATAGCTCCATTTGAGTCGGTGTGCTGACGAAGTGGTCCTGTGGGGCTTAGAAATCAGGGCTATGGGATATGGACAAGACTTGGGCCAGTTCACTTGTAACCCTCAGGCAGTAAGGAGTCGCATCAGTGCTGGCAATGAGGCACCCACTTCACGCAGGAAAACCAGTGCGTCGTCTGCATGTAGAGACACCATGTGGTGGGAATTAAGTTCCAGAATCCCCCAGGCAGTAGCTTGTTTCCGTAGTCAACAAGAGAGCGGTTACATCACAATTGCAAAACGAAACGGTGAGAGTGGACACCCTTGCCTGGTGCCCCTAGAGATGGGGAATCTATTCGATATTAACTTACCTGTCCGAACGCTAGCCTTTGGGTGGAATACAGCGCACGTATCCAGCTCATAAACCCTGCCCCAAATCCCATGAGTTGTAGCATCATAAATAAGAACTCCCAATTCAGGGTATCGAAGGCCTTTTCGATGTCAAGTGATACTGCAATCCTGTATTGTGTCCCCAGGGGTTGGTCTTGTATGATCCATATGAGTCGCCTTATACTGATAAAAGTACTGCTGCCAGGTATAAATCCAGACTGTTCATCATGAAACAGTGTCCTGATCACTTGGAGAAGTCAGTTAGCTCGTATATCCCAAGTATTTAACAGTGGAGATTAAGAAGGGACAGTGCTTGATATGATCGAATGTCTAGGGGGTCTCGACCCAGTTTGGGGAGAACCACTATCAAGGCTTCACATTGTGAGTCTGGGAGCTGGCCATGTGTCTTGGCTTCCTGAAATACCTCTAAAAGGGGTTGAGTGAGTAAGGCTGAGCATGTGGCATAGTGTTCTACTGGCAGCCTGTCTGTGCCCGGAGATTTATTGCGGGCCATTTGGCTACTGCAGTTCTCACCTCTTTGAAATGTATGAGGGCATCCAATTTGGCTCTGTGAAGTGAAGAAAGATGTGGAAGAGAAATCCCTTCCATAAAACTGGATATTTGCATGGTAGATTGATCATGCCTTGCTCCATATCAGGTATGATAGTAATCATAGAAGACCTTGTTAATGTCAGCCTGCGTGGTGGCCGTCGAGTCATCATCACACCATATGGCAATAATTGGGAAGCGCTATTGGTCTTCTTTGACCAACCACGCTAGCAGTCGTCTCGATCTGCATGTAGTGTATGCAGTCGCCGTTTATAGTCATACGTCTTTAATGACAGTGTGTGACCAGGTAGTCCGATAGGGTGATCAGTGGCCCCAATTGGTCAGTGCAGAGGATCAGGATCAAATTTAGTCTTGTGTGAAGGTCATGGACTAGTGAATAAAATAAGTATTCTTGGTCTGTCAGGTGCCCTAGTTGACACAGATTGTGTAGGCGCATTTACATCAACCATGTATGAAAATGTTGTGATCTTCTAGTGTCTATTGCACCTTGCAGTCGGGGTGCAGAGCAGTCCAATTTAGTGTCAGGTACAGAGTTAAAGTCCCCTCCACAGAGGGCTGGCACCACAGGGTTGTGGAGAAGGGCAGAGGTGATTGTCTCGAAAGATTCTGTTTGGTGAGAATTAGGTGCATAAATTCCAATGAATGTTCATTGTTTTCCATCAAGTTGGCATTCTAATATCACACATCTTCCTCCATCATCTATATGGTGGCTATGTACTGTGTATAGAACTCCAGGTGCTATCCATATGATGACACCAAGGGCCAGTGCCGATGATGACATGCCAAATATCTGCCTCCTCAATTTGGTCTGAACCTTCTGGAGATCTGCAGCCATGAGGTGTGTTTCCTGCAGTGTGACTTTGGGGGTCATTATGAACATGGCGGTACCACCACCGGCATGGAGGTCTGGACCGCCATATTACGAACACAGGGGGACCGCCAGAGATGGCCCTCTGCCACCACCAGGCTACCGCCACCAGGCAGCCTGACGATGGCAGAGTTCTCTATCTGACAGGGCAGCATGGCAAGCAGCGCTGCCCTCCGGATAAAGAACCCATGTTCCTCCAGCCTTTCCCTGGTGGTTTCCCCCGCCAGGGGAAGGCTGGTGGAAGGAGTGCTCCAGGACCTCCCTGCACTGCCCATGCAGTTGGCATGGGCAGTGTAGGGGCCCCCGTGCACAGCCCCATCACGCAGGTCACTGCCCGATTTACAGGCAGTAATATGCGCAACAGGTGCTGCTGCACCCGCTGTACTGCAGCATTGATGACAGCTCCATGTGGAGCCGTCGGGAATGTCCAGGCCCAGCATTCCGCTGGGCCAGCTCACGGAAACACTGTTTCCAACTGCCGGCCCAGCAGAATGTTGTTAATACGGCAGGTGGGGTCTTCAACGGGCTGGTGGTCTGTGTTCAGACCGCCACCATGAACACGGCGGGGATTCCCGCCGTGTTCATAATGAACCCCTATGTGTGTGTGATGGAGTTTCAGGTATGCATGAACACGATAATGTTTGGCCAGTGTAGCAATGCAGTGCACATTCCATGTCAGTACTTTATAGAGAGGAGTATGTGTCTCCGTGCATGTCTCTATGGTGGTTCATTAGTACGCATGTGTTAACAATAAGACTCTCAGCACAGAGTAGTCTAGGAGCTTTGTGTGTGATGTACAGTTCCCACGGGATGCTCCCTCCTCCCCCTCTCAGTATATCCCCAGTGATCGACGTGTGTTCAATGGACTTCTAAGAACAAACTTAAAACAATAACCATCCCAAAACAAAGAACCCCCGTCCTCCCACAGGTCAGGCACTTCATAGGTCCCAGGCCAGTAGCCTATTGCAAGGGCCAAATTATACCAGTCTCTGCCCAGTATGTCCAATGTGTGCAGTTTACCAGTGACATGACCAGGCTTATCAATATACCGAATTTACAGGAGAGCCCCTGACTCATGTTTCACAAGTCACCAGCAGATTGTGGCTCGATCTGTGGGCCCTGGAAAACATCAATAAGTGATAGAGTTGAGTTCCCAGCTGCAGTTGCAAAGGGCAATGAGCTGTCTGTGCATAGTAGTGTGAATGACACTGCTCACGTCTGTTCTCCCGCTAGTTGATACCGGGGTGGTTTTGAGATGATGGACCGACGATTGCGTCGTTGAGGCCTGGGTACCTGCAGGTCTCCAGCAGCTGACTCTTCCTTTGTGGGTTGCATCAGTCCTTTGGCATGTAACCAGGTCAATATATCTTCTGGTGAGAAGAACTTAAGGGTTTTTTCACCATCTAGAACCCGCAGCTTTGCTGGAAAGAGCATATCATCTTTGATGTTCAGTCTGCCGAGGCATTGTTTAACTTTCTGATAAGAGCTCTGCTGATGTTGTACCTCCATCGCGAAGTCGGGATATGCTGTGGTTTGTGTGTTCTCATATTTCCAGAGATCTTTGGCACGGAATTGGTGAAACAGTAAGTCGCAGTCCCGATGATTGCGCAGACATGCTATGATAAAATGTGGCAGAGCACCTGGTGGAGGTGGTTTGCCAGGGACTACTCGGTGTTCCCTCTCTATAGAGAAAAAAATCAGTATTTTATCTGCCAGCACTGTCACCAACCATTCTTCAAGGAACAATTCCATGTGGGGACCTTCAGAATGCTCTGGGAAAGCCACTAGGTGAATGTTATTGCACCAGGAGTGACCTGCTGCATCTTCTGCTCTGTGGTGGAGGCTGGATATTTTGTCACCCATCTTTTGTAGCTGCTCTTGCAGCTCCTTCATGGTTGGTTTCATTCCGGCAATAGAAGATTCTGTTTCATCTACCCTATCCATCAATCTGCGGTGGTTTGCATTCAGTAGATTCACATCCAATGATACAGCATCTATCTGAGGTTCTAGCAAGGTTTTAGTGTCTAAGATTGCTTGTAAAACATCAAATTGTGTGGAATTAGTGCGCAGTGTGACTTCCAGGTGATGTAGTGTGTCCAGGTTGCGGTCTGTTGATTTATCTGTGGTTGATGAATCACCGCCGTCAAGCAGGAGTGATTTGCTAGGCTTCAGTTTCACCATGTTGACTGTTGAGTTTGTGTGGTCCTGCAAAGCACTGGTGAGACAGCAAAGTGATTCGGCACCCCTCAGGAGCGTGTACGGTCTGGCAGAAGAGTCTTAGGGACCAGCTAGTAAAGGGGCATCTCAGAGAAGTTGGAAGAGCTGCAGTTTGCATATATACGTGTAGGCCAGAGGTCCTAAAGGTTTCAAGATTCATTCAACGTGAATGAGGCGGTATAGCTTCAAATGACAATCAGATGTTCGGGTCATTCTGTGTTGAGCAGGCGATGCTCCTCAGCAGTTTGTATTACTATGTCTCAGCAATCAGAAGGTAGTCACCATCCGAATAAATCTTCAGGTAAATGTTGCAGTTTGTGGTAGGGGGCATGCGTCGCAGGTTGTCTCTGCAATCCATCAATTGCCACTAAGGCTGTGCTCTCCGTGTTCTCTTGCCCCAATTCATTGGAGACAATGGGCCTTCTAATTATTAGGTTAAGAAGTCCCTTGGCGTCGCAACCCTTTTGCACCTCTTAGGGGCCAATACTGGGCACTTAGATTAGTGAGCGGTGTAGTGGCGGGGCACTCTTCTGGGCATCTAGTGCACCGATTTTTAATCAGTAGGGCCTGCAGGAAGTATATTTGATTTATGCTGCATTGTGAGTAATTTGCCCCGCAGGTGCTTGGGCAACCGGGTGAATTGAGAGAAGCAATCAGGCTTCAGGTCCGGATTAATGTTTATAGGGAATATTTGTTTGCAGGCCGCAGGGTGTATTTACCACCCTGTTAGTGGTGAGAGGGGCCCAGGAGAAGAGGACTGGTCTGGGCTTTGCAGCAGGGCTCCATCAAGCTAGGAGCTCACCGCAGGATGAGCAGCACACTGGCTGCTCAGTGAGGGGCAGTGAGGGAGGCTCTCGGGCAGCCTCACCTCATCTCCCAGTGCCAGGAGATTCTTCCTTGCCCTCCAATCATCTGGACAAAGTGGAGTAGTGTGATGATCCTGCTGAGGCTATGTCAGTGCTGTCTTTCCCCTTAAGGCTTCCCCGGTGCGGGCAGCAGTCTGTCACAGTCTGTGTCAGTCCATCACAGCTCGTCCCAGGTATTTCGTAGGGCACCTAAGAAGGGAGGGGGAGGTGGCCACCCCTATGGCACACGTTGCCGCACCATCATTGCTGGTTTTCTCTTCTTGGGGGGCGCCGAATGAATCAATCCCACTTGGGCTGTGACTTGCCAGCATTAATCACCTCAGGCCCAGTTTCAAGTGCTGCAGTGCTTTTGCTGCTCAGACTCCACACACAGTTTTAGTTTTTGGCTCCTTTACCGCTAATGCAGCCAATTTCGTCCTGAGAAAAGGTTTTGATGGTTTATGGCGAGGGCGCTGGTAGATATCCTTCAGTAGTTTAGATGGGATGGGTGAGTTTATTGCAGGACTAATGACGGCCTGCCTCTGAGCTTTTCAGAGAACTTCCAATGCGTCTTCCATCTTTGCCATGCCCCCCCTCAGTTTACTGAACTTTAATGCTGTCATCCTAGTTGCAGTCACATCTGGAAGATGGGCAGAAGATCTTCAGGTTCTCCTATGTAAAGCATTCTTTTCTACATCCAGCCTGAGTGTACTACTTATGGGGGATTTTCTTCTCAGGAAACTATGAGATTTTCATCTTCATCCATAGGTCGTCCATAGGTGTTGGATCTTTGAGTAATGAAACTCAAAGAGGATTTCTGCCCTTTGTTGGTGTTAGTCCATTATTATTATATGGATTTTTACAGCATAAATATCACACTGTTCATGATATGCTAGCTGTAGTAGACTACTGGACTATCCTGAGATGCAGAAGAAGATCAGGAAAGAGCAGGTGGATCATAGTGTAAGAGCAGGTAGGTTGCAGTGCTTCGCTGCCAAGTAGGAAAAAGAGCATACCTCCCCTCATTTGTGAATAGCAGTTGAAAGGCTAGTAGGCGAAACAGAGAGAGTTGTAGCTAAGGAGCCTTGTGTGATTGAGAAAAGAAAATGTTTTGAGATAGCTGGGGATTATGTTGTTGAGGGCTTTGAAGGTATGACGGAGAAGCTTGAAAAGAGCACATTTGTGCACTGGGAGCCAATGAAGAATATGCGTAATCAATGAGCATACAGGCAGGCTCCAGCCTAACTGTGGTATTTTGTACTACTGGTAGTCTTTTGACCAGGTACACTAGTACACCTACATAGAAGGCATTAACATAGTCCAATCTATTGGTGATAAGGTCTTGTGTAACAGTCTTGCTAATGTAAATGTGCAGCCAAGAGAAGGCTTTACAATGTGGCAGTAAACAGTTCTCCAGGCCACTAGTCTCTGTACTAGTGGGAAATGGTATTTATGAACAGAACCACCTTGGTCTTATCACTATTAAGTTTTCAGCAGCTTTTGTATATCCAGCTGCAAACTTAGAAATAGGAAGTTAGATTGTGTGGTACCTGTGTTGTTTGATATAGAGATGTCGAGTGGCGTATCATCTGCATAAAATATGACCTCTGTTAGACTTAGCATCCTTGGCGTGGTCTCCCCTAACATTTTGCCTCTGTTCCCCAGGTTGTTGATGTGTGCTGGACTCTGTTTTGCTGTTTTTGTTACTCTGGACACTTTACCACTGATATCCAGTGCTAAAGTGCAAGTGCTCCTATGCAAAATGTATGTGTAATTGGATTTCCATGATTGGCATATTTGATTTACTCGTAAGCCCCTAGTACAGTGCACTAGATGTGCCCAGGGCCTGTAAATCAAATGCTACTAATGGGCCTGCAGCACTGATTGTGCCACCCACATAAGTAGCTCTGTAAACCTGGCTCAGACCTGCCACTGCAGTGTCTGTGTGTGCAGTTTTAAACTGCCAATTCGACTTGGCAAGTGTACCCACTTGCCAGGCCTAGACCTTCCCTTTTCTTACAAGTAAGGCACCCCTAAGGTAGGCCCTAGGTAGCTCCATGGGCAGGGTACAGTTTATGTTTAAGGTAGGTGAAACAATGAGGCAAATACCCTCTAACCCTTATGACCAGGGTAATAAATGTAGTAACATTAAAGGTCAATGCAAGGGGGAAGTAACCTAGACTTCCGCGGAGTATAAACGGTTTAGGAATTTTCTGTGTACCATAAATGTAATACAAAAAGAAATGTATTACTTCATATATTACTTTTGATCATATTAATCCAGACGTTTTTCATGTAAATATCGGTTGAACATGTAATTTTGTTCGCAAAAGAGTATTATATTTTTACATTTGTCTCAGTAGGTGCTCCTAAAAAAACAGTGAAAGTACTGAAGTGCAGGTAAGTGAAGGTGATATATACCGTCAGTGCAGAGTGTGGTTTTGAGAAAGTTATTAACTTCGAGTGGCTCCTTCAATCCAGGAATCCCTGAAGTTTCGACCCCGTAATAAGGTGAGTCAAGGAGGGGTCATCATCAGGACAAAGATAATCCAATTGGTAGCACCTAAATTCCAGTGTAATGAACTAATCATGTGAACAGGGACATCTTCCTGGGAGGTATTTCGTGCCGGAATAAACCTGTTTTGATCTTTGTGTATTAGATTGGGGATATGGCGGAGAAGCCGATTGGTCATGAGTTTACTGAGAATTTTAAAGTCACAATTCAACAATGATAATGGCCGAAAGTCTGTCACCGAGACCTCGCCGGTATCTCGCTTGGGCAAGGGGACCACCAGAGCCTCCCTCATTGAGTCAGGAAGAAGACCCAGTCGGAATGCCTCTGGGAACGTTTCCACCAGTCTGGGAGCCAGGAGTGCAGAGTACTTTTTATAGAAATCCATCGGTAGACCATCAGTGCCTGGGGTCTTCCCGGCCGCCAGTCGCGATATGGCGTCCTACACTTCCTTTAAAGTCACCGGGCCACCCAAACTGTTCCTGTCGCCATCCGTCAGAGTAGTCAGTGGTAGTGGGTGTAAATATGCCTGGAACTGCTCAGACCCCAAAGTGTTCGGTTGCCTATAAAGAAAGGTATAGTACTCTCTGAAGGCTCCATTAACCTCTTTGGGTGTACATCTAAGCACCCCCGCCATATCTCACACATTCACAATAGGTGATCCTTCCCTTCCCGGCCTCACCAACCATGCCAGCATTTTCCCAGACCTGCCCTCCTCCACTTGCACTGAGGCAAAGTATCTCTGCATGCTATGGCACCTCAACTGCTCCTCAATGCGGGAGTGTAAAGTCTTTGCCTCTTTAAGTCTATCCCCCATCATTCCTGCTCCATTCTCATCTCTTTCTTCATCATGAATAATCTTTTCTAGTTCTATCAGCTCCTGTTCTAGTGTACGCTTGATCCCAGCTGACTGACTCATGCAGTGGCCTCTCACTGCCACCTTAAGGGTTTCCCACCCTACGCTTCTGGATGATGCAGACCCTGTATTGAAAGTGATAGGGTCTGCAAGATTGGAGCGGAGTGTCTCTCTATAAGCCTGATCCTCTAAGGTAGCTGGTCTTAGTCTCCATAACGGAATGGGGGGGGCCTGTCCTCAGTTGCCTTCCATATAAGTGAGAATGGATTATGGTCGGACAGGGTACGCCCCAAGTATTCAGTGTGAGTTACATTCTGTACAACATTTGCGGAACAAAGTATCCTGTCTATCCTGGTGTGTAACCGGTGCAGGCTGGATTAATATGAGTAGTCCCTGTCTATTGGATGTTGAGCAAGCCAGGTATCAATCAGGCTCCAACCCTGCATCCATTCCAGTGAGTATTTAGCTATTTTATGTGTTACTGAGCCCATAAGTGGTGGAGTGGAGCAGTCCAGGTCTATATCCACTACACTATTAAAGTCCCCCCAAGGAACAGCTTCCCCCCGCAATGACGCATGAGATGACCAGACAAACGCTGCATGAAGGGGATCTGGTCCTGATTAGGGGCGTATACACTGCATAAGATAATTGGGACTCCATGAAGTCGACCCTCCACTATCACAAATCTGCCCTCTTGGTCAATGTCAGTAGTTTTAACCTCAAAGGGGACTCCCGCTCTTACCCACACTAGCGCTTCCCTTGGCATAAGCAGAATACTTGGTGGCGAATACCTTTCCCCTCCATCTGCGTCTCAGTTTATCTATTTCAGTGGCAGTGAGATGAGTTTCCTGCAATAGAGCAACATGTACAACCCGCTGTTTCAAATACGAGAGCACCCTATGTCTTTTAGAGGGCGAACCCATACCCCTAATATTCCAAGTCAGGAAAGTATAATCAACCATCTCGGGGTGAAAAAAACAGGCCAAATCCCCCACATCCCCAGGCACCCGGCCTCCTCCACCCGCTCACTGAACTCTATGTGGATAATTCGTAACCCCCGTGTCACCATCAAAGAACGCAATTGTAAACCCCAACGCCCAATCCCCAGGGCACCTCTCAAACTGTAGGTTGCCCAGTAAACATTGCAACAGTGCAGTAATAACAACAAGTTAATTAGAGTTCTTGCCATTCCGCTTCGAGTGGTCGAGAAACCAGTAGAGGGGGTGTTTGTAAGTCCGTCGAGGCCTCGCCAGCTAAGTTCTCCATTCCTTGTGGCCAAATTGGAAGTTATTTATGCCAGGTCATCAGCCGTTTAGGGAGTGACCCTACGGGCCTCTCTGGAATAGCTGGAGCCCTCTTCAGAGGACACAGACGCATGATCTGAATCTTTCACACTGTTGTCTGTTGAGAGCGCACCCCCGCACACGGAGGCCGCTGCGACCAGAGCCTCCTTTTTTGCCAACTCTTTTTGGGCCATGGTTGGTCCCGCTGGTGATCGATCTCTATTGCGTTGCCTCTCTCGTCCTCTGTGGGTTGCCCGACCAACCTGTCCGCCCTGGTTATGTTGACACTCTGTTAGGCCTCTCGTCTCTAACCATTCCCATTCTTCCTCCGGTGTCTGTAGGAACGTAGTTTTGCCATCTAGAATCACTTTTAATTTAGCCGTAAAGAGGAGTGAGTACTGAATCCCTGCCTCCCTGAGGGTCTTCTCACAGCCAGGAATGAAGCGCGTTTCATCTGGACTTCCAAGGTAAAGTCAGAGAACAACGTCACCGCTTCATTCTCCGCCTCGAAGTGCCCGGTCTCCCTGGCTCTCCGGAGCAGGGAGTCTCTATCCCTATAGTGCATTAACTTCGCCACCACCACCCGAGGCGGCCTTCCTGGTGCCAAGGGTCTCGAGGGGACTCGATGCGCCCTATCCAAAGAGAAAAAGGGCGTAAGGTGATCTGGCGCCACGACTGTGCGCAGCCATCCCTCAAGGAACTCCACCATGTTTGACCCCTCCGCACCCTCTGGGAGGCCCACTACCCATATGTTGTTCCTGCGGTTCTTCCCTTCCGCATCTTCTACCCGACGTTCCAGGCGCTGTACCCGGTCAGACAGATGTGAGACCATGGCTGCGAGGCTATCATGTTTCAGAGTAAGTTCTGATATTGTTGCTTCTCTTTCCTTCACCCTGTCCACCAGTTTGTGGTGATCTGCCCTCAGGGGTTTTACTTCTGGTCTTGCCCTTGGAAGACATCCGGGACCTACAGTGCTATGAGCAAGACGTCAGATAGGGCGGTGGGCTACCCGCCACTGCGGTGTAAGTGTACCCGATCTCTCCCCTGAGTGCAATTCGGTCTAAGGTACAACGTCTGTCCTCGTGTTCTTTGGGTTAGGTTAACCCTACTTCATGAGCCTCAGCGCCGTCCAAGCCAGGCACGGGTCACCCGTTCTGCTTCAATGGGTCCGTCCCCAGTTGGGCTAGAATAAGGTACTTTCCGAGGGCAAGCACCCAGGAAGACACGCAAATGCGAGGCAGTGGACAATGTTGTGTTGAGCTATAGAAGATTTGGCTCTGGTCAATACACACGGGCAGTGGAACTCATGCAGTCATTTGGAGAGCGGACAGTCCCTGCGATAAGCACTGATATGCAGGACTCCTCACGGTTCCCCCCAGGTTCCAACCAAACTTTATGCCCAAAAGATTCACAGTGCTCACTTCCCCCTCAGGTTCCTTCTTATGTGCCGGGGCTTCTCCGGGGACAGCTCCCAGGTCTGGTGGCTATAAGGCAGGCAGTTATTGCAGCAGTCTCTGCCGCTGTCACCATTGAGAGCATCACTACTCCCTCACTAACCATAGAGCGCTCAGTGACCACAAAAAAGTGACAGGTACTCACATGCAGAAAACCAAGCAAGTCCGCGTCCCATAGTCCACTTCAGTACACCAGCTTATGTATCTGATTGCCCAGCCTCAGAGCCCCGATCCGGCCGGGGCAATAGTGAGTTCCATTAATACGGGAGGCGGCCCCACAGCTCTATTCAGGGTAAATTCCAGCAGTCGGCCGCAGCTACAGGGACTCAGCACAACGAGCGGTTGATGCGTCACAGCCGTCGCCCCCCCAGAGGGCCGGCAACCGGTATTCTTCTGGGCCGTGATTCCCCTCCTCGTCCAAGAGCTTCCGCCCAAGCCACACTCCACCAGCAGGCGAAGAGGCAGGGGAGGCCAGCCCACCTCAGTCCCGCAGTCGCTGCAGGGCCGGTCTTCGCTACTCGTCCGCAGAGCTGCGACTCCGCTCCTCCCCACTGGGCCGCCTGCGGAGCTACGGCTGGTCGGCAAAAATATAAGCAGGGCGAGCCTCCCCAGCACAGCAGCCCCTCACGACAGGTCAGCGGTGCCCTTGGGGTCCGACCTGCTCCCTGTCCAGGCCACGGCATTATCCATCAGCGAAGCACTCCGGCGCTCCGCAGCCCCGCCCGGGCCAGGGCTCGGCCAACGCCCGAGCTGCCTCGACAGGCCTCCGCCCAAAGTCTCCACAGAGGCGGGCTGTTATTAGCTGAAGGGAGCGGAGAGAGCTCTCCACCGCCCCGGGAGCCCGCAGCGCTGGCAATGCTCCAGGGGCTCGAACCACTCCCCGCCGCCAGGCCCTCCTTACTTCAGCGAAGCGCTTCTCACGTAGCGCAGTCCCATCCTGACCGGGCCTAGATCCTCACCCGGACCGGCTCCCGGAAGCTATCCGGCTTCGTTCCTCGGCTCATAAAAACCAAGTCAGGTGTTCTCCGCCGGATATTCCAGGTCCTCTGCACCTGGATTGTGTTCTTGGTCCGCGAGGGAAGTCAATTATAACAGGTTTAATTAGGGCCTTGACGGAGCTCTTGAGTTAAGCGTCCGCCATTATGGCTCAGCTAGCCACGCCCCCGGGTGATCTGACTTACCATGATAAGGATTGTGGTTCTTGCTTAAGCAGGGTGCATACCGATGCCAACCAGAACCCCAGTTTCTAACAGAGTGGCTTGGGTGAAAGTTGATTCATATGTTTTTGGTTGTGGTTGGAAAGAAGTCAGTAAGAGAGACACAAGATTGTCTGAGGGGCGAGTGGTTTGCAAGCTGGCAGCCTGTTGGGAGAATTCTTTGAAATTGGCAACAATCTCTTTAGAAGAGTTAGAACTTGAATGGATTCGGTCTGCAGATTTGGGTCCACTGATTCCTTTTATGCCAAATTTGGTCACCAAGGTAGAGTAGGAATTGACACATCCAGGCCAAGCAGAAGGGTTCATTCTAACATTCCAGCATTTACATCAGGGTACCTGCTTCTCTACCATCATCAATTCATGGGTGGCCGACAGTAGGGATGACAGCAAATTAGATAAAGAATATTGGACTTTTCCTGTGGAGCCTTTGTATGGTAACCACTTTGGCCTTCATTGACATGTGTATCTCACACTATAAGTTAGATGTATGCCCCTTTCATACTTGGTTTGGTAAGTTTGGATTGGATCACTGGCACAATTTTGTGGTAAACAATAATGTTGACAAACATGTTTTGTCAAAAATATTGTTTACCACATTATCGTTCTTGTATACTTTTAATGGTAGGTACAAAAATACTGGGAAAAAATATTGTTGACACTAATAATCGTCCAAAAATGAACAAAAATATCCATTTGTGTAATATACATAGAATTTAAAGTAGTAATTGTTAAACATTTTACATATATATACATATAATAATGTAAATTTTATTAGACTCCTAATGTAAAATACATATTTATATTAATTGTTACTATATATATAGATATATATATATATAGTACACAACACAATAAAACCATGAAAAATATAAACAATTGAATAAAAAAATATAATAATTATTGTGGACAATAATTAAAATATTATAACTTGGAAAATTAAAAAAACACATGTTAAAAAATTTTAAGCATTCAAATAAATGCAAAAATAAAATCAAACAATCTAAAATATTCGGACAATTAAACAATCAATGCCATAAACTCTATTTAATCAAAATTATAAAAACTATTGGTGTCTAAGAATATTAAATATACTAATCCCATTCTTGTGTTCCCAACCCAGACTGTGCAATAATAGGCAAAACATTGGATTTTGGAGGGGTGAAATTTACTACTTCCACTCCTATCAGTGCTACAGTAGGGAAAGTGTTGAGCTTTGGAGGGGTAAAATGTACTATTCCCACTTCAACACAACAGTGGGGAAAGTGTTGAAGTGCAAATACAGTAATTTTACAGTTCATACTGCAGTCTAAGCAAGAATAGGGAAAACACTTCACTTCAAACATTACATATATTGGAAACCACATGAATGTAAACAAATATTAAACTCTCAATAAAAAATATTAATCAATATAAGAAAAATATATATCCATTTAACAAATTGAAAACTATGAATCAAATTACATGGTACCTATTCAATTAAAAACGAATCAATTATTATTATTTTTAATTTGATTATTAATTAATTAACTTCCTACCTTGCACCCTCTATAAACCTAGCAGTCCACACCTAAAATATTACTACAAAATGAGTATTGTGTAATTTACATATTTAAAATAAAATAAATAAATAATGACCAATTAATAATCAATTACTTAATTAACCTGCCATCCTAGACCCCTACATACCTAGTATTCTACAACTAAAATTAAATTAAATTAAATTACATCAGTATTCCACAATTTCAATATTTAATTTCAATGAAATAATTAATTTACAAATAATTAATAGTTAATTCATTATTACCCAATTAACATCCCACCCTAACCCTGTGCAACTGTAGCATCCTGCATTTAAAATATTGTAATTGTAATAGTATTTATATAGCGCTTACTACCCCTTATGAGGCATTGAAATGCTTTTCAGTGAGTAGCACACTACTCCGGAACCCAAAAGGATTAGTGGTGGATTAGTATAGGGAAATAGGAGTACGGTATTAGTATTAGTAGAGGGAGGTATAAGTTAATTTGGGCAGAGGACGTGTGAGTCTGTTAGTTGATTTGAATAGCAGGGATAGAAGAGGGAAGAATCCATTGATGTTAACTGGGAGCTCCTAGTAGTAAGGTGAGATTTGGGATGAGTAAAGGAAAGTTGGAGGATGTTAAAGTCTGCAGAAAGGTATTAGGGAGATCATAGTAGTTAAATGGGGCTTGGGACGAGTCAAAGGAAAGATAGTTTAAGGAGAATTTAGTAGGGTTGTTTGGGAGTTCAAAGTCATAAAATTAGCTTTGGGGTAAGCCAGGAGGGGTAGAGAAGGGAAGAGTCTGGGAAGGGTTATTTGGAGGTCTTAGTAGTAGAATGGTTATAGGATGAGTCAGAGAGTGGAGATAGTGGATAGATAGATAGTAATATAGGGTGATGGTCAGACAGAGTAAAACTTTCGGGAGAGTAACATTTTTTTTTCTTTTTCTCTTCTACAGTAGGACTAGGGTAGTGTATATATATATATGATTACATAATCAAGGCAATTCATGTGTAAGGAATATAGGGGGTCATTCTGACTTTGACGGGCGGCGGAGGCCGCCCGCCAAAGTCCCGCCGGCAGAATACCGCTGCGCGGTCAAAAGACCGCCGCGGTAATTCTGAGTTTCCCGCTGGGCTGGCGGGCGATCGCCAAAAGGCCGCCCGCCAGCCCAGTGGGAAACACCCTTCCACGAGGAAGCCGGCTCTGAATGGAGCCGGCGGAGTGGAAGGTGTGCGACGGGTGCAGTAGCACCCGTCGCGAATTTCAGTGTCTGCTAAGCAGACACTGAAATTCAAAGTGGGGCCCTCTTACGGGGGCCCCTGCAGTGCCCATGCCATTGGCATGGGCACTGCAGAGGCCCCCAGGGGCCCCACGACACCCCTCACCGCCATCCTGTTCCTGGCGGTCGAAACCGCCAGGAACAGGATGGCGGTGAGGGGGTCGGAATCCCCCATGGCGGCGCAGCAAGCTGCGCTGCCATGGGGGATTCCTCAGGGCAGCGGAAAACCGGCGGGACACCGCCGGTTTTCCGGTTCTGACCGCGGCCATACCGCCGCGGTCAGAATGCCCTCAGGAGCACCGCCAGCCTGTTGGCGGTGCTCCCGCCGACCCCGGCGGTCAAGGACCGCCGGGGTCGGAATGACCCCCATAATACTTTGAGATATACAGTTGTGTTGTATAAACAGATTCTTTTTAGAGTTCCAGTATTTGAAGTTAATATATGTGTGTACTTTTATGACAATATTTTCTCTTTACTCAATATTTTAATAGTGAAATGCTTGTAGATAAATAGTTATGATAATAATTATCTATTGTGATAGATAAAATAAAAACAGACTCATCAGCATCTTAATCAAGCAACATATATAGAAATTATGCAATGACCTATGAACATGTCTACACATAAAAACATACACATATCCATAATCTACATACACAAACATACACCTACAAATACAAATACATACATATATACATTTAATTGAAGTAAAATATACGTTTGTTAAAGAGGCCTAAATGAGTATGTATATATTTTAAGATAAAAGAGTTATTATACATAATTGTACAAATATATACACCTATCTAGATATTTAAACATAATCAAATTATAACATGTTTATGTACACAGAGACATGCAGTCCATTGCTGTTTGAGTATTGTGGTTACGTCGGAAAGAGCCAACTATTGACTAGTCTTCTGAAGGTTAGATAGTTATCAGTGGGTCTTTTATTTGGGGGTAATGAATTACATAGTTTGGCCACTTGAACAGAGAAAGATGTACCACCTATTGTCTTTTTCTTGTATGGTGGTGTTTTGAGGCGGGGTGCCAACCTTGAGCGGAGGTTTCTTTGTTGAATGTATTTGGTGATTTTATTCCTGATGAAAAGCGGTCCTGTTCCATGTATTGTTTTTTATGTGATACTGAGCAGCTTGAAGGTGGATCTTCTGGCAGCCATTTACCAATGTAGGGCCCTCAAGTCAGGGGAGAATTGGGCTAGTGGCTTTACATGTAGGAGTAGCCTGGCTGACGAGTTCTGAATGAGTTGTCATTTTTTCGTAGTAGATAGAGATGATCCATGATTGAGGCCATTGGCATAGCCCATTTTAGATATTACAAGAGAGATAGTAGCTTCCACCTTGTGTGGAAATCCAAGGTGGGGGAAGATGCGTTGCAGAGGTTTCACTGTAATGAAGCTTGATCTTGCTAATTTGTTCACTTGAGCATTAACTGTTAACTTGGAATCCATGGTAATTCCAAGGTTTCTTACTTCCTTAGATAGTTTAGGAGGGGGCCCTAGATCGTCAGGGCACCAGCAGAGTGGGTCATAATTTTTCCAATTGCCACATGTGAGTATTTCTGTTCGGGAAGCATTCAGTTTGAGATGGCTCCATGTCATCCACTGATCAATGGCCCTGAGGCAATGGAATATGTGTGAGTTTGCGAAGTCTTTGGGGCATTCCAGTTTAAGGACTATTTGTATGTCATATGCATAGTTGTAGCATGTGAGTTGAATTTCATTGACATCATGTAGATGTTGAAAAGCATGGGGGAGATGATAGAGCCTTGAGGAAACCCTGCTTTGGTGAAGCAGGGTTTGGAACGGAAATGGGGATTTTGGATGATATCTGTTCTGTTTTGAAGGTAAGATGTGATCCAGTCCCAATCAGTTCCCTCTTTGCTGGCTTTGCAGAGTCTTTGTGTTAGAGTGTCATGGTCAGATGTGTCAAAGGCAGCTGAGTCGTCCAGGCGAACTAGTGCAGCCCTCCATTTCGGTCTATTGTGTTTTTGAGATCATCCCAGATGGTGATGGGGATTGATTCAGTGCATTTTCCTGGGCAAAATCCAGTTTTGTAGTCTGAAAGTATGGCATTATCTTCAACGAATTCTAGCATCTGGGGAAAATCTGCTCTTTCTATCAGTTTGCCCAGGAAAGGACTATTTGTAATTGGTCTGTAATTGTTGGGGTCCTGTGGGTCCCGGTTTGTTTTCTTTAATAATGGGGGTATGCAAGCCTTTTTAAGATCTTCAGGTAAGATTCCCATAGATAAAAAAACTATTGATGATTCTTCTTACTGATGTGGCAGCAGAGGTAGAGAAAAGATTATTCCTGAAGATGTGCGGTGGACAAGGGTCAGAAGGGCAGCCAGAAGGCCTGCCTGCTTTGAACAGATCCCTAAATTCACTTTGTGATATTTGCTTGAAGCAGTGCAGGGGCTGGGTTGGCTTACTCTTGGAGGGAATTTTTGGAAATGGGTTTAGTGCTGGTGGTTTTTGTTTGTTTTGAATAGGAGTCCAAAACTAAATCAGTATTCCATATTTTAAATAAATAAAAAAACAATCCAACAATTAATTAACAATCATTAATAAATTGTTAACTTCAACCCTACAGACCTAGCAACTCCCATCTAAAATATAATAAAAATAAATAATAATTCTGTAAATTACATAAATACAAATCAATAAAATAATTCAGTAACTATTATTTATTAATTATTACTGAAATATTACTTCATCAATATTCCACTCTATAACCCCACAAACCTAACAACCCACAAATAACATGTAACAAAGATAAATCAGTTTTACATATTTACTTAATAATTATCAATCATACAATTTTATAAAAATGTATTAAATAATTCTTAATTAGATATTACCTAATTAGCTTCCCGCTCTGTGCCCCTACAAACTCAAAAACCCGCTATAACACAATACATTACTATTCAAAATTAATAAAACATTCTAAATCAACTAAAATTACGAGCTATATTTAAAAACAATTAATAACATATATATAAACAATAGTAACAACATTAATATATCAACTAAAACACAATAAAATAACAAAAAACTATATTTTAACCACTAAATTAGTTAAAATCATATGAAAAACATTTGATAATAGTTACAACAAAATTACTTACCTCAAAAAATGATATTCTTGTCAACGATATCTCTGCATAGTGATATTTGTGACTCACAGTATTTACTTTCTCATATTTTTGTCTCACAATATAGATATTTTGTATAAACACTGGTCAGTTTTTTGGTGCAGCAATGATATCATAGTTTGCTTGTACTTGTTTGTTCTCTGTGTGAACAAATGTAGAAGTCAATCCCAGAGTTAGCTTGGTGTTTGTGATTTGCTTAATGAAAAAGTAGTCAGGCACATATATATCTTGTATATATATACATACATGTATATGTACATGCACATATATATGTGTATGCACATGTATATCTTCAGATTTTCAGGACTTCAACAGGCACTGGTTTGTGGTAACACAGAAGTAGCTTTGAAGTCTGGATCAATTTATAGGTTTTTGGAGACGGGAAGGGTGTTCAAAAACTGCTTAATGATAATAAATAAAAGATAGATGATAATGGTTATGAAGCGTGTGGTTGCCCAGAGGTGTCTTGGCACTGATGTTGGCTAGGTGTAACGATGTGTAAAAACGAAATGACTAATGTAGATGAAAAAAGCCAGTTTTTAAGTTGTTTCTAAAACAGACATAACTTGACTGAGCTTCGAGATGCAGAAGCATTTTGTCCCGCATTTTGTACGTAAGGGAAATTAAGCTTCTGCCACCCCACACCACTTGTGCTTGAGGAAGCTGAATGAAGGGATCTCCTGGGTGTGTATCATTTAAATTTCTTCTTAAGGTAATCAGGACCTATGTCATAAGGGGATTTGTGAGCTGTACATACAAGGCCTCATTACGACCCTGGCAGTCTTCAGACTCCACAGGAGGGACTGGCGGTGCTAGCAGTCTGAATCCCTAGGGCAGCGCTGCAAGCAGCATTGCCCTGGGGATTATGACCCCCCTCTCCACCAAATTTTACATGGCAGTAGCACCGTCCTGTAAAGGCTGGCAGAAACAGGGTGCAGGGGGCACCATGGGGGCCCATGCACTTGGCATGGGTAGTGCTGGGGGCCCCATAGCCAGCCCGGCTGCGCTGCTCACTGTCTGCTTTGTAGAGAGTAAACAGCGCAACATTGTAGATGCACCATACTCACTGCAGCATTGTGCCAGCTCAGTTTTGCGCCAGCGTCAATGTTGTGGGCTGTTTCCCACTCGAAACAATTTTTCTGCGTGCTGACCCAGTGGGAAACTCCTAAGGGGAGCCCACTGGAAGGCAGCCACACTGGCTGCAACCTGTTCGCGGGAGTTTGGCCTTTTCCATCTGCCAAACTCGTAATGACCCCAGAGTCTTGAAAGCTACTTGCCTCCTGATAGGAAGCCAGTGTGGGTCCAACAATACATGCGAGGCAGGTTTGAACTTTTACATTTTTATTGAGACAGGATGCGGTATTTTGTAAAATTTGTAGTTTATTCAGAGATCATTGATGGATGCCCATATATAGGGCATTGCAATATCTAACCTGGCAAGGACCTGGGCAATGATTACCGATTTCTATAGACCAAACAGTATGAATGGGAGAATCTTACTCTGACATCTTAAAAGAAAGAAATAGGACGAGGTAAGTTTATTTATCTGATCTGAGAAGGTAAGTGTTGCATCAAAGGTTACTCCAGATTTCTGACTTTGTTAACTGGCGTCGGGAGGGAGCCCAGATGCTGGGGCCACCAGGACAAATTCCAAAATGTAGTTCCTTTCCCAAACAGGAGGACCTCAGTGTTCTCTGAATTTAATTTGAAGCAGTTTTCTCTCATTCATCAAACTACTACGGTCATGCAGTTATTAAAGCATTTCTCTGTGTCATCAACATCAGATCAGTGTGACACCATGATTTGTGTGCCATCTGCATATGAGACTGTAGAGAAACTGATGGAGCGATACAGCCTGGCCAGGGGCACAACGTAAATATTAATAAAAAGGGTGGAACCCAAGGATAACCCCTGAGGAACGCTCCAAGGCAGTGAGAAGGGTTTCGATGTAAATTAACCAAGAGAGCCAGACCTTTTGCTATCTGAGAGAAAGGAGCTCAACAGCTTGAGAGCCGACCCTCTAATGCCCATGTCATCTAGACGATCTACTAGCAGCATGTGACTTATGGTAACAAAGACTGTGGATAGATCCAACAAGATAACCACACCCTTTTCTCCGGTATCAACAAGTGATCTGACCTCTTCAGTAGCGACTATCAGAGCTGACTCAGTACAATAGTTTCTCCTAAACCTATAGTGTGCGCCATCCAGTATTTAGTTTTTTTCTAAAAAGATTGACAATTCAGAAATGAGGTGCTTTTCTAAGATTTGAAGTGGCACTGGAAGACGTGAGACAGGGAGGTAGCTTTAGGGTCTCATTGGGGTTGAGAGAGGGTTTTTGGAAGACTAGATGCCTTTTTTCCAAGCCTTCGGAAACAGTCCCATGAGAATGATACCGTTAAATAATTTGGTAAGAGGGACTGCTACTGTAGATGCTATCTCATGAAGAATTTTAGGGGGACATGAATTAAAAAGGGTGTCAGACTTGGTGATTTCAAATAATATAGTCACTCTCTCTTCCTTCAGAAGAAGAAACTCACTAAACTGACTCTTCCTAGTTCCTAGGGGTTCGATTTTTGACCCAACCGGAAAGACATTGTGACTGTAATCAAATTTGCAGTACACTTCCTGTACTTTACTTTGGAAAAATGTCACCAGTTTATTGTGTAGAAATTGACTTTGGGTCATGGACTTAGGGTCTAATTACGAGTCTGGCAGTCACTAGGCCACCAGATTTGTGGCAGCTGTCCGGACCGCCGCAGCTTTGATGGGCCGGCCATCAAATTAAGAGCTGAAGTCAGTGCTGCCCTGCTGATTACATCTGTGTTCTCCTCCAGCTTTTTCAGGGCGATCTGACCACCATGAAAAGGCTGGTAGAGAACAAGTGCCGAGGCCATGGTGTGGCAGCCTGCACTGCCCATGCAAATGGCATGGGCAGTGCAGGGGTCCCCCTGACCAACACCCTTGAAATGCACTCTGTCTACTGTGCAGACAGTTTGCATTTCAAGGGTGCTGATGCACCCTGCATGCAGCAGCATTTCTGCTGGCACAGTTATGAGCCAGGAGCAATGCTGCTGCACCTTTCCCACTGGGCTGACTGGTGGAAACCTTGGTTTCCAGGGGTCATCCCAGTGGGAAAGTTGTAATGGGGCCAGTGGGGAGACTGCCAGCACTGTGGCGGTCTACTTGTTGGAAGTTTGGCGGACGGATGTTTCCGTCCACCAAACTCCTAATGACCCCCTTAGTGATGTTGGGATTGGAGAGACTTTTAACCTTCTTGAATATTTCTTTAGTAGAATTTTTGGCTAAAATGATCTAAGTAAAATAGTTTGATTTCTCTGAGATAATTAGATATTTTTATATGGTTTGATGAATTGCTTATATATGCTTCTTTCATCAAGGCACTAGTTTTTCCTCTACTTTCTCTCCTGCTTTCAGCATTTTTGTTTTAATGATCTTAACTTAGATTAAAACCAAGGAGCAGTTGGTTGATTTCTATGAACTTTAGAGGCTTTAATGAGAGCTTATTTTGTAACTGGTGAATTGATCTAATCAGAATAATTGACTGTAGCTAGGTTGGGGTCATCGGAGATGGAGTTTTTCAATGCTTTTGAGGTAGCAATGAGTTCTATTTTATAAATTCTGTTCCAAGCTCGAGTTTTAATGACCAGTGTGGTTGTACTTCATAAGTCACTTAAAGTGGGGAGATGTAGGGAGAATATGATCGCATTATGATCTGACCACGTTAGTGGGAGCACAGCATCCAGCTGTTGGTCCTGGTTACTTGTAAAAATGCCATCCAATATCTGATCCACTTCTAGTGTGGTGGTGTTTACTATTTGTTTGATGTTGAAGCAGCTCAAACGTTCCACAAGTTGTTCTGTACTTTATTTGATAAATCCTCTAAGTGTAAGTTAAAATCACCGAAAATTGTGAAATTGGAAAAAAAATGATTCAAGGAAATTATTAACCAACCTTAAAAATGTAATTAATGGGCCCGGCAGCCAATAGATTAAAAGTCCAATAAAAGCATAATTATTAGTGAGTCTACATTTGAAAATGAGGGCTTCACAATCTAATTGAGTTATTGGCTCACAAAGAATTTCCAGGTGCTCACAATAAACTACCACTAGAACACTACCATTTTTCAAGACGCGATCCAACTTGAAGATATTGTAGCCGGCAGGGCCTGCTGCCACAAAATCAGTATCAGACACCTCGTGTGCTCATGTCTCTGTGAGAAAAGCTACCTTTGGCTCATATGTGTCAATGTATTCAAAGACTCATATTTATGTTTAACTACTGTGAGGGGTACTGAATCAGGACACAGCTGATATTAGTGTTACAATCTGGAGTAGTAACAGAGAAGGCAGCTTGCTCATAGTTAAGTGTGCTAAATTTTGGTAGAGGTTTCGAACTACATAACAGATGGCAGTTAGCACATAGATAACATTCCATGATTTTGCAAAAATCTAACATGTTGCACAAAGTGTTCCTACCTGAGTTGCTTAACAAAAGGAGCTGGTTCCATGTATACTTCTGAGGGAAGAATTGGTATGGGGTTCTGGCACAAGGCTCAATTTGGGTGCGGACAGGCGCAGACGCGCTTGCCTTTGGCACACCTTTAGCGCATCGGCTGTGCATCCACACATTGGTCCGATTTTTATGGGGAGTTGGCACAATGGCAGCATCAGCACTATGCAGCTGACCTGATTCTCACCGCGGCCTCGCAAAAATGGCCGTCAGAGGAGGAAAATTACACTAAGCTCTACCTCCAATGAGGTGTCTTAAGAGAAAGGGGCAAGCTCTAACAGACTCTGCGTAATGCCCCAAAGTGTGTGCAAACAGTGCAGGGTAATTAAAGTGCAACAATTAGCAGCAGTATACAGAAGTTAAGCAATTGGTTAAAATTGCATTAAAAGTGCCCCTGAAGCAAATAACAGCGCAAAAGGTATGTTAGTAAGATTTACATTATTTTAAAAGATATTTCAGTGTGCCTGTGAATGGTACAATACATGGAGGGCTAAGGATTCCATTTTAGGAGACCCAGGCCTGGATGGCGAAACATGGAAAGGAGGTAGAGGAATCACCCCAGACAGATCTATGTACTGCTGCACCCTGTAAGCTGTGTGGGACACACTCTGGGGAGGGGAGAGACAGGCTTCCCCTGTACACTTCAAAGAATGCTCTTTGATTCAGTGAGAAGTTGAGAACTAAGGACCTGGGCCCATCTCAGAAAAGAGATTGGGCTGATAGGAGGATCATAAAGAGCAGGAATGGGGCACTGGGCTAACCTTTTGATGCACATATCACTGTGGCTGACATCCAGGTGTGAAATCGAGGTTTCCCATGGCCTGTGTTGTGGGGCTATCACTCCAACTGTGACAGACTGGGTTTAGGAGGGCAGAGGAGTGGGACCTTAAAAATAAGCAGACCCTCTACCTAAAATTCAAACTCTAAATCACATTTGGGCCCATATTATATATCAGGTGCTGTTCATGTTTGCACCAAGGTGCACCTTTAAACAGGTGCGCCTGGCACAACCATGAACAGTGTACCAGATTACAATGAATTTGCTGCCTATAGGACAGCTGCAAACTCGGGCAGTTCGTTCAGGGAAATACAGAGCTGCTGCTTTAGTCAGCAGCTTTGTTTTTCACTGTGCAGGCAGCACCTGTCTGGACTTAGATAGACTACAGAGATCCCCCAGCAGGTGGATGTAGTGAGTGACTGCACCCACTTGCAGGGGGGTGCCTGGTGGGTCCATAAGACCCCCTTTGTTGCCTCCAGAGAGCTTCCCTTGGGGGCGCACCATCTTTTTGTGCACACTGTCAATGCACCTTCTGACAACTTCTTTGCCTTTGTGCCCACATCCATAATAATAGTGCTAGCACAGAGACAAAGATATTCCCTCATTTGCATGAGTCCATGCACCCATGCAAATGAGCGACAGAGCACTCGAGATCGCACTGCACGTGTACCTGCACTATCAGTATTACAGAAGGGACTGCACAAGCATCGGCAACCCCTTCAGTAATACCAAAATGCTCTGGAGGCGTGCAAAGCAGGTGCACATGCCCTTTTATGCCATTCACCTCAG
Organism: Pleurodeles waltl; assembly: GCF_031143425.1. Lineage (NCBI taxonomy): Eukaryota > Metazoa > Chordata > Amphibia > Caudata > Salamandridae > Pleurodeles > Pleurodeles waltl. Next base: position 870,948,273 of record NC_090450.1, read on the forward strand.
TCTTGTTTGTGGAGACGATACTGGACCACCTATCTCTCCTATGGTGGCACCTGATCAAGGAACTGAAACCTTAAATCAAACACCTCCCCAGAAGGGAAGGAGAGTTGGGATAAAATAATAAACAGAAAGATTTGTGTGTCTTCGACGTCAGCTACTGTCTTCTTGAAGCCTTGTGTACGTCTCTTTAGTCCTGGAGAGCGGTCTCATGGTATGTGCATAGTAGTAGTGCACGGTGAGTTGTACTGCAAATACAAGTAGAAATGCTATGCACCAAGAGAATAGTGGTGTAAAATTCCCTCCCAACTACACAATATGTGTGAGCAACCAGTTACATAGAAATAATCTATTGCTGCATAGACTTCCTAATCAACAATGTCCTGTGGAGTTACTGCACTCCTAGAGGATTCACCAAAATCACTTCTTTGCAGGAACCATACCTTTGTCTTAATACACAATAACTTACTTGTCATAGTGCACCATTCACACTGGTCACATGTGGTTTCTGAGCAGTAGGTGCATGTAAGAGCATGCATTTAATGTCTCTCAATGCGCTACACAGTACACAGTTCGCACTATAGAGAATGACGTAAGAAGTTCACAAGGCACTAACAAAGATGTCTCAGTATACGCCACAACAATGCCAACAATGTCTTAATGTTAAAGATATAGGGCCTAATTACGAGTAAGGGGGTCTATAGGATCACCGTACCCACTGTAGCAGTCGGACCGCCGCTATCACCAAGATCATGGTTCTCACCTGGGTGGCAGCGGTCGGAGTCGTGTCAGGCACAGCGGTGCTGAGTTCAGCATCACCATGATGATCACAACTCCTCTTTCTGCCAGCCTTTTCATAGCGGGGTCCCCAACATCAAAAAGGCTGGCAGAAAGGCAGTGCTTATCAATGCCTTCCTATTCCGGTATGTGGGCCTCATCATTGTAGTGCCTATGCCTTTCTATTTCGAGGACCAGGCATGCCTACCTCAGTGTTTGCATCTCCTAGTTCATGTCCCACTGTCTCAGGGTCTGTGTATTCCTGTGACAAGGTCCATGTATCCATATCTCAGTGTCTGTATCTTCCAGATCACTTCGCAATCCTCCAGTGTACTTGAATCCATGCCATATTGCCCCTGTCTCCCTGTCATAATGTTTGTATCTCCCTCTTCGATTGTCTCTGTCTTGCTGTCTCTGTTAGCATCTTTCTCTCCCAGGGTCCATGTATCCCTGTCCCAGTTTCTGGATCTCTGTGTTCTAGAGTTTATTGGTGTAGCAGCATCCACGTATGTGTTTCCCTGTCTGCTGTCTTTGTGTCTCCCTAACCCCAGTCTTTGTATATCCTTACCCCACTGTTTGTGTTTAGCTATTCCTGGAGTTTGTGTACATGTTTCAATGAACATGTGCTCCATTGCTAATTTCCTTGTCTCTCTGACCTAATGTCTTTCTTCCTATCTCATTGTACTTGTTTGTGTCTCTGCGTTCCAGTGTCCATAGCATTAGTGTTCGCTCCATGTGCACACATCTGTTTTGAACAGACATTCAACATGGCCGACGATCGATTCAATTTCTCCGTTTGAAGTAATGTAGTTACATTGTATCAAGGGGTCTCTAAATAACTGGCTGATTTACTGTTGGAACCTTTAACAGTTAACCGTAGTTGTGATTATAAGGGTGTTTGATTTTTCATTATCATTAAAGATAGTGTTGCTGTGTTTGCAAAAACTCTAACTTCAGCTCAATGATTTTGTCCAGGTTGATGAAAAGGTTCTGCAATCTAACTAGAAAACCACATGCGTTTTCATAAACACCTAAAAGATTTAATATTTTGCTGGACTGAACATTTAGGTCTTGACAGTGCCTCTCAAAATGGAGTCAAACAAGGTTTATAATAGACGGGCCTATATCCTCATTAGCTTTTACTGATTATGGCAGACTGAACCACCCAACCGTGCTATTCCGTTCATTAAAGCCAGCCGTATGTTTTCCATAATTACGTTTCATTGGCCGCGTGTTATAGACGACAATTAACTAAATATTTTAACAATCTATCAACACAGCTGGCGGAAACGTGCGTGGATTAATCTTCATCAATACAACCAATAAAAGCAGCCATTTTTCCCTTGGCCGCTTGTCCTCAGGCAGAGAATCAGAAATTGTAAATAAACAATTAGTGTTATTTAACATTTTTGGTTCGCAGACATCAAGGCCACAACCATCCATAATTTGTGGGACTCCTTGAGCCCCGGGGAGACTAAAACTACTCAGATGGAGAAACGTCGGGTCTGTATATCATTTAATAAATGGGCGCATTCGAGCGAACGGAGACATTGCTGATCTGCTCATGTAGTCATTAAAGGGAGAAACTAATGTGTTTTTTACTGACTGACCGCGGAAAGCAACAACTGCTTTTGTAGTCAAAACATATTTTATATGAGGTAATCCCACGGTTTCGAGAGCTGAAGACAGAGTGTCGTAGCAAGGATGTCATGGGCTGATCCAAACAAGAACAAGCATTGGCAAATACAAAATATCTCTCTTATAACAAACTAGTATCTGTGGGGCTCTAGAAACATATTCAGCCTGTTATTACCCTTAAATAGGTATCTAGGGTTTTATCTGGAGCTCTAGTCTAGTTACTCTCCAAACATATATATTAGGGAAGATTCTAAAAAAAAATATTTTACAATACAACAATATAACCAAAACAGTGAATCTGAAACACATTGACTCCCTGAACACATCTGGGTTGAATACATTTCCCCATTGCTTTTTTAATCCTAACCCTTGAGGAATCAATAAAGTCTATCCTAGTTCCTCCAAAAGGTAGTTTTGATTTTCAGTTTATCCTCCATTGTACTCTGCTCCCAACTCCACTCGCTCACATATGTACTATCTATCCAAAGACTGCCTTTCCTGCAGAGGAGTCGTAGCCCACACCATAAACCATGATTATTGTGTGCGGAAGAACCTTATGATGGAGTATGCCACCGACAGGGAGTTGAGGGTTTTCGTCCTAATAATAAATATTTTTCTAGAGCTACACAGATATAGTTGGTATTATTTAGACACCTGTATTTTCAGACGTCCAGTATCATGTTTTACGTACAAAATCACCCCAGCCCACAGTTAAAGCTGCAGACCAAGAATAGTGTGTGGTAGGTTACTGTGCTGGGGCAAGAGACCGAGATTCATAGTTATGGGAGTCCTGGTGATCAATGTAAGCATTACCTACTCATCTGTCTTTCTGTCCACGTCCTTGCATGTATGGGGCAAACTCAGTTGACGAATGCAGAGTTAGAAAATCTCTCCAGAATCTCAAGCAACAAAGAGACCAGTGAAACTCCATGTACAAGAAACAAACTCCCAAGCCTGCTGAAGGGTAAATACTGAGGACACTTGCATCTAAGCAAAATAGATTCCGCACATCCCCAACCAATAAGCAGAGGGAGAGGAAAGTCAAGGGCGTAACTCACAAGTTGTTCACAAATACAAAAAATGGTGGTCCTAACTCTTCCATCCAGAGAACAAATGTGCCACCTATGGAAGGATCTACAACACACCACAGACATCCTCTCCTCTCGAAAGGTTTCAGGTAGGAGGTCCAGAACACCAGGGACCCCAATGCATACAATCCCCAGGCCGAGGCAATAGCTACCAGATGGGTGAAAAAGATAACTGCCTAACATGCACACTTGTAATAGATTCTAAAAGTAGCAGAAAAGAAGGCTGAGAATGCTAAAGGGATTGCCAAGAAAAGCATAATTTTGGACCACCAGTTGTGCCATAGAAAAATCTCTGAGGGACGTGGAAAAGAATTAGACCACAGTCTCAAAATCCCACACAGATTTAGAAAAGCCATAACAGCTGTCCATTAAAAAAACACGGCGCAATAGGCAAATTCATGCTATTAAACTGGGAAGCAGTAACAAGCAATGTCCTGGAAACCTAAAGGACCACCCTCAACACAGCCCACCACATCCACTGGAAGCTTAGGTAAATGGCTAGTAAGAACATAGGCAAAAAAGGCCCACACCACGTGCCCCACAAACGAGATCCTATGGTGAACTATGCATTCGCCACACCAAGTGATGCAATCACCAAGAAGAAGATGATGCCATGAGACAGTGGGCGTTCAGAAGGAGAGAAGGAAGAGTCCATTTTAGACTCCTCTTTAGAGAACCACAACTGCAATGATCAACATGTAACAACCACCACAGCCTTTCCCACCGTATAAAGGACAATCACTGGAAACCGATCAGGAATGGAGTAATCAAAATAGGAGGTCCCCTCTCAGCCTTTCCCAAGACCCCACGACAGAAACTGAAAGCAGAACAACAGAAATGAGGCATGACCTGGGCATGTAATGTGACCACCACTGCGATACAGAGTCTGAAGAGTCAGAAGATCTGGAAGAAGGGGTTTTCTAGACAGAAAGCCCCAAGTATCCCTCACATTGCAGACATGAACCACTGCCAGGGACAATCAAGGTTCCATCTCCAACAGCAGAGACCTGACTAACCAGGCTCTGCACCGTAGCACCCTTTGGGGAACATCGCTGTAACAGTATAGATGTGCTACTGCAGTACCATATCCTGACACCAGGCACACCCCACAAAGGCTCTGATAGCCAGCTCGACCACTGACGGACTCATCCATGAGGGAGAGTAAAGCAAACCCACCAACAACCAAAGGTCTTGAGCTGCAAGCAAGTTGAGAGAGAAGCGCCTAAGTGAGCCCAGGAAATCTGAGGGTAAACCCACTGTCTCAGAATTCTGGAAGGTACATTACTGTACTGCATTGTCAGGAGCCAAGACTCCAGAAAAAACGTATCCTACCTAATGACTGCTTGGATGCTGGATTTAACCACTGTAGAAAGCATCAGGAAACGGAGCCCATCTGGTGACCAGTTAAGTGCCAAATGGTCTCCAGGTCTGACTGAATGGTCAAGTGAGGAAATAGGAGTGGCTAGATGCCAGTGTCTGCATTTGAAACAAAAACACACTGCCGCTAACCCTTCCCAAACGGGCATTCATAAACAGCATATCAAAGCACACATCCAACCATGCAGGGCAGCTGAGATCAGTAGACCCAGGGACCCCAACAGGAAACTCCCTCCCAGAGTGCCTAACTGCAGAAGCACCTGAGAAGGGGTTGATGCAGTCACAGTAAGGGAGGTGTTACATCTATAGTGGTAGCTTACCTGAGGTCGTGAGTGCTCCGAGATGGCGTACGTACTGCGCATCCTGACAGAGCATCTCTTGACTCTACAATCGGTCTAGGTGTAGTGTAGCAGAGATAGACTGTGGTTTGGTTACAGAGTCCTTCATTGGAAGAAAGATGTCGAGCTTGGGTTACTTCTTCACATGCCTTGTTGATGCCATGTGATAGAAGATTTGAGCATAGCTATGCCATCTGAAAGTCCCTTTCCAAGATGGTGGTCAATCCAAGTCTTGCTACCTAATGCTCCAATTTAAGGCAAAGATTTTTTTCTGCGTGATGCCAGTTACTGGAAAGGAGGCAATAATGAGTAATGGATGCATCACAACACAGTTTCTCCGTTCTTTTTTATTGCATTCAAGGCCCATTTGCTTCTGTCTTAGTCTCTGGCTATTGCTCCTTTCAGTCAGAGTTTCCTTTGCATTTTCCTCTAGAAAGACCATGCTTGACAGTTTCTCCCTTACCTGATTTCATGGAGTCTTTGTTGCCTTTCTCATCTTGTTGGGCATACATCTTCACCTTTTATCAAGAACTACAAGGTTGCCAAGTCCTTTTTGGCTTTTGTGAATTTTTCCTCCTGTTTAGGACTTTTTAAGGAGATACGTGACACCTTTGGAATATACATATAAGCGCAAGGTGGCACTATATCTACTCAGAGGAATCACCCTTCCTTAAGGCAATCAAGAAGGAAACTTGATAAACCTTCACAGCATTAATTTGCTGACACGGGCAGACCCCCAGACAAGCAGCACCCAAACAACCACAAAATGTCATAGATCAAGCTACAGACCAGGGAGGGAGAAAAACTGAACAGAAGAGTGAGGCAGGTACTATAAAGCCCAATGTCTGATGAGGAGACAAAAGATGCAAGGCAAAATGGCTTCTACAGATGGGACCCTCATAAACATACATGAAAGGCCAGGTAATGAAGCTTCCAAGGGTGTCCATTCAGTAGAGGATCATCAGCACAACTGAAAACACTATCTGAAAGCCTATGTGGAATCACAATCCACCTGTCACCTGCAGAACACAGGAGAACTGGGAAAAGATTAGTAGACTCCACGCCTTCAAGAGAAGAGATGAACAGAAGAAGAGCCACGATTCTATGTCAAAGAGAGACATGCCCCTTGAGGACCAATATCGACAGGGAAAACAATGCACTGAAACTGAAAGGAGGGGATGAGAACACAAACCAACACATATCTGAGACAATGGACAAATGCCTGAGAATAAATGTAACCAGCAAGACATGTATCATGGAATCGTGCTACACATAGGGCCCATAGAAATGGCAAAAGTTGAGTCTGAAGCCCTGAAAAGGATATGGATGAAGAGGACACTCTGTAGAAGATACAGAAGGCCAACTTAATAATAATCTTTGGACGCACAGGCATCACCAGAATGCTGTGCTAGGCGAGTAACATGGAAGGGCATCTGCAATAGCTCGACGGGAGAACAAGAACAATGGCCAACAAGCAGCAAACCAGCCAGGGAGAGTAGGAGCAGAAGTCTGAAAATGGTCCTCCATATATTTGGGACTAAGAAGCAGCAACTCACCATCACTGCTGTAGAACACAGGACAGCAAATTAGGAATCAACTAGCAGGTCCAACCCAGCCAGCAATCACAAAGAAAGCACAGTCATGTACCAGTAACAGAGAGGCATAGATTCAGTACAAAGACATGATCCAGGTCAAATCCAGGCCTGTATGAGTTCAAAGGAAGGTGCCAAACTACTGAGCCAATAACAGGAATTTGGGCAGCAGCAACCTCTAACACCAGCAGGGTAGGCACAGAAAACCAATGCTGGTGTCCTAGAAAGTAGTGTATAACCTTATAACCCTTAGGTGTGGCCCATGATTATGGGTAGAAGGGGCTTTCCCCCTCCTTTTACAGAGTGTGATGAGTGTCTGCAAGACTAGGCGAAGCTAAGCCTGCCAGCCACTCACCATGCTATGATCAGGCAGTCACGAGCTTTAAATATACTATTTCACAGGCATCTTACAGCCGAGCCAAGTCTTGCTGGGATGAAGATTTCACAGCCCTGAGGGCAATGACTTCATCAGGCCAACAAAGCACTGCACGGTCCTTCATCTCATGACAAGATTGAGTGGCACCAACAGAGTCAAGTGCCCAGAGATGGCTATCTATCAGTGATATGTTGTGCAAAGTCAGTAAGTCTTACTGACCCGATACCATTCTGTGAAGAGTTTGGGAATTTCCTACTCCTAGTTGCTGACCCATGAACACGCTATCAATGGGAGCAAGTAGCAGGATCTTACATTTTTTTTCCTTTCCTCCAGAAAGCCTCACGTCCTGGTACCTTTGTGCTTCTGCCTTCTGCCACACGCTGGTCCTGCGATAAAAGCAGTGGCTTGCTAAGGCACAAATGTAAGAAAAATTATGCACAACTGCGCTAGCGCAGTTCAGCACCAAAAAATATAACGCTGCACAACGACATTCCTTAGCTCCATCCACACATCTCTATGGTGCTAAGGAAAGGTTAGTGCTGAAAACAATTACACTAACCATTGCGATAGTCATAAAGAAAAATTAAGTTAATCGTGCTAGCTCAATTTTTGCGACAAAAACATAAAAAAAAGCCTGCGAGAATGCAAAAAAGCCACAAGGACCCAAGATGGAGAATGCAGGATAGGAGAGACCCCAGAGAGACCCCAATCAGCCCAGTACAAGCCAGGATGGACAAACAACATCACAAGAGAAGGGGAAAAGGAAGAGGAAGTTTAGCTTCAGTAAGAAGGAGAATAACATCTTGGTTAGAGATGTGACAGAGAACGGACACCAGCTCTTTGTTGCCTCTAAATTTCCAATAGGTAGGAAGGAGGCCATATGGAAGTCCATAGTCAATAAAGTCAACAGTGTGGCAGAGGTGAAGAGGACTGTCACCGACTGTAAGAAGAGCAGGCACGATTGCAAGTGGAGAACTAAAGAGAAATTTTCCAGGAACCCAAAGGAAGCTCTGTAGACTGGAGGTGGAAATCTGGCACCTCAGGAGCACCGGGATGAGCTGGAGGAGATGGTGGCAGCGGGTCATCCCGGAGGAGCTGGTAACTAGAGTTTCAGGACTGGATATTGCAGATTTCCAAGACCTACCACAAATGTAGGGTAAGTTGCAGTGCGGTAAATCTTGAAACTAACAAATGGCAGAAGATGGAGTCACAGGACAGAATGAATGCATGCAAAAGAGTCGCATGGCGACACAATAATGGCCAAACACTTCTAATGCTCTCACACCTTCCCCTCTATGTGCACAGACCATTTCTCAACTCTCACATCAATCCCTTCACTCTTGCAACTTAACCACCCGCCCATGTGTAACACTCATTGGGCAACATGTACTAGACTTGTTGCACAGAGTTAGCCCACAAAAACTGCAAGATGTCTCCATGTACCATTGGGAATGGGCACAAAAGTGATCATACACTATATATGGGGCATATCTGTGATTATGATCTGCGCTGCTGTATAAGTAGCTTCCATGTCACCATGCAGTAAGGTTGCCAATGTAGTGAGAATGGTTGGTGTCGTGCACAAAGGTACACCTTCATGCATAATGTCAGCTACCTACAAGTGGTCTCATTGTCTCACTAGGAGCACCAATTTAAAATCCCTTACTGCAACATTAGCATCATATTGATTGACACCAATGTGGACTGAAGCCATCCAGTCCCCTTGTGCTACATTAACAAAGCCACACAATGCATGCATAGATCCATTTTGTACATCTTTGCACCGCAATATGCCTATGCCAGATATGATGTATACAGGGAAATATTTCTTACGCATGGTTGGAGGAACAAATGGGGCAGACAATCCATAAAGATTGCACTGTGCTATCTGTTAACCTTATTTGTGAGGCCTGCCAAAGGCAGATGTGAAAGTGACACAAGCATTGTAAGCAATGGACATCCCTGTGCTTTGCTGCACTAGTGCCATGATTTATGGTGGCAATGCAGTAAAGCACCACTATAGTTCAAAAAATCATAAGGCTACTGTGGAAAGGAGGAAGGGAAGAAGACTTTAACCCAACAAAATGAACATTTACTATGTACAGTCTGTTTAGGGGAATGTCAGAGACTCACAAGAAAAAGCAAGGCATGAAACAGTCTTTCACCAAACCAACAGGCACAGCACTCAACTCGGAGGCAAAATGGCACACATTGACTCACCTCCTTGTGAGCTAAGATGCTCTGGAAACAACCACCCAAGCCACAGGGATGCAGCAGCGGTGAACATTTGCTATTGATAGAGACATATGCCTTCTCAACCAAAAAGAGGACACTGCCATCAGGCCTGGCAAAGCACCAGCTTCACACCCACCTCCTAGAGCTATCTACCCATACCCACAATCCTGTGGGCTTTCCTAAATGCAAAGAGCTCAACCCCCTTTGACACCAAGCCAAGTAAGAGTTGTAGCAAGTCTCTTGGGAGGGACCGATTATGCTCTGTCTGACCCTGTCACAAAGATGGTAGAGAAGGAAACCAAAAGCTTTCAGCCTTAACATCATGATGCTCATGAAGCAGAAGATAGCCTCAGCATCAGCAGCATGTGTGCATACAGAATGTCAGCACAGTCAAACAGCAAAAAACGGAATGTTATGGATAGTGTGTCCTCATATTGAGAAATGCAAGTAGGATAGTTCAGTAAAGGAAAAAGTATTGTGCTTTTCAGCAGGGTGGCCTCCTCACACATGACGATGGGGACATAGAAGGGAGATGAGGAGGCAGTGATAGGTATATTCCTGGCGGATGAGTGTGACTTTATGGCAGAATCTCAAGTTCAGAATGCTATCACTTACTGTCAACCACAACAAACACCTCAGGTAGGAGTCCTGTTGGGGTCAAATTTAGGGCAAGCCCAGTTACATGCTTTTCTAAATGAAACACTGTTGACTACAGGTATCAACAGCTTTCCTATTAAGACAGATTTGTAAGAGGGATCTGGCAGGGGTACAAGCAACTTTTGTTGATGAAAATCATCCAGAGCTACGAATATTATTAGAATTTTAATACTGACCACCTCAGAGACGTTTACATGTTTGTTTTAAATATAAACGTTTCAGTTTTTGTAGGTTGGGCTACACACAGGAGAGCCGCTTATGGGTAGCTTGAGAGCTACTAGTAGCTCATGAGCTACTTGTTGGAGACCCCTGAATTATAGACCTATGAATGAGTAGCTGTCAACAGTGAGGATGCCTTTCACTGTCAGGTTCTGAATGGCATCATGGACAAGAAATGCTAAGCTCGAATTGTCCATGATGAATCCCAAAGTGAAAAGAATTCTTCAACAATATTATGAAGAACATGGGTCCGCACATGACTGTTAAAGGCAATACTATGTTCTTAAAGATAAGTAAGGTTTAGAACAATGTGTGTAAATTAATTAAAATGGGCTTACTTTAATTATTATGAGTGTCATTGTGGCAACTGCTAATTGTTCTTTATTTTGTAATAACAATTTTATCATCATTTGTCATCATTTACTTTTGCTGGCAGTTCAAAAGCACAATATTCTTTTGCAATATCTCAGTGTTGCATCGCTTGTTTTGCTATTTATTTTATGTCTTATGCGGAACAAAATGTATGTTCATCCAGGGCGTCATAGCCTTTTGGCATGAACATGGCGAGGCCTTATTTGTTCTTAGCAGAGCCTGGTGAGGTATTTTTTATCAGGACTATCATAATGTCAAAGCAGCAAAAATCAGCTAAATGTTACTTCTGTAACAACAGAGCAGTGAATAATTGGATCAACAGACGGGTTTTCATTTTACAGAATCTGATTCTGAGAGCAGGAAATAGGTGCAGGATTCCCAGTAATCTACTGCCCCTTCCTCCAGGAGTGGAACTATCCATGTTAAAAATAGGAAACTGAGTAACCTGACTTTTAGAATCATTGAAGCATTAAGAAGGCTCTTGTTACTTCCACCTGATGGTTGATTTGGAGTGGAGGGAGGATTTTACAAAGTAGTTATTGCTGGATATTGATTGTCCTGACCACAGTGTCTACTTCTGGGGCAAACAACAACTCAGAGTAAAATACAGAATCAAAGCTTATCTACAGATTTCTGCCCTTGCGAGTGGTAGAGGGAGTGGGACCAGATATTGGGGCCAGTTGAAGGGTATTGAGCAGGGTCACCATCTACCTTACCAATGAGCTCAGTCTCGATTCTATTTATACAGAGAACGCTTTCCTTCATCCCGTGGAGGATGTGGTCTAGGCAAAAGATAATGCCGTTGTCTCGCTATAAATCAATTTGCATGTTATCTGCTTATAGTTGAAGTTTACTTGATGTTGCCCAAGGAGATGTGCCACTAGGTGTACTTCAGTGTTGAACTGGAGGCAGGATAGGCATGATGCTTGTAGACACCACACAATATTAGGCTTATAGTTGATTTCGTTGTTTTGATCCTGATGTTTTGAGTGCATAGAAAAGAAAAGATTAGCTAAGGTGAGGCCCAATATGCTTACCCGTTGATCGAGCTTGGCCAGCAATATGGTGGAGTAAATGGTGGAGCAGAAGAGTAGCAAGTATGCCATGGGTCACAATGCAAGCTTGGGAAATGTCTCCCCTAACAGTTGTATGCAGATTAAAATGCTGCTGTAACCAGGGTTCAGTGGGCCTATCAGGCCTCTGAGCTCCAGATGACACTGAATCCACTGCGCCTTCGACAGCTGCACTCCAATTAAGCAGTACAAGGGCTGTTTTTTTAGTTAATCCAGTGAGCGGAAGAGCGCCTCATGGAAGAAATGGTGTAGCTCCACATTCTCTAGGATTCGTGTCAGCACCTCTATGATTCCAATATCCTTATTGACATTGGTCCAATCAAATTCCTTATATGTGGCAATACATTCATTTTAATGCATTAAATTTTGCTTGCAAAGACTGGTTCCGAAGTTTCCACCTCTTCATATCCTATGCCACTATTTTTAGAAGCCTATAAAATAGCTCCTTTATTGTTATTCGAGATTCCATAGGACAAGTATATTAATTCATTAGTGTCATTTATCATAATCCATTTTGAAAAATGTGCACTCCAACATTCCTGGGTGGAGGTGGAAGCTGCCTTTTTCCAGTTGATGTTATACCCTGGCAGCTTCATGAGGCCTTTGGAGCACGAGGGTGCTGATGGCTTATACATGTGTGTTTTTGTTGGTACATCAATGGTTGGATGGTTTTTGGAATAATGAGTTGAAGTTCTTCAGAAGGATATTACGCTTGGACATTAGGGACATGGTGACAGGACATGAGATAAGATCGAGCTCTATATTGTGAAAGCACTAACAGGATCTAAAAGTTTTCTGTTCTCTTTTGGGGTGACCTTGATGTGTTAGTTGGGCATGAAGTGACTGCCAAATGGCAAGTCTGGTTAAGGGCTATGGGTGGTATGCCTTTGATGGCTGGTGATGCTCAGAATATTGGTCACATATGTGGCATTAGGAGTCATGTGGTGCTTTGTTGAGGGTCTTGTCATTGAAATCAGCCGGGTCTGTCAGGTGTGGTAAATGAATAAGGTGGCACAGTCTTGAAGTCTTTGTTTTTTATAGGAGGTTTGTACATTAGGTGGAAGATGGTAGATTGGGTTGCAGAAATTACAGAGATTTGGTAGTGACATGTGAGAGGTATCTGAAGCTGAGCATTGCTTGATTGCCTAAGCTGCAGGGCCCTGAGAATATGTAGATGATGGTGATGCCTCCCTCTTTCTTTTGTATGTGGTTAACGCACAGAGCGAAGTAGCCTGCAGTACAGCGATATCTGGGATGTGTGCTGATGTGAGGAATAGAGCATCAAGGTTGTGATATGTGCATGTGATCTGGAATGTAGAGTGCTGCAGAGCACACACTGATGAGCATGAGCTGGGGTCTCTGGTATCTTGAAAGTGCGTAATGGATGTGTGTTTAAGGTTAAATATATGTGCTGGATGGGTGGAGTGTGAGCGGATTTGTGATCTCAGTGTGATTGTAGGAGTGAGTATTTTTAGATGGTGAGTGAGACAAATAAGACAGGATTGCCTCGCAGGTGCTTGCTGTGTTGCAGTAGAGAATTGTCTCTGGCCCATGCTCCTTCCAGGCCCTAAAAGGTGATGCCCAACTTTGCCAAGGACGCCCTGGTGATGAGAAGCCCTAGGGTGATTCTAAAGTGGTCCCGTGGAGGAAGACTGAAGGATGCGCTGCAGAGCTCAAGTAACATTTTAGTGTTTCTGACAGGGCGCCTCCATGCTTAATGCAACACTACATAAATTATATTATATCTTTCTTCACATGTGCTGTACAAATCAAGGAACCATGTTAAAAGTGTGACTCAAGATTCATTATTCTGTTTCATTTTGTGTTAAATATTTCCCCTCCTCGCTTTGTGCAAGTCTTCCTTCCTAATCCATGTATTCAGGCATTCTGTTCCTGGACGCCTCTAGATGCCTCTAAGTCCTGTGTTCACCTACCCTGACAGGGATTCAGGCTTAAGCGATGGCAAAGATGAAACAGTCAATCAAGCATGCAGTGCACTTGCACACCTGGCTTCATCATGATTAAAGTCAATCTGTTCAAGTGTCGGCAGATGTGAATGAGTGGCTGCTTTGTGGCTTGCAGAGCAGAGATAAAGATATACGGTTGAGCCTGGGGCGTGATGGGGAAGCATCAGAGTCAAAGTTAATATCATTAATTATTCAGCTTTTAAACTATTCTCAAGCAACTGAAGAGAACATGGCAGCAGAATGAAGGTCTTTCTGAGCCACAATGCAAAAGATCGCCTGATTTGTTTTACTCAGGTGCACTGATTGACGGGGGGTAGTCATCTGAGAATAAAACAGTAGTGATGAGAACGCAGGTTGGCAAACAAAAGAAGTTCTTATTGTAGGCACACCGCTATAAAATGAAGAAAAATAAAAAAAGGAAAGGCAATACTGTTTTAGATACCAGCGAAGAACTACTTATTTTTCAACTTACCTGTCCTCACTTTTCTACCATGACCTTTTGTGCTGTGTGCATTGGACCAGATGCCCTTGAATTTTATGCCCAAATTAAAGAGGGCCTATCGCCTCCTTGCGCCACAGTAGCGTGATTTTTTTTACGCTAATGTGGCCCAACAAGGCCAAAATCGCTGAGCCAGATTTATAAAGTGCACTTGGCATGGGCAGTGCAGTGCAGGCCTCCTCGGCCAGCCCCGTTGCAAAGTTCACTGTCTGCTTTGCAGACAGTAAACTTTGCGGCGGGTGCTGGTGCACCCTACGCCCTACAGCATTGCCACCGGCTCTATTACGAGCCGGAGACAATGTGGTAGGCCATTTCCCGCTGGCCAAGCGGGAAACTCGTAATGGGGCCTGCGGGGAGGCGGCCGCACTAGCAGTAACCTACCCGTCGGGACTTCGGCAGACGGGCTTTCCCGTCTAGCGAAGTCGCAATGATCCCCTAAGACATGTCTTTTATTAGGTTTTTTCTTCTTTTTGTGAAAACCAATAAAGAATATATAAAGAAACACTAACACATGTTTATTACTGCTAGAAGGGAAGAAACTAGGTAAGGCCCGGTTCACTGTTGGTCTTTTCAAATTTTTTCTTTAGATTAACATTTTATTGTGTGTTTTTGTCATCTTGCCAATCAAATTGGCAGTTAAAAAAATAATTTACATTAATACTTAGCATAAAAATATTTTTACATGTTTTGAAAGTAAATAAATTGCTTTACCTTTCCCTATACTTTACCACAGGGACACTCAACAGACAGTCTTGCGCTCTCTCTGTGGTAAAGTATAGGGAAAATTAAAAGGTTTATTGCCTCAATAATAAGTTGGTAAAAATATTTTTATACCAATTAATTTTATGTATGTATTTTACATGTAGAACAAAAGAAAAAATGTTTCAGCACTATTAGTACATTTTGACTGAAATCTTTAATTAATTTGAATATTTTTATTTAATTAAAGTTATTTTTCCGAAGTTGAAATTAAAAATTCGATGTTCACATTATGCATTTTGCATTAATTATTATGCATTAATAATAATTAAACATGATGCATGGAATTGTGTAAAAGTAGTTAGAAGTAGGTAAACTACATTTATTTAAATAATGTTACATTAAAGTATTTTAAAAATATGTTATAATTGAATATGTTTAAATTGTTATAGTTTTATGCATAAATCATGTTTGTTTATATTTCAAACTACTTAAAATAATGTATTCTTTAACGTTATTTCCTATGAGGTTTAATTTTAAGTCACTGTCATCATTATTTTCTTAGGAAGGATTTTTGCAGTACCAATGGTTGGCCACGTGCGGTGCTGGACTTGCTACTGTTTATTTTTGTAGTAGTAAATTACACTCAAATTTGGTTCACTCTCTTTTTTCGGGGTGTGGAGATGTATGAGTAACTTTACACTTGGATGTTGTTAATAGCCAAAAGTGATATAGTTACTTAAAAGTGTGAAAGCAAATTGTACATGTAGGTTATTCACATGTATAACTTACCATTGTGATAGCTCTGATAGTCTGTAGTTTACCTACTAGTCAGCATGTTTGTAGTGAGATGGATGGTCTTGACCACACTCTCCTCAAATGAAACAGCAACAAATCCTAGTATTTGATTGGGCAGCTGTGGCACAGAAAAGTTGAGAATAGATTTCTCTTGGACCTTTCATGTTGGACAAATGCTGCACACATTTCAGGAACCCTCTTTTTCATCAAAGAAAATTGAAGGATGCCAAGAGCCTACATTTTGGCCTGCTTCCCACCTATAGGAAGGACCAGATAGTGGCCTACTATATGTCATCATCATCTCAAGAGGGGTTTGGAGAAAATGGGGATGTTAGCCTGCTTTCTGTTGAAGGAAAAGTTGGTGAAGATGATACCTACATTGAAAGAGCAGGCCCAACAACCTCCTTTGCAGCATGTGCAGCATCCTGCTATGCAGCAGGCACAGTTTCCTCCTCTGCTCATAGTTCAGGAGGATCATGTGTAGTGAATTCCTATTTATGCTCTGTTTACCAGAAAGATTATGTTTGCTGGCATAGTGTCATTTCTAAGTCACTTGTGTTGTGTATAATTGCATTCAATTCAACTCTGAGAGACATAGGCTTTGGTTGTGGTACTAATGACCAATGAGCGATCCCAATGTTTCCTTATACAGAAGAGGGTAGATAGTGTTGTATACCTTGTGGATAAGGGAAAGTGATTTGATACAAGTGCTATTTCCACGGATGGAAGACCTCTACATGGCCACTTTCTTAGTAAGAGCCAACCAGTTTCTGGGGTGTGATCTTCTTGACTGCTCATTGTTTAGCACTTAATAGTGCTGTTGATGGACTCCTGTGTCTGGAAATTCACAGACGTGTCTCTATCTTAGCTTTTTTTGCCTAAGGCAATAGAAAATAAGAAGGAAGTCTGTTAGATTCGGTCATTCTAGGGAATGCAATACATGTCACTAAAACACATATCAATAATACAATTTGTAAGCTAATTGGTAGTCTTGAACATCAGGTAGACAATAATCCTTGAAAAAACGCAGATATTACAGATATATTAAAACATTTTTAATACTTAAAGCACCCTCGATATTGATAGTTGACACAATGAGTATGGTAAAATATCCTTACAACTTCCATAGTGACGTGATAAAGAGATAATGTATGATGTTCCTTCACAGCCCATATGACACATACGAGAGCTTGACAGAAGGTAGAAGCATTAATTAAATGAACTAGAGATGATAACCATGACCTAAAGTTTACAATCAGTCTAAAAGCTTAATAACAGAAATTTTAGGCAAAAAACAGAAAAATTAGCAAACAAATCAGTGGACTCCAAAAGATCTCTAAGATACAGTGCTCCAAGTACAAGAGGGCATATTTACCTTGTTGCACTGCCGTGCGCCACATGGAAAGAGCAGAAATGCACTGTATTTACAAAATACGCTGCATTTCTGTCCTTTCCTCCCAGTGCTGGGACACAAATTGCTGCCCAGCGTCAACACAGGCACCCTGTTTGCGTTGTAGGCAGGATTGTAAAATGCAGCACACACAGAGGAAACAATGAGGAGAAATAAACATATTTCTCCTCGCTTCTTCTGCTATCTGGAGGAGTACAGTTTTGACACATTCCTTGGGCTACAGATTCTTCTAAATCTGGGGATGCATCAAAACCTATGGATGTTGCGATGGAACACTCACCGCAATGCCAATGGTGGGCCTTGCTAATGCAGTGTAAGGCAACACAGTGACTTGCTCAGCATTGCCATACACCACATCTTCAAGGCCATGAAAAGTGACACAAAGTGGCTTTCTATGGCCTTGTAGATATGAGCCTGCACTATGCACTGCAGGTGCACCACAAAAAGTAACTCACCAGAGGCGCAAGGGGCTTCTAAATTTTCAACCAGTGCATATTTGTAATTGTATTTATATAGCGCTTAACACCCCTGATGAGGCATCGAAGTATGTGCACTTGCACAATAACACATAGATTCACACACACACACACAACACACACAAACGTTTCACAAAAGGTGGAAGGGCACATAACTTCCCTAAGGAAGGAGAAGGCATGTAGAAATATGATAAAATGACAAGCGTCTAGCTAACAAACACAGAAACTGGATTCACAAAATGGCGTGACTTGTTAAAGAAGGAGAAGGCACGAAAAATAAATGGAGAATGGCTACCTTAGACACAATGGTTAGGCAAAATGGCAAACAAGTACATGGGTTTCATTGGCGGGTGAAATATGGAAAATGAAAAGGAAATGTTCACCCTCTGATGCTCACAGAGTTCACTAAATGGAGGACAGAACATAGCATGGGAAATGGAGGCAAAAGAGAACATGGCTGCCTGACTTGGAGTCTGTGAATCCCCTCCCCCGCCACAAATATACACATATAGCATTGCTGGGCAATGATTGCATACATTAATGTACCCAAAATATGTCTAGACGAAGTCACAGGCCTCAAGCCACTCTCTCAACTGCTAGTAGAATGTGAAGAATCAATTACAATGAAAAATGATTATACATATCTCATTGTATGTGTGTTAATGTTAGAACTTAGTTTCCATAGGAAAAGTGTTTTTTGTTTTGTCAATAACTTTGGCACCATTTGGTGAATCTTCACAAAATCTTCCAAACTAGTATGCCACTCACTTCAGCTTTTGTCTTGAAAGTTTTGGAGTGATTTTGTCAAGCGAGGGCCGAGACAAAGGGGGTGGAGGGGTCCCAAAACCTGTTTTCCCCATCCAATTTCCCATATGGATTTTAGACACAACTACAGCCCAAACTGCTGGACTGAATTACACCAAATTAGGCAGAAAGCTAGCTCTTGATCCAGAAAGAGCCCTTTTTAGGGCCGAGTCTGCATCGAGCGCTTTGCATAATATCGACCCTGTTAATATTAATTGCACTTTTTCCGGTTACGTACATAATTGCACTTTTGCCGATAGGTTTCATTACGAGTGATAAGTCCGGTTAGGAGTTTACAACGCTATTAGCTCTAGCATGAGCAAATGCGAGACCCGTTGCATTGCAAATGCTTGTTGTTATTTGGTGCAACTCCATGCAATAGTTTCGGAGTTATTAAAGAAAAAATAAATTTGTATCTGTAGGTACGTGGATCCACCGTGGATCCACTGCGGTGGATCTGTGAACTTACATGCCAAATCACTGACTGGCTGGCCACAACCTGAGAGAAAAGTAGCTGCCGCCATTTTGTTTATCGGCTTAGTGCAGGGGGGATAAAGCTGAAAGTGACATAAGGGGTCAGGATAGAGGTATCCTGAGCCCATAGGACAGATAGAGCGGTCCCTGAGGGACCCCTCATGGGCAAAACTTTGACGAAATTTTTTTTCTTGGCCAGGCAGCGAATCTGCTGATCCAATGTGGGTCTCAGTTCAGCACCACAGTGTAAATTTGCGACTGATCCACGGATCCAGAGCCCACTTAAAAAAATACATCCATTCACACACTCACTCACCAAACCTGGTGTTACTTCGGGGGTTGGCTGCAAGCCAAAAGGTGTGCACAGCTGGGGATGGCTGCACGCAGGGGGTTGGGCGCAGAGCTGTCACAGTGGCTTTGTTGTTTATGTTTTAGTCTATCCCTGTGGCAACAGTATGTGGAGAGCACCATTTTTCCTATGAAAAAGAGGATGTTAGAACACTATTGTGCAATTAAGTATAAGAATCCCAGTTACGTGGTGCCATGATATTGGCATCGGGTACATGAGCCTAGAACTGATAAGATCTCAGTTTTTTTTAATATCAACAGGGTACCATTGAGTGCAAGAGGAGGTGACAGAGAGGGGACCTTGAGGGAGATTGAATCAGAATACATAATCAAGCTCTACAGCAAACAACCTGGAGGTCTCAACTTAGATGTGGAACTTCATGTACATATTGATTGAGTTTTAAGCTGTACAATCTGTTTACTATTTATTGTGTCCTGATGATTTGAGAGTCGGTGGGAGATTATGCCCACTGTTGATCTACGTTTCACATCTCATCGACTGATGGGAGAGGTATTTTTCTTTCCCTTAATATTTTTCTCTCATATTTTTAATTTAATTTATATGCTATTGAAATTGAATGTTGCATGTTGTTGCCCTACTCTTTGAAACATGTAATGACTTATTATGATATGTTGATAATGCTGGGAAATATCCTCATCAGATAATGTGTGGGTCTTTAGGAATTGCTTGCACGCTATGACGTTACATTTATCTTTTTCAACCCATGTGGATTATTATTCTTAAGTCACTAGACATTGACACTATTCATTATATATTTTTGGTAGCTTGCCTTTAAGGGGGACAATTGTGATGTTTTCAGTCTCTCATTTTCTTGTGATGTATTATATCATACAGATTTAACCTGCAGTATTGTATGAAAATGCTACTTGGTTATAATATTTATGTATATTTCTTTACAGCAGCAGACCACTTGGAATTTACAATTTTTTTCTATTGATGTTTGTATATTTCATATATGTTTGCAGCCTCTCCAGAAAATATGTAATTGAAAATTATTTATTATTTCCTGGATACTGCTTATGTACTGGGCAGGGGGATCAGCATGCTAGCAATTATACCTCCCAACGGTAATAGAGGTGAAGCATTTGTAGTATTTTTACTATATCTATATCACTTGGTGTGTATTTTAAGGTCTATGGAGCTTGTTTTGCACTATGATGTGGCTCTGACGAGGACCGTGAGGTTGATACGTGTGAGCCAAATAAACTTTCATTGAGAAGCAACATCCTGGATTGTGGGCTTTTCTTTGACTGTGTTGAGGAGTGTTTTGAAAATTATAGTGGATCCTGTGCCCATTGTCTTGCACCAGCCCTGCATGGTGGATGTGATCATAGCAGCAGCAGGACAGCAGTCTCCTCTCTCTCTCTCTGTATATATATATATGTGTATATATATATATATATATATATATATATATATATATATATATATATATACACACACACACACACACACACATGTATATATATGTATATATATATATATATATGTATATAGATATATGTTCACTTAAAAAAACAAACGTTGCAAATTCATTATAGTAAGACTCACATTTTAAATATACAAAACCATCGAATTTCACCTGTTATAGTTAGAGTTATTTCAAGTAATTAAAACGTGTGCCCTAAGGTAACTGTAACTCGTGCCCCTGCCATGCACAATGTTTTCGTCAAAGAATTTGCTCCAAATATTACATTGATATTATCAATGATGTTATCAAAGATGTAATGAGTGGCGTAAATTGTGGGATTATTAGCAGTGCATGGACAGGGCGCAAATTTTAGTTACCTTTGGGCACGAGTTATAGTGACTTGAGATAACTATAACAGGTGAATTTCTATGATTTTGTACATTTAAAATGAGAGCCTAACTATAATCTCTTTGTAACCTTTGGTTTTTAAGTGAATTTCAATGTTTTTTAAATTCTATTTGCTATCTCTCATGTCCCTGTAATCCTTGTTTTTTTCAGTGAAGTTCTATGTTTTTTTTAATGTAAAGCAATTTTCTTTACTACACATTAATCCAACCACAGCTGTGCATGGCCTTTGGCCGTGCACAGCAGTGATTGGCAGCAGAGCCTGACCTGTGGCCAGGCCCTGTGGCCAACCCCCATAACTACCCAACATTGTACTGTGCATGGGGGTTGGTCCCAGGGTCTGGCCGGCGGTCAGTCCCCGTGGCCAACCACCCAACCCTGGAAGAGAGAGAGAGAGTCAGAGAGACAGGGAGATTTAGAGAAAGATTTCACACACTGAAATTGAGAGAGAGACAGAGAGATACAGTTTTTTTAGGCTTTGATGAGTGATATCCTTAGAAAGAGATATTTCGGGATAAATTGAAAACAATTTTTTTTGTTGTCTATTAAAAAGAGTGAGATCATCTTTCAGTATGTAACTTAAATATTTATACTTGAAAAGAAGCTAAAGCAGGAAATGTTCACAGACTCACCTACACTGGAGCCCTTAACTTTCAGTGTGCAGACTTAGCTATGACATTCAACCCACAGATTTTGAGGGGAAAAAGTCTTCAATGTTACATCACTAGGAATGTTTAACAGTCAAATCACTGGAAAATAAACAGACACACTGCGATGAGATACAATAATTGGAACCTTCAGCCTAATGAGTGACAGTCCAAGAGCTTTACCATTAGGCCAGAATTGACCATGGTCGGCTGTTCATCAAAATGTTACTATAACGTTCGAACCAAACATCTTGCGAGTTTGACGCTTTGAATTTATTGGATGAAGTGACCATTGCAATGACAATCTCTTTCTCTCTCTTCCATCCCATTATGGAATGAGAGAGAGAGAGAGACAGGACCACGGGGGAGACTCAAGACCCCTGCGGTCCTAGCCACCTCCCGGGGTCCTGCAGGAGCCAGCATTGCTCCTATAAGCAGGGAGCTGCTTTAAATAGCAGTCCCGTGCTTGTAGGAGCTATGTTTTCATCTGTTTCCCTGCACGCATATTTGCACGTAGGGAAAAAGATGAAAACTTCAGTTTCTGCAAGTGAGAGTTGTGTGATAGCCCTCACTTGCAGAAAGTGGAGAGTTTGCTCTGATTTGGCAGGAGCTGTCAAAGCTCTCGCCAAGTCAAAGCAAACAACTATGTCCTTGGGGTGGGCACATTGGGACATAGAAGGAGCCAGCACTGGGGGTGGTGGTCCCCAGGGCCATCTTTGGCTCTTCGAGGGGAGCCACACAGCCCTCCCCCAATGTAAAATAGCCCTGCCACATTATTTATGATCAATGCGCATGACCCCCCCACATACATTATTGGTTTAGCCCTGCTGTGGTGGTGGTCCCAAGGGCTACAGGGGGGCTGTGCGGCCACCCACCTTAAAAATGTCTTTAGCCCCAGGGAGGTGGCATGTTGCAAGGCTATCCAACAGCCCCTAAAACCACTGTAGCACAGCATGACTGAAAATGGGAGAAATGATAGTTGATAAAAAAATCCATAGCCAAAATAGTACAGCAGGCTTCAAACATTAAAACACTGCAAGACAATAACAATATATATGGAGGAAATCTAGGCAACAAACAAAAGAAAACATATTCCAAACCTAGACCTTACTCCGCAGGTGAACCTGTTCTGTATTCCTTAGTTTAGGCCCTCCAGCAACAAATACACAAAATGAATTAAATAAAAAAGCAAATTGATGCAGCCTGCCCTGCCTCAAACATTGGTCCATCAAAAAGAAATATTTTGCACAAAAATATACTCATTTGATTTCCCCAAAAATACAAGGGAGGATGATGCAGCCAACATTTCATAAACATGATGAGTAATGCTCTCCTCCAGTACCCAAATCCAAATGAATAACGAGTCATGAAAATACAGGGAACAGACTTCAGGGCAGTAAGACAAAGTTCCTATTGTATGTACCGTGACCTCACTTTTTACGGCATTTACCCTGTAAAAAACAATGATTGTGTGCTTTTGAACAAAACAATTCCACTTTAAATTAATTTTACTCAATAAATTAAATCAACACAAAAAAGACATGTGTATCCATCCCCTCTATTGCCAGCACAGTTCCTGTGATTACATTTCTCCCCAAATGAGGTTCTTCATTGCATGAAGTGACATAATGGCATAATATTGGGAATTTCACATCACAGACACAAACGCGAAATGCCCAGTGTTATGCAACATTAAGCCATGCGGTAAAAATTATAGCCAGGCTTCATCTATAGTAATGATTGCTATTATGGTAATTAATACATGTAGGACACTTCTAGAAAGGGAACATTTATTGACAGAAGAGATTTATTTGATTTTGTTAACCCTTGAAAACACTTAATAAGGTTGTTTTTAAGGAGGGGTGGGGATGCCGTTTTTAGAAACAACATGGGTTTAAAAAGCTTCTGCTGCAGAGTTCCTTGTGTGTTTAATAGCTTTCAGACAACAATAAAAATGGCAAGCTAACTCTGGTGATTATTGTTCCTGCTGGAGAGAGATTGGAGTTTTGTGTAGTAGCAGATTCATCATAAAGTAGTGTAGAGGGTTAATATGCCTGCTGCAAACAACGTGTACCATGCAAATTGCCGAGCTCTAGTTTATGTGGATGTCTCTGTAGTTTACTACTTTAGTCACAGAGAACATTTGTTACTTGCAATTCACGTTACAATCCTTGTTTAGTACAGTGAGCTATGAACTGTCATCAAAGAGACAAATGTAAACTGCATGGTATAGGTGAGAACGTTCTGCTTTTTCTGCAGTCTTTCATTATCATAGTGTGCTAGGGTTCAATTGGGTAGAAATAGATTCTTATTAGTAAAGCCAACCACTGAGGTATGCTTCAAATCCTGAGTTTGTGCTTCTCCAGACCAAACACTCTTCAAATATACTGCCTACTGGTATTGGTGATATGTGACTGATACACTGTGTAATCCACATTGTTTTATGTAACATGTCCTATAAACTGAATTACGCACATAAGATTCATTGGCCCTGTATAATGTGTGTGTGATGCAAAGTGCTCTGACTCCCTACACTGGTATGAGTCTAACCCACAAGAAATGCATGTTAGAGCGGGGCTATGGAGAGATGTGGGATGAGAGATGTGGGACACTGGTGGAGCATGGTAGTCAGAGATTTTGTGGAGAAGGAGGTTTTGTGGGACGCCAATACAGATTGTCGCACTGGGTGCCCACATTGCTAAAGTCGGCCCTGCTGTGGATTGCAGCCTAATTGAACTAGCCTTTCAAGGGTTTACTTTTACTGTTTATATCCTTTCTTAGGAGCCAAAATAAATTAATCAAGACCCCCCCCCCCCCAACTGATGTAGCTAGGTAGCTGAGTGGGAGCTCTAAAAACAACAAATAAAAACAAACGCCCTATATAAATGGAGCAGTGTTGTCTCTAGTTCGACAGCCCATAATACTCCCATCGGCATAATGCTATTTATTTGAATGAAAGAAAACATATGACTGGCCGAACAAAAGTAATGAACATTTTTTTCTTTAAACATGCAGATCTTTGATATTCAAAAAGAAAAGCAAACTCCCCTTCCTGCTCCCCATAACTGAAAAGCCAGCCAAGCTGATAAAGCCCTTCCTCGCCACTGAAGAGCTGATTTGTGTATTATCATCTTCAAAAGTTAATTACTAGCCTTCAGCTTTACTTGAACTTTTAGAGTTGAAATGTGATTTCCATATATCTCACATGCTGTGTGCAAGGATCTCCCCAGGCTCAGAGCATGAATAAGTTTCATTATCACTACTTAAGAACGCCTGCAGTCCCTAATCCCTCCCAGGTTTGCAACTTTCCTGTATAATAAGATCGAGAAATTAACATTTGACATGTTTTCAAGTGCAGTGATATTAAAGTATGAAGCTTCACTAGTAGAAATCCAAACATAATGTCAAGATTGCAGGTAAGAAGGACATTTAGGATCGTTTTTATTACTGTTTTCTCTGTACTTTTTTAAATCACTGTTCAGATATGCGTTAAAAAAAGAGAAATATTGGATTTGTTTATACAGAAACATTAAATCGTGAGTTTGAGTTACATATACAAATAAGTATATATTTGCTTACCTACACTACAGATAGCGTGGCTCTCATTTATTAAAGCTATTAACGTTTTGAACCGGTGCTCGTGCAACATTCTGTTATGCTATTGATAATGTCAATTTATAGACCATTTTGAAAGCCGCTGTGTGCAATGGGAAATCGTGCTGCATCACGCGTGTTGTTTTGCATCAGAATGTAGCAAATGATGACCCATGTTTTGAAACCAAATTTGTAAGTAGTCATGTACTGCCTTCAGGACAGCAAGAAATTGAAATTGTGACAAATATAGGAAGATATTGCAGTTTCCTTCTCTCTCCCTAGCACTGGCCACAGTTAGACTGCCTAGCTACACACACACACACACACACACACACCTGTGTGCCAGTGTGACCTTCCAGTGGAAAATACCATGCCTAGGTAAACTTGAAAACTTTCCCCACTTTGAATGTATGCTATATGGTACAGCACACATGCAAAGTTTGAAACGGTTAGAGAAATAAAAGCATTTTTCCAAGTTAAGGCCACTCTTAAAAAAGGCTTTGTTTTTTTGTGGAAAACCTTGTATACAATTGTTAATTGATAGGGTTTTGTGGCAAAACTGATGGGTGGTTGCATTGCAATACCCATGTGACACCCCTGAAATGCTATCCTGATTGAAAGTAATGAAAAGCAGCTCAAAGCACTGCTTTGTGTTACTTTCAGGTAACTTTCAGCTCAAAGCAGTTCAAAATAAGGTTTGCATCACTTTTGTGACACAAACCTATCTCAAAATGTTAGTAATTCTGTCACATTGTTTCCTGACATGTTTGCCTTTTCAGAGCATCACAAACATTTTCAAACGTTACCATGAGCTGTTATCCAAGGTCTGCAGACCCTGATGCAGCATGTTTCTGGTGTAGAACAGTTTGTGAAATGACTGGAGGAAACATTGTTTGTACAGGTTGCTCTTCAATTTTCAAGATACATTTTCAAAATCGCCAAGTGCCTTCATGAAATGTTAACACCTGCACAACCTGTTCTGCCATAACTAATAGGGATTTTCTAACTGGACCCAAGGTGTATTCCATCATTTGACTAGTTCAATCATGAACATATTGCCTCTTTGATAGTTATTTATTTTTTTGCATTTTGGGGTTTTCAATTTCTTTTTCATGCAATACTATAATAACAATTTAAATATTTGTGCTTTGTGTGATGCTAATTTGCCACTTCAGAGCTGTCAATTCCAACATCCTCCTCCCCTGTTGTCCTTCCACCTGAGTTAAATCCTTTTTTTGGCTGTTTTGTTCAGTTTGTATTCATATCTTCATACCTTTTTTCACAAAAAGTTTCCAGGACAAAATTGCATCCCTTTTTCTAACATCCTGGGGGTTCTAAAGGTATCCAGGATTTGTAGATTACCCTGGAGGAAATAGAGAAAATAGCCAAAATATAGCAAACCTTTGTTTTTTGGGGGAAAATGGGAAAAAGTGCTTTGTAAGAAACTGTGTTTTTTTTCTAAAAGTGGCACCAACTAAAGATTTGCTGTGACAGGACCACCATCTCCCTGGCTTTCAGGAGCAAGCAGAGCTCTATCAAAATGTTTTCTTGCCACCGTTTTAGCATTTTCCTAAGAGGTAGTCCATTGTTCCTGGTTTTTGTGGTTCAACCTACCTTCAGCTAATAGAAACAGGAATGAACCCCATGGATGATCCCAGAAAGCTATATATTTCTGAAAAGTAGACAACATTCTGAATTCAGCAAAAGGTCATTTGAGTAGATGTTTTTCCAAAGAAACTAATTGTTGAAATAAAAATTGGTGACAACGTTTTCATCACTGGTATTTAGTCACAATGGCCGATTTACTAAAGCAAAATATCATTGCATCAGATAGACATTCTGGTCACTGGGGTAGTGGGTTTGTACGTTCTCCAAAAACAGGTGATATCCAGAGGCAAAAACAGAGACACAGCTTACACCAGTTTTTTATTGTGTACTGAACGTACAGCAATTTACATGGTAAAATATAATGAATGAAAAGTGGATATGAAGAAAACACACGTATTTCTGAATTGTCATAAGATACTAAGTTTAGGAACATTGAATATTTTATACCTCTGAACCTGGGGTACATATATTAGCATGTGATTCAGAGGGCATTTTGCAAAATGTCATCTTTCTTGCACACTGGCTTACATTTGGAAGTAAAAAAATAGCAGAAAAATCCAATTGACAGTAGATATTCTATGATTCTGTGTTTCCACACATCTCCGCTTAAAAGCATTACCTCACTTGTATTGCTAGGCCTAGCGCCTGCAACACAAAACACCCCAAATTGTGACCTAGAGGCATCACAGTTCTTCCTGCAAAACACTTTTTTTTTCAATATGGGTATCTGTGGAATTTATGCCATAGCTCAGCTGCCAACCAGGGAAGCCTACCAAACCCAGACCTTTCTGAAAACTGGACACCCAGTGGAGTCCAGGATGGTGTAACTCATGTGGATCATGCGACTTTTTTTTATCTAGAAAGCTTTACCTAAACATCGGCAAATACACCCATTATCTTCATATTCATGTGAGCCAAAGTTCCAGAAGCTATGGTGATCAACGCAATTCCTTCTACCCAACGTTCCGACACCTTTCCTGATGAAAGTGGTACCCCACTTGTGTAGCTGGGCCTAGTGCCTACAACATAAAACTCTCCAAAACAAAACATAGAGACATCAAAAAATCTGTGAGAAAAATGTCCTGATTAGTCGATAATGATTTTGGATCCTGGCTCACTTGCCACCTAGGGGAACCTACCAAACCCAGACATTTCTGGCAACGAGGCACTAAGGGGATTCGGGATGGTGTGCCTTGTGGCTTATGCTTAAATTTTTTTATTGGTTGGGTCTCCACAGATTTCCTGGTGGCATCACAACAATTGGAAACCACCTTTGTTCACCCTAATGCTGTCCAGTGAAAGCCATATATAATAATCAAGTTCTCCACTTTCACACCACAGTCAGTCGCACCCAGATTGTATGCGTTACAATTGCCAGTCACACTCCTGCCAGATCCTTGGTCTCTTAAGCATGCTCACTAACGCATGCTCTGCATTTCTCCACGTAGCAGGCATAGCAGGTACCATAACTTCACACAAACGAGATGACCTCTTCACCACAAAACATACTTTACCCACATCAACCTACTACAATTCACAACTGCAGTACTGTTTAAAACTACCAACTACCAAAACAAGAAATGCGTCACAGCTGTTAATCACAAACCACCCTGGGCATGCACATGACTTCATAGGCAACATTTGCGCTTTCAAGGTTCTCTCTTTTCATGTCCTTCATCAAATGCTCTTTCATTCCATTTGGTGCAGAGTGCCAAAACACACTCACAGGGTACAAGCATTACAAGTGATATTAAACAAATACACTCAGCTCACCTCGCCACCTTAAAACCTTCATTGAAAATCTCATCGAATTCATAAATGCCATGTTTTATTTAGTTCAATTAAGTTTATTTCAGAATAATCATCCATAGATCAGTTAAATTTTAATAAAAGCTCAGATGTGATTAACAGAGTGCATTGTTTGTGAAAAATAGTTTTGGTATCTGTTAAGGTCCAAATATATAATGTGGAATGCCATTTCTGTAAAAGCATAAAAACTGTCACAAATGTGTTTGTGAAGAAACTACTAATTTATGTTTCACTGTGGCCGTTCCCATTCTCCCAAATGGATACCAGAAACTATCAGTGGTAGTCATAAGAACCATTAATGCCTCACAATATTTCATTACTAGAGATTGAAGATTTACAGAATTAGGCTTCTTCTTTGACATTTCCTTACAAAAAGTTGAATTCAAAGATTTTTTTACCTCAGTAAGAGTTTCTCCGGGGGCAAATAATCCCTCCAAATTTAAGACACAATATGATATGGAGTTCTCATCAATTTTTTGGTTCAGCCCAAAAGAATCATTTACCACAATCTAGCCTGAAATCTCATTAGATGTGAAAGTAGCCACTTCTAGATTTTTCATGGATACGTTTGGTTTTCCATAGAGGAAAATATGTTTCCTTTCAGCCTGTTCTGAGCAGTTGTGAACAAAATTGCATGTGGATAATGTACTGGGTAGAAAAACGCGAGCTGGTAGGAAAAGGGAAGTGAGAATGTGGTGGGCTACTGCAGAATCCTTAGCAAGATCCATATTCATTGTGACAAGTGTTGTAACAGACAGGGCTGATCACATTAGTCCAACCAGATCTTCTGATAATGATTGCACAGGAGTTAGTTAATGCTGAGACACACAGCCACTACTTTGCCTTTGCATAGCAGGTTGTTATGGTCCACGGAGTCACTGACTGCTAATAAGTCAATAAATCTACATGGGTGCCCTTCGTCAAGGATATTAAGGCGATACCATGGTTTTGGTCATTCTCAGGTGTAAACTAGATTATGTGTGTGCACTAGACGACGCTGGCCCATATGTTGTGTGAAGTTGTACCACTTCACTATCCACTGTTTAGTTGGGAGTAAATGTATTGGTTGGTTGTTGAATGCAAAGTCGGAGGTTAAGGCTAGATGGCTTCAATTTATGGAAAGTATTGGGAAAAATGTAGTTTTATGATTTAATGGGAAGTGCTCCTAAAACTAGATAATATGTTACATGGAGAAATGAGCATCCTTGCACCATTCGAGGTTGGGGAGAATTTCTGAATCAGAAATGTTCCTTTCCGAGCAGGATGATTATTGCTTAAGTGATCACCAGACTGGGAAGCATGGAGAATGGTTTCCATGACCATGTTCTGGAAAAGCTGTTTAGGCAGGAATCAAAACCTGGTTTTGTTGGCAAGTTGGAGGCTTTGATTGTGTTTGCTTGTTTGCACACCTGTTGCAAGAGTCCGAAGCTGGGCAGGGTTGTGTTCATTAAGTGATGCACATATATTCAGTTTATTACCCGATTTTAACTTGTCCCACCATGGAATACTGTGGAACCCCTAAGTGGAAATGAGGATCACCCACTCTTTCTAAAACACAATTTAACAAGCACCCCAGTAATTTGAGGGAGTGAGTACCTTAGCCTGGCTGCCCAATAATGTATTTCCTTCTTACTCCACTTGGCTTCCCTTTCTTTTCATTAACGGTATGTTGGGTCCCCACGTTCCCATTATACTTCATGTTGTTGATGAAGTTCTCAGCAGAGACAAACGATTTGCAGTCAGACACTGTTGGCAATTAGTTACTAACCACATTGCACAAAGTTTGCTGAGCACATATGATATTATTGGACTTAAGGTAATTGTAGTACCACAAAAAGTAGTAAGACGTAGGAGACAGGCAGTGTAATATGGGAGACCAGTGATGGTTATTGAAGGGAATCAGCAGATGATGGGAAAGACCTTCTGTTCTTTTTCTGTCCTCGTTAGAAATTAATCTTGAAAAATAAGTATTATATCTTAGTATCCCTTGGTATATGTGCTCCGCTCATGATGCTGTATATTTCATTAAATGCATGATGACCAATTTGTTTTTCTGGAAATGTCTGTGATTTGTGAATTTAATTGCTTTTTACATTTCTGAATGTTAGCAGGTTCTCAGGGTGGTCTCAAGCATCTATTGATTGTATTAACATTTATTGATGTTTATTGCTAGTTCTTAATTGGTATTTGAATATTTAATTGGATATTATTTTTATAAATTATTTAAATATTTAAATAGTATTTCATTTGTTTAGGTTTAATATGCTATCGATAATTACTTATGTTGATTTCTTAATTGATTATTTAGTATGTAATTTGTTTGTTTTATATAAAATAGTATTTTTATTAAGTGTAATATGTTTTTTAATGGACTTTTTTGCTACTCCGAATATTGTTTGTGTAGCTTTAAATATTGTTTTTATTTAAAAAAACATAATTTATATCTATGTTTTTATTTGTACATTTAGTTTGTAGTATTGAATAAATCCATTTTATTAGTTACATTTTCACAATTTTAATTTACTATAACATCTACGGCTGGTTATCATGACTTCAGGCTCTTTCTGTGTACTTCCAACTTATGAAAATAAGGGCACTGAAGTAAAAGCAAATAAAATGATGTTCCACAAAATGAAGAGACCGTACCAAGCACAAATACTTTCTTTTCAAGAGTTTGAAAGTAACCTGAAGTTAAGTATGTATAAGAAAGTGGGTTACTTGTTGAGGGGTGTGAACCCCTTCTCAAGCAGCAACCACAATTCTTCTCAGCGTAAAGTCACAAGCAAACCCTAAATTAACCTGTGCCAAACCAAACCTGGAGTAACTTGCCACAGATCAGTCAGGCTTAACTCAGAGGCAATGCTCAATGCATTTGTGAAACACTTAAAACAGTAACACAGTGAAAACACACTGCAAAATCATCCCACACCAGTTTAGAAAAATAGAGTAATTTGTAATAACTAAAACAAGATCAGACTGACAAAATGCCAATCAATAGAAACAGAGGTATGTAATTTAAAATATTTTAGTGAAAATAGAGCCAAGCAGTACAAAGCACCAACTTTGGATATTTGGTCGTGCTGGACCGGGACAAAGTCACAAAATTCAGGCTGGCTGCAATAGATTGCAGGCTGGCCATTGGGACCCAGTTAGGTCCCCTGAACAATGCACTTTTAATCTGGGTTTGATGAGAGTTGCTAGGATCCACGTCGAAGACGCATTGCTCATCCAAAGTGATGTGTTGGCTCTGAGTTGTGGCAAGGCTGCAATGCGAGGTCCTGCGATGATGTCGAGTATCCAGTCTACGAGGCCTCATGACGTGAGGTTCTGTGTCAAGGATGTGATGGGCAGTCAGGGCAATGTCTTGGTTCAGAGGAGCTGTGAGGCTGCAATGCAGAGTCCGGTGTTGTCATTGAGGCTGCTGTTGACAAGTGATGCGAGGGCATGTGCTGAAGATGCATCACACAGTTTCAGTTCTGTAGAGGTTGCCAAGTTGATGTAGGTCTTTGTGACAGGTCCAATCTATGCAGCAGTGGTGATGCATCAGTTCTACTCTGTGCTGCACCATCCAAAAGAGAAGTTGCGTTGGTTCTGCTGGGTCCACAGAGGCTGGCAGAGCACCCGAGGTCTCCTTCCAAGGGTCCTGGGCTTGGGTGGCACCACTTGGCAAGGTTGTTGGAGCCTTATGTCCTGAGGCTGTAGTCAGGAGGCCAGCTAACTAGCCCTTGCCGTCAATCTGGGGTCCAGGGTTCAACAGGTGAGGGTCCAGTCCATCTCACTTTGGCAAGAGGGCAGCAGGCAGCAGGTTAGCACATCAAGTCAGCAGTCTAGCAAGGCAGTAGTGCTGCAGGCCAGTAGTCCAGAAGAGTGGCAGTCCTTCAGCAGGACAGCAGTCCTTCATCCTGGCACAGTATACAGAGGTTCAGAAGTGTACTGAAGAGAGGGTGTCTGATGTCCAATATTTATATCTGGTGCCCTTCCTCTGGAAGGTGGGAGAAGCTACTACAAGTCCCTTTGAATTCCCTAAACATCCTGCCTTCCCTACCCTGGCTCCAGACTAACTACAGGGGGTATGCAGTCCTTTGTGTGGAGGCAGGACACAGCCTACTCAACTGTGAGGAGGGCTGGGCCCAGCTCCGCCCTCCCATCCTGCAAGTGATAGCTCCTCCAGGCTCACCTAAGGTCTCTATTATGTGTGGCTGCGTAGGAGGAATACACAAAGCCCTGCTGTCAGCTATCCCCAGTCATGTTATCTAGGGACAGGCTACTGGCACTAAAGGTTAAGGCAGGAAAGTGACAACTTTTTAAATGTAGGTAAGGCACAACAATGGCCACCTTATTAACTTAGAACCTGGGCCCTACAATATTTATCTAAGATAGTGGTTCTTGTCCAACAATGTATGTGTAATTAGTAAAAAAGCACAATAGTCTCAATAATGTATCCGCCGGGTAACTAAAAGGAAACCATTTTCACTGAGGGAAACACAGCATCCTTCGGAATTGCAAAAAAGATTTTTATATTTTATGAAAATGTATTGATTCAACACCATACATAAATCAAAACAGAAAAAATGTCTACCACAAACAAGAACCATCAAAACCCTATCGCAAAAATCAAACACATACAGCAGTTACAATCAAGGTTTCCTAGATTCACAACAGAAGTGACCTGAGTCAACCAATTGTTCATATTTATCACCCATATAAATCTCAAAGGGTTATATTATTAGGTTAACTTAATATAGTTGATAGCATTTCGAACCTCTAAATGATGAGGGGTCTCATAAGGGCCAACAAATAATTAGGACACCTGATGGAAAAAAGAAAACCAACACCTGCGTGAAATCACCACTGGTGTTTAGGTAAAAACATACAAGGGTCTTGAAACCCCCATTAATGTCTTCACAACACGATTCCTGTTCAGGGACGTAACCCGATATGGGCACTGTACAATTACTGTATAGGAAAAAATTGGCAATGAGGAGGGGTACCGTATCGTGGCACAAAGAAATCGCAACAATCTGTAAGAAGGAATGCTCACTGTTATTTGGATAAATCCAGAACCAGTAATCCGGATTATTGCTCAATGGGGGAAAATATTTGTAAGATCTAGGATGAAAGAATATGCAACTTAAGTTCTTTAGGATGACTAAAATATGCGTTAAAGTCATGTCAGGTTTAGGCTTATCTGAAAATAAGAATTGCTATCACTGCTCACAAATAAAGGCTAATGCCGAGTGCACGATCCACCCGGATTTCCAAGAAAGATCACAAGGATAACGGCGGGCTGTGATGCAGCTGCTGTAGTGAAGACGATCAAGGCATGCGGTGTCTGAACCACGGAATTAAGACAGGCGTTCAAGTCGAGGCTTGAAATGCACTGCCCATGACACGCACAGGAAGGGGCATGGCCAATAAGAGAAGGAAAGTTTAACAGAAGCTGGATCTTACTAGCACATTAATTATGCCAATTGGGGATACACCAATGTTACCATGTTTTAATTTGTAATTTGTCTTCTTCAAAAAAATTATTTTTATTGCGACCACAGAATACACATCATCACAAAATTCTCCAACATTGCGACCTGTGACAACGATAACTCAGTAAATGATCAGGCTTTTCCTACTAGAACAACTTCCAGTTACATTAAAAGCCTTTTGCCCTTGTTAGACTTTGCATTCTTGGCGTGGTCTTCCATAACTTTGTGCCTCTGTTCCCCAGGTTACTGATGTGTGCTGGACTCTGTTTTTGCTGTTTTTAATACTCTGGGCACTTTACCACTGCTATCCAGTGCCAAAGTGCAAGTGCTCCTATGTAAAATGTATGTGTAATTGGCTTTCCATGATTGGCATATATGATTTACTGGTAAGTCCCTAGTACAGTGCACTAGAGGTGCCCAGGGCCTGTAAATCACATGCTACTAGTGGGCCTGCAGCACTGATTGTGCCACCCACATAAGTAGCCCTGTATTCATGTCTCAGACCTGCAACTTCAGTGTCTGTGTGTGCAGTTTTAAACTGCCAATTCGACTTGGCAAGTCCCTTTTCTTACCTGTAAGGCACCCCTAAGGTAGGCCGTAGGTAGCCCCATGGGAAGGTTGCAGTGTATGTTTAAGGTAGGACATATACTAATGTGTGTTATATATCCTGACAGTGAAATACTGCCAAATTCGGTTTTCACTGTGCAAGGCCTATCTCTCTCATAGGTTAACATGGGGGCTGCCTTTAAATATTATCAAAGTGCAGATTCCCTTTGGGAGCAGATAGGAACATGGAGTTTAGGGTCTCTGAACTCACAATTTTAAAATACATTTTTTAGTATAGGTTGTTCTTAGATTGTGTGTTTGAAAATGCTACTTTTAGAAAGTAGGCATTTTCTTGCTTAAACCATTCTGTGACTCTGCCTGTTTGTGGATTCCCTGACTGGGTCAGTTTGACAGTTGGGCTGGTTGCACCTCTCCGCTAGACAGTGACACAAAGGGAGCTGGGGTGTAGCCTGCATATCCTTATGAGCCATCTGTGCTGGGAGGGAGAGGAGGAGTGGTCACACCTGAAAGGGCTGTGCCTGCCCTCACACAATGCAGTCTCTAACCCCCTGGTGTGTGTGTGTCTGGGGCCTGGCCTAGGCAAGGCAGGATCGTACAAACAAGAGAGACTTTCCTTTGAAGTTTCCCTACTTCAAAGGCAGAAAGGGGACTGAGTAGTGGACCCAAAACGCCTGAAAATTAGATCACTTCTGGAATCAAGAGGGACATCTGCCAAGGACAAGAGCTGAAGAGCCGCGGTTAAGTGCTGCCCCTGCCTGTGACTGTGCTTTGTTGGGCTATCCTGCAGTTGCTGCTTCTGCCTGTGAAGGGGCACAAAGACTGGACTTTGTTGTGCATTCTGGTTGAGCAGACTCTCCAAGGGCTTGAACTGAGCTTGCCTTCTGTTGTTGAAGTATCAGGGCCATCAAAGACTTCCCCTGCCAGGGCCTGGACTGCTGAGACTCCTGCCCTGCCAAGTGGTGCCCTAGCCAGTCCCTAGGCCCTTGAGAGGTGAAACTGCCAGCCAAGAACTGAAATTCCACGCACAGAACGCCGTGCGGGGAAATTTACAATGCACCTTCCACGACGTGGCTGCTAAACAACATGCTGCTGGCTTTGTGGCTGAATTGACGCTCCATCTGCATCGCAGCTGGGAGATCGACGCAGCGCGGGTGCAGAAACAACGTGCAACACCCGCTTACGGAGGCTGATAACGACACAAACCCCACACAGTGCGGTTTTCTAACACCGTGCAACTGGATTTTCCACGCATCATCCCTGGGTGTCCAAGTCAACCGAACTCTGCGTGGATGTGAGGTGCCCCATCCAGGAAATCGACGCATAGCTGTCTTGCAAGGGGGAAAAACTACGCATCACCGACCCAACCGGAGAAGGAAACGCCACACGGTCTCACTTGCAATAAGGAATCGACGCATTGCTGACTTTTCCGACACACGCTCGCCTGTGCAGCCTTATTTTTGACACTAATCAGGTACTTTGTGTAACAACAGCATTCTCTCTGTTTTCTGAGGATTAAGACTCTTATTCTATGGAAAATTCATATC
This sequence comes from Pleurodeles waltl, assembly GCF_031143425.1. Taxonomy (NCBI): domain Eukaryota; kingdom Metazoa; phylum Chordata; class Amphibia; order Caudata; family Salamandridae; genus Pleurodeles; species Pleurodeles waltl. The sequence continues at coordinate 870,984,572 of NC_090450.1, forward strand.
TTGACTTGTGGATGTTGGATTTTTGTTGTTTTGTCTTGTTTTGTTTAGATAAATATTACCTATTTTTCTAAACCTTGGTTGTGTCATTTTGTAGTGGTTCACTATTACTACTATGTGTGTTGTAACAAACACTTTACACATTGCTTCTGAAGTTTAGCCTACCTGCTCGTGCCAAGCTACCAAGGGTGTTGAGCGTGGGTTAACTGAGTGTGATTCTCCTTTACCCTGACTAGAGTGAGGGTCCTTGCTTGGACAGGGGGTAACCTGACTGCCAACCAAAGACCCCATTTCTAACAGCCCTACAATGAACAGTAAGGCAACAACACACTTCCACCTTCAAAAACCACATAGAGAAATTCCTTTCAAAACGCATGGAAACAAAACAAAGTATACATACAGCAGTGGGGTTAGGTTCATGCTTTAACTAAGACACTCTGACAGACATATCCTCTAGCTTGAACAACCTGTGCCTCCAGATGGAAATCGAACAACAGGCTTTCCCAACTTAATTTCAGATAAATAAATTTTTCCATGCAGGCTCCCCCATCACAATGCAGGCAAAAATGGACGTGAGCTTACAGTTGATGTTAAAAGCAAACAAATGTCCATTCACTAGTATAAATTAGGAGGGGAAAGGACTGTGTTTTTGATTATATTTTATCTGAATAAGTAGCCTGACTGAGGAAGGGTTGAATTTGTGAGGTGGAGATTGGATTTCATTTATATTTACTCTGCCAAGCAATAGGAGAAATCAAGAAAGGGCTCTGGTTGATCAATATCTGGCACTGCTGTTGCTGTTCAGTGATCTTTTATTGAGTTAGAGGCCTGCAAATAATGAATAGTAAAAGAAAGATGTCTACACTATGGAAGTCCAGATTGAGCTAAGCTTTCTATTGATGGTTCCTATATCTGCCATGTACAATAAATGAAATTATTTTGAGCTTTGCTTATTTTTAAGCGGTTACTGTTGCAATAACACTTACTGGGGAAACCATTCATAACCATTCATAACTCCACTTATGTATTTGAGTTTGAGTTGTTCTAAAGCAGATAGCAACTAGGGGCCAAATTAAAAAAAATGATTAAAAATAAAAAAATAAAAAATATGAATGGGGCTTTGCTGTGTTGACTTGCAAGCTGTATAGGGTTTTGTCATATATTGAGATTCACAAACTTCAATGAAAAGCATGATAGAATTACGTGGATTTGTAGTCCTACACCTACTGGCCATTGTGCTGCAAACTGATCACAGTTCCTCAGTCGTGCAGGAACTTTCCTGACAAAAGTATCCTGGTTTTGTCATTCTTCAGAGAATTTGGTGCTCACATGATGCTTAGAAATCATTCCAGTGGAATAACAAATGTATGTATGTATGTTGCATTTATAAAGCGCATTCCGATTCACAAAGAGCATCGAAGCGCAAGCATAGGCAAAGACGACGCCAAACTCATCAGGAGACATCCCAACCAGCAGAAAAGAAAAAGAGGACTAACTAGGAAGGAGCCATGTTTTAATCAATTTCCTAAAGCGTAAATAACTAGTTTCTGACCTAATGTTTAGAGGGAGGGAGTTCCAGCACTTAGCAGCAGCTACAGAAAATGCTTAATCACCCCCACCTCACTCTGTTAGTCCGGGGTACCTGAATATTATAGGCTGTGGATGACTTAAGATGTCTCTTTGGTTTATACCAACATAATTTAGAGGTCAAATATTTGGGACCCTGGCCATGCACTGCTTTATAAAACAAGCAAAGAGATTTAAAAATAATCCGCTAAGCCACCGGAAGCCAGTGTAATTGTCTAAGACTACTTCTCACTGAGGTCCAACGAGAGAGATTAAGAACAGCTCTGGCTGCCGAATTCTGAACCAACTGCAGCCTATTGAGCAGGCCTTTCTCTAAATTGAGAAACAAGGCATTGCAATAGTCTACTTTAGACATTACCAAAGCTAAAGTGGCGGAAACCCTCCATTTATACTGGAGAAAAGGAAAAACTTTCCTTAACATTTTAATCAGCCACAGACAAGTTTTTACCATGTGGTTTACCTGATGTTTGAAAGACAGTTGGTCATCAAATATAATACCCAGGTTCTTACTGACATTTTTAGGGGTAGAAAGGGAGGCACAATTTGACGGCCACCAACGTGGATTCCGTTGTTTAATACCGGACCCGAAACAAAGAATTTCAGTTTTGGCAGCATTCAATTTAAGCCAGTTGGTCCCCATCCAATTACTGACTTACTTCATACAATGGTTAAAATGGTCCGCCACCTCCTCCCAGTTTTTATTAACTGGGATAATAAGCTGTGTATCATCCGCATATGAGATGGGGATAAAACCAAAGGATCGGACCAAATTAGCCAGCGGGGCAACATAGATATTAAACAAGGTAGGGCTCAGTGAGGAACCCTGTGGAGTCCCACACGGTAATAGATAAGGTGTAGAGTCAAAATTCCCACATCTTACAGTGGTCCATCTATTTGTTAAAAAGGACTCCAGAAGTTTCAAAGCCCTACCTCTGATGCCTACTTGATAAAGGCGAGTCATCAGAATCTGAGGAGATATAGTATCAAAAGCTGCCGACAAATCTAATAAGACTAAAACGGCGCCTTGTCCCTCATCCACCAGTCTTCGAATGGAGTCGGTGGATGAGATGAGAGCAGTCTCCGTACTGTGTGCTTTCCTGAAGCAGTGCTGAGAGGAATCTAAACCTTCCACTTCCCCAAGAAAATCTGCTAGTTCTCTATTCATAATTTTCTCCAGGATCTTAGCAAAGAAAGGGAGGAGCGAAATTGGCCATAAGTTGTCTAAATCCTTCCTATCCCCATCTAGCTTCTTTTTCAAGGGAACTACTATAGTCTCCTTCCATCTGGCAGGATGACATCCGGAACTAAGGATTTCCTGATAAATAGGAACTAAAGCCCGTGCCATAAAGTCGGGGGCCATTTGAATCACGGAGGGAGACAGGGATCCAGAGGGGAACCAGACTTGATACTGAGAATACGTTTTCTAATACAGTCTTGGGTCGGACATTGAAAATCAGACAGGATTAATCCACCTGCTGTGGGATCAGAACAGGTCAGAGAGAATGGCTCCCTAACTTCCTTGGGGGAAGCAAAGTTTGAACTGAGAATCTTAATTTCAAAGTGCTTCGCTGACTTATCACAGAACTCTTATCAATTTACTAGTTCAGGTGGCCTGGAGGGAGCAGATAATTCCTTGATCATCTTGAAAAGCTCCCTCTGAGCATTCAAGGCATCCTGAACCTTTGCCGTATAGAAGTTAGATTTGGCTTTGAAACGCGCCGCTTTATAGATTTTAAAAGTAGACTTAAGTAAGTCCCTTTCCTCTAGGCCAGGATTCAATTTCCAGCGTCGCTCAAGTTGGCGACATTTCCTCTGAAGAGATTTAAGTTCACTAGTAAACCAGGGTTGATTCAACTTATTCCAACTAGAGGGCCTAAGGGTCTTGGGAGGAGCCAATTGAATCATAACAGCTTCTAGACCCTGCTAGAAACTTTCTAGCAGGGGCAAGGACCGCCTGTTGTCCCTATCCCAGCCCTTTTCCAAAGCCGGTACCAGTTCTTCCTGTTTGATCTGTTTCCACTGTCTAATTACTTGATTCTCCCTATTACAAAAGGGGGGGAGCAGTTCATCACAATTTTAAACAACAGGAGATGATGGTCAGTCCAGCTTAATTGGAAGTTAGTTAACTCCATCCCTACCTCAGTACGTGCAAAAATCCCATCTAATATATGACCGGCTATGTGCGTGGCAGATGATACTTTAAGAATCCAAAGCTGCCATAAGATCAAGGAATTCCTGAACCATTGGATTAGAGGACTTGTCAAAATGAATATTAAAATCTCCTAGTATGATTGCCTTAGTAGACATAACCATAGGTTCCAAGAGGGACACCCAGGTTTGAATTTTTTTTACAAAAGGACCAGGTGGCCTGTAACTCAATAACCCCTCAAGAAACACCTGGTCATTCTGTGAAATCTTAAAAGCCATTACTTCACATGTTTCAGAAGGAATGCTCGTTCAAATACAGGAAAACATAAACTGGCAAATAATAGCCAGACCTCCTACCCGACCCACAGGCCTATCCAATCTATAGTACGTATACCCTGGGGGAGTTGCTTCAACAAAATCAGGATCAGACTCTAATTTACCCCGGGTTTCTGTCATAAAAAGACAATCAATATGCCAAGCTTCAATCATCTCCCTAATTTCTAATTTATGTTTAGGAAGAGACCGAACATTAACCAATACCTGACAAAACGGCTTAGAATAAGCCATCTTACACCCCTTATTTGTATTGCCTGACTTCACCATGCTACTACGCTCAGCTCTGACTTCCTTAGGGTCAGGGGAGCGCATAATTTCCAATTGCATACCTCACACACCTAATCTGACCTACAATCTAAAGGTGCTTTGTGTTTGCAAGATTTACCCAACCCCCTACCCTTAGATGTGTCAAGATAAGTAGCATTAAAAAAAGATCAGAGTTTCTAGCCCCTGGGCCCGTTCGTGCGCGGACGGGCGCAGACGGGCTTGCCTTAGGCATGCCTTCGGCACGCCAGCGGCACACCCTCTGCGCGGCCACCCTCCAGCTTTCATTTAAAGACACGTGGTTTAATGACCCGCGTCAACTAGAACACTGACTCTTCAGCGTCTGCAGACGGGGACCAGAAGAAGGGCTCTTACAGACCCTTACTTCCGCCTCGATTTGCCCAAAAAAGAAATCAAACGCAAAACGGGAATATTTTACAATAAAAGAAACCCGACCCCTGTGCCACTAAAAAAGCCTCAGCAGATTTAAAACATTTAAAAGGTGAGCGACTCTTACAAACTTGTATTTTTTATTTTTTTAAACAAAGTCTTCTCCTGAGTGGCACGCGCTTACCTACTGCTGTGCAGCCGCTCTCCAGCTTTCATTTAAAGACGCGTGGTCTAATGACCCGCGTCAACTAGAACATTGACTCTTCAGCGTCTGCAGACGGGAACCGGAAGAAGGGTTCTTACAGACCCTTACTTCCGCATCGATTTGCCCCAAAAAAAAATCAAACGCAAAATGGGAATATTTTCCAATAAAAGAAACCCCGCCCCTGTGCCACTAAATAAGCCTCAGCAGATTTAAAACATTTAAAAGGTGAGCGACTCTTAAAAACTTTTTTTATTTTTTTATAAATAAAGTCTCCTCCTGAGTGGCACCACTTACCTACTGCTGCGCGGCCGCTCTCCAGCTTTCATTTAAAGACGCGTGGTCTAATGACCCACGTCAACTAGAACGCTGACTCTTCAGCGTCTGCAGACGGGGAGCGGAAGAAGGGCTCTTACAGACCCTTACTTCCGCCTCACGAAATGCACACCACCAGCTCAAATAATCAGTATATTATCCCTTTCTGCTCAGATTGAGCCCTTTTAAACATTTCACCCCCTAAAAATATTGGTAGCTTTGGGGCACATGGCCACCCTACATTTTGCGAGTGTTTTATGAACAAACACATCCAACATTTCAGAGGGTGTCGTTTGCAGTCACTCATGTTGCACTAGACCTCCTGCATTGCGTCATGGTAGACCGTTATGACAGATGCAATATGGCGGAGCAAGCAACACTGTGGTCCACTTTTATAGATTTATTGATCAAAACTATTTCAGAAATTTTAGGATTAATGTCATGAAATAAAACAATGTTGTTGGTGGAGACGTACGCAATATATCAGGTGCATTTTATAGGCTTTTGCACCCTATATCATTAACGTGTCTAGAGGAGTTCCTGAGCATGCAAATAGATCAGCTGAATATTTGATTGAATTAAAGAGAATTGGTTAGTGATACTTACAGAATGCACAGTTATTTTGCCCTACACCACCATTTTTTGATGTACTTTGAAGTGAAAACCGTTGTTCAATCAATATCTATTCAGACCCCAACTGTGATCTAACAATGACCAACGTATGTACCTCTTTTGTAAATCAGAAAAATACAGTTAATATGTGATCACAAGAATGTAGAACAGCATTTAATGAAACGTTCTGGAATTTCTTCTAAAATCGAATGCCTAATTTACAATTCTGAGAGAATACGACAAAAGCAGCAAAGCCTTTTTCCTACGTCCTGGGAGTATGGCCCTTACCCCTCGGAGGAATGCAGCCAAAGATTGATTCTCTGGTCTAAGCATTCTCATATAAAGATGCGCAAAACTCCTTGAATTAAAAGGTGAGGATTGGGTAAACCAATACGGTTATTTTATGTGCAGTGTATTGGCAATTTTCCTGAACTCAGCTGTTAATTCAAAGCTATCCCTAAATATTTTATGGAATATACAGGAAGTTATAGTGCAATTTGTTTTAAGGTGCACCACACCTATGCTAGTGAGCAACAAACCAAAATCTAGCACAGCACTTGCCAAGAGACTTCTGACATGGGTCTCATGCACAGGAAAACATACATGGTCAAAGTTGTAAAATACAGAGGACGGAGGCATGTGCAGACAACAGCCATAAATTCAGACCTTCCAAATTGCTTATTTCTAAACTGCGAAAATATTTTCCTTATGGAGCTAACCCTCCTCACTACCACCACTAATGCTAGGGGTGTTCTCAGCCATCCTCGTCCTGGACTTTGACTTACTAGAGCCATTGACAGGGATACATAAATTACAATTTTCAGTTTGGGATGTACTAGTAAAATGTTTGTGAATTTGTAGGTATGCACAACCTTCCTAGTGCTTACCCACCCTGGAACGTCTATACCCCACCTCTGAAAGCAGATTTACTCCATGTAATATTACACAGTGTCAGTATAATAGTTTTTTGTGAGTAAATGAATTTACAAGTGTAAAACATTTTGCACATTTTGTTAACACGAAATGAAAAATTATATCCTAAGGCAAGCCATTTGTGTTTGTAAATTGAACCTTCAGACACACATAGCTTTGTGATACCTCACGCAGATAAGGGCTGAACAATCACCAAAATTATAATCTGTAAGAGTCCCCCATCTCTTCCACTGAAAAATATCTCCTCTTTTCATCAACTATTGCACCATCCATATTTGATCTCACTCATGGCAATGTATCAGGTGAAACTGCACAAGTGCAGCGTTAGTTGCCAAATTCCTAATTGCCATATGTGTGGTAACAGGAATTACCGCAAATTATGAAAGTAATCAAGTCACTCGTAATGAAGGCCTCAATGGTTTACCTTATTTACGATTATACTTATGAAACCGTTGTTCATACAAAGAAGTTTAAAAAAAATATTGGTTACCCACATCCTTTATGGACTGTGTTTGTTTAATAATAACTATGCCTTGTAAAATTAGAGTAAATTCCTTGTTCAGTTTGTCGCAATTTAAGGAAGACAAAGTTGAGGCATGTGTATAGAAACAATCAGTTTGGCAAGTTGAAAAATGCATTCAATAGGGCACAGCGATCAAATGCCAGACCACAACAACAAGCAAGGTCCTTCCCTTTTCATGAAGATTCTTAGTCATTTTATGTGGTGGAATGCAAAGGACAATGAAAGAAAAGACTATAGAAATGGCGAAACATGATTCACACTTTTATGAAATGTTAGCAGGTTCTGTAAAAAATTACATGTGCAGATCATCCGTAATTTTTGCCAATTGCATAGGGACATTGTCATGTGAAATGCACAGTGTGACCCTATATTTTAATAATTTTCTTCGTTTGAGTGCACCCTCCCCAACATCAAAGGAGACTATGAATTATTAGAGTATTTCAAGACAGATTCTTCAGAACTGCGTGTAAATGTTATAATTTTGTTCTACTTTTCCAGGGAAATGTCCTGTAACATTTACTATTTTTCTATTATTTTAAAAAGTTTCAGGGTTATCAAGCCCAAGTGCCGGGAGGTGGGATTTATGCTCCACCAATTCAAGTTTCACCTGCTGATAATGGTGAAGAATGGTCTCCGATGCTGTTGCAGTAAGCAGCTGTCTTGTCAGTGTATTCATTGGGTGTTGGACTAGACCAGAGCTGTGTGCACCAGGTTCAGCAGCATATGGTTCAGTGGCAGTAGGTCTGAGATGATGATGCAGAAGTAGGTCTAGAAAGCCGGGGGGTAGAGAGAATCGCCAAGGGACAGAGGTGGGGTGCATTCTCCTTGCTTCCTTTCTTTGAAACCTTTCTATTCTGATATAGGCCTAAAACACCGTTCCACCCGCTGACCCAGTGGGAAGCTCGTAATGGGGCCTGCAGGAAGCTGGCCACACTGGCGGCAACCTGCCCGTCTGGACTTCGGCTGACGGCTTTTCCATCTGCCAAAGTCATAATGACACCCTACGTCTGTACTCAACTATCCCTTAATTGTTAGTTTACAGTTGCTGTGACTAAACGTTTAATTTGCTTTCTACTTTTCCACTTTGGAGATTGTTATTTTACATTTATGGGTTTAGTGCACTGTATGAGGGTCAAGAGTGATGGTGTCATTATTTTGTTTGCTGTCTCATCTAAACTCGGGACCCTCTGGCATCCATGTCCAATGGTTACGGAAGATGGCTTAAATGTGCAGCCTTACAGCACCACTTAGTGGTGGCATTACATTACTTCAAACCCCCCACCCCAAAATGCATTTTTTTAAGGTGGAGCATAGCAACATGCAAGAGCTGCTTTTCGACCTGTTGTAGTCTATTCTTCGGGCTTTAAACACACCCATCTCACGCCCATCACTTTCATTAATTCCTGGGCTTGCCCTTAACAGTCCCTCGATGTCATTGGTAATTGCTTTATGTTTGTCCCGCCTTGAGGCTCTTTTGTTACGCCTTGCAGACTGAGCCTATTACATCGATTATTGCACAATTGCCGATATACTTTCGGGAGGGCAAACTACTTTTTAGGGTTGAGCCTGCGAGTGCGTGCATCTCGCTTGCAAGGCTCTGTTGTGTTTATTAAAGAACTTCGAGCCCGCCTGCCGATCACCATTTGTTGGTTTAGATGGGACTCTTCTTTACAGCCTCGCAATTCGGCGAGGCATACCTGGCATCATTTCCGTTCCTCTGTGGAGCAGGGATCCAACACTAATTGATGGAACCTAATTAGTGCCTGTCCGCTGCTCCTGATGTGGTCGAAGTACTATTTTGTTTTTTTTAAACTTCTAGTGCCCTGCAAACAGAAGGCTTGTGATTGCCAAAAACGTGCCCAACAGGACAAACTAAATTGCAAAGTTTTATTTTTCTTGAAGCTAACTTTCTTTTACTTTGCCAAGTTCTCTTTTCTCACTTTTCACTCATGTTTTCTTATGTTTTTGCTTGTGGGTGCTGTTCGTAAAAGATGACAATTAATTTGCTAGAAATATTACAAAGCAACAGTGTTTCTTTATTATGTGTAATCCCTGAAATTATGCTTAAACACATAGGTGCTCATTTCGACTTCGGCGGTCTTTTGTGAAGACTGCTGTCGAAGCGGACGGCAAAAGACCGCCAGAAGTGGGCTGCTGTGCGTGGAGAGTGTGTGTGATAGGTGCATGTGTGTGGTTGTGCGTGTATGTTTGCGAGCATGTGTGTGTTGGAATGGGTGTGCATGTGAGTGTGACTGTATGCATGTGTGGTGGTGGGGGTGTGTATGTATGCGGAGGGTAGGGGTGTGTGTGTGTGCATGTATGCGAAGGGTGGGGGTGTGTGTGTGCATGTATACAGAGGGGGGTGTATGAGTGTGAGCAAGTTGGGGTGCATGCCTGTGTGTGAGCGAGTGGGGGTGTTAGTATGTATGCGTGCGGACAGGTGGGGAGGTGTGTCTGCAAGTGTGTGGACATGTGGGGGTGGTTGTGCCGGTGACAGGATTGGGGATTCTTGTCAACTGGTGCATTACCGCCAGGGTTTTCGTGGCGGGGCGACCAGTGCGAAAAGCCTGGCGGTTTTCTGCCTCGTAATATGGCTGGCGGTTTTAGGCATGGCATGGTTTTAGGCTGGCCCAGAGGAGCACACTGTCGGCTGTGCCGGTCCGACCACACTGATGGGCCTAGTCATTGTGGCAGTTTGGCTTTGGCCAAACTCGTAATGCGGCGGTCTTTACCACCAGGACCGCAGCGGTAAGACCGCCACACTCGTGATGAGGGCCATAATTATGCTTTACACCCCAATCCACCCCACTCAAATCTGTCCCACTACCATCCACCCCAATCTAACCCACTTTACCCCCACACCAATCTACTGCACCCCAATCCAGTCCACTCCATCCCACCCTACTTCAATCCTCCCAATCCACCCCAATCTAATCTGCCCCAATCCAATTTCCCCCTTCGATCAAAAACAGTCTTTAACACTCTGAAAAAAACTACACCACCACAATCAAAACAATCTGCCCCACTCCAATCTGTCCCACTCTAATCCAAAACAATCTGCCCCACTCCATTCCAAAACAATCTGACCCACTGCAATCCAAAACAATCTGCCCCACTCCAATCCAAAACAATCTGCCCCACTCCATTCCAAAACAATCTGCCCCACTGCAATCCAAAACAATCTGCCCCACTTCAATCCAAAACAATCTGTCCCACTTGAATCTGCCCCACTCCAATCCAAAACAATCTGCCCCACTCCAATGTGCCACACTACAGTCTGCTCCACTCCAATCAAAAACAATATGCTCCACTCCAATCCAATCCACCTCATCCCAATCCAATCCAACCCACTCCATACCAATTCCTCCCACTCCAATCCACCCCAGTCCCATCCAATCAACCCCACACCAACCTAGTCCACCCCACTCCAATCCACCCTAATACAATCTGCCCCACTATAATCCAAAACAATCTGCCCATTCCAATCCAAAACAATCTGCCCCAATCCAAAACAATCTGTCCCACTGCAATCTGCTCCACTGCAATCCAAAACAATATGTCCCATTCCAATCAAATCCACCTCACTCCAATCCAATCCACCCCACTCAATCCCAATTCACCCCACTCCAATCCACTCCACTCCCATCTAATCAACCTACGCCAACCAAATCCACCCCACTCCAAACCACCCTATTAAATCCGCCCACTTCAATCCAAAACAATCTGTCCCACTCCAATCTGGCCCACTCCAGTCTGGTCCCTTCCAAACCAAAACAATCTGCCTCACTCCATACTAAAACAATCTGCCCCACTTCAAACTAAAACAACCTCACCCACTCCAATCCATTTCAATCGACCCCACTCCAATCTGCCCCACTCCAGTCTGTCCCACTTTAATCCAAAATAACCTGCACCATTCCAACCTGCCCCACTACAATGCCAAACAATACACTCCAATCCAAAACAGCCTGACCCACTCAAATCCAACCCACCTCACCTCATCCCAATCCAACCAATCAATCCCAATTCACCTCATTCCAATTCACCACAATCCCTCCACTACAACCCAGTCCACCCCACCACACATCAATCCAGTCCAAGCCACCCCAATGCAAACTACCCACTCCAATCCAATGTACCTCACCCAATCCACCACACCCCAATCCACTCCAGTCCATTCCACCTCACTCCAGGACACCCCACTCCAGTCCAATCCAACCCCCATACTCCAATCCAAACCAACCCAGCCCAATACATTCCAACCCACCCCACTCCAATCATCCAACCCACTCCAATCATCCCACCCCAGTCCAATCCAATCCACCCGACTCAAGTCAACCCCACCACACTCCAACCCACCCCACTTCAATCCAATCCACCCCACTCCAATCAAGTCCACTGCTACCTAATCCACGGAACTTTAGTACAATGCACCCCACTTAATACAATCCACTTTAATCCACCCCACTCAGTCCAATCCAGTCCACATTAATCCACACTACTCCAGTTGAATCCACCCCACTCCAAAACACCGTAGTCTACCCCACTTCAATCTAGTACACCACTCTCCAATCAACCCACCCCACACAAATTCAATTCACCCCACACCAGACCAATCCACCACAATCCACTTCACTCCAATCCACCCCAACCCAATCCAATCCACCCTACCTCTATCCAATCCACCCCACCCAATCCAGTCCACCCCAGTCCAATCCACCACACTCAGTACAATCCACCCCACTCAGTCTAATCCACCTCACCCCACTCCACCCCAATCCGATACACCCCACTCAAGTCCACCCCACTGCATTACAATTCACCCCATGCCAATCCAGTCTATCTCACCTCAATGCAATCCACCCCAGTACAGTCCATCAAAGTCCACCCCAACCCTCTCCAATCCACCCCACCCCAGTCCAGTCCCCCTACTCCAGCCCACCCCACCCCAATTCACCCCACCCCATTTCAGTTCACTGCACCCCACGCCAATCCACCCCATTCCAATCCACCTCATTCCACTTCAATCCACCACACTCTACCACAGTCCAGCCCACCCCATCCTAGTTCAGTCAACCATACTCCAATCCAATCCATCCAGACTACCCTACTCTAGTTCACCCCACTCCAACACAATCCACTCTACTCCAATCTACCCCACTGCAATCAACCCCAACCCAATACAATCCTCCCCACCCTATCCGTGTTCAGTCCACCCCACTCCTATCCAATCCATCCACCGCACTGAACTTAATCCACCCCACCTCCATGCAGTCAACCCCATCCCAATCCAATCCACCCTGTCCAATCCACAGCAATCTCATCCAACATACACCACCCAATCCAATTCACCCCACCTCAGTCCAGTGAACCCCACCCCGGCCCTATTACTCCAATCCATACCACCCACCCTATCCAATCTAATCCACCCCACTTGAATCCACCTCAGTCCAATCCACCTCACCCTATTTCAGTCCACCCCACTCTAATCCCATCCACCCCATACCTATCCACCACACTCCACTCAAGCCACCCCATCCAATCCACCCCATTTTATTCAAACCCAATCCACCCCACGTCCTCAACCCACTCCAACCCACTCTACCCTATTCCACCCCACTCCACTCCACTCTACAACACTCTCTGCTACTGAATCCTACTCCCTTCTATTCAACTCTACGACACTCTAATCCTCCCACTCCAACGTTCATAACAATCCACTCTATGACACTCTACTCCCCCACTCCACTCTCACATTGCATGACACTAACCTTTAGCCATGCTGAGCAGCACTCACACTGATGTACAACATGGCAAAACAAAGCCAATAGTGCTTGTATGGCGAGACCTATTGGCTTTGCCAATGCTTGTTTCTTTTTACTCTCCCCTTTGCACTCCATGAAGGCCATGGCGCTTTGAGTGTGAACTGTGCAAACTTGATTGGCGGTATTGGAGCACTGGTCACATTGTTCACATTGTCACCTAATCAGAGTCATTTCAATTTTGCTTTTGTTTCTCCCCTTCAGGCTCCATGGCTTTCAAAAAACCCTCGTAATTGGTAAATGCTTTACATAACTAAAAACACAATAATCATCAAAGTGGCCCTCCTGGCACAGCGGGAGAGCCGATACTACAATATTCACCTCACTTGGGGAAACTCACCCCTCATGCTTTGCAAGCATTCTTTTTAAAAACATTTTTGCCCGTAACTTAGCCTGTTGTGGTACTAGGACAATGGGACCACCACAAAAACGTTCAACACAACGCACTCTTTCTGTCTTTTTCATCTCTGGGCCCCCACACTAGGGGGCACACGTACGTACTATTTTTCCTGTCGCAAACGGCCTGATTCGCAGAATTGGACCGTTTGCGACAGGAAAAAAACATTTTGGTACGTACAGAGCCTATTTTGCGATTCCTTAATCTATTTACTGAATTGCAAAATAGCTTTGCGAGTTGCAATTAGGAAGGGGCGAGTCGCAGTGCGATGTAGCATTGTTTTGTGACCGCAAATGCGGTCACAAAACAATCGCAGTTAGCACCAGTTTCAAACTGGTGCTAACCCATTCGCAAACGGGAAGGTATTTGGCAGCAAAAATATTTTTTTAGAGCAGGCAGTGGTCCCATGACACTCTACTGAAAAATTGAAAATGAAACTTTTCATTTTTGTTTTTGAAATGCATCTCGCTTTCCTTTAAGGAAAACAGGCTGCATTAAAAAAAAAAACTGCTTTATTTAAAAACAGTCACAGACATGGTGGTCTGCTGTCTTCATCAGGCCACAATTCTTGTGAGGGAGGCCATTCCCAATGGGGTTGCAAATTGAGACCTACCTCATGAATATTCATGAGGTAGGTTTTTTGCGACCCCATTGGGAATCGCAAACAGTGTAACGTACACTGTTGAAAGCAGTTTTGCGACTGACAAATTGCGAGTCACTAAGACTCGCAGTTTGCGAGTCGCAAAGCCGGATCTTTGTACATGTAGCCCTAGGTTAATTGGGACTCCAAAATAATAACCCCTTCAAATATGTAATGCACTATACTCAATAGGTGCTAAATATATGGTTGCACTGCATTACATTCTGCCACTCTGTTTTTGCATGGTTATGCCGTCTAGGTACAAATGCTATTTTTTGTGGTGACCTCAAGGGGCTGTCCTCAGCCTTACAGTCAACATACTACAATATTTGCAGCACTCGCAAACTCACCCGATAATGCTTTGTAGGGCATTCTTTTTCCAAAACATCTTTGCTCATAACTCAGCCTGTGGTGTTCATTCGAAAATAGGACCACCTTCAAAATGTTCACCAGAACCTGCTCTTTCTGTCTAGATCATCTCTGGGTTCCCACAATACGTTAGTGGGGACCCCAAAATAATAACCCATCCCACCATCCAGTGTATTTTTAAGCTATCTTATGGGTGGAACTTTTGTTTTGCACCTGCGAATAGTCTGTGTTTTAATGGCCTTGTTTGAAAAAAGATTCCAGTAGGCCAACTGGCCCTTTAGTTATAGTCAGGGCCACTGGAATTATGTGGCAGAAAGGACCAAAATATGCAGCGGGGTTGATCAATTTATGTGGCAAAAAAGTCCAGTTATGCTTTACAACGACAAGAGCTCCAACTCAAGTAAATGAGAGACCTATTGCATTGCAAATGCTTCTTTCATATACAGGAGGTGTCCAGCTAGGTCATTCTGAGACCCCTTGCAAATGAGCATTTTGTGACCTGAGACTGGAGCCATTAATGCATATTTAGCTCACAAAATGATAGGCAGGACAAAAAAAGTTGATGCGCAGTCTATACCCATTATTCGTGACCTTCTTAATTTATACATCTGGCCATAGATGGTGACACATTTTTCAGTTCCTGCCTTGAGAGCTTGTAGGTGCAAAGTACATGGGACTTTTTTTCGTATTTTGGGAAGTCTTTAGTAGTGCATGTGGCCTTGAAGTACTAATACACTTGCTTTCCCCCAGAAAATGGAAGTGACTCTTCAGGTTTAACTTTTAAATTGCAAATCGTCACTACCTGTTAATTCTCACAACTCGTTGCGATGGTGGGGCCCACAGTGTCCGTTGCTTGTGCTTTACAACAAGCCACAGTGACACCATTACAAAATGCTAAATACAATTCTTGCATTTTATTTTCTTCCACTAAACTATCTGAAATGGGTAAAGATGGTTTTAACCAATGCAAATTAGTAGCAAACATTTACCAGAGTAGAACTACACATAGAATAAAATATGTTTGAACCCGTTATCTTTCACAAAAACATTCTCGGCGCTTCAGGCCACTTAACTGAAGCACAGTAAGTAAGACATGTCCAAGATCACAAAGCGTGTCACAGTGGATCTAGGGTCTGAACCCGTGACGGGTGAGGCCTTTCTGCAAAAAGCAGAAAATCTTTTGTTTTACATCTTACAAAGTGTTTCTGCTAATGCTGCCATGGTCAATTTCCGCAGCATCCCACGCAGGTACATCAATATATGTTTATTACCCAATCACTTATAACTGCAGGCTCATATTTACGGCTAATGCAGGCTCCGGAAGTAATTTACAAACTATTGACTAGACTCTTGCCGTTGAAACTTATTGGCTGCTTCATTTCTAACAGTTCTGACACAATTAGCAACTTGAAATGCTTTCTTGCAAAAGGAAATGTACTTCCCATTGGCAAGCGACTAAATTCTATTAATTCTGTAACATATGTGCCAACCACGCCGAATTTTGCATTCATATATTTTTTAGAGCAGCACATTAGGCTGACATCTAGAATGAATTATCTCTTGTATCCCATTCTGTCGACAAACCTCTTTTCTTTGAACAATTATTAGAAACAATCTGACAATTAGGTTTGGTGCTAACCAAGTCCTAATTTACTGAAATTATATGCATACACTGCTTATTTATAGGAGCTTCCAGCCAACTCTCTCCATCCATTCCTCTGTAGTTGTGTCATTCACATGTTTTTCTGCCCACTACAGCATATGGCATGAAGCAATAGGTTAGTCTACTTCAGGCATTGGCTAACTTCAAGATGAGTGATAGCATTCTGCACCTTCACAAGGAGCATATCCACGTACACTGTAGTTTCTGTATGTACCAGGGACTACTTTGGCATGGTGTGCATTTTTAGACCAAAAGCTATTTTCGCTTTTGACCAATTATTTTTTATGACTGAGGAGGGTCTGGCAGTTTCCCCAACAACATTTTTTTTCAAACATCCTGACAAAACAACACAAAGCCAAAAGACTGTCAGCCAAACCCCTGCCTAACTAATAATAAATAGGGGTATGTGAAGTTGCAAAGGTTTTCTTTTACAAACATCCTATAATTCTCATAAATGCTATGTTGTAGGTATTTCAGCGGCGTAACAAAAGCTCCCGCAGCCCCCCTGGTGCGGGGCTGGGGGAGGTGTCTCGAGCTCAAAGGGGCTCCATCAGCAAAACTGGCAGGTGGTGGGCCAGGAAGGAGTGGGCTCCCTCACTGTATTTTGCAAGGGTGGGGGGCGTTGGACTCCAGTTCCGTTATACCACTGATGTATTTAGCAGTGTTTTCTGCATGCGGAATTTCATGTTAAAATCATGATTTTCCACCACTTTTAAGAGGTGGTGAGGAAAAAAAGGGCAAGATAAAAAAATCCCCCCAAATACACCCACTTTGAAAGTCACAAGTAAAACTGCTGAAGTTAACTCACAAGAAAATTTGACTTTTATGTGCCAACTAGAAATTGCAAGAAAATATTGTCAGGCTGATATGCTTAGATGTAGGAAATTTAGGGAGTTCTCCAAACTACAGGAAAACTAATTATCCTCCAAACTACTGGTAAACCAATAATCCTCAAAACGAATGAACCTGTAATCGGGAACTCCTTCAGGATAAAATTGCATAATGCAATCTTTGCTTAAAACTAATGTTATGGTAACCAATTAGAGAGAAGTTAAACATAATAAAAGAAACGGAGCCTTATGTAATAATATTCCAAATTAAAAAATCATAAACTGAAAGTAATCATGATTCACAGCTTGTGATTTATTATTTGGAATGTACTAAAGTGTATTTGGTAGATGTGATCGCAAATTGTGCCAAATGCATTGGTATTTTGTGAACTTCAAGTAAGTGGCAAGTCAGTCGCAAACGGTAAAGGGTCCCCAGGGGACCACTTCCCCTTTGAGAGTGGTAGCAAAAACATTTTGTTTAGGAGCAGGCAGTGGTCCCAGTAGGCCACCATCCCTGTATTATTGCCCATTCCTAATGGGCCTCAAATTGCGACCTGCCTCATGAATGTTGATGAGGCAGGACAATTGCAACCCTATTGGGAATCCCTAAATGTGTCTGTGACACATTAGTACATTTCCTTTCGCGACTCGCAAATTGTGTTGCAGTAATTCACAATTTGCAAGTCGCAAAAGGAAATGATCGTACATCTGGTCCTAGATCATCTAGATAATTGTCAACCATACTAGCATTAAGCAGAAGTAGTCTGAGTATCCTTTTTGAAGTTTAGGAAGAGAGACTAAAGTGATGTGAATTTACCGTTTGGATAGGTTCCTGTAGGGGAATTGTAAGTGTGGGAGCTGAACCCCAATAATCATATGAACCCCAATATTTGGTTACCCTGATTTTGTACCAAAATAATTCAGCTATTGTTCCGCCAATTGATCTAGCAGCCCTCATCAGGAAAATCCAATTTAGCAGAATTCAAAAGGAATAAAATATCAAAGGGATAAAGAGTACTATATAAAAAATGGGGTAAAAGTGAATTTATATAGAATAGTTAGTAATACTGCACAGACAAAAATGCATGAAATGCCATCTAGGCCCAATTATAGAAGTATAAAAATAAAAAAATTCCTAGTTAAGCAAAACCTAAGTAAGAATTCAAAGTGTCAAACTCATAAAGAGTACTGACAACACCCGATTACCGAGTTTAAGAACAAAACAAGCAACATTTGCCATAAGGTTTTGTTCCACCATAACTTTGGGTTCAACCCGAGTGGAAATAGCTCTCAGCAATAGTATTGATTCAAACAGGCTTAGTAGCCTTGATCTATTCAATGGATTGAAAACATGTATGTCAGAAAAAAAGATCTATAAAGTTTAAATAGAAACTGATAATTGAGCACCTTCATGATAATATCTACTTTTCATTACTTCTGCGGTAATCTGAGGTGACTCTTGCCTCGTTGTGCCCAGAGAAGATGTTCCCAGATTAGAAACCTGCACAGTTTCAGTATCCTAAACACTAAATTAAACTTCAAACTGAAGTTTCAAAGTTTTATTACAATCCCAATATCAATGTAACTTATCTGGTGCGCAAAACTAAGTTATAAACATACATGAAAACCATAGGTTGACCAAAACGTCTAAAGAGATTAAGCCTGCTAAGCATCAATAGTGTTAGACACTCCAAAAGAATTACATAAATCAACAGAACTACAATATGCACCTTAATTTCAGATTTCAAAGCAGATGATGGTGACATCAGTAAATCATCAAAATACAATTTTAGCAATCAGTTTCAGAGCTGGAACATCCTTATCTCCAACGCAAATTTGGACTTGCATGTGTGGGAACATGCGGGCAAAACAAAAAAAAGGAAAAGACAAAAACAATTTTGAAAAATCATCTAACTATGGCAACTCTCTATAAACATATGCTGGTGTAATTATCTAAGCTGAAAATGAAACAAGAAACCACATTTAACTATACCTCTCCTCATGGGACAGCAGAAAGGAAAGTTTCATCGAGCAGACCAATCAGCTTCTCACAACATCAGTTGACAACAGCATCAGGACAATGCAGAACACGGACTGCACATGGGACAGATCAGCAGTTCAGAATTTTTGTGGGCATATTAGTACTGAACAGCATGAGCAAGTGGGGCAATTAGAAAGAATTACTTTATTCTTTCAGAAGATAGCTAAGGGTTAGTGGGATTCAGAAGAAGCAGATTTCAGTGCCATGTCCAGGATCATCAGCATGTCAAGACTGACTCTAGCAGGGTACTAGACAGACTATCTCAAAGTTTCCAAATCTCTTACTAATTAGAAATATCCATGGCCCTTTTGATTAGTCATCCAAGTGGGTTCATCTTACGTGCAAGATTCAGCATCCAATGGTAGCCGCTGATACCATCAAGTTTGCAACTATTCCAGATTTCCTCAGCGAAAGCATTTAGTCATTTCAATAATTTCATACAGTTCTGCCAAAATATTACATTTTCTAGTTGTTTGTTACTTCAGAATTCTTTCTCACGGTACACAGGCTGAACTAAACAATTTTCACATGAAGATTAACAACATTTCCCGTCTTATTCGACAGCTAGAACAAATATTGTTACATAGTTAAATGTTCTTCATCTTCAGTACAATAGGACATTCAACATCACGTCAGCAATCTAGGGAAAAATTCATGTCATAGAGAACAGAACAAGCAAATAATTTTCCTCTACTTCTGCAAGAATGAATCTTCAGGCCTAGTCTTGCTAAGAAAGCCTAAAAGCATATTAATACAATTAATAAACATAAATCCTATTGCGCACCTTACAATTGAATCATATATGAAAAGCAAAGTTTTACTGAAAAGATTCTTTACGACATATTAGAACACAATTCAAACGTGCATTTATTTTTATGCACACATGTAACTCACATTAATAAAATTCATTTAATTCAATAAAAGTACGATTAATTCACGATCATTTAATACTCATAATATACTTAATTTCTACTATTTCTTATTAAAAATAATACTTTCCATGTTAATTCTAAATAATAATTCACTCAAATATAAATGCACAGTGTCCTGGTGTTAAAATGTGAAGTCAAACACGAATGGAGGCCATATTGTTCACCATAATTCAAACATACATGTTTTACATTTTCACGTTAATTTCTCTGTTAGGCTTTTAAATGAAGGTATGCAAGTTACCATATGCTAACTTCTATGCCACTATTGTATTAGTAAAATTTGATCTCTATCACTATCGGAATCATATTGTTTTCTTTAACCACATCGCCCCGTCTGTTTCTTTGAAGACAGGTCTGTCAAGGTTTACCTGCTTGTCAGATTGTTGGCACCAATTGATGTTCACATAATCAAGTCTATCATCAAAACTTGTAATGGTGTTCGATGGAATGATAGGACTTGTCCTGCTGGGCTTACTGTACTCTGAGTTTTCCTCAATGTGATCATCGATCGGTTTCTCCTTAAGGTGTTTTTCGCTCTTACTTACTTGTAGTGTCTTGTATTATGACAGAACCTTTTTGGCTCTGAACGAACTCCGTAGCAGTGTAACATAGTTGTTAGAGTGGAATGCAATAAAAGCTTGGTTTAGAATGTTGCGTTAACAGTTGCATGCATAAGAATAAAGATGTTTAATATTCAGCTCTGTTTGTGGCGTAGTCATTGGTGGGTACTCAGGCTGGGGAGGACGCTACATTACTCCACATGGAAACTCTCTTGGCGACACCATCTGTGGTTCTGCAGCGGTTCTTGGGCTTGTATCCTTCGAAAATAATCTGTGAAGAGCTTAGGAGTCTGGTTATCCTGATCTGCTGTGCCTTAATTTAGATTAGTTATAGCCAATTTAATTGAATCAGGGGTATTGGTACTGTCAACACCAGCAAATGCTGGCTGCAGTCCAATCTCAGCTCTACAGGTGATGGCTGCAGCCTTCGAGTATAATGCCACAAGTCTGTTAGAATTCATAAGGATCTCCTCATCACCAGAGTCCTTGACCGTAGCTTGTGGACAGTTATTGTGCATTTTACAAATTTGATAGTAATTAGTTATTGAAGGTGGTAATGTATGCACATTGTTGTCTTTTCATCAATTGCATTGACCGCCATACCAGGTCTCTGTCGGTAATAAATCAGCACCAGCTTACACTGCTCAACTCCACTCCTATAACGTCACAAACTGTTGCAAGCTTCGCTGCTCACCAACTGCACCCCTGCAATCTATGCCCCTGTCACCCATCCAACACCAACCTGCCGCCTTGATGTAATTCGGTTATAGTACCTACCATAGAGGATGTTGTTGTCTATAGACCATTACACGGGTGGGGCTTTCATTGCTTTGTGCTGCTACATAGTTGCATTAATAAAGGCCACCAAGGGCACAGGGGTTACAGCAGGCACAGCAGCATCAAAACTGACCGTGTATCTTTTTTTTAAAATTATAATGCAATCTGGCACAACCTGCAATACTACAGGGCAGAGATAAATTGAGTCATAAACTACGTAAGACACAGGCAGTAAGAACAAGCAATAAGCAATAACTATAAACTATAGACTCGTCCACAGCCACTGGTACCAGTAGTTATTGATGGAAGCAGTAGCTGCAGTTACCATCAACTGCAGTAGCTATGAGAGATCCACCTGGGGCCGCCTGGGGTTGGGCAGCAAATGACTGAACAAACAACAAACCCCAGGAAGCTGACAAACAGAGATGGATCAGGTGACAGACAGGCAGAGAGCTAAGAAAGCACCGGTAACCCACAGGAAGAATCCTCCCAAAAGACAGAAACTCAAATGTTTTATAGACAAATCACACAACAAATTCAGCACGGTGTGGTCATGGTTAGGGTCACACTGGCAAATCAGAAACAGCATTGCAATTTTCTAAAATTGCAGTACTAATGCATTTCTTAAGGCAAGAGAAATCTTCCGCTTGCATCCTCATCTACCACGCTCTAGAGATGTTTAACATAAAATGAAATATTCTTTAAACAATGGCTTATAGAACTAGCACGTCTACACTAACTCTTCTAGGGGAAGTCCTTCAAAAATGATACTTTGGGTACAGGATGGAAGATTCATTCATCATGCACACTTTCTAACAATATTATTTATTGTTAATACATGTAAATCATTCACTTGGTGCTCAGCAGAAACAAAAGGAGAGATGGCTTGCAGCAGGCCACTGATTGGGAAGGGGAATGAGCAAGAGCAAGCTGTGTTAGAACATTAGAAACTGCATGTATTTTAAACATAATGGTGTATCACATGAAAATGTGGCAGAACTATTTATAACATTATTTTTGCTTCTAATTGACATAGGAAACACATTCTAATGACCCCATCATTAGTTTGCTGGTTATGATTGTGAGCATCATTAACATCACTAAATAATTTTCATAAGCTATTTGCACAATTTGCATATTTCGAAAAACGATGCAACATGAGAATAGAGTGTGGTTTTATGGTGTCAGCTCTCATATTTTCCTATGAATTGATGGATGGCAAGGAGAATTGAGTACCCAGCTCTGTGCTGAATGGTTCTTCATGATCAGGATTTCATTTTACCTGGAGGTATCACATTCTCAAGTTCAAAAACAATATTATATTAGTCATAACAGTAGATTAAAGCCTTGATCTTCTCCTAATCCTCTGTCCACTCTGGCCATGTTTCACTTACATTGTGCCGACAGACTGTTTGATCTCTACAGGTTTTGGTCTCACCTACAGCTCTGTGGGTTATCTACTGCAGTCTGATGGGGGTGGAGGGTGTTGGGGATGAGGGATTAGGCAAATTGTGATTGAGTGGCACTGCATGGCTTTCTCATATGGAGGGAGGAAAAAGAGGGTGTAGAGCTCGGGCAGCTGTTGTAAAGAAGATGGGCTTCTGGTAGCGCTGATTTTTCCTCCACCTCAGCTAAAACTTCCCTCCCTTATCAATGAAGATGAACCGTACATCTATTGAGGCCACATTCACCAGATACTCCAGAAAAATTACATTTGTCCACCTGTCAGCCTCTTTCATAGATGTTAACTAAGTGGCTCATCACTCACTGTAGATAGAATTATTTTAGGAAACGAATATTTAATGCTTTGCTCCCATCAAATGTTGCAATGTAAACAGGAAGTGCTACAATTCTGTAAAGCAGACAATGGAAATAGGTCACCCAATATACCCACAGGGATTAGGCAATGAACACAATAAAGACAAAGAATACCTCTGGGGTTTTGTTTTCAGCAGTGTTTTGAAATATTTCAAAATAGTTTTCAAAATATCTAATTGCAGCAAACCAGAAAATAGGTCTAGCTTTAAAAAAACAGACTAACCCATGAAAATAGTATGGGAAGTAGCTATAATTATTTTCATACATTGATTATCGAACTATAAATACCTTTATTTAATTTTTCATAGACAATGCGATTCAGTCTGCACCACACACACATATATACACATCACGTGTATGCAATACAGAATGTAGAACGTTAAAACTTTGTTGGACACTCAAGGACATCTCATAACAATGAAGATGCATAAGAGGACTTGTATGTCCAATTGATGTTTGAATGTTGATGCTTTGGTCACATTCGTCTATTGTTTAGGACTATCATCAGGAGAGATGTGGTAACTCAACAAATTAATCTTCAGTGCAACTGAAGGTCAGTCTGTTGTTAGGACCATGTCAATTTGCCAATTATTCATAATGAAGTAGTTTATATCTTCTGTGAAACCTTCAGTTCTTACTTTATTCCACAGGCCATTTCATCATGTGTTTCAAAATATCACACAAACCTTCTAATTAAACCCACACTACTCAGTAACACGGCTAAAATATATTTTTTGGTAAGTGGGAATGGCATGCAGTTTTGTTCCATATTATGTAGTTATTCAAGTGTGGTCTTTAACCATTTGAGAGACAAGCATCTGATAGTTATTTTGCAAGAACACATTGCATCAAATAAAACTCTGCTAATCTTAGCTGAGATCTACTTGAGGGTCCAATGATATTTTAACAGTTGGGGTTTCCGTATTGTATATATGTGATGTGTTTATGTGTGCCTGATGCATCCTGCTTCTCATTGTCTCTGACAAAAATACATAAAGTTATATCTATTTATTCATAATCAATGTATCCAATTAATTATTGACACTAAAATCTTTGTTTAAAAAAAAAAACACTTGAGCATCATTCTGTGTAAAAAAAGATAGGTTCAGGTTCTCTACTCATGACATTTAGACTAGGTGTTACCTTACAATGAACCTTACAGTCCACCAAAGACACCTGACGGTCACTGAAGACTATAAGTTATCAGTAAGAATGTGATGACCCCGAGGGAAGGGGGTTTAGGCACAAACAACACACTCACAAAATACATTTTAAAAGAACTAAAGAGAAACAGGTAAATTGGTACAGGTTCATGCCTTTGGAGAAAAACAAACGCTGAGTCACAGATCTTCTCTCGAAATAGATTTAGGCAGTCATTATGATCACGGCGGTCCGGACCGCCATTTAATGTTCATTGGGAAAGCGACACAGGCGGAACTCCGCCACCACCAGGCTACCGCCGCCAGGCAGCCTGACGATGGTGGAGTTCCTTATCCGACAGGGCAGCGCTACAAGCAGCGATGCCCGCCGGATAATGAACCTGTTTTCCCAAGCCTTTCCCTGCCGGTTTAGACCGCCAGGTAGAGGCTGGCGGAATGGGTGCACCGGAGCCCCCCTCCGGGCTCCTGCACTGCCCATGCACTTGGCATGGGCAGTGCAGGGGACCCCGTGCACAGCCCTGTCGCGCATGTCACTGCCAGATTTATGGGCAGTGATATGCGCGACGGGTGCTGCTGCACCTGCCGCACTGCTACATTGCCGACAGCTCCACGCCCAACGGCTGGCAGGGTCATCGACGGGCTGGCGGTTTGTGTTTAGACCCCCAGCTCAGAACTCAGTGGGATTTCCTGCAAGTTCATAATGAGTGTCTTTGTTTCTCAAACATTGCCGCCCCAACTTCCGCAGTACTCATAGTAAAGTGTACATAGATATGCAAGAAAATGTGAGTCCCTTCTTTTGACAAAAAACACAGGACCAGGCTTTGAACAAGGAAAAGGGAAGAATGTCATTTATTCTATAAACAAGTTGAGTAGTACTATAGATGTACTACTAACAAACTTCCACCTCACAAACAAACGTATTTAGTCACTCTTTAGCTCTAGTAATATCAGTTAGGCCCTCAGGAATATTGTCATGTCCAAACCCTAAAGCATCAAAGAAGATCACAGATGTTGGGTTATTCAAACAAAGGAGGCTTACATAAATATTGCTTGGTTAAACCCTAGAAGCACCAGGTTAAATGTTTGCATAAATCATCTCTTATCCAGATGTATCTTTTTTCAAACAAGGTAAAAGAAACTTCCACTCGGAACAATGCGCAAAGGTTGTGCCCGGGATACACATCAAACATTTAAATAACATTGAGACAGCACGGAAACATTATTATGGGCCTTCAGCATGACTTCGGAATAACGTAATGAGCTATCATAGATTAGTATAAACATATTTTTTCAAGACGATCACAAATATAATATGCAAATGGAATCATTCAACAAGCACAATCAGAAAATAGCTCTCTTTTGGTTTTAGGTTTGTTTTTATAGCAGTGGTTTTCAGAGTTACAGTGAATACTTGATTCCCAGAATCATCTTTAGTAAACAAGAAATAGGCCAATTGCCACATAGCTGACAGCATTTTTTCTTTAGCAGCTTGCTAAAAGCTGGGAGGTCTCGATCTTGGCCATCATCCGCCACAAAGTTACAAAGCAAAGCATCAAGACTTCCAGGGGAGTTGTTTAAGTAATCTCAGCCATCCAAGATGGCCACCAAGACATCAAAGATTCAGCAATACCTGTGAAGAAGTCCCAGCTACAAAGGACCTATAAAGGGAGGAAAAGACAGCCCCAGCACTGCAGACTACCACATAGCGCATCCCCAGCCACTGGCGGACCAACCTCTATAATTCTATCGTGTCTGAGGTTTTTTAGTTATCTGAATGAGTAGAAACAGCAAGGACACATCCCTATAGTATGGACCCAGCCTGGGAAGCCCTGACACACCACATCTCCATGGAGAATGGTGTATGCCAAAGTCTGGACTAAGAAGGTTTAATGACCGAGAAGCCCTAACTGCACACCTGTGATTCCTGCAACTAGATAGCAATACATTGTAACAAACGTTTTAAAGACAAATTGGTGGAAACAAAACCCTCAGGGGTATTCTCTGCTGTTAAGCAGTTATGTAAATGCTAAACTGACTGTGCCTATGCTTCAATTATGCAGTACTACAGATACAGCAAAGCAGCATGGCCTAGGGGTCTAGAAATTGTATGGTGTCTGAAACAGTTTCTTTTTCATGCCAGATTTATACCTTTGTCTATGTGCTATACAAATAATACTGCACCCTCTATTTTAAAGACTCGCCCGGCCTCACTGGGAAGTGACAATAGATTCATTGTGTTTTCACGAATGGAACAGCATCTGTCTCCTAAAGTCTCTCACCTGTGACTCCATCTCTAGTCCCCAAGCCTGTGTCCCAAGGACAGATCAAACTATTGTGTGTAAGATGTAAAAGTTTGTACAATGGCGTCTTAGTAGATTGTACAGTGTCTGTGCCAAAGTCATTCACACGTAGTGCTAAAACTCCTTCTGTGAGATTGAAAGTCAAAGCAGGCTTAAATAACATGCTCAATCGTTTACACACATACTAACACCCTAGAGATATCTTAAGAAGTTAACAAGAGGCCTTGAGGGTAGATTTATCAAGACTGCATCGCCTCAAATTAATGCAAAGTAATAGCATAAAGTTTTGAAAGGGTATTTAATTAGCTAGCGCATAACCCTTATCACACTGGAAAAGCGCCCTTTTTCCAACCAAGTGTTGATTTGCACTGCTTTGAGTCACTTTGTGTCAAGTGGCCTTTCATGTCTTGTATGTGGGCGTACCACTGCAAGAACCCATGGTTTTCGACACAAAGCCCTATTTAGCAACATTTTCAGACCTGACTTTGCATCAATAAATAGCACCTCCTTGCCATAGCTGTTCACATATAGCATGTGTCCTGCACTTTACAGCTTACATCCAGTGTGTGAAGTGTTTTAAAATGTGTCTAGGTATTGGAATTCGTACTGGAAGGATAACCTTTGCCAGACATCACGTCCACACCTTTGCACCATTGTGCAAAGATGTGTTAGTGGCACCAGGCAGCCTGTTAATACTTCAGTGAAGGGAAGAGACCAGCAGCTGTGCGTATTTAGAAAATATGGCTCTGCACTGCTATCGCCCCCTTGGGAAAATTAACGCAGTGTATCAACCTTGGTTGCTAAACTGCTTTTGGCTATATTTTAGCAAATCTGCCCGATGCAGACTAAGGAAAAGATAGGGTGATTGTTTCCTTCAGAAGCTTCCAAAGCAATTTATGTGCCTTTTAAAAGCGGACTGGTACATTGACGTTTTTGATATGCTACAAAGATGTTCTTGTCTCCGAAAGTACAAAGCCAGTCTTCGCCAATCCTCACACAGACAAGCGTAAACCCAACACGCATCCAAACACTGCGCCTCTGTTTCTCTCTAGCAAACGGAATGCAACCTCTTCTATCACAATGAGGGACGGGGACAGATTTAAAGTGAGAGGACTTTGTAGTTACCATTAACGTCTATGAAAGGGACTGATTGGGGATTCTCTGCCGACTTGTATTGAACTATATTGATTCATTTGAAAAAAGTGTTAAAATATACCCTAAGTTTGCTAAGCCTTAAAAAAAATCATGAGCCTGGCTTTAGAAGACTTAAGATGTATAACTACATGTGTTTATCGTCTCTACGTGGAGCCAAAACATTTTAAAGCCTAATAGTATTAAAAACGCCTTAATGGGCAAAAAATATACAAAGAAACATATTGCAGCATAACTTAAGCTTTAATGTAAAACTCCAATGATTTACAGATGGAGAACTCTGAGAACAATGTGAGACTTGCATAGGGGCAGTGGAAATTGATGACTTGTAGGAGATGTTATCAGCTCAGTTTAAAAACACTAGCATATTGACAGGAAGTGGAAAGAACTGTGAAGGATTTAGCATGGGGGTGGGAGAAATAAAGGTCTGTAACATTAGCAAGCAGATAAATAACATCTGTGTCAGCAGGAGCGCGAGAATAACAACTTGTGAAACTGAACACTGACGCTGGCCTGCCTCAGGTCATGCATGCGCCCCGCCCAAGAGTGATATCTGGATAATTATCAGAAGTTACACTGAATAATTGACAGCCTCGTGGCAGGAGTACTAACGGGCTGTCACCATCTTTCCATGATGGCTGCCATTCTTGTCATCTGCTGAAACGGAATAGGTTTCCAACCTGGAAATTCTACTCTATCGTGCCCATTTCCAAAGACGTTATGTCGACGAATTTGGTTTTACACTTCTGTCCCTCTGTGTCGAGTTAATACAGTGGTCAGAGTTTTAACGAGCTGCTCGATAGTCGAGAAGAGGACTTTGTCTGAACCTCTGGCTAAAGATGGTCACTGATCATAGCACTGACATTAAACGTCCATTGTGATGAGTGAGGAAGCACATATCAGGTCTCAGGGGGATCTGTACACTAGATTATGGGCCTCAATATAACGCTGGCATTCTTTTCGGAAGATCGCCATGGTGGCGGCCTGCCGAAAGACTGCCGTGTTGATGGTAATCCGACCACCGCATTACGACTCACACCGTGAAGACCGCCAAAAAACAGCAACAAATCTGACACCGCCAGGAGACTGGAAGGTGGGAAAGAGGCGGTTCCACCACCAGCATCGTCACACTGACACCTTGTCACCCACCAGATTACGAGCCACAAATCAGCACAGCGGTTCTTTATTGGTGGAAAACCATTGGCCTGCTGACACCACTGTCAGAACACACCACGACATTGGATAGTTTGAATATCCCACACCTGACACACATACACACACCATTCACACCCACTCACAGCACTATATAACACACCCCAACACAACCGACAATCCTTTGCTACAAAATTGATTTACACATACATAGAGAGCAGGCAAATACACACATATAACACAGTTACACCAGAGGCACAGATACACAACCTATCCAGCACACACAGCACAACTGCACTACTAACACAAAACACATATAGGGGGTTATTCCAACTTTGGAGGAGGTGGTAATCCGTCCCAAATGTGACGGATTTACCACCAGCCGTATTACGAGTTCCATAGGATATAATGGACTCGTAATACGGCTGGTGGTATATCCGTCACTTTACCGTCACTTTTGGGACGGATTACCACTTCCTCCAAAGTTGGAATAACCCCCATAATGACCACACACACCACAAGTGTCCATCACTCACTACACACCTCCCACACCCCAGCAATCACCCTACACTGCACCCTCACACACACACAACAACCCCCTCCCACCCACAACACAACCATTACCATTTCCCCACAAAAGCACCCGCTGTTCACAGACGAAGAGTTGATGGCCATGGTGGATAAAATCGTCAGCCACAGCCACAGCCACAACTGTTTGGAGCACAGGTCCAGCAAACCTCGATTGCCAGGAAAATGGAGTTGTGGCAGAGAATAGTCGACAGGGTCAACTCAGTAGGCAACCATCCACGACAAGGGAGGACATCATGAAGAGGTGAAACGACCTCAGGGGGAAGGTGCGTTCCATAGCATCACAACACCAGATCGCCGTGCACAAGACTCGTGGTGGGCCCCCACCTCCACCCCCACAGTTCACATCTTGGGAGGAGATGGTTTTGAACATCCTGCATCCCAAGGGCCTGACTGGAATACCTGGCGGACTGGACTCTGGCAAGTGCACACAACCGCCATGTCACACAATTGTCGTGCACTGCATGCTTTCTCACCACCCAAATACTCCACAATGTATTGCATGTCCCTCTACACATCCCACCTATCCACCTAATGCCCCTTTCCTGCATGCCACACTCAGCCCAACTGCCCACACAGCCCTTGACAAAGGCATGCCTAGCATGAGCTAATACTAACACTACGACTCCCACAATGCACAAGACCATCTACGTGAATACCATCGAATGTGCACATCACATCCCTTGCATGTACGCCTATTGGACTAGCTTTACAACTAGATGGCATGACTGAGGACCACAACATGGCAATGACATCAATACAATGGTACAACACAATTCCAAACAAAGTTTAACACAGCTGCAGTACTGTGACTAATCCAACTGGCCACTAATCAGGATCCACAACCCAAAAAGTCACCCACCATGGTATGGTATGTTAGATGGCGGACTCCATGCAGATGCACAGTATGCATAGACAGGAGATTTAACCTTGCATACTCCCATACCCTCCACCCACTGGGACACCAGGCTGCTATGTCCAGCCATCTACCACTAAACACTACCAAGGCTGAATAGCCACTAGCTAACAGTGCAGAACAGTCATGTGAACGATCAGTCTGTACTAGTACCCATCCACACAGGCAGAAGTACTAAACCTGAATGACACCAACCTAAATGTAGTATGGTACACATGTCACAGACCACTACCTAACACCAATGGTATGCTGTGCAGCAACTGTCATTGTCATTACTGGGAATCATATCAGGCCACTGTATGGATATGATGAAGAGTTAACCAAACACATCTTCAATATGTAACTCACTCTCTAACTCCATTCACAGGTATCCCTGCCAGTGCCACTATGGAGAGAATACCAGAGACTGCCAGGCCACCACATGATGAAGGCCCCAGTGAGGACAACACGCCTGGATGTCTGGACACTGGCGACTTACCTTGCCCATCTGGGACACCTGGTCAGTCTACCACTCCCTGCCTCACCCTGCCTACATCAATCCCCCCCAACCCTGTGGCCTCAACAACACAGTCTACCCTTCATCCCCAATCCTGTGTCCCAAGGACAGATCAAACTATTGTGTGTCCCACAATACAGGGACCAGAGTCGACCCCTCACACCCCAGACAATGAAGGTCCTGCGAACACTGGGAGAGGGCACAAAATGCCAGGGGCACAGGCACATGCGGTCAGGGGGCGTGGGAGGGAAGTTGTGGTCCAGAGGATGGGGCCACCAAGGGACTCTACGGACCAGGCTACAATCTCCCAAGCCCTGGGAGCATGACAGCAATCCCAGGACAGGATGGGCCAGATTATAACCATGTTGGGGGAAAACCAAAGGCAGGAGAAGGAATACCACCAGGAGGTCATGCAGCAGTGGCAGGTCCACAATGCCACCACGGCCTCCTCCCTTTGTAGCTGAAAACTCCCCCGCAAATGTAGGTGCCCATCCCGACATCTGGCTGGAGCAGATGCCAAGACCACACCATTGCTAGGAAGTGACCCTCACCTGATTTGTCTCCTTTGTGTGCCACAGAGACACCCTGTTAGCTGTTCAATGACATAACGCCATCTCCCTATAGGTAATTGAACACTGGACATGTGCAACCAAAAGTTGTACCACCTACTCTGATGATTCCATCTACCATGACCCCACTCATCACCTCTTGGACAATGCTTGCACCATTTTTTGTTTGTCACAATTCCAATATATGGAACACAGCTCCTGTTTACGTGTCTTCATTAAAACATCAACAAAAGTCATGATTGCTATATGTGAGATGGCTATGCACCCCTACATCCAACAGGCAGTGTAATGGACAGGAAAGGGAGGCATTCTCCGCAGGAGACACAATACAAAAGATATGTTACAGGACACATGTCAGACAGTCCAAAACCCAAACCTACACAAGAGTATAGTCAGCATGCAAATCTGCAAAAAGGCAATGACAGAGACTACCATCAAGATGGAAGGCATGGAGCCACACAAAGCACATATGCAGCACATAGAGGTCGCCCCCAGTGTAGATTACCTAACCAGGGTCCCCCAGAGATTACCTATACAACACCAGTCACAGAATATTCATCATTAAGCACTGTAGCTGCCATCTGTCATTTACAACTCTCAAATCTCAAATCATTCAGCAATGGCTAGTG
Source organism: Pleurodeles waltl (assembly GCF_031143425.1). Lineage (NCBI taxonomy): Eukaryota > Metazoa > Chordata > Amphibia > Caudata > Salamandridae > Pleurodeles > Pleurodeles waltl. Next base: position 871,016,690 of record NC_090450.1, read on the forward strand.
ACTATAAAAGCCTCAAGTCATATGTAGCAAAAGCACATGTTTTATGTTTTATTACCACAGTCAGTAGGTGGAATGATATGAGTACAGGAGAATGCAGCACAGATTGCTCATTACTGGTCTGTGCATTGGAGATTTGATTTAAGGAAACTTCAGTGGGTACATTTGTTAGATATGAGAATTGTTTCTGTGCACATGACATACAGTCTGCTCCCCCGCCACAAACATAGGGATAGGACCACATCGCACCACCACAGATGAGGCAACTCAGGATGACTATTGTCAGCAAATCATGTGGCTATACAACACTTGCCATCTCACATTCACCATACCTGTATGTCACTGGAAGTAGTGATTGATGAGCTCAGTCCTCGAGTCAGCAGCACCTTCCTCCTCTGCATCCTCATCACTTGCCATGTCAGCATTACCATCCACTGGTCCAGCTGCCTCACCCTCATCAGCTAGAAATGGAATCTGACATCTCAGAGCTACATTGTGGAGCATGCATCAGGCTACTACTTTCTGGCATACCTTTTGGGGTGAGTAGAAGATGGTACCTCCAGATAGGTCCAGACTCTTGAATCTGGCTTTCAGGAGGCCAAATGTCCTTTTGATTACACACTTCGTCCTCCCATGGGCCTCACTGAAACTGACTTTCCCATCTGTGGCAGGGTACCTCACTGGTGTGAACAACCAGGGAAGGTTAGGATACCCAGAGTCACCTGTGTGAAAAAATGTAGGACCAGTGACATAACAGGTACAGTGACAGGCAAGAAGTTGATGACAGATGTATTAACAGTGAACCACATTGAAATGCATACATACAAAGGAGCCAGGCCCTCTCTGTGTGTAGTCATGCCATCACGCCATCACGTGTGGGACATTGCTGTTCCTCAAAATGAAGGAGTCATGGACAGATCCAGGAAACCTGGCTGTGACCTGTGAAATTGACTGGTCTGCCAGACCCACCAGCTGAACATTAATGGAGTATTAGTTCTTCCTGTTCCTATACACTTGTTCATTGGCACTGGGAGCAACCAGAGCTATATGGGGGCCATCAGTGGCCCCATCACATGAGGGATGGGTCCCATATCATCAAAGTCTGCCTTCACATAAGCCAAATCCGCACATTGGAGGAACCTGATGTAGCTCTCCAGATGTTTCAACAATGCACACATTCCATCCTTCAACAGTAGACTGAATGTTGGCTGTGACAGCCCTGTTGTCAAGCCCACTGTACTCTGAAAGGAGCCTGTGGCAAGAAAGTGTAGCACTGACAGGACATCTACTGTGGGAGGGATGGCATAGGGATTGCGTATGGCTGGTAAAAAGATCTGGCTCCAACTGTGTACATAGATCCATGATGGTCTGACAATTCAGACGATAGGTTTGCATGATATGCCTGTCCTCCAGGGTTGCAAGGTCAACTAGCGGACAGTACACTGGTGGTTGTCTCAATCTCCTCATGGCAGGATATCTAGGTAGAGAGGAAAGAATGTACATTGAGAAATGCACTTGACACATGAAAGCTGAACATGTCAAAATAGCACACACCTAACACTGCTGGACATGGTTAGCACTGATGACATATACAAAAATGGTCATAAAGCAGCGCTTGCAGCACAATGCTGAACCTGTAAGTCGTTTAAGACACATGTCACACGTGTAATGTACCATATGTGGCAGACTGCACTGATCATTACAAAAGTAATGGGATACATCAAAAATGTGCCACCACTTATGTGCCACCGAGTAGCTAAGCAAGGCAATCAACAGATACACTGGCACATCACGTCACTGGTTCATGCATGTCTCATGTATCAGCAATACCATGATGGCACAACATGGGGTTGCTCCCCAATTTGTCTTAATATGTGTATGGCGCACTTAAATTGGCACATCAATGCATGGGATGTGCATAAAATGGCAGCAGTCTGTCCTGCAGCACTGGTCAGATGGAAGTGACGTACGTCCTCCGGTGTATGTTGTCATGGCGGTAGGTGGTCGCTACCGCTGTGCAAATTGTCATTGGTTAACATTACTGCCTATGGGAGATTGGGGCCAATGGCGATGACCACCAGTGGTGATGGTCCTGTACGTGGTTGCCATGACCGCCATTTTCTGCAGCCTTGCTCACTTGACTCCTGACACTGTTTCCAGCAAGACCTTCACGACCTGAGCTGCTGTGTACTTTCTCTGGGAGCCATCATGCCACGTCCTGCAGGTGATAGGGCCCCAGCCTTCACACCAGAAAAGCTGGAGAAGCTTGTGGACGGAGTCCTACCCCTGTATGGACAGCTATATGGGGCACCAGAGGAACAGGTGAGCCCAATTCCATGGTCATGTGTGATAGGAGTGCGTGTGATGTGAATAGGGTAAGTGTACCAGTCAGGGAGTATATATAGATGCATGCAGAGGGCATAACGTTTTTGTTTGTGTCATCCATGCAGGTGAACGCCCATCAGAAGGTGTGCTATCTCCAAGGAAGTGAAGACCGAGCCAGTGTACATGTCTTTCTCCTTTTGTTTGTGTCATCCATGCAGATGAACGCCCATCAGAAGAAAGGGATCTGGCGTGCAATCACAAGGAAGTGCAGACTGTGGGGGTCCATAGTCGGCAGAGAACCCATTGTGGCAAGTGGTGGGAGGACCTGAACCGCTGTGCCCGGAAGACTGCATAGTCTCAGATTGGGATGTCCTCCCTTTGAGGGAGGGGTGCCCGTCGGACCATGACGCCCCTAATGGCCCGCATTTTGGTGGTGGCCTATTCTGAGGTGGATGGGCGTTTGAGGGCAGCACAGGAGCCACAAGGGGTGAATATTGACTGTATTTTGATACTTGGCTCGTGTTGTATGGGATTAGCTGCCTCACTGGTGCTTATGTGAAAATGTAGTCAATGCAACATGTATGTAGACTTGGGAGGAATGGGTAGTAACTACTCGGCATGAGCATTACTTGTAGATGTGTCCTGATGGTTTGCTGTCAGTGGATGTACATCTCCCATATCCAGTATTCTACATGGCTGAATTGTGAAGATGGTCTAATCACATTGGCACATGTGTGACTTCATCCTGCCTTTACTATGGATGTGAGCTTGTGTACCACCCTACCCATTGAGTATGACCGGCTCCATCCATCTGCATTTGGGCATTTGTGACTTTATGGTGTCAGTCCATTCACATTTGTATGGCACACCTGTAAATGCAACTGTGTAACTCAGCTTTTATTGGGACAATAGAAATCAGGTACTGGTAATGGTGATGACTCCATGTAAGTCAGCCATTACATTTCCACCACAGATATGGCTTGTGTATGGCTGGAGTAAACGCTTGACAGTTGTATCCCCATATATTGGTAATCTGCTATTTATTGGCTATGTGAAGTTTGGTCAAGTAGGCTCATATGAAATGTAGCTATGAAATGGTCTGATGGCAAATTCCTCAGCGCTAAACTTGTGGGAATGAAGCCTTGAACACAATGGGATAATACTAGAGGTGGTAGGTGCCTAGACAGACCTCATCACTCAAGTTAATGTCATGTATGCCAATGCCCTAACAATTAAAGTCCTACATAGCTTATTGGCTGCCTACATCATGTTCCAATTGTTACTTGTGGGCACATCTGATGACATGCGAAAATGTCAGCTACCCTTGGCCTAGCTGAAGTGGGTGTTTAGGACAGGCTTGGATATTGTATGACTAATGATATGTTGATGTGAAATGAATGTTGCATTTCCTCTGCTGAGGCAGCCCTATGTGGTAGTGTGATGTGTTGTCAGTGCCAAGGCGGTAGTTTTGGACCATGTATGCATAATGCATACATGTACTGACCATCAGAGATGTGTGTTGTCAGGACTTAGGTGCAGGTATTCTCAAATCTGGAATGGTGTGATTGAGGGTAGTGTCATGATATTGTGAAGTCCTACTGCTGAAAATGTATGTGTGGTGGTTTTGTATGTGGACTGTTATGTCATGTGTGTGTTCCTGATGTTCATTAGCTGTGACACTGCACTCAGTGAATGGGTATGGATGTGTAATATGTGCAATATGGGCCATTTTAGATGCAATTAGATGTATTATTAGTTGTGATACATGTGTGTTTGGCGTCTGCAGAGTCTTCTTTGCGATTGGGTTAGACTAATCACATGCCTGTACCCATTACTTGTATTGTACACATCAGATGTCAGCTGTATGGCTGTCTAACTTGTGGTGGCTTAATCAGTTATTAATTACAAATTGCCATTATTGTACATAGTGTTATGTCAGCCATGTACTGTGACAGGCAGATGCTGTGTGGTGTGTGAGGCAATCACTGTCATGGCTATCTCACAAAGTACATAGACTGAAAAGCGGTTGTGACTGTACAGGCCTGATGTATTTGGTACAGTCAGCTGCCTGTCCAATGGGTAACAGGAGGAGGGAGAAGTATGATGTGAATTCAGGGAGACATTTGTACTTCCTCCAGGGCATGATGTGCATGCACACATGGCTATGGAGGTGATCATGTGAATGACTCCAGCTGTGCAGACTTACTTGGATGTAGATGTAGGTGGGAGGGTTGGCATACAGGGGGGGGGTAGTGGTGACATGTTGTGGCATATTGTGACATGATGTAGGACATATGTATTGGCACATGAGATAGCCTATGCAGCAAATGTATTCTCACAGATACATGTTTACAAGTGTGTATGTTAGGTATGTGTTAACCCTCTCTCTCTCTATCTCTCTTCCTCCTACTCTCCTTCTCTCTATTTCTGTGTCCTTCACCGCAGGCACCTCTGCTCCTTCCCCAGTCAGCCCTACTGCCCTCAGTGAGGAGGCTATTGATCTCTGAGTCAGTCGACCATCGTGAATGCCATCCAGGGACTGGCAGCTGAAGTCCAGCAGATCAATGCGTTCCTGGAGGGCATTCACGGTGCACTGGCTGGCCTACAGAGATCCTTTCAGGCTCTGGCCTCCACAATGATAGCAGCCAGTCACCCTTTGTCTACCGTTCCCCTTCCACCTACCTCTTCCCAAACCCAAGACCCTCTTCCCAAACCCATCCACCTCAACAGTCAACACCGGCATGCACACAAACAACACCCACCTGTAGACACACTAACATCCACTTCCTGCACCGATTCCCCCACCACCTCCTCTTTCAAAGAGACTACACCAGACACACCTGCAGCCACCACACCAACATTGACAGACTCAGCCACAACTCCTATCTTACCCACAGTCAGCACAATAGCAGACCTGCAGACATCCACCTCAGTCACCACATCCGCAGCCACCACAACCACTAACACACCCACATGCAGCCCATCTATCATATCACACCTGCAGACACCACCCCAACAGACAGTCACCCATCCAGCATGGCATCTCCCAGCACCTCCTCCCCTCCTACTCCCAAGACACATAAACACCCACACTCACCCACCCAAAAGACACCCAGCACCCACAAGCATACATCACAGGCACTTGCACCCAAGACATCCACACCAACACCTCCTACAACCACTCCCTCTGCCCCCACTCCCAAACCTTTTTGCCATGACTGCCCTGTGTGTCTAAAAAGCATTTCCTCTCAGAGTTTTCCCTGTTCCTTACTCATCTCCTACCCTGTGATACCCCAAAAAGGTCTGTGTCCCTCCCCAAGTCCCCCCTTCCACCTCCAAGTCCTACCCTGCACCCCGTGCTAGTACCCATGGCCCTCCCCCTGCCAAGATGTTGACCCCTCCCAAGCCCAAGCCCAAGGACCCCCTTCCCAAACCCAAGCCCAAAGACCCCCCTGCCAAACCTAAGCCCAACGCCCCTACAGGCCCCCAATCCCTGAGGTGCCTGCCTGCCCCCTTGATGCCCCTACCCTGTGGAGGTCATTCAGCAGTCAGGAGTCAAGTAGGGGCACACAGAGGTGCCATTTGTGCCTTTGGCACTTTGGACACTGGACTGGCCAATGGCCTGATTATTGCATATTTGTATGTATTTTCTTGCCTAAATAACTAATTTAATACACCTGGCCCAACCTGTTGTTGGATTCGATGATAACATACTTGTCTTGCCTTTCTTTCCACATGGCTGTATTTTATTTGGCGCCTTTGGTTTGTTTGTGTGTGACGTGTATGTGTGTGTTGGTTGTGCTAGCTGTAGTGTCTGGCCTGCATGTGTGTGTGTGTGTGTGTGTGTGGCCCTGGCATTTGTCCCACTGTGATGGCTGTGTATTGTGTGTAGGATATGTTTGTGTTTGGTACATGCATGTATGTGGATTAATTGTGTATTGTTTGTGTTGAGATGTGTGATGGTGGTGTTGTGTGCCCTTGTGTGGTTGTTCTGTGTGCGTACGGTGATGGATATGTCAGATGCATTGTGTATTAGCGTGGTATGATGTATGTTTCATTGCATGGCTGTGTAATTCTATATCTTGGTTGCCAGGTGTTGTTACTTGTTCTAGTATATATGTGGTGTCATGTGTAGGGGTGTACTGAAATTGGTTGACGAAGCATTTGTGTAGTTATAGTTGTAGAGTTGTTGTGTGATTTGCTGTTGTTGTGTATTGTTGTGTTCCACTCTGCTGGTGCTGTGTATCTGCAGGCTGTTGTGTGTATTGCACATGTGTGTTGGCCGTGGTGTGTGTAGTATGTGTGTGTGTGCATATGTGTGTGTAGTATGGGTGTGCGTATGTATATGTAGGTGTGTATGTATATGCTTATGGGTGTGTGGTTACATGTGTGTGTCGCCATCGGCCTGAGGTGGATGAGCCAACATTTAATTGCACTGGCCACTGGCTCCAATGCAGAGTTTTGGGCACTATCACTCATTCTTTTACAAATTAAGCACTGTTAGCTTTGCCAACATATAACTCATGTTGGACTTTATCTGGCCCATGGATTGATTACCATGTATATGTCATATTCTTAATGTGAGCTCTAGGTGGCAGGTTTTGGGGGTAATCGGAGGGTTCAATGTGTTGTGCTATCTCTGTGATTCTGTGTACTGACCAAGCTGCAGTCAGAAGACAAATACACAAAGCTTTCTATGCAAGTCTGTGTGTGGATCTGACATCAGAGGAAAAGTGTACATAGCCTCTGATTCCAGCACTGCACACAGGCTCACACATATAGTGCAACATGTGCGATCTGCCTGCCTAATCATCCGCAGAGCGCACAGTGTAAAAAAAGTAATTTTGTTCAAAAACCTGCTTGATAATACTGTAGAAATCAAGGTCCAGATTTGTTAATGCTGTGCGCTGAGTTTGTGTCACAAAGGTGATACAAACCCAGTTCAAAGTGTTTTGGTGTGATTTACTTTCCAGCACACATCATTATTTATTTTGGAAAGTTGCTTAAAATAACGCATGCAGGGCATATAATGGATAGTATATAGGCTTTACCACACAACCACACATGAATGTTGATGCAAATCCCTATCAACCTACATTGGTAGATAGGGATTTGTGTAAAAAATTATGCCTCCTCGAGGCAGACATAACAGTAGAACAACCTTTTAAAAGTCTTCAAATTGTTCCAACTTTGCTTGTGGGCTGCACTGTGCAGCACACATACAAAGTGATATAAGTATTAAAGCATAGTTTTTGTACTTGAAGTATCATCTTCCAATACAAAACTTATGTTTGAGAGAACATAAACACCATTGCAATGCGGTGCAAGGATGTTTGCATTGGCACATGGCATTCTAAAGGGCATCGGTTCTGTGGAAGAGAAAAACAGCACCACATGTTGATAGATATGGTGCTGTTTTTCTCTCTTCATTGACGCAGTGCAGTAACTTTCATTGCTGCAGTATGCTGTGCAAAAAATTTAGTATATCTTTCCCCAAGTGTTTATAAGGAGAGGGATGCCAAGGGTATTGTAATGCAGGTAAAAAATCGGAACTTCGGCTGCCTGCCCTACTTCTCTTTGACTCTCATAGTTAGTTGTGGTACAAGTAAATCTGTATGTAGTAGGAAAAGCACTTGATTTAAAAAGTTTCTGAACGAGAAAAAGATTTTGACCCTCATTACGGCTTTGGCACTCTTTTTTCAAGTGCTAGCGGTATGCTGGTCGCCCTATTAGGAGGTTCCCACTGGGCCAGCCACCGCTGGAAACTCACCACAACATTGACGCCGGCTCATAATCGAGCCGGTGGTAATGTGGTGCATCGGGTGTGACAGCATCCGTCGCACATTTCACTGCCCGTAATTCAGGCAGTGAAATGCGCAATGGGGCTGTCCATGGGGGCCCCTGCACTGCCAATGCCAAGTGCAGGGGCAATGTAGGGGCCCCCAGGGGGCTCCCGATACCCCCTTTCCACCAGCCTTTGCATGGCGGTGAGACCGTAATGCAAAGGCTGGCGGAAAGGGGACTCGTAATCCCCAGGGAAGTACTGCTTGCAGCGTGTTGGAAATGGGGCCTTTGGTTGGCAGTCATGTTACCCCCTGTCCAAGCAAGGACCCGCACTCTAGTAAGGGTAAGTCACACACAATCCAAATTATCCTGTGCCCACCCTCTGGTAACTTGGCACTGAGCAGTCAGGCTTAACTTAGAAGGCAATGTGTAACGTATTTGTGCAATAAATCATACAATACCACAATGTAGCACCACAAAAATACACCACACAGTGTTTAGAAAAATATATATTTATCTGGATAAATGCAGGTTAAAACGATTAAAATGCAATAAGTATATGTTGAGATATCACTGAAAAGTGATATAAAGTGCCTTAGGTCTTTTAAAAGCAAACAAAGTCTTTTTCAAGCACAAAGTACCTGGTTCGCGTGAAAAATCTCTGCAAGGAACTGCAGAGGAGGAGTTGCGTGGAAACAAAGCTGTGTGCGTCGATTTCTCGGGCCTCACACAGCGAAGCATCGTTTAGTTTTCACTCAGGGACGGCTGTGCGTTGATTTCCGGCGCTCGGTCGTGGATCCTCTTCGGGTTGCAGGGTTTTCAGACTTCCCAGAGACGATGCATGGATTTCTGGTGCTGGCAGGACAAAGTCACAGGAGCTGCATTGATCCAGTGGGCGTTGTGTTGAATTTTCTACCGCATGGCATGTGCTGCGTCGATACCTCTCTGGAAGTCGGGATGCATTGTTCCTGCTCGGCTGTGCGTTGATCCGGTAGGGCCGTGTGTCGAATTTCCTGTCGCTACCCTGGTGCTTCATCGATCTTCTCATTGCGCAGTCAGGCTGCGTCGTTCCGGTTTGGCGTGCAGTGAAATTTTCACCGCGGTGCAGGCTGTGCATCGTTTCTGGCAGGCTGTGCCGAATATCGCTGCACAAGGAGTCCTTCTTGTAGAGATGAAGTATTTTTGGTCCTGAGACTTCAGGGAACAGGAGGCAAGCTTGATCAAAGCCCTTGGAGAGCACTTCTTCGCCACAGCCAGAGAGCAGCAAGGCAGCAGGGCAACAGCAAGGCAGCAGTCCTTCACAGAAAGCAGACAGGTGAGTCCTTTGAGCAGCCAAGCAAGTCTTCCTGGCAGGATGCAGGTTCTGGTTCTCTTCTCCAGGAAGTGTCTGGTTTGGTAGGGGCAGAGGCACCGTTTAAATACCCAAATGTGCCTTTGAAGTGGGGGATACTTCAAAGAGTCGCTTAGAAGTGCACAATGTCCTGTTTCAGTTCAATCCTGTCTGACAAGGTCCCAGTAGGGGGTGTGGCAGTCCTTTGTGTGAGGGCAGGCAACTGTCCTTTGACATGCAAGTGTCAGGCCCTCCACCCTCCCAGCCCAGGAAGACCCATTAAAAATGCAGATGTATGCAAGTGAGGCTGAGTATCCCGTGTTTGGGGTATGTCTGAGTGAATGCACAAGGGAGCTTTCAACTAAGCCCAGCCAGATTTGGATTGTAAGGCACAGAAGGATTTAAGTGCAGAGAAATGCTAACTTTCTAAAAGTGGCATTTTCAAAATAGTAATATTAAATCCAGCTTCACCAGTCAACTGTTTTGTATCACAATTCTGGTCATACTGAATATGACCTTCCTACTCCTTTCAGATCAGCAGCTACCACTCAAACAATGTATGAGGGCAGCCCCAATGTTAGCCTATGAAGGCTAGCAGGCCTCACAGCGTGTAAAAACGAATTTAGGAGTTTTACACTACCAGGATATGTAAACTACACAGGTACATGTCCTGCCTTTTGTCTACACAGCATGGGTTACCGTATGGCTTACCTAGGGCACACCTTAGGGGTGTCTATGTAGAAAAAAGGGAGTTTAAGGTTTGGCAAGTACTTTTGAATGCCAATTCGAAATGGCAGTGTAACTGCACACACAGGCCTTGCAATGGCAGGCCTGAGGCATGGTTAAGGAACTACTTATATGGGTGGCACAATCAGTGCTGCAGGCGCACTAGTAGAATTTAATCTACATGCCCTATCACACGTAGTTCACTTTACTGGGTACTTATAAGTAGATTAAATAAGCCAATTGGGTGTGAACCAATGCTACCATGTTAGAAGGGATAGAGCACATGCACTTTAGCACTAGGTAGCAGTGGTAAAGTGCGCAGAGTCCAAAAACCAGCAAAAACAGTGTCCAAAAAGTGGAGCGAGGCAGGCAAAAAGTTAGGGGTGATCACCCTAAGGCTGTCAGGTCTAACACAGCACTGCCCTGGTGGATTGCGACTGCCGAGACCGCCAGGCTGTCGACAGGCGGCAACCTGGAGGTGCCATTGTAAGACCATGGCCTATCTGCCACGGCCATAATAAGGCGGTCAGACTGCCCTGTCTGCGGCGGTTGGACCGCCATTGCGAGTGTGGCGGTCTTGAGACTGCCACACTCGTAAGGAGGGCCTCTGTGTAGATCGTTAAACCGACTGGTGGCTTATGGGAAAAAAATTACTCTGTTAATGGATTCTCTTTGAAATCCAGAATAATGGATACCACATTTAGCAAAGAACATTTAATTGCCATAAGAGAGAAAACGGAGGCACTACCAAGGGAACCTTGAATGGGAAAGTGATTAGTTACGTTTCTAAAAGTGCTTCTCAAAATGAATTGCCTCTAGGGGCTAGCCATCTGGTGTCTGAGGTGAGCCACACCAATGATTCAGAGTGGAGTGGGACCAACAGACAACCTCCTGCTAGGTCTTTGGAGGAATCTAAGAAGGTCCCAGTACCTGACTTCTGAGCAGACAATTGGTTTAAATTAAAGTATAATCCAAGGGTTTAACTTCTTTTAAAACATTTAAATCAATACCAGATTCAGGTACAATCATTCCAATCTAGAACCTGGAGGGAATAATTCTTATTTTTGTAAAAAGGGATTCTAATATCACCTAGGAAGATTTTTTAAAAACTTGGGTTATGTGTATACAGGATGATGAAGTATGATTGTATTTAATATTGAAGCTTTTTTCGGATTTGAATAGTTGGAGCTAGACATGAATGTAGGTTATTTATGCTAGCTTCTCAGGCATGGCATGGTTTTTGCGGTTTGTTTCTGTGAGAAGAGTCTAATTCTGGGAGACTGTAATGATGGAATGGCTGGCTATAGTCCATGCAGTTAACCAGCAAATTTTATATACCAATAGTTAGTCACGGGTGCCATCAGGGCACAAAAGTAAAAGGATAGACTGTGTTTTGGCTACAAAAGGCTTGGGTGTATCCTGGCTTTCCCACTGTATAGTGTTTATATAAATGACCTGTAGAGCTACTTTTTGGAGAACGGCTGGGTGCTGCAAGGGGCCCAAACTGTAGTTTTTGTTTGCCGATAAACCTGCCATTTTACCAACTGAAGTAATGGCTGACTACTGATTGCTTATTGGCATCCGGGAATAGGTGCCATGAGAGGCGGCTAATTATAGGAAAAGGCAAAATAAAGGAGTTGTAAACAGAAACACATCTCTGGCAAAACAAAACTTCACTATTAGTATGAATTCCTTAGAGGTAGAAAATACTGTTGACCAGGGGCGGCTCCTCCATTTGGGCGGAGGAGCGTCAAACACCTCACCCCCTGCCAGCAGCGGCAGCTGCAAACTGTTTATTATCGTTTTTCAGTAAAAGGGGCGGGGCCACGGGGTGACGAGTAGTGAGGGGGAGTACACAGCACTCCCCCTCACTGCGCATGTATGTTTGGCCGGCCGTCTTGGGCCGGCCAAAAATACATGCGCACTAGGCTCTCTCCAACCCAGCAACACAGTTAATATTGATGCTTTTTAAATAAAAAGCCTTCCAGATGTGCCTTGCTTTTTATTATGGGCGAGCACAAAGCGCTCTGTCCCTTTCTGTAATCTCTCTTTGGGCTTCCAACCACGCCCATGTCACATCAGTTACTTTCATTGGTTCGTGGGCTTGCCTTTTAAAATCCGCTTGCTTTGATTTGTGAAAGGCATGCATACGTCATGCCTTTTCCGGTGTTTAGCCTACCGACACCAGCACCGGTAAACTACTAAAAACAAATGAGGCTTGATGTTTTCAGCATGGTGTCCGGACTACTTTATCTGTTTATTTTCAATGCAGTGTGATGCATTTTACATAGTGGGATCGGGCTGCGTTTTTTTCCTTTACAACGCTAATGGCTGTAACTCGAGCAAATGTGAGACCCGTTGCATTGAAGATGCTTGTTATTATTTGTGAAGGGAACTAAAAAGCAGAAACTAATCAATAATTCAAATCACAGGCAGCTACAGAGTTATGTCACTTAAACATTTAGTAATTAACTTAAAAGAAAGATGGAAAATAAATCACCATCGAATTGGGCCTCCAAAGTGCAATCAAAATAAATGGCTGTTTTTTTAAGTTAACATGCAAAAATAATAAAAACAAACCCGCTTTGAACCAAATTTTTCCCTGGAGAGCACGACTTTGTGCTGTCACTCAACTTGATGGGAGCCAATTGGTAAAGTGGACTGTCCTACTGCTTCATGTTGTATGCTGTGGTGGGTGGAAGTGGACATCTCTAGTTTTGGCAGCAACTGTCATCACAGGGGTTCCTTTAAATGCATTATAAGTATGACAGAGGGATCCTTCAACATTGTGAAACCCCATGGTAAACTTACAATTTTGTTTATTTTCTTGCTCAAAATCCAAAAGTTGTTTTGGAAAATTGAAAAAAAAACAATGCCTCCTCACCATGGGAGTTTCTTCCTATGACGATGAGGACATTTTGAAGCTTTCAGTGTAAAACCGGGTGTTGACGGACAGTGAAAACTGGCCATGTGCAGTCCAATGGAAATTGGGTGGGCAGACACATGGCTAAACATCCGATAGCCCTAACTCTCTCAGGCTGTCAAAGGTTTATGTCAGTGGCGGAGTGAAGGAGTGGTCTCTGTTGTCAACATAATGAAGGTCAACCCATCTCTGAATGAAGCAGGGAGACAATCATTTTGGCAGAGAGGGTACCCCGTCACCACTGTAATGGAGTATCCTCTCTGACAAATTCTAAATCGCTCCTTAGTCCTTTTCACAGAGCTCAAAATCCTCCAGTGGGACAAGCCTGAGACTGTGTTGGAGTGTAATTATAATCAAAATTAACATGAAATGTTTGCAAATTAATGCCTAATGATGCTGCATAGAAATTGTATTGCTGTGCTTTTACTAAACGCATGTTTGAAATGTGCCCACGGGGAGTGGCCACCAATGTATACAATGATTAAATGAAATTGACTAATGATGAATTATTAATGTACTAATGTATGATTTTGTACTAGCATTAAGAGTTATATGTTAAGATGTTGCTAAAAATTAATAGCTAGGCCTTAGTTAACATGAGTCGGGGCCTAGCTGCCGGTCTCATATTAAATGTGTTTTTCTAACGTGCAAGGTGCTGACTTGCTGAAGGACATGTAGCCGTATTTTTCCAGAAGCTAGAAGATGTGTGTAACCGTAGTAAATTATTTTCTCATGAGATTCGACTTGCTCAAGGAGACATTCTTGCCGAATGCAACAGTGTAAACTTGCAACAGGTACAAGGTCGCCTGAACTGGTAAAGACAATGGAGCTGCAGACTGGGACCGCGAGAATAAAGTTTGTACCTGACATTCTACCCGTTGGAGACGTCAATAATAGGAGCTAATAAACTACGTGAGAACTGTTCTAAAGTGACAATCCTAATGAGGTGACTACCTGATTATTGGATGGAGATAATGATGCACCAAAGTTGCCCAATTGGAAATTAGGGGACTGTACAGCAAGATTGATATAATCCTGTGTCACAAGGAGAAATCAGCTATTCCGAGCCACTGTTTGTCATTGCCATTACGTGTCTTTTTGTGCTATCACCTAGCCACTTTGTTACTCTGACTTTTGACTCTTCAAACCATCCTTACCCTTGCCTTGCCTGTTCTATACTTTTCCTCCTTATGAGGGAAGTGTCCCGTATTGCCTGTCTTGCTGAACTTCGCTGCGTTTCCTGGCTGATGGCGAATCACCTGATGTCCTGAGGACGAAGACTGACTCTGTATGCTGACCCATTATGGAGGGTAACTATATGATGATGAAATTGTAATTGTCTGTTTGCATTTCCTTTCTAGGTACCAACTGCTTCTTTTGATAGAGACCATAGATAGATGTTTTCTAAATTTGTGTTGCTAAATTGTTTTGCATGAAGCCCAACATGCCAATGCTAATTCGAGCTAGTTAAGGGGTTCACTAAACGGACTCAAATAGACAAATGACTGAATCGATGCTTTGTTGAATAATGCGCTAATGATACTCTGCTAAAGTTAATCCATGTTGACGTTGTGCTTTGTTCTAATGTTTATGAATTTTGCTTTGCTGAAATCTTATTCGAGTTGCCATATTGTGACAGTGCTAATGTGTTTTCTGGTTTTGAGATTAATAAACTTGCTAGTAGAGTGTAATCAGTAGGGAATAAATATCATAAATCTTACTAAATTCTGTGTGGTTATTCATGGCTGAAAGGTCATGGTATGTTCCGATTCTTATTAATGTCATTAACTAATTTGATTGATTTGCTATTGTGAATATTGATGAGGTTATTGATCTATGGATTGACATGTTGATTAGTTATCTTGTCTTAAGGAGTTTCCAATCAGGGTCAAAAGATTCATTGGCCTAAAACGAGTCCCAGACTAAGCAAATTATCTAGGGCGGGACGCGTTAGCAACTGTATCCGACAAAGTCACATTGAAGTTGGACACCTTTGTCAAGAGGTCCCGCTGACGGTCCAGAGGTTGTGAAAGTCCAAACTTTTTATAAGTACCAACTTTTTGGAGTTTCTGGAGCAGCTCCTCGTCATCACCTCTTAAGCTTCCAGGACACGAGGGAGAGCACTCCAGCAGAGGCCACCAAAAGGGTCCAATCGAGTTCCAGTTGGCACACGTCAGCGGGGAACTTCAGATTGTTGTTTCCATGTAGCCACACAGGAGGTTAACCAGCTGACCTTTAGAGTCCACTTCTTTGTCCTGTCTGCAAGTGGGAGCAGAAGGGCACTTTCTCACAATGTGCCACAGGTTACTCTTTCAGAATGTTCTGCTTCAGACTATATGCAGGGTGACCTTCTCCTACCTTCGTAACAACATACATACTTTGAGGATAAATAGAGATAAGCCAGTGCTTATTGACCTGCAATTAGTACTTATTTTGGAAAATAAATAAATGCTGGTGGCCAAAATCTTTTTAACAAGCCCACTGCCTGCTTACACCTTTGGCATGGCCCTCCTCCAATATGGAGGTGACCCCCAACTTCATAAACTCTCAAAAAACCTGCATAGTCAGTTTTTACAGGTCCCATTATTTGTGGTACTCGTGTCTTCCTCCCGGCCTTTGAGGGCAGCAGGAAGACATGAATCGTAATAGCCAATGCAAGCATGTGTTTGTATAGTCAGTGATGTAACATTGGGGGTTCTTCTATCGAGGGCCACTGTAACTATGCTTTGGTGAGCCTACAGTTTTTTTATTTTTTATGCATAACTACTATTTTCAGTACTTTCCAATGATTAACCCACCACCACCTGCATGTTGATGATAAAAAGGTTTTTAGTAGGCCTTGGTAAAAATGTTAATTATGCAACGTAATTTGCATAATCTCAAAATGTTTGTGTTCCTGATCTCACTCCATTATGTGGCTTTGTGTAATTATGCACCATTCTTGGTAAAATGTATGTCAAACCTGCCATTCACAGAAAAACATTTACTACAGAATACAAGGTCATGGCTAATGACCTCAGATCCAAAATCCAATGAAATACTACAGAAACTGACATCAGACAAGGAACCTTTGATCAGTTTCCACCCATCTGATTAACCAATGATCTTCCAAGAAAATAAAAAAGAGCCAGATGACATAGGGGGTGATTCTGACCTCGGCGGTAAAATGCCCTTACCGCCGGTCATAAGACCGCCATAACACCGCCGCGGCCGCGGTCAACCGCCACGGTCATTCTGACCCACAACGGCCAAACCTCCAAAAATCCGTCCTCCACTGCAGCCCGCCACATCGGCGGGCAGCGATAAACTGGAGATGACCAAACCTCCACCGTCACGCCAACAGAAATACGCCCATGCCATTACGACCCACGAATCCACACGGCGGTCATTCAAACGCGGTATTCCATTGGCGGTACACACCGCCGCGGTCAGAATACACACACATCACCAAAACACAGCCACATTGGACAATTTGAAATACACACACCTGATACACATACACACACCACTCCCACACAATCAACCAACTATAAAACACACACCCACATCACCCACAAACCCCTGCGACCAGAATTACTGAGAGAAGGAGAGAGAGACACAGCAGACAATCCCTAGCAAGACACACTGAGGCACACTACACCATCACACACACCACATAGTAGCACAAAGGACCACACACCAACATACTCATCATCACATACACCACCCCACACCTCACCCACACCACCCCATGGCACCCCAAAGGCACCCACGCTTTTCTGACCAAGAACTCCGGGTCATGGTGGAGGAAATCCTAAGAGTGGAACCCCAGCTCTTCGGCTCGCAGGTGCAGCACACCAGTATAGCCAGGAAGGCGGAGCTATGGCAGCGGATCGTGGACAGGGTCAACGCGGTGGGACAGCATCCCAGGAATAGGGAGGACATACGCAAAAGATGGAACGACCTACGGGGGAAGGTCCGATCGATGGTCTCCAGGCACAACATCGCGGTCCAGAAGACTGGCGGCGGACCCCCACCCACCCCTCCCGAATTTACATCGTGGGAGCAAGAGGTCTTGACCATCCTGCATCCTCAGGGCCTCGCTGGAGTAGCCGGAGGAATGGACTCTGGTAAGTCCCATCTCAACTACTATATCCCCCCCACCCCACCAGCATGCCAACCCACACCCCCACCCTCACCCCCAACCCCCCAGCACACATCATCCCTGATAATGTCTCACCAGCACAACCCACCCATCCCAACACCAACTCCTGCATGCCAACACAAATCATGGGCACCCATCACCTATGCATGACCACTGCACTAACCCCTCCCCCCCACTAAATACCCTCACAACACCTCCCTCAAGGGAATGCCTGCACTGGGGAACAAGGGCACCCATAACACGCACGCTATTGCACACACAGAAACAATAACCAAACTCTCTTACCCCATGCAGGACCCGAACGACAACACACCAGCCAGGAGGGTCCAGAAGTGTCCATCCCACCACCGGAACAGGCCCACACTGAGGATAGCAGCTCTGTCGACAGTGAACCTGATGACCAGCCCGGACCATCGGGGACCTCTGGGCAGTCGGTTCCCCTCAGGCAGCTACAGGCCACACCAGACCCGACCCCCTCTGCCGACACCAGCACAGCTCCCACCCAGCGGGCCCATGCCTCTGTCTCTAGGACAGCTCAATCAGCGGTGTGTCCGCCACTACAGGGCACCCAGGCTAACCCAACACCCCAACAACAACAGGGACCTGGGGGCAGTGGGAGCGGGCACACCGGCCAGGGGACAGAGGCCGGGGGAAACCGGGCAGCTCGGAGGGCTGCTGTGCGACAGGGGGGGGAGGAGAGGCCCAGGGAACCCACTCTCCAAGAGGCCCTCACCACCATCATGGCAGCCTACCACCACTCCCAAGAAACGATGGCGACGGTACTGGCCAGGTTCACTGAGATCCAGGCACAGCAGGAAGAACGCTACATGGGGTTCAGGGAGGAGCTGAGAATCATCGGGACCGCAATGGGGACCATCGTCCTGGCCCTCCACAGGATAGAGGACGCGTTGCGGGACCATGGTGCACCACACAGGGCCCCTGTCACTAGGCCGGACCAGGAACAGCCTACCACCTCCGCCGGCGCTAGTGGACAGGAGGTCCCAACACCTCGACAGCCCCCCAGAACCCCACCTCCTGCTGAAGAACAACCACCCCGTAAGAGGAGCCTGAGACCAAAGAAAAAGACAGAGTAGGATGTCAAGACCCCCGCCAGCAGGACATACCCCCTGAACTCTTCCCACTGTCCCACATTGCCACCCTGTCCAACCATGAACTGCCTATGCTCCATCCTTCCCCAGGCAAAAGAACAATGCACCTGTGAGACTGAGAACTGTACTCTGCCATGGATATTCCTCCACCCCCACCCATCACCCTTAGAATCACATGTACCGATATCTAGCACTGTAAATAAATCACATTTTGCACAATAATCTGTTTTGAGTCATGCTGTCTTATTAACAAATGTATTACATATTACTGTTCAATTTCTGTTCTGTCAATTAGTCATGACAACATACCAATGTCAATACGCTGTATTTCATGGGCGAACCAAGCAGAAGTCAGGTACTGAGTCAGACAGCACTGAGAAGGGAAGGGAAAGGCAAAAATTACTGAAAAACATCTGTGGGGAACTACAGAAAGTACAGATGCAGGAGGCTAGAAGCAATTGGGAAATGGCGTGGGTGATTCTTACCTGGGTGTCACTGGAAATACTGTTGTATCACTCTATCCCTATTGTCTGTGTCGTCCTCTGAGTCTTCCTCCTCTTCACTCTCCACAGGCTCCACGGCTTCTACAACACCACCATCTGGACCATCCTCCTGCAGGAAAGGCACCTGGCGTCGCAAAGCCAGGTTGTGAAGCATACAGCAGGCCACGATGATATGGCACACCTTCTTTGGTGAGTACATTAGGGATCCACCAGTCATATGCAGGCACCTAAACCTGGCCTTCAGGAGGCCAAAGGTTCGCTCAATCACCCTCCTAGTACGCCCATGGGCCTCATTGTAGCGTTCCTCTGCCCTTGTCCGGGGATTCCTTACTGGGGTCAGTAGCCACGGCAGGTTGGGGTAACCAGAGTCACCTATTAGCCACACACGTTGTCTCTGTAGCTGCTCCATCACATAGGGATGCTGCTATTTCGCATCACATACGCGTCATGCACTGACCCTGGGAACTTGGCATTTACATGGGAGATGTACTGGTCAGCCAAACAGACCACCTGGACATTCATCGAATGATAATTTTTTCTGTTTCGGAACACCTGCTCATCGTCTTTTGGGGGTACCAAAGCCACATGGGTCCCATCAATGGCACCAATGATGTTGGGGATGTGTCCAAGGGCATAGGAATCACCCTTCACTGTAGGCAAGTCACCCTCCTCGGGGAAAATGATGTAGCTCCGCATGAGTTTCATCAGGGCAGACAACACTCTGCTCAAAATCTTAGAAAACATAGGCTGAGACATTCCAGATGACATGGCCACTGTGGTCTGGAATGACCCACTGGCCAAAAAATGGAGGACTGACAAAACCTGCACCAGAGGGGAATCCCTGTGGGTTGGCGGATGGGGGACATCAGGGCTGGCTCCAGCTGGGCACACAGTTCATGGATAGTGGCACGGTCAAGTCTGTATCGAAGTATTATATGGCGTTCTTCCATTGTCGACAGGTCCACCAGCGGTCGGTACACGCGAGGATTCCTCCTTCTCATCGCAAGTCCCAGCGGACGGTGCCTAGGAAGGACAACATGGAGCACAGAGTCAGCCAAAACACAGGTACGTACAGACAGCTTGCACAGTTAAAGAATGGCAATGGGTTGAAAGGCGTGTATGTGTGGCAATGCAAGGCCTAGGCCTGTGTGTCGCAGTCAAAATTAAGCCATGTGGGCCCTTGAAATGGCGGCTGCCTGACCTGTGAAGTGGGACAATGGGATGTGAGGTCAATGCGCTGGCGGGGCACACCGTGGCGGTAGGCGGTCGCAGACCGCGGCGCAAAGCCGCATTGGTTAACATTGAAGCCTATGGGTTTCAGGAGCCAATAACGAAGTGCGCCGGCGGTCGCGGTACGCACCGCCGCGGTACGCACCGCCGCGGGCGTGACCGCCATTTTCTATCTGCTTAATCACTCGAGACCTGATCATCCACAGGAGAGGACCTATACTGCAAGTGCTGCTGTGACCTCGGTCTGGAAGATACAATGGCTGCTGCGCCTGGGGAAAGGGCCCCTGCCTTCACATCTGAAGAGTTGGACAAGCTCGTGGATGGGGTCCTCCCCCAGTATGCGCTACTCTACGGTCCTCCAGACCAACAAGTGAGTACACCGGGTGCTAATGGAATGGGCTATGCCTGTGTGGATTGGGGTGGATGGAAGTTGGTGGGGTGGGGGGCGAATGAGGAGTGCAACGCCCGACAGATGAGAGCATGTGCCATATGGCAAAGTGGGTGGGTGGGGGCCAATTACATCTAACATGCAGGTCATTGATGATTTCCTCCTTTCCACCCTGTACATGTCTAATAGGTCAGTGCCCATCAGAAGATCGAGATTTGGCGTGCCATCGCCAAGGAAGTCCGGACCTTGGGGGTCCACAACAGACGGGGCACCCACTGCCGCAAGAGGTGGGAGGACATCCGCCGCGGAACAAGGAAGACCGCAGAAACACTGCTGGGGATGGCCTCCCAACCTAGGAGGGGTGCCAGTCACACCATGACCCCCCTGATGTCCCGGATCCTGGCGGTGGCCTACCCTGAATTGGATGGGCACTTTAAGACATCACAGCAGACACAAGGGGGTGAGTATCAGCACATTCTCCTATCTTTCTGCGCAGTGGAGGCGTCTGGGTGGGGGAGGAGGGCTGTGGGTGACATTAGGCCAGGGCGCTTTCTGTAGTGTAGTCCTCTCCCTTAGGCATGGCCCTGTGCCCCCGGCCCCCACCTCTGTAGGGTGACAAGTACAGCCATTGAAGGTCCAGCATCTCCCATGTGCGCGTTTGACGTCTCTTGGCCTGTTGTCTTAGTCAGTAGTACTGAGTAGTGTACCCCGAATGCGCGGCTTAGTGCATTAGGCACCTGTGTCGGTCCTCTCCGCCAACGGTGTTGACATTGCATGCACTCAACCTGGTCTTCTTTTTTCTCCCCCCACCCTTTCTCTTCATCTTCTTGTGCATGTGTGCATTAGCATCATCAGGCGGAGGAGATATGGCATCGGAGCACGAGGGAGCTGCAGGACACAAGGCCCCGGTGGGCCCAGGAACAGACACCCAGGGCACCAGTGATCCGGAGGGCGAGGGGAGCACCACGACGGGGACCGCTGGTGAGAGCAGCGAAAGCGACACGTCCTCGGATGGGAGCTCCCTAGGGGTGGCGGCAACATCCGTGCCCCCCGCCTCTACAGGTACAGCCGCCACCCAGCGCACCAGCCCCGCCCTCCCAGCAGCCCCTCAGTCTTCGCTCCGTGCCGGTTCGCCCAGGAAGGCGCGCGTCTCCTTCGCCCCAGGCACCTCAGCCCCTGCCCCTGTTGCCCCTGCTGCCCTCAGTGCGGAGCTCATTGACCTGGTAAGGACGCTCATTGTTGGGCAGACGACCCATTTGAATGCCATCCAGGGTGTGCAGAGGGAGGTGCAACAGAGCAATGCGTACCTGGAGGGCATTCATTCGGGTCAGGCTGCCCATCAACGAGCGTTCACTGCTCTGGCCTCAGCACTGACGGCAGCCATTGTCCCTGTTTCCAGCCTCCCTCTTCTGACTGCCTCCAGCCTGTCTCTGTCTCCTGTTCCTCAGCCTATCCCATCCACACCATCAGACCAGCCTGCACACACCTCAACACCCAAGAGCAGCTCATCCAAACACAAGCACCACAGGTCCCGCAGACACTCACCCGAGCAACACCCAGATGCAGACATGCCAACAGCCACTGCCACCCCTGTGTCCCCCTCCTCCTCGTCTCCCTCCTCCCTCCCTGTGACGTCTACACTCACACCTGCATGCACCCCAACATCAGCCAGTGCTTCCATCACCACCTCACCCTCCAGTACAGTCCACACTCGTGCAGTCACCACCCCCACTGCCATGTACACGTCCCCTGTGTCCTCTCCCACTGTGTCTGTCACCCCCTCTTCCAAGACACACAAACGCAGGCAGCCACCCACCCAACAGCCATCCACCTCACGACAGCCTACAGCACCAGCACCTTCACCCAATGACAGCACACCTGACTCTCCTACAACCACCTCCTCTACCTCCACTTCCATCTCCACTTCTCCTACCCTTTACCTTGGCCCTAAAAAACTTTTCCTGGCTAACCTTAACCTCTTTCCCCCCGATGACCTCCCCCATCCATCTTCAAAGAGTCCCAAGAGCACCGCAGCCACCACCAGCCCCGCTTCGGGTGTCACTGTTGTGCCTGGGTTCTGGAGCCCACCCTTTGCCAGCAGTGACACATCGAGCTGCAGCAAGGACACGTACAGCCCCCCCCCCGGCAAGAGGACCCGCAAAACCAAGGACCGCCGTGCGAGGACCGACAGGGCTGCCCCCAAGGAGCAATGTGCGGCCACTTCACCACCCACACCATCTGGGGGAGGCAAGGGCCCGAGAGCCCCATCAAAGGAGCGGAAGGGCAGCAGGAGCGCGGAGAAGGTGGACCCCACATGCCACATCCCAGCTGGGAAGGAGGACACTAAGGAGGCCAGGAGTCCGTCCCCGAAGGGTCCAGAAACGTCACGGTCCGAGGGCGACTGAGCAGGGAGTCGAGGCCAGGTCTGGCTCCCTTGACCTGCTGGATGAGCACCGCTGAACAGGGACCCGCCGTGGAGATAGGCACCGCTGAACAGGGCCCCGCCGTGGAGATAGGCACCGCTGAATAGGGCCCGCGGTGGAGAAGAGCACCGCTGAACAGGGCCCCGCCGTGGAGATAGGCACCGCTGAACAGGGCCTGCGGTGGAGAAGAGCACCGCTGAACAGGGCCCCGCCGTGGAGATAGGCACCGCTGAACAGGGCCCGCGGTGGAGAAGAGCACCGCTGAACAGGGCCCCGCCGTGGAGATAGGCACCGCTGAACAGGGCCCGCGGTGGAGAAGAGCACCGCTGAACAGGGCCCTGCCGTCTCAAGCACCGCTCCGCTGGGCCCTTCTTCTCAAGCACCGCTCCGCTGGGCCCTTCTTCTCAAGCACCGCTCCGCTGGGCCCCGCCGTCTCAAGCACCGCTCCGCTGGGCCCTTCTTCTCAAGCACCGCTCCGCTGGGCCCCGCCGTCTCAAGCACCGCTCCGCTGGGCCCCGCCGTCTCAAGCACCGCTCCGCTGGGCCCTTCTTCTCAAGCACCGCTCCGCTGGGCCCCGCCATCTCAAGCACCGCTCCGCTGGGCCCTTCTTCTCAAGCACCGCTCCGCTGGGCCCTTCTTCTCAAGCACCGCTCCGCTGGGCCCTTCCTCTCAAGCACCGCTCCGCTGGGCCCTTCCTCTCAAGCACCGCTCCGCTGGGCCCTTCTTCTCAAGCACCGCTCCGCTGGGCCCCGCCGTCTCAAGCACCGCTCCGCTGGGCACCGCCGTCGCAAGCACAGTTTATGGTTCACTGTGCCCACCATGCCTCCTCCTTGACCAGTGGAGACTGTCATCCACCTGATGGACTGTGGCTTTGCACTCCCCAGGATGGCCCAGTGGGCAGCCCACCCACTGTAGAGACATTGAGAGACTGTGGCTTTGCACTCCCCAGGATGGCCCAGTGGGCAGCCCACCCACTGTAGAGACATTGAGAGACTGTGGCTTTGCACTCCCCAGGATGGCCCAGTGGGCAGCCCACCCACTGTAGAGACATTGAGAGACTGTGGCTTTGCACTCCCCAGGATGGCCCAGTGGGCAGCCCACCCACTGTAGAGACATTGAGAGACTGTGGCTTTGCACTCCCCAGGATGTCCAGTGGGCAATCCACCCACTGCAGAGACATTGAGAGACTGTGGCTTTGCACTCCCCAGGATGGCCCAGTGGGCAGCCCACCCACTGCAGAGACATTGAGAGACTGTGGCTTTGCACTCCCCAGGATGGCCCAGTGGGCAGCCCACCCACTGTAGAGACATTGAGAGACTGTGGCTTTGCACTCCCCAGGATGGCCCAGTGGGCAGCCCACCCACTGTAGAGACATTGAGAGACTGTGGCTTTGCACTCCCCAGGATGGTCCAGTGGGCAATCCACCCACTGCAGAGACTTGAGAGACTGTGGCTTTGCACTCCCCAGGATGGTCCAGTGGGCATGGTGGCTCCTCGTGGATCTGGCGTCATGGACTCATGTGGCTGTGGTGCCCCCCCCTTCCATTCCCCCTGAGGTGCCTGTAGTTTTTACATCTGATGCCCCTGCAGTGTTCTCTCCAAAGGACTCAGGTCTCCTGTGTGGGCTTTGCCCTTGTTTCTCAAGACTTTGGCCCACGGACATGCTGAAATCGTAGGTTGTGCAGGACTTGGTACTTCAGTTATACACTGATGTGTGTGTCATTAGTTTTGTTGTGGATATCTTTCATGGTTGTACGCTAATTTTCTGGAGCTTTTTGGAACATAAATATTTCTTCAAAATATGATTATGTCCTAGCATTTTTCAGGGGTGTTTGGGTGGTGTCACTGTGACTTGGTGCGCTGCATTGGTGAGTACATAGTTGGGGGGGGGGTCGCATATGTGTGTGGCCGTAACCTTTCGTCCTCCCCCTCCCGTGTGTCGTAGGTGCAGTACTCACCGTTGTCGTCTGCGCCGGACTTCGTACTTGTGGTAGATGAGAAGGTAGATGAGAGCAGGTAGGATGTTTACTTCGGGTTCCATGCTGTCCTCCTTCCTCCTGGAGTGCGTAGTGGTGAGCGTTTTCCCGTCCGTAGTCTGTTTCCGCCGTGTTTTTATCGGCGGTGCTCCCGCCCCGGAAAAGGTGGCGGATTGGTGAGTTGGAATAGTGTGGGCGGTACATTGTCTGCCGCCTGTCTGTTGGCGGTGACCGCCGCGCTGTTTGTTTGTACCGCCGTGGCGGTCGGAGTGTTAAGGTGGCTGTCTGTGTTGGCGGTTCCCGCCAGGCTCAGAATCCCATTTTTTTTACCGCCAGCCTGTTGGCGGGTTGGCCGCCGCTTTAACACCAACCGCCAGGGTTAGAATCACCCCCATAGTGTACTCAGCCCTTGACGTTAGAACACCCTTAACCCTAAATTGAGGTTAATCAATTAGAAGCAAAAAACTTCTCAAAACTGAACAATTTTTTGATAACGCTTTCTTTTGAACTTTTTAATGGAAAATGTGTTATGGCTGATCAATATTGAGCATGATTACTGACTCTATCTCATTGGACTCTAAAGCCCAGATTTAAGAGGGCCTATTACCACTTTAGCGCCGCCTTTACGTAATTTTTTTGATGCTAAGTGGCCTTTTCCTGGCGCCATATTAACAAAGTGGTGCAATCCATGCATTGTGCCACTTTGTAACCCTTTGCACTACATTATGCCGCCACGAGGCATAATGTATGCAAAGGGGCCGTTCCCCCGTTAGGAGGGCCGAAAAAATAGCGCAAAGAAATTTAAGAGATTTCTTTGCGTCATTATTTTTGTCACTTTTAAGGGCTGCTCAGAGCAGGTGTTAAAAGGGGGTGCACCGTTGTTTACAATGGGCCCCCATGTACTGTTCAGGGTTAGCGCCAACATTTTGGCACTAACCCTGAACAGTCCATCAACAGCGTCAAAAGTTTTGATGCTGTTGCCCCCTACCCTGCGCCATGGTGCACCGTGTCTTTGACACGGAGCACACATGGTTGCGGTGGAGGGTGGCGCTAAGGGGCGCAAGGAAAGTGGTGCTGTACTGTGTGCAGCTCTCCTTTTCTTAAATCTGCCCCTAAATAACTTTTTTATCATTTACTTTATTTTTGCCTTGTTGATCCGTGCTCTCCAGCAACCATCAGGCAATATGCAGAATTGACAAAGACAATAGGTCTTGCCTTTTGGCTGTACCAAAACAGTCCTTTTCCTTTGCGATTGCTTTTTGTTGTAGATGTTAATGCCAAATAGAGTCACCACAATAAACAAGCATTTGCAATGCAGTGGGTCTTGCATTTGCTTGAGTTAGAGCTATTAACGTTGTAAACTCCTAACCGGACTTTTCTTGCCACATAAATTGAAAATGAAAATTAAAACAGTTGACATAAGCAAGCTGATTCAAAGCGCCATGGCCCCCGTGAGCATCAGCGTGAAGAGACACACAAAAGGAAAAAGAAGTTCGCTCGTAGTCAAACTTATCGGCAAAAGTGCAATTAGCCATGTAACAAGGGCAATGACCAAGGTGATAACAAAACCTCCCCAAGGAGGGACAAACATGAACCATTTATGAACTCATCAAAGGATTTTTGAAGGGCAAGCCCACGAACGAGTGATAGTGATGGGCGTGCGGTGGGCATGGTTAAAATCCCAGATACATACCAACACATTGGAAAGGCAGCCCTTGCACGCTGCTATGCTCCACCTAAAAAGCAGTGATGTGTACTTCTGTCTGCATCATCACTTTATTTGTTATTTATTTGCCATCCCAAGACAGCAGATGTCACTCTTGAAGTAGTAAATAAAAATAAATAAATGAAATACGTGCAATAGCATATTCTAATAGGGGCAGCCTGGAAGCAAGTTGCTGATACTACTAGAACGGAGGGGGAGCAACGTTGGAGCTGGTGGAAGCTGAGGGGAAAGGTAACCGTTGCCAACCAGCAAGAGATTAAGGGCCAGATGTAGCAAGCCGTTTGCATGTCGCAAACTGCGAAAATCGCAGTTTGTGCCATGAAAACAGCCTAACGCGATGCTCATTCCCAAATTGCGAGTCGGTACCGACTTGCAATTTGGGAATGCGATTTGCAAATAGGAAGAGGTGTTCCCTTCCTATTTGCGACTCGCATCGCAATTCAGAATTGCTTTGTGACCGCGAATGCGGTCGCAAAGCAACTCGCAGTTACCACCAGTGTCACACTGGTGGTAACTCATTCGCAAATGGGAAGGGGTCCCCATGGGACCCCTTCCCCTTTGTGAATGTCGACAAAAATATTTTTTCAGAGCAGGCAGTGGTCCTATGGACCACTGCCTACCCTGAAAAAACGAAACCAAATGGTTTCGGTATTTTTTTCATTTTGCAACTCGTTTTCCTTTAAGGAAAACGGGCTGCAAAATGAAAAAAAAAACTGCTTTATTGAAAAAGCAGTCACAGACATGGAGGTCTGCTGACTTCAGCAGGCCACCATCCCTGTGAGTGCAGGGACTCGCTATGGGGTCGCAAAATGTGACCCACCTCATGAATATTGATGAGGTGGGTCTTTGCGACCCCATATCGAGTCGCAGATGGTGTCTGAGACACCGTTCTGCATCCGGGATTGCGACTCGGAAATTGCGAGTCGGACAGACTCGCAATTTCCGAGTCGCAATCTCGGACTTTCCTACATATGGCCCATAGTGAAGAAGGTGTGGGTGCAATAGAGGAGGTGATCTAAATACATTTTTTTAAAACTGACAAAAAAAGGCAGCACAGGTGATGGAGGAGCAGTGGTTGAGCTTTTAAGGAGAGCACGTGGAGTGGGAAAGCAACACACAAGGCCAGTGAGCAAAAAACATATATGTAAACATGTGGATGTCTAAGGGCAAAAGAAAAAAAAATAGTTTCCTGTATGTGAGTAGTGGAAGAATATGTCTTCCAATAAAAAGAACGGTACAGAAGATACGCTCCAGTGGAGGGACAAGCACAAGAAGAGGAAGGAAACCATCAAATAAGAACCAATCAAATGAGATTTACGAGATTGCCAACCAATGGTAAACAATCGACTGACTAAAGCCTGCTGTGAGTATTGGTACTTTCTACAATTGGTCTTTGACAACAGACACATAAAAGCTGCCTGTAGGTAATAAACACTTTGCTAACTGGATTTCACATTGTTATCTTCTTACTTACAAGGTTGGCACTAGGAAATTGTTTTTAGAATTCTTGCTACTGATGGTGACCAAGGCATCTTAAAACTGTTTATTCTGATTTAGGTCAATATTTGGGCATAGAGATGTCTGGCCACGGAGTACATTTAATTTGTCAGGTCACCGGGATTCCAAGATAGACACATGGTAACAAGGGGCCCTCTGCAGGGCTCGCCAGGCAAATGTTTATAAAATATCACAAAAACACAAGTGCCCGAGAGCAATAAGCAGGGAGAGCTGTCACCAAGAAGACAGAACACAGAATTTCGCTTATTTTAAATGCCTTGCAAACTTCATTTGGCAAGCGTATGTCAATCCAAACACGCCTTTTAACAGGTCTTTCGAAGTCGGTGCAATTTATATGCGCTGGTCCCTATGTTCGCAGGTAATAGGACGTTGCAGCCGCCTCGCCTATTGTTTCTGCGCACCCTCGGTTGACACTGGAATTTTTAATTAAAAAAATGAATATACTGCTAGTGAGAAATTATTAGCAGTTACCCGGCCATGGAAGTGCATGTTCCTCACTTCTTGCAAGGTTCGATGGATTACCGGAGCTCCTGCTGGAAGGATGCCACATGCTTGCTACGCTGGTCAGCATTGGATGCTTAATGGATCTTCCAATTACAGGGGCTGGTGGCCACACCTCAGGAGCTCACTGGGAGGTTGAGATTCGTTTAAATGGCCTTCTCTGTACCAGGTATAGGAGTAGCCAGAGGAGTCCTCTCTCAACTGCCCGCGCTTTTACAGCAGATCATAAACTGCCGGATTTCCAGGCATAGACGAGCCTTGTTTTTGTTCGAAAGCCTCACAACGAGCAATGTATTAATTAATGCAGGGGCATAGCTACCATTTATGCAGCAGGTACAGTGGCACCGGGGTCCAGAGCCCTGAAGTGGACTATTGAACCTTGATAATTGCAGTATTTTAAGTAAAAGTAGCTATTTGGCTTGCTTGCAGAGGGGCCCATGTCATTCTTGCTATGCTACTGGATTAATGTTAGTAGATGGTGCCATGTAAAGGCCTCACCGCTTAAAAAGTGTTGCTTTGTCAGGTATGATGGTCTGCAGGAATACTGCACTTACTGCAGGGATCTGTGTTGGTCCCCTCGGTGAAATATTCAAAGTCACTCCTCTCTTACCCACTGAGGTTGATGAAATGAGTACGGTTGTGTGCCAACGAGCATCTATCATGCACTGTCCAGAAAGCCCTGGGTGAATGTGTATGTTATGATGTACCGTGTTAGTTTAGACTGACGTGAACCACAAATATGAATCCCATACTTGGTTACATATTTTTATTGGTTGTTTTTGAATAGCGCTGATGTTGTCTAGGGGTGCATTCAAGGAGTCCTGGACGTGAGGAGTCTTGGAGGGAGAAGGGACACACTAATTGTTGATCATATGTTTACAGTTTGGCTGAAAGAAACCATTGGGCTGTGGACTGAGATGCAGGTCATATGTTTGTCACAGCAAATGCATTTTGGGAGCTTTCCTGAATTTCTGCAGATGTGTTTCAGTGCAAAGAGGCAGACAAAGCAAGTTCCAGATACAAGAATGCATGGGAAGTTTTTTGACCTCAATATTTTTCTTGCCAAGTGAAAAGAAAGTTTGAGCGCATATGTCTTTTTGACTGGTAAGAAGTAGTAAGGATTGAAAAATTGGAAGGTGTTTACCTGTGAAAAGTCTTATGGACTACATTATTACTCCAGGCAGCTACCACTAATATATATTGGATGGGGCAACTCACACAAGAAAGACAAATAACAACGTCAAAAGTACTATCTCTGCCCAATACAATATCTCCGGTAATAAACTACATATTTCATCAATGCCTAATTTTTATGGAAATATATATATTTTTTTGAAAATATCGTTTTGGATTGTTTTAAAAACCTGTTTTACAACAAATCATCTCTATACATATTTCCAATATGTAAGTCTCCGAAAGTTCATAAATCATGTCAGAAAAAGCTGCCCATTTCTCACTGCTCACTTATTTTTAAATTTTTGCACAAATGCCAAGTCACAAATATTTTTGTCATTGTACAATAAAGATTCCTTGTAAAACATTCAAAACTGCGTGATTATCATTTTGTTTTCTTCTCACACAGCCTGACGTTATCAGTAAAGATATAGTTGTGCCTACACAGCATTTTGTCCACAAAGTCTTAATTTAGCCTTCACTAGGCCTTGACACCTTCTTCTTTCTTTTATCTCATCAAACATAAACATAATAGCATTTCTTCACTGATTGCATACATAATTTTATTCACATCCTAATAAGAATATCAATCGAATACTCACTGTATTCTAAATAACTTACATTACCATATGTTGGTGAAGAGAACCTAGTGAATGTCTGCCATATCATTTCATATATACAAAACCATATTTCATACACATACCTGTATAGGAATTTCCTTAAATTACCTTTATCGGACCAAAAGATGGGAAAACAGGAGAGGCTGCCCAGTTCAAAGAATATAGCTCATGAGATTAAGGGATAGATCCAGAAAAGTTTAAATACGAAAAGACAAAGAAGTATCGTCAACCCAGGATGAGGGGATTGTCTCCTGAAGTGGTACAGAAATATCCACACTCTTTAATTCAGATAGATGTGGCTTTATTCTCAAAATTCAGAGGTACAAGGACACGTCTATTAGATAAAAGATATTCTCTTCTGGCGAAGTGTAGAGTTGGTGCATAGAAATGCAGAAAGATTGCACATGGGCCCTCATTACTTCCCTGGTGGTAGGTGATAAAGCAGCAGTTATACCGCCACCAGGCCGGCGGTAACAAAATTGGAATCATGACCAGGGCAGAAACCGCCAACACAAACAGCCACTTTAACACGCCGACCGCCATGGTGGTAGCAACAAACACTGTGGCGGTAACCGCCAACAGCCAGGCGGAAGACAATGTACCACTCACTGCATTACAATACGCCTATCCGCCATCTTTTCCGGGGCGGTACCAATGCCATCAAAAGCACGGCGGAAACACTACTCTGAAGGGAAACGACTCACCTCTCGACACTCACGGAAGAACCAGGACGCCATAGAGCCAGAACTGCAGTTGTTCCCCATGCTGGTCTACCTTCTCATACACCAGGAACACGAACGCTGGCGAAGACTACCACAGTGAGTACTGCACCTAGCACACAAGACAGGGGGGGAGAAAAAGAGAGTGACACACACACACGCAACACGCAACACCCCCACCCCCATAACCATACACACAAACACATGCGACAACATTACATATACACCCCATAACCCTCAGGAATAATGCAAGGACAAAAGGAATGGAGTAAAATGAGTGTAATATTAGAAATTTAGAGAAATACGTTCTTAAAGCAATAAACAGTATGTACAATATATACAATATATACAAAAGGAGGGACAATGCGCACTCAAAAATGTCCGTGGCACACTGGGCCAAAACACATAGGCCAAGGCCACACTTGACTTCTGCTTCAATACGGAGAGAACACTGCAGGGGCATCAGGTCGAAAACACATAGGCACCTCAGGGGATGGAGGGTACGGGGGGCACCTCACCCGGAAGATGGTACAACGCCACTGGCCTGGAGGGGGCTCATGCCCACTGCTTGGTCCTGGGGAGTGCAAAGCCACAGTCTCTCTAGTGGGTGGTTTGCCCATTGCTTGGTCCTGGGGAGTGCAAGGCCACAGTCTCTCAAGTGGGTGGTTTGCCCACTGCTTGGTCCTGGGGAGTGCAAGGCCACAGTCTCTCGAGTGGATGTTTTCTTCCACTGGTTCTGGAGGGGGCCTTGTGCTCAGTGTACTTCATCCTGGCAAGGAGGGGGTGAGTGGATGCCTTCTTCCACTGGTTCTGGAGGGGGCCTTGTGCCCAGTGTGATTCATCCTGGCAAGGATGCAGTGAGTGGATGGCTTCTTCTACTGGTTCTAGAGTAGGCCTTGTGCCCAGTGTGCTTCATCCTGCCAAGGATGTGGTGAATGTATGGCTTCTTCCACTGGTTCTGGAGCGGGGCTTGTACCCATTGTGCTTCATCCTGCCAAGGATGTGGTGAGTGGATGGCTTCTTCCACTGGTTCTGGAGGGGGCCTTGTGCCCAGTGTGCTTCATCCTTGCAAGGACGTGGTGAGTGGATGGCTTCTTCCACTGGTTCTGGAGGGAGCTTTGTGCCCAGTGTGCTTCATCCTGGATAGGGAAAGGTCACAGTCTCTCACCCGTGTGTCACACCGACAGCTGTTGCAGGGGCACTCACTGCAGCCCATGTAGTCACCACTACACACTGCACACCGGCGGTGACGGCTGCTCAGTGGATGCCAGTTGCGCTGCAGGTGGCAGTGCTGGCAGTGGTGGTGGTAGTCTCCAGGCCTTCACATGCAGCCTCGGACGGCTGTCCACTGGGGCTGCTGCTGCTGGCAGTGGTGCTGCTGGCGGCGGGACATGTGGCGGTGCTGGCTGCGTTGCAGGTGGCGGTGTTGGTCGCGGTGCAGGTGGCGGTGCTGGCAGTGGTGGTGGTAGCCTCCAGGCCTTCACCTGCAACCTCGGACAGCTGCCCACTAGGGCTGCTGTTGCTGGCAGTGGTGTTGCTGGCGGCGGGGCATGTGGGTGTGCTGGCGGCAGGGCATGTGGGTGTGCTAGCCACGGTGCAGGTGGCAGTGCTGGCAGTGGGGGTGGTAGCCTCTAGGCCTTCACCTGCAGCCTCGGACGGCTGCCCACTGGGGCTTCTGCTGCTGGCAGTGGTGCTGCTGACGGCGGGTCATGTGGCGGTGCTAGCCACGGTGCAGGTGGCGGTGCTGGCCGCGGTGCAGGTGGCGGTGCTGGCAGTGGTGGTGGTAGCCTTCAGGCCTTCACCTGCAGCCTCGGACGGCTGAAGTGCCATGGATGGTGTTGTGTGCCCCTTCCTACCCTTGGCAGATGGTGGTGCCTCCTTGCTTCTGCCAGCTGGTGTCTTTTTCTTGCCCTTGCTGGCTGGTTGTGCTTACTTCCCCTTGCTGGCTGGTGTCCCCTTCTTGCCCTTGCTAGGTGGCGGACCCTTCTTGGCCTTGGTAGGTGGTGCTGGCACACTGGCTGGGCTGACGGGTGCCTCCTTGGAGCCCCTCACACCTACAGTAGCTGCAGAAACCACAGTGGCCGTGGACTGGGTGGCTGAGGTACTGGGCTGGGTTCTGGCCACCCTGGTCCGAGGTGAAGGACAGGGGTTCAGGCGGGCAGGGGAAGGGAATAGGTCAATGTTGGCGAGGAAAAGCTTCTTAGGGATACTGGGGTGGGGTGGGAATAGGGTGAAGGTTTGGGAGTGGAGGAAGAGGGAGTGGTTGTAGGAGGTGTCAGTCTGCAGTGTTTGGGTGCAGGTGCATGGGCTGGATGCTGTTGTTAGTTGGAAGGATGTTGGGTGTCTGTGTGCTTGCGTCTGTGTACTTTGGGAGGAGGGGTCACAGACACAGAGGAAGAGGACACAGGGGACGTGTGCATGGATGTGGGGGTGGTGACTGCCAGTGAGGGGCCTGCAGTGATAGGTGTGATGGTGATGGAGGTAGTGGATGAGGATGTAGTGCATGCAGGTGTGAGTGGAGATGCTACTGGGAGGGAGGTGGATGACGAGGAGGAGGGGGACACAGTGGAGGCAGTGGATGTTGGTGTGTCTGCCTGTGGATGGTGCTTGTGTGAGTGCCTGTGAGATGAAGTGTGGTGCTTGTGTTTGCCTGAGCCACTTCTGTGCGTTGATTTGGGTGATTGTTGGTCTGAAGGTGTGCTTGGGATAGGCTGGGGTTGAGGGGTTTGGGACTGGGTAGAGGAAGTTGGAGGGGGGTGGCTGGAGACAGGGCCAATGGCTGCCATCAGTGTGTTGGACAGAGCCTGAAATGCTCTCTGTTGGGCCGCCACACCAGAGTGAATGCCCTCCAGGTATGCATTTGTTTATTGCAAATGCCCTACTACACCCTGGATGGCATTCAGTATGGTTGACTGCCCAACAGAGAGGGATCTCAGGAGGTCAATAGACTCCTCACTGAGGGCAGCAGGGCTGACTGGGGCAGGGCCTGAGGTGCCTAGGGCAAAGGAGAAGCCCACCCTCCTGGGTGAGCGGGCACGGGAAACACACTGAGGGCTACTAGGAGGGCTGTGCTGGTACGGGTGACAGCTGTACCTGTAGTTGGGGTGGGCACAGAGGTGTCCGCCACCGCCAGGGAGCTTCCATCGGAGGAGGTGTTGCTGTCAGAACTGTCCCCTCCTGTCTCCGTCTTGGTGCTCCCCTCGCCCTCCGTCCCACTGGTGCCCTCATCATCGGTGGATTCGGCCTCCAGGCCCATGTGTGATGCAGCTCCCTCCATCGCCGGTGCCTCTGCTCCTCCGCCAGATGATGCTAATGCACACAAGGACAGGGTGACAAAACAAAAAGGGGGGGGAGAGACAGAGGAAACACTTGGTCAATGCCAGCAACAACACTACCGTTGGCGTATACAACACAAAGGGAACAGCCCTATGCACTAGGCCATGCACTACCAGTTACACTGCTAGTCACCAGCCCATGGGGTACAATACCTAACGCCATTAGCTGCACACCTGAAACCCACAGGACCCTGCCCAGTAATAGATGCCCACTAACAATATTGGGGTTGGAGTGCATCTGATCTTGCCCATCATTGAACATATCCTGCCATGTTCGCCCTGGCCTAGGGGCACCCCCAGCCCACATCCCCCACCCAGGTAATACATTAATGCGCGCAAAGTCATGATTCTGAATCTGTACTCACCCCCTTGTGGCTGCTGTGATGCATTCAAGCACCCATCCAACTCCAGATAGGCCACCGCCAGGATGCGGAACATCAGGGGGGTTAGGGTATGACGGGCACCCCATCCTCATTGGGAGGCCAGCCCCAGCTGGACCTCTGCCGTCTTCCTTGCTCAGCGGCGCAGGTCCTCCCACCGTTTGCGGCAGTGGGTGCTCCGCCTGTCAAAGACCCCAGGGTCCGCACCTCCTTGCCGATGGCACGCCAAATACCCTTTTTCTGATGGGCGCTGACCTGCACAAAAAATACAGCAGAAAAGGTATTAGTCATACCGTCCGGACTGTTATACTCATGGCCCACCATATCCCCCCATCCACTTATGCACATACATTGCCCACCATATATGCAGCACTCTGCCCAGGACCCCTCAGATCCTCCCCCACATGGGGCTTACACACACAGCAATCCATACATTCATGGCCCACGCATCATGCTCACAGTGTACTCACCTGTTTGTCTGGAGGACCATAGAGTAAAGAGTACTGGGGTAGGACCCCGTCCACTAGTCTCCCCAACTCCTCAGAAGTGAAGGCAGGGGCCCTTTCGCCAGACACTCGAGCCATTGTCACTTCCAGACACAGGTCACAGCAGCACTTGCAGTGTAGGTCCTCTCCTGTTGAAGGTCAGGTAGCAAGTGAGTGCACAGATAGAAAATGGCTGTCACGTCCGTGGCGGTGCGTACCGTCACCGCCGGCGTACATCGCCATTGGCTCCTGGAACCCCTAGGGCCCAATGATAACCAACGCGATGTTGCGCGGCGGTCGTTGACCGCAACGGCGCACACCGCCAGCGGAATTATCTCATTTCCACTTGTCTCTCCTCACAGGTCAGGCAGCCGCCATTTCAGGGGGGCACATGCCATGGCACCTAACTGCGTCACAGCAGACATTGGCACATCAACTGACTTACGAGTTCACATACTGTTTCTGTAAAGGAAGAATTGCATATTAATTTTGTCATATGTGTGAATATGACCTTCTTCTCACTGTTTTTCACCCTAGAGTGAAACCGCTGAGGATGAATAGGAGATGGGGACATCCCCCTGTGTACAGACCCCTGGTTGACCTGGCGACAATGGAGGACAGGCACATTATCCTGACCTACAGACTTGATATGGCCACAATCCAAGAACTGTGTGCCCAATTGGGGCCAGACCTAATATCAGCTATCCGCCACCCCACAGGTATCCCCCCTCTAGCGCAGGTCCTGTCAGTGCTCCATTTCCTGGCAAGTGGTTCCTTCCAAGCGACAGTGGCCATGGCATCAGGGTTGTCCCAGCCTATGTTCCCAAATGTGCTGACCAGAGTGTTGTCTGCCCTGCTGAAACACATGCGCAGCTACATCGTATTCCCCCAGGTGGAGGATTTGGCCACAGTGAAGGCTGACTTGTATGCAATGGGACATATCCCCAACATCATTGGTGCCACTGATGGTACACATATATTGCATTTGTCCCGCCCCCCTCCGGAAAATTGAACAAGTGTTCAGAAATAGGAAATGGATTCACTCTCTGAATGTGCAGATGGTGTGTTTGGCGGACCAGTACATCTCCCATGTCAATGCCAAGTATCCTAGCTCTGTGCATGACGCCTTTATCTTGAGGAATAGCAGCATCCCATATGTGATGTCTCAACTCCAGAGGCACCAGGTGTGGCTCATAGGTGAGCCCATGGTCCCCACCCAGTTGATGTAGGTATATGGGTGTGGGTTTGACCCTAAGGGTGAGTGTGTGGCTAACTGGTATCCCTCGAATATTTGCAGGTGACTCTGGTTACCACATCCTCTCATGGCTATTGACCCCAGTGAGGAATGCCAGGACAAGGGCAGAGGAACGTTACAATGAGGCACATTGGTGAACGAGGAGGATCACTGAGAGAACCTTTGGCCTCTTGAAGGCCAAGTCCGGTGCCTCCATCTGACAGGTGGATCCCTGTACTACTCACCCAAGAAGGTGTGCCAGATCATCGTTGCATGTTGCATGTTGCACAGCCTGGCCTTGAGACGCCAGGTGCCTTTTCTGCAGGAGGATGAGCCTGGCGATGGTCGTGTGGCAGCGGTGGAGCCTGTGGACAGTGACGAAGAGGAGGCAGAGGAAGAAGATGTGGACATCAGAAGTACACTAGTTCAACAGTACTTCCAGTGATACACAGGTAAGACACTATAACTTCACCTTTCATTGCAGTTTTGTGTTTGACATTGAACATGGCAGCCTGATTTCCCTATTTCTATGGCCTCTTACTGTACCCTTTGGCATCTCTATTTTCAGATCTCAGTGCCCCACTCTGGCTCCTAGTGTGTTTACTGCTGCCCACTACAGGTCATACGTATGTAAATATTACAGTTCATTTGAATTACAATGTTTACAGTTTGTGAAACTAATACATTTGTCAAAGAATTGACAGACTCCATATTTGATTTTGTTCCAAGGGTGTTTATTTCTGTGATAATAAATGTAGGGGGTATTGCAATGGGCTGGGTTGCTGATGGAGGAAAGTACAGGGTAGAGTCCATTCTTTTTTGAAAATATCGTTTTGGATTGTTTTAAAAACCTGTTTTACAACAAATCATCTCTATACATATTTCCAATATGTAAGTCTCCGAAAGTTCATAAATCATGTCAGAAAAAGCTGCCCATTTCTCACTGCTCACTTATTTTTAAATTTTTGCACAAATGCCAAGTCACAAATATTTTTGTCATTGTACAATAAAGATTCCTTGTAAAACATTCAAAACTGCGTGATTATCATTTTGTTTTCTTCTCACACAGCCTGACGTTATCAGTAAAGATATAGTTGTGCCTACACAGCATTTTGTCCACAAAGTCTTAATTTAGCCTTCACTAGGCCTTGACACCTTCTTCTTTCTTTTATCTCATCAAACATAAACATAATAGCATTTCTTCACTGATTGCATACATAATTTTATTCACATCCTAATAAGAATATCAATCGAATACTCACTGTATTCTAAATAACTTACATTACCATATGTTGGTGAAGAGAACCTAGTGAATGTCTGCCATATCATTTCATATATACAAAACCATATTTCATACACATACCTGTATAGGAATTTCCTTAAATTACCTTTATCGGACCAAAAGATGGGAAAACAGGAGAGGCTGCCCAGTTCAAAGAATATAGCTCATGAGATTAAGGGATAGATCCAGAAAAGTTTAAATACGAAAAGACAAAGAAGTATCGTCAACCCAGGATGAGGGGATTGTCTCCTGAAGTGGTACAGAAATATCCACACTCTTTAATTCAGATAGATGTGGCTTTATTCTCAAAATTCAGAGGTACAAGGACACGTCTATTAGATAAAAGATATTCTCTTCTGGCGAAGTGTAGAGTTGGTGCATAGAAATGCAGAAAGATTGCACATGGGCCCTCATTACTTCCCTGGTGGTAGGTGATAAAGCAGCAGTTATACCGCCACCAGGCCGGCGGTAACAAAATTGGAATCATGACCAGGGCAGAAACCGCCAACACAAACAGCCACTTTAACACGCCGACCGCCATGGTGGTAGCAACAAACACTGTGGCGGTAACCGCCAACAGCCAGGCGGAAGACAATGTACCACTCACTGCATTACAATACGCCTATCCGCCATCTTTTCCGGGGCGGTACCAATGCCATCAAAAGCACGGCGGAAACACTACTCTGAAGGGAAACGACTCACCTCTCGACACTCACGGAAGAACCAGGACGCCATAGAGCCAGAACTGCAGTTGTTCCCCATGCTGGTCTACCTTCTCATACACCAGGAACACGAACGCTGGCGAAGACTACCACAGTGAGTACTGCACCTAGCACACAAGACAGGGGGGGAGAAAAAGAGAGTGACACACACACACGCAACACGCAACACCCCCACCCCCATAACCATACACACAAACACATGCGACAACATTACATATACACCCCATAACCCTCAGGAATAATGCAAGGACAAAAGGAATGGAGTAAAATGAGTGTAATATTAGAAATTTAGAGAAATACGTTCTTAAAGCAATAAACAGTATGTACAATATATACAATATATACAAAAGGAGGGACAATGCGCACTCAAAAATGTCCGTGGCACACTGGGCCAAAACACATAGGCCAAGGCCACACTTGACTTCTGCTTCAATACGGAGAGAACACTGCAGGGGCATCAGGTCGAAAACACATAGGCACCTCAGGGGATGGAGGGTACGGGGGGCACCTCACCCGGAAGATGGTACAACGCCACTGGCCTGGAGGGGGCTCATGCCCACTGCTTGGTCCTGGGGAGTGCAAAGCCACAGTCTCTCTAGTGGGTGGTTTGCCCATTGCTTGGTCCTGGGGAGTGCAAGGCCACAGTCTCTCAAGTGGGTGGTTTGCCCACTGCTTGGTCCTGGGGAGTGCAAGGCCACAGTCTCTCGAGTGGATGTTTTCTTCCACTGGTTCTGGAGGGGGCCTTGTGCTCAGTGTACTTCATCCTGGCAAGGAGGGGGTGAGTGGATGCCTTCTTCCACTGGTTCTGGAGGGGGCCTTGTGCCCAGTGTGATTCATCCTGGCAAGGATGCAGTGAGTGGATGGCTTCTTCTACTGGTTCTAGAGTAGGCCTTGTGCCCAGTGTGCTTCATCCTGCCAAGGATGTGGTGAATGTATGGCTTCTTCCACTGGTTCTGGAGCGGGGCTTGTACCCATTGTGCTTCATCCTGCCAAGGATGTGGTGAGTGGATGGCTTCTTCCACTGGTTCTGGAGGGGGCCTTGTGCCCAGTGTGCTTCATCCTTGCAAGGACGTGGTGAGTGGATGGCTTCTTCCACTGGTTCTGGAGGGAGCTTTGTGCCCAGTGTGCTTCATCCTGGATAGGGAAAGGTCACAGTCTCTCACCCGTGTGTCACACCGACAGCTGTTGCAGGGGCACTCACTGCAGCCCATGTAGTCACCACTACACACTGCACACCGGCGGTGACGGCTGCTCAGTGGATGCCAGTTGCGCTGCAGGTGGCAGTGCTGGCAGTGGTGGTGGTAGTCTCCAGGCCTTCACATGCAGCCTCGGACGGCTGTCCACTGGGGCTGCTGCTGCTGGCAGTGGTGCTGCTGGCGGCGGGACATGTGGCGGTGCTGGCTGCGTTGCAGGTGGCGGTGTTGGTCGCGGTGCAGGTGGCGGTGCTGGCAGTGGTGGTGGTAGCCTCCAGGCCTTCACCTGCAACCTCGGACAGCTGCCCACTAGGGCTGCTGTTGCTGGCAGTGGTGTTGCTGGCGGCGGGGCATGTGGGTGTGCTGGCGGCAGGGCATGTGGGTGTGCTAGCCACGGTGCAGGTGGCAGTGCTGGCAGTGGGGGTGGTAGCCTCTAGGCCTTCACCTGCAGCCTCGGACGGCTGCCCACTGGGGCTTCTGCTGCTGGCAGTGGTGCTGCTGACGGCGGGTCATGTGGCGGTGCTAGCCACGGTGCAGGTGGCGGTGCTGGCCGCGGTGCAGGTGGCGGTGCTGGCAGTGGTGGTGGTAGCCTTCAGGCCTTCACCTGCAGCCTCGGACGGCTGAAGTGCCATGGATGGTGTTGTGTGCCCCTTCCTACCCTTGGCAGATGGTGGTGCCTCCTTGCTTCTGCCAGCTGGTGTCTTTTTCTTGCCCTTGCTGGCTGGTTGTGCTTACTTCCCCTTGCTGGCTGGTGTCCCCTTCTTGCCCTTGCTAGGTGGCGGACCCTTCTTGGCCTTGGTAGGTGGTGCTGGCACACTGGCTGGGCTGACGGGTGCCTCCTTGGAGCCCCTCACACCTACAGTAGCTGCAGAAACCACAGTGGCCGTGGACTGGGTGGCTGAGGTACTGGGCTGGGTTCTGGCCACCCTGGTCCGAGGTGAAGGACAGGGGTTCAGGCGGGCAGGGGAAGGGAATAGGTCAATGTTGGCGAGGAAAAGCTTCTTAGGGATACTGGGGTGGGGTGGGAATAGGGTGAAGGTTTGGGAGTGGAGGAAGAGGGAGTGGTTGTAGGAGGTGTCAGTCTGCAGTGTTTGGGTGCAGGTGCATGGGCTGGATGCTGTTGTTAGTTGGAAGGATGTTGGGTGTCTGTGTGCTTGCGTCTGTGTACTTTGGGAGGAGGGGTCACAGACACAGAGGAAGAGGACACAGGGGACGTGTGCATGGATGTGGGGGTGGTGACTGCCAGTGAGGGGCCTGCAGTGATAGGTGTGATGGTGATGGAGGTAGTGGATGAGGATGTAGTGCATGCAGGTGTGAGTGGAGATGCTACTGGGAGGGAGGTGGATGACGAGGAGGAGGGGGACACAGTGGAGGCAGTGGATGTTGGTGTGTCTGCCTGTGGATGGTGCTTGTGTGAGTGCCTGTGAGATGAAGTGTGGTGCTTGTGTTTGCCTGAGCCACTTCTGTGCGTTGATTTGGGTGATTGTTGGTCTGAAGGTGTGCTTGGGATAGGCTGGGGTTGAGGGGTTTGGGACTGGGTAGAGGAAGTTGGAGGGGGGTGGCTGGAGACAGGGCCAATGGCTGCCATCAGTGTGTTGGACAGAGCCTGAAATGCTCTCTGTTGGGCCGCCACACCAGAGTGAATGCCCTCCAGGTATGCATTTGTTTATTGCAAATGCCCTACTACACCCTGGATGGCATTCAGTATGGTTGACTGCCCAACAGAGAGGGATCTCAGGAGGTCAATAGACTCCTCACTGAGGGCAGCAGGGCTGACTGGGGCAGGGCCTGAGGTGCCTAGGGCAAAGGAGAAGCCCACCCTCCTGGGTGAGCGGGCACGGGAAACACACTGAGGGCTACTAGGAGGGCTGTGCTGGTACGGGTGACAGCTGTACCTGTAGTTGGGGTGGGCACAGAGGTGTCCGCCACCGCCAGGGAGCTTCCATCGGAGGAGGTGTTGCTGTCAGAACTGTCCCCTCCTGTCTCCGTCTTGGTGCTCCCCTCGCCCTCCGTCCCACTGGTGCCCTCATCATCGGTGGATTCGGCCTCCAGGCCCATGTGTGATGCAGCTCCCTCCATCGCCGGTGCCTCTGCTCCTCCGCCAGATGATGCTAATGCACACAAGGACAGGGTGACAAAACAAAAAGGGGGGGGAGAGACAGAGGAAACACTTGGTCAATGCCAGCAACAACACTACCGTTGGCGTATACAACACAAAGGGAACAGCCCTATGCACTAGGCCATGCACTACCAGTTACACTGCTAGTCACCAGCCCATGGGGTACAATACCTAACGCCATTAGCTGCACACCTGAAACCCACAGGACCCTGCCCAGTAATAGATGCCCACTAACAATATTGGGGTTGGAGTGCATCTGATCTTGCCCATCATTGAACATATCCTGCCATGTTCGCCCTGGCCTAGGGGCACCCCCAGCCCACATCCCCCACCCAGGTAATACATTAATGCGCGCAAAGTCATGATTCTGAATCTGTACTCACCCCCTTGTGGCTGCTGTGATGCATTCAAGCACCCATCCAACTCCAGATAGGCCACCGCCAGGATGCGGAACATCAGGGGGGTTAGGGTATGACGGGCACCCCATCCTCATTGGGAGGCCAGCCCCAGCTGGACCTCTGCCGTCTTCCTTGCTCAGCGGCGCAGGTCCTCCCACCGTTTGCGGCAGTGGGTGCTCCGCCTGTCAAAGACCCCAGGGTCCGCACCTCCTTGCCGATGGCACGCCAAATACCCTTTTTCTGATGGGCGCTGACCTGCACAAAAAATACAGCAGAAAAGGTATTAGTCATACCGTCCGGACTGTTATACTCATGGCCCACCATATCCCCCCATCCACTTATGCACATACATTGCCCACCATATATGCAGCACTCTGCCCAGGACCCCTCAGATCCTCCCCCACATGGGGCTTACACACACAGCAATCCATACATTCATGGCCCACGCATCATGCTCACAGTGTACTCACCTGTTTGTCTGGAGGACCATAGAGTAAAGAGTACTGGGGTAGGACCCCGTCCACTAGTCTCCCCAACTCCTCAGAAGTGAAGGCAGGGGCCCTTTCGCCAGACACTCGAGCCATTGTCACTTCCAGACACAGGTCACAGCAGCACTTGCAGTGTAGGTCCTCTCCTGTTGAAGGTCAGGTAGCAAGTGAGTGCACAGATAGAAAATGGCTGTCACGTCCGTGGCGGTGCGTACCGTCACCGCCGGCGTACATCGCCATTGGCTCCTGGAACCCCTAGGGCCCAATGATAACCAACGCGATGTTGCGCGGCGGTCGTTGACCGCAACGGCGCACACCGCCAGCGGAATTATCTCATTTCCACTTGTCTCTCCTCACAGGTCAGGCAGCCGCCATTTCAGGGGGGCACATGCCATGGCACCTAACTGCGTCACAGCAGACATTGGCACATCAACTGACTTACGAGTTCACATACTGTTTCTGTAAAGGAAGAATTGCATATTAATTTTGTCATATGTGTGAATATGACCTTCTTCTCACTGTTTTTCACCCTAGAGTGAAACCGCTGAGGATGAATAGGAGATGGGGACATCCCCCTGTGTACAGACCCCTGGTTGACCTGGCGACAATGGAGGACAGGCACATTATCCTGACCTACAGACTTGATATGGCCACAATCCAAGAACTGTGTGCCCAATTGGGGCCAGACCTAATATCAGCTATCCGCCACCCCACAGGTATCCCCCCTCTAGCGCAGGTCCTGTCAGTGCTCCATTTCCTGGCAAGTGGTTCCTTCCAAGCGACAGTGGCCATGGCATCAGGGTTGTCCCAGCCTATGTTCCCAAATGTGCTGACCAGAGTGTTGTCTGCCCTGCTGAAACACATGCGCAGCTACATCGTATTCCCCCAGGTGGAGGATTTGGCCACAGTGAAGGCTGACTTGTATGCAATGGGACATATCCCCAACATCATTGGTGCCACTGATGGTACACATATATTGCATTTGTCCCGCCCCCCTCCGGAAAATTGAACAAGTGTTCAGAAATAGGAAATGGATTCACTCTCTGAATGTGCAGATGGTGTGTTTGGCGGACCAGTACATCTCCCATGTCAATGCCAAGTATCCTAGCTCTGTGCATGACGCCTTTATCTTGAGGAATAGCAGCATCCCATATGTGATGTCTCAACTCCAGAGGCACCAGGTGTGGCTCATAGGTGAGCCCATGGTCCCCACCCAGTTGATGTAGGTATATGGGT
This sequence comes from Pleurodeles waltl, assembly GCF_031143425.1. NCBI lineage: Eukaryota > Metazoa > Chordata > Amphibia > Caudata > Salamandridae > Pleurodeles > Pleurodeles waltl. The sequence continues at coordinate 871,060,676 of NC_090450.1, forward strand.
GTGGGTTTGGCCCTAAGGGTGAGTGTGTGGCTAACTGGTATCCCTCGAATATTTGCAGGTGACTCTGGTTACCACATCCTCTCATGGCTATTGACCCCAGTGAGGAATGCCAGGACAAGGGCAGAGGAACGTTACAATGAGGCACATTGGTGAACGAGGAGGATCACTGAGAGAACCTTTGGCCTCTTGAAGGCCAAGTCCGGTGCCTCCATCTGACAGGTGGATCCCTGTACTACTCACCCAAGAAGGTGTGCCAGATCATCGTTGCATGTTGCATGTTGCACAGCCTGGCCTTGAGACGCCAGGTGCCTTTTCTGCAGGAGGATGAGCCTGGCGATGGTCGTGTGGCAGCGGTGGAGCCTGTGGACAGTGACGAAGAGGAGGCAGAGGAAGAAGATGTGGACATCAGAAGTACACTAGTTCAACAGTACTTCCAGTGATACACAGGTAAGACACTATAACTTCACCTTTCATTGCAGTTTTGTGTTTGACATTGAACATGGCAGCCTGATTTCCCTATTTCTATGGCCTCTTACTGTACCCTTTGGCATCTCTATTTTCAGATCTCAGTGCCCCACTCTGGCTCCTAGTGTGTTTACTGCTGCCCACTACAGGTCATACGTATGTAAATATTACAGTTCATTTGAATTACAATGTTTACAGTTTGTGAAACTAATACATTTGTCAAAGAATTGACAGACTCCATATTTGATTTTGTTCCAAGGGTGTTTATTTCTGTGATAATAAATGTAGGGGGTATTGCAATGGGCTGGGTTGCTGATGGAGGAAAGTACAGGGTAGAGTCCATTCTTTTTTGAAAATATCGTTTTGGATTGTTTTAAAAACCTGTTTTACAACAAATCATCTCTATACATATTTCCAATATGTAAGTCTCCGAAAGTTCATAAATCATGTCAGAAAAAGCTGCCCATTTCTCACTGCTCACTTATTTTTAAATTTTTGCACAAATGCCAAGTCACAAATATTTTTGTCATTGTACAATAAAGATTCCTTGTAAAACATTCAAAACTGCGTGATTATCATTTTGTTTTCTTCTCACACAGCCTGACGTTATCAGTAAAGATATAGTTGTGCCTACACAGCATTTTGTCCACAAAGTCTTAATTTAGCCTTCACTAGGCCTTGACACCTTCTTCTTTCTTTTATCTCATCAAACATAAACATAATAGCATTTCTTCACTGATTGCATACATAATTTTATTCACATCCTAATAAGAATATCAATCGAATACTCACTGTATTCTAAATAACTTACATTACCATATGTTGGTGAAGAGAACCTAGTGAATGTCTGCCATATCATTTCATATATACAAAACCATATTTCATACACATACCTGTATAGGAATTTCCTTAAATTACCTTTATCGGACCAAAAGATGGGAAAACAGGAGAGGCTGCCCAGTTCAAAGAATATAGCTCATGAGATTAAGGGATAGATCCAGAAAAGTTTAAATACGAAAAGACAAAGAAGTATCGTCAACCCAGGATGAGGGGATTGTCTCCTGAAGTGGTACAGAAATATCCACACTCTTTAATTCAGATAGATGTGGCTTTATTCTCAAAATTCAGAGGTACAAGGACACGTCTATTAGATAAAAGATATTCTCTTCTGGCGAAGTGTAGAGTTGGTGCATAGAAATGCAGAAAGATTGCACATGGGCCCTCATTACTTCCCTGGTGGTAGGTGATAAAGCAGCAGTTATACCGCCACCAGGCCGGCGGTAACAAAATTGGAATCATGACCAGGGCAGAAACCGCCAACACAAACAGCCACTTTAACACGCCGACCGCCATGGTGGTAGCAACAAACACTGTGGCGGTAACCGCCAACAGCCAGGCGGAAGACAATGTACCACTCACTGCATTACAATACGCCTATCCGCCATCTTTTCCGGGGCGGTACCAATGCCATCAAAAGCACGGCGGAAACACTACTCTGAAGGGAAACGACTCACCTCTCGACACTCACGGAAGAACCAGGACGCCATAGAGCCAGAACTGCAGTTGTTCCCCATGCTGGTCTACCTTCTCATACACCAGGAACACGAACGCTGGCGAAGACTACCACAGTGAGTACTGCACCTAGCACACAAGACAGGGGGGGAGAAAAAGAGAGTGACACACACACACGCAACACGCAACACCCCCACCCCCATAACCATACACACAAACACATGCGACAACATTACATATACACCCCATAACCCTCAGGAATAATGCAAGGACAAAAGGAATGGAGTAAAATGAGTGTAATATTAGAAATTTAGAGAAATACGTTCTTAAAGCAATAAACAGTATGTACAATATATACAATATATACAAAAGGAGGGACAATGCGCACTCAAAAATGTCCGTGGCACACTGGGCCAAAACACATAGGCCAAGGCCACACTTGACTTCTGCTTCAATACGGAGAGAACACTGCAGGGGCATCAGGTCGAAAACACATAGGCACCTCAGGGGATGGAGGGTACGGGGGGCACCTCACCCGGAAGATGGTACAACGCCACTGGCCTGGAGGGGGCTCATGCCCACTGCTTGGTCCTGGGGAGTGCAAAGCCACAGTCTCTCTAGTGGGTGGTTTGCCCATTGCTTGGTCCTGGGGAGTGCAAGGCCACAGTCTCTCAAGTGGGTGGTTTGCCCACTGCTTGGTCCTGGGGAGTGCAAGGCCACAGTCTCTCGAGTGGATGTTTTCTTCCACTGGTTCTGGAGGGGGCCTTGTGCTCAGTGTACTTCATCCTGGCAAGGAGGGGGTGAGTGGATGCCTTCTTCCACTGGTTCTGGAGGGGGCCTTGTGCCCAGTGTGATTCATCCTGGCAAGGATGCAGTGAGTGGATGGCTTCTTCTACTGGTTCTAGAGTAGGCCTTGTGCCCAGTGTGCTTCATCCTGCCAAGGATGTGGTGAATGTATGGCTTCTTCCACTGGTTCTGGAGCGGGGCTTGTACCCATTGTGCTTCATCCTGCCAAGGATGTGGTGAGTGGATGGCTTCTTCCACTGGTTCTGGAGGGGGCCTTGTGCCCAGTGTGCTTCATCCTTGCAAGGACGTGGTGAGTGGATGGCTTCTTCCACTGGTTCTGGAGGGAGCTTTGTGCCCAGTGTGCTTCATCCTGGATAGGGAAAGGTCACAGTCTCTCACCCGTGTGTCACACCGACAGCTGTTGCAGGGGCACTCACTGCAGCCCATGTAGTCACCACTACACACTGCACACCGGCGGTGACGGCTGCTCAGTGGATGCCAGTTGCGCTGCAGGTGGCAGTGCTGGCAGTGGTGGTGGTAGTCTCCAGGCCTTCACATGCAGCCTCGGACGGCTGTCCACTGGGGCTGCTGCTGCTGGCAGTGGTGCTGCTGGCGGCGGGACATGTGGCGGTGCTGGCTGCGTTGCAGGTGGCGGTGTTGGTCGCGGTGCAGGTGGCGGTGCTGGCAGTGGTGGTGGTAGCCTCCAGGCCTTCACCTGCAACCTCGGACAGCTGCCCACTAGGGCTGCTGTTGCTGGCAGTGGTGTTGCTGGCGGCGGGGCATGTGGGTGTGCTGGCGGCAGGGCATGTGGGTGTGCTAGCCACGGTGCAGGTGGCAGTGCTGGCAGTGGGGGTGGTAGCCTCTAGGCCTTCACCTGCAGCCTCGGACGGCTGCCCACTGGGGCTTCTGCTGCTGGCAGTGGTGCTGCTGACGGCGGGTCATGTGGCGGTGCTAGCCACGGTGCAGGTGGCGGTGCTGGCCGCGGTGCAGGTGGCGGTGCTGGCAGTGGTGGTGGTAGCCTTCAGGCCTTCACCTGCAGCCTCGGACGGCTGAAGTGCCATGGATGGTGTTGTGTGCCCCTTCCTACCCTTGGCAGATGGTGGTGCCTCCTTGCTTCTGCCAGCTGGTGTCTTTTTCTTGCCCTTGCTGGCTGGTTGTGCTTACTTCCCCTTGCTGGCTGGTGTCCCCTTCTTGCCCTTGCTAGGTGGCGGACCCTTCTTGGCCTTGGTAGGTGGTGCTGGCACACTGGCTGGGCTGACGGGTGCCTCCTTGGAGCCCCTCACACCTACAGTAGCTGCAGAAACCACAGTGGCCGTGGACTGGGTGGCTGAGGTACTGAGCTGGGTTCTGGCCACCCTGGTCCGAGGTGAAGGACAGGGGTTCAGGGGGGCAGGGGAAGGGAATAGGTCAATGTTGGCGAGGAAAAGCTTCTTAGGGATACTGGGGTGGGGTGGGAATAGGGTGAAGGTTTGGGAGTGGAGGAAGAGGGAGTGGTTGTAGGAGGTGTCAGTCTGCAGTGTTTGGGTGCAGGTGCATGGGCTGGATGCTGTTGTTAGTTGGAAGGATGTTGGGTGTCTGTGTGCTTGCGTCTGTGTACTTTGGGAGGAGGGGTCACAGACACAGAGGGAGAGGACACAGGGGACGTGTGCATGGATGTGGGGGTGGTGACTGCCAGTGAGGGGCCTGCAGTGATAGGTGTGATGGTGATGGAGGTAGTGGATGAGGATGTAGTGCATGCAGGTGTGAGTGGAGATGCTACTGGGAGGGAGGTGGATGACGAGGAGGAGGGGGACACAGTGGAGGCAGTGGATGTTGGTGTGTCTGCCTGTGGATGGTGCTTGTGTGAGTGCCTGTGAGATGAAGTGTGGTGCTTGTGTTTGCCTGAGCCACTTCTGTGCGTTGATTTGGGTGATTGTTGGTCTGAAGGTGTGCTTGGGATAGGCTGGGGTTGAGGGGTTTGGGACTGGGTAGAGGAAGTTGGAGGGGGGTGGCTGGAGACAGGGCCAATGGCTGCCATCAGTGCGTTGGCCAGAGCCTGAAATGCTCTCTGTTGGGCCGCCACACCAGAGTGAATGCCCTCCAGGTATGCATTTGTTTATTGCAAATGCCCTACTACACCCTGGATGGCATTCAGTATGGTTGACTGCCCAACAGAGAGGGATCTCAGGAGGTCAATAGACTCCTCACTGAGGGCAGCAGGGCTGACTGGGGCAGGGCCTGAGGTGCCTAGGGCAAAGGAGAAGCCCACCCTCCTGGGTGAGCGGGCACGGGAAACACACTGAGGGCTACTAGGAGGGCTGTGCTGGTACGGGTGACAGCTGTACCTGTAGTTGGGGTGGGCACAGAGGTGTCCGCCACCGCCAGGGAGCTTCCATCGGAGGAGGTGTTGCTGTCAGAACTGTCCCCTCCTGTCTCCGTCTTGGTGCTCCCCTCGCCCTCCGTCCCACTGGTGCCCTCATCATCGGTGGATTCGGCCTCCAGGCCCATGTGTGATGCAGCTCCCTCCATCGCCGGTGCCTCTGCTCCTCCGCCAGATGATGCTAATGCACACAAGGACAGGGTGACAAAACAAAAAGGGGGGGGAGAGACAGAGGAAACACTTGGTCAATGCCAGCAACAACACTACCGTTGGCGTATACAACACAAAGGGAACAGCCCTATGCACTAGGCCATGCACTACCAGTTACACTGCTAGTCACCAGCCCATGGGGTACAATACCTAACGCCATTAGCTGCACACCTGAAACCCACAGGACCCTGCCCAGTAATAGATGCCCACTAACAATATTGGGGTTGGAGTGCATCTGATCTTGCCCATCATTGAACATATCCTGCCATGTTCGCCCTGGCCTAGGGGCACCCCCAGCCCACATCCCCCACCCAGGTAATACATTAATGCGCGCAAAGTCATGATTCTGAATCTGTACTCACCCCCTTGTGGCTGCTGTGATGCATTCAAGCACCCATCCAACTCCAGATAGGCCACCGCCAGGATGCGGAACATCAGGGGGGTTAGGGTATGACGGGCACCCCATCCTCATTGGGAGGCCAGCCCCAGCTGGACCTCTGCCGTCTTCCTTGCTCAGCGGCGCAGGTCCTCCCACCGTTTGCGGCAGTGGGTGCTCCGCCTGTCAAAGACCCCAGGGTCCGCACCTCCTTGCCGATGGCACGCCAAATACCCTTTTTCTGATGGGCGCTGACCTGCACAAAAAATACAGCAGAAAAGGTATTAGTCATACCGTCCGGACTGTTATACTCATGGCCCACCATATCCCCCCATCCACTTATGCACATACATTGCCCACCATATATGCAGCACTCTGCCCAGGACCCCTCAGATCCTCCCCCACATGGGGCTTACACACACAGCAATCCATACATTCATGGCCCACGCATCATGCTCACAGTGTACTCACCTGTTTGTCTGGAGGACCATAGAGTAAAGAGTACTGGGGTAGGACCCCGTCCACTAGTCTCCCCAACTCCTCAGAAGTGAAGGCAGGGGCCCTTTCGCCAGACACTCGAGCCATTGTCACTTCCAGACACAGGTCACAGCAGCACTTGCAGTGTAGGTCCTCTCCTGTTGAAGGTCAGGTAGCAAGTGAGTGCACAGATAGAAAATGGCTGTCACGTCCGTGGCGGTGCGTACCGTCACCGCCGGCGTACATCGCCATTGGCTCCTGGAACCCCTAGGGCCCAATGATAACCAACGCGATGTTGCGCGGCGGTCGTTGACCGCAACGGCGCACACCGCCAGCGGAATTATCTCATTTCCACTTGTCTCTCCTCACAGGTCAGGCAGCCGCCATTTCAGGGGGGCACATGCCATGGCACCTAACTGCGTCACAGCAGACATTGGCACATCAACTGACTTACGAGTTCACATACTGTTTCTGTAAAGGAAGAATTGCATATTAATTTTGTCATATGTGTGAATATGACCTTCTTCTCACTGTTTTTCACCCTAGAGTGAAACCGCTGAGGATGAATAGGAGATGGGGACATCCCCCTGTGTACAGACCCCTGGTTGACCTGGCGACAATGGAGGACAGGCACATTATCCTGACCTACAGACTTGATATGGCCACAATCCAAGAACTGTGTGCCCAATTGGGGCCAGACCTAATATCAGCTATCCGCCACCCCACAGGTATCCCCCCTCTAGCGCAGGTCCTGTCAGTGCTCCATTTCCTGGCAAGTGGTTCCTTCCAAGCGACAGTGGCCATGGCATCAGGGTTGTCCCAGCCTATGTTCCCAAATGTGCTGACCAGAGTGTTGTCTGCCCTGCTGAAACACATGTGCAGCTACATCGTATTCCCCCAGGTGGAGGATTTGGCCACAGTGAAGGCTGACTTGTATGCAATGGGACATATCCCCAACATCATTGGTGCCACTGATGGTACACATATATTGCATTTGTCCCGCCCCCCTCCGGAAAATTGAACAAGTGTTCAGAAATAGGAAATGGATTCACTCTCTGAATGTGCAGATGGTGTGTTTGGCGGACCAGTACATCTCCCATGTCAATGCCAAGTATCCTAGCTCTGTGCATGACGCCTTTATCTTGAGGAATAGCAGCATCCCATATGTGATGTCTCAACTCCAGAGGCACCAGGTGTGGCTCATAGGTGAGCCCATGGTCCCCACCCAGTTGATGTAGGTATATGGGTGTGGGTTTGGCCCTAAGGGTGAGTGTGTGGCTAACTGGTATCCCTCGAATATTTGCAGGTGACTCTGGTTACCACATCCTCTCATGGCTATTGACCCCAGTGAGGAATGCCAGGACAAGGGCAGAGGAACGTTACAATGAGGCACATTGGTGAACGAGGAGGATCACTGAGAGAACCTTTGGCCTCTTGAAGGCCAAGTCCGGTGCCTCCATCTGACAGGTGGATCCCTGTACTACTCACCCAAGAAGGTGTGCCAGATCATCGTTGCATGTTGCATGTTGCACAGCCTGGCCTTGAGACGCCAGGTGCCTTTTCTGCAGGAGGATGAGCCTGGCGATGGTCGTGTGGCAGCGGTGGAGCCTGTGGACAGTGACGAAGAGGAGGCAGAGGAAGAAGATGTGGACATCAAAAGTACACTAGTTCAACAGTACTTCCAGTGATACACAGGTAAGACACTATAACTTCACCTTTCATTGCAGTTTTGTGTTTGACATTGAACATGGCAGCCTGATTTCCCTATTTCTATGGCCTCTTACTGTACCCTTTGGCATCTCTATTTTCAGATCTCAGTGCCCCACTCTGGCTCCTAGTGTGTTTACTGCTGCCCACTACAGGTCATACGTATGTAAATATTACAGTTCATTTGAATTACAATGTTTACAGTTTGTGAAACTAATACATTTGTCAAAGAATTGACAGACTCCATATTTGATTTTGTTCCAAGGGTGTTTATTTCTGTGATAATAAATGTAGGGGGTATTGCAATGGGCTGGGTTGCTGATGGAGGAAAGTACAGGGTAGAGTCCATTCTCTTTGTATCACAGGTGCATTGTCCAAGGGGGAATAGGAAGGGGAGCCATGGCAGTTCAAGGTGGACAGGGTGACAGAGTGGGACAGAAGGGTGACAATCAGGAGAGTCTTATTTCCTGGTGGGGGTCTTGGCAATGTTCTCTGGCTTCTGCCTGGATCGCAGGGACCTTTTGCGGGGTGGTTCTCCTTCTGCAGGGAGTGGGGTGCTGGTGGCCTGTTGTTCCTGTGGCGGGGCCTCCTGTCCACTAGCGACAGAGGAGGTGGAGGGCTGTTCTTTGGTTTGGCTAGTGTCAGGGGCCCGTTGGTGTGCCACTGCCTCCCTCATGGTGTTGGCCATGTCTGCCAGCACCCCTGCAATGGTGACCAGGGTGGTGTGGATGTCCCTGAGGTCCTCCCTGATCCCCAGGTACTGTCCCTACTGCAGCCGCTGGGTCTCCTGCAATTTGGCCAGTATCTGGCCCATGGTCTCCTGGGAATGGTGGTATGCTCCCATGATGTTGGTGAGTGCCTTGCGGAGAGTTGGTTCCCTGGGCCTGTCCTCCCCCTGTCGCACAGCAGTCCTCCCACCTTCCCGGTTGTCCTGTGCCTCTGTCCTCTGAACCGTGTGCCCACTGCCACTGACCCCAGGGCCCTGATCGTCCTGAGTTTGTGGGGTTGCCTGGGGTCCCTGTAGTGGTACACACACTGCTGATTGACGTGTCCTGGTGACAGAAGGATGGGCCCGCTTGGTGGGTACTGTGCTGGTGTTTCCTGAGGGGGGAGGCTCTGTGGTGGGTTTGGGACTGTGGCTGTGTCCAGAGGTCCCCGATGGGCCAGGTTGGTCATCGTGATCCAGGCGTGCAGAGGTGCTGTCTTCACTGTGGACCTCTTCGGGGGGGACTGGATGTGGCTGGCACCTCCTCTCCAGTGATGTTGAGTGGGGGTCCTGTGGGGATGTCAATGCAGTGTTATTGTATCTGCATGTGCCATCTTGTGCATGGATATGTTTGCCTCTATGGTTGTTATTAGCAAGGCAGCCTTCGCTTGTGTGAGTTATGCTTGGTTTGGCTATGTGATTATCACTAGTGTGCATGCTGTGGTGATGGGTGTCCATGCAGGTCTGTGATGGGGGTCCATGCATTGGTTTTGCATGCAGGGCTTGGTATTGTGATGGGTGGGTTGTGATGGTGGGGTATATGTGACGTGGTGGGGTAATGGGGGTGAGGGTAGGGGTTGTTGTTTGTGATGGCATCCAGGTAGGGTGGGGGATAAAGTAGTTAATATTTGACTTACCAGAGTCCAGTCCTCCTGCTACTCCTGCCAGGCCCTCAGGATGCATGATCGCCAAGACTTGCTCCTCCCATGTTGTTAGTTGTGGGGGAGGAGGTAGGGGTCCACCGCCAGTCCTCTGTAATGCTATCTGGTGTCTTGCTACCACGGAATGTACCTTCCTCCGTAGGTCGTTCCACCTCTTCCTGATGTCATCCCTTGTTCTTGGGTGCTGTCACACAGAGTTGACCCTGTCCACGACTCTCCGTCATAGCTCCATCTTCCTCCCTATAGATGTCTGCTGCACCTGTGATCCAAATAGCTGTGGCTCTACCCGGATGATTTCCTCCACCATTACCCTTAGCTCCTCCTCTGAGAACCTGAGTTGTCTTTGTGGTGCCATGGGTGTAGTGTGAGTGGTATGTGTGAGGGTGTGTGGGGTGATGTGTTAGGGTGTGTGCTGTGAGGTGCATGGATGGTGTATGGGTGATGGTGTTTTCTGGCTCAGATTCAGTGGGTGCTCCTGGCTTGTCTCTCTCTCACTTGCCAAAATCTTTGGGTCATAAAGGGTTGTGGGTATTGTGGGTGGGTGTTTTATAGTGTTGTGGGTGTGGTGTGTGTATGTGTGTCAGGTGTGTGTAGTTTGAATTGTCCAATGTGGTGTTGTTTTGTATGTGTGTGTGTAATTTGAGTGCGGCGGTGTGTACTGCCAATGGTTTACCGCGGTTGAATGACCGCCGCAGTGATTCGTCGGTCATGATGCTGTGGGCGTATTTCTATTGCCGTAACGGTGTGGGTTTTGGTACTGACATTTTATCACTGACCTTTGGGCTGGCGGACTTGTGTGGTTGTCTGTATAATGGCGGATTTCTATGTGTGGGTCATAATACCCGTAGCGGTACACCGCCGGGGTTACGGTGTGTTGGCGGCAATCAGCATGGCGGTAAGCGGCACTTACCGCCAATGTTGTAATGAGGGCCATGGTTTTATTGATGAAAAGAACTGTTGTACCAGATGGGGGAAAGTTAGCACTCAGGCCATAGCCAGACTCTAACAGAACTAAAAAGGTGGCACCCCTGTCTTCGTATGCCTCTTGCTTAAAACGCTTGATCTAGCACACTCAGAATGCATATTCAGTCCACACAACCTCATCAAATGTTCGCTTTCCAGCCCACCTAACAAATATAATGAAAGCTTTAGAATCATTCTGATCAATACTCATACATCACCCATGCATGCAACAGATATAGCTAGTCTTGTGATCAAAACTCCTTGATGCTTATTTCTACAGAAACACATTCTGGACATCCTGGCTCTCTAAGAATAAAGTATCCAGCACATTGGGTTAACGGAACAGAAGGTTGCCCTCCGATCATTATGCCCATTCACACCTCCGTAGCAACTAGCATTCAAACGCTGTGAGCTTGTCTGCGACTATGCTCTAAAAGCCACTCAAACCAGGTTTCACCCCTTTTTCCATTCACTTGGAACCAAACCAGCCTTCAGCACTACATCCAAGTCCCACCAACAAAATATACAGCACCTTCCATAGTTCCTTTATCTCTATGCATCTAAAAACACCATGATGAAGGTCCTCTTAAATTGCCTGCTACTGTCAGAAACAATATATAATTAATCCGTGCAATGTGTAGTTCTTTTTGCTTTGGATATTTGTAAATGTCCAACAATGAACTTTGTTTTCAAACTTATTGAAAAGGGAGCCTTTTATGTCAAAATCATAAACTGTGATGTAGAAACCCTGTAACTGAAGAGTTAAGATAAAGACAAAGCCTTATGTTCTTGAATTGAAGGAACATCCCTACAGCTGCATGACAGAGATCATTGTCAAGAATCTGGGCTTGCCCAGCATGCTCCTTTGATAGACATATAACAAATTACACCCAGTACTCAGCGGTAGCTCCTCTGTTTTAGAGGAGAGTCACGCCCCTGTTTAGTCAGACAGACAGGCAGCGGCAATTAAAATAATAATACATCAATGTTATTATCATTTTATTTGCTGCTGTCTGTCTGACAGCTTGGAATGTAGGGATGGCGGGGCCAGGCCATAGGAAGGAGTGGTGGGAACTGTAAAGTGCTCATGTCAGTTTAGCCAGCCATCTCAGGACAGCTAAACAGACATGCACACTTACATTTCTCAAACCTGACTATGTTGCACAGCCAGGCTGGAGAAATGGCACAGGCACCACGTGCCTTAGCAAGCATCAGACCAGCTCGCTCAGGCCAGCTATCTTTAGCATGGGAGAATCGTCTGGATTGGGAGCCTGTGGTGACTGCTGGGAAGACAGGAAGTGACCAGCAGCAGGATCGGGAGCAGTGCGAGATGGTACATTTTTTTTTCTCCATTTTTATACCGGACACTAAAGAGGTTACATTTACTATTCTCACTTCAATCTAACCATATTGGGGGAAGGTGTTTAACACCTAAGGGGTGACATTTACTATTCCCACTCCAGTCTAACCCTATTGAGGGAAGGAGTTCGATGTGAAATAAGTGGCGTTTACTATTCCCACTCCAGTCTAACCATTAAGGGGGAAGGTGTTGGCCACTCAAGTTGTGACATTTTGGTCCCCATTACAAGACTGGCGGTCTTAAGAACACCAGTCTCGAGGTGGCGGTCAGGACTGTCACTGCTGTGGTGGTCTGACCACCACATGAAGCCTCTGGCGGTCAGACTGTCAGGGTACAACCAGAACCACCGGGGTCCATGATCCTGACTGCCTGGCGGTACAGAGACTGCAATCAGCCAGGGCGGTACTGTATGCAGTGCCGCCCTGCTGATTATGACCTTGTCTTCCACCAGCCTTTTTATGGCAGTTTATGGCGGGGGAGCCGGCACTGCCCGTGCAGTTGGCGCGGGCAGTGCAGGGGTCCTCCTGCCCAGCACCATCACAGTGTTCACTGTCTGCTGTGCAGACAGTGAACTTTGAGAAAGTGCTGGTGCACCCTGCGGCGTTAGCATTTCCGCTGGCTTGATTATGAGCCAGAGACAATGCTGCCACCTGTTTCCTGCTAGGCTGACGTGAGGGAACCAAGGTTTCTCCCATGCAGCCTATTGGGAAAAAACATAATAGGTCCGGCGGGGCAGTGAGCCACTTCAGCGGCGGCCACCGTGTCAGGAGTTTGGTGGACGGGCTTTTCCATCTGCCAAACTCAAAATGAGGCCCTAAATACTTCCACTTCAGTTTAACCACATTGAGGGAAGGTTTTGGACACTAAAAGAGTGACATTTACTATTCCCATTCCAATCTAAATATATTGAGAGAAACTGTTGGACACTAAAGGGGTGACATTTGCTATTCCCACTCCAATACAACCATATTAAGGGAAGGTGTTGGACACTAAAAGAGTAACATTTACTAGTCCTGCTCCAGTCTTACAATACTGGAGGAAGGTGTTGGACACTAAATAGGTGACATTTACTATTCCAACTCCAGTCTAACCATATTGAGGGAAGGTGTTGGACACTAAAGAAGCGGCATTTAGTATTTCCATTCCAATCTAACTATATTGAGGGAAGGTGTTGGACATTAAAGATATGGCATTTACTATTCCCACTCCAGTCTATACATATTGGGGGAAGGTGCTGGACACTAAAGGGGTTACAATTACTATTCCCACTCTAGTCTAACCATATTGAAAAAAGGTGTTGGACACTAAAGAAGTGACATTTACTATTCCCACTCAAATTTAATTATATTGAGGGAATGTGTTGGACACTAAAAGAGTGACATTTGTTACTCCCACTCCAATACAACCATATTAAGAAAAGGTGTTGGACACTAAAGAAGTAAAATTTACTAGTCCTGCTCCAGCCTTACAATATCGGAGGAAGGTGTTGGATGGAAAAGGGGTGACATTTACTATTCCAACTCCAATCTAACTATATTGAGGGAAGGTGCTGGACATTAAAGGTATGACATTTACTATTCCCACTCCAGTATATCCATATTGGGGAATGTGTTGGACACTAAAGGGGTAACATTTACTACTCCCACTCCAGTCTAACCATATTGGGGGAGGTGTTGGACTCTAAAGGGATGACATTTACTATTCCTATTCCAATTAAACCATACTGGTGAAAAGTATTGGGTACAGTGACATTTACTTTTCCCACTCCAATGTAACCATTCTGGGGCAAGGTATTGGACATCAAAGGGGCAACATTTACTATTTCGACTCCAATTTAAGGCAATTTGAAGAAGATGTTAGAAGCTAAAGAGCTCAAATTTACTATATACAATTCAACCCGAAACATTTTTTGAGGACGGCTAATGCAAATTAAATATTTTATATGTATAATCAATAATCCATACACACAATTTCTTAACTATAAAATACAATTATATTTAATCTAAAACCACACTTTTCAAAACTACAGCCCTATATATATTTAAATATCACAATATATATATTTTTATTGCTTATATATCATTTAGTACCATTCCGTAGCATTAAACCATGAAAAAGGTAAATAAAATCATAATAAAAAATGAACAATCATAAATAAAAAATACTTTACACCAATTATATATTTTAAACATTAATAAATACAATTTTAAAATAACATTATAATTTTTAAAGAAAAGAAATATATTTTTTATTTGTACTACTAGTAACGTTTTTAGAAACATTATTTTTTTTAAAGATTATATAAAAATAATTTCTAATAATTTTACTTTAAAAAAATATTTATTTCAATATTATTTTTCATTTGTTAATAATGTACAGTTTTGTGTATATTTATTTGTGTATTTACATTTAATACCATTGACGTATTTTGTATGTAATATTAAATTGGATTAAAAATATGAGTATAGCAAAATACATTGAAAACAACTGTTTAATTACAAAAATATTTTCAAGAAATTTCCTAGATTTTGTAACTTCTATATAAAAACAATTTTTTATTATTTTACTACATTACAATGATTGTAAAATGTTTTTGTTTTGTAAACTATTTTCAGCTAATAACATTAGTATCTATTTTAATTAATATTAAATTAAAATTAATTCAAAACATCAAAGCAACAAAATGAAATTAATTTTAAAATTGGACTAGATTAATTTGCATGTCATTAAAATTATTACTATAAGTCCTACTTTAAAATGTACACTTTAAAAAAAATATAAAAACCAAATATCGCACTATAAACAAAAGTATAAAAACATTATTTATATACATCAATACAACTAAAAATACAAATTTCCCCAATTTCATAATTATTAAATTAACACAATAAATTAACACACATATACATATAAACATACTAAAATAATTTCCATACAAAGTAACACTTACAAACAATATTACATATGATATTTTATACCTCGATATTTTTACACTATTAAAAACAACACAAAAATTATTTTTTCCCCTCAATATTTCTGTCACGATATTTCTGTGATCCTGTGACACTTTGGGCCTCATTATGAGTTTGGCAGTCTGGCTGCAAGATCGTTGTGGTGGCGGCCGCCAAAAGACCACCATGTTGACCACCGTATTACGAGTTATACAGCCAAGCCTACCAAAAAACAGCAAAAATACTGACACTGCCAATACTCTGGAGGGCAGGAAACAGGCAGTTCACGCACCAGCATCACTAGCAAGTCTAACATCCACTGAATCTATCATGACTCACAAATCACAGTAGCGGTTACTCCATGGCGGAAAACCAATGGCGGTGCGAACCGCAGCAGTCACCACAGTAATACACAACACCACATTGGATAGTTTGAATTCCACACACCTGACACACATCCACACACCCAACACACCTACGAACTGCACTATGAAACACACCCCTTCACATCAGATAATCCTTTGCAACCAGAATGCCACACACAGCAGGATAGAGATAGGAAATAGAAGTTACAAATGATAGATAAAGCACCCCTTCACACATCAGGAACCAACTGTCACCCACTCACAACATAGCACCCACACCTCATCATCCATTTTTATTACTTTTCCGTGTTGTCCAGCACCACCATATCCTGACAAAAACATTCCCATTTCACTGACGACGAGTTGAGGGTCATGGTGGACGAAATGATTATATGACGGAACACCGAATTAAAAACAACTACTAACCTTAACAACGAGGTCGGAACACCGACCTCGTCCTTACTACTAATGATTTTACCACGAATGCCTTAACAACGATATTTAGTTGTAAAGGCATTCCTGATAAAATCATTAGCAATAGGCACCATTCACCCTACATCCCTCACCCCACCCCACCCCCCCAACCCCACCCCAAAACCTAAAACCCCCTGACCCCCCACCCACTGCCCAAAACCAAAAACGCCCCACCCCCCAACCCCACCCTAAAACCTAAAACCCCCTGACCCCCACCCACTCCCCAAAACCAAAAACGCCCCACCCCCCAACCCCACCCTAAAACCTAAAACCCCCTGAACCCCCACCCACTCCCCAAAACCAAAAATGCCCCACCCCCCCAACCCCACCCCAAAACCTAAAACCCCCTGACCCCCCACCCACTCCCCAAAACCCAAAATACCCCACCCCAAAACCTAAAATGCCCTGGCCCCCCACCCCCTCCCCAAAACCAAAAACGCCCCACCCCCCCAACCCCACCCCAAAACCTAAACCCACCACTTACCTTCGCCAACTCCCTTCTTTGTACCTTAACCACGCATGTTCGTTGTTCACAACATATGCAGTTAAGGCACAAAAATACGAAGTCGTGGTTCAAAAAAGCGTTGTTACGCTTTCGTTAACCACGACTTTCGTAATAAAAAAGTTGTAAAAAAGGATGTTTCCCGGACGAAATCATCAGAGTGGAGCCACACCTATTTGGAGCCCAAGTCCAGTAAACTACTATCACCACGTAAATGAAGATGTGGCAAAGAATAGTTGACATGGTGAATTCTTTGGGCAGTTATCCACGCACAGGAGAGGACATCAGGAAGAAATTGAACTACCTCAAAGTGAAGGTCCGTTCCATAGCCGCCAGGCACCAACTGGCGGTCAGCAAGGCTGGTGGTGGTCCCCCACCTTCTCCCTCAACGATTACATCATAGGAAAAGAAGGTCTTGGTCATCATGCATCCTGAGGGCTTGACATGAATACCTGGGGAGTGGAGTCAGGTAAGTCACAACACCTATGATGTCACCCAAAAGTTTTGGCTTGTATGCTCACCTTACGATATCTTAACAGCCAATCCACTCACCACCCCTGTGTCCCACTGTGCAAATACTCCTGTATGCTATTCCACATATCAACTAAACTCACCTGGGAGCACAGTGTCTGTTTGTGGCCTGGGTAGAATAGGAACTGACAGCACTACAACTCCCCAAGCAAAAACAACAAGTGATGGACGGAATGCTGAACATTGTCAAACACTCACCCCCAGTCATAGATCTGGGTTTAATCCATCGTTCTTTTGCTCACCATGCCACCCCAGTTTGGACCCAGCCATATGCAAATCAGTCTTGACCCTGTTCCTCATGGGAACAGTCCAGACCGAACTGCCAAGCCAGGTCCTCACTGGACCGGAAACAAGCATCCTGGGACCGGTTTCGGGGTTTCACCCCTCATCAGCCAGGCTAGCTTGAATCCAGTGGCATGGGAAGCACGGGACCCACGTATGGGCATACCCTTCCCACTTAGGGCGACAAAGCAAAAACAACAAGTGATGGACGGAATGCTGAACATTGTCAAACACTCACCCCCAGTCATAGATCTGGGTTTAATCCATCGTTCTTTTGCTCACCATGCCACCCCAGTTTGGACCCAGCCATATGCAAATCAGTCTTGACCCTGTTCCTCATGGGAACAGTCCAGACCGAACTGCCAAGCCAGGTCCTCACTGGACCGGAAACAAGCATCCTGGGACCGGTTTCGGGGTTTCACCCCTCATCAGCCAGGCTAGCTTGAATCCAGTGGCATGGGAAGCACGGGACCCACGTCTGGGCATACCCTTCCCACTTAGGGCGACAAAGCAAAAACAACAAGTGAAACAACAAGTGATGGACGGAATGCTGAACATTGTCAAACACTCACCCCCAGTCATAGATCTGGGTTTAATCCATCGTTCTTTTGCTCACCATGCCACCCCAGTTTGGACCCAGCCATATGCAAATCAGTCTTGACCCTGTTCCTCATGGGAACAGTCCAGACCAAACTGCCAAGCCAGGTCCTCACTGGACCGGAAACAAGCATCCTGGGACCGGTTTCGGGGTTTCACCCCTCATCAGCCAGGCTAGCTTGAATCCAGTGGCATGGGAAGCACGGGACCCACATCTGGGAATACCCTTCCCACTTAGGGCGACAAAGCAAAAACAACAAGTGATGGACGGAATGCTGAACATTGTCAAACACTCACCCCCAGTCATAGATCTGGGTTTAATCCATCGTTCTTTTGCTCACCATGCCACCCCAGTTTGGACCCAGCCATATGCAAATCAGTCTTGACCCTGTTCCTCATGGGAACAGTCCAGACCGAACTGCCAAGCCAGGTCCTCACTGGACCGGAAACAAGCATCCAGGGACCGGTTTCGGGGTTTCACCCCTCATCAGCCAGGCTAGCTTGAATCCAGTGGCATGGGAAGCACGGGACCCACGTCTGGGCATACCCTTCCCACTTAGGGCGACAAAGCAAAAACAACAAGTGATGGACGGAATGCTGAACATTGTCAAACACTCACCCCCAGTCTAAGATCTGGGTTTAATCCATCGTTCTTTTGCTCACCATGCCACCCCAGTTTGGACCCAGCCATATGCAAATCAGTCTTGACCCTGTTCCTCATGGGACTCCCAGCAGGCACTGTTCCACCATTAAGAAAACTAGAACAGTGAACCACAATGAATTGTGCCCTGCATGTCAACTAAACAATTGACTAAACCCACCTGAATGATCCACAACTGTACAGTCTATGGCAATGACAACAATGCTATGGGCATCTTCAAGTACAGTACCACCAACACACATCAACAGCTGTTTCCTCTGCTACATTTTTCCCTTTTACCTCCCATCACCTATTGCAATATACTCACCTGGGGGAACACACATATTTGCAGTGTGCTATACTTGCTGTAACCCAACACATATGGCCAGATAGAATGGTTACTCCTAATTTGATGGACAAGTCAGTTTCCACATTACATTGTTAACTCAGTACTGAACTACTGCTAACTGGTAGGTAACATGAAAAATATAAAGCTACACAGCAGCCAAGACATGAGTCTATGAACAGGCATCCAAATGCCAAGATACTCTGACATCCTGTAGCAAGGTGTATGATATAGGAATTGTCTGTATCCTACATAGCTGTTCTCCAGATTTGAAAACAGGTGTCACTGTCATATCAGGGGATCAAGGAAAGCCTTTCTGTACATGGCCCAAAGCATATCTACCTGTCAACGTTTGATACCATATATTGCATTACAATCTGTAACTGTCTGTTCCACTTCCAGGTCTACTTGCCATTGGGACCATGGAGAGAACACCTGAGACAGCCACTTCCCCCCTGGATGCAGCCCTAAGTTATGAAAACACCCTTGGATGTGTGGACAATAAGGATGACTCTGGCCCATCTGGGATTCCTGGTCAGTCCACAACTGTGAGCCTCCCCTTGCCCACATGAACTCCGTCCAGCCCTGTTGCATCTACATCACAAGCAACCATACGCCCTCAAACTTGTGTCCCTAGGGCAGTTTCTTCCATCCTGTGCCCCCCCAGCACAGGTACCGCAGTCACAACTTGAAAATCATGACAATGAAGGACCTGCCACCAGTGGCAGTGGGAAAACTCTGCCAAGGGCACAGGCTTGTGGTGATAGGGTGCGGGCGAGGGATGGTATGGGCCAGCAGATGGAGGCTGCTAGGAATACAAATGGCAAGAAAACCATCTCCTGAGTCTTGGGAGCTTACTAACAGTCCCAGGCTTGATGGGCCAGGTACTTGCCATGATGAGGGAGAATTAAGCAGCTGTAGAGGGACAACCTCCAGGAAATAATGCAACAGTGTGAGGCCCTCAATTCCAACATGGTCTCCACAATAGGGGTGCTGAGAGACATCAACACCGCTCTGAGCAGGGTCTGTCCATAACACCAAACCCCTTCCACTGGCCATGTACCATCAACCCCTTCTACATCTGTGGTAGCCAGTGGAATGGAGGCTCTACCAGAGGTCGAACATGCCTTAGACACCCCTGCATCTGTAGCTGAAGAACCTCCTGCAAATGTGGATGTCCACCAAAACAACCAGAAGTTGCAGGTGCCAAGACTACAACCACAGGAAGTGATCCTCTAATGACTGGTTCCCATTGTGTGCCACTGATACACCCTGTTGACACTTCTATGACCACTGTCCATTTTTCACGGATTGTAGGACGCTGAACTTGAGACTCCAAATGTTGTAGCAGCTACCCTGATGATAACATCTTCCATGACTGAACCCTTCACTGTTTGCACTTTATTGCTTTGATCCCATTCATTTTATTTTCCTGTGCACTTGCAAATAAACACAATGAAAACACAATAAATGTTTGAGAGTCATATTTCAACTACTTTGAACAGTTAACTGTGAAATTTCTTGATTACACATGATACACTCAAATGTAGCAAATGTGGGAAGGGACAGGTCACATGTTAAATCTGGGTTCAATGCATAGACAATGATACAAGTGGATAACCATCAATCCTGCATGCTAATGATCACACAGTGAAGTACATCTTCACAATTTAGTGAGTCAGCATAGGTGTTATCAACTAACATCCCACAGACAACTGAAGTAAGGGACTTGTTAGACTATGTCTATCTAAATAGGGAAACAGATTGGTGCGATTTGTCATCAGCTAAACTCTTATCACATACCCATACCATACCTATCAAATAAACATACCCCAAAATAGAGGCAGAGGTCAACACAACTGTTCCCAGTCAAGGAATGTCCCACTTACCATGGTCAGGTATCGGTAGGCATGCTACTCACACACATCAGTCTTGACACACATGAACAGTGGCATGCAATGAGGAAACACGGTGGTAGCTACATACAAGTACGATAGTACCATTATCAAACCAATGAGAAAGTTGAGTGAATGGGTTGCACAGGAAGATATTTGTCATAGACACATTATCACACATGACTCCATTGGACCCACATACCATGCCAAACAGGTCTATTGTGTGGAACAGAACACTGCCATTCCACTGTCCTGACAGCCTGGGCATGGAACGCATATACCACCAATATAATGTTAGAGAGTACCTGAGTCAATCAATGTCCACTTCACATGTCAGACCAGCTAAACCCACCTACCAGTGACAGAATTCAGAAATGTCCACATGAGGATGGCTTTGCAAAATACAAATTGGAAACAAGGATTTTAGGCAGGTAAGGGTGAACATGACCTAGAAATACATGCCCCAAATACAATGGTAACTTAAAATGTGCATTGTGACATACACTACCAAAAATGATCATCACTATAGTTTAAACTCCATTTACTATTTTGTATTAAAAGCTGGCAATGTATTGCAAAGCAATGAATAACATGATCTGACACACTTTCGCGGCGAATAGAGGAGGGCTCCACCAGACTTATCAGTGCTACGGAATCTTGCCTTCAGGAGCCCAAAACTCTGCTCCACGACACGCCGTGTCCTTCCAGGGACCTCATTGAAGCTGACTTCCTCTGGCATGGTTGGGTACCTCACTGGTGTCAACAACCAGGGATGGATGGGGTAGCTGGAGTCTCCTGTAAGGAATCATTACATGTGTGCAAACATAAATCTTGTACATGCTTACATTTGGCAGCAGATATAGGATACTAACACACATGACATATGTGACTTACCAACCAGCCAGGCCCTCTCTGGGTACCGTTGTGTAATCAGCTCTGGAATAGCGCTGTTCTGCATGATGAAGGCATCATGTATTGAAACCGGGTACCGTGCACATACTTGGGAAATGTCGAGGTTCGCCAAAGAAACTACTTGGACATTAAAGTAGTGGAAATTCTTCCTGTTCTGATACACCTCTTCATTGCCATGTGGGGGAACCAAGGCTACACTGGTATCATCAATGGCTCCCACTACACGTGGTAAATATGCCTATCCATAAAAATCTGCCTTCACATGGGCCAAATCCTCATGTTGTGGAAATCTGATGTAGTTGTTGAGGTGTTTTAACAATGCAGACAGTACAGCCTTCAAGACCAGACTGAACAGAGGCTAAGAGATGCCTGCAGTTAGGGCCATGGTATTCTGAATTGACCCTGTGGCTAGGAACTGCATCACTGACATGATTTGTACATTGGGTTGGATGCTATTTGGATGACGAATGGCAGGAATCAAATCTGGCTCCAACTGATGTCAGAGATCCATAATTGTCTGCCTATCCGGGCGGTAGATCAGAATGACATGTCAATCATCCATAGTCTACAGGTACACTGGAGGTTGTCTGACCATTCCCATTGCAGGGTAACTATGTGAGGGAAAATAAGAAGGTATGTCCATCACTCATTGTGTCCCTTGTAAGTTTCAAAACATATGTCTCATGTCATAACATGACATGGCATATGATACAGTAGTAACATGGTACACAGAACAGACCAATGTTAATGATGTTAAATTAGTGGAATCTCACCCCCTTCCTTCAATTATGACAGAGGAATGTAAACACATGGTTCAGCGAGCCTCTGTTTTATGGACATCCAACTATGCATTGCATTAAAAAGCCAAAAAAACTATTTAACCGATTACCAAGAGGGTGCTGACTCTGTCACTAAGGATACCTTACTTTTATCTTACCAACATGAAGACATGTCACTTCAATCTGGTCATTCATACATGGTTAGTTAATGCCAGCACTCAAGACTATGCGGTAGATGTGTTTCCGACATTGTGACGCATCATGAAATTGACTTTTCCGACCATCTAAGGCCCTTAAAATGGCAACTGCCTGACCTACTGTGCTGGACAATAGGAAACGACCTGCAACTGCCAGAAAAAGTCATCATGGCAGAAGGTGGATACTACCATGGTGGACAATGCCATTGGAACACATTGCTGTCTGTAGCAGTCTAGGGCCAATGGTGATGGCCGCTGGAAGTGACGGTCCCTTACATGGCAGATGTGACAGCCATCTCATACTTCGTCTCTCACTTGACTCCTGACACTGCTGCCAGCAAGACCTCCACGAGCTGAGCTGATGTGTACTGCCTCTGGGAGCAAACATGTCATGTCCTACAGGTGATAGGGTACCTGCCCTCTCATCCATGGCGCTGGAGAAGCTGGTGGGGGAGGTCCTACCCTTGTTTGAACAACTCTATGGTGTACCAGAGAAGCAGGTAAGTGCATCATGTGCACATATGTCTCATTAGCTCGACTATTCTTTGATATGCTAAGCAAAGGCTGATGGGCAATGTTTTGGAATGTGTCCTTAAAGTCTTTTGGGTGCTAACGTTTTGCTAGAACCGGTGACTTCCTGGGCATGTACTAATGTTTGGTGACAGAGTTAGAGTCCTGAGACATTGTGGAGAGGGTGTCATGTATGTTTCCTCAGCCACCTTGTGACCTTTGCACATGGTTAGTGGAGGTGTTATGCCAGACTTCGCCTCAAAAAACTCATCTTCATATGTGTTGGGTGTCTGGTCATATGTGATGATCTGAAAGCTGGTGCTGGAGATGCATGTTGTCTGCCTGTTTTCAGCTCTCCTATATCCTCAGTGTATATGCTCATCTATCAGTGGAGTGGATGTTCAAGACAGTCTGTGTTTGGCTTGCGGAACTGACTTGTAAATACCTCTGCTTGTTTTAGTATGAGACATATGGACATGACATTCTTTCTTGTCTTTGTCATCCATGCAGGTCAACGCCCATCAGAAGTAGTGGATTTGTTGTGCCATCAACTAGAAAGTGTGGACCCTGGGATTCCACAGCCTGTGGAGAACCCAATGTCAGAAGAGGTGGGAGGAATTGAGACGCTGGGCCTGAAAGACTGCAGAGGCCCACCTGGAGCTGTCCTCCCAATGAGAAAGGGGTGCCCATCAGACCATGACCCCTCCTAATAGCCCGCATTTTGGCAGTGGCCCACCCTGAGTTGGATGGGCTTTTGAAGACAGCCCAGTAGCCACAAGGGAGTAAGTACAGAACTAACACGTTTGCCCCTTTACCAGGCGAATGAGTGATGGAACTGATTGTTAGCTCTGACAATATGGTAAGTGCTAAGTGTCACAGATCTTCTGTGAACACACTAATGTACAGTTGTCAACACCAGGGCAGTGCGCGCTCTATTGGCAACTAAAATGCAAAAACCCAGCACTCTCAATACAACGTAATTTATGCATTGTGCTGATATGTTGTTGTTTAACCTTTTGCATTGCAGAGTTTAATCCTGAAGACTTATTTTTAATGTGTTTACAAATACTGTTCATTTGCAATGTATTGCTGCAGGCTTTCAGAGTGTGTTAGGGTGTGGTCCCTTTCCAGGGCCTTCCAAAGACTTTCCCTGCAGCATGCCTGGGTGTGGTTGTGGGCTGGGCCAAGACTCTATAAAAGGGAGCCAGCCCAGCTCCAAGTGCTCACTATTCACAGGTCCCGGTGCAGAGCAGCAGCTACTTCCTGAGCTCCTGTCCCGGTGGCCTATTTGCTCTTCATTCTTCATTGGTGATCCTTGTTCTGGGCGGTAAGACGGTGGTTGGGCTGACCTCCTGACGCCGTTATCGAGAACTTTCATATTCTTGGCCTAATTATTTAATGATTAACAGATTACTTTGTGCGCTATCATTTCTTGACATTTACATGGTGGCTTAAGAATCGGCAAAAGACGCGCGATTCGTTTCATGATAATTTGACTTTGTTATTTATTGCGCGCTATCATTTCTTGACATTTACATGGTGGCTTAAGAATCGGCAAAAGACGCGCGATTCTTTTCATTGTACTTTGATCTTGTTATTCATTGTGAGCTGTTATTTCTTGGCATTTACATCGTGGTTTTAGAATCGGCAAGACGCGCGATTCGTTTAATGATGATTTAACTTTGATATTCATTGCATACTACCATTTCTTGGCTTTTTACATGGTGACACTCGAATCGGCAAGACGCACGATTCTCTCCTCGAGTTTAATTCATGTTGTTTATTGCATGCCACTATTCTAAGATATTTATCATGTAATATTCGAGTTTACAAGTTATGTGATTTGTTTTTCCTGAATCCATATTGTGTTATTCATGGTGCACAATCCTCTTATGGTGTTTACTATATATATATAAATATAAATCTACAATATGCGCAATTTGTGTTGAAACATTTTAAGAGTACACAGAAGATCAGAGTTTCTAGATGCAATATTGTATGGTCCTAGTACGCATTCTCAAAAAAGGATTTATATGACTGTTTTAAAATTTAGTCAGAATGTTTTTCTGATTCTCATGTAAAGGAAAGTACTTGAATAAGAAAGTTTTCATTTAATCCATCTTGATTCCCTTACAGATATTCGGCCTTCTTGAAACTTAGTCATTTTAAACTTAATTCTTAGATTGTTCATGTTTTCAGAATGACTACGCTTAGAATCATAGTCTAGTATTGATTTCAGGAGATATAATTTTCATATTGTATGTTCTAACCTTTTTCTTACTACAGGTCTCCTTCCCAGCTGTTTCCCTTCCTAATCCTCTCTTCCCCTCTTGAACTCTCTTAGCCTCTGTGATTTATCTATCAGAGTCGTGGAGCTGTTCAGTGGTGGACGTGTTGGGAACGTGCGCAGACCCCGAGGATCTGGTGTCTCTGACAACAGTAGACATCTGTAGCACACAGGTGTGCACATACAAATGTATTTGGAAACCTGTTGCTCAACTATGTTGTCCCCTCAGTACAATGGCACATAATGGTGCATATATGACTGTGTCATATACCATTATACTGATTTTTCTACCCTGTTGGTTGTCAATTCCCACCAACAGGTCAATCCTCCCAATGTCACAATGGTAAAGTGTGTAGGTACTTGCTCCCTGTCCTCTGTAATATCTCAAGATTCATGTCTATGTGCTACATCAAGTCAGACATAATCAAGTCACCTCTAGCTTTCTAATGGTTTCTGATAAGTGACAGCATCATGTGCGGCTGTGATGTCCATCTGACATGTTACATGACATACAAGGCTAACATCTTCACACCTGTTGCGAGGTAATACCCCTTGGTAAGTGAGGGATGTACATAGACATTTGTGATATGCATGTTGGATACCATTGAGGTGTTGCAACATTTCTACAGGCACACATATATTGGTATCAGAGGTAGGAATGCAACTACCATGCTGATGGCCTGATAGTAGAAAAAGGCCACAGAGCTTTGTCCATTTGCATACTGTTTTAGGTATGATACATGGGCAATGGTAGCCTATTCACAGCTATGGTCCAGACAGTAATTTGTCAACATCATGTGTCGATGAAAAGGTTCAGTAATGACTCAAAATTGGTATTTGTTATGTGTATGTGCAGTTGCTATGAAGGAGATGTCAAATGAGGCCTGGCTGTCTTGTAACCTTGTGTTTGCCATGGCACCTATATGGTGCGGCTGTGGTAGTTCATATACACTTGTGAGTAGGTTGGTAAGTATGTCCGGGCTGTTGGCTTGCATTCATGGTTGGTGTATCAGTTACATTAGCATCCCATCTGCTTTGGCTCTAGAAATCCTCCACATACAGATGTCAGGCCCTCCATGTCTTATGTGTGGGTAGTGATGTTGTTACTCAGTCAGGTGCCCATTGATTGACTAATTGCATAATTAACTAGGTCTGGTTCTCACCTTCCTGCACAGTAGTGTAGTCCGTTTGATACATACACTTTATTGACAACTTGTTATAGTGCGTGGGTCATTGGCCTAAGCTTACTTGGTCCTTACATGAGTGATTTTGTTCGTTTTCTGGAGACCATTTTCCTATATGCCTTGGTCAACACTGTGGGGGTCATTCTGACCTCGGCGGTAAAAGGCGCTTACCGCCGGTCAGAAGACCGCCATAACACCGCCGCGGTAAACCGCCACGGTCATTCTGACCCGCAACTTGCAAACCGCCAAAAACCCGACATCCACAAAAGTCCGCCACACCAAAGGTCAGCGAAAAAATGGCAATGACCAAACCTCCACCGTCACGCCAACAGAAATACGCCCATACCATTCCGACCCACAAATCCCCGCAGCGGTCTTTCAAACGCGGTATTCCATTGGCGGTACATACCGCCGCGGTCAAAATACACACACACATAGAAAACTCAGCCACATTGGTCAGTTTGAAACACACACACCTGATACACATACTAACACCACTACCACAGAGAGAGAGCACAGAATAGACAATCCCACAACACAGAGGCACACAACACCATCACCCACACAGAATCCACGCACCAAACACCACACACCACCACACGCACCACACTCATCACCACAAACGCCACCCCACACCTCATCCACACCACCCCATGGCACCCCAAAGACACCCCAGGTTCACTGACGCAGAACTCAGGGTCATGGTGGAGGAAATAGTCCGTGTAGAGCCCCAGCTCTTCGGGGCACAGGTGCAGCACACCACAATTGCCAGGAAGATGGAGCTATGGCAAAGGATAGTGGACAGGGTCAACGCGGTGGGACAGCATCCACGCAATGGGGATGACATAAGGAAGCGCTGGAACGACCTACGGGGGAAGGTGTGTTCCATGGTATCAAGGCACAACATTGCGGTGCAGAAGACTGGCAGCGGACCCCCACCTACTCCCCAGAGTTTACAGCATGGGAGGAGGAAGTCTTGCACATCCTGCATCCTGAGGGCCTCGCAGGAGTAGGCGGAGGAATGGACTCTGGTAAGTCAAATCTTCACTACTGCTTCCCACCCCCACCCCACCGGCATGCCAAATCATACCCCCACCCTCACCCCCACCCCCATCACACCAACTCCTTGCAAATGGCTCACCATCACAACCCACCCATCCCAACACCAAGCCCTGCATGCGACCACAAAGCATGGACACCCATCACCAAAGCATGCCCACTGCACACACACATCACCCCCACAAGCCACCCTCACAAAAGCCCCCACAAGGGAATGCCTGCACTTGGTTACACGGACACCCACCCATCACACGAAATGCCACACACAGAAGCAATAACCATACCTTTATACCCCTGCAGGACCCGAACTCCACCACACCACCATGGAGGGTACAGAGATGTCCATCCCACCCCCAGAAGAGGCCCCCAGCGATGACAGCAGCTCTGTCTCCCTGGACCCAGATGACCAGCCCGGCCCATCGGGGACCTCTGGACAGTCGATTCCCCACAGACAGCCACAGGCTACACCAGACCCAACCCCCTCTGGGAACACCAGCACAGCTCCCACCCAGCGGGCCCATGCCTCTGTCTCCAGGACACGTCAAACAGCGGTGTGTCCACCACTACAGGGCACCCAGGTTGACCCACCACCCCAACAACAACAGGGACCTGGGGGGAGTGGTAGTGGGCACACCGTCCAGGGGACAGAGGCCCAGGAACACAGGGGAACTGGGACGGCTGCTGTGCGACAGGGGGGGACAGGCCCAGGGAACCGACTCTCCAAGAGGCCCTCTCCTCCATCATGGGAGCTTACCACCACTCCCAGGAGATGATGGCGACGGTACTGGCCCGGTTCCAGGAGATCCAGGCACTGCAGGAGGAACGGTACATGGGGTTCAGAGAGGAACTGAGGAACATCGGTTCCGCAATGGGGACCATCGTCGTGGCCCTTACCCAGATAGTCACCACATTGCGGGACCATGTGGCACCCCAAAGGGCCCCTGTCACTAGCCCAGGCCAGGAACAGCCTACCACCTCCGCCGGCAGGAGGCCCCCACACAACAACAGGCCATCAGAACCCCACCTCCTGCAGAAGAAGAACCACCCCGCAAGCGGAACCTGAGATCTCACAAGAAGACAGAGTAGGATTGCAAGACCCCCGCCAGCCTAAGATACCCCCTGATGTCATCCCACTGTCCCACATTGTCACCCTGTCCAACCTTTAACTGCCCCTGCTCCATCCTTCCACAGGCATATGGACAATGCACCTGTGCGACTGAGAACTGGACTCTGCCATGGACATTACTCCATCCCCACCCATCACCGTTTTACATTCATGTACCTATATGTAGCACTTAAAATAAATCACTTATTGCACTTAAAATAACAGGAGTCTGCTTGTATTCTTAACAAATGTATTACACATAACGGTGCAATAATGTCCAGTTACTTTGTGATGACAACATACCAATTTCAATAAGCTTTAGTCCATGGGCAAACAAAGCAGAAGTCACGCAGTGGGTCATACAGCTCTGAAAAGGGAAGGGAAAGTCACAAATCAGTTAACAGGAACTGGGGGGAAACACAGACAGTGGAGACGCATGAGACCTTAAGTAAATGTAAAATGGCGTGGGTGATTCTTACCTGTGTGCTACTGAAAATATTGTTGTATGACTGTATCCCTGTTGTCCGTGTCGTCCCCGTTGTCTTCCTCCTCTTCACTCTCCACAGGCTCCACAGCTGCTACAACACCACCATCTGGGCCATCCTCCTGCAGAAAAGGCACCTGGCGTCGCAAAGCAAGATTGTGAAGCATACAGCAGGCCACGATGATATGGCACACCTTCTTTGGTGAGTACATAAGGGATCCCCCTGTCATATGCAGGCACCTAAACCTGGCCTTCAGGACCCCGAAGGTCCTTTCTATGATCCTCCTAGTTCGCCCATGGGCCTCATTGTACCGTTCCTCTGCCCTGGTCCGGGGATTCCTCACTGGGGTCAGTAGCCACGACAGGTTGGGGTAACCAGAGTCACCAATTAGCCACACACAGTGTCTCTGTAGCTGTTCCATCACATAAGGGATGCTGCTATTTCGCATGACATACGCGTCATGCACTGACCCAGGGAACTTGGCATTTACATGGGAGATGTACTGGTCAGCCAAACAGACCACCTGGACATTCATCGAATGATAACTTTTTCTGTTTCTGTACACCTGCTCACTTTCTTTGGGGGGAACCAAAGCCACATGGGTCCCATCAATGGCACCAATGATGTTGGGGATATGTCCAAGGGCATAGAAATCACCCTTCACTGTAGCCAAATCGCCCACCTCAGGGAAAATAATGTAGCTCCGCATGTATTTCATCAGGGCAGACAACACTCTGGACAAAACCTTAGAAAACATAGGCTGAGACATCCCAGATGATATGGCCACTGTTGTCTGAAAAGACCCACTTGCCAAAAAATGGAGTACTGACAGAACCTGCACCAGAGGGGGAATCCCTGTGGGTTGGCGGATGGGGGACATCAGGTCTGGCTCCAGCTGGGCACATAGTTCATGTATAGTTGCTTTGTCAAGCCTGTATGTAAGTATGATATGTCGTTCTTCCATTGTCGACAGGTCCACCAGCAGTCGGTACACGGGAGGATTCATCCTTCTCCTCGCAAGTCCCAGCGGACGGTGCGTAGGAAGGACAACATGGAGCACAGAGTCAAGCAACCCACAGGTTCGTTCACACAGCTTGCACAGTACACGAATCGCTACGCATTGAAAGGCTTGTATGAGTGGCAATGCAAGGCCTAGGCCTGTGTGACGCAGTAGAAATTATGCCATGTGGGCCCTTGAAATGGCGGCTGCCTGACCTGTGAAGTGTGACAGTGGGATGTGAGGTCAATGCGCTGGCGTGGCACACCGTGGCGGTAGGCGGTCGAAGACCGCGGTGCTAAGCCGCATTGGTTAACATTGCACCCTATGGGTTTCAGTAGCCAATGAGGATGGGCGCCTGCGGTCGGGGTACGCACCGCGGCGGTACGCACCGCCGCGGGCGTGACCGCCATTTTCTATCTGATTAATCACTCGAGACCTGATCATCCACAGGAGAGGACCGATACTGCAAGTGCTGCTGTGACCTCGGTCTGGGAGATACAATGGCTGCTGCGACTGGGGAAAGGGCCCCTGCCTTCACTTCCGAAGAATTGGAGAAACTTTTGATGGGGTCCTCCCCCAGTATGCGCTACTCTACGGTCCTCCAGACAAACAGGTTAGTACACAGGGTGCACGTTGAATGGGCTATGCCTGTGTTGAGTGGGGTGTATGTAAGATGGTGGGGAGGGGAGCGAATGAGGAGTGCAACGCACGAAAGATGAGAGCATGTGCCACATGGCAAGGTTGGGTAGGGGGGGGCCACTCACATTGACCAGGCAGAAAACTGATGAGATTTCCTTTACCACCCTGTACATGTCACATAGGTCAGCACCCATCAGAAGATCGACATTTGGCGTGCCATCGCCAAGGACGTCCGGGCCCTGGGGGTCCACAACAGACGGGGCACCCACTGCCGAAAGAGGTGGGAGGACATCCGCCGCAGGACCAGAAAGACCGCCGAGTCTCTGCTGGGGATGGCCTCCCAACGTAGGAGGGGTGCCAGCCGCCAATTGTCCCCCCTGATGTTCCGGATCCTGGCGGTGGCCTATCCCGATTTGGATGGGCGCGTGAGGACATCACAGCAGACACAAGGGGGTGAGTATCAGCACATTCTGCTATCTTTGCGCGCAGTGAAGGTGTCTGGGTGGGGGAGGAGGGCTTTGGCTATCTCTAGTCCAGGGCGCATTCTGTAGGCTCGGCCCTTCCGTTAGACACGGCCCTGTGCCCCCGCCCCCCACCTCTGTAGGGTGCCAAGTACAGCTATCCATGGTCCGGCCTCTCCGACAACGGTGTTGCCAATGCATGCACTCAACCTGTCTTCATTTCTCCCCACCCCCCCCATTTTCTTTGTCTTCCTGTTCATGTGTGCATTAGCATCATCAGGCGGAGGAGAAGTGGCATCGGCGCACGAGGGAGCTGCATCTCACATGGCCCCGGAGGGCCATGCAACAGTACACCAGTGAGACGGAGGGCGAGTGGAGCTCCACAACGGGGACCCGTGGAGACGTCAGCGACACCGACACGTCCTCAGAAGGGAGCTCCCTTGCGGTGGCGGCAACATCCGTGCCCACCGCCACAACAGGTACAGCCGCCACCCAGCGCACCAGCCCGGCCCTCCCAGCAGCCCCTCAGCCTTCGCTCCGTGCCCGCTCGCCCAGGAAGGCGGGCATCTCCTTCGCCCCAGGCACCTCAGGCCCTGCCCCAGTTACCCCTGCTGCACTCAGTGAGGAGGTCATTGACCTCCTCAGGACACTCATTGTTGGGCAGTCTACCCTTTTGAATGCCATCCAGGGTGTAGAAAGGGAGGTGCATCGGAGCAATGCATACCTGGAGGGCATTCATTCGGGTCAGGCTGCCCATCAGCGATCGTTCAACGCTCTGGCCTCAGCACTGACGGCAGCCATTGTCCCTGTCTCCAGCCTCCCTCTTCTGACTCCCTCCACCCAGTCCCAGTCTCCTGTTCCTCTGCCTATCCCATCCACACCATCAGACCAGCCTGCACACACCTCTACACCCAAGGGCAGCTCATCCAGACATAAGCACCACAGATCGCACAAGCATTCACCCAAGCAACATCCAGATGCAGACATGCCAACAGTCACTACCACCTCTGTGTCCCCCACCTCCTCATCTCCCTCCTCCCTCCCTGTGACGTCTCCACTCACACCTGCATGCACACCACCATCAGCCAGTACTTCCATCACCAGCACACCCTCCATTACAGTCCGCACACGTGCAGTCACCACCCCCACTGCCATTTACACGTCCCCTGTGTCCTCTCCCAGTGTGTCTGTCACCCCCTCTTCCAAAGCACACAAACGCAGGCAGCCACCCACCCAACAGCCATCCACCTCACGACAGCCTCCGTCACAAGCACCTGCACCCAAAGACAGCACACTTGACTCTCCTACAACCACATCCTCTTCCTCCACTCCCATACCCACTACACCTACCCATCCCTGTCCTTCCAAAGTGCTTTTCCTTTCCAACCTTGACCTCGTTCCAACCACTGACCCACCCCCTCCATCTGGTAAGAGTAAAAAAAGCACCTCAGCCACCACCAGCCCTGCATCTACTGTGACCATAGTGCAGGGCTATTGGAGTCCAACAGCTCCTAGGGCAGGAACATCGGCCAGCAGCAAGGGGACAGCCAGCCCACCCCCTGGGAAGAGGACAAAAAAAACTAAGGGCCGGCGCGACAAGCCTGAGACGGCTGCCTCCAAGGACAGTAGCCTTGCCCCGTCACCTGCCACATCATCAAAGGGAGGCAAGGGCCACAGAGCTTCAGCGAAGGAGGGCAAGGGCAGCAGGGCGGAGAAGTCAGGCAGCAGGCGAGCTGCCCAGGAGGGCCCCACCAGCCCCATTCCGGTTGTGACGGACGACACCCATGGGCCCAGGACTCCATCACAGGAGGGCCCCGCGACCGCAAGGTTGGATGGCGACTGAGCGGGAAGTCTTGGCCAGGTCTGGCTCCCTAGAAACACAGGACAAGCACCGCTGAACAGGGCCCCGCCGGGAGAAGCACCGCTGAACAGGGGCCCGCCGTGAGAAGAACCGCTGAACAGGGCCCCGCCGTGAGAAGAACCGCTGAACAGGGCCCCGCCGTGAGAAGAACCGCTGAACAGGGCCCGCCGTGAGAAGAACCGCTGAACAGGGCCCTGCCGTGAGAAGCACCGCTGAACAGGGGCCCGCCGTGAGAAGAACTGCTGAAAAGGGCCCCGCCGTGAGAAGCACCGCTGAACAGGGGCCCGCAGTGACAAGAACCGCTGAACAGGGGCCCGCCGTGACAAGAACCGCTGAACAGGGGCCCGCCGTGAGAAGAACCTCTGAACAGGGGCCCGCCGTGACAAGAACCGCTGAACAGGGGCCCGCCGTGAGAAGAACCGCTGAACAGGGGCCCGCCGTGAGAAGCACCGCTGAACAGGGGCCCGCCGTGACAAGAACCGCTGGACAGGGGCCCGCCGTGAGAAGAACCGCTCCGCTGGGCCCTTCATCTCGAGCACCGCTCCGCTGGGCCCTTCCTGTCAAGCACCGCTCCGCTGGGCCCTTCCTGTCAAGCACCGCTCCGCTGGGCCCTTCATCTCAAGCACCGCTCCGCTGGGCCCTTCCTTTCAAGCACCGCTCCGCTGGGCCCTTCCTGTCAAGCACCGCCCCGCTGGGCCCTTCCTTTCAAGCACCGCTCCGCTGGGCCCCGCCGTCTCTGCACCGCTCCGCTGGGCCCTTCCTATCAAGCACCGCTCTGCTGGGCCCTTCCTGTCAAGCACCGCTCCGCTGGGCCCTTCATCTCAAGCACTGCTCCGCTGGGGCCTTCCTGTCAAGCACCGCTCCGGTGGGCCCTTCCTGTCAAGCACCGCCCCGCTGGGCCCTTCCTTTCAAGCACCGCTCCGCTGGGCCCCGCCGTCTCTGCACCGCTCCGCTGGGCCCTTCCTATCAAGCACCGCTCCGCTGGGCCCTTCATCTCAAGCACCGCTCCGCTGGGCCCTTCCTGTCAAGCACCGCTCCGCTGGGCAACGCCGTCTCAAGCACCGCTGGCCCATTGACAGTGCCGGTTCTGTGTCGAGCAGGGCTTCACGAAGCACTCTGGGCACCATGCCTCCTCCATTAACAGTGGAGTCGGTAATCCATCTGATGGACTGTGGCTTGGCACTTCCCAGGATGGAACAGTGGGCAAGCCACCCACTGTAGAGACTTGAGAGACTGTGGCTTTGCACTCCCAGGATGGCACAGTGGGCAAGCCACCCACTGTAGAGACTTGTGAGACTGTGGCTTTGCACTCCCCAGGATGGGACAGTGGGCATGGAGGCCCCTCGTGGATCTGGCGTCGTGGACTCATGTGGCTGAGGTGCCCCCCCTTCCCTTCCCCCTAAGGTGCCTGTAGTTTTATCATCTGATGCCCCAGCAGTGTTCTCTCCAATGGTATCTGGTCTCCTGTGTGGGCTTTGCCCATGTGTTTGTGCACATTGGCCCACGGACTATGGAACTTTGACAGAATGGGCAGGACTTATTGCCTATGTATATATTTTTGACTATGTTCATTCCTTATTTTGTATCTTTCATATTGCATATTTCCCATACCTTCAATGGAGCTATTTATACATATATTTTATAGATCATTTTAATTGTGTCTTTGCATTATTCCGGTGGGTTTGGGGGGTGTCACTCTGACTTGTTGCTCTGCACTGGGGTGTAGGTATTTGGGGTGGGGGGGTGGGTGTATGGCGCATGTGTGTGCCCGTAAGCTTTCCTCCTCCCCCCTCTCCTGTGTC
Organism: Pleurodeles waltl; assembly: GCF_031143425.1. Taxonomy (NCBI): domain Eukaryota; kingdom Metazoa; phylum Chordata; class Amphibia; order Caudata; family Salamandridae; genus Pleurodeles; species Pleurodeles waltl. The sequence continues at coordinate 871,095,402 of NC_090450.1, forward strand.
GTAGGTGCAGTACTCACCGTTGTCGTCTGCGCCGGCGTTCGTACTCCTGGTAGATGAGCAGGTAGACAATAGCTGGTAGGATGTTTAATTCGGGTTCCATGCTGTCCTCCTTCCTCGTGGAGTGTGTAGAGGTGAGCGTTTTCCCGTTCGTAGTCTGTTTCCGCCGTGTTTTTATCGGCGGGGCTCCCGCCCCGGAAAAGGTGGCAGATTGGTGAGTTGTGATAGGGTGGGCGGTACATTGTCTGCTGCCTGCCTGTTGGCGGTGACCGCCGCGCTGTTTGTCTGTCCCGCCGTGGCGGTAGGAGTGTTAAAGTGGCGGCCTGTGTTGGCGGTTCCCGCCAGGGACAGAATTCCATTTTTTGGACCGCCTGCCTGTTGGCGGGTTGGCCGCCGCTTTATCACTGACCGCCAGGGTTGGAATGACCCCCTGTATTGTTACTCCTTGGTACCTCACAATTGGTGCGCATGACATATGTTCTAACTCCTTGACCAAAATATTGCACGTGTGACATTTTGGGATGTTACATGTTCGCATTTGTGTCCATAGTGTATGGTAGTAACTATGTGAAAAGAAGAAGGTATGGCTTGCTTGCCTCTATTTTACAACACCTGTCATTGCCTGGTACATGACATCAGGGTAAAGTATATGTGTGTTAAGTATGTGTTTTAGATTTGTGGTAAGCTATTTCACATTGATGAACTATTGCTTGATTGCTGCTTGCCTATGGTGTTCTGGATTGGGAACCTGCCTCAAGTGGCATTGTCACCTTGTCATGGTATGGTCAGTGTGACTAATCAACTTAAATCATGGTATTGCAGGTATCTTCCAGCTAGCTCTGCTGGTGTGTTACACTGTTGATTTTGAATGAAATATATTGTGTTTTGTTGTGACATGATGTTGGCACTTCCTGGGGGTGTTAGTAGACAGGATTTTATGGGACTTATATGTAATGTATGATGAAAGTGTTATCCTGGGAATGTGATGACCCTACTTCACTTTTTTGGTTTCAGCATCAGCACTTGCAGGCGAAGGAAATGGGGCACAGCCAAGTAGGGAAGCTTCTGGCCACGGGACCCCCAGTCACGACACCGTAGACACCCAGGGACCCAGTGGCCTGGAGGGCGAGGGGAGTGCCACAAGGGAGACCATATCTACTACATCTTTTTCTGAATCCTCCTCCAGTGGCCACTCCCTAGTGGTGGAGGACCCATCTGGGACCACCCCAGTGCCATCTCTGCCTGCCACCCCCTGTTCTATCACCGCCCTCCCTGTTGCTCCTCACCCAGTTGGCTGTGCCCGCCCATCCAAAAGGGTGGTCTCCTTTGCTGCAGGCACCTCTGCACCAGCCCCTGTTAGCCCTGCTGCCATCAGTGAGGAGGCTACTGACCTCCTGAGGTCGATCTCTGTGGGTCAGTCGACAATCATGAATGCCATCTAGGGACTGGCAACTCAAATCCAACAGAGCAATGCATTCCTGGAGGGCATTCACAGTGCACTGGCTGGCTTGCAGAGATCTTTTCAGGCTTTGGCCTCCACACTGACGGCAGCCAGTCACCCCTTGTCTACCGTCCCCCCTCCACCTTCCTCTTCCCAGTCCGAATGCCCCTCCCTCAACCCAGCCAAAGCATGCAAACAGACATGCTTGCATGCAGCTCAAAATACAAGGGAAGAATCCACAAACATAAGCACAAGAGGACACACCACCGGCATGCATACAAACAATATCCACCTGTAGACACAGCAACAGTCTCGACCTGCCCTGACACCACCACCACCCCAGCATCACAGACACAACACCTGACACACCTGACACACCTGCAGACACCACACCAACATTCACTGATCCAGCCACCACACCTATCCTACCTGCAGACACCACGACAGCAGACCCGCAGATATCCACCTCAGTCACCAAACCTGCAGACACCACACCCACTGACATGCCTACATGCAGCATATCCACCATACCTGCAGTCACCACCCCAACAGACAGCCACCCACCAACACGGCATCCCCAGCACCTCCAACCCCCCTCAGCCCAAGACACATAAACACCCTCACTCACTCACCCAACAGACACCTACCACCAACAAGCACACCTCCCACAAACACGCACCCAAGACATCCACACATAAACGGCAAACTACCACTCCCTCACCCTTCACACCCAAACCCCCTTCTGATGACCATCCCAGTGTGTCTAAGAAAGTTTTCCTTTGTGAGCTTGACCTTTTCCCTACTCTTCCCTCCCCGTGACACCCCTAAAAGATCTGTTACCCTCTCTAAGGCCATCCCTTCCACCTTCAAGGCCTCCCCTACCACCCCTCACCAGCACCCATGCCCCTCCCCCACCAAGAAAAGGCCACCCTTCCTAAAAAGATCCAACCTCCTCCCAAAGCAAAGCTTAAAGCCCTCCCTCCCAAGCCCAACTGTATCCCCCACCACCCTCCAATAATCCCTGAGGTGCCAGTCTGCCCCCTTGATGACCCTAGTTGCTGAAGTTACATTTCATGCAGGAGTCAAGTAGAGATACCATTTTGTGCCTTTGGTACTAATATTGGGGAGTATGGACTGGCCTGTGGCCTTGTACATACATATTCATTGCCTATTCCCCCAGTTAAAGCCAACCAGTTACTGATGTTATTGGTTATATATTTTTCCTGCATTTCCTTTCCTAGGTTTGAGATGTTCCTGGTTGTGTGCCAGTATCTGTGTGTGTGTGCTGCTTGTGCTTCATGTATTGTTTGAGCAGTATGTGAGGTTATGTGCAGTGCTGTTGTCCCTCATGGATAGGGTGTGTGTTGTGTGATGGGTATGTATATGTAGCTGAAATGTTGCTGTCATGGTATTGTGTTGTGTTTGTGGTGATATGTGTTTGTTGTGCTGTGTGGCTTTGTGTGATGACTGTTTGCGTCTGCATGTATTGTGCCTGGCATAATAGGTTTGATGTGCTGTGTGTGTGTCTATTGCTAGGTTGTATGATTGTGTTATTGTTTGTGTTCCATCGCAGATGGTTGTACATTATGTTGTATGTGTGTCAAGTCCCTGCCTAGTGATGGTTGTGAGTGTGTGTCATGTGTCTATAACTGTGCAGTTGTTGTGTTGTTGTAACAAGTTCATATGTTGTATGTTAATCTGTGAGCCTGGGCGTGTGCTGCGTTGCTGTATGTATCTGTGTGGTATAGACGTATGGTGTGTGTGTGTGCTGGCTGCAATGTGCGTGCTTTGTATATATGGGTATCATTGATGCAGTATGTGAGTGTATGTGTCACTGTACTGTTACGTGTGAGTGCAGCCCTCACACCCACCTCCCTATGGTATGTTACGTAACTGTAAAATGTATTACTATTGACAACTGTAACAGGTGAGTGTGTGTACTTACAGATGTTGTCTTCCTCGTCCGTGATGATTCCGTTGTCTTTTGATGAGCAGGAGCAGCGGGATAACGTCTAGTTGTGTTTCCATGGCAGCTTCAGAAGTGTCTGGCACCCTGGAGGTGAGTTTCTCCTTTTATACTGTTCGTTTCTGCCTGGTATTCCGTGGTGGTTCGACCACGGCGGCTATATTGGCGGTGTGCAACCTCGTAATAGGTCTGGCAGAAACAGGGTCTCCGCCGAACTGTTGGTGCCTACAATCGACGACGGCAGTCAGTCCTGTCTGGCGGTGCTGGCGGCGCTTTAAGGTTTTCTGTGTGCACCACTGCCAAACTCATAATTTGGCGGTCTTCTCTGCCAGCCTGTTGGCTGTCGGACTGCCACCACCAACATGGGTGTCAAAGGACTGCCAAACTCGTAATGAGGTTGTATATTTTTGTATTACAACACTTTGTTTCAGATATTTTGCCCAAATACCCATTGAGACTGATGCTGACACCCTTCGCCATATTAAAATCAAAAGTGGCATTATCTTTCTAGACTGTTAATGGGATTCAGACACCAGAAGAATGCGAGACAACCAGTGGTGGCTCCTCCGTATGGGCGGAGGAGCGTTGCCCCCCGCCAGCGGCGGCAGCTGCAGAACCTTTTAATGAAAACGATAATAAACAATGTTTATTATCGTTTTCTTTAAAAAGGGCGGGCCGTGGGTGTGACGTGCACTGAGGGGGAGTGCTCAACACAAATGTGCTGTGGGCTGTCTCCAGCCCGGCAACACAGGCTCCCAGTCTGTCTGGGAGTGCCCTGGCTTTGGGCAGCATCAGGATTGGCCGCAGGGCTGGCTGGGAGCCTGTGCCTGCAGCAGCGACGAAGGACAGAGGAGCGTGGCACGGGACCGGGCCGAAGAGGTAAGTTTTTAGTTTTTTTTTTTATTTAATGTAATTTAATTTTTCTTCTGCTCCCCCCATCCTGCGAGCGCCTCCTCCCTGCCCCGCCCCTTCACAGCCTGCGAGCCTCTACTGGAGGCAACAACCATCACAGTGGTCCATAAAGCCTACAGTAATGATCTGTAATGGTGCCTTTTGCGTTCTAATCCTGTTGGACATCTCCACAGGGTTTGAAACCATCCGCCATCGAGCCTACTCAACACCTCACATTTGGAATGGGTCTTTCAGTACTGGCCTACAATCACACCTGACAGATAAAATCCAGCTTGTTAAGATGAGTTCTTCTGTATCTTAATCATTGACACCATACAGAAATACACCTGGAAATCTGTGCCAGGTGCTAGTTTCCAAGGCTACATTAAAAATCGTCATGTGACTATTACTGAGATTTTATGTCCTCCCGAGTCAGAGTTCTTCAAAGGAAAGAATTCCTCACAGAAGAATGGCGCCCTTGTGCAAGTGCACATTTATTGGTTTGTTTTTTTTTGGTCTGGAGAAAACAATTTTTCATGTGGAGAAAGCCATTCCACTACATCCCCACCAAATGTGGGGATGGTCCGTTCTCCTTCCTACCCTGAAACGGGTTTTTTCTAGTCCTTTGATGAAGTGGCTCCAGGGTCGAAAAGGGTTGGGTCATTGCTTGGGAATGACCTGAAATATACCTTTGTGGGTGTTCCCAAACATTCAAGATATACCACGCCTTGGAAAAAACACTTCCCACCCCTTGAGAGGGACTTACGAGTTTAGATTTCTCCACACATGTGGTGGTGAATTCTACACTAAAAAAAAGCATTTATATCCACCAGAATTTAACATGGAAAAAGGGACTGGAATTTAGCAAAAGGTGGATTTTAGTTAATTAATGACCAAAATTCACGTCATTCCCCAAAGAGAAGGAATAAAGTCCGAACACCTGGTCGCCGGAATGTATCAGGTGCTATAATTATTTTAATTAGCAATGACTGGAAACACTATGCTGATTTGTACTTAAAAAATATGAATGTTTGTTCAGCGCTATAAAGCCCAAAACATCCACGTGCGAATTTCACAGATGCACTCGATGTGAAAACAGAGCCTTGGCCTTTCCAAAGACTGTCTGGCGCTTCAAAGAACCAGATTAATTTCTGTGAACTGCACAGATGTGTTTCCGAGGGAAAATGGGCTTGCAAGCTATCAGAGGAATTCATACACAAAATTAATTTATCGGAATTCCACAAGCGCAATAAAACAGGGTAAGACGGGCGTAGTTCTCAGGAGATAATCACACACCCCCGAAGGTTCAAACGTGGGAACATTCTAGAAGTTGTGCAGCGCTCACCTCGCCTAATCACTTATGCATTCGACCGCAAGGCTGCCCTCTCGGAAAGGCATACAATTAAAGAGCTTTCTGTGGCATTAACAAATCACACTTTATGCTTGCACTACTGGGAGTTGAACCGAGTTTTAGACATAAAAAAGCCAGCGCCAGCAATCCCTTGACAACCCTTTTTTCCACCTGCACATTTTCACATTCTGAAGAGAAAAAGAGCGCTGTTTCCGCGTATGACTAAAAAATTATCCGGAAGCAGGCTGTGTTTTTCATTTGGGGAAGCGGAGTGCATGTTACGTAGTTACACCGAATAATTCTTTATACAGGCATTCTTCACATTATATACTGTCATTTATCCTCTCCCTCTCTCTCTCTCTCTCGTCATCAAAAGCTCTACCACATATTGGCCACTCTGAACTTGCCAGCTCTCCTTCCTCATTTATGGGACAGTTCTTGTTAATGTTATTTCAACAACACAGCTAGACATGTTCCACATAGACCCACTGACCTACGAGGCAAATGTACCCCAATCGGAAAAGTGCACACACCAAAACAACCCCCAATTCCTCTTCGCCCCTCCCTTACCCACAGGTTTCATCCATGACAAGTATCCTTTGTGTCCCCTTACCACATTCATCTGAAATGCTTTCTACAATGCTAAGAGTGATGATGTAATGAAATGTTGGCGTGTGGCCTGCAGTGAAAGCTAGGAGATAAGGACAGGGAAGGGAGAATGCAGCCTGAGAGGGTCCAGCTGCTGTTGCTGAAATCTAACGTACTTAAATGGAATAAAGAACTTCCCTCCAGCATGTGTGGTTCAGGACTCTTGTATGAAGAAGACGCCCTCCAACTTCAACATTTCGGTAGTAGTTTGTCAAGGATCTCCCTGAACACGCAGCAAGACTCGGGTGGCAGTTGGAGAGCAGGACGAGACCTGCTGTGAGAAGGAACTTAGCCTGGAGGCATTGGCTGGCAGCACACCCTCAAATCCACTAGTGAATGGTGTTAACAGAAACTGCTGGGTGGGAGGAGCCCAGTGAGGAGGGTTGTCAAGGTCTGGAAAGGACAAAGAGTCAGAAAGGCAGTTGTAAATTGACTGAGGTGATGTGTCTTACTGTACTGCCCTAAGGTTAAGGACAGTGCTATGGGGATAGTGTTCAAAGTACAGCGCTGTGTAGACAGTGTTATGGAAACCATGCTGTAGAGGGAGAGGATACAGGTAGGAAATCTCCTTTCAGTAAGCTCTGAAACAAACCATGGAGCTTCAGCCAGTGATATAGTCAACATTGACATATTGAGCAGCATTTGTGAGATTGCAGTCATTTCTCAATTAAGTTGACTGTGGTACATGCAAGTCCATGCCACTGGAGTGTCCAGTGTGCATTCCACATATTGTATGCCCCCCAGTGTGGTGTGAACAGAGGAGATGATATGGCATCAGATAATGCAATTGTCGAGGTGCTGGGCCGAGGCCTTGTGATAATGCTCAGCACCAGGTAAGTGGGGGCTTTGTTCTTGGTGCGGTCAGTCAGCATTGGAAGAAGAGGGCATGGCGTTTGGAGGCCCAGCAGCACAATTCGCTCACAAGAGCTTCCCCAATGCGTTTGATTCCAGAAGTGTGTACTGGAGTGGAGGTGCTGGGACCATAGACATGCACATGATAAAGGAGGCTAGGAAAATTATGTTAATTGGGAAAGGTCTGATGACAATGAAGAATGACTACCCAAGGCATGTTATATGAATCTTATTAATTTTTAACTCATATATATATATATATTTTCAAACTGCAGTCAAAAAAGGCAGACCAGCAGGGGCGCAGAGGCCTGGGAAGAGGCAGTCCGACCGCCAGCCCGACAGCACAGCTACCAACCACTGATAGTATTACAAGCCCAAAGTCGCAGTGACGGGCCCCCATGGCGGTCAGCCAATGGCAGTCTGAACCACGGCGGTCCACAGTCAGCAAAGTAATACACAACGGCACATTGGATGGATATGAAAAGAACACAGCTGACACACATTGCCACACTGGACACACCTGCAAAGGACACTATAAAACGCATCCCTTCACACACCACAATCCTCTGCATCACCAATGCAACACACAGAAGCCAGAGCTAATTATTGAACACAGCAGCACAGAGACTAGGCACCATTTTTTTCACACCATCTCTTTTCACACCCAGCACACACATTTGTCCAGCTACACCTGATGACGCAGAAATGAAGGTTTTACATTTATTAGCGCATAAACGTAGTGCCGCAATAATCAAGTGTGACTTTGACCAAACTCATAAAGATTGTACGGGGACAAATGTGCCCTCAGAGTAGTTTGCCAACATTTATAAGCGTGCTTTATATAACGTGATGTATTAGAATTGTATTAATTTAGCATAACCGTAAACGTGTGCCATGATTTGCTTGTTTGAAATGTCTTTAGCTTAGCATAACTTTAGTGGAGGCTTTGGCCTAGTTGCCTTGTCTCACGGTTTAGATGCTCGTATTTTTCCAATGTGCTAATAAAACGTGTATTCTTGCTTGAAGCTGTACTTTTCCAGTGAGATCGGTTCACATGCTTATCTTTAAGGTTTCCTGCCAGCCTGGCATCTTCTTCTTTGCTACAAGGTCAATCTGCAGGTGCAGACAATGGAAGCTCTGAAAGTGAGTTAATTGGTAAAATATGTTGCAACTTACGTTCCCGACTCCAAGGATAATGTATGCCTAGGTAGAAGCTTGTGAATAGTTGTTTTTGATTGGACAATTTGAAGCCAACCTATGAACCCTCCAATGGAAGACCCTACTGGATTTGAACTGTTGTCTATTTAAACCAGGTGCACAAGAAGAAAGCAGCCATTACAGCCATTACCCATCGGACATTACCTATCGAACATTATTGCCCATTACAGCTATTATGGCCCATCTTGCTGCGACGCCATTTTGAAAGAGACTTTGATGCTTTCTCTAATCGAGAGAAAGAGACTTTAAGTAATTCTCGCCCTAGAGACTTTAACTTCGATTTGCCCTTTGCATGAAGTAGTAGTTTTGTCCTTTTATCTTGCCGCTGTGAGGCAATTGCCCCGTCCACCCTGCCCCTTTGCCCCGTCCCATGCTGATCGAAACCGGTACCTGTGAGACGAAGACTTCCTTGAATGCTGATTGAATTTGGTAAATATGAAAGGAAAATGTACAATTGCATTGTGTTTCTTTTAGGTAACCAACTGCTGATTTTTGATAAGAGCCATAGTTAGGAGTTTTCCAAATTAATGTTGCTAAATTGTTTTTGCATGAAATCCCACATGCAGATGCTAATTTGAGGTTAGATGAGGATTCATTTGTTGCACGATGCAATTTGAGACCTTGTTATGCTGACTAATGTATGCAATTAGCCCATTACAGATTATAGTTTTAGTGGTTTGCGTTGCTATCATAGAAGGTATTGTTATTCAAATGCTGCATAGATTGCATCTTTTCCGTCGTTATGGACAGCTATTAATGTTCATTTACATATATCATTTGGTGTTGAGACACATTTATATCGTGCTAGCTTTGTTAATATAGGGAAATAAATTCATTAACTTTGAATAAACTGGTGTGGTTATTTACGACCGAAAGGTCATGGTTCGCCGAGATGTATTCTGGATTAATTGTGAAGTGTTATGTTGATCAGGGCATTGCTTATGTTCGTTATTGATTATTGATTTGATTAAATTGATTACTCTCGGGTGAAGAGAGCCCCACTTGGTCAAAAGATTCATCGACCTAAGAGCGTCCAAATACAGGTAATTTATTAGATCGGAACGCTCTATCAGTAGATGGTAGCAGAGGACGGTTACGCCCTTTGGGACCCCACTCGAGAGGTAACGGTTTCGCCCTTTGGGACCCCACTCGAGAGGTAACGGTTTCGCCCTTTGGGAACCCATTCGAGAGGTATATGGTGTTGAATTAACGGTTTTGCCCTTTGGGATCCTGCTCGAGAGGTATATGGTGTTGAATTAGATTTTTCTTGGGTAAAACAGATTGAGAGAATGATGATGCCCTAAGTCCCCCGCGACTTTCCCGGGATCTCGGAGCTTGCGAATGAAGAGAATGGAGGTGTGAGATCGGCGTTGGCGGTACTAGTGACGGTATGAGTGAAGTTAGGATTTTGCGCTTGCACAGCTTATTGCCGCAGATTGTTTGAAAAGGTTGCGAGGATTTTAGAGAATAGCGGAGGTGCGACTCCGAGTGTGAGAGTAGGGAAGTCGTCGAACTTCATGTGCATGTGGCGCTTTGTGCAGAAAAAGGTCCACGTGGTTGTTGTTGTTGAGACGGGCCCTGCGAGGTCAAGAGACTCCGGAGTATGTTGAAAAGTGTATGAGACACTTGTTTTATGTTGTGGTCTGGTCGGTTTAATAGGTTGAAAGGGCGTGGTCAACGAGTCGGTACGTGTGTTAAGGGAGTGAAAGAAAACTTCGACTTCGGGCTTTGACAAATTCTAAGTGCACTAGAATAGATCATTGACAAGTTGAGAGCAGAGTCTGCGGGTCAGATTTGCTTGCGAAAGTGGGGACCGAGAAAGATGGAATAACTGCCGAGGCTAGTGAAAAATCCCTAAGGTCCTGAAGCGATTGTGTTACCCTTCCTGTAGTAAACCGACATATCTGTTTTATTATTATTTGGTTGCTCGCGATAAATGCTAGAAGTTGTTACGAGAGGAGCTGAGTGAAGGAGGACTAGCCGCGAGGCTTTGTCAGCCGCAGTGTGTGTGAGTGTGACGTCACTAGGAGCCGCGCTGGGATAGGTTGGTTGCAGAGAAGGGTCGCGCACGGATTGGACGCAGTCCGTGGGGCTCGATTGGAAGGGGAAAGGCAAGCGAAGTGTATTCCGGGAATTAAAGTCACTTATTGATTACAAACTTTGTGAAATAAAAAGACGAGAAAATGAAATTTTTGAAAGCATTAAAGAGTGCGATGAAGGGGGAGTCTTACATTAAAGCGAGCGTAGGAGAAGAGACGCCACCCGAAGGTACACCAGCTTACATTGTAATGGAGGAAAAGGGGGTAGCTCCGTGCCTTTGGCTAAAGCAATGGCACAAGTTGACAGAGAAACATGGGAGCGTAGCGTTCCCGATCCATGGGACATTCAATATAAGGATCCTAGAGAATTTGAGATTTGCGATGTACGACATGAAGGTACCTCCAAGGCCAGCACAGTTTGAGGCTCTAGCGATTTGGGAACTAATGGCCAGACAGCAACAGCAAAAGAAGTTCGAGACCAGGATAAGAAAGGTAGAAAAGACACTAGCGGACGCTAGGTGGGATAATGCACAGAAGGTGTGGAGGTCAGATATATTGCAGGGGATAAAATTGTTTCCCGCAATTGCTAAGGAAGAAGAGGCGACAGGTAAGAAAGCTACCTGTAAGACAAACAGGAGGTGTTCCAAAGATAGAGAGGAAGACAAGTTAGAGGATGAGGAGTTCATCATGCAACTGCTGAACGACCGTCCACCACCTTATGCAGAGAGTGGACAAGGTCCAAGTACCAGTTCTGCCCCTCCGGCAGCGGTACAGAATAATGAAACTTCGAATTCTGAAACGCCATCGGGATCTAAGGACCCGAGTTTACTGTTCACCCCGCAGATACCGCAGGTTAGGAGAATATATCCAGATGTGCCTATATTGAAAACGGCAGAAAATTATCAGCCGCAGGCCCCAAGGTACTACAGCAGTGACAACAGTACGGGAATGATTCTAGATCCAACCGTAATGGGAGTACAGAATGGTCGCAACCCAACATTGGCACAAGCTGAATCAACCCAGTTTTTGATGCCTCAAAAGCAGATGCAGGGGGGAACAGCACATGCTCAGATGACGGGGAGTCAGACGGGCATGCCGGCAATGATGACCCATAGTGTGGGAATGAACATGCCTCAGAACCTGGGGAATGGACAGAACCCAGATGCGATATCCCTACCCATTACTGTAGGTCCACCGGTACCTTTGTACAGTCAGCCTAACTCAGGTATGAGCGGTCAAGGATTAGTGGTGCAGAATGGGACGGAAAGGAGGTACATAGAAAACACTCCAGAGACAACTCCGATAGTGGCTCAGCCAACTGGATCTGGGTCCTTGATGGAGTTTAGTCCCATATGTGCTCAGTCAACAGTGGTGAGGTCGAGTCCCCCACTGATGATACCGCTATCATCGAACACTGAAAAGTTGCCGCAACCATCAATGGCAGTCGATGTGAATGCTACACTGATGGGGTTGAATGCGCAACAGCTAACACAGTGGTTCAACAGTCTGAATTCCACACAAAGCTCAGCCAGTGGGAAGGGAGAAGACTATCTGAATAGGGTAAGGTTGAACATGGAAGCAGAAGAGTTGGTGGAAGGGACTATGGGTGTGAATAGGTTAGAGTCCTACTCGGAAGAAGAGCTGAGGTATCTATGTCCCAGGATTACGAGAGAAGTGAACAAGGTACATAGAAGGTTGCAAGAAATAGCTGACAAAAATGGGGTTGAGATAGACAAGACAAAACACTTGAGCAGGAGCTATAGATTGGATTTCGGGACCACAGACTTTGAACACATGAGGTCAGCAGGCATGAAAACGCACCTTAGAGAATTGCTGCAGAGTGCACAAGTGTGGAGGTGCTTAGACAAATGGGAAAGCAGGTGGGCAAAGAAAAAGGAAAAGAGGAAAGACAGTGTCCCAGAGCACAAGGAGAAAAGACCACAGAGTAGTGATGCAATAGCCATGTTACCAATGAGGGAGACAGCAGGGGGAAAATTAATACATGTACCGTGGCACAGAAGCGACATTCAGTCTTTTATGGATGATTTTCCCAAATTGAGAGAGAAACCGATTGAATGGTATCAACAGACTGATAGGTTTGTGAAGCTTGCAAAATGTCTTTGGGAAGACCTGAACACCCTCTTTGAGATTGTGGTTCCGGCAGATTTGTGGGAAGAATGCAAAAGGGCTGTAGGTTGGCCGACAAGTGAACCAGAGAGAGACATGGATACGGGTGCACCATCACCTATGGTAATGAGCTTGTACTATAAGGTGATTGAGCATTTGAAGACGAAGGTTCCCGCGAAAAATGTGGATTGGCAGAAAATTGATCGAACTGCCCAAGAGGCTAAAGAGTCGATTCATGGTTACTATGAGAGGTTGTTGAAGGCGTTCAAGAACTACAGTGGCACGGAAACAATAGAGGCGAAGGACATGCTTCATTTTGTGTTTAGATTTGTGGAAGGGCTGAGACCAGAGATAAGTCAGATGATAAAGACACATTTGATTTGTTGGCAGTCGAAACCGATTGATGAGGTGTTGAATTATGCGAAATACTGTAGTGACGAAATTGAAGTGAAACAGAAAAGGTTGAAAGAGAAAGTGATGGTGATGCAACTTAAAGCAGCTCAGACAGGTTTGCAAGGGTTGCAAGGGTTCCAACAGCAGATACCGCAGCCGCAGCCGCAGGGAAACATGATGTTTCAGCCACAGGCGAGAGGTAGAGGCAGAGGAGGCTTTGGGAGTAATGGTCCGGATTTGAACACTGTTGTGATCCCGAATGGTGTGCAGGCAATGAAAAGGGTGATGCCGTGTCACGTGTGCGGAATCGTCGGACATTGGAAACGCGAGTGCCCGATGGTGGTGCAGGAAGGTGCAGGTGTTGGTCAGCAAAACAATGATGTCAATGCATTCCAGACAATGAGGGGACTGAAAATGAGAGGTCCAAACCCAAATTTTCAGACCATAAATCAGCTGCAGGGATTACAGCCCATGCAGCCGCAGCAGATGCAGATGCCCCGTATGCAGATGACGCAAATGCAGCCAATGCAACAGCAGTTACCCATGGTACCTAATCAGCAAATGCAAATACCTTTGGCACCAGTGAGTCAGCAGCAAGTGATGGTTCCTCCACAGGTCTCGGGTCAGGTGATGAATACAAATGGCACAGTACAACAGTTCCCATTACACAGTGAGAATGGAATAAACAATGTATGGGAGAGTGAAAGTTCAGATGAGGAGGGAAATTGTGTGCTTGCAGCATCCTTGGAAGTTGATCAAAAGGGTCCGTATGTGGAGGGAAGAGTTATGGGTCATCGTGTTTCATTCTTGGTTGACACAGGAGCCACACGTTCGACTGTTAGGAGCATTGAAGTACCAAATTTGCCCCTCTCAGGGAGAACAGTTCAAGTAGTGGGAGTAGCAAACAGGCACCTGACGAACCCAATCACAGATCCAGTACCAGTCAGAATTGGTAACTATCAAGGGTTACATAATTTTGTGGTATGTGACTCAAGCCCAATAGCACTGTTAGGGAGAGACCTATTGTGCAAACTGGGATGTTCGATTATGTGTTCGAACGATGGAATTAGAATTCAGACGAGCAGTGATGGGGAAGAAGAGGACAGTGTAGAAGGGGATGAGATGGAAACTGTCGATGAAGAATATCCTCTATTTAACCTTCTTCCGATGATAACTGAAGAAGATATTCCAGCTGAATTACGGGAAACAGTCGGAAAGGAAGTGTGGGATATGACAGGAAAAGAGGTGGGATTGGTGAAAGGAGTGGAACCAGTGAAAGTGACCGTAAAACCCAATGTAACATTTCCCCAGACCCCACAATACCACATGGCATAAGACACCCTCATGAAAGTCGCCCAACTCATTGACGAGTTTGTAAAACAGGGAGTACTGAAAGAAGTGTTGAGCAGTCCATGTAATTCACCAATCATGGGACTAATAAAGCCGAGTGGAAAGGTCCGAATTGTGCAGGACTTGAGAAAAATAAATGACATCATAGTTAAATGCTGCCCCGTAGTACCGAATCCAGCTGTGATAATGTTTCAAATCCCTTGTGATGCCGAGTGGTTCTCAGTCATCGACTTGTCACAAGCATTCTTTTCGGTGCCTCTTCATGAGGACAGCCAATTTCTCTTCTGTTTCAAATTCTTAGACAGAGTTTACAGTTGGTGTCGAATTCCTCAAGGGTTTTCTGAGTCACCGTCAATTTTCAATCAGATTCTAAAGAAAGACTTGGAAGCGTTAGAATTGCCATTCGAGTCAACCCTAGTACAGTACATTGATGACTTACTGATTGCATCTAAGACAGAAAGTGGCTGCACAGCCGACACTATTGCTCTACTGAACCATTTGGGAAGGAATGGACACAAGGTGTCTCCTTCAAAGTTGCAGTTCTGTCAGAAGAAAGTGAAATACTTGGGTCATCAAATAGAGAAAGGGTCACGGAGAATAATGAAGGAAAGAATAACAAGTGTACTTCAAATGAGTCCACCAAAGACGAAGAGGGAGGTGAGGAAGTTTTTGGGGATGGTGAGCTACTGTCGCCAGTGGATTCCCAACTTCTCAACTCTAGCAAAGCCTTTACTGAAACTGACCCAGAAGGATGCCTTGGATGAAATTGAGCTGAAAGGAAATGAGATGGATGCTTTTATTGAATTGAAAGAATGCATGTGCAGGGCTCCAGCTTTAGGTATGCCTGATTACACAAAGCCTTTCACATTGTTTTGTCATGAACGTGATGCATGTTCTTTGTCTGTCTTGACCCAAGCCCATGGGGGCATAAACAGACCAGTAGCATATTTTTCAGCTACTTTGGATCCGGTCGCAGCAGCACTGCCTGGGTGTTTGCGCGCCGTAGTAGCAGTTGGTATCAGCCTCACTCAGAGTGAAGGAATAGTGATGGGACACCCATTAACAGTCATGGTCCCTCACTCAGTTGAGATACTTTTGACCCGCTCCCGAACGCAACACATGACTGGAGCAAGACTCACAAGGTATGAAACAATAATTCTGGGCTCACCGAATGTGCAGCCTGAAAAGGTGCACTACGTTGAATCCAGCAACCTTGCTTCCCGGTGAAAATGCTGAAATTGAGAACGCTGAAGACGTCGAGCACGACTGCCTTCAGGTGACTGAATTTTGCACAAAACCCCGACCTGACATTAAGGATACTAAGCTTGATGAAAATGACCAAATTGTTTTTGTTGATGGGTCATGTTTAAGAGATGCATTGGGAATATTGAAAGCAGGATATGCTGTATGTACTGTAACAGGTGTCTTGGAAGCGTCCTGGCTTCAAGGAGTCTATTCCGCACAAGTAGCAGAGCTTGTAGCCCTTACAAGAGCATGCCAACTGTCTGCATTGATGAAGGTTACCATTTACACTGACAGTCAGTACGGGTTTGGAATCGTGCACGACTTTGGGCAACTATGGTCACAGAGAGGTTTTCTGACCTCTTCAGGGTCCCCAGTGAAAAACGGGGGGAGAATAAGGGAATTGTTACACGCCATTCAAATGCCAGCCGAGATTGCAGTGGTAAAGTGTAGTGCTCATACTAAAGGACAGGACTATGTTTCCTTGGGAAATGCGTATGCGGATCAAGTCGCAAGATTTTGTGCCTTGAACTGTATATTGCTCAGGGATGAATGGAATTTGATAAGTGAGCCAGAGCTCGAACCAGCTGAAGCATTTGCCTTGAAGGTCGTGGATACAATGGATGAACTAAAAGCATTACAGAATAGCGTCAGGGAGGATGAAAGAGTTTCCTGGATTAAGTCACAATGTACAAAGAGACCAGATGAGTTATGGGTTTCAAATGAGGGAAAATTTGTCTTACCAAATTGTCTCTTATCGCAGCTAGCGCGGTTCTATCATCGGCAGGCTCACCTAGGGAGAGATGCCATGATAAGATTGTTCAAAACTGATTGGTTTAACCCCAGATTCCGTCAAGTTGCAGAAGCAGTCTGCCATCGTTGTGTCATTTGTCAGCAGATGAACCCAGGAAAGGGAACGGTTGTGAACGTGAGCCACATCGGTAGGGCAGGTGGCCCGTTCAGCAGAATGCAGATGGACTTTATTGAGATGCCTGTGCATGGAGGTCTGAAGTATGTGTTGGTGATTGTGTGCATTTTTAGTCACTGGATTGAAGCATACCCCACACGTAGAAATGACAGCCTTACAGTTGCAAAACTATTGTTGAGGGAGTTGATACCACGTTTCGGATTCCCGATCTCTTTAGAATCAGATAGAGGAAGTCACTTCAATAACGAGGTGATAAAGTTACTTTGCGCAGCGCTGAACATTGAGCAAAAACTGCATTGTAGCTATCGCCCTGAAGCCTCAGGACTGGTGGAACAAATGAATGGTACACTGAAATCAAGAATGGCGAAAATATGTGCATCGACAAATTTGAAATGGCCTGACGCATTGCCTTTGGTGTTAATGTCAATGAGAAACACCCCTGACAGAAAGACTGGATTGTCCCCGCACGAAATTCTCATGGGCAGGGCCATGAGACTTCCTGCAGTTCCCGCAAACGTGCTTTTGAATATTACAGATGATATGGTGTTAGACTACTGCAAAGGTCTGGCTGACGTGGTTCGCTCTTTCTCTCACCAGGTGGAAGCAACCACCTTGCCACCGATCCAAGGTCCAGGACACACACTGAAAGCAGGTGACTGGGTCGTGGTAAAGAAGCACGTGAGGAAGTCGTGTCTGGAACCCCGTTGGAAAGGCCCTTTCCAAGTGATCCTGACGACCACTACCGCTGTGAAGTGTGCGGGAGTTCCCAACTGGATCCACGCCAGTCATACAAAGAAAGTGTTGTGTCCCACAGATGAGGAAGTTGAAGCGCTGAAACTGCCAGTACCTGATAACAAAGTGCCGAGCGCTGAGACAGAGCAAAACAGAACTAGAAGCGAACAGGCAGAAATAGAGGAGAGAGAAATATTCTCTGAGGACGAAGCAACCGATTCACTTGGGGAAGACCAAGGAGAAACCTCAGACAGCGACGAAGCAGCTGAAGGTGACAAAGAGCCTGAAGCAGCTGAAAGTGACAAAGAGCCTGAAGAAAGTAACGGTGACAAAGGGCTCGAAAGAGGTGAAGAAGCAGGAGAGCCTGATCAGAGGAGGGCTTTCCCAGAAGCAGACGGTACAGAAAGAGAAAAGGAAAACTTGATTGACTCCCCAGAAGGAGGGGACAAGGCAGAACAGAACGAAACTGTTCAAACTTCTTCGGAAGAGATCGCAGGTCCATCAAGTGGACACAGTGCAAAGAAAAGACCAAGTATATCACCAGTAAAAGTAAGGACTAGAGAAACGTTGAACGAAGGTGAAGGGCCAAGAGTGAAAGAGAAAAGAAAGGAAGTGTCTGTCATGGTACCAACATCAAGTGAAGGAAAAGACTTGGCCAAAGAGGAAAGTACCAGTGAGGCAGAATCAAAGAGAGATGCAAAATTGAAAAGGAAAAGGATACCAAACAGGAGATATTCTGGTCCAGAATGGGCATATGTAGTCAATGACGATTGGACCGACGAATTTGTATCTCTTAGCCTCGAGAACGAAGAAGAAGAGATACCAATAGAAAAGAAAAGTTTTATGGACACTGTTGATTGAAAAGCTGGTAAATGACATTGCTTGCTATAATCTAACGTGATACAACCAGCTGAAACACTGCTAAACCAGATGAGACATTTGCTAACTTGATAAGACTTTGATAACCTGATTGACTCTTAAACCCGATTTGAGACAACGTTGCTAACTGAAAAAAAAAAAAAAAAAAAAAAAAAAAAATCGTTATTGCCGAATTGAGACTGAGTTATTGCCGAATTGAGACAAATGCTGCTAACCGATAAGTGACTGTGCTCCTGAAGAAAACTGTGTGAACATTGCGCTCGTTCAGCTTTGTAACTGAATTGCTAAATAGTTTCTTTTATAGGTGCTTCTAGCTCTCTGATTCTATACAGATCATGACACAAAACAGTAGAGTGAAATATTGTAGTGCTTGCAACGCGTGGTAAGGGTGAGAATGAGAAAATTGATGCTTCTACTTCTGTTCCTATTGCTGTCACTGAACTAACCGCACTGAAAAGACTAGAATTAGATGAGAGACACTTGCATGATAAGAAGGAGCTTTCGTATAATGTTTTCTATCGCTTACTGACAGAATATGTTGAGACTATGGATGCGAAAGATTGTTATGTGTGTACACAGATACCGACATCGGTAACGGAAGGGGTGACTTATCACCACATGCCTCTTACATATGGGATTACATGTAGTATAGTAACTTCTAGATTTTATGGTCAAACCAACATACAGTATTTTTACTCAAATTATGATGTTACTTTTGCATATGTTCCTATAATCACGCAACTTAGCCAGATTGCTAAAGATTGGGATGCTAAAATAATGAGGGAATTTTTCGAGCCAATGCAACCTTTTGAAACAGCTCACGCTCATAGGGAAAACCTTACCTGCTCCCTCTCTGCAGTAGAAATAAGCTTTTTAGATTGCACAGATGATAGAAGGGCACAAATGAATGCGAAATTAGAAAAAGAGCTAAGTAAGAGGACTTCAGTAGATAATTATGCTTTTGCCGCAATAAAAACACAGGGAAGAATAGCTTTAGACGCTTGGCATGTAGGGAAATTTTGTATATATCATGGTGAGTCTTATTATGACAACATTTTTGTGGGAGCGAGTGAATGTAAACATACGTTTATCTTTAAGGCCAAATGGACATTCATGCTGAACGGACTTGACCCTGTCATACCTGGTGTATATTACATTTGTGGGCATAATGCCTATTATCGTCTTCCAAAGGGATGGTGGGGGAGATGTTATTTGGGTATAGTGTTCCCAAAGGTTTATCAACTGGATGACCTATCGGTGATTCCAAAGACGCCTGGATCTCATCGTATCCAGAAAAGAGAGACCGCAGCTGCTGTGGTAGGAGATATATTTGGAGCCATGATTCCTTCATTGGGAGTTGTGTTGAATTCCATCAAAATAAGAAAGTTGTCTACTATAGTGGATAACATGTTGACAAAGTTTTCAGGTGCTATAATCCTGATGGATGCTGAACTTGCAGCGGAAAGAGCTATGACTCTTCAAAACAGGCTTGCCCTAGACATTCTTTTAGCAAAGGATGGCGGCGTTTGTAAAATGCTTGGTGCGCGTCACTGTTGCACGTATATTCCAGACAACAGTGTGAAGATTAAAACAATGCTTGCAAATTTAACGAAAGAGAGTGCAGACTTAAAGGAATTGAAAGAACCAGGAGTTTGGGAGAAGGTTGGAAAGGGAATTGCTTCAGTGGGAAATTGGCTTGGTGGCATTTGGAATGGAATATTATTAAAAATAATACAGGGAATATTAATAGTACTGATTTGCATCTTTGGGATTTGGGGAATAAAGAGGGGAATAATAATGATCATGGAAAGAATTAAAAGAAGGAAGGAAGAGAAAATGATGAAAAGAATGGCAGAAGAATACAAGGCAAGAACAAGGGGAACTAAAAGGCAGAGAGAACTGACAGAATTTTAATGGACTAAAATTTGTGGGAATGGTTTTGTGTGATGACAAGTAGTCATCAGAGGAGGGATTGATGACGCAGAAATGAAGGTTTTACATTTATTAGCGCATAAACGTAGTGCCGCAATAATCAAGTGTGACTTTGACCGAACTCATAAAGATTGTACGGGGACAAATGTGCCCTCAGAGTAGTTTGCCAACATTTATAAGCGTGCTTTATATAACGTGATGTATTAGAATTGTATTAATTTGGCATAACCGTAAACGTGTGCCATGATTTGCTTGTTTGAAATGTCTTTAGCTTAGCATAACTTTAGTGGAGGCTTTGGCCTAGTTGCCTTGTCTCACGGTTTAGATGCTCGTATTTTTCCAATGTGCTAATAAAACGTGTATTCTTGCTTGAAGCTGTACTTTTCCAGTGAGATCGGTTCACATGCTTATCTTTAAGGTTTCGTGCCAGCCTGGCATCTTCTTCTTTGCTACAAGGTCAATCTGCAGGTGCAGACAATGGAAGCTCTGAAAGTGAGTTAATTGGTAAAATATGTTGCAACTTACGTTCCCGACTCCAAGGGTAATGTATGCCTAGGTAGAAGCTTGTGAATAGTTGTTTTTGATTGGACAATTTGAAGCCAACCTATGAACCCTCCAATGGAAGACCCTACTGGATTTGAACTGTTGTCTATTTAAACCAGGTGCACAAGAAGAAAGCAGCCATTACAGCCATTACCCATCGGACATTACCTATCGAACATTATTGCCCATTGCAGCTATTATGGCCCATCTTGCTGCGACGCCATTTTGAAAGAGACTTTGATGCTTTCTCTAATCGAGAGAAAGAGACTTTAAGTAATTCTCGCCCTAGAGACTTTAACTTCGATTTGCCCTTTGCATGAAGTAGTAGTTTTGTCCTTTTATCTTGCCGCTGTGAGGCAATTGCCCCGTCCACCCTGCCCCTTTGCCCCGTCCCATGCTGATCGAAACCGGTACCTGTGAGACGAAGACTTCCTAGAATGCTGATTGAATTTGGTAAATATGAAAGGAAAATGTACAATTGCATTGTGTTTCTTTTAGGTAACCAACTGCTGATTTTTGATAAGAGCCATAGTTAGGAGTTTTCCAAATTAATGTTGCTAAATTGTTTTTGCATGAAATCCCACATGCAGATGCTAATTTGAGGTTAGATGAGGATTCATTTGTTGCACGATGCAATTTGAGACCTTGTTATGCTGACTAATGTATGCAATTAGCCCATTACAGATTATAGTTTTAGTGGTTTGCGTTGCTATCATAGAAGGTATTGTTATTCAAATGCTGCATAGATTGCATCTTTTCCGTCGTTATGGACAGCTATTAATGTTCATTTACATATATCATTTGGTGTTGAGACACATTTATATCGTGCTAGCTTTGTTAATATAGGGAAATAAATTCATTAACTTTGAATAAACTGGTGTGGTTATTTACGACCGAAAGGTCATGGTTCGCCGAGATGTATTCTGGATTAATTGTGAAGTGTTATGTTGATCAGGGCATTGCTTATGTTCGTTATTGATTATTGATTTGATTAAATTGATTACTCTCGGGTGAAGAGAGCCCCACTTGGTCAAAAGATTCATCGACCTAAGAGCGTCCAAATACAGGTAATTTATTAGATCGGAACGCTCTATCACACCCTTTTGCACTTCCCTTCTTGAGTAGGTCACTGTCACATTTTTTCTAATTTAAATGTCATCATGTTACGTTATAAAAATCCATGTTTTTCTGAGGATGAGTTCAGAGTCATGGTGGATATAGAGCCATAATTGTTTGGAGCACAAGTCCAGCATACCCCTCTCAGTAGGAAAATGGAAATGTGGGACAGGATAGTCAACAGAATCAATGCTTTAGGCACCACCATGCGCACAAAGAAAGACATTAGGAACAGGTGGAACGACCTCAGGGGGAAGGCCCCTTCCTTGGCCACCAGGCACCAGCTGCATGCCAAGAAGACTGACGGTGACCCTTCCAGTGCCCCATTTCATCTCTTTCCCTGGAAGGAGAAAGTCTTGGCCATCCTGCATCCTGAGGGCTTGACAGTAATACCTAGGGGAGTGGATTCTGGTAAGTTACAACACTAAAAATGTCACCAAAATGCTATGTCATGCATACTCATAGCTCATCTTTTGCCACCTGAACTGTCACTCCACTCACCAGCCCAATGTTCACTTGCCCAAAGACGCTTGTTTGGCAACTCACAATTGAAGTGTACTCACCTGGGGTAGTTACATGACTACAACTCTCAGCAGGCACTGTTCTACAACTCCAAACACCAGACCAGTGTTTCCTTCTCCAAATACCTGTGTTTGTTAACTCCCAATTGAAATGTGTACTCACCTGGGAGGATAACATTTGTATGTTGTGTGTAGTACAGGGAGTGACATGACTACAACTCCCAGCAGGCACTCTTACTGTTACTCAAACCACCAGCACAGTGTTTCCTTCTTTAAATACCCTTGTTTGTTAACTCCCAATTGAAGTGTACTCACTTGGGAGATGAACATTTGTATGGTGTGTGTAGTAGAGAGAGTGACCTGACTGCAACTCCCAGCAGGCATTGTTACTGTTACTCAAACCACCAGCACAGTGCTCTCTTCTCCCAATACCCTTGTTTAGTAACTCACAAATAAAGTGTAACCACCTGGGGTGGAAACATTTATCAAGTGTGTGAAGTAGAGGGAGTGGCATGACTGCTAAGGCCAGGGGCACTGTTTCAGTAACTCCAAACACCAGCAGTGTTCCTTTCTCCAAATACACCTGTTTGTCAACTCACAAAATGAATGTATCTGCTCTCTGTCTCTCCCACTCCAAACACAAGCCCAGTGTTTGCATGTCAAAATACCCCTGTGCCTTAACTCCCAAAGAAAGTTTACTCAGCTAGGAGGATAACACTTATAAGGTGGGGGGAAGTAGAGGAAGTGATCAGAATGCAAAACCCAATAGGCCCTGTGTCCTTAACTTCAAACACAAAAACAATGTTCAATTGCCCAATTCAATCTATTTATGAAATCTCAATTGAAGTTCACTCACCTGGGAGGATACCATCTGTCAGGTGTGTGCAGTATGGAGAGTGACATGACTGCAACTTAAAGGAAACACTGTTTCAGGTCTCCAAACACCAGACCAGTGGTGACTCGTCCAAATAACCTTGCCTGCTAATTCTCAATTGAAGTTTACTCACCTGGGATGGACCAAGATACAGATCATGCTCAACTCTGAGATATGTCTGGCCACCCAGCTCCATCTTGACCAGCTAACCCAAGATGAAACTGTTGAGGACAGGAAGGACACATTATCTAGTGTGCAAAACAATGACCCCAAAGGCCTCAAGATGCATAACCAGAATGGTGTCAGGAGCAGACACATTCACAATGCACTGACCACATGATGACTCCAATCACATATACAACAAAGTCCTGGGTATGCCTGCCTGGTTGGCCTCAAAATGGCCAAAGACATATCTTGCCTAGCCACTGTTTTGCCAGCACTGGTAGCAAGATGCCAATTACAGGCCATCATCCCAAGGGCCAAAGTTCTGCACATTTCAGCAGCTGCTTGACTTAAAGGGAATTGGCATGCTTCTCAAATGTCCGATCAATACTGTTGGAGGGAGATGTCATAATACAACCAGTAACATTGTATGTTTCACATCAACAGATCGAGCTGCCACTGGGCACACAGAGCCCACAGAAGGGACTGCCACTAACCTCATGGATGAAGCCCTCAGTGATGATGATACTCCTGGACTTCTGGAAACGAAGGGCGTTCTGGCCCATCAGGACAACCTCGTCACACTCCAACAGTGAGTCTAATTGTGGCCACTACATCACCTCCCAGTCCAGTTGCCTCTACATCACAGGTAGCCCTTCCCCCCCAACCTGTGTCCCTGGGACAGTGGCAACCATCTTGTGCCCCCCAAGTCAAGGATCCTGAGAAGCAGCACAACAGCTCTGACAATGATGGTCCAGGAACCATTGGGAGGGGGCACTCTTTGGCACGGGCACAGGGCCATGGGGGGAGGGTGCGTATGAGAGATGGTGTGGGTCAGCTGGGTGAGGCCGCTGGTGATGCTCCTGGCCAGGACACCATCAGCCATGTCTTGGGGGTCTGTCAGGAGTCCCAAGGCGTAATAGGCCAAGTATGTGCAGAACTCTGGGAAATCAAGCAGCTACAGAGGGACTTTCATTGAGAAATGCTTGAACAGTGGGAGGCTCACAATACCAACATGGCCTCCCTAACATGGGTGCTGAGGGACAATAATACCACCCTGACCAGGGATCAACAACACACTACCCCTTCCTTTGGTGCATCTACACCAGGCCCTTCATTGGTGCCAACCACCTGAAGGGAGGCCCTGTCAGGGGAAGAACCCACCTCTGTTGCAGCAGATCCATCTCACCCCCCCCCACTACCACACAAGTGGGGATGTCCAGCAAAGAATCCAGGAGGTGCACTAGCAAGTGACCTCTTCCAAAATGACCTCTTTTGTGTGCCACACATTCACTCTGTTGACTGTTCTTTAACTACCTTCCATTTTCAATTGGATGAGTACACTGGACTTTGGACTTACAATAGTGTGGCATCTACTCTTATGATTTCATCCATAATGACTGAACCCTTCACTTTTCTTTTCCATCATGCCCCAATAATATTTCATGCACACATTTTCAATAAAGCCACCTATCAAAACATAATTGTCTGCTTGCTTCTGTTCCACATTTTGCTATTTAGAGATGTAAGACCATGTGAAGCAAATGAGGAAGACACAAGATACTATTTCAAGTAGGGACATTTTACAGATACAGGGGGTTATTCTAACTTTGGAGGAGGTGTTAATCCGTCCCAAAAGTGACGGAAAAGTGACGGATTTACCACCAGCCGTATTACGAGTCCATTATATCCTATGGAACTCGTAATACGGCTGGTGGTATATCCGTCACTTTACCGTCATTTTTGGGACGGATTAACACTCCTCCAAAGTTAGAATAACCCCCACAGTGTCCTGCTAAGGATTACTGCCAACACACACAAACACATTGCTGCAAATGTCTAATCACACCAAACATTTTATTACACTGTACAGCACATAGGCTGTTGAAATGTCTGGACTGTCATAGCCAAGAACGACTGACTCATACTGTGTCAAGGGACGCATACCAAGGTGCAGCCCCCGAGACCACGGAAGGAAAGGCCTTGTCAAACATTGTCCTGTAGAACAGGCAAACATAAAAGTGTATGGTGTCACCAGCTTGAGCCTTACGACATACCATGCCAAAGAAATACAATATTACATAACCCAAGGTACAAACAGAGGGCAATACAACAGTCTCTGATCACAGGCCCATCATTATCCAATGACCATCCACCTGGTGGTTTGACACAAACATATACCAGTGTTGTGGCACAGGCACCGTGGCCTGCAATGATGAAACATATCTACAGCTGCATGCAGGTCAGACAAGAATAGTGTTTAGCCTAACTGAAGGTTTGAATGCCTTGATTGCAATTGATAATGACATATTTCATTCCCTCATGGTCACACACATGATGCAATCGGCCAAACACAGCACACTAAACAAGTCCAAGGTGCACTTCTGACCTTCCACCTAAAGACTGTTCAAGCTGTCTTGGCACAGGTCCCCAAATCTGTGACCTACCTGTGACATTACCTAGAACAATCCATGTCCACTTCATATGTCAGAACTGCACCAGATACCAGCCAATGTCACAACTCTGAAATGCTCACATGAGGAGGTCATGATGAAGGTACCTGTACAAAGACACAACAAGGAGTATAGGCTTGAAAACATATCTATTACACAAATCACATAGCATCTGGAAAAGAAATTACATTGCAGTGAGACTGACACAAACAAAGTAGCTACATCAAGGTGGGGGTATGTCAAAGGCTCACTCTTCAAGCAGCCTTTGGCTGAATATTGCAGAGTACTCCCTAGTTGTTGCCAAAACCAACTCCACACATTCTTACAACTACAGTTCTTCATACAGTCATAGTCATTACATCACATAACATACTTACACTCATAAAAAAGTAGCAATTGATGAGATCTTCCTGCAAGTAAGCTGCTTCAGGACAGATGTGACTTACCAACCAGCCAGGGACTCTCTGGGCACAGTTGTGACATCAGCTGTTCTGCATTATGAAGGAATCATGGGCTGAACCTGATAACAGGCACACACATGTGAAATGTAGAGATCCGCCAAACAAACAACTTGCACTTTGATGGAATGGAAGTTCTTTCTGTTGCGGTATACTTGTCCATTGGCCTGAGGTGGGACAAAGCCAACATGTGTGCCACCAATAGCCCCCACCACATGTGGGAGGCATGCAAAACCATAAAAGTCAGCCTTCACATTTGCTAGATCCTGATGTTGGGGAAACTGGATTTAGATGTCCAGGTGTTTCAACATGGCTGAGAGGACATCCTTCAACACCAGACTGAACATAAGTTGGGACATGTCAGCTGATTAGGGCCACCATATGTTGGAAGGACCCTGTGGCTAGGAAGTGCTATACTGACATGATTTGTACAACGGGTGGTATGGCAGTTGGATAACTAACAGCTGGCAACAGATCTGGTTCCCATTGATGGCATAGGTCCACTATTGTTTGCCTATTCAGACAGTAAAGAAGGATAATGTGGTGTTCTTCCATAGTCTGAAGGTCTGGCAGTGGATGGTAGACAGGAGGTTGTCACATTCTCCCTCTCCCTGGATATCTATGTATGGCAAGACATGATTTGTAACATTAGTCATTGTGTCCACAGCAACAGACATCATGCATTTCGATGATATCAATTGACAAGGCATTTCTCAAGGGATAGACATCACAATCAGGACACATCACAGCTGCATATAACACGAGGCAGAGACAGCCATAGGCTAACGTTGTTGCCAGTGGCAGTCGGGGCCAATAACTGCGTCCACCGACAGTGACGACCGCATATGTGACCGCCATGTTCTGCAGACTCACTCACTTGACTCCTGACATTGCTGCCAGCAAGACCTCTATGACCCTAGTCGCCGTGTACCACCTCTGGGTGCAATCATGCACACCACATGCTAAATAGCTGTTGGCTACATGATGTACTGTCATGCATGGTAGTGATGGGAATGGAGTGTCATGTCAGGTTCTGCAGAGAGCAGGGCCTGTCACATGTATCTCCCGGAATGGGTCCTAGTCTATGCTGGGGTGAAGTCACTGTGGCTTTGCAACTGCAGCACTGTGCCCACTCTGTGTACCGTGTACTTTGGCCAACATGAGGCTCTGGTGGCAAACCCTGTCCAGAATGCCTCATTCCTTTGACTAGATTAGGAATGGGTACAGAGGTAAATCATTAATGTAAGCCATAGGTGCACTTAGCATCATTGCCAATGTGCGCCTTTGACTCATGACAGGGCCTTAACTCCCACAGCTCTGTTCTCACCTTCACGCAGGTCTTTTTTGCCCTGTACAGGCTTAGTGCACAAATGACAGTCCCACGGTGCAGACAGTGTGATGATTGCTGGGAGGCCATGATATGTGAGTCAGTAGCTTGGCCACATAGCAGAAACTGTACATTGCATGTCTATATTTGTTGTATGCCTTCTCTGTAGGATGGGCACACTTGGGGAGTATTTACAAACAGTAAAGTCCTAGCTCGATGTTACTGACATGTATGTGACTCAATTTGTGATGAAACTTGTGATCTTGATCTCTTGGTTTGTCTTTTGCATCCATGCAGGTTAATGCCAATCAGAAGAAGGGATTATGGAAAGCCATCGCCCGGAAGGTGTGGACCCTGGGGGTCCACAGCCGGCAAAGCACCCACTGCAGGAAAAGGTGGGAGGACCTCAGACACTGGGCCTGTAAGATAGCTGAGGTCTAGCTGGGGATGTCCTCCCAGCATGGGTGGAGTGCCCCTCGGTCCATGATCCCTTCTAATAGCCTGCATTCTGGTGGTGGCCTATCCGGAGCTTGATGGGCGTTTGAGGGCACTACAGCAACTACAAGGGGTAAGCACAGGGTATATATCTGCCAGTCACTTTGCAAACAGCTCCCCCTGACAATTAGTGATGAGCCATGTGTCACACAGTAGATGTGTGATTGTTTGTATAGACATGTCATGTGGTGCATACTGATGTACCTAGGACAAGAGTAGAATCCTCTGCAGGGATGCCATATGGCGGTGTACATTGATCAAACAACTATTGTTTGTTGTTATAGTGTGTGTAATTTCTATGCAACAAACCACTACTCCTAAATGTTACAGGCCGAAGGTAAGTAGGTGATGGATCACTGTCCTGTGCCTGGGTAAATGTATATATAGGCATCTGCCACCCAGAGGCCCCTTGTCTTCAACATATGATGGGTGCTGGTGCCCCACTGCAGTCTGTAATGTGAAGATGTCCAACATACATGCAACAGAGCTTACATTGCTCTTTGGATGCAGCTATGGGTCAATACTTTCCTCGGTAAGTGGGGAATGTCCATTGACATGATTTATGTGCCATCACTGTTTCCAACATTCCTTGTGGCTACATGTCAGCATGTGTCCCTTTTAAAATACATTAGTATGCTGTTTTGTGCATGGTCCACCTATGTTGATCGGATGATGTCTGTATTTCCTCACATACATGTGCATGGAAAACTGTGTGTGGAATGAGTACATTTCATGTTGTGCCACATACAGTAGTGTTTCACCATTATTTTATTGGCTGACACATACCCTCATGCATCATAGTATGTCTTTTGGCATGTACAACTACAGTAGCAATGAGACACTAGAATTTAAAGGCACAATGTGAATATCTATGCCCTTAATTTGCCATCATGTGGAAAAGTGCACTGAACATGTGTAATGGGTAAGGTTTGTGACCTGACTGTTGGCCAGCATAATGGAGTGACTTGCAGTTATGCTGGAATCACTTGTGTTTGGGTGCAAGCATTCATTCACAGACAGACATCTTGGTCTGCATGACCATAATGGAGACAATGATGTAGCTTCCAATTGGGTAACAAGTTGAAGGTCTTCAACAAGTACTTGCAAATATCTGGGCCTCTCCATCATCTAAGGGACTAATGGTGTCTGCTGATGCAATTAGAATATGTTATTGTAATGTAATGTAATGTATTGTACTAGGGGTGAATACCTTGGGCCTTGCTGATTCATTTATGCAGTCGATATTAGGGACATCTCTCCCTGACAGTGTCCATTTCCATGCCACATGTTTGGCCTATCTGAGCAACATTACTACTACCTCCATGATACTATTGGGACAAATATCACTTGGTGAAGTGTGCATTGTGGAACCGCTACCTGTGTGGCATGAGTATTTCCATGTCACCTTCTCCAGGATATTGTCATCAACATGGCAGGATTTTGGAGCATCATTTCTTATTGTTGGGGCTTCATGTACATGACAAATAGATGTGTGCATGACCTTGTGTGGGATCTGTGGGAATGCATTTGGCATTGGCCTCCCATTGTATTCCAAAGGGTAATTGAGTTCTGCTCCATTTGGCAAAGCTTTGATGTTGATGGGGCCACCTATTTGTTGAATGGTTATTGTGATTGTACAACTTCAGCCACAGAATTGTAGTTGTCTGAAGTCCTGAATAACCTGTTGGCAACTGCTGACAGTTGATATGACATGCATGCATATGGTATTGAACATGTATGGGCCACTTAGGTGGAGTTTGTAGCAGGGGCCTACTTGATAGCATGGTAATGTGTGCTAATCTGAGCTGTTGTTCAAGTGTGATCATGGACATGTGATGACCCTATGCCTATGCATTTGCAACATCAGCACCGGCAAGTTAAGAAGATGGGGCACAGCTGAGTGGGGAAGCATCTGACCAAAGGACCTCAGGTCAAGACACCACCGACAGAGAGGGACCCAGTGGCCTGGAGGGCGAGGGGGTTGTCACAGGGGAGACCAAACCATCCTCATCATCATTTTCTTCCATTGGACACTCCGTAGTGGTGGCGGACCCATCCCCCTGTACCATCTCTGCCCGCCACCACCTGTTCTATCACCCCCCCTCCCTGTTGCTCCCCACCCAGTTGACCGTGCCCGCTCACCCAAGAGGGTGTGTGTCACCTTTGTCACTGGCACATCTGGCCCAGCCCCTGTTACCCGTGGTGCCTTCAGTGAGGAGTCTATTGACCTCCTCAGAAGTATCTCTGTGAGTCAGTCAGCCATTGTGAATGTGATTCAGGGACTGGCAACTCAACTACAACAAACAAATGCATTCCTGGAAGAACTTCATGGTGCAATGGCTGGCCTACAGAGATCTTTTAGGGCTATGGTGTCCACACAGACAGCAGCCAGTCACCCTACACCTTGGGTTCCCCCTCCACCTCCCTCTTCCCAATCCAAATCCCCTCTTCTCCTGCCTAACCAAAGCACACAGACAGATCTTCACTCATCCACATCAACAAACAAAAGCAGCACACACAAACACAAGCACCACAAAACACACCGCTCACAAGCAAACAACAGCCACCCACAGACAAAACAACACTTCCACAGGCACCCCACCATCCCCACCATTACACACACAACATCAAGCATACCCGCAGGCACCACACCAACAGTCAATGAACCACCCACCACACCCATTATACCTGCAGACACCACCATACCAGACCGCCAGACATACACAACAAGCTCCATTCCCACAGACAACACAACAGCAGATACACATCCATCTACCACATCCAGCATACCCACAGTCACCACACCGAAGAACACACACTTATCCACCACTCCATACCCCATCACTTCCACCTCCCTGACCCCCAAGACCCACAAACACACTCACTCACCCACCCAACATACATCAACCAAACACAAGCATACCTTCCAGAAGCACACACCCACAACACTCACACCAACACAGCAGAAAACCACTCCCTCAACCTCCAAATCCTAACCCCCTTCTGTTGACCTTGCCCGTGTCCGTAATAAACTTTTTTGTTAGACCTTAACCTTTCCCCTGTTCCCTCCACCAAGTCCAAAACCCAAGAGGTCCCACTCACCTCCGATCCACTCCCTTCAACCTCCAAGGCCTCTCCTGCCCCTTCTGCAAACACCCATACCACTCCCTCCAGAAGCAGACCACCCCTCCTAAACCCAAGACAAAATCCCCCTCCCAAATCTGATCTCCTCCCACCAAAGGAGGATCCCTGAGGTGCCTGCCAGCCCACTTGATGCCCCTTCTTGTGGAGGTTCCCTGGCAGTTAGGAGTCAAGTGTTGGCACAATACTGCGCTAAGATGGACTAATATATGGACTGCCCAATGGCCTTGGACTATTTGAATTTGGTTTTGAAATAAACCCAAACAGTTGTATGTTTTGGGTACACATTTGTCCTGCAATTCCTTTTCTACCTTTATGTTGTTCCTGGGTAACTTGTGTTGTGTGCCTACAAGTTGTATGTGTTTCAGCCTGCTTGCTGATCCATTTGGTGTTTCTTGCAGTATCTGGCTTTGACAGTAGTGCTGGGGTCCCCCATGATAACGGTTAGAGTTGAGTGTGTGGATATGTGGGTGTCAATACAATTGTGCTGTCTTAGCATTGTGTTGTGTTTGGTCTGGCCAGTATTTCATCTTGTGTTGTCCAATGTGAGCATGTAAGGTGTTAGACTTGTCCTCCTGATATGGATTATGTATTCATCTAATGTGTGTCAGCTTGAGTTTTGTTTGTGCAGACATGGAGTGTGTTCAATTGTGCTACCTTTGTTTGCAGTAGACGGTGCATGTGTCCATTTAGCTGTGTGTACCTTGCAGCTACTTCCTGTAGAGGTATGCCCAAAGCAGTTGGAGTTGTATGTGCTTTGTTGACCTACACTTTCACATCATGCAGATAGGCATGCCATTTGGGTCTGGTATTGTTTGTCCCAGAGATACCAGAGGGGCCAGTTCCTGTGCAATAAATATTTTATGAGGAGTTGCAATTGATATGTGTCCCAGTGCAGGGTGTTTTCCTGAATGTTCCTGCTGATCCCATCCCTATTGTGCAAGTACTTTTTGCATAGTGAGCTTTGGATATTTGTCTCTCTGACTATTGTGCATCCCCTTGTCCTTCCAAATGAGTTGCAATGTGTGTGTCCATTGCAGGGCTGTTTACTGGGGGTGCTCTTTGTGTTTTATGCCACATCCATACATAAATGTGTTGAATGTGACACAGTCCATGACATGTGAGGAATGACAGAGTGTGAGTTGTATTTGTGTATGTGATGTTGGTATGCTGTTGGTGTTGCGTGACACAATGTTGTGTACCCTTCACTGTCCCTGTGCCTGAGATGGGTAGATGTGTGTTATTGTGTAGTGTTGTGGTGCAGTGTGACTGACCTGCCCAAAGGTGGCGTATTGCGACTGTGAATGTGTCATTCTTTATGTATGATCCTGAATGTGTACAGAAGGAGACGTGTAGTTGGTGCCCGTAGACTGACCACCATGTCATGTGGAGGACGGCACAACTATCCATTGTTACGGTTAATGACACAGGTAGGTGTGTGTGTACTTACAGTCAGTTGCATCAACGGCGGCAGCGATTTTGTGCAACTTTGATGAGCAAGAGCTGCAGCAGGACGTGTGTGATGAACTCCATGGCAGCACCGGACATGTAAGGCTGCCTACAGGCCAGTGTCTCCCTTTATAATACCCGGTTCCGCCCACTGGGATGTGGTGGCTGGACCACCACGGTCACTTTGGCAGTGTGCATCCTCATAATGTGTCCGGCAAAACACAGGCTCCTCCGGCCTGTTTGTGTTGCCTCATGACCGTGGCAGTCTGTGCTGTCTGGCGGTGCCGGCAGGACCACTGTGGTCTTTCTCCATAGGCCAACTAGACTCGTAATCTGGTGGCCCGTCCACCAACCTGACAGTGGTCAGACCTCCGCCGCCAGCATGGCGTTCAGTGGACCACTAAACTCATAATGAGGCCATTAGTCCTGCAAGACAGGTTAGAAAGCTTAGATAGTCCAACACTAGGTTGTTTTGGTAGAACCGTATGAGCATTTACTTTCGCCTCCATATACAATACAGTTAGCAGTTTGGGGAAAAGATAGTTGTCCCCATCTACGTGTTGTGTAGATATGTGCTGATTGTGTGGGACCAAGTGTTGCAGATATGGGGAAAAGTAGCACCCCTTTGTGAGAGATATGAGTGTAGCACACTTGTGTGTTCATGCGCACTTGGGAAAGAGCAGTACCCTGTTGCTAGATCTTTCATTTGGGGAGTATCCTGTGGTGTGCTAAGTTGGGGAAGAGAAGGTTGAGTGACTGCGAATGATTATCCTTGTATTTTATATCCAAGGGAATGGCTTTTTTGTTTTGTTTTTTTGTTAGTACGGGGGCCTTGTGGTATCCTGTGTGACTTCTTTCTCTATAATTCTGAACTAGTGTGTTAAATGCTGTGAGTGAATGATATAATAGAATGTTGGTGTGTGGTTTGCAGCAGAAGCCAGAAGATGAGGACTGTTGGAGGGAAAATGGAGCCATGACAAGACCCACCTGCTGTTACTGTATCTTAAGGGACTAACATGAACAAAGAACTTACCTCAACCCTGAGTGGCTCCAGACTTTAATTTGAAGGCCCTGCTGTCCACCTTTAACACCATGCCATATTTGTTCTTATTGGTCTCACCTCACAGGACCATTCTCATTGTTTACTTTTTGAAAGTCGTTAATCCCTTACTCCTTGGCACCATTTTCTACACTTAGGGTCTTTGGTTAGTCCTTTCTCACAACTGCGATGTGAGTCTCAAAGCCCCTACATACTTAGGGCATGCCACTTCTTTGACTTCAGTCACTAGGAACGATAAGCATGTGTCCCATAATTTATCAATTTCCCTCAATTTTTGTTCCAATGACGTAGAGATGTTTTCTAATCCATATCTTGTGTAACCCTGACCTTTAAATTGTACTACTGACTAACAAGAATAAATATGTCAACATATGAGTTATCAACAACACAGTATCAAAGAGCACAATATCAACTCTACATTGATCTTATGTAAAACACAATAATATCTAAAATCACAATATTGAACATAAGATGTATTAAAAGAAAAATATATTAACTCTGCAAATATAGAAATCTACAATAGCGACACTCATATCTTTATAATAATTAGATAAGATAAAATAATATCACGCAATATTGAATCATAAACATGCCTATGTACTAATTTTATTTTATACAAAAAATAATGCACAAATTGAAAAAAATAACAATAAACACATTAATTAGTGTTTAGCATATAACATACATAAAATGCAAACAAACCAAATACAACAATAGAAACTGCAAACAACCAACCAAAATCCAGTATCAATTAAGAAACCACTATAAAAGACACCAATTATTGCACAACTTTTATGCCTGCATCTAACAAAGAAGAAAGAGGCCATCCACTCTGTCCAAAATGTTACAGGAAATGACTAAAAAGAGAAAGTGAAAAAATAACCTTAAAATCTAACTCCTATTTTTCAGTTTAATTCTAACAAATAATAATTTAGCCAATATTTATTCTTTAATATCTCTGAAATACGTCATGAGGATTTTATTCATCCAATGCAAAGTAAATCCAATGGAAACAACAGCCAGTCGAATGACACAACAGCCGACACGTATAATAAAAAAAGTAATACAGTAGCCAGGGAATAATAATCTGAAACTATTCCCCGATGTAGATGCTCATATTTTGAGCCCACAGTATGAAGGTAAAGGAGCAGCAAACAAGAGGGTCCTGCATATCCCTAAAGCCTGCGTGTATACATATCATGCAGGTATGCATTACACTAGATATATTCCGTGTGTCCACAATCTATACCTACAAGCAAAAAGTAACCAAAGAAACGGTGCAATGTCACCCGCGTGGCTGTATCCCCATGTCGTCCTCCAATGACCAGTATCCCAAAGATAGTGTGATGAACATGCCAAACAACATATAATTTATATGCAAACGCAATGTGGTCCCTGTGTGTGAGACATACGCATAGTGCATAAAAATGTACGACCAAAAACAAAATGATAACGTACCCAATGTACAAGTATAAAACAAGTTTCACGAATGCTGACAATTCCCAACATCCAGGACAATTTAGAATCCGGTAGGTTTGAGGTTTTTATGATATCATTCAACAGATAACTACAACCATGATAAGTCTAAATGGGAAAAGAAGAAAAGTGTGAACAATGTAAACCTACATTCCAAAAACCGAGAAGGTAGCTAATATAGTAAGGGGTATAAGAACCACCTTTCCTCCAACAATCGCCCGAAGCCAAAATTAGGATGTATGGTACTGTAAAGGATCTGAATAAGTATAACCAACTATTGGGTCAGTATTGAAAACATTGCATAGTCCCTGGTATAGCAAGACGGCTATTATGAGAGAACATAATTTCAAATAATGGAATAATGTGGAAAAAAGCAGAGGCATCCATAAACTGTATGCTCAGACTGGTCTAAGACCAAAAACCATCCGACATAAAATTGCCGGTTAGTGGCGACCGGGTTCCCATACAAAGATGAAATAGCCCATTGTAAAATTAATATGGCCCCTGGTGTTGGCAGGCGCCTGTTATAAGCATAACTAATTAGAGTAGTGAGATGAGGTAGAAAGCCAAAATGCAGTCAACAGTTAATATGTGTACAGAATGGTAGAGGACCTAGTAGCGTCCGACCCAAAAACAAGATGCCGGTTAGGCTGAAGGGTACAAGTGCGAAGGCAGGGGTAGTCAGTTAAATACCAAATAACATAAATGTTTACAAAAATATCCGGTAGTGATTGAATATAAAACGGCCATATCGTGTATTTCCCGGATATGAAAATCTAGTCAAAAATACATTTTTTTACATTTTACATTTTTTTACGGATACATTGTCGAACAACTAATCGATAACAGTAAAAATTAAATAGGTGTGCTTTCCAGGAGTGGAAAGGACATACAAATCAATAGCCGAGGCATCTACTTTGCAGCTAACGAGATTGGCTTCATGATGTGTTTTTCTCACTTCCCATATAGAATTTTGGCAAATGAAAGTGGTATGCAATCATTCGATTGTGTTCTGCACCAATTATGGTGGTGATCAGTTACCTAGCATTTTATGCGGTGCCGACATGGGGTCGGGTCAAAAAACAGTTTTGCGGGACTCCTGTCCGTGTTCTCCAGTAATAATGTTTATGAAATTTGTTGGCAATCAGTGTACTTTAAAGCAACTTTACCCAGTAGTTGGTTTAAAATAAAGTTTATGAAGAAACTCATATCCTTAGAAACAACACACATTCCTAATAAATATGTGACAACATTAGCACTTCAATTTCTTGCTGCATGCTTCAATAAAATTCCAACCACAATACAAGTTACATATTAACTTCACTGAGAAGTAACCGGAAAGTCTCTGATACAGTTCTGATATTAGCTTGGTTGAATAAGGGCTTTAAGTAAGGTTTCTGTTGTCAAATAAATCTTGGGCACAACAAAACGTGTTAAAGTATCTGATTTCTAATGGGCGCAGTGACAAATAAGGCTTTCTGCTCTAGAAGCCCAGTCAAATCCAAAGTTCATCTCAAAGGCTAACTGGCCTACCCATGTTAGCAGATTTGTTCTATATGTTGTTGAATGGGTAGGTGTCAATAAATATTCTGAAATAAAATCCCTCATCTTAATATTTGACAAGGGTTCAAATGTTTTTCCCGCCTACCTACTATTTATCTCACAAAAACAGTAGTCTACTTGTACTGTCGGTGGCCAGTCCTCGTTCAATAGTATAATTAAGCTCATATTTGTCGAAAACTCTAATAACTGACCGTGGGGCTTGCCCTGTGTACTGTTTTGAATTGTCATAGGTATCCCACACAAGGACTGGTTGAACTTCTAGTTGGACTGGCTTGTTGATAGATGTAATAATACTCAGCATTTCTGCTCCCCAGTTGCAAAAACATAGACCAAGCTCAATTCTTAAAGCCTACACTGGGAATGCAGGTGGCTTAGATACATTTTTTTTTAAACTTTTCTTTCTTTTTTATCAAAGTTCAGTTTTGACACTAGGCATAAGGAGCCACGACCATATAAAATAATTTGAACTATCCTTTAAAAGCAGATATTAATCGTAGACTGAAAGGATTGACCACAAACAGGGGATTAAACCTGCAAAACCCCTTGGCGGCCAACAGCATATTTTTGATGTTCTATTGTGATAGACCTCCAATGAACAGCAATAGTTACTCCTAAATATTTATACATGTTAGATTTAATTACTTGCTCCCTCTCTACTGTCCACCTGATCCAGTTATTAATTTCACAATATGTAGTCGAAATAGTTAATGGAGCCTGTAACCCAAATGGTGTACAATCCTTTAGCACCACCTGATCTACTTAAAGTAAAACATTGACCACCCTGCCATCCACCCTAAGACGGGTTACTGTTAGTCTCTATTTAAGCTACATACTTTAGTTCAACTGAAGATGATACTATGATCTCAGCAACTTTGGCTCTACATAATCTGTTGAGGCAGCCCACCTATTTAATACTTCCGCTTTGAACACACTACAGTGTTGAGCTAGATGCTAAGAAAATCAGTATGTAAGTACCATTTCCACACGCAAGAAAGTACCATATATTTCAACATTGTTACCTTGACTGTGGTCTGCACGTCATCAGTTCAGTCTTCCCAAACAAGTTTTTGATTACAACTGCTGTCTCCTTTGTGTCATCTGTGGGTGGTTGACAGCCACTGATTTTCTAACTTCTAACTTGTGGAATATTAAGTCATTTCTCCTATTTACCTTAACTTTAGTTAAACGTTTGTTATTTGAAGATTATTTTATAGCTGCATTTAATGTGTCTCTCCCTCTAAGGATTTTGTTGGGAAATGAGTTGTAAATAGCATATTTTAAAATGCACTATGTCAATAAAACTTGGTCAAGACCTGATAGGACTCGAACACAAATTTACATGGAATGGAATTTGAATTCCTCAAGGAATTTATGATTACATAATTGACAAATTAAGTCGTTTTATGTAGAATGGTGAAAACCTGCTAGGATTTGAAGACATCTTTATAGGAAGAGTTAGATGTTTACACCTGGTAAGACCTTTGGGAATGAATTACAAATGATGCACTTTTAAAAGTACATTTGTTTATAAACATCACAAAAACACAAGAAGTTCAAGTTAAATTTCAAAGATGTGATTAGTGTGTATCAAGCTCAGCTTATAATCAGTAGTAGTAAACCGGTCGTGGCTACCAGATGTTTTGCTACAACCTACCGACATAGAAGTCACAGAGTTAGGAGCAAAGAGGGTGTATTTTACGGGTCCCATCTGTTGTGGAGCCCGCCTGTACATTTTAGGAATTAGCTATTACTGATTACTGCTGATGAAATTAGGTGCTTTAGCATCAGTTGGATTCTACATGAAAGGCTGGTTTGGTTTGAACAGTCAGATGTCTGACATGTGCATTATGTGATTGACCTATATCAAGTTCTTTTAGAAGCATTACTCCTTAAGGACATCAGTCAGTTTCCTCATGGCCAAATTTAAGCCTGAAACAAACATCACATACAGTGAGGTATGTGCTGCACCTGTGCACTCTAGATGCTTTGCCAATGCCCGCTAGTTGATGATATTCGCTTTGTGAATGGATGTAAAATTGTCTTGCAAGCATGGCAATGCCAATTGCAGTGTGGGCCACCTAGGAATTTTATTTTGTATACTTCCAAGATGGCCACCACATTGTATCTAGGCAGAACATGACAACCACCTTGGAACAATATACCAATAATTATACAAAATAACATTGTTTTATTGTTCTGAGATGGCTGTCATGTTGTCTCTATTTGCAACACAATAGCCATTTAAGAAGTACACAAAATCACATTCCAAGATCCGGTGCTATTGGTTTTGCTTTTACAAGCATTTGCCATTGGGCAGAGGGTTGATGGGGTTTGGCAGGGGAAGTGGAGAAGGAGGTGGGGCGCAGAGAGAGAGTGAAGGAGACACTGAGTAACAGAATTTCTCTGACTATGCAGCGAAGGCTGGGAGGGCAAAATGGAGAGCAGTGAGGAAGCAGTGTGGAGGTTGAAGGCTGGGGAGATAGGAAGTGTGAATGGAGAGCAATAGGGAGAGGCATGAAGACAATGAGGAAAGAACTGGACATGCATGCTCATTGAGTGCTAAAGCTCAAATGTCACAGAAACGCACAAAGAGAACTAAAGTTCACTAATGTTAGCAGTTGAACAATACACTCAACCAATCAAAAAGCAGAGGGAAACCTAAATGCTCCGTGGATGGGACAAACACAAGAAAAGGGAAGAAAGCCGTCAGATCAGGAGTAAGGAATTTAAATTGACAACAAAGCCAAACAATCATGAGCAAGGCAGACTAAAAACTATTGTGGGCCTGATTAACAAAGGTAAATATACACTTTTGTGTAAGTTTAAAATTTTTTGGTATTCACAAACTATGATTTAATATTAACTTTATGACTGCAAAGACTCTGCGATTTATGTGTGGTATTCCCTGCCCTGACTGTGGAGTCACCACAGTTGTGAAGTGTAGGAAACTGGGTTTCTGGTTGAGTGAGGTAACACCCTACAGAAGTAGCAACCACAATTCCTGTCAGGATGAAACACAAGCAAACCCCAAATTAACCTGTGCTTAACACTCTGGGAGCTTGACACAAAAGCAGTCAGGCTTAACTTAGAGGGAATGTGTAAAGAATTGATGCAGCACTTCAAACAGTAATAAACAGAAGACACAACACAAGTAAAATCCCACAACAATGTAGAGAAATAGAGTAAAATTGAATAGATTATTTGAAGCCAAGACAACAAAAAGCTAAACAGTGAAACCAGAGATATGCAATTTTAAAGATTTAATTGAATATTGTGTCTCAAAGCACAAAGCATCAAATATGGTTATCTGGTCACGCAGGACAAGGAAAAAGTCACAGGTTCAGGCCGATCACAGCGGAGCCCGGGTCAGATACAGGGACCAAGTAAGCCCGCTGAAAAATGTACCTTAAGTTCAGGTTGCGGAGCATTGCGCGGTGCAGCTTTAGGGATTCATTGCTCAGCAGCAGCTGCAAGGTCCTACTTAAAGGATGAATTGCGCAGCAGTGGAACAGAGAAGCTGTGGGGCTGTGATGTAAGGTCCTAGGTCGAGGATGCATTGCGCAGTAGCATTTCCGAGGAGCTGCGAAGCACATGATGTAAAGCCCTACATTGATGATGCGTCTTGCTATGGCATTCCCGATGCATGTCTGTGAGGCAACGCATCTGCTGTGTTGGTTCTGCCCAAGACACCGAAGCTGGGCTGGCAGAGCACCTCAGGTCCACTTCCAAGGGTCCAGGGCTGGGGTGGCACGCTTTGGGGGCAAGACGCACAGCAGGCAGAGTCAAGGGGCTGGATTCAAGGCAGTTGGAACCTTTTCTGTCCCTGAAGCTCTGATCAGGAGGCCAGCAACTTATCCTTGGAGTCACTCTGGTGGTCCTGGGTTCAAGATGCAGCTCCAGTCCTTCTCACTCAGGCAGCAGGGAAGTAGGACAGCAGAGCAGCAGTCCAACTTGTAGAGCAGCACAGTAGTATTTCTGAGTCTCTCACAGCTCCAGAGGTGTACTGACGAGTTGTGTCTGAAATTGCAATAATTATACTTGGTGCCCACTATGATGTAGGAGAAGATTCTGGAGGTTTCTACCCCCAGAGGTGCTTGCAATTTCTTGCCTTTCTGCTTGGCCTCATCTTTTCTGGGGATACAAAAGACTAGTGCCAAAACCTTTGTGAGTGTGGTCAGGCAAAGGCTTTGTGAAGTGCAAACGTGGTAGGTGACAGCTCCTCACCCTAATCAAGTCAGAGATGGCCCATGATGTCAACATCTACTCCCCCTTTATCTCACTGTCTGGAAGCTATACACATAGACCAACGAGCAGCTACACCTAGTCATGTGACCCAGTATACAGGCTGCTGGCACCAAATGGTTAGGTACAAGAAAATGGCAACTTTCTAAAAGTGGCATTTTCAGAATTGTAACTTAAGATCCAACTTTACTATTAAAGAGGTTTTTCAATTACAAATCTTTAGACATCAAACTCAATATTTCCACCTCTTCCCAATTGAAGATTATCACTTATTAAATGTAATAAGTTAACCTGATGCTATCCTATGGGAGAGGTAGGACTCACAGTAGTGAAAAATTAATTTAGGAGTTTTTCACTACCATGACATGTAAAACTTAAAAGTACATACTACACTTTTTAAATACACTGCACCCTGCCCCATGGGCTGTTTATGACCTCCCCAAGGGTGACTTATGTGTATTATAAAGAAAGGTTTAGGCCTGGAAAAAGGTTTATTTTGCCAGGTTGAAATGATAGTTTAAAACTGCATACAGAGGCTGCAATGGCAGGCCTATGAATTGTTTAACTGGCTACTTAAGTGTC
Source organism: Pleurodeles waltl (assembly GCF_031143425.1). Classification (NCBI taxonomy): domain Eukaryota; kingdom Metazoa; phylum Chordata; class Amphibia; order Caudata; family Salamandridae; genus Pleurodeles; species Pleurodeles waltl. The sequence goes on from NC_090450.1 coordinate 871,136,850, forward strand.
TGGCACAAACAGTGTTGCAAACCCACCAGCAGCATTTAATTAACATACCCTGGGTATATTTAGCACCACTCTGCTAGGGACTTCCAAGTAAATTAAATGTGCCAAATCGGTGAAGGACAATTTTACCATGGTTTAGGGAGACAGCCAAGCACTTTAGTGCTGGTTAGCAGTGATAAAGTGCACCGAGTTTTAAGGGCAGCAAAAATGAGTCAGCAAACACAGGAAGATTGAAGGTTAAATGTTGGGGGGATGAATTCAGGTCCAACATACAGTTACTATTAAATAGTAATTTGTGAATACCCAAAAATAATAAACTTACATGAAAAATGTAAGTTTACCTTTGTGAATCAGTCTATCTAAATTTTAAAGCAATGGTTACAGCGCTGTTTGCTACAAACAGCTAGGGCCACCCAAAGTAAGACCTAAAAAATGTTTGAGCAAGTTCCTAAGCACTACCTTTAATTGTTGGAAAAGGACCATGTTTGCTTGGGATCATTTAAGTAAATAAATTGCTTTCTGTGGCCTCATCACAGACCTAAACTCACTTTGGGTTTCCAAGAGCATCAAAGTGTATTTACATTGCTATAAAAGGGCGAGAGATGAGCAGGGCAGCCACTGTGCTGAGAAATGCTGTGTTTTTCAGCATGCGCTGCTGCTAGAACCAAGTACACGCAGACATTGGCAAGCCAATAGGTCTCCTCTTGTTGACCCGTTGTCTTTGACAGTGCTTTTGCTGATAATGAGCAGCATCGAGGGAAATAAAACAAAAGGAAAGAAAGTGTGACAATGCAGCTTACGCTGGCAACCCAACCGCATCACTTAACGGGTGCATGCATGATGACATATGCATGCACCAGATAAAGACGCAGGTGCCATTTTCAATTTGACATTTACATATCCAAGACAGCAAGCAACAGAGGTATATGAACGTGCACTATGGACTATAGAGTGCAAACGGCAGCTGCCAGGCCCTCAAGAAAATACTAAAGATTTTACTTTTACCTCTAGGGTTTATGGTGCAAATCAAGGGTGGGGGCACTGGTGAAGGCGGAGCAACGAGCGAATGGGTGGGTATGTGAGGGGGTAGAAAATGACATAAAGGGGGCAAGAGTATGCATGCACTCTCATGGTGTGTAAAAGAAAAAGGTAGTTCCATAAATGTGAGCAGTGGAAGGATACAAGTCAGGAAACCAAAAGCATGGTAAAGAGGCCACGCGTCAGGGGAGTGATAAGTAGAAGAAGAGTGTGGTAAGCCATTGAAAGAGAAGCAAACAAATGAGAGTTACAACAAAGCCAACACATCACTCTCTACGGCATTCTCTTTTCTTTACATTTGATTCCCTTTGATTTCTTTAAATTTCTCTCACACGGTGTGACTATAAAGGGCATCACCCCCTCCCTGAGACCAGGGGCCAGCTGCCCTTAATGTTTAGGGTAAGAGAAAAAGGCCCTTTTTCTTCACAGATGCAGTGTATATAATACATCAATGTCTCTAGGCACTGCGTCCACAACAATGAGTAATTGCATGGTTGTGATACCACAATTGCCTTGCGTTTTTACACTTTGTGTGCAGTGGTTTGCAGTGGTTATGTTCACGCATATATAGCCTTTGTGCATGCCATGTTCTAGTCTTCCTTCATCCTAAATACTCAGGTAAGCCCTGAGTGTGTTATATATGAGCCTTTCACTGTTAATTTGAGAGAGGCATCCTTTTCACACTATGTTTAGGAGGGATCCTAGGCCCTAATGTATGCCCCAGACCAGTAAAGGCTAGAAGTGTAGGCAGAAACATGTTGGCCAGTAGGATTAGAGCAACATTATGAGTCAATGCACTCAATAGGGTCCCGACTTTGTTTTTATTTTTACCAACAGACACCATTATTAAAAGGTGTGATCTACAGTGGTGATCTGCTAGGTCATTTTATTTGTATAAACGGGATCCCTACATTATCCAGAAAACATCATTTTGGCAACCCCTCAGGGTTCATTTAACCACATGGTTGAGTCTGCCCAGGAGTTATTATCCTACCTGCATAGGGATAGGTAGCCAAATGATGAAGCATAACACTATAATGTGTGTGAGACTACCCATTCTGTAAGGAGGAACCCCTGAGATAGGTCCCCAAACCACAGTTATCACAATCATGCTTTATTTTGACTAGATCAAAGGAAAGAGTGATCTTATCATAAGTTGAACAGGTCCTGTGGGTCTGTTCACTAGATCCCCCCCATACCTTTTGTGTATATGAAGAGAGAAAGGAGACAGAAAATGGATGGTTGAAAAACAAAGAGTGGGGAAGCATTGAGCTGGCTCGTTTGAACATGTTTGCCAGGGCTGCATTTGCTTCAAGTCTGGCCTTGCCCCCCAACCTTGAAGAGCGATATATCCTACTTGTAAAACCATAACCTTCCATCACCACCCCAACAGTGGTGCTTGTAGCAACTAACTTGTTTGCCGGTATGTGTTCACTCTTGCTGTTGATTTTCCTGGTACTCTCTTTGCTCATGGAGGCTGGAATTTAAGGGTGTTCAGCTCCCTTCTTGCTTTTAATCTAATTCTTTGTTCTCAATTGGGTGTCATGCAGATATTGAATGCTGAGTCATCTCCCTTTTGTATAAATGAACATATGTTTTGCTTTCTTGCTTGCAGGTTCTGTTAGTTCTTTATGTGCACAAAGCATGCATGTTTCCTCATTCTGCTGTTTTGTAGTGCACTTATCAGACATGTCTGTCTTGCCAAAAGTGGCAGCGTCATGGTGGTCAGTTCTGAAATGCAGGGATGTGCCGTATTAGCAAAATTGCAGTGCACCCCTGTGTTTGCTCTTGCACTGGCGCTAAATTTAGCTGCCAGTGCCAATGCAGGCATTCCTGCACCATAGTGCAAGGGTGTCTGCGTTGAAGAAAAGGATTGTTTATGTGTAGGAAGGGACACCTTCCTGCACATAAACAATCATTCATGTTGGTTTTGCTCTTTCTATGTGTGCTGCACAATGCAGCACACATAGAAAAAGCAAAAATGAGTAGAAATGAAAGCATTTCTCCTCGTTGCAGCATGCTAATGCCACCCTTTGGGTGGCCTTAGTTTTTGGCACTTCCACAGATTTAAAGATTCTTGTAATTCTGGGGCAACGCCAAATACAAGGGGTGTTGCGGTGGAACACCCACAGCAATACCAATTGCACGCCCCTCTGCAGGAGAAAACTGCATCGGGTGAGGGCATATTTACAAGGCCACATTAAGCCACAAGAAGTGGCTTAGCGCCGCCTTGCAAATATGCGTAATGCACAGCGCCACCTATTGGGCTTGTATATATGTCCCTATATTTATTTAGCCTGCTCGAACCCCTAGTATTGATCTTTTCGGTCAAAATTCTATTACAAGTTTCTGAAATGGTCATTTCCAATTTCCACCCATCTCCTAAGTTCTTTCATGGTTGCCCATCCTGACCCCTGTCTTCGCTGCCCTTGGATACAGTGTCAACACAGAGGAGTCTGCGTCACAGGGATCAAAGAACATGATGGCCGCTCAATGGGTCTGCACTTACAGTAATGAGCCGAGCATCAGAGGATTTTGAAGACCAGCTTGGGTGCAGACAATGATTGGCGAATAAAGCGGATCAAACAGTTTTGACCCAATTTCTTCTTTCTGATATTATCACAGTATTCAGCATTAATGTGAGATTTTAGAACAGAACGGTCGTACTCAGACACCACATTATGCATCTCAGCTCAGTTTTCGCTTATTACCTCCCAATAGGAATACACACTCCATAACATTCATACTCATTTTTTGCAGGGAAGCTAACAGAACACGAGCGAAATATGTGAATCATGCACCGTTTTTCAAAAGAATTCAAGAATCATCTTCTGAGAAAGGTGCATGACATTCTCTATTCATCTGTTAATGCCTCTAAGGAAATTTATTTATTTAATGTGGTGAACCCTGGGCAGTATCACATTTTTTATGCACCTGAAGTGTCTAATTTGAATTCCTCTAACCCAATATAGCTCCAAGTTAATGCTTGATTTTCACACTGCACAGCTCAGAGCCATTGAAGAGGGTTTTATTTCTGCTCTGAGCTATGATATCTAAAATAATGGATTCACTTTGAGAAATAGCAATGATTGTTTTTATGCATGTGCATAAGAACAAGTGCTCAGCACTGTGCGGAGGCAGTGCAACTCATCATGACATGGTCTTACAAATTCATTTAAGGTTGAATGGGCCTATCAGTCAAAGAACTAGAAAATGCCTATCACACAAGTTGGAGAGGAGACGTAGTGCATGTTTTTTCGAGTCGCTTATATTCTAATCTTGAAGGCATCAGCCTAAATGAAAGATTCTCCTCCACGCATCCATATCTCCTCATGTTTTCAAGGATACACCCCAGCATTGTATAGGTTTTTCAAGCACCTTGCGTTTGTTCATGCCTGCTCCCACCCACATTAAGATGGAAAATTACCAGTTTTCCAATGCAGAGTTATACCTCACTTGGTGGTAACTGGTCCCAAATGTAACAGTGTCTTTGCATACAGGTAGCATCTATATCTTGAAATATGTGTTAAAGGGTCGGTTTCGGGTTATAGGGAATCAACTCACCTAGAAGCGTTCTCAGGTGTGCTACGCCATCCCTCCATAATCTCCGGATAGCCTGGCATACCCAAAAAGTGTGAAGAAATGTAGCACAGTCCTTGAGGCACCCAAGGTATGTCGGGACGGGAGTCTCATCCTATTGTAAACAGTCGATCCCTTGTGTAATGCACGTGCACAAAGTACTTGAAATAAATCAAGCAACAGCAGGTTAATAGTCGGTCCTAGTCAGGTAGGTCACTTACATCTCCCTCCCAAGCATCTTGTGATAGGGCGATGGAGCCTAGAGAATGAATCACTGAGGATTTCTAGATGCAGAATATTTGTTTATCATCCAGCTCTCCCATCGTCTTCTTGGCTTCGAGGAAGGCAAAAATCCACAATCTCACTCTCTCTTTTAAATTTGGTGTGAAGGCATGGCACAGTTGCAAGAATCTGAATAACTGCCTTTTGTGAAGGTTGGTTATCTTTTCCACATATTTAATTTACTTTTTGTTTGTATTTATTAGTTGCATATACCACTTACACTGTCTGATGGCACTTCAGAGAGCTGTACAAAAATAGGGATTACAGTGGTGGCGGAGTAGTAATCAAATGGGTAAGTTAATTGCGATAGTCTGTTGCAAATCACAGGATATGTTTTCTGGGATTCAGATAATACTGTTCTTGAAATGGGAGATATTTATTCTGTTTTTGGAATTTATGCTCTTTTTGGAACTTACCATGGTCAGATTGCAGGTAAAGAGATGGTAGTAAGAAGCAACACAGGCAAGAGCCTTGTGCAAATAGTATTGTATTACACAAAGACTTATGTATCGCCAGGCAAGTACAAAGGCGGTCATTCTGACCGCGGCGGTCGGCGGTCGCCGCCCGCCAAGCGGTTCCCGCCGAAAGACCGCACCGCGGTCAAAAGACCGCAGCGGTCATTCCGGCTTTCCCGCTGGGCCAGCCGTCGACCGCCAGAAGACCGCCGGCCGGCCCAGCGGGACAGCCCCTTCAACAATGAAGCCGGCTCGGAATGGAGCCGGCGGAGTTGAAGGGGTGCGACGGGTGCAGTGGCACCCGTCGCGATCAGTGAAAATCTTTGTGGGGCCCTGTTAGGGGGCCCCTGCACTGCCCATGCCAGTGGCATGGGCAGTGCAGGGGCCCCCAGGGGCCCCACAGCACCCGTTCCCGCCATCCTGGTTCCGGCGGTGGACACCGCCAGAAACAGGCTGGCGGTAAGGGGGTCGGAATCCCCATGGCGGTGCTGCAAGCAGCGCCGCCATGGCGGGTTCCCTGGGCCAGCGGGAAACCGGCGGGAAACCGCCGGCTCCCCTTTTCCGACCGCGGCTTTACCGCCGCGGTCAGAATCGCCCAGGAAGCACCGCCAGCCTGTTGGCGGTGCTTCCGCCGCACTCCGCCATGGCGGTCATGGACCGCCAAGGTCAGAATGACCCCCAAAGTCTGCTGGTATTAGTCATCTGGCCAGCTGGTAGAGTAGCAATAGTTTATTGAGACTATAGGGCTTGTGACTAAACAGTGCCTTGTGGCCTAGGCAGAGTGTCTTGAATTTTACTCTTTGCTTGATCAAAATCTGTGCATTGACATTAACTGAGGGGAATGGTCTATGCCGATTGTGGCTGGTTAACTTCTAAAGAGGCGGGCATAGAACCCAGTCTCAGAAACGACCATGCAAGCAAACAAGGTGAGGAAACCCACCTTTATTGCAAGGTCAATTTAGGGTGGGTGGGTCATGCCAAAAGAAGTTTGAAAACAAAAGCCAAATAGTAAATGTCATAATGCAGTTTTCATGATGACAAAAAATGCAGACTTTTGGAATGGGTAGTAATGGAAAAATTCCAATAATTTTGTGGTGTAGAAGGCAATTATTACTCTCAACGGGGGTTATTGAGGCTTACCCTTTCCAGGAAATGTTTGAGAAAATGGTGGCAAGACAGTGCGATTTTAAGCACATTACCTTCTAAAATGCCTAAACACCTATATGCAATGCTAGCAGTTTAAACAATATGATTATACAATTTCACAATGTCTATCGTTTATCAAAATGTACATGTTATTTTTCCTCATTTCTTCCTTCTGTCATTCTAGTTAGATTCTCACTCGTATGTTAATGACTGAGAATCTTTTTGTAATGGAAAGGGTGGAAAAATCAAAAGTATTACTAGTCCCATAATCACAGGGTATAAACATCAAGTGCTGGAAACATCCTACAGGCTCATACAGGAGAGCAAGTGCATAATTAATTGGAGCTTTCAGGATCAGATAGCAGATAGGTTACATCAATCTTACTCGACCAGGCCACAGATAGCAATAGTGATACGTTTTTCCAAGATTTATGACGAAATGCCCTAATACAAGAGATGAAACAACAACCATAGCAGTGTGTTCTTACTGAGATCAAAATCAGCAATAAACTTCCAAAATTCTGCATGACATATAGCTGCGAATATAATTCACAAATAACTGTGAATATAATTCTTGGAGGCAATCATTTTGTTTGAAACATCACCTTACCGATTTCTGAAAGTTCATAAATTTCAGCCTGAACTTTTATTGTAATATTTTGGGAAAATAACCTCCTTTTTTCTTAGAAAGCAGTATCGTGTGTTGAGGTGCTCGTTTTTACTTAAAAAACATATTTGTTACCCGAACAATAGCTTTCCACTCTCATGTACTCCTGGCATGCCTACAGAATCGTCAATGACCATTTATTATCATTATCAAATACTAATGAACCCTATCGCACAACAGGGATTTTCACAGCCAGTTTACAAGGGCTGCCAGAATGTTGCTAAGAATGGTGCCTAGTTCAATGAAGTGCCAGCGTCATGCTAGGGGTAAGCAGAATGTTGGCCACAATGTTAGGAGGTGCCATTATCATTCAAGGGATAACCAGGATCTTACTAAGAATCAGCGGCGGCTCCTCCACTATTGTGGAGAAGCGTCACCCCCACCATCAGCAGCAGCTGCTGCAAAAATGTAAAAAACAAAACGACAATAAACTATGTTTATTATTGTTTTATTTTTAAAGGGCAGGGCCATGGTGATGATGAGTACGGAGGGGGAGTGTACAGCACTCCCTTCAGTGTGCATGTGTGTTTGGCCCGTCGTCTCAGGCCGGCCAAGCACACATGCGCACTGTACTCTATCCAACTCGGCACTGTGTTGCCGTGTTGGAGAGAGCAGGCATAGGCACCCAGTCTGCCGGGGAGGACCGAGCCAAGGTGCTCTGGCCAATCCTAACGCTGCTTTCATGCTGCCAGCAGCATGAGAGCAGTGTTCAGATTGGATGCTGGGCAGGCTGGGAGCTGGTGCCTGCAGTGGAGCCAGAACAGCGGCGCGGCGGCAGGAAGTCAGGTAAGTTGTTTTAAATTACATTTTTCTGTTTGTCGTCATCCCCACCTCCCACCAAGCGCCACCCTGCCACTTTTCCGCGCCGTGAGCCATAACTGCTAAGAATATTTTCTAGGTAAAGGATGTTTCACCATTGTGTGTGTGTAGTGTCCTCTTTGGCAGAAGTGTTTTCCAAGGATGCCCCTTACAGTCTGGAAATGTCTTGCTCAGGGATGTGGCTACAAGAAGGGACTCGAGGGCCCAGACTTCTGGTTCTGCCGGGAAGTCTGACTTGCATGTCCTGAGGGCTCCTCTGATTCTGTAGTACAGGAAAACATGAAGGTGAGTGTACTCCAGGAACTCTTCCTGCGTTTAAACCTTTTTGTCAAGGTAGAAGCCCCCACATTTGAAAAGCTCTTTACAAGATAGTTGGGTGGTTGCTTTGGGTTCATGAGTCCCTGGGATCTGCGAGTGCTGATGGAGGGGGAGGAAGGGCACATAAAGTGGCTGACAGGCTCAAGTTATGTCCAGGCTCTAGAGGTGCACTCTGCGGTTGCCATACAGAGGGAGGAGTGAGGGGTAGAGGCCCTGAATAGGGTTTGCAGTGGGAGTGCAGCAACAGTGCCCACCTTGACTGCCAGATGTGGGATGAAGGGCTTGGGGTGAACCCAGTAGTACGTGAAGTGGGCGTGGGCGTACAGTTAGTACATTTCTGGGTCTGGGGATTCAAATCCTCCCATGTGGAAGGGAGGTGTGAGGGTCTCCCATTGGATATGGGGTTGCTTGTTAGGTCATGTTAACTGTTTAAATTGGGTAAAGCTTTGCCTGAGGAGGCACTCTGTGAGTGATAAGGGGTAGTGATGAATAGGTAAAGGAGTTTAGGGTGAAGTACCATTTTAATAAGACTGATCCTAACCACTAGCGATAGTGGGAGCAATACTCAACAGGATATCTGGTTCTCCATTTTAAAGAGGTCTGACTATAGTTTTCTCTCAATCCAACATCCATATTTCTCTTTAAAAAGACCTCCAGATATTTCAAAGAATCCTCACACCACTCTACAGGGAGGTCAGGGGGAGAAATGGTGCGTATTCTCTCTCAGCGGAAAAATCTGTGATTTACTCCAGTTGATGGTGTTGTGTGCTTGCATGTAACCTCCATTTTTTATTCAACTCTTTAAGTTGACATCTCTTTTCTGTGGTAACTTTTTTCACACTTTAACGCATAAATGTGTTGTATTTGCATTTCTGGTAGGCACTGTAGTCTGTACAGCTATTTCCAGGGTCATACATTTCAGAACACAATGCCATTGTTTTGCTTTCTTCCAGTGCTTATTAGGAGATACTTCTTTTCAGCTACACAAAACAAATGAGAAGCTTTGCACCTCTGGCACAGTGTAATAAGAATGCTACTTTATTACGTCAACAGTTTCCTTGCTATGGCTCAGTGAGAGAAGCACTTCTATGCTGGAACTATCATGAAACTTCTGCGAGCTGTTGCTGAGATGCAGCCCTGCTGACTCTGACCTCCATCCTGCCAATGAAGATAACCTGCGCTGGCTTCCTGGCATCTAACACAATGTATGTGGGTTAGATTATCCCAAGTGATCTGGCAGAGGGTCCTTCTGCTATGCTCTCTTTAATATAGAAGTAGATATAGTAGGAGTAAGCAAACATTAGCAACAATTACTATGGTTGAATCGTTCATATTATTTACCCATCTAATAATGCTGATTGCAGTAGTTTGTCTCATCTTTTTAATAATTGCAGGTCACGCTTTTTATACAGGAATACAATCATTTCAAATAATGTTTTGGAAATGCTTTTTCATATCTTAGTCATGTCTACCCTGGGCATGCAAAAGTGACTAACAAAAGGGTCTGTTTCTGTGGATTTCTAGGGAATGGTGATTCTCAGAGGTTCACTGCATAGAGAATCAGAATTTTATTAAAGACAAGGAGGATAGCATTATGCATTAAGCCTTTATTCACCACTTCTGTGCAGCAGCTTCTTTAAAGACTTAGAACCAAGTGATGTAACAATAACATAGAACTAAACACAATCTATATGGTCCCACAGCAGCAGCCATCTTCCTCTTTTGTTTGCTGCTTCTGTGCAGATAAGTAGCCTCTTTGTTTGTTAAGAATTATTTGATAATTGGTTAAGTTTGAAATGTTTGTATGACTTAATATGTTTTCTTACAGTTCTACCCAATTTTGGGGTATTTTAGTGACTTGGAATATTTAGATGTGTTTAGTATTGCCTTTCATTACATTTATGAGGATTTAGTAAATTATTTTTTTATTGTTTTGGGTCTTTAACAATATTTAACGTATTTTATTCTCGTTTTTAAAAAAAAACGAAGAACGGAATATGTTTACCTTCGTTTTGAAGGAAACGTTTTTTTCCAACTGTTGTCATTTGAGCGCGAGCCGCTCGCGGTTGTAACCTGGTGGCGCGTTGCATTTTGAGTGTGTGAACCGGCATTTGTTGACGGGACTCTCACAAGAGTTCGTTTTGCAGGGGCGTGCACTCGGCATGATGGGTCCTCTTTCGGATTAAGCGGCGCGTTGTGAGTTAGTTATGCGCGCTTTCGTGTGCATGAGTTTTTGAATTAAAACAAGATGACGCGTCCTCTTTCTGTTTAGGAGGTGCATTAGATTTTGGTATGGTACCATTAACATACTAGGAACATCAGAATTGGTTCCAGGGCACCCTTCCACTTGCATTACAAAATGTAAGACTGGGTCCCCTCAGTACAGATGGGACGACCTGGCCAGTTTTAGTTGGCTACACACCATATCCAAATTTATGGCTACTAACTGCACTAACTAGGCCTGTATACACATTTAGTTAGACTGCCTGGACATCTAGTATAGTTTGTTATGTGTACAATAACTACTGCCACATCAAGGTCTATTCAAGCTGTGCAGCCACAGTTAGCTGTGCCTTCAATTGCTCCAATTACTTTTAATGTCATCATGGATAAAATACCTACCAAATGACAGGAAGTTCCATTTTGGATTGTGCAGAAACCAAACCAGCTTGAAGCAGTGTTTCCCTGTACGGGACCCCAAGACAGATTTAAAATGCTCACTATGTGTCTATTGTTTGATATGGTTCCCCCAGTTGAAGATTCTGCATTTGTGGTGTTTTTGTGCTGCTGTATATACTATAACACATAGTACCATATCAATTGCTATTTTTCCTGAAGTACTAAAGCAAATTCAAAAAGAACGCAGGACAGCCACTACCCTGGATTTGGGGATGAAATTAATTGGCAATTTTGCAACAGTATTCTCAATGATTGTAAGTAATATTAAAGGGAAAGCTGCATCTTTGGCAAGATGCCAATGTCTCATGGCAATCCTTCCTGCAGATCAGGAATGTGAGCTACCTAAAATAATTTGTGAGACATATCCATCTATAGGTCATGATGATTTAGGAACCCTGACTGGTAATCCACAACTGAAAACAAAATCTGATTCAGACACCACCAAGCAGACACCTGAGTATTCAAAAAAATGCTGAGATAAAACAAATAAAAAAGGAAAACACTGAGAAACATTACAATTTATGTAACTGTGATACTTGTTCTTTTCTGTTCATCAGACAGAAAGTCAGAGAGAGTGGGATGAGGCGAGCACAGAGAGGAAGAGTATGTGAAACAGAAAAGGAACTCACAACACTCTTCTGATCTAATCATAAAACAAGCACTTGCAATGCAATCAGTCTTGCATTTGCTCCAGTTAGAGCTATTGGTGTTGTAAACTAACTGGACTTTTCATGCCAAATACATTGAAAATGAAAAGTAAAACATTAGTTGACAAAAGCAAACCGATTCAAAGTGCCATAGCCACCATGAATGCAAAGGAGAGACATAAAAGGAAAAAGAAGTTTGCTCAGAGCCAAAAATATCAGCAATCGTGCAATAATCCATGTAACAGGGTCAGTCTGCAAGGCGGTAACAAAACCTCCCCTAGGAGGGACAAAATGAAAGCATTTACCAATGATAACAAAGGATTTTTGAAAGGCAAGCCCACAAAGGAGTGAAAGTGATGGGCGTGAGGTGGGCGTGGTTAAAATATCAAAATACATACAACAGGCCAAAGCGCTTGAGCGATCAACATAAAAATGAAGAAAGAGTTGAGCAACAAGGGCGTAGGGGACAGAAAAGGACAGACAGATAAAAGAGCAGAGAGAAGTGGACAGAGACACAGAAAGAGAAGGCTAATTATAGAGAGAGAGGAAAAGAGCAGCAAAAGAGACACACTGGGAAAACAGGTGAGGTGCAGCAGAGAAAGAAAAGCAACTGTTTAAGCAGGGAAAGGGATGGAGAAAGGCTGGAGGGGCGATCCAGAAGGGAAAGGTATGGGAGAAAAAGATGGAGAACTATTGGTAGTGGAAATCCAGTATGAGAGAGGAGAATGATAGAGCCGAGAGAAGCAAGTGAGAGTGGTGGGGAAGCTATGAAAACAGAGTTGGTTCACACTAGGGTCTCCAAAACAGGTACCCCATCTACACAGGATCTAAGAGCATGTTACAAGTCTCTGCTTGATACGTAACTTTCAGCACTTCTCCAAAATCTAAGTTCAGTGAGAGATGCCTGTCACATGCAGTGCGTGAGTGTCTGACCACATGTTATAAACAGTGCAATCTCTCCTGTATGCTTACACTATGCACAGGGTAAAAACATCAGTCTCTTATAGATGCCAATCAAAAGCACTCAGTTTGCACAGTGCACTATCTTCTCCTAATGTGTCTGTCTGACTAAGCCCATGGTGCAACCTGTGCACTCCTCCTTAGGTCCATTATAGCTGCAGATAACAGCTCTGTGCACACAGTGCAGTGTCTCCTCCCTGTGTGGCTCTCTGACTAAGCCCATGGAGTAACCTTTAAACTGCCTACTTCAGTCCAGTTTATCTGCCGATAATAACATAATGTGCCATAGTGCAGTGCTTCCTCCCTGTGTGCCTGTCCACACTAAGCAATACAGTGCAAGCTGTGCAGCCTATGCTGCTTTTCATTGCACCTGTCCACTCTAACGACATGGTGCAAACAGTGCAGTGCCTCCTCTCTTTCTACGTGTCTGCCTGTACAAAGCACACAATACAAACAGTAAAGAGCTTGTGGTCAGTGCTTTCCCCCTCTGTGTCTTCCCAGTGTTTACCGTCTCTGTCTGCCTGCATTAAGCACCATACAATAGTCCAGTGTCTCTGCCTGTGATGTGGCATCCTACACTAAACACACTGTACAAACAGGCAGCGTGTCCCCTCATGCTGTCTTGCATCACTAACCATTAGACAGACAGAACACTATTTACAAACTGCTTGAATACACTCAGCACATGAGCCATATGCAGTGATTACCGTTTTAGCTGGCCAATCAAATGTGAATAACTTAATGAAACATACAAAAAGCACAATGTTTACAGTCTGGCAGTGCTTAATTTGTATATAAAAAGGTGCCGGTGCCCAAAGCACTTCTCTTAAAAACACGGCTGCTACAATTAAATGTGTGAGCACGGAATACTGAGGCAGCAATCCTGAAGCCATTTCGGGCCTCTTCAATCCATAGAAAGCCCCTCCCTGCCCCTTCAGATCACTTTTGCAGCTTTCTCATTTCTCTCTTAGTGATGCTTTTTCGTTTATCTCTTCCTCCGTCTTTCCCATGTGTGTCTTTTGCTTGCAGCAAATGTTTGAGCAGAAGAATAATCCCCGGCCCTCAAAAATAAGTGCTGGTGCTGAGCACTGGAAACAACAAGCACAAATTAAGCACTGCAGTCTGGCAACTCTAAAATACACACAAAAGGAAAAATGAAAAGTAAAACAGTTGAGCCAAATCAAAGCGCCACGGCCGCCATGAACGTCTTCACGAAGCAGACACACAAAAGGAAAAATAAGTTTCCTCTCAGCCAAACATATTGGCAAACGTGCAATTATCCATGTAACAGGGTCAGTCCCCAAGGCGGTAACAAATCTGCCCTAAGGAGGGACAATCGTAAAGCATTTACCAACCATAATAAAGGATTTTCGAAAGGAAAGCCTATGAACGAGTGATAGTGATGGGTGTGAGATGGGCGTGATTAAAAGCCCACATAGATACCAAGACATCAGAAAAGCAGCACTTGCGCTCTGCTATCCTTGATCTGAAAAGGAAGAGAAACGTCCACAACAAAAACCTCAATTCCAAAAAAAGAAAGTGGCAGGAATTTCTGCTAAATATGCCACAAATCCTCAGGATGCTTTTTCTGAGTAAAATGTAGTGCAAACACTGCTTGACAGCGCAGCAGAGGTCACAATAGTTTACATGACTCTTCCAGAGTGTCTAGTGCAGAGACAGACCAATGTGTACATTCAAGTTGAAACTCCAGATCAGCGTCACAGCCCTCCAGACAGACTTTTTGATGTGGACATCCAAATCGAGTGTGATATACCACATACTATCAAAGTAATATTCTGGCAACAGCTGTCTAATGCTTATGACATTCTCTTGCCTCAAGTGCATTGGCTGTCTGAGTTCGTTAGAGAAGTCCCACAGGGGAGGACATAATATTACCATCCTTCTCTAGTTTTGTTCCTGAGGAAGTTAAAAAAGTGCATGCTGCAGAATGGGCTCTCAAACAAGCCACAGCATGCCTATAAGGTCCAGCCTGCAAGTGCCACAACAATACCTGATTAAACATGAAGCTAAACACCCTGTTAGGAAAATTCTATCACAATTAGAATATCAAGGTGCCATTGAACCTTGTACCTCTCCTATGATAATCCTTTATTTCCTGTAGCTAAACCAGATCAGTCCTATTGTATAGACTTAGGCCCTCATTCCGACCCTGGCGGTTTGAAACCGCCAGGGTGGAGGGCAACGGAAGCACCGCCAACAGGCTAGCGGTGCTTCCAGGGCTATTCTGACCGCGGCGGTAAAGCCGCAGTCAGAAAAGGGGAACCAGCGGTTTCCCGCCGGTTTTCCCCTGGCCCAGGGAATCCTCCATGGCGGCGCTGCTTGCAGCACCGCCATGGGGATTCCGACCCCCTTCCCGCCAGCCTGTTCCTGGCGGTAAAACCCGCCAGGAACAGGATGGCGGAAATGGGTGTTGTGGGGCCCCTGGGGGCCCCTGCACTGCCCATGCCACTGGCATGGGCAGTGCAGGGGCCCCCTAACAGGGCCCCACCATGATTTTCACTGTCTGCTATGCAGACAGTGAAAATCGCGACGGGTGCTACTGCACCTGTCGCACCCCTGCAACTCCGCCGGCTCCATTCGGAGCCGGCTTCCTCGTTGCATGGGCTTTCCCGCTGGGCCGGCGGGCGATCTTCTGGAGATCGCCCGCCGGCCCAGCGGGAAAGTCAAAATGACCCCCGCGGTCATTTGACCGCGGTGCGGTCTTTGGGCGGTTTCCGCCGGGCGGGCGGCGCCCGCCGCCCGCCGGACTCAGAATGAGCCCCTTAGACTATAGACAATTAAATAGTCATACATGCACTTTTTCTGTACAAAATTCATACAGTACTGATTTAATGAACAACATTGTTAGTAAAAAATACAAAACAATGCTGAACAACTTCAATGGCCATAAAAAACAGCGTTTGGAAGCAGTGATTTGACAGTGTTTACTGCCCTAGGGACATAGAAAAAATTCTGTTGGCTCTCACAAGGGAGGAAAAAAAGTCCAGGGCTGTTTGCTGCCTCAATTTTACAAGAAATTGACTCAGAAGCTTTCTCATACCTTAATGACATTTACCTCACAGACAAATATTTAAATACACATTTGGCCAAAGTGGATTACATAATCCTAGGATTCACGGTCCACAGCTATAAATTAAACTTTTGAAAATCAAAAATGTATTTTCTTAGTGCCCTTTAAAGATACACATTATCAAATGAAGGCAGAAGCCTTGCACCACACTTCTTAGAGAAGTGTGAAGCTACAATCACTTTTAGGCTTTCTAAACTTTAGTAGAACCTACATACCAGATTAAGCGCAAAGGGTTACACTGTTGTGCAATTTCATTTGAAAAGATTTTTCTGACAAACAGAACATAAAAATATTCTCAGAAAATTGCAAACTGACATACTTGCTTACAAACACTTACACACTCATGTTCGTAAAACTAATCTAGCCATCTGTGTCATTGCGGGTTCCACTGGATATATTTATGTCACCTTTAAAGAAAGTGAAACAGTATCGACTGCATATAAATTGCATTTATATTCTAATGCAGAAATGCATTTTGCAACGACAAACATTTTTTGGCTGCAGTTCAAACAGCTGTTTTTAAGCAATGTCCATTGGCTCAGGGGAAGCACATAATTATAGTTTGTCCCATTCTAGCCTTAGAGTCTGTTCAAAGGCGAGTATTGCTAGTGCCAAAGCCTTACATCCATGAAGGATACAGTCCCAAAATGCAGATACTCACAAAGTATCTTGTTGAGTCCTATGTTAGGATTTCTCAGGCATAGGATCATGTCATCAGCATAAAGCATGATGAGAATGTTACATGATGTGTATTGGCTGGCATATTTCGTGTAGTGTTGGTGTAATTTTGCTGCAAGGGGTCCGAGAGCGAGGGGAAAGAGGATCAAGGATAGAGGACACCCCTTACTAGTTCCACTTGATATAGTGAAGGGAGCTGAGAGGCTGTTGTTGTTACATATTCTGGTGTGGGCACAGCATATAGTAACTTTACTCACTCTAGAATGATACCATTTGAGCAAGAATAGTGAATAGATATTCCCATTCCAGATAGTAGAAAGTTTTAGAGGTGTCCCGAAAGACCACTGTTGAATTAAGATTTGGGTCCAGATCATGGAGAGCAAATAGTGTATTCAGATTGTGGGCAGTTGATAATCCGGATATGACCCTGGGCTGAGTTGGCATCCCAAGATTCGGGATTAGAAGGTTTAGGTGGTAAACTAATAGTTTGACTAAGATTTTATTATCACAGTTTGGTATGGACAGCGGGCAATAAGAATCAAAATATTGTGGTGGTTTCCCTGGTTTTATCATTGTGACTAAGATAGCTTTGCATAGGGTTAGAAGGAGTGCACAATTTGTGTGTGATTCTTCAAACAGTGTTAGTAAGTGAGGGGCTAGCAAATCTTGATAGCACTTACTAAATTCAGTGGGAAACCCATCAGACCCTGGTGTTTTATGTGCCACTAAGCCCCTGATCACTTCCTTGAGTTCATCCAGTGTGAAAGGCTGAGACAACAACTGAAGCTGTGCCGGCATTAGCCAGCCAAGCACAATATCTTCCAAGTACTTGACCATGGATGAGTGTTATTGTGGGCAGGGTATGGAGAAGTAAAGTGCATCTGAAAGTTGCACATGATAGCGTCATGGTGGTATTACTACCCTGGTCGTCAATGATATATTTTGTTGCCCAAGGGCATTTTATTTGTTCTGCCAGGGATCTGCCTAGGTGCTCTTCTTCTCCATATGCTCATATTGGGTGTATTTCCCATAGATATTTAGCTTTCCTCTCTGTAGTCTCATCAGATTCAGTGAGTTTCTTCCAATGGCTAGTCTGTAATGTGGTCGAGTTTGTATTAGTGAGCTCTCCCTCCAGTTCTCTCAGCTGTGTTCCAGACAGTCAAAATGTGCTCACAAAGCCCTCAATATCCCTTTGTGTTTCGCAATATACATACACCTTTGATGGTGGCCTTCAATCCCTCCCACAGTAAGACTGTGTTGTTCACTGAACCGCAGGTAAAAATATTCTGCATTGGTGTTTCATAATTGTGCTGCAAAGGCGTCATCCAGAAGGGTCTCCATGTTCAGTCGGCAGGACCCTTCACCCTGGAGGCACTCCAGTGGCTGTATGTGCAGCACAACCAACCAGAGATTGGTCAGAGAGTGGTCAGAGAATGTGTGAGAAAGGTGTCGTACATCCATAATTTATGGGAATATATCTTTAGAGGTCAGCCAGTAATATAGGCCCTCATTACAACATTGGCGGTAAAAGCCGCTTACCGCCGTGCAGAAGACCGCCAACACACCGCCGCGGTCATGGAATTCCGCCACAGCTATTATGACCCACAGTTCGGAATCTGCCAATATCTAGACACCCACACAAGTCCGCCACACCAAAGGTCAGTGATAAACTGGCGAAAACAAAACCTCCACCGTCACGCCAACAGAAATACGCCCACACTATCACGACACACGAATCCACGCGGCGGTCTTTCAACCGCGGTATTCCATTGGCGGTACACACCGCCGCGCTCAAAATACACACACATTAACAAAACACATCCACATTGGACAATTACAAATACACACACCTGATACCCATACACACACCACTCCCACACACCCAATACAATATAAAACACACACCCACATCACCCACAAACCCCTACTACCAAATATTCAGAAAGAAGGCCAGAGAGAGACAGCACCAGCAAGAACAACAGCATCCACAGGCACACAACAACATCACACACAGAACTTCCACGCACCTCACACAACACCCCAATACATATCAGCACACTTATCACCACACACTCCACTCCACACATCACCTACACCACCCCATGGCACGGCAAAGACACCCCAGGTTCTCGGAGGAGGAGCTCAGGGTCATGGTGGAGGAAATCATCTGGGTAGGGCCACAGCTATTGGGGTGACAGGTGCAGCACACCTCAATTGCAAGGAAGATGGAGCTATGGCGAAGAATCATGGACAGGGTCAACGCAGTGGGACAGCACCCAAGAAATCGGGAGGACATCAGGAAGAGGTGGAACGACCTACGGGGGAAGGTGCGTTCCGTGGTCTCAAGACACCACCTTGAGGCTCAGCGGACTGGCGGCGGACCCCCCACCTCCTCCCCCACAACTAACAACATCGGAGGAGCAGGTCTTGGCGATTCTGCATCCTGAGGGCCTTGCAGGAGTAGGTGGAGGAATTGACTCTGGTAAGTCAAATCTTAACTATTAAATCCCCCACCCTACCTGCATGCCAGCACATATCCCCACCCTCACCCTCACCCCCAGCACTCCAACACCTCACATATGTCCCAACATCACAAACCACCCATCCCAACACCAAGCCCTGCATGCAACAACAAAGCATGGACACCCATCACCAAAGCATGCCCACTGCACATACCCACACAACCCCCTAAACCATCATCACACAAGGTCCCACACAGGAATGCAAGCACTGGGGTACACGGTCACCCACCCATTGCACACCATGGCACACACAGATGTAATAACCATCCTTTTATACCCCTGCAGGACCCCTACCCAACGTCACCGGACAGGAGGGTCCACACATGTCCACACCACCAACAGAAGAGGCCCACAGTGATGACAGCAACTCTGTCCAACTGGATCTAGATGACCAGCCCGGCCCATCGGGGACCTCTGGACAGTCGGTTCCCCTGATACAGTCACAGGCCTCTACAGACCTTCCCCCCCTCTGGAAACACCAGCACAGCACCCACCCAGCGGGCCCATACCTCCGTCCCCAGGACACGTCAATCAGCTGTGTGTCCACCACTACAGGGAACCCAGGCTAACCCACCACCCCAACAACAACAGGGACCTGGGGGCAGTGGCAGTGGGCACACGGTCCAGGGGACGGAGGCCCAGGAACACAGGGGAACTGGGAGGGCTGCTGTGCGACAGGGGGCGGACAGGCCAAGGGAACCCACGAGGCCCTCTCCTCCATCATGGGAGCCTACCACCACTCCCAGGAGACGATGGCAACGGTACTGGCCAAGTTTCAGGAGACCCAGCGCCTGCAGGAGGAACAGTATACGGGCTTCAGGGAGGAACTCAGAACCATCAGCTCCACCCTGGGCACCATCGTAGGGGTGCTGAAGGAACTCGTGAACACCAGGAGGGACACTGTGGCACTACAAGGGGCCCCTGACACTAGCATGGACGATGAACTGCCCACCACCTCCGCCGACGCTAGTGGACAGGACGCCCCGCCACAGGACCACCACACCAGCACCCCACCCCCTGCACAGGGAGAACCACCCCGCAAACAGTCCCTGAGATCCAGGACAAAGACAGAGCATGATGCCAAGACCCCCGCCAAGAAATTAGACCACCCTGATTGTCATCCTACTGTCCCACTTTGTCACCCTCTCCATACTTAAACTGCCCCAGCTCCACTTCCTATGCCCATATGGGCAATGCACCTGTGAGACTAATAGACTGGACTCTGCCATGGACATTCCTCCACCATCACCCCTCACCATTTTACCACCCCCTCCAATATTGAGCACTTAAATAAACACACTTAAAGCACAAAACAATCTGGAGTCTGTCTGTGATTTCGAAATAGTGTATTAGCAATTACAGTGACAAAATGCTCTTACAATTGTTATGTCAACATACCTATGTCACACAGCTCTAGTCCTTGAGGAATCTAAGCAGATGCCACACAGTGGGACCCACATCTGTGAAGTTGTAAGGGAAAGTGACAACTCAGTGCCAACACACTAGGTGAAAACGACAGACAGTAGAGAGGTAGTAGTGTTAAAGTACATGTAGTAGGCAGGTCTGTACTCTTACCTGTGTCTCACTGGAAACATTGCTGGATCACTGAGTCCCTGTTGTTCATGTCTTCTTCCTCTGCTTCCTCGTCTTCACTGTCCACAGGCTCCACAGCTGCCACAACACCGCCATCTGGACCATCCTCCTGCAGAAAAGGCACCTGTCGTCGCAAAGGCAAGTTGTGAAGCATACAGCAGGCCACGATGATCTGGCACACCTTCTTTGGTGAGTAGAATAGGGATCCACCTGTCATATGGAGGCACCGGAACCTGGCCTTCAGGAGGCAGAAGGTCCGCTCGATCACCCTCCTAGTTCGCCCATTGGCCTCATTGTAGCGTTCCTCTGCCCTTGTCCTGGGATTCCTTACTGGGGTCAGTAGCCATGACAGGTTGGGGTAACCAGAGTCACCTGCAAATGGCGAGTGACAACTGTTAGACAAGCACTAACCTGTAGGTATATCCCCAGACAACCATTCCCACTGTCTTGCTCCCAGGTGCTCACCTAATAGCCACACACAGTGCCTCTGGAGTTGCCCCATCACATAAGGGATGCTGCTATTCCGCAGGATGTAGGCGTCATGCACTGAGCCAGGGAACATGGCATTCACATGGGAGATGTACTGGTCGGCCAAACATACCATCTGTACATTCATTGAATGATAACTCTTCCGGTTTCTGTACACCTGTTCACTCCTGTGGGGGGGGGGGCCAAAGCCACATGGGTCTCATCAATGGCACCTATGATGTTGGGGATATGTCCCAGGGCATAGAAATCACCTTTCACTGTAGGCAAATCCTCCACCTGAGGGAAAACGATGTAGCTCCGCATGTGTTTCAGAAGGGCAGACAACACTCTGGACAACACGTTGGAAAACATAGGCTGGGACATCCCTGATGCTATGGCCACTGTTGTTTGAAATGGCCCACTTGCAAGGAAATGGAGCATTGAGAGCACCTGCACTTGAGGGGGGATTCCTGTGGGAAGGCGGATTGCTGACATCAGGTCAGGCTCCAACTGGGTACACAGCTCCTGGATTGTGGCACGGTCAAGCCTGTATGTGATAATCACATGTCGCTCCTCCATTGTCGACAAGTCCACCAACGGTCGGTACACCGGAGGATGCCGCCATCTCCTCACATGTCCCAGCAGACGATGCCTATGAAGGACAACAGCGAGCATAGAGTCAAACAACTCAGAGGTACGTACCCACAGTTTACACAGAACACCATTCATACACAAAAGGTGGTCTGTATGTGTGTTGAGTCTAGGCCTAGGTATGTGTGACGCAGTTGAAAATTAAGCCATGTGGGCCCCTGAAATGGCGGCTGTCTGACCTCTAAAGTAGGAAAATGGGATGTGAGGTAACTGCGCTGGCGTTGTACACCGTCGCGGTAGGCGGTCGAAGACCGCTGCGCAATGCTGCATTGGTTAGCATTGGACCCTATGGGTCCCAGGAGCCAATGACGATGTAAGCCGGCGGTGACAGTATGCACCACCGCGGACGTGACCGCCATTTTCTATCTGTTCAATCACTCGATACCTGATCTTCGACCGGAGAGGACCTCCACTGCAAGTGCTGCTGTGACCTCGGTCTGGAAGAGACAATGGCTCGAGTGTCTGGGGAAAGGGCCCCTGACTTCACATCGGAGGGGTTGGAGAAACTCATGGATGGGGTTCTCCCACAGTACACGCTACTCTACGGTCCTCCAGACAAACAGGTAAGTACACTGGGAGCATGCTGTACGGGCTATGCCTGTGTGGAGAGGGCTGGATGTAAGAAGGAAGGGGGGAGAGTGCGGTGTGCATGAGACAACGGTGAATGCATGTGCCACATGGCAAGGGTAGGGATGGGGGCCAATCACTTTGACGGTGTAGTTGGTAATAACTTACTCTTCCATCCTGTACATTTCATGTAGGTCAGCAGCCACCAGAAAAAACATATTTGGCGTGCCATCGCCAAGGACATCCGGACCCTGGGGGTCTACCACAGACGGAGCACCCACTGCCGGAAAAGATGGAAGGACATTCGCCGCAGGAGCAAGAAGACAGCAGAGGCTCAGCTGGGGATGGCTTTCCAACGTGGGAGGGGTGCCCGTCGCACCATGACCCCCCTGATGTTCAGGATCCTGGCGGTGGCCTACCCGGAGTTGGATGGGCGCTTGAGGGCATCACAGCAGCCACAAGAGGGTGAGTACACTCTCATTCTGCTGACTTTGCACGCAGTGGAGGGGTCTGGGTGGGGGAGGTGGGCTGTGGGTTTCCCTAGGCCAGGGCGAGTTCCGTAGGCAAGGTCCCTCCATAAGGCAGGCCATGTGGCACCCCATCCCACCTCTGTAGAGTGCCAAGTACACCTAATCATGCCCCTGTGTCATCTATGTGTGCAGATGTTGTCCATAGCCTTGTAGGGCATTTCCCAGGAATTGAACAGTGGAGCCCAAGAGCGTGGTGTAGTGCAGGAGGCTTCTGTGTCTGTCGTGTCCGCCAACGGTAGCGGTAATGCATGCGCTCAACATGTCTTTCTTCTGTCATCCCCCCCCTTTTTGTGGTCTCCCTGTTCTTGTGTGCATTAGCATCATCAGGTGGAGGAGCCGTGGCACCGGAGCACCAGGGGCTGCATCCCACATAGCCATGGAGGGCCACACTACGGACTCGGACTTCACCAGTGGGACGGAGGGCGATGGGAGCTCCATGGCGGGGACAGGAGCTGAGACCAGTGACACGGACTTGTCCTCTGATGGGAGCTCCCTTGTGGTGGCGGCAACATCTGTGCCACCCCCATCTACAGGTACAGCCGCCACCCCTCCTTCCAGCACCGCCCTCCCAGCAGCCCCTCAGCCTTCGCCCGTGCCCGCTCACCCGGGAGGGTGGGCATCACCTTCGCCCCAGGCACCTCAGGCCCTGCCCCAGTCACCCCTGCTGCCCTCAGTGAGGAGGCCATTGACCTCCTCAGGTCCCTCACTGTTGGGCAGTCTACCATTTTGAATGCCATCCAGGGTGTAGAAAGGCAGTTGCAACAAACAAATGCATTCCTGGAGGGCATTCATTCTGGTCAGGCGGCCCTTCAGGGAGCTTTTCAGACTCTGGCTTCAGCACTGATGGCAGCCATTGTCCCTGTCTCTAGCCTCCCCCTCCAACTTCCTCCACCCAGACCCAATCCCCTGTACCTCAGCCTATCCCAGGCACACCTACAGACCAGCATGCACACACCTCAACACACAAGGGAAGCTCAGGTAAACATAAACACCACACATCCCACAGGCACTCACGCAAGCATCACACACATGCAGACACACCAACATCCACTGCCTCCACTGTGTCCCCCTCCTCCTCGTCTCCCTCCTCCTTCCCAGTCTCGTGTACACTCACACCTGCATACACTACATCTACAGCCACTATGTCCCTCTCCAGCACACCCACCACCACACCCCGCTCACGTGCAGTCACCACCCCCACTACTATTTACACGTCCCCTGTGTCCTCTCCCAGTGTGTCTGTGACGCCCCCTACGAAGATACACAAACGCAGGCACACACCCACCCAACAGCCATCCACCTCACAACAGCCTCCAGCGCATGCACCTTCACCCAAAGTCAGAAAACGAACACCTCCTACAACCACAACCTCTTCCTCCACTCCCAAACCCCCTCCAGCTACCCGTCCCAGTGTGTCAAAAAAACGTTTCCTGTTTAACCTTGACCTCTTTCCCACACCTCCCCCACCCCGTCCGTCTCCTAGGTCCTGAACTAGCACCTCATCCACAACATCTCCGGGGCCATTGGTGCCTGTAGTCACCGGAATCTGGAGTGCACCGGCCACCAGGGCAGCCAGTGTGGCATGGAGCCACAGCACAGACAGTCCACCACCTGTGAAGCATCAGAAGTTAGCCAGTGCCCGGCGGGAGAGGGGGAAGACTCCAGCCACCAAAGCCACTCCCAGGGGTACAGGTGGGAGTGTGGAGTCAGCTGTGACACCTTCCAAGGTGGGGAAGGGCCACAAGAAACCAGGAAAGTCTGGGAAGAGCAGTACGGCGGAGAAGACCGCCATCATCCCCGCTGCCCAGGAGGCCACCTCCAGCACCAGCCCAGCTGCCCAGGACAGGACCGCCAGCACCAGCCCAGCTGCCCAGGACAGGACCCCCAGCACAAGCCCAGCTGCCCAGAACAGGACCGCCAGCACAAGCCCAGCTGCCCAGGACAGGACCGCCAGCACAAGCCCACCTGCCCAGGACAGGCCCGCCAGCACAAGCCCACCTGCCCAGGAGGCCACCGGCAGCAAAAGCCCTGCTGGGCCATGAAGGACCGCCAGCAAAAGCCCTGCTGGGCCATGGAGGACCGCTAGCAGCTGAGTCCCTGCAATGGAGACCGCCGCCTCAAGCACCTTTGCACAGGGCACCGCCATCTCAAGCACCGCTGAACAGGGCACCGCCGTCTCAAGCACCGCTGAACAGGGCACCCCTGTCTCAAGCACCGCTGCACAGGGCACCGCCATCTCAAGCACCGCTGAACAGGGCACCGCCGTCTCAAGCACCGCTGAACAGGGCACTGCCGTCTCAAGCACCGCTGCACAGGGCACCACCATCTCAAGCACCGCTGAAAAGGGCACCGCCGTCTCAAGCACCGCTGGCCCATGAGCGGCAAGGGCACTCACGTAACTGAGTCCGTCACGGGGTGAATGATGCACTCTGGGCACCATGCCCGCTCCAGAACCAGTGGAGACTGTCATCCACTACCTCTGTCATTGGCAGGATGAAGCACTCTGGGCACAAAGCCCCCTCCAGAACCAGTGGAGACTGTCATCCACTACCTCTGTCCTTGGCAGGATGAAGCACTCTGGGCACCATGCCCTCTCCAGAACCAGTGGCGACTGTCATCCACTACCTCTGTCCTTGGCAGGATGAAGCACTCTGGGCACAAAGCCCCCTCCAGAACCAGTGGAGACTGTCATCCTCTACCTCTGTCCTTGGCAGGATGAAGCACTCTGGGCACAAAGCCCCCTCCAGAACCACTACCTCTGTCCTTGGCAGGATGAAGCACTCTGGGCACCATGCCCCCTCCTGAACCAGTGGAGAGAAGCATCCACTACCTCTGTCCTTGGCAGGATGAAGCACTCTGGGCACAAAGCCCCCTCCAGACCCAGTGGAGAGAAGCATCCATTACCTCTGTCCTTGGCAGGATGAAGCACTCTGGGCACAAAGCCCCCTCCAGAACGAGTGGAGAGAGACATCCACTACCTCTGTCCTTGGCAGGATGAAGCACTCTGGGCACAAGGCCCCCTCCAGAACCAGTGGAGACTGTCATCCACTACCTCTGTCCTTGGCAGGATGAAGCACTCTGGGCACAAAGTCCCCTCCAGAACCAGTGGAGACTGTCATCCACTTGAGAGACTGTGGCTTTGCACTCCCCAGGATTGAACAGTGGGCAAACCACCCACTTGTGAGACTGTGGCTTTGCACTCCCCAAGATTGAACAGTGGGCAAACCACCCACTGGAGAGACTTGTGAGACTGTGGCTTTGCACTCCCCAGGATTGAACAGTGGGCAAACCACCCACTGGAGAGACTTGTGAGACTGTGGCTTTGCACTCCCCAGGATTGAACAGTGGGCAAACCACCCACTGTACAGACTTGAGAGACTGTGGCTTTGCACTCCCCAGGATTGAACAGTGGGCAACCCACCCACTGTAGAGACTTGTGATACTGTGGCTTTGCACTCCCCAGGATTGAACAGTGGGCATGTGGCCCCCTGGTGGATTTGGCATTGTGCACTCAAGCGGCTGAGGTGCCCCCCCTTTCCCTCCCCCTGAGGTGCCTGTTTAGTTGCTCTCTGATGCCCCTGCAGTGTTCTCTCCGTCATGGTCGGGGATCTTGTGTGGGCCTCGCCCATACCGTGTGGTCCCAGTGTTCCACAGACTTTATTAGAGCACTACCTGTACTACTATGCTTGGTATATATTTTGTACATGGTGTATATATATGTTTCTGCCTACTTGCTTTTAATATATTACAATGGTTACACTCATTTTCTATTGTCTTTGCATTCTTCCGGGGGGGCTTGGGGGTGTAACTGTGATGTATTGATGTACATTAGTGTGTGTGTTGTGGTGGGTGAGGGTGTGGGTGTTGCGTGTTGCATGTCCCTGTTTTTTGCCTCCCCCCTACCCTGTGTCGTAGGTGCAGTACTCACCGTGGTCTTCGCCGCCGGCGTTCGTGCTCCTGGTAGAGGAGCAGGAAGACCATTGCAGGTAGAATTTGGAGTTCCGGATCCTTGGCGTCCTCGTTCCTCGTGGGGTGTGTAGAGGTGAGCGATTTTCCTTTGGGATTCCTGTTTCTGCCGTGTTTTTTTCCGCTGTGAATCCGCCCCGGAAAAGGTGGCGGATTGGTAGGTTGTGATACTGTGGCCGTTACTTTGTCCTCCGCCTGTCTGTTGGAGGTGACCGTCGCGCTGTTTGTTTGTACTGCCGTGGCGGTCGGAGTTTTAAAGTGGCTGTCTTTGTTGGCGGTTTCCGCCACTGTCGTAATTGCAAATTTTTTACCGCCGGCCTGTTGGCGGTCTTACCGCCGCTTTAACACCGACCGCCAGGGTTGTAATGACCACCATACTCTTGACCATACGTCATGGACAGTGGAATAAAAAGTGCCCTCTGGTCTGGCAGCATGTCTTTATCACTAGATACCTACCAGCATGTGATCTTCAGGCATGGCTCTTAGACAACCAGGTGCCAGAGTGCCACTATGAGGGGGGCCTAGGTCCTTTCCTGGGCATTGTGTAGTGTACAATTAAAGTCCCCGGCCCAAAGTAGTGAGGTAGAGGAAGAAGAAGCTATCATCCCCCATAGGGCATCCAAGAATGGGGGGTCATCTACATTGGGTCTATAACAGTTGAGCAGCATAAAGGGTCATTCCCCATCTACAACTCAATGGCACATAACAACATTGGTTATCCAAATTTGATTTTCTACCCTAAATGGTGTTAACTTCTTAATCAGAATGGCTACACAACTGTACATGTAGCAGTGACAGGGTGTTATTAAACAATATGATGCCTATAAGTGTTGTGCTTTGAGTGCTGCAAGTGTCTAAAACATAACTCGTGCAAGCTCTAGCCCTCCTGCACTGATGGCCCAGTCCCATCAAGACAATATCCATCCTCTGCCCAAAACACACAAACAAATGCATGCTTTGTGATAGTGAACTATCTAAGAATAAACAAGATATAGAGGAGAGAACAAAACGTCAATAACTCGAGTGGGAAATACCCTTGGATATATGCAGATGTTGTTTCCGTCGATGCTTAATTTCCCTTTCTCCCTAGAAAGATAGAGTGCTTTATCCCTAGCAAGGAAGTTCAACTGGCATGCTATAGTAAACCGCACCATGATGTCCCTCAGGGGTTGGGCAATAAGGGCCCAACATGCTTTCTCCACCATGACGTTTGTGAGATGGCATTCATGCTCAATGTCCCCAGGAGCAGCCTCTTCACGCAGTCTTCCAAGCAACCAGTATTTGCTGACTCGAGGACGACTAGAATGCAAATACTGTTACAGCATGATCTAACCTCCAGATCTTCATTTTTGGCGCCAATAACTCGAAAGATCGTTTCCATTTTTTGAAGGGTTTTCCCCTTCTTTGTGAGCATGTACTTCCCAGCATAAATTCAGTGCATGGGCTCTGTCAGGCGTTCCTAATGTTTGCCTTACTTCCTGGTTAAACAGTCCATGCAAGACCACTGGGCATTCATCTTGGAGTCTATGGAGATTAATCTTTCCTGCTTTAACAATGTTTTCATTTTATCTATAGCCAGTTCCATGGCGGGGAGATGGTCCGTCTCAACCAGGGATGACTGCTCCTGAGATGCCATCCTGGATCCGTACTGCGGTTCAAAAGGTAATTTTGATTGTCGATTCTCAGCTTTGCCCATCCAGAGGTAGGAAGCATCCCACTCACTAAGCCGTGGCCCTCTTCCAGTCCAGGTTCCCAGGCACCATCTCACTTCTGGCCTCCGTTGCCTACTAGTAAGTCGTTGTCAGGTGTTTGGTCACCCAGTTGCCTGTGGCTTCCTTGTCGCAAAGAGTCTGCTGGGGAGATTCTGTTTCCTGAGGGGGAAGACAAGTACACCAGTGGCCCCCCTCCTGCCTTTTGCTGTTCCTCAGGCTGCTCTCACTCACTGAGCTAGTTTTTGCCCATGCCCTGGCAGGAGCGCTACAAATTGTGGAGACATGTCGCCTGTTCAGTAGTTTAACAGCCCTGCCTGCTTCCTGCTGCGTGCTCCAATGGCCCCAGTCTCACCAGTATTTTCCTGTCAGGGGCTTACTTCCCCGGTGGTCCTGTCGCAGGTAAGCGGGCAAGCAGATGACATCTCCTCTGGCACAGGAGTGTGCAACAGGGCCTGCATCCACAGTTAGGCTGTGCTCCCTTTCTCAGGGGTTTGTGCTGCAGTGGGCTGTTATGTTTCCACTCTCTCCAGTTGGGCAGGTGCAGCAGCCCACATACAATATATCACGGTCCTCAAGGGGGTTTGATGGCAGCATGGGGGAGCTAGTGCAGATGGATTATGCCCCTTGGCTGCCAGATCCTCACAGGGGAGCAGGCCACCTTTGTCATAGGCTCTCTGGCACCCCCAGTTGTATCAAGGTGAAGCAAACATTACGTAGGGAGAGGCAAAATTGTCCCCTCCTGTTACACCTAAGTACACAAATTATTCACAAATGCACATATCAAACATTCATAAACACTGCCTTTTACATGGCAGGTGGGTCTGATTCTGTCTTGGTCGCTCTATCATCCTTTCCTCCCAGCACCTGGCTTTTTTAAAGGGGGCAAGGTAGCACAAGTGACTGGTGAAAAGAAGGATCTTCAGCCGGGTTGATGGAATAACGTTGCTGAAGGCTGTGAGTGATTGAAACAGGAATTTGGAGACAGGCCTGGGGCCTACTAGTTACATGATGCCTGGACCCTGAGGGCTTGAATGATGGGGATGTGCTAGCTGCCCCTTTCAGCCCTCCTAGCTTCAAGGTGGCTGAGCACCACTATGACAGCAGATCAGGACTCAAATAATCAGGACAGATTTGACAGGACATCTGAATCTCCAAAGGTTAGAACGGGCACAGCTGCAGGTTGCATAATAGCAATGAGGGAAGCAGGGAGAAGTGCAGTATGTTTTGGTCATTGACAGATCTTTGCTCACCTCCGTGACAGGAGGAGAAAGCAGATCTATGGGGTTGGGCTTAGCTCAGGCAGGGTTCCACGTAAGCGAGTTGACCATCCATAGCCTTGTATAAACTGCTGCTTTTGGCAGTATCTCTCTGCCATTATCACTGACTCTCAGATGCACCTTGGGCATGTGAGACTGGGGCAACACTGACATACACATGACCAGTGTACATCAATAGATATTGTTGGTGCTCTTCTCCTCTCAGGTTTAGCAGAGGAAGATCAGCATACCTGCCTCACAACCAACTCTTTCCTCCTACAAGTTTGGTGGGGCATTGCTCAACACAGCACATCAACATGCCTGGTCAATGCCTTTCAAGTGTATGAGGAGGTGAGCAAGGGGCATCTGAGCATGATAGAGACTGTTCAACATTTTGACTATAAGGCCCTTGTAAATGTAATGTAGATTTTGGTACAGGTCATGTTCTTCCTAATATACTTTGTAAAAATTATTGTTAATTTTAGGGTGACCAAACATCCTTGATTTCTGAGAAGAGACCCAGATTTTGGAAATCGGTTCTAGTATCTTTATAGCATAAGTGCCTAATTTGAGCCAGTAGTTTCAGGTGGGGCCCACCACACCTTTTTTCTCTGTGGAGTGGCACATATTTTTCCTCAAGAGACTTTGATCCAAAACAAGAGAGAAAAACACAAAACAAAAGTGGGAAAGAAGGAAGTTGAACAAAGATCTGCAAAACTGTGATACACAGGAAGGAAAGGGAGTGTCTAGTGGTGGATTAAGAAGGCATGGAGTCAAATCAAGACAGTAGTACACAGCTTGGTGTTTAGCACTCTGACCTTCAATATCGCCAGCCACAGGCTTCTCAGCAAAATCTTGGCACATATTATTTTACAAATTGAGCACTGCCCACGTGTAATTACATGCTTCAGTTTTGAGAGAAAGGATCAAATGTGCATGAATATTATGGAGAATTCTGCTAGTGCCCACACTTTCTTTAGTCCCTGTGATGCTGCTTATCAGAAGTGGGAAGGATGACGAGACATAGGGTCTCGTGCTCACTGTGCCACTGGATTCAAGCTAGCCTGGGTGATGAGGGGTGACACCCAGAAACCAGTTCCAGGAAGGCTGTTTCTGGTTCAGGGAGGTCCTGGCCTGGCATATAGGGCTGGGCTGTTCTTATGGGGAGCAGGGACAATATTGATTTGCATATGACTGGGTGCAAATTGGGGGGGGGTGGTGAGCAAAAAATGATGGATTAAACCCAGATCTATGAGTGGGGGTGGATGTTTGATTTGTTCAGCATTCCAAACATCATTGTTTGTTTTGATTTTTCTCCCTAAGTGGGAAGAGTATGCCCAGACATGGGTCCCGTGCTCACCGTGTCACTGGATTCCAGCTAGCCTGGCTGATGAGGGGTGATACTTTGTAACCATCCCAGGATGCTCGTATCTGGTCCAGGTAGATCTGGCCTGGCAGTTGGTCTGGATTGTTCCTAGGGGGAGCAGGGTTTTGACTGAATTGCATATGGCCGAGTCCAAACCTAATGCAAGTCTAAACTGGGGTGGCGTGGTGAGCAAAAAAGCAATGGATTAAACCGAAATCTGTGATTAGGGGTAAATGTTTCAATTGTTCAGCATTTCGTCTATCACCTGTTCTTTTTGCTTTCCTCACCCTAAGTGGGAAGAATTTACCTAGATGTGGGACTCATTCTCACTGAGCCACTGGATTCAAGCTAGCATGGCTGATGAGGGGTGATACCCCAAAACCGCCCCAAAACTGGTCCAGGGAGGACCTGGCTTGGCATCTGGGGCTGGACGCCATGGGGAGCAGGATTAAGAATGATTTGCATATGGCTGGGTCCAAACTGGGGTGGTGTGGTGAGCAGAAAAACTATGGATTAAACTCCGATCTGTGATTGGGGTGAATGTTTGATTTGATCAGCATTCCGCCCATCGTCTGTATTTTTTGCTTTTCAGAATGGCAAAAGCTCTTTATCAGCAAAGCTGCTGCCTTCTCCACAGTGTCGCTCAGAACAACCATTATGCAAGTTGTATGCCAGTATGTTTTTTTCTATGTTGTCCACCAGCGGGGCTGCTGTTCAGCATGGCTAAATGTTAGTGGAGTAAAGGAGAGTGGAGTGTTGTAAAATGGAGTAGACTGGAGTATTGTGGAGTGGTGTAGTGTGTTATGGAATAGCATAGGCAGTTGTAGAGTTGAGCGGCATGGAGTAGAGTAAAGTGGAGTGTCATGGAGTGCTATAGAGCGGGGTCGTGTAGAGAATTATGGAATGCCTAGGAGGAAGCCGAGTGTTGTAGAGTGTAAGGGCACATAGTGGTATAGAGTTGAGTGGAGTAGAGTGTCAGAGTGGAGTAGAGTTGTAGAGTGGAGGGGCTTTAGAGGTTTGTGGTGTGGTATAGAGCATAGTGGAATGGCATAAAGGGTGTTGCGTAGAAAGGAGTACAGTGTTGTACTGTACAGTAATGTAGAGATGAGTAGATTGCCATAGAGCGGAGTTGCATCGATTGGACGACTGTAGGAGAATGGAATGACATAGAGTGGAGTAGAGTGTTGTAGAGTTGAGTAGTGTAGAATAGAATGGAGTGGCATAGAGTGTCAGATTGGGGCAGCATAGAGTGGAGTGCCATAGATGAGGGCAGTGGCATAGAGTGTTGTAGAATAGAGTGGAGTAAAGTGGCATGGAATGGCGTAGAGTGCAGTAGTTTTGCAGAATGGCACAGAGTGGAGAAGGTTTTCATAGAGTGGAGTTGAGTTTAATAGAGAAGAGGATCATAGAGTGGAGTTTTGTGGCGTGTGGTGTCATAGAATGGAGTGTCGTAGAGTGGACTAGAGTTAAGTGGCATGAAGTACAGTGATGCAGAGTAGACTGGCATACAGTGAATTGGTGTTGAGTAAAGTGGTGTAGAGTCAATTGCCGTACAGTGCAGTGACATAGAGTAGAGTGGTGCAGAATAGATTGCAGTGGTGTAGAGTGTAGTGCCAGAGTGCACAGTAGATTAGATTGGCATAGAGTTTAGTGGCATAGAGTGCAGCAGAGTGGTGTGGAATAGAGTACAGTGGCACAGAGTAGAGTGGCGCAGTATAGAGTGGTGCAGAGTGCAGTGTTGCAGAGGAGAGTGTTGTAGATTGCAAGGGTGTAGAGTAGCATGGCTTTTAAAGCATTAGTGTACAGTGCAGTGACATGGAGTGGTTCAGAGTAAAGTGGCACAGAGTGCAGTGGCATAGAGTAGAGTATAGTGGCGTACAGTGCAGTGGTGCAGAATAGATTTGAATAGAGTGTATTGTTTTTGAATAAAGCGCCGCAGGGTGCAGCAAAATAGGATAGACTGGCATAGAGTGAAGTGGAGACGCGCAGGGTCGAGTGCAGTGGAGCCGAGTGGAATGGCGCAGAGTGGAACAGAGTTGCGTAGAGTGAAGTGGCGTAGAGTAGATTGTTTCAGAGTACAGTGAAGTATTGTATAGTGCAGTGTAGTAGAGTGTAGTGGTGCAGAGTAGATTAGAGTGGCTTAGAGTTGATTGATGCACAGTGTGGGGGCGTAGTGGAGTGGTGCAGAGTAGAGTTCAGTGATGCAATGTGGACTGGCATAATGTGGAGGGGTGCATTCCCAGGGAAGCTGTCCAATGTCCCCAAGATGTCATTTACAAACCAGAGAGCTGCGCTGACTGGTAGGCTTCGTCATAACAGGCAGAACACATTACCAGGAAAGCTGTCCAAATGTCCCCAAGCTGTCGTTTACAAACCAGATAGCTGCGTTGTCTGGTAGACTTCAACCTAAAAATGGGGTAACAGCCAAGATTGATATGTGACATGTCACACTTCATGCTATAATGTGTCACACCTTTTTGCATGTGCTATTTTCCATAACCTATATGTGTTTTTTTGTTGTTTTGGGTCATGCAGGGTGCTACATTGTTAGAATAAAGGATTAGATGTTCAGATTGCATACACGAGTTCAGCAGATCCTTGTGATTCACATTCACAATCCTAACTGAGCAGGGTACCTTTTGTTTGCAGCAAAATACATGCGTTTCAATGGCTCTCAAAATTTGCATTTAGTTTTTCGAGCGTGATTACTATAAATAGGACTATTAAATGTAACTTTAGATGGGCCTATGTTCATAACTGAAGTGTATATAACAAAGTCACGGGTGCTCAAAGACAATTGCTAATCGTATTTAATGTATTCAGCCTCGTTGGTTCTTAAATGGCAGATCCCTAACTGTCCCCCTTTCATCTTGGTGCTAGGCATAGGCAATTTGTTGTAACTCATACACTGGAGGTCTGAAATTTCTCAATCATGAGGATAAGTGACCTGAATTCCTTGGTACTTCACAGCTCCTACGTGCTAGAAAAACCAAGCAATGAGACATTAATATCATGTGTGTTTTTTGCACTTGGATTATCATGGCGAGACTCCAGATCACTTTCAGTTTCTATCAAAGTGCCTCAACTTCGCCTAAGCTATGTCTAGCAAAGAGCAAAGACATTCCCTCCCCTTCATTTATGCAGTCACCTGCAAACCAATGCACACGCTTGGATTGGATGTACATTATTCCATCTTCAAATTTACACAAAAACATAGCCAGGCTCTCTTGTCTTTTGGAACTGTCACAAAATAGTGATTCCATCTTCCCTCTTCCAGATATGGATTTACAGCTCAACTATTTACATGATGTCCCTATCCTCCTTGGGCATTTATGGAGAGCTGAGGGGGCGTGGTCAAATTCACATACAAGGCCAATTCATAATGTTCCTTGAGTGTTGTAGTTACATGCTGGTGAAATACCTCTCATCTTACTTATTCCTGGAATTGGTTCATTATTGCCTTCTTCCTTCTCATTCACAGTTTGGCCCGAAGAGGATCCGTCTGTAGCAGGGCAGACTTTCCACATGACCGGGGTGGGTTTACACTGCCACTATGTGTTTTGGGCTTTAATACACTGAAAGAAAACCTCCCCTGTGGTCATGTCACCTGGAGGTGAGGGTTGGGGGCGTCATTACCTTTAACACTTATCGAAACATTCCTCACTGTACCAAGTGAGTCATGACCCATTTTACCCCATGGCCCATGTTTCAGTCCTCTAACTGAACTAATTTTTCATTTCACACTACTATCCAGGACTAGAGAGCCTACTTTTATCCTCATTTGTTTCTGACTCCGTGTCCTTCCAGAAGCAACAGTTGTCTGTAAGACCAGGACCTTGATTGTTTTCCTGGATGTCTTTCTAGATGAACTGCAACTCACCAGACAGAGAGAACCATCTTCTGCAGGGAGGATCTTTGCTATAGCTATACTGTACTCTTTTTTTATGCTGGGCTAGCTTGAATTCCTCTGGATGAACTCACTTAGGGAGCCTCTTGTAACAGTGGAAGGTATTAGCATCCCAGCGGCCAGTGCCGGATTACCAAACAGGCAAAGTAGGCACCGGCCTATGGGCCCCACTCCTATTAGGGTCCCCGCAACAACAGATCAAAATAATATTGATTTGATCTTGAAAGAAAATTACAATCAAGCTTTCTTAAATTGTTTCCAAAAGATAGAAAAGATGAGTCAACTCAAAGAAATGAAAACTTTATATTTAAGACTCTATAGAGAATCTATTGTATGAACGTAATGTACCCATTAATAACTTAAACTACATAAACCATAGACATCAGATTCACACAACAGTTTGCCTCTTAAACTGTCATCTGTCAGTTTGTAAAAAAACAATTGGTGCAAACTACTTTTGTGTAATGCTTAGTTATGTATAATAAAATTGGTTTATTAAAATTGTTGGTTGGTAAAATTAAAAACGTATAAGGAGATCATTTGCGAGGGGGCCCCCGAAATTTCGACTGCCTAGGGGCCTCCACAGGGTTTAATCCAGCACTGCTAGCGGCCCATCAAGAGGTCCATACTTCTGCAGCTCATCAGCAGTGACTCACCACCTCATACATAGACTCAGCTTGGTGGGTCAAGACTCTAGGACACCTCACCTGTAACAATGGTCATGTGAAAGACCCAGGGTTTTGCTTTAAGACTTGTTTATGAAAGAAAGTCCTTCTTCGTGGAACTCTTTTAGGATGGATCGTCCTGCCATCCTCCTTTAAATTCCAACCGCAAACTCGCTTGTCTATCCACTCTGGGAACCAGTTTTATCAAGCCTGAACATTCCACTTTGACATCACAGACATACTGGGCTGTTTCGCAGAGTCACATGATCTCAATAGTGCTCTGAAAGACTGCACTGCTAAGACACACATTCCCTTTCATACTATAACCTACGAGTTCCAGTCTGTATTTTAAAATCCAGTCATTAACTGTATGAGAACTCTTACCAGCAGTCTTGGCAGAAATCATGAGCTAAAGGGGTATGGTTCAGACCCACAGAAGTGTTTTTAAAGCAGGGACCCAAGGTAATTAAGGCGAGCCAAGAGAACAGCTTTTAGCACTCCACTGCACGTTGGCTTGTCGCTTACATTTAACGTTACATTATGTGACTTCAAAGAGATAGCATGTTCTCCAAATATTTCTTCCTCTTCTGATTCGGGCCAGTGGGAGATGAAAGAATGAGCAAGGTAAAAGGCAGCATTATAAAAAATAACATATTTTCAAAGTTTGAAAATAGCAATAACAAGCATTGGCAGGGCCACTAATTTGACTTACAAATGAAAATTATTTTCAAGCCATTGATGAGATTAAGCACCAAATAAGTCATCATATATGCACTCTGTTGCTCATCTTTGCACTCATGCATCCATTCACTCACTCATTCTTGCATTCACCCTCCAAAAATCACAAAAAAATCTTGCAAACTCAACAACTTATTAAATATTAATTAGAATAACAGTAGAAAAAAGAAAACATGTTCCATTTAACCACAGAGGAGATATGTTTGCAATAATGGAAGTAAACATGGCAGCAGGTGTCTGTCTTGCAGTGGTATTGTACATAGGCCCATATTTTTACTCTTTGACGCTGAACTGCGCTCATACAGTTCAGCGTCAAAAGGTTTACCGCCGTCTAGCGCCATACCAAGACACCAGCAGGGCGTCATATTTATGGTCTGACGCTAGCCAGTGGTAAGGTCCAGCTAGCGTTGTAGAAAAGGACGCTAGCTGGGTGCAGGAGGCGTAGGGTAACAGGCGGTTTAGCGTCAGAGCATGACGCTAGCACAGGCAGAGGCAGAAAAATGCCTCTGCCCAGACTAGCGTCATTTTTTGACGTTAAAACCCCATGGACATGACTC
Organism: Pleurodeles waltl; assembly: GCF_031143425.1. Taxonomy (NCBI): domain Eukaryota; kingdom Metazoa; phylum Chordata; class Amphibia; order Caudata; family Salamandridae; genus Pleurodeles; species Pleurodeles waltl. The sequence continues at coordinate 871,173,704 of NC_090450.1, forward strand.
CTGTCTCAGTTAAGACAGGAGACATGCCCTCCAGCCCAATGGCCATGCCCAGGGGACTTATGTCCCCTGGGCATGGCCACTGGGCACAGTGCCATGTACAGGGGCCCAAGTTAGCCACCCCTATGGTACTTTGAAAAATAATAATAATACTTACCTGGACTTACCTGAGATGAGTCCCCCCATCCTTAAGTGTCCTCCAGGTGTGGGTGCGGGTGGGTGGGGGTGTCCCTGGGGGCAGGGGAGGGCACCTGTGGGCTGTTTCCATGGCCCCTGACCATGGAAAAAGGCCCACAGGTCCCCTAATGCCTGCCAAACTCAGGCATTAGGCAATGAGTAGGCTTTGCACCATTATTTAAGGCACTCCTCCTCCCATGTGTGATTTTTGCATGGGAGGATAAATAAGGCGCTAGGGCCTTAGAGTCATTTTTGCCCGGGAACGCTTACCTTGCATCTGATTGGCGCAAGGTAGCTTTTTCACCAGGCAAAAAATGACTTTAACTCCAATATTTTGGCGCTAGACATGTCTAGCACCAAAATATAAATATGGAGTTAAGTTTGCACCGGATTTGCGTAAAAAAAATTACGCAAATCCAGCGCAAACAGAGTATAAATATGCCTCTAAATGAGTGCCGATTAGTACTGCCTAGGGAGCAGTAAATTTCTTCTTAAGAAAATATAAAATAAAAAAAGGAAAAGCAAAGAAATTAACGGGAAACTATAAAATGTGGACATTGAAAACTAAAGGACAGGCCAACCAGTCCTGACACTAAAGTGCAGTCATTTCCAGGTGCTAGTGCACATGTGACCAGACAATGCAGTCACTAACAGGGTGAGACCATTCACCCATGCAGTATGCTGTAATGGGTGAAAGCAAAGCATAAATAGCACTCAGCCAGACCAAAGCCAAAGGGGGATGTCTCAATGGTCCTCTATGTTTCTCTATGGATACACACACAACACCCCCCCCCCCACCCACACACACACATATATGAATGTACGTATTATTCCAGGATTTGTTTATTCCAAGTTCCTGGCAGACCGCTAAGCCAGTCAGGCCTTCCAAAGAGATTCTACCAATAATTATTACAAAGCAAATCTTCTAACCCCCAAAAGTTATTCAAACACCAACATGCTTCTCTAAAACAGTAATCTGGGAGATGTCAAGGGACAAAATACCTAACTGCATGCTTTAACATGGTGCAAAACAGTCTAACTTTAAAGGCCTTTTGTCTTTAGCATATATGCTACATAGTAAATTAATCAGGCTGACTGCTTTTGTCTGACCTTTTCATAATATACAGATGAGACCTATGGTAGCTGAAATACCATTTTTCCAAGTAAACTAATCAGGTCTATAAGTGTTATTGGTGACTTGTGCTTATAACCATCTCAGGCCTGCTGTATTGAGCCTAAGCTTTCTCACAAGGCAACCATCAGACACACAGCAATTAAAACTTTAAAATTACACTTGACAAAGCAAAATACTACCTCTCCTGAGAGGGCCTGACAAGGATTCTCACAGAACAAAATTTCCATATCCATTGTTTGCACAGAGGGTAACCAGTACCAAACTCCTTGCCTACTACAGTGATCTATGAGATTCCACGTAACAAAATCCATCTCTGCAGGCTTTTGTACAGAGTGTTGGACGGGGGCATGTTGGACCTGGCTCTTTCTGCAGGGCCATCCCTCAGACTTTTTGCCTTTTCCCTCCACCTTTTGTTGAATTCATTTTTGTTGGCTTTAGGACTTTGGGTACTTTACCACTGCTAACCAGTGCTAAAGGGCATGTGTTCTCTACTTTAAACATGATAACATCGGTATATCCACCATTGGCATAGGTAATTTACTTATAAGTAACTTATAAAGTGCACTACCTGTGCCCAGGGCCTCTAAATTAAATGTTACTATTGGGCTTGGAGCACTGATTATGCCACCACTGCAGTAGCCCCTCAAACATGGCTCAGGCCAGCCACTGCAGAGCCTGTGTGTGCAGTTTTAAACTGCCAGGTCGACCTGTCAAGTTAACCCTATAGCCAGGCCCAAAACGTCCTTTTAATACATATAAGTCACAAACAGGGTGCAGTGTATTTAAAACGCTGGGCATGTACCTGTATGTTTTACATATCTAGGTAGTGAAAAACTCTTAAATTCATTTTTCACTTTTGCAAGGCCTATCTCTCCCATAGGTTAACATTGGGATTGCCTTATTACAGTTTTTGAGTGTAATTTCCAATTTGGAAGAGATGGGACTCCCTAATTTGGTGTCACAATTTAAAATCACAACTTATTATGAAAATGGATTTTAGATTGTACTTCGGAAAATGGCACGTTTAGAAAATTTGCATTTTCCTACTTTAAATCATATAGTACCTTCTGCCTGTCTCTGAATACATGTCTGGGTGGGTGCATTCCCTCCAGACAGCCACACAAAAGGGGAGCTTAGGTGCGACTAAGTGGTCATCCGCATGTTCATGGTCCATCCTGGGCAGGATGGGAGGGAGGAGCTGACACACTTGAATGGGCTGGACCCTGAGCCCTCACAAAGGGCTGCATAACCCCCTGTAGTGTTTCTTTAGCCAGACCCTACCAAATCAATACACTTCTGGACCTGAGGACATTCTGCCAGGAAGAAGCATGCTTTGCTGCTGCAAATACTGTCACTCTGCTGAACTTTGCTGGACTCCTGCTTTGCTATGCCTGCCATGCTGCCTACTGCCCTCCTTGCCTGGGAGTGAGAAGGCCTGGACCTGCATCTCTGCATCCCCAGAACCAAAGTGACTCCATGGCCTTTCTGGCTTGCCTCTTGTTCTGAAATTTCAGGGCTTCAAAGACTTCACTCAACTCTACTACATCGTATGGATTCTGCCAACTGTGAGTCCTACATTGCCAAGTGGTACTAATCCAGCCTTGTGCCATTGGAAGTAGGTTTTACAGCCTTGTTCTACAGAAATCCATGCAACGCTGTCACTACGCAGATCGGAACCTACGCATTTCTCCTTGACACACCGCCACTGAGGACAGAGATATTGCATCAGCTGCATGGCTCAGAACCGGCGCATCACCCTCAGTCCCAATGCATCACCTTTGCATCGCTGGCTGTGCAGCTCGATGACAATGCATCGCCTACTTCCCAAAAGGTTTGATGCCACACTGCTGCTCAAGGACATCAAATTGATGACTGTGCGGCTTGACGATAACGCATCCCTGACTGTGCAAATTTGAACTGATGCATTGCCTTTGCATCGTCCCCTCAGCTCCTCACATCAGATTCTCATTGTCGACACAACCCTCCACATAAGACACATTTTCAGTGGAACAAGGTTGGTCTCTGTAGCAGGCCTGTGCTCCATTGCGGTCGGCCTGAACTTTTGGATTTACCACAGTCTAGTGCAACCAGATAGCCCCAGTTGGCACCTAGGGTTTCTAAGCACTATGGGCCTCATTATGTGACTGCCAGGGTCACGGTCGGACTGTCGCCAAAGTGACAGTCGGACCGCGACATTATGACCGTGGCAGAGCCGCCACTGTCCAACCACTGACACCGCCCGGCTGCCGCCAGCCTGCAGCCTAGTGGTCCTGGCGGTTGTAATCCACCAGGGCAGCGCTGCAAGCAGCACTTCCCTGGGGATTACGAGTCCCCATCCGCCAGACTGTTCATGGTGGTTTACACCACCATGGAAAGGCTGGTGGAATGGGGGACCCGGAGGGCCCCTGAGGGCCCTTGCACTGCCCATGCACCTGGCATGGGCGGTGCAGGGGCTCCCATGCACAGCTCCGTTGTGCATCGTACTGCACGAATTACAGGCAGTGGAATGCATGACGGGGTCTGCTGCACCCACCGCACTGCCACATTGCACCCAGCACTATTAGGAGCTGGCTGCAATGTTAAGGCCCTATTCCCCACTGGGCCAGTGGGCAGAAACACTGCTTCTGCCCACCGGCCCAGCGGGGAACTCAAAATAGGGCCGGCGGGGTTCAGGCCACACAGGCTGCCTGATGGCGGTAAGAGTTTGGTGGGTGTCCTTCGCCACCCGCCAAACTCATAATGAGGCCTTATATTTGCAAATATTCTTCAAAAATTAATATCTCTACTTTTACTCATTGGATGTTTGTTGTTTTGGTCCTGTTTTGTTTATTAAATTAAGATCTAGTTTTCTAACCTGGTGTGGATTTTTTGTGTGGTGTTTTCACTGTTGTCTTAGTGTTACACACATGCTTTACACATTGCCTCCTAATTTAAGTCTGTCTGCTCTGTGTCAAGCTACCAGAGGGTGAGCACAGGTTAATGTATGGTGTGTAACTGACTTACCCTGACAAGGATTGTGGTCCCTACTGGACAGGGCGCATGTCTCTGCCAACTAGAGATCTAAGTTCTAACACGGAGTAATATCAATCCAGCCTCAAATGGATTGGTGTATTAACACATACTTTTCTTAATAAATATGTCAGGCCTACAGCCTTTAACATCATATTTCACAATAAAGAGGTCAAGTCTCCATACTCATTTGCTTCCCATCTCATATTAAACACAGTCCAGCAGAATTTATTGCAAACTTTTCGACATGCCAAAACGTGCAGTACAAGTTCTCTTGTGGGTGGAAGCACACAACTTCAGCCCTATCAAACTTATACTCTGGGAAACCCACATAGAGTGAAAGCTAAGCCCCTTTCTTAGTAGTTCTCTGAAGGTTTTTGTTGAGCACATAAGGTCTGATGACAGCTGTGTGTCAAGACAGACATAAAAATCTATGTAGTTCAATGGAGCCCAGGTCATCCCATTCTTCTCTCAAACACACAAATGCACTTTGAACCCTAAACTTAATGATGGAAAGGGAAGGGAGGGTGGTGGGACTTGAAAACAAGAATACTTTCCTCATGAATGCCATCCTACCATTTGTTCTGCTGCCACAGAAAACAAGCATCATTTATTATCTACTCGTCTAACACACTTTAACAGCACTACAGAGCCGTGTGTGTGCAACTGAAAAGAGATCAAAGTTTATCCCATTCAAGCTTGATATTTTATACATGTTACTAAGCCTTTTCTAGGCAGATACACTGCTGCTGGCTCAGGCAGTTGGATAAGCAAACTAAATATTCACAGCAGGAATAAGGGGAAGAACGTTTTCTGTGGAAGGACTCAACTTCTATCCAATCAATACATACACTCCTATCCACCAACCTCTGGGAAAGACAAAACCCTCTCTGTAGTCCTTGTAAAAGCTCTTGTTTTATGTTAACAACATAATGTATTGCAAAAGAAGCACTGTAAACCCACACCTTCAATGAAGCTCACTTTGTCCTTTTTATTATGGAATGTGGTAGAAGGCATGTTTCGGAGTAGGGTGAGAAAACAAACCAAAACATGTATTTTACCCCTTTTCTGAGCCCAAGATTAACACCAATGTTCTATTTTAGCTGGAACCCTTTTTGAATAAAGATTGACACAATGTAAATGTATGTATAACAGTACTGTATCAGAAGGCACATTTAAACAGCATTTAAAAAAAGAAAATTTCCTAAACTACCACTTTCTACACCTACTTCTCTTCCACAAACTCACACTCCCATCTCAAAGCTTTTTTCTCATTTGCTCCACTTGCTCATTCAGTAACACCAGGCCTTTTTAGGAGTACTATAAAATTAGCTGATACTTCCGCCAACCACCCATCTTAAACTTTTTCCACATTTATTCAGTGAAAAACATTTGAATCAGGAACCGAGACAGGGAAACATGGGAAATGTTCTCAATCAGCAGGAGAACATTTGTCCTAATCAATGGCCATAAAAATAGGGTTAGTAGTTGCAAACTATGTGAGTCTTGTGAAAGTAATAAGTCCACTATTGTCTTTTAATGGGAACCAGGTACCCTGTTGTACCACTTGACTCTCTCGGGGTAGCAAAACTAGGCAGTCCAAGGCCTACTCAGAAGAGGTAGTATATGCTAGTAAACTCAATTTACTGGCATGCAACAACATCTCAATAAATTATTGTCCAGTAAGTGTATTTTCTTTTATAAGGAAAAATTGTTTTATTACATACAGTACTAAATACCATGCATTACGTTACAAGTATATACATTCAGGTGATGGAAGTATCTTTGGTGACACCCTCATATCATATTCACCCCTAGTGGGTTCTCAACTCCATAATCACTATACCTCCCACCCATACTAGATGCAATATCACAATAACAGGGGTTGTCAAATTATATAAGACTTGTCCACTAGATTTGTCAAAGGACCACCCCAATAATAATAGCTACATATTATGCTTTGTCAACGTAACACATTATAAGTTGGAAGGGGATGCCCAGACGTGGGTCCCGTGCTCACTATGTCACCAGATTCAAGCCAGCCTGGCTGATGAGGGGTGATACCTTGAAACCGCTCCCAGGATGCTTGTTTCTGGTCCAGGGAGGACCGGGCCTGGAAGTTTGGGCTGGTCTGTTCTCATGGGGAGCAGGCTCAAGACTGATTTGCATATGGCTGGGTCCAAATTGGAATGGCCTGGCGAGGAAAAAAACTAATGGATTAAACCCATATCTGTGACTGGGGGTGAATGTTTGATTTGTTTGGTATTCCGTCCACCATCTTTTATTAATATAGTGAAAGCACTACAGATTTTCCAATGAAAACTACAAATGCAGATTCATACATACCCACTCATATTAAAAGGCCTACCCCAGGTACCAATTATCACACAGTCAGTTATGAGACATGCTACCTGTGAACAGAATCCAGGCTGCTCACAGCGCTGGTCTCACATGTGCAGCCCGCAATTGTGCACACACATGTGTACACATGTGTTTACATGTAACAAGCCCATTGTCTCCTACCATAACTGTGCAACAGAGACCTTATGTTAAAAGGACACTGGTGGTTAACACGCTCAGTCCAATTATCTTGAATTTTCAGTGAGTGGCACTTAGGTAGTGAAACTCAAAGTGGAAAAAAAACAGGTAGTCATTTGTGAAAACACCTGGTGAATTACATTTGCTACTTTGGCTAAGCTGTGAAACTAAGGCCCAGATTTAAGAGGGCGGAGCACCTCCTCGTGCCACTGTGGCATCATTATTTATGCTAATCTGACCCAACAAGGCCAAAATTGCTGCGCCATGTTTACAAAGTGGCGCAATGCATGCAAGAAGGACTATATCAGTTGGAATTTGTGTGCGTACGTATGTCCATATGTGAGCGGATGAAATCTGCCACCAGAGCCATGTAGGTGTTGAATAGTGTTGGGCTGTGCAAGGAATCCTGCGGGTCTGCAAATGAGGTCCCATGCTTCAGAGGAGGATGGTGTCATGTTGACTGTTTGGGTTCCCCCTGCAATAAAGGTACAGATCCATTGGAGGGCAGGAGAGTTGGCTGGAAGCCTCACTAAGAGAGACAGAGCAGGGGGGGCGTGGCTTCGGGCGTCAAGATGTCGGTCGCACTCTGAGAGTGCTCTGGACCCCTCCGTCATCCGCCCGAGATTTCCACGACTTAGCGACCTAATGGTGCCGTGCCGACCATCCCTGCGATCTCCCCGTCCCGTGGGGGTCCTGATGTGGTGAGTGGCGGCGAAGCAGAGCCCCGTTCACGCGACGCGGCCGGAGTGAGAAAATGGCTGTCGGAGCCGGAACCTCCCGGGGGGGCTGACTCGGAGCTGCCTGCTCCTTGACGCAACTGCCCTGGACCGGGGGTGCAGCGGTGGCCGTGAGAGGGAGCCGGCGCTGGGCCCTGGAGCGTGGGCCCTGGTGGATTGAAGGGACGGCGCTGCCCCGAGCTGCAAACGGGGCTCCCGGTGTCCCGGGCGGCGCCGCGCGCCTGCCTGGCGGCGCCGGCTGCAGGAGCTGCGGCGTCCGAGCCGCTTTGAAGACTTGATCTCCACCGGATCCGCTCGGGCGGCGAAGGAGCCGCGACGGGAACGCCCCCTGCGGTGGGGGCCCCCCGGGCTTCCAAGTGAGGTGAGCAGTGTGCGGCAAGCCGCAAGAGCGATAGTGGAGCTGGGACCCGGGCTCCGGGACGCTCCAAGGGGGAGACCCCCTGGGACTTGCCTGAACAGAGACAGACACAATATCCTTGTGACGAGGCCCCCCTGGCCCCCTGATTGAAGAAAACTCCGGTGCCTAAGGGTCCACGGTGGGCCACAGGTGGGGCCTACTGCAGAGTGCCTCAGAGGTGTTAATCGAGCCGAACAACAAGATCAAAATCCTTGGGCCCCATCAGCTTGCGCGGTCGCAGCGCAGTTAACGCATACCCATCAACAACAGCCGTGGGACCAGCAGCCAGGCTGGAGCGGTGGCGGACCTACTACCGGGGCGCCGCGCCCTTAACTCACGCCTCAACGAACCTGAGCCGGTGGCCACTCGACGTGGCCCCGGGCACACCGGGGTAGGCCCCCGGGGGTCCCCCCCGCTGCACCGGCGACTCGGCTTTCCCAGGGGGAGGAGTGGACTTGCGTCCTTTGCGTTCCATATAAAAGACCGCGACCACACATACCTGCCCGCCACAAAAAAGCCCTGCTGAGACACGACTTGGAACACCCCAAGAAGTTATATAACTGACCCCTGTCTCTTACGCCAAAATGGGGAAAGACAAGGCAAACAAACAGCCCCCGGCCTCCCAGCAAAAGATCGACCAGTTCGCGACGCCGGCGGGTTCCCGGGGAGGAGGAGACACGGCTGGTGGAGGTCCCGCGCCGGATGGAGTGAATGCCATCCTCCATGCAATCCAATCATCGCAAGTAGCCGTAGAGACCAAAATCGGGGAAGTGCGAGAGGACATGGGCCTTATTCGTCAGGACCTCAGAAATGCGGTGAGTCAGATCACCGATGTGGAAGCCCGCGTCTCCCAGACTGAAGACGAATTATCCGATCTTAGAACCAGGGTAGCCCAGTTACAAACTCGAACTAGTGAGCTGCACCGCCGCGCAGAGGATGCGGAAAACCGATCAAGGCGCAACAACCTGCGCTTTGTGGGATTCCCTGAGGGCGTGGAGGAAGATAAGGCCTCCGAATTTCTGGAGCAGTGGATTAAGACCTGGATGCCAGATCAAATTCTTTCACCTTGGTTCGCAGTTGAGCGCGCACACAGGGCCCTTGCCCCGCGGCCCCCTCCGGGCGGCCCTAAACGTCCAATGATTGCACGCTTCTTTAACTTTAAAGACCGAGACAATATCCTTAAAGAAGCCAGACACACCGAAGACCTCCAATGGGAGAATCATAAAATCCTGATCTTCCCAGACTACACCCGTGAAGTTCAGACCCGTCGCCGATCGTATGAGCAGGTAAAGCAAAAGCTCAGAGCAATGCAGCTCTCATACATGCTCCTCTTCCCCGCGAGACTTAAGGTCCTCATGGCCGGAAAAGCGTACTTTTTCGAATCTCCTGAGAATGCGTGGGCCTGGCTAACGGAGGAAGGCCTCGGAGCCCGGAGGGGTCCCCTGAAACCAGTCGGGGGGACCTCCCACGAGGATTCCCCCCCCCCTTGGGGAAACCCCGGAGGAGCCGGAGGCGCACCAGATCCCGTAGAGGGAAGCAGAGGGACTCGGGCACTCCCATTAACGACGGGATGGCTCGTGACTCCGTTACACAGAACGAGAAAACCCCGGCTGGACCCCCGGGACCCCGGGACACAACACAAGCCACGGATGACAACCGTCTGAGCCAGTCCCCGGTGCTCGGCTGATTTGAACCATTGGGTCCCTATTGGGATACATTAGGAGATCCTGGGCGCCGGCGCGCGACCGGAGACCTTGGAGGAGCCACTGTGGTTGGCGCTACTATTCCTCAGCGCATCACGTGCTAAACTTGAACTATGTCCGCTAAATTGCAATTGATCCGACTAAATGGAGGGGTCCACCACTCCACCCCAACGACAGTCCTTCTGGCTGTCAGGTTCTGGTTGGGTATTTGGGCGACAGATGCTTCCAGGGAGGGAGTATGGGGAGGGGGGCGGTTGGGGGGTAAAGAGTTTAAAATGGGTTTAGATAGTAAAATGTTGATTAGTTTTCTTTATTATTTTAGTATTTCATTGTTGTGTTTAAAACAGTCGTCCCGGGGTCCACAGACAGGCACTCAAAACCATGTAACACCCATGCAACCCACGCACAGCCCTCACTGACCCAGATTATTTCATGGAATGTAAATGGCCTACTAGATAAGATCAAGAGATCCGCAGTATTCAATACCCTCCGCAGATACTCCCCCTCAGTGGTCCTACTACAGGAAACCCACCTCCTTGGGACCAAGTGCCCCATGCTTGCACGGGGAGGGTACGACAGAGTGTTTCATGCGGGCTTCTCTAGAGGATCCAGGGGGGTGGCCATTCTGCTCCACCGCTCACTACCCATGGTGGTTACAGCCACACAATCCGACCCCCAGGGCAGATTTGTAGTAGTTAATGGGATTCTTCACGGGTCACCGATAAACCTTGTATGTGCGTACGGGCCTCCGGCAAGACTTGACGCATTCCTACTTTCGCTCCGCCATGTGGCAGCGGGTCTCCCCCAGGGTATCACCCTGCTGGGAGGGGACTTCAACGCCGTCCTCAACCCTAGTCTGGACGTATCCGGCAAAATTACTGCTAGTAGATCCGCCCGGGCCTCGAGTCTTAACAGCTGGGCTGAGAGCTTCGGCCTGTGCGAGGTATGGAGAATCTGGCATCCTAGGGAACGCCGCTATACACATACCTCGGCTGCTCACTCGACACAGTCCAGAATTGACCTAGTATTTATGCACGCCCTAGACATTACCAGCGTTACGGGTGCGGAGTTGCTGCCCCGCGGGGTCTCAGATCATGCACCAGTGCGCGTCCGGCTGGGCGGTACGGACCCCACTAGACGCCCGATGTGGCGCCTGAACGCATGGTTCCTAGAGCACAACGACTATACCCAGGAAATCAGAAACCACCTTGCCCAATACTTCGAGCTGAACGTGGGATCGGTCTGATCTCCAGGTACAATATGGGCAGCCTACAAGGCCACTGTCAGAGGACAAGCCAAATATCTCCTGCGTTCACGCGAGCGGGCCAGAGATTCACAACTGGTTGAGTTGGAGGCCAAGGCGCTAACCCTGGAACGCCAACAAGCGACCTCAGCGTCGGCCTCTATTTTAAGACAGCTCACTATGGTTAGAGAAGAAATTAAGCACATAACACTAGAATCAGCAAAACATATCTGGAGGGCCTCGGCAGCACGAATATATGGCTGGGGGGACAAAAACGGGAAAATCCTACACTGGCTGGCCACCCGCCCTCTAGCCAACAGGGTCATACCTGAAATTGCGGAGGATTCAGGTTCGCTTTCCAAAACACCCATTGAAATCGCGCAAAGGTTCGCTTCCTACTACTCGCGCTTATACGCAGAACACCCTCGACCCAGTGCCGAGAGAGAGTCCACCCTCCTAAACGACATAACTCTCCCAAGAATTCCCCTTGCGATAAGGGACAGACTAGATGAATCCATCGGCCTCACAGAGGTTACAAACGCGATCGCTAGCCTGGCGCCGGGCAGGACCCCGGGACCGGATGGATTCCCTGCGGAGCTATACAATAGATGCGGCGACATTCTGGGCCCCCACTTGCTCAATATATACGAAGAAGCCGAAAGGCAGGGTTGCTTCCCCAATGAGATCGACCAAGCCACAATTGTAGTGATCCCCAAGACCCAACCCCCGTCGCGATACTGCTCGGCATACCGGCCCATTTCACTTTTGAATACAGAGATCAAAGTGCTGTCCACGATCCTTGCATCCAGACTGAGGGAGGTGATGCCCACCCTGGTTCACCCTGACCAATGCGGTTTTATGCCTACCCGAAGTACCCGACATTGTATTAGACGATTACATCTGGCACTAGCACACCACAGGACCTTGTCACACACCCCCCTGGCGTTACTCCTGCTCGACTTTGAAAAAGCATTTGACACGGTGGATTGGTCCTTCCTAGACCAAGTGCTGCAAGGCAATGGGCTCGGGCCTAAATTCCGAGGCCTGGTGAGGCTCCTCTATTCTAACCCGACGGCCCGGGTACAAGTGAATGGAGTGGTCTCCGACCCGTTTCCCATTGGTCGCGGCACCCGACAAGGATGCCCGCTGTCCCCCCTGCTCTTCGCACAAACAATAGAGCCCCTGGCAATACTGCTACGGGAAGACCCCTTGATCGAGGGCTGGTCCTGGCCCGCCTGCCCAGAGGACCGAATAGCGTTGTACGCAGACGACGTCCTACTGTACATTTCTAACCCTGCTAAAAGCGGTCCCCGCGTCCTACAAATTCTGAGCCTCTTCGCAGAGGCCTCGGGTCTGATCCTAAACCCCAATAAGTCCCTTTTGGTCCCCCTACATCGTTCCCGGGACTGTGTGGACTGGCAGCACAACATCCCAGTGCGAAGGAACAGTTTTAAGTATTTGGGAATACATATCTTGTTACTCCCTGAGCTGACATGGGAGCTCAACATGACGCCGCTAACTAAAAGAATTAGAACTGACCTACAGCGCTGGAAGACTCTCCCCTTAAATCTGCTTGGCAGAATAGCACTCTACAAGATGATGATCCTCCCCAGAGTCCTTTATTTATTGCAAAACTTCCCACACCCCATCCCTAAGAGATGGTTTAGTGAGATGGATTCACTGGCACGTCAATTCATGTGGAACGACACCCGCCCACGCCTAGCGCTCAAAACCTGTCAAAGAGATGTTTACGACGGGGGACTGGGCATGTCTAACATTCATTATTATCTCCTTGCGATGCACCTGCTCGTGATCAACGACTGGGTTGGGGGCGGGTGGTCGGACCCGGCGTATCGGTTGGAACTCCGATCGCTGGGCTACCCGCGGATCTTTGACACCCTATATGGGGGCCCGATCTCCCGGGACATCCCGGAAGTGACCAAGGTGATTTTGTTGGGTTGGCGAATGGCCCAGAAACTGTCGGGGTGGTGGGGGCGCCTTACCCAGCGGACCCCACTATGGCACGGGAAGCACCTAAAAGAAGTGGTGAACCTGGAGGGTTTCCAGAAATGGGACAATATAGGAATCTCCACTCTGGGCGATGTTTGGGAAGGGTCACACATGCGATCATTTGGGGACCTACAGAGACTCTTCTCCCTAAATAGGACACAATTTCATAAGTATCTCCAGCTCCGGCACGCCCTACTAGTACACATGCAGGTAGGAGATAACATACCCGAATATAGCCCCATGGAGGCGAAGGTACTGATGGGGAACCTGGGTAGGGGTGGTGTTTCCCAGGTTTACCGTTCTTTGATCGCTCACTCTGCCAGCTCCCTAGGGGGGCTCCGCCAGAGATGGGAGGGATGGGTGGGCCCTATGGAAGAGATGGATTGGAACGAAGCACTGATGGCCCCCCGTACCCTATCAATGGCCACCCGCTTCCGGTTAATACAGACCTTTTACCTCCACATAGCATACCTCACTCCCTCCAGACTACACCGGGCGGGCCTCCAACCCACAGCGGAGTGCCCGCGATGCATGAGCCCCGCAGCCGACTTCTTTCACATGGTATGGACGTGCCCAGTTATAGTGACCTACTGGGGAGAGGTCTTACAGGAGATCTCGGGAGCCCTACAGGGAAACATAGAAAGGGACCCACTGCCCCTCCTATTGGGGATCATGGGAGACATTGGGCTGAGAAGATCAGACCGAACCTTCCTCGGGGTGGCATGTCTGGTGGCTAAGAGGGATATAATGGCAGATTGGAAAACCAGAGGTGCCCCAGCACTGGCTAAATGGAGGCGGGGGATGGACTGGTGTGCACAACGTGAAAAATTGGTATACGAGGCCAGGGGTTGCCCGAATAAATATGACAGGATATGGGGGAAGTGGGAGGCCGCAGTGAATACCTAGGTAGTGTTTGACCTTACTTATATTGTGATGCCTGGGAGCTGGGAATCGGGACTGACCAATGTTAGGCGCCACGTTGGCTCCTTGTTAAAATGTTTGTACCATTGATCTTTTTCCTTCCTGAAAATTAATAAAATGTCTTTATCAACAAAAAAAAAGAGAGACAGAGCAAGAGAGAAAGTGTGTGTATTTAAGCATAAGAGGGAGCAAATTATAGTGAAATAACAATCAAAAGGTATTGGCCAATGTCAGACCTAATGAAAAATGCCTTGGCTAACGCCAGACCCACTAATTCTCTGTGCAAGGAAGTAAGAAGGAGTGGCTATACTGAAACGCAGGCCAAAACAAAGTCACCTGAAATGGACACTTTTAACTGTCATAAATTAAGCTAGGTCCCTTTTCAGGAAATGCCAGTCTGCTAATAGCTGCCCAGTGACCCTAAACACAATCTCTTCTTTAGGGTTAACGCACAGTTACTCTGGCAGTCAGACTACTTTGGATGAGTGATACAGGTTTTTGTTTTTCCACATGTATCCATCCGCACTAACAAAATTAATACTCGCTGTGACTGCTGGGAGTCGTGATGACTGGGGCTTTCATAAGAGCTGGGGCACACAGAGGTAACATTAAGCACTCAATCCGAGCCAATGCAGAAACAGATCAGCCGGTGAGCGCACTGGTATACCTTTCAAGCCTCCCGTTCCTCACACCCTGTGACAAGGTTACGTTTCCAGTTCTGAAACGTGATCAGCCGCGTCCGCGCTGACCTGACCCGGCGTCTTCTGTAAAGTAATCCCTGTTTCTGAATTCCACTGTCTGAAGGGCGGGCGGACTGTGCCCACCTCGTCAGAAAGGTAAACCGCTTTGCAGAACTCACACTGGGCCGATAATCCCTGTGTTTTAACTGGCGCCGACCGCCGCTCAGGGCACAGTAAATCTACCCGACTCCCGTGCACTAAGGCCGTCCTCTGCCAGGGTCAGCAAAGCCCACCTGTTTTTAGAACTTATGCGGTCCGTTCTATTATAGCTATTACAATAAAAACAGATATATTCAGCACACTCTGGGCTGAGCCAATAGCGGCACATTGCCAAAGAAGCAGGCCAGAGAGTAACACACTACTTTTGGAGATCATACTTCACAATTTATATCATAGGAGAAGTAGGGGTCTGGCTAACATAAGTGCAGCAGGAGCAGTGGTACCGGAGTCCAGGAGTGAGAAGGGCCCACTACATCCTAATAATGGTTGTTTTTTTCTATCCACTACAAAACAGGAACGAGGGGCCCATTTTCCCCGCCTGCGTTAGGGCCGTTGTTAACCTTATCACGCCATCACCAAGCTGGGTAGAACCGAGGGCCAGATGTATCAAGAAACTGATTTGCGTTTCTTAAATAGCGAATTTTAAGAAATCGCTATCTAAGAAATGCAAAATGGTATGTATGATTTTTGCGGTTCTGTAATAGCGATTTCTTAAAATTCGCAAATGCTATTACCGAATCGCAAATAGAGAATCCGACCCCATTCGCACCTATGGGCCTGTTGCGAATGTTTTTGCATTTCCCAAATTGCAAATTCCAGTTAGGAATTCGCAAATTAGGAAATGCAAATCCCAGGGTGCTGGGGGCCTAAGGCCCCCTCTGCTGCACCCCAAAAATATTTTTACGGACATGTGAAGCACACACATGCCTTAGGGGCATGTGCGCGCTACATGTCAATTTTAAAAATGCATTTATAATGCATTTTTTACATTTGCAAATGCTTACCACCAAACTTTTGTTTGTGGTAATTGCATTTCCTAAATGCCCAATTCGCATTTAGGAAATGCTTGATACATTTGATTTGGAAATCGCAAATAGTAATTCTCTATTTGTGATTTCCAATTTAGAGAATCACAATTTGCGATTCTCTAAATGTGGTCGCTATTTCAAGGAATCGCTATTTTAGTGATTCCTTAAAATTGCAGTGCGAATGCCTTTTATACATTGTGAAAGGCATTTTTGCATTTGCAAACGGCTGAATTTTGCAATTCGCACTGTTTGCGAATGCAAAAAAGCTTGATACATCTGCCCCCAAATCCCTTATTTGTCTGCAAATCACAGATCTCCGGCAACGGTATTAAAACAGAAATGCTTTTAGAAACACGAGGTGAAGACAAAAATATTTTCCCTCCCCAAAGAGAGATCATGAACTGTACATGTAACAGTCTTTTGCTTTCTGAAATCCAAAGAGCCAGTTGCGAAAGCTTTGCATTGCTCCTCCCGCCCCCCCTCCCCACCCCCTCCTTAGACGCTCGCCCGTTGTTGGACTCATGCAGTTGTAGTCAATGAAATTGAATTTGCCTGTATCTGATGTCATGAAATTGGGCATTTAATATGTTTCAGACTTGAAAGCTGAAACAGGTTGGTGAGCTGTGATGTGAATGGGCATGAAGGGCAATGGAAGAGGGACTTTCACCCGCTTGCTATGCTGCAATTAGACATAAGATAGGTGTCGGAAATGTCATTGTTCCAGGCAGACTCGAGATCTGCCAGTGGGGTACTCTCCATACACTTAAAAATTGTAAGTTTTCGGTCCTTTCGCAATAATGTGGCACCTGTACCAGGTGGTGTAGTAAGGCTGCTGATTTACCCACTTTAAGGAAGCTCCGACCCTGCCATGTGTTATTTGCAGCAACACACACTCCAAATAATGTTGTAAGGTGCATTTCAGATAACCTAGAGACTTTCTGCAGGAGATCACATTACAACTAATATAGAGATATGTAGTTCCAAATAATCAACAGCCACACAGCAAAGTTAATTTATTTAAAATTCGAAGTCATGAGGCTAACTACATTCTAGATTAACTGGAGCGATGCAGCACCATGCAGGCCAGCTGACCAAGGCTCAGGCAGAAATACGCATCCAAGGCTCAGGCAGAAATACGCATCCAGCTATGTAAAATCCAGAAAACCAAGAGCCATGCAGTGGCACACATCCAGATAAAACCAGAGTCATTATGCAAACCACAATCCAGACAAACTAAAGCCATGCAGCAACAGAAATCCAGTTAACCACGGGCTAGGCAGTGACACACATCCAGATAAAACCCAGAGCCATGCAGCAGACTTGGATCCAGATAAATTAAAATAGAGCCACGCAACAGAACACATTCTAGATGGCCAAGAACCGTGAAGCAGCACAACCCCAGATAAAATCCAGTCAGGATGCAAACCACATTGCAGATAAACTAGAGCCATGCATCAGTGCACATTCTAGATATCTAAGAGGTATGGGGCAACCGCTGACAAAGTTGTGAGTCATGAGACAGCCCTCATTCCAGACAGATTAGAAATATGCAACAATGTACATTCCTGCTAAGTGAGAGCCATGCAGCAATACACGTCCAGATAAAATCCAAGGTCAGGCAGCAAACCACACTAGAGATGAACTGGCCTCATGCAGCAATGTACATTCTAAAGCTATGCAGCAACAAATATCCAGATGAAACCCTGAGTCACGAGACACATTTAATCCCAGATAAAATTAGAGTAATGCTACAATGCCAATCCCTGATAACTAAGAGCCAAGCAGCAGTACACATTCAGAGAAATTCCAGTTAGGCAGCAAACCACACTGCAGATAAACTAGAGCCATGCAGCAATGCACCTTCTAAATACCTAAGCTGTGCAGCAACAACCATCCAGATGAAACCATGAGTCATGAGACAACCCTCATTCCAGATAAATTGTAGCAATACAACAATGCACATTCCTGAAAACCAAGAGCCATGCAGCAAACCACAGCCAGATAAAATCCAGAGTCAGGAAGCAACCTGCATTGAAAGTAAACTAGAGGCAGGCGAGAGTATACATTCAAGATAACTATGAGCCATGCAGCAGCACATTCGAGATAAAACCCAGTCTTGTGATAACCCTTATTTCAGCGCACATGCCAGGTGACACAGGGCAATGTCACACATGAAGACCCACAGCACAGCACACTTTCCCTGCAGTCCATTTGGCAAACAGATCACACCAGTAAGAACGTGTGCTTTCTCTCCATCAGTGACACGTTACCTAACCGAAAACACAGAGGTTTGCGAAACAGGCTCTATAATCATGATGTGACAGGAAAAAGACTTGAATGACGTCGAAACTTGGCAAATCTTTATCACCTAGCGGCAACGCACATTCTAGATGACGCACTGCCATGTGCTCATACGCATTTCACACAATGCCGCGTCACTTCAGCGCACTTTCCCTGCAGCCCATTGCGCAAAAAGATCACAACAATAACAACACAATTACCAATTGCATAAACCACCTAAACCGTAAATGTTGAGGCCCTTGAAACAAACTCTATAAACATGACATGAAAACGACCTGACTGACGTTCGAAACCCGGCACCTAGTGTTGGCAGAAAAACGGAATTCTACAAATATCGTTAATCAGATGTTCTCTTGTTTTAGGGATTCTGTCTTCTGATAGCAGTAGTTGTTTTCGTTCTCCGTTTTACCTCAGGAGCATTTTAAACAAATGGAATATTCAGAGTAAAATACCCACGTTTCTCCCCCTTAGGAGAGCGTGAGCGCGTTATCTTGCTCAACAAAGAGAACCAAGGTGATTTGGTTGTCACAATGTTTAATTGCGCCATGTTGCTGTTCTGCAGACTGTCGTGGAATTCCTCATCCGATTGGAGTTTCAACTGCAGTGAGTTAAAAGTACGTTGCAGCCTCCGTGCGCCTCGTGTCTGATGGCGTTTCATGGATGGTGCAAGGCCAGCGTTTCCCAGCTCTCCCTGCTGCAACAACTTCCTGAACAAACATTTGCAATGCAATAGGTTTCGCATATTTCGAAGACGTTAATTGCCATTTTTTGACAACAGCGCCCATAAGTAAAAACAAAAGAAAGCATGAGAAGAAACTGAGAAACGACGATTTAGCAAAATAAAATAAAGTTAGCTTAAAAAAACAGAACTTTGCAATTGTGTGCCTGCTGGGCACATTTTTGCCAGTCACGAGCCCTCTGTTTGCAGGGCACTCGAGGTTAAAAACAACAAATAATACCTCGATCATGATGGGAACAGTGGACAGGCACTAATTAAGTTGCATCAATTAGTGCTTGATCCCTGCTCCACACAGAGAAAAGGAAGTGATGGCAGGCGTGCCTTGATGCATTAAGAGGCTGTAAAGAAGAGTGCCACGCATGCCAACAAATGGTGAGTGATAGGCGGGCTCCAAGCCCTGTACTGAGCACAGCAGAGTCTCGCAAGCGAGACGCATGCGATAGCGCATGTACTCTCAGGCTTGACCCTAAAAAGTTAGATTTTGGCCCCTTTTTTAGGTCAAGCGCGCAAACACGCTGACGTGTTGTAATCTTCCTGTGGGCTTTTAACCACACCCACCGCACGGCTGTCACTATCACTCGTTCATGGGTTTGCCTTTCAAAAATCCTTTATGATCGTTGGTAAATGCTTTATGTTTGGGGTGATTTTGTTACCGCCTTGGCCATCGACCCTGTTACATGGATAATTGCACATTTGCCGATAAGTTTGACTGCGAACGAACTTCTTTTCCCTTTTGTGCCTCTCCTTCGCGCTCACACTCATGGTGGCGTTGGCGCTTTGAATTGGCTCATTTAGGTCAACTGTTTTACAGTGGCAGCTGCCGCAAATATCAAGGGGAGGAGAGTGGGGACACGGGAGAAACAAATAAATGTAGAAAAAAAAGACTTACTGTTCGCTGCCCCTGCCGTCGCCTCCTGCCGCCTCTCTCGTCCTCCTTTCCTGTTCTGGTGTCCCACCATGAACTGGGACACCAGAACAGGCTCCCCAGCAATCCTGGTGCTGCTTTCATGCTAAAGCTAGCATGAAAGCGGCATCACGATTGGTCTGAGCGGTTTGGACTGCCGCTCAGACACAACCATGGGGCCTAAGTGCACATGTGTGTTTGGCTGGCCATCTTAGGCGTTCCTAACACACATGCGCACTTAGTGCAGCCAATTGCTCATCCCCCCTCCCATGGCCCAGCCCCATCCCTCCCTTCACATGCTGGCTGGGTCAGCAGCAGAAAAATAAAGAATCGTTTTATTTTTCTGCTGCTGGCTCTTAGTGGGGCGACGCTCCTCTGTCAATGCGGAGGAGCCGCCCCTGCTGTTTTATTTTTTATATTCAATTTATGTGGCAGGACAAGTCCAGTTAGGAATTTGCTACACTAACAGCTCAAACTTAAGCAAACAAAAGACCCATTGCATTGCAAATGCTTGTTTCAGTTTTGCTGCCCCTCTACACTGTCAGACAGGCCTAATGGGCTGGTCTGATAGACTCGTGTGTGGGCACATTTTTTAGAATTTTGTGGGCCAGTTTATACTGTTGATTTGCCTGATGTGACCACAAACATTAACTGCATTCAAACACAAATGCATGCAGTCTCCCATGCCTTGTAAATACCTATACAGCGTTCCTTTACACATTCAAAACTGACCTGATTTGCAGATGTGGTCCACTTTTTGGCTATCTGGTTTGCCAATGAGGGCCACATTTTTTGTGCCTGGGCCTTTTTTTCGTCCCAGTTCAACCCTCCCCCTTTCCCATCAATCAGGCTTCTCTTATGTCACAGAACATTCTGAGTGAAACATACATACTGGCATATCTTTAGGCGTTTGATTCCGGGCGGGCCTGGCTAAAGATGGATGGGCTTCCATGGCCCAATCATTCCTTCATTGCCCCATCCTAGTTGTTGTCTCCTGCAGCCTAGAATTGGTTTGAACATTTTTGCCAGGGCTGATTTTGGTTTCCAGGCTAGCCGTGATTTGAGTAGTCAGTTAAATATCATTATTCACAGTGAAGAAAAACGTGGTGCGATGATCCACTTTTCCAGGTAAAGTATTCCAAGCTTATCCGGAATTATAATCAGCAACGGTTGTTTATTAGAGGTGGGCAAGACACTAAATTCATCTGAAGAGCAATGCCAGCCTGCCTTCCACCTAAGAGTTAAGGAAGGAGCTGAGCCATCAAAAGAGGTATCATGAAATCAATCAACAGATGCAAAGTGAGAAAAATGACAAGATTCTTTAAAATTCTAAATTAGTTAATTACTGTTTGACATTTGTGTTTCAGTTTTGTGCATTAAATTACATTACTGCATCGGGTGACGTTAGTTAAATGCATTATTCCTGAACTTACATTTAGAAACATTTAACAGAAAAGCCCATGCAAAGCCAATGTCTGTCATTGTCTGCCAGCCTTTGGCATTGCAAATGCTTGCTTTAATTTTTGTCATTGCTTTTGTAAAATGTTATTGCTGGTGGAGCTGCTGGTCCCCTGCCATTATAAAAAACAATTGCCCAAAAAAAGCAATAATATTTTGGTCTGTAAAAAGCACACATTGGTGTTGTGGCATCTAGTATTAAGGAAGCTACTTTCTGCGCAGATGGATGTGCTCCTTGTGAAAGAGAAGAATACATTGAAGTTACCTGATGGCTGAAGTGAGGTATCCAATTGCTCCATGCTATAGTGGCAGAAGAAAAATGTGACTGACATAACAACTGATCAGTGGTTGACTAAAAGCCACTGCAAGTAAGTCTCGGCTTACTAACAGCAAAATTGTCATTGTGTATATCTATATCTATATCAGGGGTGTATCTTGGGCAGTATGATTGGGGGGATGTTAGCTTCAGATTTCTCGACAATTTCGCTGGCACATGATGTTGAAATACATTATAGACAAGCAAGGCACGCAAGGGAGGCTTAAGAGGCCATAGAAATGGAGAAGAATGCAGGATCATAGGTGCATTATTTTGTGAAATAACCAACATTTTTGAAGTCTTTCCAAACAGAGAGAGGGAGAGAGTGTGTTTCCATTTTTGACAGTGTGTTTAAAAATTTCTGGTGAAATCTGACAGGCACCTCGTCATACCCGACTGAAAGCTCCTGCACCCAATTATTTATCACAAAATACATTTATTAGGGGGTGTAATACCCCACCCTGAAGCTACACACCTGAGCTATATCCATAGATAGATAGATAGATGTTGCTGTTAGTAAGCCAAGAGACAGACTTGTTGCGGTGCTTCTACAAATTGTCAGTAATGTTATGGTAGATGGACAAGCATTAAGCCACAGGATTTATGCAGCAGTGGAAAAATAAATTATGTAACATGATTGACAATATTATGAAGCAAGGCATCCCCAGTAGCCTTTGTATTCCAAGTCAAAAGAGTTAATGGCATAACTTAAGGCCACTCCCTACGCCCTAGGATCTTAAGCATGGCCAATGGCTAGAATAACCAACCAGTACACCCAAAGTCTATGCCCGGTTTTAGAGTTTGTCACTGGCTTCAGATTGTGGTCATTTGTGAAGCCCTGCAACCAGAGACCGCTCAGCATGGCTAAGCAAATATCAAGTAGGCTATGTAGGCGTGACATTGAATGTAATATCATGCCAGCAGGTAGGTTAGGCATCAAGCTTGCCACCAGGCGTAGCTATCAGCCCCATCTTACTCCCAAAGCCTATTAAACAAGGTCAAAGGTCATTCCTACTGGCAATATGGATAAAAGAACTGAACATATGGCATGATCATAGACACATTTTCAGACTTCCTCACCACTTCATCTGCTCCACACACTCACATCACCCCCCTCACTGACTTCATCCTAGCAGACAAATAAAAAAGTGAAATCCTTCTCTACTATAATTGATTCAAATTCGATTTTGTAGATTGCAGTAGCAGGAACAAGCCCATCTGATCGAGAAGTGTTAATTGAATATTTGGGATGTTATTTAGGGCCTAGCCAGGAACCGCAATATTGGGCTATTTTGTTGGCTTTATGTTCCCTAAAGGTGTCCATAACTAATGTATAGCAGTGGTTTTGAAAATAAATGTTAAGGAGAGTATTATAATACTTGTCTATTGTTTCTTACTTCCTGGTACCTCCTCCCTAATACTCACATTGGAACCTTCCCTTTCTCCAACTGTTATACCAAACAATCCATGTACAGCTGACTGCAATTGTAATGGTGTTAGACAAGAGTTAATAAAGTGGCCTTTGCTATACTACTGTTCATGGGATTTAGATAACATTCCTCTGCTACAAAATGCATACAGTTCTCCACCTTCAGCCGGGTCTTCCTCCCACCATATTATTGTGTCTCTGGAATGCAAGCTGCATAACATTAATCTGCCTAAACCATTTCCCCTCCTTGTAACTAAGCAGCAAACAATAACAAATGTCAGTTATCAACTCACATCTATTATATACATATTACTATACACACATTGCATTGTATACACACAATAGATACATACCTATTCAAACATCTACATTTCACAGATAAAACACTTACCCATCTGTAATAGAAAAGTTGTATTGAATAATGCTACCCTCTGTGTTTTAATAAGATTAAGATTCTTTCAAAGTAGCCTAGGAAAATTACTATTTTATGAGGGACTGAAGGCTAGCTGTCGGGCGTGGCTTGAGTGCTGTGCTGGTTAGCGGCTCCCTCGTGAGCTCCGTGGAACTACCGCTGCGCCAGCACCACCAGCCCCTGTAATGCCATCACTCCGGTCCTGAACAGTGGTGAGGAAGCCGGGTAGTGCACCTGAAGATGTCCCACAGAGTCCCTGCGGCTTGCGAGTACTTTTCTCGTCTATTGGCATCTTTGAGGAAAAAACGGGCATATCCCAAGTTGACGCCACCCAAATAAGCCTTCCCCAATTCATTTAATCATTTTTAGAATCCAA
Organism: Pleurodeles waltl; assembly: GCF_031143425.1. Lineage (NCBI taxonomy): Eukaryota > Metazoa > Chordata > Amphibia > Caudata > Salamandridae > Pleurodeles > Pleurodeles waltl. The sequence goes on from NC_090450.1 coordinate 871,197,274, forward strand.
ACACATTTAGACCCAGAAGAACTCTGAAATGTCCAGTAACCTGGCTGAGCCATCTCTTTGGCACAATATTGGGCAATGAAATTGTATTTGGCCCTTAAACTGCTATGTGCCTCTTTATCTCTTCACTTCTTGGTGGAACGTGATGGGCTGCTGGTTACCAGTAGGTTTCAAAGAAGGCTTATGGGTGTGTTTCATTGTCCTACAAAGGGTTATTGGCAGTATTTGCCCTTCAGTTTGGGATCCCCAATAGCAAAATACACCTTGGTATTTATATCCTGCTTTTGATCCCTCCTGTATTGTGTAGTCTAAGCCGTACCAAAAGAACTCATAATAAATTCACCAAACAGGAACCCCCACTCCCTGAATACCCTAACAAGTCTAAGTCTGATGATTCCATAACAATGGAAGCTAACTTGAAAAACATAACGTTGTGCTTGATATTGTACAGCGTGCAAAAACAAATACAGATATTCTTCAAGTTGAGATAGTGGATATCAGGAAAGACATGAAGGATTTTAACATTAGACTCAACCACGCTTCATCTAGAGTAAGCAATATTGAGTGTTGTAATGTGGCCTTTGCAAAACAACTACAAAGGTCGGATCAGACAGAAGACCACAATATGGAAGACCACAGCAGGCTTGGAAACCTCAGGCACTTTGGGCTCCCTGAGGGCATTGAGGGGAAAGCCTGTTATGTGGTTGAGTTTTTAGAGTCCTGGATGTCTGCCACTATACAATTTGCTTTTCAAAGAGACTTTGAAATAGAGTATGCCCATAGGATCCCCACCATCCAATACAAAAACTCTGTGGCTCCACACCCAATACTCTTTAAGCCCCTATGCCAACAACACGCAGAAACTGTTTTGGCTCATGTGAGAAAGTCAAAAAGGAATAAGTCACAACTGTGCAAGAGATACTGTGTCTAGGACGAACAGCTTTTTTTGCCCTGCAAAATATACTCACTGAAAGAGGCATACCACATTTCTTTGCTGGCTCCTCTAGATTTACGATTGTCTTCAAAGGTAAAACAGAAATCTTTGATGAACCTTCAGATCTTGTTACCTTTTTGGACAATACTTGTGAGTCTCAGATGGATGAGGATGGAGCTACAGATTCTTCACACTTTCCCCCTTTTTACCACTGTGAGGTTGTACTTGCTGTGCGTTTTTACATTCAGCTGTGTCTATCCTTCCAGGTACTGATATTGTAACCATATTATCTTGGACTAGTGATGGAATCTTGCTCTATCTTTTTTGTATATACACCATGCTGAATATCCTTTACTGTGATGTGTTGCATTTAGTTATGCTCAACCCTTTCCTTGGTCAGCATATGTAGTATAATAATTAGGTTTCCCAAATGTCTTTTGTTTCAATTTTCTCTTTATATTGTTCCGTGAAAGTTTAAAGATATAACTGTTTAATAATCACCTTTATTGTGACTGCTACTGGAATCTCAATTCTCTAATGATCCAGGGCTGGGGATGCTGGGTTCGTTAATTTTTTTTAATGTATTTTAGATTAATATTGGGGTAAAATTATTTTGTGTTTCGGTCTTTGTTTCATCACAGTTTGTATTCTCTTTCAGTTCCATTGCTTTCCCTGTGGAACAGCTGTGTGGATATTGTTTATTCATGTCCTTGTTTCTTCCTATGTTTTTTATGGTTTAATGCAAATTGGTTCCCACCTTTGTTTTGATAGTGTAACTGTGTCTTGTCATGGACTTCTACTGCTTTTTCAAAGTTTATATCATCACCATTTGGTGAGGAACTTCAACTCATCAACTTCTCTTGGTTGTTCATTATGTTTGGTCAGCAGCTTTATGCTATTTCAAGGGATTTTCCCTTCTTTGTTTTCTTTCAAGCTCATCATGTTGCCGGTGTGGTGAGTTTCCCCGCTCTCTGTCTGTCACACAGATGGTCCCACAGCCCCTAAGGTTCTTACTTTAACCCTTGGGACTTTTCCTCTCTTTTTTCGGAGTGGTCTTTTGGTTCCTTTTTGTATTTCTTTAATTTCTCCTTCTGTTTTCACCTTTTTTTCTCACCTCCTCGTCTTACTCCCTGCACCATGGGATACACCTCCTCTAGCCAGCCCAAATGGCATCATTTTACACTCCTCTGTTGTGGGCATCTATACTACATTTTATGTAATGATCCATCACTCTCTCCTAAAATGCCTGATCTAAAAGTCGAATCTCAATGTTAAAGGTTTAACTCACCCAGTAAAATGAAAGAAAGTTCTAGACTATTGCACTGGTTTCAAAGGAGATATCATTTTCTCCCCCCCAAAAAAAATTTGGTCACAAGCATGCCCTTTCTCTTTATACTTGCCTGATCTCCGATATGGCATGCTCCACTGCGACGTCAAAAAAGAATGGTGTTGTTACACTCATTACAAAGTGATCTGGCTTTTCCATAATTGCAGTCATACATGACGACGAAGGTAGATGGGCAATAACTAGACTCTTGCATAATGATGTCAAATTATATGCCATCAACATATATGCCCCAATAGTGAGGATCCCCAATTTTAGGATACTATTAACTTTAAGCTTACCTCCTTACCACAGTCATCACATATTGTTCTGGGGGTGACTTGAATTTACACATGGATGTAACTCTTGACAGACAATCAGCTTTTCGATATAGACCTCCTGAAGTACACAGAGCCATGCTCAATGTATGCACAACACATAAGCTATTTGACATATGGCGCCTACAAAACCCCACAAGATCTGACTTCACATTCTTCTCCCCTCCTCATAACTCTTTCTCTAGGATCAATTACATATTGCTTAGCACTGGTCTCTCCAAGGACTTTCTAGACTCCTCAATAGAACCCATTGTAGTCTCCGACAATGCTGCTATTACGGTCTCTTTAAAAATTTTCCCTATGTGCCCTCAGAGAGGTGCTTGGTGCACGAGATCCTAGATTCTGAAGAAGAAAGACTATGGTTGGACGAATAAATGTTGCAATGCTTAAAAGAAAACACTGGATCAGTTTCTTCTCCAGTGATTGTACGTCTTGAAATGTGCTACTAAGTGCTTCTGCATCAGCCAGATAGCCAAAAGGAATAAGGACATCAAATCCTCTTTGCTTTCCCTTGACAAGGCTATTAAGGAAACTACATCTCTATATAGACATTCCAGGCATCATACTTTAATGGCAGAGAACAAGAAGCTCAAATATGAATATAACTCCATTATCAGTAAGAGAGCATACTTGGCTGTACAGGCCCAGAAGAGCATTTAAATATGCATGTAAACATAATAATTCAATCACAACTGCAATTAAAGACTCCCATTGCGCTATTAAGACTTAAATCTCTGATATTTTAGAAATCTTCATTAATGTTTATGCTTCTCTCTGCACCTTGAAGATCACAGCTGCAAAAGTTGACTGTGCATCTTTTCGCAAACTTATACCCTTGAAATCTATTTTGGATGCAGAAAACAATATCCCTTAATAAGCCAATTGATCCCAAAGAGATTGTTGAAGTAATTGAACTCATCCCTTGGGGAAACCTCCTGGTGGTCTCCAGATCAAATTACAAGTCCCTTTTTGATTCCATCTTACAGCCTCTGGATCCATTGTTTCACCATATCGCCTTTCTGGTAATGTATCTGACTCAGCAGCTGAGGCTACCATAGTTGTCCTTCCTAAAGAGGGGAAGGCCCTCCTTAACACTAAGCATTATAGACCCATCCTCCTCCTGTACATCGAGTCAAAAAGCTACATGAAACTTCTAGCAAGAGGCTTAGAGTCTTTAATCCCTATATTAATTCAGTAATCACAATCCAGACTTGTCAAAGGTAGATTGGCATATGATAATACTTCTCGTATTTGCCACATAATCAAGAAAGACGGCCTTTTCTTATTGCCAGCCACCATAACAATTGCTTTGGATGCTGAAAAGGCTTTTGATAAAGTTTACTGGCCCTTTCTTGAGGCGTCTTTGGATTGCTATAATTTGAGTGAATTCTTCTCCTCGATGGTCATGTCCCTCTATGCTGCCCCTATTGCGAGAATACAAATTAACAGGGCTCTCTCGTCTCCCTTTTCTTTACATTAAGGCACTCCTCAGGGATGTCCTCTTTCTCCCCTGTTGTTTCTCCTAGTGATAGATCTTCTGTTGGTTCTGAATAATGAATCTCCTGTTATTAAAGGCGTCTCTTTTGGATTGCACACATTTAAAACTGCTGACTATGCGGATGACGGGGCGGTCATGTGAGCTCCCGTCATGCTCCGTGGCTTGGAGCCTGAAGGGTTCGCAGGATGGCAGCGGAAAGCGGAACGACTGAGTGATTTTTCGTGGCCCCGACTGAAGTAGGTGGCGGCGTTCCCTCTTCCTACATGCCGGCAAAAGGACAACAGCAAAAGACGGGGCATTTGGCTTTCACCGGGGGCTGAATTGCTGAGGAGTGGCCACGCGGTCAGAGCACCGACGGCAGCATTACACGACTCCACGGGGATGTGCGGCATTTGCTTCCCTGCGTCTGTTCCATCCCAGGAGCGACGGGAGTGTTTCCTTCGCCCGGAGCTTGGTCGCCTGGGGAACCGGGGAGAAGCCGAAGGGAGGCAGCGGTTGTGGATTTTCTACTCCCCGCCATGGTTTTAGATGGAGGAGAGCATATTGATATAAACAGACCTGCAGCTTTGATTTTCTGTGCCCTCAGGTCAGCTCAACTACGAGGCGAGGCTGCAGCAACGATGGCAGGGGTGGCTCCCAGGAGTACCGGAGTAGCGCCAGTAAGAACCAAGAGAGACATCAGATGATACCAATGTACAGTGGTGTATGTTAGGATCTATTCAGGTATTCCTTTTTTTTTTCCTTCAGCCAAAAAAAGAAAAAAAGTCAAGACAAGAGTACTTACACAAATGAGGGCTACATAAGACTTTTAGTTCTTTCACTGCCGACATTCTCAATCTTATTGCGAGCAAAGAGGAGAAGGGGAAAGGTGTAAAGAAAAGGGAAAGACAGTATGAAATACTAAAAAAAAAAAAAAAAAGAAGGAAGGAGTAAGAGGAGATAACAAAGAAGAAAAGTAAGCAAAGCAATGGGGGAAAAGAGAAGAGGAAGAGCGGAGGAAGAGAAGGGAACAAGAGAAAAGAAGGGAGGAAGAAACCAAAAGGAGAAAAAGAAAGGAATAGCATAATAGAATCGAGACAAAGAGAGGGAAAAGAAAAGAAAGGGAAAAAAGGGGGACAAAGGGAACTATTCATAAGCTTTTTCCATAGCTCACTATAACGAGATATTAGTCTGTCTATATAATGAAGCGCATGACCCGCGATGCAATAGGTAGGACACGAATTACTGGAAAAAATGTGAAGGGAACTAAATCAAAGGTTTTGTCGCCGTCTTCAAGTAGACCAAGGTCAGGTTCCAGCCAAAGGTCTTTAGGAGAGCTACAGAGAGATTTCTCAGCAGAACAGGATATCTTTCAACATATATCCCCCCTCCAACCAATCTCCGCTGAACTTCAGAGAACCAATCTGGGAGAAGCTCACCCCCAATCGCCGGTTCACGCAGCATTAGCAACAGAAAGGTCAACATATCCCCCCATAACAAATACCATCATGTCCTCAGGCAGTTTTATCGCTTCTGAAAGCATTTCTCATACGGCCCTGGAAGACAGCTCGCAACACAAAGAGAGAACTATATATCCTTTATTTGCATCTAACAGCAACCACCCCCATACCAGGAGAGTCACAAAGGGCAATGATAAGGGCTCTGGGCAACCTTCTATTTCTTCAGGAGACGAAAGGGGCATGTTGCCCACTCCTGTAGCCACAACTCCTGGCTGTACCACAATAGACAATCACGTTTTGGTATCTGACCTTGTATTTTCAAAGGCTGGAGCCGCCAAGGATCTAAATCCCGCCACTTCTTGTTCTAGCTGTGCTATTACATTCAATCCTCCTTGTACAAGCTCGCTGGAGGACTGGATGCAACAGATTTTAGTAGAGTTGCGGGTAATCAAGCTATCTCAGGAGGAGGCTCACAAGGAGACTAAGGTTCAGCTTAGTCAGCTAAACACCCATTTGACTCATTTATCTGCAAGGCTACCTCTGGTCTAACAGCACGAATTGGACTTGGAGGATTTTGGAAATCTATCTGGGTCGACCATACCACAGATTCAATCAGAATTAGAAGAGCTTCAGATGAAGTTAGAGGATTTAGAAAATAGAGCACAATGCTCGAATCTTAGATTTACAGGGATCCCGGAGGATTTGGAGGCAACATCATCAGTCACCAAGATAGTTTTAGACCTCATACGCAATACTATTCTGCCGGAGACCGCCAAGACGAATTTAGATCTTTCCATAATGCGAGCACATAGGATACCCTTTGTGCGCCCTACAAATCTAAAATACCCTCGTACTATTTTAGTTATCTTTGGAGATTCCAGGATCAAAGAGCAAATCCTCTCACAGGCAATTAAAAAGAGGATCGTCAAGTCAGGAGATCTATTTAGCTTTCGTGTGTTCTCAGACATGTCGGCCTCAGCGGCCAAATGGCGACGTTAATTTGTGGGACTAATTGATGACTTCAAAAAGCTTGGGGCACCGGCAGGGATCGTTCAATTAGCTAAGCTGAAAGTTTTGAGTAATGGCAATATGCATATTTTCCAACGTGTGCAAGATGCCATAGACTTTTTAACTTCCTTAAAATGCCATTTGAAATGACATCTACCCACAAAGGACAAGGAAATAAGCTATGTGGAGGGTGGGGAATAGGTGGGAGTAAGTGGGATTAACAGGGGATAGCAGGGGTTGTACAAGGGTTTTTTTCTGAAGGGGCCTTTTCTCCTTCAGCGGGTGCCGCAGTACGTGGTGTGGCAATTCTGTACTCTAGGAAATTTGTAGGGAGAATAAATAGCATTGTTCGAGATCCACAGGCGAGATGGATAATAGTCTCCGCAACCATGGCAGGCAAAGAGGTCCACTTCGTAAGTTATTATGGTCCGATAGAGGATGATATAAACCCATTGCAGACATTATATACGCATCTTTCTCTTCTTCAAGGGTATCTTGTAATAGGAGGAGACTTTAATGTTATTCCAAATACTCTGTGGGATTCATCACAGAAGAACAAAGCACAAAATAAAACAAATACTTTGCAACTCCTTGCAAAACTGATACAAGAGTTAGCTCTAGTAGATGTGTGGCGCGCCGATCACCTCTATGTTAAAGAGTACACGTGCTATTCCAAAAGGTATAATACGGCATCAAGAATTGATTATATTCTAGTTTCATTTACATTAAAATTGTATCGAACAGGAATTTTTGCAAATTCCTTCTCTGACCACTCCGTTCCCTGGGTTGATCTCGATGACTTCAAGGACTCGGGCGATCACCCTCGTCGTGCACAATGGCGCCTGATAGATGTCTTTTGGCAAAGGAAGACTGAGTAGGCAACCTTAAAGTGTTAGTAACTGACTTCTTGAGGGTAAATAAGGGATCCGCCCCTATCTTTCACATTTGGGGGGCCACCAAAGCCTTTGTACAAGGGGAGGCTATCTCCTTTAAAGCATACCTAGGTAAAACAGCTCGTGAAAAAAGCACTTTACTCCAAAAGGAGCTAGAACAGCCATTAAAAAGAAAGCAATTATTGTCTAGTCCGGAGATGGTACAAGGGCTTGCAAGGGCCCAGGCTAAATTAAGAGATTTTTTTCTGTCAAAGGAAATACTAAATAGACATACTAGTTATCATTGTCAACATGAAGAAAGTGAACATGCTGGTAGATTTCTCGCCTGGTCTATTAAAAAGCATGCCAGTACTAGTTTAATAAAAGCTATTTTCGATGAAGAGCAGGGCAGAATTGTTACACACCATAAAGAGATCAAGAAAGTTTTTTTCTCACATTTCTGTAAACTATATACAGAGAAATTACAAGCAAATAATTTGCAAATTAAACAATATTTAGATACAGCAATTTTACTAAGGCTCAACGCGGTGGCACAGAATTTATTATTATCCCCTATTACCTTTCAAGAAGTTAATAAAGCAATAAGGGGTTCTCCCAATGGTAAAGCCTCAGGTGAAGACGGCCTTCCGGCAGAAATTTATAAAATTCTGCAAGATCAAATTGCTGATATATTATTAGATTAATTTAATACAATATTAGAAGGAGCGGAGGTTCCCTCCAAATTTACAAGAGCTATAGTGGTCAGCTTTATAAAAAAATATAAACCACCGGAATATCCTGGTTCATATCAGGATTATAAACTTTTTAATAAAATACTGGCAGCTCGTGTAGCTCAGGTGGCGCATGGACTGGTACATGAGGACCAATGCGGATTTCTGCCGGGTAGGTTACTATCCACTAATACCAATTTTCTAGTACAGGCAATAGATTATCTATCACATAGTTCCCATCTGGCGGCAACTATGATGCTCAATGCCGAAAAGGCATTTGATTTAGTTTGATGGCAAGTGTTATTCTCGGTGCTTGCAAAGTTTGGCTTCCCCAGGAAGTTCATTCAGATAATACAGACTCTGTATACAGGGACTCAAGCCAAGATTTCAGTTAATGCTCAAACAGTAGGGTAGTACAAATCACACGAGGCACGTGAGAGGGCAGTCCAGTTCTGTTTACACTGTTTATCGAGCCTTTAGCTGCAGCGATCTGACAAGATGCAAACATTCAACCCCCTCTACCTCTAGCTCCCAAAGTAAAGCTACTTGCGGACAATATGATCTTGTATCTTTGTGGGGATCAACACAATATCGATAGAACGTTTGCAAAGATTAGGGTATTTTCAGTGCTGGGGGGTATAAAATCAACCAATCTAAATCAGAGGCTTTGCTGTATAATACAGAGTCATCGGTCCTGCCGCAATGTATTCGTGTTGTATTCGTGTTCAGCTTCCCACCCTATTAGATATCTGGGTATAAACGTATCACAGAGTTCGGCAGATTTGTTCCAGTTGAACCACATGAACGTTCTCAAAACAATTCAAGGATTATTTCTTAAGTGGCAGGAGACTACTATGTCCACTATAGGAAGTGCAGCATTGGTTAAAATGTTGATTCTTCCTTTACTATTATTTGTTTTCTCAAGTGTAATTTTGCGAGTTCCCAAAAAGTTTTTTGATAAGCTAGACGCATTAATCAGACATTTCATTTGGAAATCACAAGAAGCCCCGGCTCCAGTTGGCAAAGCTATCTTTGGCAGTAGAAGACGGGGGATTAGCTCTCCCCAATATGGCGGTTTATTATGAAGCAGCAGTATTGGATTGGGTGTTAAGAGCAGTGCAAAAGCCAGAATTCATCTTCTGTCTTAATCAGATGATATTAGAAACCAAAATTCAACTTTCACGTTTTTTTTAATTCCCTCGCCTACCAAAAAGGGTTAGGTATAAATTACCGGTTATGATTCAATCAACCATATCACAGATAAAGGGCAAGTACCAAATTAATAAGGCATACTCGTTCTTACGAGTAAGGGATATTTGGCTTTTAGGAGTGGAATTAACTCAAGGCAATATACAGCAATGGGAAGAGCTGGACTTCACGATTTTAGAGGATTTTTATCTAACAGATCACTTTAAAACATGGGCAAAGTGTGTAATGGGTGCAAGTGATATTCCAGAAAATTTTAAATTTTCATATTGTCAAATTTTGCACTCCTTACATTCAGCGCGACAACCATTGAATGGCGCTTATAAAGCTATTGCTGAGGCCTTCTACGATAATCAATTAGGTATTGGTAAATGGTATAAACTACTTCAGGATGCAGGGTCAACCAAGGTAATCTCCCAGCTTTTGATGCGAATAGCCAACATGACAGGATGTAAAATAGAGATACAGCATTGGAGAAAACACAACAAGTTGTTGTATAAAGCGCTTAGAGTGGCCAACTTTAAAAGGATCACCCTGTTTTCTAAGTTGGAAGCTGATTTTTCAGAGGTTGAGTTCCTGGACAGGCCATGTGATTGCCCCTAGCCCATTGGTGGCTCTTTGGGGTATTACACAGAATACAAATCTGTCTATTCCATCCAGACAAATGATAATCGTGGGTACTGTAATAGCCTTATCACTTATTCTGCAGGAATGGAAATCACCAGTCCCCCTGACATACGCACAATGGGAGGCAAAAATGGAGTCCACTAGGGTTAAAGAAAAATTATATGCCCAGCGGATAGGAGCCATGCAAAGATACAAAGGGATATGGGCTAAAATTACTAACTTGCTGATAAATCAAGCGGAGGGGAGGGGAAGCTGAGGGTACAAACTTAAGAGGTTTTGTTTTGAAAAAATTGAAAATGTCTATGTTATAAGTAAATATGTCTAGCATCAATGTATAAGGCAATGTTGTGAGTTGGATGAATGTATGTAATGCAAGCTTTACCTGCTGAATAAAAAATAAAATGAAAAAAATAAAAAGACTATGCGGATGACATTCTTACCATCTCAGAGAAGTCTGAGGTAAGGACCAATAAGCTAATTTCCATGGTTCAATCTTACGCATAATTTTCGGGCTACACATTAAACAGAGACGGAGGTCATGCCCCTCAATATCCATTGTAACTCTTCTTGAGTTGGTCAATCTTGTCTTCATTGGCAAAAAAAAATGATCACATATCTTGGTGTTTGGTTTTCTAGCAATCTCTGATTCATTAGCTGTTAATGAACAGAATACTTCAGATACGATTAAACATCTGCTATCCTCCTGGTCTCCAAAATCTATATTGTGGTGGGAAAGATTGAAAACGTTTTAACCGATGATTACGCCACTTATTATTATTTTTTTCAATATTGTTTGCTATACGTATATCTTAAAACTTTTTTGCCTTAATCGACAAGCTATTATCAAACTTTGTCAGAGATTGTGGTCATTGTAACTGGCTAAATTACCAAACACCTTTCTGGTAACTCGTGGCGCTTGCTGGTTGGACACTCAGGGTCTCATTTACAAAGATTTGTCGTAGGGCAGAGGAGAAAGTCTTTTTGCTCCTCTTTCCTATGTCAAATTTGAAGGGACAGGAGCGCACAATGTGGTGCCTCGCGCCAATGCAAGCATCCTGCACCATTGTGCAAGGGTGTCTGTGTTGTTGGCAGGATTGTTTTTGTGCAGGAAGGTACAATCCATGGAGGTGTTTTCCTCGTTCTGTGTGTGCTGCAGAATGGAAAGAGGAAAAAATGAAGAGAAATGATAAAATTTCTCCTCGTTACACCTGCTCTGGGGAGGTGTAAGGTTTTGGTACTGCCCCAGGTTTACATGATTTTACATGAATCTGGGGCAGCATCAAAATCCATAGGTGTTGCGTGGGAAAACCCACTGCAACGCCCATAGAACACTTCTGTGACTTCCGTGACTTGCACTGCCTTGCCTTACTGCATATCTATGAGGCCATGCAAAGCCATGCAGGGTGGCTTTGCCTCATCTCATAGATATGATTGCGAAACCTACGCCTCCGTCACGCTCCGGCAGCACAGATCTCTTGTAAAGAACCCCCTTGGTCCATTATGACAGTTCCATGACTTTTGATAGAACTCAACCTTAGCTTGCCATACGCATAGGTTGCTGTGCTAACAATGAATACTTTGACGCTATCTCATTCTGCATTTATCTTCCGTGGTATTATTTGTACTCTCAAGTTGATAGATAAGTCTTTGCTCCCCATTCTTTCTAAATCTTCAGCTCTTTCTTTTTGGAATAGTCCAAAAACGTCACCCTCGGTCTCTGCCGGTGTGGGCCCTACTTGAGAAGCTAAATGCATCAACATGCTATTCAATCTGATAGAGGACGGCATCTCTCTATCCTTTGCCTCACTCCAGGAGAAATACCTCTCGTCCAACATTTCTACAGATTTCTAAAAATTAAACCGAAGATCTCCAACTTGGATACATTGCCCCCTTCACGTCTCCTCCCCTTTGTTTAGCTACTGAGTAGAGGTGGTCATGTTGTGTCAAAAATATACAAAGCTCTCCATAAGGCATCAATGACATCTTCATCACCCGTTCAAAAATGGTGGTCCACATTTCGTCAATTGTCAAATCTCTCTTCCCTTCCCATTCCGGACTCCAGCTGGTCATTTATCACTAACAATATTCTTAGAAGCAAATTGATTGCACCTTTACCTCACATACGTTTCTGTACACCACATTAAATTTAATTGAAACATTGAATCTGATCTGTGCTGGTCCTGTAAAGAAAATACCAGCACTCCTGTTCATATGTTCTTGACTTGCAAACATCTCTCGACTTACTGGATTGAGGTTCATGATCGACTTACCAATGTTTTTGAGGTTTCCTTCCCTCTGAACTTATCCCTTGTCTTGTTGGGCCTATGTGCTCTTGATCTTCCTTTGTATTTACCTGACAAAGATATGGCATTAATGGACATACTGTTGATAGTGACAATCAAAGTTATCTTATTAGATTGGAAAACGCTAACTAAAGTCTCTTCCACGCATGGTGGGCTTAGGTCACTTGCATTAGAAATATACAAAAAAGTTTGTAAATCACTTCCTAGTGTGCTGTTCCTTCACAGTCGATTTGGCATACCCTTGATAACTTTATGTCCAGAGCATAGAGGCCTTTTGCTAAATATTTGGCTTCATGTATTCTTATGTACTTATCCTATTTCACCTTAGCGTATACTCTACCATGGTGATTACCCCCTTCCATTATCCCTTCCTTCCCCTATCTTTTTTCTCTCTGCTCTCTTACTGTTCTGCAGCTCTAGCTCTAATGGCCTATCCACCTACTGTTTAGATGTTTATCTGAAAAACGTACTTTTCCGTATCCATGCTTTATTCTAATATGCCATAAATCCCTTGCAGTATCTCCCACTATGATACATAATTGCGGACTGAATGTATGGATCATTATGGTAGTGTTTGTATGTATACAACTTGTCCCTCGAGATAGCCCTTCAGGCACCCTGTGGTCAATTCCTCCTGTTTAAGTTGTATTAATTTTTATTGACACCATTGTTTGTATTTGTTATCTTTCTACTAGAATGGGCCTCTGATACATGTATGGTATCGTTGCTTTTTGGATCTGCTAAAAACTTCACTAAACTATTTGGAACAGATAAAAGTGACTGAAGGCTAGCATTGTGCACATTCAAAGCCTTTTTAAAACGACTTTGAACCATCTTTCATGGGTTTGAGATAAACATTTTTGAAAGTGCTAGCATCTGATCATTCAGCTTCTTTCAGAATTTCACCCAAAGGTTTCCTGCCATGAAATCTGCGCTCGTCATTGCTCCACGGTGAGAATGTGCTGAGAACCCAGACATATCCATGTCTGCCTCCACCAGCACAATTTTCATCCATCGTGACAACCCTGGCGAAGATACAGCCCCGTGAGGAATTTTGTACGAAATCCCTGCACCAGTGAACCCAAACTTGACATGCTCCTATATATCTCCTGTTTGTACCTGGTGTCCAAGACCTTCGAGAAGATATGAAGCTTTCTCCAAACTCTTAAGGTTCCCTGATTGCTTTCAAACAAGAAGGCTCATTAACTCCAGAGCAATCAATGGATGTTCCTCTGCTTCTGGACCGAAAAGAATACTTGAAATTGCAGATAAAAGACATTGGCAGCTGGAGAATTTCAAAAGCGAAGGGGTGTAAGTACTTGCCCCGAAATACATCGAGCAAAGCAGTGAGTTCAAGAACGTTTCGAAAAAATGCCAAATTGTGCATTTCAAAGAACTACTTCTTTATTTCTTGCTTTGTCAGCCAGCTCTTGCTAATTTCAAACGTATTCGGGGATACTCCCTCTCCCAAAGAAATATTTCAAATGATGATGGCGAATAGCACATTTTCAGCTCTGTTTCCCCAGATTTGTCTACATTGCTTAAATTAGCATGTGATGTATAACATGTTTAAGATTATTGTCTCCTTTGTAGAACACAAAGAATTGCATTTTCTAATTTTGTCTTCATCGAAAATGCCCTTTTTCCACAATTACCCTAATTTGTGGACTGATGCTGCTGGCTTTGTTTTACTCTGTGTAGTGAGACACTGCTAACTCGGAACCATTGCATGTGCAATGATTCTGGAAGAAGGCAACTTGTTGGATAACAGGCAGATGAGTTTTGACAACAGAGGGACTCGGAGATGGTTATCATTTCTATGACAGATGGTATCAGTGCCATACTATTCTGGATGATGCAGTTAGAATGATACACATCGATCGTGCTGCAGACTTTATTATGGCACATCAAAAAGGAGTTGTTGAGAAGACTTGCAGACTCTAGTTTCATGGGTATGGTCCTCAGTTGGTTTAGGTTCTTATTGTTAGGACTCTCAATTGTTAAGGTTGGCTACCTTTTGATCATCATGTGAGATCTTTAATTGTAGTGTGCTGCAAGGCTCCTCCTTTTTCCTGATGCAATGTAACCTCTGCATTCAACCTCTGCTGCACCTTTCCAACTCATGTGGGGGCCAAGCCCTTTCATATATGGCTGACACAAAGATCATGGTTAAGCTGAACCAGAAGTCACCACATCTTTGGTCTAACTTGAATGATTGTTTGAGCGCTGTCCAACAAGGAATGCACTCCAACTCCCTAAATCTTAACACTGAAAAGACAGAGCTCCAGTGCTTAATTTGAGCCAGTGGTTTCCGGTGCTTGGCACTAGTACTTATTTTCCTAACACAAGCACTTATGACAGTTCTTCCACATGGTGTCACTGTTTGTCTTATTTAGAGATGAGCACAACAACAGTTGTTTATGTCAAAATACATTAACAATGACAATTACCTTCCACCCAAGCCATTCTTATATCTTTGGGGGTCTGGAATAGTCCGAATTGTCACACCTATAGAAGTATGATGGTTAGTAGATGTGTTGGTGCTGTCACTGGCAGCAGTAGCAGGGGCAAACGGGTGGTGCAAGCTGCAGTGGCCGCCTGACGAGGGCCCTAGTACTTATGCTTTTACAAAGTAATCACTGCAGAGCTCTTACTTCTCTGTACGAATACTTCACAGGAGCAACTGTTTACTGCCTTTCTCCATGGGTGACCCACCAACCACTGTGGCAAGGTCAAAGTAATTATAGTGATTCTCATGAAAATCTGTCAATCGCCCATCATATTTCCTCGGAAGGCACATTGGTAAAATCTACTATTATTTCCAAGTGATTCCTGCACTACAGTAGTATACTCATGCATTATAAGAAGTTACTTTAATTAACTGAATCCCCCCCTACCAGCAACCCAAACTGATAGGCCCCAGAATTTCCAGACCTATGAGGTAAAACTGGGCAGTAAACTTAAGACAAATTATAATTTGATGGTTATAAGGCCTAGTAGGCTCGCTGGTTGGCTGGCAAATCCCATTTGATTCTGATAACTACTTAAAAAACAAGTGCCCACAACGACCCCTTAGAATCTTGGGTCAGGCTCCCAGATAAATAAACCTTGAAGTAGAGGATGATGATTTCGCTTTCTGGGCCCAAAGGTTTGGAATGAATGTGAGTTCTCCTTAAGATAAATAAAAAATGATCTGGTCTTTATAAACTCCGTCAAAACTTTCCTATATCAATCACTGAGGTGCTGGCCATTATTCATGCTCTCTTTAACGCTTGCTTTTGCACCAAGGTTTTAGTTTGAGTTAGTTCAAAAAAATTGATTTTGAAGTTTGGACTATACTACACATCCTCACTGAGGTGCATGAGGTCTGAATGCCACAATGAAAGCAAGGTGTGGCTAGTGCTGCTGCACATAAATATTTGGTGTAGGGGAGAGGGTGAGAATAGACATAATTGTGCGTCCAATTGATAGAAACGTTTGTGTAAAACAAATCGCCCCTAGAGCTATATGGGGCCTCATTACGAGTTTCACGGTCAGACCGCCATTGTGGTGGCTGCCAAAAGACCTCCATGTTGGCAGCCGCCAAAAGACCTCCATGTTGGCCGTCTCACAAACAGCCATATTACGAGTCACACAGCCAGACCTGACAAAAGACAGCCAAAAACCTGACACCACCTGTACTGTGGAGGGCAGGAAATAGGCGCTCCAATCACTGGAAATGCCTGTCCATCAACCTACCACTGTATCTATTACAAGTCGAAAATCGGCATGGCAGTGCAAACTGTGGCAGTTCCCACATTAATACACAATACCACATAGGTGAGCTTTGAAAACTACACAGCTGACACACATTTACACACTCAACACACCTACAAATTACGCTATAAAACACACCCTTCACACACCACATTTCTATGCATCTACAACGGCCCATACAGAAGACAGTGCACCATTTAAAAAGACAGAACCATATGATAGGCCCCCCCTCCATCGTTCACTGGGCATATATCCCACACCCTCACAACACCCCCACCACACATAATAGCACTCCTACACCACTTTTGCTCTCCCTTACCCCCTCATTACACGGCATTCAAATTTTATTACTTATATTGTTCCTTGTTTCCCACCACCAAGTCACCGCAAAAACATCCCTGTTTCACAGATGACAAGTTAAGAGTCATGGTGGATGAAATCATTAGAGTAGAGCCATATTTATTTGGAGGCCAAGTCCAGCAGTCTACAATTGCGAGGAAAATTGAAATGTGGCAAAGAATAGTGGACAGGGTGAGTTCTGTAGGCAGCTACCCACGCATAAGGGACGACATCAGGAAGAGGTGAAATGACCTCAGGGGGAAGGTTCGTTCCATGGCCTCCAGGCACGAGCTGTCAGTCCACAAGACTGACCGTGGCCCCTCACCTCCTCCCCTACAGCTCACATCATGGGAGGAGAAGGTCTTGACCATCCTGCATCTGGAGAGCTTGACAGGAATACCTCAGGGTGTCGAGCGGGGTAAGTCACAACGATACATGGCACAAAAATGTATTGGCATGCATGCTCACTGCTCATATTTTGCCACTATAACTGTCACTCCACTCCACACCCCTCTGTCCAACTGTCCACATACCCCTGTCTGGCATCTCACATGTGAAGTCAACTCACCTGGGGACACAACAGCTGTGTATGGCGTGTGTAGTACAGGGACTGACAGCAATACAACTCCCAGCAGGCACTGTTCTACCATTATAAAACCCACAACAGTGTACCACACCCAAAGTCAC
This sequence comes from Pleurodeles waltl, assembly GCF_031143425.1. Taxonomy (NCBI): domain Eukaryota; kingdom Metazoa; phylum Chordata; class Amphibia; order Caudata; family Salamandridae; genus Pleurodeles; species Pleurodeles waltl. Next base: position 871,214,333 of record NC_090450.1, read on the forward strand.
CTTGTTTTGCAAATCACTTGTGAACTGTACTCACCTGAGAGGGTCCCATCTGTGTAGTGTGTGGGTAGTGCAGGCAATGACAGGAATGCTAAGGATAGCAAGCACTGGGACTCACACTCTACTCAGCAACAACACTGTCCTCTTCTACTATAACCCTTCTGCCACTACTCAGCTGTTGAACTGTATTCACCTGAGGGGATCTCAACTGTATAGTGTGTGGGCATAGGACAGGCAATGACAGGAATGCTAAGGCCAGCAGGCACTGGGACTCACACTCTACTCAGCAACAGCACTGTTCTCTGCTACTGTGACCCTTCTCCCACTACTCAGCTATTGAACTGTATTCACCTGAGGGAATCTCAACTGTATAGTATGTGGGTATAGGACAGGCAATGACAGAAATGCTAAAGCCAACAGGCACTGGGACTCACACTCTACTCAGCAACAACACTGTCCTCTGCTACGGTGATTCTTCTCCCACTACTCAGCTATTGAACTGTATTCACCTGAGGGGATCTTAACTGTATAGTATGTGGGTATAGGACAGGCAATGGCAGGAATGCTAAAGCCAACAGGCATTGTCTAACCAATGCACAACTCCTGCCTACTGTGCATCTACTCTAACATCCTTGTTAAGGGAGTTAACATCTGTTAACTCACAATTGAACTGTACTCACCTGAGAGGATGGCTTATGTGTGCTGTGTGTAGCACTTGCTCTATTACGACTGTAAATCCAAGGAGGACCAGTCCCTCTAACTCCAATGACCAGGACAGTGTCCACATGACATTGTGCAGCTGTCTGTGAAGTTATAATTGAAGTTTACATACCTGGGCGGTACCCAGAAACAGATAATGCTACACCCTGTGATGTGCCTAATGTACTAGATCCATCTTGAGTAGCTAAGGCAAGAAGAAAATAATGTGGACAGGAAGGACAGCCCAACCGGTGTGCCAAATCCATGAAATACAAATCAAAGGTCACAAGATGCATAATCTAAATGCTTGTGACAGAACACATATCCACAATGCACTGACCACATGATAACAATTAACAGATACAACAACAAGGTTACTGGTCTGCCTGCATACCTGTCAACAAGTCTTAAGATGACCTAAGCCACATCATGCCCAGCCACTGTCCTGACTGCTGGAAAAACATGAGTCTAGGGACAGACCTCCAAGTGCCAAGATACATAGACATCCTGTAGTGTAGCAAGTTGGCTTTAAATGGAAACGGTCTGTTCACCAAATGTCAGCTCTAAACTGTTAATAGCAGGTGTGCCTGTCACATAAGGGGAAACTGCAAAGCATATGTCTACATGCCCCTAAATAAATGTCACTGTGAACTGTTGGAGCTACATGTCACAATACAACCTGTTACATTCAGTTTCTAATTTTAACAGGTCTATCTGTCACTGGGACCATTGAGATCACTCTGGAGACTGCCACTCTCCCAATGGATGAAACCCTCAATGAGGATAGCACCACTGGACATGTGAACGTTGAGAACGGCTCTGGTCCATTTGTGGAAGTTGGTCAGACGACACCTGTCAGCCTCACCCGGCCCAAAATGACTCCTCCCAGCCCTGTTGCATCAACATCGCAGGCAATCAGTCACCCCCAAACCTCTGTCCCGGGTACAGTTACAACCATCTCGTGCCCCCAGTCCAGGTACCGGAGTCACAACAAGCATCCAGGAGGTGCAGTTGGCAAGACCACACCCACTGCCAGGAAGTGAGTTCTTACTGATGGAACCCCTTTGTGTGCCACAGATTCACTCTGTTGACTGTTCTTCAACCACTTTCCATTTTCCATGATAGTAGGACACTGGACTTTGGAATTCAAATGTTGTGCAGCTACCCTAATGATTACATCCACCATGACGGACCCTTTCACTGTTTGACATTTCTTTGTCTCATTTTCACCCTCATGTTCTGTGTACATGTAAATAAACACAAGTGCACATTCAATGTGTACTAGTCATTTTTGATCATTGTGAGATGTTCACTGTGAAATTCATGTCATGCAAATTAGGTACTCATAAGATGTTAACGTAAGGAGGGATGTGTCACAGGTAGTGTCATGCTTAGGATCACTACCAACACAATGACACACGTGACACTCACACAAAACAATGTATTTACACTGTGCAGCACATATGCTGCCAAAAGTTCTGGACTGTCATAACCAAGAATGACAGAACATTGTGCTTCTGGCTAGATATCTCAAAGTACTGTCCCCCTGACCACAGAAGAAAGGGCTATGTCAGACCCTGCCCCGTAGAGTAAGCTAACAGATGGGTGGATTTTGTCACCAGCGTGAGACTTATCACATACCAAAACCATGTCTACCACCTTAACATATCCTATGACACAGACAGAGGACAGTACAACATTTCCTACTCAGAGGTCCATCCTCTTACAATGGTCAGCCATCTGTTGGCATGCTACACACCTATGTCAGTGTTGTGGCATAGGCACTGTGGCCTGCAATGAGGTAACACACAGAGAGCTACATAGAGGTCATATAGGATCCCTGTCAACATAGTGTGAGGGTTGAGGAAATGGTTTGCACAGGATGACATGTGGTCATACCAATGACACATGGTCATACACACAAGACTATTGGAGCAACATACTAGGGCGAACAGTCTATTGTGTAGTTCAGATACCTGCCCTCCCACTGTTCCGGCAGCCTGGGCATGGGACTTATGCACCTCAAATCTGCAAACAACAGTACCTAGACCAATCCATGTCCACTTCACATGTCAGACCAACAACAGACACCTGCAAATTACACTACTCTGAAATGCCCACATGAGGATGACATAGTGAAAAGACCTGCAAGGAAAAAGTGATAAACAAGGGCTTTAGGATAGTAACGGCAAACAAGACAGTAAACTCTTCTCAAGCTCCTGTAGTTTCTCTGACAATGCAAAGTGACTGCCCCAAACAAAGGAGATCCTCAAGAGAGTCACATCTTCAACTCTGATTTAGCCAGCAAACCGTGGCTGTATGAGGCATAGCATCAGATGCCCTGTCTCATGGTGAAAGAGATACCATTCTTTAAAAATCCTGACCCTTACAGTAACCCATGCAGTCACAGAAATCACAAAACATCACATACTTACACTCAAGTGAAATACTGATTGATGAGATCAGCCCGCGTTTCTCCCCCTTCATCCTCATAATTATCACCCTCACTTGGCATTTCAGGATTCTCACCCGGTGGCACTGCCGATCAGGTATGTATGGGATGTTTCTCCTCAGGGCAATGTTCTGGAGCATGCAGCAGGCCACATCGATCTTACACACTTTTACGGGTGAGTAGAGGAGGGCTCCACCTGTCTTGTCTATGCTGCAGAATCTTGCCTTCAAGTGCTGAAAAGCCCACTCCACGACACACCATGTCCTTCCATGTGCCTCGTTGAAGCGGACTTCCCTGGCTTGGTTGGGCTCTCACTGGTGTCAACAACCAGGGACAGTTTGGTTTTGCAGAGTCCCCTGTAAGGGAATGTGATACCTGTGTACCCATGAGTCCAGAGCATCATCTCACTGGCAGCAGACATAGCATGCAAACACACATGATATATGTGACTTACCAGCCAGCCAGGCCCTCTCTAGGTATAGTTGCATCATCAGCTGGGGAATAGTGCTGTTCCGCATGATGAAGGCATCATGGACTGAACCTGGGTACCGGACACATATTTGGGAAATGTAGAGGTCTGCCAAACAAACTATTTCGGCATCGACGGAATGGAAGTTCTTCCTGTTCAGAAAGACATGTTCATTGCCATGCGGCAGAACCAAGGCCACATGGGTACCATCAATGGCTCCCACAACATGTGGGATGTGTGCCAAACCATAGAACTCTGCCATCACATGGGCAAAATCCTTATGTTGAGGAAACCAGATATAGCTGTCCAGGTGTTTCAACAGTGTTGAGAGAACGTTGTTCAAGATTAGACCTAACATAGGCTAGGACATCCCAGGAGTTAGGAACACTTTATTCTGGAAGGACTTTGTGGCCAGGAAGTGCAGCACTAACATAACTTGGGCAATGGGTGATATGCTGTTCGGATGATTGATGGCTGGCATCAGATCTGGCTCCAACTGATGACAGAGATCCATGATTGTCTGTCAATCCAGTTGGTAGATCTAAATAACATGTCTGTTCCCCATGGCCTGCAAGTCTGCTAGTGGACGGTACACAGGAGGTTGTCTGATCCTTCTACTTCCAGGGTAACTATGTGGGACACAAAGAAGATATGGCTGTCACTCATTGTGTCTCTTGCAATTTACATAATACATGTCATCTGCGAACTGTGACATGTCATGTGAGTCAGTGAAAACATGATGCACAGCACTCACCAAGGCTAACAAAATATGCTAACAATAGCCCATCTGTATGATGTTACCAACTTGCCTTTCAAACAATGTGTAAATATCATGTATCTTGACTGACACATTATGTGCAACTAACGTCCAACTCTGCTTTTGAGTCACTGCCTAAGGTCATGGATTGCCCATTGTCGAGAGGGAGGTGACTGTACCCCCAAATATGTTGTAATATGTTGTAATATGTGCTGGACAGCATAACAATATGATAATTGAAAAGACTAACCTACATGATAGGACAAGGCCAGCACCCAAGAATTGGCTGGACAACATTTTCACAATTGTGACACATCCAAAATTAGCATCTAATAGCAATGTATGCCCATAAAATGGCAGCTCCCTGACCTACTCCACTGGACATTATGAACTGCCCACGACCACAGGTGGAAGTCACCATGGTGGTAGGCGTGTGCTACCGCGGCGGACACTGCCATTGGATAACGTTGCTGCCTGTGGCAGTCTTGGACCAATATCAGTGTCCTCGGCGGTGGCGGTTGCTTACATAGCGGACATGAACGCCATCTCCTGCTGCTTTCTCACAAAACCCCTGACACTGCTGCCAGCAAGACCTCCACAACCTGAGCTGCTGTGTACCACCTCTGGGAGCAATCATGCCATGTTCTACAGGTGATAGGGCCCCTGCCTTCTCACCAGAAGAGGTGGAGAAGCTTGTGGACGAGGTCCTACCCCTGTATTGACAGCTCTATGGTGCAAAAAAGGAGTAGGTAAGTACACCATGTGCACACTTTTCCCTGTACCTCTGCTTATCTTAGCTTTAGTTTGGCTAGGCTTAGGCCCAGTTTGTCAGATTGTGTCCTCAGTGCCCTGTAGGTTCTGTCAGTGTGCATCAATGGTAGAGTCAATGGGCATGTACCTATGTCACGTGACAGGTTTGGAGTCCTGAGGCAGTGTGGTGAGTGTGCAATGAATGTTCCCTGACCCAACTTGCGTTTCATGCACATTGCTAGGTTAGGTGTCATGACACCCATCCCCAGGCAAATCTTGCCAGACAATGTAGAAAATATGTTGTCAGATGTGGTTGCATGACAGCAGGAGGAGTGAATGCACGTTGTATTGGTTGTTTGCTTGCTATTTGAGGCCTTACTATATTTGCACATTGATCTTTGGCCACATTTAGCCTTATTGGCCTGCTGTTCTGAACTGTGGTAATGACTCATTATGCCTCTCAGCTCTGCACATAGACACTTATTGGTAATTGGCTGTGAGGTACATGATATTCTGGGATGCATGTGATTTGTTGGTCATGGTATATAGTGTAGGTCTGTCTGCTCAGCCTGCAGAGAATGGGCATTGTCAATTGTTACTCACTGCAACACTTGAAATCTGGGCTGATATAGATTCCCTTTTGCACTGCAAGTGTGACACTCTGCCCACACCCTGTATCCCTGGACAGAATGTGATGCTGCTAAATCATGCCTTAATGCCAATATGCAGCATCTTGAGCTTATGTCCACTGATTACTATGACAATCACATTGTGGCATGGTGTTGATCTGTGACTGATGTTCTCATATCAACTCTGACAGTGTGTGCCACAAATCCTTGACAGGTCCATTGATCCCACAACCCTGTAGTCCTGTTCATCCAGATCTGATGTGTCCTGTGCATGCTCCTTTCATTTTGGACATAGCAGAACTGCAAACTGTGTGTTGTAAACTGATGCTCCATGATATTGGACTCTGTGGTTTGGCCATGAGGTGGGACATGTACAATGCATGGACAGGTTTCTCTTACAGTGCTATTGGTTTTGTGTACACATCTGTGGAAATGTATATTGTAATTTCGATGTGAAATACAGACCCCCACCCCCTGAAGTAGCAGGAGCATGCACACATGAACAGACTTGACTCTTTGTGTGCTCTACATGTCACTCCCTTCATTGTGGTCCAAGAGCTATGGGTCAATTTTTTGGCTGGCTGTTATCTGTAGGGACTGTATGCAGCGACTTACATTAATAGGTAGTGGATGTTTGTGTACGTTCTTTGCTGGGTGTTTTACATGTCACTTGCACTTTGTGTGATGTGTTCCATTGTGTCCCGGTCAATGTGATGTGTCTTGCTCATGTCCCACAAAAGTCACAGTTGGCCTACCTGGTCAGTGCATGTGTGAGCTGGGGGGTTGTAGGATACCCTATTGGGGGTGTTTTTAGTCATGTCCCTGTGTTCAATTACTGCTATGTGCCACAGGTGGCGAGAATGGTCAAGGCAGGATGTTAATAGCTTGGCGCACTGACATGTATGTGACTCAGACATTTGTATGGGTCTTGTGGACATAATATGCTGTCTTGTCATTTGCATCCATGCAAGTCGACGCCCATCAGAAGAAGGGGATCTAGCAAGCCATCGCCAAGAAAGTGCGGACCCTGGGGGTCCACAGCCAGCGAAGCACCTACTGTCGTAAGAGGTGGTAGGACCTGAGATGCTGGGCCCAGAAGACTGCAGAGGCCCAGCTGGGGCTGTTCTCCCAACAATGAGAGGGTGCCCATCAGACAATGACCCCCTTCATTGCTTGCATTTTGGCAGTGGCCAACCCAGAGATGGATAGGCGTTTGAGGGCAGCACAGCAGCCACAAGAGGGTGAGTACAAGGAAAGTTCATGCCTGACCCTTTGTCAGGTGATTGAGTGAGGGGCAGACTGCTTCCCCAGACAATGTGGGATGTGTCATGCGTCACAGATCAATCTGGGATCAAATTGGTGTAGACAGGCTGTGTGTTCCCAACTGGTGTGCTCATCCTTTTGGAGCTGGGACCTAGGGTTTATCTTGTGGGAACCCTCAGTCCAGTTGCACAGCAGGGAGCACATATGACTGTGTTTAGTGTACAAAGGTTCTGCTTTACCTACTCTGGTGGTTGTTAGTTACACCAATAATTTACTCCTCCCAACAGTCACAGCCCAAAGGTAGGTAGGATGTGGCTCACTGTCCACTGCCATGTGTCAGGGTATATGTGTAGGTTGACATCTGCAACTCATGGGCACGTTTTCTCCATTGTATTTTGGGTATTGGTGCCTCACAGCAGTCTCTGATACATGGATGGCCATCATATATTAGACATGACTTCCATGGCAAAATCTTGGCAGCTGTAACATACTACTGTCCCTCGGTAAGTGAGGAATGTGAATTGGCAGGGATGATGTGTAGCCAACATTCCAGTAGCCTAGGTGTCGGCATGTGCTCCATTCCCACTGGAATACATAACTATGAATCAGATGTAGGCATGTGCTAGCCATGCAGATGGAATGATATCTGAAATCTCTAACATATATGTCCATGGGGTCCTGTTGTCGTACATCTGCAATGGTTGCCGTTTACTGTGATGCCCCAGACAGGACTGTGTCACCATCATATGCTGTCAAACAGATAAATTTATGCCTTATGGTATGTCATTAGCCATGTGAAATGGCAGTGGCCATGATGGACATGACAGGTAGGGCCAGGGTGTGGATCAACTTCATGATCATTTGTAACCTTGATGTGGACTGTTTGTTGTAGGTGCACAGCACCTGTGTGTTGATTTGGAATTGTGCCCTAACTTTTGGGATGCATCATGGATTGACTTGTAGTGATGTTGCATCACATATGTTTGGGCTGAAGGATTTATCCACAGACAGATGTCATACCTGCCAAGTCTGATATGTGGTTAGTGATGTAGCTTCGCATTGTACTACAATTTGGTGTCCTTCAGTTAGAGGTTGCAAGGTCTGTGTCCCTCCTGCGTGCATGGTACAGTTGTCTACTACAAATGCAGTCAAAAGTAAACATGGAAATGGGTGTGAGACATTGGTGGGGGCTCTCCTGGGACTTATGTAACCCTTCTTGTGTGTATTCTGGAGACACCTCTCCACGATGTTTAGGACCTGACTTCATTGTTGTTCCTTGAAGCCCCACTTTTGGGGCAAGTCTGAGTGGCCTTGCTACCATCTCCTGGACTCATTTTGGGCATGTGTCACTTGCAGGACTGTACATTGTTGGGATGTGTCCATAGTGACATGCATATTTCCATGTCACCTAATGAAGGAATAGCATGTTGGTATCAGTGTTATCTGCCTTTCCCTAGTAACATCTGTTTTTTTTTTATACATAATATCAGTGCAAGGTAAATGTGTGCATAGGACTGTGTCTGTGTAATTGGTAGAGTTACAATGGTATCCAGTTGTTCGCACCTCGTTCACTGTGTTGTGCTGCATATGGCACAGGTTTGGGGTGGAGTGGTCACCTAGTTGTGGTGTGGTTAGTGTGGTAGCTAGACTTCTTCCCTGCTACTGTAGTCATCTATGACCAAGGATTGCTCATGTGCTACCTTTGTAATTCAAGGTAGCATGCATGGCTTTGTGTTAGCATATGGTGGTGCCACTTTGCTGGCAATTCATGTGGGGGGCCATTTGACATGATGGTATGGTTTGTCTCTCAGAGTTGTGATTGATGTGTCATCATGTACATATTATGTCCCTACTTAACTTTCCTTTGGCAGCATCAGCACCGGCAGGCGAAGAAGACGGGCCGTGCCGAGTGGGGAAGCATCTGGCCACGGGACCTCCGGTCATGACACTACTGACACAGAGGGCCCCAGTGGCCCTGAGGGCAAGGACAATGCCACGCTGGAGACTGGATATTCATCAGCATCATTGGATTCCTCCTCCAGTGGCCACTCTCTAGTCGTGGCGAACCCATCAAGGACCATTTTTGTCTGCCACCCCCATTCTATCATGGCCCTCCCTGTTGCTCCCCACCCAGTTGGCTGTGCCTGCTCACCCAAGAGTATGGGTGTCTTCTTTGCCACAGGCACCTCTGCCCCAGCCCCGGTTACCCCTGCTGCCCTCAATGAGGAGGCTATTGACCTCCTGAGGTCGATCTCTGTGGGTCAGTCCGCCATTGTGAATGCCATCCAGGGACTGGTGACACAACTCCAGCAGACGAACACATTCCTGGAGGGCATTCACGGTGCAATGGCTGGCCTACAGAGACTTTTTCAGGCTTTGGCCTCTACACTGACGGCAGCCAGTCACCCCTTGTCTACCGTCCCCACTTCACCTTCCTCTTCCCAGTTCAAATCCCCCCTTCCTCGACCCATTAAAAGCACGCAGACAGACTCGCATGCATCCACCTCAACAGACAAGGGAAGCACAGACAAACAAAAACACCACAAGACACACCATGGGCATGCACACAAACAACATCCACCTGCAGACACAGCAACAATCACAACTTGCCTTGACACCCCTCACCCCCAGTATAACACCCACAACATCTGGCACACCTACAGACACCACATCAACAGTCACTGATACAGACACCACACCCATCTTTCCCGCAGACACCACCCCAGCAGGCCCTCAGACATCCACCCCAGTCACCACACCCAGAGACACCACAGACACACCTAAATGCAACACATCCACCATAATTGCAGTTACCACCCCTACAGACACCCACCCACCCACAACAGCAACCCCCAGCACCTCCGCCCCCTCAGCCCAAGAAACATAAACACCCCCACTCACCCAACCAACAGACACCCACCACACACAAGCACACCTCCCACAAACAAGCACCAAAGACATCCACACCTACACGTCAGATTACCACTCCCTCAACCTCCAAAACCCAACCCCTTCTTATGACCATCCCAGTGTGTCTAAAGAACTTTTCCTTTGTGAGCTTGACCTTACCCCTGTTTGCCCCACCCCGTGACACCCCCAAATCAATCGTTACCTTCCAAAGGCCATCCTTTCCACTTCCATGGCCTCCCCTGTTCCCCTGCAAGCACCCATGCCTCTCCTGTGCCAAGAAGAAGCCTACCCCTCCCAAGAAGGTTTCACCCAAGCCAAAAGCCAAACCCACGCATCCCAAACCCAACCCCCCACCCCTGATAATCCCTGAGGTTCCTGCCTGCCCTGTAGATGCCCCTACCCATGGAGGTTACATGGCATTCAGGAGTTGATTTGGGGCCCAATCTTGCACCTTTTGGGCTACAGACTTTGGACTAGCCTATAGCCTTGGACAATAACTCCTTTAATGCACTTATTTAGTATGATAGCCAACCAGTTGTTGTTTTTTTGGTTACACCTTTGGCCTGAATTTCCTTCCCTAGGTTTCTGTTGTTCCAGGCTTACATTGGTTTTGTGCTGTGTGTGTTTGTGCTGCTTGCTGCGCCATGTTGTATTTTGTTGCAGTTTGTGTGTTTGTGTGCAGTGCTGTTGTCTCCCAAGGTTAGGGAGTGTGTTGTGTGATGGGTATGTGTATGCAACTGAAATGTTGGTGTCATGGCATTGTGCTGTGTTTGTAGTGGTATGTGTTTATTTTTCTGATGTGCGATGTGGGCATGTATGGTGTATGACTTGTCCCCTGATAAGGCTATTGTCTACATGTGGTGTGTGTGTTCTTGTGTTTTGTCAGTGTAGACATGGAGTGTGTTGAGTTGTGGTAGTTTGCTTTGCATTTGTGTGTGCATGTGTCTCTTTAGGTGTGTGTCCCTCTGAGCTCATTGTTGAAGGGGTATGTCCCAAGGAATGTGAGTTATGTGTGCTTTGCTGCCTAGCCCTTTACCCATTGTGTGTCTGTGCATGACAATTGATGTTGGTATTGCTTATTCCTGAGATCAGTTGTGGGCACTTCCTGTGTGCATGTTTTGTGGGGCCATGTTCAATATGATATATGTCCCAGTGCAGCAGCCTCCTTCCATACATGGTCCTGCTGCTCCCATTGCAGCTGTGCAGGTCTTGTTGTGTTGGTGCGCTTGGTGTCATTTATCTATGTGTCTCTGTGTGTATTGGGCATGGCATTGTGCTTCTATTGTGCAATGTGCGTCTGTGATGTGTATGTCAATTGCATGGTTATTTGATGTGGTGTTGTGTATTCCATGGCACTTGAATGTATAAGTGTGTTGTATGTGTTGGCAGTCCCTGGCCAGTGTTGGGTGTGAGTGTGTGGAATGTATTTGTATGTGTGCAGTAGTTGTGTTGTGGTTGTTGTGTGGGTATGTTGTGTGGCCTTCAGTGTACCTAAGCCTGTGCTGTATATGGGTAGTATTAGCATGCAGTATGTGAGTGTGTGTATCTAGAATGATAGGTGCAGCCGCTGCCCGTCACCCACATGGTGTGTTTCCCGGCGCAGCGTGCTGTTTTTGAAGGGTTAATGTTACAGCTAGGTGGGTACTTAGAGTTGGTGTTGTCTATGTCGGCGATTATTATTTTGCCTTTCTGGGAGAAGGAGCAGTGGCATGACGTTGAGGAATGGCTCCATGGCGCCTCTAGACTTGTATGGCTGTCTCCAGGTGAATGTCTACATTTATGCAGTTCATTTCTTCCTCCTGCTACGTGGTGGTTGGACCACCGCGGTCACATTGGCGGTGTGCAACCTCCTAATAGGTCAGGCAGAAACATGATCTCTGCCAGCCTGTTTGTGGCTCAGACAGACAGCGGCTGTCTGTGCTGCCTGGCGGTGATGGTGGACCACTGGTCTCCTATTGCCCCCACCACCAAACTCATAATATGGCAGTCTGTTCCGCCAGCCTGTTGGCGGTCGGACCGCCACCGCGAACATGGCAGTCCTTGGACCGCCAAACTCATAATCAGCCCCACAGTGTCCACCCATTGGAGGCAATGTTAACTCCCCAAGGAAATGCTGTGCAGAGGAATATAGCATTTTTGTCATAGCAGCTATTTGTGGAGGAAGCTTGTTAAGTGAGACACTTTTTGATGTGTTACATTAGACATGACAGGTGTATTTGAATAGTGCACTTTTACCGTGAATATCTCAGACAAACAACGGATGTTAATTATTTTGCAAGCCAATGGTACCCATTTTGTCAACATCGAAAGAATGAAAGGTTGAATGGTTCAAACAGGATTTGAACCCGGGACTGCGGTATTAAACACAGATCAGTGGATACATTACCCCCCTGAGCTACCATAAGCGGTTGTTGTGGTCTCTATGTTGTTACCTTCAGTTTCATCATTTTTTATAAAACACATATAAGTTGTTTTTTCTGCCGCAGTTGCTGTGGCAGTTGTCCTTTTTAACACTAAAAGAAAACAAATTTCCATAAATTCCATAATACCTATTTATCACTCTGAGGAGGAACGGTTGTGATGTCCATCCTGGGATTCACACCTGTGCCACACAGGTTACACATAAATCACTGCAGCAGGCACAAATCTAGCACACAGACTATTTCCACCTGCTAAGAAATGCTAAATAGCCTTTTGGCATGTACAAAGGCCATTTGGGAATCGCAAAATGCGATTTCTTCCCAGTAGAAATCTCATTTTGTGACACCCAAATAGGAAAACGCAAATAGAGATTTCCTATTTGTGATGTCCAATGCACATGTACAAAGCGTTTCCTAAATGCAAATTGGGCATTTAAGAAATGCTATTACAATCGACTCCAAATTGATGGCAATCATGTGCAATAAAAAAAAAAAAACACTCTAAAGTGTTTTTTTTAAAGTGCGATAAAGCACACACATGCCCCCAGCATGTGTGTGCTTTACATGTGCACCTCTTTTTTCGGGTGCAGCAAGGGGGGGCTTAGGCTGAATGTCACCCTAGCTTTACTATTTCATAATTTGCAATTTAGTATTAAGAAATTGCAAATAAGAAAATGCTAAACCATTCGTACCTCTAGGGCCATAGGAACGAATAGTTTGGTATTACATAAATAGCGATTTCCTAATAGCGATTCCTACATTGTAGGAATCGCTATTAGGGAATCTCTATTTTTGTACATACCGTTTTGCATTTCCTGAATAGCAATTTCTAAGGAGTCGCTATTTCGGAAATGCAAAACAAGTATTTCGTACATCTAGCTTTATATACAGAAAACAGACTCAACCATTCTTTTCTATGTCATATTTTTGTTTACTTTCAAAGACAAACATGTTATTCACTTTTTTCTGTATTATCACTGTTTTGCTTTTTTACAATCCCATGAGAGTTTATATTTCTGGTTTTGGTAGTACACAGAGCACGCAGGACACCCGTGGTGTTTTCTGTCTTTCATCTCCCTTGCATATGGTTATCTTGCAAGGAGACTGACCAGGTCAAGTGTGGGGAGAAGGAGGCAAAAAACAATGGCAAAATCAATGCAGATTAAGCTTTTATGGACTTGAGTGGGCCAGAGAAATACTTCACGTGAGGTTGACCTCCAATCTGGCAGCCCATCCCACATAGGCTAATGGGAGGGGACTAAAACTCTTTTAGCCCAATGGCTATTGTGCCTGTGTATATATGTACACTGGTCTTCTGCAGTCTTACTGCGGAGCCTGGCAAAGGGCGTCTAGAAGACTGTTTGACAATCTTCTCCTCCCCAAGTATCCTCATGGAAAAGGTCCCTCCATCACAAACTCCAACATCTCTGGAAACCATTAACGTAACACCCAAAAAAGCAGTCACTAAATCCAACTGAATCTTAAACCTGCATATACAAACATTTTCCAGCTCTATTTCCACTGAAAAGCATACTACATCAACACCCGGGATTCGGACTAGAGCTGTAAGCAATAAGGAAGAAGTTGAGTTGTGAACCTAACCACGAAAAGATCTATTCTAAACTTCCTCACTGACTCTGGATGTCTCAGATCAGACTGGTTTTAGTTTCCAATCACCGTAATCGTTTTGATGTCTTAAGTTTCAAGATGCTGTCTGATTCTGCAGTTTCAGCAGGTACTCTGCCCCCAACGAAATTCCCTGCTCCAACTAATAATGCAACAACTCCTAAGTCAAATTGCATAACTTTTTATCTTGAGCCTTAAATGATAGATGTAGGGCATAATAGATACATTGTTCAGCTGTAACGAAATCATATGCTCCTACCTTGATTCCTGAAAGCTTTTCAGTGCAAGTGTTTCAGACTTCAACTCTAAACAATTCATGTGTAAATCCTATTCTTTCAGTAGATCTGTCTTCTTTCTTCAAAGAACTGGACCGAGCCTCCCACATCAGAGATCTTGCATGTGCCTCTATCACAATATCTGGCAACGACCAAAAAATAGTTTTCCATTCTTCAGCCACTAAGTCAACTCCTCTCTCACTTTCTTTTGCAGCACAATATTGTCTCTGTACCATAAATCTTTGCATAACCCATGTTTGTTGAAGCACCAAAGTGTCCTGTGATGGAATAGAGCTGCGGACACTGCCACTGGCTGATAACAGAACAATCACGATGCAAGAGCCATCAATACAAAGGACCATAGAGTAAAAGACTATTCAGGCATTCGTTGACTGCCTGATTTGATTGATTTTACTTCTTGCTTTGTAGCCCTACAACTGCATCCTCCAAATCTATCATAAACCCCCAAATCTCCAAACTTCTGCATGGTATAATTTCTTATTTCTCATTGTTTGCCACAAAACCTGAACTCTCCAATAACTATTTGCCATAATCAATTGACTCCCTAGTATCTTCTCTTCCTGGGACATTATTAAAATGTTGCCAAAATAAATAATTAACTGCACACTCCTCTCTCTCTCAAACAGGCTGTCACTGGTCTTTGAACCTTTATAAAGCACCACAGGGACGAAGAAAGACTGAACATCAAACTACTGAATTGGTACTACTCGCCAGCCCATTTTTAGCTGCAGAAACTGCTGGTTGTTTGTGCTATTGGAACTGTGAAATGTGGCTAATTTAAATCTAATTTAACTAATCAAGTCTTCTCCTGCAAAGTGTTGCTCTATATAAGGATTCTTTATTGAAATGCCCATGAAATAAAAACCTCTTAAAATGAGCACTGGCCTCAAACACTTGTCTGTCTGCTCTACAATGGCGGCCGCCGCAAATCTTAAGGGGGGTTGGGGGAGGGTACGACAGGAATGAGGGAAATGAATAATATATATTTTTTTTAACTTAACGTTCCATACGTTGTTGCCTCGCTCCTCTTCTTTTCTGGTGTCCCAGCATTCCGTCGGACACCAGCACAGGCTCCCCAGCGATCCTGGGGGTGCTCTCATGCCAAACCTACCATGAGAGTAGGACCAGGATTTGTCTGAGCTGCTTGGTCTGCTGCTTAAATAGCACACTGGAGCCTGTGCAGTTTCTCCAACCTGGCTGTGTAACACGCCTATCTTGATCATTTTTATGTAGGAAGGCATCCCTTCCTGCACACAATCATCCCCACAATGCAGGCACCCTTGAACCATGGTGCAGGAGTGCCTGCATTGGCACATGGCAGCAAAGGACAGGAATGTGCCGTATCTTGTAGATATGGCGCATTCCTGCCCTTTTCTCTTTGACACAGGGCAGCGCAACAAGAAGGTTTGTGGTGTTGCCCAGCGCTAAAAGCTTGTAAATGAGGCCCTAAGTTATGTGACAAGACAAGCCAAGTTATACCGCCTAATTCATTATTAATTTGCTATTTCGTCACTTTAAAACGCACTAATAATTCTGTCAAGCCAAAGGCTGGACCTCCTAGACCTCATTAGCATCAGTTTCACATCTGGAGACAGCATTCAGCAACTGAAAGTTCACCAATAGGCTTTGTCAAAAGTTCTGCCACTGCGCCAACTTTCCATTTGAATTTTTTTTTTTTTTAAATTGATTTCGAGTCCTGTGTTAGTTCCAAAAAAGTTGTGAATTCAATTTGTGTCCAATTATAGCAATAGTGTCTATCAGGAGGTTAGTTCATACATGTCAACAAACCCGATTCCGGCTGGGGACTCCCGAGTTTTAGAGCAAGTATTGCTTAATTTTAGCTGTCTCCTGCCTCTGCTTCAGTAGAAGCCAATGGGGAAACTCCAGTACCCTGGGCAATAATTATGCATGCACAGCGTGCTCTGTTGCTGTTTGTTCACGTACTATTTTTGCCCCAATCTGTGAATCGGATGCAAAATTCGGTGCAGTTTCTTCTTAATACGAGTTGGAAAGAGTCAGGTCGAACAGGCCACATGACATTTCTCCAACCACTGTACAGTACCTGCATTTGTCACACAGCGAAACGCAATCATTCTAATTAAACAAGGCCCCATTGAAAGGCCACACCCTGATGTCGGCTGCTGTGCGTTGTCAAGTGAACATTATTTGCGACAGGGCTGGAGCAGACTGCATGTCCTGTAGAAGCACAGGGGCTGCCATACATTCATTTGCAACTGACATGCTTTGTGGAAAGCTTATCCCAGCAGGGACTGGAGCTACAATCACAGTCCACAAGGGTAATCACCGACTAGCAGAAAGGGAGGGCACGGAATTTCCTCTGGATTACTAAACCCTTTTAATTTGATTTTCAAAGTTGGCCAGCACCCTAAATGAAAAGATCAGAGCAACAAAAAAAGTGAAAGGCCACTTTTAAATCCATGGGACACTTATTGAATAGCATTAATCTTCCCGGGCAGGCCTGTGATGCTGTGTGAATCACTGCTTCTGGCTTCAGACATGTGCAGCAGGTGCCCGGAAGGCCGGGGAGTTTGCATAAAGGAACTGTAAGCCTGGCCTGTCAGACATTCACATTATCATAAATTGTATGACATCTGGTCTGCTGGAAGCGGATGCAATGATTGCGAGCGGCAGGTTTGCACACACCGAGAACACTCGACAGCTTTAAAGTGTGTAGGTACCACATTTCTCTCTTCCCCTCAGCTCAGGATGCTGTGCATGTAACTACACCTTGCACAGTGTGTTTATAGGTGCTTCCTCGGAAGCCTAATTATTTTACCCAATAGTAACGTAACGCTGACTGCTCTTTTAACATATACCTTACTCTGAGAGTGTCATTTTGATTTGGCTGGTAAAATGAGGTGGCAATACCAGGCCCTGCATTATTGTTAGTTGTGCTATTACCACTGTTAGGAATGGCCCTTTCAGGAAGGTTATCCCCAGACTTTTTGCTTTTCTCTTCCTAGTTTTCTGAGCCTGTTTTTGTTGGCTTTAGGACTCTAGGCACTTTACAACCGCTAATCGGCAAAAATGCATGTGCTCTCTCTCCCCTAAAACTTGATGTAATTGGCTTTCACCTGTTTGTCTTATTTAATTAACATGTAAGTCCTTGGTAAGGAGGTATACCATATACCCAGGGCCTGTAAATGAAATGCTATGGTTTTCGGTCCACTTCCCGCTACATGGAAGCAGGCCATAGTTGTCCCTATTTTAAAAAAAGGGGACAGAAATGATCCTGCATGTTATAGACCCATCTCTCTGTTAGATGACAACGTTAAGGTGTTAGTAGAGTTCTTTTAGCTCTCTTAGACCTATGGGCCAGTGAAAATTATGTATTATCAAGGACACAAAATGGCTTTAGACAAGGTTGCGGAACAGTAGAACAGTGTCTAAACCTAACTTGAATTATTAGCAAGTACCCCATTGCATCTGGCCTTCATGGACTTTTCATCTGCTTTTGATGCTGTAAATCGGAGCAAATTTGGAACCTGATGGAGAGAATGGGAGTCGAGGGGCCCTGATTAATTTACTCCGGAGGTTACACCAGAATACCACTGTGAAGATTCAGTATGGCTCTAAATGTGATTGTACTTGTAACATAATCTCAAGCCAGGGGGATTGACAGGGTTGTATTCTTGCCCCTTTCCTGTTTCTTGTATACTTCAATGATCTAGAAGCCTCTCTATGGTAAAATAATTTAGAGTATCCTAGGGCTGGTGATTTTCTCATCTCATCGCTCCTTTGTGCTGATGATGCTGTCCTCCTGGCGAGGAGAGCTAAAAGTCTGCAAAAAGCTCTTCATGGTTTTGTAGATTTCATGGCTATGTTAAACCTGAAAGAAAATCTAGAAAAATCCTATATAATGGCTTGTGGCTGAAAATAGTAAAAACAAAATCTTTCTGTATTCAAGGAAACTTGATGGACAAAATTACACATTTTTAATATTTGAGCATTCTTTTTAATAACCAGTTGAAATGGAAACTGCTTTTTCACTAAGGGCCCAGCAAGCTAATTGGGTGAAGGAAGGCCTTTTTCGTTTCACTGCCAAAGCTGGCCAGAAACCGGTCAAGGAGATCATGACTATGTATAGAGCTAAATGTATTTTGGTTGCAACGTATGGGGCAGGTGCTGAGGGATATGTTGATTGTTCGAAGCTACAACTTGTTGTAAATACCTTCCTTAGGAGGCTATTGATGGTTCCCAGGGTTTACCTCCCTCTGTCATTCAGAGATAGGTTTGCATTATCTCGAGGACCACATAGCCTTCACTCCTTTGTTTTCATGGGTCAAAGTGTGGTGCACTGCTGAACTTGATTTTTCCAGACAAATGTTAAGGGGATTGTTTGTCTACATCTAATGTTGAGAAATGTCCATGCCTTAGACATGCCAAACACTCTCTCAACGATTTAGGCTTGAGTTGTCTTTTTAACAATCTGGTCCACATTTTACCACCAGCAAAAGCTCAAATCATGGAACCTTTTGGGTAAAGGTATGAGACAATCAGCATAGTCCAACCGCTAGACAACTATTTATTGCTGAACATACTTAGTATTCACCTACCCTATAGTTTTGCAATCCTATGTGTTGTCTGGTGTTGCTTTTATGTGTCTGAATAGCATATGGGCACTGTGCATTTCTTGGTAGCTTTTCCCGTACAGTGTGGTTGTAGAAGAATCTTCTATGTTGCTCCTGTGATAACACTTCACACCAATCTACTGTCCACTTTTTGTTATTTTGTGCATTGCTGAGACAGTTCAGGACAAATTCGTATATCGATGTCCTTGGAGTTTTACTTTCCCTGGAACCTCAAGAGATCTGTAATGCAGTTTTAAATTTCATTAGGGGGCACGTTTAATTAGGAAATGTTATGATTATTAATAGTTTTGAGGTTGGTATTGTAGTTTGTAGTTTTTATCTGGCATTTGGCCTATTTCTCTTTTAGTATCTCTTTCTGAGTCCTGGCAAGCAGTTGAATGGGGAGATTTTATTTTATATAGAAGCCTGACTGTAGTTATTAATTTTGTCAGTATTTATTTATTGTATGCTTTTATGATTTTAAAAAATTTAATCAAGTTTGATTGACTGACTGACAGTGCTAATGTGTGTGTGCTCTCTCCCCTAAAATTTGGTATAATTGACTTCCACCTGTTTGGCTTATTTAATTTACCTTTATGTCCCTGGGAAGGAGGTATACCATATACCCACAGACTATAAATTAAATGCTACTAGTGGGCCTGCAGCACTGATTGAGCCAACCACAGAAGTAACCTTTCAAACTGCAGTGCCTGCGTGTGTAGTTTACTGTCACCTTATCTTGGCAATTCAAACTAATTGCCAAGGCCTAAACTCCCTTTTTACTACACCTAAGTCACCCCTAAGGTAGGACTTAGATAGTCCTATGGGCAGGGTGCTGTGTATGTAAATGGTAGGGCATATACTTTTATGTTTTAAATGTCTTAGTAGTGACAAACAGCCTCTTTTGTTTTTCACTACTGTGAATGCTGCTCCTCTCATATGTTTGCATTGGGAATTCCCTTACATATGTGTAAGTGGTAATTTCTGATCTGTGAGGAGTAGCGTGGACATGTTTGGAATGGTAGTGAGAAATCCTACTTACTGGTGTAGGTGGATTTTACATTACTATTTTAGAAATGCCACTTTTAGAAGGTGGGTATTTCTCTGTGCTTATAACTATAGTGCTTTGCAGTCTGACTCCTATCCACATCTAGGGCAGCTGGGCTTTGTGCCTACTTTCCAGACAGCCATCACACAGGGAGGTTTGAGGTGCAACATGAGTACATCTGCATACTGAATGGTCTTCCTGGGCTGGGAGAGGGAAGTGGCACACACATTTGTATAGGCTGTGTCCTGCCCTCACACAAAGAGCTTGTTTAACCCCTGCTGATGTCTGGAGCCAGGGCTCGGGTTGGAAGGGGGTGTTTTGCACTTCTAAGGTTCTTTGGAAGTGCCCCCTAGATCAAAGGCATTTTGGGTATAAGTACAGGGGCTGTAGACCCATGTTGGTAGAGCACGTTTGGAACTGGGACTGAACCTCTGTCAGAGGGGCTGCCAGACTGCACAAAGGACTAATCATGACTGCTCTTCTGTTTGTTGCCCTGCTGCCTGGTGTCTGCTGGGTGGTGCAAAGGACTTGTCTAGACTGCTTTTCAGCTTGTTGCCCTGCTGCCAGCTGCTCCCTGAGTTTTGGTTCTGCTAAGGCACTGTGGGGCTACCAGGAGGGATCGCCAGTGTCAATGCTGCTTTTGCTGTACTGGTCTACTTGCCCATTGCTATCGGCCTGCCTCCCTCAAGTGTTCTCCAAGGAGCCCAGTGAGTGCAGAGCGCTGTTTCCTGCTCCTTGCCTTCCTTTCAACTAGTACATGGTGAGTGCTCTATCCTTTTACTTCATTCTGCAACGAGCGCATTGTGAGTGCTCCATTTTTAATTTCTCCATTACTAGCACAGGGGGACCACTTCTTCACAACAGCACCTGTGATGAGCACCATCTTGTGCTACTCGGATACAGCCCACTGAGCCCCCAAGTGCCCTGAGACACAGAGTGCAGCACCTCTCCTTCTGGCCTTCCTGACTCACATTGCACGGGTTTTGTGTTCTGAGTTCACAAGCTGCCTTCTTCCTGGAGCATGTTGCCCAAACAACAGGTAAGCCACCTGTGATGTCACCACCACCCTTGGCGGTGACAGCATTGCAGAGGAAACGGCCACACCCCCTCAGCTCCTGGAAGTGGAAGATTTTCTCCATGCAGCCGCATCTATTTTCTTGCAGCTGTTGCAGAGCCTGGTCCTGCATTGGGTCTCCGCCCACACAGGCTGCAGTGGACGGGCTTTGTTTGCTCGGGAGAATGCCATGACTGATGCCCATGTCGGGAACCCTCTCTTGCGACTGGGCTCCCCTTGCCAAGATGAAGGTGCTGTAGGGGGGTCCGGTGAGGTACAGCCTTCCCGCACTCCTTCCCTAACAGCCCAGTGTGGGGGCTGTGGAGCACAGACACAGTAGCCCGGGACCAGGAAAGGTCTTCAGTGTGCTCCTTGATTATTGTCTAATTGGGCAATACCTACGCTACACCCATAATTTCTGTTGATAAGTAGCACCTTTTACATGAGTACCTCTAATGTATTGCCTACATAGAATGTAGGGTGTTGTGGAGACGTACATGTTAGGGTGACACTGGGGAATGTATGTGTTGTACACTATGATGATTCATACGCCTTACTACTGCATGTTCTAATACTATTATGTAAGTCGGTTTGATGCCTGCACAGGCAAGATAATGGGTACTATTTCAGTCACTGCACCATGTGCACAGTACTTATGATATATGGCGCTTTTTGGTCTTATGATATATGCAAAATAGAAGCCATATTTTTATATAATCCTCTGTGGAGTCTCTTTTGTGGTGTATTTATTGTGTCACTGGTATGAGTGTGTTGCACATATGCTTTACAAATGACCTCTGGAGATAAGTCTGACTCCTCTATGTCAAGCTACTAGGGGGTGAGTACCGTTTATTGTTGGTGTGTAACTTACTCACCCTGACTAGAGTGGTGGGTTCTGCCCAGCTTAGGTGCCTACCCTAGCCAACGAGAAGCTCCATTTCTAACCACCACCCAATTACTGGAAATTACAAGCAGGAGCTCAAAAATGTTTATGAAATGCAGGACCCATAATTACCAAGCTATTCACCATGTTTTCATTAATTGTGGACTCTTGTAGCATGTGGAATTTGTCACCAGAAAAGCAAACAATAATATAGTGTGCAGTATTACCAGGTTCATTAATCCCACACCCAGTAACAGGAATCAGGGAGAGTGGTATTACCTCTGAAAGCCATGCGATAATACCACTCTGCATTTCTTGTAATGAGTGCCTTGTGTAATTTAATCTTCCCTCTCATCAAAGTGGGGCTCAGGAGTCATCTCTTTCTTCCAATGGGTCATTCACTGGTTACATAATAAAAGAAAAGCCCCTATTAGGCGTGACTATTATTACTTTATATTAGCTTATGGTAACACAGCTTAATTTTTTGGGAGAAATCTGCAAAAGCAGTGTATATGTTCATAAGGGTACAATCCTGTAGAGCTACAGCTTGCTCATGCTGTGTTCCATTCTTAACTTTTCCTTATGTAAGTAATGGATGAGCAAACAGTTAAACATATATAGTCCCTCTCTGACTTCTGATACACCTCCTTCTGAGAGCTGTTCCCTGCTCAGACTTTTGAATTTGGTGCCTAAGCCATCTATGCTCCCATAAACTATTTCAGGTCAATCCACTTAATAACCTTATCAAGACAAATAGTGTTCTTAAATTGCCAGTTACTATAGACAATTATTCTACAGCAACTTCTTCACCTCCATAGCAACACTTCAGTCCCTGTTTATGGTGTTAGCTTTTTAACTTTAAAAACAATACATATCCCATGCTTAATAGGCATAACACCTAGCAAATAACCATTTTAAGTTGCTTCTTTGTGGTACAGTGATTAGAGTTGGTGCATGGATAGACTGAGAGGCCAATCCAGCTGGACAAGGCTACAGCTCAAAAGACCGACCACCTTTGAGTTTTCTCTCAATCTGCAGAATTCAAGGCAACCATGATCAACTCATTATAATGTCTGGGTAGACAGTTACCCCGCCCACTTGTCCTTTATAAACTTGGGAGCTATGACCTAACGGTGCAATATATAATGTCTGTTTAATTATTCATAACTTGAGTCTCCTGTCAGTAGCTGTACCAGGAATTTCGGGATAATTTGAAGGTGAGATAGAGGACATTTTTGAAGTCCAACAAAAAGGAATTTCTGTAATCGATTATGTTCTGACAAAGGTTGTTACTTCAACCCCATGGGCTGTTATCCTCTACTGTTTTAGGTCAAGGCTCAAACTCTGGAGGCTCAGAAGCTTTTACTAAGAGGTTCCTATCTTCTCATTATCATTAACACTGCAATTTTGTTTCCGTTCTACATGATCTGGTGTTTGTCTATCCAGTCTTGGACGTCCATCATATAATAATGGAATTAATCTGCTGTTCCACTTGTAGAATGACCTATTTGTCATTAACACACATGTAAAAATGAAAGCTGCTTGGCCAGATAAGGCACACCATTAGCTTAACTCAAGCAATAAAAAGGGTAATTGACAGTGACAAGCCTTGGGGAATGCCACAAGTCAATCTCAAAGGTAAAGTAGGTGGCGGCGTGGCCAACTGCTGACAATGGCAGACAAACTCTTCTACTACTGAAACTCATACTGCAGCACCCATGAAGATGATGTTTCACTGCACCTCCCACTGACATTTTAGCCTGCATCTAGCCACCGTCATCGCTACAGGCTTCTCTGGGAGAGTGTAGGCCACACGACGGAAGACCTGGCCTCATCTCGATAGGCCTTGCTTTCCAGCACACCTTGTTGGCACCTATACAAAGCTATCGCTGCTGGAGAAACAAGGAAGAAGCACTCCTGACTCCCCTCCTGGCCTTTTCTGGGTGACCCCAAGCGCCTGATGCTCGGCAATCATCGGCGTCCAACTCCCAAGTGCCTGGACTGCAGCGGGCTGCCCAGAGGAGATTGCTTGCCCAACTTGATCCCTGTAAAGGGAACTGTTGCAACTGATGCTGAGGCCTGAGACCGATGCTAGGCTATCCTCGGAGGCCAGTCTGGCCAGAACTTACAAACACCACTACCTGCATACCGCCACTGCAGATCAAGAAGTGGAGCGATTGTGGGTTGACCCTTGGGCCTTCGCTCCACTCTTGGCCCCCTGTTGCAACACTGATCAGGCATACCATACTGCCTCACGGTATGTGATGGGGATTTGATCATGCAGGTGGACACGGCCTACTGACTCCACGTGGCTGGTAACCTAGCCCTACAATTCTTAAGAGGCTAGGCTTTTTAGCTGGCCCTCTTGCACTACTGCAAATTACCAAGATTGCCTTGAACCACTCCAATTCTATATCCTCTTACCCCCCGACTGGGCTTCTTTGATCATTTGTGAGCCCGCATTAACAATAAAGTACGGCCACCATCATTCCCCAACTGCACGGACTAGCAATGCTCCCTACCGTTTCTGCAGAAGGCTACTATGTGACAGCTTGCTATAACACTAATACAACAGTGAGAGTTTATACCCAGCCAACAAACACTTTCTGACTGCCTCCTATGACCACAAGTATTTCAGGGCTCCCTGTCTGGTATGGCTCGCTGTGGCGGGTGAGCTCGGTGAGATAGCATTGGGCACGAGCAAACCCTGCTTGTCTGTATACTGCTCCACTTGCCTAGATTCAAGGCGGCCTCCCCTTACTTCCCTGCCTCAAACTGTCTCCATTGTCTGCATACTAGCATTCATCATTTTACCCCCACAGTAAACCAGTTATGTTCCGCACACCCAGTCATGAACCTTGACTAATCGCTAGAAAATAGCCCACAGCCCAAATGTGTACAGTGCAGTGCCATCTCCCACTCTGTGTCCCTCCATGCTGCTGACCACTTCCGGCGCACTTGAAATACTTGCTGTCATTTGAAGGTAAAAAGCTTTTGGTGTATTCTGACTGTATGTTTCTTTCCACTGTGCAAACCAGTGCACGTCTCTGTCAATATTTTTAAGGTGTTGGTATCTTTCTAAGTGAATAAGTGACGGCTGGATGCCGATTGGATTTAAAGATATATTTCTGGAGGGGCCTAGGTCAGGCCTAATATGGATTTTTAACAGGTCACTCAAAGAAGCAGTGGTGCTGTTAAAGAGGGAAGCTGTATATTGGCGAACACTCGCTCTAAATATCAGTGAAGTGTTTAGAACTTGGTTTTCGCTGGCGGAAATGGCACCCAAAAGCGTAAGAAGTGTGACAGATAAAACTGAAAGTGTACGCCAGGCACGTTTGGCAAAAGAAGGCAGTGATGGTCATGCCATCGGGAAACGGGCTTTGGGTGGGTCAACAAAAATTGGCTGTAAGATCAACGTCGGGGCTGTGAGAGATGGGAAGGATCAACCTAGAGGTGCCCAGCCCGATAACAAGCCTAAAGACAAACCGAAAAATAAGACACAACCAAGTATAACGGACTTTCTCGCTTACAAGGACTCAGGCCCCTTACCTAAGGAACCCCCTATCCTTATGGAAGCCTCAGGGGATGCAAGCAGTGTGGAATTGGGGTTATGCATGGAGATGAAGCCTGGGGAGAACAGCCTGAACTCTCAGAATCCACAAGATTGTGGGGAAGGGCAGATGAACGAGGCTAAGCGGTCGGACCAGAAAGCAAGGTGGTCTGATCATCTCATGGCTCACAGTAACATGAGCAGGAAAGGGCAAAGGAAACTCAAAGTCTGATTGAGGGCTGCCCGGAATCCTGTGTCAAAAAGAGGACAGCGCAGGAAAAGACAGAAGCTGTTATGGGGGAGGATGCAGATAGAATCCTGTTATCGGAGACTGAAACAGCAGAGTATGATGGAAGAAATGGCGAATGGCTAAAGAAAGGAGGAGAGAAATTCTACTCGCTGACGGAATCAGAAGCAGCAAGCAGTGGATATGATCTGAATGATGAGGATGGCAGTGGCTCATCGGAGGCTGAGAGTTTGCCTGAGCGGATGTTCCCTGTAGTGGGACCCACAGTGCGCCACAACGCCGCCATCATAAGCGTATAATGTCTAGAACCCGCTCAGGTGGCGTCATGGACTCTCCTGTAGTGACGCTTCTCAGGAATTAGGCTGTCACACTCTGAGAAGGCCCCCACAGGTTCCTAGTGACACGGCTTTGACTTTTAACTGAACTGCGAATGAAAACTGCCCGGGGGAGCAGGTGAACAATAGGGCCAGTTCTGATACCACAATGCTACAGCTGATTCACGGCACTGTGAGGGAACTGCAGACTGAGACACGGGCAGAGAATCAAAAAGCTTGAGTGCCTACAAAACAACTGCAGGTTGCGGTCCGGAAGATAGCCAAATCGTGCTCTGAAATAGAGGAGAAATTGAATACTGTTGAGAGCCGAACCTCAGTGGTTGAGGGGGAGATGGCTGCTCTTAAAGATCATGTAGCCACCCAAAGTGGACAAATAACAGATGTCATGTGGAAATTAGAGGGCTTTGAGAATAGGCAGAGGAAAAATAACCTACGGTTTTTGGGGCTAGAGGAAGGGGCTGAGGGAGGTGATATCAGAACATTCATGATTAAGGTGTAGGGTGCTGCTTTTCCTGAACTCGCAAATTGAAATTGGGAGTCAGAGATTCAAAGAGTCCACAGATTTCCTTTGAGCAAACAAGCAGATCCCAATCCTGATTCCAAATTTCCTAGGGCTATTTTGTTTTTTTTTGGTAATTTCTTATTGCGGCAAGCTATATTTGAGAAGGTCCATCCGGATGCCCCTCGCTGCGCTGAGAATGTGACTTTTTTTGTACGACCTGATTATTGCCACGCCACAGTGGGGCGCAGATGGTGATTAAGCTAGCTGTTTAAGCCTTTCAAAGATAGGTGGAGGGGCCCCTGCTAGATTGAAGACAGTAGTTAATGGTGAAGTCAGGATGTTCACATCAGAAATTCAAGCAAAGGAATACCTGATGAAATTGAAGTTATACGTGATCTCTGTAAAAGATTAATATGCTGGAACCTGGGGGGTGCAAGAGGGTGGGTCATTGGAAAGCAGCGTCACGGGGAGGCAGTAGCCGGCTGACACAACTGTCACCGTCATTCAGGCCAGTAGTGGTCTGATTGCTTAGATGGTGAGGGTGGCTGGGGTGGGGGTTGGGGTCAGGGGGCGGCTGGTATGGAAGGGAAGGGCACGGGTGGGGGACGGGATTTTGAGAAGCAGGAGTTGGAATGCGTGGTGGGGCACAGGGATTGAGAAAAAATGGAAAGGAAAGGAGTAATGTGTTGTTCATGATTAATGGAGCAGAAAAAGAGAAGAAAAAAGTTCAAGATACGATAAAAGCAGAGAGAGGATATCTGAAAAAAAAAAAGAGAAAAAGTGGTTATATGCGCAGAGAAGCGCTAAGGGCTAAATGACGAGACTTCGAATTGCATCAGTCAGTATCTGCGGATTAAACGACCCCCGAAAAAGGCAAAAGATTGCAGAACATCTGAAAGTTCTTAGGGCTGATATATATTGTTTACAGGAGACACATGTGGAGTACAATAATAGAGGGATCTTAGACTCACTCGGTATGAGGGTCGTTGTTTGTTCTGAACAAGGTGTCAAGACCAAAGAGGTAGCGATTTTGGATAGGAGTAATAGATTAAAATTCACGAGGCAGATGGCGGATAAGAACGGAAGATGGGCGGTAACGGAATGTCATTACAGGCAAGGGCGTTTCACTCTATGCTCTATATATGGTGTAATAACGGCCGATCCTGCCGTAATGGATTTTCTGGCAGTGGAGCTAGCAGGATGGCTCCCTCCCTATATTCTTTGATTGGATCTCAACTTCAATAGATCCTGGGATGGGCTGCAGGATTTGCTTGTTGTCACATCTAAGGGATACCGGGTCGTAAGCCTCGGGTATATAAAGCTATATTAGGGCTACAGAAGGGGTTAGGGTTGGTGGACGCTTGAGTAAAGCTGTGTGCACCAAACCCCGGGTATACATACTACTCATTCCCTCATGTGAAGCTGGCTCGATTTGACTACTTTTTAACATCTCCTGAGTTGTTAGGGCAAGCTGGTATGGAATTATACCCGCGGCTTATGTCGGATCACAACCCATTAATATTGGACCTTGACCTTAATGGTTTTGAGCATAAGACGAGGCAATGGACTTTTGAGAGGGGGCTCCTTAAGGACCCCGAATATTGTGCTTATATGAGGAATTGGATAATGGAATTTTTAGAGTTCAATCGGGGGACGGCCTTGCTCGAGATGGTCTGGGACACCTTAAAGGCTGGAGTACGGGGGGAAACACTGAGTTTTAGTCTTAGGAAACAGCGATGTGCCCAAGCTTTGATGAAGGTCGCATATACCAAACTTAGGGCGGTAGAGAACCAGCTGATCTTGGTTGTATAGAGGGGTGAAGACACAAATAATATTCTGGAGCAGATTGCTATTGCGAAGGCAGCAATAAATGAAGTGACAGCAAGAAAAGTTGAGGAAAAATATCTTGCTAAACGTACTGAAGGGTACAAATTTTTGGGAGAGGTCTGGCCATTTTCTGGCTGTGAGAGCGCGCCATAAAGCAGTAACCAGGTTTATCATAGAAATTAGGGATCAACAAGGACGAATCATAGTAGATACTGATGGGATTAGGGAGGTATTTCAAAGATACTATACCAAGCTTTATAGCGTGACATCTTTAAGTGCAGAAGCAGCAATGTTGGAGGTTTTTGACTCTATTAATACCATTAAATTATCAGATGAAGATTACTCGAATCTGGAGGAAGTTATTAACAGTGACGAATTAGAGATGGCAATGTGTGATCTCTCCATGGGGAAAGCTACTGGTCCCGATGCAATACCTCTTGAATTTTACAAGTGTTTCAAAACACTCTTCCTACCTCTTATGATGAAATTATTTATTCAGGTGCAAAATAGCAGCAAAACTCCCCCATCTTGGGACTTGGCCAATATAGTGGTTTTTTTGAAGAAAGGAAAGACCCCACAGAACCCGGGTTCATACCGACCAATCACATCAATAGCGATGTAAGAATTTATTCAAAGATTTTTGCTGCTCGACTCTCTATGGTTATTGAGAAATTAGTAGTATCAAATCAACATGGGTTCATCCCTGGGAAAGATTCCACTGAACATATCAGGAGGGTCATTACTTTTTCTGATGCTACAGAGGTGGCGGAAGAACCTATGACTGTTGTGCTGTTAGATGCTGAGAAGGCGTTTGATAGGGTGAATTGGAATTATTTGTGGCAGGTATTGGAAATGTATGGTTTTGGGAAAAAATTCATTTCGGCAATAAAAGCCATTTATAGATCCCCTGGTGTGCGGATTCAGCTGATGGGAGGGCAATCTGAGTGCATTCGAGTAGAACGGGGTACCCGACAGGGGTGCCCATGCCCTCCATTGCTACTTGCAATCTATATAGATCCTTTGCTTAGACAGCTAAAAGGGAACTCTACTATCCGGCCAGTTTGCAGGTTTGGCCGGGATACAAAAGTTCTGGCATATGCGGATGATATAGCCATTATAATTTCTAGCCCAGATGTATCACTGAGAGAAATAGAAGAGGTAATGAGTAAATTTGGAATATTCTCTGGGTATCTACTAAATAGAGCGAAAACCCAATTGTTGGTTAATAGGCATGTGAGTACACAGGACACTCGGAGAGTAGATTATGCATCTCGGTATTGATATCACCCCAAGGCTAGGAGAGATTGTTAATTTGAATCTGGACCCGATATTAGTTAAAGCAAAACAGGATCTGAATAGATGGAATAATTGACATATGTCTATAATGGGAAGATGCAATATGGTTAAAATGATCCTTCTCCCTAAGCTGCTGTATATCTTTCGGGCTATTCCACTGAGTTTTCCTAACTCCCAGTTTAAAGAGTTGGATCGGATAGTAATGAGATTTATATGGGCATATGGCAAATGTAGAAGGGCGGGCAAATTTATGTCTCTACCTCAGGAAAAGGGAGGGTGGTCTCTTCCAAATTTGAAACAATATCAGCTTGCAGCAGCTTTTCAGTATATGCGCCCATTGTTGGGGGGAAAACAAGGTGAGATGGGGATAGAATATTGCCCACACATTTACGAGCTGTTGACAGGACCAATAGCTAATGGAAGCTTGCTGACTTTTCACAAACGTGGGTATTACAAGAAAGTACGATTCAAGGTACTTGAGGCCGCCTATAGATGTTGGCGGCCATGGCGGAAAAAGATTGGGCTTGGAAGATTTAATTACTATACCTTAATAAATAATAACCCATCCCTGCCTGTAATACTTAAGGATCATTATGCTGCAAAATGGGCCTTTTTAGGTATACGAAGTTTAGGAGATTTTTATGATGGGTTTGGAGTGAAGTCATTCGAGGATCTTCAAGAGCAGTATGGACTCGAGTGGAGAGATTTTTTAAAAATATTTACAGATAAGAGATTTCTTAAGTAAAAAGGTTGGGAGGGGAAAAGGGTTTGTAAATATTTATTTTCTGGAGGATATAATCGAAAAACCTAATATAACAATAAGATCAATTTACTCAATGCTTATGTTAGAACAGCCTAATGACTTAGAGAAATATAGCGAGAAGTGGAAGGGTAAATTTGAGAATGGCGGTACTATCTTTTTTAAATCACTAGAGCTTGGCTGTACCATGTTATTATCCTCAGTGCTACAAGCGCATCATTATAAGACGTTGTATGATCTATATTATACCCCAGCTCATTTAGCTAAATGGGGTGGACAGGAAGGGATACATTGTCCGAGGTGTGGGATGCTTTGGGCAGATATCTCCTGTATGTTTGCCACCTGTGGGAAACTGACGGTGTTGAAAGACGGGGTCGAGCTAGTGTTAAAAGGGGTAGTGGGATATGAAGTCAAGCTTACCACTGAGATTATGGTTTTGGGTATTGCGGAGAAAGTGAGGGAAATGGATAGAGCTTTTATATTTATGGCCGTGGTGGTTTATTTATTGTGTATTGCATCTGCATGGTTGGATTCATCGCCCCCTTCCTGTCAACAGTGGCTGGGCAAATTGCTATCTGTGTATCATCTTGAAATTGCCCTGTACGAACGGAAGGGGAGACGGACTAGGAGAAAAGGGCAGGTGATATGGGGGCGGTTTCAAGACTGGATTCGGTCCCGTTAATGGTTATTGGGGGGTTGCTCCAAGTTTTGCTTACTGATATTTGAACCGCTTTTCTCTTTCCTTTTTTTTTTAACCTGATTGTGATTGTCATGTATCCTAGATCTTTTTCTTCTATGGACTAAATTCCTTGTGGGACTAATCAATGTAATGCATTTTCTTTCTTTTCTGAATAAAATAAATAAATAATAAAAATAAAAAATGAAATACTTGCCTTGGCAGATCCTTGCCACTATGGGCCTCACGAAGACTACATGACTGGCACCTTCGTCGGGTCATGGAGACTCTCAGTCTCAACACGGACTGTCCCGATGGTTCGTTATAACGAACAGGAGAAGATTACATTCTGCTCCTGACAACCTCGGCCTTATTCTGCAAGAAATCTGAGCTTTAAAGGCCGCTCTAGAACATTCCATTGGTAGGCTGGCGGCAGACGTTGGTCTCCTTTCAGACGATCACCATAAACTGTCTGATAGGGTCAAACCATCAAAATGGTTATGTCTACCCTGGTTTCACAACAAACAGCCCACACAGCAATACAAGTGGAACTTAGTAACCAACTACAAATCTTGCATAACAGAGCGGAGGACACAGATGGCTGTGGACAATGCAACAATGTGCGTATAATTGGTCTGCCTGAGGGGACGGAGGGACCTAATGCTACGTTGTTCATCGAAAATTTGCGAAAGACCAGTGTGGCTTCTCAGGAACTCTCTGCATTGTTGACTGTGGAAAGGGCGCATCGAGTGCCAACATGATACCCACCCCCAAGAGCACCTCTGAGATCTGTTGTGGCCTGCATGCTCAATTTTAGGGTTCAGAACGTTCTGTTACAAAAGGCCAGGGAGAATGCCCTGATAATATTAGATAACTCTAGTGTGGCCCGTTTCACCAACTACACTGTGGCAGTGTAGCGCCAGAGTGCATCTTTTCTAGCTGCAAAAAACAACTCCGGTCAGAAGGTCTTACCTATACATTAATGTTTCCAACTCGCCAAGTGGTTATTCGTGATCAGCAGACTTTGGGCCTGATTTAGAGTTTGGGGGATGGGGTTACTCCGTCACAAATGTTCTTTGATACCCCCATGGCTGTATGGGCCTTGTTAGAACAACATTACCCAAATACCCATCATCCCTCCCCTCCAGAGATGTCATCCCGGGAGGTACATTGGCCTCCCAGGAGGCACTGACGTGGGACTCCATCATTGCCATCCTCCAGGGTGGTCCCTTTCCCCTAACAGGCTTTGGAGGGTCAGTAAGCTATGATGGCCACAGTGTCTCCCATCAGGACACAACCTTGGCTGCCTCCCTCTAGCTCCTCCGGAAGCGTCTATTCAGATTCAGATTCACATGCCAGCATGGCTCTCTTTCCTTCTGTGATGCTGCAAATAGCAGACAATGGCCCTCATTCTAACCCTGGCGGTGTAACACTGCCAGGGCAGAGGGCAGAGGAAGCACCGCCAACAGGCTGGCGGTGCTTCCTGGGCCATTCTGACCGCAGCGGTAACGCCGCGGTCAGAAAAGGGGAACCGCCGGTTTTCCCCTGGCCCAGGGAATCCTCCATGGCAAGCAGCGCCGGCATGGGGATTCCGACCCCCTTACCGCCAGTCTGTTTCTGGCGGTTTTCACCCCCAGGAATAGGCTGGCGGTAACGGGTGTCGTGGGGCCCCTGGGGGCCCCTGCACTGCCCATGCCACAGGCATGGGCAGTGCAGGGGCCCCCTAACAGGGCCCCACCATGATTTTCACTGTCTGCTGAGCAGACAGTGAAAATCGCGACGGGTGCCACTGCACCCGTCGCACCCCTGCAACTCCGCCGGCTCCATTCGGAGCCAGCATCCTCGTTGCAGGGGCATTTCCGCTGGGCCGGCGGGCGCTCTTTTGGAGAGCGCCCGCCGGCCCAGCGGAAATGTAAGAATGGCCGCCGCGGTCTTTTGACCGCAGGGCGGTCATTTGTCGGCGGGACTTTGGCGGGCGGCCGAGGCCGCCCGCCAAAGTCTGAATTAGGCCCAATGTAATTTAACATTGCAGGTACGATCATCACCATTGTCATTTATTTTCATGATTGTTTCAAACTCACTGTTGAGGCTCATCAGTTATGCATAACGTTATTCATCCCTCCTCCTATAAGTATTGTTTTCATAATATAGTGCTGCATTGATTTGTTTCAGTGTTGCCCTGGGTGAGTGCTGGGTTTTTGTTACTTGCTTAGTCCGTTGGTCTAACCCCATGGCGGTTGCGCACTTCTACACTTAGGTGACATGGTTTCACAGTTTTGGTCGAATGATTGTTCTTTGCTGGACCAAATATTGGAGTATTGTTTTGTTTTTTCTTTTCTTTTCAGCCATCG
The DNA here is from genome assembly GCF_031143425.1 of Pleurodeles waltl. Classification (NCBI taxonomy): domain Eukaryota; kingdom Metazoa; phylum Chordata; class Amphibia; order Caudata; family Salamandridae; genus Pleurodeles; species Pleurodeles waltl. The sequence goes on from NC_090450.1 coordinate 871,247,722, forward strand.
GTTGTGCTCACATATATCCTATGAACTGGAATGTATGGCAAGGGGTCCAGTTCAATATGCTTCATGTTTTTTTATGCATATGTTGACTGTTACAAAATGTTATAAAATCTTAACATTGAATGTGAGGGGTTTTGACTCAGTTCACAAAATGTACTGGATTGAGTCCCATCTCAATCGCAGCAAGGCCCACATAGTTTATGCAGAGGAAACTCACCTTTCCTTTGCTGAGTCGATCAAGCTTTACACGAAGTGGAGAGGGCAACTGTTTGCCACTAAGTATTCTGCCTTTGCCCACGGGGCAGCTGTCTGAGTGTGGGCGGGAGTACCATTTGAAGTTAAGGGTTCTAAAACAGACACAAATGGCAGATATGTCTTTGTCCATGGGGCTGTAGATGGCAAGCAGCTAGTGTTGGGCAGTGTTTTCCTAACACATCCATTCTCTGTATTGCCAGAATGGTCCCATCTCCCATGGATAGTTGGAGAGATTTCAGTGGAGTCCTAAACACACACCTCAACTGCTCCCACCACCTGCGTACTTTGTCATCAGGGTGGTCCTTGTCTGATGCGCTGGGGGCACTGAATGAAGGATTGAGGGATTACTCCTTCTACTCCCTGCCACATAAGCTACATGCCTGACTAGACCGCATCCTTTGCCCTGCACACAGGCAAGCACAGGTTACCAACTCTACTTACCTAGGTAAAATTCTGTCTGAGCACAATGCCCTTGAGCTCACTATATCCTGGGGCCGGGAACCTACCCCAGACCCTACCTGGCATTTACAACCTCTACGACTAGAAGATATTGTTTTTAAAGGCACCCTGGCAACCACCATAACCACTTATTTTGTAGAACATTTCTAGACTGATGGTTTTATGTGATCGCAAGCACACAAACCACAACTAGGGGTACTGGAATGGGCGGTGGCCCGAGATAACACTTATGTGGGCCAATTACAAGACTATTGCACTCTTTACACAGAACTGTTAGAGTGCCTATGAGTTATAGACTATAATGCCTATACCTAAAGATTACATGCTAATGGTGACAAAGTGGGTGCACTCCTGGCCCATTTGATTTGTCCAACCACTATCCCCTACACCTATCGTTTCCTTGCTTACACCTAAAAATACCTGATGTACCACTCAAATAGATATAAATACTACCTTTCAGAAATATTACGCTGACCTCTTCGGCGCTGATATTGTTACCTTTCTGAATTACCTTGATGTTACCTCGGGTCCCGGTACATTGCAAAGTAGAGTTGAGGTCCCCCTTGTCACAGGACGAACTTGGTTATGCTATTAGTGCGCTTACTCGTAATAGGCCACCCAGGATGCATGGATTACCCATTGAATTGTACGCTACCTTCACATCCCAATTACTTCTGCACCTGGAGAAACTTTTTAAAGCTTCTTTGGAGATGGGCTCCCTCCCAGCCTCCACACAGCAAGCCCTGGTTCCTTCCCTGCTTAAACCTGGACATAACTCAGAGGACATGTCCTCCTACAGATCTTTGGCCTTATTAACTACTGAATACAAGATACCGAGTAAGGTTACTTTCTTTGCTGCCTGAATTAATCAATCAATGTGGATTTGTTCTGTGCCGCAGCATCTCATTAAATATTAGACGCCTATAACAAGTTATAGAGGTGGCTAGAGCCCACTACCCTGCAGTATGCTGCCTCTCCTTCGATCAACAGCAAGCTTTTTACACAGTGGGATGGGATCATATGTTTGCAACGCTAGTCAAATTTGGTATTCCCCCCACCCTGGTAAGATAGATCAGACTTTTGTACACTAACCCCACTGTCAGAGTGAAGACAGGCTCATATATATTGGCTTCATACTCGATATCAAGGTACTAGGCAGGGATTCCCACTGTGTCCGCTCTTATTCGTCTTGGCTATGAGGCCTCTGGCACAGAGCATCAGGCAGATGGCGGGCGAATGGGGTATACCAAAAGGGCCACAGATTCACACAGTTTCCATGTATACAAACAATATGATAGTATACGCCTGTGACCTCAGTATGGACTTTACACCCATATCTCTCCTACTTAATTCTGGAATGTGCATCAATCATGCTAAGTCCCATGCATTCTCCTTTCAAGAACCCCTAAATACTGCTGTGCTGCTATTGGGCACACAACATGTCCCGGTAGCACCATACACGTTCCACTATTTAGGTATTCTGGTTTACAGAACAGCCACTGATTTATTAGATGGTATTTTAAACAAAGCCATTGTTTTGCTTCAATCAGAAATACGCTTCTGGGTAACTTGCCTTACCATTGGCAGGATGCCTAGCATTATCCAAAATGGTTTTGTTATCCTGTTTGTTGTATGTTTATGTTAATTTGCCCGTAGCTGCCCGTTTAGCTTTCTTTACAACACCAAATTCATGATTGATAGATATAATATGGGGCACAGGACGAAGTAACTAACTGAAAATGGCTAAACTCCACAAATGATGCAACTTGGCACACTGCATGCAGTACAGCTGCTGGGAGCGGCATGACCCCCTCACCTGCCATTGTTGCTCAGTAATGTGCTTACATACTGGAAATATGATCTTAAATACACCAACACCCCCCAACATACCATTACCGGTCCTACCCACACCTGTAGGTCTACGCATATCGGTCAGGTTGTAGCCTTGGGAAACTCCAGGGATTACATCAGTTGGGGACTTGTTCGCAGAGGGCGTCCTGATGTTTCACCAAGATTTTACCCATGGTTTGTCCAACTCCCTTTTTCTGACACATACAAATATCTCCCATTTTATACGCACACCCTGGGCACACACTGGATTGAAACCGGAGATACACTCCTTTGTACAAGCTGTACACAATATGGGCACTGGCAGACATCTGGTTAGATGGTTATAGAATGGTTTGCGTACACACATACACACCTAACTGGCACCCCTGCGTGCCCGCTGGAAAGAAATCTTGAGCCAGGCTTTACATGATAAGGAATGGAGCTTTCTCCTTGAATACCCCAGCATGACTGCAGTTTAAATGCATTCAATTTTCAGTCACACAGGGCTTGTTTTACACCATCAAAACTTCACAATTTTTTTCCCGCGGCTTCTCCGAATAGTCTTGGATGCCAGTTGGACTCTGACAATTTGTTACATATGCTTTCAGCATGTCCCTCCTTGATGCATTATTGGGCAGCTACAGCCATTTCTGCACTTGCAGGGATTACCCAGTGAAACACTGTAGAATGTTGTCTCCTGGGTTTGTATACACTTCCAAAAATTCTAGAACCATGATATGATTTGCGGACTTGGCGTTCCTTTTAGCAAAGCATCAGATCACCAGATTCTGGAAATGGGTCCCTCTTACGTCCAGCTGGTGGGATGAGATGGTACCCTGAGGTACGACCCAAGGTTATGCATTACACAGAGAAGAATATCGTGACCTCTAGAAACAGCCTTTTGCGTTGGTGTCGGAAGACCTGTTGGAAACATTGAGATCTCAAGGGGATGTTGACCAGTAAGTAAAAGTGATATTTTGTCTTTTCCATTGCATAGCTAATGCCACCTGACTTCCAAATCAGATGTTGTTACACATTGTATCTGGTCTTGAACTTTCTTATTACTACTGTGGCCCACGCATGATCCCACTTTCTTCAAGCGTTGTGCACAGCAGATTGTAGTTTGGGGGTAGGGATGGTGTGGAGTTTCCAAGCTAAATTTACTTTTGTTTTACCTTTCATGCTGTTGCTCCCGATTGCCTACATGGAGCTCATCTGCTGTTTGCTTATATCCATAGTGATATATACTGCTCAGACTGTTCGTTAAGAATGTGTATTGCATACGATTATGTAAGCCTAAAACGTACTGTAAGGCCATAAATAAAGTGTATATGCTCTTTTTTTATTAAAACTTTAATACATTTTGCCTTTAAAAAATTCACAGCGAAATAACTCATAGCTATTACGTGAGCCTGATTCACAACAAAAGACATAAACCACTCTAGGAACTTTCGAGAGAACCAACTGTGTCAAAAGTATATTCAAAAACAGATCATTCATTCATGACTGCAATGATAATTTCATACTCCACATATACGTGTGCTGTGAGACTCTCCTCCTAGGTCTTAACTTGGAAAATAAAATGAATCCTCACATTCAATCTCTTCTTGTGTGCAGATCAAGGGTCCCCATTCCAAGCAAGAAAGAGGGAAACCCATGAAAACTCTATTTTAACGGAGTCAGCCTGGTGCATCTCTTCTGTTGTCAGAAAAAGAGATCCAAGTCTTCCTAACATTAGCTGCTCCCTATGTATTGAAACCCGCAGGGACAGGTGATCATGTATATCAATTGTTTTAAATTTCAATTCATGTGTTTTCTGATCTGCCATATGTTGTTTAATCCCAGGTCTGTTGTCTTAGTTGGAGATGTGAGATGACAAGTGCTGCAATGTCCACAGGGGCAGTGGCCTGTTACTGTTGGGTGTCCCAATTGTCTGTGAAGACACACAAATGGCAACTCAAAACAAGTGATATATAAATGATCATCAAAAAAAAACAACACAGGAGGGGCAAGAAAAATGGGATATTCGGAGAATAACTCCTGGTCCCGTGTGTAAGGTTCCCAATAGATAAGAAATCAAAAAAGGTTACACACGGTTCCACCTAATGCTAAAGGGTTTCTTTCAAGGAAATAGTTCAGCGAGTCATTGAAAGGCGAACTTTATCGAAGCAAAAGCCCTCACTCACCATCCGGTGACATGCTTCATCATAGGGCCAGCTCCTCGTCAGGCCGGCACTGCAATGCCTGACGGGCCCCACAGGGGGGCTCTTTGCCGGAGATCTTTTTTAGAAAACTCGTTTCTGGCCGGTTGAGAAAAGGAATAAAGTGAACGATTGGTAAATGACTCCTGAGCAACCATTCTTTTCCAATATTAAATTATGGCGTAGATATATAGATGATATCTTGGTAATTTGGAAGGGCGAGATGGAACATGCGATAGCCTTTACCCATTGGGTCAATACGTTAGATACCCATCTGCGCTTTAGCTCTACTGTCTCTAACAAGGAAGTTTCCTTTTTGGACTTACAAATTACCCTTAAGGATGGTTTCCTTAATTCATCTGTATACCACAAACCTACGGACCGCAATAGCCTTTTACTTTACAGCAGCCATCATCCCAAAGCCCTACGAGATAATTTACCTTTTGGCCAATTTTTGAGGATACGACGTAACTGCTCTGACAAGAATGACTTTCATACACAAGCCGACACTCTATGTCGTAAACTGAATGACCGGGACTATCCCCCATTGAATATTCGACGAGCAAAAAAGAGGGCTGGCAATATCCCCAGAGACACGCTATTGATTAACAACACCCGGTCACAACAGAACAGATTAACTTGTGTTACCACATTCACTCCTCTCAGTAATCGAATAAAGGGTATTGTCCGTAGGCTCTGGCCCATTCTCACCAGTGCAGGTGCTACACTAGAACGTCCTCTATTTGCCTTCAAAAGAACGCCTAACATCAAAGATTTGGTGGTTCACACTAGACCCACAGTAGTTCGGCCCCCTGACCACCTGGGACCGAGTCAATGGCTTAGAGTTAAAGGACATTATCCCTGTGGCTCTTGCAATGTGTGCCCCCTGACTCGTAACATCCAAGAAGTGGACATAGGGGAACAAAAAACTTGGCAATTAAGATCTCATACCAATTGTCGGACTAAGAACTGCATTTACATGATCACTTGTCCATGTGATCTAAAATACATTGGCATGACGACAAGAATGGTTAAGATCCGTATTAATGAACACCGGAGCACCATTAGGTGCAAGAGATCGTCCACAAAATTGACCAACCACTTTATCGAAAAACAGCACACCCCAAACGATATCAAATGGTTTGTTTTGGAAACTATGAGAGACAACATTGATATCACAAAGAAACTTTTCGAAAAGGAACAACGGTGGGTCTTCAGACTTAAGACACACATAGTTGGCCTAAACGATGATATTCAATGGGTTAACTTCATTCACTAAAACCCTTCTTTTCTATATCCTAACCTTACCTTGAATTGAATAGGATATGCTCAATTACGTGGGAGACCCTTCTTGATCATACTGAATTTTTCTTTCCCATGCTTACCTGTGATATTGCCCGCGATTATATATATACATATTCCAAAATATATATATATTGACATGTTTCCTTTTCTTCTTTTTATTTCAAACAAATTTTCTTGAACTCTTACTGGAGAGCCTAGATCAGTTTTCCTGGTGCTTGACATATTCCAAAATGGCCGACACTTTTAGCTCTCGATTTACATGTTTTTGGATGCCATAATGGCTGCCATTGTTCCTTCCCATAGCTCCAGACCAGTCCCTTTTCACTTTCCACTACTCCCAGTGTCTGCTTATAAACTCCATGGTTACAGAAACTTTGTGATCCCGGGTTGCAGATCCAGACGCAGGTTTACTGGCAATGCCCATACATACTGAAAGTAAGTGTCGTCTTACAGGTTCACTGGGTATGTGTTTGATTTGACGGCATCACCGCGACCTCAACTTCGCTACTGCCCTTTTTTTGTTTACCCAGCAACTTACATATTTATGTAGTTATTCGTGACGCTGAGCTCTGAGGCTAATCCCTTTCCTCGGCTCGCGCACGCTGACACTTTTAGGATTGACTCGGTGTCCGTGCGCGCTTTATTGATTTCGGCACATCATTGCCGTATGGGATTTGCGCTTTCATTTATACGATGCCCATACATTTTTTAAAGTAAGCAACTAACAGGTTCACTATGTATGTTTTTGATTCGACGCATTACTGCGGCCTCAGCATTGCTATTGCCCGCTTTATTTATTCAGCTACCTACGGAGTCACGCGTGACGCTGGGCTCTGGGATTAATTCCTATTCCTCAGCCCTCGCACGCTTACACATTTAAGAACGACTTGATGTTCATGCGCGTTCCCTGTATTTCGGCATATCTTTGCCAATAATAACGCGCGCCTTCGATTTGATGCACCTTGCTGTCCTGACCCGTATTAGTCTCTCTACCCCGAGTGTATAGCTATTCCTAGAGCGACACGTAAGAAATGGATGCCCCTGCCATTTCGGCAGTACAGGGATACACGTGTAATCTCTAGACACGTATCTTCTTTTTCAATAATTTTAACACACGTGCTGGGTCCCGTGGTTGCATTTCTTCGCAAGAGTCTTGACATACCTTTGACTGCACATTCACCTATTAACTCATGGCCATATCATAATTAGTTTTTTTCCCTTTGCAGGCTCTATGATCTATTATGACATCATGGGCTCTCAATTGAATTATTCTAATTAGTGTTATGAGAGTCACGCTAATGATATCTTATGTCCCCTTATCTATTTATATATGTATAGATCAGAATTGACTTTTCTAGCCTGGACTTCCCCGATGTGGCCCTACCATTAATTTTTGGAGGGTAAGCTATTGTAAATATTTACATTCCTAAATTGGCTTGTGCACTCTTATTTATTATTATTTTTTCCTAGTCACTCATATACCACTTGGCACTAGAGTGAATTTGCACTTCAATCTTGGGGTTGCACAGTATATATATTGTTTTGTGTTTAATGCTAATTGAGGTTCTCTGCTTTTTATATTTCCTTAGGTTTTTGACTTTTATATGTGATAAACTTCGCAATTCAAAGGATTAGGTATATTATTGGGTCCTGACGAATCGCATAAGGTAATTCCTTGATAACAAGCGAGAAACATGTTGACCAATCATATAGAGTGACACAGGGGATCCTGTGTACTCTGTCTTTTGAGGTTTATACCTACCTGGCTTTCATGGTAATTGTGGTCATTACTCCACCAATTCCCAACTTTATTTGATTTTAATCTTGTCAGAGGTTGAGTCATGAGCATTAAAATTATTAGATTCTACCTCTAGATATTTTTTAATTTTTTTTTTTTTTTTTCCTATTTACCAATCCTTCACTTTATTCCTTTTCTCAACCGGCCAGAAACGAGTTTTCTAAAAAAGATCTCCGGCAAAGAGCCCCCCTGTGGGGCCCGTCAGGCATTGCAGTGCCGGCCTGACGAGGAGCTGGCCCTATGATGAAGCATGTCACCGGATGGTGAGTGAGGGCTTTTGCTTCGATAAAGTTCGCCTTTCAATGACTCGCTGAACTATTTCCTTGAAAGAAACCCTTTAGCATTAGGTGGAACCGTGTGTAACCTTTTTTGATTTCATATATAAATGATCACCTGCCCCTGTGGGCCCTGATACACAGAAATGACAGCCCGCAAAATAAAAACGAGAACCAGTGGAACATTATATTTCCGGAGGGCATACTGTAAAGGACCTTAAATGGGTAATAATTGAACAGATAGACAGAGATTAGAATAACTAGAGAGAATCCTGTTAGAAAAAGAACAAAGGTGGATATATAGGCTGTCAATTCACAGGTAAGGCCTCAATGATGAAATTCCTTGGAACATAATATGATATAGGAACTTTACCATAATACATTGAGATCACACTTGAAGAACGGAGGGTATTGTAAGTGAATACAGCACCATAGTTTTCATAATGAACCTACAGGGCTGTAATCCCTACTCATTTGAGGTTAGGTAGTGCAACCCCATGTGTAGATACACAGGAAACATTACCTGTCTATGCTCAAACATGTACAGGTACAGGTATACTATCCATCAAGATATAACCTCATAGGGGCAGATTTGTGAGCTTTGTGGCAGCGTTGCGTCAAGAAAACTTGCGGTGTGTTGAGGCATTTTCTTGTGAAACAGATGTGCCGTATTTATGGTACGGTGCACCATGTTGTAAACTCTGAAGGTGTGGCAAAAATTCTGACACCTTGACGAGAAGAATGAAGCAAAGTGTTGTAACACAACTGCCACCTACATGAAACAATGCTGATTTGCCGTAAAGCACTTCAATGTCCCACCAATCAGCACTGCATCACTTAGGAGTGCTTTTCATGGCATGAACCTTAAAAGAACAACACATTCCAATACACACAAAACAGCAGACCAAAAATAACTTTACAAAATGTAAGGAACACCATCTACCATCTACAAGGCAGGAGGGCAACAACCACAACCCCAGCCAAGATAACGTGTGTCCATGCCAGGGGTGGAAGACCCATTTCAGTGAGGAGGAGAACCAAATATTAATATCTGAGGTGACAAAGAATGAACACCTTCTCTCTGTCACCTCACAAAACGCCATTAGGGAAGAAGGAAGCCATTTGGCAAGCCATACTGGATAAGGTTAACAGTGTAGGGCAAACACAAAGGACAGTGCTGAATATGAAGAAGAGGTGGCATGACTATAGTGCAGGACTAAAGAGAAACTGGGCGGGAAACATTAGGGCAGCCATGAGGAGGATGTGATGTCTAGGAGGAGTTGTACCTATTTGAGGACCAGGTGGCGTCACTCATCACAACAGATTGGTGGCAAGAGTTGCCCGACAGGGCAGGTCTGCAGACGGGTACTAAGATGAAATACAGAGTAAGTGACAACAAGGGACCATATGGCTAAAACTGTCATGCAACACAGCAAGATACTTTGCTGCACTGCACTGAGCTATGTGAATGTGAAAGGGGAGGAATGTCTCACATATGAATTCATGCATCACACAACTGTGAATTAATTGCCTAGTCACATATGTTCATGTCCTGCCCTGCCAGGTTTCTCTGATCTATGTGTTGGCCCAGTCCAGGTTGTCCATTTATTCCTGGGACTTCTAGTGTAATCTACAACATGAGATACTGGGACTGCACGTTCCACAGTAGAAAGCAAAATAAAAACCAGACTAGAGCAGCAAATCTTGCATGGACCTTTGAAAGTGTGCAGGTATCTCAGTGCCAATGCTGCCCCCTTGCACCATTTAGCACATGTGCTTGTCTTGGGGCTAGGCAGCCAACAGTGGAATGTAATGTAATGTAAAGTAATGTGGTTTTCCAGAGGGTTAAAGTCTCACCCAAGAGGGTATCCAGGTGCTGACTATGTACTGGCTCTCAAAGTAAAATCACCTGAAAAGCCAGGTGTAGAGTCACTAGCCCTAAACCATATAGCACACAGCTGTCCTGAGATGCTGGGTGGGGGTTTTACAGGTGTTGGCTGCCATGTAAGAGACCACCCTACCTCCTGTCTTGCTCACATGGCTATTAGGGGTGGGGTTTAACGCAAGTGATCCACAGGAGAGGTCCATGATTGTTTGTTGGAAGCATGGATGATGTGTGAGCTAGGTGGGGCTTGGGTAGTGTAGTGCCTTGTAGATGTGGCACAGCCTGTTGAACTAGCAGTGTGTCTGATTGGAGAGATATTGTATCTCAAGGTGGTGAGGAGTGATGTGGGTGCCACAAGGTAGTCTGAGTTTGATAGTTTGCCACTTGTGTTGCAGCTGTGCAGAGATGCTGTGGTAGAGGACATTGGTGTCCTACAGTCTACATGTGATTAGGACATCTGTGATGGTGTCACAGGTGGCCGGAGGGAACCAGGAAAAAATAAGTTTGGCTATGCAACTTATGTGAAAGCAGATGGAGGTGAATTGTGGAGTGTTAGGGTGAGCTAGTTGTCCAGGATGACGGCCAGGTGTCTGGGATGGTTGGATGGTAAGGGGTTTGGGCCTAGTCATGTTATGGGCAACCAGGGTATGCACATGTTGCAGATTATCCTCACTAATATCTAGTGAGGTTCAGGATCACCCATTACTCTCACATACAAGTAGGCATGGTAGCCAGTAGTATAAGTTAACAAATGTTGGTGGTGTTTGTGTCTTCTGAGAGTCAATGTATGATCTGGGTGTCACCAGTGTGTGATATTAAGTAGAGTCCATGGGTCTGAATGATGATTGCGAGAGGAATCATGTACAAGTACAACTGAGTGGGGCTGAGTGAAGAGATTAGTGGGACTCTGCAGATGAGTATCTTGGGTTTTGAGGAAATGGAGTGAGCTTGAACAGTAACACTTTTCCAAGTGCAACAGTGGCTATCCCCTTCAGAGACGGTTGCCAGTGTCTAGTGTTCTGGACTATGGAGATTAATATGTGTGCTTGGAAACTACATGATTCCATAAACAAATTAAGGTATGGTATGCACATGTTCTTACTCATTCCTGCAGTGTAGCAATGTTGCTTGTTGTGTAGCGGTGTGTGGATGTGTGTCAAATATGACCCGTAGGTCACATGGTTTTATACAGTTGCATGCAAGGCAGTGCAGCAAGGCAGATTGGTGTGTTTTACTGTGTGAAAGCCAGAGTGCAGGATCATTTGTAAGACATAATAAAATAACATACCTTGGTCACTGCTGTGGGGTTAACTGATAGCTAGAAGGAATGCAGGACCTTTGGTGACATTGTGCAGTGGTCTCAGCATTGGTGGAAAGAAGCTAAAGTGACAATGGTGTAGGCACAATGCAGACAAATAACAAAATATGTCTAATGGGCCCCTTACTTGACTCATTCCTTCAGGCAGATCAGCAAGCTGGTGAGCTTCATTGCATTGTGTGTCATTACACAAATAGGTCCCCTTGTTCATATAAGGGTTGCTGACCAATGTAAAGGTATTGCCATGTGAAAGGCAACAATAGTATAACATGGCCTCATTTACATCTAGTAAAATATGTTCCACATATCCATGTGTACTTGAAAGTGAAAAAATTCAGGGCATGATTTAGATTTCGGTAGACGGGTTACTCCATTGTGTCCTATGGAATTTATATTTTAGCGGATGCGACATCCATAACCATTGTGAGTAACCTATCTGCCAAAATCATATCAGGCCCTTAGTCAGAATGTCACAAAAATCCCTTATTTCTACATCTATCATTATTGACATAGTCCTATCTCTTTCCAGAGGGACAGATGAACTGCCATCCACAGGACATGTCCCATCTAGCTGTACAGTACCAGATGAGGACTCCGCGGACCCCCAGGTTGAACGAGTGGTGGGAGTCCAGCAGCGAACGGCTGATGAGGTGAAGGCAGGGATGGAGACTATAACATCCACCCTAAAAGGAGTCTGTAGGTGTCTGACCCAAGTAAGGGCATGACAAAGGCTATTACAGACACCTACACTTGACTGTATTGGATTGATGAGACCCTAGCTAACATCCCTGGTATAATGATGCAGAGGGAACAACATCAGCCATCTACTTCCGAAACCAGTAAAGTTGCCTCACAGCCAGGGCCATCCGTAACATCATGGAATCCATTGAGCACAAGTTGAACTATATTACACAGGAGGTGATCTCAATCACAACATTGTTGCTTTGTTAGCAAGCCAACAGAGCCTTGTCAGGGGTTTGCTGGCTGCCTCACTGATACAGACATATGCTGGTGGGAGCAGGGGAGTCACATCTTCTGCCTCTGATGTGTGTGTGCCTTAGATACCTCTCAAACAAACACCACCAATTTCAGGGGAGGAACAACACCCATCAGAGGAGGAAGATGTGGACTCTCCCCCAGTTCCTGTCGGCATTCTGCAAGATGATATTTATCAGTGCCTTCTGGGCAGTTTCCTAGGGGTCCTGTGTTTAACATCAGGCCACTTCCTTTGTCACCCATTACTGTACTGTTTGTGCATCTGTTGATCTTATCCAATTGTGGACTTTTAAACACCTCTGTCTTCCCTAATGGCAATTTGTTCCTCTGCACTAAAATAGTCCTCACCTCCACATGTAGCATGACATGTCTCCCAAATGGACTCTGTCTTGTCATCTAATCTTTCAATAACTGTTGGTATTGCATGAAATTCAACCATTAGACTCCCCAAAAACATTGCATGGAACCTACAATCTTGAATAAAATTAACTGTTAGACACCTATTTTGTTCAAAAGCACAAAGACTACTGTATATTTTTGGACAGAAGGACTACATGTACCATGGTGAAAGAATAAAATCCTCACCCACTTATTTGCACCTCAAAAAGAGTGAGGTAAAGTCAAATACACATGGTGTTTTTGGATATGTAACTATACCAAGTACATCCACTTTAGTGGTATTATGAGGAATGTGTTGTCTCCCAGTGAAATGTCAGAGTGTAACAACAAGCTTCAATTATTTGAATGACACCAAGTTAGAATCTGTATCTAATTACACAAATACTTACTATCTATAAATAGGATGTGTGAGGCATGTGATGCCATAACACTGTTCTACTCATCCACTTATAAATAGCTCATTAATCATGACAACGTGATCATCTGAATAAGATAACCTCACTGCTCACACTAAAGAATTTCTACTTCACCTAAATTTGCATAGTTGAACAAATAATAGCCAGATACTCAGGTCTATAGACCTCGTGAATTAGCAACATACCTGTGTCACACTAGGATGAACAAGACATTCCAATACCTTGAATGTCAGTCAGCAAGAAACACAAGGGCTCCTTGTTAGGTGCCTGTGTTAACTGCTAAATGGGGAGTAATGCTACACTGTGATAAGTAAGAAAAATGTGTCCCTCTGCCCGTGAGAGTGTGCTGAGTGTGAGTGCACCACACATTACATCTATTGTACATTATACATACATATTTTTACAAAAGAGCCTGGCAACAGAACCAGAAACAAGGCTACACCTCCCAAGGGAAGAGGACATCGGAGATTTATAACCATTAAACTTTGAAAGTAGTAAACCAAAGTGAGCTGCATGAAGTGCCACACTTAGCAAGTAGCAAATACCAGTGATGATGGACATTATTCAGGGATGTGTGAACACTCACAATTAGCAATCAGTCAACAACAATGACCGATTTGCACAATGGTGTGTGTGGTAGTACCAGGCACCAGTGTGTGTTCCAGCACAGCCAGGGATCTGCAGTTTGTACTGACAAAACTATCCAAACTATGCCTGAGCTATCGCTTTTACACAGAGTGCTAAAGTAGGAGTCTACCTGTGTTGTGCAGTGTGTAAATAACAACATGGGGCCCACTGACAGTGTCTACAGTATGGAATATGAAATGGAACAATCATGACACAAATTTGCAATAGACCAACAGTTGTCTATGGGCTTCTGACGAAGCAACATATACCTTCAGAGACTGCAAGACAGTTGCTACATCATGTACTGAACTCAACTTACACAGTGATACCAACTCTTAAATATGAAATGATGACAGACTACTGAAAGTGGGAAAATATTGTATTAAAACTATCTAAACTACCTAAACTTATCTGGCATACAATAACAAACCTTGATATTAGCCTAAATGATCTTAACCTATTTTAACTACTATGCACACATAGCAAATTAAACATCATCCCCCACTCCCTTAATACGCATAGCTCAGTACAACACAAACAGCAACTTCATCCTAAACATAAACTAACTACACATTTAATCCTAAACAAATAGATATATTTTTTTATTTTTTGTTTTTAATTTCTTTTTAACACTTAACATCAACCCCCCCACTTTGCTACCATTAAATAACACACTTAAAAAGAACTAGCCAAAAGTAAAAAGATTTACCTTACACTAATCTACTCTAAACCCATACCTATACTAAACCCTAACTAACACTATGTCTACTGACAACAGAAAGGGAATGCTCAGAGGGAGAATCTCAAATTTGTGCTGAAATCCGCTCCATGACTTCCTGCAAGGTTAACTTTATTTCCCATAGGCTGACCTGCTCTTCTTCTATGCCATGCATGCTCCGGTGAATTTTCTGAAACTCCTTGAGAATTTGATGATTGCAGAAGGATCCACTGGCACATCTGGGCATCCTGGCCTGTGTGGTTGGCTGCTTTGAGGCAGTTGATGTTCCTGCTGTGGCCAGTGTCTGGACTAGCTGCTGTTGCTGTTAGACACCCTCCAGACATTTTGGCCAACTGGATTGTGTGCTATCTGTTAGCCTTCTGCACTTCCGGGTCCCCGATGACTTAGTCCTATTATATACCTTACCCATCTTCAGGTGTGCCTTTGCAATATGACGGATGCACGGTAGTGTTCCATCCTCCTTTCAAATGTTTTAGCTTTGTTAGCTTCCATGTTAGCTAGGAAGTTAAAGGAAAAACTTATTAACTCACGTTGTAAATGTACATGATGTTTGAAAAAATAAGCTGACATTGTTATGCAATCATATGTGGCAGTCCAGACCAACAGCAACAATTGAGTTACAGATGTGGACAATATACCTTTTTTAAATATACCAATTTTACCATCAAGCAAATACACTTAAATCTGGCATATCGCTTCTGGTATACTGTTTTAGCAATACCATGATGACCTTTACCTAAACAAATTTATGTACACTCATTGTCCCGGGGCTGAATTTGTCAGTGCACAATGTAAATAAAACAGTGCATCTCAGGAGTGTGTGTATACATGATGGAGTACACAGCTATATAAAAAACTTTGTGGGGTATAATTTACGCACCCTTGCACCATGATGCAAGGGTGACTGCATTGGTGCTACCCAGTTTAACTTATCTCACCAGTAGGTGAGCAGTGTAATTGGCTGTGTGCAGCTAACACTGTGCATTCCAGCATGTGAAATTCGACCAGTGTAGCAACATTACTTCACACCTTGCATTGTATGAAGGCCTTCCAGAAATGGAAAATGGGGGATATACGTGGCATGACTTTGGCATTTCAGTGGCAATCCATGTGCAGACTACTGCGTTTGTCTAGCTAGCTGCACCATGCCAATGAGACTGTATCCATGCATTGAGGCCTAATGCCGCTCCATTGGTTTAACAGCAATGACATTTGCACAATGTGCACCAAAATATGTACACTGAACTGAGATATGAAGGGTGATATCCAGTTTAGACCCGCAGAGCCATATGACCAGAAACCTGCCATGTGGACATTCACATTCACAATGTGCTTCACCCAGGCAGTCTGGTAATGATTTGTACAACACCATGGTTAAATATAGTAGCAGGCCTACATCCCTACATCTCCAGGGCATCTGGATAATTGTTCCTCTTTCACTCAATTTCACATAGGTATGACATTAACTACTCTGAGGGTGACTCAATGACCCCAGCAAATGGATTGCAACTGCCATACCTCAGGTTGAGTTAAGTAAATGATGTTTTTTAAATACTTATGATAATGTATTACCTCCTTTACCGAAACACATGTTGAGATGTCATTTGATCTCTATCATGGGTCGAATCCATGATTTGAAAAAACCTTGCCCTGTCACAACAGCATTCACAGCATCTATCATAGAAAAAAATTAGTTGATTGTGATGGCTACCCTGCTGACACTGTCCTACATTATTTAACAATTTGGCTTTTGATTTGACACCAAGCTACAGGGAAAGATATGTGTCACCAAACATCTTTAGTGTTGATCAGCAGGAATCCTTATCCACACCTATAGTCATTCTCACTGAAATTATGTAGCAGGAGATGTTATACGTGTGCACTATGTGTGAGCATAGTATGTTGCAAGATGAAGCAATATATGTGGCATATTGGCACACATTTTCTAAAAATCATAGTTCATGATACAGTCATGTTTACACTTGGTATTACAGGGTATTTTTCTCCACCTCACCTGCACCAGTGGCATACTCAAATATGGACATAGGTCATAAAACTGTGTCCAAACGAGCTTAGCCTAGCTCATTCCACTTTGCTGCTACATCTGTTAAAACATTGTTATGTGTGTGCCACTTGTTTTACAACAAATTTTGATTGTGTTGAACACCTGCAGATTTAGCGTCAGAAGTTGGTTCATGGGCCAAATGCATCAAAACTGTAGCTATTCAAACATCACCACAGCTGAAAAAGATGCATTAATCCTGTGGGCCTGCATACATTGACATGCATCCTTGTAAATTCAACATTATTCGTTGAACCAGTTTGGTTGTGTTGGCACCCTGACTGTAATTTGTTTGCATGTGATTGATCCCCAGGCACATCACAATGTTACAACTATCATGGATCACACACAGACCTTACAGAGCTACAACCATGTACACTGTACACGTGGTGGTTGCATTGGGATCCCGGAAGGTGTCATCTTCTCCCCGGGTGAATGGGATAGGTCCACCTACAAGACAAAAATTTAAACAAGGCATTGTAAATAGTGCCGCTACACATGGTCTAAATTCCATTATAAATACTATGACATCCCAGTGATTTCAGATATTGAACACGATTTTTCAGATATTCAACACGATTAACACAGATATGTATACGGTGTACGAATGTGGTATGCAACTAGTCACCTTGCATGGGAGAGTTGGCTGGATGTAGAAGCTCAGATATATCCAACATCACATGCCTGATGCATGTGTCAGGTATGTGATGTCTTCTGTACTGCTGGGTATCAACATCTCAGCCCCCGTTGCACCTTGACACAAGGGGGAATCAATTGGCCCTAGGCATTGCGGACTAGCTGCACTGCATGCTATCTTTCAATATGGTCCAAGGGTGCATGCCTTGTAAGTGAGTTTGTATTGTTTTGTACTGGAGAAGCCACTTTCTTGCACAGAAACAATTTGCCACAGGCATTTTTATCTGTCTATGTTGTGGCCCAATGCAGCACACACAAAACGTTTAACATATATAAAGATTGAACATATATTTCCTCCTTAGCCATCACCTGTGGAGGTTTACCAAATTTTTGGATCATCCCTTAGTCAATCACGTATGGTAAATCAGGTAATGCTTTTAAATCAATGTATGTTCATTGTAAACAACCACCCACAACTCATAGAACAGCCCCCTGGGGCAGGGTATAGCAATACAGCAATTGCCCTTGTGTTGCATTACACTGGATTTATTTGCCCACTCCGAGGCACATAAAGAGATATTGTGTTGCTTACAGAATAGCACTTTAATATTTGCATTGCACTTGAAGCATTTTACATGAAGCAAGAGCAACCCACCACATGTAAAATGTTTACCCTTTCATGTTTAAGAGTTTGTTTAAATGATATCGTAACATTACTACATGCAGATGGTATATCTACAAGGCCTCCGATCTCCAATCCCAGGATGTCCTCCAGATCCACCTCACATGCCACATCAGCCCATCAATTTTTGATCTGGTAGACGGTGTGCTCACTTCTGAACACCTAGCACATATGCCAACGCACCCTCTCCGAGCAATCCTTCTCGTCCTTAGGGTTGTAACCCCTTGGAATTGTTGCCCCTAGATGCTAACATGCTGGGCAAGTAATATTTCAGGATCCATATGAGACCCCCAGCCTCTCCCTCACTGTAATTTTTACCCCTACCCTTTCCCGACATGACTCAAACCCTCCTAAACCCACTACACCCAAACAAACACCCCTTGCACTAATGCCTAGCCCTAATCAATGTAACCCCTAAATAGACTAACAACTCACAATACAATGACAAATACTAATACGATATATGGACAAAAAGAGTGGTCAGACACCAACTAGACCAAAAATCCCTCAAACCCAGCAGACACTCTAAAAACACCTCCAACACCCAGTACAAGCTAACAGACTGTAAGTGAAAGTGAACAAGCTATTAAACTTCAGAGTCTGCCGCCTGCCACTCTCATTGTATCATTTCCTGGGTGTGTCCAGCACTTTTTTGACATTTGCATTGATTTTTCTGACGCATTGCTATGCAAATGGACATTGTGTGGGAGATGCATTGTGCAGTAGCACTTCTGCAGTACAGCTAGTTCCATGCAATGCCAGGAATGCATTGGTTCCAACCAGCTCAACTGGCACAAAGCATGCGTTCAGAACTGTGCAACAGGGACGATGCGCGCGTTCTGACCTGCGCAACAGGGACAATGCACAGGATCTACAGTAGAAGCTTGGCTACTGCTGGTCCAAACATCTTATGCCCAATTTCATTGGTCCAGGACTGGGACAGCATCCCTTGGCCGGCCAGAGTGACAGATGTCATTGTCCAGGTGCTGGAGCAGGGTGAAAGGAAGTCTGTTATGTACCTGAGACTTAACTAGAGGAGGCCAGGCAGATTACCCTTGGAGTCAGTCTGGCTTCAAGGGATGCATTTGCAGTCCTTACCACCCAGCCAAGGAAATAGCAGGCAGCATGGCGGCACAGCACGGCTGGAAGCAGGCAGCATGGTAGCACAGCAAGGCAGGAATCAAGAGCAGAATCGTCACGCATCAGTTTTCACATGCATTACGAGGATACGCTCCTGGATGTCCCTCACAGTCATACGTGCAAGTAAAGCTTGATCCCGGGACCTATGCACCACTATTTTTGAGTCCAATCTCTCTCTCTTACTGTGATGTGTCAAGACCCCTTCCTTGTGATGCCTTGCAGATGCAACACACACTCTGAGAAGCACAGTGACAGGCTGGCTCCCCCATACTCCAGTACATGTCTCACCAAGCTTGCAGGTTTCCTGGACTGACAAACTCCATCTGGTGTAATTCCAATAATCCTCATGTTTTGACCAGGCTGCCTTGTCTTACACACAAAGGTAGCCAAGATCCTCCATTAATGTAGCAGCACAGCCATGTCAGCACTCCGGCGTATCTGTATGACCCCGGTTGTGAGGGGTTTTCACCACATAAAGTGTTGTATGTGCATGCCTGTTCAAATATGATATTTGTGAAGGCCTGCAAGGCCACATTGCATAGCCCTGATTGGCTTCAGAAATCTCAAGTGAAGAAATGCTTCATTAATCACTGCATTGCTTTACTCTGTGCTAGGAAGATGTTCCATGGCCATTGCATGTGTGTTCCCATGCAAGTCCCATGGATTTAGATGCATTTCCAGACCTACCAAGCCTGGTAAACCTGGAGATGCACCAGAAAGATACACCTTCCCAGGAGAGGTGTAACAAGGAGGAATATTGTCATTCATCCTCGTTACTTCCACTTTCAATGTGTGCTGCATTCTGCAGGAGAGAGATAGATGAATATGCCTCTCAGGGTATGAGGATTTGTTTCTGTGCAGGTAGGTACCCCCTCATGCACAAAAACAGTCAAGCAGGCAAAGCAAGCACCCTTGCACTATGGTGAAAGGGTGCCTGCATTGGCACTAGGCAGCCAAAACTGCACCAGCTCAGAGTAAAAGGCAGGAATGCCCCATATTATTTTCAATACAGCACACTCCTGGCCTTTCCCTGTCACACAGTGGAGCACAGCAAGGTGACTTGCTGCACTACGTGACAAAACATGAAAATCTACCTCGTTTTTTAGTTCAACAGTACCTTTGAACTGCACTAGAGTTTGTCATGTATAACACACATTACCTGCACACAGACATTACACATGTGCACGCTGTTCGACATTTCAGACTATGGGGGTCATTACGACCCTGGCGGTCATGGACCGCCAGGGCCGCCAGGGCCGGGGACCGCGGATGCACCGCCAACAGGCTGGCGGTGCATCCAGGCCTATTCTGACCGCGGCGGTAAAGCCGCGGTCAGAAAAGGGAAACCGGCGGTTTCCCGCCGGTTTTCCCCTGGCCTGAGGAATCCTCCATGGCGGCGCTGCAGGCAGCGCCGCCATGGGGATTCCTACCCCCTTACCGCCAGCCTGGTTCTGGCGGTTTTGACCGCCAGAACCTGGTTGGCGGTAACGGGTGTCGTGGCGCCCCTGGGGGCCCCTGCAGTGCCCATGCCAATGGCATGGGCACTGCAGGGGCCCCCTAACAGGGCCCCACCAAGATTTTCAGTGTCTGCATAGCAGGCACTGAAAATCGCGACGGGTGCAACTGCACCGTCGCACCCTTTCCACTCCGCCGGCTCCATTCGGAGCCGGCATCCTCGTGGAAGGGGGTTTCCCGCTGGGCTGGCGGGCGGCCTTCTGGCGGTCGCCCGCCAGCCCAGCAGGAAACTCAGAATTACCGCGGTGGTCTTTTGACCGCGCAGCGGTATTCTGACGGCGGTACTTTGGCGGGCGGCCTCCGCCGCCCGCCAAAGTCAGAATGAGGCCCTATGTTTTGTGTATGTCTTGCATGGCACATTTATTATGCACATGGTTTTATCGTGCTCACATTTCCTGATCAACACAACTTTTGAAGACATGTGTGAGCCAGTAACCCCACTGCAGTGAACCAGTGTAGAATGATATTTTATACTATAACTGTTTACCACTCAGCATGCTACCACCACCACCACTTTAGCTCTGTCTGACTCCTGGCAATGGCAGTAGCCTACATCTGCTATTAGAGAAGGTGTTTGTGTGGGCCTCCTAGGTCAAACAGACTACATTCCTTGACGCAGGCCTATGTCATTGCACATATTCATATTTCCTGTTCCCCTTTGGGTATATTCCAGAGTTGGTGAGCCACACAACTATGCCGCTGTACACGCAGGGCAGGGATACACTACTCTTACCATGCAGTGGTAATTTCATACCCAACACCTCCATTGCACCATATTTAATTAGATTGTGTATGTGCACACACATTTGTGCCTGACGTTTGACATGGATGCTTTAAACGTTTACATTCTCTGTATTCTTGAGGTGATGTGATGGTTGGCAAACATCTCCCTTGTATTACTTCTCTGGTTAATGCTACACATTGCAACTTCATTCGTTTAATGTGTTTTATTACAGGCCTTTGAGCCTCTTTGCGTTGATGTGCAAAGCATGGTAAATGCGTATCTTGTCAACTGTGGCCATGTGTAGTATTTACATCAATCTGCCCAGGAAAAGTGTCACATGTGTAATGTTTTGTGGATCCCTATGCATGCACGTATGCATTCTTTACAAATGACATTTTAACATCTACACCTGGGACTAGGCCTTTGTCCATAAAACTGTTACTCACAATCTGTGATGGTATCTGCGGCACCATTTGCTCCTGCAAAGTGCTGCCATTGTGCATGCTAGCCCAGTTGTGCAATGAACTACCTTGAGAGGTTTGACTCAGATACTGACATTTTGGGGGGATTGTGGTCCATCATTCACTGAGTACCATATGAGACACAGTTTGCTGCTGCATAACACAGCAAGAGTGCTAGCTGTGCTGCACTGCACTGCTTAAGTGTGTGCGGACAGGAAGGGGCAATTACTATGTAGATATGTGGAACACCTACCCTGTCCCTTTCATGCAATACACTGCATCAGATTGGCTTGCTGGATTGATTGTTTTATTTTGGGTGTTATGGCCCCATGCTGATCAACAGCTCGGACAACGTGATTGTTACATGTTGAGGCCTATATCTAGTTGAGAAGATGTGAGTGACTCTGTTTTTACATTGACTTTCACATATACACAAGACCATGAATGAGTTCCAAAATGTATTTATAGGTTGATAAGTCGACATATTTTCTGTCATAATTACCATCAGGTGATTGGCCACAATCTGGTCACATAACTGCCGACCTGCCATTGTGTTCTGGATCTCTCCTTCGTTGTCATCATCCTTGTCCAATTCCTCTGTTTTTAGTGACTCATAATCCCACTGGACATTTGGTTTTGCACAGAAGTTGTGAAATATAGCACAAATGAGGATTATTTTGCCCACCATAGGGGTGAGTACAATACCTTTCCACAGTATCCAGGCATCTGAACCTGGACCTTAAGAAAGCAAATGTCCCCTCCTCAACATTCCTTGTCTTGGTGTGTGCTGTATTATCTCATTTTTCAGTCTCCATCTGGGGATGGCTGACTGGGGGCATGATCCATGGCTGCAACCTATATCCTTGGTCAGCTGAAAGTACACAAATAAAACAGTAAATGATGTAGCACTTTGTTACTGAGACATAACTGTCCATGTGTGTTATGTATGTTGGCAAACCCATACACATTTCTTACCATTTGTACTAATATGTGTTAGATACTGTTGACCACTGGTTTACTCATGTATCTTCATGTTCTATGTCTCATTGTCAATATTGTCCATATCCTGATACATAGGACACTTCTACATGCTGACTGTCATGTTTAGGCAGTAGATGACTATGATACATATTTTGGAATGTTCATAATAGTCTCTGTTATTTGCACTCACTAAATGAGCAAAGTGACAAACTTACGATCAGATTCTCTGGCAAATATTCAGCCCTAGGTAGGTTGTGACAGTGCCAACATGTTTGACACTCACACATGCATTTGTCCTTTTGACACCTCTAATGTCTTTACTCGCCTATACGAGATTAGCACAGTCTGATTTGTTCAGTAAATTTAGCTTGGCTATTTGTTTAGTACATATGACATGGATATTTATATGTTATTTGTCAACTAACAACTAATGCTTTTGTATAGCAAGGTGTCATACTGAACTTAGGTTGACACATACGTACGGTAATGTAGGCTGTTTTTATATGGGAGTAACTGACATAAATGCAAGTAACTTTCTACAACAGACCTATACACTTTGAGATTTCACATGTATGTGTGTTATTTTGCCTTGTCGGTGATTCAGTACTTATATACCTTGATTATGACATCTTTGATGCAACAAGAGAGTGTTGAGTTTGGGATCCTGAGTAGACTTTGACACCTTACCCTAGTTGCATTTTATTCTATGTTATTTACTGGTGTATGACATGTTTGACAGCATATTGATTGACTGTGTCAGCTTTACATTGATGGACTGGGATGCAGGAAATATAGTTAACTTGGGCCACCAAACTGGTCATCTATCACATTGATGAGGTATGTCAATGTGGGTTGATAACTATGTGTATGTTTGGACCTAGACTGTAAGAATGTTTGAGACATATGTGCACAATGTACAGTTGATATCACATATGTACTTGGATTTTACATTTCCACATTAATTGAGGCTACGCTTACAGTGCATATTATAAATGGAATTTACTACATCTTCTTCATTAGTGCTCCTAGAACTTTGGTCAACATACAAGTTCACTACCATGTGCAGCACATTTAGCTAGGAACACGTGATTTGTTCAACACCCATTTATTTAGTGTAGCTTTAGGAAAATGTAAAGACTAGATAAACCACTTAACATACACACATCTCACACTTAGCTGATATGTACTCTTTTTACTCATATTGACTTCACTTGTAGACCGCGTGATTGTTGTGTTGATTTGTTTACCAGTGCAAAAATGTGACACAATAATTTTCACATGTGATTGTTCCCTACTTTCAATGCAGGATTAGTGAGGGAATAACACAATGGTACATAATTGTCTACGTGTGAAGAGTCCATTAATCCCACTGTGAGCATATAACACTAGATCTATTCACAAACACAGAGATGGCTATTAGGTCATACATTCAACTTCTTAGTTATTATTAAGTATATTTTGGTTTCCTTACCAATGAGCAGGCCATTCCCATATGTCCCATTCTGAAGCCGTTCATTTATGATACTGTGGTGGAAGATGAAGGTATCATGTGCACTTCCTGGAAATTTAGCCAGCACATTGATGAACATTCCCTGATGATCCTCTATGGCTTGGATATTGATGGAATATGTGTGCTTCTGGTTTCTGTAGAGGTGGGATGTTGCAGCAGGGGGCATTAATTGCACATGTGTGCAATCAGTAGCACCAAGGACGTGGGAATCCAGCTATGGCATAGAATCCATGCTTGGTGTCCAGTTGTTGTTGTGAAGTTTTGGGGAATAGAAGGTACTGGGGTGTGAGTTTGCTTTTGACATCACACACAGAGGAGAGAAAGGCTGGAAATTCTCCTTGTCAGATTCCTGACAATCTGGCTGTTGTGATTTGGAAGGAACCGGATGACAGCATGTGGAGTACAGTCATTGTTATTGGGTGGTGCAGTTGGTGGCTAGAGACTTGGATCTATCTTCTGCAGAAATGTAATGATAGACACCCTCCTGGGTCTGCAGAAATGTATGACCTCCTCTTCCCTGAGGTCAGTGAGGGATATGTGCTGCCGGAACACAGACTCCCTCCTCCTTTGCTGCCTATATGGTGGTGGACTACTAGCTACTTCAATTTGCAGTCTGACGACCTCCATGGCATAGTTGAGCTTGCCAAATTGTTTTGTGGGGTTGCTCTTTGTATACCACAGCCACTGTGTTATTTCCTATGCCTGGTTTGCCAAAGTACAGAAATTCTGGCGCATTTCAGGCTTTGCGCTTCTCAATGATGGATGATGCATTTACAAACCCATAATTACCACTGTGTTACAGTTTCTGGGATTTTGCAGAGGAACGTCTACATTGAACATATTAAACTGTGCCAGCTGCAGCTGGTTTCAATGCAGCTTTTGCCTTATGGAACCCTTAAAAACTGACACACTTTTGAAAAAGCAACATTTTATAAATATGACTTACTGCTTGTGCCAGCATTGTGCCACACTTTGTGGTGCAATGCCAATGCAAGCCTCTCATAAATATGCCCCATAGTGTCTATCCTCATATATGTATATATATGTACTTATGAGACATTACCTGTCTATGGGCCAACATGTACAAGTCTAGTATTTACCAGGATACAGCTTCATAATACTTTATAGAACTGATTTATGGTATACCCTGTGTAGGCAAAAAAATACAAGGCTAAGGAACCCCCTCTAATAAGCTCATGATAATCAAGGTCTAAGGCATTGGAATAATGACCTTCTTGTCTGAAGTACTATTTCCCAAGTATTCTGGTCATGTCTCCCCAGCACACAAGTCAAAAGTAAACAGTAATAATGCACTAAAACCCCTTTCGTTCAAGATAAAACTTAGGAATACCACTGTTGTACTCTAAAGTTTATGAGTAAAAAGAAATTTAAAGTGTAGTTACGTGTATGAAGTTTGATTATGAAATATGGGGTGTACAACTCAGTGAAAACACAACCGATAGCACCTGGTTGAACTTGAGACTCCATTTTCCTGAGAGACGCGAGTCAACACAATAACGTGTGCAGGTGTATTTACAGCTGACCACGCTTTCTGAAATGTCAGTGCAGAGCACGAGGACGGGACCGCTCTCATTCACAAACAGGAACGTGTAAGACTGCAACCGTGGCAGTAGCCCGACAAAATGCAGGGCTCTGAGGCACATACATAGATAACCAGAAAGGTGAGAACTCTTGACGAAGTGAGCCTCTGGGGCATCTCTCTTTCAGGGAACTCTTACCATTACCCACATGTATGGACTGCTTTTGGATTGCGATAAGTTTATGGACAATGAGTTTAAAAAATGCATTCTTCTTCCTCCCAGTATTTGACTACAGAGCTGCCCTCCCGCAGAGCCTTACGGAGTCATAAAACATTAAGGGGCAGAATAGGCCTTAGTACTCTCTTTCTTGCATGATATTTCATACTCACATTTGGACACTCTAGCTCATGAACACAGACCTTTGTGTGATAATTTCAAGCTAGCTTGCTCACACTAATATGCCAACATGTCTGTGTTTGGTGGAATAAAGGGTATTCATAAAAAGAAGTGAATCTTTGCATGCACAGTGTACTAGAAAGAGCATGAATATTGAGCAACATGGCATCAGGATGTGCAATTGTAAGGAATTAATAATTCTTTAACATTTTATGTCTCGTTCCAGATATACATAAGGATTTCCATGGTGTATGGTTTGTAATCGCATGCATACTTTCTAATATGTGAAAGTGTCACACGTTTACAACAAACAATAGAGTGAAAATATATCACTCACAACTCAGGGATCTAAAATAATTCCAGTCCTGAAGAAAGCCCATTGACATTGCATTTGATAGGGCTGAAACTTGTTGACCTGGCCGTGGATGTTTTGGGTCATAGTACAGCCTAATAACATCCTACTTAAAACATTATTTTAACCATGCCAAAGATATCCTCAATATACTACTTACTTTCTTAAATCGGAGAATCCTGCTGGCAATTTTAACTATAGATCCCACTAGAATAACGTCTACACTTACGAACAGCATTGAATGGACAATCCAAGTTCCTTAAGAGTTTCTTTGCTGCTCCTCATCTAGCCTGATCAAGTAGATAAAAG
This sequence comes from Pleurodeles waltl, assembly GCF_031143425.1. Lineage (NCBI taxonomy): Eukaryota > Metazoa > Chordata > Amphibia > Caudata > Salamandridae > Pleurodeles > Pleurodeles waltl. The sequence goes on from NC_090450.1 coordinate 871,274,531, forward strand.
AGTTTGTAGAGAGATAAACAAGACATTGCTCTTCAAACTAGTAGAACCTAGAGAACTTTGACAGTAAATGTTTCTTTATTGACTATACAAAGGTGGAACATCTGAACAGGCCTGGCCAGCTGTCAACAAAAACAATAAACAGAAAATGTAGGGGCCATTTAGAGGTTAGTAGTAATGGAGCATCTGTCATAAAGTTGGCTATGACCCTTCCGCCAACCTCTCACATCATCTGACAAGTGGTGCTTGAACCATTTTCATTTACCATTTACCATCAATGTTATATCATTGAAGTCATAGGGATTGTGAATAATCCAAGTGTCTCACAAAAAACAAGTTTATCAGATGTGCTGAGCCCATTCAGGATGAGAGTGGTAGGTGTGTAGTGTACTGCCAGTGGTGCTTTGTGGCTTGTTGGTGTAGTATTGCCCTGTTATTTACAAACAGCATTTTTTCTGTTGAAATGATCACTAAATTTGCATAGACATGAAATTTTACTGGTAAAACTATATCGGGCACAAACAATAATGTGTCAAAATCTAGTTTCAGTGAATATTTATCATTTGCGTATTACCAAGTGAAGCTTCTAATTTGTTTTGATCCTATTAAAATCATTGTTTCCATCACACTTCAGAATTTGAAAAAGTATACTTCATCGGCACGTTCCTATTCGCTGTTATATTTTGAAATATGTGTATACTTCATTTACAGACATGTATGTGGTTGTGTGTTACAAAAATACAGACAGCCTTTCCTTTCACTTCCTGTATCAAAGCAAGATTGCCACCGTTGTTACTCCTATCGAAATTCTCTCACTATACAGTAAGACAAATAAAAGTAAACACCAGTTTCCACATAAAAGATCAATTTGTTGGAAGACATAACCTGACATTTAACATCTGTCTTTAAATTCCCTGCCAATGTGACAAAATCATCACAATGGTGGTCATTACAACCCTGGCGGTCGGTGTTAAAGTGGCGGTAAAACCGCCAAGAGGCCGGGGGTAAAAATAAATTTAATTAGGACCGTGGCATAAACCGCCAACATAGACAGCCACTTTAACACTCCGACCGCCACGGCGGTACAAACAAATACTGCGGTGGTAACCGCCAACAGACAGGCGGAGGACAATTTACCGCCCACAGAATTACAACAGTCCAATCCGCCACCTTTTCCGGGGTGGATTCCCCACGAACAAAAACAGGGCGGAAACAGGACTTGGAAGGGAAAACGCTCACCTCTGCACACCCCACGAGGAACCAGGACCCCATGGAACCGGAACTTCAGATACTCCCAGCCTTTATCTTCCTGCTCTTCTACCAGGAGCACAAACGCCGGCGGCGAAGACCACGGTGAGTACTGCACCTACGACACAGGGGAGGGGGAGGGAAAAAACTGACACACACACATGCAATACGCAACACCCCCACCCTCACCCACTACAACACACACACAAATACAGCATGATACATTACAGTTACTACCCCCAACCCCCCCTGGAAGAATGCAAGGACAAAAGGAAATGAGCTGAATAATTGTTATATATTCAATTACATAAATCAAAAATATTTACATATATATACATTTACACTATAAACAATTATATACACCAAGAACACAAGTCCAAGGGATTCCACCATCATAGTCCGTGGACCACTGGGCCCTAAAGGCATGGGCGAGGCCCACACTCAATATCCGAACAAGACGGAGAGAACACTGCTGTACCATCAGATAGAAATAAAACAGGCACCTCAGGGGGAAGGGAAGGGGGGCACCTCAGCCGGATGAGTGCACGACGCCAGATCCACAAGGGGGCTCCATGCCCACTGTTCAATCCTGGGGAGTGGAAAGCCACAGTCTCTCAAGTCTCTACAGTGGGTGGGTTGCCCACTGTTCAGTCCTGGGGAGTGCAAAGCCACAGTCTCTTAAGTCTCTACAGTGGGTGGGTTGCCCACTGTTCAATCCTGGGAGTGCAAAGCCACAGTATCTCAAGTCTCTACAGTGGGTGGGTTGCCCACTGTTCAATCCTGGGGCGTGCAAAGCCACAGTCTCTCAAGTGGATAACAGTCTCCACTGGTTCTGGAGTGGGCTTGGTGCCCAGAGTGCTTCATCCTGCCAAGGACAGAGGCTGTGGATGCCTTTCTCCACTGGTTCTGGAGGGGGCTTGGTGCCCAGAGTGCTTCATCCTGCCCGTGGCGGCCTCAGTAGCGTTGTAATCATTGGCGCTCACTGTCCTGCGGTGGTGCTGGGAATCTTGCCCTGGGCAGCGGGGCTGCTGCTGGCGGTCTTGTCCTGGACAGCGGGGCTGCTGGTGGCGGTCTTGTCCTGGGCAGCGGGGCTGGTGGTGGTCTTGTCCTGGGCAGCGGGGCTGCTGGTGGCGGTCTTGTCCGGAGCAGCGGGGCTGCTGGTGGTGGTCATGTCCTGGGCAGCGGGGCTGCTGGCGGTATTATCCGCCGTGCTGATCTTCCCAAACTTGCCGGTTTTACTGTGCCCCTTCCCCACCTTGGATGGTGTCGCAGCTGTCTCCACACTCCCAACTGTACCCCAGGGAGCGGCTTTGGTGGCTGATTTCTTTCCCCTCTCCCTCCAGGCACTGGCCAACTTTTTATGCTTGACAGGTCGGGGACTGTCCGTGCTCTGGCTCCTTGCTGCACTGGCTGCCCTGCTGCCTGGTGCACTCCAGAATCCGGTGACTACTGGCACCACTAGTCCCGCCGATGTTGTGGCTGAGGTGCTAGGTTGGGACCTGGAGAGTTGGGCCCTAGGAGACTGAAGGGGTGGGGGAGGTGAGGGAAAGAGGTCAAGATTGGCCAGGAAAAGTTTCTTAGGAACACTGGGACGGGTAGCTGGAGGAGGTTTGGGAGTGGAGGAAGAGGTAGTGGTTGTAGGAGGTGTACGTTTGCTGACTTTGGGTGAAGGTGCATGGGCTGGAGGCTGTCGTGAGGTGGATGGCTGTTGGGTGGGTGTGTGGCTGCATTTGTGTACCTTGGGAGGTGGCCTCACAGACACACTGGGAGAGGACACAGGGGACGTGTGAATGGTAGTGGGGGTGGGGACTGCACGTGAGCGGGATGTGGTGGTGGGTGTGCTGGTGATGGACGTAGTGGCTGACGACGTAGTGCATGCAGGTGTGAGCAGAGACGAGACAGGGAGGGAGGAGGGAGACGAGGAGGAGGGGGACACAGTGGAGGTAGTGGATGTTAGTGTGTCTGCATGTGTGTGATGCTTGCGTGAATGCCTGTGGAATGTGTGGTGCTTATGTTTGCCAGAGCTTCCCTTGGGTGTTGAGGTATGTGCATGCTGGTCTGATGGTGTGCTTGGGATAGGCTGAGGTACAGGGGTGTGGGTCTGGGTGGAGGAAGTTGGAGGGGGGAGGCTAGAGACAGGGACAATGGCTGCCATCAGTGCTGAGGCCAGAGTCTGAAAACTCGCTGAAGGGCTGCCTGACCAGAGTGAATGCCCTCCAGGTATGCATTGGTTTGTTGCAACTGCCTTTCTACACCCTGGGTGGCATTCAAAATGGTAGACTGCCCAACAGTGAGGGACCTGAGGAGGTCAATGGCCTCGTCACTGAGGGCAGCAGGGGTGACTGGGGCAGTGGCTGAGGTGCCTGGGGCGAAGGTGATGCCCACCCTCCTGGGTGAGCGGGCACAGGGCAAACGCTGAGGGGCTGCTGGGAGGGCGGTGCTGGTAAGGGGGTGGTGGCTGTACCTGTAGATGCGAGGGCACAGATGGGCCCGCCACTGCAAGGGAGCTCCCATCAGAGGAGGAGTCCATATCGCTGGTATCAGCTCCTGTCTCCGCCATGGAGCTCCCGTCCTCCGTCGCACTGGTGAATTCAGACTCCGTAGTGTCGCCCTCCAGGCCCATGTGGGATGCAGCTCCCTCCTGCTCCGGTGCCGCTGCTCCTCCGCCTGATGATGCTAATGCACACAAGAACAGGGAGACCACAAAAAGGGGGTCGGGAGACAGAAGAAAGACATGTTGAGTGCATGCAATACTGCTACCGTTGGTGGACACGACAGACACAGAAGCCCCCTGCACTAGTCCACTATTCAATCCCAGGGACATGGGTTCCAAGGCTATGCACGATTTCTGCCCACATGGATGTCACAGGAGCCTGACTAGGTGTAGTTGCCACTGTACACAGGAGGGGTGGGGTGCCACAGGGCCTGCCTCAAGAAGTGTCCTTGCCTACTAAACTCGCCCTGGCCTAGGGGAACCCACAGTCCACCTCCCCCACCCAGACACCTACAATGTGCGCTGAATCAGCAGAATGAGAGTGTACTCACCCCCTTGTGTCTGCTGTGATGCCTTCAAGCGTCCATCCAACTCGGGCTACGCCACCGCCAGGATCCTGAACATCAGGGGGGTCATGGTGCGACAGGCACCCCTCCCACGTTGGGAGACCATCCCCAGCTGGGCCTCCGCCGTCTTCTTGCTCCAGCGGTGAATGTTTTCCCATCTTGTCCGGCAGTGGCTGCTCCGTCTGTGGTAGACCCCCAGGGTCTGGACTTCATTGGCGATGGCACGCCAAATGTCCTTCTTCTGGTGGGCGCTGACCTACAAGAATTGTACAGGGGAAAAAGAGAAGTAATTACCATCTGCACCATCACAGTCATTGGCCCGCATCCCTACCCTTGCCATGATGCACATGCAATCACCGTCGTTTCATGCACGCCTCATTCTCACACCCCCCATCTTTCATACACCCCACTCAACACAGGCATTGCCCATACAGCATGCTCACAGTGTACTTACCTGTTTGTCTGGAGGACCGTAGAGTAGCGTGTACTGGGGGAGGACCCCATCCATGAGTTTCTCCAACTCCTCCTCCGTGCTGAAGGCAGGGGCCCGTTCCCCAGACACACAAGACATTGGTGGTCATTACAACATTGGTGGTAAAAGCCGCTTACCTCCGTGCAGAAGACCGCCAATACACCGCTGCGGCCGCGGAATTCCGCCACAGCTATTATGACCCACATCTCGGAATCCACCGAAATTCAGACAGCCACACAAGTCCGCCACAACAAAGGTGTAGGAGGCTGGACTGGCTTGTAGTGAGTACCAAGGGGTACTTACACCTTGCACCAGGCCCAGGTATCCCTTATTAGTGTAGAGGGGTGTCTAGCAGCTTAGGCTGATAGAAAAGGTAGCTTAGCAGAGCAGCTTAGGCTGAACTAGGAGACGAGTGAAGCTCCTACAGTACCACTAGTATCACATGCACAATATCATAAGAAAACACAATACACAGATATACTAAAAATAAAGGTACTTTATTTTTATGACAATATGCCAAAGTATCTCAGTGAGTACCCTCAGTATGAGGATAGCAAATATACACAAGATATATGTACACAATACCAAAATATGCAGTAATAGCAATAAAAAACAGTGCAAACAATGTATAGTCAGAATTGAATGCAATGGGGGCACATAGGGATAGGGGTAACACAAACCATATACTCTAGAAGTGGCATGCGAACCACGAATGGACCCCAAACCTATGTGACCTTGTAGAGGGTCGCTGGGACTGTAAGGAAACAGTAAGGGTTAGAAAAATAGCCCACCCCAAGACCCTGAAAAGTGGGTGCAAAATGCACCTAAGTTCCCCAAAGAGAACAGAAGTCGTGATAGGGGAATTCTGCAGGAAAGACCAACACCAGCAATGCAACAACGATGGATTTCCAGACGAGAGTACCTGTGGAACAAGGGGACCAAGTCCAAAAGTCACGATCAAGTCGGGAGTGGGCAGATGCCCAGGAAATGCCAGCTGTGGGTGCAAAGAAGCTGCCAAGGGATGGTAGAAGCTATGGATTCTGCAAGAACGACAAGGGCTAGAAACTTCCCCTTTGGAGGATGGATGTCCCACGTCGTGAAGAGTTGTGCAGAAGTGTTTTCCTGCAGAAAGACTGCAAACAAGCCTTGCTAGCTGCAAAGGTCGTGATTAGGGTTTTTGGATGCTGCTGTGGCCCATGAGGGACCAGGATGTCGCAAATTGCGTGAGGAGACAGAGGGGGCGTCCAGCAAGACAAAGAGCCCACTCAGAAGCAAGCAGCACCCGCAAAAGTGCCACAATAGGCACTACAAAGTGGAGTGAACTGGAGCTCACCTGAAGTTGCACAAGAGGGTCCCACGAAGCCGGAGGACAGCTCAGGAGGTCGTGCAATGCAGGTTAGAGTGCCGGGGACCCAGGCTTGGCTGTGCACAAAGGAAATCCTGGAAGAGTGCACAGGAGCCGGAGTAGCTGCAAAACACGCGGTTCCCAGCAATGCAGTCTAGCGTGGGGAGGCAAGGACTTACCTCCACCAAACTTGGACTGAAGAGTCACTGGACTGTGGGAGTCACTTGGACAGAGTTGCTGAGTTCAAGGGACCTCGCTCGTCATGATGAGAGGAGACCCAGAGGACCGGTGATGCAGTTCTTTGGTGCCTGCGGTTGCAGGGGGAAGATTCCGTCGACCCACTGGAGATTTCTTCGGAGCTTCTGGTGCAGAGAGGAGGCAGACTACCCCCACAGCATGCACCACCAGGAAAACAGTCGAGAAGGCGGCAGGATCAGCGTTACAAGGTCGCAGTAGTCGTCTTTGCTACTTTGTTGCAGTTTTGCAGGCTTCCAGCGCGGTCAGCAGTCGATTCCTTGGCAGAAGGTGAAGAGAGAGATGCAGAGGAACTATGATGAGCTCTTGCATTCGTTATCTAAGGAATTCCCCAAAGCAGAGACCCTAAATAGCCAGAAAAGGAGGTTTGGCTACTTAGGAGAGAGGATAGGCTAGCAACACCTGAAGGAGCCTATCAGAAGGAGTCTCTGACGTCACCTGCTGGCACTGGCCACTCAGAGCAGTCCAGTGTGCCAGCAGCACCTCTGTTTCCAAGATGGCAGAGGTCTGGAGCACACTGGAGGAGCTCTGGGCACCTCCCAGGGGAGGAGCTCTGGGCACCTCCCAGGGGAGGTGCAGGTCAGGGGAGTGGCCACTCCCCTTTCCTTTGTCCAGTTTTGTGCCAGAGCAGGGCTGAGGGATCCCTGAACCGGTGCAGACTGGCTTATGCAGAGATGGGCACCATCTGTGCCCATCAAAGCGTTTCCAGAGGCTGGGGGAGGCTACTCCTCCCCAGCCCTGACACCTTTTTCCAAAGGGAGAGGGTGTAACACCCTCTCTCTGAGGAAGTCCTTTGTTCTGCCTTCCTGGTCCAAGCCTGGCTGGACCCCAGGAGGGCAGAAACCTGTCTGAGGGGTTGGCAGCAGCAGCAGCTGCAGTGAAACCCCAGGAAAGGTATTTTGGCAGTACCCGGGTCTGAGCTAGAGACTCCGGGGATCATGGAATTGTCTCCCCAGACAATTCCATGATCCTAGACATGTTACATGGCCATGTTCGGAGTTACCATTGTGACGCTATACATATGTCGTGACATATGTATAGTGCACAAGTGTAATGGTGTCCCCGCACTCACAAAGTCCGGGGAATTTGCCCTGAACAATGTGGGAGCACCTTGGCTAGTGCCAGGGTGCCCACACACTAAGTAACTTAACACCCAACCTTTACCAGGTAAAGGTTAGACATATAGGTGACTTATAAGTTACTTAAGTTCAGTGGTAAATGGCTGTGAAATAACGTGGACGTTATTTCACTCAGGCTGCACTGGCAGGCCTGTGTAAGAATTGTCAGATCTCCCTATGGGCGGCACAAGAAATGCTGCAGCCTGTAGGGATCTCCTGGAACCCCAATACCCTGGGTACCTCAGTACCATATACTAGGGAATTATAAGGGTGTTCCAGTATGCCAATGTAAATTGGTGAAATTGGTCACTAGCCTGTTAGTGACAATTTGGAAAGAAATGAGAGAGCATAACCACTGAGGTTCTGAATAGCAGAGCCTCAGTGAGACGGTTAGTCATAACACAGGTAACACATACAGGGCACACTTATGAGCACTGGGGCCCTGGCTGGCAGGGTCCCAGTGACACATACAACTAAAACAACATATATACAGTGAAATATGGGGGTAACATGCCAGGCAAGATGGTACTTTCCTACACAACCCCCCCCCCAAACAAAGAACAATAAGACTAGCCATGACCTGATGAGTCTTCATTGTCTAAGTGGAAATATCTGGAGAGTCCATCTGCATTGGAGTGGGTACTCCCAGGTCTATGTTCCACTGTCTAGTCCATTCCCTGTAGGGATATGGACCACCTCAACAATTTAGTGTTTTCACCTTTCATTTGTTTTAGCCAAAGTAGAGGTTTGTGGTCTGTCTGAACAATGAAGTGAGTGCCAAACAGGTATGGCCTCAACTTCTTCAGTGCCCAGACCACAGCAAAGGCCTCCCTCTCTATGGCTGACCAACGCTTTTCTCTAGGGGTCAACCTCCTGCTGATAAAAGCAACAGGTTGATCCTGGCCCTCATAATTAAGTTGTGATAAGACTGCCCCTACCCCTAATTCAGATGCATCAGTTTGGACAATGAATTTTTTGGAGTAACAGGGGCTTTTCATGACAGGTGCAGAGCACATGGCCTGCTTCAGCTCCTCAAAAGCTTTCTGACAGTTTGCTGTCCATAATACCTTCTTAGGCATTTTTTTTTAGATGTGAGGTCATTAAGAGGGGCTGCAATGGAGCCATAGTTCTTTATGAACCTCCTGTAGTACCCAGTGAGGCCTAAAAAGGCTCTCACCTGAGTCTGAGTTGTAGGGGGAACCCAATCAATAATAGTTTGGATTTTCCCCTGAAGTGGTGCAATCTGTTCTCCACCTACCAGGTGTCCCAGATAAACCACTTTCCCCTGCTATATCTGGCACTTTGAAGCCTTGATATTGAGGCCTGCCTTTTGCAGGGCCTCCAAAACTTTCCATAGGTGGACCAGGTGATCATCCCAGCTCGAGCTAAAGACAGCTATATCATCTAGATATGCTGCACTAAAAGCTTCCAGCCCTTGCAGGACTGTGTTTACCAACCTTTGAAAAGTGGCAGGTGCATTTTTCAATCCAAAAGGCATTACTGTGAATTGGTAATGGCCTCCAATGGTTGAAAATGCAGTTTTTGCTTTTGCATCCTCTGATAACTTGATCTGCCAATACCCTGCAGTCAAATCAAAGGTGCTTAGATACTTGGCAGATGCCAGTGTATCTATTAGCTCATCTGCCCTGGGTATAGGGTGAGCGTCAGTTTTGGTTACCTGGTTGAGACCTCTGTAGTCAACACAAAATCTCATTTCCCTTTTACCATCTTTGGAATGAGGTTTTGGTACAAGTACCACAGGAGAGGCCCATGGACTTTCAGAGTGCTCAACCACTCCCAGTTCAAGCATTTTCTGCACTTCTTGCTTTATGCAGTCTCTGACATGGTCAGGCTGCCTATAGATCTTACTTTTGACAGGCAAGCTGTCTCCAGTATCTATAGTGTGCTCACACCAAGAAGTGGTGCCTTGCACAGTAGAGAAGAGTTCAGAAAACGGACCCAGGAGATTTATGCAGTGGTCTTTCTGTTCAGCAGTAAGACAATCTGCCAGTACTACACCTTCCACTAGAGCATCTTGTTCTGTGGAAGAGAAGAGATCAGGGAGAGGGTCACTCTCTTCTTCCTGTCCCTCATCTGTTGCCATGAGCAGGGTGAGATCAGCCCTGTCATAGTAGGGTTTCAGGCGATTGACATGGAGCACCCTAAGGGGACTCCTGGCAGTGCCTAAGTCAACTAAGTAGGTGACTTCACCCTTTTTCTCAACAATATTGTGGGGTCCACTCCATTTGTCTTGGAGTGCTCTTGGGGCCACAGGCTCCAAGACCCACACTTTCTGCCCTGGTTGGTACTGAACCAAAACAGCCTTCTGGTCATACCATTGCTTTTGGAGCTCTTGCCTGGCCTGAAGGTTTTTACTGGCCTTTTTCATATACTCAGCCATCCTAGATCTTAGGCCAAGTACATAGTCCACTATGTCTTGCTTATGAGCTTTTAAAGATTGTTCCCAAAACTCCTTCACAAGTGTTAGAGGACCTCTCACAGGGTGTCCAAATAGGAGTTCAAAGGGGCTGAAGCCCACTCCTTTTTGGGGTACCTCCCTGTAAGCAAAAAGGAGGCAAGGTAACAGGACATCCCATCTCCTGCGGAGTTTGTCAGGGAGTCCCATTATCATTCCTTTGAGAGTTTTATTAAACCTCTCAACCAGTCCATTTGTTTGTGGATGATAGGGTGTAGTGAACTTGTATGTCACACCACATTCCTTCCACATGGCCTTTAAGTAAGCAGACATGAAATTGCTTCCCCTGTCTGATACCACCTCTTTTGGGAAGCCCACCCTGGAAAATATTCCCAGGAGGGACTTTGCCACTGCAGGAGCTGTAGTGGTCCTTAGAGGAATTGCTTCAGGGTGGGTGGGTGGGGCATGCCTTGAAACAGAAGTATGGTGAGAATGAACAGAGGGAGACCTGGCCCTAATAGATGGCACTCTAACATTCTGGCCTACAGAAGTAACACTTCTACTGTGATGAGAAGAAACACGCTTACTGTGATGTGAATTTACATCAGTACCAGCTATGCTAGGTGGCCTGCTAATGGGCAGGTTGGGAAGGTTCCCTTCTAAATCCTTTGCTAGGGGTGCCCCAGGATCAGATTGGGAACCATCAGCTAATTTCTCAACAGAAGTGACAACTAAGGTCTTATCTTGTTCAATGAGCATATTAACCAACAGATCTCTAGAGGGATTCTTCCCTACCCCTAAACCTCTTTCAACGCAGAGACCCCTTGCTCCTTTCCAGCTAAGGTGATCATAAGCAAGTTTGGACAGATCAACAGTTTGGCCTGTACCAGACATTTTAGAAAGTGTTTAAGGGATAGAAAAAGTGAGAAAAAAGTTTTTAGAAATTTTTAAAGGACAGAAAATAAACTTTTTAAGAACTTTTTGAAAGTTTAGAGGTACTTTTCAGCACTTAGCAAAAAAGTGAGAGAAGAAAAGCAAAACTTTTTGGTTAGGTGTACATACACTGAACTTGTTTTGTATATTTTTCTCTTATGAAAAGTACAATATGACAAAGTGGTAAGTAGTTGCAAAGTACTTACCCACCGCTGCCACCAATGTAGGAGGCTGGACTGGCTTGTAGTGAGTACCAAGGGGTACTTACACCTTGCACCAGGCCCAGGTATCCCTTATTAGTGTAGAGAGGTGTCTAGCAGCTTAGGCAGATAGAAAAGGTAGCTTAACAGAGCAGCTTAGGCTGAACTAGGAGACGAGTGAAGCTCCTACAGTACCACTAGTGTCACATGCACAATATCATAAGAAAACACAATACACAGATATACTAAAAATAAAGGTACTTTACTTTTATGACAATATGCCAAAGTATCTCAGTGAGTACCCTCAGTATGAGGATAGCAAATATACACAAGATATATGTACACAATACCAAAATATGCAGTAATAGCAATAAAAAACAGTGCAAACAATGTATAGTCACAATAGAATGCAATGGGGCACATAGGGATAGGGGCAACACAAGCCATATACTCTAGAAGTGGAATGCGAACCACAAATAGACCCCAAACATATGTGACCTTGTAGAGGGTCGCTGGGACTGTAAGGAAACAGTGAGGGTTAGAAAAATAGCCCACCCCAAGACCCTGAAAAGTGGGTGCAAAGTGCACCTAAGTTCCCCAAAGAGCACAGAAGTCGTGATAGGGGAATTCTGCAGGAAAGACCAACACCAGCAATGCAACATCGATGGATTTCCAGACGAGAGTACCTGTGGAACAAGGGGACCAAGTCCAAAAGTCACGATGAAGTCGGGAGTGGGCAGATGCCCAGGAAATGCCAGCTGTGGGTGCAAAGAAGCTGCCACCGCATGGCAGAAGCTATGGATTCTGCAAGAACGACAAGGGCTAGAAACTTCCCCTTTGGAGGATGGAAGTCCCATGTCGTGAAGAGTCGTGCAGAAGTGTTTTCCTGCAGAAATACTGCAAACAAGCCTTGCTAGCTGCAAAGGTTGCGGTTAGGGTTTTTGGATGCTGCTGTGGCCCAGGAGGGACCAGGATGTCGTCAATTGCGTTAGGAGACAGAGGGGGCGTCCAGCAAGACAAAGAGCCTACTCAGAAGCAAGCAGCACCCACAGAAGTGCCAGAACAGGCACTACGAAGTGGAGTGAACCGGAGCTCACCCGAAGTTGCACAAGAGGGTCCCACGAAGCCGGAGGACAACTCAGGAGGTCGTGCAATCCAGGTTACACTGCCGGGGACTCAGGCTTGGCTGTGCACAAAGGAAATCCTGGAAGAGTGCACAGGAGCCGGAGTAGCTGCAAAACACGCAGTTCCCAGCAATGCAGTCTAGCGTGGGGAGGCAAGGACTTACCTCCACCAAACTTGGACTGAAGAGTCACTGGACTGTGGGAGTCACTTGGACAGAGTTGCTGAGTTCAAGGGACCTCGCTCATCGTGCTGAGAGGAGACCCAGAGGACCGGTGATGCAGTTCTTTGGTGCCTGCTTTTGCAGGGGGAAGATTCCGTCGACCCACAGGAGATTTCGTCGGAGCTTCTAGTGCAGAGAGGAGGCAGACTACCCCCACAGCATGCACCACCAGGAAAACAGTCGAGAAGGCAGCAGGATCAGAGTTACAAGGTTGCAGTAGTCGTCTTTGCTACTTTGTTGCAGTTTTGCAGGCTTCCAGCACGGTCAGCAGTCGATTCCTTGGCAGAAGGTGAAGAGAGAGATGCAGAGGAACTCTGATGAGCTCTTGCATTCGTTATCTAAGGAATTCCCCAAAGCAGAGACCCTAAATAGCCAGAAAAGGAGGTTTGGCTACTTAGGAGAGAGGATAGGCTAGCAACACCTGAAGGAGCCTATCAAAAGGAGTCTCTGACGTCACCTGCTGGCACTGGCCACTCAGAGCAGTCCAGTGTGCCAGCAACACCTCTGTTTCCAAGATGGCAGAGGTCTGGAGCACACTGGAGGAGCTCTGGGCACCTCCCAGGGGAGGTGCAGGTCAGGGGAGTGGTCACTCCCCTTTCCTTTGTCCAGTTTTGCGCCAGAGCAGGGCTGAGGGATCCCTGAACCGGTGCAGACTGGCTTATGCAGAGATGGGCACCATCTGTGCCCATCAAAGCATTTCCAGAGGCTGGGGGAGGCTACTCCTCCCCAGCCCTGACACCTTTTTTCAACGGGAGAGGGTGTAACACCCTCTCTCTGAGGAAGTCCTTTGATCTGCCTTCCTGGGCCAAGCCTGGCTGGACCCCAGGAGGGCAGAAACCTGTCTGAGGGGTTGGCAGCAGCAGCAGCTGCAGTGAAACCCCGGGAAAGGTAGTTTGGCAGTACCCGGGTCTGAGCTAGAGACTCGGGGGATCATGGAATTGTCTCCCCAATGCCAGAATGGCATTGGGGTGACAATTCCATGATCCTAGACATGTTACATGGCCATGTTCGGAGTTACCATTGTGACGCTATACATATGTCGTGACATATGTATAGTGCACGAGTGTAATGGTGTCCCCGCACTCACAAAGTCCGGGGAATTTGCCCTGAACAATGTGGGAGCACCTTGGCTAGTGCCAGGGTGCCCACACACTAAGTAACTTAGCACCCAACCTTTACCAGGTAAAGGTTAGACATATAGGTGACTTATAAGTTACTTAAGTGCAGTGGTAAATGGCTGTGAAATAACGTGGACGTTATTTCACTCAGGCTGCACTGGCAGGCCTGTGTAAGAATTGTCAGATCTCCCTATGGGTGGCACAAGAAATGCTGAAGCCCATAGGGATCTCCTGGAACCCCAATACCCTGGGTACCTCAGTACCATATACTAGTGAATTATACGTGTGTTCCAGTATGCTAATGTAAATTGGTGAAATTGGTCACTAGCCTGTTAGTTACAATTTGGAAAGAAATGAGAGAGCATAACCACTGAGGTTCTGAATAGCAGAGCCTCAGTGAGACAGTTAGTCATAACACAGGTAACACATACAGGGCACACTTATGAGCACTGGGGCCCTGGTTGGCAGGGTCCCAGTGACACATACAACTAAAACAACATATATACAGTGAAATATGGGGGTAACATGCCAGGCAAGATGGTACTTTCCTACATTGGTGGTCATTACAACATTGGCGGTAAAAGCCGCTTACCACCGTGCAGAAGACCGCCAATACACCGCCGCGGAATTCCGCCACAGCTATTATGACCCACATATCGGAATCCACCGAAATTCAGACAGCCACACAAGTCCGCCACAACAAAGGTCAGTGATAAACTGGTGAAAACAAATCCTCCACCGTCACGCCAACAGAAACACGCCCATGCTATTACGACCCACGAATCCAGGCGGTGGTCTTTCAACCGCAGTATTCCATTGGCGGTACACACCGCCGCGCTCAAAATACACACACATCTCCAAAACACCGCCACATTGGACAATTCGAAATACACACACCTGATACACATACAAACACCACTCCCACACACCTAATTCAATATAAAACACACACCCACATCACCCACAAACACCTATGACCCAAAATTAGAGACGAAGGCGACAGAGAGAGAGCACAGCAATAGACAACCCCACCACACAGAGGCACACAACACCATCACCCACACAACATCCACGCACAAAACACCCCACACCACTACACATCACCACACTCATCACCACATACAACACCCCACACATACCTACACCACCCCATGGCACGCCAAAGACAGCCCAGGTTTTCGGAGGAGGAGCTCAGGGTTATGGTGGAGGAAATCGTACGGATAGAGCCAAAGCTATTTGGTTCACAGGTGCAGCACACCTCTATAGCTAGGAAGATGGAGCTATGGAGAAGAATCGTGGACAGGGTCAATGCAGTGGGACAGCACCCAAGAAATCGTGAGGACATCAGGAAGAGGTGGAACGATCTACGGGGAAAGGTGCGTTCCGTGGTCTCTAGGCACAACATCGCGATTCAGCCGACTGGCGGCGGACCCCCACCTCCTCCCCCACAACTAACAACATGGAAGGATCAGGTCTTGACCATTATGCATCCAGAGGGCCTCGAAGGAGTCGGTGGAGGAATGGACACTGTTAAGTCAAATCTTAACTATCATATCCCCCACCCTACCTGCATACTATCACACACCCCCACCCTCACCCCCTCCCCTATCACTCCAACTCCTCACTAATGTACTAATAACACAAACCACACGTCCCAACACCAAGCCCTGCATGACACAACAAAGCATGGACACTCATCACCAAAGCATGCCCACTGCATATACCCATAACACCCCCCAACCATCATCACACAAGCCCCCACACAGGAATGCTTGCACAGGGGTACACGCTCACCCACCCATTGCACACCATGACACACACAGATGCAATAATCATGCTTTTATACCCCTGCAGGACCACTACGTAACGTCACCAGACAGGAGGGTCCAGACATCTCTACCCCACCCACAGAAGAGGCCCACAGTGATGACAGCAGCTCTGGCCAACTGGATCCAGATGACCAGCCCGGACCATCGTGGGCCTCGGGACAGGCGGTTCCCCTCGCACAGGCACAGCCTAACACTGACCTTCCACCTTCTGGTAACACCAGCACAGCACCCACCCAGCGGACCCATACCTCCGTACCCAGGACACGTCAATCAGCTGTGTGTCCACCACTACAGGGAACCCAGGATAACCCACCACCCCAACAACAACAGGGACCTGGGGGCAGTGGTAGTGGGCACACGGTCCAGGGGACGGAGGCCCAGGAACACAGGGGAACTGGGAGGGCTGCTGTGCGACAGGGGGCGGACAGGCCAAGGGAACCCACTCTCCACGAGGCCCTCTCCTCCATCATGGGAGCATACCACCACTCCCAGGAGACGATGGCTACGGTCCTGGCCAAGTTTCAGGAGACCCAGCGCATGCAGGAGGAACAGTATTTGGGGTTCAGGGAGGAGCTCAGAACCATCAGCTCCGCCCTGGGCACCATCGTAGGGGTGCTGAAGGACATACAGAAGACCATGAGGGACACCTTGGCACTCCAAGGGGCCCCTGACACTAGCCTGGACGATGAACTGCCCACCACCTCCGCCGGTGCTAGTGGACAGGACGCCCCGCCACAGGACCACCACACCAGCACCCCACCCCCTGCTGACGGAGAACCACCCGCAAGCGGTCCCTGAGATCCAGGAACAGGACATAGCAAGATGGCAAGACCCCCGCCAGGAAATGAGACCACCCTGATTGTCATCTCACTGTCACACTTTGTTACCCTCTCCAGATTGGAACTGCCCCAGCTCCACTTCCTATGCCCATATGGGCAGTGCACCTGTGAGATTAATAGACTGGACTCTGCCATGGACATTCCTCCACCATCACCCATCACGATTTTGCCACCCTCTCCAATAGTTAGCACTTCAATAAACACCCTTGAACCACAAAACAATCTGGAGTCAGTCTGTGATTTTGAAAATGTGTATTATCTATGCTAATGACAAAATCCATTTGAAACTGGAATTTCAACATACCTATGTCACACATCATAAGTCCATGAAGGATGCAAGCAGATGACACACGTTGGTAACCACACCTGTGAAACCGTAATGGAAATGTACCACTCAGTTAGCAAATACTACTTCAAATTGACAGACAGGATAGAGGTAGAAGTGTGAAAGTAAATGTAATAGTAAACAAATTGTTCTCACCTGTGTGTCACTGGAAATATTGCTGTATGACAGAGTCCCTGTTGTCAATGTCTTCTTCCTCTGCTTCCTCCTCATCACTGTCCACAGGCTTCACAGCTGCCACAACACCGTCATCTGGACCATCCTCCTGCAGAAAAGGCACCTGGCGTCGCAAAGCAAGATTGTGAAGCATAGAGCAGGCGATGATGATCTGGCACACCTTCCTTGGTGAGTAGAATAGGGAACCACCTGTCATATGGAGGCACCTGAACCTGGCCTTCAGGAGGCCGAAGGTGCATTCGATCACCCTCCTAGTCCGCCCATGGGCCTCATTGTAGCGTTCCTCCGCCCTGGTCCTGGGATTCCTCACTGGGGTCAATAGCCATGACAGGTTGGGGTAACCAGAGTCCCCTAATAGCCACACATGGTGCCTCTGGAGTTGACCCATCACATAAGGGATGCTGCTATTCCGCAGGATGTAGGCGTCATGCACTGAGCCAGGGAACATAGCATTTACCTGCGAGATATACTGGTCTGCAAAACATACCATCTGTACATTCATCGAAGGATAACTCTTCAGTATCCTGTACACCTGTTCACTCCTGTGGAGGGGGACCAAAGCCACATGGGTCCCATCAATGGCACCTATGATGTTAGGGATATGTCCCAGGGCATAGAAGTCACCTTTAACTGTAGCCAAATCCTCCACCTGAGGGAAAACGATGTAGCTCCTCACGTGTTTCAGCAGGGCAGACAACACTCTGGACAACACGTTGGAAAACATAGGCTGGGACATCCCTGATGCCATGGCCACTGTTGTTTGAAATGACCCACTTGCTAGGAAATGGAGCACTGATAGCACCTGCACTTGAGGGGGGATTCCTGTGGGATGGCGGTTTGCTGACATCAGGTCTGGCTCCAACTGGGTACACAGTTCCTGGATTGTGGCGCGGTCAAACCTGTAGGTGATGATTAAATGTCGCTCCTCCATTGTCAAAAAGTCCACCAGCGGTCGGTACACCGGAGGATTCCGCCATCTCCTCACATGTCCCAGCTGACGGTGCCTAGGAAGGACAACAGCGACCACAGAGTCAACCAATTCTGAGGTATGTAACCACAGCTACACAGAACACGACACAAAATTCAAAATTCTTCCTGTATGTGTGTTGAGTCCAGGCCTAGGTATGTGTGACGCAGTTGTAAATGAAGCCATGTGGGCCCCTGAAATGGTGGATGCTTGACCTGTAAAGTGGGACAATGGGATGTGAGGTAACTGCGCTGGCGTTGTACACCGTCGCGGTAGGCGGTCGTAGACCGCGGCGCAATGCTGCATTGGTTAACATTGGACACTATGGGTCCCAGGAGCCAATGACAAAGTGCGCCGGTGGTGATGATACGCACCGCTGCGGACATCACCGCCGCAGACGTCACCGCCATTTTCTATCTGTTCAATCACTCGATACCTGATCTTCGACAGGAGAGGACCTACACTGCAAGTGCTGCTGTGACCTCGGTCTGGAAGAGACAATGGCACGTGCGTCTGGGGAAAGGGCCCCTGCCTTCACTGCACAGGAGTTGGAAAAACTTGTGGACGGGGTCCTCCCCCAGTACACGCTACTCTATGGTCCTACAGACCAACAGGTGAGTACATAGGGTGCAAGTTGTATGGGCTATGCCTGGGTGAAGAGGGCTGGATGTAAGTAGGAAGGGGGAAGAGTTCTGCGAGCATGAAGGAGTGTGATTGCATGTGCCACATGGAAAGGGCAGGGATGTGGGCCACTCACTTCGACTGTGCAGTTGCTAATGACTTCTCTTCTTCCCCTGTACATGTCATGTAGGTCAGCGCCCACCAGAAGAAGGATATTTGACGTGCCATCGCCAAGGACGTCCGGACCCTGGGGGTCCACCACAGACGGAGCACCCACTGCAGTAAAAAATGGGAGGACATTCGCCGCTGGAGCAAGAAGATGGCGGAGGCTCAGCTGGTGATGGCCTCCCAACGTGGGAGGGGTGCCCGTCGCACCATGACCCCCCTGATGTTCCGGATCCTGGCGGTGGCCTACCCTGAGTTGGATAGGCGCATGAGGGCATCACAGCAGACACAAGGGGGTGAGTACACTCTCATTCTGCTGACTTTGCGCGCAGTGGAGGGGTCTGGGTTGGGGAGGAGGGCTGTGGATTTCCCTAGGCCAGGGCGAGTTCCGTAGGCTAGGCCCCTCCGGAATGCAGGCTAT
Organism: Pleurodeles waltl; assembly: GCF_031143425.1. Classification (NCBI taxonomy): domain Eukaryota; kingdom Metazoa; phylum Chordata; class Amphibia; order Caudata; family Salamandridae; genus Pleurodeles; species Pleurodeles waltl. The sequence continues at coordinate 871,293,400 of NC_090450.1, forward strand.
GTGCCACTCCACCCCACCTCTGTAGAGTGCCAAGTACAGGTATACATGCCCCTGTGTCATCTATGTGGGCAGATGACACTCATAGCCATGTAGGCCATAACCCAGGAACTGCATCTGTATAGGCCAAGAGCACGGCGTAGTGCAGGGGGCTGCTGTGTCTGTATTGTCCGCCAACGGTAGCGGTAACCCATGCACTCAACCTGTCTTTCTTCTGTTTCCCCACCCCTTTTTGTGCTCTCCCTGTTCTTTTGTGTATCAGCATCATCAGGCGGAGGTACAGTGGCATCGGAGCACGAGGGGGCTGCATCCCACATGGCCATGGAGGGCCACACCACGGACTCAGAATACACTAGTGGGACGCAGGGCGAGGGGAGCTTCATGTCGGTCACCGGATCTGCAACCAGCGACATGGACTCGTCCTCCGATGGGAGCTTCCTTGTGGTGGTGGCACCATCTGTGCCCCCCACCTCTACAGGTACAGTGGCCACCCCCTACCAGCACCGCCCTCCCAGCAGCCCCTCAGCCTTCGCTCCGTGCCCGCTCATCAAGGAGGGTGGGCATCACCTTCACCCCAGGCACCTCAGCACCTGCCCCTGTCACCCCTGCTGCCCTCAGTGAGGAGGCCATTGACCTCCGCAGGTCACTCACTGTTGGCAGTCTACCATTGTGAATGCCATCCAGGGTGTAGAAAGGGAGTTGCAACACACAAATGCATTCCTGGAGGGCATTCATTCTGGTCAGGCTGCCCATCATCGAACCCTGCAATCTCTGACCTCAGCACTGATGGCAGCCATTGTCCCTGTCTGTAGCCTCCCCCCTCCAACTTCCTCCACCCAGACCCAATCCCCTGTACCCCAGCCTATCCCAAGCACACCATCAGACCAGCCTGCACACACGTCAACACACAAGGGCAGCTCAGGCAAACATAGGCACCACACATCCCACAGGCACTCACACAAGCATCACCCACATACAGACACAGCAACATCCACTGCCTCCACTGTGTCCCCCACGTCGTCGTCTCCCTCCTCCCTCCCAGTGTCTACACTCTCACCTGCATGCACTACCACTACAGCCACTAGGACTCACACCAGAACACCCAGCACCACACCCCGCTCACCTGCACTCACCACCCCCACTACCATTTACACATCCCCTGTGTCCTCTCCCAGTGTGTCTGTGTCGCCCCCTCCCAAAGTACACAAACGCGGGCACACACACACCCAACATACATCCACCTCACGACAGCCTCCAGAACATGCACCTGCACCCAAATCATCTAGTTACACCTCCTACAACCACCTCCTCTTCCTCCACTCCCAGACCCCCTCCAGCTACCCGTCCCAGTGTTCATCAGAAACTTTTCCTGAGCAACCTTGACCTCTGTCCCACCACCCCCCCTTTCCAATTCATAGGTCCCGTACTAGCACCTCAGCCAAAAAAAGTCCGGTACCACTTGTGCCTGTTAGAGGTATGTGGAGTGCACCGGGCACCAGGGCAGCCAGTGTGACACGGAGCCAAAGCACTGCCAGTCCACCCCACCAGAAGTTGGACAGTGCCCGACGGGAGAGGGGGAAGACTCCTGCCGGCAAAGCCGCTCACAAGGGTCCCGGGGGGAGTGTCGAGTCAGCTGTGACTCTTCCCAAGGTGGAGAAGGGGCAGAAGAAGTCGCCAAAGTCTGAGAAGAGCAGCACAGCGGAGAAGGCTGCCATCCTCCCCGCTGGCCAGGACGCCACCGCCAGCCCCATCGTCACTGGTCCGGAGACCACCGCCAGCGTCAGTGCCCAGGAGGGCAGCACTATCGTCACTGGTCAGGAGACCACCGCCAGAGTCAGTGCCCAGGAGGGCAGCACTATCGTCACTGATCCGGAGACCACCGCCAGAGTCAGTGCCCAGAAGGGAAGCACTATCGTCACTGGTCTGGAGACCACCGCCAGCGTCAGTGCCCAGGAGGTCAGGACTATCGTCACTGGTCCGGAGACCACCGCCAGCGTCAGTGCCCAAGAGGGCAGCACTATCGTCACTGGTCCGGAGACCACCACCAGCGTCAGTGCCCAGGAGGGCCCCGGCAGCCACAGCCCCGCTGGGCACTGAGGGACCGCCATGCCACACACCGCTGCACAGGTCAAAGACAGCAAAGTCAAGCCCCGCTGAACAGGGCAAGCACCGCTGAACAGGGCAAAGTCCGCCATGGCAAGCACCACTGAACAGGGCAAGCACCGCTGAACAAGGCAAGCACTGCTGAACAGGGCAAGCACCGCTGAACAGGGCAAAGACCGCCATGGCAAGCACCGCTGAACAGGGCAAGCACCGCTGAACAGGGCAAGCACCGCTGAAAAGGGCAAAGACCGCCATGGCAAGCACCGCTGAACAGGGCAAGCACCGCCAACTCAAGCATCGTTAGCCCATGTGTGTAGGAAAGTACCATCTTGCCTGGCATGTTACCCCCATATTTCACTGTATGTATGTTGTTTTAGTTGTATGTGTCACTGGGACCCTGCCAGCCAGGGCCCCAGTGCTCATAAGTGTGCCCTGTATGTGTTACCTGTGTTATGACTAACTGTCTCACTGAGGCTCTGCTAATCAGAACCTCAGTGGTTATGCTCTCTCATTTCTTTCAAATTGTCACTAACAGGCTAGTGACCAATTTTACCAATTTACATTGGCATACTGGAACACCCTTATAATTCCCTAGCATGTGGTACTGAGGTACCCAGGGTATTGGGGTTCCAGGAGATCCCTATGGGCTGCAGCATTTCTTTTGCCACCCATAGGGAGCTCTGACAATTCTTACACAGGCCTGCCACTGCAGCCTGAGTGAAATAACGTCCACGTAATTTCACAGCCATTTTACACTGCACTTAAGTAACTTATAAGTCACCTATATGTCTAACCTTTACCTGGTAAAGGTTGGGTGCTAAGTTACTTAGTGTGTGGGCACCCTGGCACTAGCCAAGGTGCCCCCACATTGTTCAGGTCCAATTCCCCGGACTTTGTGAGTGCAGGGACACCATTACACGCGTGCACTACATATAGGTCACTACCTATGTGTAGCTTCACAATGGTAACTCCGAATATAGCCATGTAACATGTCTATGATCATGGAATTGCCCCCTCTATGCCATCCTGGCATTGTTGGCACAATCCCATGATCCCACAGGTCTGTAGCACAGACCCGGGTACTGCCAAACTGCCTTTTCAGGGGTTTCACTGCAGCTGCAGCTGCTGCTGCCAACCCCGCAGACAGGTTTCTGCCCTCCTGGGGTCCAGCCAGGCTTGGCCCAGGAAGGCAGAACAAAGGACTTCCTCAGAGAGAGGGTGTTACACCCTCTCCCTTTGGAAAATGGTGTGAAGGCATGGGAGGAGTAGCCTTCCCCAGCCTCTGGAAATGCTTTCATGGGCACACATGGTGCCCATTTCTGCATAAGCCAGTCTACACCGGTTCAGGGACCCCTCAGCCCTGCTCTGGCGCGAAACTGGACAAAGGAAAGGGGAGTGACCACTCCCCTGACCTGCACCTCCCCTGGGAGGTGCCCATAGCTCCTCCAGTGTGTTCCAGTCCTCCGCAATCTTGGAAACAGAGGTGCTGCTGGCACACTGGACTGCTCTGAGTGGCCAGGGCCAGCAGGTGACGTCAGAGACTCCTTCTGATAGGTTCCTTCAGGTGTTGCTAGCCTATCGTCTCTCCTAAGTAGCCAAACCCTCTTTTCTGGCTATTTAGGGTCTCTGCTTTGGGGAATTCCTTAGATAACGAATGCAAGAGCTCATCAGAGTTCCTCTGCATCTCTCTCTTCACCTTCTGCCAAGGAATCGACTGCTGACCGTGCTGGAAGCCTGCAAAACTGCAACAAAGTAGCGAAGACGACTACTGCAACTCTGTAACGCTGATCCTGCCGCCTTCTTGACTGCTTTCCTGGTGGTGCATGCTTTGGGGGTAGTCTGCCTCCTCTCTGCACTAGAAGCTCCGAAGAAATCTCCTGTTGGTCGACGGAATCGTCCCCCTGCAACCACAGGCACCAAAGAACTGCATCACCGGTCCCCTGGGTCTCCTCTCAGCACGACAAGCGAGGTCCCTTGAATCCAGCAACTCTGTCCAAGTGACTCCCATAGTCTAGTGACTCTTCAGTCCAAGTTTGGTGGAGGTAAGTCCTTGCCTCCCCACGCCAGACTGTATTGCTGGGAACTGCGTCTTTTGCAGCTACTCCGGCCTCTGTGCACTTCCGGCGGAAATCCTTTCTGCACAGCCAAGCCTGGGTCCACGGCACTCTAACCTGCATTGCACGACCTCCTGAGTTGTCCTCCGGTGACGTGGGACTCCTTTGTGTAACTTCGGGTGAGCACTGTTTCACTCCTCTTTGTAGTGCCTGTTCTGGCACTTCTGTGGGTACTGCCTGCTTCTGAGAGGACTCCTTGTCTTGCTGGGCGCCCCCTCTGTCCTCTGACGCAATTGGCGACATTCTGGTCCCTCCTGGGCCACAGCAGCATCCAAAAACCCTAACCACACGACTTGCAGCTAGCAAGGCTTGTTTGCGGTCTTTCTTCAGGAAAACACTTCTGCACGACTCTCCACGGCGTGAGACATCCATCCTCGAAAGGGGAAGTTTCTAGCCCTTGTCGTTCCTGCAGAATCCTCAGCTTCTACTGTCCAGTAGCAGCTTCTTTGCACCCACAGCTGGCATTTCCTGGGCATCTGCCCACTCTCGACTTGGTCGTGACTTTTGGACTTGGTCCCCTTGTTCCACAGGTACCCTCGTCTGGAAATCCATCGTTGTTGCATTGCTGGTTTTGGTCTTTCCTGCAGAATTCCCCTATCACGACTTCTGTGCTCTTTGGGGAACTTTAGTGCACTTTGCACTCACTTTTCAGGGTCTTGGGTTGGGCTATTTTTCTAACCCTCACTGTTTTCTTACAGTCCCAGCGACCTTCTACAAAGTCACATAGGTTTGGGGTCCATTCGTGGTTCGCATTCCACTTTTGGAGTATATGGTTTGTGTTGCCCCTATCCCTTTGTGTCCCCATTGCATCCTATTGTAACTATGCATTGTTTGCACTGTTTTCTAATACTATACTGCATATTTTTGGTATTGTGTACATATATCTTGTGTATATTTGCTATCCTCATACTGAGGGTACTCACTGAGATACTTTTGGCATATTGTCCTAAAAATAAAGTACATTTATTTTTAGTATATCTGTGTATTGTGTTTTCTTATGATATTGTGCATATGACACTAGTGGTACTGTAGGAGCTTCACTCGTCTCCTAGTTCAGCCTAAGCTGCACTGCTAAGCTACCATTATCTATCAGCCTAAGCTGCTAGACACCCTTTACACTAATAAGGAATACCTGGGCCTGGTGCAAGGTGTAAGTACCCCTTGGTACTCACTACAGGCCAGTCCAGCCTCCTACATTGGTTGTGCAGCGGTGGGATAAGTACTTTGTAACTCCTTACCACTTTTGTCATTGTACTTTTCATAAGAGAAAAATATACAAAACAAGTTCAGTGTATGTATACCTAACCAAAAAGTTTTGCATTTCTTTTTCTCACTTCTTTTCTAAAGTGCCGAATAGTACCTCTAACTTTCTAAAAAGTTCTTAAAAAGTTTTAAAAGTTTTTTTTTCTGTCTTTCTAAAAGTTCTGAAAAACTTTTTTCTCACTTTTTCTATCACTTAAACACTTTCTAAAATGTCTGGCACAGGCCAAACTGTTGATCTGTCCAAACTTGCTTATGATCACCTTAGCTGGAAAGGAGCAAGGAGTCTATACATAGAAAGAGGTTTAAGTGTAGGGAAGAATCCCCCTAGAGAACTGTTGGTGAATATGCTTGTTGAACAGGAAAAGGCCAGAGCTGGCACTCCTGTTGAAAAGTTAGCTGATGGTTCCCACTCTGATTCTGGGGCACCCCTAGCAAAAGATGTGGGAGGGAAGATTCCCAGCCTGCCCCCTAGCAAGCCACCTAGCATAGCTGGTACTGATGTAGAGTCACACCATACTGATAGTGTTGTCTCACATCACAGTAAGAGTATCCCTTCTCATCATAGTAGAAGTGCTGTTTCTGTTAGTCAAGCTATTCGGTTGCCATCTGTTAGGGACAGGTCTCCTTCTGTTCATTCTCACCATACTTCTGTTTCAAGGCATGTCCCACCCACCCACCCTGATGACAGAGTGTTAGAAAGGGAGCTCAATAGATTGAGAGTGGAACAAACCAGACTGAAGCTCAAGAAGCAACAGCTGGATTTGGATAGACAGTCCTTAGAAGTGGAAAGAGAAAGACAGAAATTGGGTTTAGAAACCCATGGTGGCAGCAGCAGTATTCCCCATAGTCATCCTGCAAAAGAGCATGATTCCAGGAATCTGCACAAGATAGTTCCCCCTTATAAGGAGGGGGATGACATTAACAAGTGGTTTGCTGCACTTGAGAGGGCCTGTGTTGTACAGGATGTCCCTCAAAGGCAGTGGGCTGCTATCCTATGGCTATCATTTAGTGGAAAGGGTAGGGATAGGCTCCTTACTGTGAAAGAAAGTGTTGCCAATAATTTTGCAGTTCTTAAGAATGTACTCCTAGATGGTTATGGCTTAACCACTGAACAGTACAGGATGAAGTTCAGAGAAACCAAAAAGGAGTCTTCACAAGACTGGGTAGACTTTGTTGACCATTCAGTGAAGGTCTTGGAGGGGTGGTTACATGGCAGTAAAGTTACTGATTATGAAAGCCTGTATAACCTAATCCTGAGAGAGCATATACTTAATAACTGTGTGTCTGATTTGTTGCACCAGTACCTGGTGGACTCTGATCTGACCTCTCCCCAAGAATTGTGAAAGAAGGCAGACAAATGGGTCAGAACAAGGATGAACAGAAAAGTTCATACAGGGGGTGACAAAGATGGCAAGAAGAAGGATGGTAAGTCTTCTGACAAGGGTGGGGACAAATCTAAAAATGAGTCTTCATCAGGCCCACAAAAACACTCTGGTGGGGGTGGTGGGTCCAAATCCTCTTCAAATCAAAACAAAGAAAAGAAACCATGGTGGTATTTATGTAAAATAAAAGGCCATTGGACAACAGATCCCAGTTGTCCAAAGAAAAGCACCAAGCCTTCTACCACTACAACCCCTGCTGCTACACCTAGTGCCCCTAGTAATAGCAGTGGTGGTGGGAGCAAACCTACTAATACCCAATCCAAGGGAGTAGCTGGGCTCACTTTTGGTAACTTAGTTGGGGTTGGTCTTGTTGGGGAGACCACAGAGGCTGTGTTAGTCTCTGAGGGGGCTATTGATTTAGCCACCTTAGTTGCTTGTCCCCTTAACATGGATAAGTACAAGCAACTACCCCTAATAAATGGTGTTGTGGTTCAGGCCTACAGGGACACAAGTACCAGTGTTACAATGGTAATAGAGAAACTGGTCCACCCTGAACAACACCTACTTGGTCACCAGTACCAAGTAACCGATGCTCACAACAACACACTTAGCCACCCCATGGCTGTTGTAAATCTCAACTGGGGGGGGGGGGAGGGTTACTGGTCCAAAGAAAGTTGTGGTTGCCTCAGATTTACCTGTAGACTGTCTACTTGGAAATGATTTAGAGACATCAGATTGGTCAGATGTGGAGTTGGAGGCCCATGCAGCAATGCTGGACATTCCAGGGCATATTTTTGCTTTGACAAGGGTTCAGGCCAAAAAGCAAAAAGGACAGGGTGACTTGGATCCTGGAAGAATGGACCAAGTGCTCCCTAAAGCTAGGGCTAGTAGAAGTAAAGCACTACCTACTATCCCTCCCTCTACAGTGGATTCTTCTTCTGAGGAAGAAGAATTTCCACCCTGTGCAGAACCTACACCAGAGGAGCTGGAAGCAGACACTGCTGAGCTTTTGGGTGAAGGGGGGCCTACCAGGGAGGAGCTGAGTGTGTCACAGCAAACCTGTCCCACACTAGAGGGTCTAAGGCAGCAAGCTGTCAAACAAGCTTATGGGGATGTCAGTGACTCTCACAGAGTTTACTGGGAGGACAACCTCTTGTACACTGAAGCAAGGGATCCAAAACCTGGAGCTGCCAGGAGATTGGTGATTCCTCAGGAGTACAGAAAGTTTCTCCTAACTCTAGCCCATGACATTCCCCTAGCTGGAAATTTGGGGCAAATGAAAACTTGGGACAGGCTTGTTCCCTTGTTTCATTGGCCTAGAATGTCAGAGGACACAAAGGAATTTTGTAAGTCCTGTGAAACCTGCAAGCCAGTGGCAAAACAGGTGGCACTCCAAAGGCACCCCTTATCCCACTGCCTGTGGTTGGGGTTCCCTTTGAAAGGGTAGGGGTTGACATAGTTGGCCCCCTTGACCCTCCTACTGCTTCAGGCAATAGGTTTATCTTGGTGGTAGTGGACCATGCCACCAGATATCCTGAAGCAATTCCTCTAAGGACCACTACAGCTCCTGCAGTGGCAAAGGCCCTCCTGGGAATCTTTTCCAGGGTGGGCTTCCAAAAAGAGGTGGTATCAGACAGGGGAAGCAATTTCATGTCTGCTTACTTAAAGGCCATGTGGAAGGAGTGTGGTGTTACATACAAGTTCACCACACCCTATCATCCACAAACAAATGGACTGGTGGAGAGATTTAACAAAACTCTCAAAGGCATGATTATGGGACTCCCTGAAAAACTCCGCAGGAGATGGGATATCCTATTACCTTGCCTCCTTTTTGCTTACAGGGAGGTACCCCAAAAAGGAGTGAGCTTCAGCCCCTTTTAACTCCTATTTGGACACCCTGTGAGAGGTCCTCTAACACTTGTTAAGGAGGGTTGGGAACAACCTTTAAAAGCTCCAAAGCAAGACATAGTGGACTATGTACTTGGCCTCAGATCAAGGATGGCTGAGTACATGAAAAAGGCCAGTAAAAACCTTCAGGCCAGCCAAGAGTTCCAAAAGCAATGGTATGACCAGAAGGCTGTTTTGGTTCAGTACCAACCAGGGCAGAAAGTGTGGGTCTTGGAGCCTGTGGCCCCAAGAGCACTCCAAGATAAATGGAGTGGACCCCACACAATTGTTGAGAAAAAGGGTGAAGTCACCTACTTAGTTGACTTAGGCACTGCCAGGAGTCCCCTTAGGGTGCTCCATGTCAATCGCCTGAAACCCTACTATGACAGGGCTGATCTCACCCTGCTCATGGCAACAGATGAGGGACAGGAAGAAGAGAGTGACCCTCTCCCTGATCTCTTCTCTTCCACAGAACAAGATGCTCTGTTGGAAGGGGTAGTACTGGCAGATTGTCTTACTGCTGAGCAAAAAGACCACTGCATAAATCTCCTGGGTCAGTTTTCTGAACTCTTCTCTACTGTGCCAGGCACCACTTCTTGGTGTGAGCACACTATAGATACTGGAGACAGCTTGCCTGTCAAAAGTAAGATCTATAGGCAGCCTGACCATGTCAGAGACTGCATAAAACAAGAAGTGCAGAAAATGCTTGAACTGGGAGTGGTTGAGCACTCTGAAAGTCCATGGGCCTCTCCTGTGGTACTTGTACCAAAACCTCATTCCAAGGATGGAAAGAAGGAAATGCGGTTTTGTGTAGACTATAGAGGTCTCAACCAAGTAACCAAAACTGATGCTCACCCTATACCCAGGGCAGATGAGCTAATAGATACACTGGCATCTGCCAAGTATCTAAGCACTTTTGACTTGACTGCAGGGTATTGGCAGATCAAATTATCAGAAGATGCAAAAGCAAAAACTGCATTTTCAACCATTGGAGGCCATTACCAATTCACAGTAATGCCTTTTGGACTGAAAAATGCACCTGCTACTTTTCAGAGGTTGGTGAATACAGTCCTGCAATGGCTGGAGGCTTTTAGTGCAGCATATCTGGACGATATAGCTGTCTTTAGCTCCAGTTGGGATGATCACCTGGTCCACCTATGGAAAGTTTTGGAGGCCCTGCAAAAGGCAGGCCTCACTATCAAGGCTTCAAAGTGCCAGATAGGGCAGGGGAAGGTGGTTTATCTGGGACACCTGGTAGGTGGAGAACAGATTGCACCACTTCAGGGGAAAATCCAAACTATTATAGATTGGGTTCCCCCTACAACTCAGACCCAGGTGAGAGCCTTCTTAGGCCTCACTGGGTATTACAGGAGGTTCATAAAGAACTATGGCTCCATTGCAGCCCCTCTTAATGACCTCACCTCCAAGAAAATGCCTAAAAAGGTATTGTGGACAGCTAGCTGTCAGAAAGCTTTTGAGGAGCTGAAGCAGGCCATGTGCTCTGCACCTGTCCTGAAAAGCCCCTGTTACTCCAAAAAATTAATTGTCCAAACTGATGCATCCGAATTAGGGGTAGGGGCAGTCCTTTCACAACTTAATTCTGAGGGCCAGGATCAACCTGTTGCTTTTATCAGCAGGAGGTTGACCCCTAGAGAAAAGCGTTGGTCTGCCATAGAGAGGGAGGCCTTTGCTGTGGTCTGGGCACTGAAGAAGTTGAGGCCATACCTGTTTGGCACTCACTTCATTGTTCAGACAGACCACAAACCTCTACTTTGGCTAAAACAAATGAAAGGTGAAAATCCTAAATTGTTGAGGTGGTCTATATCCCTACAGGGAATGGACTATACAGTGGAACATAGACCTGGGAGTACCCACTCCAATGCAGATGGACTCTCCAGATATTTCCACATAGACAATGAAGACTCATCAGGTCATGGCTAGTCTTATTGTCCTTTGTTTGGGGGGGGGAGGGTTGTGTAGGAAATTACCATCTTGCCTGGCATGTTACCCCCATATTTCACTGTATATATGTTGTTTTAGTTGTATGTGTCACTGGGATCCTGCCAGCCAGGGCCCCCGTGCTCATAAGTGTGCCCTGTATGTGTTACCTGTGTTATGACTAACTGTCTCACTGAGGCTCTGCTAATCAGAACCTCAGTGGTTATGCTCTCTCATTTCTTTCAAATTGTCACTAACAGGCTAATGACCAATTTTACCAATTTACATTGGCATACTGGAACACCCTTATAATTCCCTAGTATATGGTACTGAGGTACCCAGGGTATTGGGGTTCCAGGAGATCCCTATGGGCTGCAGCATTTCTTTTGCCACCCATAGGGAGCTCTGACAATTCTTACACAGGCCTGCCACTGCAGCCTGAGTGAAATAACGTCCACGTTATTTCACAGCCATTTTACACTGCACTTAAGTAACTTTTAAGTCACCTATATGTCTAACCTTTACCTGGTAAAGGTTGGGAGCTAAGTTACTTAGTGTGTGGGCACCCTGGCACTAGCCAAGGTGCCCCCACATTGTTCAGGGCCAATTCCCCGGACTTTGTGAGTGCGGGGACACCATTACACGCGTGCACTACATATAGGTCACTACCTATGTGTAGCTTCACAATGGTAACTCCGAATATGGCCATGTAACATGTCTATGATCATAGAATTGCCCCCTCTATGCCATCCTGGCATTGTTGGCACAGTCCCATGATCCCACGGGTCTGTAGCACAGACCCGGGTACTGCCAAACTGCCTTTTCAGGGGTTTCACTGCAGCTGCTGCTGCCAACCCCTCAGACAGGTTTCTGCCCTCCTGGGGTCCAGCCAGGCTTGGCCCAGGAAGGCAGAACAAAGGACTTCCTCAGAGAGAGGGTGTTACACCCTCTCCCTTTGGAAAATGGTGTGAAGGCAGGGGATGAGTAGCCTCCCCCAGCCTCTGGAAATGCATTCATGGGCACACATGGTGCCCATTTCTGCATAAGCCAGTCTACACCGGTTCAGGGACCGCTCAGCCCTGCTCTGGCGCGAAACTGGACAAAGGAAAGGGGAGTGACCACTCCCCTGACCTGCACCTCCCCTGGGAGGTGCCCAGAGCTCCTCCAGTGTTCTCCAGACCTCTGCCATCTTGGAAACAGAGGTGCTGCTGGCACACTGGACTGCTCTGAGTGGCCAGGGCCAGCAGGTGACATCAGAGACTCCTTCTGATAGGCTCCTTCAGGTGTTGCTAGCCTATCTTCTCTCCTAAGTAGCCAAACCCTCTTTTCTGGCTATTTAGGGTCTCTGCTTTGGGGAATTCCTTAGATAACGAATGCAAGAGCTCATCAGAGTTCCTCTGCATCTCTCTCTTCACCTTCTGCCAAGGAATCGACTGCTGACCGCGCTGGAAGCCTGCAAAACTGCAACAAAGTAGCGAAGACGACTACTGCAACTCTGTAACGCTGATCCTGCCGCCTTCTCGACTGCTTTCCTGGTGGTGCATGCTGTGGCGGTAGTCTACCTCCTCTCTGCACTAGAAGCTCCGAAGAAATCTCCCGTGGGTCGACGGAATCGTCCCCCTGCAATCGCAGGCACCAAAGAACTGCATCATTGGTCCCCTGGGTCTCCTCTCAGCACGACGAGCGAGGTCCCTTGAATCCAGCAACTCTGTCCAAGTGACTCCCACAGTCCAAGTTTGGTGGAGGTAAGTCCTTGCCTCCCCACGTCAGACTGCATTGCTGGGAACCGCGTCTTTTGCAGCTACTCCGGCCTCCGTGCACTTCCGGTGGAAATCCTTTGTGCACAGCCAAGCCTGGGTCCACGGCACTCTAACCTGCATTGCACAACCTCCTGAGTTGTCCTCCGGCGACGTGGGACTCCTTTGTGTAACTTCGGGTGAGCACGGTTTCACTCCTCTTCGTAGTGCCTGTTCCTGCCCTTCTTCGGGTGCTGCCTGCTTTTGAGAGGGCTCCTTGTCTTGCTGGATGCCCCCTCTGTCCCCTGACGCAATTGGCGACATCCTGGTCCCTCCTGGGCCACAGCAGCATCCAAAAACCCTAACCGTACGACTTGCAACTAGCAAGGCTTGTTTGCGGTCTTTCTTCAGGAAAACACTTCTGCACGACTCTCCGTGGCGTGGGACATCCATCCTCCAAATGGGAAGTTTCTAGCCCTTGTCGTTCCTGCAGAATCCTCAGCTTCTACTGTCCAGTAGCAGCTTCTTTGCACCCACAGCTGGCATTTACTGGGCATCTGCCCACTCTCGACTTGGTCGTGACTTTTGGACTTGGTCCCCTTGTTCCACAGGTACCCTCGTCTGGAAATCCATCATTGTTGCATTGCTGGTTTTGGTCTTTCCTGCAGAATTCCCCTATCACGACTTCTGTGCTCTTTGGGGAACTTTAGTGCACTTTGCACTCACTTTTCAGGGTCTTGGGGTGGGCTATTTTTCTAACCCTCACTGTTTTCTTACAGTCCCAACGACCCTCTACAAAATCACATAGGTTTGGGGTCCATTCGTGGTTCGCATTCCACTTTTGGAGTATATGGTTTGTGTTGCCCCTATCCCTATGTGTCCCCATTGCATCCTATTGTAACTATACATTGTTTGCACTGTTTTCTAATACTATACTGCATATTTTTGGTATTGTGTACATATATCTTGTGTATATTTGCTATCCTCATACTGAGGGTACTCACTGAGATACTTTTGGCATATTGTCATAAAAATAAAGTACCTTTATTTTTAGTATATCTGTGTATTGTATTTTCTTATGATATTGTGCATATGACACTAGTGGTACTGTAGGAGCTTCACTCGTCTCCTAGTTCATCCTAAGCTGCTCTGCTAAGCTACCATCATCTATCAGCCTAAGCTGATAGACACCCTATACACTAATAAGGGATACCTGGGCCTGGTGCAAGGTGTAAGTACCCCTTGGTACTCACTACAAGCCAGTCCAGCCTCCTACAATGTGCGGCTGGGACAGTGACGGAACTGGGACCCTCACGGGGAGCGTGATGCACTCTGGGCATCAGCCCCCCTCCAGAACCAGTGGAGAACAGCATCCACTACCTGAGTCCTTAACAGGATGAAGCACTCTGGGCACCAGTCCCCCTCCAGAACCAGTGGAGTACAGCATCCACTATCTGAATCCTTAACAGGATGAAGCACTCTGGGCACCAGTCCCCCACCAGAACCAGTTATCCACTTGAGGGTCTGTGGCTTTGCACTCCCCAGGACCAATCAGTGGGCAAAGCACCCACTGGAGAGACTTGAGAGACTGTGGCTTTGCACTCCCCAGGATAAAGCAGTGGGCAAACCACCCACTGTAGAGACTTGAGAGACTGTGGCTTTGCACTCCCCAGGATTGAACAGTGGGCAACCCACCCACTGTAGAGACTTGAGAGACTGTGGCTTTGCACTCCCCAGGATGAAGCAGTGGGCAAACCACCCACTGGAGAGACTTGAGAGACTGTGGCTTTGCACTCCCCAGGATACATCAATGGGCATGGAGCCCTGTTGTGGATCTGGCGTGGTGCTGTCATCCGGCTGAGGTGCCGTCCTTTCCCTTCCCCCTGAGGTGCCTGTTGTATTTCTATCTGATGCCCCTGCAGTGTTCTCTCCGTTTCTGGACAGGTATCGTGTGTGGGCCTCGCCCATGCATTTTGGGCCCAGTGGTCCACGGACATTGAATTGTGCATACCTGCACTACTAATCGTGATGTATATATTTGGAATGTGTATATATTTATGTATATTTGAGCATACTCTATTTTGATACATCACAATGGTTGTACTCATTTCCTTTTGTCTTTGCATTCTTCCGGGGGGGATGGGGGTTGTTACTGTGATTTTTGGAAATGCATTGGTGTGTGTGCTGTAGTGGGTGAGGGTTGGGGTGGGGATGAGGGTGTTGCGTGTGTGTGTCCCTGACTTTTGCCTCCGCCCTCCCCTATGTCGTAGGTGCAGTACTCACCGTTGTCTTCGGCGCCCCCGTTGCTGATGTTCGTAGAGGAGCAGGAAGACAAGCGCAGGGAGTATTTGGAGGTCCGGCTCCATGGTGCCCTCCTTCCTCGTGGAGTGTGTTAAGGTGAGCGTTTTCCCATTGCAAAAGCTGTTTCCGCCGTGTTTTTATCCACGGTGAATCCGCCCCGGAAAAGGTGGCAGATTGGCCTGTTGTAATACTGTGGGCGGTACTTTGTCTTCCGCCTGTCTGTTGGCGGTGACCGCCGCGCTGCTTGTCTACCGCCGTGGCAGTCGGAATGTTAAAGTGGCTGTCTATGTTGGCGGTTCCCCACACGCTCATAATTCCCTTTTTTTTTTTGCCGGCCTGTTTGTGGTATTACCGCAGCTTTAACACCGTCCGCCAGGGTTGTAATGACCCCCATTGTCTCAGACTTAGGTCACAGCAGCACTTGCAGTGTAGGTCCTCTCCTGTCGAATATCAGGTATCAAGTGATTGAACAGATAGAAAATGGCGGTCACGTCCGCGGCGGTGCGTACCGTCACCGCCGGCGTACATCGTCATTAGCTCCTTGGACCAATAGGGTCCAATGTTAACCAATGCAGGATTGCGCTGTCGTCTTCGACCGCCTACCGTGACAGTGTACAACGCCAGCGCAGTTACCTCATATCCCCGTCCCACTTTACAGGTCAGGCAGCCGCCATTTCAGGGGCCCACATGGCATTATTTTGGACTGCGTCACACATATCTAAACACTCATACAGGCATATTTTGATTTGCTAATATTTTCAGAGTAAGCTGTGTTTACGTACCTCAGAGTTGGTTGACTCTCTACTTGCTGTTCTCCTCCATAGGCACCGTCCGCTGGGGCATGTGAGGAGATGGCGGCATCCTCCGGTGTACAGACCGCTGGTGGACCTGTCAGACAATGGAGGTGCGGCATGTGATCATCACCTACAGGCTTGATCGTGCCACAATCCAGGAACTGTATGCCCAGTTGGAGCCAGACCTGATGTCAGCTATCCACCATCCCACAGGAATCCCCCCTCAAGTGCAGGTGCTGTCAGTACTCCATTTCCAAGCAAGTGGGTCTTTTCAAACAACAGTGGCCATAGCATCAGGGATGTCCCAGCCTACGTTTTCCAATGTGTTGTCCAGAGTGTTGTCTGCCCTGCTGAAACACATGCGGAGCTACATCGTTTTCCCTCAGGTGGAGGATTTGCCTACAGTGAAAGGTGATTTCTATGCCCTGGGACATATCCCCAACATCATAGGTGCCATTGATGGGACACATGTGGCCTTGGTACCCCCCGCAGGAGTGAACAGGTGTACAGAAACCGGAAGAGTTACCATTCCAAGAATGTGCAGATGGTGTGTTTGGCAGACCAGTATAATCTCCCATGTTAATACAAAGTTCCCTGGCTCAGTGCATGACGCTTACATCCTGCAGAATAGCAGCATCCCTTATGTGATGGGGCAACTCCAGAGGCACCGGGTGTGGCTATTAGGTGAGGACATGGACCCAATACAGTGGGAATAGTTGTCTGGGTCTGTGGATGTCCCTATGAGTTAGTGTGTGACTAACAGTTGTCCCTCGCCATTTGCAGGTGACTCTGGTTACCCCAACCTGTCATGGCTACTGACCCCAGTGAGGAATCCCAGAACAAGGGCAGAGGAATGCTACAATGAGGCCCATGGGCGAACTAGGAGAATTATAGAGCAGACTTTCGGCCTCCTGAAGGCCAGGTTCCGGTGCCTCCATATGACAGGTGGTTCCCTCTTCTACTCACCAAATAAGGTATGCCAGATCATCGTGGCCTGCTGTATGCTTCACAACTTGGCTTTGCGATGACAGGTGCCTTTTCTGCAGGAGGATGGTTCAGATGGAGGTGTTGTGGCAGCTGTGGACCCTGTGGACAGTGAAGACGAGGAAGCAGAAGAAGAGGACATCGACAACAGGAACACGGTGATCCTGCAATACTTCCAGTGAGACACAGATAAGAAGACAACACTGCCTGCTACATCTGATTTACATCTACTACCTCTCTATTGTCTGTCATTTTCACCCAGTGTATGGTCACTGAGTTGTCACTTTCCCTTACGATTTCACAGATGTGGGTCCCACTGTGTGACATCTGCTTTGTTTCCTTAAAGACTAGAGCTGTGCGACATAGGTATGTTGACATTACATTTGAAAGAGCATTTTGCCACTGTAATTGCTAATACAATATTTCAAAATCACAGACAGACTCCTGGTTGTTTTGTGCTTTAAGGGTGTTTATTTAAGTGCTCAATATTGGAGGGGTTGTAAAATGGTGAGGGGTGATGGTGGAGGAATGTCCATGGCAGAGTCCAGTCTATTAGTCTCACAGGTGCATTGTCCAAAGGGGCATAGGAAGTGGAGCTGGGGCAGTTTAAGGATGGACAGGGTGACAAGGTGGGACAAAAGGATGACAATCAGGGTGGTCTCATTTCTTGGCAGGGGTCTTGGCATCGTTCTCTGTCTTTGTCCTGAATCTCAGGGACCATTTGCGGGGTGGTTCTCCCTCTGCAGGGGGTGGGGTGCTGGTGTTGTGGTCCTGTGGTGGTGCCTCCTGTCGACTAGCGCCGGCGGAGGTGGTGGGCAGTTCATCGTCCAGGCTAGTGTCAGGGGCCCCTTGTTGTGCCACAGTGTCCCTCCTGGTGTTCGTGAGTTTCTTCAGCACCCCTACAATGGTGCCCAGGCTGGAATTGATGGATTTGAGTTCCTCCCTGAAGCCAAAATACTGTTCCTCCTGCAGCCTCTGGGTCTCCTGAAACTTGGCCAGTACCGTTGGCATTGTTTCCTGGGAATGGTGGTAGGCTCCCATGATGTTGGAGAGGGCCTCGTGGACAGTGGGTTCCCTGGGCCTGTCCTCCCCCTGTCACACAGCAGCCCTCCCGGTTCCCCTGTGTTCCTGGGCCTCTGTCCCCTGAACCGTGTGCCCACTGCCACTGCCCCCAAGTCCCGGGTGTTGTTGGGGTGGTGGGTTAGCCTGGGTTCCCTGTAGTGGTGGACACACTGCTGCTTGACGTGCCCTGTGGACCAGAGGTATGGGCCCACTGGGTGGGTGCTGTGCTGGTGTTTCCAGAGGGGGGAAGCTCTGTATTGGCTTGTGCCAGTGTGAGGGGAACCGACTGTCCCGAGGTCCCAGATGGGCCGGGCTGGTCATCTAGATCCAGTTGGACAGAGCTGCTGTCATCACTGTGGGCCTCTTCTGTGGGTGGAGTGGACATGTCTGGCCCTCCTGTCCGGTGACGTTGGGTAGGGGTCCTGCAGGGGTGTAAAAGCATGATTATTACATCTGTGTGTGGCATGGTGTGCAGTGGGTGGGTGACCGTGTACCCCAGTGCTTGCATTCCTGTGTAGGACCTTGTGTGATGATGGGTTAGGGGGATGTATGGGTATGTGCAGTGGCCATGCTTTGGTGATGGGTGTCCATGCTTTGGTGTTTCATGCAGGGCTTGTTTTTGGGATGTGTGTTTGTGATATTGGGACATGTGTGAGGAGTTGGAGTGATGGGGGTGAGGGCGAGGGTGGGGGTATGTGATGGCATGCAGGTTGGGTGGGGGATGAAGTAGTAAAGATTTGACTTACCAGAGTCCATTCCTCCAGCTTCTTCTCCGAGGCCCTCAGGATGCAGGATAGCCAAGACCTGCTCCTCCCATGTTGTTAGTTGTGGGGGAAGAGGTGGGGGTCCGCCGCCAGTCCTCTGAACCGCGATGTGGTGTCTTGAGACCACGGAACGCACCTTCCCCCGTAGGTCGTTCCACCTCTTCCTGATGTCATCCCTAGTTCTTGGGTGCTGTCCTCCTGTGTTGACCCTGTCCACGATTCTTCACCATAGCTCCATCTTCCTAGCTATGGAGGTGTGCTGCACCTGTGATCCAAATAGCTGTGGCTCTACCTGGATGATTTCCTCCACCATGACCCTGAGCTACTCCTCAGAGAACCTGGGGTGTCTTTGCAGTGCCATGGGGTGGTGTGGGTGATGTGTGGGGTGGTGTGTGTTGTGATGTGTGGGGTGATATTTAGAGGTGTGTTGTGTGAGGTGCGTGGATGTTATGTGAGTGATGGGGTTGAGTGCCTGTGGATGCTCGTTTGTAGATGGTGGTGACTCTCTGTGTGCTTCTTTCTCAATTTTTGTCGTAGGGATTTGTGGGTGATTTGGATGTGTGTTTTTTATTCTATTGGATGTGTGGGAGTGGTGTGTGTATGTGTATCAGGTGCGTGTATTTCGAATTGTCCAATGTGGATGTGTTTTGTAAATGTGTGTGTATTTTGAGCGTGGCGGTGTGTACCGCCAATGGAATACCGCGGTTGAAAGACTGCAGCGTGGATTCATGGGTCGTGATAGTGTGGGCGAATTCCTGTTGGCGTGACGGTGGAGGTTTTTTTATTGCCAGTTTATCACTGACCTTTGGTGTGGCGGACTTGTGTGGGTGTCTAGATTTTGGCGGATTGCAGGCTTTGGGTTATAATGACCGTGGCGGAATTCCACAGCTGCGGCGGTGTGTTGGCGGTCTTCTGCACGGCGGTAAGCGGCTTTTACCGCCAATGTTGTAATGACCCCCAATATGTAAAGGCATATTTATTGCTCGTCTACCTGCTGAACTTCAGAATGGTTATTTTGGGGGATGCTGCAGCACAGCCCCCACACTTCCAGCAGGACCAGCACCAATGCATCTTGCTAATTTAGAGGTCACGGAGTTCCAGTTAATCCTATGGCGGAAGGTGCTTCACTTTGCTGTCTTGAAAAAGATTAAAGGCATAGAACCGCGAGCTGCAGTGGCATTAAAAGCGACGTCTTATTTAGGAAAGGCCTCTAACGACATGTTCAGTACCATCATGCACAGTACTGGAAAGAAACATGCAAACATTGTCCTAGATGCTCTGGATCTAAACTTTCACTTCGTTAGGGACCCCAAGATCGCAATTTGGGGTTTTGTATTTGGAAAACAAAAGAAATAGGGGCCAGATGTAGTAAACATCCAAATTGCGACTTGCAATTTGCGAGTCCCAGCGACTCGCAAATTGCAACTCGCAATTTGGAATGCAGTACGGTGTCTCAGACACCGACTGCGACTCGCTATGGGGTCGCAATGACCCACCTCATGAATATTCATGAGGTGGGTCGCAAATTGCGGCCCCATAGCGAGTATAGGCACTCGCCAACATGGAGGCCTGCTGTCGTCAGCAGACCTCCATGTTCGTGACTGTTTTCAATAAAGCAGTTTTTTTTTTTTTTAAGTGTAGCCCGTTTTCCTTAAAGGAAAACGAGCTGCACTTAAAAAAAAAAAACGAAACCTTTAGTTTCGGTATTTTTTCAGGGCAGGGAGTGGTCCCTTGGACCACTCCCTGCCCTGAAAAAATATTTTTGGGTCCATTCACAAAGTGGAAGGGGTCCCATGGGGACCCCTTCCAATTTGCGAGTGGGTTACCATCCACTTGAAGTGGATGGTAACTGCGACTCCATTTGCGACCGCGTACGCGGTCGCAAATGGAATTGCATCCCACTGCGAGTCGCAAATAGGAAGGGAACACCCCTTCCTATTTGCGAGTCGGAAATGCATTTTGCGAGTCGGTTCCGACTCGCAAAATGCATTTCTGCATAGGAAACTCCGGTTTGCGACTCGCAAACGGCAATTTTTGCCGTTTGTGAGTCGCAAGCTGTTTCCTACATCTGGCCCCAGATGCCTTACCTATCTGCCATGCACTTTTGGCATCGCACGTTTGCTGCCATTGTTTATTTTTTGCCGAAACTGCTATTACGATGTCGGCGGAGTAGTTTCACTTACAAAACATAAAGAAAGAAAATGCCGACATAATTGCAAACTTAAAATATGGCAGTCTGACCACTGCTAGATAGCCATGGGGCCATAAGCCAGCACGACTTACATGAGCCTCTCTACAAATAGGTAAATAAATAAATGAGTAAAAAGTAGTTCATTTCAGATTTGTTCTACAAGTTTTCCTTCCTGATTGCATTGAGTGCAGATTCAGTATATTTTATCACCTTTTTCATGTGTTTACTTTATTGGAAATATTTACAGTTTTTCTATTAGCGCTGCAGTATATATATCCATATATATATACATACATACACACATATAGAGCAATGCACTAAATAGGTTTTGCATCCGAACACAAGTACACGTGAACTACAATACTTTACCTAAATGAATAAAAGACATTGTGGTACAAGTGTAACTGAGGCACGATTTGCAAATACTGCTGTTTTAACGTAGTTTGTGCAAAATCAAGTAAAATACTTCAAATCCTTGTAAACTTTTCTTAAGCAGCTTTGCAATTGAATTCATTCGGATACATTTTTTAGTCCAATTAAATGTGTCTGTCCTGTTTGCTAGCTGCAGGTTGTGCTAAGGTACAAAATTTAGGGGCTTATTTACAAGCCCTTTGCGGTGCCGTAGTGTATTTTTTTTTTCACATTGCATCGGCACAACCAGTCCCCCACACAGCGACCCATTTACAAATGGAACAGTTGTGCCAGTTTGCAAAGCCAGGCATAATGTATGCAAGGTAGGCGTTCCCCTGCAAAAAAAAACAGCAGAAATGGGGCAGTGACATCTACAAGATGCGCCTTCACAGTGTCATTTTTTTAACACCTGCTCAGGGCAGGCATCATAGTGATGCTGTGCTGTTTCCAAAGGGCCCCCCCTAGCATTGCTGGACTAGCGTCAACGTTTTTGACATAGTACAGCAATGCTACAGTTTAGTATCACAACTGCATCAAAATTGCTGTGAACACTGTGCACCAAGGAGCTTTGTATTGTAAACACCATGGCGTTGTTAGGAGGGTGCAGGGCAACATAAGAAATCGTAGCCAATGACTCAAATTCCTGGAAATCAGGCCCTTAGCAAAAAACTGCAGAACATTTTTTCAGAAGCTGTAGTCCGGGATCACCTGCAGAAGTATGATTTAAGTTTGCTTGGGGTTTGTTACATTTACAACAGCAGTCAAACTATCAGGGGTTCAGTTTCTACCAATGCACCCTCTAGAGGGTCTTTAACAGCCTTAGCTTGAGGTATCCTCTATTTCTAAATGTAATCCAGGTCTCTTTTCTGATGTTGTCATCAGTTTTCCCTTTCTAGTTTAATCAGACTGGCCCATATGCTTGGAGGGGGTGACCTGACAAATAGGCGTGTGGGCTTGTTTCTTGGATGTTTGTGGGTCTGTTTTATGGTCTTGCGGATGGGATTTTACTGTTGGTATCTTAGATTACCACAAACATTTACCACACCAAACACAAATGCATGCAGTCACCCAAACTGTAGAAAGCACATATACTGCTTGTGTTTGCAAGTTGCTAACTGCACAGATTTGAAAATGCGGCCCACTTTTTTTTTTAGCTATCTGATTTGCTAATAGGGCCACTCTTAATTTGATTCTGGGGCCTATTTTCTGTCTCCACTGCACCAGACAGTAGTTGGTTATCTCAGCTTGATTAGTTCCTAGTGGAAAATGCCCCATTTTACAAAGTTTTCTGAATAGTATAGATCAGTGGTTCCCAACCTGTGGTCCGGGGAACCCTGGGGGTCCGCGAAGCCTTCTCAGGGGGTCCGCGAGAGCTTAGAAAGTTCAAAAATATTAACAAATATTGAGATACTAGGTCCCCAGCTTCCACTAATGGCTCAGGCGGGGGTCCCCCGGATTCCAATGATGATTCAGTGGGGGTCCCTGGGTTCCATTAATGTTAAAGTGGGGGTCCATAGAAATGAAAAGGTTGGGAACCACTGGTATAGATATAGGCATGTTTCAGAAAGCTCAATTTTAATGATTTACTGGTATATTCAGATGATTATTTCACAATAGTGTGCTTCCACACAAGAAAAAAACACATACTTCATGTCAGATTTATTAGCAGATACCTTTTTGAGTTAATAGTCAGTAACTGATCCTTCCTGTGATCATTTTTTAACAGATGGTATCCATATAACTGCTTTACAAATCCTACAACGGCACTCACAGTGACTTTTCTGAATGAGAGAAGCACTAAAAATCCTTCTTTTTGTCTTTCAACCTTCAGCACGACCATGCGGACAGCCTTCTTTAGGAAGCAATCAATCATCTTCGGTTGGTAAAAGTTTCAAGTTCTGTGCTGCCTGCTCCAGCTGCAAAACTTTCATCATACAAGGCTGTGCATGCTTGGAGGTACTGAGAGTACTCACCATGTGTGGTGGCAAGGCTGTTGAGACGGTGCAATCAGAGTGAAACTGGGCCCTAGGTTTGTAACATTTAATAGAATAAAACCATACAGGTGACTGTCTCAGTGCTGCTCCCAAACTATAGTGAACTATGCATATAAATTAGCATATATATGTTAAGCAGCCTACAATATTTATCTCCATATACAAAGTAAATAGCTGACAGTTCTGGTGCCAATGAGGAACCCTAAACAGTTTATATAAGTCTCCTGAAGTTATTTTTAGAACTCATTGTTGATGGTTGTGACCTGTTGTGAACTGCTGTGACCAGGGCTGCCCATTTTGTTTGCTGCAGTTATTGCTCCCCATCTCTACATGTCAATTTGTAGGTTTCACCTGCTTGCTCTGAGCTTGCAAAGTCTCTTCTAAACAACAAAAAATCTTAAAAAGGGCTTAGAGCCCATTCATTACTTACCATTACTTACCATTGGTCGACTCCCACACCATTTGTTTCCTAGCTTCTCATTCATCAGAGCCTCCTCCTCGTTTTGGCTTCTTTCTGGAGTTTTCCCTATGTCCCTGCCATGGAGCATAGACCAAATACCGCTTCCTGTCTGTGGCCAGTGTCTTTCCACTGGCTGCAGGATTCTGAAGGTAACTTTTTTTTTACTTTTCGACATGCACTCTTAGAGAGTGCATGTGCTTGCAATCAATCTCCATCACCTCCCTTTTCCCACACCCCTGACTTCCTCCCACTCTCCATTGTGTTTTACCCACCTCCCGATCTCCATTGTTCATCAAACATCCCCACCCTCCTGCCTCTCTCTGTTGTTTTTCATCTATTTTTCACTCACCCTTGCTCTCCTCCTCATCTCCGTTGTTTCATCCACCTCCTCCAATTTCCATGGTTTCAGCTACCCACCCCCTTCTCCTGCTCTCTGATACCCCCAGACCTCCCCCCTACATTGTTTCAACCTCCCACTATCCATCGTTTTAAACGTGCCTATCCTCATCCTGCTCTCTGTTATGTTTCCCATAGTCATCCCTCGTGTTGCCTGACCCCAACTCCAACTCCCCTGCGCTGTTTTTAGCCATATTAAACTATAGTGCAGGCTTACAGAAAAAAAGCTATGATGCTGTGCAACATATAAAAAAATACAATACATGAAAGCGATTGGATTTGCTAATACTTGTTATATTACACCAAGGCACTTCTGTGAGCCATGTTTTCCCAAGAGCCTCTTGTATCAGTGACTTGGTTTTGACATGATAATTTTTGAAAACCCTGTTTTATTAGCTTCTCTGGTGGAAAGACAGTTGTAAGAGAGACCACTCTGAGCAGCACTGTCGTGTATCACCCACGTGTCCCTTTCTTGTCTGTTCAATTCCCATCTTCATTCCTTCTGTCTGCCTTCCTTCTTGTTCACACCTCTTCCTGTGATGTGTTCCTGCCCTTTGTTCATCACAGTTCTACAACATTCTTAGGTACTTCAATTTCTTAGCCCCAGTCCCCTGGACGTTTCCCGCCCCTGGTTCCTTTCACACCTCCACATCAGTTCACTCTCTTCTACCAGTGGCGGCCATCGCAAATCTCAAGGGGAGGGACGGGTGTGGGGGGTGAGTGTGAAATAAAATAAAAAATATAAAAAATAAGGGTACCTTTCTGACGCCGGCTGTCTCGCTCCTCTTCTGATGGTATTGGTGTCCCAGCAGTCCCTGGGACACGAGCACAGGCGCCCCTGCAAACCTAAACTAAACTTAGCATGAGAGCAGCACCAGGATTGGTCTGAGTGGCTTGGAGAGGCTAAGTGCTCATGTGTGTTTGGCCGGCCTAAAACGCACACATGCGCACTTAAGTGCACTCCACACTCCCTCCCATCTCCCCCATCCCATGACCCAGCCAGCCCCTCACTGCACATGCTGCTGGCTGAGCAGCTGAAAAATAAAAACAATAGTAAAATATTGTTTTATTTTTCAGCTGCTGACTTAGCCACAGGGGAGACACTCCTTCGTCACTGCGAAGGAGCCGTCCATGTCTCCTACTGCATATTTCAAACTGACTGTATCCTCCTACCTTGTTCTTTTGGTGGTGTGCAGTATGACGTGGTGAGTTTAAAACAGTGCATGAGTTGGAACTGAACTCTTTGCTCCAAAACTGACTAAAACCACATAGTAATCCCATGTTATTGTTCTATAAATTAATAAATGAATTCAGTAGAGCAATGTTGACATTAAATCCCCTAGAGCTTTCGATCAAACAGCGTATTCATTTTAAATCTATGTGCATTACCCATAGAGCCTTACATAATAGGGGCCCGCTTTTTTTTAGAAGGCAGATCTCCATTTATGTTCCCTCTAGACCACTATCTTCCTGGCAGATTTATATTCCTCGTGTCAAGAGATCATGGGGAGGTAATTCTTTCACCGTCAAGGCTGCCCGTTTTTGGAATGCCCTGCCCTCTGAATTTCGCCACGAACCATCAGAACTTCTTTTCAGGAAAAAGCTAAAAACTATCCTTTTCTGTAGCTAATCTGTTTTCTTTGGTCTTTCCGAGAGTCGTTATGTACCTTTAGCGCTGGAATGCCCGAGGGTAGCTATGCGCTTTATAAATCTTTAAAACTAAACTAAACTAGAGTACCCCTTTCCCTTTGTGAATAGGTTACCACCTCCCTTGAGAAGTCGCAACCTTTCAATGGTTTACGGCCGAAATTGGAGCCATAAGCCATTGATATATAGCAGACTGACTCACAATTTGGAGGGACACCGTAAACACACCCCTTCCAAATTGCGATTTGATAGGCATTTCTAAACTCATTTTGCCATTTGGTAAGCACTTACCGAATGGCAAAATAGGTTTCAAAAATAAGAAAAAAAGCAATTTAGCAACTGCAAACGTGTGATATGTAGCAACCGGTTTGCATGTCGCAAACTGCGAAAAACGCAGTTTGTGACATGCAAAACGGCCATCGTGATTCAGAGTCACATTTTGCGAGTCGGTACCGACTTGCAAAATGTGATTCCGACTCACACATAGGAAGGGGTGTTCCCTTCCTATTTGCGACCGCATCGCCATGCTGAGTTGCTTTGTGACCACGAAAGCGGTCGCAAACCAACTCGCAGTTACCACCCACTTGAAGTGGGTGGTAACGCATTCGCAAAAGGGAAGGGGTCCCATTGGGACCCCTTCCCCTTTGTGAATGCCGAAAAAAATGTTTTTTCAGAGCAGGCAGTGGTCCTAAGGACCACTGCCTACTCTGAAAAAAACGAAACCAAATGGTTTCGGAAGTTTTTCTTTTTACAACTCGTTTTCCTTTAAGGAAAACGGGCTGCAAAAAGAAAAAAAAAAACTGCTTTATTAAAAAAGCAGTCACAGACATGGAGGTCTGCTGTCTTCAGCAGGCCACCATCCCTGTGAGTGCATGGACTCGCTATGGGGTCGCAAAATGCGACCCACCTCATTAATATTCATGAGGTGGGTCTTTGCGACCCCATAGCGAGTCGCAGAAGGTGTCTGAGACACCTTTCTGCATACCAGTTTGCGAGTTGCAAATTGCGAGTCGGTATGACTCGCAATTTGCAACTCGCTAATTTTTCTGTACCTACATCTGGCTCTTAGTGAGCTGCAGGGTTTGCAACCGCTAAATTGCTTTGCAGATTTGGTTCTAAGCTTCTAGCAGTTTTCAGTCAATGCCATTACATTTTCTTTGATTCTGTTTTCCCATTTCATTCATTTAGTCGAATTCATTGGCACAATGTCATTCTAAAGTTGTTCAAGGGCAAGATAAAGTTTCTTTAATCTAAGTGTACTTCATAAGGGGCAACATTAATGTACAAAAATAGTTATCCATGGGAACTGTGAATATCCATCATCAGGTTTTACGGATCATTTACATACTTCAAGCAAATTACCTCTTTTACTTGGAAATCAGATTTTATTCATAGCCTGCTGATAGGACTGATCTTTATAACAGCATTAATCAGTGTGGTGGTCTCAGGCCATTGCATGCCTCTTTTGCATAGGTTATGAAAATCACAAGAAACGTAATCAGCTCTAATTAGATTTTAAAGAGCTTTTGTAAGACGTTAACAGAACAGCTAGGTTTGTAGGAAAGAAGCCATTATCCTCGGATCCAGGCAACGACAGCCTAAGATATTTTTCTCGCTTAACTGGCAATATATAAAAGTGATGTTGAAGCAAAATGATTATTGCACCTATGGACAATCTCCTGCATAGCATATTGCAGATGCTTAGATTACATCACTCTTCGCTTCTTCAGAGTCTATTCTGCTTTAAGATATATCTGGGTTATTAAGTTCGACATCCATTTTACCTTCGCGTATGATCCAAGCATTACCCAAATAATACTGTATTTGAAAGATGTACAATTTTTCAAAGTTCAATGAGGGTTTCAGAGAGGCAGAAGAAAGGCAATGACCAGGGCACATTAAACACGAGTAACCTGTGTGCAATACAGATCTTACTGAACCTTAAATCAAGGCGGGCACAAATCCACAAACTGGTAGGAGCACGTCGTTGTTACAGTACAGATATCTGTATTCATTCAGGACTACATCCACCACACACCTGTACAGCACGCGGCAAAGCATGTGGCCATCGGCCTCCATGGAGATCTAAGAATTTGGCATACGCACGGTATAACATGCAGCCTGGATGCATATTATGACCACTGTCTATGATGAGGGTTTGGATTAGCTAGACCATAACTTTGATGCACCGTGCCACACGCACCTTTGTGCAGTGATGTGTTGGTGAGGGAACAGAGGAAGGAGAGGTTTCAGGGGCCCTTGATTATTCAGCTGCTCTGTAAGAGGATAGTGAAGAGATAAGGGCAGAGTCTGTGGTTGGTGAGGGTGAAGAATGCCAAGAAGAGTAAGGAAACACCAACTCTGTCATTCCTTGGAGAATCCAAAGATATATCTGTTTTTTTTTGTTTTATTTTTAAAATAAGTTTTTTTGGGCATACATGTTTGATTCAAGTTTTCAAAATGTAACTTTTTCAATGTGTGATTCGCTATTATGGCGGAAGTCGCATCCTAAGCCCATTTGTGTCCAGCAGATTTTTTAAGTTTCAGCTAAGCTGCAAAGGTGCATCCATTCTGCTGTCTCACTGCTGTTCCTGTGACAATGTACGTGAACAGATGATCATAATAAGGTGATGATCCACTGCGTAACTTTGTGATACCCTCCATTTCCTTTCTTGTACAACATGGTTTGAAGCAAGCTCTTGGTAGTCTCAACTCCATATAAAAGCAACAAATGAACAAGTGGTTCAGAACTAAAGGAAAAAAAAAAACCTTGACATCCATCTTTTTACTAAATTGTGAAGTAGATAAAACACTTTGAGACTGGCTGTATACCAAGCCTATTGATAAAGTTGTATGGCTACAACCTCTAAAACAAGATGGTAACAGTGACAGCATCAGTGAAGTGTGTGGACGCAATGAATTCCCACTAGAAACATGCATTTGCAATGCAGTAGGTCTCGCATTTGCTTCAGGTAGAGGTATTGGCGCTGTAAATTCATAACTGGCCTTTTCTTGCCACATAAATTGGTACGCTCTGCCTCATAATTTGGTATTTTCCTGCCACATAATTCCAGTGCCCCTGCATATACTTAAACACTTTCATTTACCTTCTTCCTCTATCTGCAGTCAAAAATGGAAATGTTGACACTCCCTATAGTACAGCAGTAATATGGAGCGTTCCCCGTTGAATTTTGATATCTTAAAAAAATAAATTAAAAAATCTCACACGTATTAACACTGCCACCAGTGCACATGCAAATATACAACTGCTGCAGCAGAGTCAGACGACACAGCAAGTAACCTTCACAATGCCTGAGACAACCCAACTCTGACATTTGCTGCAGAGAATGCCAAAACCTCACCAGGTACCACTGTAAGGCAAACTCTAATTATGTAAAAAAAATACCTATCTTTTCATGACAATGTTACAATAACTATTTTTTGTGACTAATTCAAAATCACTTGGTTTCAACTCTAAACAGACTTCTGCTGCTCATTCAATTGACTTAACTACTGTAAAGGCTAATAAAACAGTCTGCTTTGCTCAATTATTTCATGTATTTGCTGCAAATTTCAACTCTCAGAGGGTGGAAGATAGAGAAATGCTTTTTGAAGTGAGTTCATTGTACGTCGAAAGGGTTAAATCAATGATATCAATATATCAACCTTCAAGATATCAATCTTCAAAAAGAAGGTACAACAGGCAGCTTGTGTCTCACACTTGGGATCTCCTCGTGTCGCAGTGATGCACAGCAGATGCTTGAGAGTGCCTTTCTCCTAGTGACGAGAAGCCGGGCTCACGTAATGCATTCATGTGTATACTATCATAAATAAAGTATCAAATTCAAAAGTGATTGAACATGTGTTTTTGCGCTTACTATGTTTTAACTTAGCCATAAAGTTTTGTCATTTCCCACTGATTAATAGGTGTGTGGAGTATAGACTGCATGTGCTATTTCCAAAGAAGATGTACTACTACCAATGAGCATTAGATGGCAATGTCACAAAAGAAGAAGCTATGTTGTTAGCTTATAACAGTTTTTTGCTCATTTTCTACACTTGTATTGAACATGTATGGCTTCAGATAATGTTTTTGGCAGATTTGTTGTATAGCTAGATTTTCTAGTAGTGTGTCCCACTTCAAAGTGAGTTTGTTTTATTACTTGATTATTGTGTTTTCTTCACATGTACGTCAAATGGGTTAAATTGATTATATCAATGGTGATGTGATAAGCCGTCACTAATGAGGACCTTAATGAAGTAAATTGCCATCCCATGTGTGACATTGTCTTAGGTCATCTGCAGTGCATTAGAGAAAGGTATGGTTGCTTAGCTATTGATAAATGGCCAACTTTATGGGGTTTCCCCAATTCAGCATCTTTTGGAAGGTACAACAGACAGCTCGTGTCTCACACTTTGACTCTCCTTGTGTCGCAGTGATGCAGATACTTGAGAGTGCTTCTCTCCTAGTGGCGAGAAGTCGGGCTCTGCAGAGAGTGATTAGCTCTGTATTTGATGGCGCTGGCAGCAAAGGTACTGCAGTGTACTATCTTTGTTATGGCGAAAGACTAACAAGTAGGTGAGAGTACACTTCGAGGAGAAGGAATGCCAGAGAGACTTACTGTAGCACACGGATCACTGAAGACAAATGCCTCCTAATTCTATCTGCATTGCTGTACTGATGGCAGGATAAACAAGCCACAGCGAAGGAAAAGAGACGGCCACGTCACGACGTTGATGATGTCATCGCGCATGACATGTGGTCGCCATCTTAAATTGGGGAAAAATACTTACAAATTTTTATCGGTAGCGATTTTTTCTATGCATCGGCAGCTTGTACGGAAATCAATAAAAACACAGTTGTAGTCACAATTGTCTGCGCGGTGGCAGGGGCCAGAAAAAAGCACTCTAGGAAACCGCCTCTAGCATTTGACATTGATATTTGAATGCACAGCACATGTAACCAGAGACAAACATGATTTATAGCCTTATTTAGAGAAACAGACTGGAGCCAATGAAAACATCCAGCACTCTGGTCAAATGCCCTTAGTCTCAGAAAAAAGTAGTCCCTAAGCAGATTCTATAGTGGCACAAGTGGAAGGGTACAAGTAATGGGGCCATGTTTCAGGGGAGTGTACAAGTGAGGAAAAGGTGGGACAAAGTGGAAGGACTGACCACTAGCAAGCAAGAATTTTTTAAGGACGCTGAAATAAACCAATGAAAAAGCAGAGAGCCCACAAAAGAAGTACATACTAAGGTATATACAAGAGGTCTCAAATGCTCGACCTAAAAAGGGAAAATCCTTACACTTCCTCTCATTGGCTAACCTTGTTAAGGGACAATCAGTAAGAGGCAAACATTTCCTAACTTGTCACAGGGCCAGGGTGGGATGAGTTAGACTTGTTGAACCCACCTCAGTCTGTGACACATTAGGAAAGGGTGGTGTGAGTTGTTATTGATAGACAGTCATTCATGGGCCCTTTAGGGCTTAATCATGAATCACACAGTCCTGACTCTATCAGTGAAAGGCCCTGGTGTCATCAGGGGGAGGATCTCAAAGAACTTTGCTGGAGTGATGAGGTCCTGCCCTCAGGACTGAGAGACCTTCTGCCTGGAAAAACTAAGCTAAGACTGCTGGGCACTTGCACTTTAGCACATGTAAGACATGTGGCTCCCTGACATGATGAGTGTCTGTCCAGCAGACCTTTGCTAAATCTGACAGACACTCATTATGCTTTCAAACAGAAGGAGGGGGCCCTGGCACCTGTAATGACAGGCTACCACTGGTCTTAGCTAAATTTCAGGCTCCACTTCCAATTGATGCTAGTCATTTTGGTCTAGAAAGTGCTCTCAAAGTAAGAATCAAAGTATTTGCAGACCCAGTTCGGTATGCTTGTGTGGGTGAACAGTGCCTCAGGTTCTATGTTCTGGACATTTTTGCATTTCTCTGAATGTATGGTCTGACCAAAAGCTCCAGTATTTCGAAACAGAGCTTCACCCTTGGAGAAAAATCTTTTCTTTCAATAACCCCTCATGTGAGATATTTGCATGATGTGTCTTTTTATTTATTGGTTTAGGGTTGACCATTACATTTTAAAAAATCCAAGAAGGCAGCCATTTTGAAAACACTACATCAGCACCATCAGTAGTGCCATTTGTGACATGGCATCTTGCCCCTTTAAATGAACACCTTCGATTCCTCTGCTTCGGTTCTTGGTGAGTGTAATAGCCCACCACAAGGTTTTAAAGTTTTTTTTTGCCACATTATGCCTCCGCAGATGGGGTTAGTGATGTTTCTTCAAAAGGAGATTAGAGTAGGCAGATATGAACAACGACACTAAACAGTACATCAAAAGGATATTACGAAATACAAATAGTTTTTAGGGTTTAGGTTGCTCCTTTAGTACAATAACCAAATGGCCGATTTCACTCGGGGCACTGTAATTATCATGATGTGCCAGTGAAGTAAAGGACCAGATTACAACGGTTTGTTAAAGGCAGGCCATGGGATGGACCATGGTTTTCCCGGATGCAAAGACGTTAACCTTAGCATATGGAGACATGCAATACAATTTTTCTCCAATTAGATGATAAATGATTTACCTCTCTTCATTCCGCTTTGATTCATGTTCGATTAATATCGTTCAGTTTTGTGACTACCTTTGGACTAGGGAAATGCTTTACTCAGATCAGAAAATAATAAATTAAATGGAATGGCTGAGGCAAAACTATTAACCGCAGAATGTCATGGATAATACATTTTTAAAGAAACAATTTGATTACCTTGACAATAGACTAAATTATAAAATTAAACACTAACGGGCCTATTCTGAAAAATTTCGGCATCAGTAGTTTTGACTGGCGCTTGTGGTACTTGTGGTTTACTCCTGTATTTCAGAAGTAAGTCAGGAGGCTACAAGGGTAAGTCAAATTAAAACATTGTCAATCTGGCTGCAGGTATTTAGCATTTGGCATTTTTGTAATCATATCTATCTCATCTTAATGAGTACTGCTAGGAAAATATTCAGATTTTTTCAAAATTTTTGCACTCCAATAACGTCCCGAGGCATATTATTATTCATTGGTCTGCCTTAAGTGCAAGTGAAGCTACAAAATATTTTAAATTATTCTTTTAATTGTAATTCATGCAGGGATGTGACCCAGTCTGATGATAAAGAAAGTGAATTAGGCATATCCCTTTGGTATGATAAGTATCTCGGGCACAAACTGACAGATTATGAAACAGCCTCCACCAACCATTGAATACACATAATTTTCCATGAATTTATTTGACACGAGAATACATGAATGAAAATGAATTGTTGATTAGCTGAAGAATTCGCTAGATAAGTACTCAGAGGAACAAATCAAGCTCACTGTAGCCTGCCATCATTCGCTAGAAAATAATGACAGGACGAGTTAGACTCAGCCGCTAACTGCAGACGCAAAACAGCTCGTCCTAAATTAAAATGTATGCCGAGAAGCGGGCATTTTCCTGAGTGTGACCTACCCTTTGGTCTATTAAAAAATGTGACTAAGGCACGCTAATTTTTTTCAACTATTTTGAACTTGATAAATGATTTTTTTTTAAAAGATGGTGAGAAACGTCTTGACAAAACGGGAACGAATCTACAGGGCGAAGGGAAAAGGAGCATGGCTGACTTGTTGCTCGGAAGCTCTTGTGTTCCACCCATTAAAAATTTTGTTTTGCAATTTTCCTTCTCCATCCACTGGGTTATATCCTGTTACTGATGGCCTTGCAACTAACTTATCACTGCATTGATCCTCGCTGTATGCTCGGTGTGTGGTGTAGTGGACACCTCCATGGTGGCTGGCAGTGCTCCGCCTATAATCTCCACACGTCCATTCAGCCGCTTGGCATTAAGCTAGTAAGACATTGTTTAAGGGTAACACGCTGCTAATCGTAAATACATTGTAAGATAGTGTGGTAAAAAAACTGTGCATTCTCAGACTGGCCAAAAAAGTTATATCAAGACAACTGTGAAAATTAGTTTGCACAATCATATAGGAGTCCCTAGTTTAATTAAATTAACCAGAAAAGGAAGGACCTATTGAGTTTTCAGGAAAAGTATGAGAACAGAGCAAGCACAGAGAATCGAGGCCTAAAGTTTTGACCATAGCAGCAGAGATGATCTCATCGGCTCTTTACTGGAGTTGTTAATCAAAGTTATTAATAACTTTGAGGTCCTGGTTAACATAACTGATGATAAAACAGGATGCAGGTTGGAGGTTGCTTCAGTTGTCCAACAACCAAATCTAACATTTCGTGATGACTTTGAATCTTTGAATAATTCTGTTGAGAAGATTACCAAATTCCCATTTAACACCATTATGAGGATGTTAGTAGTAAAAGGTATAATCTTTTACAAGTTTAGATAAAAAGCCTAGATGATCTTAAACATATGGCTAAAACAGTGGAGGAGTTAGTAGAAACCTCACAATGTAACCTTAACAAGACCTTTCATCCCAACCCAATATTATAAACGAATTGCAAAATAATGTCAACAGAATGGAGGACTTCGAAAACATGACTAAGTTGGATACAACCCTAATTTTAAACATCCCTGAGTGTCAGGCTTGGGCTGGGCCCCCGTTGGCCATGTCCCCACTTTCTACCCACGAGGCCATTGACCCAATTGCCACCTTCTGCAGATCGGGAGGGATAAGTGGTAGGGCAACACATTCACCAATTAATGTGATCAAATGCACATTTATTCTAAGAACTCGTGAGACCTCACACAAACTCTCAAGAGATCTTGCAAGTCATCGCAACCATGTTGGGCATGAACTTTATATAAAAGCCACTGCCAAGCAACAGCCAACTGCCAGTTCTTCGAGGAATCCTGAGAAGCAGCATAACTTCTCTTTGCCAAACCCTGAACGCCTATAAGGACAAAGATCTTGTGTTCTATACTTACCTGACAATTTTTGCAGTCCAGTTGGCATCCAGGCTTCAGTCCACGGAGATCCTATGTCGCACTTGGTAGAAGAAGGACCCATGTATCTGTGGTAAGACAAAACGTCAAGGGCATTCAGAAAATAATCAACATTCAGGGAGGAACACATATTACACCAGTTACAAAGGAAAAGTTGAATGCACTTATCTGATAATGTGAAGATCTGAAGCATGTTAAGTTGACATTAAAGTTCTTCAGATTTTGATGGTCCATGGAAGAGACAAAGACCCTGAAAGGTAACAGAAGAACAAACGATGATTAACGGATCTGTAAGGAAAAAGAGTAATTCTGACTCTAGAAATAAAAAGTAAATAGAGCAATCAAAGAAAACATATGCGTTAATTTGTGAAATAACGGATTGCACAAGTAGAAAGGAAAGGACATTACATTTTAAAGATAAAATTCTATTTGGGCAAGTTCTAGCACAGATGCTGACATTGAGGAAGAAACCGAAGCCTCAGTAGCCTTGTGTTTCTCTTCTCCTATACCAAACCTTTGCACCCTTTCAACAACATCAGTTCCCAGGTTGAACAACTTGGGGGAGTTATTGTTGAACTGAGGTTCGGTGGGATTTCTCATCACTGCCACTGAAGCAGGTGGATATCAGCACCTTTGTTTTGAAGCTGCCAAAGGAAAGCTTGTTGTACAAGGATGATACAAATAATAGTGTCTGAGGTATACAAGGTGTTGAGAGACCCATTTAAATCGAGCTCCAATAGTCAAAAAGAGAGAGGAATGTTGGTAAATTTGAGTAGCGGCCTTGAAGTCTCAGGTAAGTGTAAGGGTTTATTGTTTTCCATATGTTCAGATGTCTGCAAGGCAGTGAATGAAATGCTTTGGGAGTTAGAGAAACAGTTAAAATTTGGTGGACTTCTCCCCAGTCAAAATTCCCTCTAGTACCTAAGATCAGGCACCACAATCAAATTGACAATTTCCTGCAAGCTGAAGAGGTGCAATTTTTGATTAAGTAGATTAGGGGAGAAGGGCAGTGATGTTATGAAGTAATGTGAAAAGCTAGGTGGAAGGTAGTTCAAACTGGAACCCCATGGTGACTTGGAAAGTTAGAGGAAGGTTGTTAGAAAGGCGGGGAAGCATGTTAGGGAAAAATAAAAATATAGACTTTTGTAGTAGATACCATTTTCTTCCTCACTTTTGGGAGTTGGAGGAAGGTTGTTAGAAAGGCAAGGAAGCATGTTAGGGAAAAATACAAATATAGAATTTTATAATAGATACCCTTTTTTCCCTTATTTTTGGGGGTCCCCATGTTTTGGTCTCGTGTGTTCCGAAAATTACATCACTTCCAAGATAAACAATATCAATCAAAATGGAGGTTATCATGGAGTGTAAAGGGCCTCAGTTGCTAGGTTGAAAGATCTAGAATTATAATGTATTTGTGTAACTATCGGTGCCAGATGGCACTCATACAAGAAACCGATTTTACCAGGAATGAGTTAGTAAATCTCCTGTGCAATATGTTTCAAGACGTCTGTTTATTTCAGAAGTGCATCACGTCGGGGGCTTCCATTTTGATTAAAACAGACTCAGGAGCTGAGGTAATTGACTAAAGGAGGGTTGAGACTGACAGGTGGATTATTGCCAAATTTAGGTGAAATCACGATATTCTTGTCATTGTTCCTTACATGGCCCACATGTTTGGCAATTTAGCACCCTTTGCCAGCCTTGTAAAAATGTTTAATCCTTTCTAGCAGCTGCTGTAATTGGGGCACTTTTAATGTTATTCTGGGTGATGTCATTGACAGATCAAGTTAAATATTCAGTGTTGTGGAGGCCCAGAAATTCTGGTAGAAATTTCCTTGTAATATTTGACATGATGGATAATGATGAAGATGAAATATCTGACAAAGAAGAATATCTGATGTTATTTGGTTCTTCTGGAAAGACATGAGATTTGGAAAAATGTAAATGCTAGAAGTGCTCCAGATACTGCTTGTTACACAGCATTTAGGGTAGGGCAATGGAGCAGTCAGGGGCTACTGGGCCCCACCCTGGTGGTTAAAGTAATTTGCCACTGGTGTCCTGGGTCCCCTCCTAATATGGCTCTGTAAACTGGGCCAAGTACAGCCCTTTTCACACCTGACTTTCGCGGAAGAAGGTGTGAGCAGTCATGGGCTTCTCAGGGAGGTAGTGCAGGTGCCTACGCTCAGCACTCAGCAATCAACCAACACACAATAACATTAATGTCTGGTCCATTATTTGTCTTTAAAGGAAAAAAAAAGTTTTACTCACACAGTAGTACTACATACTACACAATCTAGTTGACTGTTCAAGATATTGTCCCTTGGTGTGATCATCCTTCATGTTGCTACACCCATAATTCCCTTTTATTGCCCCCCCCCCGGTAGCCCCTCACTGGTTGGTTCCCCCTTCTGGGAATCAGAAAAAACATGAATCAAGCCCATGGACAGTTTTTATGATTCTCCCAGTTCAATATTGTTTTTGAGTCTTACCCTCCTTGGTATAAAAGGCATGTAACTGTCCATCCCTTACTCCTCTAGAGCGGTCTTGTGGGCCCTCCATCACTGCACTGGGCGAGGATCTTCCACAACCACCTAGTAGGCTAGTAGACTTGGCCCTCCTGCAGTGTCATCCATATACCTTTTCCCTTCATCCTTTTGTTTTCTGAACCCATTTTTGTTGGCTTTTAGGACTCTACACACTTTACCACTGCTAACCAGTGCTAAAGTGCTTGTTCTCTCACCCAAAAACATGGTAAATCTGGCTTACACTCTAATGGCATATTTAATTAACTTGTAGGTCCCTAGTAAAGTGGTACCACATGTACCCAGGGCCTGCAGGCTAAATGCTACTAGTTGACCTGTGGCACTTATTGTGCCAACTCCTTAAGTAGCCCTTTAAACATGTCTCAGGCTTGCCATTGCAGCTTGTGTGTGCAGTTTTGAACTGCCATTTCAACCTGGCATGATAGCCCTCTTTCCAGGCCCAAGCCTCCTTTTTTAATACATATAAGACACCCCTAGGGTAGGTCTTACAGAAACAGGGTGCAAAGTATTTTTGAGGTCAACCTTTCCTATAGGATAACATTGGGTTCCCTTATAACATTTAACTTTGTAGTAACTTTCAATTGGGAGCAGATCGGAATTTTGAGCTTGGTGTCTATGAAATTGTAATTTAAAATCCTATTTAATTCAGATTTTAAATCACAGTTCTAAAAATGTCACTTTTAGAAAATATGCATTTTCTTGTCCTAATCGTTTAGTGGCTGCAGCCTGTATCCTGGGTCACATGACTAGGTGTAGCTGGTAGTTGGTCTTTTTGTACTGTTCCCAGACAGTGAGTCAAGAGGAGCATAGGTGATGACAGGATGAGCAACCTCTGAGTTGATATGGGGGAGTAGCTATCAACTGTCACACTTGCACATCACAAAGTCTCTGCCTGAGCACCCTCACAAAAAGGGTTTGACACTAGTCTTTTATGTCCACAGACAGGCTGGGCCTAGGGCAGGGAGACAGGAAATTCCAAGCACATCTGGGGTGGAAACCTCCAGGACCTTCCTCCCCTTCATAGCTGGCACCAGGTATAAATATTTGACCCTCAGACCCTACTCTACGGTACACCTCTGGACCAGAGGAAGACTCAGAAGGAACGCTGTCCTGCTCTACCAGAAGAACTGCTTCTCTGCTGCCCTGCCACTCTCATACCTTGCTGCCTGAGTGATATTGGCTGGACCTACATCTTCGACCCAAGACCACCTGAGTGTCTTCAAAAGCTAGATAGGTGGACTCCTGACCAGAGCCCTAGGGTCATAAATGGCTCCAACCAGCTCAAACTCAGCACCTAGACTCTGTCTGCTGTGAGCCCTACCCTCCAAGTGGTCCCACCCCAGTCCTGGACCCTTGACAGTGGGCCTGGTGATGCCCTGCCAGCCCAGTTGTTCTCCTGTGAGCAGAACTAATGCAGGATGATGCAACTCCTAGCAGCAGCATTGGAGTCACCACTGTGCAATGCAATGCTGACGTAGGAACGTAGGAACGTGCCTTGCAGCTCCCTCTGAACCACTGTCAAATGATGCATCCTTAATGCAGTCCTTCGCATCACAAACTCCTCATCAATGGTATCCTCAATAAAGATGCAGGACCTCCCACTGTAGACCCCACAGCCTCCTGAAACAGCCAGAGTTCAGGTACTTTGTTCTGCGAGCCTAGCTAGGTTTCTGTATCCAGCCTGCGCTTCACCGTGGTCAGCCTGAATTTGTGACTTTTTTCCAATTCCAGCGAGACTAGAAAACCACAGTTGGTGCCTTGTGCTTCTGGGTACTATTTTTCACTTAAATCTCCACAATTGCACATCTCCAGTTCTACTGATTGCAGTTTTGTTCTTTTGGTCTCAAATTATTTATTAAATGTTACTCTATTTGTCTAAGTAGGTATGTGATTTTTCATTTGTTGTGTTTTCACTTTATTACTGTTTGAAGGGCTACATAAATACATTGCCACTAAGTTTTATGCGAAGCTACTAGAGGGTTAAGCACAGGCTAAGTTAGGAGATGCTCATGTTCCTCCTTGACAAGGACTGGGGTTGCTGCTTGAGTAGGGTTTCACTTTCCCTCAACCAGTAACCCAGTTTCCTGCAGTAGGTAAGGGCTGGTCAGTATACATGTGTGCTCGCCTTAGTCTGTGATATCATCACATGTGCGGACCGGGACACAGTGGTCTCCTTGCATCAAAGTGGCAAGGCCCCTCTTCAGTTGATGAATCTCAAATAGGCCAAAACTGGTCTGGGGTTGTTTGTGTTCCCTTCTGGAGGAGACCTTATGTTTCAGTTCTGGATGGAACTGTTCACATCACAAATCAACTCACATCATACACACACACACACAC
This sequence comes from Pleurodeles waltl, assembly GCF_031143425.1. NCBI lineage: Eukaryota > Metazoa > Chordata > Amphibia > Caudata > Salamandridae > Pleurodeles > Pleurodeles waltl. The sequence goes on from NC_090450.1 coordinate 871,332,661, forward strand.
ACATACACCCCCCACACACACACATATACAACCCTTTCAAACACACAAATATCCTACATACCAAGCACACAAGAATGTTTGTGTTGTGGCAGTACTGTTTGTGGTGATGGTAGTAGGTGCCACAGTAATGCTGTTAGTTCACATAGTGCTGTTTATAATTGTATAAGCGGTGATAGTAGTGATGGTAAAGTGATAGTGGAGCAGATGGTGATAGCAGTGGTGGTGGCAGCAGTAGTAGTGGTGTTGATAATTGTGGTGATATTAACAATAGTAGCATTAGTAGAGATGGTCGTGGTGTTGGTTGTGATGATGTTTGTGACAGTGGTGGTTGTGATAGCAGATGTGATGGATACAGTACAGGTGACGATAGTGGTAGTGGAGGCAATAGTAGTTGTGGAAATGGTGGTGGTGATAGTGATGACAAAGGTGGCGATAGTAGTTGTGATGATGATGGAAATGATAATCATTTGTGATGGCGGTGGTGGTGAAGAAGGGAACCTGGCATTGTTGCACATTATAAGTAATGTACATTTAGCTAAACTAATGGTGGTGGTAATAGCTGTAGTTTAGTAAAGATTGTCTTTGTTGATGATGAGGGTGTTAATGGTGGTGACAGTAATGGTGGTGGCAATGACCATAATGATGGTTATGGCAGTGATAGTAATTATCTGTTGGTAGTGTTACTGGTGCTAATGATAGTGGTGGTTGTAACTGTGGTGTTGGTGTCAGTGGAGATGGTAAAAGTTATGCTATCTTTGTGTTTTAATTATTATGCCGCTATTTCTAAATGAAAAAGCCAGTACACACGTTGGCTCATGAACTGATTATGGTTGAACTATCTTTCCAGGCTTCTCTAATAGATTAATTGACTATAGAAAAATGAAGGACAATGCAGTGACAATAGTATTCGGAGCCCCCTAATTCCTTCATATAGCTTTTTTGTAAAGGTGTTTATATTTGGCTCCTAATTCAAACAAGCTCATGCAAAAAATGTACATGGATTAAAACAAATCAGTATGCTGGTACACATTCACTAAACACCTGCTTCAGATTCAACAGCCATTACGTGAGTGGTTAAAACGTCAGGGTGCTAGGATCAAAATTATGAAACCAAAGTCCTCTAGATATCGGAATAACTAATTATTTTGCGACATTTAAAGTTAAACTAAAATTTATTTTTATTATTTATCCTGTTACTGAATTTCTGTATCAGGTTTTGAATACCTTCAGCTTTATATTGTTTCCTAAATGCCTTGTGTTCGGTTTGATTTGGCTGAGCCAGAGGGCCCACGAACTATGTGCCAGCTCGACCTAAAACTGCTGACGAGAATCTCCCACAATGCCTTGGTCCGGGTTCTTCTGGAAAGGTCTTCAGTGAGAAACACTGGCCCTGCACTTTATCCCACACTCTTTCTCTTACCTTGATGCCCCATTTGTCATCTGTATTGACACAGCCAGCCGACGGTATTTTGAGTAGAGGTGTGCGAAATTCACATAATTTATTTTGCATAATTATTCGAAACTGCTTCAAAAGTACACGAAATTATGTCAATTGCAAAAAAAAGTGGCGCTGTATTTTAGCGCATAATGCGTCTTCGCTTTTATTTTGGAGCAAGGATGAATTTTGTGATAATAAACAGTCTGAAAAAAAGTAAAGCAGGGCTAATAATAGCCGCTCGTGCTCTCTCGTTCATGGTGTTCCCATGTGTTTGCTGTAAGTTTTTTCCGCAAATGGCACATTCACTGTGGATTTTTACCACAAACGGCACATAATTACATGATGTGGCTTAATAATGTAATTTCTCGTAACAAGATTAACATGAAATTACTGAAATTATCTTATTTTTAAATTAGGCCCTCATTATGAGCTGGTGCAATCTATTATAATCGGACCTTGTTGGGTTGGAATTTATCGGGTGGGATAATCATGAGTGTTTACGTAGACAATGGGGGAGTGACCTGTGCCTTTCAGTGTTTGCTGCACAAAAATCAGTATGTCCCAGTATCTACCAGATATTTTCACCCGGCAAATATCCTCAGGTTTCACCAGCCAAAATGTATATGGGGCAACAATATTTATCACAATACTCATAATTTTGATATGTTTGATAACCCATGTTCTCCTTTGATTGGTATTTCTATGGGCTCATGTGTACCTTCAGATTAGATATCCCTGTATACCAAGGGATAATGCAGTTGAAGCACATTGAAAAAAACTGGAACTAAAAACTTGAACTTTAAGCACTGTTTTTCATTTTTTTTCCTTCCTCTCTTAGCACTATTGCTTACTGAATTTGATGCCTCCTCCTGTTTTTCTTCTTCTTTGAACCATTATGAATTCCTTAACATTTAAAGGAATTAAATATTTTTTGTATTAATTTATTACGTAATTAGATGTTGGCTTTTCAGTAGCTCTGCCCCCACAAGAGTAGATTTCACTAAAGGGGTGTTGCCTACATATATTCCAGGGGTCAGGGAAGAGACTGGTTGTCTTGCTCTTCTGCTACCAAAATAAGGAGTTCCCTTAGTTGCAGGTATGCCCTTGGTTTGGAACACTCAGCGCACCCAGTGGTTTTGGGCCAACACCGTATTATGATCCCAGTGGAGCAATTTTGTTCACCTAGGTATGAAAATGATAGTAAAATGAAAAATCAGAAGCATGCGGAGCTATATCTGAGTCATGAAAACTCATTGTGCCAGTACTCTGCTGGAAAGATCATGTAGCTTGCTTGCCACAGTTTTAAAACCCAACCACATAGCTTTGAAGGATCATATAGCAGCTGCATGAATCTGTGAGTGACTTGTGGGTAACATGGCCTACATCTCTGAGATTGTTTAATAAGTAACATTGAACTAGATACTAAGAACACCAACTAGTGAAGCTACAGATTACAAGGCATTGAAAGATGAAGTGCACAATATTAGTAAGTGATAGATCGACATACAAATTTGAGTTTCAACAACATAATCGTAAAATAAAGGTGAGAATTGCATTGTTAGATCAAGTCTTTGAGAGATGAATGCATTAAAATAATCTTTTGACAGAAGCCATTTAAACCTGTTGTGCAGCAGCCATAGAAGAATCGCTGTAGTAATGTCAAAGAACTGATCAAATTGGTAAATTGACAATTTGACGATTGATCAAAATTTAAATATATATAACAAAGAATTTCAGAAAGAAGTCTCAGGGGTCTGGTATCAAATCCCTGGTCTTTTAAACATAAAAAAGTTAAAGATCTGCTAGGAAAAAGTACACATGAATAGGTGAGTGGTGGTAGCAGGGTGGTTTTGTCTCTTTATAAACAAGAAAGAAAAAATGCAACACGTTAAAAAAATGAATTAGGTTGGTTATGACATACCCATTTCATAATAATTATAACTTTCCTGTCAGTTTAGTGTCTCGCAGGAAGGTGATTAGGAAAGCTTCTACGAAAGAAAATAAGGTAATGGCATGTGGCCAGGCAAAAAACACACAGCTAGACCTCTATCTTCTGATTGTGCTCTAGTATTTCTTACAGATAACACTATCTAATCTGCCAAATTTAGAAGTACCTTGATTTTTTTTTAATCCCCCAAAACATTTAGGGCCTGATTTAGATTTCGACTGATGGGCTATACCGTCATCAACATGAAGGATATTGCATCTGCCGTGTTACACGTGCATTACATCCTATGTCACTTGTAATACGGCGGATGGGATATCCGTCACATTTGTGACGGAGTATCACACCCGTCGTAATACACATCAAACCTTTAATTTCTTAACAACTCCTTGTTGATAGACTTAGGGCCATATTTATAGTTTGATGGGACGGGGTACCCGACAAAAAGCAGTGGATGTCCCATTCACCATATATAGATTGTCATTGACAGTGATGCACTCCTAATGTCGAGGATAGGACATATGCCACTGTTAGGTAGATGTCCTGCATCTGCTCAACTCTAAATAAGGCTCGTAGGGCCAGATTTACTAAAACATGCCCAGCACAGTGCTGCGCCAAAAGTTGCTTCGCCGCACTGCGTCACTTTAGAAACACAGGGATGTGCTATATTTACTAAAAGTCAGTGCACCCCTGTGTTTCCCCCTGCTCTAAATTTAGCTACCAGCACCAACGCAGGCTCCCTTGCACCATAGTGCAAGGGTGTCTGCGTTGAGGGGATTGATTGTTTATGTGCAGGAAGGTGTTACTTCCTGCACATAAACAATCTACATTGGTGATTTAGCACTTCTATATGTGCTGCAGAATGCATAAGTAGCAAATCAGCATTTTTGAATAATTGTTTACGTGCAGTAAGGGACACCTTCCTGCACATAAACAATCATTCCTGACCTTTTGCTCTTTCTATGTGTGCTGCAAAATGCAGCACCCATGGAAAAAGCAAAAACAAGGAGGAATAAAGGTATTCCTCCTCATTGTGCCATGCTAACCCCACCCCTGGAGAGGCTTTAGTTTTTGGCACAGCCACAGATGTACACCTTCTTGTAAATGTGGGGCAGCGTCAAAAGCAATGGGTGTTGTGGGGGAAAGCCCACAGCAACATCCATTGCACGCACCTCTGATTCAGAAAACTGCATTGGAGTGGCCCATATTTGCAAGGTGGTGTTAAGCCACAGAGTGTGGCTTAGTGCCACCTTGTAAATGTGGTGCACAGCACCACCGAAGCGTCACAAAAAGTGATGCTTCGGTGGTGCTAGGGCCTTGTAAATCTGGCCCTGAATCTTCTAGGAGTAGAATAATAAAAGCACCCTCAAATGTAAACGTCATCAAAGCCATGAAAAATAAGTCAGATTCAAAGTAATTGAAATGCTGTAGGCATTTCAGAGATACTACCAGACTCTTCTGCTGAAGAAGAAGTACACCAGGCTAAAAAAATCGGGATATAATGACAGAACAGCTTTTGTTTAATTGGTTGAAGGAGAAATGGCTAATTTACAAAAACGTATACAGAAAAGGAACAAGTGCAGCTCTTACACAAACCTCTAAACCAGGAACACTAGAATTAAGCCATATGATGGTCACAGACTACTCTGAATAGCCAAGAACATGTCACATAAACAGGGTGAGACTGGTACAAAAATTAAGCCTGGCCACAGTATACAAATAGCCCCTATCAGCAAACCACAGAGCTAAAAAAGTGGTCACATTTGAAAACCAGGCCAGTTTTGAACTTGTAAATACACACTGTGAGGGTATCATGTAAGCTATGGGAGATTCAAAGCATTTGTGTTTGCTGCAGGTAATGCCTGTGGTAATATCATGGGCCTCAACAGTACAAACTAGTACATTTGACTGTAAAAAAGGCCCACAAACTGGTACAAAGATGGTCTGCTCACTGATCTGTTAGACCAGCCCATTGGGCACTTGATTTCCATATAGGCCAGCGTGACCCCGCATAAATTGAATGATCTGCTTCACAACTACTGTGTTGGAAATACCAAGGATTCACTGGGTTCTCAGGAGATTCTTCCTGTACACCTTTCTCCTGCTAATTTGTGTATTCAAGCCTTAAAGTGATGAGAATCTCTCCTTAATTTGTTGAGTCATGTAGACTAAAGATATGTGACAGTTTCTTGGAACGCAGTCTTGCTGTTAACTTCTTTAAAGCACTGCTTAATTTGAAAGGCGTCTGTGTTTTGTCCATAGGAAAAAACTGTTAGGAAACCAAATTGTAGACACTTTTATAAAACAGTGAGGAAAGAATGATTCACATTCTCTGTTGGACAATATGTTAATGAGATACTCCAGCACAGTTTAATTGCTAAGATGTAGTATAGAAAAGCATTGATGAAGATCAAAATATGTAATTTACACACACGTTGATGCTCAGGAAATGCAAATATATTGAATTTTCATGGTTATTTACTTTTACATATTGCTTTTACTTGATTGTGTGAAAGTTTTGTTTCACTGAATGTCTAATATTCATCCCAAATCATGATGTTTTGAAGCTTAATATACATAATCTTTATCATCTAAAGCATTATGATTAGGTCCATCTAACAATCTAAGCATGTTCAAGTAAAATAATAGGAGGAAATGTCGCATAAGCTATGACTTATAGCAGAAATGGCACATGAACAGTCTTTACAGGCTTCATAATTTGCACAACTTTGTGGCATAATATGGCATTCATTTGATTCACTTGGAAGTCTTACTAGCAGAATAGGCCTATATAAATTCACCAGAAGATCCAAAAACTAAATCCAGCACTCGCTAGCCAAGTTAAGTAGGAATTGCAGAGCATCCATAAATCTGAAGACTGTGGAGCATATTTATGGGGTTTTGGGATAGGGCAGAGTAGCAGGTCATCTTGCTGCACTGCCCTACACCAAAGTGAAAGGGCAGGAACGCGCCAGATTTATCCAATAGTGTGCATTCCTGTGTTTTTCTCCCTGTGTTGGCACTGTTTCTGCAGCCTACTGCCAACGCAGGTGCTTTACACCATGAGTGAAAGGGTGCATCTGTTGCATGTAGGGTTGTTTTTGTGCAGGGAGGGGTCCCTTCCTGCACAAAAACAATCCCAAGAGGCGTTTTCCTCTTTCTATTTATGCTGCAGAATGCAAAACACATGGAAAAAGGAATAACAGGGAGAAATACAAATATTATAAAGCTTTTGGTGCTTTCTCAGGTTTACGTGATTTTGTAAATCTGGGGCATCGTTAAAATCTTTGGGTGTTGCGTGTGAAAACTCATTGCAACGTCCATGGAATTCCTCCCTGGCGCAAAGTAAGGCAGCACAGCGACTTGCACTTCCTTGCCTTACTCCATATCTATGAGGCCATGCAAAGCCATGCATGTATGGCCACATAGATATGATCATGTAGTCTGTGCTGCTGGAGCATCAAAAAAGTGATGCTCCGGAGGTACACAGGGCTCTTAAATATGTCCCTGTTTTCCTCTACCTCAGAATTAAAACCAGGACCTGAAATATCTGAAAATATTTGTTCTTGAGTTTTCTTTTGTACTACTTATTTTTAAAATAAGCTTTCACTTTTCTCCCACCACTCAGTGGCTTAATGGGGCTAGTTGATTCACCGTGATGTGCACTCCTTATCTTCTTGACTGGAAGCTCTTAAATGTTTCAAAGTGTAAGCAAGCACCAAACCAAACCAAAGTGACTACACTATAAGTATGTTAAAATTGTGAGAAGAAACAGTCTATAAAAGAAACCTCTTGTAACATAGGGGTAACCTGACATAGATAAGTGTACAATAATGTTCCCTGCAACCATCTGAATGGGGTTAGTGTAATAATAACTGAGCCACATATAAGAGATATTAAACTCTGCTTTATTGCTGCCATTGATTCTCCCCTTCTATGATTAAAAATGGGGAGAAGCAATATATTTACAGTGGCATATTTCTTTGACAGTAATAAATAAGAAACAGGCCAGGTCGATTGAAACTTTTCAGCACAAGACACTGGACTCTTAGGCAGTATTTCTGATGTAGCCAACGATTTGTATGACCTTGGTTCTTGTGGCTTTGGATGTAGAAAAGGTATTTTGAAAAGGAAGTTAAAGGGTCCTTTAAAGAGAAACTGTTGCTTTCCCTTGGGCTTTTTAATGACTCTCTTGGTGAGGATGATAAAGCACTAAGGGCCAGATGTACAAACGGTCCATTTTGTGATTACCTATTTGTGAATTTTTGTGACTTGCAATTAGGTAATCGCGAAATGGAACATACATTTGGACTTCCGCCTACAATTGCAACTTGCAATTCATGTTAGTCGCTATTCTGATGGTTGAAATTTACAATTTCCAAGATCCAAATTTGTGAATGCATTTGTGACCACAGAGAAGCACTTCCTGCTACAGGTGAGTGACCCTCAAAACAAGGAGTACGTCTTATTGCCCACCAGTGAAGCATAGAGAGAGAAAGCTCTGCAAACTGCAGGTGAAATGTATGTGTTTGGAGGCAAGGAGAATATTACTAAAAAAAACAGGCAGCCCAGATGGTGATAGGGAGGGTGGGGGCAGAAAACGAATATTAAAATTCTCTGAGAAGGAGATAAACATCCTCACAGAAGAGTGCTGCAATAACCATGATCTGCTGTTTGGTAAGGCCCTCATGTCTGTCCCTGAGGCACAAAAAAATATCTGAGTGACATACAGGCCCAAATAAACACAGTTAGTGTGACACAGGACTCATTGGAGGAAATCTGCAAAAGTTGGTATAAACTCATTTTTAGGACCAAAGAAAAGGTTGCTGCTCGCCTGGCACAGAATCATGCCACAGGAAGAGGACCTTTCAGAATACTCCCAGATGACTTGCACCCTTTCTCCACTCTACTTCCCACCAGTTCAGGGGTGGTATCCTGCAACTGGTCCTCCAACCTAGGGTCTGTATCAATGGGCTGAACCGGGTCAGGGGTGAGTCTTCCCTCACCTTGCACCTACATCTGGGTTCCCATGCTGCCCTCTGGGGAGTAGTACTTCCAGACAACAGAACTGTCAGGGCGCCATTAGGGGCCACTCCTCCCAGTTCTCCTGCCACAGGGGGTAACTCATTCCCCAGAATGCAGTCAATGGGCATCTGGGGAATAACTATGACTATAACTATGGGTCACCTCCCCACCTCACTTTAGAGATACCAGGGCCATAGGACGGAAAAAATACTCCTCATGGGCTGGAGTCACCCTCCACACCTGGCCGGTGTACTGCTCTGTGGAAATTAGTCTCCTGGGTCCCCATTCACTCCCACCTGGTGGAAGTGATGACTCCCACCATCAGGGATCACCAGCTCACCCTCTGAGACTATCTCTTAACTGAAGGAGATTATGGCATGGTCTGTGACCTACCCTGGGGACTACTTGCTCCTAAGGCCACATTAGCAACCCCTGTAGAGGTCCCACCAGTGGGTGCTTTCTTTGGACAGAGTCTTCCTGCTTGTGTCCTAGCTGGGAGCACTCAAAGAAGCAGCCTCCCCCCACCAGAACCATCACCCTGTTTCTCAGATGGGGCATGGGAACCCTTTCCTCTCCGCTTACTCTGGTACTTGTCTGAGTCGTCTTTAACCTCTCCCTCACTTTGCTGGGGGAACTGGAACCACCCTTCTTTGGGTCACTCCCAGGTACCTTTTTGGACACTCTGGTGCTAGCCCAGAGATCCGCCTCCTCAGCAAGCTTCCTATCAACTAGGTGGTAACACAACTCTGTAAAACAAGTACTGAGCATGTGCTCTCTCAAGATTAAATTGTACAACCCAACATAATCATTGACATTGTTGCCCCACGTCCAGCCGTTCTATGCATTACTGGAGTAATCAATGAATTATACCCAGGATTGGTTTAGAAGCTTGTTTTTGTCCCTGAATCTTTGTTCCTGAATACTTCTCAGGGGTCAGTCCAAATATGGAAATCAAAATGGCCTTTATGGGAGTGTACTTGATCTGGTACCTAACGTCTAATGTTAGGAGTGTGTCCCTCCAAAGTTTTGGCAAGTGTTTCCACAGACCCGCCCTCCAGTGCTCTTCAGGAACTACTTATCAATGTAATCTCCCACCATATAACCGGGCACCAAATCCTTGGGTATACGAACCTTCTTATCTCCATTGGGTGTAGTATATATGCAGCCACAACCACTGCCGGAATCCACCTGCATCCGCTTGGATTCCACTTTTAGACTCAGTTCATGAGCCAGAGGTAGTTTATTTTCGGATGAGGTTCTTTCGGCCTCTCTTTCAGCTTAATTGGCTTCCCTCTCAGCTTCTATTTTTAATTTATGTTGCCAAATGCAGCTGGGATTCCCTCTTTTCTCTCCTTTCCTATAGGGTTAGGCCATGACTGGAGACACTACTTCCTGCCCTCCCAGGTAGCCAAACTCCAGGGGTTTCCCCCTCAACTGCAGCATGTAGCTCCTCGGGAGAGCCCTTCACATGCTCCCCCAACTCATCATTCTCTTGGGAGCAGGATAATACCCAGGGCCTCAGTGCCATTTGAAACTCAACACTCTTGGTGGCTTCTCAGTCAGGTACCCCCATCCCTTTGCAGAAGCATTTCAACTGGTTAACAGTGTAATCCTCCAGCTTAGCCAGCTCAAACTCCATGGCTCTACTTGTAGAACCAGCCAGAGACATGATGTATAGGATGTATTAAAAATGCAAAGCAGGTGAAATAGCAGAAAAAGAAAACTATTGAAATGGTCTTTAAATGTGGGTAGATAATGTACACATAGCTATTGTAAGGCACTTCACAAACACAAGTCCTATCCTCACTACTGATCACCTGTGTTAGAAATGGGGTCTCTAGTTGGCATCCTTTCCAGGTAGGGACTACAATCCTAGTCAGGGTAAGTCAAAACACAACCTAAACTATCTTGTGCTCACCCTCCTGTAGCTTGGCACACCCTTCGATAGCTTGGCAAAGAGCAGACAGGCTTAACTTAGAAGGCAATGTGTAAAGTATTTGTGCAATAACTCATTCAGTAACACAGTGAAAACACCAAAAACAGTACTCCACACCAGTTTAGGAAAAAAGATAATATTTATCTGAATACAGTAAGACCAAAGTGACAAAAATCCACTATGCAGAAGCCAAGATATCACTTTTTAAAAGTTTAGATAGGTCTCTATCTTTAAGAATCAGTGGTTGTATCCTTTTAACACAGTTATTGGGATGCATCCAAAATAACGATGCAGAGGGCCCCAGAGTGGGAGGTGCATCGGAAAGTACAGAAATGTATCATTTTCTCCAGTGCGGTGAAGGTGATGTGTTGTTTCTTTCCACGCGGCAAGGTTGTGCTTCACTTTCCGGGAGCGCAGCCTTGGTTCCTTATTGGGATGCAGGGATATTTTGATGCCCAGGGACAATGCCTGGAAAACCCAGAACATGTTTTGAAGAGGCAACAGGAGCTGTGTTGATTCGGCAGGTGTTGCATCAAATTTTGCAGATGTTGCACTAATTTTCCCACACTAGATTTTCTTCTCACTGTGGTGAAGTCTTTGATGGCCCTGAGATTTCAGAACAGGAGGCAAGGTCAATCCAAGACCTTGGAAAGCAATTGTTGGGGAAAGCAGAATCCTTCCAGCAGACTCAGGGGCCAGCAGGCACCAGGGCAACAAGCAGGACAGCAGTCCTTCCAGCAAAGCAGTCCAGATTAGTCATTTGGGCAGCAAGGCAGTCCCTCTGACAGAATCCAGTTGTAGGACCAAAAGTGTCTGATTTGGTGGGGTCGCAGACCCAGTATATATACACCCAAAATTGCCTTTGAAGTGGGGGAAACTTCAAAGAGTGGTTTTGAAGTAACAGGTTCCTCTTTCAACCTAGCCCTCTCTGACAGGAGCCCTGTTGGGGGGGAGAGGGGAGGCTATCAATCCTTTGTGTGAGGGCAGGCCAATGGCCTTTCAAGTGTAAGTGAGAGTCCCTCCACCCTTCCTGCCCAGGAAGACCCATCAGCATGCAGATGAACGCAGATCCAGCTGAGTGGAGTGTGCTGTGTTTATGGCTGTCTGAGTGGAATGCACAGGGGAGCTGTCAACCAGCACATACCAGATGTGGACTGGACACAGGCTGTAAGGCACAGAGAGCAGTAAGTGCAAAGAAATGACTACTTTCTAAAAGTGGCATTTCTAAAATAGTAATGCATAATCTAACCTCACCAGTACGTAGGCATCTTTACTACCATTCTAACAATATCAAACATGACATGGCTATTCCTCTCAGAACAGAAATTGCCACTTTAAATCATATAAGGGAATTTCTAATGCTGGCCTATGAGATGAGCAGGCTTCAAAGTAGTGAAAAATGACTTTGGAGTTTTTCACTACCAGGACATGTACAACTTATACATGTACATGTCCTGCCTTTTACCTACATAGCAACCTGCCCTATGAGCTACCCAGGGCCTACCTTGCGAGTGACTTATATGTAAAAAAAAATAGTGTTTAAGGCTGGACAAGTAGTTTTAAATGCCAAGTCAAAATGGCATTGAAACTGCACACACAGGCCTTGCAATGGAAGGCCTGAGACATGGTTAAGGGACTTCTTATGTAGGTGGCATAATCAGTGCTGCAGACCCAGTACTAGCATTTAATTTACAGGCCCTGGAAACGTGTAATACACCTTACTAGGAACTTACAAGTAAATTAAATATGGTATGAGCCATGTTACCATGTTTTAGGGAGACAGCACATGCACTTTAGCGCTGGTTATCAGTGATAAAGTGTCCAGAGTCCTAAGGCCAACAAAAACAAGGTCAGAAAAAGAGGAGGAAGAAGGCAAAAAGCATGGGGTGACCCATCAGAGAGGGCCATTTTCGAACACAGACCATGCAACATACCATATCATTTAGCTTTGGAAATGTGGCTAGACAACTGACCAAATATCAAAAGCGAATAGACAGCAAGAAGGACAGCATAACAGCTGCTCTTGAAAAGTTGTGTGTCCAACTAGCACTCACTGACTATAACCAAAAACGCAGGGAGACGCACAGTGCAACAAGAATAAACACTCTAAGCCACTCAATCGGCAAATGGACACATGCAAAATCAACTCTGTGTAGGAGAACAGTTAATCTATCAATGGAAATGAGCTACGTTAGTCATGGTAAATCAAGGAAGTTTCAATAGATCACAACGGCACTTGAGGCAATGAAAACTGGCCACATTGCAGGTGGTACAGCGAAGACTGATCTAGCATTAGTAGAGTGCCCACTACAGATACCATGTCTCATTGATGAAGCAGCAGCCAGGCACATGCTGCTGCACATCATGAAAGGACCCTATCAGGCCACAGAGGCAAAAAGCATTGTTTTTTTTTATGTTTATGGTATTTGCCAATATTCATATCTGGTGAACTAACAAGCATAGCAGATGTTACTAGTTCTTTGTTTTGTAAAAATTTCAAAGATGTACCTGACTATAAAGAGAATTTGCTTTCAGGTTTTGTGTTTAATTACCATGGTCAAATGCATTATAGCTCTTGAATTAACTTCTAAAATAATTGTTGGCAATGTGGTCCAATTACTGTTTTTCCTCCACGGTCCTCCTTTTTTCTGCTTGCTGCTGTGCTGGAAGTGCAATGTTGTCAACTTCAGACTCAGTCTGACACTGTGATGTGTAGTCCAGTCTTGGTGGCAGCGCTGTGAAGTATTACACAACTTGCCACAATTTTACATGATGTTTCTGGGGCATATTGTAGTGCTCCACGCCTCTTATGTAAATACCAAAATCTGTTTCTCAACAGCCCAAAAGTCTGCTCAATAATGCACCTGGTGCGTTGATGTGCAACTTTGTAGCGCTGCTCAAAGGGGTTATTTGGTGAAAGGTATGGTGTCAATATGCAGGGCTATAAGACATTCACACTGTAACCTGTAGAAGCTATGCACATGAGTGTGTGGTTCAACATACATTTTTCGCTACAGTTCATCACACATTGCAATACATTTAACTACCTAAAAGGTATCTATTTTCAAGATCCTCTCGTTCTAACCATCTGTAGATTCCACTGTGCTTGAACATGAAGGAATCATGGGTATTTCTGGGGTACTTGGCTACAATGCAAATGATTATGTTGTTTTCATTGAGAAGCACTTGTATATTAAGCGAAAGTGTTTTTTTTTTCTGTTTCGAAATATATATTCCAGTTGAGGTGGGGGGCATATGGCCATATGTAATTGGATGCTGAACTGACACATAATCATAGTTAGTTTCAACAGAGAAAAACCCTCAGTGCAAGCTCTATCCTTTCAATGACAGCCTATCAATTTAAAGTCTGCAAGTACACAAGTTAACAAATGGACATTAAGTATGCCCTAATACTAAACAGTGGGGAAGAGGCTACTACAAACACATTTGTCAGCAAGATGGATCAGTTAGTAGCACGCTCATTGCTGACATATGCACTGATCTGCTTGTCAGAAGTCTAAATCCTGGCAAGACTAAGGGCCTGATTAGGGTTTTGGCGGTCTGACTGCCAGACCCCTAATGGGGTGGGAAGGACCCCGATAAGTCGGTGGCCTCCCCACCGCCACATTATGATGTTCCCTTTGGGCCAGCTGGCAGAGACAGTGTGGCAGCACTGGCTTCAGCTCTAAGGGAGAGCCGAGGCGAATGCCGCCGCACTGTTTGCACAGCCAGCACAGTCGAAATACGCGCTGTTGCCATTGCAGACAGTGCGCATTACAACTGTGATGACAGGTAGGGACTCTGCACTGCCCATAACATGGGCATGGGCAGGGCAGTGCAGGGGCCCCCTGTGGTCCCATCTCTGCCTTTCTGCCGGCCTGTTTGTGGCGCTGTCCCCACCATGAAAAGACTGGCGAAAGGGAAAGTTGTGATCAGCAAGGCGGTGTCTTAATGGGTATAATAATATTTTTATCACAAGATACCGCTTTCTTAGGTGCATATTTGCATAGGTGCATAATTCCAGCAAAGCCTTTCCTGTCTCTTTATATTGGTCACTTTAAATAACAAATCTACATTACAAATGAGGTGACGAAAGAGAAAACATCATGTATCTTAAGAAAACCTTTCCGTTGTTTTCAGGGTGCAGTGTTAGTGTGCTTAAAACCTTCTAAGGGGTTGCTGGGCCCCAAAGGTCAATTTCAATCCAAGGGAGCGAGGCACATATGCCATAAATGTCTTGAAAGGAGGTTTATCAGTCCATTCTGCCATTTACATTTCTGACCAGGCAAAGAGAGATTACTTTTACTAGTCCATCACTATGTTGCAACTACATCTTTTAGAAATTAGGATGTAAGGAGAGAGTGGAAGGGAGTGAAAAGTTATTTTTGATTTGGGGATGGTACATTTAAAAAACATTTTCTTAGTGGCTGCCAATACGATTTATTTACGATTACATATATTCGTTGTCCTAATGGTGCCCTTCTCACTTTGAGATAAAATAATTTGTGTACATTTTTGCTATATAGTTATGAATTCTTCACTGATTTCCTGTGTGCTTTGCCATAGTTCAACTTTCTGTTTACTTTTGAGTATCGTGAAACACCTTGTGATGTAAGCACCTTTAATAAGACACAATATCATGGTGACTGTGGAACTCAAGCCCTTAACATAAGAGTTAAACAACATAGCCGGTCAGCCACAAGTAATTCTCTCAAGTTGGATGGAAAATGCAATTCAGTTAGGATCCTTAGTTGACTCCGAGCTAACTCACTTTCCATTACCGAGAAAGTGTTTATTTTTTTTCAATATGAATACTAGTGTCTTTTCATGTACTAGAGAGTTAATTGAAGTATATTGTGATTGAACAGACATCCAAGCAGACATTTTACCAGGGTGAAAGAAAGACATGAAACTCTAATGTTCTGGCTGAGAGTCATGAAAACTTAACCAACGGGGAACGAGTGACCGCCATTTAACTACCTGAAACAATACTGACAAAGGCATCCTTCATTGATTAGAAAGTAGAGAGAGACGGAGATAGAGAAAAATAAATACATTTGTTTTGTTACTTGGAACATGAAACAGTGCAAAAAAATTTCCTGAGAGATAAATATTTTGTGTAGCATTAAAAAACTATGGGCCTGACTTGGAACTTGGTAGTCAGGTGTTCTGTCACAACGGAATAACCTATCCTCGTTTTGCCAATCATTTTGATCCTTCAAAATTAGGCATGTAGGATTCTTAAAAATGCATGGCATATGATATGTTGCCTGGTTTCATAATATTTTCGCTTTTTGCTTGTATAATCGCTATAATTTTACTGTTTTCTGCAGTTATCTTGTTTCATATGCTCTGCACTAAACTTTGCTTGAAATAAAGACTTTTAAAAATACTGGTGTGGATTTCTTGTGTGTACAAAAGGCTGCCAAAACTCAAAACAACAATAAATAAACATGTCTGACAGACTCTGGCATAACCACATGCAGTGAATGCCTGCAGGTATAAAATATGGTGAGGCGCCATGGCGCCAAACTCATCATATTTGTGGCTCCCCCTGTGCAGCACTTCTCCTCTGGAGTGCACGACCAGTAATGGAAGGACTTCCTTCCTGCTGAGTGGAACGGGATTCTAAGCAATCCTGGTGCTGCTCTCATGCAGTACTAGTAGCATGAGAGCAGCTCCAAGATTGGTGGGAGTAGGCTAACCCAGTGCTCATTTTGAGTCTGGGAGCCTGAGCCAGCAATCGCCAGGCTGTTTGACAGACTTGGGATTGGTGGGTCTACAGTGCGCATGTTGGGCTGGTCATAGCTAGACAGCTGGTTAACCCAACATCTGCACTGAAAGGGGCAGCAGTCATTCTGCAATTGCAGGATCCACCCCATGCCCTCATGCCATTTATTTTTGCCATTTTATTTATTTATGTCTGGCTGCTGCGCTCGCAACAGGTGAAGTGATGCTCCTCTGCTTCTTAGGAGGAACCGCTCCTTGGTACTTGCCAAATACGTATTATTTTGAGCTAAGTTGAAGGAGTTGCGCAGGTAATAACTTGTATTCCTCTTTAGTCTAGAATTGTTAACTTAGGCCTGACCTGCACTTGAGAAAGAGCTGTTAAGGTTCTATTGGATTGTGTTTACTTCATTCTTGACTGACATCAATCAGCGATACATTTCTTTAACACAAGAGTGACCAGAATGTCCATGTGAACATGGGTATCTAACATATGTTTTAAACAAACGGTTCACATGGAACTCATGTACCAAACAATGTAATAAGACAGACGATACCTGTTGAGAATATATCTGAAGAAAAACATAAAAATAGCAGCCAGTATGAAGTAGCCATCAATTCATCTGAATTGAGTTCATTATGAACATGAATTACAAAATGCATGATCAAAAATATGCACATTTGTGATAAGTGTGAGAAGTTTTTAAAAAGCCCCAAGTGAAAGAAACATGACGAAAAGAAGAAAATACTAACAAGCTATGTGAAATAAAAGGCATGTTGGTCTTTAACAGAAAGCCGCATTTAGTCAAAACATCAAAGAAATACAAAAACACTGAAACAAATCCCAGAGTGTATGTTTTTAGCAACATAAGTTCTGTCTGTGAGGGTGTCAACTACATTTTGACCCTTTAAGACAGTGGTTCCCAACCTGTGGTCCGGGGACCCCTGGGGGTCCGCGAAGCTGTCTCAGGGGGTCCGCGAGAGCCTAGAAAATGAAAAAATATTAACAACTATTGACAAATTAGGTCCCCAGCTTCCAGTAATGACTCAGGCGGGAGTCCCCGGATTCCCATGAAGATTCAGTGGGGGTCCCTGGGTTCCATTAATGTTAATGTGGGGGTCCACAGAAATCAAAAGGTTGGGAACCACTGCTTTAAGGGATAGGAGGGTCTCATCAGGACTGTACATGACCTGGAGACTGGTAACCAAATAGAAAGTTACAGTCTGGTATTTCCCTAAGTGCTATTGTATTTCTTTGATGTGAGCCTGGCCAAGCAACAACCCCAATCCCTGTCAGGGACCTGTGCTCAACCCTCTGGCAGCTTGGCACAGAGCAGTTAGGCTTAACTTAGAGACAATGTGTAAACTATTTGTGCACTTCAAACTGTAATAAAGTGAAACCATCACAAAGGATCCCACACCAAGTTAGGAACATAGTATTTTCCTAAATAAACAAAACAAGACCAAAATGATAAAAATCCAATCAGTAGAACCGGAGATATGCAATTTTAAAGATTTTAGTAAAAATAGCACAAAAAAGCACAAAGCACCAGCTATGGATATATGGCCGCACCGGACTGGGACAAAGTCACAAGTTCAACTGCAATAAAGCATGGGCCAACAACAGGGACCTAATTAGGCCTGCTGAAGAAAGTACCTTAAATCCTCGTTTGAGGACCATTGCAAAAATTTTAGTTGAAGATGCGTCACGCAGCCAAAGTGATGTATCGCTACCCAGATGTGGTGAGGCTGTGATGTGAGGGTCTGCATCACTGTTGAGGATCCCGTCGATGGGACTTGTGGTGCAAAGTCCTGCATGGAGAATGAGGAACATACTCAGGGTGATGAGCTGGTTTCAAAGTGCTGCAATGCTGCTATATGAAGTCCAATGTTGTCATCAAGACTACCTTTGATGAGGCATGTGAGGCCCTGTGGCAAGGGTGTATTGTGCAATGGCTGTACCGAGGGGCTGCGGCGGCGATGTGGGTCTTTGTGATGGTTCCAAGCCACAGAGCAGCATAGATGTGTCAGTTCTGCTCAGGGTTGTGCCCCTCAGCAGAGATGTGTTGGTTCTGCTGAATCCATAGAGGCTAGCTAAATTCCGAGGGTCTAGGACTGGTGTGGCACCACTTGGGAGTTTAGACTTACAGATGACCGAGTCCAGGTGCAAGATTCTTGCAAGCCAGTTGTGTCTCTGAGGCTTCAACTCAGGAAGCCAGCCAACTAGCACTTGGAGTCACTTTAGGATTCAGAGAATGAAATTAAGTCCTCCTCAGCCAGACAAAAGGGCAATAGGTTAGCACAGCAGGGCAGCAGTTCATCAAAGCAGCAATCCAGCAGAGTGGCCATTCTTTCAGTAACACAGCAGTCTTTCTTTCTGGCAGCGTATCCACAGGTCCAGAAGTTTTCTGATGTGGTGGTGTCTGAAGGCCAGTATATATACCCTGTTGTGCCTTTGAAGTGGGGAAAAGCTTCTAGAGTCATGCATTTAATGTGCATAGGTGTTCTGCCTTTCTGTCCCTGGCTCCAGACTAACTAACGGGGTATGCAGCCCTTTGTGAGGAGACAGGACACAGACTATTCAAGTGTAAGTGGGGCTGCTCCTCCCTCCCAACCTGCTAGTGATGCCCCATCCAGTCACACCTAAGTTCCCCGTTGTGTGTTGCTGTTTAAGACCAACACCCAGTCATGTGACCCAGTGTCAGTCTGCAGGGACCAAATGGCTAATGAAAGAAAATGCCTAGTTTCTAAAAGTGGGATTTTCAGAATTTGAATTTAAGTTCAAACTTCACCATAAGTTAGGATTTTGGATTGCAATGCCAGAGACACCACACATACAGGGGTACCTGTTCACAATTAAAATTACACTTAATATAATAAGGAAATTCCATTGTTATCCTATGGGAGAGGTAGGCCTTAAAGTAGTGAAAAAGGGATTTAAGAGTCTGTCCCTACAAGGACATGTAATGCTTAAAAGTACATGTCCCACTTTTTAAATAAATTGCACCCTACCCTTTGGGCTGTCCAGGGCCTACCCTGGGGTGAATCATATGTATTAAAAAGGAATGTTTGGGCCTGGCAAAAGGTTTATTTTGCCAGATCAACATTTCAGATTAAAACTGCACACACTCAGGCTGTAGTGCAAACCTGAGATATATTTAATGTGCTACTGATGTGGGTGGCACAATCAGTGTTAGAGGTCCACTAGTATCATTTGATTTACAGGCCCTGAGCAGAAGTAGCACCACTGTACTAAGGACTTCAAAGTAAATTAAATATGCCAATTGTGTATAAGCCAATTTTACCATGTTTTAGGGAGAGAGTGCAAGCACTTTACCACTGATTAGCAATTGGAATAGCATAACCTTCAGGCTGAGCGTTAGATGTGTTATCCACCAGTCCAGAAGGGACGTCTGTTGAGAGGTGTGAAAATATATCTATGAAAAACAATCAAAAATGGAATTCAGTGAAGCTCCAAAGGTGACTGCAAGCTAACTTGTCTCCTGTAAGCAAGCATTGTGGTTTAATTTTTGCAAAATAAAAGCCTTTGATTTTCGATTGCTAGAGACAGCTTTAATAATCTTGTCACTGAATAGAATTCCAAGTACGGTCATGATGAAGACAAGACTGACCTTGAATAAAAACATTGTAACCACTAAGTTATAAGTGACAGCACTTTGACTTACATGAAAACATACCTACGCAATATTAAACGCAAATGTTATTCAACATTTTATTTGTAGGTTATTCCAACCTTAGAGAGACGAAGAGGACCAGAAAGAGAAATACTTTTTTTGTTATTTAGGGCTGGGATATTTAAAAAAAGAATATTGTCTGAAAAATTGATATTTGCTTAGAACTAAAATTATTTTTCCTATTCTCCCGTCGCATGTATAAACAAAAAACTGGACACATTGTTGCAAAATGAAAAGTATTCATAATGTTTCTTGCCTGAGAGAACCTTGAAACAACTTGGGCAGGTTTATCGACACTTTGTGCGGGGGGGGGGGGGGGGAGAAGTCACAAAAGGGACACCAACCGACGCAATGTTGAGAGAGTATTTGCTTTCCAACTCAAAGTTCTATTTGCGATGTAAAGTAGCCTATTGAATAATGCAGGTAGTGTGTTATGCAACTTTGCATGGAAGAGGTGTCCAGTGGGTGGTACATAGGTGATACCCACACCGCCACCCATACTTTTAACGCAAACCCATGTCTAAAACCCTTGCCAGAGCATAAAAAAATAACTCCTCGAGGCAGGCTTTAAGTTGGAGAAATCTTTTAATTTCTCTTAAGTTTTCAAAGATTGCATGTGTACTGCACTATACAGCAAACATCAACTGTGTGAAAAGTTGTAAACTTTGTCTAGGCTTAGTTTTTGTGGTGAAAGGATATCCTTACAGTTCATGTGCTATGTTAGACACCAAGCACACACGCTGGCACTGTGGTACCAAGGTGTGTGTATGGTGCTAGGCAGTTTAATTATATGCCAGCACTAGTAAAGAGAGCAGCAGCACCCTGTTTTATTAGAAATGGCTCTGCAATTCACTCTGGGCCATATTTAAAGTGGCTCACTCCACAGGTGCATCACTTATTTTTAATGCACCAATGGTGCAGTCTGCAGGTCCATATCTACATGGCCATGCAAGGCCACCTTGCATGGGTTTATATGGCCTGGTAGATATAGAGTAAGGCAACGCAGCACAAGTCAATGCGTTGCCTTACTTTGCGTCAAAGAGGCATTCCATGGGTGTTACAGTGGGTGTTTCAATTCAATTCATCATTCCCAGATTTACAAGGATTTGTAAACCTGGGGATGCATCAAAAGTCTACAGCAGAGGAGGCGTAAGGGAGGTGCAACGAGGAGAAATACCTTTATTTCTCCTTGTTTTTCCTTTTTTTGTGTGCTGAATTCTTCAGCACACATAGAAAGAGGAAAACACCTCTCATTATTGTTTTTCTGCAGAAAGGTTTCCATTCCTGCACAAAAACAATCATCCCTGCAATGCAGACACCCTTGCACCATGGTGCAAAGGTGCCTATGTTGCCGTGCGGCAGCCCATTGTGCACCAGTGCAGGGGAAAATGAAAGGAATGCACTGTATCTTACGGTACATTCCTGCCCTTTTCTTTTGATGCAGGATATGCCCCTCTGTTTCCAAGTGCAATGTATTACAGAACCTTTGGTTCTTGCACTGCCATGCCCCCGAATTTACTAAATGTGAACCCTTGTGTCTGAAAAGGCCTCCAAGGATGCACATAGTTAAGACAGCAACAGAATCTGAACCATTAACACTCCGGTTCAGCAGGAGAGACCTTGATGTCATTTTGAGAATAGTTGGTATGTGTGGGAAAGTACCATCTTGCCTGGCATGTTACCCCCATATTTCACTGTATATATGTTGTTTAAGTGTATGTGTCACTGGGACCCTGCCAGCCAGGGCCCCAGTGCTCATAAGTGTGCCCTGAATGTATTCCCTGTGTGATGACTAACTGTCTCACTGAGGCTTTGCTAACCAGAACCTCAGTGGTTATGCTCTCTTTGCTTTCTAAATTGTCACTAACAGGCTAGTGACCAATTTCACCAATTCACATTGGCATACTGGAACACCCTTATAATTCCCTAGTATATGGTACTAAGGTACCCAGGGTATTGGGGTTCCAGGAGATCCCTATGGGCTGCAGCATTTCTTTTGCAACCCAATTCTTACACAGGCCTGCCACTGCAGCCTGAGTGAAATAACGTCCACGTTATTTCACAGCCATTTAGCACTGCACTTAAGTAACTTATAAGTCACCTATATGTCTAACCTTTACCTGGTAAAGGTTGGGTGCTAAGTTACTTAGTGTGTGGGCACCCTGGCACTAGCCAAGGTGCCCCCACATCATTCAGGGAAAATTCCCCGGACTTTGTGAGTGCGGGACACCATTACACGTGTGCACTGTACATAGGTCACTACCTATGTACAGCGTCACAATGGTAACTCCGAACATGGCCATGTAACATGTCTAAGATCATGGAATTGTCTCCCCAATGCCATCCTGGCATTGGGGAGACAATTCCATGATCCCCCGAGTCTCTAGCACAGACCCGGGTACTGCCAAACTACCTTTCTCGGGGTTTCACTGCAGCTGCTGCTGCTGCCAACCCCTCAGACAGGTTTCTGCCCTCCTGGGGTCCAGCCAGGCTTGGCCCAGGAAGGCAGAACAAAGGACTTCCTCAGAGAGAGGGTGTTACACCCTCTCCCTTTGGAAAAAGGTGTCAGGGCTGGGGAGGAGTAGCCTCCCCCAGCCTCTGGAAATGCTTTGATGGGCACAGATGGTGCCCATCTCTGCATAAGCCAGTCTACACTGGTTCAGGGATCCCCCAGCCCTGCTCTGGCGTGAAACTGGACAAAGGAAAGGGGAGTGACCACTCCCCTGACCTGCACCTCCCAGGGGAGGTGCCCAGAGCTCCTCCAGTGTGCTCCAGACCTCTGCCATCTTGGAAACAGAGGTGCTGCTGGCACACTGGACTGCTCTGAGTGGCCAGTGCCAGCAGGTGACGTCAGAGACTCCTCCTGATAGGCTCTTACCTGTGTTGCTAGCCTATCCTCCTTCCTAAGTAGCCAAACCTCCTTTTCTGGCTATTTAGGGTCTCTGCTTTGGGGAATTCTTTAGATAACGAATGCAAGAGCTCATCAGAGTTCCTCTGCATCTCTCTCTTCACCTTCTGCCAAAGGATCGACCGCTGACTGCTCAGGACGCCTGCAAAACCGCAACAAAGTAGCAAAGACGACTACTGCAACCTTGTAATGCTGATCCTGCCGCCTTCTCAACTGTTTTCCTGGTGGTGCATGCTCTGGGGGTAGCCTGCCTCCTCTCTGCACTAGGATCTCTGAAGAAATCTCCAGTGGGTTGACGGAATCTTCCCCCTGCAACCGCAGGCAACAAAAGACTGCATCACCGGTCCTCTGGGTCCCCTCTCAGCACGACGTGCGTGGTCCCTGGAACTCAGCAACTCTGTCCAAGTGACTCCCACAGTCCAGTGACTCTTCAGTCCAAGTTTGGTGGAGGTAAGTCCTTGCCTCCCCACACTAGACTGCATTGCTGGGTACCGCGTGATTTGCAGCTGCTCCGGGCTCCTGTACACTCTTCCAGGATTTCCTTTGTGCACAGCCAAGCCTGGGTGCCCAACACTCTAACCTGCAGTGCACAACCTCCTGAGTTGTCCTCCGGCGTCGTGGGACTCCCTTTTGTGTCTTCGGGTGAGCTCTGGTTCACTCCTCCTCTAAGTGCCTGTTCTGGTACATCTGCGGGTGGTGCCTGCTTCTGTGAGGGCTCCCTGACTTGCTGGGCGCCCCCTCTGTCTCCTCATCCAAGTGGCGACATCCTGGTCCCTCCTGGGCCACAGCAGCATCCAAAAACCCTAACCACGACCCTTGCAGCTAGCAAGGCTTGTTTGCTGTCTTTCTGCATAGGAACACCTCTGCAAGCTTCTTCACGACGTGTGACATCCATCCTCGAAAGGGGAAGTTTCTAGCCCTCTTCGTTCTTGCAGAATCCACAGCTTCTACCATCCGGTGGCAGCTTCTTTGCACCCTCAGCTGGCATTTCCTGGGCATCTGCCCAATCTCGACTTTGTCGCGACTCCGGGACTTGGTCCCCTTGTTCCACAGGTACTCTCGTCCGGAAATCCACTTTGGTTGCATTGCTGGTGTTGGTCTTCCTTGCAGAATTCCCCTATCACGACTTCTGTGCTCTCCGGGGAATATAGGTGCACTTTACACCTACTTTTCAGGGTCTTGGGGTGGGCTATTTTTCTAACCCTCACTGTTTTCTTACAGTCCCAGCGACCATCTACAAGCTCACATAGGTTTGGGGTCCATTCGTGATTCGCATTCCACTTTTGGAGTATATGGTTTGTGTTGTCCCTATACCTATGTGCTCCTAGTGCAATCTACTGTAACTGTACATTGCTTGCATTACTTCCTTTTGCTATTACTGCATATTTTTGGTATTGTGTACATATATCTTGTGTATATTTGGCATCCTCATACTGAGGTACTTTTGGCATATTGTCATAAAAATAAAGTACCTTTATTTTTAGTATATCTGTCTATTGTGTTTTCTTATGATATTGTGCATATGGCACCAGTGGTATAGTAGGAGCTTTGCATGTCTCCTAGTTCAGCCTAAGCTCCTCTGCTATAGCTACCTTCTATCAGCCTAAGCTGCTAGAAACACCTCTTCTACACTAATAAGGGATAACTGGACTTGGTACAGAGTGTAAGTACGCCTTGATACCCACTACAAGCCAGGCCAGCCTCCTACAGTATGGTTGTGGGTTTCCCCCAAAAATTGGACCTATTGTTGCAATATAAAAATCATTACCTTAGCAAATATTTGGGACATCCTAATTAAAACTCGCTACTATGAAACCCGTCAACCAGACACATGATAATGGTAATGCAAAATCTTGAACCTTTAACCATCAGGCAAGCCACAGATCTTAAACAATTAACCATAAGGGACATTCTGCTTAGTTGGCCAAGAATACAGCTATGACATACAAAAGGAAAGTTTAGTTTAATGTTGATCAGTAGCTGATGGAAAACTAACTCACATCTTATTTCTTAAGAAATATGTTTATATTTTTGCAGTAGAAAAGCTACTAACTTTCCAAGTCCTTGAACGCTCCTTGAAACAGAGTGTGAATGAGCAGACATCTCACCTGACATGTGACTGTGGTAAAAGAGAAACATAAACACGTAAGTTCTCTTAAAACTTTGGTTGAAAGTCAGAGACCTTAACCTAAAGGACAAGAGGTTTGCTCTATTGAAGTAGGTGAAAAGATAACTATGTGGTAGATTCAGAATAGAATTCTGTGACGTTTCATACAAAGACCAACGACTAAATCATTTAGAGATGAAGAGGTGGAGAGAGAGGGATCGAGAGAAACAGAAACTGAGAAACATACATTATTTTGTTATTTGTGGAATGATTTAGTTCAAATAAATATTTCCTGAGAGCCACAAAAATAATTTCATTAGCATTACAAATATAATATCACTCTACTCTCATCAACTAATCACAATTTGGACATAGAGACCCTTGATACAGCTTGTGATTGAAAACACCTTGAAGCCAACTCTTGCCCGTTGTGACAACAGCCTTGAGCTTTCAACCTTCAGTCTAAAAGTACAAATAACAACCACTAGGCTAGAAGATAGTCTAAAAACACTGGGGTAGCTTTGGTATAACACACATACATCCTAAAGCAGTAAAGTATAGGGTCTATTACCAAGAATGACTACTTGTATGTAGAGGTGCTGACATAGTATCTATTCTCTGCTACCAACGGGTAACATAGATCATGAACCCTAGGGCTTATGATTTATGAAATATGAATATTGAAACCAAAGCACTCATTCATAAAGTCCAACAAAACTAAAGTCTATAGATGTAAGTTGTGTACAAAGATTCTGTTGTTTTTATTCCAAATACGATCTACAGTTCACTCCAAAATACCAGATGTAACTTGCAAGCTTTTTATAAAATGGCAGCTGACGTGTTTCATCACAACAGGGACTTTTTCAAGGCTGCAACATCATCAACCAGAAAATGGTAACAAATTTACATCCTTTTTTATAACACTAAAAACCACATAACTCAGACACATTAGAGACATATTCAGTTGTGTTCACCCCAAGAAAATATACTAATTCCGTATGAGGATCATATCATAAATGGAGATCGAGGCACACGCGTTATCCACCAAAGTGTGTAAAATAAAAACATTACTGCATGTATTTGCACATGGACCTTCAAGTGAGAGCCAAGCGTCTAATACCACCTAGTCCAGTGTTATAACTGAGATTGTACCAAGAGCCCAAAACATATTCTAAGCACTAAATGAATAGATAAAAATAATAGAAAAGGAGAAGCACTCTAATGTGTATAATAACTGTGTAGTCAAAGGCTATAAATGTGTAATGCGGTCCAAAAAGTAAAACTCACACCAAATAATGGGGCATATTAAAGAGTACCTATCACCTCCTTGCGCCACATCAGCATAATTTTTGTACATTAATGTGGCCCAATGAGGCCAAAATTGCCGGGCCTTATTTACAAAGTGGTGCAATGCATCCACTGCACCACTTGTAACCCTGTGCGCTACATTTTGCCTACATCAGGAAAAATGTATGCAAAGGAGTCGTTCCCCCATTAGGGGGACCAAAAAAATGACGCAAAGATTTCTTTGTGTCACTTTTTCTGCTGACACTTTAAATACATGCTCAGAGCAGGCGTTAAAAGGAGGCACACCATTGATTACAATGGGCCTCGATGGACTTTGCAGGATTAGCGTAAAAATATTTGATGTTAATCCTGCAAAGCTCCGTACTAGTATAGAAAATTCGGACACTATTTTAAATACGGCAGACACATGGTAGCATTGGGGGGGCGCTAAGGGGAGCAAGAAAAGTGACGCTGCAGTGTGTGCAGCACCACTTTTCTTAAATATGCCTCTATATCGTCTCAACAATCGTTAGGTATTCAAAAAACCAGTCCAGGATGTCAACTTCTGTTTAAACAACACAAAAATGGGTGCTACTAGGGAGATATCAGAAGACCAACATAAAGATATCTGTTACCAATAAAAAGGTAGAATGCCATGAAAACGTTTATAACAATATATAAATAGAATTACTGTCAGCAAAGTATACTGTGAGAGATAAACGCACCTAATAGTGGTTTCTGAGTGGAAACATCCAAGTGCTGCGAACAGTATCAATACAAAGTGTGTTCTAAAGGTATATAATGCAGATGCAGAAAATAAAAGCCTTGATGCGATCCCAATTCAAAAAATAGTCCACAACATAACGATTAATTATACACCCAAGTTATTCTATTGTGAAGTAGGTCTCAGTATTTTAGTGGCCACTCATTAACTCCACTTACCTGTTCTTTGAAATTGTAGGTAAAAGTAAGTGAGCCTAGGCGTGATAGGGCGAACACTAAAAAAGTGCATCAGTTAGAAAAAAAAGTAGGACACACACAGCAACCACTTCAGTAGATAACGCTTCTGTATTAGAAAGTGCATCAGATGTGTGAGTGCAATGGATAATCATGAGCCACAATGTGTAATCACTGCCGAAGACACAAACTCAAATAACAAAAAAGCCATTGTAAACAATTTTCAGCATAATTTATCCTAAAATCACTAACATAAACTAAGGAAACGTGTAGGTAGAAATCAAAAAAGGACACCTTAAAGGATTCCTACATCTTGAAAGGTGAGCCAATGTTCAAGCAAACACTAGTAAATTGTCCCTAACGTACTACAATAGTTGCAAATGTTACAGAAGTGTGTAGGTAGAAATAAGAAAAATAACACCAACAGTGTCCACTTCTTAAAAGATACCGTCATATTGGAAGGTGAGGCCATATTCAAAGAAACGCTGGTTGTAAACAGGATGAACTGGTAAACTCTTCCCCTGACATAACCACCATCACAAACATTTTTTAACAGGCATATTGCTACCAAACAATTACTGTATGCAGCAGATCACAAAGGAAGCAAGAAATCACTCAGAAAAAATCTAGAACCAAACTCATCAAAAAAGACTACAGAACTAAAAAACCTAAATACAAGGACCACTGGTGTTAAGTTGAACAAGTATTTGAATTCTACATCTGTGAAAAGACGCAGATCCCACTAACGAGCTAGTCTACTTTATATAGTGGCAGTTATATCTTTAAGAGGATTGTGTTCCATTTTAATATAACACAGATAAACTATTGCTCTTTATAGAGCACCTTAATAGGAATCCATACAACCTTTCGTTGACACACCACTATAGCCAATCACAAACTGAATATTTGGATGGAGATGTAGATGGGGCAAGGATTGCATCAAACATATACAGGAAATCTATAGCGTGTAATTCAATTTTCCATGCCACTAACGCACATCCTATCTCACAGATCAAAGCTATACCTTTAGGTGAAATGACACGACTTAGACAAAACTGTAGTGATGATCAACTATTTCACAAAGAAGTGGCAATGCTGGAAAAATGTTTTCATAATAGGGGCTACTCACATGAAGTTCTAACCAAGGCCAAACACAAAATAATCAAGACAAAGTGAAATACCATTCTTTTCAACAAAATCCTAAACACAATAGCTATGATAGTACTGGTTTCATTTCTCCATATATTTGTGGCAGTCATTCAGTATACAAAATCCTACAGAAACATTGGCACCTACTTAAACTGGATACCACACTAGCTAGCGTCTTATCTAAAAAGCCTTAAATGACACACAGTAGGGGTCAAACATTACTTAACATACTTTGTCATAGTTTTCCATACTCATGGTCTAATGCTAATGGTCAGATATGGTTACATAAGTGTCTTAAGGGTTTCTACAATTGTCGACAGTGTAATGTATGTCAATCTGCTGAGAATAACATTACTGGTTTTCAATATAACACAAATAAGAAAAATGATTTCAAACAATTTATAAATTGTAATAACATTTTTGTGGTTTACTGAATTATATGTAAGTGTCACCGGATTTATATAGGAAGTACCATTAGATTATTAAAGGTTAGCATACAAGAACATATTAGGGCTATGGATCCTCAAACTTACAGCTGTCGATGACTGAATTATGTATCCTGATGTCGCCATGTTTCACCTGATATCCCACATGTTCTTAATCCGTTACATACTATTTGTATTTACAATTTGCATAGCTGATCTTTTTATTTATGTCTTAGACAGTGTCTTTATCATGTTTCCTCTGTGTAAACTACATTTTAGTACCTTCCTTTGCATGCTCCCTTTTGTCTGTGGGGTGATCCTTTTTTCCTATCCCACATATACTACTTCTTATGGTGGGATAGTGACATTTCATGATAGACCACCAGTAGGCCCAAATGACTTCTCAGGTTTTTTAGTTTTTTGTCTTTTTAATGAGCATAGTTCTAGTTCGTTTCAAAGTGATTTCTAGATTGCTTTATGTTATGCAGCATGCAATAATTGTTTGGTGGCAATATGCTTGTTAAATATTTCTGAGATGATGGTTTGTTAGGGGATGATTTATGAGTACGTTGTGTTTACAACTAGTGTTTTCTTGAATGTGGCTGTATCTTCCAATATGACGGTATCTTTTAAGAAGTGGAGATGATTGTTGTCATTTTTTTATAACTACCCATTCGCTTCTGTACTGTTTGCAACTACTGTTGTATGTTAGGAGGGTACAAGACAAGTAATATTGCACTGAAATGGCTAAAAGCAGTTAGGACATTGGACTGAAGAATGAAATTCACTGAGGATTCGTCTATCCTTGCAAGCTGAAGACTACATCGTTTATGAAACAGAAAGCAAGAAGAGAGAGATACAGCTACAGGGTGTGAAAGAAAAGAAGCGTGTTTTTTTCATGAGTGATGATATGTCTAAAAAATACTTCCAGAGAGACAACCAGCAAAATATCTGTTCTTAATGTTAAAAATATTTTTGTCTCATTTTAGTGTTATGCTGGTAACAACAATTTGGAAGCATTGTTGCAAAGTGAAAATTATGAGCTTGGCCTTTGATTCAGAGATAAATAATACATTTTTTTAATAGTAAAAACTATCTACTAAACACACAAACACGGTGGAATTAAATGAACTGACGACTACAATATATACTCATTAGGAGGTAAGGAGAAATAGAAAGAAAGATTAATGAAAGAGACACAAATAAAAGCACAACTGTTTTCAAAGCACAACTGTTTTCAAAAAATATTTCCTGAGAGTCTGATACTAAATAATTTGCTTACCGTTAAAATATTTTTTCCTGATAACTGTTCTCACCTTTAACAAACATAAAATGTTCATTTAATGTTGCAATATGAAGATTATAAATTTTCAATTTAATTGCATAATCCTTGACATCACATTGTGATCTAAACAAGACATGTGAAAACGAGCACAGAAAATGTGTGCGCTTACCCTTCAAACTGTGAGCTATTTCTCAAAAGACACTCTCTTAGGTCTAGATTTGCATAGACTTTGTATTGGGTTGCATTATTTGTTAAGGCAAACCCAACTCAAAGGCCCTGGTTATGACCCTGGTGATCCTAAGACTGCCATGGTCGCGGTGGCGGTCGGTCCACCGCCATATTACAACTGCAGTGGTAGCTACGTGGTCGGACCGCCAGCGCCGCCACTCCTTCGCCACAGGATGGACTGGCAGTGCTGATGGTCCTAATCTGCCAGGGCAGTGCTGCAAGCAGCTTTGCCCTGGGGATTACGACTCTTCTCTCTGCCAGAGTTTTCATGGCAGTAGAACTGCCATGAAACGGCTGTCAGAGACTGGGGTGCTGCACTGCCCATGCACTTGGTTACGAGCCGAAGACAATGCTGTAGGCTGTTTCCCGCTGGGCCAGCGGGCGCAAAGTCTGTTTCTGCCCACTGACCCAGTGGGAAACTCATTATGGAGCCCACGAGGAGGCAACAAACATTGCGACAGGTGCTGGTGCACCCTGCGCACTACAACATTGCTGCCGGCTAACTTATGAGCCGTGGACAATGATGTAGGCCATTTCTTGCTGGGCCAGAGGAAACTTGTAATGGGGCCCGCTGGGAGGTGGCTGCACTGGCAGCAACCTGCCTGGCGGAACTTGGGTGGATGGTGTACACCATCTGCTGAAGTCATAATGACCCCCAAAGTGTTAGGTTGAGATTTACAAACCAACACAAATCACGGCTTGGGTTTGACCAAAAGTAACTCAAAGCTGTGCAATGTGTTACATTGTGTTACTTTGTGTCAAGGGAACATTCCATGTATGGTACATCGACAGGTCTGAGTTGACCTACTTTAGGTCAGTCTACAATGGAAATTCTTCAAGAGGCACAGCTAAACATGCAGGTCTGTATTCTACATGTGCCTCAGAATTACTACTGAATGCTTACCTAGATAAAAATCATAATATTTGTTGCCTACCTATTTTATTCTTCTTTTGTCCATTCAAAATCTCCACAACAATGATGGTGAACCCAAAGAGGATCATATATGGGATGCAGAATGGCCAGATTATGGATGAAGGCATATAAAGGTACTCAACCTGGCATTATCTTCCCCCACATGAGAGTACTGCATCTCAGTGCTTTTGAGTTTGGTGCAACAAAGCCATCCTGAAGTGTAAAACCATAAAATCGCATCTCTTGCTGAATGTGCTACCTTAATCAGTTCAATATCTTTTGGGGGCCCACTCAAGCCCTCACAGCAGATGCCCATGATTTCCCACAGACGCTGTGCCTGGTTTGGTCTGATTTCATGTACACCTAAAATAAAGTCTCAAATGGATTTGTCTAAGCAGGATGATCCCAACCTTTAACTCAATTTTGCAGCTACTTCCCTCTCACTATGGTGAAGAGACTGTCAGAAAAATAGCAAGGCCCATGATTATCCCTCTCCATTGGTATAAGACCGTCATGATTAGCTGGTCCTATCATCTGCATCCCTACTGATGTAAAATGTTAGCACAAATAATAAATTATAAACCCCAAGGTGATCATAACACTCCATGCCACAGAACACCTAAGGGGAGATATTGATGCAAAGTTCTCTTTTTGAAGTCAGGCTCCCACCACATGGATAGGCTAGTTTGACACAACCTTGAACCTTGTAGAAGTTTAACTTAAAATTTTGAATAACACATTTGCATTGTCAAGAGGAGGTGTACCAGTAATGATGCAGCATCACCAAAGAGACGTCACAGTGCCACCTATTGACAATAAAGTACAGCCAATGACCCGTGAGGTTGTGCGCTCCTTGGTCTGAGCAGGTGGGAAGAAATAGAACTGTACAGTTCACTATTACCCAGCGCGTGATTGGAGAAAGCATGGGTATTTAAGGGATACATCTTTCATTTAATGGTTATCTCAAAGGGGTAAGTGATCCATCAAAGAAGAGGAAACTTTTACAATGAAGGATCCTTTGAAATTGAAAGCATCTCAAAGTAGAAAACTATGTAGCTCAGTATGTAGTAGCCCTGGGATTGAACAGAGCATATGTTCTCATAGGAAACAGATGGATGCATTTTCTATTAACAGCAATTTTTCCATTCAGAACAGATTGAAGCAGGCCCTTTCTATGGTCTGTTTCACTGCAGCATCTTGCACCCTTTTCCTTTTCCATCGATCTAAGTGGCCTGACAAATGAAAAATATGTTGACAAGGTACACATTAATACATTATAATGCATAGATGAACAAGTTACACTTTATTTCAGGCCTATCGTTGTGCAGAAAAGGCTAATCACTGGATATACCATAAGTTATAAATAAATGTAAAAAAATCCAAAATCGTAATTTTAATTAATTGTGTAAAACAAAGTAAATGTTATTTATGGTGTGCATTGTGCAGTTCGAAGTTCCTACTGACTGCATTTTTATAGGGATGCTCATTAGCAATAATATACCTGCAGATTGGCACAATGTGCTGCAATCCAGAAAGCAATCTTTCAAGATGATTTATCTAGGTTTTAGGTCTCACCTACAGGAAGTTTTAGCTCTCTGTTGTCGAATACCTTTTGTGAACAATACAACAATACATAGTGTTGACTTTTATTCAGGCCCTTGGCCATGAATCGATGGCTTTCTTCTTTATCTCAGTTCCGTCTCTTGATTTAATGGCTATTTTCATTAGACTTGTATTTGCCCTGCCCTTAGATATAGCTACTTTGTTCGCCGTTTGACTGGATGACTCCTCCATCCACTGATATTACAGAGCTTCTTGTTCATTTTCTGTTAGCTCTTCAGAGTGTATGGGTTTCCTTGCTCTCTCCCATTCATTCATTATACCTCACGTCCTTGCTATCAACCCTTCTCTGTAGAGTGTTTAATTGTACTTGTTTTGGTCAAGGCGTGAAAGCTGCACAAAACAATGAGGTTGATGAATTCTTTTTTTGTACAGCATTGACCAGATACTTTTTTCAGTTTCCATTCTAAAATGGCAATTTTTCATTTTGGAACAGTAAATTAAAGTTTAACTGTATGGCAAAATGTCCCTCAGTTCATTAAAACCCATGCACCCACATGGGCGACCCTTTTGGAATGTGTTTTTTTATTAGTTCAAAAACAGTGTTTGGTCATTTTTTTACTTTAATGAAATGTGCCTATTCAATACCCCATCTGGCGTAGAATTTTAGGAGAAAGGCTTTATATCTATACATTAGCCAATTATATAATATGTACAAAAAGATACTAGTCACACCTTTCTGTAGTTTTTATAAATATCTTACACATACTCTTAAATTGAGAAGGTTGAAAACGATGGCATATGCCATTAAAAGAATGCTTACAAACATACTGCAACTTGAACTTTGTAAGTGAGTCATACATTAGTTTAGACATTTTTCAACAATGTATAATGGCTCAGAATTTTCACTGACCATTTGAAAAAAAAGTATTGACACTTGATAAATCTCCAAATTATGTATACATTGTCTCTAGCACTACACAACTCCTGAACATCAGCATCTACACAGAAGTCCACAGATAACTCAGTTGTAATGAGAAGTAAAAAAAATTCTCACATATATTTGGTAACAATTGTTGGAATTAAGGCACAACTACAACTTAAACTAGTTGTGCTCAGTCTCTCCCTTGCTTTAACAAATGACTTCTTGCATTTGAAACTTCAATGGTCTCCTGTACTACACTGCTTCTATTTGAGGAGTGATGTGGATCATTGATGCTGTCAATGATGTAAGAAATTGGATTAAAGCTTGAGGCGGGAGAAACCCTACTCAAGAAGAAATCACAATACTTGTCAGTGTGAAGCCACAAGCAAACCCCAAATTAACCTGTACCCAACCCTTTGGAAGCTTGGCTAATAGCACTGAGGCCTCACGTAGAGGCAATATGTAAAGTATTTGTGGTGCACTTCAAACAGAATTAAAACAAAAACATCACACAAGAAGGATCACACACCAAATTAGAAAATATAGTAGATTGTAATAAATACAAGACCAAAAAGACAAAAATTCAATCAGTAGAACTGCAATATTAAAGAATTGAGTGAGAATAGTGCCAAAAAGCAGAATGTGCCACTCGTGGCTATCTCATCGTGGGAGACCATGAGAAAGTCATATGTTCAGGGCAATCGCAATGCAGTGCATGTCAGACACATGGACCAGGATAGTCCTGCTGAAAAATGACCTTCTCTGTCCAGCACAAAGAGTCTTGTTCGCAGTAGAGGGGGCCTCTAGCAGCAGGGAAGGGTCATGGAAGGTCATCAATATACCACAAAAAACAGGCCAGGCATTGTGGGCAACCGTTGCTGTAGTGCACAGATCCTTTTTTCGTCATCAACGGTCAGGCTGGTGCTTCGCAATGGCTCTGCCCATGTGTGCTCAATGCCATAGTCAGATGGGTCCTTACTGAAAGAACTTTACACTAGAAAAGCATGCCAGTGACAAGATTTTGGGACCAACGGGCCTGTTTGTGGTCGTGAAGAGCCCAAAGTTTCCAATCCAGCCTCTCTGAGGCCACACTAAGAGTACAGGACCTGAGGGGCACCACTTGAGACTCAGGGGCATGCGCCACCTGGATCTAGATGCTGGTTTAGGTGCTTGAGAGTCTGTTATGTCTCTATGGCTCTGGACAAGAGTCCTGCAGACTGGCCCTTAGAGTCACTCTGGGAGTTCTGGGTTGAGGTGCAGGACCAATCCCTATGGCTCAGGCAGGAGGGCAGCAGGGCAGTAATCCAGCAAGGCAGTAGTACAACAAGGCAGTAGTGCATCAGGTCAGCAGACTAGCAGATTGGCAGTCCTTTCAGCAGCACAGCAGTCCTCCTTCCTGGCAGAATCTCCACAGGTCCAGACGTTCACTGAAGAGGTGGTGTCTGGGATCCAATATTTATACAATGTGCTTCCTTTAAAGTGGGAGAAGCTTCTAGAGGTTTCCCATTGAAGTGCATAGGTTTCCTGCATCCCCTGTCCTGGATCCAGACTTACTACATGGGGTATGCAGCCCTTTGTGTGGAGGCAGGACACAGCCTATGCTGTAATAGGCCTGTCCCCAGAAACGCCCCCCGTTCTGCCAGTGATGCCCCGTCCAGTCACACCAAACCTCTGCATTGTGTATGATTATGTAGGAGGAATAAATAAAGCCCAGCTGTCAGCTACACCCTGTCATGTGACCCAGAGAGAGACAGGCTACAGGCACTAAATGGCTAAGGCATGAAAATGCCAACTTTGTAAAAGTGGCATTTTCAAAATTGTAATTTCAAATCCACCTTTACAACAAGAGAGTATTTTTCATTACGATTCCAAAGACACCAAACATTAACGTGTTCCCATTTGGAAGTTACAGCTTATCAAATGTGCCAAGGTAACGCCAATGTTACCTTATGGGAGAGGTAGGCCTTGGAGTAGAGAAAATCAAATTTAAGATTTTTTCACTACCAGGACATTTAAAACGTAAAAGTAAATGTCCAACTTTTTAAATAAACTGCACCGGCCCTCTTAGCTGTTTAGGGACTACCCTATGGAGGACTTATATGTATTAAAAAGGAAAGTTTGGGCCTGGAAAAAGGTTTATTTTACCAGGTTGAAATGGCAGTTTAAAACTATCTATCTATCTATCTATCTATCTATCTATCTATCTATCTATCTATCTATCTATCTATCTATCTATCTATCTATCTATCTATCTATCTATCTATCTATCTATCTATCTGTCTGTCTGTATTACATGGTTCTGGGCTTATCTTTTCCGCGTACAGCAGAATCTCTTGGTAACCTAGGGTATACTGCTAAGATAGCGTACGAAAGTTGAGCTCTAAGTTATAATAGTCTCCTTATCCTTCCGCTCACACATACAGCATTTCTATTCTTTCCCTTGTTTCACTGCTTATATGTAATGTTCTTTCTTAGACGGTATGTCAACTCTTCCAAGATGGAGGCCAAGGTCAACACAGGAGACCTTTTGAGATGGCTCTACACAGGGGAACAAGCTCATTTACTGTAGAGGTAAGTTTTGAAATGATGTTAGTCCCACCGTGTAATAGAATCATTGTCTTGTGGCAATGGAGTTACTTTCCTTTTGTTTCCTTTATGCTGCGTTTTGCAGAAGTCACAGTCTTGGGGATTACGACTTCCCTCTCCGCTAGAGTTTTCATGGCGGTAGCACTGTCAGTTTGTTTAATATAGGCAGAAGACCCCTTTGGACTTGTATGCTACTTGTTATGGTGTTGATATAAATGATGCCATTTTCAATGTCACTAGGGATGTTACCATTGTAGTTACTGATCATGTCATGGCACCGCCCTCCCGCCCACACCCTGTGGATGATCAACCCTCCGCCGAGCACGGCTGATTATTTCAGAAGTAATGTAATATGTTAGGGTAGAAGCAGTGGATAGCACAGGCTTGAATTACAGTTACTTTAGATAACTATATCTGGTGAATATAAGTGGTTTCTGCGTTTAAAACTTGCCACTGACGTTTCCATCAAACTATAACAGCACTTTAACCCTTGATTTTTTGGGACAATATTTGAGTTCATTTTTAACATAAGCTAACAATATAAAAGGTGCCATTGTAAGCAAGGCAGATCTACTGACTTTGTCAAAAGATCTGAACACCACAATATACCAAGGGGGGCTCAGCACATCAACATATATCAAGCTGACCTATTTGTTTTGTCAATAAATTAGCACAACAATTTATCATGAACTATAATCCATGTATGTATGTGGCAATGGTTAATAATAATCACCGCCACATAAATATTTTAAATAAACCATTTTTCTGCAAACCAACCATAAATATTTGTTGAGTCTTTCTTTAACATTCTTCAAGCTACAAATGCTCATTTCAACAAAATTATTTGAGATTGTTTCTAAAAGGTATCAGCTTTTTTCAGTAGTGTCCCCTGAGTGGCTAATCATACTTATTTTAACTTTAGGACACAGGGACAATCTTCAACACTCACAGCACCAGACAGCATGCATGCTTCCTCTGGCAAAGCTTGCACGGTACAACTATGCTGGATCCCATGGGAGTACTGCTGTACCAGCAGCACAAAAACACGTAAAAAATAAATTGGCCCTTTTGGTGCTCCCTCTGCCTCGTGCCCCGCAAGTGCCAGGATGTCAGGGTACCCTTACCCTTTCCCCTCAGATATGTTTTGTCTGTAACTTTAGCACACGGGGACCACGTCCCTGTGCCCTGTAATGGCAGCTGCAACACTTTTCTCTGAGTTGTGGTCAGCCAATCAGATCATTCAGTATTGCAAAACTGGACCCAGTCCAGTGGTACCAAAAAGACCAATGGGTGGAAAAGCTCACTCGGCCAATCATAAGGCCCTATTTTTTATTTATGGTACTGCAGGACTCCGATGGGACTCCTGTGGGACCAACTGTCTAGATATACCTAACTTTTTAACTCATTCATGACCACCCAAGCACCTCTTTAAATGCAAATTTCTCAAAAATGGCTGAAGTGACTTACAACAAATAACTTTTGCAAAATTTGGTGTAATTCTGTTCAGTATTTTTTTTTCTGTGTTGGCGAGCACAGTTTCTAATTGGAATTGACATAGGAAATCAATGATTCTTTTTCTTGGCTCCTGCTTGACGGATCACTGCAAAAATTTCTAGGAAGGAGCTGAGCTGGATGACCTTTTTTTTGGAAGGTTTCACACAGACTCGTCAAACGGCTTCAACGTTATTAATAAAACAAAAACGTTCCTCCTATGGAAACTCTGACATAATTATAAGTTGATTAGATAGATAGAGAGATAGATTTTTTTAGGTTCGATCCAGGGCCTTTTGACCCCTACAGTATTAGTGCACAATAGTGGGGCCAAGGTACCATGCCTACTATTTATTGCGTGTTCCATAGAAAAGATAACACATACTCCTGAGACGATTACACAAATTGTTAATTTTTCAATTACTTACTAGTAAGTACTCTGATTTTATCTTCTTCATCCCTGGCCTTACACGTGATGCTCTGGCTCCACGCAGACATCTTTATAGCAATACCATATGAAGAAATTAACGTTACTTCTCCTTGATGCCACATACAAAGGCACATAGTGCATCCACCACCCAGGTACAATAACTCACACTTAAGACAGAAGCTTGGATCTCAAGGGAAGGAGAGAGGGAATAGAACCAGGGAAAAGGAAGGAAAAATTGAAGAAATGGAGTTACTAGTAATCTGAGCGTTACCTCTTCATTTTTCTTCTTTGTTCCCATCATTACACTTAAGAACAAACCATACCACCTAGCAGTGTCTGCCAAAAGAAGCCATGCAGAGGTGATAGATTAGAATGAAACACCTTTGTGAACGCTCATGAAAAATATCCCAATCTCCTATCTTGAGGTAAAGCCCCTGTGCCAAATGTACAGCCCATGTAGCCACCAAGCAAATGTTGAGATTCCTTGTACTTGAGCCCACCTGAAAGCCATGTCCATATTTTAATGTCCTAAAATGTACCCAGGCAGTTCCCTACGTGAGAGTTAAAAAACTCAGGAAATGGTCAACTTCACCCAGTGACTCAGGGTAGAAGAGGATAAACCTTTGCTCACTGGCCCAAATTTCACACACAGGCTATTTAACTGATGATTCAAAAGGACCCTTTCC
Source organism: Pleurodeles waltl (assembly GCF_031143425.1). Lineage (NCBI taxonomy): Eukaryota > Metazoa > Chordata > Amphibia > Caudata > Salamandridae > Pleurodeles > Pleurodeles waltl. The sequence goes on from NC_090450.1 coordinate 871,371,364, forward strand.
AAATAAGTGGATACAGACCTGCAAACTTCAAGGAGATTTCATCCAAAAGCTCAGAGGAGCTCCCTGAAGAACAGAAAGAATGATAGAAGGTCTCAAGGATGAGAACTCACTTGAACAGGAGGTTGGGCCCAAGGAATGCCATTAGAAATATGGGGTGGGTGCAATGGCAAACTATCCTAAAGCTCGCTAAATGTTCTAATGGCTGCCCTTTGAATCTGCAGAATAGAAAGAGGCAACCCCCAGACAAATCCTTTGTAAAGGAATTAAAGGGTTAACACTGGATTATATTTCCATGAAACTAGAATTTTCCCTGTGCACCACTTTTGAAAGGAGCCCTAGTGATGACTGTACGCCTCAGAAGCAGACAAGTTCCTGTGGCCTGAATAACCATAGCTACGATTACAGGTAACGCCAGATTTTGAAAACTTAATTGATCAACCTCCATAATAATAAGTACATTTTCAGAAGAATTAACTGAGATAGAGGAGAAGAGAGGAGAGGGGATGGGGACACTGGTAGTATCCACCCTAGACTAAGACCAGCTTATGCAGAACTGGGAACCAGGATTTCCAGGGCCACAATGAACTATAAGAATGATCTTCTGACTGAATCTTAAAAGATGGGCTAAAAATCTTAAGATAATTGTGAAACAAGGAAAGGCACAGAAAAGACTCCTAGGACAAAGACAAATCAGTGTGTTTATTCCCAGGTGTCTTTCACATGGAGTTTCAAATAGAATACAGGGAGAAGGGCAGTGTCCTTGCTGGAGAAGACAAGTGCCACAGGGTTGCTGAATCTATTGCATATCTTTAGAAAATTAGTCTGGGATAAGCGACACCTAACTCAGAAATTCTGCTCTCACATTTCCATACCCTTCTGTCAATGAGAGTAGATGTTCCGCTGTTAACTGGAGTCTTTACTGCAATTCCGCCAGATTCTGGAAGTGCCAGTTCACATAGACATTGGTTGTAGTGTTGTTCGAACTTAGGAAAGCAGACTTACCCTAATGGATATGGTGGCAATCCATAGCCATAGAGTACAAAGAGCCGGCAATAGTTCCTTCTAGTTGGAGAAATGATAAAGATCCTCCTTCTCCCACAGCCCTAAGAGAGTCCACCATTTCTCCCCAAGTCCTGAGACTTTTATGGTCAGAATAATGGCTAGACTGTTGCAAAGGCAACCCTTTATCTAAGTGAATGGGACCAACAACCATCAAAGTTCCTGGGCAGTTTTGTTTGTCGAATATTGAGCTCGTATTGACAAGAGGTTCGATCCTACCAGCTGAGAACATGTCTCAATACTGACCCTGGGTGGAAATTAGCACCCATGGAAGAAGAATGATTGTTGAAGCTGTCTCCTTTGGATCCAAATCTGAGCAGGAGATGATTAGAGAGACAGCAAGGTCTTCAAGTGATGGGCAACAGCTTCAACAAGCAGGGATACTATGCCCACCTCTATGTGGCTCTGTACCCCTATTAAATAAGGATCCTGGATCAGTTTCAAGCCTGATGTCTTCAGATTGAGCAGGAAGCCCAGTAAGAATAGAAGGTTGTTAACAGACTCTACATGCACTGAGGAATGACATCTTGAAAGTGAATGATTTAGCCCCTCGTCATAGTTAGGATGTGTGGTGATTTTCTTGTTGTGCAGAAATGCAACCATTAGAGCAAGTAGCTTCAAAAATACTTATGGTGAAAGGAAAGGCCTCACTGCAAGTGGTAGGACATGTTTGCAAACTGTAGGAACCAGTGTTGAGGAGGCCACATAAGGAAATATAGATAGGCATCCTCCAAACCAGTGCTATCAGAAATTCTCCTAACAAGGTTTGGGAAATTATACCCAGAAGTGAGTCCATCTTGAAATGGATTGTCAAACTGACTGAAGCCCTTCAGCGAAGCCCCAGAAATCTTTGATTTGAACAGATTAGTGAGTAATACTTTACTTGTTTGTCCTTGGGAACAAGAGAGATGATTTGCTTGTACAGAAGAGATAGAATCTCTGACATTCTTGCTTCTCCAGTGAGTGTAACGAATGCATTACCAGAACCCTGGAATCTGGTGGCAGTGTGGAGAATTTAATACTGTACTCCTCTGGAACAACATCCAGAGCACAGGCATATGAAATAATCTGCCTTCCAAGTCTGAGACAAGGCCTGATGCAAGACCACTATGATTATTGTTGGTGGCCGAATCAGATGGATCTTTAAATGAAGATCTCTAAATGTTGCCACTGAAATGACTAGTACCATTTCTCAATTGGTTAGGAAAATGACAGGGACAATAATAGGCCTATTACCTAAAGAAAAATTTAGAAATCTTTCTGCTTAAAATGAAAGGTAAGGCATGCTTCCTGTTCCGGAATGATTTGAGTTCTGCAATTTCTCTGCCTTCCAATCACAGGTCCATATAGGTCATTGATCAGTAATCATTGCTTCTGAAGAAATTACGATGACTCTCTGAAGCATCCACCAAAAATGTTGCTTGCAACGCCATCCTGTGCTGAAGATCCACACAATATTTGCCTGCTAGACTAGCAATGGGAAGGGACTGCAAGTCTCTAAACAAAAAAGTAATGCATAGGTTGAGCCCTGAAAAAGCATTGGATCAACCAGGACACCTAGAGGAAAATCAGGAACCTTTACAGGATACATTTTCTCTATATCATGTGACACCTGTAGAATGACATTCTTAACAAGAGTAATCAATGATTGAGATCCAGGAAGAGGACTAGGAAAGTGGAAAAACTGGGTGGATTAGTAGATGGAGCCCCCTCTGGTGATGTAGGAAGCCCAAATAAGAAAGAGCCAGATCCAGTCCCTTCTTATCCATCAACTTCTCTCAGAGATTTGGTAAGGCTGAAATGTTGGAATCCTCCACTTCATCATGGGAACACCAGATTGAAAGTGAAGATACAGACAACCCTAATTTTACTTTGTTTTTTATGCTGTGTCAGTAGTTCCTTAGAGGATTCAGTCATTAAAGCCTTCAGTCAAACTTCAGATACACCTTTCAACCCCACCTGACTTTCAGCTGTTAAGTCTCTGTCATGAAAGGTCTACTTCACTTTCTTTGAGGAGTGCTTGCCTCCATCAGCAAAAGGGGAAAAAGGCGATTTTTGGTTACTGTATTGGGTAGAGGTAAAGAAGGGTTTAACGGTGGGTAGCTGTACAGGAAGGTAGGGTAAATTTAGGGTTTACGGTTGGGTAGTGCTAAAGGGAGGTGGAGTACATTTAGGGTTTAGGGGTGGATAGCGGTAAGGGGAAGTAAAGTTAATTTTAGAGTTTATGGGTGATTAGTGGTAAAGGGAGGTATGGTAAATTTTAGGGTTTAGGTGTGGGTAGTGGTAAAGAGAGGTAAAAGTAATTTTAGGGCTGGGTAGTGATAAAGGAGGGTTAAGAATTAATTTAAACAAGGGAGGCTCGGGGAAAGTTGACCCCAAAAAAGAAAATAATGAAAAGTAATATGAAATTTAAGGTTTAGGGGTGGGTAGTGGTGAAGGGAGTTATGGATAATATTGGAGTTAGGGGTGGGTAGTGGTAAAGGAAGGTTAGGAGTATATTTAATAAATGGGGGCTTTGAGCGAGGTTCCCCGAAAAAGAAAAAAAGAAAATAAATATTAAACTTTTACATATATATATATATATATATATATATATATATATATATATATATATATATTCCTGTAATATGTAGGTAGTTATAGGTAGGATTATGTTTCTATACAAAAAGCATTTTTTTACTTGCCTGTATTTTTGGCATCGCTTGACGAATCTTCACGAAACTTTCCAAAAACATTTGCCAGTTCCGTCAGCTCCTGCCCGGAATGTTTCAGGGTGATCTGGGGCCGAGACAAAAGGGTGTCCCAAAACACATTTTCCCCATTCATTTTTCCATAAGGATTTTAAACAGCGATAGTGCAATAACAACTGAACAGAATTACACCACAATTGGCAGGAAGGTAAGTCCTGGTCATGAAAGAGTGCTTTTCTTGTTTTGGTGTAATTCCGTTCAGTAGTTTTTGAGAAATTGAGGGGAAAATAAATTTGTATATCTAGGGATGCGAAGGATTCACGACCCCTAACAATCTAGTGCTGAGATCTGATTGGCTGATAACAGAAGCTGTTGAAGTGTTGTCAGCCATCTTGGGACTCAGCTTCAACTGAGGCCCAAAAAAAGTAGAAAAAAAGGGACCATGGTACGAACACCCTGACTCCTTAGCTTTTGTGGTGGGGTCCCAAAGGGACCCACCCAGGGCTAAAAAAGCATTTTTTTAAATTTTGGGGTGGATCCGCGAATCCGCTCATAAAATTTTAAAAAAACCAAAGTGCACGCTCCCACGCTTCGTTTGCGTAATGCTCCTGGGTGGGCCAAGCCCTGGGGGCTTTTAAATAAAAATGGGGGGCTCCTGGTCCCCTCCTGCTGCCCTGGGGACCACCACCTCCTGAGGCAATCTCTTAATGAACGTGGAGGTCCCTGTGGTCCACCCACCTCCCTGGGGCCACCACCCCTGAGGCCACATGTTATTTGGAGCGGGGGGCATGCACCCCCCCCGCTGCCCTGAGGACCACCACCTCCCAGGTGAACACTATATTTTTTGGGGGGGGGGGACACGTGGCCACCCACTGCCCCAGGTACCATCACCCCCTGGGGCAAATGTTTACAAAAAGAGAGGGGGGCCCCCGCACCCCAGGAGCCACCACCTCCCTGGGGCTATGTAAACATTGGTGGGAGACTGTGGGGCCCCCCTTGAGGAGCCTCTGATGGCCCTAGGGACTGCCACCGCACAGGGCTGGCTCCTGCTACATCCCGAGGGTGCCCACCCCCAGGAAATAGCAGTTTGCTGTGGCTTGGCTACAGCGCTTCAGCTAAGTCACAGCAAACACTGGATTTTGACAGCTGGACCTTTAAAGCAGGTCCTGCTATCAAAATCCGAAGTTTCATCTTTGTCCCCTGCATGCATGCAGATGACAGAGATGAAATGCTTCCCCTGCAGTGCCAGGTAGCCCGTAAGGGCTTTGTATACAAAAATTCTAAAAATAAAAACAGTAGAGACTGTGGGGGGAGCCCTTGAGTCCTCCCTCGTGGTCCCCCAGAGGCAGTAAAGGGCTTTATAATAACAATTTAAATAAAATAAAAATAAAAATACATAAGTAGGGACTGTGGGAGGGGCCTTGAGGGCTCCCCCAAGGTATCTATTTTTGTTTTAATACAAAGCCCAAAAAGGGCTAAAAAACAAAGAATAAAAATAAAAAAACAGCTCCTTCACACTGAACTATGGGGGTTCGAGTAGAGCTGGACTCATTTCCTTTTTTTTTTATAAAAAAATTATACTTTTTAAAATATATTAAATACATTATTTTGTTAAATCCAACAAAAATATCTAATTCTAAGTAGATGAGATAGTAAAGCCTAAAAAACTCTCTTTTTCTTTCGCTGTCTCTCTTTCAACCATTTTATCCCACTCACACATCCACATAGACACTTATGCACACACTCACAGACCCACTCAGACACTCAAGCACCCACTCACGGACCCACTGACACCATCATGCAGCCTCTCACAGAACCGTGCACAGACTGATACACCCACTAAAACATTGATGTACGCACTTTCACACCCACACAGACAATCTGACATCCACTCTCACTCCCATATACACCCTCTCACACCTATTCTCACACCCAGAGAAGCTGTAGCTAATTCCCAGCATACACGGTGAAAGGGCTGTGCTTAACATATTGCCTTCTAAGTTAAGCCTAACTGCTCAGTGCCAGGCTACCAGAGAGTGGGCACAGGTCGACGCACTCCTGAGCCAGAACGACACAGCCCGAATTCCAGAGATGAATCGATGCAGCACGTGCCGTGCGGTAGAAAATTTCCACACAACGTCCACCAGGTCAACACAGCCCTGTGACTTTGTCCTGTCAGCGCCGGAAATCCACGCATCGTCCCCGGGGTGTCTTAAAACTCCACAACCCAAAGAGGACCCACGACCGAGCGCCGGAAAACAACGCACAGCTATCCCTGCGTGAAAACTAAATGACGCATCGCTTTGTGCCGCCCGAGAAATCGACACACACACCGTTGTTTTCCACACATCTCCTCCTCTGTGGTTCTTTGCGGAGATTTTGAACACAAACCAGGTACTTTGTGCTTAAAATGGACACTTATTGCTTTTAAAAGACTAAAGACACTGTATATCACTTTTACAGTGACAGCTCAACATATACTTATTGCATCTTAATCGTTTTGACCTGCATTCTTATCAGATAAATATTATATATTTTTCTAAACACTGTTTGGTGTATTTTTGTGGTGCTATACTATGTTATTGCATGATTTATTGGACAAATACTTTACACATTGCCTTCTAAGTTAAGCCTTACTGCTCAGTGCCAAGCTACCAGAGGGTGGGCACAGTATAATTTGGATTGTGTGACTTACCTTGCTTGGACAGGGGGTAACCTGACTGCCAACCAAAGACCCCATTTTCAACAATATATATATATATATATATATATATATATATATATATATATATATATATGTATATATATACCTACATAGACACACACAGATATAAAATATACTTATCCTGCACTGTAAATGCTTGTGTGGTAAAAGCATCTGCATAGTAAAGGCATGCATTTATACTGTCATACATCCATATTTAAATCAGGCTCTGTCACATTTGTAGAGCTAAGTATCAGAGAAACATGTAGATTTAATGGACACGTGTGCAGAATGTAGAATGAAATATTAAATACAAACTGCAGGTAAAAAATGCAAATACCTGTTTAATGAATAATTTCACTAAGTGTCTGTTTTAGAGTTTTCTGGAGAGGTACTTTGTTGCAAAGGCGAAGGAATAACCTCTCTGCAAACTGAAGGTCCACTCGCCTCATTTAGAGCCAGACTGACCTTCAGTATGTCGATGGTAGCGACTACTCTGCTGCCTGTATACACTTCTGTTGGCCCAAATGATTAAGGGCTGTCAGAGGTTTGGCCGTTTGTCCACTTACCCTGCTTAGAGTGGACAGACAAAAAATGGCACCCACGTCCTGGGAGAGAACTCCCATTGCGAGGACGATCATTAGAATTAGAGATTTGCTTTATGAAAATAAAAAAAAACATTGAAAATTTGCCATGCAGCTCCATCATATCAGTGAAGCTGCCCATCAAATATTCAATGCATTACAGTGAAGAAATGTCACCTGGGCCACTGGACATCTGAAAACATGATGAGCAGGTACTCCCCCAGGCCGACAGAGTACTTTACTCCAGCTGGTCTTGAAGATGATACAATGTAGGTCTTTTAAGATGGTATGATGTGGTTGAATATCTATGATCCCCTGATGAGACACGTCACTGCATGTAGGATACTTTCAAAGGTGCTTGACAGGTATTATACTGCTGAGGGGGTTGCCTATGTCCAGGTGGGAGAGATCCAAGGTGTACTAATGGTGCCAGCCTAGCTTTGCACGTGTCATTGGTAGAATCAGTTGTCAGTGTGTGCTGTCTCCCAGTTCAGTCTATCCTTTGTTTACGTTATTGCATTATCCTGTAGTCTTCTGGCTTTTATTGTGGGTACCATACGTTGAAGACTTTAACCTGGATTCACACTATGCCCACTAGATCTCACCGAATCTGCGGTCTCCAGCATTCATTGAGATAGATTTCTTTCCGAGGCAGGTATTGCCCAGGCAGCATGGCAGACAGGACAGAAAAACAATCGTTACAGCTGAAGTGATTTCAGCAGTAATGGTTATTGGAGTTGTCTGACGCTGTGTATGAAGGCCTGGCTCCTGCTGGGATTCCATTACCCGGTGTTTTTCAGCCTTTGCCCTTCTGTGTGCTGCCGATCTGTCTTTTAATTCACACGGCGCTCATCACTCTGTCTTCGAGAGATCCTGAACATTTACCGCTCCTTTCCACAGGAAACCTTTAAGTGCCAGGCGTACAGGAAGAGCAGCATTTTATGTTGTTCTATTTATTTTGTCGTAATATGCATACTAAAAATACTAATAACATCTTGTTTTTGTGTATCACATCACACCGCAGTTCTTTGATGCTGTAAATTTCCGTTTTTTTCCTTACCCTATTTAGTGGTACTCAGTTTACACCGAAGAACGGAGGCCTGTGTTAGCCTTGCCAGGGTTCAAACTCCTGACCTATGGATCATTCATTGTTCAGGGTCCGCCACAGACTTACTTACTGCACGTCAGTGGTGAACACTGTACTCCTTGATGTTCCCTGCCACCCTTGCCATGTCTCTTATGTCCCCACGTGTGCCATAGTTGACAGATATGTAAGGAGAACTTCAAGCACATTACTTCTGAATCATTACATTTGTTGCTGTGAATATATCTATTGAGATCTGGTTGATTGTGTTCATATAATGTGTAGGCGGTGAGATGTTTGCAATCAGACGTTGATGAGGTGATTGGAGGGATTATGGCAGTGGTGTAACAGAAAATGAGGGCCACATCTGAAACATTTGTAAAATCATTTAGCTGAGACATAGACATACAAAGATCTTGTGCTGAGTGGAAAAGCCCAGAGGTGAGGAAGACGTCTGAGAACTGTAGCTGTAGATGGCTTTCAGTTCCAGGGGTGTTGAGTTGACTTTCATAAACAAAAGTGATCTTTAGTGTAAATCAGTTTGGTCTTGAGAAGTCAGAGTATCATTGAGGTGGGGGTTTTGGATGGGTGGATTTTCCTGAGCAGGTTGATTTTGCAGGCTAGCTTGGTTGATCTTGGCTATTGAAAATGTTATGGTAAATGGGTTGTTGTGCTTCAAGAACATTGAGATGTTTAGGAGTGACCAATGAAGTATGTTTACTGGTGGGGTGACATGACTACAGCTTTGTACAGCATCGTATATATTAGTGGGCTATAGATATCACAACGTATGTTCTGCCTTTAAGAGATGCTTCATCTAGAAACAAATCTGACAGAATGTTCAAAGTTAAGCTTAGCTGGAAAAGTCTTTAAAAAAATCACCACACTTGACCAGGGGGACTAGAGTGAAAACAAGACGCCAGAACAAAAAGAGTAATTTTTAGGGCACAAAAATCCATAAAACCAGAAGCAATATATGCAGTCTGATACAATATAATATCATGAAGGAACGCAGGATCCGAAATCCAACAAGAACTTTACCATAAATGCTTGGAGCCCCTTTACTTTCCACATCCAGGCCACCAGAGGTCAATGATATTCCCCTATAAGGACATTAGATTGAGGTCAAGAAGTTGCTCCTTGAATAAGAGTGCCCAGAACATGGAATTCATGTGTATAACCATATGATGAATTGAAATGCTACCCCACTGAAATTGAAACATGTATTAGGAAAATAGACAGCTTATGTAGCAGGGATATACACAAAGTGATGGATGGAAAGCTTTAATTCATCCCAGTCACTGACAAATACTCAGGACCCATTCCATTCCATTGTTATTTTGCAGACCACACCAACTCAGTTTGGACCAGCCATATGCACTGAATGGTGTGTTAAAAAGTGATATGTTGTAAGACAAAAGAGCATGTGATGACATTGTGTGCAAAAATAACGATGAACATGGATGCAGCCGAAGTAATTACCACTGGCTGAGATTAATTCAAGAACTCCATCTATCATTTTTGAGTATACCTCAGTGTGACACCCTAATTGGGACGGGTATGCTCGTACGTGATTCCAATACAAATTGTGCCTCTAGAAACAAGACATACCAGACTGATGAACCCTTGGATTGCATATGTTCCATTTCAGGGAGGACCTGGCCTGACAGTTCAGGCTGGACTGTTCCAATTGTAGCAGGGTCAAGATTGATTTGCATATGGTTGGTTCCAAACTGAGGTGGCATGGTGTGCAAAATAACAATATATAGAGATGTGGCCCTGAGTATTTACCAATGGCGGAGCTTAATGCAAGCATTCCAACCATCGCTTTTTTGTATACTTATGTTGGAGGGGTTGCCAACAGTAAGGAGGAGCGGTGCATATTTGGTGGTCTTGCCCAAAACTGCAAACCTTTTGGAAGAATATTTAAGCCATATATTAGGAGTAGTAGGCATTCCCTTGCAAAAGACCAACAATCTTACTTGGCCCTAGGGCTTCTGAGATATGCTGGTGCGTATTTATGAGACCCTTGCGCTGCTGTTGCATCACTTTTTGTGACACAACAGTAGCGTACACCTTGATCTCATGTCTGTGAGGCCATGCAAAGCCACTTTGCACGGCTTTGAATGGCCTCATAGATATGGAGTAAGGCAAGGCAGCGTAAATCACTGTGTTGCCTTACTCTGCTTTAGGCAGATGATCCATGGGGGTTGCAGTGGGTGTGCCAATGCAACACCCAGGGATTTTGACCCATCCCAAGATTTACAAGACCTTGTAAATCTGAGGATACGACAAAACCTTACTCCTCCCAGGGGGAGGCGCAATGAGGAGAAATATCTTTATCCCTCTTTGTTTTCTGTTACTTTTTCTATGTATGCTGCAGAATGAAGTACACACAGAAAGAGGAAAAAGCCTCCCAGGATTTTTGTTTGCAGGAAGGTGTCCCTTCCTGCACAAACACATTCCTGCACACAAAGCAGACACCCATGAACCATGGTGCAAGAATGCCTGCGTTGGAGGTAGCCCGCCCATTGTGCACTAGCGGAGAGGGAAAGGACAGGAATGTGCCTCATGCTACAGATATGACACACTCCTGTCCCTTCACTTTGATGCCCCTGGCCAAATCCCCATAAATATGCCTCACAACTCCTTCCTGTCAGATCAGATACTGTAATGTATCATGATACTTGCTGATAAACAATTACTTGTGCAGAGATTGAAGTCTGCAAGTATCCACACTATCAAGGGCAGTCTAGTAAACTATGAACACTATTGGCTATTGAAGAATTCACCTGGAAAATCAACAAAATGGGTGATAAATATGAGACATTTTGACTCCCTCTAACAGACCATTTAGTTGACAATGGCTTGTTATTTACAAGTCCAAAAGCACTGAGGTCCCTGAAACGTGTTGTCTCCCCATACAGATTGGGCAATACTTTGTCACTCCATAAGCATAAGTTAATGGAACATTTAATATATAGTTCCCCTTTTTTCTGTATGGGGATTGGTGAGAAAGGTTATTTGAGAGAGGGAGGATGTGTTTTGGGACAGAGAGCACAGAAATATGGATTGTTTATTCAAAGTTGTAAAATAGCATTGGTGATTAAGGTGGTCATTATGAACATGGCAGGAAACACTGCCGACCGCCATTGCGAAGGTGAACAGAAGACTGCCAGTGGCGGTGATCAGCACACCGCCATATAATGATGCCAAAAACAGAAACCTCAATAATTCAGCCATCTCCAGCCACCGCCAGGGCCCTTGATGGCAGAAAGGCTGTACACCCCACTCCACCACTGCCAAGCAGACAAATCCTCCGCCCACCAAATAATGATGTGCAAAGTGGATGTCGAACAACCATTGGCGGTACGGACCGCCACCGCCTGCAGTGGGACCCAACAGCAAGAAATGCACACATTGGCAAGTTTGAAACCCACACACCTGACAGACATCCACAACACTATAAAACACACACATACACACCGCAACAATCCTTTGCAACACCAATTGCATGACAGATATTGAGAACACTACACGCAGACACTGTACACAACATAACAAAAGGAACACACACATATACACAAAGCACCCTCACCAATACAGGAAGGGGGGTTGGGAGCACACTACCTCACATCCCAGCACAGTTCGTCCCTTTGCATCCTGGTAAATGCAGTTCACAGTTAGCGCTTACTTGAAAATTATCTGTAGTTTTTCACCAAAGTTGATGCAGACATTGCTGTATATCTCTAGACACGTGTTTCTGGGTTTAGACCTTCATCAGTAGAGAGTAGGGAACAAAGAAAATGTATCTGGGGTTGCTGGAAATGCTGCCAAAATCCTCTCAGGTCAAGTATCACTCACAGGCACACAGGTGCATCTCCACCAATACACCCATTACACCACACCCATAACACACACCATGGCACCCCATAAGCACCCACGCTTCACAGATAGGGAGCTAAGGACCATGGTGGACGAAATACTTAGGTCGAGCCACAAATCTTCGGGGCACAGGTCCAGCACACACCCATCGCCAGGAAGATGGAGTTATGGCAGACAACTGTAAACAAGGTCAGTGGGAAACTATCCCCGAACAAGGGACGACATCTGCAAGAGATGGAACGACTTGCATAGGAAGGTGAGGTCAATGGCATCCAGGCACAACACTGCGGTACAGAAGACTGGGGGAGGACCCCCACCTACACCCCCCCAGCTACACTGACTGGGAGGAGAAGGTACTGGCTATCCTGTACCCAGAGGGCCTCACTGGACTCACTGGAGGACTGGACTCGGGTAAGTCATCTACAAGTTCTTCAAATCCAGCACACCTGTAATGCATCTACCATCCCATCCCCTCACTACGACCAGGACCACTACCCCACCCAGGCCACAATAACTACATCCAGTCACTCTGCATGCCCATACACCCACTAATAGGTCCACATCCCTCCCCTTGTACAGAGTCACCTACCACTGCATGGAATCACAATGGCACTACTGCACCCACAATGCACCTCCACATGCCATGTAAAATGAAAGGATAATCCCACAAAAGGTCCCTGAATGGCCCGACAGGGGAATAAACAGCAGACAATAGGGCAAGGCTGTGCATCCTTATCCCTTTCTCGAGATGTAACATACATGTCCACTCACCCACACAGCCACCACCACCCATGCCACCCGAATGGAAAGGCCAAGGAGTGCCAGCACCCCACACGAAGACAGAGGCCCCACTCAGGAGACCGGAGAGGGATGTATGGACAGTGAGTATTACCCTGGCCCGTCACACAGTCCTGGGCTGTCACCTTTCAGCATCCCCACCCAGGATACCACTGACACCCCTACCACCCAGCCACCACCATCAGCTCAGGCCAAATGACCCCACATCAGTGTCTCCAGGCCACAGACTGGCAGACCACATGTACACAGGCCAGAGTTTCTACCAACTAACAGGCAGGATGATGATGGCCCCAGTGCAAGTGGGACTGCCAGACCTGTGCAGGGGACACAGGCACAGGGGGTAAGGGCCAGTGTGAGGGCAAAGGATGGATGCTGCAGCCCAGGAGGTGATCTCAGATGTCCTTGGAGCATACCACCATACCCAAGACATGATGGGCCAGATCCTGGCCACGCTGGAGCAGAACCAAAGGCTGCAGATTGCACAACACCAAGAGGCCATGGAGCAGTGGAAACAACTCAATGCCACCATGGCCACCATTGCCGGGGTGCTGCAGCACCACTACCCAAGCCAGCCTGAGACTCCCACAAACCTGGAAGCTCCTACCACTGCCCGGGACACAGACCTGCCCTCTACGTCTGCCGCAGCAAGTGGATTGGTGGCACTGGCAAAGGACACACAGAAGACCAGCACCCCTACCCCTGCAGTCCAGCACCAGTCACTCAAACGTGCCCTCAAACCCAGATATGGCACTGGAACACCTGCCAAGACCAAGGCCCCCACTAAGAAGTGACTTTGACCTGAGCTGTCTCCCAAGTGTGCCACTGTGCCACCATCTTGACCCGCAACATACCAACTTGCAAGGGACATATGGACCAATACCCACAGCCACCAATCGCTGAGCCCATGTACCTGGTATGTACATGCACCATGAGCCCACTCCCTATCACTGTACAACGCACCTATGATATTGCGACACATAATAAAACACATAATAAAACACATTTACTCCAATTCGTATGTCCCCTGTCATTATGATTATTCAATTGTAAGTGTGAATGCATTAGCCAGTCAATTCCATATTCATATATACCTTTATTGCAGGAATGGTGCCCCACACACAACAGTGTCTGGAGTAACTCAAAATGTACACCATGGTTGTCTCCATGGCACATGCAACCTCAGTCATCAGGCAACAGTGTCATTGACTACAGACACCACATCCCAAAACAAATGAGTCAGACAAACATTATGCAGTGCAGACAACAGCATCAGTGAACTGTACCTCATAGTCACTGGAAGTATAGGTGGATCAGCTGGTTCCTGGAGTGGACATCTTCCCCGTCTTCATCCTCACCATCACTCTCATCCCCTCTCAGAGGTAGCAGGTCTGGAAGTACAGCACCCTCTTCCTCTAGTAGGGGGATAGCTCTCCTCACAGTCAAGTTGTGCAGCATGCAGCAGGCCACCACTATTCTACACACCTTTTCAGGGCCATAGCACAGGGATCCCCCAGAGAGATGGAGGCAGCAAAATCTAACCTTCAGGAGACCTATAGTGCACTCAATCACCCTCCTAGTACGTCCATGGGCCTCATTATAATTCCTCTCTACATCTGTCCTGGGATTGCTCACTGGTGGCAGGAGCCATTGCAAGTTGGGGTAGCCAGAATCACTTTAAAAAGTGGGCGAAAGAGGACTTTAACAAACTGCCATAACTTGTATACAGCCTGGCTTTCAGCTATGTACTGATCCAGTGTCATACACACTTACCTATGAGCCAACCTCAGTCGCCTTGTAGTTGTTCCATCATGTTTGGTACAGTGCTGTTCCTCAGGACAAAAGAATCATGGACTGAGCCTGGAAACATGCCATTTACATGTGATATGTACTGGTCACCAGTACACACCAATTGTATGTTCATTGAGTGGAAGTGCTCTCTGTTCCTGTACACCCGTTCATTCACTCTTGGGGGAATTAGAGCTATGTGTGTTCCATCGATGGCATCTATCACATGGGGAATGTTAGCAAAGGCATAAAATCCAGACTTGATGGCAGGAAGTTCAGCCCTTTGGGGAAATTTGACATATGTCTGCATGTGTTGTATAAATGGATCCAGGAATTTGGACAGGATGAGGCTAAACATTGGCTGTGAGAACCCTGCACAGACAGCACTTGCACTTCAGTAGGGATGGCATGCTGATTCCGATTAGCCGGTCTCAGTACAGGATCCAGTAAACCACATAGGTCATAGATTGTTGAACAATTGAGTCTGTAGGTGACAATTAGGTTATGTTCCTCCATGGTAGCCAAATCAACAAGAGGTCTGTACACAGATGGGGCCCTCCCTCGCCACACGGGTCTGTACCTATGGGGAGGAAAGAACACGTATGAGGGACACACATACACATGCAAAACATGTTGTGAATGAATAACTGGTTTACAATACATAGGTTACACACACAAGCAATGTATGATGCACAACTGTAGGGACATGTATGCAGTGATACCTCTGGTCTGATGTGAGGAATAGACACTCATGTGGGCAGGTGACTAAGGGCTGGGATTTGAAGGCCCTGAATGGGGCCCCTGACCAGGAAATATGTACATGGTGCTAGCAAAATGTCAGCCTCCTGGCATCCAGATATGAAGGAGTGGATGTGACATCATTCTGCTGGCGGTAGTTGTCATGGCGGAAGGCGGTGTTCACCGCCGTGCACCTATTCATTGGTTTACATGGTTGTCAATAGGGAAACTGTAACTATCATTATCGCTGCCGGCGGTGACGGTACACACCACAATGGAGCGTATGCCATGTCGTCACCCCAATTTCACTTGACTCCTGAATCCCGTGCTTGCAAGTACTCCACTGAGTGTGTTGCTGTGTCCGGACTCGGGTTACTCCAATGGCACAAGTCACAGGGGAAAGGGCCCCAGCCTTCACCACAGAGCAGCTGGAGAAGCTGGTGGATGGGGTCCTACCCCTGTATGCCAAGTTATATGGGCGACCAGAGGAGCAGGTGAGTTGGCAGTTGTCTTGCATGGATGTGAGTGGTGGTGGCAGATGCCTATATGCATGTGTGCTCGATTTGTAACTGCGCAAGCATAGATTGTGTGGCATGTACTGTTAGTGACTTGGTAAAATGATTCTGTGAAGTTTCCGTCCCATAGGGGACGACATGTCAGCTGTATCAGATGGGCATATCTGTTTTTCTTCTTTGTCTGTCCCATTCAGGTCAGTGCCCATCAGAAGAGGGGACTCTAGCAAGCCATCACCAAGGAGGTGCAGACCCAGGGGGGTCTACAACCGGTGGAGCACCCACTGCAGGAAGCGGCAGGAGGACCTGCGGTGCTGGGCCAGGAAGCCCTGCGAAGCCCAGCTGGGGACAGCCACCCAACGAGGAAGGAGTGCCTGCTGGACCCTGACCTCCCAATTTCCCACATTCTGGCGGTGGCATATCCGGATTTCGATGGGCGCTTGAAGGCAGCACAGCAGCCACAAGGGGGTGAGTACCAACACTGTTTAATACCAGTTTGATGGATGTGTTTGGGTGCTGTGGTATGTATGCTGTCTAGTGCCAGGCATTCTGACAGGTGTGTTCCAGCAGTCCAGCCCCCCATGGGCACGGAAATGGTGTGGGGCAGGTGTCAACGGTCACAATATGCCCTTGGGGGTTGATCTACCTGTACTGTAGGATTCTTTGTGGGCACATGGAATAGTGGGTGCATTGTCTGGCCATGGTCCCCCATGTGTGTAGTCCACACAGTTCATCAGGTCCGTGTTTCATGTGGGAAATAAGTTATATTCTTGGGTAGTGGCCACTAGTCAGGGGCATAGTCATGATTATTATTGTAAGTGCTGCATGTAGGTGTGTAAGCTGGATGGGAGTGTGTGTGCACCAAGTATGTACATCCTTTCAGGTATTTACAGATTTCTCTCATGTTGTGTCTCCCCACCCCTGTGCTCTTGCGTTCTTTGTGTAAATCAGAATCATCTGGCGAGGGAGCAGTGGCACCAGCGAATGGAGGTGCAGTGGCCCATGGTTCCAAGGAGGTAGAGTCGGCGGAGCCAAAGGGGACTAGTGGGTTGGAGGGCGAGGGGAGTACCATGGGGGAGGCAACTACCACTGGAGGTAGTGACTCTGATACCTCCTCTGATGGCAGCTCCCTCATGGTGGCAGACCCTAGTGGGCCCACATATTCTTTGTCATCGTCCGCCACCCCCATGCCATCACTGCCCTCCCAGTTGCTCCCCACCCAGTTGCGCGTGCCTGCTCACCCAGAAAGATGGGCGTCTCCTTCGCCCCAGGCACCTCATCCCCTGCCCCAGTCAACCCTGCTGCCCTCATGGAGGAGGCTATTGACCTCCTGAGGACCATTTCTGTAGGGCAGACAACCATCGTAATTGCCATCCAGGGGCTAGCATCCCAGATGCAGCAATGCAATGCATACCTGGAAGGCATTCACAGTGCAATATCTGGGCTACAGAGATCTTTTCAGGCTCTGGCCTCCTCTTTGACGGCAGCCAGTGTCTCTGGTCTTTCTGTCCTCCTCCAACCACCTCTACCCCTTCCAGCACCCCACTCCCTTCACCCATCCCAAACACACATTCAGACAGCCATGCACACACCTCAACACACAAGAAGCACACAGAGAAACACAAGCACCACACTTCCCACCACAGGCATACACACAGCCAACATACAAAGGCACACACAACAACATCCAGTTCCCCCAGTGTGTCCACCTCTCCCGCTTCCCTGTCTGTCACCTCAACATGCACACCCACATGCACTGCACCCTCAGTCACTGCTGCTGGTTCCATTCTTGCAGTCACCACAACATCTGACATCCAGTCATCCACCCCAGACTCCACACCTGCACTCACCACAACTACATTGACTGACACATGCAGCACACTCACCAGACCTGCGGACACCCAGACAACATCCATTTACACTGGCAGCCTGTTTTGTCCCACTGTGTCCACCCCCCCTCCTCCCAAGACACTCAAATGTTCCCAGACACCCACTCAACACACATCCACCACACATCAGCATACTGTACAGGCACCTGCATCCACGTCCAGCACACCTACAACTGGTACAAGCACTCCCTCTACCTCCATTCCCACACCTTCCTCCACATCCACCCCAACTGCCCCTAAGAAACTTTTCCTCTGCTGTGTTGACCTGTTTGAACCCACTGGCCCACCCCGTCTCGTCCCTAAATGTGTTCATATTCTTGCCCTGTCCACTCCTTCCTCGTCCAAGTCCGCCCTAGTCCACCCTTCCCATTCCCGTGCCCCTTCCCCAGAGAGGAAGAAGCCCTGTGCTGCCCCAGGTCCCTCTGCCACCCCCGGTCCAGGCCCACTCCCCCACCTTCCAAGGGCAAACCCAAACCCCGTCCACCTCCCAAATGTAAGCCCAAGCCCCCCATTCCAGGCGTAAGTCCCCAACCCGCCACCCCCTGCCCCTGTTCCCTGAGGTGCCTGACTGCCCCATTGATGTCCCTTTATGGTGGAGTACCCCGTGCACATGTGGGAGTCAAGTCCGGCACATTTGGGCCCTTCAGGGTATTCTACATGGACTGGCCAATGGCCTTATTTGGACATTACCATTTTAATGTTGTATTAAAGCTCAGTGGTGCTGTTGGCACAATATGGAGACATGGTTCATCATTTCATTGTGGTGGCGTGGAGTGCACATATGTGTACTTTAGGCAGATTTATTTTGCCTTGTGTCGGGTAAGTACCTTTTTTTCTGGTGTGTATGGCATGTGATGGTGTGAGGGGTTGGGAGTGCATTGCTGGGTGGGATGGGGTGGGTGTGTAAATGTGCCCTTTGTTACCATGTTTACTAGGTTGCTGTACTTACCGTCATCATTTTCGTCGGCAGTAAGGGTCGTGGAGGTATATTGCAAGGAGCAGGACTGGCATTATTTGCAACTCTCTCTCCATGTCTGCTTCGTCGTGTTGTGTGTGCCTACGGTGAGTGTTTCCTTTTATTTGGTTAGTTTCCGCCTGACAGTGGTCTTGTGCATCATTATTTGTTGGGCGGGTGGGGCCTTTCCATCGGCCTGTTGTTGGCCTCTTCTGTCGTTATCGGCACTCCAATGATGGGGGTGTGTGGATGGCCCCCTGGCTGTTTCTCATGTGCTTCATTATTTGGCAGTCCGGACCGCCAGCCTGTTGGTAGTAGTTACCGCCACCGCCGGCTGAGCGGTGATTGCCGCCATGTTCATAATAAGGGCCTAAGTCTGCAAAACAATAACATTTTGTTTGGAAAAAAAGTTGTAATTCAAATTCAAGGTTAAAAATTTTCCTCACACACTGCCTACTTTAGCATCTTAACCCCTACAATTCACATGGAGTTACCTACAATTGTTTAACAGTCAACCTCTTCTGCTCACCTCTGGAGAACTCTTTTTGAGCCATGCTCAGCTCTCTACTACCTATCCTCAACATTTCAAATTGTAATTAATCATTGAAACATTGCATTACCATATATACAGCCTTCAATCCCTGCCACTGTTGCTCTTATTCTCAATTCTCATATGTCTCTGAATTTCTTAACCCCTTCGCAGCCAAGGATGTAACAGTTACGTCCTTGGCTGTGGTGCTGAAGCACCAAGGACATAACGTTACGTCCTTGGATTGGCTCACGGGAATCACTAGCTCTCCCCCGATGAGCCTCGCCTCTGTGCCCCTAGTACAGGGATGGAAGGGGAATCACTTCCCCTTCCACCCCCGCCCCCTCAACCCCATGGGCTGACCTCATCAGAGGCCTGCCCCTTTGTGTTGGAAGCTCAGCTTCCAGCGCCGATCGGAGGAGAAATGCTTTTGCATTTTTGCATTGCATTTCTCCTCTGATCATGTGGAGGGGCGAGAGAGGCATCAAAGGTAAGGAAAGACCTTTCCTTTACTTTGATGTTTCTCTCAGCATTACTGCTGCCCGATTGAGATGCGATTGGGCAGCAGAAATGCCCACTAGACACCAGGGAGTATTTTATTTTTTATTTTACACATTAGGGTAGTGGCACCTTGGGCAAGGGCCCCACCCCAGGGCAAATTAGTTGTAGGCCATTTCTGCCCCTCCTGGGGGCAGATCAGCCTATTATTATTAGGCCAATCTGCCCCCAAGGGTGGCATAAACCACTAGACACCAGGGATTTTGTTTTTTTTAGTTTTTTGTTTTATATGTGGGGAGTGACCCCTTAGGCAAGGGTCGCTCCCTGGGGGGCAAAATTACTTTTAGGCCATTCCTGCCCCCCTTTGGGGCAGATCGGCCTATTTTTATTAGGCCAATCTGCCCCCAAGGGGGGTATAAATCACTAGACACCAGGGATTTTTTTTAATATATTATTGAATGAGGGGAGCGGCCCCTTGGGCAAGGGCCTCTCCCCAGGGAGGCAAATAAACCCCTAGACACCAGGGATATATATATTTTTTTATTTACTTTCTTTTTTTATATACAAAGAGCAACCCCTTAGGCAAGGGTCATTCCCCTGGGGGGGGAATTGTATTTAGGCCACTCCTGCCCCCATTGGGGGCAGATCGGCCTATTTTTATTAAGCCAATTTGCCCACAAGTGGGGCAAAAACCAATAGACACCAGGGATTTTTATTTTTTGGCGTCAATTTCACGCAAGGGTAGCGACCCCTTAGGCAAGGGTCGTTCCCCTGAGGGGCAAATTTATTTCAGCCCATTTCTGCCCCCCTTGGAGGTAGATCAGCCTATTTTTATTAGGTTGATCTGCCCCCAAGGGGGGCAGAAACAACTAGGCATCAGGTATTGGTATGTGTGTATGTGTATGTTTGTTTGGGGGGGCACCCTTATCTGCCCCCCCCCCCTTGGAGACAGATCGGCCTATTTTTGGAAGACCCATCTGCCCCCAAGTGGGGCAGAAAGCCCACCAGAGAAGATTTATTTTTCAAAATAAGAGGGTGGGGGTATGGCCATACCCACACCCCAAATAAATGGGGCCAAAGTTGTTCTGCCCACCAGTAGGCAGATGGGGCAATTACCTCTGATCCACACCCCGGGGGGGGGGCAGAAAGTCTACTAGATGCCTGGGAATTTAAAAAAATAAATAAAATTGTGTGGTGGTGGCTACCAACCAGTATGGGCATGGTTATGACCCCAACTCCAACTCAAGGGGGTAACAGTCTTTCAGCTCTCCCCTGCACACTAATACATCTTATCCCATGGCAAGCAAGAGGACATTTGATTATTTTGGGTTTTGGTTTTACATTTGGACCATAAGAGCTTGGCTAACTCTCAAAATCGTCCCACTTGGAATGGTGAGGGCTGCACTTTTTGGACTTTGGGATGCTTCCATGTAGAAAAATCCACAAGACCTAGACACATCTGAAAACTAAACATCTGGGTGACTCCAGGCTGGTGTGCTTCACATGCATCAGCACCATTTTCTTACCCACAATGACCAGCAAACCTCCAACTTCGCTGGAATTCACACAGTTTTGTGATGGAACCTTCCAGAATCTGCAGGAATCCACAAAATTCCTACCACCCAGCATTGTCTCATCTATACCGATAAAAATTCTGCCCCAATTGTCAGCCTACATTTTTTTTTCAAACTGCCCTTTTGGACCCGCTTTGGTTCCCCCTCAATTTCAACATGTTTTTGGCTCTTCCTTGTCACAAGCACTTGGCCCACCTACACAAGTGAGGGATCATCTTTACCGGGAGACTGAGAGGAACGTTGGGGGTTTGAAATTCGTCCCGGTGAGGTGATACCACACAGAAATGTGGGAAAAATTTGATTTTACAGCTAAATTTTAGGTTTGCTTAGGATTCTGGGTAAGAAAACACTGTGGGATCCATGCAAGTCACACCTCCCTGGCTCCCTCAGGTGCCTAGTTTTAAAAAATGTCTGGGATTGGTAGATTTCCATATATGGCTGCTGAGCCCAGGACCAAAAACGCAGTTGCCCCCCACCCCCGCCAAAACAGTTAGTTTTGTATTTGATAATTTTGATGTGTCCAGATAGTATTTTGGGGCATTTCCTGTCACGAGCACTAGGTCTATCCACACAAGTAAGGTACCATTTTTATCGGGAGCCTTGGGGAAACGCTGGGTGGAAGGAAATTTGTGGCTCCTCTCAGATTCCAGAACTTTCTGTCACCGAAATGCGAGGGAAAAGTGTTTCTTTTGGCCACATTATGAGGTTTGCAAAGGATTCTGGGTAACAGAACTTGGTGAGAGCCCCACAAGTCACCCCATCTTGGATTCCCCTAGGTGTCTATTTTTAAAAAATGCACAGGTTTGGTAGGTTTCCTTAGGTGCTGGCTGAGCTACAGGCCAAAATCCAGAGCTAGGCACTTTCCAAAAAACAGCACTGTTTTCTAAGGGAAAAGCATATCTTGTGCCCATTTTGGAAAAACAAAGGTTTTCTTGATACCTATTTTTCACTCTTTGGCCCATATTTATACTTTTTGACGCTAAACTGCGCTAACGCAGTTTAGCGTCAAAACATTTAGCGCCATCTAACGCCATTCCGAAGCGCCATGCGGGCGCCGTATTTATGGAATGGCGTTAGCCGGCGCAAGCAGACCGGCGCTGCCTGGTGTGCGTGGAAAAAAACCACGTAGACCAGGCAGCGCCGGCGTAGGGGGAAAATGGTGCTAGGGCGTCTTAAAATGGCGCAAGTCGGGTTGACGCTAAAAAATCGTCTTAACCCGATTTGCGCCATTTTTTCGACGCCCAGACGCCATTTAAATGACTCCTGTCTTAGTAAAGACAGGAGTCATGCCCCCTTGCCCAATGGCCATGCCCAGGGGACTTATGTCTCCTGGGCATGGTCATTGGGCATAGTGGCATGTAGGGGGGCACAAATAAGGCCCCCCTATGCCACCCAAAAAAAATTGAAAAATATAAAAAATTATACTTACGTGAACTTACCTGAATGTCCCTGGGGTGGGTCCCTCCATCCTTGGGTGTCCTCCTGGGGTGGGCAGGGGTGGCAGGGGGGGTCCCTGGGGGCATGGGAGGGCAGCTGTGGGCTCATTTTGAGCCCACAGGCCCCTTAACGCCTACCCTGACCCAGGCGTTAAAAAGTGGCGCAAATGCGGGGTTTTTTGACCCGCCACCTCCCGGGCGTGACTTTTGCCCGGGAGTATAAATACGACGCATTTGCGTCGCCGTCATTTTTTTAGACGGGAACGCCTTCCTTGCATTTCATTAACGCAAGGAAGGCGTTCACGCTAAAAAATGACGCTCTTTGCCCATACTTTGGCGCTAGACGCGTCTAACGCCAAAGTATAAATATGGCGTTAGTTTTGCGCCGAATTTGCGTCGAAAAAAACGACGCTAATTCGGCGCAAACGGAGTATAAATACGGGCCTTTATATTTCAGCAAATGAATTGCTGTAAATCTGGTATAGAATGAAAACCCATTGCAAGGTACAGCTCATTTATTGGCTCTGGGTACCTAGGGTTTTTGATGAACCTACAAACCCTATACATCCCCGCAACCAGAAGAATCCAGCAGATGTAACGTTATATTGCTTTTAAAAATCTGACACCGCAGGAAAAAAAAACGGAGTAAAACTTGGAGCAAAATGGGTGTTTTTGTTCCATTGAATTTCAATATTTTTTTATTTCAGCTGGTATTTTCTGTAGGAAAACCTTTTTAGGATCTAAACAAATTACCCCTTGCTGAATTGTGTCTACATTTCAGAAATGTTTAGCTTCCTGGGATCCAGCATTGGTTTAACACCCATTTCTGTCATTAACTTGACGGAGTCTGAAAGCACAGAAAATAGTAAAAATAGGGTATGTCCCAGTAAAATGCCAAAATTGCGTTGAAAAATGGGATTTTCTGATTCAAGTCTGCCTGCTCCTGAAAGCTGGGAAGATGGCGATTTTAGAACCGCAAACCCTTTTTTGATGCCATTTTCAGGGAAGAATCCACAAGCCTTCTTCTGCAGCCCTTTTTTCCCACTTGTTTTTTTTAAACAAAAATTTCGCAGTATTTCGGCTAATTTCTTGGTCTCCTTCACGGGAACCCACAAAGTCTGGGTACCTCTAGAATCCCATCGATGTTAGAAAAAAAGACACAAATTTGGCGTGGGTAGCTTATGTGGACAAAATGTTATGAGGGCCTAAGCGCAAACTGCCCCAAACAGCCAAAAAAAGGCTTGGCACCTGAGGGGGAAGAGGCCTGGCAGCGAAGGGGTTAAACAGCTAATGTCCAATCATCTTATCCTAAAATCCTCTACCTACATTTTACTGAATCATTTTCAGTGAAAATAGCATGCTCTATTCTGGCCACTGTAGAAAAATTGTTTTTTGCAGGTTCACCCCTACTTTTTGTGCCCACTTTTTGATGGCCTAGGAGGTGCTGTTTTTCCGCCCTGCATTGGGTCCTGCAGTCGAGGCCCCAGGGCATGTGCTCTGACCTCCCAAGTATGTGCTCTGACCTTCCAAGTATGTGTATCACTCGCTAACACCTGATTGATATAGTTAGCTTGTCAATAGGTCCCTAGTATCTGGTATGAGAGGTATACAGGGATAGTAAGTTAAATGTCACTATTGAACTGCAGCACTTAATTGTACTACTACTACAGTGACCAAGTGAAAACATGACTCTGTACCTGCCACTGCAGCCTAGTTGGGCAGCACTGAAAATGCCAACCCAACATGGCAAAATAAACCCTTTTTGACAGGTCAAAAGCTTCCTTTTAATATTAATAAGTCACTCCTAGGGAAGGTCTTTGTAGCCCCCAACACTAAGCGCTAAGTGCTAACTTCCATTTGGGCCTATCACAGATAGTGCTTTAAGGTATAAAATGAATTGTTATATTAAAACAGGCTCACTACTGGAGTTGGATTTAAGATAACTTTTAAGTAGAGACAAACTTTAGAAAGTTAACACTTCTTTGACCAGGTTTTCCAGTAGTCGGTTCAGAAATATGTAGCTGCTATCCATGAGACAGTCAGCTGCACTCCTGGAGAGAGAGGTTTGAATAGCTCTCAGGAAAGGAAACAAAAGACCTGTCCAGGAAGGAGGTTTGGTCTTCTCCCACCAGGATGGCCAGAAGGGTGTGAACTTCAGATTGTGAGCTTCAAAATGAAAGCTGACTCTATTGAGCAAATGCAAGCACACTACTTAGTGCTCCTCTGTGGGTGCCTTCTGGAGATTTTGATTCCAGACTTCCCTGAAAGTGAGGTAAAGTGGGAAGGGCTGCCCCATGGGAATTGTTGCCCCATTGTCTAGTGAGTCTTTCCACCCCACAAATGCAAAGATGGCACAAAAGTGGCACCCCACACCCATAGTTCTCAGATCACTACAGAACTGCAAAGAAGACAGAAGGACTTCCCTGCTGCTCCCTGGACCCGGCAAAGAGAGGTTGAACTAGACTGGACCGCACCTACTCCACCCAAGGAACCTGCAAAGCAGACTGTGCCTGATGTGCTCACTTGTGGAAAAGAGCGCCATTTGTGTCAGGATGAACTTGTGATTCAAAGGGCTAGCTAACTAGTCTCTTGTTAAGCTTCCTGTGAAGTATACCAAAGGATCCGTGCAATCCTCGAGGAGAGACAAGCAGCTCAGAAACACCTGCCCACCGCCGGACCCCAAAGTGCCTATTGTATGATTGAGTCCTGATCTTCCAGTGATGTCCCCAAGTACATGGAACCCATAGTCAAGGTTGAAGTGAACTGTAGTCCACTAAAGACAAGGATTTACTTACCTGCAAGGAGCCTCTGAAACTGGTTTAACAGGGAGATCAGCTGACCAGTGGCTGCTGGACCTGCACTAGTCTCCCCTGCTGCAAAGTGAGAGCTTGAGTCCTGAGGCCACAGATAACCCCTGAAGCCCATGGATACCAAGGTGGCCCAAGGAACACTCATGGTATCTTGTCAGCATCTCTTCACCAAGCATCTCCAGCATTTCCATCATCCTCAGCATCCTGCATCTTCAGCATCAGTAACACTTCCTGCCTGGACTGCGGTAACACAGCAAAGTGCACTGAGGACTCTATTATCGGTGGTCCCGAAAGGGAATTCTCTTTTTGGACCTAACGGGTCCCGGTATGTGGTCCTGACCGGTCCTGGTCCACCCATGTAAAAAGAAAATCATTGACTCTAGTTAGTTGGCTCCTAACTGCTAAACTGTGTACAGCAATTTATTGCACTTTTTAAAAGAGAACTACAGTGATTTACTTTCCCTCAATAGAATTTTGTCTTATGCTCTATTTTTATAAATGGGCGTTGGATTTGTATTGTGTTGTGTTTCTTATTTAATGGTTTTGGTACTTCTAAATGCTTTATACCTGTTCCTTGGACTGAGGCTGACTACTCTGTGACACAGCTACCCAGGATTGAGCTAAGGAGTTTGTTAAAGGCCCTAACTGGACCTCACAGAGATTGTGACACTATTACATGGTGAGGTCTCACAAACCCAGCACATCATAATCCATTTCCCTACAGCCACCACAACCTTCTCTCCTCTCTGCTAATTCTTTTTGATCTCTCTGCAGCATTCAGTGCGGTTGATCATTCTACTCTTGTGGAAACCTACCCTAGCCATTGCATGCACAGGGCTAAACTATTTTTCATCCTGTTTTGAAATTGCTTATTCTCCCTGTGTTGGTGTTCCCTGCTCTCCGCGCCCACATCATCACCTGTGCAAATCTCCAAAGATTCTATTCAGGGTCCCATCCTCTTCTCTATATTTAACTCCTGTCAGGGGAAATATAATATTAGGATTAACTGAATAAAATTCCACATGCAGATTCCTTTATCCTATTGAATGCGCCTCTCAACAAACTTGTTAAAGCTCCAGTCTCCGATGGAAACCTTAGAAATATTTGGAAAGACCGGCAACAGCATTGCCACGCCATACGGAAAAGCCGGTTGTGTGCTACTTAAATTCGCAACTACTACAATAATAAGTATGTGAAAGAAAAGATGGTTGGCATAGTCATTGTAAACACCAAGGACCAAATTTACAAGGCAATGTGTATGTGTAAGTCTATTTGTTACATGAGCAAATAACCTTTATGTGTGATGCAAAACCACTTTTGTGGTTTATGAAAGCCAATTTACTCACACAGATGTGTCCGTGTTAATACATCTTCATCTGTGGGAGTGGTATGATGCGCAATGGTGGGAATGCCCTGAAAGTTTATGAAGATGCTCAAAGTTACAAGTTTATGATTAGTTACAAGTCAGTTACGGAACTGTTAACGCGTCCGTCTATGTTAATTTATACACATCAGAACTCGTTTTAGGTCGATGAACCTTTTGACCCAGTGGTAAGTCTCCGTAAGACGAGATTATCAAACATCAAAATATCTTTCACAATAACCATTAATGATTTTTCGGCGCATTCAATTGTTCCTGACTCAAATAACCACACCTTAAAGGAAGAATTTGTGAATTTATTCCCTATTGATTACAATCTAATATTAAACGTATTAATCTCCAAACCAAGAAGCATAAAAGCATAATCACAGAGTGGCAATTACAATGAACTTTCAATAATGCGATGATCAAAATCATAGGATAGATACGTTAGCAGAGAATAGACCATAGTGCATGATAAACATCAGAATATCAGTTCAGCATAGCTACATGTCAGTCACGTCAGTTTTGTCAGTCAATTGAATACCTCACCTAACCTCTGATTAGCATTAGCATGTTGGGCTTCATGCAAAACAATTTAGAACATCAATTTGGAAAACATCTAACTAAGATACCTAATTAAACATACAGCAGTTGGTACCTAGAAAGAAAGGCATAGAGATTCTGTTAGCATTAATAATTACCCTCCTCGAGCTAAGTCAGCATACAAGATCGGTCTTCGTCTTCAGGACATCAGATGGTTCATCGTCAATCTATCTAAAGAGAATCAAGGGTCACTCTCCTCATATGGAGGAAGGTGTAATAGGGTAGTCTATGGGCTAGGATAATTTTGTCTAAGTCTCAAATCACCAAATAGAGTGACAGAGTTTCTGGATGCAATCGGTATCATTCCCTACCTAATGTGTCTTGTCTCTTGTGTCATGAGTTTTTATCCCCTTTTCGTAATCCATTCCCCCAAAATTCTATTGGTTAATAACTACACCCCATCATTGGTAACCAATCAAATTATTCATTAAGTAATGCATTTGTCATTCTTCGATATTTGCTCGTCTTCCAATTGGTCTTCATAATCAGCATTTTCGTAGGTGGTACGTCCGGGGTTACTTCACCATTTTGGCACACGTCTCGGGTCAGGAGTTCTTTTCCCCTCGTCTCATCGTCCTTGAGAGTGTCCATTACTGTTTCGAAGCACATATCTTTTATACTAAAAGATGCTAGAATGCGGATGGGAAGATTTGTTCATGTTTCGAATTAATACAGAAGAGAACAATAGCTGGGTCATAGTCCTTTGCGAGTCCGCACACAGAAAAAGCAGGAAAAAAATAGGTTTTAAATGAGAGTTACACAGCTAGTTCGCAACTCATGCTAACTTAAGACATACAATTTTAATGAATACAGTTTTGATCGTAATAATGCATATATCTTATTATTGTTATTATTATTATTATTATTCTTCAACATTAGTGTTCATAAATGAGTAAATCCTCACGTATATTAATGCATTTTAAATATTATTTATCAATATTGCTTTTGGCAAATGTAAGCGTTTCACGTCTATAATATATGATATTTATACTACGCTCTCTCAGTCCCTCCTCTGATGACGCACGTCATCACACAATTCTTGATTTTCAGTTTTTCACCTTGCGCATAATGCGCATTTCAACATCTTGCCCTTTATGTGAACTTTCCCATATTTCATTGAACATTTTCTCTCTTTCACTTTCTTCATTCTGTTTGGCTCTTTTTGACAAGTTTCTTCTAATTTTGTCGTTAATTTTGCATGCTCCCCATAATCCTAATAGACAAATTAAAACAATTAGTAGGCCCAACATAATTTTTGCAAGAACACCATTCCAAATATTGGTAAACCAGTTTCCTACCCGGGCAATTCCTTTTCCAAATTTTTCCCAAACTCCAGGTTCTTTCAGTTCCTTCAAATCTGTACTATCTCTAGTTAGGTTAGTAAGCATGCTTCTAATTTTCTTACTATTATCGGGTATATAGGAACAACAGTGACGCTCATTAAGCATTTTGCACACACCTCCATTCTTTGCTAAAAGAATGTCTAAAGCAAGCCGATTTTGAAGAGTCGTAGCTCTTTCTGCAGCGAGTTCAGTATCCATTAATAATATTGCTCCTGTAAAGTTTGTCAGCATGTTCTCCACAATAGTAGACAACTTTTGAATTTTCATAGAATTTAAGATAACCCCAACTGATGGGATTATTGCTCCAAATATGTCACCAATGACAGCAGCCACTGATTCTCGTTTTTGTCTAGAATGTTGTATTTCAGAAGATTTAGGTATTTGTTTTAAGTCATCAATCTTGTATATCTTTGGGAAAACTATTCCCAAATAACATGTCCCATACCATCCCTTTGGGAGACGATAATATGCATTTAACCCACAGATGTAATAGATTCCAGGAATCGCTGGGTCTTGTCCATTTAACATGAAGGTCCATTTACTCTGAAACAAAAACACATGCCTACATTCACTCGTACCCACAAACAAATTGTCTTGATCAGATTTTGGTCTGTATATACATAGCCTACCTACGTGTAAAGCATCTATAGCTAATTTGCCTTGTGTTTTAATGGCAGTGAAAGCATAATCATTTGCATAAGTACGTTTTTCTAAGCCTTTTTCTAACTTTTCTTTTAATGCTTTGCGTCTATCATCTCTGTGATCTAAAAAGCTTTTTTCTACAGAAGACAGTAAGCATGTTAAAATGTTGCGGTGTGCATAAGCAGTTCCAAATGTTAGTGTTGGCTCAAAGAATCCTCTGACTAATTTGATATCATGCTCTTTAGCTAGCTTATTTAGGAATTCAATTACAGGCACAAAAGAGAACACAACATCCAAATTCGAATAGAAGTATTGTACATGCTCTTGATTATAGAATCTCGTTAGTAACAAACTACAGCTAATTCCATAAGTAAGAGGGAGACTATGATAAGTAACCCCCTCCTGCACAGATGAAGGAATTTTAGTACACACATAACAATCTTTCGTATCCATAGTTTCCACATACTCATTTAATAAGCGATAGAAGACATTAGTAGAAAGTTCCCCCTTCGTATTAGTTCCCTCATGTAGATGTTTAGTATCTTGTTCGAATTTCTCCCACGGTGATAATTTATTAGTTGTAGTGGTAGTCTCAGGTTTTGAAGTTGCATTAATAGTTTCACTCTCTCTCCACGGCATTCCCACAATCACTCCCACAATCATTTTTGCGCATACAACACCTATCATAAGTCCTAACCAACCACACACTTTACTTCCTTTGTTGCTATAAGCCATGTTTGTATAGAATCAGAATAGCAGATCAACAATCAACTTAAGATGGCAAACTCTTTATGCGTATTTACAGCGTCTTCTCTCACTCCAGGACCCTTTTTGTCAATTCAGGTTAGCAGCTTGTCGTAATCAGGTTTCTTGATGTCAAATCCAGGTTTGATTGTCTCTTTCCGGTAGGTTTATAAAGTCTCTTTCCTTTTAATATATTTTCCGCAGAGTTTTCCTGATGTTTTCCTTCAGGTACCGTAGTATTGGCCAGGCACTTCTCGATCAAAGCAAAATGCTAAGAATTCTTGTTGCCATTCAGAGGTTGTAGCATATGCCCATTCAGGACCTGTATACCTTCGGTTTGCTATTCTCTTTCTTTTTAATCTTCGTTCACCTTGCTGTTCCCCTTCACTCAAATCATCCACCTGTGAGGTATCGCTTTCTTCTATTATTGACTCATTCGTTAATTCTCTTATTCTAAAGGGCGACCTTTCTGGCCATGTATCACCTCTATGAGTCTTGTTTCGGTGTCTTCCTTCAGGATGTTGGACAGTACCCTCCTCTTGTGATATGGTGTTTTCTCTCGGTAGGCTTTGAATTCGATCAGAATAGTCTGATTCGTTTTGATTTGGATTTGTCACTATTCCGTCTCTCTCTCCTTCTGGTTCAATACTGTATTCTTGTTCTGAATTGTATTCGTCTGCTTCTGGGAGAACCTCTCCTTGTCTTTGTTCTCCTGCTGCCTCCACTGAGATTGGCACTCCGTCACCTCTCTCGAACTCTCTGATAGTGTGAGGGACGCGGCTGTTCTCAGCGGGCTCTCATGTAGTCTCAGATCTTTCTTGACTGATCTCTGATTCTGAGACTTCTTCTCTTGAAGTTGCTGTACCGGAATTTTCAAGTTCCTCTTCAACAGGACACGTTACCTTCTTTGTGTGGCTGGTATGTATCCAGTTAGGAACCCCGGCACACTTCACAGCGGTAGTGGTCGTCAATATCACTTGATATGGCCCTTTCCAACGCGGCTCAAGACACGATTTTCTTACGTGTTTCTTGACAACCACACAATCTCCAGCTTGCAGAGAGTGTCCTGGTTCGCCGATTGGTGGTAACGTGTTAGCTTCTACCTGGTGAGAGAAAGAGCGTATCACGTCAGCTAAACTCTTGCAGTAATCCAACACCATATCATCTGTAATATTCACTAGTGCATTGGCAGGTACCGCTGGTAGCCTCATTGCTCTACCCATGAGGATTTCATGGGGGGACAATCCTGTTTTCTTATCTGGTGTGTTTCTCATGGACATCAGTACTAGCGGTAATGCATCTGGCCACTTCATGTTTGTTGCTGCACACATTTTCGCTATTCTTGACTTTAAGGTACCATTCATCTGTTCAACTAGTCCTGATGCTTCAGGGCGATAGCTACAGTGTAACTTCTGCTCGATGTTGAGTGCTGCACACAGAAGCTTGATCACCTCATTGTCGAAGTGTCTTCCCCTATCTGATTCTATAGAAACCGGGAACCCGAATCGTGGTATTAATTCCCTCAGTAATAGTTTTGCAACTGTGAGACTGTCATTTCTACGTGTAGGGTATGCCTCAATCCAATGACTGAAAACACACACAATCACCAACACGTACTTCAATCCTCCACAAACAGGCATTTCAATGAAATCCATTTGTATTCTATTAAATGGACCTCCAGCTCTTCCAATGTGGCTCAAAGTTACCACTGTTCCTTTTCCAGCATTCATCTGTTGACAGATAATGCATCTGTGACAAGTAATTTCTGCAGCATGTCTGAATTTTGGATTAAACCAATCAATTTTAAAAGATCTGATCATAGCGTCTCTTCCTAAATGTGCTTGTCCATGATATAACCGGGCGAATTGTGACAGTAGGCTATTAGGTAAGACTAATTTTCCATCATCTGAGACCCATATATCATCTGCTCTTTGTGTACATTGCATTTTCTGCCAGGAGTGTTTTTCTTCTTTGTTAGCACGGTTTTGTAGTGTCTTTAACTCATCTAGAGTATCAACCACTTGCAATGCTAGATTCAGAGTTGTGTCATTTTCAGGCTGAGGTAGCAATTCCCACTGCTCTTTGAATGATATACAATTTAATGCACAAAATCTTGCTACCTGATCTGCATAATCATTTCCCATTGACACAAAGTCCTGTGATCTGGTGTGAGCACTGCACTTTACCACGGCAACTTCAAGAGGTAACTGAATTGCATGTAACAAATCTCTTATCTGTTCTCCATTTTTCACAGGTGATCCGGAAGAGGTCATGAAACCTCTTTGTGACCAGATCTGACCAAAATCATGTACAATTCCAATTCCATATCTGCTGTCAGTATAAATTGTAACTTTCAAATTCACAGCAGCATGGCAGGCCTTTGTAAGAGCTATTAATTCTGCCACTTGTGCTGAAAATACTTTTTCAAGCCAGGAGGCTTCGACTATGCCAGACATTGTACATACTGCATAGCCAGCTCTCAATGTTCCAGTTGAATCTCTTAAACAGGACCTATCCACGAACATAATGCAATCGTTTTCTTTTAATTGGGTGTCCTGTATATCTGGGCGAGGTTTGGTACAGAGGTCAGTCACCTCGAGACAATCATGCTCAAACTCTTCCCCTTCTTTGAATTCTGTATTTTCATTGGGAAGCAGAGTTGCCGGGTTCAGTACTGTGCACCTTTTCAGTGTAACATTTGGTGACCCCAAAATAATCGTCTCATATTTGGTAAGTCGTGCATTTGTCATGTGCTGTGTTTTCGTTCTTGTCAACAATATTTCAGCAGAATGTGGAACCAAAACTGTTAAAGGGTATCCCATAACTATGCCCTCACATTGGGAAAGGCTTTGACCAACTGCTGCAACTGCTCGCAAACAACCCGGTAGGGCTGCTGCGACAGGGTCCAAAGTAGCTGAAAAATATGCTACAGGGCGATTTGCATCTCCGTGGACCTGTGTTAAAACAGACAAAGAACAAGCATCGCGTTCATGACAAAACAACAGAAAAGGTTTTTCATAATCAGGCATCCCTAATACTGGGGCCCTGCACATGCATTCTTTCAGCTCCAAAAATGACTCAAGTTCTTCTTTTGTCAAAGTGATTGTATATGGTTCATCTTTGACATCTTTCCCTGTCAGTTTTATTAAGGGCTTTGTAATGATTGAGAAATTGGGTATCCATTGGCGGCAATAACCCACCATTCCCAAAAACATCCTGACATCTCTTTTTGTTGTTGGGGGATTCATTTGTATGACAGCTGTTATTCTCTCCTTTGATATTCTTCGGGATCCTTTCTCAATTAGATGTCCCAAATATTTTACTTCTTTCTGACAGTACTGCAGCTTTTTAGGTGACACCTTATGCCCGTTTCTTCCCAAATGGTTCAATAATGCAATGGTATCATATTTGCAACTGTCTCTGGTTTTGGATGCAATCAACAAGTCATCAATGTACTGCACAAGAGTTGAATTAAAAGGCAGTACAAGAGGTTCCAAATCCTTCTTTAAGATCTGATTAAAGATAGATGGCGATTCAGAAAACCCTTGAGGGATCCTGCACCAACTGTATACCTTATCTAGGAATTTGAAACTGAACAAAAATTGGCTTTCCTCATGCAGTGGTATTGAGAAAAATGCTTGTGATAGGTCTACTACGGTAAACCATTCAGCATCGCAAGGAACTTGGAACATTATTACCGCTGGGTTAGGAACCACAGGGCAGCATTTTATCACAATTTCATTTATTTTTCTCAAATCCTGCACAATCCGAATCTTCCCACAGGGCTTTTTTAAACCCATAATAGGTGAGTTACATGGACTGCTCAAAACTTCTTTCAAAACTCCTTGCCTGAGAAAATCTGCAATTATCTGTGTCACTTCGATGAGTACGTCTTGAGTCATGTGATATTGTGGTACTTGTGGGAATACTGCATTTGGTTTTATCTGCACCTTGACTGGTTTGACTCCTTTAATTAATCCAACCTCCTTTCCTGTCAAATCCCACACTCTCTCTGTTACGGACCCTTGTAGGTCAGCAGGTAAGTCGATTAGTGTGAACACTGGGAATAAGGTAATTAGAGGGTAATCTTCGCTCGTCTCCCCTCCTCCTATGAGCTGGTCCTCATCACCTTCATCATCACTGTTTGTCTGAACTTCTATTCCATCGTTGGAACAGGTAATTGAACATTTAGTTTTACATAGTAAGTCCCTTCCCAGTAGGGATACTGGACTCGAGTCGCATACGACAAACCTATGCAGGCCTTGGAAATTTCCAATTTCAACCTGTACTGGATCGGTAATTGGATTTGTCAAATACTGATTAGCCACACCAACCACTCGTATTGTGTGTCCTGATAAAGGTAACCTTGGTACTTCCACACTGCGGACTGTAGAGCGTGTAGCTCCAGTGTCAACCAGAAATGAAACCTTATAGCCCATTACTTTTTCTTCTACATATGGGCCTCTCTGATCTACTTCTAATGAGGCTGCGAGCCTACACTCTTCACTGTCTGAACTGTCATCTGACCATTCGTCATTCGTCTCATTTTCACCTCGCAATGGGAATTGCTGTACAGTGTTGTTTTGACTCGACACCTGACCTGTGACCTGCTGAGGAAGCATCACCTGTTGCTGACCCATCGGGGCTAGAGGTAACTGCATTTGCTGTCTAGGCACCATAGGAATCTGCTGTTGTATTGGTTGTACTGACACAGTTTGGAAACGTGGCGTCTGCATTTGCTGCATGGGTTGTATCCCTGACATCTGCGCCAAATTATTTTGATAATTCTGATTTTGTTGTCTCATTCTTGGACCTCGTTGATTCTGTTGTGCCCCAACATTCATGCTCTGCTGAACTGTACCATCATGCACCATATTTGGACAATCCCGCTTCCAATGTCCCGTGCCCCCGCACGCGTGACATGGTGACATCCTCTTCACTACTTGCCCATCACTTTGAACGACAACATTATTCATGTCCAAATTACGATTCACAAAGCCTCGACCTCTACCTCTCGGCTGTACCTGAAACCCACCGTTCATTTGCGGTTGCTGATGCATCATTTGCTGAACACCATTTCCCTGAATTCCAGCCTGTGCAGCTCTTATCTGCATCACCATCACCTTTTCTTTCAGCTTTTTCTGTTTTAACTCAATTTCATCACTACAGTATTTTGCATACTGCAACACCTCGTCGATCGGTTTAGCTTGCCAACAAATTAAATGATTCTTAATCATCTGACCAACTTCTGGTCTCAGCCTTTCAACAAATCTGAACACAAGATGATTCATGTCTTTCGGCTCGATCGTTTCAGTACCACTGTAATGTTTAAATGCTTTTAACAATCTCTCATAATAGGCATGTATTGACTCCTTAACCTCTTGCGAAGTCCGGTCGATTTTCTGCCAATCGGTCACCTTCGGTGACACTTTTTGTTTCAAAAACTCAATGACTTTATGATAATATTTCATCACCTCTTCAGAAGGTGCTCTGGTTGCCTTATCCCTTGCCGGTTCCTTTGTGGGCCAATCCACCCCTCTTTTGCACTCAAGCCATAAATCTGGTGGAACAATAATCTCAAACAAAGTATTCAAGTCCTCCCAAAGACATTTTGCAAGCTTCACGAATCTATCTGTCTGCTGATACCACTCGATCGGTTTCTCTCTCAACCTCGGGTAATCATTTGTAAAGGACAAAATATCTCCCCTGGACCATGGCACATGAACTAGAACACCACCAGCTGTTTCTCTCATGGGCAAGATTTTTACTGAATCTAGATTGGGTGTAGTCGCCGTTTCAATAGACCCTGGACTATCCCTCTTCCCTTTGTCCCTTTTCTTTGCCCATCGGTTTTCCCATTTTTCTAATGCTCCCCAGATTTGCGCACTCTGCAGCAATTCTTTCAGGTGTGTTTTCATGCCTGCGGATCTCATGTGTTCAAAATCTTTTGTGTCGAAGTCTAATCTATAACTTCGTTTCAAATGTTTCGTGTTTCCAATATCGATGTTGTATTTGTCTGCCAAGTTTGTTAATCTCTGGTGTATTTTTCCCACTTCTTTAGTAATCTTAGGGCATAAGTATCTCAATTCTGCCTCAGTGTAAGATTCTAACCTGTTCACCCCCATTGTTCCTTCCACCAACTCAGCAGCTTCTGCACCTAGCCGTACCAGATTCAGGTATTCATCTTGTTTTTCTTTTTCGGGATTGACTTTGGTTACTGTAGTTGCTGTAGCCTTTTGTGACGTACAAGTTTTCTCTAACCACTCATTTAACTGCTGTACTGTAAAACCCTGGAGTGAAATGTTCCCTGTATGTATCATTGGAGTGTATGAGGTATTTGTACTCATAGTTTGGGGAGTCAGGACTCCCAACCCTGCTTGTCGCATTGCCTCAAGAGGTGCCCCTATTGGACTGAGGTCCATTAAGGGTCTTGATTGTTCGGAAACCTAACCTCCCTGGGCCATTATTTGTGGAGTTCTAATAGACCCTCCTCTTATGGCTTCATGGGTCATGACTCCCTGTTCACATGTCCTTGTTCTCTCTTGGGCATACAACGGTACTGGGGGACCACTAGTGATAGGTAGTGATATGGCGGCAGGTGTCTGACCTGATCCCAGGCTTCTAGGAGCTGCAACACCATAGGTCTGCTCTAATAATCCTGGTGCAGGTTCTTTCAAAGGACCCGCTACTGGGTTATACCCCGGTATCTGTTGTGGCGGTTGTGACACCAACTGTGGGGTTGACTCGATCTGAACCAATCTTGGTTTTGTATATATCGGGTCTGACGGCACCACTAAGTTCGTAGTAGTCTCGAGCACTGGAACATCGGGATAAATTCTTTTTATCTGTGGTGGAGGTTGTAACTGTGTCGGTACGTCTGGAGCAGTAGGTACACTGTCACCATTCTGTATCAAAGCTGTATCAGTAGTCTGTACCGTATCAGTAGCTCCCTTCTCTTGTGTCTGGTTCCCAGGATCCAAGCTAGTGCTCGGAACATTATCACTCACCGCATAAGGTGGTGGTCGGTCATGCAGTAATCTATCCATAAACTCCTCATCCTCTGAATCATCCTCTTCTTCCCAGGTCCTTTTTTGTTCTTTAACTTTGTCTGAGTCTTTGTTAGTTTTGCAAGAAGCTTTCTTTCCCTGTCTCTCCTCTTCCTGTGTTATCGCTGGAAATAGTTTTAACCCATCTACTATTCCCCGTCTCCACATCTTATTCTCGTTGTCCCACCTTGCTTCTGCATAAGATTTCTCTGCTCTTGTCAATCTCCTGTGAAACCTTTCCTGCCTATGTTTAAGAGCCATCAGATCCCAGACCGCTAGAGCCTCATATTGTGCTGGTCTTGGAGGTGGTTTTTGTGTACTTAACATCCACCTCAAGTTTTCTAAAACTTTTTGATTAAACGTCCCATGTTCCGGAAACGCTAGACACCCTTCTTTTTCTGTCAACTTGCGCCATTGTTTTAACCACAAACACGGTGCAACACCCTTTTCCTCCATAACAGTATAAGCTGGAGTACCTTCGGGCGGAGTAGGTTCCCCATCTGTTGCAACGATGTACACATCTCCCCTCAAAGCGCTTTTGAATGCCTTAACAAAATTCATTTTATTTTAGATTTAATCCGGAACGGCTTAGTTCCCAGGACACTCTTCACCTGCCCTTTGCTCACCCTATTGCCTCTCACGGACGGCAGCCAATCCGTGCGCGACCCCTCTCAACATCTGACCTATCCCAGCGTGGCACCACTGACGTCACACTCATACACACTGCAGCTGACAAAGTCTTGCGGCTTATCCACACCTCACTAACTTCTTATAACTCATACAAACTAATGCGATTTATTGCAGACACCTTAAATGACAATAAAAACCTGCCGATTTACTACAGGAAGGGTAACACATTCGCTTCAGAACTTTACAGAGATTTCACTTGAAGCCTCGGCCGCTACTCTCTCCTTCTCAGATCCCACATGCGCAAGCAGAATTCGACCCGCAAATCCTACTCTCGACTTGTCAATGACTCCCTCTAGTGCACTTTAGAGCTTGTCAAATCTCCATCGAAGGTTCCATACATACGTTGTGACTCAAACTTGACTTGTCAACCACGCCCGATTGACCTATTAAACCGCGCAGATTACAACATAAACCATATTTTTCATTCTACTCCGGAGTCTTAGACCTCAACAGGTCCGTACCTTAACCAACCACGTGGATAATTTTTAACAATAAGCGCTGCATTCACGTGAAGTACGCCGACTTCCCTACTCTCATACTGTGGAGTACGCCCACTCCTGCTAAACGACACTTATCTTGGCCTAAACACACAATCTTCACAATCTCCTGCAAGTTGCATAAGCTTTTGAGCAAGCGCAATAACCCTAACCACACATATTATGGCGCCGAGAACATTCCCAACTCATCTTAGGCAGGCTCCGAGATCCCAGGAGAGCCCATAGTGAACCTAGCCACTCATCATTTTGCCAAATTTCATTATCATAGAAAACAAAATTAACAACAAAAACTCCGTCCTAGGGCCTCCAAGGGCCAAACCATCCTCTGCTACCAGAACTGTTAACGCGTCCGTCTATGTTAATTTATACACATCAGGACTCGTTTTAGGTCGATGAACCTTTTGACCCAGTGGTAAGTCTCCGTAAGACGAGATTATCAAACATCAAAATATCTTTCACAATAACCATTAATGATTTTTCGGCGCATTCAATTGTTCCTGACTCAAATAACCACACCTTAAAGGAAGAATTTGTGAATTTATTCCCTATTGATTACAATCTAATATTAAACGTATTAATCTCCAGACCAAGAAGCATAAAAGCATAATCACAGAGTGGCAATTACAATGAACTTTCAATAATGCGATGATCAAAATCATAGGATAGATACGTTAGCAGAGAATAGACCATAGTGCATGATAAACATCAGAATATCAGTTCAGCATAGCTACATGTCAGTCACGTCAGTTTTGTCAGTCAATTGAATACCTCACCTAACCTCTGATTAGCATTAGCATGTTGGGCTTCATGCAAAACAATTTAGAACATCAATTTGGAAAACATCTAACTAAGATACCTAATTAAACATACAGCAGTTGGTACCTAGAAAGAAAGGCATAGAGATTCTGTTAGCATTAATAATTACCCTCCTCGAGCTAAGTCAGCATACAGGATCGGTCTTCGTCTTCAGGACATCAGATGGTTCATCGTCAATCTATCTAAAGAGAATCAAGGGTCACTCTCCTCATATGGAGGAAGGTGTAATAGGGTAGTCTATGGGCTAGGATAATTTTGTCTAAGTCTCAAATCACCAAATAGAGTGACAGAGTTTCTGGATGCAATCGGTATCATTCCCTACCTAATGTGTCTTGTCTCTTGTGTCATGAGTTTTTATCCCCTTTTCGTAATCCATTCCCCCAAAATTCTATTGGTTAATAACTACACCCCATCATTGGTAACCAATCAAATTATTCATTAAGTAATGCATTTGTCATTCTTCGATATTTGCTCGTCTTCCAATTGGTCTTCATAATCAGCATTTTTCTTAGGTGGTACGTCCGGGGTTACTTCACCATTTTGGCACACGTCTCGGGTCAGGAGTTCTTTTCCCCTCGTCTCATCGTCCTTGAGAGTGTCCATTACTGTTTCGAAGCACATATCTTTTATACTAAAAGATGCTAGAATGCGGATGGGAAGATTTGTTCATGTTTCGAATTAATACAGAAGAGAACAATAGCTGGGTCATAGTCCTTTGCGAATCCGCACACAGAAAAAGCAGGAAAAAAATAGGTTTTAAATGAGAGTTACACAGCTAGTTCGCAACTCATGCTAACTTAAGACATATAATTTTAATGAATACAGTTTTGATCGTAATAATGCATATATCTTATTATTGTTATTATTATTATTATTATTCTTCAACATTAGTGTTCATAAATGAGTAAATCCTCACGTATATTAATGCATTTTAAATATTATTTATCAATATTGCTTTTGGCAAATGTAAGCGTTTCACGTCTATAATATATGATATTTATACTACGCTCTCTCAAACCCTTTCCCACTGTGGGAATATTTGTAAATTTACTCCTGTCGAAGGAAGACAGAAATTCTTTTAAAGTGTGGAAAGAGAACACCCCGCAACAAAGAAACTCTCTTTCACACACTTATGAGTAAAATTTTGTTTAGTATGCACTGTTTGAGTCTGTGGACATGAGACTCTTATTGAGCAGTAGCGCAATCCTATAAAAGGGAAGCTTTACTGCTTTGGTTTATCACGACTATGGCTTCGATTACTAGTTGCATAGTACTGGCTGGGTGCAAACTCTTCACCTGTAATTACCGGTACCATGCAGTAACATACTGCCAATACTGTGTAAGTACAAGTGCCCTCGGAATGGGGAATAACTGAGTAGGCATGGATTTACCATGAGCAATTCTGCCTGCCTACTCTGAGGCTTTCATGCTCCCATTTTCCAGCTGACTCCAGCAGGAGATAAATGGGATCAGGGGCTTCTTTGTGAGGAGGGTGTGGAGGGCATGGGAAAAGCACCCTGGGCTGGGAAAGCATTGCATCCTTCGCTCTTACTTTTGTTGTTGGAAGAGGTTGAATGGAGATGGCTGCAGAGGCCTGTGTACAGTTGTAGCCGAAAACTCAAGACCCTTAATCAGGCAGAATTCCCAGCTGGTAAAATCGAGTCCATTTTTTTCAGCACCTGGGAATACAGGGTTGGAACGCCAGACAGAGTCGAATTCCACACAGACATTCCAGAACTTTGTGTCTTCCCACAAGTAGAGAGCTTTTCTGAAAGAGAATACAGACCAGGGGCCGTATTATACAGTGCAGCACATTCTCCTTGTATGTATTCGGTGCACCTTTCAAAATGTGTACCCCTGGTGTAAATAAGGAGAATGCGCCATATTGGTTTGAATGCGCTACCCCCAGAGCAGCCGTGAACATGTGTTGCCCTGGTGGCAGCGGATTCAAGTGGAAAACGGAGCGACATTGAAGCAGCTGATCCTTGTTTCACTGTGCAGGCGGCATCCCGTCTCCACTTTTAAGATTAGACATCCCCTTGGAGGCGGGTGCAGTGAGTGTCTGCACCCACCTGCAAGGGGATGTCTTGGAGATCCATAGGACCCTTTTATCCCCTCCAGAAGGCTGCCATCAGGGGATGCACTCACAGTGACAGAGACAAAGGGATTCCCTCATTTGCATGGGGCTACGCCCCCATGTAAATGGGGAAACACCGTCTGGTGATTGCACTGGAGCTATATAAGTGCCAGCATCTGCGGCCCTTTCAGTAATACCAAAGTGCCCCGGCGGCAGACAAACCAGGCGCATCTGCTTGTTGTGCCCCCGGGACACTTTACATAATATGGTCCCTGGACTTCATTGTTGCCTCCTCCCCATTTCAGCTTGGCACTGCACCGTCTTCCTTTAGCCTCATTTTGCCACAATGGTCTCAAAGGGCAATGTAGCTTGACGTGCAGAGTATTGCCATTCTTTTTTGTTGTAGACCCATGAACCAAGGTTTTGTAGCTCGCTTTCCTACTTTCACATAATTATTCTGCCTTGTGTGCATCCATGGAAAGTCCTGGCACAGGGCTTTTTAACCCTGGGGACTGTTAGCGTTTGAGGTACAAGAAAGTTTTTTTTTAATCCAGAGTATGGCTCAATTGATGGTATTTTGCTTTACACTTGTTTGACTTTAAAATATTCAGTGACAAAAACAATAGTCATGTTTGCAAGAAGAAAAGTCAGTGAATGTAAAGATGGAAACAAAGCTAACAAAGTCCTCACTGTCTGTTCTAGTATGGGGCACTGTACATTACTTTGTGGGACATCTGCAAGAATCCAGACATTTTGACTGCAGGAAATTAAATAGAGTTGGGCACCATCACCCCATCCCTAGAAACATTTCAGACTTATCAGGCTTGTACCTCAATAGGTTAGCCAGTTATAGCAGAAGGAAATTACAAAATTGGCAATTAAGTTGTTTGATGGACATAGACAATAGAGATAGATGATGGGCAAGTTAGAAGTGAAGGGGTAGTTATTAAGTGACAAATAAAGAGGGTGAAAATATGATGTTGGCTAGTGCACTGGTCCTGCTGCCATGCTCTCTTGAGTGCCCCAAACACCTGTTTGATGCTCCATGTGCCTGTTTGGTATCATCTAAGGTCCCAGTAGTACCCTGTAGTGCTGTGTTTGCAGCATTTGAGATCCCGGACACCATCCTATTTATAATTGACACTATTACCCTCCAGGATTACCCCCTTTAACAGCGACGTTCAAGTAGCTACCCGCTGTCCATCCAGCATTAGTGCAACTGTTTGAGAATTTTATTTATTCCATTAAATACAATTTGTGACTGTGTTATTGCTTTTACTATGTTATAATGCTCTTTTTTTAAGGCCGAGAGATAGGGGAGCTGGGGTGAATTGCCACACCCACCATGAGGGATCAAAATCAGTCAGTAAAGAGCAAACCAATGTTGGCCATGGAGTTCCAGAGTCCTTTCTCTGTGCCCGCACCTTGTGCCCTTTATGCTGCAATTGCCTATTTGGAGTCTGCTCAATGCTAAGCTATGGAATGTGTCTTGAAGAGGGCTGGCACAACGGTTTTTTCAAGAGGGCCTGGTGAGAGTGAGAGTGTTGCTATAGACTTCAGGGGTACCAATACTCTACACTCACAGTTTTTACATATGTCTGAAGGCAGTAAAGTTGACCTGGTGGATGTTACTATTTCAGGTTCTACAATGGACCCTATGCCAGAAAGGGCAATTGGGGTGTATTCAAATGCCAAAGTGGTATCTATAATGCTTGGCCCCACTGTTGAATTCCCATCCAAAAGATCACCT
The DNA here is from genome assembly GCF_031143425.1 of Pleurodeles waltl. Classification (NCBI taxonomy): domain Eukaryota; kingdom Metazoa; phylum Chordata; class Amphibia; order Caudata; family Salamandridae; genus Pleurodeles; species Pleurodeles waltl. The sequence continues at coordinate 871,414,465 of NC_090450.1, forward strand.
GTAACCCTCCCTCCGCAACTGACAGTACAACTGGTAGCTTTCCACTCAAGGTGCAATCGCAGGACAGGTGGGGTTGTTGTCCTACCAAAGGATAAAGTAAGGGAAGAGGTGGTAGTAACCATGCCGCAATCTGTGGCAGTCTCACAGTGGTCATCTTAGTGCGCCTCTCACAATTGGGGCGATCCCCTCCAGGAGACTGATTTTGCAAATCGTGGTAATGCTGCAAACCCTGTAAATCAAATGGCCAGCTTTTTCTGCATGTCCTCCAGAGTTACCCAAATTAGTCCACATGCTGGAAAGGAGTTTGATGTTGAGTGTTCCCATCTGGTAGACAAATGTGTTAGAAATGGCCCAGGAGAACTGGAGTCACAGCTGTCAGGTTTGATGAACCTGGCTGTGGGATCCTAAGGCCAAGCAGGGGCCAGCTAGGTACCAGACCCCTGAGGTCTTCATCCTCGTCAATAGCTAGGAGCAAAACCAATTATGGGGCTGTCTTGTCTGACCCAACTTGCAGGGTATATATTAAACAGACACTCCATGCTTGGACCAATGGTCCAACTACTGCCTCAGTAAAGGGGCTTTCAAGTGATTTTCAGGATCCATCCAACCTTGATCCATTTATTGAGACTAAATCCAAGGGGAATGTCTCTGACATTGCCCAGGACTTATCAATGTTTAATTTGCTTTCCCTAATGCAAGTAACCTTTCAGGGAATGTTAAAGGCCCTTGTGTTGAATAAAACTCAAAATGCCAAAACAATCTAGTTGCTTGAGGTTATAAGCCAATCCCTCATGGGTGGGTTCAAGGATGCTGCTTCATGCGGTGGTCCTCAAGAGGTTCCAATTGAGTTGAGCCCTCCCTCAACCTCTCAAGAGGTGACATCCACTACTATTCCCTAGGCAAATGGTGGGACATACACTTCAAGAATTCCTTACCTAGTAATAAAAAGGGGAAATTATTTCGGGAAAAAAAGTTTTATCTAGATTCAGTGTTTCTCTTCTATCGAAAACAAGAGTGGGTAAAAGGGGCCATGGTAGGAAGGCAAGGATCAAGGGTGTACGTCCATTCAAACACCAGGGAATAGGGTTGTTAGGGCATCCCCTATCTCTTTAACTCCAGCAGCGATTGTAATAGAAAAGAAAAAGCATGTTGTCAGGGGAGGCCTGGTGAGGAAAATCTGAGAATGCTGAGGGAATCCCTGGGGACTGGGAAATCTAAGGGTTGCTTGAAGGTAGCAAAATAAGCCTCTGAGAATAAAAGTATTAAAGAGAGACCTTCTCTCAAATCGGCAGAGCGTAGTGGTTGGCCTGACCGAGGGGAGCCCGAGGCTGGCCCGAAAAAGCTTTGCCAGACCAGGAAAGAGACAACCCTAAATCAAGAGTGCCATGGCAGTTATTCCTAAAGTTACAGTCTAAAAGAGAAACGCAGCACTCACTTAGTCAACCTCTGAATAGATCATGACTCTTAAGCATATTCATTAACATTAAAAGACTAAGGAGCATAAACCTCAAAGGACTTAGCATTGGTTGGTTTTAACACTATAGCAGGTAAAGAAATAACCTGGGTACTGTTTACCTCCGAAGAGATTATGAGCCTAGTAGACAACTCTGTATCTTCCCTGGCAGCGAACAGAATCTGCCTTCGTGAGTGAATAGAGGATATTTGAGAGGGCCCGTGGAGACCAGGGGTGAGTAGTCCCCATCAGATAACTCAGTTCCTATGTGAACATGGAGGGTTAAAACACAATCAAATTATGTTTTCCAAGTTACCTGGCTATAGGTCAGAGAATGGGGCAGGCAGTAGCTGGTGGGAATGGGATGGGTCCCAAGAAAGAATAGTTACTATCACAATTCAAAATAATACAGTCCCAAAAGTGAGAAACCAAAAGACCCCATATCAGTCAGATTTTGATGAGCTTAGTAGTTAGAACAGGTATTCAAGACAGGGATATTTTCCCACAGGAGCAGATCTTGACTACTTTGATGATATTCAAGGTCGCTATAGCTCAACCAGATATGGTGAAGGAGCGGAGGATATTTATTGGTAGGAGTCAGGGCATCCATGGCTGGGTCATGTCTTGGTATGGAACGTAAATGGGTTCAAATAATTTTGGAAGCGGGAAACTACCAAGAGGTTTTGACAAACTACCCATTGCTATTTCTTCAGGAGACCTGGCAGTTGGAGTGCCCAGCAGTAGAGGGGTTTGCTGCTGTAGAGCAAAGAGCTAAGGCCTCGGTAAGAGATAGAGCAGTGGGTGGTCTCTTAATATTGTTATCCGCTCATCTGGGGAGGAAGTTAACTAAGCTTCAAACTTCCTGTGTATGTTCCCTTGTGGGCCTAATTGACCTACTTCCTATTTAATATGGTTAAATCAGATGATATGTGTTAATACATATGTTTCTCCAAAACTCCCCCTACTGGAATGTGAATTATTTAATTAAGGTAATGATGTGAAAACATTGCTTCTGGATTATCAAAATGTTTTGTTTGTGGTGGGAGGTGATTTTAATGAAAAATAAACTTTTAAGGAATTTGACGAGTCAACGAAAGATCTGAGGTCAGCATTAAACATTCCTGATTGTACGTTTTCAGCGAGTGCCAGGGCGGGGGATGTGAAGTTCTGGGCCTGTCTCACCCAGCTGAATTTGATCAACGTTCCTGGCTGATGCAATGACGACATCCTCACAACCAGTACCTTTAAGCATGGCAATAGTAATTTGCCCATAGATTATGTTTTTCTTCCAATTTATCAGTTGTATTGGGTGAAAAATATTTAATTCTTGATTTAGGACCAAGCGACCATCTGGCTCTTAGTTTGGAGTTTAATGGCACTGTTGCATTATGTGCATGCTCTACTTTGTCCTCTGAGGTAGTTTACCACAGATAAACATGTGTTGTGATTACAAAAAGGAGCCTTAGTGAAACCCATTCATAAACAATTCAAATCGGATGAGCCTGTTATCTATCGATTGATCAGCTTGTTAGATATCACCTCTAAATTATTTGCTCAAACCTTGTTGAGGCACCTAGCTGCTCAGGCTTTTGACTATGGGCTGATCTCCATTGAGCAAGGGGGTTTTAGATCAAAGTTCCAAATATCTTTGAAAGGTATGTGGTAATGGGCTGTAATTTTGTATTGAGTTTTTGTTCTTATAAATAGGAGGGTGTTGATCTTGCTAGAAAGTAGGCTGGATGGGGCCCCGGGGTTCACAGTAGTTTGACCCTGCACATTGCACTTTAATGTTCTACTTGACTAATTGAGTTACGTGCCTTGATAGCTCAGTAATCTGTTATTAAAGTTAGAATGTGTTGTGAACTCACTAAGATCTGTTCACGAAAAGGGACGCTCCGGTGGCGCTCGGGGCTCATAAATATGCCCCTTGATAACTTATTTGTTTGGCACATTAGCATCTAGTGCCTGGTTGCATTTATTTAAATTTAGGTGTTTCCCTTTCAAAATTAAGTTTCTGTTAATGGTATTTTGAAATATAGTTTATGATGGCCTTTTACTGTGCTATATCACAGTGTTTTAAAATTCCTTTTTCTCTTTCTTTTTTTAATTATTGGGGAGAGACTTGATTTGAGGGGAGTGTTGGGGTTTTAGAATCAATATTTTTAAATTTAGTTACTAGTAAATAAGTTTCTGTGCAGCGTATAGTCTAGTCTTTCTTTATTCCTTAGTGAGGCTACCTTCTTGGAGGTATTGAGCAGGCTGGCTCTAGAATCTTTTGGGCTAGTTAGGGTTCTCCCTAGTAAATTAAGGCTGCAGCATGTCCATCCTCTTAGGTTGTGGAAGCAACGTACTCTATGATTGAGAGGGAAGTGTTAGCATGCTGGTGGGGTGTACATTACTTTAAAATGCATGTTTGGGGGACCACTTTAATGTAGTGTGCTGACCAGATTCCCTTAATTGAGCTATTCACCACTAAAGGGGCTGGCAGAGCTACACTGAGAATTGCCAAATGGATATATTGTTCACAGGAATATGATTTTAAACTGGAGTATGATCCAGGAAATGAAAATACGAATGCAGATTGCTTGTCTCGATTACCACTGATGAGGAAATAAGATAAAAAAGATGACACTGGTAAGGAATGGTCAGTGGCCAGAGTGAATGAGTCCAGTGAGGGGGTCAGTAATGAGTACAAGTGGAAACAAGCGATTGATAAAGATGACATATTGAAGCAACTCATGACATGTCTGTCCAGTACCATAAGTCAAGCAGAAAATGTAAGAAAGGAGTATAGGGACTACAGAATGGTATGGTCGGAATCGCTTTCAGTGGATGGCAAGGAATGGAATGTCGGTAGTACCCTCGGGATTCAGGATCAGATTGTTAGAATAGCTGCATGAGGGCCACAGTGGTATGTCAGGCATGAAGAGAAGGGCTCTCATTGATTTTTAGTGTCCAGGTATTGATAGGGAGATTGAAAGGTTTGTGCATCATTGTGTGGCATGCATGTGCCATAGGGAGATTGAAAGGTTTGTGCATCATTGTGTGGCATGCATGTGAAATGACAAGATCCATAGATCAGATATGTCTTCTTTCTCATGCACCAAATTATCAGAAAAGCCATGGCAAAAGCTAGCTATGGACATATGTGGACAGTTCAACAGTAAGGGTATAGTAGGTAAATATGCTATTGTTTTAGTGGACTTCTTCTCCAAATGGCCCGAAGTAGCCTTTGTGAGAGAAACAAAAGCGTCCAGCGTTATGAATTTCTGTAAAGAAGTGTTCAGAAGGGAGGGCTGCTCCGAGTTCATAGTCTCTGATCACAGGCCACAATGTATTGTTGAGGAATTTCAGAGTTTTTCTAAAGAAGTAGGAATATCACACCACAGAACAGCTGTGTATCATCCAAGAGAAAATGGTCTAATTGAGAGATTTAATGGAGTGTTAAAGAAATATGTGCAGTTGAGTGCTGAGTGCGAGACAGATTGCAAAAAGGCTGTTAAAGGAATGTTGTGGAGTTATCACAATCTGCCACATTCGGTCACAAAGGAAGCCCCTTTAAGCATGTGGAAAGGTAGGGAAGCAGGCACCAAAGTTACACCTGCTGGATGAATAAGTTGACTAAAAAGCAGATTAATAAAACGAATTGGAGCAAAGGGTTGTGAAGTTTCAGATAAAATATGTGTAAGGACATAATCCCAAATCAAAAAACAAAACTCGCAAGTTTGTGGTGGGTGATTGGGTAAAAACAAAAACATCCCATGAAAGTTGGTCAAAAGTCAGGACTTTCGAAGTGGTCCATTCCAAAGAGGGTAGAGATTGTGTTTGTAAACAGCATGTGATTGGATGACAACATAAGGTGGAATAATAGGGAAGTTACACTGTACAATGATTTTGAATGCAAAATGTGGAGAAAAAAGAATTCAAGGAAAACACATCTAAGCTTGAGCCCGTGCACGTTGTTGGAAACAATGATAGGGAACTGATCAGAAGAAAAACAGTTTGGCATAACGATTATGTCTGCTCATGAACGTTGTGTCTCTTGTATATAATGTACTTATGTTTCCAAGTATATCTTTGTTTTATTAAGTATATTGTATTTTTTCCATAAAGAGGAAGTTAGCAACTGGGTGCTTCCTCTACTGGTTTCTACAGTCGCCCGACTCATCCTCAACATCCCTCGCCACATCCACATCACCCCTCACCTAAGAGACCTTCATTGGCTCCCCGTCAACAAGAGGATCACCTTCAAGCTCCTCACCCACGCACACAAAGCACTCACCAACACCAGACCGTCCTACCTGAACAGCAGACTCAGCTTCTACACCCCCTACCGGCAACTCCGCTCCGCCAACCTCGCCCTCGCCTCCATCCCCCACATCGGGCGCAGATCCTCCGGCAGCAGATCGTTCTCTTACTTTGCTGCCAAGACCTGGAACACCCTCCCATCTGACCTAAGACAGACCCAGGACCTGTTTTCCTTCAGAAGACTCCTCAAGACCTGGCTCTTCGAGCAGTAGCAGCACTCCTCCCCCACCCAGCGCCTTGAAACCCTCACAGGTATGTAGCGCGCTTTACAAATAGATTGATTGATTGATTGATTGATTCCAGGAGCAGAAGACAGGCAGTTGCTGAGGAGAAAGAACATGTCAGGGGGCTGTTGCGCTGGACTTATCTTCATACTATCTACCGTGTCCTGGCCTCTTAAAAATTAGAATCCAGTGTCTGCTGACTTTTCTAAAATAGTATTTTCCTTTTGAAAGTTTGTTTCATATTTGTCATTTGTCCCTTTTATAAATGCTGTTTATGCTGGACATTTATCTCACCAAAGGGCTGTGTTTTAGAATAAGTTTTTTTAAAAACCTTTTTAATTGTTGTGTGTGGGAAGGCTATATATGAGGAGTACTGGTGATGGAGACTCACTTGTATTACATTTTATGACCAGGAAATAAGTATGTGTGCAGCTTGCAGTCTTTCTTTGCTTTTAAGGATGGCAGTCATCTTGGAGGTATTAACGATGCTGGCCAACCTTTTCTGACCTGATTAGTGTTGCCTCAATCAATCAATCAATCATTGCATTTGTAGAGTGAGCTACTCACCCATGAGGGTCTCACGGCGCTTGAGGAAGGGGGAGCTGCTACTGCTCAAACAACCAGGTTTTGAGGAGTCTCCTGAAGGTCAGTAGGTCCTAGGTCTGAAGTAGGTGGATGGGGAGGGTGTTCCAGGTCTTGGCAGCGAGGCAGGAGAATGATCTGCCACCGGTTGTTGTCCTGTGGATGCATGGGACGATGGCGAGGGCGAGGTCGGCGGAGCGGAGCTGACGGTTCGGGATGTAGAAGGTGAGACGATCCCTCTGTAAAATGGAGGCAGCTGTGTGTCCCTCCTCCTGAAGACCTTGTTTGTTTGTCACATAAGCATTTAGTATCTGCTGACTTTTTTAAAATGTAGGTTTTTGCTTTTCTAGGTAAGTTTTTATTTATATAATTTGTCCCTTTTGAAAATACTATTGATCTTGGACCTATATCATGCTAGTTTGTGGTGTTTCAAAACACCATCTTTAAAAACGTTTTTAATTGTTCAGGGAAGGAAGGTTAGATGAGGGGACTTTTTGGGTTTGAGACTTAGTAGTTTTAAATTTGGTGACCAGGAAATACATTTGTGCAGCTCACAGTCTTCTTGATCATAGATGGTGGCACCCTCTTGGAGGTTTTGAGGACGCTGGCTCTAGTCTCCTTTTGCATGGTTAGTGCTCCCCCTATAAAATGGAGGAAGATGCACATTTTTGCAATGACACGCCAGTGGGACACCAAAGGCAAGCTCATCCGCACCCGTACATGTCCATCTGCATTCGTCTGCACTGGACTATAACTTCCGGTCTGGGAATTATGGCCCTCCCCTCCTGAAGCATTAAACCTGTAGGTAATTACTATAAAGTACACTCCCCTTTACTTTTGCTTCACTCTATTTCCTGCTCCATAAATTACCAGGTGGCCTGTAAATTATAAAAAGAAGACATACTCAGTCGCCACTCTGGGAGTCGAGAAAATACCTGACAGAAGACCTGAGACACAGAGTGAGTTAATGTTATGCAATGTTTTCTAGGTAGTAACCCATCATCATTATATTAACGAACTATGGGCCAGATGTAGCAAAGGTTTGCGACTCGCAAACGGGCAGAATCGCAATTTGCGACAGTGCAAAATCGGAAATGGGATGCAAAAAGCCCATTTCTGACTCGCAAAAAGCGATGTGCCCCGTTTGCGAGTCGCACCCGTTGCGACCCCCTTTTGCGACCCGCAATGTGCGTGTCGCAATTTGCGACTCGCAAAGCTTATGCAATTGCAACTCGCAAATTGCGACTAGTCGCAAAAAACCCAGTTTGCAAGTCGCATTTACCACTAACTCAGAGCAGGTGGTAACCATTACCAAAGTATAAAAGGAGACCCAGAAGGCATCTGGGTCACTCAAGATGGCGGACATATACCTGATAGCAGTGAGGAGGAGAGTCTACGCAGCCCAGCAGAGGAGGAGGAGGGGCCACAGACAGGAGAAGATATATAGAACAAGGCAGACCCTTTTCCAGCAAACTGAAGAGGAGATCTATGATAAATACCGCCTTAGCAGCCCTGCCATTCTAGAATTAATAGATTTACTAAAACCACAGCTAGAACACAAGACCCTGCGTGGCTGCGCCATCCCTACGCATGTGCAAGTACTATGCGCACTGCACCTCTTGGCATCAGGGAGCTATCAGGGGGTCATTGCCGTGGCAGGTGGGGTATCCCAAAGTGCAGTGTCAAGGTTCCTCAGGGCATTCCTAGATGCCTTAGTAGCGCACAGGTCTCAGTTCATATACTTACCAAGGAATGAGGCAGAAATTAACAGCACGAAGCTGGACTATTACCGCATTGCCCACTTCCCCCAGGTCATTGGATGTGTAGATGGGACACACATTCAAATATGCCCCCCCGCTAATCTGGAACATATTTTTCGCAACAGAAAGTGTACCCACTCACTCAACATACAGGTTGTTTGTGATGCCCATTACATCATCACGGACATCGTAGCTAAGTTTCCAGGCAGTACCCATGACTCATACATTTTTAGACATAGTGGGATCCATCAACGCCTGGAACATGGGGAGTTTGGAGACGGATACCTCCTAGGTACAGCTGCATACACCTTGCAGACATACACACAGGTCACTGTGCACGACTATCTGGACTTACTAACAGTGTACTTTTGTGCCCAACAGGTGACAGTGCATATGCTCTAAGGCCATGGATCATGACTCCATTTTTAACACCCAGCAATGAATCAGAGAGGCAATACAACAGTGCGCATAAGAGGACCAGGAACCTGATAGAGCGCACCTTCGGACTCCTGAAGGCAAGATTCCGATGCCTCCACCGCAGCGGAGGCGCCCTCCAATACACCCCCATTACCGCCTTCAAAATTGTGGTCGCATGCGCCATCCTCCACAACATAGCCACCAGACGTGGGCTACCTCTCACCCCTGCATACCCAGATCCTGATGAGGAAGAGCAAGAACAACCACACCGCCATCATGGGGATAGGAGTCTAGCTAATCAAGGCAGACTGAGACGGGAACACATTGCAACGCAATATTTTGGACGGTACGTGTAAACTCCCACCATACTCACCCATTAACCAGACACTCCTTTTGTTAAGTGGAAGAGAAATAACTGTTTTAATAATGTAATGGATGAACTATATACATGATTCAATTGTCCATGGGCAGGGAAATGCCAACCACTCATGTGGCACATTAAAGCCATGTGCCACATTTGTTTTTCCGGGCTGTTGGCTAACTTCTCCTGCCCCTCCTGCCAGCCTGGCTGGTCCCAGCCGCATCTATGGTGCTCTGCCTCCCACTCCTTAGCACCCTACTGTCAGTGGCAGATACACTGCTCACTGTGGAGCCCTCTTCACTATCTTGGGGTGTTTCCCCGGTGGCCCTCGACATCTCACGTGTCTCCATTAGTTCAATGATATGTGTGAGACGTCCCAGGCCCCTGGCAACATCCCCAGCAAAATGGCCCATCTCAATTTGCAGGCCAACTGTCCTCCTCGACAGGCCTGTTGTGTTGATGGCTAGCCTGCCGATTGATGTGGCCATCCTGTCCAGTCTTAACATAATCTGCCTATCCCTGCGCCGCCCAGCCTCTGCCTGACCCAGCAGTCCGGCCGCCAGTTCCCTGATGGCAGAGGCAATGTCCCCAGTGTTCTGGCACATCAGGTCCATCCGCCTGTTGAGGTGCCGCATGCTTGCCTGGTTTTGTCTTTCAATGCGGTGCAGCACCCCACTGATCCTGCCCAATGTTGTGTTTTGCAGGCGCTGACCCCGCAGCAGATGTGCCTCACTGCTGGTTGGAGGATGAATCCGGATATCAGACGCTCTTGCCCTGCGACGCCTGCGCAGTGGTGGCCGCCCTGTCCTCGCACCTGTATCCTCCCTGGCTGTTGCTGGGGCAGCTCCTGGCGTTGCTGTTGCAGCAGGCGTTACAACTGCAGGAATGCTGCTGACTGTGCATGTAGGGGTGCTGGAGGGTCCTGGGGTGTCCTCCTGGCCCTGGGTGCTTGGGGTGTAGGGGGTGTCTTGCTGGAGACCTGTGGGACATGGGGAACACACTGTCAGTGTCTAGTATCTGTTGCACAATTCCTAATAAACATTTGCCTATGCACTGCCTATTGGACTACATTTCCCATAATGCATCATTCTGGCTTTTTCTACCCTGAAATGGAGCTAATTTGGTTGTGCATGCACATGTGTACATGGTGGGTGGGGTATGACATTGATAGGGGTACAGGCTTATCACATGGTACTCACCGGTTGATGTGCTGGGCTCTGAAGTGTCCAGGTCCCCAAATCCACACACTGCCTCCGGCTCAAAGGTTTGCTCAATCCTGTCTTCAAGGGGTGTGGGTGGTGGCACAGATGATGGTCCCCCTCCAGTGCCTCTCATCTCCCGGAGCCTTTCTGCCACCCTCTCCTTGGTCCGGGAGCGGAGGTCATACCACCTCTTCCTTATGTCCTCAATTGTCCTGTGGCTCACCCCCAGGGCATTGATTTTCTCCTGCATTTCCTGCCAGATTTTTCTTTTGGTGGCCTCTGGAACAGTGAGGGCAGCTCTCCCAAAGAGCTCATCATGGTGCTGACAACATTCTTCGGTCAGCACCTCAAGCTCCCTCTCTGAGAATTTAATTTTCCTTTTTCGGGGGGTTCCCTCCATGGCTGCTGCAGCTAGCTCAGTGTGCAGACCGGCAGTTGTAAAAGGGTGTGGTCCAGCCTCCTCCCAGGTGTATTTGTTAACTTCCTGGCTGTGATGTCATCATCATGTACCAGGAAGTGTTTCCAGAGTGTTTTGGTGTGCTTTCTGGAGTGTTCTGCTGCACCTGCAAGCAATTTTGAGGGAACTCGCAATTTGCGACACCAACTCGCTAATTGCGAGTTCGTTTTTTGCACACTCGCAAACAGCGACCTCGCAATCTGCGGACTCGCACACAGCGTTGCGAGTCCGGATGCGAGTCGCTAAATCGGACCGGTTTCTTTCCTGGCATACCAATTTGCGAGTCGCATTTTGCGAGTCGCATTGACTCGCAAAATGCGACTCGCAATTTTTTTGTTTCCTACATCTGGCCCTATGTGAGGCTGATGAGCTTGGCCTTTTGTGCTTGACAAAAGCATGGCTTTGCCAGCACCTCAAAGCTTTTCTTGATGACCTTCTGATTACAATATTTTTAGAACAGAGGACAGATTAGTCAGGACAGACGTGTCTCCATTATTATCTGCAAAACGTTAACAGTAGCGGCTGAATCAATTGTACTCGATTTTAGAGTCTAAGCACTACCTTTTACACTGAATGTTAATAATACCATAATTCCGTTTATTGTGCACTAGATTTCTCCTATTGCTTCTGTTGTCTCCTTTGATTAAATAACTGAGGAAATTGGCATTAGAGGTTTGGAGCACAAAAAACTGCTCTAGATGTTTTCAACTTATGGTTCCCTAAGGTAGTGGGCATCGGCAATCGATGTCAATTAATTATGAATATTTTAGCATCTAACATCTCAACAAGAAATCAACAAAAACAGGCCATCGCCTGGACCCTCTTCTAATTAACAATTTAAGCATTATTTACCCCAGTTTAGGTAATATGGATTGAGAAACGTTACTCGCATTCTTTCACAATTTACTGATAGAGCCACTAAAACAATTGCATCTGTAACCTCGGCATTATCTAAGAAACAATTGAAAGGCAACCTATGGTTCGCCTCTGAAATCACATAGATGAAACTGGCAATGCTAGGTAGAACGCAAAGCTAAGCTTAAGAAATATTCCAAATCCCATAAATAATTGACTAAAAAAAGAAAAAGAAATGGACACAATATTCAGTTACAACAACCTGTCTAAAAAGTGTTTAGAATACAAAATAAACTTCAATATCTCTAATCAAAGTCAGTTGCCCTCCTGAATAGGGTTTGTTGTATCGTGTGACTCACTAGAACCAACACTTTCAAAGCATGACTACACAGGTAGAGGCATATTAATAGATTTTCAAAAAAAACATATTTTGAAAAAGGTGTGAGAGATCAAATCAATACAAGTTTGTATATTATTTACACCCGAAGAGACATCCCCACGACCCACAGGTGAAGGAGTCCGCGAGCTGCATTGTATCCGCTTCCAGGTCTGTCCTTCCCAACACAGTTTCTTTTTCTTAGAATCTGACCTTAAATATTTCAAAGGGGAATGAATAATATATGTGTCCTGCCTTTCCATTCTATCTGAACTCCTAATGAGGAACAGGAAGATGTTCAACTGATGTTGCCACTCGGGCCTGTTACAGAAATGGAGTGGGTCATATTTCTGTCGGCTTGGGTAATTGTTGGTGCTTCCGAATGAATTTTAAACAGCTGGGCTGTGTTCTGTGCTCTGTTCCTCCTTTCATTTTTCATTCATAGATACATAAATTATAGGCCCAGTTTACGCAAGCGAAAAATAACCTCACTAGTAATGAATACAGGAAGCAATTTACAGAAGCTGTCATTTAAATTCGAATACGTAGAGTGCGTAGACATCTCAGTGCACCACAAGGTACAACGAACAATCGTTTTATTGCTAGAATGCACGCAAAGGTACGATGTACACATGTTCTGCAGTAAAAAAAGAAAGGCATTTTTTAAGACATGACTTCAAAGAAGCTTTTCATGTCAATATCAGCTGAAATGGCCCTTCGTCTTCCAAGGCTGCGATTAAAGTTGGATGGTGCTGGGCGTAGACGTTACTGGGTACCGAATCACTAATTATGGCTGGTAATTACAAATCTGCGCTGCCCTATTACTAGTGATACACCTGGAATGGGTAATAACCACACGGAGCCAGAATTACCTGGCCCAAATCTGCATGCTTAGCCTCTATTCCGGGCGTGAGTCTGCTCCCACTTCTCAGCTGGTCTATGCATGTCATGCTTTCATATCCTGTAGGAGGTTATGAGCGGCTGTGATTGTGCTGGCAGCAAATTTTCGGACCTACATATCATTTCACCAACTGGCTTTTCGGGCTCGTAATATAGGGCCCAGGGTTCCAGCTCCTGGTAATCTTAGGTGCAGGGCACACTGGACTCGTTGTGATTGGCACCTAAATTCAGATATTCATTCTTTGTTTATTACATTTTATTTTTATTGAGCAGAATATGAGAAAACAAAGAAATTATCAGCCAGTACAAAGTCATCATACAGAAATCAAGCAATATTAACAAATGCAATTGAAATTAGCAGCGATTTAGTCGCGCATAGCTCCTTATCATTAGTTATACAGCAAAGTCTATATGATGTTAAGGTGCTATAGTGCTTCATCACAAGCAGAGAAAATAACTTCTCAGAGTTTTCGAAAATACGCTCATGTGACATTAAATCGCCTGTGAATCTTGCTTCAAGTACATTATAAAATCCTCACTTTGCAAGAAAAAAAAAACCTTTATATGGAATAAACTTGCACTGGATAAATAAGTACTAAGACACAATATAAATCGAGCCAATACACCCGAATTCATTAGATCCTGAATAAACTGCATAAGTGCCTAGTGCAAATCATTTTAATGCTTATTATAGACCCATATAAATCAAATCCGGAGTCCCGAGCGCTGCAAATAGAAATGCCCAAAGTGCAAATATACTGATAGAAAACTGATAACTATGGAATGCAAGAAAAAATAAATTAATATTAAAGTGTAAATGTGCTAAATCGCTGTAAAAAACGGGACATCATTTATTGAAAGAAATTTCAACAAGCTTTATCAAGTTCACTCATCGGATATTACGTAGTCTGTATCTTGAAACGACTGTTCTAAAAAAAAAAAAATCACCATTTAGCAGGACTGACCCTGAGGCCCTTCATACAAGATTAACAAGCAGTGAATAAATAAATGTAATAGTGCAATCTATTTCAAAAGTGCACATAAATTCATCAGATCCTGAATAAAGTGCATAGATGCCTAGTACAAATCATTCTACAGCTGATTAAACCTATGTAAAGTCAGAGCCCAGGTCCCTAGTTTGGCAGTTGTCAATGCACAGTACAAATGTACTAATACAAGTCTAAAAAAAACCTACTAAGTGGGGAAAAACGAATTAATCACGGGGACGAATTATGTTTATAAAGTTCAAATACTGAACAAATTGCTAAAAACCTAAAAGGGCTTCCCAGAATGCATATGCCTCCTCAAATGATTTAGGGCCAGATGTAGCAAAAAAGCAAATTGCAACTTGCAATTTGCGAGTCCGTGCGACTCGCAAATTGCGACTTGCAATTTGCTATGCAGAAAGGTGTCTCAGACACCTTCTGCAACTCGCAATGGGGTCGCAAAGACCGACCTCATTAATATTAATGAGGTGGGTCGCAGTTTGCGACCCCATTGCGAGTATGGGCACTCACGGGGATGGTGGCCTGCTGGACCACCATGTCCGTGACTGCTTTTTAATAAAGCAGTTTTTTTTTTTCCATCTGCAGCCCGTTTTCCTTAAAGGAAAACGAGCTGCACTTGGAAAAAAAAACCGAAACCTTTAGTTTCGTTTTTTTTCAGGGCAGGCAGTGGTCCATTGGACCACTGCCTGCTCTGAAAAAATATATTTTTTTTCCATTCCCAAAGGGGAAGGGGTCCCCTGGGGACCCCTTCCCGTTTGCGACTGAGTTACCATCCACTTCAAGTGGATGGTAACTGCGATTTCATTTGCGACCGCTTTCGCGGTCGCAAATGAAATTGAATAGCATTGCGAGTCGCAAATAAGAAGGGCACACCCCTTCCTATTTGCGAGTCGGAAATGCATTTTGCGAGTCGGATCCGACTCGCAAAATGCATTTCTGCATAGCAGAGAGGCTTTTGCGCCTCGCAAACGGTGTTTTTCGCCGTTTGCGAGGCGCAAACCCTTTGCTACATCTGGCCCTTAGTCCTCAGCATTTTCGCATACCAATGATCAATAGTTGGAATATTTGTGGTGCGCCAATTTTACATCAGGCTGCGAGTAACCACTATGGCAAAAGAAATAAAATATTGCACATTTTTGTTAGCCTGGCTAATAGCGTATGATGAGCCAAATAGAACTAGGGTTCCCTCTGGAGCAATCATAAATTGGGCACATTTACTCAGTTCTTGAAAAAGCTTGTTCAAGACTTGATAAAGTGCTCAATGGTGGCTGGTGACCATTAAAAGTGGTGGAGTATAATCCTTGGCTTGAATTCCAGTGAACGAAACTGGTTCACTTACTTGGAGGGTTTGAGGGGTTCACACACACTTGCTGCAGTCAGTCTTGATCTCTCACTTATTCTCCCTCGGACTTAGTCATCAGTCACTTTTGCTTACTCTGACTCAGTTTCATTGACTCATGCAGTCTCACCCATTCTCACTCTGACCCACTCAATCTCACTCATTCTAAGTCATTCTGATTGACTCAATTTCACTCTGACTCATTTAGTCTCACTTAGTTTCACTCAGTTCATTCTCACCTAGTTTTCCTGAGTCTCCCCATGACTCGCCTGTTCTCCCTTATTCACTCAGTCCCACTTGCTCCAGTTTATTCAATTTCACTCTTACTCACTCATACTAATCATTTTCACTCAGTCTCACTCATTGTGACTCACACAATGTCACTCTGACTCACTCAGTCTCACTCATTTTCACTGTATCTCACTCTGACTCACTCATTCCCGCTCAGTCTCACACATGTTCACCTAGTTTCCCTGTTTCTTCTCATATCTCACTCGTCCTCCCTGATTCACTCAGTCCTATTTATTCTGATTCAATCTCACCATGACTCACTCATACTCAATCAGTCTTACTCATTCACACTCAGTCCCATTCAGTCTCACTCATTATGACACACTCGGTATCACTGTGACTCTGTTTTACTCATTCACATTCAGCCTCACTCATTTGCACTCAATCTCACTCATTCTCATGGAATTGCTCAGTCATACTCATTCTGATTCACTCTGACTCACTCAAACTCACTCATTCACGCTCATTCAGACTCAAACTCACTCAGAAACAATCATTCTCACTTAGTCTGATTCAGTCAGTCTCCCTCATTCTCACACTGCCTCACCCTGTCTCACTCATTCTCTGACTCACTAAGACTCACTCAGACTTGACTTACTCAGTCTCACACACAGTATCATTCTCCCTCACTCAATCATTCTCACTTGTACTCACTCTTTATATCACTCATTGTCCTCACTTTGGCTTACTCCGTCACTGACACTCTCACTTTTACTCACACATACGCACATAGACACAGAAACAGGCTCACATATACACACACTCTCCCACAGACACACACTCTCATACATACATACACAGTATTTGAAAGCATAGGGGAGGGGTGCGGTGAGTGGTGAACGGTGAGCAGTGAACGGTAACCGGAGGATGGTTAGGACAAGAGGAAAAACAAAGAAGGCTAGGGAGGCCAATAAGGCGCTCACTCACCTAGCGGATTCCCAAAGATCAGAGCAGGAGCTCAAAAGTCTACAAAGTCTAGGGTTAGACCAGAACCAGGATCAGGACCAGGACCAGGACCCCAGAACCATCCAGCAATCCCAGGGGGGATTCGCAAACCTAGGTGAGGACACAGCAGACACAGCAGAGGGTGTCCAATTCGGGTCTCCCGCCAACAAAAGCGATTCCGAGCCAGGAGAAGAGTCAGGCGGGACATTAGAAGTGGTGACACTGCCTTGCTTGCCAGCCCATACTGACTCTGACGATATAGGGGGTGCCCTACCGAATGCAGGAGAAACTGTAGGCGAAACTGTGGGGGGCCTTCTAAGTCCTCTGTGCAGGGGACATAAGTATACACCGACGCACCCGGGCCCGGGTGGATCCACGGGAGTAAGGAAAACTAGACCAAAAACAAACACTATCACTAACTATTACAACCAAGTGAACTTGAACTCAGAACAGCCGCAAACGCAAAGTCCTAAAGCCAGTGGCCTCCGATCACAGCCACCGGGGGAAGTGGGTGGCTACAACATGGGGGGGGGTGAACTGGAGCTACCAGCGACCGGGCTCCAGGATACTCGCCCACTTCAGCAGCAACAGCAACCGGTTGGTTTATCGCAATTATTCTGCCCAATGAGTAATCCTCTTGGGGATGGTGAAGTGGAGTTAAATAACCCCCCAAAGTGGAGCAACTTTTCGGGAGAGCAAAGAAAAAGCAACGATTTACCTTATCCTGACCCCCAAACGGGACTATTGAACTCCGGGAATTTTTCACTAACATCCTCTCCACAATGTGCCCAAGCAGAATTCACAGCACTCCAAAATGTAATGGGTCCAGAAACAGACTACTCACCATCTAAACAGACCCATAAAACCCCAGCGCCACAGCTTCACTGCGGAAGACAAATTGTTAAAACTAATTTAATGCTGGGCAGACTCAACAGTAGTTCCTTCAGTCTGGAGCTGTCCTCACTCGACAACTCCGTTATTGGCAACACAGACCCTCAACTAAACAGCATAACATCAGAAGATCTAAACTTCCTGGAAGGTAGTATAATCATAGACCACAGAGGAAAGGAAGGTAAGAATCCAGAAGGTCAGATAACCAACGAACAAAGTGGAAATAGAGATGACCTCTCATTAGACCAACCAATTCTTAGTATCATGAAAGTTATATGTGCAACACTGGGCTCAATCGCAACAACGATTATGGCCCAGTCTAAAAATTTTTACGATCAACTTGAACTGACCAAACAACTTACATCCTCAATACAGTCTATAGATTACAGGATGGCCCTAGTAGAGGGCGTAATTAGGGAAAACCTGTTGCATCAAGCAGTGGCCGATAAAATGGACAAGTTGGATGGACAAGTTTGTGGACCACTGCTGGAAAAATTATTGGAAGTCCCAAAAGTAATCAAAGACATAATCGAAGACTGCAAACATAACCTTAAAAGCACACAGGGGTGCATTCACGAGCTAGGAAAAACAGAATCTAGTTTAATTGAAGGGCCAGCAGACAGAGAAAATATAGAAAGGCACTTCGGCCCAGGGCGAGAGAACTATCCAGATGCAAAAAATCAGACACCTAAGAGGGAGAGAACCAATGGAAGTCCTGAATTTGGAAGCAAAGTCCCAAACACAGTAGAAAAAAGGCCGCCGGGTAAAAGGCCTCAACTAACAGGCAGATGGAAAAACACATGGAAGAAAGCTAGAGGAAAAAAAAAAGCACCAGCAGGAAAGGCCTTAAATATGTTACAACAGATAGGCCTAATAGGAGAAATCAGGAACACAGGTGATGAGAGCGCCCAACATCAGTATAAAGATAAAAGCATTAAGTCGGAGAGTTTTGAGAAACCTACTGATAAAGTTTTTAACTTTATAAATAAAAATCCCGGATTATTGTGCGACAAAAGTTGCACTCACCATTCCCATATAAACCGCATACCCACTGGCCCCAGGGGACACCAAGCATCTGGGCATGACTTAGACAAAGAAAGGTGGTCCGGAAAAGATGCTGGAACAAATCATGGGATAAACGAGGCAAACGAGGTAAATGATCCTCCAGCCAACGAACAACCCAAATGGAGCCCAGGAACATCCAAACCTAGCATTTGTATCGATAAGCACCTCCCAGCTACAAAAACTGAACATTTAGTTCAGGTACACTACTCAAACATAGTAGAAGACCACTACGGAAAATGCCAGCAGCCTCCGAACTCCATTAGTGAAGGGGCAGAACAAGATAATAGCAAAGGCGAAAATAGAAGGGCAGAGACCCCAGAGTATATACGAAACGAACAAAGTATAAGAACAACCATGTGCGTGGACAACACAACAGCCCCAGTTCCCGCACCCCGGACAAAGGCAAAATATTGTTCTCAGGGCAGCCCTGGAAATTATAATCTCAGCAACCAGCCTGGGTGGATCACTGATTCGTCTGCACCATCGCGCCCAGCACTGGACCTGGAAACCAATGAAATCAAAGGAAAAAGGGACAATTGGCCTCCAAAAAGGCAACCCTACGAAGAACAAAGGAACAAAGAATTGCAACTGGGGAGGGAAAAAGGCCAGGTAAATCGAACATCTACTAGTCGGGCAGCTACCACTCAAGACAGACAAAATGAGAACACCCAACTCCAAGGAAGACTGTCGCAGGAAGGTGGCGGGCACACTTTGATCCGGTCTGAAACAACTTAAAAGCCTGAAGCCACGATCTTGTTTATGCCTGAGTACTCCTCAAGAGGAAGTCACGACATCCTGAACAGGTCTAACATCTTATGTCTTGTCAACTCCCTGCCAGCCTTACAGAATGTAACAACTAAAGATCTCCTTTCAGTAAGATTCATACCAAAAAAAGAATTAGAGAACGGGAAATTAACAGAAACAGTCTGGGCCTCACCTTGGATAGCAGAACAGATCTTAAAATGTTCAAACACGATGAAGACCTGGGGAATATCCATTGCTACTCCGCAAAAAGAACTATATCCAACAATACTTCTTGAAAAAGCTACAGACCGAAACATGATGTGTAGGCAAGAGGTAAAAGGCAATTTTGGCTCGATACTTCAGGGAGCAATCAGCTCCAAACAACAACTCCCTGAACGAATAAACTTGAGTAATATGAGGTTCTGCCTGGTGGCTAATTCCCCTAGAAACAGTAGGGGTAATCCCCCACAGTTACAGAATTGCAAAGAGCAATCATTTAAAGGCTCGTAGCAAAAAATGGATAACTCGAACATAAAAAATAAAATCAGTCCCATATTAAAAATTCTAAGCTGGAACATAGCAGGTTTAAAAAACAAAATGGAAGATAAAGACTGGGTTGAATTTATTAAAAAACAAGACATCAGCTGCTTCCAAGAAACTTGGTCTACTCATGCTATTGACCTAGATGGGTTCTCCACCTTCCACTCACCTGCTATTAAGCAAAAAAAAGGAAGACCCTCGGGAGGTCTGAGTATTTGGATTAGAACTTCATTACTGAGGAACTCCGTAGTAACTCACACCGTACAAAGCAAGGGAATCCAGACGCTCGCAGTCAAATACGAGGAATGGTCACTCGAAATAGTAAATGTGTACTTCCCACCTATCAGCCGGGCTCAAGTTATGCCAGGGGTGCGGCTCCTTAAAGAACATATCCTAAACAAAAGAACCATGGATCGGAGGAACCCAGTACCAGGTCACACTAACAATCGCTCTCTCCAACCTTGTAAAACCTTTTTATTGATATGTGGTGACTTCAACACTAAACCTCATTCTATCCTCTGGGACGAACAAGTAGCAGAGGAAGATTATGCTTGGAATATCCCAACGCCTCTTATCCAACGTTGTAATGATTCCAAGAAAGGAGAATTAATCTTTGAAGCATTAATAGAAGGAGGACTTCGCACATTAAATGGGAGAACAAAGTCAGATAAAACCTTTAAATCTACCTTTCGAACTGGAAAAAGGCAAAGCATAATTGACTATATGGCAATAAACATCGAAGCCTGGCATTATGTCATCGATATGGAAATAAGGGACAGAATCGAGAGTGATCACGACCCACTGCTAATGGAGATAGTCCATCCGGACACGAGCCCAGGGAAGGCGGAGTCTCCATTCAACGGAAATAGCCTAACAATAACTATGAGACCAAACTGGAAAAAAATATTAAGGTCAAACGAGGATGAACCTTATATGAGTGTTCCCAGCCAAACCTGGTTGTCATTACTTAGCACGTTCTTAAACCCATCAGATAATGACGCTATACCCCTCCTGCATAACTTTAATAATTTGCTACTGCAAACAAAAAAGGAAAAGATCAAGCATCCTCAAATCAATCCTAAAATGATGGAGGGCTGGTTCGATTAAGAGTGTTTAAAGCTAAAAAAGACCTTATCACAAGCACTGAAGAACCGGCACTTGAATGATTCCAACGAGCAACATTTTCATGGATGTAGGCAACAGTACAAAAAATTATTAAGATACAAAAGGAAGATATTTCCACATAAACTTTGGAAAACTTTACTGCAAGCAATAACGGCAGGGAACTCCAAAAAGTTTTGGGAGATAGTCAGGTGGGGATGCGAAGGTCCCCCGAAAAACCTAGAACTGAATATTAACCCTCAACTTTGGGTAAAGCACTTTACTGCCTTGTATCAGGAAGTGGCCAAGACAGCACCAGGGATGACCATTAACCCAAACATCCTCACTCAAGGGCTGGGAGGCAGAAATCAAAGATTAAGTAAAGTATTTCCTCTTCAAAAGACCCATGCAGCATCTTCAAATTGTCTTTTTAGATCGGTAAACGGAACCCAGAATGTACTAGTCTCTAACGAATTTTCCAGCACAAATTCCACGCAAGTAGCCCACGTCATTCCACGTGCAATGAAGTTAATACCGGAATTCAGTGAAAAAGAGATTAAACAAGTTATCCTCCTTCAAAAGCCGCATAAGGCTGCAGGCCCAGATGGCATCCCTTCAGATGCTTACCGTAACCAGCTAACGTTATGGTTACCTGCTCTAGCCCGTCTATTCAACAGTGTTTGGCATTACGAGGTAATCCCTCCTTCTTGGAAGGAATCAATAATCGTTCCAATTCACAAAAAAGGGCCTCGGGACATGGTGAGCAATTATAGACCTATCTCACTGCTTGATAGTGTTGGAAAGATTTTTGCAAAATTGATTCAGTCGCGTCTAGACCAATGGCTAGAGGACGGAGATTTAATATCAACACACCAAGCTGCTTTTAGGAGAGGCCAAAGTACAACAGACCAACTTTTTAAGCTAAACATGATCTGTGCTAAATACGCCACCCTTAAAAACTGTCCATTATACCTGGTCTTTGTGGATCTCCAAACAGCCTTCGACAGCGTAAATCGCCAAACATTATGGCAGTTATTGTCGGACATGGGCATACAGGGAAAAATCTTAAGGCTGCTAATTCTATTGCATACAGGAAACACTGCCAGGGTCAGATATTCTACGAGAAATGATTATACGGCCAAAATTCCAATCGAGCGAGGTGTAAAACAAGGCTGCATTTTGGCCCCAACCTTATTCAATTGTTATATAAATAAAGTAAGTCAAGTTTTGAAGGAATTAAATCTGGACGTGCCAAAACTAGCCAATGAAAGTATACCTATCTTGCTCTTTGCTGATGACGCCGTATTACTGGCAAGAACAGAGGTAGCAATGCATGGTCTACTTAGGGGCTTCAAATCTTTCTGTACCTCAAGGAGCATGGTAATCAATGAGGGGAAAACAAAGTTTATGATTCTCAACCAAAAACAGACGTTGCAATCGACTTTTAGGGTAAATAATAAGCCTTTGGCCCGAGTGGCCACCTATGATTACCTGGGCTGCAGATTAGATGAAAAACAGACATGGAAACCACAAATCTACAAAAGCAGAATTTCCTTGGCCCAACAAGCCGGAGCAGTACTCAGATTTGCAAAAGCTACAGGCAATCACTCCGTGAGCTCCGCACTGCTTGCATACAAAACAAAAGCAAGAGCCGCAGCACTTTACAGCGCAGAGATCTGGGGATTCAGAAAGATTCCATCAATACAAGTAACCGAGAACAAATTTTTACGCCAATTACTTTGTCTAGGTAATGCTACACCAATGAACGCAATAAGAATTGATCTACAGATGAGAAAGGTTGAGGACTACATCGCTCTGGCTCCAGTAAGATACTGGATCCGTATTTGGACAAAAGAGGCTCTCAAACCATTTAGAGACGTACTTAAGGATATCATGAAGCTGCAAAACCATCGGAAACTGCCCTGGTTCAAACATATCTCAACTATCCTGGCTGCTATCGGCCAGGATGACTTTTGGCTCCATCCAGAAAAAATCGGAAGGCCTAGTCTAGCTGTCATAAAAAAGGCATATTGGGAGCGAAAGACAGAGATTATGTGCGAGTCATTTAGCCCTTTATTCAAGCGGTATATTTTGTTTAACCAAGAGCTTAAACCAGCAATATTCACAGACAGTATTTATCCGGAGGAAAAAAGGGCTCTCTACTTCAAATTCCGTATGGGCACACTACCAGTGACAGCGGTGGTCAACAGATGGCAATCCGCTCCTCCGGGTAGATTAGAATGTTGTCCATGCCTTCATGGTGGTCCGGAAACACTTTCCCACTTCCTTTTACTATGCCACTTTACGCTCAGACTCCGTAAATTGTACCTTCGTCCACTTTTCAGAACTTACGGAGTTAGGAAGTGCAAGGAGGCGGAAGCGCTATGTATGCGTTCAGATGAGAAATACATTGTGACAAAGGTCTCAACTTATATCTTGGAAGCATGGAAATTACGTCTATCAATGCACCTACAGTTGGCACAGGCACAATAGCCTATGTTATCCCGTAGCTATTTAGCTTGGGAAATCGGTGCAGGGTAGTGTAAACTGGGTTAGGCCTCGGGCTTTTATTAAATGGCTGGAAGGCAATGCAAGGCCCCAAATGATTCGTCCCATAATAAGACATTTTAAATATTAGACTCATAATGTTTTTCTAGAATAAGTTAAGTTTTTATGTAAATTATGGTCAAATCAGGTTTTACGATAATGCATGGTAAATTGGATACATTTTGGCACATGTTAAATCAAAAATTCAAGCATAGTTCCTTTTATTGAGATGTTTTATTTAATGTGATTTTTATTGAGTTCGAGGGATTGATATCTATTGTGTGATTATTGTTAAGGCCGGATAGGCTAATAACAATTAAATAAATGGAAATGGAAAGCATTTTTTACTTACCTTGCTGTCTGTGCAGGCCCCTTTTGGAATCTTGCTGCTTCTTTTAGCTCTAGTCACTTGAAACTGAAACCTCAAACCTGTGCAGTCGCAGATTCGAGTTTTCAGTCTCTACTCATTCACCTCACCCAGGACCGGCTTTAGCATTGGTAGCGCACTGTGCAACAGACTTTTTTGGCACCCCTCCACCCCATGACCAACTCCTCGGAATGCCTCACTACCACGTGGCAAACATGCCCCATATCTCTTCATAGCCCTCCTTTCACATGCATTCATGTGTTTTGAAGCGCTTGTAAAGGCTGGCTTTACTACTCCGCTCAGCTATCCACATAAAATATAGTTCTATTCCTTGCAACAGGCATATTAACCCTCTGTGCTACTTTAAGATGAGTCAAAGCTGCCGCTAGACGAAACTTCCATCACACTCCCTAGCAGGAACATTCATCACTAGAGGTATATTGACATTTTATTTGCTCCCTGAATGGTAGAAGCAGTTGCTTTTAAATCACAAGTTTCTAAGTTATTGCTAAACACATCACCCCCTTGAGGTCAGTGCCCCCTAATTCAGGTCAGGACCCGGTGAGGCAGCACTGCTTGCACCGCCCTAAAGGCCTCCCTGACCCCACCCTTTCCCAACTCTGTGACGAGTTGGGAAAGGGTTGGGTGACTGGCTGAGTGATATGCAATCACAGGCACTGCAGAGCTCAAGCCTGCAATGCCCATGGCTAACCTTTATCCGTGATGCTTCAACATGTCACAGATTGGGAGGTACTGAGACGTACCATGGGTCGGAGGCCAGGGCTAGGTGCTTCACCACCCCTGGATAATCTCTGTTGGCTGGGGCAGGTGCCTTTGTGCGCCTGCGCCAGACATCAGACATTGTTTCTAGCAGAGCTGCTCGCTGCTCGAGCTCATTTTCTTTTTATACCAAGAGTGAACAAAAGATTATTGTACAAGGGGGGTGTAGCCCCAAAGCCCTAACGGGATAACCGCCACTGAAAGTGCTGAGCAAGTAAAAATAATATGCAGCCAATACCCCGAAACATTTGATAGACACCGAAAGCATTGATCAGGAACAGTCTGCAGCATCTCATGTGATGTACAAGGAGTAGAATATGCTATCCAGCTAGACAACAAGCCATCCTTTTGAAATTTGCAGCTATCAAAGATTTATAACCCATCTCAGAGATGTATTGCCAGTACCCTGTTATTACCTTGCACTTTGTCGTTCCATAAATTGTATTAAAAAATTCAGGAATCAAAGTTATACATTTTTGTGCAATAATCAAAACCAGCTCTCCACACTGGTCAATTCATTCCTTGCTAATAGATGGATTATGGACCAGATGCCTATTCTTCCTGTGATTCACTGACTCACCAATAGCATTTGTTTCATTGACCTATTGTTCCTCTTATCCATTTTAATTTCATGCCACTTATATTTCAACTGATAAAACATATATTTTTTCCTGCATCATTTAAACTAAAAGTGATAGCAACTCTCTGAGTAACATATATTGTCCTTTGTAAAGCATGATCAGTGAGGGCCTGATTCACAAAGCTTTTTCTGGGAGTAGCTGTGTCTTACTCATTTCTTGGGGATAAAGTACTTTGGGGCTGTTTTTCTCATAGATCGTGGGGGCCTTGCCCCATTCTCCCCCCACCACACATACATTAATTTAAACTGTTCATCCCTATGTCCTTTTAATGAAATGCTTCCTTTTTCCTGGCAACAGCGCTCTTTTAAATGAGTCGCAGGTCGGGTGTTGTCATGCTTGAAAGTGAAAGCGAGGTTGGGGCTTAACTGATAGAAATCGAGACTCCAGGGAAGCAGCCTCGACATGAAGTGCGCATGTCGTGTTGGACTAGCTCCTTGTATTGCCCAGCCCGACATGCGCACTTGAGGTTTCTCCTACCTGTACAGTTGCAGGAAGCTGGGGGTAGCGCAGCCAAAGCTCCGGTTTCCTAAGGAGCACTGTGTTAGTCTGTCTGAACCAATCATGGTTCTGTTCTCATGCTGTTTACTAACAAACAGCAAGGGAACATAATCTGGATTGGCTCACTGGTATATAGACGAGGCAGAGCGGGGGAGGGGGGACAATGGCAAATCACTGTATGACTATATTTTGAAGCCAAGTAAATCAAAATCCCTGTCTGGGTACATGACATCTGCAGGCCCTCACAACCACCTCTCTGACAGTCCCCTCAAGCTCAGTCCCACTTGAACTAGTCTTTCTCTCTCGGACTCCCTCGCTCCTAGCCCCGAACTCCGAGATTCTATCTCCCAACCCCCTTGGTCTCCCCTGCTCTCTGTGGGATCTCTGCCCCCTCACTTACACATTGCTCACGAGGTGACACAGGCTGGGTCTAGCTGTTGTTATCACCGTTTCAGCCAGTCCGGTCCCCCCTCAGGACTTCAGGGAGCGGGCTGTGAGTGTTTTTATCAGCAGGAGGCGGACAAGTGACAGGAATTTTACACACGTCTGGACCGAGTCAGCAGGACTGAGCTGTTGGGGGGCTGCTCCGAACTTCATTCCTGAGCATGGCCGGGGCTCCTGCCCTGCTACCGCCACCCAGGGGCCCTGCCCTGGATCCTGGTTCTGCTGATGCCGGTGATGGGTAAGAAGGGCACATCGGATTCACGAGGGGAAGGGGCCGAAGTACTTTATATTCCCTCAGCAACTGTTTGGCTATGACTCTTGGGCAGTCCAGCTGCTAACACAGGGAGGGATCCCTTTGATGGATCCCTGGGGACTCCTTCATTATGAGGCACCGTCACGCACCCACTCCTCGGGAGAGCAGGGCCAGACAGGGTCCCATTCTAAGAGAGGCAGACAGGAGCTACCTAATCAGGAGTGACAGACTGATGGCTTGTGGGGCATTTGAGGGGCACACAGCTTGGAGAGTGGGGGCTCTCGTTTTCCTTTATGCTTCTCCTCCCCCATGGTTAAACAACACCAATTCACTTTATTGCTTCTAGAATGTTTATTCCCCCATATTTATTAAGCCTCCAAATTATTTTGTTAGTCAGCCTAACACAAGTGATTAGTAAACCCAAACACACAGGTCTTTGTGAAAGGCTCTAGCACACTGAATCAGGCACTATCTCATTGAGTGGACTGTAATTTCATGGGAAAGGCACTCAGGCTTCGGCCCTCACTCACTGCCACATGTGCACTCTGACTTGCCAGAGCGGACCTGGTTAGTGCAAGACTTTACCTGCATGGTCTGCACTGTGGGGCATAGGTTGCTGTTTGTGGTTGATCCTGCGCAGGTTTTACTACACGTCCCACCTCGGAAGAGATCAGAGAGGGTCATCTGGCTTTGCCTTTCTGCATTCTCCTACTCTGTTGTACCTCTCTCTCTCTCCTCTCTCTCCTCTCTCTCACAACTCCTCTCCTTCTCTACAACCCTCCTTCTCCGGGAAGTCTTCATGTTGGCAGTGGTTGGTGTGGAAGTGGTCTTCAAGAGTATGTGCTGTGTCCATGTTCAGAGGTGTCACGCGCGGGATCAACAGTTCCGCCTCCTCTCGCTCCCCTTCTTCCCAACTCTCTCTTTTCTCGCTTCTCTCATGCTCCTGCCCGTCTCCTCTCCAGTTCTCTCGCCCTTTCAATCCTGTCCCCCTAGACTGTATTCTCTATCTCTCGTTCACTCACCCCTCCTTTCTCTCTCTTTACTCCGCTCTCTTTTCTCCTTCCTCGCTTTTCTCCTTTCACTCTGCCCGTCACCCCTGGCTGCTCTGACCAGTCCTGAGTTATCTCACTGCATATATGTGCTGTACCTGCAGCCCAAACACTCTGGGTGGAATGTATTGTGTACTTACTGTCTCCTAAATAGGTGCAGAGCTAGGCTCCTAATTGCATATTAAGTCTCCATTAGCCCTCAAAGGGTTTCATGATGCCAAGATCTAGCCATATCCGAATAGCATTGTGATCGATTTGAAACAATATTGTTTCCACTTGCCTGGCAAACAGAGCAATTGAGAACATGGTTCCAAAACAGCAAGCAAATGTACTTTCATCAAGATGGATGGATGAACAGATACATGAATAGATGGGAGATCATCTGGGGATAGTTGGATTCCCTGGCGATTTACCAGTGGTGTAAGGATATATAGAGGGATGCGTGGGTGGAAGAGTTACAGGAGAGTGTATCCAGAAGGATGAGTGGATGTATACACAAATGAATGGATAAATGCTCCATATGATGGACAAATTAATGGATGAGTTTCTAGTGAATGGATACATGGAAGGGTGGGTGGGTGTTTGAGGAAACAGGAGAGTCTCTAGATGGATGGATTCACGAACAGGTGAATTCAGTGGATGATGCAAACCTGGATGAATTAATGGGGGATGTTTGGGCCAATGATGCATGGGCTGAACACCCTTATGTCTGCCAGACTCACTCGCCCCATAACATTATTTCCCACTTTTTAAGCCCCACCACTTTGAAATGTCACCAGTCGCCACTGGATGCACTCCTGGATTTCCAGACCTGATTCACAAAGCATTTTCTGTGAGTAGTTGTGACTTACTGTAGGCAAGGGCATGACATCTGCTTGAATTTCCAGAAATAAAACATTCTTTTTCACTGACCTGATTCAGAAGGCTTTTTTATGTATCCTGTGGAAACATTTCTAAGGACTGGTAACACCTGAATTATTTTAATTTTCTCAGGCCAGAGACTGCTTTCGTCAGATACCTTTTAGAGGAAACAACATGTTCTTATATCTCTTATATCTCCCCAATCACTTCAAATGTAGTTTTCAAACACTGTCACACACCTGCCTTGACTAATGTCCTATTTCAGAAACACCAAGGGGCACATTTACAATAAACTAGTACTGACTAATTGGCAGTGCTGAGTCACTTTAGAAATGCAGGGATGTGTGTATTAACAAGAATACGATGCACCCCTGTGTTTCCCCCTGTCCTTGTGCTAAATTTGCTGCCGAGCACCAGCGCAGCCACCCTTGCATTAAGCCACAACCTTCCTTCACAAAAACAATCTTCAATGGTGATTTGCTTTGTGTATGTGTTCTGCAGCATGCAGCACACATAGAAAGAGCAAAAAACGAGGAGACATTAAAGCATTCCTCCTTGTTGCGCCATGACAGAGCCACCCCTTGGGTGGCGTTAGTTTTTGGCGCTACCTCAGATGTACAAAATCTCATAAATCTAGGGCAGCAGCAAAATGCAATAGGTGTTGCTGTGGAACGCCCACAGCAACAACTATTGCACGCCCCTTCTGTAAGGAAATGCCTCCTTGGCTTGGTTACCCCCTGACTTTTTGCCTTTGCTGATGCTATGTTTTGAATTGAAAGTGTGCTGAGGCCTGCTAACCAGGCCCCAACACCAGTGTTCTTTCCCTAACCTGTACTTTTGTTTACACAATTGGCACACCCTGGCATCCAGGTAAGTCCCTTGTAACTGGTACCCCTGGTACCAAGGGCCCTGATGCCAGGGAAGGTCTCTAAGGGCTGCAGCATATCTTATGCCACCCTGGAGACCCCTCACTCAGCACAGACACACTGCTTGCCAGCTTGTGTGTGCTGGTGAGGACAAAACGAGTAAGTCGACATGGCACTCCCCTCAGGGTGCCATGCCAACCTCACACTGCCTATGCAGTATAGATAAGTCACCCCTCTAGCAGGCCTTACAGCCCTAAGGCAGGGTGCACTATACCATAGGTGAGGGCACCAGTGCATGAGCACTATGCCCCTACAGTGTCTAAGCCAAACCTTAGACATTGTAAGTGCAGGGTAGCCATAAGAGTATATGGTCTGGGAGTCTGTCAAACACGAACTCCACAGCACCATAATGGCTACACTGAAAACTGGGAAGTTTGGTATCAAACTTCTCAGCACAATAAATGCACACTGATGCCAGTTTACATTTTATTGTAAAATACACCCCAGAGGGCACCTTAGAGGTGCCCCCTGAAACCTTAACCAACTACCTGTGTAGGCTGACTGGTTTTAGCAGCCTGCCACACTCGAGACATGTTGCTGGCCACATGGGGAGAGTGCCTTTGTCACTCTGTGGCTAGTAACAAGGCCTGCACTGGGTGGAGATGCTATCACCTCCCCCTTGCAGGAGCTGTAACACCTGGCGGTGAGCCTCAAAGGCTCACCCCCTTTATTCCAGCACCACAGGGCATTCCAGCTAGTGGAGTTGCCCGCCCCCTCCGGCCACGGCCCCACTTTTGGCGGCAAGGCCGGAGGAGATAATGAGAAAAACAAGGAGGAGTCACTGGCCAGTCAGGACAGCCCCTAAGGCAACCTGAGCTGAAATGACTCTGACTTTCCCCCCAATAGGGATAGGAATGTGACCCCCTCCCCTTGGGAGGAGGCACAAAGAGGGTGTAGCCACCCTCAGGGCTAGTAGCCATTGGCTACTGCCCTCCCTGACCTAAACACACCCCTAAATTCTGTATTTAGGGGCTCCCCTGAACCTATGAAATCAGATTCCTGCAACTTAAGAAGAAGAGGACTGCTGAGCTGAAAAACCCTGCAGAGAAGACGGAGACACCAACTGCTTTGGCCCCAGCCCTACCGGCCTGTCTCCCCCCTTCGGAAGAAAACTGCTCCAGCAACGCTTTCCCCAGGACCAGCGACCTCTGAATCCTCAGAGGACTGCCCTGCTTCAAAAAGACCAAGAAACTCCCGAGAACAGCGGCCCTGTTCAACAAAGACTGAAACTTTGTTTCCAGAGGAGCAACTTTAAAGACTCCTGCAATTCCCGCCAGAAGCGTGAGACTTGCAACACTGCACCCGGCGACCCCGACTCGACTGGTGGAGAAACAACACCTCAGGGAGGACCCTCCGGCGACTCCGAGACTGTGAGTAACCAAAGTTGCCCCCCCTGATCCCCAACAGCGACGCCTGCAGAGGGAATCCTGAGGCTCCCCCTGACCGCGACTGTCTGAATCCCAAATCCCGACGCCTGGAAAAGACCCTGCACCCGCAGCCCCCAGGACCTGAAGGATCGGAACTCCAGGGGCTACCCCGAGGAGCCCCCCCCCCCCTTGCCTGCCTGCATTGCTGAAGAGACCCCTTGGTCTCTCATTGAAACCTATTACAAACCCGACGCTTGTTTGCACACTGCACCCGGCCGCCCCCGCGCTGCTGAGGGTGTACTTTTTGTGTGGACTTGTGTCCCCCCCAGTGCCCTACAAAACCCCCCTGGTCTGCCCTCCGAAGACGCAGGTACTTACCTGCTGGCAGACTGGAACCGGGGCACCCCCTCCTCATTGAAGCCTATGTGTTTTGGGCACCACTTTGAACTCTGCACCTGACTGGCCCTGAGCTGCTGGTGTGGTAACTTTGGGGTTTCTCTGAACCCCCAATGGTGGGCTACCTTGGACCCCAATTTGAACCCCGTAGGTGGTTTACTTACCTGCAAGAACTAACATTACTTTACCTCCCCCAGGAACTGTGAAAATTGCACTGTGTCCACTTTTAAAATAGCTATATGTGTTTTATGTAAAAAGTATATATGCTATTGTGATTATTCAAAGTTCCTAAAGTACTTACCTGCAATACCTTTCAAATGAGATATTACATGTAGAATTTGAACCTGTGGTTCTTAAAATAAACTAAGAAAATATATTTTTCTATACAAAAACCTATTGGCCTGGAATTGTCTCTGAGTGTGTGTTCCTTATTTATTGCCTGTGTGTATGTACAACAAATGCTTAACACTACTCCTTTGATAAGCCTACTGCTCGACCACACTACCACAAAATAGAGCATTAGTATTATCTCTTTTTGCCACTATCTTACCTCTAAGGGGAACCCTTGGACTCTGTGCATACTATTCCTTACTTTGAAATAGTGCATACAGAGCCAACTTCCTACATTGGTGGATCAGCGGTGGGGTACAAGACTTTGCATTTGCTGGACTACTCAGCCAATACCTGATCACACGACAAATTCCAAAAATTGTCATTAGAAATTGATTTTTACAATTTGAACTATTTTTCTAAATTCTTAAAAGTCCTGCTAGGGCCTTGTGTTAGTCCCTGTTAGCATTTCTTTTAGAGTTTAAACGTTTTTGTGAAAGTTTGAATTAGAACCTAGAACTAGTTTTAGATTCTTAAAAAGTATTCCAACTTTTAGAAGCATAATGTCTAGTGCAGAGATGAATGTGGAGGAACTCGACCTCACACCTTACCTCCATCTTAAGATGAGGGAGCTAAGGTCACTCTGCAAAATAAAGAAAATTACAATGGGCCCCAGACCTTCCAAACTACAGCTCCAGGAGCTTTTGGCAGAGTTTAAAAAGGCCAACCCCTCTGAGGATGGCAACACAGAGGATGAAGATAGGGACTTGGAGGAGAATTCCCCCCCTCCAGTCCTACTTAGGGAGAACAGGGCTGCTCAAGCCCTGACTCCAAATATACTAGTCAGAGATGCTGTTTCCCTCACAGGAGGGACCAGCACATCTGAAATCACAGAGGATAACTCCAGTGAAGAGGACATCCAGTTAGCCAGGATGTCCAAAAGATTGGCTTTGGAAAGACAGATCCTAGCCATAGAAAGGGAAAGACAAGAGATGGGCCTAGGACCTATCAATGGTGGCAGCAACTTAATTAGGGTCAGAGATTCTCCTGACATGTTAAAAATCCCTAAAGGGTTTGTGACTAAATATGAAGATGGTGATGACATCACCAAATGGTTCACAGCTTTTGAGAGGGCTTGTGTAACCAGAAAAGTGAACAAATCTCACTGGGGTGCCCTCCTTTGGGAAATGTTCACTGGAAAGTGTAGGGATAGACTCCTCACACTCTCTGGAAAAGATGCAGAATCTTATGACCTCATGAAGGGTACCCTGATTGAGGGCTTTGGATTCTCCACTGAGGAGTATAGGATTAGATTCAGGGGGGCTCAAAAATCCTCGAGCCAGACCTGGGTTGATTTTGTGGACTACTCAGTACAAACACTAGATGGTTGGATTCAAGGCAGTGGTGTAAGTAATTATGATGGGCTGTACAATTTATTTGTGAAAGAACACCTATTAAGTAATTGTTTCAATGATAAACTGCATCAGCATCTGGTAGACCTAGGACCAATTTCTCCCCAAGAATTGGGAAAGAAGGCGGACCATTGGGTCAAGACTAGGGTGACCAAGACTTCCACAGGGGGTGACCAAAAGAAAGGGGTCACAAAACCTCCCCAGGGGAAAGGTGTTGAGAAATCCCAAAACAAAAATAGTAAAGAGTCTTCTACAGGCCCCCAAAAACCTGCACAGGAGGGTGGGCCCAGAGCCTCTTCACAAACCAATTTTGGGTACAAGGGTAAAAACTTTGATCCCAAAAAGGCCTGGTGTCGTAGCTGTAATCAGCCTGGACACCAAACTGGAGACAAGGCCTGTCCCAAGAAAACTACCACTTCTAACTCCACTCCAGCTAACACTGGAATGGCTAGTCTCCAAGTGGGATCAACAGTGTGCCCAGAGCAAATCAGGTGTCACACTGAAGCTACATTAGTCTCTGAGGGTGGAGCGGATTTAGCCACACTGGCTGCCTGGCCTCCTAACATGCAAAAATACAGACAGCAGCTCTTAATTAATGGGACAAGTGTAGAAGGCCTGAGGGATACAGGTGCCAGTGTCACCATGGTGACAGAGAAACTGGTTTCCCCTGGTCAATACCTGGCTGGACAAACTTATCCAGTCACCAATGCTGACAATCAAACTAAAGTACATCCCATGGCTATGGTAACTTTGGAGTGGGGAGGGGTCAATGGCCTGAAACAGGTGGTGGTCTCCTCAAATATCCCAGTAGACTGTTTGCTTGGAAATGACCTGGAGTCCTCAGCATGGGCTGAGGTAGAACTGAAAACCCATGCAGCCATGCTGGGTATCCCTGAACTGGTGTGTGTCAAGACAAGGGCACAGTGCAAGGCTCAGGGTGAAAAAGTAGAGCTGGAGTCTGGAAAAAGGGCCCAGCCTACCAAGAGAAAAGGAAAGCCAGCTGGGAAACCAGCTGCAACATAACAACAAAAAGAGAACCCCTCTTCTCAGGAAGAAGTTCTGCCCTCTGAGGGAACTGAGCCTATGGAGTTAGAACCTTATCAGGTTGAGCTTTTCGGCCCAGGGGGACCCTCAAGGGAGCAGTTGTGTAAGGGGCAAGAAACCTGTCCCTCTCTTGAAGGCCTTAGGCAGCAAGCTGCTGAAGAGTCCAATGGCAAGAAAACTGGAACACATAGGGTCTATTGGGAAGATGGACTCCTGTACACTGAGGCAAGAGATCCCGAACCTGGTGCCACGAGGAGAGTGGTAGTGCCTCAGGAGTTCAGAGAGTTCATACTGACCTTAGCCCATGATATTCCCCTTGCTGGGCATTTGGGACAAACCAAGACGTGGGAGAGACTAGTCAACCACTTCTACTGGCCCAACATGTCCCAGAAAGTTAAGGAGTTTTGTGTCTCCTGTACCACCTGTCAAGCCAGTGGTAAGACAGGTGGACATCCAAAGCCCCCCCCCCTCATTCCACTTCCAGTGGTCGGGGTCCCCTTTGAAAGAGTGGGTGAGGACATAGTGGGTCCACTTGAACCTCCCACAGCCTCAGGAAATATGTACATCCTAGTAGTAGTGGATCATGCTACTAGGTATCCTGAAGCTATTCCTCTTAGGTCGACTACTGCCCCTGCAGTAGCCAAGGACCTCATTGGCATCTTTACCAGAGTGGGCTTCCCTAAGGAGGTGGTGTCTGACAGGGGTACCAACTTCATGTCAGCATACCTGAAACATATGTGGAATGAGTGTGGAGTGACTTATAAATTCACTACACCCTATCATCCACAAACTAATGGCCTTGTTGAGAGATTCAACAAGACATTAAAGGGCATGATCATGGGGCTCCCAGAAAAACTCAAAAGGAGATGGGATGTCCTCTTACCATGCCTGCTCTTCGCTTACAGAGAGGTGCCTCAGAAGGGAGTAGGGTTCTCACCCTTTGAGCTTCTGTTTGGCCACTCTGTAAGGGGGCCACTAGCTCTTGTGAAAGAAGGCTGGGAGAGACCTCTTCATGAGCCTAAACAAGACATAGTGCACTATGTACTTGGCCTTCGTTCAAGGATGGCAGAGTACATGGAAAAGGCAAGTAAAAACCTTGAGGCCAGCCAACAGCTCCAGAAGTTTTGGTATGACCAAAAGGCTGCAATGGTTGAATTTCAACCAGGGCAGAAAGTCTGGGTTTTGGAGCCTGTGGCCCCCAGGGCACTTCAGGACAAATGGAGTGGCCCTTACCCAGTGCTAGAGAAGAAGAGTCAGGTCACCTACCTGGTGGACCTAGGCACTAGCAGGAGCCCCAAGAGGGTGATCCCTGTGAACTGCCTAAAGCTCTTCCATGATAGGGCTGATGTGAATCTGTTGATGGTAACAAATGAGGACCAGGAAGCTGAGAGTGATCCTCTCCCTGATCTCCTCTCATCAAACCCTAAGGATGGTTCAGTAGATGGAGTGATCTATTCAGACACCCTCTCTGACCGACAACAATCTGATTGTAGGAAGGTCCTGCAACAGTTTGCTGAGCTCTTTTCCCTAACCCCTGGTCAGACACACCTGTGTACCCATGATGTGGACACAGGAGACAGCATGCCTGTCAAAAACAAAATATTCAGACAGTCTGACCAAGTTAAGGAAAGCATCAAGGTGGAAGTCCACAAGATGCTGGAATTGGGAGTAATTGAGCACTCTGACAGCCCCTGGGCTAGCCCAGTGGTCTTAGTCCCCAAACCTCACACCAAAGATGGGAAGAGAGAGATGAGGTTTTGTGTGGACTACAGAGGACTTAATTCTGTCACCAAGACAGATGCCCATCTCATTCCTAGAGCTGATGAACTGATTGACAAATTAGGTGCTGCCAAATTCTTAAGTACCTCTGACTTAACAGCAGGGTACTGGCAAATCAAAATGGCACCTGGAGCAAAAGAAAAGACAGCATTCTCCACACCTGATGGGCATTATCAGTTTACTGTTATGCCCTTTGGTTTAAAGAATGCCCCTGCCACCTTCCAAAGGTTGGTGAATCAAGTCCTTACTGGTTTGGAGTCCTTTATTGCAGCTTATCTTGATGATATTGCTGTCTTTAGCTCCAGCTGGCAGGATCACCTGGTCCACCTGAAGAAGGTTTTGAAGGCTCTGCAATCAGCAGGCCTCTCTATCAAGGCATCCAAATGCCAGATAGGGCAGAGAACTGTGGTTTACTTGGGACACCTTGTAGGTGGAGGCCAAGTTCAGCCACTCCAGCCTAAGATCCAGACTATTCTGGACTGGGCAGCTCCAAAAACCCAGACTCAAGTAAGGGCATTCCTTGGCTTGACTGGGTATTACAGGAGGTTTGTGAAGGGATATGGATCCATAGTGACAGCCCTCACAGAACTTACCTCGATGAAAATGCCCAAGAAGGTAAACTGGACTGCAGAATGCCAACAGGCCTTTGACACCCTGAAACAAGCAATGTGCACAGCACCAGTTCTAAAAGCTCCAGATTACTCCAAGCAGTTCATTGTGCAGACAGATGCCTCTGAACATGGGATAGGGGCAGTTTTGTCCCAAACGAATGTTGATGGCCTTGACCAGCCTGTTGCTTTCATTAGCAGGAGGTTACACCCCAGGGAGCAGCGTTGGAGTGCCATTGAGAGGGAGGCCTTTGCTGTGGTTTGGTCCCTGAAGAAGCTGAGACCATACCTCTTTGGTACTCACTTTGTAGTTCAAACTGACCACAGACCTCTCAGATGGCTGATGCAAATGAAAGGTGAAAATCCAAACCTGTTGAGGTGGTCCATCTCCCTACAGGGAATGGACTTTATAGTGGAACACAGACCTGGGACTGCCTATGCCAATGCAGATGGCCTTTCCAGGTTCTTAGAAAATGAAGACTCTCTTGGGAAAGGTTAGTCTCATCCTCTTTCGTTTGGGGGGGGGGGGGTTGTGTAAGGAAATGCCTCCTTGGCATGGTTACCCCCTGACTTTTTGCCTTTGCTGATGCTATGTTTTGAATTGAAAGTGTGCTGAGGCCTGCTAACCAGGCCCCAGCACCAGTGTTCTTTCCCTAACCTGTACTTTTGTTTACACAATTGGCACACCCTGGCATCCAGGTAAGTCCCTTGTAACTGGTACCCCTGGTACCAAGGGCCCTGATGCCAGGGAAGGTCTCGAAGAGCTGCAGCATATCTTATGCCACCCTGGAGACCCCTCACTCAGCACAGACACACTGCTTGCCAGCTTGTGTGTGCTGGTGAGGACAAAACAATTAAGTCGACATGGCACTCCCCTCAGGGTGCCATGCCAACCTCATACTGCCTATGCAGTATAGATAAGTCACCCCTCTAGCAGGCCTTACAGTCCTAAGGCAGGGTGCACTATACCATAGGTGAGGGCACCAGTGCATGAGCACTATGCCCCTACAGTGTCTAAGCCAAACCTTAGACATTGTAAGTGCAGGGTAGCCATAAGAGTATATGGTCTGGGAGTCTGTCAAACACGAACTCCACAGCACCATAATGGCTACACTGAAAACTGGGAAGTTTGGTATCAAACTTCTCAGCACAATAAATGCACACTGATGCCAGTGTACATTTTATTGTAAAATACACCCCAGAGGGCACCTTAGAGGTGCCCCCT
The DNA here is from genome assembly GCF_031143425.1 of Pleurodeles waltl. NCBI lineage: Eukaryota > Metazoa > Chordata > Amphibia > Caudata > Salamandridae > Pleurodeles > Pleurodeles waltl. The sequence goes on from NC_090450.1 coordinate 871,451,810, forward strand.
GAAACCTTAACCAACTACCTGTGTAGGCTGACTGGTTTTAGCAGCCTGCCACACTCGAGACATGTTGCTGGCCACATGGGGAGAGTGCCTTTGTCACTCTGTGGCTAGTAACAAAGCCTGCACTGGGTGGAGATGCTATCATCTCCCCCTTGCAGGAGCTTTGTTCCAGCACCACAGGGCATTCCAGCTAGTGGAGCTGCCCGACCCCTCCGGCCACGGCCCCACTTTTGGCGGCAAGGCCGGAGGAGATAATGAGAAAAACAAGGAGGAGTCACTGGCCAGTCAGGACAGCCCCTAAGGCAACCTGAGCTGAAGTGACTCTGACTTTTAGGAATCTTCCATCTTGCAGATGGAGGATCCCCCCAATAGGGATAGGTATGTGACCCCCTCCCCCTGGGAGGAGGCACAAAGAGGGTGTAGCCACCCTCAGGGCTAGTAGCCATTGGCTACTGCCCTCCCTGACCTAAACACACCCCTAAATTCTGTATTTAGGGGCTCCCCTGAACCTAGGAAATCAGATTCCTGCAACTTAAGAAGAAGAGGACTGCAGAGCTGAAAAACCCTGCAGAGAAGACAGAGACACCAACTGCTTTGGCCCCAGCCCTACCGGCCTGTCTCCCCCCTTCGGAAGAAAACTGCTCCAGCGACGCTTTCCCCAGGACCCGCGACATCTGAATCCTCAGAGGACTGCCCTGCTTCAAAAAGACCAAGAAACTCCCGAGAACAGCGGCCCTGTTCAACAAAGACTGCAACTTTGTTTCCAGAGGAGCAACTTTAAAGACCCCTGCAATTCCCGCCAGAAGCGTGAGACTTGCAACACTGCACCCGGCGACCCCGACTCGACTGGTGGAGAAACAACACCTCAGGGAGGACCCTCCGGCGACTCCGAGACTGTGAGTAACCAAAGTTGCCCCCCCTGAGCCCCTACAGCGACGCCTGCAGAGGGAATCCCGAGGCTCCCCCTGACCGCGACAGTCTGAATCCCAAATCCCGACGCCTGGAAAAGACCCTGCACTCGCAGCCCCCAGGACCTGAAGGATCGGAACTCCAGTGCAGGAGTGACTCCAGGAGGCCCTCTCCCTTGCCCAGGTGGTGGCTACCCTGAGGAGCCCCCCCCCCCCTTGCCTGCCTGCATCGCTGAAGAGACCCCTTGGTCTCTCATTGAAACCTATTACAAACCCGACGCTTGTTTGCACACTGCACCCGGCTGCCCCCGCGCTGCTGAGGGTGTACTTTTTGTGTGGACTTGTGTCCCCCCCGGTGCCCTACAAAACCCCCCTGGTCTGCGCTCCGAAGACGCGGGTACTTACCTGCTGGCAGACTGGAACCGGGGCACCCCCTCCTCCATTGAAGCCTATTTGTTTTGGCACCACTTTGAACTCTGCACCTGACCGGCCCTGAGCTGCTGGTGTGGTAAGTTTGGGGTTGCTCTGAACCCCCAACGGTGGGCTACCTTGGACCCCAATTTGAACCCCGTAGGTGGTTTACTTACCTGCAAGAACTAACATTACTTTACCTCCCCCAGGAACTGTGAAAATTGCACTGTGTCCACTTTTAAAATAGCTATATGTGTTTTATGTAAAAAGTATATATGCTATTGTGATTATTCAAAGTTCCTAATGTACTTACCTGCAATACCTTTCAAATGAGATATTACATGTAGAATTTGAACCTGTGGTTCTTAAAATAAACTAAGAAAATATATTTTTCTATACAAAAACCTATTGGCCTGGAATTGTCTCTGAGTGTGTGTTCCTCATTTATTGCCTGTGTGTATGTACAACAAATGCTTAACACTACTCCTTTGATAAGCCTACTGCTCGACCACACTACCACAAAATAGAGCATTAGTATTATCTCTTTTTGCCACTATCTTACCTCTAAGGGGAACCCTTGGACTCTGTGCATACTATTCCTTACTTTGAAATAGTGCATACAGATCCAACTTCCTACACCTTCCATGCAAAGTGCTGTGTGTTAAGGGGCCATATTTAGAAGGTGGCATTAAGCTACAAAAAGTGGCTTAATGCCACCTTGTAAATATGGCGCAGTGCACAGCGCCACCGGAGCATCACAAAAAGTGACACTCTGGTGGTGGTAGGGACTTGTAAATATGCCCCTTAATTTCAATAAACACGTTTTGAAATGGTTGTTACAGTAAGGATAGAGGTAACAAGCATTCAAGATGACTGCCCCCAACAGCTTAGCAATTTTGGGCGGCAGTCAGATTCTGAGTTGACTTGATGTTACAAACTGGGTATAAGAAACAAGGGAACTCATGGTGATTTGGGCGACGCATTACTGGTGTATATGTGAATGTTTGGCAGTGAAAATATTACTCCAACTCTGTCCATAGACAAACAAGAGCTTAAGACAGTGGTCTAACCTAGCTCACAAACCTGCAGAGACATCTTATTAATCTTCCACAAGCTTGTGTTCTGCATCTAACCTTATCAGTGAAAGGACACTCATGTTACATCTGCAGCCTCAAAAAGGACCTCTTAATGACCCATCACCAAACCCTAACAGGAGCACAAATAGTACAATTACATATCCAAAGAATGCTATGGCCTTGGTTTTCAGATTATCCAAGCAACGACAAACCATCAAAAACATTTAGAAGCTAAAGGCTGAAGCGTTGAGCTGTAGCCCACTCTATCACTGGACTTCGGAATCGTTAACATGCGGTCATTAACACAGCTAATTCTCTCTGACATAAAAATAGAGATGAAACAGACTATCATGGATTAGGGGGATTGAAATAGAATGGCTCCCTCACCAAGCCCATTGGCAAGAAAGAAAGCAGCCCCTGTAGATATGAAAGCCCTGCTCTCTTGCAAACGCTTGCCATAATGTACAGCTAGAGCAGCTAAAAATAAAAAAATGGAGATGCCCATTGGCTCTTCCATTGGCCTGACTAGGACTGAGACTGGGTGAAATAATTGAATGCCCCCCGCATGGCCAAGCATAGTTATATTTTGTTTTGGGCCTGAGTGCTTTCATTGCATGACCTTTCCTTTAGCCATTCCTCATGTGTCAGGTCCACTATTCCCCATGCCTTCTAAACAAGGCTTTTGGCACTGATCATTGGGCTTATCATAAAAAGAAAGGTGTTTAGTCACATTCCCTATCATTTACCCTGCTCCCAAGCATGTTGGAAACAGCCTTCATACCATGTAATGACCCCCTTAGCACAGAAAATTAACTTGTTATATGTCATGGACACATTTCCCCTTCCACCTAACCACATTGAGCATAGACTTCAGATAAAAGCACTCCTAAGCATGTGGAATACAGTCTTCAGTTTATGTCAAGGGCCCCTTAGCATAGAGCATTACCTTGTGATAGGTCATGAATACATTTCCCCTTCCACCTAACCACATTGAGTATAGCCTTCAGAGGAAAGCGATCCCATGAATGATGGCTACAATCTTATGGCTATGTCAAGGACCCGTTAGCAGGGAACATTACCTTTTGTTAGGTCATTAACACATTTCCCCTTCCACCTAACCACATTGAGTATAGCCTTCAGAGGAAAGCGATCCCATGAATGATGGCTACAATCTTATGGCTATGTCAAGGACCCATTAGCAGGGAACATTACCTTATGTTAGGTCATTAACACATTTCCCCTTTCACCTAACCACATTGAGTATAGCCTTCAGATGAAAGCCTTTGTCAATGTTGAGAAAGCTGTTGGAGGAAAGCATGGCTTTTGATCATATCCTCATTCATTCACCCTACTCCTGCAAATGCATGTTACAGGCTTCAAGCCATTTCAAGTGCCTTTTGGCAGAGGACACAGCTTTTTGCAATGCCTTTTATACAGCCCACCAGCTACTAGAACCCAATGTACAGAGCATTTGACCCTGCCCAGAAACCACTAGGGACTAAAGGGCTAATTTTGAGTTTGGCAGATGGTTTACACTGTCCGCTGAACTTCCAGCGAAGAGGTTGCTATCATACAGGCTACCTCCCCGTCGGCCCATTAAGAATTTCCTGCTAGGATAGCAGGCAGAAACCTGAGTTTCCACCCACTGGTTTAGGGGGAAACAGCCTACAGCATTGTCACTGTCTCGTAATCGAGCCGGCGGCAATGCTGTAGCCCGCAGGGTGCACCAGCACCCTCGCAATGTTGACCATCTGCAAATCAGACAGTGAACAGTGCAATGGTGCTGGCCAGGAATGCCCCTGCACTGCCCATGCCAAGTGCATGGTCAATGCAGGGGGCCCCCTGGGGCTCCCTGCACCCGTTCTACGCCAGCATTTTCATGGCGGCGGTAACGCCATGAAACCGCTGGCGGAGAAGTGGGTTGTAATCCCCAGGGCAGTGCTACTTGCAGTGCTGCCCTGATGGATTAGGGCCACCGCCACCTCTAGACCACTGTGATCTCTGATCCTAGCAGAGCTGGTGGTTCCCTGGTGGCCTAAGCCCTACGGTTGTGATGAGGCGCTCGGACCACTGCATTGGCACCCGTCTAGTGACCACCAGACTCTTAATGAGGCCCTTAATCTTGCACCCATCCCTCTGTGTTTTGATTATGACCTTTGTCCATTACTGTCTGCCCCCATGCCTACAAGACAAGGCTTGTAGCCGAGCTGAGTGGGCTCTGTCAGCAGACGTTTCCTTTGTTCATTCAGCTTTTCTCAAAATCCATAGGCCACACCATTTGGCAGGCGTAGGATAATACAGCGGAGCGAGCATAAGGAGTTAGTAAATTAAAATTAAAACAAATTTATCTCTCCTTTATTCCCTCATTATTTTTGCAAGGATTGTTAGGAGGAAATGCCTTTAACACACATTCCTGGCATCACCATATATAACATTTGTTTATGTTTTCCAAGAAATTCCGAGACCTTGTCATTAGATCTCCTTTTCCTACAGAGAACTACTCATGTATTCGCATGGATCTGCTTATGTGCCCAGGGAGAGCTGGGTTTGTTCCGTCTTCTTCTCCCGTGGCCTAACACAACACGCTGTCCCCACTCCCCTCCCCCTTCCTGCAGAACGTGATGAGAGGGCCTCTGATACCCTCCTATTTTGCAGATCTATTAGGACTTAGGCCAGTGCTTAATTTGTAAATAAAAAACGTACTGGTGCCCAAAGCCCTCTTAAACACGCGGATGCTGCAATTGAATGTGCGAACACGGACTACTGAAGCAGCGTAATCCTGAAGCCATCCCGGGCCTCTTTAATACATTAACACCCACTCCCTGTCCCTTCAGCTCACTCTTGCGGATTTCTGATTTCTCCCATTGTGACACTTTTTCGTTTTCCTCTTCCTCCGTCTTTTCCATCCGTGTCTTTTTCTCACAGTAAATGCTTGAGGCAGAAATATAAGCGCCGGCCCTCAAAAATAAGTGCCGGTGCTCCGCACCGGAAACAACAAGCACAAATTAAGCACAGATTTAAGCTGAATGGAGCCCCTTAAGTGCGGACCCCCTCGCCCCTCAGGGCATCATGGCCCGCGCTATGCCCCTCCGTTTCTGGTAAGAAGTCATATGACCACGATATCATCAGTTTTACTCTCTTAAATTGATTCAGTAAGCGTCGAGCGGCTTCTTTAGGATCTGATCTTCCGGGTCACTGCTAAAAAACGTCAAACTATTTTCTAGATATTCGTATCAGAGAGCAAGAAGAGAATGCATCTTTAATCCCTTCCCACTGTAGGGCGATAACATGTTTTTTTCTCTGTGCCTCCCGGCAGCCAGGGCAAATGAGTTGGATATTTTCATTTTGTTGGCAAAGACAGCTGCATTCGTACCTTTCCAGGCTAACTGGGAACATGCCTCTCGCTTGGCTGCAGATTTCTATTCGGCTATCAGGGTCTATGATAGTTTGTGTAGGTGCGGATGTTTTACTCATCAGCCTTCATGTGTTCAACTTGGCCTTTTAAGTATATTTCTGCATAATGAGCGAACTTTTTCTGCATACCCTCGAATGTTGAATGACAAGCGAGGCCGGCTGTCAGAAGCACGTTCCTTGGCAGTAGAACGGCTTGATCAGTCCTGTTCTATTCCTTCCTCATGGAGCCTTATGAGTATTTTATTAGTGTTTTAAACAATAGAAGGTTTTTAAAAATGGACCTATCTGAAGCCATTTGCAAAAAATTACAGAGAGGTCCATGGACCAGCTAGGTAACCTCCAGGTGTAAATATGGCTTTATTGTGTCCTAGACCCTCCTTGGGGTACCTTATCCCCACATGGCCTCATAAATGTATTTTAGAAGAATGAGGTTCTTAACTAACGAGAGCTGTAGGAGAACTTCATAGCAGCATCAGAGCTAAAATGATCACCTCCTCACAAGTAGTTCATGAACGTGAAGATCCTTTGGCAACAGGAAAGGAACTTTTCCATCCCTCTTGAGTATGACGCGTTACAGGTAGGGTTAGGGTGTGCTCACTTTGCCCACACCTGACTCCAGCATTATTCACAACAAGGTTGAAGAACTGAGGGAGCCTGTTTACAACCTCAATAATGGCCACCAGAACTGAGTCAAGCCTATTTTATCACCTCAAGATTGTGAGCACCCTATTGAAGGCGTTCTATTTATGTCACCCATTAAAAACCCATACCACAGGGCTCTGAATGTAATTGATGCAATAAATAGCAACTAATTGCAAGTGTAACTCTCTGATGTGGGGCATACCTACTGCTTTCTGCACTGAAATATGCATGTTTTGGTACTAACTGGGCCTCTGCCCCCCCAAATCTCCCCGCGATTACATTTCAGCATGTTTGATCTACTGAAATTTACACTAGGAATGCAGACTCCATCACTTCTGGAAATTACCAGATGTGGTAAACTCCGAACCACTTGTAATGAGCACACCTGCATGAACAGGTGTTTATAAAGCCTAGGCAGAATTTCAGTTATGCCGGAGTAGTCTGAGTAATTTTGGTAATTCCATGTTACACTTTGACGCAGAATTAGCAATAATTACATGATTACTGTTCCTCATGTAATTAAGAGTAATTCACAGTGAAAAATCATATCACAAAAACATATTTAGGGAGTGTGGGCAGCCGCACATGCTAGCTATTTGTGTTCTGTTGCATTTTGTGATATTTTGTAGAGCAAAATCCTTGCATTCATTTTGGACACAAGGGGGCATTTTTGCTCTAACAAATGGTGCTAAACACAGAATTACTCTTCTCTCTCAATTCCGGTTAATCTCACAGAATTCCTGGGTAATTCTGTGTGATTCCACTACACAGAAATACGTGAGTTACGCCCACCTCTAGTATTTATGCAAAGGTTGTTAATTACAATACCACTCATAGGTCTTGGGCTCACTGTGCCACTGTGCTCACTGTGGCACTGGATTCAAGTTAGCCTGGCTGATGACAGGTGACACCCCAAAACAGGTCACAGGATGTTTGTTTCCAGTCCAGGGCCCGGCCTGGAAGTTCGGGCTGGCCTGTTCCCATGGGAGGAAGGTCAAGACTGATTTGCGCTTGGCAGGGCCCAAACAAGGTGCTGTGGTGGGCACAAAAATGATAGATTGGGATGTGGTCCAAGCGATTGCCAGTGGCTGAGATTAATTCAAACATTTCATCCATCACCTTGTTGTTTTTGCACATCCTATGCTAGACTTTACATACTTACCTATGTTCTGTAATGCAGAGTTTGTGCGTGGTGCTTTGCAGTCTGTTAGTGCACCAATGCTGGGGCAGTGAGCAGCAATAGCCCATTTTTTAATTAAAACTGTGGCTCTACTCTGTTTTCTCCCTATTGAGCAACACAACCCACCAAATCTGATGGCTGTGCTAAAAATATATGAAAAAGGCCTCCTTATTTCTCATTGAAATTTCATTTTAAGAACTACTTCACAAATTGTCAATATATCATTATAACTATTTCATGCTAATATGGAAAAGAATACAGCACAGATCTACACCAAACCACTTAAGAAGTTCAAGTTGGAACATACCATGTTATGTTAAATGTGGTATCATTCAGCACAGTAGTTTTACTGTGTGCTTGAGCAAACAGTCATATGATACTTTGGTCTGGATTTACTATGGATCTGCATTAGTACAAAGTGACACAAAGGTGCTCAAAGTTGCCCATGAAATTCGATTAAACTACAGAGGTTAACTCTATGTAGTCAATCCCTGACCAATGCTTAATTTGAGGCAGTGGTTTCCGGTTCTCAGCACCACCATTTAATTGTCAACTTAGTGGTGTTGTTTGTCTAATTTAGGGATGTTTACAACAACAATTGATTAATACCTGCTGGCCAACCACTCTTACAGCTTTGGGTGGCCAAAATAGTCTGAATTGTCACACTTGTAAGAGTGTGATGGTTAGTAGTTGTAGTTGCACTGTCATTGGTGGAACTGGCAGGGCAATGGGAGGGCAAAATGCAGCAGCCATCCGAGGAGTGCCCTGGCACTTATTGTTTCGCAAATTAAGCACTGCCCTTCGCCTTCCTTTATCAATTTAATCTAACCATTCTGTGATCATCATGAGATGGAGAAATACCTTTTATGAATACTTTTATGCAAATTGATCAAACAGGGTCAACATTGTTATCGATGAAAAAGAATATTGTCTTCCTTTGGATTAGTGGTCGCAACTGTAAATACAGACTCACTTTCATTCACTATGCAGTATCTCCAACAAACCTGACTTTTTTGCATTCCGACACAATATTTTAATGCATTTCTTTTTTATTAAATACTGACTAGTGGTGGTGATTCAAGAGTGCAGTTCATAGCATCACGACATAGATTACTTATCGATCTCTTCCATCAATAACCCAATAATATTTGAGATTTGAAGCAAGGTCCTTTAATTTGCATGAGTATTCAGTTATGTTCACTTTAGCAGAAAATTGGGAGTGTATGTCGGAGTGTATAAATTGTTAAAATAAATCTTCAACAAAAAAAAAAATCACTCGTAGCTGACTGATGCTAAAATTCTAATTTCGGACCGTGCGCCATTAGTCCCAGGTTTTGGATTAATGAATTTTTGCACACTTTATAAGTCTCTAAAATGTTTTTGTGACACTTAAATGCAAAAAGATTTTAAACGTCTCCAGCTTTCTTTAGTAGTGGCTGCCAATAATGTCAGCAATTTCCTTGCAGGAAATCAATTTCTGGGAAACTCAGAGCTGCTAAAGAAACTCATAGAAAGGGAAAAATGTTATCTGTTTTCTGCGGCAAAGAGATTATCCTGGTGTTTCTTAACTCTCTTATCGTGAAAAACCCGAGACAAGAGTAACATTCATTGGCATTTGCTGGCTGGTGTTGTCGTGCAAAGACTTTATTTTCTACTGGGAGGGTAGGCACAATTGCAAAACAGAAGATTATTTCATGTATAGTAGATTAGTAAAACTGGCACCTGACCGGAAAGTGGTATGGTTCTGATAAGGGTATTTCACAACTCTCACCTCTATTTCTAAAAATGTGTACTGTAAGTATGATGTAAAACAGGGTTGTACAAGGAAAGTGTGCTGTGGAGCACTGCCACAAATGCATTTTCCTTCCACCATAATATCCAAAGTAATTCCTGTTGTCCCGCTTCAACTGGAGTTCCCCACTTTCAGAGGCATAGCAATTGTTTCCTGAGCATTAATGCAATAAATGAATAGCTGCCCCCACACGCCCGGTCTTGTATTCCAGTTTGGTAGTGAAAGCCAGTCAAAATCTGGGTGCAGTCAGTCCCTCACGATCTGACGTACCGGTGCTGCTGCACCTTCCGGAAGTACTAACTGCACAAGAAGAAAAACACCACACATGAGGCGAGCCAACACTTACTGGTCGCTATTGCTTCTATTTCAATGAAACATCTGCGTGAGTCCATACGTAATTCATGCATACATATGACAAGTGAGACCTCGCCTGAGGGTCTGGTGCAAGCATTCTGTGTTCCTTTCTCCCAGGTGCATGTATGCTCATACAATAAAACGCACAAATAAAGGGCTGAGATGGGCACAACAGACTGCCTGCTGCCTGAAAACATGCACTGGTGCAGGGGAGCACTGGTCCAGACAAGGTAGCACCTCTGAGAGGCTGGGAAGTCAGTCAAATGTCCGACGAGTGCCGAACTGTGACTGACTCAGATCCCCCAATTGCCTAACCATCTGGTGTTTATTCAAGGCAGGTAGGGCTGGGCACAGTTTGATGCACAGCATGTCGTCGGGCTCAAATCTCTCAATTTTCTACCATTGAGTTGTGGGCCTCAACGCTAATAGGGTTTGATTTATGTCTGGTATAGGGTAGGCTCTGCCCCCAGTACCCCAGCTGCTTTGAGACAAGAGCATCTCAGGTGGCTGGCAGGTCCTTGGCTCAGTCGGATTCTGTACTTGTGAACACTGAATTATTCAGGGTGGGCACTGTGCACGCACCACTTCCACACCCAGCTCTATACCTGATGACTCCCATCAAAGCACAAACAATCTCCGCTGGCATTTACTGAGCTTGGCATGGAACGTTAAACAAGCATTAGCAAAGTGTTTTTTTTCTTCTTTTTAATTAAAATTTAGAAAGTGCCAAATCTACCCAAAGGTATTGGAGTGCTTTACATGAGCTCCATAGATCTGGCTGGGATTAATATGCTATTTCATACAGCGTTAGCACATTAGAGTGAAACACATGGGAGGGAGCTAGCAGGAGTGGACAGAGAGGACTATACTTGTAAATTAGTTCCCCATGCAGTTCAAGGCATGCACACGAGTGGAGGCAGAATGTTATACCCAAACGACCAGTGGGATTAAATAGGAGATAGATATGCCAGTAGACTTAGCCAAGCTGTGATACTCAAGGCTAGAAAAGGTTGGCCAAAGAACGCCAATACGTGAAAGATGTGGACCCTAAGCTCAGTCTGTATATTGGTAGTAAGAGGTTTGTGTGACAGCAGGGCTGTCAAAAAAACAGACCTAATAATTGCTGTGTTCCCAAAAGGCTCTCCCCAGTCCTGCCATGGCAAGATTGTGGTATTCTAGGTCTAGAATGTATTTACTAGAATGCTGGAGTCTCCTCGGAGACAACAACAGTTAGAGTAGAGAAGAGGCAGAAGGAGAACGGAAGGAGGATCATCTGTAGGCTGAGGTATTTTGTGTATATCGGATTCATATAATAAAGATCTTGTTTCTTGCAAAGAACACTGTGTTCCAGCGATCTTTCACTGGTAACGAGGATGGGATGCTGAAATCCCTTATGGAGTCGGAACACCTCAAGTACCTATCCTGGTATTGTGCGATCTCAATTTAATTTTTGCTTCGTTTTTTTTGGGTCACGCTGTACTCTGGAACAGCTTGTTATCTTTTTTTAGGCTGTGCTGTGTGTCTAGTGTATATTGTCGACTGGCCAGACTCATACACACCTTTGGTCGCGCTACACTCTACCGGCTGAGTACGCGCTGGCTGTTTATTGTCGTGTGTCTGAGCTCGCGCTAATTATTAACCACGCGCTGCCTTGCTCACCGGCGCAGCTCACCTATTTCAGACACGTGCAAGAGTACAAACACGGCAAACCAGCACAATTTGTCGGTCTCAGACACTATCCAGCACAGCGCTAACTTACGGCAATGAAAACACGGCGAACCGGCACAGCTCTCTTCTCTCCTGGTCGCGTCATCTGTACATGCTCGTTGTCGAGCGTGTCAAGCCTCGTTCTCATGTCTTGGCGGCCATCTTGCTACATTAAGTGTCAGACAAGTTGAAGTCCCTGGCGGCCATTTTAAGTTGCTTCGTATTTCTGTGTGTCAAGCCTCATTCTCACGTTTTGGCGGCCATCTTGCTACATCAAGAGACATACGAGTTGAAGTTCCTGGCAGTCATCTTAAGTAACTTCCTGTTTGTGTGTGTCAAGACTCATTCTCACGTCTTGGCTGCCATCTTGCTACATTATGATTCAAACAAGTTGAAGTTCCTGGCGGCCATCTTGAGTTGCATCATGTATTTAACTTTGTGGTGTTTTTTTTTAATACACCTATTAAAAAATTGTTTCGTTTTTTTTACATATTAAACACAGACACAAAGTACTGTCAGAAGTTTGCAATATGCAGAATGTTACTCGTCCACCATTTTTTTTGCCTTCTCCTGGTGAACCACAAATTCTGTGGAAAAAATGGAAAAGCGTTTTTGTGCACTATGCTCGAGTTTGTGGCACCTCTCTAAGTGCAGAAAGGAAAATGTCTCTTCTGATGCATTGTTTAGGTCCTGAAGGACAGGAAGTCTTTGAAAATCTACCTGAACTTACGGTTGAAGATGCTGGAGATCTCAATGACTTTGAAATCTGTATAAAAAAACTAGACTTACATTACTTACCGAAAATATCCACAGTCTTGGAGAGGTATCATTTTGGGAAAAGATTTCAAAGATCTGGAGAATCCGTAGAGTAATACATTACTATACTTCGGAAACTAGATTCCACATGTGGTTTTGGTAGCAGTAAAGATGAAAGGTTGAAAGATCAATTTATGTTGGGCTGCAACGTTGATAAAGCGAAATAATTGTTTTGGACTAAAGACAATCCATCACTTCATGAGGTGGTATCTATTGCTAAAACACATGCACATAGCTCAGCTGGTCTTGATGAGATCAGGAAGACAGGTTCACAGGGAAAAGAGGATGAAGTTCATCTTGTCAGTCAAGGAGGTTATGTACAAGATAAGAAAAATCCTCAGAAATTAGTAAAGGATAATTTCAATAGCTCCAGAGTTAAGAAGGGGGTACAGGGAAGATGTTACAGATGTGGTGAGTTTGGCCACTATGCTTATTTCAAAGGTTGCATAGGTTGGAAGGTTTTTTGTAAAATCTGTGGTAAGAAGGGACATGTCACTTCACGCTGCAAAAATTCTAGTTAAAAAAAGAAAGGTGTCCAAGAAATAACATTGGAGGATGAAGATTCCCCAAAAGAATTTGTCTTACAAATAAAAAATGGAATAAGTGGGCCAGTGGAGGTTGTACGTATTGAAGGAGTATGTGTCCCTATGATGCTTGATTCAGGAGCAAAGATCACATTAATTCCTATGGGTATATACGATAAACATTTGAAATCCTCTGTAAAGTTATTTAAACCAGATATTTCTCCTAAAGGATATGGTGGTGAACCCATTAAGCTGTTGGGGTATTTCATAGGTTCCATTCAATACATGGATAGACTCACAGCTGGCAAGATATATGTCTCTATTAGAGGTGATTCCCTCATCAGTTGGTCTCATCAGAAAGATTTAAGGGTTTATCTTGATCCAAATGAGTCCCTGTCTGTTAGGCTGAAGAAATTAGACTGTGTCAATTCTGTAGAAAATGGTAGACCCTCTTATGAGCAGGAATTTTCTGATCTTTTTCAGGCTAAACTTGGTTTGAAGGGCTATGTTCATGAGATCGAGTTGAGAAAAGGTGTTACGCCTGTAGTCAGTAAAGTTAGAGGGGTTCCCTTGATGGTGAAGGAGAAAATGAGAACAGAATTAGAGAGGCTGTAACAGGATGAAATAATTGAAAAAGTAGAGGCCACTGAGTGGTTGGCTCCAGTGGTGATGGCGGTAAAACCCAATGGCGATCCGAGATTATGTGTGGACTTGAGAGAGCTTAATAAATGTGTGATAGTAGATCACTATCCATTGCCCAACATTAATGAAATGTTAGCTCTTCTCAGCGATGCTAAATGTTTTTCATCTATTGACTTGACCTCTGCATACCACCAGGTTAAGCTTCACAAAAATTCTCAGAACTTGACAGCTTTCATAACACCCTTTGGCACTTACAGGTTTGTCCGGATACCTTTTGGTTTGGTCTCTGCGGCTGCTGTATTTCAACGTGCCATAGAGAGGGTCCTTGAGGGGATTCAAGGCATCAAGATATACCAAGATGACATTCTAGTGCATGGCAAAGATGCATCCGAACATAATACAAGGGTCCGGCAAGTTCTCCAGAGATTAAGGGAAAGTGGCCTAACGTTGAAAGCAGAAAAATGCAAATTCAACCTTAGTGAAATTGATTATTTGGGGCATAAGATCTCCTCTCATGGTATCGAGCCAAAAAATAATCTAGTGACCGCGATTGATAATCTTGCAAGTCCAACTTCAAAGGAAGAGGTGATGAAGTTTTTAGGGATGGCAGAATTTTAAAGTAAGTTTGTAGACAACTTTGCAGAAAAGACCAAAGCCATTAGAGGGTTGGTTAGAAAAGGTGTTACATTTCGATGGGACAACGCTTGTGAAAATGAATTTAGGAGGGTAAAACACGACCTAAAGTGTGCCCCATGCTTGCAAAGCTTTGATCCAAGTCAACAAACTATCATTATGGCTGATGCTAGTGCCAAAGGTCTTGGTGCTGTTCTACTACAAGTTCACAACGGTGTGGAAAAAAATATACTTTTCGTCTTAAGGTGTTTAAAGGGGGCGGAATTAAATTATTCTGTCATCGAGAGGGAGGCACTAGCTGTATTTTGGGCGGTGAACAAACTAAGAACATTTATTTGGGGTAGTAAGTTCAGTGTGAGAACTGACGACAAACCACTGAAAGAAGTTTTTGAAAAAAAGGGGTTGGATTCGATTTCAAGAAGGATTAGAAAATGGGTAGTAACCTTACAAGAATTTTGTTTTGAAGTGCATTATGTACCTTGTGCTCAGAATCTTGTTGCGGATTGCTTTTCCAGACTTGTGAATGAGGTTTCTGATCTTGAAGACCAACTTACTGGGAGTCTTGATGAATTTGATGTATGCATGATTAGGGAAGGTATAATCAAAGAGGGTGAGTGGATGACTGATCTTAGTAATGATGTAGTGGTGCAAGATGTTCTAAAAAAAAATCAAATATGGATGGGAAGGCACCGAGAAACAAGATGAACGCTTATGTGGTTTCTGGAGGGTAAGAGATGAATTGTCCTCTCAAGGGGATCTATTATTGAGGGTGACCAACCTTGTTCCTCCAGTGGAACTAAGGGATGAACTAATAGCTATAGTGCATGAGAGTCATCCTGGTATCTCTAAAACTAAGGAAAGATTGAGACTCTCATATTGGTGGCCGGGAATGGATGTACAAATTGAGCGGAGAGTTAGGGAGTGTGTGGAGTGTTCTAGAGCTGATAAGACCTCGATGTGTAGAGTTCAACCTATGGAGGTGAGGGAACTGCCAAGCGAACCGTGGCAGGAAGTTTCATTAGACATCTTAGGACCCATTAGATATTCCAGCACTGACGAGTATGTTTTAGTTTTAATAGACATGTATTCGAGATGGCCTGAAATTGGGATCACATCTTCGGTAGAAATGCAAGTTGTCATAGACTTCCTTAATCAAATCTTTGATAGGGAGGGGTTCCCATCTTCCCTCCTCATAGACAATGGTGTACAGCTTGTCTCCCAAGACATGGAGAGATTTCTTAGTGACAAGGGAATTACACATAAGAAGGCCTCTCTCTATCATCCTGAGACTAACGGTATGGTGGAGAGGTTAAATAGAGTACTAAAAGAAACTATTCAATTAGCTCTCGTTAATAACAAGTGCTGGAAGGAGGAAATTTTGCATAAAATCAGTAATTACAGATTGACTCCACCTAGGAGCACAGGTCTCACACTGTTTGAGTTGTTCAGGCGCAGAAAACCTAACACACAAATGTGTCCGTCTTGGGTGAATGACAAAGTAGGTTCAGAATCAGACTTTGGGCTTAAAATAGAACGTAAGATGGACAGAGAGGTTAGAAAAGCTTTTGAGAGAAAGGCCAATTTTGACAGAAGGAAAGCTGTAAAGAAAATCGAAATATCTGTAGGTGATATTGTCAAAGTGAGAAATCCTCGTTTTGGTCTGTCTAATAGTCATTCTAAATTCTCTTCTCCCCTCAAAGTGATAAAAGTCATGAAGAATGCTGTGAAGACTGAAGATCATAGGATATGGAACGTTGGGAGAGTGGTAAAAATCACTGGGGTGGGAGAAGATGAATCTGTGGAAAGTTATGGGAAAAAGAGTGAACAAAGAGATGACAATGTCAAAATGAGAAAGAGCTCTAGGGTCATTAGACGTCCTAAATCCTTAGAGGACTTTGTATAAATCAATGTAACAATGTGTGTAACAGTGTTATTTCTTCTCGGTGAGGAAGAGCTTCATTCCTTGTACATCCTAAAATTTAGGTAGTAATGAGTATAATGGTATAATTGTATTATTTCTTTCTTTTTGTATTGTGTTAAAATTATATAAAAAAAAGAAAATATGTTTTTAGTTTTGTTAATAAGGGTCTAGAATGTATTTACTAGAATGCTGGAGTCTCCTCGGAGACAACAACAGTTAGAGTAGAGAAGAGGCAGAAGGAAAACGGAAGGAGGATCATCTGTAGGCTGAGGTGTTTCGTGTATATCGGATTCTTATAATAAAGATCTTGTTTCTTGCAAAGAAGACTGTGTTCCCGCGATCTTTCAAAGATGCCAACATCTTTTGTAGGTATCAACGCCTAAGTGAAAAGGAGAGAATCCATTACTATTGGGTTGCAAACCTCTCCCATGTTGTCCACTGTGCGAATGTAGTAATAAGTCACTGTGTACAGCCAGATAGCCTCCACCGTACTGCATCATGTTCATCCTGAACCATAGTAATACGCAGCAGATATTCAACTGTAGCAGCATGGTAAGTTTTGTGTCTTCATAAATTACCCACAAAAAACAAGGCTGATAATGATGTTGTGGGTTCATTTTTGCACCTTGCTTGGGCACACATATTTTAGCTTAGCTCAGGCCTGCGGCCTGTGCCCTTTTTCCCAGATATATGCACTAATTTCATTTATTCATTTTAGTTTAGCCTGCTTTTAAGCGGGGTTGTTTTATTTTCCTAATCAGCTGAGATTCTGCAAAAGTGTTGTTATTATTTTTGCGCACAGCATTTCACCATGTTCTTTCGCCCAAGGCTGACATGATAATTCATCTAATATTGCAACCACAAGAGTATGTAAACAGTCCGAAACTTAGGCACATGCTCATTTTAGGCCTATTTCACAGAACATAAACATGCTTCTTATAAAAACATTATACAGGCCAGGCAAAGGGAGGGAGGTCATTCTGACCAGGATACCCATACACGTTGTCTGCTATTTCATTGCTGGCCTCAACCCTGTCTCTATAACCAGCCAAGAGATGGCGGGCAGCCTCCTGTTCTCTGGTAATGGGGGTGGGTGCTCCTCTAATGGACTAAGTATGGACAGATTGGGCTATCACCGCTATGTTCTCGGTAGAAGTTAGGGGTTAGGTAGGATTGCTATGTACATGTTATTCCAATATACTTGGGTTGTTTATTAACCTCTCACTGACCGCAGCAATCCTAATCTGTCTCATTGCTCTAATAATTGCAACTCATATATTTATGGTAGATTGCAGTCTTTTCAATAAATGTATTCAATCAATCATATTTATACAGCGCGCTACTCACCTGTGAGGGTCTCAAGGCGCTAGGGAGGGGGGGTCACTGCTGCTCGAAGAGCTAGGTCTTGAGCTGCCTCCGGAAGGCGAGGTGGTCCTGGGTGGTCCTGAGGTGGGCGCGGAGGGAATTCCACGTCTTGGCTGCCAGGTAGGAGAAGGATTTTCCACCTGCAGTGGTTCGGCGGATGTGAGGGACGGCTGTGAGAGCGAGGCTGGTGGATCGAAGTTGACGGGTGGGCGTGTAGAAGGTGAGGCGACGGTTGAGGTATTCAGGGCCCTTGTTGTGGAGGGCTTTGTGTGCGTGGGTGAGGAGCCTGAAGGTGATCCTTTTGTTGACGGGTAGCCAGTGTAGGTGTCTCAGGTGGGCGGAGATGTGGCTGTGGTGGGGTACGTCGAGGATGAGGCGTGCAGAGGCATTTTGTATTCGCTGAAGACGTTTCTGAAGTTTTGCGGTGATTCCTGCGTATAGGGTGTTTCCGTAGTCCAGGCGGCTTGTGACGAGGGCCTGGGTCACAGTTTTTCTGGTGTCTGCGGGGATCCAGCGGAAGATCTTTCGGAGCATGCGGAGTGTGAGGAAGCAAGAGGACGATACGGCGTTGACTTGCTTGGTCATGGTGAGAAGGGGGTCCAGGATGAATCCGAGGTGCGTGCGTGGTCTGAGGGGGTAGGTGCGGTGCCCAGGGCCGTGGGCCACCAGGAGTCATCCCAGGCGGACGGGGAGTTTCCGAGGATGAGGACTTCCGTCTTGTCTGAGTTCGGCTTCAGGCGGCTGAGTTTCATCCATTCTGCGACGTCTTTCATTCCATCCTGCAGGTTGGTTTTGGCGGTGGCTGTGTCTTTGGTGAGGGAGAGTATCAGCTGGGTGTCGTCGGCGTAGGAGATGATGTTGATGTTGTGTTTGCGTGCGATGTCGGTGAGGGGGCTCATGTAGACATTGAAGAGAGTAGGGCTGAGCGAGGAGCCTGAGGGACGCCGCAGATGATCTCGGTGGGATCCGAGCGGAAAGGCGGGAGGTAGACTCTTTGGGAGCGGTCAGAGAGAAAAGAGGCGATCCAGTCCAAGGCCTGTCCTTGGATACCGGTGGAGCGGAGGCGGGTTATTAGGGTGCGGTGGCAGACGGTGTCGAAGGCAGCCGAGAGGTCGAGAAGGATGAGGGCGGCTGTTTCTCCATTGTCCAGCAGGGTTCGGATGTCGTCGGTGACTGCGATGAGGGCGGTTTCCGTGCTGTGGTTGGCCCGAAATCCGGATTGGGAGGGGTCCAGCAGGTTGTTGGCTTCGAGGAAGTTAGTCAGTTGTTTGTTGACGGCCTTCTCGATGACTTTGGCCGGGAAGGGGAGGAGCGAGATGGGGCGGAAGTTCTTCAGGTCGCTGGGGTCCGCCGTGGGTTTCTTCAGGAGAGCGTTGACTTCCGCGTGTTTCCAGCTTTCGGGGAAGGTGGCAGATGCAAACGAGCTGTTGATGATGGTCTGGAGATAGGGGGCGATGCTGGCGTTGGCTTTGTTGAAGATGTAATGTGGGCAGGGGTCCAAGGGGGCACCTGAGTGGATGGTGTTCATGGTAGTTTTGGTCTCTTCGGCGCTGATGGGTGTCCAGGTGTTGAGGGTGACGGCTGGGGCTGTGGGTTCTGTGGTGGTCGGCGGGATCTGTGGTCCGAAGCTGTCGTGTAGGTCGATGATCTTTCGATGGAAGAAGGTAGCGAGGGAGTTTCAGAGTTCTTGTGAGGGCGTGATGGAGTTGGAGCTGGCGTTGGGATTGGAGAGCTCTTTGACGATGTTGAAGAGTTCTTTGCTGTTGTGGGTGTTCTTGTCCAGTTTCTCTTTGAAGGATGCTCTTTTGGTGGCGCGGATCAGCTGGTGGTGTTCGCGGGTGGCGGTTTTGAGGGCTGACATGTTTTCTACGGTGTGATCTTTGCGCCAGGTTTTCTCGAGGGTACGGCAGGTTTTCTTGGATTCTTTGAGTGCGTCTGTGAACCATTGAGGTTTCCTGGTGTTGTTCTGTCTTGGGAGGCTTCTGAGGGGGGTGAGGTTGTCAGCGCAGTTGGTGATCCACTGTGTGAGGTTGAGGGCTGCGTTGTTGGCGTCGGAGGTGGTGGTAGGTTGGTTGTGGTTGAGAGTGGAGAGTAGCTGTTCTGTGGAGATTTTGTTCCAAGGTCTGCGTGAGATAGGTTGTGTGCGAAGGTGGAGAGTCTTGCATCTGAAGGTGAAGTGGACACATCTGTGGTCGGTCCAGTGTATTTCTGGGGAGTGGCTGAAGGATACGTGGTTGCTGGCGGAGAACATGGGGTCGAGCGTGTGTCCAGCGATGTGGGTGGGGGTGTTCACCAGTTGCTTGAGGCCGAGGTTGGCGAGGTTGTCAAGCAGGGTGGTGGTGTTGGTGTCGTTGTTCTGCTCCAGGTGGAAGTTCAGGTCTCTGAGGAGGATATAGTCTGGCGAGGCTAGGCCGTGCGGGGAGATGAAGTCTGTGATGGATTCGCTGAAAAGGGCGCGTGGTCCAGGGGGCCTGTAGACGAGAGTTCCTCTGAGGGTGGTCCTGGGGTCGGTGTGGATCTGGAAGTGCATGTGTTCGGCGGCGAGGGGAGTGTCTTCGGTGGAGGTAGTGACGTTGATGGAGCTCTTGTATATGATGGCGATTCCTCCTCCGACTTGGTTGGTGCGGTCTTTCCTGGCGATCTTGTATCCGTTGGGGATGGCTATGGTGATGTCGGGGGCCGATGAGGCTTTCATCCAGGTCTCAGTGATGAAGGCGACGTCCGGAGCGGAGGAGTCCAGGAGGTCCCATAGTTCAATGGCGTGTTAGTGGACGGAGCGAACTTTGATGAGGATGCACTTGAGGTGGTTGTTGACGCCTGGGCTGGTGGACGGGATGCAGTCGCGGTGGAAGGTATACTTGCAGGTTTGACATGCGAAGGGTCCATGAGTGTGTTTCGGGCTGGCTTGGTAGCAGGTTGTGGTACGTCCCGGGTTGAGAGCGTGGAGGGAGGCGGCATCGTAGCAGTGCTGCGGGTTTTGGGAGCGCTGGGGGCCAGGGGTTCTGGGCGCGGTCCAGGCGCGGACGAGCACAGATGGGCTTACCTTTGGCGCGCCTGTGGCGTGCCAGCGGTGCGGCCGCACAGCAGCCGCCATAAAGGGAGGTGGGGGGGGGGAGGGGTCAGCTGGGGGCGGGAGGCGGGAGGGAGGGCGACGAATGGGAGCAGGGGAGGCGGGCCGCACAGGTGGCAGCGGCGGGAAAGCAGAGGGCGGGGCCGGGAGGCCGAAAAAGAAGAGTAGTTGGAGAAAAAGGGGAAATTCACGGGAGATAGAAGAAAAAACGGGCAGCTAGGACAAAGAGAGAGAGTAGAGGAAAAACGAGGGAGTTTGGACACAGAGAGCAGAGCAGAAGAAAAACGAAGGAGTTTGGACACAGAGAGCAGAGCAGAGCAGAAGAAAAACAAAGGAGTTTGGATACAGAGAGCAGGGCAGAGCAGAAGAAAAACGAAGGAGTTTGGACACAGAGAGAAAAGCAGAGCAGAAGAAAAACAAAGGAGTCTGGACACAGAGAGAGAGCAGAAGAAAAACGAAGGAGTTTGGACACAGAGAGCAGAGCAGAAGAAAAACGAAGGAGTTTGGACAGAGAGAGAGAGCAGAAAAACTAAGTAGTTTGGACACAGAGAGAGAGCATAGAAGACAGAAGAGAAAAACGAGGGGCTGGACAGGGGGGAGCGCAATGGAGCACTTACGGTCTGCTGGAGGTGACATGGGCCTGGGCAGGTGGAGGTGCAGCGGCGGGGGGAGCGACCTACCCTATGGTCAAGGGTCACTGTCTCTGCCGCGCCGCAGGCCGCCATAAGAGGGAGGTAGGGGGAGGAGGGGTCAGCTGGGGGCGGGAGGTGGGAGGGAGGGCGACGAATGGGAGCAGGGGGGGCGGGCCGCACAGGTGGCAGCGGCGGGAAAGCAGAGGGCGTGGCCGGGAGGCCGAAAAAGAAGAGTAGTTGGAGAAAAAGGGGAAATTCACGGGAGATAGAAGAAAAAACGGGCAGCTAGGACAAAGAGAGAGAGTAGAGGAAAAACAAGGGAGTTTGGACACAGAGAGCAGAGCAGAAGAAAAACAAAGGAGTTTGGACACAGAGAGCAGAGCAGAGCAGAGCAGAAGAAAAACAAAGGAGTTTGGACACGGAGAGCAGAGCAGAGCAGAAGAAAAACGAAGGAGTTTGGACACAGAGAGAAAAGCAGAGCAGAAGAAAAACAAAGGAATCCGGACACAGAGAGAGAGCAGAAGAAAAACGAAGGAGTTTGGACACAGAGAGCAGAGCAGAAGAAAAACGAAGGAGTTTGGACAGAGAGAGAGAGCAGAAAAACGAAGTAGTTTGGACACAGAGAGAGAGCACAGAAGACAGAAGAGAAAAACGAGGGGCTGGACAGGGGGGAGCGCAAAGGAGCACTTACGGTCTGCTGGAGGTGACATGGGCCTGGGCCGGTGGAGCCGCAGCGGTGGGCGGAGCGACCTACCCTATGGTCAAGGGTCATTGTCTCTGCCGCGCCGCAGGCCACCATAAAAGGGAGGTGGGGGGGAGGAGGGGTCAGCTGGGGGCGGGAGGCGGGAGGGAGGGCGATGAATGGGAGCAGGGAGGGCGGGGCCGCACGGGTGGCAGCGGCGGGAAAGCAGAGGGCGGGGGTGGGAGGCCGAAAAAGAAGAGTAGTTGGAGAAAAAGGGGAAATTCACGGGAGATAGAAGAAAAAACGGGCGGCTAGGACAAAGAGAGACAGTAGAGGAAAAACGAGGGAGTTTGGACACAGAGCAGAGCAGAAGAAAAACGAAGGAGTTTGGACACAGAGAGCAGAGCAGAAGAAAAACGAAGGAGTCTGGACACAGAGAGAGAGCAGAAGAAAAACGAAGGAGTTTGGACACAGAGAGCAGAGCAAAGCAGAAGAAAAACTAAGGAGTTTGGACACAGAGAGAGAGCAGAAAAACGAAGGAGTTTGGACACAGAGAGAGAGCACAGAAGACAGAAGAGAAAAACGAGGGGTTGGACAGGGGGGAGAGCAATGGAGCACTTATGGTCTGCTGGAGGTGGCAGGGGCCTGGGCAGTTGGAGCTGCAGCGGCGGGGGGAGCGACCTACCCTAGGGTCAAGGGTCGTTGAAAACCATCCTGCATGTTATCTTTGGCCTATGTGTGTGAATGAGACCTTTGCTAATGAGAGTAAGGGGTGAGATTTGGCGACCATGACTTCCCTGGGAGATCACTGAGTGTCATGTATCAGGCTGCCACAAATTACCTTTGCTTTCTTCATTTGGGTGAGGTGCTGCTAGCTAGCTGATTGGGTAGTTGGGATGATAGCTGCTAAGATTGTGTGGGATTGTCTCACTCACCCTCAAGCAGTGATACTGCCCCCCCAAATCCAGCAGTCTCATTCCAATAATGAGAGTCATACAACATGGCACTGCCAATGTTAGGAAGGCACCAATTATAAATGTCTTCTGAGTATTTCTGTCTGACACACACTAAAGATACCCTAAGTACCATTGTACGGAAATGTCAGTGGTCTTAGGGAAAAACCCTCCTCAGCTGAATAGGGAGCACCTATTGAGGCCTTAGGTTGTTCAAGCTTGAACTTTAAAAGGATTCTCCCTGTTGGTGTTCCCAACTCTGATACCTATTATATTAATTAGGCACAACCAGGAAATATCACAGAAAACTGTAGCAACCTGTCACACAGCTTCTTTTAGCTAATGGACTAACATATGTGGGCAGGGATGTCACGTTCATCACTGAAGATCATGAGGCTTACAGAACAGAAATATTTTACCCATGGGTCACCTTTCCAGCTATAAATGCAGACTCAAATACATTTCACACACATAGAATAGCAAATGTACCACAACAATACAGATCATACCAATATTTAGAACTACTTTAAGGTTGGTTCAATGGTTCCCTCCCACATGTAATACAGCCTTTTAGATTAGGCGCCTTAGCAATGAAGGACCAACCTGGCCAACACTGGTGACATATACACCACATTCCAATGTTCAGACTATGCAAGTAGCTGAAATATGCATATTATATAATGAGCTAGAAGCAATATATAGACGCTTAATACAATTCGTAATGTGGACTTTAAACAGCACCCCAGTGACGGCTGCTTCAGCTACAATTCAATTGGCCTTTACAGGAATAAATCCACCACTGTTCATTCAATAATGGCAAAAACGTCCACTTAGTGGGAGAAGATTCCATTCTGGGTTGCACACAAAAAAAAAAAACAGTTGGAAGCAGTGCTTCCTCAAACAGGACCCCAAGATAAACAGAATTCCCACAATGTGCTTGCCATTTGGAATGGTTCCCTCAGTAGAGGATTGTGCCTTTTCGGACACAGTCTTTGCAGCACTATATACCACTATGCATGGTACACCAACACTTGCAAATTTACCAGAGGTGTTAAAACCAATTGAAAATTAATACAGGGCGGTCCCGGTCCTGGGTTTGGAGATGAAACTGATATGCAAATTTGACACAGTGTCCTCAATAATTTTAAGTAATATTAAAGGGGAAGCAGCAGCACTGGTGATTTGCCACCAGCTATGAGAGGTTCCTCAAAGGGATCAGGAGTGTGACCTGCCAAAGATTATTTCTGAAACTTATACTAGCATAGGTCAGGATAGTTCCGGGGTCAGACCAAGTAAACATTAATTACAAAGTACTTCCACCAACAAAAGTACTAAGCAAGCACAAGAGAACTCTAAAAAATTCTGGGATAATCAAAAACAAAACATAGATAGAAGAACGCAAAGAGGAAAATCTTCACCAAAGAAGAACTCAGAGAAACAATATAACCTTAGAAATAGGGAAACTTTAAAAACACACAATAGATATCAGTATATTGAGAGTCGCCCATCTCGCTCCTTCCAGGCAACACCGGTGAAATGGAGTGACAGAAGAGGGAGGTCAGGACACCTAAGCGACTACATGAAGCCGAAGAGGAACTCACAACATTCAGAAACTTTCACAAAAAAGGAAGAGAAACTTCCACAGCAAAAGCACCAATTTAAAAAGAAAAATATGGCATCTATATTGGTTAAGGATGCCAATAACTTGAGAACATTGTTGAAGAACAGGGCGTGGGCAGTGACTCTGCTAGACAGCGCGGCAGAGGTCACAATAGGGCGCCAGATTCTTATAGATCTTCTGGATTTTACTCCAACGAACAACTTCCTTGAAGTTGAAACAGTGGGCATGCGCATCTCCCCACTGACAACATTTATAAATTAAACATTCAGATTGAGGGAGACATAAAGGGCACTATTAAAGTAATCTTTTATCTTCGTGCTCCCACAAAGGGAAGATGTCATTTTGCCTTCCTTCTCGTCCTTGTTCCAGACACAGTAAAGGCAGCCTATGCTGCTGACTGGGCTTTGGCACAGGCTTCTGCACTGTATTGCAACCACGTAGGGTGGGATAAAGATTCCCCTTACCATGTAATACCAATTGAGCTACTCTGAAGATTCAGCCTCAATATACAAATAAACATGAAGCTAAAGCACCCATGAGAGAGATTCTCACACAACATGAGCACCAGGGAGTAATAGAACTATGTGCCTCAGCAATGAATATCCCTTTATGCCCCGTAGCAAAACCTGACCATTCATAAAGAATAGTCTTGGATTACAGACATTTAAACAGTTACACACGCACATTTGTAATCCAAAGTGCACACAGTATGGCACTTATTAACAATATAGTGCATAAGAAATATAAAACAACCTTGGATATTTCCAATGTGTTTTCTGCCAAATTCTAACACCTGAAAGCCAGGATTTAAGTGCCTTCAGTGTGCTTGACTCTCAAAGACTGTTTTGTTGTTTGTCTCAAGGTTATCAGAACATCCCTGGGTTGTTCTCTGCCCGTGTAACATCAATATTAGATGATATTTATTCTGAGGCGTTGTCGTATGTAGATGACATCTGTCTCACAGATGACCACCTCAATGTACATTTGACTCAGGTGGATCGCATCATTTTAGGATTCGCTACCCAATGCTATAAATTCAATTTTAAGACAACCAAAATTGCTTTTGTTGGTGTCCTATTCCTAGGATACAAACTATCTAATGAGGGCAAGAACCTAACCCCACACTTTCTAGAAAAATGCACTGAATGCAAGAAATTACAGTAATTGCTGGGTTTCTTTAATTTTGGCAGCACATACATTTGTGATTATGCACAACACATAAAAACCTTTTATGATCTAATTCATCCAGACTTTCCAAGTAAGCAATGGACCCTTGAATACACATGCATATTCAGAGCATTACAACACTTACATGCATGCTTCAAGCACAACACTTACATACATGCGACAACAAAACAAATTTGGTCATCAGAATAATTCCTGGTGCCATTGGGTTCACATAGGCCACATTTAATGAGGATGACACGGTACCCTTAGCATACAAATCATATCTGTATTCCAATTCAGAACAACGACTTGCACCAACAGAAACAATACTGACTGCTGTACAAATGGCTGTCGTTAAGGAGAGGCCACTTACCCAAGGGAAACGCATCATTGCCGTTACCCCGGTACTATGCCTTGAGGCTGTCACCAAAGCCTGTGATCCAAATGCGAAAGCATCACATTCATGTTGAATTCAATGGGCAATCTCCCTGACTGCCACTGATGTCTTTTACATTTTCAACACTCAACTACAGACCCAAAAATTCCTTCTATATGAACTTGTGTACTCCGTGCCCACTAACATCTTGCCTCGATTAATACAAAACAATTTTTTACACCAATGGTTTGGCATAACCAGCTGTAGGTACTAAACATCAATACCCCTCTGCTTGCGCCGCTGTTAGCAGAGTAATAAGGGATGGTACAATCTACCCCCAACATACCTATATACAGACCATAGGGGATTGCACAGCACAACTTGCCAAGCTTAAGGCTCTCATTTTGGCACTGGAACATACGGATCCTGAACAGTCTATTTTAATTGTGTGTGATTCGTACTACTATGTCCAGTCCTACAATAATTACTGACATCATTGGTGCCTAAATGGGTTTAGAGACTCTAAAAGGAACACCGCCACACACAGAATCTTGTGGGGGAGGGTAGCAGATCTAAAGGACAGACTACTGAAAGCCTATGTAGCTCATACATTGGGCCATCAATGTATAGGAGTACACGTTGTAGGAAACACTTTGGTTGATGAAGCTACAAAATCTCCAGTAGCTACGGCTTCTGTTGCTGCAATTACTCGTTCTCATACGACATTGGCTGCTGTGAAAGCTTCAACTGATGGCAACCCTTTACCAAAAGCATACCTTGTGAAATATACCTACCACCTCAGTGCCCAAAATATTGCATTTGCAACTATCCAAGGGGTGGGTGATCGTTTGATTCCCCAACCAAGATGAGATTTGATCTCATTAAAGCAGCGCATGAGGGTGTTGCTTCTGCCCATGCTGGTGTGGCGGCCACTATTTCCCTGCTACAAAAACTCTATTGGTGGCCAGGTCTATACAAGCAGACCAAACAGTATGTCCTTTGTTATGACATCTGCCAACAAATTAAGGGGCTCACCATCAAATGCCCACCGCAGATACCCCTCTTAGTGTCCAACAAACCACTACAATAGGACTTCCTGGACCATTGCGGCCCTTTACAACCTGATGGTGCACACAAATACACTCATGTTCTAGATTCCTATGGATATGGCCAGAATGATCAGCTAATGCTCAAACTGTTATTAATGATTTGCAAGTCTTCATCTGGACATATGCAGTTGCAGCATTTCACTCAGACCAGGGCCCTGCCATTCAGAAACACCATAGAAACAATGGGTGTTCAACTCCATTACTCCTTACTGTGCCATCCTCAGGGCAATGCAGTCATGGAGAGGAGAACCAAGAGTTAAAGCAATCCTTAAGAGCGAGGTTGTCAGGTTTTGGTCATAGCTGGCTTCATCACCTATATGGGGTCCAGAGAGCACTAAGTAATATGCCCAGAAGGTCCTTGGGAGGGTGCACCCCTTATGATGTCTTATTTAGGATACCTATATGTCCCAGATCTTGATGGCCCTAGTGCGGTGGAGGCAGAGACTCCTTTTGATTTAAAGGAATGTGTCTCTGTTTTACAGGAGATATATCTATTCTGTGATGAGAATTCATCTGCCTATGCCGCCACCCTGAATGAAGGATTTGCCAACAACATCTACCAGATGGATTCCTAAAGTTGAGAATCTAGTATGAGAAAAGATTGCTGTGAAAAAGGAGTTCGGCCCATCATATAGAGCACTGGTTCTAGTCCTTGGAATACATGGCACCAGAACTGTCACCATACTACTGCTGCCTAGTTCTAAAGAAAACCACTTTGTTTCAATTGACAATGTCATATTGCACCCTGTGGGAGATCCTGCACAATAGACCATGAGGATTCCTGGGTGATTCCCTAGCCTCCCTCACTACCCAACATCATGTACCTTTTCAAAGACTCAGCAATGCCTCTGCTAGTGCCAATGCTACAATTGTCTCCCCGAGCTTGGGAAGGGCAGAGAATGAACCTTTATTACTTCCTGTCACTACCTCACTGACAAGAAACATCCGAAACATATAACTCTACTATTCCAAATCAACACAAACTGATGATATTATTTATTATGAACAAATATTAGGTCCATCTACCAGTTCTGCACTGGCTCCTGTTTTTGCACAGACTGCTTCTGGTTATTTCATCAACATTGACGACTTTTCTTCAGATACCTTGGCGTCTGCGACTGCACCTGTTTCAAGAACATGTAAGCTTTACAACTGGCTTAAAAATAATTATTTGGTTCATCCATGGTACTATCTATGGATATTGCTGACATTGCTTGCCTTCCTGCTTTGGATTTGATTTGTCATACTTTTTCTTTTTACTGATAAAAGGACGCTGTCTTCCTGAATACTGTGCTGTTGAGCTGGTGGATGAGGTTTTAACACCTCGCCTTTCTTCCCATAAGGTCCGACGAGATTTGTCCCTTGTGAACATTTCAGCTGTTCTGATTCCCAATAGGATTGCTTGGGATAAAGCACCATATGATATATTTGGACCTACTGATGTCATTCAAATTCCTGTCTTCAAAGTTTCAATGAATGGTGTTTTTACACCTGGGGTTGTTTCTGATGACTGGGATGTTAAAATAGTTGATTCCATGCTCTCTGAACTTGAATGTAATACTGTATTTGAAAGTAAAGATGTATATATTAACACACACGAATTATGGGGAAATGTTCTGTTACCATCATTATGGACATTACTTTCTACACTGAGCTAGAACCCCAAGAGTTCCAAAACATATGTAGAAACATTTGCATATTTTACTGGGCATAATGCTAAGAATGCAGAGTCATATTGCTTTAAACTACCTCCTTCTAAAGTGAGAAAAATATTGCTAACCAACACAAAAATTGGCTAAGTGGCATGCTTTGGAGCCAAAAGTGTAAGTTATGTGTTCCTGAGCCTATCAGGATAGCTTCCTTTGCCTGAGTTCCATTATTTGTCAAAATTCCAGAAAGTGTCTGTTTGCAGATTGTAGAGTATAGATACACTTTCTATGCATTAAAAAAACAGTCAATAAGTATAGCACCCCCCAGCAGATCTGCCATTTAACCTGACCTGCTACTCGTGCCTACAAGGTGCTGGCCTACGCATTGGGTGGTGTACACAGCAAGCTTCCAAAAGTGCCTGAACATAAGTGGTGTACATTAGCTAACATATGTGCACTGTGCTTTGTTTATTCAACCAAAGTCCCCCCAAAGGAACTTTGAACTCAACCAAACATTCATCCGCTAAGAAACAAAAGAACCTGTGTTAGATTTTATATGATTCGCGTGGACCTGCAAGAGCTTCAGCTCAGTCCAATCTCTTCACTTTCTATGACAAGTCAATGTCTCTGTGGCTCAGTGTGAACTCAATAGGGATGTAAACTAATCTTAGCACATCTCTTCCCATGGTCAAATGTACAGCCGGGGTTGCTGGGTCACTCCCAATACAACAGTGAGCAGCGGTGCAGCTTGGCCAGTTAGAGTAGGGGTGTGTGAGCTCTTCATATTTCCCAACGATCACACTGGTGTATCATGGTAAAATACATTATTTGAAAAGTAGATCATGAGGGGACTCAAATGGCAGTGGGAAGGTAATATATTGTCACTTGGGACAATATTATAAAATGTGCAGGACTACCTTAACCAGGATGCACATCGCAACTCACTTTAGAGGCCCAATGGGGCAGAACCAGTACTTAACAGAGTAATCAGGTGCCTGCAATTAAATCAGCTGAGCAGCCATGCTCTCGGTCTTTGGGAGGAGATGTCTGGAATGCTTTCAGCAGTGGCTGCACCTACTGAGGTGAAATACTACAGACCACGTTTCTCTGCTGATGAAGGGATAAACCCAGAAACACGTGATCAGAGATGAATGAAAATATAAGGCCTGGAAAAATGAGAATGCTGAAAGAATTCTCTGTAAGTTGCCGGCTTTGCCATATTCCCTAATAAATTACCTGTTGGGAGTGTGCTTTCATCAAAGGACAACTTTGTTTGTATAAACTTAATGGCCTGTCCAACCAGGAAGGCAGCACCACTGCATATAGGAGAAGGTCTGTGTGACTTATTGGATCATAACATTTTGAGCAGCAGGTTGGGACACTTTCAGTAAACCCTGTAATTTTACATTGAATTTGCATACTGAGGTAACAAACTCTGTTTTATTATTCTGCTTGGCTCCAGCAACCCACTATATACATGTATATACATATATCTATATATATCGATAAAAGGATACAGAGAATGCTGCTTAAACATGATGGAATAAAATGCTATGCAGCACTGGACTTGGGCTTCATAATCTCTGTTCTTTTGTTTGTGAATTTATGGGTTGCTCCGTACCCATATGATGAGGCCGCCCTGCAGAGTTGGGGGCTCCCTTTTTCGGAGGTTATTTTTGGAATTAACTTTGGGAGCATGACTCGCTTGCCTTCACCCAGTGAAAAGGATTTACCCTGTGATTGATAGCGTGGAGGTGAGAAAGGGAATGAGAGGAGAATATTCTCTTTTCGACTTTTCCAGGCTGCTAGCATTCCGAGATATTACATTTGCAGCATTTTACCTAATAGACTGAGAAAATGTTTTAACCGGACTGTTTATTTATGAAATCACGAGATGCATCTACCACATATTGGTGCACTGAACAATATGAAACTTTCACATCATGCAGGATGTTGAAACGCAATAATGCTGTATTTAAAATCTATTCTGCCTTCAAAGATATATCGGATTATTCTTGGCAGTGCACTATGGGAGATGTATGCTTTAATATTACTATCACGTGACAGTTTGGTTACCAGCACGCAATCACTTTATAAAAATAGAATCACCTGTGAACAAGGCTCTACGGAGCTGAAACGCGTCAGGAAATAAGATAATAAGATTGGAAATGAAACGTGCTGTTTGATAAAAGGATACAGAGAATGCTGCTTAAACATGATGGAATAAAATGCTATGCAGCACTGGACTTGGGCTTCATAATCTCTGTTCTTTTGTTTGTGAATTTATGGGTTGCTCCGTACCCATATGATGAGGCCGCCCTGCAGAGTTGGGGGCTCCCTTTTTCTGAGGTTATTTTTGGAATATATATATATCTATATATCTATATATATCTATATATATATATATATAGATCTATATATATACACATACATATATATCTATATACATATACATGTGTATGTATATATATATGTGTGTGTATATATATATATATATATATGTATATATATATATATATATATATAAATATATATATATATATATATATGTGTTGTGAGATCACTTTGTCAATGCATGTGTGGTTTCCCTGGGGGCTGCGATCGGTCCCCAGGGAAACCACATACACATATAAAATTGATCTCTTTACTCTCCCATATATATATATATATGTATAGGTTTATATTTTCCTGTTGTTTATGTCATAGAAATGCAAGGAAAAATAGTGCATTTATTCAAAGCTTTACCTTTGCATGGCATTTGGGAAAAAGAACTTTGGGGAATCCTCACAGGTGATACTTCAATTGACTCCTTTTGATGTCTACTTTTCAGAAATGTCTGGGTACGATAGGTTTCCCTAAATGGTTGCCAATCCCAGGATTAATTAGTACACTCACCTTAGTTATCATTATTGCCACAATATGTTTTGGGACCTTCCCTGTCTCGGGCACTAGGCCTACCCACACAAGTGAGGTACAGTTTTTACTGGGAGACTTGGGGGAATGCTGGGTGGGAGGACGTTTGTGGCCCCCCTCAGATTCCAGAACTTTGCATCGCTGAAATGTGAGAAAAATTTGTTTTTTGACAAATTTTTAGGTTTGCCAACGATTCTGGGTGACAGTACTTGGTGAAAGCCTCACAAGTCACCCCATTCTGGATTTCTCTAGGTATCTGGTTTTAAAAATTGTATAGATTTACTAGGTTTTGCTATGTGCCGGCTGAGCTAGAGCCCAAAATCCACAGCTAGGCACTTTGCAAGAAACGTGTCTGTTTTCATTGGAAAATGTGATGTGTCCAAGTAGTGTTTTGGGGCATTTCCTGTGATGGGCACTAGGCCTACCGGCAAATTATGAGGTTTGCAAAGGTATCTGGGTGACAGAACCTGGTGAGAGCCCCACAAGTCACCCCATTCTGGATTCCCCTAGGTGTCTAGTTTTAGAAAATGTATAGGTTTGCTAGATTTGCCCATGTGCTGGCTGAGCTAGAGGTAAAAATCCACAGTTAGGCACTTTGCCAAAATCGAGTCCGTTTTCTGTGGAAAAACGTTAAGTTTTAGGGCATTTGATGTCACAGGCATTAGGCCTACCCATACAAGTGGGGTACCATTTGTATGAGGAGACTTCGAGGAACAAAGAGTAGAAGAACAAGTATGATTGCTAATTGTCTTTCTCTACATTTGTGCCTTTCAAATGTAAGACAGTATGTAAAAAAGAAGTCATTCGAGAAATGCCCTGTAATTTACATGCTAGTATGGGGACCCCCGAATTCAGAGATGTATAAATAACCACTGCTTCTAAACTCCATATCTTATGCCCATTTTGGAAATACATAGTTTTCCTTGATACCTATCTTTCACTCTTTATGTTTTACCAAATGAATTGCTGTATACCTGGTATACAAAGAAAACCCATTGCAAGGTGCAGCTGATTTATTGGCTATGGGTACCTTGGATTCTTGATGAAAATACACCGAATATATCCTGGCAGCCACAAGAGTCCAGCAGACGTAATAGTATATTGCTTTTAAAAATCTGCCATTGCTGGAAAAAAAGTTACAGAAGAAAACCTAGAGAGATATGGCTGTTTTTTCAACTCAATTTCAATATTTCTTTATTTCAACTGTTACTTTATGTAGGAAAACCCTGAAGGATCTACACAAATTACCCCTTGCTGAATTCAGAATTTTGTCTATTTTTCAGAAATGTTTAACTGTCTGGGATCTACCATTGCTTTCACACCCATTTCTGTCACTAACTGGAAGGAGGCTGAAAGCACAAAAAATAGTAAAAATGGAGTATGTCTCGGTAAAATGCCAAAACTGTGTTGAATTTATTTTTTCTGATTTAAGTCTGCCTGTTCCTGAAAGCTGTGAAGATGGTGATTGTACTACTGCAAATCCTTTGTTGATCCAGTTGGCAGGAAAAAAACAGAGGCTTTCTTCTGCAGCACTTTTTTCAAATTCTTCCCCAAAAACCCAATGCTGTATCTTGGCTACTTTCTCAGCCTCCTCCAGGGGAACTCACAAACTCTGGGCACCTTTAGATTTTCCAGGATGTTGGAAAAAAAGAACACACATTTGGTTTAGATGTCTTATGTGGTCAAAAGGTTATGGGGACCTAAGCACAAACTACCCCAAATACCCCAAAAAAGGGCTCAGCACTGGTGGGGGGAAGGCCCAGCAGCTAAGGGGTTAAAGACAGTAGTAGTGTTTTCCAAAATTGTATTGAAGCCCCAAGCCCCTCCATCGCACACCCTATGTTAAAATCTAAGAATTTCTGTTCTGTATAAGCTAACCTTATACCCAAATATCTGGTTCCTTCGCCACACCATAGGAGAACAGCATGCAGAAGTGATTCCGCTGGTGTTCCTTCCAGCAGTCCCATTGGAAACGTGTGATTTTTGGATATTGACGAATAGACGCCTCTCCAAATAGTGCAGTGCCTGAAGGAGTATAGGTACAGAGTAAGTCGGATTCCTAAGACACATCAATAAATCACCAGCATATAGGAACATTACATGTGTGTTGTCTCCGACGGGGATCCCCCAGGGTTTCAAGGTCCGTGCAGTAGGATAGCCAGGAGCTCCATGGCCAGTGCAAATAAAAGAGGGGGCAGAGGGCAACCCTGTTGAGTACCTCTTTGAAGCGCAATTTTCCCTGCTACTTCCCGTGCGCACCCGTGCTTCAGGGTCTGTGTAAAGTAGTTTAAACCGTTTGATGCAATGCTGGCTGAATCCCATTTTTTCCCAGCACCAACCACAAATATTCCCAGTCCAGTGAGTCGAATGCTTGCTTAGTGTCTAGGAGTATGGGAGCTTATGGCTCCTCCCTCATGTGCCATGTATGATATATATGTGTTAGGCACCAAAGATTATCCATGGTGCTCCTATAGGGTATAAAACCACACTGATCCGTATGTATCAGTTTGGGTAGGTATGCAAGCAAATGGGCTGCCAGGACCTCACTCAGTATTTTAATATCCACATTCAAAAGGGACAACGGCCTATATGATGACGGTTCAACCAGACCTTTAGCAGGTTTAGGAATTAGTACCACCAATACCTAATGCATGGAGGCAGGCAGTCTTATTCTCTGATAAGCCTCTTCATAGACTTCTAGCAGCTTTTCTGCTAGTGTGCCTGCATAGTGTTGATAAAAATGTGGCTGGGAGGCCATCCCCTCCCCATGATTTGGCCGTCTTCAGTCTTCGAATGACAGCCATAAGCCCCTCTTTGGTAATGGGATCATCCAAGGAAGAACGCTCATCCTTGACAACATCAGGAGAGACAGCTCACCCAGGAATGAGGCGCCGTGATCACCACCTGTCCAGTCATTCTTTGCAAACAAGATGTACAAGTGAGCTTTGACTCCTGAATTTATCGCTACCTGCATATTACCTAGGTTCCCCGCCTCATTTCTCTTGTTGCCTAAGCAGTTGTGCCAACTTGCCCACTGTCTTATCCCCTTCAGCGTGTAACTGCTGTGGGTAGGCTGTCTGCATGTGTTTATGTGTTTTCAAAGCCGGTGCCAATCTTCTAAGAGTTCGAACCAGGGTTGTTGCCATTCCCCTAGTTTATCTGTCTGAAAGGGGAGGGCATTTTCTAGGTCTTGCTAACGTCCCTCTTAATGGGTAATGTCACTTTCCAGTTGTCTACTCACACTGTAGGTGGTTTTGAGGCATATTCCTCTCATCACCACCTTTAGTGCCTCCCACTCATATGCCCTATGGCTAGCACTTCCCCAATCTTTCTCAAAATAGAGGAAGAGTTCCTCACAGAGTTTGATCTCAAAGGGGGGGGTCAGTACTTCTGCCCGAAAGCGCCAAAGCGGTATCACTAGCCGCCTGCGAAAAAGCGAGGGACACTGGATATCTATTCAGATAAGCATTTATTCTGCAACGTGTTTTAAGACTTGCCAAGCCCCTCACATTCCAAGTCAAACATTTATAAACATCAGCTATGTTTATAATCTCTGTAGAGTAGCCATTCACCCACAGCTGCGTCCAGCACACCTGCACTTAGCATACTAGCATGGGCCCACCATTGCAAATTCATGTACTACATCCTCGCAAGCAGCATATTTCCCTTACGCTTCGAACATCGGCCAAAGTAGAACAATACCCCAACATCCCCCATCCCTTGGGCAGTGAAGGCATCATGGACTGGTTGCAACAAAGGCGGTTGTAAACCTGCATATCTCGCCCCATCCTCTTCGCACAAGTGTTAAAATTACAAAAACTGCACTTGTTTTGAAAAACTCCTCAACGCTGCACTAGAGGATAGAACACCCTGGGTGTTATCCCCCTTTTCCAACAAGTGTGTCTGTGCCAGTAAGTTGTTGTAATCTCTTATTTTCTTCTATTCTTTCCTTAGGTGGACCACTGTTCACCTGGAGGCTCCCAGTACCTCAGAAAGAAGGCACAACAGCTGGTAAGTGAATGTCTGGGGTCTTTCTCTATTTAGGTGAAGGGAAAGGGGAGGGAGGATGGAAACATGAAGTAAGGGACTCGGTGCAGTATTTTGGCTCACCCCAAGCCTTTTGTATGCCCCTATGAACTCCTAGAACATGTGCTTTCCATTCTTGTACTCTCTTTTGTGCTCATCGGTGTCAAGAGAGTGAACAGGTGTGGTAAATTTATGCAGAATCCCCAACAGTGCCCCTTGTTCCGTTACCTGCCCTCTGGCCTCCCCCTCCTACCCAAAATCACCTGGTAGAGACTCGTATATGGTCACGTACCTTGAAAAGCCATGTCCCTCCGGGGACGTGGCTGGCAAGTGCATCCTTCTTGTCCTCTCGGGGGTTGAGAGTTTCTCTTCCACGGTCGCTTCCCGGCTCAGCCCTGGGAATGTCCCAACTCCAACCGCTCACTTACTGGTCTGACACTCCGTTCCCTGCTCCGGCTTCACCGAACCTCTCCTTCTTTCGCTTCCACACTCCCTCTTCCTTTTCCTCCATCAAAAGGAGACTTTCAATCTCACACTCTAATTCGTGTCTACCATGTCATCAGACGTGCGGCTGGACTGGGAACCGTTTAGGACACGCAACGTTCCTTGTCTCGTAGTGTGTGCTCCCCTTACATCATAGCTGATATTACTGTTGCAGGGCCCCACAGGACTCATTGGTCTCAATCACACCAGTGCTGCGCAAAACCGCGGGCTGAATCTGGCAACTCCAGGTGTTTTCGAAATGCGCGGGGCGCTCAGTTAAGCGAATGGCCCCACAGCTGCCAGGCCTCCACATACACCCAGCGCCTCAGCGTCTCAGAGCCAGCGACCTCACCCGCTCTTCAAGCCATGCATCGTGGCTCGCGCTCCTCTCCTCGATTTGGCTCATTCATACAGGCAGTATATGTATAGGGGGATGGCGGAACACAGCAAGTTGCCCCGATCTCTGTCTCCCAGGCAGAGTGCAGGGACCGTCGTAGGCCTCACCCCTACTGTGGGCCGAGGATTAGGCTTGTCAGCTAGGCTGTGGACCCCTTGTCATGCAGTCAGATGGGCCGTAAGGGGTTCCCTGGGGGGATTGCCGGCAGGAACAAAGTCTCCCCCCCCAGGAAGTTTGGGGAAGTTGTACAGCCCACAGCCGCCATTTCTGTGCTTTTTGGGCTGTGGGGGGAGGTATTAAGAGGAGCCATTTCAGGGAGGTCCCACCATTTTGGGAAAAGTGACACAGTTGCCAGCTGGTCAGCATAGGTTTTTTAATCAGTGCATGTTAAAATGAGTGTTGTTGAAGTTCTGGCCTTTATTACGTTTCTGTGGTATGTGGCTGTTTATGTTCTCATTATATTCCAGTGGTTCGCGTGCTTGGGTGTGAGCACGTACACCGGAGCAGGTTTACCTTGAGGCGTGTATGTTCGGCAGCGGTTTCCTTGTTGGCTGGAGGATGGCGACGGATGACTGGGTTCAGGCAGCCCTTGGGCTGCTGCAGAAAGCAGGGTGCTTAGATGTGGTGCGCGAGGGGGTGTTGGAATCCCCTGCGCCCAGCCCGGAGAGTGGCGAGCGGGGTGGCGGCAGCGGCCGTTTTGGCCTGCTCACCTCCACGCCACGTGCGTGCGGCAAGGAAATCGGTAAGTGTGGGTGGCGGGGAAGAAGGCGGGAAAGCAATGGCTTGGCGGTGACAAGGGGGTGGGGTAGGAATACCTCTGCCCTTCCCACGGCAGGACCATGCTGCCGCGTACACGCAGGGTGGTGCTGCAGGCAAAAGGTAGTAGCCCTGAGGCCCCTGGGGTGGCGGGGGCGGGGTGGGGAGGGTGGGTCACAAAGGCAAGGGCAGGGCAGGTGGCAGGAGAAGCATTACGCGGTGCCGGCCCACAATACGGAGGGGCAGGGAGGGAGGCAGTGGAGGGAGGAGACATGGCGGGAACCAAATCGGTGAGGGAGAGATTTCACTCCATGGGAAGTGTTGTGTTGCACAGGGTAGAAGAATACCAGAGGAGCAAGGTAAGACAGGTTGTGGGTGGAGAAGCACGGGGGTCATGAGGTGTTTGAGGAGGGAGGGGAGGGCCGATGGGCGGAGGAGGGGGCCTCTACCTCAGAGGATTGTGGTGGGGGGGGCGGGAGCACCCCAGCAGTGGGACTCTATTTTGGAATGGAGTGATGACGAAGAGGCAGAAGGACCAGAAGTTGAGGAGGATGGGATCACTTTGAAGGTGCATCCCTTGTGGCAGACTTGTGGCCGGGGCTTGGTCTCAGAGGAGAAGCGCGAGGTGTGGGAGAGGCAGAATCTGGGGGAGAGGGTGGCCTTGCGGTGGGTGGAGGAGTGGGGGAGGGGTTCTGGGGTCATGGGGCGCAGGCGGGGAGACGGATGGAGTGTAGGCACAGGGCTCACGGTACACCGGGCCTTTCCTGGCAGGGCAGGAAGATGCTGCAATGTGACCCGGGCGGGTCAAGGGTGGCCTGGAGATCTCGGGAGGAAGTGAAGGTGGGGCCCGAGTGACCAGCTGGATATCATCACAGACGGATGCAGGAGGGACGGACCCGAGGGCTAAGGTTGCTCTGAAGGGGCCGCAGGGCAGAGCGGGTTTTGTGCCCCCCCAGCAGCGTGGCTCCTGACGACTAGCGGCCTGGCCTATTGCAGTATGGACAACATAGGAGTGACGTTGGGAGGCTGGTTCAATGCCTAGGATGTACACCGATGGGTGAGAAACAGGCGAGGGTTTTTGGGGACACCTTGCCTGGTGCGTTTGGTGAAGTGGACGGCGAATTGGATTACGAGGATGAAAGTATAGATGAAGGGGAGTTGAGGGAGGAGGGTGAGGATGACTGGTGGTGCACCGGGGGGGGTCTAACCCTGTGACTCAGTTGTTTCAGGCAGCGAGCGAGGCCAAAAGAGGAGCACAACTGGTGAGGTGGACGGCTCGGAGCAGCCCCTGTCCTTGGCGCCAGGTGAGGAGGTGCTTTCTACACACCATGATGTGGTATCAGTTGCAATTGAGGCAAAGGTGGACAGTGCGAAGGAGCGTTTGTGCAAAGGGGTGTATGTCATGGATGTCGGTGTCGGGCTGGAGAGCGATGGTGGGATGAAGGGTTCTGGCACCATAGGGGAGGACGGGGATCTGAAGGAGGAAACAGGTAATGTGAAGAGTGGTGAGAAGGCCAAAAAGCTGCCCTACAAGGGCACAACTAAGCCACTAGGGGCACACTTAATGTTAACTACGAAAGAGAAGATTTGGAAAGGTGAGTACGTAGAAATGCTAAAGCTCCTACATATGGAAGTCAGGTCCAAAGAGGGTTCCAAGGAGGAGGAGTATGAATTGGCTAAGCGACCGAGGGTACCAGTTACTATTGAGAACTGGACGGCAGCCTTTCTAATATATGCAAGTGTATATTGTGAGCAATTCCCCAAGAGGGCAGTAGCGCTCTTTAAGTATATGGACGTTATCCGGAAGGCCCACCTGAATTATGGGGGCTATGCCTGGGTTCAATATGATGAAGAGTTTTGGGCAAGAATGGCAGCTGATGCGGACGTACAATGGGGAGAGATTAATACGGACCTGTGGCAGCATACCATGGACCCATCAAAATTTGGTAAAACAGTGTTCACGGCTAGTGGGCTGCCTATTACTTACCGGCCCTTTCGAGAGCACCCTGCCCAGGGTGGGGCGGGTTCAACTGCAAAAAGCGGGTCAGGTATGGTGGGGAGTGGGTCAGTAAGGCCAGGGGCGTGCTGGGACTACAACAAGGGTTTGTGCACCCGGGAATATTGCAAATTCAGACATGAATGTTTGCCTTGCTCCGGGAGACATGCACTTATTCATTGTTATGTCTCAGGAAACCAGGGAACCCAGGTGGCGGAGACTGAGACAGTTCACATAACAACGATAACAGGGATGGATGGCAGATTTGACAAGACACCTTCAGGTTGGAAGGGGGTGTGGGTGACAGCAGGACAACTCAGACAGAAATATTTTGGCACTAGGGGTTTGTGAGTTGCAGATTCAGGGGGGTAGGGAGCAGCTGGAGATTATTAAGGTGACAAACAGATTCAGCAAAGAAATCCTTACAAAGGAAGAGTGTATTAAGAGTCTGCAAAGTTAAGGGTAAAGGGAGGGGGAAGGTAGGATAGGTGAGAGGGGAGCGATTGGCAGGTAATTTTGATGTATAGTGAGGTTTTAGTTTTTGTAAGGCAATAGGCCAAGGGTTTCTTTTGGATTGTAAGTGCACCTGTTTCCAATAAAGCGGCCTTTTACACACAAAAAGGTGCCGTGGTGGTGTCCTTCTTCCCCAATTCACTTCAGCAGTGCCAGTCAATTTGCAAAGCATCTCGGAGCAGGATTAGGTGTTGCTGGTGTTGTGTGGCTTGATGAAGTGGGAAACATTAGGGCTATCATTGCTGGATATCGCATTATTCTGTATTTTGCCAGCCTTAGCTTGAGACAGAGGGTCTAATCTGCCATGGTGTTGGCCACACAACACCATCTATATATATATATATATATATACATATATATATATATATATATATATACATATATGACAGTATTATGCCATCTGCAGGGATCTACATGTGACTTGCAAGACACTATTTTCATTCAGCATGGGCACCCTTCCAATTAATGCTACTGAGACTGGTAGAATGGGCATCATTGAGTTGACTGATATTATTTTTTTTTTCCACTACTACAAAATGGAAACTTTTCCAAGTCCACCCAGCATATTTTGTAAACGTTAATATCTCAAAAGTCATGGAACGGATTCATACTAAATTATGAAAATCAAGCTTGCCAAGTAAAGTTCGTGGCAAACCCTTACACAATAGCAAAGATTTCACTAGAGCCGTAATTATGAGTTGCATGTTGAAGGGTGGATTTACCACATGATAAAATTATATGGGGCGATTTTTCTGACCTTAAAACCATACAGAATTCTATATTCAATCGAGTTTAACACATACACCAACTACCTGTTCTGAGCATTTGGTAAATGTATGACGTATGCTAGGTGTAGGGTGAGGGATGAGGGATGTGTGAGAAAGTGACTAGGGAGGTGGAAATATTTTTCTTGCAGGATAAAACACTGTATGCTTCCCCGGTTTGGAAAAGAAACTGGAATACAATTTGGCTGCTTCTGTAGCTAAAATCTAATTCGACTTTTCCTGCCCGTTTTACCATCAGAAAATATCCCGTCAGGTTTTGTTGAGGAGGATGGGATCACTTTGAAGGTGCATCCCCTGCGGCAGACTTGTGGCCGGGGCTGGGTCTCAGAGGAGAAGCGCAAGGTGTGGGAGAGGCATAATCTGGGGGAGAAAAAAATATGCGTTGTATAACCTAACGACTAATAATCAGGCGAAACTAAATTAATCCATGAAAGTATGCGTCCATTTTGTTCCACCTGACTCGTAATAGAGCACTAAATAAAAGAGTCTCCGGGTATGTAGGAAAATGGTAATAGGCAGCCATCGAGGCATCTTTCTTTCTCATCATCCTCACGCTCTGTGGGAAGTAAGGGACACCTGGCTTTTGGGCTGTGAGGGCCGTGCTGAATCATGGGAAGATTTCTGACCTCCAGACTCCCAACACATTCAACATTGTTGGCTGTCAGTCCTTTATGTTATTCAATGCATGTTTTATTTTATAACTTTTTTTATAAAACCTCCATTGCATCCTAGCCTTCGGTCACTTGCAAAAATAAAACAAACTGTGAAAACATTTTTTGGTGCTGAAAAGCACACATTGCCATACTAGTTCCTGGCACTGAATGGACCTACTTTGTGTGCGGAAGTTCTTTTGTGAAAGAGTAGAATGCCATCACTCACTGTGAAGTGAGCCAGTGGCTGAAGTGGGCTGACCTATTGTCCCATGATCTATGATGTAGGGGGAAGAAGAAAAATGTAAATAACACAACAGCAGACCGATGCAAAAGACGGCTGGCTGAAAACACCTATAAGTCAATATAAATATATACAGTGCTTTAAATGGAAAAATATAAGTGCAGGTACTCTGTAATAGCGTACCTGCTTGTTTCTGAGAAGTGCCGGTACTCTCCAATTAAAAGTATTACGTTTTTCTTGAGATATGCCGGTACTCTCCCTCTCAAAATAAAAAACTGCCGGTTCTCAGTACCGGAGAGTACCGGCCCATTTAAAGCACTGAAATATATAGAACTAAATTAAAACGTTTTGTTTGATGCTAGACATAAAAAAAGGGGTAATGTCGAGACACAAGTCACATTGATTCCGACACCTACTGTAATTAGCTGTATTTATTGCAATTTCACAGAAGACCCCATTTTCTTTTTATTGCATTCCATATTTCAAAGTTTTATTGAATGGCTCGGGCTTTACAACAACGCGAGCTTGGGCACTGTACAAAGAGCATATTAATGAATTTCAATTAATGTTTTTTTTTCATTTATGAGCAGAACTAAATGCAATTAGCAGTTTGTATTGCCATCTTGATCGTGTGCTTTGCGGGGCTAGGTTTCAGTGGGAAAATGCAGGCTATTTCTTCAATAAGAAGATGTTTATTTTGCTGGAGCTTGAAATCAGACGCCTCCTATAAAATTAGAATAGCCACGGGGGCTGGCATAGGATACTTTAGAGTCTTATGATGGCTCCAATACATCAGTTGCTGATTGCTGTGGACTGTCACTCATGGGAATATTGAGCCCAGCAGTGAAATATTACACTCTGGTGAAACATTTCTGAAGAATGAGACAATCAGCCATTTTGCAAATATCAACAGCTCAGCTTGTTGACTGGCACAGGCTTGATATGGACGTTCTTTACCGCTCAGGCTCATCTATACACATTCTTTCCAGTAGTACATTTCACTGACGTCTACAGTGCAGCAACTGTAGGTGGCATTTGGAAGCTTTAGACACAATTTGACACTCTCATGCAGCATAACATATGGCAGAGGCTCAATCTGAATAGACCACTTAATCCTTGTCAAGGACATTTCTCATTTTATAATGGATGAAAGCCTGCTATGCTTTTAAAAAACCTGCCTGTAATTGTGTTATTATAGTCTAGTTGTGATATAAATAGTTACCTGTAATTAGAAAATTGCATAGTTGCTCTACTGTAATAACCTATTACAGTTGAGTTGTGACTTTACCGTGCCTCAGTGCCTTAATCAGATCTAGAAGACAATGTGAAAAGCAGCTTTCTTGGCCAAGTAATTAACTGCCCCATAAACGTTTACAGGGGATACTAGATTTTCAGATCCCCTTTTTCCGAATACTTTAGCATGAAAAGCAGCAGTCATTAGCTGTTCATTGTAAAATATTTAAATATGGTACTGATAGAGTTCAATGCATCTGAGTGGGAATCTATCGGCATGTTACTCACACATTCAGAAGCGCCAAAGCTGCGAGTGGGTAAAAAGAACACCGACTCTCACTTCTCTGACGCCAGAGCAGAGGAAAAGGGAGTTTTTACTAACCTCATATTAGAGAATAAAACTAGTACTGGTACTCTGGTTAGTGCTCCTCCACCGCCCCACCCAGTTCATCAAACAATCAATGAAACAGGTGGAATGGCAATTGTAATCTCACCAGTATTCTAACTATCCCCACCTCTCTGGTATCTCTGTAAACGCAAGGGAGGTGGGAATATGAAAGTGGCCTGCAAGTGGCCTTTGGCTGACAATCACAAGTGGGTTATACATTCTCGTGTGTTAGCTACAGGGATGCAAAGACCCTTGTTAAGAAGTGGTGGGTCTCACAGAGTTCACTAGATCCGGGCTGTCAGAGAGCTGTGCTCAGATGGGAAAGAGCCTGGCATGCCCCAAAGAGGGCAGTGGTGGTGGGGGGAATGATGTGTGGAATTGGCAATGTTTTCTGTGGGGTACCAGATATTTCTACATTTTGGTGGGAGACAGGAGGGCTGAAGAAATCTTTGTATATTTTTTCATTTGCGTGGGTAAGGTGAGGAGAGTGGCACTGATTGTTTGGGAGGATAGCAGAAAACCAAGGGGCTTATTTATGGAAAGGTAGCGCATCATTCATGATGCGTCACTTTTCTAGCGCCCCATTGCATCCTCCTAACAATACCATGTGTGTGGCGTATTTACAATACGGCTCACTATGGCGGTCGTGTACACAATTTATGGCACTAATGTGGTGCTTTGCTGGATTAGCACCATAAATTATGGAGCTAATGCAGAAAAGCACAGGGAGGCCCACTGTTTTTAATGGGAGCGTCATCTTAATGCCTGCCTTAGGCAGCCGTTATTAATGAAGCTAAAAATGGCGAAATTAAATTTAGCAAATTTCACAGCAATATTTTTCTGAGACTCCCTGTGTGGGAACGCCCCCTTGCATACATTATGCCTGGCACAGGCATAATGTGGCACAAAGGTACAGAAAGTGGTGCAATGCTTACACTGCGTCTCTTTGTAAAAATGGCGCATGGGAAATATCCACCTTAACTCCACATTTGCGTAAAGAAATTATGCAAATATGGTGCAAGGTGGTGCTAGGGGCATCGTAAATATGCTCTCAAGTATTTTTTAATATTTTGTTAGGGTCATTTTACCAGAGGTGGTAAGGATGAGTGAAAGGTTACCAGCTACATTTACATTTGATGTACAATCTAGGGTAGAGAAAG
Organism: Pleurodeles waltl; assembly: GCF_031143425.1. Lineage (NCBI taxonomy): Eukaryota > Metazoa > Chordata > Amphibia > Caudata > Salamandridae > Pleurodeles > Pleurodeles waltl. The sequence goes on from NC_090450.1 coordinate 871,495,995, forward strand.
CTGAAGCAAGTGAGAGCATGTCATGCTTCGCATCTTCCTAACTTCTCTTCCTGATCTGGTGAAGATGAGCTGGGAGCATAAAAAACATAAACATTTTGAAGGGTATATGTTATTACATGGGTTTTCCACCTTAAGTGTTGATGGCTCACCCATGATGTCTCATCCTTTGGTCGTGAAGAGGATTGGGGGAGTAGAAACCACCTAACATATTAGATCTGTGGTTATCAAACTCTTTTTTAAATATCTTTATTGACAATTTTCGTGAAACAACAATAATCAATGCTTAGGCGACAGTCCACACATCTTTGTGACCCCATATGTATTGACAGATAGTTACCCCACTCACTGAAATGTATCATGCGAAATCCAGTGCTACACCTGCCAGCTCCACAGTATATACCGGGATATAGAGTCTAACATGAAGTACTTCATAATCCGAAAGAAAAGAACCCACCTCCCGTGTGATCCATCCTTCAACCCAGTCCTGAAATCCCAATACCTGGTCCCACATTCCATTTTTACAGCAAACCACTGTCCACTCCCCTCAATTGTCCCAATGGGAACAAAGCAGACTTGGAATAATTTACATTTAGTCTGGAAATGTCCCCAAATTCCCACAGACATTTAGCAGGATCAGGACAGATGAGTCAGGCTGGCCGAAATATATCATTGCATCATCTGCATACATGAAACAACATGGATTATCCATCCCACCGGGATCTCCCACCCGTGGAGCGCCTGGCGAAGGTGGTATTCCATTGGCTTAATTGCTACGGTGAACAACAGATGGGACAAAGTACACCCCTCCCGTGTACCTCACTAGAGTAGAAACTTGCCCACTACGTGTCAGCTAGCCCTCACCCACGCAACCAGTCACATATAGAGAATCAGAATTCACTGCATATATTTGGGTCCCTTCCAAAACTGTCGAAACATACACCCAACTAACTGAGTGAAGGCCTGTTCTATATCCAGAGAAGCCAACACATAGTCCCTTCCACACAGGTAGCATGCATTACGCATTACGGGCCAAGTGGCACAAATTACAGAGCACAGGTGTACGCTAGATGAATCCTGACTGGTCCACATGAACAAGCGTCGGGAGGAGCAGCAGGAGATGCGCCGCCAGGATCTGATCAAGAATCTTTAGATATACATTTGACATAGAGTTAGGTCAGTATGAGGTGACTTCTAATGGGTCCTTTCCAGGTTACAGTACCAAGGCGCTAAGGGACTCTCTCATGGAGTCCGGCAGCACTCCTCTCACATACGCCTCTGCAAAAACGGTCAGTTGGTTATCTGCCAGAGTCCCAGGGAAGGCTCTATATGACTTGGCTGGGAGTCTGTCTCCACCAGGAACTTTAGCAGTCTTAAGGTAGTCAACGGAGCTCCTGTTTGTCAAAGGAGTATCCAGCTCATCGCGCTCCGAGGGTGTCAGGCGTGCAAATGGCAGTACTTGGATATAGGCAGCAACTGTGGAGTTATCAGGCTGCACAGGATGAGTATAGCCCCCTTTCATGTCCTCCGGAAACATGCAATTTATAGCTTGCTTTATGTAAATGTATTTTCTCTCTTGATTCCCAAGTTATAAGATTGGCTGGGCATAGATCTAATTTTTTATTAGTCACACCAGCATGCATCCTGCCCTGTCGCCCTCCCTGTGCAGTCTACGTTGAAAGGAAATTCAGATGAGCTTCTCCAGCTGATCCCATAGTGTGAGGAGTTGCTGGGGGTCATTTTGACCTCGGCGGTCTTTTTCCAAGACCGCCGTGCGGAAGACCGCCAGTGGTGGCGGTTTGCCACTCGGCCTATTATGACCGTTGGCAGCTCTCTGTCCTTTTACGGATGGAGAGCCACCAACAGCCATACTGGCGGGAGGCGGGGAAGTAGAGGTTGCTCCACCTCCACCGCCACGCCAACAGAACACCGCCCAGCGAATCACGTCCTGTGATTCGCCGTGGTGGTGTTCTGTTGACGGTGTGGTGTCGGCGGAGCTGCCCCCATTGCTCCCATCCCCTCCCGGAGGATCGTCGGACCAGGTAAGTCGATCGTCCATGAGGGGAGGGAGGTGGGGGGCTGTTGTGTTTTGTGTGCGTGCATGGGGTGTGCGTGTGTGTATGTAGAGGGGGTATGTGAGTGCGCGTATGCTTGTGGGGGTGTTGTGTGTTTGGGAATGAGTGCGTGTATGTCTGTAGGTATGTCTGTATGGATGTGTGTGTGTATGTTTGAATGTGGGTGTGCGTGTCTGACTGTGTGTGTGGATGTTGGCATGTATGTCAGTGTGTGTGCGTGTGTGTGTGTTGGTGGTGCCTGCGTGCGTGTCGTGTGTGTATGAATGATGTTATGTTGGGGGTCGGGGTGGGGAGGGCGGTCCTGCCACCTTTGGGGAGGTAGCAGGGGTGGTGGCGGGGTGGGGGTGGGAGTCAGGGTGGTGGTGTGGGGTGGGGAAGACCCCTATCAGTGTCAGGGAAGGAATTCCCTGGCACTGATAGTGCTCACCGCCATGGATTTCATGGCGGTTTCAAACCGCATGAAATCCATGGTGGTCAGCAGGGTCCAAATACCACTGGCGGTATAGTGACGGCCACCGGGCTGGAGACCCAGGTCTCCAGCCCAGCGGTCGTCTCCGCTCTGGCGGGCGGAACGGAGAAGCGGCGGATGATACAAAAAAAAGACCGCTAGCCTGTTGGCAGTCTTACCGCCGCTTCTCTGCCTTCCGCCAGGGTCATAATGACCCCCTTTGTGTTTACCCGCACTGCTTCCGGCTGTGACGGCAGCCAAAACAGTCATGCCTGCAAGCGCAATTGCTCCTGGAGTGGCTTTCTATTCGAGATACATCTAAATCTAGTCAAAAAGTGGTTTATGAGTGGATTTTCTTCTCCAAAGGACCCCTCAAGTTGTTGTTTAGATTGAGAAGCCTTTTTTTATTTTTTTCAAACAGGAGGAAGTACCCCAGAGGCTCCAACTTACTGTTCCTGTCCAGCAGGCTCCTCCCAGTGCTTTGCCCATCTCCTGGTCACTTTTCACTTGGATTTCGAGGTGGAACGATCAATTTCTTTGTCTTCTGGATAAACCTTTGGATTTAAGGACTTTTTTTGTGAACTCGCACAAGTAATTCCAAAACTATGAAATACCGGTGTTGTTTGTTTGCGTGGGCAGTCACCAGTACCTCTTTGTACTTTAATTTAATTAAAAAAAATATATAGTGGTGGGTGGCCTTGAATTTAAATATGGGTCTAGTTACTTATTGTACATTTCATTGATGCTTCATTTTTTGTAAAGGAAAATTGTTGCACAGCTCAGTACCTGTTCTTTTCCACAGATCTGTAACATTTGCAATATTATAATACTATGTGGCCCAGATTTTTAAAGGGCCGTCTAGCCAGTAGGCCCAGTACTAGTAGTCATCTGTAGATGAAATAAAAATGTAAGTGGTATGCGTTTTTAAAACTTCATTTAGGGCAGGTATGGCATTGGATTAAATAACATTTTTTGGCTGTTGTTTAATTTTTATTTTGCAAACACTGTATGTATGTGTATGTGTATTATTTGATAGCATAGGAGGATATGTATACCGTTACTGTTTTTTCAATACACAGGCCTTCTCCTGGTCCGATCCTGCACAAACAAAACATGGTGAAAGCTTAAGACTCCAGTTTACCTACTTGACTGGTTCAGCCAGTTGACCCAAGAGTGAAGAACATAAGAACAATGGAGATGCACCACCCAATTTTGCAATACAGTATCATTTTCCTTTTAACAGTCATAATTTTTAGAACTGGGAGGGTTAACTTCAAACCACCATAATTGATATTTTTCAAACCTGAAAGACATAACATTTAGAGATGTTCTATCTTGGGTCTTTCTGGGGCAGAAGGACTCTTTGCATTACAATGGAATTAAATGAACTGAGTCATACGTTTATCCTTTCATCTTTTCCTTCCACCACAGATTGATGATGGTGTGCTAATCAGCACCTCAATCAATATTGTTGTGCTTGGGCTGATGTAGTGAAAGCAACATTAACTCACTGCATGATCTTGTATTCCCTGAGCAATATTCCACACTGTCCCCATCAACATAATCATTTAGGCCTTTTGTTGTGTGTTGCGTAACCACCTCACTTAGTCCAACTACTCCTGACTCTGAGCCCACTTCTCCTGAGGATTTCATTTCCTAAGTTTAGTTTCAAATACTAGCTCCACACCATTGCTCAGAAGAGGTTGATACTGCTAGTTTTTATCAACATATCAGGTCTTGTTTGTTGTGTGTCAAATACTGTCCTTGTGGTAGTCTGGTCTCAGTCTTCCTAAAGTTATGATATAACCAACTAACTCTCTGTTTTCTTTCAGTCTAGTTGACAGTGTTGGATAACCCTTTGATTAATCCTACAGTTGGAGTGTACTAGACTGCTATCACTACTACCACCCCCTTATGATGCTACCTTGGGAAAACCCCTGAAGTAAGAAGACTCTGTTGCTTTATCTGTTCAGGTAAGAGAAGAACTGTGGATTGAAGTGAAATTGTTTAGTTAATAATTAACTTGTACTGAAGAAGATGTTGTTTGTGTGTATCTAGGTTTTTGTAGGCAAAATAGGCAATGACAACCATCCCCTAGTAATAAATACAGTTGCAGTGGGCAGTAGAGCAAGGGTCCTGGTAGTGTAAAACTCCCAAATTAGTTTTTACTCTGCTGTGAGGCCTGCTCCCTTCATAGGCTAACATTGGGGCTGCCCTCATACATTTTTGAAGTGGTAGGCCTAGTAGGGTAGGGTAGGGTAGGAAGGGCTCATGAAGTTCCTGAACGGCAATGGGGTACAGCTATGTGGGGTTATGTGCCACCATTGGGGAGGGACATGCTTCTCACATTGGATGAACCAGATCAAAACACATACCCACTTCAGAAAGCCATTTTACTTGCCAAGTTTGGGCTGACCCCTGAGGGATACCGTCAGAGGTCCAGGGACAGCACCAAACAATCCACACAAACATGGGTAGATTTCTTTGACTTTTCCAGTAAGGCACTGAATGGATAGGTGCGGGGCAATAAAGTAGATGATTATAAAGGGTTATATAACTTGATTCTGAGAGAGCATATGCTCAATACTACTTTTACAGAGTTGCGCCAGCACTTGGTAGATAGTAAGCTGACTGATCCAAGGAAGTTTGCTGAGGAGGCGGACCTCTGGGTTAGCACCAGAGTGTCCAAAAAGGTATTTGGGGGGGACACCCACAAAGGTGGTCAAGGTTCCCAACAGAAGAAAGAGGGGGGGATAAACTTACAGATAAGGAACTCTCAAAAGGCCTCCAAAAGAATTCCCAGGGAGGGGGTGGCAGCCATTCCTCTTCCAGATTTGGGAAAAAGCCATGGACTTATGATAAATCAGGGAAATTCACCCCCAAATGCTTAGAGTGCTACCAGTATGGTCACTATAAGGGCGACTCCCAGTGTTCCAAGAGAGCACCGTCCACTACCGGACAGACACCTGGGTTGACTAGTGTAGCGCACGGGGGGAGACAGACCCAGATAGCTTAGTGGAGGAGGTAGAGGTTTCCCTAGTGTCCCTGGGAGAAAGAGAAATGGTGCCCAAAGCCCACATGCCCCAAAATACTTCCAAGTATAGGCAGTGGGTCACCATTGATGGGTAAAAGGTGGAGGCTCTGCGTGACACAGGAGCCAGTATGACTACTGTCAAGTGTCAGCTAATGTCAACAGAGCAGATAGTCCCTAATACATTCCACCAGGTCATAGCCGCTGACAATCGTGAGAGTCACCTACCGGTGGCTCTGGTTCCCTTCGAGTGGGGGTGTCTCTGGTACTCTGAAAGTAGCTGTGAGTCCTGCCATGCCTGTAGATTGTCTGTTAGGCAATGATCTTGAGCATACTACTTGGAAAGAGGTAGAGCTCAGATCCCACCTGGAGATGTTCGGGTTACCTGAGTGGGTCTGCATGACCACACAGTCCATGGCTGCCCGGGAAGGGAGTCAAGGGCGTCTGGAGCCTGGAAAAATGGCCCAGACAGCTGCAAAGAGGAAGGGCAAGAGGCGTGGGAAACACTCCTCAAATGTTCCCACAGTGGTGGACGGGGCCCCTGAGGAGGAGGAGACCCCTGAGCCAACTGGAGAGGACATAGCTGACCTGGGTAACCTACCTGAACCTGCTGGCTGGCAAGTAGAAGGGGGGCAACCAGGGCAGAATTCTGCAAGGCGCAGAAGGAATGCCCCACCCTTGAGGGTCTAAGGCAACAGGCCACAGCCCAAGCAGCAGGTGACGCCTCTGGCACTCACCATATTTACTGGGAGAATGATCTCCTTTACAGTGAGCCTAAGGTTCCAGGTCCTGGGACAGCCCGTGTGCTGGTGGTCCCCCAGTGTTCCCGGACCTTCCTATTGGGTCTGGCTCACGACATCCCCCTGGCAGGACACCTGGGCCAAAACAAGACCTTTAACAGGCTTGTCACCCACTTCCATTGGCCCAGAATGAGGACAGCCTCAGATAACTTCTGCAGAGCTTGCCCCACCTGCCAGGCTAGTGGGAAAACAGGCAAACAGCTTAAGGCTCCCCTGCTCCCACTCCCAGTCGTTGGCACCCCCTTTGAAAGGGTGGGCATCGACATTGTTGGTCCCTTGGCCCCCAAAAGTGCCTTGGGCAACAGGTTAATCCTGGTTTTGGTGGACCATGCCACCCGCTATCCAGAGGCAATCCCTCTGAGAACAGTGACTGCACTGGTGGTGATCAGAGCCCTGTTGGGGATATTTACCCGTGTGGGATTCCCTAAGGAGGTAGTGTCTGACAGGGGCACAAACTTCATGTCTGCATACATGAAGTCCATGTGGGATGAGTGTGGGGTGACCTACCGGTTTACCACCCCTTATCATCCTCAATCCAATGGGCTAGTTGAGAGATTCAACAAGACCCTGAAGGCCATGATTAGTGGCCTGACTGATGCCATGAGGCGGTAGTGGGACGTCCTCTTGCCATGCCTGTTGTTTGCCTACAGAGAGGTGCCTTAGAAAGGGGTGGGGTTCAGCCCCTTTGAGCTTCTTTATGGTCACCCTGTCAGGGGACCCCGAAGCATTGTTAAAGAGGGCTGGGAGAAAGCTCCCAAGTCACCTCCCCAGGATGTGGTCAGCTACATGCTGGCCCTCTGCAACCAAATCCAATGCTTCGGGAAGCAGGCCAAGAGTAACCTCGAGGCCAGTCAAGAGGTGATGAAGGAGTGCTATGACCGGAAGACCACTCTGGTTGAGTACTCACCTGGAGACAAAGTTTGGGTGATGGAGCCAGTAGAGCCCAGGGCTCTCCAGGACTGCTGGACTGGCCCCTTTGAGATCAAGGAGCTTAAAGGGGAGGCCACTTACCTAGTGGACCTCAAGACCCCTAGGCACCCCGTAAGGATCCTCCATCACAACCGGCTCAAACCTCACTTTGAGAGTTCTGAGGTCAGTATGCTCCTGGTCACAGATGAGGGCATGGAAGAGGAGAATGAACCTCTCCCCGACCTCCTCTCTGTCAAAGAAGGGGATGGGTCAGTGGAGGGCGTCATTCTCTCTGACTCTCTGACTCTAACCCAGAGAGGAGACTGCTATGAGCTGTTAGAGCAGTTCTCCCCCTGTTCTCCCTTACTCCTGGACTGACCCACCTCTGTGTTCATGACATTGACACAGGTGACAGTCCCTCTGTGAAGAACAGAATTTACAGGTTGTTGGATAAGGTGAAGGCCAGCATCAAGGAGGAGGTCTCTAAGATGTTGACTTTAGGGGTTATTGAGAAATCCAGTAGTCCCTGGGCCAGCCCTGTGGTGTTGGTTCCTAAGGCTACTGCCCCAGGTGCGAAGCCAGAACTCAGATTCTGTGTGGACTACCGGGGTCTCAACTCAGTCACCCGGACTGATGCTCACCCCATCCCCCGAGCTGATGAGCTCGTTGACAGACTAGGCGCTGCCAAGTTCCTGAGTACGTTTGATGTTACTTCAGGGTACTGGCAGATCGGCCTGACTGAGGGGGCTAAAGAAAGATCAGCATTTTCCACCCCTGATGGCCATTACCAATTCCGGGTGATGCCATTTGGGTTGAAAAATGCCCCCGCTACCTTCCAACAGTTGGTTAACGGGGTCCTAGCTGGTAAAGATGCCTACTGTGCAGCTTACCTGGACGACATCGCTGTCTACAGTTCCAGCTGGGAGGAACACCTGCTCCACCTCAAGGAGGTGCTTCAGGCTCTGCAACAGGCAGGCCTGACTATCAAGGCTAGTAAGTGCCATATTGGGCAGGGTTCCGTGGTGTACTTGGGACAGCTAGTAGGTGGTGGCAAGGTGCAGCCACTCCAGGCCAAGATTGAAACTATCAAGGCCTGGCAACCACCTAGAACACAGACTGAGGTGAGAGCCTTTTTAGGCCTCACTGGATACTACCGCAGATTCATCAAGGGCTATGGTACCATTGTGTCACCCTTGACAGAACTCACGTCCAAGAAACAACCTAGGTTGGTGAATTGGACAGAGGCTTGTCAGAAAGCCTTTGATTCTCTGAAGGAAGCCATGTGCACGGCCCCGTGCTCAAGGCCCCTGACTACCCCCAGGAATTTATTGTGCACACAGACGCTTCAGAGCATGGCACAGCTAAATGAGGAGGGCTCAGACCAACCATTAGTCTTTATTAGCAGAAGACTATTACCACGGGAACAGAAGTGGAGTGCTACTGAGAGAGAAGCATTTGCTGTGGTCTGGGCACTGAAGAAGCTAAGACCCTACCTGTTTGGGACTCACTTCCGGGTTCAGACAGAACACAGGCCCCTCAGTTGGCTCATGCAGATGAAAGGTGAGAATCCAAAACTCTTGAGGTGGTCCATTTCCCTACAGGGGATGGACTTTACGGTGGAGCATCGCCCAGGGGTTGACCAAGCCAATGCTGATGGTCTCTCCAGATACTTCCGCCTTAGCGATGAGAGCTCCCAGGAGGTCGGGTAGCTCTCCCCACTTTCAGCTGGGGGGACACATGTTAGACCTGACATGCCTTAGGGTGGTCACCCCTAACTTTTTGCCTGCCTCCCTCCACTTTTTGGACTCTGTTTTTGCTGGCTTTTAGACTCTGCACACTTTACCACTGCTAACCAGTGCTAAAGTGCATATGCTCTCTCCCTTTAAACCTGGTAACTTTGGATCATACCAAATTGGACTATTTAATATACTTATAAGTCCCTAGTAATGTGCACTGTATGTGCCTAGGGCCTGTAGATTAAATGCTACTAGTGGGCCTGCAGCACCGGTTGTGCCACCCACTCAAGTAGCCCCTTTACCTTGTCCCAGGCCTGCCATTGAAAGGCCTGTGTGTGCAGTTTCACTGCCAATTCGACTTGGCATTTAAAAGTACTTGCCAAGCCTAAAACTCCCCCTTTTCTACACATAAGTCACCTCTAATGTGTGCCCTAGGTAACCCCTAGAGCAGGGTGCTGTGTGGGTAGAAGGCAGGACATGTACCTGTGTAGTTTACATGTCCTGGTAGTGTAAAACTCCTAAATTAGTTTTTACACTACTGTGAGGCCTGCTCCCTTCATAGGCTAACATTGGGGCTGCCCTCATACATTATTGAAGTGGTAGCTGCTGATCAGAAAGGAGCAGGAAGGTCATATTTAGTATGGCCAGAATGGTAATACAAAATCCTGCTGACTGGTGAAGTTGGATTTAATATTACTATTCTAGAAATGCCACTTTTAGAAAGTGAGCATTTCTTTGCACTTAAATCTTTCTGTGCCTTACAATCCACATCTGGATGGGTTTAGTTGACAGCTCCCTTGTGCATTCACTCAGACACCCCCCAAACACAGGGTACTCAGCCTCACTTGCATACATCTACATTTTGAATGGGTCTTCCTGGGCTGGGAGGGTGGAGGGCCTGCTCTGACACAAAGGACTGCCACACCCCCTACTGGGACCCTGGCAGACAGGATTGAGCTGAAAGGGGACCTGGTGCACTTCTATACCACTCTTTGAAGACTCCCCCACTTCAAAGGCACATTTGGGTATAAAACAGGGCCTCTGCCCTACCACATCAGACACTTGCTGGAGAAGAAACCTGAACCAGAATCTGCATCCTGCCAAGAAGAAATGCCTGGCTGCTCAAAGGACTCACCTGACTGCTTTCTACAAGGGACTGCTGCCTTGCTGTTGGCCTGCTGCCTTGCTGAACTCTTGTCTTGCTGCAAAAGTGCTCTCCAACGGCTTGGATAGAGCTTGCCTCCTGTTTCCTGAAGTCTCAGGATCAAAAAGACTTCTTTCTTTCAACTGGACGCCTTGTGCAGCGAAAAAATTTGATGCACAGCTTGTTCCGTGGTGAGAAATTCACCGCACGCCGATCCGGAAAGACGACGCTCGACGCAACACCTACGGTGCGACAGGAACTTCGACGCACGGCCCGCCTGGACAACGACGCCCGACTTCCAGAGAGGAAAACGACGCGACGCCTGCCGTGAGGAAGAAAATTCCACGCACAGCCCACCGGAACGACGCGCAGCCGGATAACAAACCTAGGATTCCACGCACAGACCCTGGGACATCTGGTAATCCCGGCACCCACAGAAGGAGTCGGCCAGCGTGCCGGAAAACGACGCACGTCTTCCCGGAGTGAAAAATAACGACGCAAGTCCGTGTGTGAAGGGGCGAAACCGACGCACACACCATTTTTCTTCCCGTAGAACGACGCACGTCTCCCCGCATGAAAAATAACGACGCAAGTCCATGGGTGAAGGGGCGAAACCGACGCACACACCATTTTTCCACGCATCTCCTCCTCTTCGGCCCTTTGCAGAGATTTTCCACTGCAAACCAGGTACTTTGCGCTTGAAAGAGACTTTGTTTGCTTTTTAAAGACTTAAGACACTTTATATCACCTTTCAGTGATATCTCTACAATTTCTTATTGCATCTTTTATTGTTTTGATCTACAAATACCCAGATAAATATTATATATTTTTCTAAACACTGCGTGGTGTATTTTTGTGGTGCTATATTGTGTTACTGTATGATTTATTGCACAAATACTTTACACATTGCCTTCTAAGTTAAGCCTGACTGCTTGTGCCAAGCTACCAGAGGGTGGGCACAGGATAATTTGGATTGTGTGTGACTTACCCTGACTAGAGTAAGGGTTCTTGCTTGGACAGAGGGTAACCTGACTGCCAACCAAAAACCCAATTTCTAACATAAATGATCCCCTTTTATTTGTAACAAGTAGAAAACCCACTCTTTCCACCCACACCAGACCTACCCCTCTCACTAAACAAATAGCCCATCCACAAAAACTTCAACGAAAGTCCAAAATAAAACCCAGTCTCATCTTCCTCCCCACCCTCTCCACCCACAAGTCCCTCTCACTAAAACAAAAAAATAAAAAATGGGCCCAGAAGAGGGCATTGTCTATTTGGGTCCGGAGCTGGTCCAGGATCTGCTCAATCCTGGAGAGCCAGATCTCCATACCATCCATCTGCTGCAGGATACATTGGAGCAATGCCCTGTCAGAGTGGGAAGGGGTGGCAGTAGGTGCAGTCAGGGGCCCTGACAGCTGGCGGCGGAGCTGGTGATGTAGTGGCTGGGAGGCTGAAGGCCGGAGCTGGTGTGCTGCTGAACTGGGTCAGAGACAGCTATTTCTCCCTCTTCCTCCTCCAGGATCACCAGCCACCAGTATTCGGCCTGTATACTCTCCAACCTCTGCTGCTGCAGATGGACCGCTATTTCCTGCCTGGATGGTGGTGTTGGTCGACTAGCAGGAGTAGCTATATCAAGAAAAGCAAAAATGAAAAAAAGACAAATTGTAAACAATGCTCTGAACAAACACTTCCTCAAAAGCTGGACAGTAGCAGTACATTGCTGGTACCCTAGGGACATTGGAATTTGATGTGATTATGATTAGGAGAGTCACAGGGCCAATTTTATTTGTTTACCCACACATTCCTCACATAAAAAGCACCGACTGCCTGGTAGAAAAGAATTAAGGCAGAATAACACCAGATTTAAAAAACTGTGATTTCATTTTTTTTCCTTTTAAAGGCTTTTCTAGTAACTAAACAAGCACTTTTAGTGGAAAAATAAAAATGAATTACCTCTCAGTTATGAGTACGGCATTATCCACTATGGAGTACAAGTTGTTGTGTCAAATTGATGGGGGCATGCTAGCCAGTGCTTCAAGACTTTGCTACTGTCTATAGCTGGGGCAGCTGTATTTGACAATTTTCTATTTTTAATTCCAATGGCCCTGATCTTCTCCAAATGCCTTTCACTTAGTTCCTACCCTGACTCCAAAGAGGCAGATGAATAATAAATAAGATATGTCACACATGTCACGTTCAGAATGCAGATATAATATCCTGTCTGCCGTAAATAGAGAGTGGGGAAAATGATGCACTACACTACAGGGAAAGGAATAGGCTTTATAGATTGTATTTAGCACATTTGTCACAGAGTATCCCTTATGCCAAACATGAAATCAAATTGGGCACTTACAAGTCCCACTTTACTCACTGGCCTCGCCCACCACCACAAATTCTTTCCAACACATTAATTTGTTGGGCAGTAAGAAAAGGAAACGTGACTCATTCTACTGCAGGGTAAGACAGAGGGATTAGGCGGGTAGATAGAGCTTTTGCTATAGAATAGATGGCTGATATTGCAAGTCACCTCAGCATCATGTAGCCTTAAAAAAGAAATCTTTGGTGAATTGAACAATTCATAAAAAGTATGATCAGACGTAAAGGATCTGCTTTTTTCATGACATGCCTTACATTTTCACTTTTCTGTAAATTAGAGTTGTGCATTTGAATTTAACACGTTTTGTATATAAGCTATTTAAAGTCTATCAACTCACCAACAACACTGTTAAAATAAAACACAAGAGGTTGGGAAGCCCCACAATCTAAAATTATTTGAATGCAAAAATAGCATGCAGTACAGAGAATAATCAGCAGACAATTGTCATTTCAACCGACCAGAACGCTTTGACAGAAAGATCAGTTGGTGCATGTACTGTTAATATACATGTAGTTTTAGACAGTTTTTACGCACTTTACCCTTAATACAAGTCTATGGAGTACAAACATGTGTCATATCACCACTGTCCACTGCTCTTTAAATTGTATTTGGGACTCCTAGCTAATATCCATGTTCCCAGATGACATAATGGTGACGATTTCTGACCCCCCACAATCCATACCAACATTTATGGACGGAATGGACTGCTTATGGACGAAGTGGATCAAGCTTTAAACCCAAAGAATTAGATTTGGGGGTTTTAGGTCTCACCAATAACAAGATCCACCTTATTGGGTAGGAATAAGGTTAACAAAGGGAACCTTATTACAACATGTCTAATGACTTCTACTCCAACATGCCTCAAAAAGGTCCTTACACGTGGATTAGCAATTTGCAGCTTCAACAAATAGAGAAAATAGGTTGCTGCATGATCAGACCCCACTTTAAAAGGGAACCAAATTAAATACTCGAGAGAGTGGGTACCTTGGTTATATGCAAATCTAGAATTGGGGCATTGGGCCCTATAACCATCAGTTAATGAGAGAGTTTCCAGAGAGTTCAAGGCTTTCCAAAACAGTAAGGAGGGGAAAACAAGATAAAAAATATTTCAACAATATATACGTTCCTTCTGTTGAACCTGACAATTCCAGGACACAGTGGATAGGAAAGAGAACTACCATAGTCAAGAAAAAGGAAAATCAATTATCATACTATTTGCCATAGCTACAAGGTATGCTACTAGCAGAGAGATTTTTTGAAAGCAAACCTCTATTAGTACCTACGTCCTGAGAAACTAGTTAAATAGGGTGAGGAGATAGCTCACAGTTGCTAGAAAAGATGTGAAACTCAGACAGATGCTGGAGAAGCCACACTGCAATGAGTTTGATTGCACATCTCTTGTCTCCTAAAAAGACTTAGGTTCTGAGATGAGGTTTAGACAGAAGTAAATAGCATGTTCTAAATATTCATCCTCAAGGACCAAGAAATGACAACACTCAACCTTTCTTTTCTTGGTTCATCCTTCATCTGATCACACAAGTGGAAACAGATAAACCAGCGAAATGGGGTAGGGCTGGGGCAACAATGCCTCACAAATACAACTGGCTATAGCATATTTTTATGCTATTAGTTATGGAAAAACTGAATTCTGTAGAAAACAAACTCAAAGTATTTGGTGTAGACTGGTTGCACTTCCTAAAATATCTTGCAATGGAGTATAGGTAGATGTTTGTCCCAGATATATCTGAAGATTTTGCGAAGTATCCCACTAGAGGAATTACATTAACCCATGCACGAAACAGCATCACTTAATGAGAGATCACCTTGACTACAGAGACCACTAACTATCTCCCTTTGGCTATCTACACACTCATGCATCCTACATCGGATTAGGTAAATGGCAACGAGGGCATGGACAGACGGGGGGAGAGGAGTGATTGGTGAGAAGATAGTATTAGGAAAAGGAAGGATGAATTAAGAGAATGACGTTCACTGTCACCTTAGTAGCTAGATAGATGTAGGCGAAGTCATCTGTTTTCGATATGCTTAAAATAAAAAAAGTGTTAATCCTAACTTTAGTTGGTGGAAGCAAACTTGCCCTCACAATGCGTTAGAGAGTGTGTGTGTGTGTGCATGTGGAAGTCGCTGACCTGGTATAAATATTACTAATCCATTTCTAGGGCTACTGCAAAGATCAGACTGGTGTCTTGGCAACCCGAAGAGCATTAGAGATTATGTAGAAACATTGGGCCAATTCAAGAATGATTCCATCCTTCTCAAACTTAGTCATGCTTTCTTCAAACATGTATTTAAAAACTATTCCTCGGCCTGTGTATGCCAGGTATTCTTTTTTTCTGAGCGTGTGCACGGATCCACTCTGGTAAAATATTTTATACAGTACTCTAAATACCAAATACATAATTACGCAGTTCCAGGTGCTAATTAAAAAAAAAACGATGTTATGGGAACCCTATTGGAGCTCAGCAAAGGCCTGGACGTGCCCCTTGTTAATGACTAGGCTAGTTTCTCAATACTATGAGCCTTTCCCTGAACCCAATTCATTTACCTAAGATGGAAGGATCGTGTTTCACGATAATGCTTTAAACTTGTACCATCTAGGAAATTTAAACACTATGGCCCATATTTATACTTTTTTTTAGCGCCGCATTTGCACCCCTTATTAACGCAAAAGCGGCGCAAACTTACAAAATACAGCGGCGCTAAAAAGCATAAATATGGCCCTATGACCGCAAAGCATATTTTGCACAGTACGTTTTAGGTCAGTGTAAACTATTTTTAAAACAAAATTAGAGGGCCTAAATTGAAATACAAAACCTTTGGAACCATGACTGTCAATCATCCTCTGACTGACAGAATGTTCCAAAAGGGTTGGCCAGTGTGATCCAACAATTGCCTCAGAAACCCAACAGCTGAGACAATATTATCAAAATCTCGTTTTTTTGTTCTTGTAGAAATACAGCTGATCTACAAAAAAAATTAAGAAAGCAAGCAGAGGCGAAATATTCTTATCAGCAATCTGGCATCAGGTCTTTGGGTATAATATTAACTTTTTCCTGTAGAGTATTATATCGATAGAGCTATACAAGAATTCTACCAATTTTCATGACTTTCTTTCACACCTGTTTGCGATAGTGTGTAGTTTGCAATATTTGCTCCTACTCATAGGTCAGTATAATCTTCTGACATGACTCTACTTTCAACAAGGACACACCGACCCCTTTCAATCTCTATTTGAAAACAGCTTTCATAAGCAGTGCAGGAGATAATGAGCCCTTAAAAGTATTCCACACAATACACATTGCTTTGAAGTCTTCCTTAACATATTCTTGTATTATATTTGTAGGTCTTCTATCTTAACAGTAGACCGAGTAAGGGGCATATTTACAAGCCCCTAGTGCCTCCTTGTGTCGCCCTAGAGTCATTTGTTTTCGCTAAGATGGTGTCAAGGAGGCCTTTTCCCACACCAGATGTATAAAGTGGTGCAATGCAAGAATTGCACCACCTTGTAACCCCTTGAGACACATTATACCTGCGCCAGGTATAATGTATGCAGGTGGGGTCATTTCCCCATTAGGGGGCCCAGAAAATGGCGCAGTGAAAATTACAAGATAGCGCCATTTTTACTGACCAAGGTAGGAGTTAAAGAGATGCTCCCATTGTTTCCAATGGACCTTCTCACCCATTTCTGGACTAGTGCCGTAATTTTTGGTGCTATTCTACCAATTTGCCACAATAGCATAACATTTTTTAACGCTGTTGGGCTAACTTGTGCCATGGTGTGCTGTACTGTAAATATGGGGCTATCATGATGACGTTAGAAGGGCGCAAGAAAAGTGGCACATCATAGCTGATGCACCACTTTCTTGTAAATATGTCCCTAAGAGCCTTGAATGAATTACTTTGACCACATAGCAAGTAAAACAAACAGTAGATAAAAATATTTCTAAACTGATTGTGTCTGTAAATTAATGCTAACTATTGTTGAATAATTGACAATGCAGTTTTAGGTCTGATTTGGATTCCTTGGAGCTAGTGAGGCTTGCTTGTGTGCTCATTTAATAAGAACTGGGACAAGGGAATGGTCCTTCGAGGTAATGCTTAGATGAGCTGATGTTAGTCTTCATTAGTTATGGTTCTATCCTCATCCCCATACTAGCTAATTACTTCACTGTCTCTTGTCGAAGTTTTATGAGGTATGAGTGAAGTTCTTTTGGATCTTACCAGTTGACTTCTGGGTAGAGGACTCCATTATTGTCCTATCCAGGAAGGGGTTTGGGTACCAGGCAGGGGAAGGAGGATTTTATTTCTACTAATAGCAGTATGCTTGTGTTGGAAGCCGCATATTAGCAATTTAGTAGGACATTGTGCAGGGAGATAGTCCTAGGAATAATAAAGATCACGATCATGTAATCAAGGTATTCATGCATGCACACCCTTTGAATAGAATGGGGAGTACATTTATATGTAGTTCATTTTATTCAGCAAAGAAGACAGACAGTTGGTGGGTTCTCCATTTCATAGACTGTATGTAATTCAGTGTAGTTTTTAGGACGAGTCTTCTAGACAGTGCATGCTCTGTTGCAAGACTAATTGTGGGCTTATGAAGAACAACCACAACCTGGGATTTACGAGCCCTGCTCATTGCTTACTATTGGTTGTTTTTTCTGTCTGCTTCTTACTTGTGTCCCAGCTTGTCAACCTTGTGTTTGTCTCTCCTATGAAGCATAGCCTCCTTACCGTATCGACTGGCTTCTATGCTTCCACTGCTTGCTTTTTGAATACTACTTTTTTCATTTGGATTATTTTTTTCATTTGGAATAAGCACGCCATTAGAGTGCATGTTTTTTCAAGGCCCCTTGTGTACTTTTCTGCTCCCGCACTCATTGTTGCTGTCTGTCACTCATGTGCTTCTCCCCACCCCATTCATGTTGTGCCTACCCTTCTCTACTTCCACCAATTGCTTTCTGGACTGTGTCCTTCTCCTCTGCCCTGCTCCACATCGCACTCCCTCCTGTTGCTTCTCTTCACCCCAACCCATGCTCACCTTCTCTTTCACCCAATTCACTACCTATCTTATTTTTATTTGCTGGATCAAATCAGTAAATAACAAACAGTGTCTGCATAAATTTGAAGGCATGTGTGGTACGCTGGTCTACAAAATAGCACAGTGCTGCTTTACAGTGCCTTTTGTTTTTACTTTGTTTTTAGCCATGCTGTACAGCATCGGGTATGCTGTACAGTATGGCTAAAATCATTGCAAAGCTAATCTGTCCCAAATGTGAGACACATTGGCTCTGCCAAAGCTTGTTACTTTCTGAGCTCGGTTCTTTGCTGATGGTTGTAAGCCAAATGATTTGCATGGAACTGACCTGCATGCCTTTCCATAAAACGTAGAATTCATATGAAAAAAAGTTAATTATTTGAAGCAGGCGAGGAAGAGTGTTCAGAGACAGATTTTATTGCTTTCCAGGCCGTTTTGTTCGGGGACTTCAAAGGATGAAAGTGTAATGCGTTCATTTATCTTTCTTTACTAGTTACAGAGCCTCAAGCATCTGCTGGAAAAGTAAACACAGATACATTAGCACTCTTGAGAATAAAGCAATAAAAACAGGGTGTCATAATTTTCTACTGCATTGTGTTCTACCGTGGAAGGGCAAAAGGGAGAGATGATTGTGAGGGATTGAGGGGGGATGCTAAATTCATTTGCCCATGCTCCCACATCTTTTGCAATCAAACTTTTATGTCCATGTTTGGGGTGGGCGTGTACCAACAAGGGACAGTGATCAGAAGGATAACATGTGTACCCAGGAGTGGCTGATGCCTCCGTTACTCCTCTGGGGAATTCCTGGAGTCTACCACAGCCTGCCAGTGTGTTCCAGAAGAAGCCAATGAATCCCCTAAAGGCTTGTATCAGGAGAAGTGGGGCTCTCTGTAAGGCGTCTGAGCACCAGAAATTGCCCATTTGGTTGCATTCTGCCTCTATGAACCTCAAAGAACAATTTTAGCCACTTTGAGACATTTTATAACCTAATACATATATTACCTAGTGGGGGTCAATACTAGATAGTTATAGTTAGGACCTAGTTTCTATAGAATTTTATTTTTTTTGTTTTGCTAATAACTTTGCCGCAGTTTGATGAATCTTCACGAAATGTTGCAAAAATATAGAACACTCACTTCAGCATTTGTCTGGAAAGTGTCAGGGCGATCCGTCAAGTGGGAAATGAGAAAAAGGGGGGTCCGAAAACGCTCCCCCCCATGCATTTTTCCATAGGACTTTTATACAGGAATAGCGCCCAAAATACTGGACAGAATTACACCAAATTTGGCAGAAAGGTTGGTCCAGAAAACAAACTTTTTGTTATTTGGTGTAAATCTGTTCAGTGTTTTTTGAGAAATTAAAGAAAAACCAAATCCGCAAACCCTTCTGATCTCGTGCTGAGATTTGATTGGCTGCCAACACTTCAACAAGGATGTGTTGGCAGCCATGAAGGGACTCGCCTGCAGCTGAGTTCCAGAAAAAAAAGATTGAAAAAAAGCAAAGGGGACAGTGTAGGGACACCCTGACTCCTTAGCTTTGGTTCCAGAAGGACCCCCCACGCCCCAGAGCAAAAAAAGCATTTTTTTAAAAACTGTCAGCAGATCTGTGAACCACTGAATATTAAAAAAAACTCTAACAGGTGAATTTGTATGATTTTGTGAGCCTATGACATCCCTCTAAACTTCAGTTTTTTAAGTGATTATATGTATATATCAGAGCCACCGCCTCAGGAGCTGGAGATCCAGCTTCGAGCCTCTGCGTTGGCGCAACATCCTGTGATTCAGGGCAAATCACTTAATCTCCCCGTGCCCACAGACAGCGCCTCGAGACCCTCATGGGTGATAAACAGCGCTATATAAATCTACATTTCAATTATATAGGAATAGCAAAACCAACCCCTTTCAGAGGTAGAGTGAGACAAAAATGATGCAAAAGAGAAGAGAGGAATTTGGGTAGTTCCCAAGTTTAGAAGGAGAGAAGCTCCAGTATAGAGCAACATACAACATTAGTGACTCTAGATTTGCTCACCTCAAAGCAAGGTTTTAAGCATAGGAGTAGCACAGTGCCATCCAAGCCCGGCTAGAAAAGACAAAATCTTTTGCCACTTATAGGGCAACGTCTTTAAGCATAGGATTAGCACAGTGCTATCCTTGCCTAGCTGTAAATAACAAAAGCCTTCCACCACTCCAGGCACAGTATTACGGCTTTGAATTGGTAAAATACCATCCAAGCCAACCTGAAAACGAATGAGCAAAAGCAACCCCTGGCATGTGTTTCGCTATATTATAGCTCTTCAGAGAGGTTTAGCTTTGTCCAGATACAATGGAGCACCCAGTATAAGTCAAAATGAAACCCTTTGAGAGTTAGAGTGACATAAATTATGCAAAAGAGAAGAGAGAACTCTCAGTAGTTTCCAAGTGTAGGTGGAGAGCCGTTCCAATATAAAGCACCCTACAACACTAATCAATCAATCAATCAGCATATTTATAAAGCGCACCCATTAGGGTCTCAAGGCGCTGGGGGGGATGCTACAGGTCGAAAAGCCACGTTTTGAGGTGTTTCCTGAAAGTCAGGAGGTCCTGGGTCTGGCATAACTGGATCGGTAGCGAGTTCCAGGTGCGGCGGATGCGGGGGATGGTGGCGAGAGTGAGGCTGGCGGAGCAAAGATGGTGTGTGGGAGCGTGGAAGGTGAGTCTGTCGTTGAGGTAGGCTGGACCTGTGTTGTAGAGAGCGTTGTGTGCGTGGGTCGGGAGCTTGAAGGTGATCCTCTTCGGTATGGGTAGCCAGTGCTGGT
The DNA here is from genome assembly GCF_031143425.1 of Pleurodeles waltl. Lineage (NCBI taxonomy): Eukaryota > Metazoa > Chordata > Amphibia > Caudata > Salamandridae > Pleurodeles > Pleurodeles waltl. Next base: position 871,516,371 of record NC_090450.1, read on the forward strand.
CTTTGAGGTGGGGGGAGATGTGGTTGCGGCGTGGGACGTCGAGGATGAGGCAGGCGGATGCGTTCTGGATTTGTTGTAGCTTTGATTGAGCTTGGCTGCTGTTCCTGCATATAGGGCATTGCCGTAATCCAATCTGCTACTGACCAGGATGTGGGTGGCGGTTTTTCTGGTTTCGACGGGGATCTTTTTGAAGATCTTGCGGAGCATGCAGAGAATGTTTTAGCAGGAGGAGGAGATTGCATTGACCTGCTGAGTCATGCTGAGAGTGGAGTCCAAGATGAAGCCCAGGTTGTGTGCGTGGGTGGTGGGCAAGGGTGCGGTTCCTAGAGAGTTGGGCCACCAGGAGTCATTCCATGCTGAGGGGTTGGGGCCGAAGATGAGGACCTCAGTTTTATTGGTGTTAAGCTTGAGGTGGCTTGATCCCATCCAGCTGGAGATGGCGTGAAGCCCGTTGTGGAGGTTGTTTTTCGCAAATGTAGGGTCTTTCGTAAGGGATAGGATCAGCTGGGTGTCGTCTGAGTATGATACTATGTTGATGTGGTGTGTCTGTGCGATGTTGGTGAGTGGGGCCATGTAGACATTGAATAGCGTTGGACTGAGGGATGATCCCTGGGGGATGCCACAGATGATCCTGGAGGCCTCTGACAGGAATGGCGGAAGCCGGACTCTCTGGGTTCTGCCGGTGAGAAGTGATGAGATCCAGTTGAGAGCCTTGTCGCGGATTCCGGCGTTGTAGAGTCGTGTACGTAGGGTGTGATGACATACCGTGTCGAAGGCTGCAGAGAGGTCCAGCAGGATGAGTGCTGCGGTTTCGCCTTTATCGAGCATGGTCCTTATGTCGTCAGTGGCAGTGATGAGTGCGGTCTCGAGGCTGTGATTTTTTCTGAATCCGGATTGGGAGGTGTCGAGCACCTTACTGTCTTCTAGGAAACAGGTGAATTGGGCGTTGACGACTTTTTCGATGACCTTGGCCGGGAAGGGGAGGAGGGAGATCGACCGGTAATTCTTCGGGTCATCAGGGTCTGCCTTGGGCTTCTTCAATAGTGCATTGACTTCTGCGTGTTTCCAGATTTCCGGGAAGGTGGCTGACTCGAAGGAGCTTTTGATGGTGTCGCAGAGGTGGGAGGCGATGATGTTGCTCACCTTGTTGAAAATGTGGTGAGGGCAGGGGTTCGCTGGGGATCCGGAGTGGATGGAGGCCATGGTGTGTGCGATGTCTTCTTTGTTGACAAGGGTCCAGGTGTGAAGGAGGTTGGTGTTGCTCGGGGCATCAGGTATGAGAGTGTCTGTGGTCTGATTGGGGTTGAAGCTGTTGTGGATTTCTTCTATCTTGTGGCGGAAATGGGTGGCGAGGGAGTTGCAGAGCTCTTGTGTAGGAGGGGGTTCATTGGAACAGGTCCTGCGGTTAGAGAGTTCTCTGACGACGCCGAAGAGTTCTTTACTGTTGTGAGCATTGTTGTCTATGCGGTTTTTGAAGTGGGTCCTTTTAGCGATGCGGATCAGCTGATGATGCTTGCGGATGGTCTCCTTGAGTGCGATGTGGTTGTGTTTGGTGGGATCCAGGCGCCAGGCCTTCGCTCTTTTGCAGCATTCTCGTTTGGAGTTTTGTAGATCTGGGGTGAACCAGCTGGGTTTGGTTCTGTGCAGGGTGTTTGAGGGTTTTGTCGAGCGGTGTGAGGGTGTTGGCGCAGTCTGCTAACCAGCAAAGCAGGTCGGTAGTTGCTGTGTCGGGGTGCGTGGTTCTTGGCGGAGGGGTCTGGGAGAGGGTGGAGATCAGTTCTTTTGTTGAGATTTTGCTCCAGTTGCGTCGGGGGGTTGTGCGTGGTGGTGGTGGGTAGCTGGTTTCTGGTAGGAGAAGTGGATGCAGCGGTGGTCTGTCCAGCCGAGTTTGGTGGTGTGGCTGAAGGTGATGAGGCTGTTGGCAGCGAAGATGGGATCGAGTGTGTGGCCTGCGACGTGAGTGGGTGAAGCTGAGGTTGGCGAGGTTGTCCAGTAGGTGGTTGGTGTTGACGTCGTTGTTGTTTTCTAGATGGAAGTTCAGGTCGCCGAGGAGGATGTAATCTGCTGAGGCGAGGGCCTGGGTGCTGACACCAGTGACACTCTAGATTTGCTCACCTCAAATGCCTGTTTTTCTAGCAAGGTGTTAAGCACAGGATTAGCACAGTGCTATCCCTGCTGAGCTAAAAAATGACAAAGTCTTTTGCTAGTTATACAGAAAAGTCTTTAAGCATAGGATTATCACAGTGCTATCCTTGCCGAGCTGTAAATGATAAAAGCCTTTCACCACTCCAAACACAGTATTACAGCTTTGAATTGCTAAAATACTATCCAAGCCAACCTGGAATGAGCAAACGCAACCCACTGACACATGTTTTACTATCATTATAGGCCTTCAAAGAGATTTAGTTTTGTTCCAGACACAAGGGAGCACCCAGTATAAGTCAAAACAAAACCCTTTCAAAGTTAGAGTGACACATAAATTATGCAAGACAGAAGAGAGAACTCTGGGTAGTTCCCAAGTTTAGGTGGAGAGCAGCTTCAGTATAGAGCACCCTACAACACCAGCAACACTCTAGATTGCTCACCTCAAATGTCTGTTTTTCTAGTAAAGTTTTTAAACACAGGATTAGCACAGTGTCATCAATGCTGAGCTAGAAAATGACAAAAATCTTTTGCAGTTTATATAGCAAAGTCTTTCAGCATAGGATTAGTAGCGTGAAATCCTTGCCAAGCTGTAAACGACAAAATCCTTTCACCACTCCAGGCACAATATTACAGCTTTGAATTGGTAAAACACCATCCAAGCCAACTTGGAATTAGCAAAACCAACCCCTGACACGTGTTTTGTTATCAATATAGCTCTGTGGAGAGGTTCAGCTTTGTCCAGACACAAGGGAGCACCCAGTATAAGTCAAAACAGAACCCTTTCCGAGTTAAGAGTGACACACAAATTATGCAAAATAGAAGAGACAACTCTGGGTAGTTCCCAAGTTTAGGTGGAGAGCAGCTTCAGTATAGAGCACCCTACAACACCAGCGACACTCTAGATTTGCTCACCTCAAATATCTGTTTTTCTAGCAAAGTTTTTAAGCATAGGATTAGCACAGTGCCATCCATGCCGAATTAGAAAATTAGAAAGTCTTTTGCCATTTACACACAAAGGCCCTCATTATGAACATGGTGGTGTGGGCTGCTATGCTGGCGGTGGTGGGAAATTCCACCAGCCGGCATGGCGGCCCACACCGCCACATAATGAAGCCATGGAGGGCTGCCATATGCGGCCCTCACCCACTGCCAGGCTGCCTCTGTCAGGTAGCCTGGTGGTGGAGGGCATCATTATCCGACAGGGCAGCGGTGCGTCCCCTCGGATAATGATCCCTTAGCCTCCAGCCTTTCCCTGGCGGGTCTCGCCGCCAGGGAAAGGCTTGTAAAAGGGGTGCACCGGGGCCCATCGCGCAGATTTATGGGCAGTGATCTGAGCGACGGGTGAAGCTGCACCCGCCGCACAGAGGCATTGGCGGCAGCTCCATGTGGAGCTGCTGGCAAAGTCCCGGCCAGGCATTCCTCTGGGCAGGCGGGCGGAAACAATGTTTCCACCCGCCGGCCCAGAGGAATGTCCAATATAAGGCCGGCAGGGTTCCGGGGGAGCTGGCGGTCACTGGGAAGACAGCCAGCATGAACACGGTGGTTTTGACCACCATGTTCATAATGAGGGCCAAAGTCTTTAAGCATAGGAAAAGACTTTCACCACTCCAAGTATAGTATTACAGCTTTAAATTGGTAAGATACCATACAAGCCAACCAGGAATGAGCAAAAGCAGCCCCGACACGTGTTTCACTTTCATTATCGCTCTTCAGAGAGATTTAGTTTTGTCCAGACACAAGGGAGCACCCAGTATAAGTCAAAACAGAACCTTTTCAGAGTTAGAGTGATGCAAAAATAATGCAAAAGACAAGAGAAAACTCCTTTGGTTTTTCAGTGAATTTCTATGTTTTTTAAAATTCCATTTTCTGACTATAACGTCCATGTAACCTTTGTTTTTTTCAGTGAATTTATATGTTTTTTTAGTGTATAGTAATTTTCATTACTGTATGCTCATGCAACCACCGCCACTCACGGCCTTCGGCCATGCGCAACGGCAGTTGGCCACAGGGCCTGCAGCGAATCCCCTATAATCAGAGTGGGTCTGTGAGTGGGTGCGTGAGGGTCTGACTGAGGCTGTGAGTGGGTGCACAAGGTGGGTGGAGGTCCCCAGGGCCTTCATTGGATCCTCTACAGGGGCCGCGCAGCCCCTCCTCCACTGACTATTACCACGGGGAGGTGGTGGTCCCCGGGGCTCCGAAAAGGACCCCTTCACTCTTTTGTTGTAGTCCCAGGGAGGTGGTGGTCCCCCAGGCAGCGGAGTGCCCCCCCCAACATCCATTTTAGATTTCCCCCCGAAGAGGTGGTGGTCCCCGGGGCAGGGTGGGGCCTCGCACCCCCTCATCATATTTTTTTTAAGCCCTGGGGAGGTGGCAGTCCCCAGGGCAGAAGGGCGGCTGTGCGGCACCGCATCATATTACTTAGAAACCCCAAGGAGGTGGCAGTCCCCGGAGCAGCGGTGATTGCACGACCCCCCTGCATCATATCACTTAGAAGCCCTGGAGAGGTGGCGGTCCCCGGAGGTGTGTGGGGATGGGTGGTCCCCCGCACACATAATTGTTGTAGCCCTGGGGAGGTTGTGGTTGCCGGGGGTACAGCAGCGGGGGCCTGGCGGCCCCCCTGCATTAAAATTTATATATATCTCCGGTACTGTTTGATGAATCTTCATGGAATTTTCCCAGAAAAAGTGCTCTCTAGAATTTTGTTGTGCATTGAAAGTTTCGGGAATACCCATCAAGCGGGGGCCGTGAAAAAGGAGGGGGCCAAGAAAATTGCATTTCCCATTTTAATACCATGGAGATTTCAAACACTCCTACAGACCAAACTGTTGGATGGAATTATGCCAAGTTTGGTAGGAATGTAGCTCTTGGTCCAGAAAGAGAGCCTTTTGTTATTTGGTATGAATACATTCAGTAGTTTAGAAGAAATTAAAGAAAAAGCACGTTTTTATATGTAGGGTCATGGCAAATTTGCGAATACTACTGATCTCGTGCAGAGATCTGATTGGCTGCCAACACTTCACCCAGGAAGTGTTGGCAGCCACTTTGAGACTCAGCTTCAGCCCCCATGGGGACCACCACTTCCCTGGGGCAACAAAAAAAAAGAAAAAATAGAGGGGTCCTACAGACCTACCCGACACCCGGGGACCGCCATCTCCCCGGGGCTACAAATAGATATAAGAAGTGTTTTGAATGATAAACATTCCTTGTGATAAAACATTTAGGGGCATATTTATACTCCGTCTGCGCCGAATGTGCGTCAAAAATGTTGGTGCACAATCAGCGCAAACCTTGCCCCATACTTAAACTTTGACGCCCAGCCCGCAGACGCCAAAATCCTGCGGTGTGTGTCATTTTCTGGATGCTGGAAACCGCCTTGCGTTAATCATATGCAAGGTAGGCGTTCCCGTCCCCAAAAAATGTAAACAGGCGTGCGTCGTATTTATGCTTCCGGGCAAAAATCCTGCATGGCCGGGAGGCGGAGTTGGAAAATGACGCACAGCCCGATTTGCATAAAAAATTAGCGCCTGGGTCAGGGCAGGCGTTAAAATGGGGCAAACACACCTGTATTTAATTAGAACACAGAAGCAACAGCAGAGCAGCAAAAGGGAGACATGGAGGTGCTTCTCAGCCAGCGTGCACGCAGAGCCCAGCAACAACAACAGCAGCTACCACAACACCAGCAGGGACCCCAAAGGCAGCGCAGAAGGCAGGAGAGGATATTCTGCACAAGGACAACCCTTCATGGCCTCAGGGAACATGACATCATCCAGAGGTACAGGTTAAATTGTCAGGCCATTCAGCAGCTGCTGCGCAACATAGAGCCACAGTTGGCACCCACCTTGCTGACACCCTGCACCATCCCAACAGAAACCAAGCTGCTAGCTGTACTTCACATGTTGGCAAGTGGCTCCTTTCAAAGCACTGGTGCCCTGGTTGCCGGGATATCACAGCCATCATTCTCTGCCTTCTTGCCCAAAGTACTGGATGCCATCATTGGACTCACACCCCGCCACATCTGCTTCCCAAACACACAGCAGAAGCAGCAGGAGACAAAACAAAGGGTTTTACCTCATTAAAGAATTCCCACACGTCCTTGGTGCCATTGACTGCACACATGTACGCCTTGTGCCACCTGCTGCAACTGAACACCTCTACTGCAACAAGAAGCAGACACACTCTATCAATGTGCAGGCCATTGTCGATCACCAAGGATTGATCACCAACATTGTGGCAAAGTATCCTGGGAGTGTCCATGACTCATTCATCTTCCGTTACTGTACCATCAATCAACACTTCCAGGATGGACGATATGGCAATGGACTACTTGTTGGTAAGTACAGAAACCTACTTATATACACACTGCACAGCAACCCTCTAGGACACACAACACATACACTACGACAGCAACATGTGGACAGGAACAGACTGAGGTTGTGACACGCTAGCCGTGTTTGATAGGTCTGCAGTGAACCTGTCACACATCTGAAATTAGTGTACAGTCTAATGTTAAGACGTCAATGATCACAACGTATGGAGAGGTTTGGCTAATTATCACCTTGCAAAATGTAAGCGTCTCACTAATGTTTAAGTTAATCCATTGCATACATCTAAAGGTATGGGATGTCCAGGGTACATAGATGCTAACGTGTTACCACCACTGTGAATTTGAATCTGTGTATAGAACTATGATCTCACCTCCAGTGAAGACCCAGGGACACCTGTATCACAAGTCACAATGCTAGGGAGTGCACACTGTACTGCAAATCCCAAAACATACTGCTGACAACCGGTCAGCAGACAAGCACTTGTTCAGCCAAGGAAACAACCCAATGCAGATGGTACATCCTAGAAGCCTATGAAGCAACACAATAACACAAAAGAGTCACAGACAACACAAGACAACTACTGCCATGCAAGGTGATATTAATGGGGCAAGCTACATCAACATGATCCCAATCATTTTATTTTTCAGCTGATCAGGGGTATGGGATCCAGCCATGGATTATAACACCAGTTGGCAACCCAAGCACTGCAGCAGAGCGTGCCTACAATGAGGCACATAGGAGGACACACACCATAGTGGAGAGGACCTTTGGCATCCTCAAGTCGAGATTCAGGTGCCTCGACATCACTGATGGCAGCCTCCTATATTCACCAGAAATGGTCTGTAAGATCATTTAAACATGTGCCATCTTGCACAACATTTGTATATGAAGGAACATTCCCCTATTAGAACCAGAGCCACAAATGCCTGAAAAGGAGAAAGAGGAGGATGCTGGCCTGCAACATGAGGGGGAACAACAAAACACAGCTGCTGGATTGCGTAGGCGCCAACATATTGTGAACAATTTCTTTTAAAACAACTCACCATCACCACTGTAGCAACATATGTAAATAAACACTGATAATGATCACCATATCGTGGTCTGGGTAATCATTTTTGCTCACCTTTATCTCTAACTATCAGAATAACAGTATAGCCTCATGGAGCATTGCTGATATACCGATCAGGACACAGAACATTCCAAAGCAATTGTGATGCGTATTACACAACAGTCACATACACTGTAAATGACATATATCCTGTACATTTCACCTTTGAAGGGCAATAGCAGAGGACCATACCCATTTCACACATACATGTTGGCAACATGGTTCATCGCAACATATGGCACACAACTAAGACACCATCAGTCTATAAGGGAAAAAAATGCCTCATACATGAGGCAGTGGATGTGCTATTGCATTGGTAACAGTAATGTATGACCAGACCCTTGACTGCAGTAAGTCGTACAGCACCTATCTTTGCAAGGACTATCTGTGACTAGAGTTCCATATAAGCAGGACATAGACAGCACAAGTGCCACACCTATGACAAACATTGCACACATGACATTCCATGTACATGTCAGCTCATTTCCTAACTCCTGACACACCCATGCTTCTGGTCTCACCCCACCTGTCTGAAGAGGTCCCTGGAATGGTAATATGTGTAGCCAGATATTTCCTCCTCTCCACTCACAGACTAACAATAGTAATCCAGTGTGCTTCACCCTTTCCTATGGTATGCCATTGTCATAGTACATCTGACTGCATGGACGTCAGGTCAATTAATACACTGGCTTGTAGTTTCTAAGCCCCATTATCACCTGTAGATTGCTTCCCATGTGAAAGGTACTGTTGGCCATTTGAACTCAAATCTCACCTACAGGACTTGTGATAAACTGATGCAGCACACACCTGTGAGCACCTCCATGCAGACCACCCATTTCAACATGCACTGCCCTTGCAGATGCTTGGAACAGCATAGAAGTTGCCATTTTGTCAATTACACTGTTATGCATTGCTAGAAAATAAGCCGTGTTACACAGCCCTTGGGTTTATATGTCACCTTCCAAAACACAGGGCAAACACAGTTTTCCATGTCAACTGTCTTGTTCTTCCTCCAACCAGTGTAAGTCAGACCACTGAGTATGTACCTTGTGAAATTGCTGGATCCTAATTGACCCTGCATCCTGTCAGCCTGACTCGCACCTGTCTGTGCGTTACCCTAAAGGTTCCTTGTGGCTACATATGTACCACACTTGCTTTCCCAAACCTCACATTCCTCAGGGGGTATTTTGTCAGGTGCTCCTCAATGCATACTCAAATACATTGTATAGCATCATCTGCTTTTTAATTGTACCATAATTGTAAAATTGTCTTCGAATACCAAAATCACGGCCTATCCCTTGTCTGGGTCTCATGTATGCATGAACGACAAAGTGTGACAGTGTATCAGGGCCGTATGCAGGGATTGGGTATGGTGCCTCCAGCAGAACCAGCAACCTCTGATAATGTGAATGAAAATTCCACACATGTTAGGACCCTGGCAGTTCACATGTTGAATCAGATTGCTCACAACATATTGATGGCCTGTGCATGCTGAATAGCTGCAAGATTAATTAACACAGAGGCTATGATGTTCCCAGATGCAGTGGGAACTTTACAGGCCAACCTGTGTACAAATGTTGTAATGACACCTTCCGGAACATGACTCCTGAGATATGATCTCACTCAGCACACCAAGGTTGCCCTGTTGACAGTCTCATAACACGTCAGCAGTGACAGGGTGGGACCATCCCCATGTAGGTTCTCATGTCCTCATCGACTTTACTTCCATTGATCTCCGAAGGATACTCAGTAGATACAGGAATAGCCGCCACTGACTCATGATGAGACCTGGACGTAAATGTGACAACATAGACCCCTAAAAATATACAGGATCAACACATAACAATAAAAACAGCCGCCATTTTAGGCAGGAAGTGATGTAATAGGATATCCTGTTTACAGATTATGTACAGTGGGTGTACTTTCACTTTCACTTTGCAGTCTGTGATTCTTCTAGACTGTGTGGCTGTGTTCAGAGTTTTGTCTAGTCAAATTGTGCTTTTGTCTCCTGTGTGGTCCATTACTTGTCATTTTGTGAATAAAATATTGTTGTTGTATCCTGTCTGAGTGTTTATTGTGTACTATTGTCTAGTATTGTATTGTCTTTGTTGTTTTTGGGAGTCTGTTGTGGGTAGTGATGGTTTGGGCTGTTTTAGTTGTTTAGTTTACGTTTTTTCTTATTCTACTTTCCCCCTATTCTCCTTTGGTCTCGTTTATCCCCTATTACCCTATTTTTCTGCTAAGATGTTTGGTAGGCCACATCTTGGCAAGATGGGTGAGGAGGTGCTTGGGGGTTTCATATGGCTGGTGTGCCATTTCCTCCCCCTTATGATTGAGGCAGGTGGGCGGGTGATACAGGGGTATCACACGGAGGCACGGAGGCTCCGTTTGGGAAAGGTATTGCATCACTTGCAACGCGTCTATCGGACCCCAAGGAATGACCACCAGCTGAAGCACCGCTGGGCTGACCTCATCTCCAGGGAGCAAGATCTGATGGACCACCTGGGAATTGTGATTGGTGGCCCTGTTGGTGAGTACCAATCATGTAAATGTGCACGATTTAATGCTCTGTAGTGACATCAGATGATTTGTACAATATCTGCCGGCAATGTTGTTGAGTGTGAGGAATGCTTTGGAAAGATACAGGGTCATTGATGGACTATGTTAAGTACCACAATTGCTAGCTGTCAGGAAGCAAGTGCTCTGCAAACTTACTGAATACTTTTGCTTAATGTAAGTTGGTGCCTCCTTTGTGTCAAACAGCAACACAAATCAGGAGACAATTATGTATATATATATATATATATATAGGTCACATTTGCCTGTGAGGTATAGATTTTCAAAATCATTATCAACATTTGTTGACACAACAGCTAGACTGACTTTCGAAACACTACATGGTGCTGAAAATGAGTGCAGGCTTCATGTCTATTGATGATAGCAATGTGGCCCAAACACATGTCTCATGTTTGTCTGGTGAGTATGTAAGGCAAGCGATCACGGAAGTTCTATAAATCTTAGGGATTATTTTGGTCCTTCGTCATTTCAGATACATGTCAGATATGGATTTGGAGACATAGGGAAAAAGTGCAAGATGCTCTCAGCTAACATCTTAGACTGGTATTTGGTGTTTGTTTACGGATGGCTGGCCAAAGGTATGCACATGGGTTCATATCTCAATGGTTGGTGCAACTCATCATAGCTGGGCCACATCAACTGAAGAAACTGTAACAACATGAGGGCTTACAACTGTCCCTGCCCCTCTGTACATTGTACCTGTGTGTCATAAATCTGTCATGGCCACAATGGCTGGTTGAATGGTAATGCACTCCTCAAGGAAAGTGGCTTTGAATGTCTCTCTTGGATACACATGATGGGACGAATACACTCCATTATTATGTCTGCTCACTAATGAAGGAGAATGTTTGGCACCACATGATAGTTAGGGCCACTGCATGTGTGCAGACATGTGTGTAAATTTCACAGGAGACCCATGGTATGTATATGTTAGCCGTGCTATATCGGATGCAGTATCATCATGTCTGAGTGGCTTTACTTACGTATGTAATCTTACACATAGTATTTGTCTTTGGAATTGTTGGACAGTGCACAGAATTTGAGCACATTTCTCCCTTCCATGCCTTACAGGTGGACGAGCACCCTACACTGTGGGCGAGGTGGCTTCATTCGAGGACCCAGACAACTCCAGTAAGTGTTGATATGTCTGTTATGTGTTGTGTTTGCTGGTGATGTGTGGTGGACTCCTGTGTGTTGAACACATAGCAAGGTGTGATGCTCTGGCCCATCATTTGTTTTGTTCCATAAGTGGGATTTCATGTTATCACCATTTTAGAGTTGGCCAATGCTTATCCTATTTGCTTATTTAGGGATTCTAGGTCACTCCTGTAGGCCCCGCAATGTGAATGGGGATGAGTCATCTGGATAACTCTTGTATCAGCAAGAGTCGCACTGAACCTAATCTGTGATTTAGTCAGCCAGTCAGACCCACATTCTCCCAGAATGGGGCTGCAAAATGCTTACCCACAGACTTCTGCTTCCCTATTCACTAATGTACTTATTAAACTGTAGGTTGAACTTCCTAGCAGCATGTAGCTCCACATGTAGTCCTACGGGTATGTGGCACTTGAATGCAATGGCATAGGTGTGCATGCAAATCATGGACAGGGGTGTTATTGCATCTCTGTGTTAGTTGTAAGTCATGGCTTACTGGAATTATATGATGTGGACAAAGGTCTGCATTTCCAGACATGTGTGGTGCTAGGATTGGTCAAGGGTTTGCTGTCTCCTATTTGTAGATACACCTTACCTGTGGTGTGTGTGTGGAGCCAAACACATGTCCAGCTTTCATGTTGTTTGAAATTGTTAGTTGTTTATCCACCACCCCACCCTCAAACACAGGCATGGGTTTGTGAATAGTGTACCCAGGACTGATGATATAAGTTTGTATACAGACATGTAAATCAGTGAATCTTTTGTCTGACCTAGTACACACTCATGTTTTGCACATGAGTACTATACTAGCAAGTCCATTTACAACTTGCAGATCATGTGGCCCTAGATTTCCATCCCGTACAATGACATTTGTAGCCCTGGCATTGGCGGAGGATGTGCTGCATGATTTTTAGCTGACAACTGGCAGAACTCTGATGCCAAAACATGCCAGTTGTTACCCATCTTGTAGGGTTTGGATGTGCTATGTGTGATACGACCTTTGTAGGCTGGCCTGCCATGTACTTCCTCAGGGACATTCAATGATCTGTATGATGATATGAGCTCTTACAAGTACAGTAGATGTATTGTCTGATTTACTTCTTGTGCCATTTCACACAATGCAGTTCCTAATGTAATTTTTTTTATTTGTCTTCACAGCTGCCAATATGACACCCATCCAGGTGCGGGAATTCCAACTGCGGGCAATGAGGTACCAGCATATACTGCAGGTAGAGTCGGGGTACTGAAGAATGGCCCGCAGATACCGAAATGAACGGGCCTCCGGAGCATGGTGGGCATTCCCACAGGTCGGCCCTTCTTTGCCCACCACAGCCACCACCAGCTCCACCACCACTACCACCCAGGTGGCACCACCAACAGCTGGGACTGTTGTGGCAACAACAACAGCAAGTGCTCCAGGCCCTAGCACAGCACCACCTGAAGCGCAGCCCACAGACATTGACCGAACATGGCCCCTCACTTCCTCAGCTGGCACACAGACCACCCCAGCTGCAGCTATTGACCCTGCTGCTTTTGTGGAGATGCAGCGTAAATTGGACCGTGTCCTGCGAAAAATGAGTCGCCTGTGGCAGGATGTTCACCATATTAACTGGTGGGTGCGGTCCATTAAGCGGACCCTCCGGAGGGCCAACCAATAGACATTTTGATGGACATGATTCCCTCCCCTCCCTCCCCTCCCTCCTCTTTCCTTATTCGTATACTTTGTGGGTTTAGGGGGCTTAGTGTTAGGTTAGTATAGGCTGTAGGTTTAGTTAGTGTTAGTGGGTGGGGAGTCCTGATTATTTCTACTGTTTCTTTTTGAGTGTGTGGGTCGGGGGCAATGTTGGGGTTCTTGTGTGTATTGGAAAAAATATGTATTTGTTTAGTATAGGATAGTATGCGTTTAGGTTACTATCTGTTGTCCTCCATGTGTCCCGTCTCATAAGGGGGGTTGATGTTTAGAACGTTTAGTTACATGTGATAAGTAAGTTTAGCTTAGATTAGTTAGGGACAGTTGTGGGTAATGAGTAATTAGGGTAGATTAGGGTAGGTAATGCTTTTCCCCGAGTTTTCTCTTCTGTTTTTACAGTTTAATAAATATGTAGTAAACCCTTTACAGTATGTGTGAAATGCTTGTAGATCAGGGCCTTGACATGAGTGTACATGATTTCTTTTGTATTACAATTTGTGTCCTATGCTACAAACAAATCCCAAATTAGTTGTAACATTGGCAGCTACCACAAAGCTACCTTGCAAAGATTAGACCTTTCATTGCAACCACCAATCACAGTTACTATGGATCCCAACGTGTTTTTTTCAATAAGTATCTTTTCAATGTCACATACAGTGCTTCAAGATTTGGTATTGGGGACACTGTGTTATGTCTGACTGCAGTGTGATGTTCAAGGAAACCCTTATAAGCTGAGTGGTAGTAAGCACTCTTGTAGTATTGTGTTCATGATTCACATAGATCATTTGTGACACTGTTCAGCATGATTACTTATTTGGACGTAAACTCAGACATCTTCATTCATGCAGTTTGTTGACTGTTTTCTTAGATCGGTGGGCAATGTTATATGTGTTAGTTTTGCATGGAGGCAACATTTTGCTGGCACTATTTAATGGCTTAGATATCCCTTGGGGAAGCATTATTCTGTCCAACACAGCATTATGGTGTATGGTTTCTCTTTTCATCAGATATTACCCTCAGGAAGGGCAGAGTATGGTAGAATCCAGGCCACTGTGCATAGTTACCAGACCACATTATTTCAGGACAGTTGTATTGACAAGCTATGTAATTTGACAGGAGGCAAAATTCAGTGGTCTACTGCATGGTTGATGTGTCACATTACACAGAGACAAAGTGGTTGTGGAAGTGCTATTTATTGAAAAGTGCTGTAGTGCTATATGTACATTGTCCATGATTGTGAGTCCATTATAGTGACATCTTCCATTGTGATCCTACACAAGTGCTAAAGGAAAATGCATTTGACATGCTGGGGTGATGTGTCAGACAGTGCAGAGGGACAGGATTTGCCAATGAGTAAGTGAGAGACAATCACAAGGCAGGCTGACAGAATATACAGTGGTTTGCAGTACAGTCATTGAGTACAGTTGTTGCAAGACTGGCATGTTACAAAGCGCAGGACCTTGGTAATAGGTGTGGCCATGTGGCAGGGACTAGTGCTTCCGGGTACACTTACGTGTGAAGGTGATCTGTTCCATGTCTTCATCTTCTGATGTGTGTGTTGCCTCCTCTGTCCTTGGTGGTGGTGGTTGTGAAGGGGAAACACACACCTCAGTGTTTGAAGACGTGGAGTCAGACATCCCGGTCGCTGCTACCTGTGAGGGTCTTAAGGGCAGTACTGCTGCAAGGAGGATCTGCTGGTTCTTAAGAATAGCAGCCACATCACGATGGTAGGCAGCCAGGTCGGCCCTGAGGGGGTCATGATTGCATTCGTGCATGCAGTGGAAGGTTTGGGGTGTGAGGTGTTGTGGTAACTCCCTTACTGCAGTGGTGAATTCCTTTACAGTTTGCTGTAGTCCTTGCAGGTTGGATGTTAGCGCTTAGATGTTTTTGCAGATGACATCATGCACGAACGCATCCTCTCAAGGCTGGCTGCCATAGTTTGCATCCCCACCAGCACCTCCTTGGCCAGCTCCTGCTGTACTCCGACTACAATACTCTCAAAGCTGGTGCCTGTGTCATCTGAGTCCTCAGCTGTATTGGAGCGGGCAGATCTTACAATTGGGGTGGTGGGTGGGTCCTGTGTGATGGCTGCTTGGTCTGTGCTCGTCCTTGTGACTGAAGGTGGCGTATGGAGGGTTCCAAGGACATCTTGGAGGGTCTGGTGGCTGATGTTTGGCAGCTCGTCATCCATGTCATCAGGGTAGTCCTGGACAGGCATATCCGCAGGAGATCCATCGTCCTCTGCAAAGAAATAGGGTACAATTAGTGTGTCTGAGTTGTGGCATTGGTGATGTGACATGCCTGCCTTGTGATGATTTCACATTGTGATCTTGTTTCCTGTTCATTGCTCCAGTCTTTCAGATGGGCATTCTCCCAGGCCTATGGCCCACCTGCACGTCACATGTATTATGGTAATTATTTTGACTTGTCGGCATCATCTCCTCTAGGTGTTGGTTTAGGCTAAATAGTGAATTGCCACCTTCTTGTCCTACTCAACCCTCCGTCTACATCCATTCTCATGGTGATACCTTTCACTGGCTGTGGGTGCTCTGATGGCACTAGCAGCACACTTAACAATCTGGACCTGCCCCAGTCTCTGATCTTTCACATCCACTTTTATGCAGTTGAAATGTAGCGTATACTATGCATAGCATTGTTATGGCACGATATGGATGTTAGCATTGGTTATGTGTACAGCTGATGTTGGGGAATGTGTGGACATTGGATTGCCCTGATAGTCGTAGCAGTGTCCTATTTCCTCCTCTGACTGTGCAGGTGTATTTCAGTGACCAGTTACATGTGTCCTCCCCCTCAATGCTGTTGTCTGAGCAGTATGACATTTGGGATGTTGCACTGTGGCCCAGGCACAGGATGGACCCTGACATATGCTGCATGGGTGTGACCTTAGTGCTGTGTATCTCCTAATGTTGATGACATTGGCTGATGTCTGCGGCAACTATGGGCATTCACAATTGACAGGACTGGAACATTTGTCTTGTTTTAGGGGACTGTTAAAGTTGTCATCCTCAACCCACTAATACCATGAAGGTGGTAGTGGCATCTGTTGTCACTGTTACATTCTAGTTGTCGGTATGGCTAGAGGTTGTTAATTGGGCCCTAGTTAATGTAGGGGGTACAGTGGCTGACGTGTTACAGGATGTCAGTTTGACTTTGTGCTCTTCCCTCCTGGCGTGGCTTTACCTTTGCTACATCGTTGGCATGGCAGTATACCCCCATGGAACTGTTGTTGGTGTTGTGTTATGGTGTGCCCCAGTTTTTCTCTGTACAGGCCATGCCCCCATGCCGTACCCCTTTACCCATGCCACTCCATGTATATGACTTCCATGCATTTTGTAGTCGGTATCCCCCCGGTTGTAGTTGACATTAGTACATTTTAATTCCCCATGCGACTTACCCTGCATGTGCGTTGTCTCCTGGTAGTCTGCGCTGTCCTGTCCTTGAATCCCTGTGACAATCTCCTCAGGGATGATGGCTGCCACCATCTCCTCCATGTGGTCCAGGGCTTCCAGGTGTGCTGGACTCCCACCTCCAGTCTGCAGTGCTGCCTTCCTGTTCCTGGCCATCTTTTCCTTGGTCCTGCACTTGCAGTCATGCCAGCGTTTCTTGCACTCAATGACTGTTCTGCGTACTTCTGCCACACTGTTAATCTTGTCAACAATTTGTTGCCATATTGCCTCTCTCCTACTGATTGGCAACTTTGAGGTGACAAACAGTTGGTGCTGATGTTCCATCACCTCTTTTACCAGAATTTCCTGCTCCTCTGCACTGAAGCGACACTTTATTTTCTTCTTCTCCCTGTCCTGGTTCTTGTGTGGGTCCTCCTGGCTGGTTCCTGGTCTGTTGTCATCTTTCTGGTGTCTGTACAGGCATCTGGACTCCATTTTGGCTCTCCTCTGCTGAAATGGCTGTGTTTGCGGGGAATTTTGCTGCTATTTCGTCAAAAAACGCTGCATATCCGGTTTGCGGTGTCGTAAATCAGCTCACAGTCATTTCCGCCGCGTTAAAGTCGTTTTCCTTTACGACGTGATGCTGCGGTGTGCGTAAAAAAAAAATGACTTACACCTGTGGTTTGCGCCGCCGTGCATCAAAGTATAAATTTGACGCCTGCACAGCGCACCAAAATGGCGTTAGCCGGCGGTAATATTTTCCGGCGCAGTTTTGCGTCAAAAAGTATAAATATGGGCCTATAATCTTTTTCTGGGCATAATATTTAGGTTGAATTTCAAAGTAATGTCTGGAGACTGCTTAATCATGAGTCACCTGCAGTGTAGTGGCTAAGGTCTTAGACGCTCACACTGAAGGATGAGGGTTCTAGTGGAGGTGTGTTTGGTGTTATTTTACTACTTGAATTTAATTCAACTTCAAATGTTTAAGGCACCTACTGAAAGGTGATCTCACTCTTTTTAATTGACAAATACATTTTTCTTTTTAATTTGTCCTAAACTATCTCATTCTAAGTATATCATTTTTCCAAAGTCTCTCTCTACCTCTCTCTCTCCCTCAATTTCTCTCTGTCAAAGTCTTCCTCTAAATGTCTCTCTCTCAATCTCTCAATTTCTCCCTCTCTCTTCCATCCCATAATAGGATGGAAGAGAGAGCGAGAGAGATTGGTATTGCAATGGTCTTGCTAGTGTAAATTCAAAGTGTCACACTAGCAAGATATTTGGTTCAAATGTTATAACTACGTTTTGATGCACAATACAGTGGAGTCACTTGTGGCCTACTGGTAAAGCTCTTGGACTGACACTCAGAAGGTTGATGGTTTAAATCCACCTCTCCCATGATGGTGTGTCTGTTTCTTTACTAGTGTTTTGACTGTTAAAAATTCCTCGTGATGGAACATTGAAGTCTTTTTCCCAGCATAATCTATGGGTTGCTGCCAACTACTTATAACCACCCAAACCCAGGCCAGGCTCTGCGGCCAAACCCTGCCCTGCTGTTCATGGCACTGGATTGAGTGGTTATAGGGGGTTGGCCCCAAGGCCTGGCCTCAGGCCAGGCCCTGTGGCCAAGCACCACCATGCATGGCCAAAGGCCATGCGGGGCACAGGGTTGGGTGGTCATAGGGGGTTGGCTGCAGGGCCTGGTTGCAGGCCAGGCCCTGCGGTCAAGCTCTGCAACGCAAATCCGAAGGCAATGCGTGGCGAAAGCTTGGATGTTTATAAGGGGTTGGCCGCAGGGCCTGGACATGGATCAGGCTCAGGGGCCAACCCCCATGGCCACCTAACCCCATGCCATACATGGCATTCGGCCATTAGTGGCGGGTCGGCCATGCACATCAGTGGTTGGATTAACTTATAGTAGTTAAAATTACTTTACGTTACAAAATAACAAATTTGACAGGGACCTTATAGTTAGGAAATATTATTTTAAAAAACATAGAAATTCACTTAAAATTGAAAGGTTAGAGGAACTGAATAATTAGGCTCACTTTTTAAACATACAAAACCATAGAAATTCAGCAGTTGTAGTTAGAGTAATCTAAAAAATGACACTAGCGACTTGTAAATTATGAACATATATATATCATTCTCATTACTATACGTTAATACAACCACTGCCGCGCACGGCCTTCAACCATGTGCAGTGGCGGTTGGCCACAGACTAACCCCCTATAAGCACCCAACCTTGCACCGTGCACGGCCTTCACCCGTGCATAGCAGGGGTTGTTCACAAGGCCTGGCCTGTAGCCAGTCCTTATGGCCCATTCCCCTAACCACCCAAACCTACTCTGCACACTGCCCTTTGGCAGTGCGCTGCGGGAGATGGTCGCAGCCTGTCTCTCTGGGTGTGAGAATAAGTGTACAAGAGTGTATCTGGGGGTGAGAGTGGCTGTGAATCTCTGGGTGTCAGAGTGCGTGCATCACTGTCTTAGTGAGTGCATCAGTGTCTGCCCAGGTCTTGAGTGACTGTATGAGAGTGTCAGTGAGTCTGTGAGTGGGTGCATGAATGTCTGAATGGGTTAGTGAGTGGCTGCTTGAGGGTCTGACTGGGGCTGTGATTGGGTGCACGACGGTCTGAGTGGGTCTGTGAATGGGTGCGTAAGTGTCTGAGTGGGTGTGTGAGTGGGAGAAAGAGATTAAAAGAGAGAGAGAAAAAGAGAGTGAGCAGAAGCAGGAGAGAGCGAGAGCAGCTTTTAGTCTTTGATGATTGACATACTTAGAATAAGATATTTCTGCACAATTTGAAAAGAAAAATGTATTTGTCAATTAAAAGGAGTAAGATCACCTTTCAGCATGAGCCTTAAACATTTGCTGTTAAAAATAAATTGAAGGAGGGAAATGACTTCTATAACCATTCAGCCACGTGCTGCGTGGCCCCACCTCCTCAGGCTGACATCAGCCCCGGGGACCCCATCCCCAGAGACCATCATAAATATTTTTTGGGGGAGGCCCTGCGTGGCCCCCCCAGAACAATCTTATCCCCGGGGATCCCATCCCCCAGGCCCCCAGGGTCTGGGCTAAGCATTTAAATTTGTTTTGGGGAGAGGGGGCACGCTGTCCCCCTCCCCGGGCTGATCTTGGCCCCAGGGACCACATCCCCCAGGGCCCGGCCTAATTATTGATTTTTTTTGTGAGGGAGGGGCTCTCGTGGCCCCCCTAGGCCAATCTCGACTGCAGGGACCCCGTCCCCCGGGCCCGGCCATGTGACCTGGATGCCCCCCAGGGCACCCAGTGACAATGTTGGGGACCGTGGGAGGAGCGTGAACGCCCTCACGGTCCCAGCCGGCTCCCTACCTCCTGTGGGAGCCAGCATTGCTCATTGAGAGCAGTTTCCTCTGTGTGCCTGCCTGCCTCTCCACGGGAAGGCACACAGAGTAAACCTCTGCTCCGATGAAGGGAGAGCTGTTTGACAGCTCTCCCTTCATTGGAGCACAGTATTGGCTGTGACTTGGCCGCAGCTTCAAAGCTGCGGCCAAGCCACAGCAAGCAGCTATGTCCCAGGGGAGGGCACCATGGGGCATAGCAGGAGACGGCCCTGGGGGGGGGGGTGCTGTCCCCAGGGCCATCAGTAGCTCCATGAGGGGGAGTGCATGGCCCCCAATCAATGTGTATTGCCCCGGGGAAGGTGGTGGTCCTCGGGGCTGCAGGGGGTCAAAACGGATCCCCTTTTTATTTTTTTTACATATGCCCTGGGGAGGTTGTGGTCCCCAGGGCAAGGGGGGGCTGCGTACCCCCTGCGCAAAATATGACCAATGCACCAGGGAGGTGGTGGTCCTCAGATGAGCAGGGGCCATGGGTCTCCCACACACAATTAAATAAATGCTCCGGGGAGGTGTTGGTCCCCGGGGCTGCGTGGGCCCCGGTGCCCCCCCACATTAACTTTGATTAATGCCCTGTGGAGGTGGTGGTTCCTGGGGCTATGATAGGGGGACCTGGTGGCCCCCCATAACATATAGTAAAAGCCCCAGGGACGTGGTGTCCCCGGGGCCGCGGGGGGAGAGGCGGCACCCCTGCACTTAAATAAACAGTGCCTCCAGGACTTGGCCCACCCGGGGGCTTCAAAATGACAAAGCACAGGAGACTGCGATTTCATTTTTTAAACGTATGTGTCAGATCAGCCACAAATCGCTGCAAACTTTTTTTAAGAAAATGCTTTTTTGCTCTGGGGGGGTCAGCATCAGACCTAAGGCGTCAGTGTGACTCTACCCCTATATATTTATGGATGAAACAATGAAGAAAATGCAGTAGCCACCTTTACAGCACTTACGGCTTTGGTCCCTGAGTCCTGACAAAATGTTGAAAACACAACATAAGGAACAGGGTGGATCTATAAGGGACAAGGTGGGCTCACCCTGGTCTCAGGGCCATATGGTGTGGGGTCCTAAAGGGATCCTGTCTTGAGTTAAATAAAAAAATATTATGTTGGATTGCCGGTACTGCAGTATCAGAACCCAGTACATGGGTCAGCAGATATTATTATGTATAATTTGACTATGTGTTGTTATATGGTGCTGTTAATTATCGATATAAATGTTACAAGGCCATAAGCTTTGTTTTTTTTGTGTACAAGTTATGGTTTGCATATCTTGTGTGAGTCATGGTTTGTATAACAGTAGTTTTCCCATTTTAATACATAACTCTGACTGAACTGGCTGTAGTTATTAAGCAAATTTGAGATGTTTTTAAAACATAAGTCATACAACTGAATCATCATTATTCAACTATAATTGTGTGGTTTTCAATGAATTTCTGTTTTTATTATATAATCTTTTAACTTTCAACTGACTGCCTTTGGCCATCCCCAGCTACTTAATGCTTTGAGCCATGTGCAGCAACGGATGACCAAAGGATCTGGCCTATGCCCATTAGCTACACCCAAATCCCTTCTGTGCATGGCTTTAGGTGGTGCACAGAAGGGTTGATGGCAGAGTCATGCCCCAACCTGCTGTAGGCGGTCAATACCCACTGTCCACAACCTTTGGACATTGCGCATTGGCCAACCCACTACAAGCAGCCTTTGGCCTTGGATAGTAGAAAGTCGCGGCAAGGCCTGGCTGAATTGTGAACTGTGTTTTATTAGGTAATTTTTGTATTTTTTTTTGTATTCCCATCAAATTTTAACCTGCCAGAGTGGTTGACCATAGGGCATGGACTACACACATGACATGCACCCAACCCACCTTGCAACAACAAGGTGATGGATGGAATGCTTCTCATCCTCTGGCAATCGCTCAAGCTAAATCCCAAACCACAGTTTTTCGCCGACAATGACACCTTAGTTTGGACCCAGCCATATGCTAATCTGTCTCGACCCTGCTCCAATGGGAACAGTCGAACCTGAACTGCCAAGCCAGATCCTCCTTGAACTGGAACACAAGTGACCTAGGACCATTTTCTCCCATATCATGGGATCTTCAGCCGGGTATCGCTTGATTCCTATGGCACAGTGAGCACAGGACCCATGTCAGGACATACCCATCACAGTTAGGGTGCCAATGAGAACAGCAAATGTGGGACTTGGGCTCACTGAGCCTCTGGAACCAAGTTATGACTGATTGAAGAGCTTCAACTAGGGTGAAACTGGTCCTAGGTTGCTTGTGTTCCGATTCAGGGAGGACCTGGCCTGGTGATTCGGGCTGGACTGTTCCCATGAGGAGCAGGGTCAAAATTGATTTGCATATGGTGGGTTCAAACCGAGGTGGCATGTTGGGTAAAAACAATGATTTGGGATGTGGACCAAGCGATTGACAGTGGCTGAGATTGATTCAAGCATTCCATCTATCACCTTCTTGTTTTTACCCAACCCACCTTAGGCAGAAAACCCGGGCTGTGCATGTCTTTCAGCCATGTGCAACAGCTTCTGGTGACTAGGCTCTTCGACCAACCCACTGTGAGTGGCCAAACACTACTCCTCACAGCCTTTGGCCTTGAACAGTGATAGCTCAGAGCAGATGGCACTTGGTCATGCACAGCGGGGGTTGGCTGCAAGGGCTGGTTTGGTGGTTTGTGTTTTGTGTTTTTTTTACTTTTCACATTTTTTGCATTTTAACATTTTCTGGTTATAATACAAGTGGAAATGACTACTCAAACTTGAAAAACACAAATACTCTCTGTCATGGTCCCTCAGCAGTTTGTTTGCATTTGT
This sequence comes from Pleurodeles waltl, assembly GCF_031143425.1. Classification (NCBI taxonomy): domain Eukaryota; kingdom Metazoa; phylum Chordata; class Amphibia; order Caudata; family Salamandridae; genus Pleurodeles; species Pleurodeles waltl. The sequence continues at coordinate 871,538,980 of NC_090450.1, forward strand.
ACATTTTGCTTATGGGGCCAAACATAAGTTTTGTACTCTCTGCAATCCAGGGCCATTCTCATAATTTCTGTATTCACCTCCATTTCCTCTTTCTGTTGCACCCTGGTGGAATGGTAATACGTCCCTAGCTGCCCATCAGCCTCAGTTTTTTTCTGACCTCCTTTTCGTTTATGACTGATGGCTTGCCTGGTTCCTAAATGGTGTGACATGGTAGTCATCTTAAATGAGTACCTTCCAGTACTTCCTGATAGAGTTCTTGATCACTGAAGTTGCAAATCACTTTGCAAGCACTTACTTTTTTCAGTTAGTGAATGGGTAAAGTACTCAGATACCCATAACTCCAATGTGTTCTCATTGACCGAGTCCTGAATGTTGATGGCAAATGAACTGGTCATGGGTATCTTGTGTTCCGGTTCAGCGAGGACCTGGCCTGGAAGATTTGGCTGGACTGTTCCTATTGGAGCAGGGTCAAGACTGGTTTGCATACGGCTGGGTCCAAACAGAGGTGTCATGGTGTGCAAAATACCAATGGATTGGGATGCGGCCTGAGTAATTACCAGTGCTGAGATTAATTAAAGCATTCCATCCATCGCTTCTTTTTGCATACTTCAGGTTGATGCTCTAAATTGCATGGGTATGTCCAGATGTGGGTTCCATTCACACTGTCACTGGAACCAAGCTATATCTGGTTGATGAGTCTTAATATGGCTGAAACTGGTCCAGGGTTACTTGTTTTCTGGTTAGGGGAGGACCTGATGTTTTGAGGACATCTTGGTCCCACTCTGGTTCTCTATCTTTGTTTAGTTTTATATTATATATTTGACACGTTTCAGTTTGACATCGCTTTTTTATCAATTACATTTTACAAACATTATGCTTGCACAATATTATTGCAAAAATACATTGTACATCATGCTTGTTTTTAGCTAGCCTTTCTTGACATGTAACCTGGACACTCTGTTCAAGGCTAGGAACATTGAACAAGATACCCTAGTGCTGTCATTGCCCATTCTGAGATAGCTGCAAACAGCTAGACATAACATTGCATGAGAGCTGTGCTTTTAACACAGTGGTTTGGATTATATAAATGGTGCATTGCGTCAGAGGAGCACTCCAGCCACTACTGTCCTGGAACAAATCCTGTGTTTGGCATGCAGCTCTGCTGACACTGATCTTCCATCTTGCAGAGAAGGATTGCTAACTCCACACTAGACCGGCTCTCTGGGTCAACTCTCCAGGGAGAGGGCTATCCTCCTAGATCAGATAGAGGCAGAGGGCATACTCACTATGCTCTCAGGGTGTAGGTAGTGACAGGTAGGAGGATAGAGATTTAAATTACCACGGTTGGAATGTTTATTCTTTTCACCATGTTAGTAATACTGGTTGCAATGCTTTGTTTTATCTGCCTAACAATCACAGCTCATTCGCTCTATGCAAGAATACAATAGTTTCAATAAATATTTGAAAACCTTTATTCGTATCTTTCTTGTGTTTTTACTGGTCATGTATGAGTGAAACTACAAGAGGGTGAGATCTCTTTCAACAACTTCCTTGGGAGTCAGTGTGTCATGTTCAAGGTTGCTGTAATCATCTGTTACCCTTGGAAGGATAGGGGTTTAGGTGAGGCACTGTGAGCTAACAAGACATTGACTCAACAGTTACTGATAGTATAGACTGATAGTATAGGGAACAGTATAGCTCTGGCTTGGCATTTTGGGTTGAACTGTTCCCATTGGAACAGCGTCAAGACTAATTTGCATCTGACTAGGTCCAAATTGAGATGGCATGATGTACAAAATAATGATGGACTGGGATGCAGACCGAGTAATTATTAGTGGCTGAGATTAATTCAAGCATTCCACTGGTCTATTTTTTGTCTTCGTTGTGCTGCCCTTAGTGCACACTATGCCACTGGAAACAAGTTATACCTGGCTGATGAACTGTAATAAGAGTGAAGCTGGTCTAATATTGGTTGTATTCTAGTTCACAGAGAAGATGGCCTGGTAGTTCGGGCTGGACTGTTTCCATTGGAATAAGGTCAAAACTGATTTGTATATGGCTGGGTTAAAACTGAGGAGGCAAGGTAATGATGGACTTGGCCAATTAACTACCAGTGGCTGAGAAACATTTCACCGATCAATTTTTTGTGTACTTCCGCATCATGTAACAATTGCTGTTGGAACTGAAGGCTGTGATGGTGTGGGCTGTGAAGAACCTTGAGATGATTCTGATTGTTAAGCCACCTCTTCTTTTCATCCAAAGAAAGCCATGATTCAGAAAAAGTGTACTGAGATGCTACAGTCACTCCTCCAGAAATCAGGAAAAATCACTCCTCTAAAGGTGAGCTTCTTTGCTTTGGCCAACAGGCACTTTTTATTATCACCCTAAAGCTGAGCCTTTTTCCTTTGACTAACAGGCACTTTTTGATATGCTGGAAGGATATACATGAACTTTCACCCAGTGAAAACTGGAGAATGCTCTTGAAGGTGCCAAATGTTTGTGAACTCAACCGGAAATCTACAGGCTTTAGGGAAGTCATGTCCTCATGGTTATGTGTTTTGACCTAGCAGATTTGACACAGCACATTTCTAAAAAAAATTGATTCAACCAGTGGATACCCCCAAAAAGCAATCTGATCTCAGCACACTCTTAAATCTCACATTTAATAAGAACATATTTCACTTTTCAAATTATAAATGACTCCTAAATATGTTGATAGGCTGCAGGTTTAGGGCCTGACTTTGAGTATGGCAGACAGGTTACTCCATCACAAATGTGCCGGAAATCCCGTCCGCCATATTACAATTTCCATAGGATACAATGGAATCATATTAAGGTGGATGGTATATCCATCACGGTTGTGACATACTAACCCTATCTGCCAAACTCTAAAACAGGCCTTTAATGTCAAGGCTGTACAAAGCCAAAATAGCATGTATAGTTCTCAAATTATGTTTGCCAACTATAGTAGGGGGAAGGAACATGCATCCATGAGATTTATAATCTGCAAACTCAGTTCAAAGTCTACAAATTACAGTAGAGGATCAGCCATGGGTTCACAAGTGTCATAGTTTATGGAATCTGTGCCAGGAATGCCAACTTATAATATGGTAGCAACAGACTTCGCCTGTCAGAGTTTGCAGACCCCATTACTTGAATCATTTTTCTTTTTCTTTTAAACTTTGCTGAATCCTTTTGGAGTCCTCCCAGTTAGACCAGATATTCAGGCTGTGCCCACCCTGCCAACCTCTTAATTAAAATTTCAGGACACAGGGACAGTGGCCTGCATTCTGTAATGGTAGATGTAGGAGAACATTTTCTCTTACTATCAGCTAATCAGATCCTTTGGGTCCATGTTTCTGGCATTTGGTTATCTGACCCTAAATAGACATGGAATAAAATGGCATTTTTTTTATTTGATGCTAACAAACTGTCCTCAAACTTGGGTTCAATAACAGCTCAAAGAGTAATAGTCCAGATGTATTTAATCTTTTGTTCTTTGAGGCCCACTGACACATTTTTATGATAATAATTTGTTGAAAATGTATGAACAGATTTATATCATATCAAGCAAAAAAACTTCCTTAAGTAACGTTCTAGTTTCATTCCAAATTTGGTGCAATTATGTTCAACATTTTTTTCTGTACTGGAGAGTAACAATTCCTATGGGAGCTGAAATAGGAAGGCTACTTTTCAGCCCTCTTCACTCCCTTTATTACCACCAACCCTTTGACAGGTATGCATGAAACCTGGCATGCTGAGCCTAAACAGGTTGAACTTTTTTTGGAAAGTTTTGAGCAGATCTGTCAAACTGCACTGAAGTTATTAACAATACAAAAAACTGGAGTGGAATCTATAACTTAACTATAACCACACAGTTTCTGTTTTTTAGGGTATTTTGGATATTCTTGGGCATCTACTTTTTGCCGGTGTATTTTTGTTGTTCTGTGGCACTGCATTCAGTGCTTTAGTTAAAAATGTTTTCTAGAATTAGAAATAAATACAAATACAATAACACAGGATTTATGGAAACAGCAAACTTTGACTTTCCAGCTTCATCACCTCACATATTCAACATTTGCAAAATCAGTCACTCATAACATTCACTTTGTCAAGTCCCAAAAAGTAATACAGTCCTTTGCATTGTGGACCACTGCATGAGCCTCTGCCAGGTTCTCTAAGTCTACTGTTTCTAGCCACTTGAAAGAATATCTAAGTGACTGCAGACAGCTGTGGTTCAATTGTCTCAGATAACACTCCTACTACACCTGGAGAACTGCTGGTTGGTTTACTTTTTATGATAAGTCCTCCTCATTGTGATATTGAAAACTGCCTGTGATATCCCTCTTCAGGGCATCTTTCTCTATCTGCCTGGACACTCCTTTTTAGTGTTGAGCTGGCGAATGAATGCACTAGCGCATGTGTCTCACTTGCAAGACTCTGTTTTCCACAATAAAGGACTTAGAGCCCGCCTGTCCCTTAGCATGTGTTGGCTTGTGTGGCACTCTTCTTTGAAGTCTCATAATTTGTCACTGCTGATCTGGCATTGTTTCTGTTCCTCTCTGTGAAGCAGCAACCAAGCACTGATTGATTCAACTTAATCAGTGCCCGTCCACTGCTCCCGATGTGATTAACATACTATTTTGTTCTGTTTAACTTCTAGTGCCCTGCAAATAGAAGGCTTGTGACTTGCAAAAATGTGCTCAGCAGGACAAATAAAATTGCAAAGTTTCATTATCTATAGCTAACTTTCTTTTTAATTTTGCTAAGTCGTCTTTTCTCACTTTACACTCATACACTCATGTTTTCCTTTTTTCTGATGGTTGGCCCTGTTCTCAAAAGATGACAATTGCCTTGTTCTAAATATTGCAAAGCAACATTGTTTCTTTCTTATGCATGATTTCTGAAATTTTGCTTTAACACATAACTGTGCAGTTGACCCCTATCCACCCTAGTCTAATCTGCTCCATTCCAATCCATGCCAGTCCACCCCACCTCACCGCACACTAATCCACCCCACCCCACTCCAATCCAGACCACTCACCCTAATCCAATCAACTCCAACCCACCCCTCTCCAATCCCAACCCAACCCAACCCAGTCCAAATTTGCCCCACTCCAATCCGTCCCACTCCAATCCAAAACAATTTGCACCACTCCAAAACAATTTGTCCCATTTCAATCCAGAATAATGTACCTCACTCCAATCTGTCCCACTCCCATCCAAAACAATATGCCCCACTTTCATCTACCCCACTCCAATACACCCCACTCCAATCCAAAAATATGTGCCCTCCTCCAGTCCAAAACAATTTGCCCCACTCCAGTCTGCTCTGATCTAAAACAAACTGTCCCACTGCAATCTGTAGTATTCCAAATCTAAAGCAATCTATTTCACTCCAGTCTGCCCCACTGGTTATCAAAACAATCTCTCCCACTCCATTCCAAAATAATCTGCTTCACTCTAATCCTCCTCACTCCAAATCTGCCCCACATTATTCCAAAACAATCTGCCCCACTTCAATTGGCCCCTCTCCAATCTGCCACACTCCAATCCAGTACAATCTGTCCCACTCAAATCCACCCTACTCCAATCTGTCCCCTCCAATCCAAAACAATCTGCCCCACTCCAATCCACCCCACTCCCATCCAATCCACCCTTCCTAGCCAATCCACACCAAAGAACCCAATTCACCCAATTCCGAGTCAATCCACCTCACTCCAATCAACCCTAATTCAATCTATCCCACTCCAATCTGCTCCACTCCAATCCAAAACAATCTGTCCCACTCCAGTCTGCTCCACTCCAATCCAAAACAATCTGTCCGACTACTATCCACCCCACTCCAATCTGCCTTACTCCAATCCAAAACAATCTGCCCCATTCAAATCTGCCCCACTCCAATCCAAGACAATCCACCCCGTTCCAATCTGCCCCACTACAATCCAAAACAATCCGCCCCACTCCAATCAGCACATTCCAATCCAAAACAATCTGCACCACTCAAATTTACCCCACTTGAATTCAAAACAATCTGACCCACTCCAAACTGCACCACTCCAGCCTGCCCCACTCCAATCCTAAACAACCCTCTCCAATCCAAAACAGTCTGTCTCACTCCAATTCGCCCCACTCCAATCCAATCCACCTCACCCCAATCCAGTCCATCCCACTGCATCCCAATGTACCCCACTCCAATGCACCACAACCCACTCTATTCCAATCCACCACTATCCACCCCACCCCACAGCAATCCAATCTACCCTACACCAATCCAATCAAACCCACTCCAATCCAATCCACCTCACCCCACCACACTCCAATCCATCCCACCCCACTCCATTCCAACCCACCCTACTCTAACCTAGCCTACTCCAGTCCAATCCAACCCAGTACACCCCACTCCAATCCAGTCCACCCACACCACCCCAAACCATCACACTCCAATATAATTAACTTTAATCTACCTCACACCAGTCCAATTCAGTCCACATTAATCCACCCAACTCCAGTCCAATCCACCCACTCCAAACCACCTTCATCTACCCCACGCCAATCAAGCCAACCCCACTCCAATCAATCCACCCCACACCGATCCAGTCCACCCCACCCCAGCCCACCCCACCCCTTACCAATCCAATCCACTCCAGTCAAATCCACCATAACCCACTCCATCCCAATCACCCTATCCCAATGCATCCCAATCCAATGCACCCACCGATATCCAATTCACCCCAGACCAATCCACCACACAGTCCAATCTACCACACCCCACCCTAATCCATCCCTCTCAATCCAGTCCAATCCACTCAATCCAATCCATCTCACTCCAATCCACTCCACTCCAATCAAATCCACCCAAATCTGATCCACCCCACTCCAGTCCACCCCACTCCAAACCACCCCACTCCAATCCAATTCACCCCATGCAATCCAATCCACCTCACTTCGATGCAATCCACCCCACTCCAATGCACCCCAATCCAATCCATTCAACTGCAACCCACCGCGCCCCAATCCAATCCACCTCACTCCAATCCAATCTACCCCTCTTCAATCCTCCCCACTCTGACCCACCCCCTCTAATCCACCCCACTCTACTCCAATCCACCCCTCACTATCCCAAATCCAATCCACCCCACATCATCCCAGTGCAGTCCACCTCACCCTACCCTACCCCACTCAATCCAGTCCAATCCACTCAATCCAATCTACTCCACTCCAATCAAACCACCCAAATTGGATCCACCCCACTCCAACACACCCCACTCCAATCCAATTCACCCCATGCAATCCAATCCACCTAACTTCAGTGCAATCCACCCCACTCCAATCCACCCCAATCTAATCCACCCCAATCCAATCCATCCAACTGCAGCCCACCACACCCCAATCCAATCCACCCCACTCCAATCCAATCCACCCCTCTTCAATCCACCCCACTGTGACCCACCCTACCCACTCCAATCCACCTCACTCTACTTCAATCCACCCCTCACTATCCCAAATCCAATCCACCCCACATCATCCCAGTTCAGTCCATCCCACCCTACTCCACCCCACTCCAATCCAATCTCCACTCTAATCCAATCCACCCTACTCCAGTCCAATCCACCCTACTACAATCCAGTGAATCAAATCCATTCTGTGATGCTACTGCAGACAGTGGCTGTTTTCTGATGCTCTCTCAGTGTCGCTCTCCGTCTCTTTCCCTCTAATTTATTGCCATCCATGGTTAAATTCCAGAGCACTATTTAATGTAACCCCTGTGCAGCATTTCTGTTTGAAACTCTGGGCTAATAAATAAATACACGTGTTTATATTTCTGTGTCAAAGTGACAGCATGAAGCAACTGAGTGAAAGGCCAGATGGAAACAGGCTCAAGTATTTCCACAGTCAGGGCACTGGAGTGTTTAGCTTAGCTGAGCTGCCCTTGTGCTGGAGTCTTTGGGTCAAGGAGTACAGCTCCCCAGACGGGAAAATGAAACTGCAGCCCTCACGAATTATTTGTTTGATGAAACCTTCCCAGTTGGTGGCCACAGATAGGGTTGCCTTGTCTTCGGGAAGTAGAGCAGTGGTAAATCCCTTGTTTTGGTGCCAGATGGTTACAAGTTAACCCTCTGAGACCTACAATATGAGCAAAATAAGTCTGTGCTGTGTGGACCGTTCTAATTAAACCTTATCATTTATTTAGGTTCCTCTAATGAATGTGGAAAAGTTGGGTTACGGGAAGGTCGGCCATGTTGCTTTTATTAATCAGCTTTAAAACGCTTTTGTTTTTCTTTCAAAGGACTGTCTCAACTGACTTACCAGCCTGCAGAATGAACAGTCGTCCATAAAATAAAGAGGGGGATATACATTCAATGCCTGCTTTCACTGGCCCACCTGGCACCTGGTTCAAATTACCCAATAAGAACCTAAGTACGGGATCCCAGCTCTGCTTTCCGAGGAGGATTGATATGGGTAATTGATGCTCTGGCTAGCTCCCGTAATTAAAATCCCATCATTGCCCCAGCAACAACTCGTACTAAAAAAGTTGTCCATATTTGATGTTCGAATTTGGAGATTTCTCGCCTGCGCGCTTTCAATTCCATGCCATGTGTCTGTGGTTTTCTTTTTGCAGGTGATCATGTGCACTTAAATAAACGGACAGTTGCAATCATGTTTCTGTCGATAACTGGAGCTTTCAGCTGAAACTTGACTACTTTCCCACTTGAAATGGGAACCTTAGCGCCCGCCAGTTGAAGAGAACAGTTCAATTTACTTCTTTTTAAATAGTGCTTAATAAATGTGTTCTGTATAGGTGTAAACACCTCGGGCCGATTCACGACGAAAGTACTAATTCTATGCTTTTAGATTTTGTAGATTTACAACTATGTGTGAATGTATGTTTATTATTTTCTGAGCTTCACAAAAATTCCCAGAAATGTAACACAGAAAGCTGCGCAAGGCGCAGGATTCCTTGTGGATTACTGGGAAACACTCCCATCGGGATACAATTTCGGCTGAAAGGAGAACTGTGCATTGAGAAGACTGCATAGATTGCATCTCCTGCACAAAGGCACATCAGTTTTTTTCTCCATGAGGAATATGGGGCAGATTTATAGAAAGTGGCGCTGCAGCGCCACATTCCCTGCGCCCCTTAGCACCCCCCTACTGCCACCATGTGTGCGCCGTATTTAAAATATGGCGCACAATGACGCAAGGGAGGGGGCAATAGTGTCATTTTTAACCACACTATTGATGTACTCTGCAGGAGTAGTCCAAAATATTGGAGATACTCCTGCGGAGTACATAGGGCCCCATTCTAAAGAATTGCACCCCTCTTTTAACGCCTGCTCTTGATCAGGCGTTAAAAGTGCCGTAAAAATGGCACGAGGAAATCTCAGATTTCTTTACGCCATTTTTCCAGCTCCCCTAACGGGGGAACGCACCCTTTACATACATTATGTCTGGCTCATGCCTAATGTGGTGCAAAGAGTTACTGAGTGGCGCAATGCATGCATTGCACCAGCCTGTAAATAAGGCAAGGGGATTTTGGCCTCGTTGGGTGACATTAACGTCAAAATAAATTACATTAATGTTGCGCAAGGTGGCGCTAGGAGCCTATAAATATGCCCCTATATTTTTCTCTATGCAGAAAGCCCTTCCACTACAACCCCATCTAATCTGGGGGGTGCATTCACTCACCTTTCCACTCAGAAAGGTGGTTTGTAGAAGCACTGTGTTGGAGTAAATAATCAACAGGAGTGGTTCCTCACCTTTGGCCCGAGGACCCCTGGGGTTCCGCGAAGCCTCCTCAGAGGGCCGGCGACTACTTAGAAAATTAAATAATATTTACAGATTAGGTCCCCAGCTTTCAGTAATGACTTAGTGGGGGTCCCCAGATTCTAATAAGGATTCAGTGGGGGTTCCTGGGTTCCAGTAATCAAATCAAATCAAATTAAATCATTAACATTTATAGAGCGCGCTACTCACCCGTGCGGGTCTCAAGGCGCTAGGGGGAAGGGGGGTTACTGCTGCTCGAAAAGCCAGGTCTTGTGGAGTCTCCGGAATGCGGAGTGGTCCTGGGTGGTCCTGAGGCTGGTGGGGAGGGTGTTCCAGGTCTTGGCTGTCAGGTAGGAGAAAGACCTCCCACCCGCCGTGGAGCGGCGGATGCGAGGGACGGCAGCGAGCGCGAGGCCGGTGGAACGGAGGAGACGGGTGGGGGCGTAGAAGCTGAGGCGTCGGTTGAGGTATTTAGGTCCCTTGTCGTGGAGGGCTTTGTGTGCGTGGGTGAGAAGTCGGAAGGTGATCCTTTTGCTGACTGGGAGCCAATGCAGGTGTCTCAGGTGTGTGGAGATGTGGCTGTTGCGGGGTACGTCGAGGATGAGGCGGGCGGAGGCGTTTTGAATACGTTGCAGACGTTTTGGGAGTTTTGCAGTGGTCCCAGCATAAAGGGTGTTGCCGTAGTCCAGGCGGCTGGTGACTAGGGCGTGGGTCACGGTTTTCCTGGTGTCGGTGGGGATCCAGCGGAAGATCTTGCGGAGCATGCGGAGGGTGAGGAAGCAGGAGGAGGACACGGCGTTGACTTGTTTGGTCATGGTGAGAAGAGGGTCCAAGATGATAAAGTGGGGTCCACAGAAGTCAAAAGATTGTGAACCACTGATCTACAGTTTTCCGGATAAAAAGGAGAACAAAAGCAAGTTATGAATGATCATAAATGTACTTGTTTGTTGACGTTAATAAATTGTCATGACTGACCCTGCTTTGGAATGCTTTTGAACGTGCATATTCCCACTCCTTGATTGGGATATAAGGATGCAGAGAACTCCATACTCATAGCAGAGGTCTCTGCACATGTAAATAGGCTTATACCTGCCAGCAATCTCTTTGTGAAACCGTGATAAGCGTGAAAAGGGTACATTTGATTGTAAATTTACCTTGATCAAAAATACCTTTGTGAAAGGCACCCAATGAGTGTTATCGAAAAAGCGGGAGAGGCAAGGGAAATACAATCATTGTTGAGGACCACAAAATCGGGACCAAACACAGGAAACGGCGTTCCTGCTCTGGTATCTTATTTTGGCCCTAGAATGGGAGTTTACCCCCTCGAGAACTGTGCTCCAAGAGCTATCCCATGTCTCTGTGTTATTAAAGATACAAGGATTTGTGGGGTAAATAAACTATTGTAAATAGACTGTTTTTTAAGTAAGTAACCTTTATTGCGTGATTTATAAGAACAAAACCAGTGCAATATAGTGCAGTACATGATAAAATACTATAGATATACTATAAGCTTCAGTCAAATGAGAGACACTTATAAGCCTTCAACTATTAACTAGACTATTGTAAATAATCATTCCACGCATTTAGTTAAACAATAACTACTTTTATTCTTGTCTTTAAGTGATCGCCTAGCTCTCCCGGTATGATCAAGCACCAGGTGAATGATGTTCAAAGTAAAATACATACAGAAGTCCTTTAAAAAAAGGTGCAGATTAACTTTTGTTAGACATCGAGTGGAATAGCACATAACGCTCATCGGTCATCCAGCCTCTATGAGCACTTTACTGTGGCTAATAACCATTAGACGATGGATAAATAACTAGCATTTGCAAGAAGAGTAAGTCTCGCACTGACTGCCAGTGTTATGTCTTTGTCAATGCTTATGTCATAGTGTTACTGCTGGGGAAGCTGCAAGGCCTTTGGCGATCAAAGAGTTCACAATGCACTACCTCTTTGTATAGTTTTTGACAGGACGTTCAATGTAAAACCTCTGCCTATATAATATTTGTAGAGAATTCACAATGTCAAACCACTTCCTACTGTATAGGTCATGGGATTACACCATGCAAAGTCCCTTCCTACTGTAATTGACCTGCGGTCGGCATTAGAACGTACTTGTCATACATGCTTTAACACTGTGTAGTAATAATAACCTACTCATACAGTTTTACTGACTTTAATATCTGCTTTTGACCAAAATAAATTCAGGCCTGTTACCTTTATCATAACTTCACATAATAAACAGATCAGACCTATGGCATCTGGCATAACTGTACCCAATGTACCAATCAGCCCTACACCCTTGTTCATTGGCTTGTTACCATTACCAACTATGCCTATCATAATGAGCATAATCTGTGCAATACAAGCACCCTTTTTCATGAAAACACATACCTTCTTCCCAATTAACCGCAATAAGAAGGATGATCAATATGTTGCTGTAGCCCGTTTTCATTAGTGCTTCATAAAACTCTTTTTTTCACTTGATGATATGAGTTCTGGGAACAGCTGCACTGTCCAGCCTGACCTAAAAATTGGTTTTGTGAAATAACTCGTTTTTCCCCACAGTAATTGTGTCCCGCAGGTGAAGCTGATCACCAGTGAAGCAAAGATTTGAAAGTTGTGAAATTGTTAATTACCTATGCTGGCTTCTCAGGTGGAATTGTAATTCCACTTGACCCTAAAGTTACAGGACACAGTTTGGTTTGTTTCTCACTTCAGGTTTGAATGCATGGTAATTTATCAACCCATATGCTCAGTCTATTTTTCTTGTAATGGTTTTTCCGGTTTTGTGTGGATGAGATCTACGTAACATACAACCAGAAAGTCTTTGGTCGATTATTGATGTGTTCAGTTGGGAACATTCTAAAGTTTCTTTCTTGGGTTTGCATTTTTTTGTTGTAAATGTGAACATGAACATACAAGAAATTAAGGGCACAAACCGAATTCAACCAATGCACAAAGACACAAAGAAAACAAATACATGTACTTATCTACTCACTATTAACCACTAATCTTGGGTTCCGGGGAAGTTTGTTACTCACCACAAAGCACTTCAGTGCCTTGTGAGGAGTAGTAAGTCATATATAAATACAATTTACAATAACAATAATGAGGGTAAGTCTAAAATGACATTAAAGTGAACGTGAGAATCTAATTAGTTTGAACAAAATGAATGTCATGTTGGATGAGATGTCAATCTTCTTCCAAAATGAAGGACTAGTCCCTCCTAAATCAGGACATATATCAGCTCTAGCTCACAAATAAAATACATGTCTAGACATATAGCCAGGGCAGTAGCGGCGCAAGCTTCCCTCACACACAGAACAGATGAAACATATAGCAGAAGTGATAGTTACTGGCGTACAAAGTCAAAGAAGGAAGAGGAACCAACATGGAAACAAAATAAAGGGGGAAAAGGAAATCTTTATGGAGAAACTGATGGAGATATGGAATGGAAAATGTTAGAAGTTGAAGGTGTAAAGACAACAATTAAGACAGCGAACCTAAAATGGAATACCAATGCAACATATCAGGTTTGACACTTAAGCAACCCGTAAAGTGTCATTCTTTTCAGTGACAACACATATGCTGTGGTATTCAGACATGTGTAAGGCTACCTGGGGTAAAGAGTGAGAAGTTCATTCTCTGCCTTTTATCTATCTAATACAACATCATACATCACACTCTCCATGTGTGTAAGGGGAACTACAATTCTTAATTGTGATGCAGTCAATAGACCTAGGAAGGAAGCTGGTGCATTATTTTTGTTCATAGGTAATTCATTTCATAGGCAATTGATCATTGGCTCCGGTTCTGTTATCAAGTATACATTTGTCCCTCGGACACCACTAGAGTTTTCTTGACATTGATGTTTTCATTTCTTTTTTGGTTCTTTTTTGGCCTTCTTTGTGCCCTTAGATTCTGGACTTGATTATGAGCGAGGGCTTAAATTGCAATCCTTGTGTAAATAGGAGTTTGACAGGGAATGGAATTCCAAATGATGTAATAATTGTCACACCCTGCTGTTTTCTCCTGACAGATTTCAGCAGATCAAATCTGCTGAAATTTATCCAGGGCAAAACCCCCGGGGGAAAGGCAAAACATGCAGCCTTCAGTGTGTTAAATGCCTTCTCCTCAAGTACTTCACTAATAAGGCAGTGATACACAGCTTTTTGTTAGAATTAAGCTTTACCGCCTGGGACTTCCTCTCCGTAGTGAAGGGGGTTGTTTTGACAAATCATTTCTATTAAAATCAAGGACGTTATGAAGAACGGTTCGAAAAAGAACAGATGAAGGACAGAACGGAGAACAAATCAAACAGTTACAGAGCATAGTTAAATCTATCGTTTTTCGGCATGCCATGCCAATCCAATTTGGACTCACCCATATGCAAATCAGCCTTGACCCTGCTCCCAGCTCAAACTGCCAGGCCTGGTCCTCCCAGGACCAGAAACAAGCAGCCTGGGACCGGTTTTGCGATATCACCCCTCATCAGCCATCGCCTTATCAAGAACAGTAGCCTGTACTGACCACTCTTTGTCACTGTATGGTTTCCATTGTGCTGAGGCAGACTGAGTCACTGGCCACTCATTAGGAATTTTGTTCTACCAACAATTGATAAAAAATACAACTAAAAAACAAATATAATAAACAATCACAGGGCAGCATACACTGCAGCATAATAATAATAATAATAATAATAATAATAATAATAATAATAATAATAATAATAATAATAATAATAATAATAATAATGGCACTTTATTATTATTTGCATTTTATTATTATTGCACAACCAGTCAGATGGAGGTGGAGACATGCCAACAGTGGTTGTATGCACTATTTACTCCTGCTAAGAGCAAATGTCTGTTGTTCTGCTTTCCACACTCCTCCCCTTATGTCTACTGAGAAGTAGCCAGTGCTTAATTTGTGCTTGTTGTTTCTTATTTTGTTGTTCTCTTCATTTTTGAGGGCCGGGGCTTATTCTTCTGCCTGAAGCATTTGCTGTGAGCATAAGACACATATGGGAAAGACGGAGGAAGGATAAAACGAATAAAAGTCCCAAAGGGAGAAAGTAGAAAGGTGCAAGAGTGAGCTGAAGGGCAGTGAGTGGCTTTATATGGATTGAAGAGGCCGAGGTGGCTTCAGGATTACGCCATCTCAGTATTCCGTGTTCCCTCATTTAAATGCAGCAGCCACGTGTTTAAGAGGGGTGCTTTGGGCACCTGCACCTTTTTATTTACAAATTAAGCACTGGAAGTAGCCCTTTTTGCTGCTGTCCTCGGGGACCGCTGCATGCCACTTTCTGTGTGCTACTCTAAAGCAGTTGTCAGCCTTATCCTTTTTTTTACTGTATGAACTTCTGGACTCTGGGGGAAGCTGCTGTCGGAAGGAATGTCAGAAACCATTGATGGTGCAAGTTAACCACACATTAGGGGAACCAATGTGATTCAATGTGAGAAGCTGTGCAGTGGCCCACCCCCAAGTAAGTGGTGACTTGGTCGGTGATTAATTTGTAAAAAAGTAGGTGACCAGGCCCTTCTCGTGTGGCCAATGCAGCCTGCACCACCCATTGCCCCTGGTAGTGCTGCCAATGACTTTGCCAACACAACTACTATACACAGTGCTCCTATAAGTGTGACAATTTAGACTATTCCAGGCCATCCAAAGTACAAGAATGGTGTGGGTGGCAGATATTATTCATTTTAAATATATATTGATATGTTGTGCTCATCTCAAAATCAGACAGACAGTTCCACTATGATGTCGAATTTTATTAGTGTTGTATTGAGAATTAAGTGTTGATGCTGAGCACAGAGAACTATTAAGCACTGGACTTGGTGCAGTCTAACACTTTAAAGTTATCAGTCATGCCCATGCATTCTGTTGGCTGTGATTGGGGCACTTATACATCACCCATTCCTGGCTTATGCCTGAGACTACCAGACCAGATGTGACCAGCTACCTCCGTGGGTCGTTTATGCTCAAGGTCTGGCAATGAATCAGGCAGTGCTACAGATAGTGTTCCAGCTATACATAAAACTCTGTGTTTAAGGCAAGCCAGTGTCAGCCTTTAGTTAGCCTCCTGGTTAATTAGATATTTAGTCTCAGGCAGCTCATGCGTATAATATAAATAGCTTATTGCTGGTTAGGGGTGCTTTCTAGGGATAATTTAGGGAAGGGACACGAGAGCAGTCAGGGGTCCTTTGAGCCTCCCTTTTATCTCTTTTGGTAGGTCTTGCTCCCTTTCATGGGACAGTCAGTGAGCCCTCTAGCCCCCCGAAAGAATACTTTAAGTTCTTAGCACCGCTACTAACACATAACTTTGGTTCAAAGGGGGGTCTTTAACTTGGTGTATAACATCTTACAATGGTGAGCCTAATGGCATCCACTCTGAGCCCAGGAAATTAGACACAACAAAACCAAAGGAGTCTAAGACTGAATGAGAAGATAACATGCAGGATTAAAAAAGACCACAATAAGGGTCACTTGTATTTAGGCCAATCAATTCATCAGTGAGGGATTCCCAAGATGTAGGAACAGGCTAGAGACTGAGGACCAGATTTACTAAGAATATGTGAAGGAGTTTTGTCACTTTTGTGGCTCACCCCCGACACAACATCCATTTTCACATTTACTAAGCCAGGCAAAGTCGATCCCATGCATCCACCCATGTAAAATGAGATTTAAAAACACCTGTAAACCTGAGTTTGCACCAAAATGGTGGGCCTAACCGAAAGAGGCACAACAAGGAGAAATATTTGCTTTTCACCTCATTACTTCCTCTTTCTATGTGCAATGAATTCTGCAGCACACATAGAAAGAGGAATATGTCTCTAAGGATTGTTTTGGTGCAGCAAGCTATGCTTTGCTAAACGAAAAGAATCCTGCCATAACACAGGCACCATTACCGCATGGCGCATGAATTCCTGCGTTAGTGGTAGGCAGCCACTGGTGCGCCAGCACGAAGAGAGAGCTGAACAGTACCATATTTTGGTAAATATTGTGCTGTTCATCTCTCCCATCCATGCAACACAGCACAGCCACTTGCCTTGCTGTGCTGTGTTGAGTGAATTATTAGTAAATGCGGCCCTGAAAGTGAGAAAGAGACACAGACGGTATTCCACTGGAGGAAGTATTAACTTCCCTCTACATGGGGAACAGTCTACAGTGCAACTGCTCAAAGCTGTTGGGACGGGAACTTGCCCAGCTAACATTTTTTGGGGAGGATGCTTTGTGTACTATTGCACAAATACCCCCCAACTTTAATTGGACCATATTTTCTAATATCAGATCATCAATTCCTTGCTGTCACAGCTGAAGCAGACTAAAGAATAATATATCTCCTCTGATCTTTATCCAAGCAGATAGTCCCTCTAACAGAGATGTCATTTTTCAGAAAAAAAATATTGTATAGACTCCATGGCATACTGAAATAATGAAACCTTATCTCAAATTCTCAAATGGGTCACTGGAGCATTTTGAAACCCGGTGATATTTGTGGAAACATTTTTACATACTTGTGGGTATCATGTCTGGAGGGTCTTTATCAAGGCCGGACTGGGAACCAAAATCAGCCCTGGTAATTTTGTCAGACCAGATCGAGGGGCAGAAGGAGGGGGGGGTCAAGTGCGAAGCATTGCTGTTTTTGTCACTGGGGGTGAGTTCGCAGCACTGCTGCAGAACTGGCCCCCAGTAACAAAACTGGCTCTACTGCTGCAAAACCGACCCCCACCCTTCCAGCCTCCCGGGGAAACGCCCGATGCCCGCTGTGGCCAGTCCGGCCCCGGCTTTTATTTGTGCATGGAAAGAAACATACGTGAACTAGCACAAAGGCTGGAGTGTCAATCATTATCAGAGAGGCTGAATCTTATAGTAAGGTTGTCGCTCTTCATGGCACTGTGTTGTGCCATTCATTATGCATGTGTTTAGCGTTAAAATCAGCAGGAGACAAAACTCAAAGACAAATCAGGCAAACAGAAGAGCCTAAAACGGAGAATGAAGTAATGGAACAATAAATTCATGCTTTTCTCATGACATTTAAATACAACAACCAACACACATTTCTACACAATAATCGATCTGTTCCTCGACCTGCCATTTATTTGTGTAAGTGGTTTTTAGGGTTAGCTTGTTAGCTTGTAGACAGCAAGTTGTCTACATGCCTATTGTTACCATTTCTTTAAAATACTTTTGGTTCCGCCCACCATATTCTATTAACTGTTTAGTGCATCATTCAGTCTCCTATTGAGTGCTTATATTGCAATGCCCAATGGACTGTTTTACATCTCAAAAGTAGTCTGAATATTAACACATTAAGGGCTACATGTACGTAGCATTTTGCACATCGCAAACAGCGAATCGGGTCATTTGCGATGTTCAAAATGTACATTGGTATGTTCAAACCCATTTTTGCGATTCGGTAAACTGTTTACCAAATCGCAAAAAGGGATTGCGAGTCACAATTAGCAAGAGGTGTTCCCTTCCTAATTGCGAGTCACAGTCCCATGTGTGATTGTTTTGCGACCTCGAATGCAGTCGCAAAACAATCGCAGTTAGCACCAGTGTCACACTGGTGCTAACCCATTCGCAAACGGGAAGGGGTCCCCATAGGACCCCTTCCCCTTTGTAAATGGCAGTAAAAACATTTCATGTTTTGTTTTTGAAATTTCTTTAAGGAAAACGGGCTGCATTTAAAAAAAAATAACTGCTTTATTTAAAAGCAGTAACAGACATGGTGGTCTGCTGTCTCCAGAAGGCCACCATCCCTGTGAGGGCGGCCATTCTCAAGGGGGTCGCAAATTGCAACCTACCTCATAAATATTCATGAGGTAGGGCATTTGCGACCCCATTGCAAATCGCAAACAGTGTCATTGACACTGTTCAACATACGGTTTTGCGACTTGCAAATTACGAGTCGCTTTGAGTTGCAATTTGTGAGTCACAAATCATTTCTTTCGTACATGTAGCCCTAAATTCGTTATATCATAAATGCATTGTATACAAAAACTATAATTTTATTTTGTTTTTTCACTGCAAATGTTTTTGGGAATGGTTTAGTTGGGACATAAAATGCATGATAGAGCTATTGGCTGTGCATTTGTTGTTATACCTATCATGGTGACGAGTAGACTATGTATGGTCAAATTATAATATTTCACAAGTCTTTTGTCACCATCAACATTATTCTAATAAGAAACATTATGGCTCTGAACTTGTTTATATTTTAGTAATCTGCTCCAATCTTTGATTTTAAGACAACTATGTTTTTCAGAATCATCCATGGAATGCACATATTTCATTGGCCCAATTATGTAGCTGCTTTTCCATTAGTGTGCTGTCACCACAGAACTGGTATCTAATAGTGGACCCACAGTGGACCTACTACTGCTACATTTTTACCAATGCTGCATGTTCGCAAAACGTACTTTGAAACAATGTTGCAAAATGCCACTTCTGTAAATGTTCCTATTCTGAACGTTCCCTTTCTGTTATACTAACTAAATAATACTGTGCTTCCAAAATATCATCAACTATGTTATAGAGCCAGATAAGGCGCCTGATACAGCTGGACCTATTTGTAAATTTACTTATGGATTTTGGTGGTATTGTTTGCACTAAAGACATGCGTGGCAAGGCATCGATGTCTATTTCCTAATGTTACATAGTGGCCTACATACAGTGGCCTTGTTGTATACTAACCATGGACGTCATTTGGGACGCCAGGGTTCGCAGCTGCGACCCCTGCTTTGCCCTTTGTTACTCCTGCACTGTCTTTGCGACCTCTGGCCTCAGCTGTGGCAAATTCTGTGCCAGGATCACAGTGGCAGCTCCTCCTTATGGACTTCAGTTGTTGCTCCACTCTGTTTTCTATCAAAAATTTTTATCACAATAACATATTATTCACTATTAGTGTAATAAAGATGGAGTACAATCAGCTGGACAATGCCCTTCCATAGCTGCTGAGGTAAGTAACAAAGGGCCAGAATCGCAAAATTTGGCCGTTTGCGAATGCAAAAATGCCTTTCACGATGTATGAAAGGCATTCGCAGTGCAAATATAAGGAATTGCTAAAATAGCAATTCCTTGCAACTGTGACATGAATTTGCGGTTCGCATTCTCTGTATCGCAAATAGCAACATGAATTTGTGAATTGCATTCTGTGTATCACAAATTGTGACCTGGATTTGCGAATCGCAGAATGCGACCTGCAAATTCATGTCGCTATTTGCAATACGCAGAATGCGATTCGCAAATTCCGTCTGGCAATGCAATGGATCAACAATTTGCAAATAGCGATTATTCGCAAAATGGCCTTTTGGATGTGCAATTTACCATGAAGTGAAATCAGGTGGTAACCAGGTGCAACCTATATCAAGAGGCCCAGAATGACTCAGCCTCTTTTCCATAATGGCTGCACTCTACGTCATGGCGAGGAGGATGAGGATCCTGGCAGATTTGAGGAGAGAGAGGAGGGGACAGGAGCGCATTTTTAGAGTGCGCATTACCCTTTTTGGCCAGACAGAGGAGGAGACATATGAGAAGTAAAGGTTAAGCTCAACCATGATACTTGACCTGGTAGCTGATCTACAACCCATACTGCAGCGCACCACACACAGGACCAATAGTATACCCACCCATGTGCAGGCATTATGCTCCCTGCACCTGTTAGCCTCAAAATGCTATCAGGGGGTTATAGCAGCAGCTGGAGGGGTCTCACAGAGTGCTCTCTCACAATTTTTCAATGCACTTCTCAATGCCATGCTGAGCAAAATTCAACAGTACACAAGATTCCCCAACACCCCACAGGAATTACTACAGGCAAAGTTTGATTTTTACCAGATTGCCCGATTCCCACATGCAATAGCCGCCATCAATGGGACACATGTAGCTATCTGTCCGCCATCGGGCACAGAGTATGTTTATCGGAAACGTAAAAATTCACATTCCATTGACATACAAGCAATTAGCAATGCCTCCAACATTATAACCGATCTTGTGGCCAGATATCCAGGTAGCACACATGACTCCTACATCTTTACGCACAGTGGAACTTACGCAAGACTACTAGCTGGGGAGTTTGGCGAAGGATATTTACTGGGTAATGTAATAGTTGACAATGTCACATTGATGTAAATGTGATTTCGTGTATAACAAGTACTCATTTTACTCTCCCGTTATTCCAGGAGACAGTGCCTACGCCGTGCGGTCATTCATACTGACGCCCTATCTGAATCCTGCAACGTCAGCCAAAAGGAGGTATAATGCTGCTCACAGGTCAACCTTTGGCCTGCTGAAGAGCCGTTTCAGATGCATACATAAAAGTGGTGGCGCACTACAATACAGTCCTGAAACAACATGCAAAATCATGGATACATGTGTTATGTTGCACAACATTGCTACAATGAGGGGCATACCCGTAGAAACCACTGAGCCAGACTCAGATGAGGATGGTGATCCATTGTCACCCCTTCACCCAGTAGACAAAAGCAGTGCAGCAGAGGGCAGACAAAGACGTGCTGAGATCACGCGCAACCATTTCTGATGTATGTACTGACAATACCACGTATATTATATGTATTGCTGTACGTAGCATCTTTATTGCCTTCACTTCAGGTAATACATGTGTGATTAGGACATAGCTATGCACTATACACAAACAGGTGCGAGTAACAGTGTCACACTATTACCATCAGAGTATAACTGTTTTGCTATATGTTAAGCTAGTCCCTTGTACCAATCAACATTACTTCTTATGTCCACGCACTCCACTTGAGTGCTCAGTGGCCTCAGTGACACCTCTTGTAGCGGGTTCAAAGACAGTACTGTATCTGGTACTGTGACACCTATGATCCATCACAGGGGCTTTGAGACTGCTGAGGCTAGAGAGCTCCTCACTATCCCCACCACCCAGTTTGCTGTTTGTAGCACTCTGTTCTCTCTGCATTGTCTCCAAAACATTGGTTATTTGCACCAATCCTTGTGCAATGTCCCGACTGCAATGTGCCATCTCCATTTGTATGCCCACAGCACGTTGTGATATCAAGGCAGTTGAGGTAGAGAGCCGATTAACAGATCTGCAGAAGCCATCCAACCTACCCATCAACTGGTGATGGTGCGTACAGTGGCTGACATGCTCCTTCTGAATCACAGTGCAGTGTTCCCTAATGGTGTTTGTCACCTCCTTTGTGTTTTCTGCTGCTGTTTGCTGTCCCTCATGCAGCTTGCACATGTTTTCATTAAGAGACTCTCACTGCTTGTGCCTTACTCCCATGTTGTCATTGTGAGACTCAAACTGCCTGTTCATTGCGCCCATGTTATGATCAATTGACACCAACCGCCTGTGCATTGACCTGATGTGTTTACATTGCATGTGCTGCACTTTCAGCGTGGAAGCTTCAAGGCAGCCAAAGAGAGATGGGCCCTCACCTTCCTCAGTGCACTGTCTACCTGCTTCGTGACGCCTCCTGAGGGGAGTGGACTGACACTGGGGCAGGGACTGCTGTTTTACTGTGATTCTAGCTTCTGGGTGTGGTGTGGGTTCTTCATCCGGCATTTCATCAGAGTCCAGGTTATACTCTGGGAGAGGTGGCACTCTTGCCCTGCGTCTAGTTGGTGCATTAATGAAGGTCTCACTGGTGTTCGAGTTGGACAGTGGCTGTGTTTCGCTATCCCCACATTTCCGCCTTCTGGTGCGTCAAGGCCCGGAACATCTACAACGACAATGTACAGCATGTCATATTTGATTACTACACAAATAGTTGCATAATAGTATTAAATGTATACTGGCATAGTATCACTAAGAGTCTTTTGCGTTGTTTCTCAATTTGGCTGAACACTATCTTACTATTTATGTGGCATTTGCAGTTTAGAGGTGTGGACTACCACTCCCATAAGGCATTGTTGTGTTGTATGTAAGATGTGGCGTGGACTACTTATCACACTGCATAGTGCCAATAGCTGTTTTCTAAGGGACATTTGTACATGGACATATGGGGAAACACATCATTACTGCACTTACCTTTGCTGGTGCTGGGTGTGCCTGAGGTGTCAATGTAAGTAACACCACTGACAGCTTCAGGAAGCAGTGACGACTCCACCATGTCTTCCATTAGTGTGGACGGTGTCTGGGTGGCTAGTCCTCCTCCGTTGCTCCTTGCCTCCTTTAGCCTGCTGGCTAACCTCTCTTTGGCACGATAATGCAAGTCGTACCATTGCTTGCATATCTCCTCAGCGGAGTGCTGCGCAACACCCACTGTGCATATTTTGGTCTGGATGTCTGACCACAGTTTCCTCCTCTCACTTTCAGGTACCTGAAGTGATTTCTTCCCAAAAAGTTTGTTGTGGTTCCTGACCACCTACTCAGTGAGCACCTCCAATTCTTGCTCACTGAATTTGAGTTTGCGCTTCCTGTCACCTTTCTCCTTCACATTCCCATCAGTGGCCATGTTCCTGTTTGGTCCTGGCTGGCTCACAAGGCTGCCTTCCTGGTCCTGGGCTGTGTCTCTCTGCCTGCTCCTGTGGGTGTGACTTCTGGAAAGAGCATGGGCTGACTCACTTCCTGGTTGTGATGTCATCAGGCTGTTCCAGTTTGCCGGTTTCATAATTTGCAATTTGCAAATACCGATTCGCTATTTTCTGCGTTTCGGTATTTGCAACTCGCAAATTGCGTTTGCGAATTTTAAGAAATTGCTATTACCGACTCGCAGTTTTCATACATCCCATTTTGCATTTCTAAAATAGCAATTTCTTAGAATTTGCTGTTTAAGAAATGCAAACCGGGAGCTTGATATATCTTGCCCCAAATGCCTTTTGTTGTGTGCGTGCTTGCGGGTGAAAGTGTGTTTATGTGAGATAATGCATATGTAAGTGTGAATTTGTGTATATGTATAAGTATGTGTGTGTGTGTGTGTGTGTGTGCAAGTAGAGGTCATAGGGCGTGTAATGTCACATCCGCTAGACCTGGCATTTTGGTGAGTTGACCTACATGATGCTAACGTGGCCAGTGTTTGTGCATTAAATGGCATTAGCGTGTGTGGTGCAAGCACAGGGCCTTTAAGGAAGGTTTGCTGGTTTATCCCCCCGAAAAAAAACTGGTTTAAATGATGCACCTAATAAAATGTGCGACTTATCTGCCATGTCTTTCTTAGATGCCCGCTAACAGGATGTGGAAGGAAATGTTATATTCTGTGATGACTTTCATAAGCACTGCAATTGAAAAATGGCTATAAGACAGATGACCTTGTGAGTTCTGTCTGCAGGAACAAGGAAGAAAAGTAGCAGTAAGCTTCATGTACTACTATATTTTTAAAAAGAATCATTGCTTGCTATACTGTGTAACAACACAGGAGCTAGGCATTCACTGAGTTCTCCTTCCTCTGTAGAATACCAAGTAAAAGGAAAATAAGTCAGATTTCAGATAGGACTAGGGTTCGGCGCATTAAAAGGTTTCTGGAGG
This sequence comes from Pleurodeles waltl, assembly GCF_031143425.1. Lineage (NCBI taxonomy): Eukaryota > Metazoa > Chordata > Amphibia > Caudata > Salamandridae > Pleurodeles > Pleurodeles waltl. The sequence goes on from NC_090450.1 coordinate 871,563,209, forward strand.
TATACTGAGACATGGTGTTCTGACTTCACGCCTTAAGCCTCAATAAGGTATGCTTGGAGGCTTTATATGCCTTGGCATGTTGTAATAGGCTAATGATATATTAACAGCATCATAAAAATGTTATTTAACTGAAACACCTCCTGCACCAGGAGGAAACAACCATTAGTCGCTGAAGGACCTCTGCAAATGGTACATGCATGCAGATATTTTATGGAAGGGTCTGAAATATGTCTGAAATGAGTCAACACTTGATTTACGGCTTGTCTTTTTGGGCATAGTGACCACGCTACACTATCCTCATCTGTTCTGTCAAATTCCTTGACAAAGAAGGCTTGCCACTTCTTCACAGCAGGCCTCTTTCAACATGATCTACTTCAAGTTTCCTTTAATCTCTTCCTTTACAACATTTATAGTACCAGAGTCTAATAAAAGCCAGGGACCATCCAGTCTTACTATTTCACTGTTTCTCTCTTACCTTGCTATTTCAACTCTCTTTGCTGTGCCCTGTCATTTTCACTTGATTCCACATCAGTCCACAGGAATGCTGTTCCAGGGCAACATCTTTTTAGATTTGGAGAAACAACTTTAGAATTAACACCTTTAAAAGAGATGCTTCTTCTTTAGAGACTTGCCAACGTGAAAACGTCTTACTATGGCGCACTGTAATCTATTTTAGGCAGTTTTCACTCCCTGTTCCAGACATGTTAGACATGTTAACGAGCCTAATGGTAAGTGTGACACATGATCAATTTATTGAAGGTCAGTTTATTTATGTTGTAACACAATGTAATAGTTTTAAATGTAAATTTCAGTTTATTTTATATTTAAGACACAGTAGGATCTGAGTGGTCATCTATAGCCCTTTATTTCAGCATTACTACCGCTTTGATTGTGGTCACCCTTGGAGTGGAACTCTCCTCCTGAGAGCTTTCTGCTGCATACCGTTGCTCGCTGACAGCATTTTTAGATCTGGCCTAGAGATAAAAATAAAATCAGTGTGTGTTTATGTGGGTGGGCACTTGCATGCCATAACCACACCGGCATAACTCACTCTTGACAGCTCTTTTCTTTTTTTCTGTACCGTTGGCAAATCAGTGTTTTGAGCCTGGCGGTTGCACAAATTATGGCATGTGTTATGTGCATTGGTAGTGGTAACTGGCATATTTGAGTGCTTTGAGCCATAACCACAATTCAGTTTTTAACTATGTTTTTTCAGTGAAGTGTGTTTTTTTTTTATGATGTTCTTAATTTCCAGCCCTCGCTGCACAGGGCTGCAGCTAGTCCCTGCAACTAACCAGAAACAGGCAGCAGAGATACAGTTACCGTAAAATTGAGGGCAATGGGTATAGTGCATGTTAGGTACAGTATTAGATAAATGATAAATACAAGAAAAAGGACAGTTTGGAGGGAAAGATCAGGTTATATTTTTTTGTCTGTACTAAAATATAAAAAACATAATCTTTGGATGTATTCAAATGTGTGGGCCAAAATTATTGATATGAATACAAAAATCAGTAAAACAAATTTAAATATAGGACACAGCGACTAAGCAGTCAAGGTTTTACTGTCCCAAGAATAATCAGAAAGCTACTTTAGCACAGAAATAAACAGATGGACCTCTTAGTAGAAACCCTGCAGGTGAAGGCCAATGATCTCAGGATTACAAAAAATGAAAATATACATAACAACTATAATCACAATTTCCATTTTAACAATATTGACATGTCATCTGGTACTGAACTCCAGAAGAAAACAAGAGCTGGAAATCCCAATAAGTCTTACATTAATGTGGTATCATAAGGAAGCAGCATTTGTGCATGCATATAATTGTATAGTGTTGTATGAATGTTACCTTAGGGATAAGACTGTGTAGTTTAGTGCTGCAGCATCACCAAGTGTGGGTGAGTGAGTCAGTCCCACACTGTCTGGAAACTGTCTGAATGACTTTTTCAGATAGCTCACAGCGCCTCACCCAAACCTGCAAAGTAAAGGTGATTTGTGGCAGCGTAAAAGCATGACACTCTGACTCCTCAAGGAAGTCGTGGTGAACAGATCATACCCCTTTCTCTAAGTTACACAAAATCTTACACATGCCAAGGCAGACTAGGAGATGCAAATTAAGTTTCATTATATTTATTGAAGTGATTGCATATGATTATAAAAAACATGAGCTGTGATGATTAGGCAGATGAAAAATGATACAGTGATTATTGTTACAGTTAGACCGAAAAAGACAAACAATCCCACCATCCTGGTATGATCATAAAGTCTACGTATTCTCTCCTACACCCTAATGTCTGAAACCTGTTAGCCCTTCTGCCTATCCCGGTCTAGCAGTAGAGCCCAGATCTCATACCTGAAAGATGGGAAAGGGTCTGTCTGTTGTCTGCTGGCAATTCTCGCAGTTGACTGAAGAGTCAGTGCCAGGATCAGTGAAGCTGTCAAAGAAATAGGGTACGTCACAGAACGGCCATGACTGGAATGCCCCCTATCCTCCTTAGGCCTATGCGGTGTTTATATAAAAAGTCTTACAGTTTTCTAAGAACAGGCCTGGTGTGATAATATGTCTAAAACTGAGGGTACACTCCAAAACTCTTGGAGAGGCAATTCTAATTAGAGTATCATGTACCAAACCTGACAGCCTTTAATAGGGCACAGAGTGAAATGCATGCAAAGGGCTGCTAAAATATGCAGTGCGTATAACTATGTCTTCTCAGAAAAGGCAAGTGATTAAAATACAAAAATAATGAGCTAAAAGCTGGCTGGGATAAAATATATGAAAATGAATAAAATGGATTAAAACATGTATGTGTGTAAAAGGGCACAAGCTACGGGTATAGAGATAAAATAAGGGTGCCCTACCTAGTTACTAAGGGGAACCCAAAACACCCTCCCCACAGTGGCGGCCCGTCCTTTAGGGTGGAGGGGCCACCCCCCCCACCTTTTGCCCCTCATGAAGAGTGTCTGTCAGGCTGAACAAAGGTCAGCCTGACAGACACTCTCCATGTTCAGCTCAGGCAGCCAGGAGCAGACATGCACGATTTGCGCACACTCCTGGCTGCCTGAGCTGAACTTTGCTGGGCTGAGGAGGTCACAGCTCCTATGGGCGTGACCTCCTCAGCTCAGCAAAGGTTCCTCGAGGCCCTCCCCTGGGTGACGAGGAAAGCGTCACCAATTGACACTCTCCCTGGGCGCTTTAGGTTTAAGCCCTGAAGCGCCCAGGGCGAGTGTTAATCAGTGACACCTCCTCAGAGAGTGGGGTGGGGTCAGCAGTCTCACTGACCCATCCCACTCTGTGACGGCAGGGAAGGCAGCAGTCCCGACCCTCCTCGGACCTGGAGGCTGAAAGTAAGTGTGTGTGTGTGTGTGTTGTTTTAAATTGAATGTTTGGTGCACGCGTGCATTTTTGAGTGTTATGAGTGTTGTTAATGGATGTGCCTGCGTGCGTGTGTGTGTGAAAGAATGAGTGTGTACGATCTTTTAAAATTAATGTTTGGTGCATGTGTGCATGTTTGAATGGTATGAGTGTTGTTAATGGATGTGCTTGCGTGTCTGTGTGTGAAAGAATGAGTGTGTGTATGTGTGTGTGTGTGTATCCCGCCCACCCCCCTCCCTCCTAAAGCTGCTGGCCGCCACTGCCTCCCCATTGTTGGTACAGGAGTGCACAGTCGAGGACCTAAAATTAACTAAAACCATAACAACTACCTAAAAACATGCTAAAAACATATACCTAAAAGAGATAAAATGTCCAAGCTGACATGCAGACAGGCCAAAGTAGGAGGTAGAGTTGAAAATAAGTCAATTTAAAAGATGCCAATTTAAAAATCATCATGATCCCACAGAAGGTCAACAAGCACATCAGTTGAGATGGAATACAAGATAGACCCCACTTTGGAAGACGATAAAACCACCAGGTTGTCAGTCAAAAGGTGGAAGGAGCACACATGATCCATCATCCCAGCCTTAGTTCTGGCCAAGGGGGCAGAGTTCCAGGCTGTGCCAGATGTTGAGTCATCAGGTCCACAAAGGACAGCTCATAGAAGGAGCCATGCAACAACCGCAATGTCATTGGACAGGTCCGGCAATGAACCCTCATCAAGAATATCATCAGATTTATGTCCATAGAAAGTACATGTTGCCAAGCAAGACACACTTCCAGTGGACATTTGAAAGGGCACCATAATCGGCGGAAAATGAGCTGCACACAATTGAAAACCGGTCAAAATGACAGTGGCAAATTCTTGTCAAGTTCCTCCAGTGGTGATGCTCCAAAATCCTGCTTCATGTGTTCATGATACAGTTGAGCTGGTGGAAGCCCCATCCTTTCTCTTTGTTGAAATGGGTCGGCCATTGGGAATCAAAAATAGCAACAGCAGGATACTGCCAATTAATGCCAAAACTATCGGGAATCCCCCTAAAACACTTGAAAAAAGTGAGTGAAAGGCCGAAGTCATAACTCTGAAAACATTTCGGACGGTGCTAACAAACCCAGAAACCACAGCCTTAAAAAAGTTTTCAAATCTGGGCATTGTTGGATGCAGTGAAGATGTGACTGACCAATTCACCAAAATGTCTTGAAATTTTGTATTTAAAAGGAACAGTATCTCTGCTTCTTGCAGGTCATAGGTTTCACATGCTGATGTAAGGGCCACATGTTTTTTGAACAGTCTGCTCAGTTTGTCAAAACTTATAGTAGAAGTAGCACTGTGAGGCCACAAATCCAGTACTTTTATCTAAATGTGTAGGGGGACGTACATTCCCACAGCATGTCACTATTTGAGAAACAGAATCACATAAGCAACCCCTGCTCTCATCCCACAACAGCCTTGATCACTCAGCATCAAGTAACTCCCATTCAAAAGTAACTGAAACACTGGGTGAGTCAAAGAGACAGGAATACCCTCGAAGTAGCAAGCTAAATTCACGACAGACACATTACATGTGCCATGTAAGGTCACCTGTTTACAAATCATTGAATGGCTTACAGCAGTTTCAAAAGTGCTTCTGCTAAGAAAAACCTCTGTGTCACCATCAGGCACTTGTATTTAAAGGGCAACTCCCACACTTCATGGCTACAACTGTCTCGTAACAGCTCAAACCTGCCAACAGGAAAATGTTTCAAACACAAGTGAATTGGAATATTGATATTGGCAGAGAGATCACTCCATGTATTGGCCACACTGATGATGGTGTTTTGGCTACAGTAAAAGTTAACTTTTCTAACTTCTCAATGTTGAGCATGTCATTTTGAATAATGTCAATATTAGAAGACACAATAGTGTTTAATATTTAAATATGAGTAGATAATGTGTTGATACCATTATTGACAACGGCTAAAGCTTTCTTCAGATTTTCCTTATCTATCTTCCTTAAATGTGCTGCAGCTTCCATTTGAGAAAGATTCCAAATTTTTATTATATATTGCATACAAGAAAGATTTTGAGTGTGGTTTTCTGGAACTTAACAAGAAATCTTGTAAGTCAACATCTTCAGAGAGGAGACTGAGGAGTTATTTTACAGCTGTTAATGTGGAAGATTGTAACCATTGCTGGCAAAGTTTACCCACGCTGTTTATGGTGACAATAGCTGAGTGCTGTGTGATGATGTAAAGGAGGTCTGTCTGTTCACTCTAAAGCCCGTGTAGAATTAATAAAAAATGCGTGACAACCATTTGTGTCCACTGGCCACAATAAACATCCGTTGGGAGCTGAAAGTGATGAACTAAAGGTACTGTTCTGAAACTGACCATTGAGCTGTTCTACTGTGACATTCAGAATATCTTGCCAATTTTTTAATTTAGCTACTGAGCGAATACTGGGCACATTCAATTCCTTTATTTTTGCTAACCCTAGACAAGTTGTTTGTTGTACGGTGCCATTTAGAAGAATCATTTGCAACAGAATTAAATATGCTCTAAATAAAGCCTCTGTGGTTTGAGCTTTCCAATCTTTTGTTCTCCAAACATTTTTCAAGTAATTTGTTTTCCAATATTCATAACCTTCTATGGACAACTGTAAACAAAGGAATTTGAATAAATGAATTTATTGTCAGTTAGCAGCATTTTCCTAGCTTTTGAATAAGGTAATTTGAAATAATAGGACTCAGCATTTTTAACATCTTGCCAGGTAAAATAAGTAAACGTTTCTACATATGTTTTGGAAGTGGTGGAATTGGACAATGTTCCCACTGTGTATAATTAAAAACTATTCTTGGAGTACCAGCTCAGAATGTTTTGGAACTGGTGGAATTAGACAATGTTGCCACTGTGTATAATTAAAAACTATTCTTAGAGTACCAGCTGGGAATGTTTCGCACTGGTGGAATTGGACAATGTTCCCACTGTGTATAATCAAAAAGTATTCTTGGAGTACCAACTTCGTGTAAAAAATGGTGTCCATAATGATGATAGCAGAACATTTCCCGTAATTTGTGGTATTCATATGTACATATTCACTTTCAAATACAGTGTAATATTCAAGCTTAGAAAGCATAGAATCAACAGTTTTTATGTCCCAGTCATCAGAAACAACCCCAGGTATAATAATGTAATTCACTGATACATTAAACACATATGGAATTTGTATAATTTCTTTTGGGCCAAAGATATTAAATCTTACTTTATCCCAAACAATCCCATCAGGAACTGGAACAACTGAAATGTTCACAAAGGGCCAGTTTCTTCACACTTTGTGGGAGGATAAGTAAGACCTTAAAACCTCATCCAGCAGTTCAACACCAAACCATTTAGAAAGATAGTGACTATTTATCAACAGAAATAAAATCACAAATCTGGCCCAAAGAAGAATGGCAAGCAATGTAAGTATTATCCACAGGTAATACCATGGATGAACCAAGTACTTTTGTCTAAGCCATTAAAAGCTTATATATTTTTGATGCAGTTGAGGTGGCTGGTGGAAAGAGTTTGAAGAGCGGTCATCAATATTGGTAAAATAACCAAAAGCAGTTTGTACAAAGACTGGAGCTGGTGCTGGTAAACAAGAGAACTGGTAGATGTGTCAATAAATGGGTCATCATAAACTATTCTGTTTGTGTTGCATTGGAAAACTGCAGATTTATATTTTGGACATTTCTTGTCAATGAAGTAGTGACAGGAATCAACAAAAGTTCATTCTCTGCCCTTCACAGCCTCAGGGAAATAATTTCAGCATTGTTTAGTGCTTAAAGAGGTATATCCTGAGTGGTAGTGAGAAGGCAAGGGAACTACCCAAGAATCCTTGTGGTCTACTGTGCAGGATCAGCCTCATAATGCTATTTGACATTAACAAGAAAGACAAAACAGTTGTTTTTAGAATGAGGCAGGGGTGGTAGGGTAACAGTTCTGGTACCATATATTCCTAGAATTGGAACGGATGCTGGGAAGGATGGGCCAAACTTCTTCTTCTCAGGTATCTTTTCTCAAACTAGATCTCCAGCTTTAGGAATTCAGCCTGTGGATGTTGGCAAAACACTAATTCCCAATGTGGTGGCATGTGGTGATGAATTTTCATCATAGAACTGTTGTATTTCCTGCAGGACAGTGCCACGTTCATTCATGTCAAAAGGTGTTTCTGCCGTTGCCGCACCAGGACCATCAAGATCCGAAACAGTACTTAATAGGGGGTACCTACTCCCAAAGACCTTCTAGGCAGATTGTGTAATGCACTTTGGCCAACTAAGACCTGAACCTAGAGCCCTAGCTGTTAGAGATTGCTTTAAGTCTTGATTCTTCCTCTCCACTACCATATTTCCCACAGATAGGGAGAGAAATAATGCACCCCAGCACCCATTGTTGCTATGGTGTCCCTGAATACCTTGGAGGCCAATGCAGACCCCTGGTCTGAGTGGAATGCTGCAACTGCATATGTCCAGATGAGGAGTTGCAAATTATTAATAACATTTCATGCATCAGACAATCATTGTGGCCACACCCATAGGAATCTGGAGCAAGAATCAACAGCAAGTAGAAAATATTTGTATGCACCATCTGGTTGTAAGGGACCGCAGTGGTCCGGGTACACGAACTGCAAAGGTTTGTTGGAAAGTAAGAGGGCTGTCTGCGGTAGGTGTTTAATAATAGACCCTTTAATTTGTTGGAAAATGTCACAGCTAAGGACATACTGCTTGGTCTGTTTGTATAAACCTGGCCACCAGTAGCATTTTTGCAGTAAGGAGATGGTAGCTGCCACACCAGCATGGGCAGAAGCAACACCGTCATGAGCTACGTTGATCAGATCTGGTCTATGTTCTTGGTTGGGGATCACACAATCACCCATCCCTGGTATAGAGGCAAAGGCAATGTTTTGTGCACTTACGTGGTAGGAATATTTTGTGGGGTATGCTTTTGGTAAGGGCTTACCATCAGCACATTCACATTCATTCATGACAGCCAAAATGTCATCATCCACCCTCGTATGAGAGTGTGTTATCGCAGCAACAGATGTCGTAGCAACTGCAGATTTGTCAGCTTCATCTGCCAATGAGTTTCCCGGGACATGTATTCCACAATGTTGGTGGTCCAGTGTACGTACTACATGAGCCCGAGGCAGTTTGTCTTTAAGAGAGAGCAGGTCACATTTCTTATTAAATCAATGAAGTGTGGTTCCCCAGGTGACCCCTGCACTCCTTCGGTGGCCAAACAGGCTCCTGAAATCCTTGATTTGAATCTCACGTTCATCATCCACCATATTTTTGCTACTGGATAGATGACCCCGGTGTTGCCCCTCTTAAAAAAACACTCTCTCAGCCACTCTGAACCAAACAGTTATATGCCCATTTCTCGCCTGCCTCTGCCAGCAAAGATTGTGGAGAAGATTATGAATTTGCAGCTGGCCACCTTCGTCAGTACAACAATGTTCTGGACCCTATGTCGTATGGGGTCAGAAGTTGGCACAGCAAAGAGAGAGCCTTGATCAAAGCAATAGAGGAGATCAGAGATACTTTGGACCACAGAGGTAAAGTTACCCTCATCCTACTCGGCCTGTCAGCAGTTTTGGCATGGTCAATCATGAGCTGCTGATAGGCTGTCTACATCTCATCGGAATATGAGGAGTGGCCCTTGCCCTCCCTAAATCAATCTATATCTCTAGACGAATACATCTCAGATCCCTTCTCTCTTCCTTGTGGAGTGCCGCAAGGCTCCTCATTGATCCTGACACTGTTCAACGTTTATGTGTCTAATCTGGCCAACTTGATCAGACAGTTTGGATTCTCACTTACATCATATGCCAGTTACCCATAAATTGTAGTCTCTTTGACTAAAAATCATCTTGACAAAGACTTGAGATTCCATGACTGTATGTGGGCAGTGAATGACTGGATGGCCAATAACTGCTTGCAGTGAAATTCAAGTAAGACAGGGGTGTTCTTATTTGGGGATCCAGTGTCTTTTGGTCCCATTCGTGATGGCCACAAAAGTTAGGAACCCTTCCGACCCCTGTCAGGAAAGCCTGTAACCTCGGAGTGATCACTGATGATAAACGTATTTGCAGTGATCATGTGAACTCGGTCACTTCGTCTACCTTTTATACAATCAGAAAGATCTTACCTTGTCTCCCTCCCTATCTGCAGAAAACAGTAGTTACTTCACTCACTCTTTCCAAACTAGACTATTGTAAGGGTCTATATATTACTTGCAACACCAAAATCTGAACACACTACATATTCTACAAAGTGCAGCAGCACAGCTCTTACTAGGTATTTCTAAATTCAAATCTGCCTCCATGGCAGTACAACAGTTGCATTGGTTGCTGATAAGGCAGATAATTGTATTTAAGACATAAACACTATTAACAATCTGCTTGCCTTTTAAGAAAGCCTTAAAAACGTGGTTATTCAGTTCACAATGAACATTGGCATAGGACATTTTCCATTCCAGTTCTGTTAATAGGCCACTCTCTATGAGCTTTGGGTCTCAGGTTTTCTATCAAGCTAGTGCCAAGCCACCTCAGGGTAAACGTGCACTCTAGAATAAAATTGAACATAAAATAACATAACAAGATCTGCTACTTCCCCGTAAGAATTTGTGTTTAATGGTGTTTCCTTTTGAATCCCTGGACCCATTAACGTGCCAAAGGTGTATGTATTCATTGAAGAACTGGACACAATAATACAAATCACGTACAATCAGTATTGACAGTTCCGGATCCATGTGTTCCGGTGACAAGATCAAAGCTTTGAGCTCTGCAAGTTGTGCTGTGCAGTCCCCTCGAATCTGCATTTACATTTGTTGCACAAGCCGGAGTATTAATATTTGGTACCTACAGCTGATTCAACTGAACCATCAGTATAAATGATGATTCTGTGTTGGTCAAGAGGCAGAATGTTGATAGGCATGGGGTATTCAAGTTCTTACTGGAAAAATTCTTGGGTATGGTGTTTTGGATCAAACACATAATCAACATCAGTGGCAATCAAGGAGGTAGGCCCATTGTATCCATGCAAAAAATGCTTTTGCATTTGGGATGCTTGCTTTTGTGACCGCCTCAAGGGCTGGTATTGAGGTAACAACAATAATGTGTTTCCCTCAGGCTAATGGTCTCTCCTTTATGACCACCATCTGAACTGCAGTCAGTATTTTTTCTGTTAGTGGAAAACACATTTCTGCATTGAAGTATAGATATCATTTGTACTCTATTGGTACTGTGTCACCTTCATTGAATATATTATTTGTGAATCCGATGGCACCCGGAATGACCTGGATTATTTTTTTTCACATGTGTATGTAAGCGTTTTTCTTCAATCATATCAGTCTGTAATTATCTGAGAATCTGTGTGTGTTATGTTGTCCAATGTTTGCCAGAAAAATCAAGGCATATTAAATCATAAAGTGGCTTGATGCGTTGTGCATTATATGGAATTTTGTCACAGTGTCCTTTCCTCGGGATCCGCACGTTGCTGAACAAAAGGCCCACCTTCCGGTGTACTCATTCATAGAAATATAACTCATCAATAGACTCTTGACTCAAATGCGTCTCTGATATTTGATGGAGACCCCTTTTGAAATGAGGGCAAAGCCCCTTCTTCCAATCATGGAGCAAGAATAAACTACGACCTCTGAACCAAGAGATAGCAAGAAACTTTAGACTATGATCATCATGGGACAAGAATAACCTACGACCTCAGAACCAAGGGATAGCAAGAGCTTTGGACTATGATTATACTCAGAATATTAATCCTGTAACATTTATGCATTCATAACATAAACCTTTGATCATGACCTAGAAAATCTCAAAGAATTAAATATGCTTTTTACATATTATGCGTTCCAAAAAAACAATGAGAACTATGATTTGCTTATCTCCAAAAATACCTTCACATTCACAAATATAAAGGCTGAAAAGTTTTTACTCATTGATCTTGAAGCGCTTTACTTGTGTGGCCTGAATCACTTTGATTGTTGTACCAAGAACCTTTTACTCCTGTGGATTGAAGTGTTTTGGTTGCCGTGCCAAGAGCACTTTTTATCTGTGAACTGAAGCACTTGAATTGCCGTGCCAAGAGCTTTTTACACCTATGGACTGAAGCGCTTAAATTGCCGTACCAAGAGCACGTTACATCTGTGGACTGGAGCACCTGAATTGTCGTGCCAAGAGCGCTTTACACCTGTGGACTGAAGCGCCCGAACCGTCGTGCCAAGACCGCTTTATATCTGTGGACTGAAGCACCTGAATTATCGTGCCAAGAGCACTTTACACCTGTGGACTGAAGCGCCTGAATTGTCGTGCCAAGAGCGCTTTACAACTGTGGACTGAAGCACCTGAATTGTGGTGCCAAGAGTGCTTTACATCTGTGAACTGAAACTCCTTTGATCATCGCGTCTAGGTCGCTGTAACCTGGAAACTGGAAACGCTTTGCTCACTGTGCTAAGGGGCGCTTCGCTTCTGGAAATAATGACTTCCTCCAAAATTGAAGTCATCAAGGCCTTACCGCTACGAGTACGACCTACTCGTTTTGAAATTCACCATGGAAACAAGGATACTTCGATCTGATGCCACTCTGCCATGCAGGAACTCAGCTCTTCTTCAGAGAATCCCCCACGAAGTCTGACTGCTTCGAAGTCTTCAAAATAGTGAGCAACGTGCCTGGGTTGGCTGGGCTTTATAGGCCTGCCACTCCCCAAGATGGCTGCTGCCTCTAAAAACATGGGAATTGTAGCCCCTTCATGGAATAGCACTGATAAGTGCATCTTGTCCACCAATGTCCTGAACCTGCAGCTCTATGAGCTTTGCCACAGGGCAGACGACATTGATGGGCACCTTTGGAGCAAGAGGGGGTGACAAGTGGTGCGCAGAAAGCGCCGCAGAGCCGCGCAGCAGATTTTCGGGTGGGACCTGGACAGCGCATGGTCTTATTCCTGACATTACACCCCTCTCCCAAGCGCGGTCCAGGGCCCGGTTTACCAGGATGGAGGAGGTGAAATCGTCGCACCAATCGTGGTGCATGAACATGTCTTGCAGGTTCCCAAGAGTCATTTTCCGGTCCGTATCCTTTCCAAGACAGCAAGTACCAAAGGGAAGACCCCCTATATTTAGAGTCTAAAATAGATCGCACCTCATACTCCCAATGACCTTGAACTAATAAAGGAGCAGGTTGTGTGACACTTGAGGGCGACGCAAGTTTAAGAAGCGAAGTGTGAAACACCGGATGAATTTTCAAAGATGATGGTAATTTTAGCTTTTATGTTACTGGGTTTATTTGTCGTAGTACTTCATAGGGCCCTATGAACTTTGTATGAAACATATTCTTATTTTTTAATACGTTTTTCGTGGATAACCAAACTCTATCTTTGTTTGTATATTGAGGACCAGGCTGGTGTTTTTTGTCATATTGCATTTTATATTTTTTCTTTGCTTGATGAATATTTGCTTGCAATTGTGAATGTACCTTTTTCATGTTTGTTAGCATGTCCATGACTGCTGGAGTGGTTTGAGTAGAGGCAGGTAACGTAACTGGCAAAATGTGCGGATGATGTCCATATCAACCATAGAAAGGAGTTGAGTTTATTGAAGAGTGGTGAGAGTTATTATAAGCCAGTTCTGCAAGCCACAAAAGATCCAGCCAGGTTTTAGGAGACTTTGTTGCGTAACATCGTAAATTTTGTTTCAGAGTTTGGTTTAGTTTCTCTGTTTGACCATCTGATTGTGGATGATAACTAGTAGACAAAGTCGAATCAATTGGTAAAGCTTTGCACCATTGTTCCCAAAAACGTGCAAATACTTCACATGATTGTACCTCAATCTGATGCCACTCTGCCATGCAGGAACTCAGCTCTTCTTCAGAGAATCCCCCACGAGGTCTGACTGCATCGAAGTCTTTAAAATAGTGAGCAACGTGCTTGGGTGTGGCTGGGCTTTATAGGCCTGCCACTCCCCAAGATGGCTGCTGCCTCTAAAAACATGGGAATAGTAGTCCCTTCATGGAATAGCACTGATAAGTGCATCTTGTCCACCAATGTCCTGAACCTGCAGCTCTATGAGCTTTGCCACAGGGCAGACAACGTTGATGGCCACCTTTGGAGCAAGAGGGGATCACAAGTGGTGCGCAGAAAGCGCCGCAGAGCCACGTAGCAGATTTTCGGGCGGGACCTGGACCGCGCATGGTCTTATTCCTGACAAATGTAAGTTCTGCCAGAGTTAAAGAAACCAAGTGATTGCAGTTTCTTGATGCTAGTTGGTGGTTGTAATTGCTCACATTTCTCTAAGAGCTGTGGTGCCAGGCTCTTCCTCTCATTTGATAGTTTGTATCATAAAAAGAGGACACTGAGGAAGGCAATTTTTGTTTTCTTGAAATTAAATTTCTAGCCATGTGCGTCAAATCCTAAAACAATGAGGTCCTCATCTGTCAGATAAATGTAATCTACATAGGACAACACCTCAGGATCAAAATAATGCAGTATTGATGTCACACAGACTGAGAACAATGCTGGTCTTTTCCTATACTCTTGAGAGAGATCACAAAATAGGCCTTTGTAGCCCAATGTGGAAAATGTGCTTAGATCCTGGGTTTCAGGCACTAGATTTTGGAAGAAAAATCATTGGAAATATCTAATATTGTTCTGTATTTTCTGCACACTATGCTGTGCTGTACTGCGTGTTTTGTATAGCAAATGTGCGTGTGTGACTGTTTAAGTGTCTGTAATCTAAGACTGTTCTATATGAATGGTCCGGCTTAGCTATGGGAAACAAAGGGTTATTCATAGGAGATACACAGGGTACAGTTACTACCAGGCACTCAAGTTGTAAGACAATTTCCCTCACTGGGGCTTTAGCCTCATGTTTTATGGGATGTTGAGGCTGTATCTGTGGATTGGACCATAATGGTATGATGTAGTAAGGGGAATCCCGATCCCAACCCACATGGTTGTGGTTCAGTGGTGAATCCTGTGCCAAAGCCCAATCTGTTGCTTAGGCTTGTTTATGGTATCTGGAATAAGGATTGAGAAAGAAGGCAAAATTACATCTTCCCTTTGTGGGAGCATACAGACAAATTTTGATGGCCAATCTTTTTCTGGCACTAGACTATCATAACTTAGTGTTAATCTTCCCCAGAAGATTACTTTAATGATGTGCTCAATGTCTCCCTCAATTTGAAATTTTAGTTTATAAATCATTTTGGGTGGGAAAACTCACCTGTCTGGTGCTTCAACTTCAAGGTAGTTGTTAGTTAGTTGCTGTCACATCCAGAAGCGCTCGAAGATTCTGGCATACTATCAGGACCTCTGCCACACTGTCTAGCAAAGTCACTGCTCTTCAATAATGTTTTCAGTATGTGTTGCATATTTAGCTAAAATTGCTGCAACCTTTTTCTTTTTAAATTGGGGTTTTTATGTGGAAGTTTTTCTTCCTTTTTAATCGTGCTCTCCGAAGAGCACTGTGACTCCTTTTTCAGTTTTACATACTCGTTTTAGTGCTCTGACCACCCTCCTATCTCACTCTGTTTGTTGGGTGAGTGCTGGAAGGAATCAAAAGGGTGTGTATCAGTATACTGATATCTGTCAGGATTTTTTAAATTGTCACAATTTCTTAAATTATAGCACTTTTCAGAGGTCTCCGACTGTGGAGATTCTCCTCTTTGCTTTACTTTATCTTTATTGTTTTTTAGAACCCTCATGTACTTGCTTGGTATTATCCTTACCGGATTTACCTTGTAATTGTGGTTTACTTGGTCTGGCTCCCAGACTATCCCGACCTATACTAGTATAAATCTCAGTGATAATCTTTGGCAGCTCGCATTCTTGATCTTGTTGAGGAACGCCCCAGAGCAACTGGTGTACTGCCAATGTTACTACTTCCACTTTAATATTACTTAGTGTGATTAAGGAGACTGTGGCAAATTTGCCCATTAAATTCATCCCCAAATCCAGGGAATGGGCCGTTCCATATTCATCTTAAATTTGTTTTAACACTTCCGGTAGATACACAAGTATTGCAGTACCATGTGTGGTAGTGTAAATTGTATTAAATAGTGTCCCCAAGTGGCACAGTTATCTATAGAGGGAACCATTCAAATGGCAAGCACCTTGTGAGGATTATATGTTTATCCTGAGGCTCCGGATGGGGAAACAAATGCTTGCAGCTCATTTGTTTTTTGTGCTATCTGGAAAGAAATGTCATCACATTTGGAGGGAACTTACACTTTATTGAATGCACAGTGCTGGGTTTATCCTTGGTGTAGCCAATTCTGGTACCACTGAGCAGCCCTCACTGGGGTGGTATTTGAGTGGGTGGCATTACAAATTGTATTAAGTTTCTATATATATCTGCTAGATTATTACAATAAACAGCGTAAATCTACCAGCATATGGTGCGTCCACGATGAATCAAGGAAAGCCAAATCTGGAAAGTAAAGGTGATTTGTGGCACCCTAAAAACATGACACTCCGATTCCTCAAGAAAGTTGTGGTGAACAGATCAGAACCCTTTCTCCCAGTTACACAAAGTCTCACTCATGCCAAGGCAGACCAGGAGATGCAAAATAAGTTTCAACATATTTATTGAAGCAATGTCATCTGATTATAAGAAGCATGAGTTGCAATGATTAGGCAGATGAAACATAATATTGTGATTATTGTTACGATTAGAGTGAAAAAGACAAACAATCTCACCATCCTGGTATAATCAGAAATCCTAGGGATTCCTACCTACACCCTAATGTCTAAAACCTGAAACAATGGTGGTGTTAGCCTTTCTGCCTGTACTGGTATACGGGAAGAGCCCTAACCCCATACTTGAAAGACGGGAAAGGGTGTACCTAGTGTCTGCTGGCAATCCTCCAAGCTGGCTGAAGAGTCAGTGCCAGGATCAGTGAAGTTGTCAATGAAATGGTGTATGTCGCCAGACGGCCATGACTGGAATTCCCTCTACCCACCTTAAGCGTACGTGGTGTTTATATAACAAATCTTACAGTGTTCTAAGAATGGGTCAGGTGTGATAATATGTCTAAAACTGAGGGTTTGTTCCATAACTCCTGGAGTGACAATACAGGTTAGAATACCATGTACTGAACATGACGGTCTTGAGCAGGGCACAAAGTGAAATGCATGCAAAGGGCTGATAAAATGTGAAACGCATACAACTATGTCTTCTTAGAAAAGGCAACTGATTAAAATATAATAACAATGAGCTAAAAGCTGGCTGTGCTAAAAAATATGAAAATATAAAATATATGGAAATGAGTACAGTGAGATAAAAGGTGCGTGTGTGTGAAAGGGCACACGATACGGACCTAGAGCTAAAATAAGGGTGCCCAACCTAGGTACCAAAGAGCACCCACAACAATAGTATCTTATGAAGGCAGCTTTTAGGGTGGCTTATGAATGGAAGACCTATTGGTTTTGATAAGCTTTCTTTTGATGTGAAATAGCCAAGAAAGATCAAAGAATAAGAGATATGGAGGAAAAAATGAAAACTTAATAGAAGGACAAACAGAAAACTAACATACATGGAAAGTAAATAGAAAAGACTCAGAAGGGGAATCAGAAAGAAAGGGAAAACGCACATAAGAGTACTGTCCAAAACTTAATAAAGTCTGCTACAGTGAAAAGCAAATTAAAAGAGGACTGCTTTCTATCTACAATGTGTAAAGCATTCAGGCCCATATTTATACTTTTTAGCGCCGCATTTGCGCCGCTTTTTGATGCAAAAATGGCGCAAACTTACAAGATAATTGTATTTTGTACGTTTGCGCAATTTTTTCGTCAAAAAGTGATGCAAATGCAGCGCTAAAAAAGTATAAATTTGGGCCTTAATGTGCGATAACTGCACACTTTTGAGTTATAAAACAGAACCTGAGGGATTGTTCTGCAAGCACTACATAGAAGGAGGAATAGTACGCTAAACAGGCAAAAAGATGAGGCAAAAGAAAAATACTCCTCTGGGTGGAGCCAAAGCCCACTCTACGTATAGCTTGAAGAATTGTTAACAGTAGGTATTCAGACAACTGTGTTGTCAGGCCGTACCTAAAAAACAACAGCTTTCCTCAAGCCCACTGTACTCTCAGATGACATCCATCAACCCCTGCACGGCTTTGCTGGGAACAAAGAATGATGCTCCTAGCATGGCCGTACGCTCCATCAATTGGAATGCCAAAGAAAAAGCGGCAAACAAATCCAGTGCTGTCTAAAACGGCTGTTATTCTTCTGCGAATTAACCACTAACCCCTCAAATTAAGGTACAAACTATATAGAAATAATAATTTGCATTTGTTGAAGTTATACCTTCCCCGTTACATGGCTATAAGTTAGTATCATTTATGTAGAACTGTGTATCCTTTTCAAATGTCTCAGTTCACTCATGTTTCAGCAGATTTTCTTTATATGCAATTTATGGTTATAGTTGATACATTTAAGTACTCTGATCAATGTTAATAGGACAATTAGTAACTTATCAATTTCAAAAAAGGAGGGGCAGAACGGGAGATTTGGAGAAAAAACGAATATCTCCTGGTCCAGTGTGTATTTCTCCCAATTATATACTCCACAAAGTTTACACACAGTTCCAAAATCAGAGAAAAAAAGAGATCGAGGGTTATAGTGGTAAAGACAGGTTTGTTTCCAGAGACAAAAAAAGGGGGGGGAAGCAATATGCTTGAAGCAAGAGCCCTCACTCACCGTCCGGTGACATGCTTCATCATAGGGCTATGCTCCTCGTCAGGCCGGCACTGCAATGCCTGACGGGCCCCACAAAGGGGCTCTTTGCCGGAGATCTTTTAGGCAGTTGGTGTAGAGCCGGTCAGATGAAAAAAAGAAGAAAGAGGATTGGTATGGAAGAGATTAAAAATGACTAGGGGTAAAAAATTTATTTATTCAGATATTTAAACCCCTCGCATAGTTAAAAACATCGTTTTAGGGATATAGTAAGTTAATGTATACAATCCCTCGAAATTATAACAATTTTCACTAGAAATTCAAGTAAAAAAAGGGTACAAAAAAGAGTATACAGAATCACTGTGATACTCAATCAAGGGGTCAACATGTTTCTCGCTATATTGAGTTGAAATTGATCTCATGCGATTCATCAGGACCTATTTACGTACCTAATCCTTTATGAAAACTGCTTTGTGCATTAATTTATTCAAAACCCTCCAAGTATTACTGGTGGGCTCCCTCAGGGAGGTGGCAGGCTCTAAATTCCATTATGAATTGATATCGAACCACAAAAGTTGGTTCACCCGTGTTCCGGGGAAGGAGACGGCTCACAGGTGAACCAACTTTTGTGGTTCGATATCAATTCATAATGGAATTTAGAGCCTGCCACCTCCCTGAGGGAGCCCACCAGTAATACTTGGAGGGTTTTGAATAAATTAATGCACAAAGCAGTTTTCATAAAGGATTAGGTACGTAAATAGGTCCTGATGAATCGCATGAGATCAATTTCAACTCAATATAGCGAGAAACATGTTGACCCCTTGATTGAGTATCACAGTGATTCTGTATACTCTTTTTTGTACCCTTTTTTTACTTGAATTTCTAGTGAAAATTGTTATAATTTCGAGGGATTGTATACATTAACTTACTATATCCCTAAAACGATGTTTTTAACTATGCCAGGGGTTTAAATATCTGAATAAATAAATTTTTTACCCCTAGTCATTTTTAATCTCTTCCATACCAATCCTCTTTCTTCTTTTTTTCATCTGACCGGCTCTACACCAACTGCCTAAAAGATCTCCGGCAAAGAGCCCCTTTGTGGGGCCCGTCAGGCATTGCAGTGCCGGCCTGACGAGGAGCATAGCCCTATGATGAAGCATGTCACCGGACGGTGAGTGAGGGCTCTTGCTTCAAGCATATTGCTTCCCCCCCCTTTTTTTGTCTCTGGAAACCTGTCTTTACCACTATAACCCTCGATCTCTTTTTTTCTCTGATTTTGGAACTGTGTGTAAACTTTGTGGAGTATACAATTAGTAACTTAACCTAAAAGTGGTTTAAATACACTGATTGGTGTACAGGAAATGAATTAAAAGCAGTGCACATGCCTTCTTTGACTGCTTACGGTTCATGTAGTATTTCAGAGATATCAGACATACCCCTCTGAGACCTCTGCCTTCATCTGAGCATTATTGTTAAACATATTAATATTTTCTATGGGTACAACTATTTAATCAGGTGAATTTACAGAAAGCTCCGCCTCACCCACTTAGCCATTAGTAATATCCTCCATACTTTTTTCTAGAGGCACAGGACGGAAGTTATCTTTTCTTAAGAAGATATTTTCCTCTTGTGGTTCATCCATTGGAGGCCAAAAAACCCTCAAGTGAATTTGTGAGTTACATATTTATTTATGCCAGTGGTTGTAGTTGCACAGGTTTAGACGATGGCACATATGGTTTCCTTGTGTGTCCTATTGTTATTTTCCTGAATGAAGCATCATAGGAAGTAGCATCATATTGTGCTCAGTACAAATTTGCAATAATGAGTCTATCAAGTGTGTCATATTGACCTCTACCACTAGTCCTTTGAGTGTGATTTAAATTACTATATTACTCTTTGTACAAAAATGCACAGCCTATTGCCGCAATTTGGATGTGGTGAGGTGGCTCATGGCATGAGAGCGCTGTGAGCCGATCACTTTGGGGGTATAGAATGCAATGCCATTGTAACACTGTTGTGCTACTCTGGTGTTACTTTGCATGTCTGTCTAACTAATCAGCACTTTCATACGAGTTAGCGGCCACTAAGGTCAAGGTACATGTTTTCCAAAGCATCCCATCAGTTCAGGGATTCGTCCACTCTGAGTATACCCTCAATTGCTCTTGGGTGAGGACCTAATCCACAAATGACCCACAGGTAACTCTGAGTGATTGTGGTAAGCAGAGACACTTTGTGCAACTTTATTGCCTAAGTGGTTTAGACCTAAGAACTCTCAAACTCTGATATGTTGATGTGTTTCTTTTAAAAGTATACCTCGCCAATAAGCAAACACATGAGCCAACACTGACTGAAGCTCTTGCCAAAAGCAGGTTAACATTTGATGGATCACCGATCAGTTTGGCATCAGGGAAATTAAGAACATTGGATAGGGAGGCTTCTTTATTTAATGTTGGACTTAGGCTACCTATTTACATTGCTCATCATCCTCTTTTCCAAGTGCACAGCTGTAACTGCCAGGTGCAAATGTTGCTACCGCCACGCTGTAGGCTTCATACACATAAAATAAACACATTGTTTACATGTGTTTGTCTTACTGAGCTCTGCTTGGACCAGCTCCTGTGCAACTACCTCCTAGCTTCTGTTTAAAAGAGTTTTCAGGGAGAAGGATTGTGCGCCCAACTCTCATTGCCGAAACCTCACCTATTCCCATCAGAGATGCAGCAGCATCTGCCTCTCCATCTTTAGGCAATGATTCTTGCTGTCCGCTCCTAACAATGACAGCAAATAACAGCAAAGGCATGAGAGTTGCCAAGAAAGTTGTAGTTATTTCTTTTCTCCTGTTCTAGGCCTTTAAAACTCCCAGGTATTCGCCGTATGGCAGACAACAATGAAACCTAAAGGGGTGCCCGAGAACAGTGGAGGGAAGTAAACATAGTCTTTGTGCAATAAAATTATACAACAGTCCCAAAATCTCCTTATTTCCCTGTAGTCTACACTGTCTCCATGAAGGTGTTCATTTTAATCAAATGTACTAAACTCCACATCTTTTATCTGTACACACAGCTGTCTGTGGTACGTGATTGAGTGATGAGGCTTAAAGTTTCCAAGGACAATGTAATGCCTAATTAACATCACTGGTCAACTCAAACAAGAATCAGACAAAAGAAAACAGGCACAGAATGCACCTCTGAGATCTCTTTAACCTCTAACAGACAAGGACTGAAAATATGCTGAAGGTCATTTGACTCAGGCACACTTGGCATGCAAACAGATGTGCATACTGAGACCCATATTTATGGGCTTTGAGGCGCAGGGCAGTGCACCTAGTCATCTTGCTGTGCTCCCCTGAGTCACAGGGAAAGGACAGGAATGTGCTATATTTATCCAATACGGTCTCATTCCTGTCCTTTCTCCCTGCGCTGGTGCTCTTTTGGATGCCAAGCACCAACGCAGGCACCCTTGCGCTATGGTGCAAGGGTGCCTGCGTTGTGCGCAGGATTGTTTTTGTGCAGTAAGAGGCACCTTCCTGCATAAAAGAAATGCTGAGAGGCGTTTTTCCCTTTCTATGTGTGCTGCAGAATGCAGAACACATAGAAACAGGAAATAAACGAGAAGAAGTAAAGATATTTCTCCTTATGATGCCTCTCCTGGGGAGGCATATCTTTTTGGCGCACTCTCAATTTTAAAAGTTCTTGTAAATCTAGAAATGCATCAAAATCCATAAATGTTGCATGGGAACACCCATGTAACATCCATGGAAACACCCCCCTGGCACAAAGTAATGTAACGCAGTGATTTGTGCTGCATTACAATACTTGAGATTTATAAAACAACGCAGGGCCACACCAGGTGGCCTTGTGTGGCTTCATAAATTTCACTTAAGGTTTTCGTCGCTCTTGCACCACGTTGCGTGGTGCAAAAGTGACACAAATTAGGCCATAAATATGGCCCTGAGGATAATATTTATGAATTGCTGGCTTAGGGCAGGATAGCAAGCTACCTTGCTGCGCTGCCCTGCATCACAGGGACTGGTGCTTTTTTAGCAGCCTAGCACCAATGCAGGCACCTGCACTGCATGCAGGATTATTTCTGAACAGGAAGGGGCACCTTCCTGCACAAAAGCAGTCCTGGGAGGCTTTTTTGCAGCACACATAGAAAGAGGACAAAACGAGGAGAAATAAGGATATTTCTCCTCGTAAAGTTTTATTCCCAGGTTTACACTGTCTTGTAAATCTGTGGATGTGTCAAAATCTATGGGTGTTGTATGGGAATACCCACTGCAACGCCCATGGAACACCTCTTTAGTGCAGAGTAAGGTAATGCAGAGATTTGCGCTGCCTTGCCTTACTCCATGTTTATGAGGCCATTCAAAACCACGCAAATTGGCTTTGCATGGCCTCATAAATATAAATTAGTGGTTTGGCCTCTTAAATAAGGCCCTGAGTTTTTAGCAGAGACGTAAAAGTGTTTAAATTAGTGCAAGTCTTTCACTATGAGCTGAAGCTCTTTGACAAAGCTTTTGCTGATGCTGGAAAACCAACAGAAGCAAAACACACGAGGTATATAATTTAGGTAAAAGGAGGGTGGCATACCTCGTCACATTGGTGTTTATGATGAATGTAAATTATAAAGAACTGACGGTTATGGAGTCCTAAGGGAACTATAGACTGTATTTCAAGTTAGTAGGCAATACACTATGTAATCTATGCAGTTCACTATGGAGAAAATTGTGGAGTCTCGTCAGATCTGCCATATATCAGTGTTGCACCAAATAAATCATGTACACTTTTAGTGTTTTTATTTTTCAATAAACCAAAATAATGCATTTCACTTAGGTGCTCTATCAGTAAAGAGAGGAATCAGTCAGAAGGATCAGTTTCTTTGTAAATTTACAAGAGGTCAAGATGACTTGCAAAAAGTTTTTTTTCGTGGTAAGAGGTATTATATAAAATGCTTGACCATTATCTCACTTACAACCCTGACTTTTGCACAATTAAGCTATTAATACTCTTGATTAATTGAATTCCTCAAAGTAAAGAAAATGCTTGCAAGCCTTGATTGGCAGTAGTGCACATTTGAAAATAAATGAATAAAAATAACAAAATGGATGCTCCCAGCAGTGGCGGCTGCTGCTGGAATGGCCAGAGGGGCTGGTGTGGGGCGGGAAAGAGGAGTTTAGGGGGAGGCAAGGGGGATAAAGGGAAAAAAACCACTTACTGGACCACTCCTGGACACTGTCTCGGTGCCGCTCTGCTCCTCTCTTTACCCAATCCAGATGCTTCTCTCATTCTGATACACAGCTTGGTCTCCACCAGGCTGTGAAATACAACTCGGGTGGAGAGTTCTAGGTGCACATGCCAGCTTGACCTGTCTCAGATGGCCGGACAAACTGACATGCTCACTTAGAGTGCATCTAGCACTCCTCCTCCCTGGTGACTTGGAAGATGCTGGCCCCACCCTGCCCTACAGTCCACAGAAAAATAAAATGATAATATAATATTTTTATTATCATTTTATTTTTCTGCCTTTCGTCAGTGGGGTAACGCTCCTCTGCCATAGCGGGAGGAGTGGCTCCCACTAGTAAACTTTTTTTAAAATACTTGGTCATTTTCTCCTTCAGATGAAAGGTGTTTTTGTGGCAGATATGCAGAATACATCTGTAAGCTATGCTGTGAACCTAAACACACCAGTGTGCAGCTTGTGACTTGTTTTAACAATATGTTTTAGCCTTTTGGATTAAATCAATATCATAGCTGACTTTGCGGTTTAGAATGTCTACTAACATGTGGATTCCTACTCTCCCATGCTGAAGGATTAAAGTACAAGATATAAAACGCCCCCAAAAATAAATGTTTTGTTATTAGTTTATTGCTGACAATTCAGGTAGGAAAAAATGAATTGAGTTGTAATGTTGCTCTTCTTGTTAATTATTTAAACAGCAGTGGGTATGCAGCTCCTAAAACTACCTTAAACCCTGCCTCAAACCTTTAGCAACAGGCTTTGTCACAGTCCACTGATATAAATTATCAAAGTGAGTAGTTATGTCATTTTCTTTACAAGTCAGTAGTGGTGTCACAAGTAAACTGTAATAAAGAAATCAAAATCAATTTTAAAATGGACATAATAGGCTGCATTGTACTTTCAATTAATCGATAAAGAAGACAGATAAAGGAATGATAGTTCCAACAAGTAACCTTGTGCAAAGAAATTTGAATTTCATAGGAATCTTTTGAGAAGCAGCTCCAAATCCAGTAGAACAAGAATCATTTTACTAAGCAGTTGCTACAAGAGGTGTGGTCCCTGTGCCAGTCAACAGCACCTGACACAGAATCTTATCACCAAAGGTCTACCAAAGAGAGTATTGCATTACAGAATGTTCAACCTAGGCCGGGCTAATTAATATAAAATTACAACACACACCCTTTCTTTATGCAACAAATTTCAAAGGAAAAGAGAATAAAGAGAGAAGAAGAATGGAGTGAGAAAAGGGCCTTCATGACCAAAAATGGAAAATGTAAAATGTAACTTCATCTAAAATAAAATAATAAAGCTACTGGGAAAAATAATAAATGAATACATTTCTTTTCATTCAATATATCGCTATGTGGCTGAATAAGTCAAAGGAGAACCTTACATTTTGTGAAACTAATGAAAGTAACCATAATTAAACATTAAAACAAAGAACCTTGGAAACTCTTTGGTGTCCTCCTGGCCCTAATAGAGCACGCTCAGACACCCTGCATGGCCTCAGAATTCATTTCACTAATTTGTTCACAGTCACTCCTCCAATCCTATTTATGAGTGTCTCTCCCTTCGAAGCACTCTGTATCCATCATTAGGACAGTTTTGCTACAACCCTCCTCATCATCTCCCATCTTCTTCTGCTACTAGACACCACCACCTTGTTAGGTCTAGTGTAAGCAAATGACCTCTTGTATACTTTTAAGTATACTTCTTCTGTAGGCTTAAAGCAATTTCATTTGTTTGTTTGTGTCATTTAAAAATCCTTGCTTGCTAGTGGTCAGTCATGTCTTTTTGTCCCTCCTTTTTCAATTTGGGAACAGGGATGAACTACTGTATAATTATGCTTTGTCCTGTTTATTTGTTATTTGGGAGACTGTGTTTTCCTTGGTTTCCTGCTCCTGTTCGGGTAAGCTTCCCTTTTCATTTGCAGAGCATTCTTGCTCTCTGCTAACATAACTATGTTGTTCCTGCTTACAGTACATGCTTTACTTAATCTAGCATTCTCTATGAGTGTTTGATTTTCCCAGGATGCTTTTACTTATTATTTTTTTAGTGGTCGCTTCCGACTATCAACATTCTACTTCTGCTTGACACAATCGAACGCCATAAAAAGTGGACACTGGCAAACACACTTGCTTTTCATTGAGTTTAGGCATATACATAAAGAAATGTTAAGGTGAAACCTGGTTTTAGTTTTGGTGGAGTCCTCCCTGCTCACTGAACACCAGCCCAGTTCCTTTCCAGGCTCAGGCTGCAGCTTTACCTTTCCAGCGGCGCCGAGCCAGATGCGCACTCAGATGTGGAGAAGATCCCATGAAATGGAGCTGGGAGAGCAAGCTCCGCCGGGTAGCTTACATCAAGAGGAATGTATTGAATGGTCTCATGCATGTATCTGTATTTAAAGTCACTTCCATGTTCACAAGAGTTATCAGGTACATAAAGTTTCCCTTTTACATTTACAAAGTTCTCCAACTTGATAAACTTGTCATGCAACCCTTCATTATTGCCTTAGCATACAATACTAACAAAAACCTCCAATTTAGGACAGCTTGCTTGGAGTTTTGTTCTTCGTTTTTTTCATTCAATCTAACATTTAGCAATTTGCAGAACCCTTTCAAGTGAAAAGTCTCTTGCAGTCATCCAGGACCGCTTCTCCCATGAGTACCCTTTGATGTGAGGGGTAATGTTTATTTTCTGTGGCAGCTGGGATTGGGATACCTAACTGCTGGTTTCTGAGCTACCACTGGCTGATTAATTTTAGAGCCCACTAACAATGGTACTTTCTCATATCCCTCTCGTATTCTCTTTAGTCTTTTCCTGGCATTTAATTGGCATATGGTATATATTAGTTTTCCTTTTGAGTTACTAGTTAACATTCAATTTTTGGTGTCAAGAGTGAATGCCAATATTTCTCTTTTAATTTGTGAAAACAGTGCTAAGATGAAGAAAAAGTAGTTGGTGTCATGTTTTTGAAACTGAAAAGTAGCACTGTTAGTGCCAATGCTCCTTTGTCTCAAGATGGAACAGCTGAAATGACTTTGTCCTCATACGCTTACACCTTCGGAAATTACCACTAAATGCAAGTGTGGCAACAAGGTCAGCAAGCCAGGTACCTGTTGATCTGTGGTGGGCCTCGGGTGTAAAGACTATATCACACATGCTCCAGCAGTTCTGGCACAATGTCCTAGATGTGGTGGGTCCTGAAGCTAAGGTAAGCCTCTTCTTGGTGAATTTTGGTGTCGTGGGTGGAGCAGGACACTCCCAAAAAATCATTGACAACCAAAAATTACTATTTTTCTTATTGGTTTTACTCGCTCAATGCAAGATATGTATAAAGTGGGTCCTCCCTTCGTCACCAACAATACAAGAGTGGGTGCGGTTGGTTGGTAAGTTTCATCATTTAGAGCACAGCAGCATTTTAACTGGGAGATCTAGTCTATGGGCGGCATGGGAGAGCTGGTTTAATTCATAATCTTGGGCTAGGGGTTCGTAATATGCTGACCATTAGGAAGAAGGTTTCCAATGATTATGAATTGTCCAAGAACACTCCTATGGCAGAGGGAGCCGAGAGGCCTCTCTGGTGGCAAAACACTGGCTGGTAGGTTTTGATCTGTGTGGCTTGAGAGCTGTGGTGGCGGTGCGAGCGGGCCCCCTTCCCATGCTCCTACTGATGTTTCCATTAATACCGGGGGGATGTAGGAAGGGCTTCATTCCTACCAAGACGAGCTTCCTTAGCCCTTTGAATTCACAAACGAGGACTTATAAAAAAAAAAAGACTGAATCACACCCACTGTCTGCAAATTGTGCTAGGTTTGCACCGACTCCAAAATCCAATTCCAATAACAATGTAGAGGTGATATAGCTCTACTTATTGTAAAACCTGCATACTACATTGACACATTTACCTCCTCGCCCTCCTTCATAAGCAAGAACTGACCACCAGCGTCGCCCAAACTCTGCCTATCCCTCAGCACATGAAAACTTGCACTTAAGACCAGGCATTCAGAATCTCAAGCTATGTTTATAAACCGATGATCTCTCCCAACCTATGTGCCACTGACAACCTAATGACGTTTAAGAAACCGGAAGACTACTATTTCTTCTAGATGTTCAATACCCCTGACAAACAGTCAAATAGTCCCATCAACCCAAATGACCCTGGTGGACAGTGACAATAATTCATGCCCACTTCCTCGGTCTTTTCATTTACCTCGTAACTCAGTGCCCTCTTGCACTGTCATTAGGGGACTTGGAGGCATTCATGAAATTCGTGGCTTTGCTTCTACACAAAACTCACAGTTAAAACCAGAGATTTGCTTGAGCTCTTTCCGTATTGGCAGGTAGTTCAAGACTGACTTAGCTTGGATGAAGGCCATCTGATGTATTTTGTTCCACAAGAATCATCTGTTTCCATGGTTATTGATAAAGCGTCTACATTTTCTGCAATGTCAGCCAAAGGAAGAAATGACCTAATCAATGACGTACATAGATGCAAATTATCTACATGGTTGGGACATTCTCATGTGCTCTTGGTTGTATAAATCGAGAGGACTGAATTGCAAGGCGGCTAGTCAAAGCAACACTGTGTAAATGTTGCTTTCATGCATTATGGTTCTGTCCATCTGCTACCTTAGGTCAATGCTATTATTACAAGCACTGTTGTATTGTTCTGCGTGATTATTTGCTTTTATGCTCGTTGTTCTTCCTAAACTTATGCCTGTCAGCAGATGCTGGAAACACAACAGAGATTTTTAGCAATTTACTTCCATTGGCATCACACTTATGGACCAATTTGAATACCAGTTTTGACGCACTACTACCTATTCCAGGAAACATCATATGCTGCCCGTGATGGATTGCTTGACATTTTGAGTAATTAATTTAGCATGACTAGTGATATCTATTAGTCTTGATATGAGTAGAATGCACAAGGGCCTTTACTCTTGTGCCTGGGTTTCGCCTCTTCACTACAGACTATTGGGAGTAATTAATGAGCGGGTCTTCCTTTTAAAACAACTTTCACAAATCTTTTGCATCAACCACTTGCTACAGATTCATCTACTTGGTGACACTTAAACAAGTTAAATGTCTTGATTGTGCCAGACACAATCATTGGAGGTGGGACTGTGCTCATGTGTGGCCATGGTAGGGTTTTAGCTTGCTGCAGTCATGTCCTCGGTTGCACCGCGCATTAATTCGTGGGTGGCTTTTGAAAAACGTTTGTTTATGTGTGTTGTGGATCTAGAAGGGTGTAGGGATGTAGTGAATGGAGTGTAAAGGGGCATAGTCACTGGTGATTGGCGGTATCCTTGTACATTGCACTTTAGGCTCAGCATTCCCCATCAGGATGGAAACCAGGCACCAGCACAGCCTATGCTAAGAGGTTCAGGGGAGATTTACAAACACTATTGTTTTGTCAGTTTATTGAAAGCACGGTGGGTGTTCGCAGTCTGAGAGTGGTGCAGTAGCCTGTATCTGTACCGGCTGCAGTTACATTGTAGGTCACATGCTCTTCAAGATTGAAACAGATCGGAGAGCCTGCAGGGACCTACTGAGGTCCTATCACTTATCCCCGTATTTATCCAACGCTGGGTTTGTGTGTCATGGGTGGGAGTCACGGATAGTGAAACACAAGAGGCGATACTTGAGTCAAAAACAAACTGTGAAACAGATCAACGGCGAGAAGCAAACAGGGGGTGCGGTCGCAGAGCAAGAGAAAACAGAAAATGAATTCAGACAGGACTGTTACCACGGAAAGGACAATAGAAATAAATTGCAACCCAGCAAGGGGAGCAGGGGGACTATTGTGATGAGGCGATGGATAGACACGGAGGTGTCTGGTAGATAAGACCACACGCTGCTTTATTAGGATTAGTGCAGTTGTAAAAAGGACAAACCCTAGCAACGTCCTAAATCCCCTCCTTAGCCTCCAACTAATATTCACTTCAGTCATACAAGGACCATCCCAACATTCCATGACACCAGCACCCATCTGAGCTGAGCAGAGAGGGTGAGAACAACGTCGACGTAGGATATACTAAAATTAAACACGGGAAACAGACATTAACTCAAATAGGCAGCGTGAATGATACATGCACACCTCTGTCGAACACGATGCTATAGGTAGGAAACAGCAGGTGTGCAGTCACCATGCACGACTCCACCCTCTACCACACACAGGATCAGGGGAACTCCACATTAACCTTCTGCTGCACACAGGATCTGGGCTGTCATAGAGCCTATCCCTACTGCACACCGACAAAAGACCCAGGCAGTCCACCTTCCCCCTCTACCACACACAATTCTCCATGCTACGGTGTCTGCCTAAATATCTGACTCCTGTGTGACCAACCAATGTCATTGGCAATGTAGAAATGAGAAGATGGACGGTTGCCAAGGAATCAGAAAGCCAGGAAAACACCACAGGTTCAAAATGGTAGGTTTATTAGTAGAAGCATAAATCTACAAATAATAGCCTCAGAGGGGTGGCTCCCACTCAGCCCCCAACTCGCCACCTGATTTCCACTTATGTGACGTCAGTGACAGACTAAGATCTCTTTCCTCACTAGGCAGTGTGGGGAAGAGACCGCCAATGATAGCACATGGTAACAATGACCTACCAGTAAGGTGGAAACTCTGCTTACCGTATGTAGCGTTTGTATAGCGCCAAGCTAGCCTAAAGGCAACGGAGTGCTATGTAGAGGAGAACAATGATCCATTCGTTTCAATGTCCTATTGGAATGAAGCACTCCATCTTTCCCTTCCTCCACAACATAGAATCAACTAACGTTTGACAAATCAAATAATTAATAGTGCAGGTTTTGAAATTATGTTTTATTTTTTGTTTATTCTTACACCTCTGATCTTTTCTTTCTAGGGTCGTCTAACGACTCTCTATTTTAATATTTTTAATAAGACAACTATAATGTTAATTAATCTCTTTCGCCCAGAGTTTGTGTGCAGCTCAACAATATTAGCAAATGCAAGAAAATTATACTCTCCACTCACCAATTCAAGAATCCTGCGTGACAAATGCAGAGTTGTTAATTGGCATGCAAATCCGACGGTTGTGCCACTCCCAAAGCTCTAATTCAGACACCCCCTCTCTCGGCCTAAGTAACATTTACGAAGCGTATTAATATTCTAATTCGCCCCATTTATGCTTTAAGTGATTAAACTTAACAAAGCATTTGTTAATATCGAAAGGCTCTGTGAAGCATTCAAAATTCATGAATACTAAGTGAGGAATTATAGAAGTCACATATGTGAGAACATTTTATTCTGCAACAACTATCTCTATTAATCGGCGGCGCAGGGTATATGTGTATGGAAACTATGATCAGAATTATCCATGGCACGCTTGCTGAACTGTGTACGCTGTTCATTTAAGCAGTCTGAGGGAGTGCAGGGGCCGGAGTTGTGATTGGTTGACGCTG
Organism: Pleurodeles waltl; assembly: GCF_031143425.1. Taxonomy (NCBI): domain Eukaryota; kingdom Metazoa; phylum Chordata; class Amphibia; order Caudata; family Salamandridae; genus Pleurodeles; species Pleurodeles waltl. Next base: position 871,593,974 of record NC_090450.1, read on the forward strand.
CTAACAAGTGCCATGTTTCTGCTTCTGTACCCCGGTGCTGTACTTCAATGTAAAGTACAAACAACTCAAAAGTACAAGTCTCCACCAACAGTGCATTGAAAAGACTTCAATTAAGCAACACAGATGACCATCAGAGGGAGAACTCGTAGGCCTAGTAAGTTGCGCTCATCAGCACCCTACATAACAACTGAACATTAGGTAATCTGTTTCTTTCTAATGACATATCTCATTAGTTCAAGTGATATTGTGGAAACACACAACTGAAAAAAAATTGTTACTCGTGATACACACTTTTGATTACAGATAGTTGGTCACAAAAGCATGAGATTAAGGTATGCAAAGATTGTCTGCCACTTGCTCTTTTAATAAAGAGTGGGGATAGCACCCTAAGAACTGGGACTCTCACTCGGCCTTTTGATTTGATTCTCTCAGATTCCAGAAGGTAAGCCGAGTTGAAGCTTGCATCTGCCACAGTCATGCTCAAGCCTCGATGCCACCCCATTAGTATGGTAATACCGGCACCCATGCCAGCTCTGCCAGTAAACATGGCATTAGGACCACACATCACAAGCCAGAATGACTCACTACATTTGGAATTTTTCTCAATCATTTATTGACCCTTACTACCAAACCTTATATCTGCAGAACCATAGACCTCCGACACATCCAGTCTAGGGTTGCAAATCACTGCATAGACACATGTATAATGGAGGGCCCATATAATGATTATTAACCTGAGATGGTAGGAAAAGAATGATTTGTTAACAGAATCCCAACATCACTTTCCCTTCCATAAACTAGACAGCTCCATACTTCCTTGTAAGAGGATCAATGTAAGTCCAACTTTTAATGTATATGTTAGCCCAAAGTGTGGACTACACGCACCTTCGCTCATATACACACACATGCAAACCTCCTAGTAAATAGGCCCACTTCGATGGCTGCTGGTGGGGGCAGGGTCTAGCTTGTCAAACCTCCTTGAGTCAGTCCCGGTAGGTAGCACTGAGGACATCCACGCCTACCCCACTGCTCATTGCTGCTCCAGTCATATGGACAGTCCAGGAGTTTCAAAAAGGTGCTCACTTTGTTCACAGCTGTGGGACATGGCATAGTATGTCCATCCTTCTTGGCCATGCAGTGTTGATTAAAGCATTTTTTTTTAAACCTGCTGCAGTAAAAAAAGAAAATTGATTTCTGTATAAAATGCATGAGTCAGGTGAAGTGTTAAAAATGTTAATGTGGCATGATTCAGTATAGTTTTGAGAAGTAAAATAGTGCCTCATCTGGTGAAACGCAAGCACTATTAGATAGGAGGTGCAAGGGCCAAGACACTCCTCTCGCCACAGCCAAAGTGCACTGTAAGTAATATTTTGTAGACTTGGTAACAATAGGTCTGCAGACAGCTTTTCTATCAAACCGGGTTTACACCTATAATTCCTGCAACTATGTGCTAAACCATAATGTTAATCAGTATTACGTGAAAGACGGCAGAGCGAGGACGCAATTCTGCTTTAAAACTTTAAAAACTAGCTAAAACTGTTATGCAAATCAGTGTATGTGCAAGCTGACTCTACAGGGCGTTCCAGCAATAATCCTGTGTTAGAATTCTAAGTCATTTTCCCATTAACATATTCCTACAGTTTTTTTTTTTTTTGTAATTGTCCATCACATCTATTTTGTTTTATCCTTTTGAACGGTTGTAATAGTCGAGTGAAGTCGGTAATTTCAGGTGCCCTCTCTTGTTTTCCTCAATTTCAATTTGAAAAAAATTGTCAGTCACAGTGCTTAATTTGTAAATAAAAACGTGCAGGTGCCCAAAGCTCTCCTCTTAAACACTTGGCTGCTACAATTAAATGTGCGAACAAGGAATACTGAGGCAGGTAATCCTGAAGCCATCTCGGGCCTCTTCAATCCATTTAAAGCCACTCCTTGCCCCTTCAGCTCACTCTTGCAGCTTTTTGCTTTCTCCCATTGTGACGCTTTTTCGTTTTTCTCTTCCTTCGTCTTTCCCATATGTGCCTTTTGCTCGCAGTAAATGTTTGAAGCAGAAAAATAAGTGCCAGCCCTCTAAAATAAGTGCCAGTTCTCCACACTGGAAACAACAAGCACAAATTAAGCAGTGGTCAGCATTCAACATTTGGGGTACCCATTAGAGGAGAGAACTGGAAGTGCAATTCACAGTTTTTCCTTCAAATGGTCAATTACTCAAACTACCAAGCCTGCAGGTTTATGCTAGCAAGAAAATACGAGAAACCGTTCTCCCAGGGAAAGAAGACTCATTCAGTCTTCTGCTCCTCAAAATCTGCTGCAGGAGGCAGCCTGCAAGGGTGACACCAGCTGACCAATGAGCTATTAGTGTGCGCTCTACAGGCTTCTGTTACTTGTACCTGGATTTCGAGCCTCACAGGACTTTTGCATCCCACATGCACCATTTGATCAGCTCATATACCCATACAGAAATGTTTGCGCTTTGATTTTGACACCACACGATGACCTGCCCTACACAGCACCAACTTTGCAAAAGTCTGAAACGAGGGAAATGAGCGAATTTTGAAGACATCATTTCAAAACTGGTCTCTTTAGTTATGACAACCCACACGACCGCATATGAATGGCCCCGCATTTTTTTGTATCATAGTAGTGGGTCAAACAGATAATTGGCCTTGATATAAGACAGACATACAGGAGAAACCTTGACATGAAGGACAGACAGCTCCATTCTATGGCTGGTAAACTTGAGCTTCATTCATGAAGTTTTGAAACCGGTGTTCTACCACAATACTGAGTTTTTAATACCGACTTGCAAAAATATCGGCTGTAGAATATCGTCTACCACTATATTGTCAAGGTATGTATGTATGTGTTGATTTACCATCCTTAATTCCACATCCACGAGTATCATAGAAACACATTTTGCAGGGTGATTTCAGCTCCCACTCCACCTCTGTGGCACTTCAATGAACTGCCCTGGAGTCTCGGTTTGTTCTCCCTGTAGGCATCGCATGGAAGGGACGGATATAGCAAAATAATAAAGAGGATTTATTACTGATACAGGAACACACAGAAAATGATACGGTACACCTGGAAGCTGCAATAAACATTAATTATTTGTTTCGAAACTCAACTCCTCACTGATTGACAGCTCTAAATTTATTATTTCTTGGCTGAAATCAGAAGGTGCAGGAACTAAGCTAGAGGGGTTTCAACAGGCGCACGATAGCAAACGCATGTGGACTACAAATTATGGACGCTCAAATAACAGCTGTGCACGCTAAAGGCGCAGTTCTGATGGCAATGGCTGGAAATACTCACATTGTCGTCATACACTGCAGAGCACCAAAAATCACAGGTGTACTCCAATAATAAACACACAATCATTATCCAGAGTCTGATTTATTCATTTAATTATTTCAGTTTTTATATCACTGAAAAGAGGGGGAGAGGAGAAGGAAGATGTAGTAAGGATTAGAAAAGCAGAGGAGGATGTGGAGAGGCAGGGCGTAGAATGGAAAAAATGTATTTTTAATTGTTAGTGTTTTCCTAATCTCCAACTTTTCAGCCACCTCAATGAGCTAAGTGACACCATAGCACCGAAGATGCCTAAAAGTTAAAGCAGAATTTAAAGTACAGAGACTGGCTGCGGACAAGGACTGATTAAAGGTGGCTGGATGGCACTTGGGCCCATATTTATACTCTGCTTGCGCCGGATTTGCGTAATTTTTTTAACGCAAATTCGGCGCAAAACTAACACCATATTTATACTGTGACACTAGACCCGTCTAACGTAAAAATATTTCAGTGTGCGTCATTTTCTGGATGCGTGAAACCGGCTTGCATCAAAGATGCAAGGTTGGCGTTCCCGTCCAAAAAATGACTTAAACACCCGTGCACCATATTTATGCAACCGTGCAAAAATGCTGCACGGCTGGGAGGCAGAGTTGGAAAATGGCACACATCCTGATTTGCGTCAAAAATTAACTCCTGGGTCAGGGCAGGCGTTAAAATGGGGCAAACACATCATTACTTAAGGAAAAGCCACAGAAGCAACATCAGAGCTCCAAAAGGAAGACATGGAGGTGCTATTCATCCAGCATGCACAGAGCACAGGAGCAACAGCAGCAGCTTCCACCACACCAACAGGGACAACAAAGGCAACGCTGAAGGCAGGAGAGGATATTCCGGACCAGGACAACCCTTCAGGGCCTCAGGGAACATGACATCATCCAGAGGTACAGACTAAACTGGCAAGCCATACAGCAGCTGCTGCGCCACATTGAGCCACAGTTGGCACCCAGCTTGCAGACACCCCACATCATTCCACCAGAGACCAAGCTGCTAGCTGTCCTCCACATGTTGGCAAGTGGCTCTTTTCAAACCACTGGTGCCCTGGTTGCCGGGATCTCACAGCACTCATTCTCTGCCTTCCTTCCCAAGGTACTTGATGCCATCATCTCCCTCACTCCCCACCACATCAGCTTCCCCAACACACAGCAGACGCAGCAGAAGACTAAACAGGGCTTCTATTAAATCAATGGCTTCCTACACGTGCTTGGTGCCATTGACTCACACATGTACAAATTGTGCCACCTGCTGCAACTGAGCATTTATACCGCAACATTGTGGATCACTGGGGATTGATCACCAACATCGTGGCAAAGTATCCTGGGAGTGTACATGATTCATTCATCTTCCACCACAGCACCATCAATCAACACTTCCAGGATGGATGATATGGAAATGGCCTACTTGTTGGTAAGTACAGAAACCTAGTTATATACACACTGCACAGCAACCCTGTAGGACACACAACACATACACCACTACATTGACACGTGGCCAGGAAGACACTGTGGTTGTGACACTGCTAGTCATGTTTGATATCCTGACCCAATGGGATACACACCTATGGACAAATGACCGATGCAAATAACAATAGGTGCCACTCGAGAGCCACAAGGGACCAATTTAAAACCACACAGTGACAATGGCATGGCCTTAACTGGCAGTACAATGATGCACAGATCATTTAAGTAGGTACACACCTTTTTGAGCATTGCTGTGCTGTTATATAGTAGATGTGTAGGCTGCATTGGCCTGTCATTCCCCAGGGACATTCAATGATCTGTACTGTGATTTGGACTGTTTAAGCTAATGTTGAGGAAGTGTTAGAATATTATCTGTAGATGTATCACACAATGATATCACTAAGGTTTGGCTTTCTCTAATTTTACAGCTCCCAACATGAATGCACATGAGATCAGGGAATTCCAGAGGCGGGTGCTGTGTTACCGCCACATACTAGATGTGGAATCTGGGTTCCGCAATACGGCACAGTGTTATCGCCATGAGAGTGCCACAGGGGTCTGGAGGGCATTTGCCCAAGGGGGGGCATCCTTGCCCACAACAGCCACCACCATCAGCACAACCACTCAGACCACAGTCGCACAAAGGATGACAGCCACTGTTGCAGGTCCGTCAACCTCATCAGCTCCAGGCCCACAGACAGCAGCTCCTGCAACTCCCCCTCTAAGCACGGCACCGGCACCAGCAGTAACATCCACTAGTGGCACACAGACAACCCCAGCTGCAGTGATAGAAATGCCGAATTCCAAGCTATGAGACGTGACATGCAACAGATGTTGTGCAGGATGGACAGGCTGCAGCAGGAGGTGTCCCGCAATAGCAGGAGACTGCGGGGTATAAAGAAGATCCTGCGGAGGGCAAATTTGTGACTTTTGGTCCCTCAGTCATGATTCCGTCCCCTCCCTTCTCTTTCCTGGTTCTTATATTTAGTGTGTTTAGGGGGCTTAATGTTAGGTTAGAGTAGGCTGTTAGTTTAGTTAGTATAAGTGGGTTGAGGGGAGGAGGGGGTTATATTATTACATTAGTTTTATTGTGGGTGGTTGGGTGGTGGATGATGTTGGAGTTTATGTGAATAAAAAATAAAAACATGAAAAAATATACAAATATTTAAAAAAAGACCAAAAAAATATATATTTGTTTAGGATAAGATAGTATGTGTTTAGGTTAGTATATGTTGTCCTACATGTGTCCCGTCATATAAGGGGGCTGGGGGTTGATGTTTAGAGTGTTTAGTTAAATGTGATCGGTAAGTTTAGATTAGGGTAGGTAGGACCAGGTGTGGGTAATGTGTAGTTAGGATAGGTTAGTTAAGGTGTTTCTCCTAGTTTTATTATCCTTTTTTTAGTGTTAGATAAATATTTAGGTACTCTTTTACAGTATGTGTCATTTGCTTGGGGATCAGGAACTTGGCATGGGTGAACAGTGTCAATTTAGTATTTTCATTTGTGTACCATCCTGCATCCAAATCCCATTATTGACATGGTTATTCACAATTCTTAATGTGCAGTCACATTGGCAGCTACACCAAAGCTACTTCTCAATGCATCTGCCATCCATTGCACCCACCACTCAAGGTTACTCTGGTTACCAATGTGTTGTGAAGGTTAGATGTGTGTTTTAAATCTGTCATCGTTTGAGACCTGATTTGGAATCTTGGGCACTGTGGTACGTCTGCCTGCAGTCTGATGTTCATGTGAACCCTGAAAAGTTGAATGATGTTATAATCTTATGTAGTATTGTATACATAACTCACACCTATCATTTCTTATGTTGTACTCCCAGGTTACATAATTGTCCATACACTCGTGGACATCCATTCCTGCTGTATGGTGTGTGTGATGAAAGTTTATAGTCAGATGTCACATACATAAAGATTGTCTTGAAGGGAATTTTGGACACATTGATTTTCAGCTTATACATACCTTGAAGCGGACTTTTTCAGTCCAACACAGCATTATACTGTTTGTTTTCAATTTACTTCAGAAATAAGCCTCAGGAAGCGCAGATGATGTTACAATCCAGAACCCAGTGCATAGTTATCAGCCCACAATCTTTCAACACAATTGTATTGACATTCTATGGCCATTGACACGTGACCTGCATCACTAATCTCCTTCACAGTTGATGTGTCACAGTACACAGAGACAAAGTGGTTGTGTAAGTGCTATTTATTTTAAAGTGCTGTAGTGCAATAATTACATAGTCCAGGATTGTGAGTCCATTAGTGTGACACCTTCTATTGTGATGCTACACAAGTGCGATGGGACATGTCATTGGACATGCTGGGGTGAAGTGTCATACAGTGCAGAGGAACATGAATTGCCAATGAGGTAGTGAGAGACAATCACAGAGCATAGTGTCAAGGTAAACAGTGTGCTGGAGAACAGTGCATGTGAGCAGCTGTTGCAAGACTGGCATGTTAACAAGCATAGGACCTAGGATGTCAGTGCCCATGTGGCATGGACTTGTGCTACCTGGTAACCCTACGGGTGAAGGTGATCTGTTCCACATCTTCTGATGTGTGTGTTGTCTCCTCTTCCCTTGGTGGTGGTGGGTTTGAAGGGGTAACACACACTTCAGTGTTTGAAGACGTGGAGTCAGCAATCCCAGTAGCTGCCAGCTGCGGGGCTGTTAAGGGCATTACTGCAGCAAGGAGGAGCTGCTGGTTCCTGAGTACAGCAGCTACATCACTGTGGTAGGCAGCCAGGTCGGCCCTGAGGGGGTCATGATTGCATTCGTGCACAAAGTGAAAGGATTGGGGTGCCAGGTGTTGTGGCACTTACTGCAGTGGTGAATTCCCTTACACTTAGTTGTAGTCCTTGCAGGATGGATGTTAGCGCTTGCATGGCTGCTGCCTGTTCTGCAGATGACATCATGCACAAACGCATCCCCTCAAGGCTGGCTGCCATATTTTGCATCCCCACCGCACCTCCTTGGCCAGCTCCCTCGGTACTCCAACTACAGTCCTCTCAAAGGTGGTACCAGTGTCCTCAGAGTCCTCAGCTGGGTTGGAGCTGGCAGGTTGTACTATTGGGGTGGTGGATGGGTCCTCTGTGATGCTACTACTTCTGTGCATCTCCTTGCGACTGAAGGTGGGGTCTGGAGGGTTCCAAGGAGATCTTGGAGGGTCTGCTGGCTAATGTTTGTAAGCTCGTCATCCATGTCATCAGGGAAGTCCAGGACAGGCATATCCCTAGGAGAGCCATCGTCCTCTGCAATTAGATATTGTATAATTAGTGTGTCTGTGTTGTGGCATGTGTAATGCGACGTTCCTGACTTCCTATTAGTTGCACATTGTGATCTTGGTTCCTGTTCATTGTTCCTGTCATTAAGATTAGCAGTCTCCCAGGCCTATGCCCCACCTGCATGTCACATGTAGTGTGGCCAGTTTGGTGAATTGTCTGTGTCACATCCTCTAGGTGTAGGTTTTGTCCAAATTGTATGTTGCCACCTTCTTGTACTACTCAACTCTCTGTCTACTTCCATTATCAGGGTGTGGCCTTGCACTGGCTGTGGGTGTTCTGATGGCACTTGCACCACACTTAACAATCTGGAACTGACCCAGTCTCAGATATTTCACATCCACCTATATGTTGCTGAGACCTATCATATACTATGTATAGCATTGGGATGGCACGATAAAGGTGGCAGCATTGGTAGTGTGTACTGCTGATGTTGGGGAATGTGTGCTACATTGGATTGCACTGATGGTCCTAGCAGTGTTCCATTTCCTCTTATGACTGTGCGGGTGTGTTTCACTAGCTAGACACATATGTCCTTCCCTTCAATGCTGTTGTCTTAGCACTATGACACTTGAGATGTTACATGGTGGCATTGCAGCTATTGTAACACAGGCACAGGGTAGACCCTGAAATGTGCAACATGGGTATGACATTACTACTGTGTACCTCATAATGTTACCAACAATACCTGATGTTTATAGCGCCTATAGACATGAGCATTTGACAGGATTTACACATTGTTAGTAATTACAGGGGATTGATAACGTCGTCATCCTGAACCCTCTATTTTGGGTGTGTTTGATCCATGGGTACATAACTGCCATTGGCTCCTTGACCTGCACACACAGCACAGGTGGTAGTGGCAACTGTTGTCAATGGTAAATACCACTTGCGGATATGGCCTGAGACTGGAAATTGAGCCCTAGGTCATGTAGCGACAATACCAGCTGTTGTGTGACAGCAGGCCAGTTTTACGTGGTACCCTACCCTCCTGGACTGGCTTTGCCTTTCCAACATCCTTGGCATGTCAGAGTGCCCCCATGCAAAGGTTGTTGGTGTAGTGTTGTGCTTTGCCCCCGGTTTCCCACGCACAGCCCATGTACCCGTGCCGTGCCCCTTTGTCCTTTCCACTACCTGATTATCATGGCTGACATGCATTGTGTAGTAGGTATGTCCCCCCGCTTTCTGTTAACAATTAGGCATTTTTGCCCCCCCTGCAACTTACCCTGAATCTGTGTTGTTACCTGGTAGTCTGCAATGTCCTGTCCTTGAATTCCTGTGACGATCTCCTCAGGGATGACGGCTGCCACCATCTCCTCCATGTGGTCCAGGTCCTCCTGCGGTGCTGGGCTCCCACCTCCAGTCTGCAGTGCTGCCTTCCTGTTCCTTGCCATTTTTTCCTTGGTCCTGCGCTTGCAGTCATGCCAGCGTTTCTTGAACTCAGTGACTGTTCTCCGTACTTCTGCCACACTGTTGATCTTATCGACAATTTGTTGCCAAATTGCCTCTCTCCTCCCAATTGGCAATTTTGAGGTGACAAAAAGTTGAAGCTGGTATTCCGTCATCTCTTTCACCAGTATTTCCTGCTCCTCTGCACTGAACCGGCACTTCCTTTTCTTCTTCTCCCTCTCCTCGGTCTTGTCTGGGTCCTCCTGGCTGGTTCCTTGTCAGTTGTAGTCTTCCTGGGGTCTCTCATGGCTTCTGGCATCCATTATGGGGCTCCTTTGCACATTTTGCTGTGTTTGCGAAACTTTTTGATGCTATTGCGGCAAAAAAAGGCTCTTATCCTGTTTGTGGCGTCGTAAACCGGATAAAAGTCATTTTCACCGCATTAATGTTATTTTTCTTTACGACGTGCGCAATGGTTTGAGTAAAAGAAAATGACTCTAACCCATGGTTTGCGCCACGGAGTGTCAAAGCATAAATTTGGTGCCCGGGTGGTGCTATGAAATAGCGTTAGCCGGTGTTAAACTTTTTGACGCAAAACTGCGTCGGCGCAGTTTTGCATCAAAAAGTATAAATATGGGCCTAGGAGTTGTATCTCCAGATGGAATTCTGTCACTATCCATCATCGTGAGTGGCCTGGTGTTACCAGGTCTGAAACAATCTGGTCTACACATTCCAGATGTGCTAATTCCTAAATGGATATATCTGGGCCTGGAAAAATTGGGTTAATGTTAATCAGCATTATGTGAAAGAAAACAGAGTGAGGACACCTTTCTGCTTTAAAACTAGCAAAAACTTTACGCAAATCAGCGCATTTGCAAACGGACTCTAAAGGGTATTCTAGCAATAATCCTGTGTAAGAATGAGCGCCTGAACAAACTGTAAAGGAGCAGTGGGTCAGCCCCGCCTGAGCCCAGGAGCACCACAGGGAAGCATACAATGATCTTTCAGTCAGGGCCCAGAGCCCTCACTCAAATCGCAATGCTGAGTACAAGTGAGCACCCAGCCAAATGGACAGCTCCAAGCTAGAGGCTGTGGCCAGGAGTAGACAGGACCCTAGTCAAACCAAACACCTGCTCTGGGAGAGCAGACTATGCCCCCGCCAAGAAGGCCCATCCATTCTGTGAATTTCCTTTCTTTTCCAGCCCCATTTCTGAGGAAGGCCAGTTATGGGTACTACATTGGCCCAGGGCTAAATACAAGCCCCTACCCCACTCAAACAACAAAATGAGGGAAGCTGGCAATATTCCCCCCAACCTACCCTACCGTTTCCTGAACCTCCACCCCACGACCCCTACTGGCCATCCACTAACATATTCCACCTGCTCTGAACATCACTAACATAATTGGAGGATTTTCAACCCTAGAGACAGAAAGACATAATCACCAATAGATAGTGTAAGAGGCACAAGAGTTTTTTAAGAGAGGTGAAAACACGATTTGGGTGATACATGTTTTTTTCACGTGCGAGGATGCAGTGTAACACTGAGGGATTTATTTTCAGTACTGGGACCACAGAAAGTGATTACCGTTGCATTACCAACAGGTTTCCTCTGGATGGTGGACACCCGACCTACCCTTGGACGTACCTGGCCAAGTATTTTTTGTTTCAATTAGCTATCTTCACAGATCAGAGATAACAAGATACATGCATAGAAAGGCAAGAAACATGGCTCTAGTGAAAGCAACAATTCTTATAGAGCTGAAACATGTTGACATCATAAAAGGGTTGAATGATTTCCCTCCATATTTTAGCTGTACACACTAACAAACGCAAAGCAATTTTGTCTACCAATAGGTAGCTTTAACAATCATCTCTTTCCCTCCTGTTCCCTTCTTTAGAACACCTCACAATAAGATATACACAACAGAACATTGAGAGCTCACTCTCAAGAATAGTAGCCCGTAGTGGTGCACCAAGTGACCAATAATAGGAGGAGACCTTTGATGAAACATGCAACCCTTTAGGTGGGTGAGGCCTTCGTTCTATGAAAGACACCTTTTTTCATATCCAACACATTAGGGACAGAACTGCCACACATAACCCCTTTACATACTTTACGCCCTAGAGTACTTTGTGGAGTATAGTTATTGACTAGATATTTCCTTGCTTTCTCCTTTTGGTATTGCTGCATATGAGAATGGCAGTCGTGCCTGGGTTACCTTTGCAATGGTTATTTATCGTCTACTGATTGAATCCATGTGGATGATTTAAGGGCATCTGTTGTCAGATATAAGAGGGCTAGGGTGGATCGATGACTCCAATTTCTGCCCGACTAGGTTATAATTATAAAGGTGGAGTGTTTTGCTTCTTATCAGTTTGTTAGAAATGATGTGAACCAGATGAATGCAGATCCTGTAATTCCTTTGTCATAGAGTCTGAAAAGGATGCCGATGCTGTGTTTCATGGCAACAGTCAGGAGAAGAACAGTACAGCATCTCGTTATTGCTGTTGCTTAGTTTCTTTAGGTCATCCCATATAGACACTGATACGATTTCTGTACCAACCACTGGATGCAAACCTATATTGCTGCTGTCGGCTACAGGTGTGTTTCATAATGTTGAATTATCTTGTATGTAAAGCATTTGAGGAGGTTTACTGAATATGGTATGTCACAGAAAGTTCTGTAGTTCGCAGGTTAAAATTGAGAAAAAGGGAAATGTTTGCATTTGTAGCTGTTTTTTTGGAAGGTTTGAATTCTTTAGGTCTTCTCACTGTTTGTAGGAAGAGGTAGGCTAGGAGAGATTTCATTTCATTGAAAATCGAGAATAGAGGAACCCTGAATTTTCACTGCATTCAATGGAATGGAGAGTGGAGTGATGTAGAGTAGAGTGGAGTGGAACGACTTAGGGTGGAGTGGCATAGAGCAGAGTTCGAGTGGACTGGAGTAGAGTAGAATGGCATACAGTAGAGTAGAATGGTGTGGAGTGCAGTGGTGCAGAGTTGATTGGCATGGATAGAGTTAAGTACACTAGAGTGGTGTAGATTGGAGAGTGGTGGAGTGGTGTAGGGTGGCATAGTATGGATTAGAGCAGAGTGGTATGGAGTGGCTTGGAGTGGTGCACAGTGGCATACAGTAGAGAGAAGCAAGGTAGAGTGAAGTTGGGTCGAGTGGAGTGGGCTAGAGAGGTGAGGGTTGTGTAGAGTGGCATAGATTAAAGTGGCATAGAGTCGAGTGGCATTGTGTGTAGTGGTGTAGAGTGGCATAGAACAGCACTGTGGAGTGAGTGGCATAGAGCAGCACTGTGTAGTGTGTAGTGGTGTGGTATAAAGTGGCATAGAACTAAGTGGCATAGGATGCAGTGGAGTAGACTAGAGTCTGCTAAGTAGAGTGCAGTGGTGTAGAGTGCAGTGGCATGAAGTTGTACAGAGTAGAGAAGAGTGGCGTATAGTGCAGTGGAGCAGAGTGTTGCAGAATGGAGTGCAGTGGCATAGAGTAGAGTTGTTTAGAGTGCATTGGCATAGAGTAGAGTGGTGCAAAGTAGTGTGACATAGGGTTCAGTGCTGTAGAGTAGAGTGCAGTGGCGTTGAGTGCAGTAGCATGGAATGTAGTGGCATAGGATATATTGGTGCAGAGTTGGGTGTTGTGTTGCAGAGTGCCGTGCAATAGGTTAGAGTAGTGCAGAGTACAGTACGGTGATGTAAAGAGCAGTAGTATACAGTAGAGGGGTACAGAGTAGAGTGGCATAGAGGGCACTGTTATAGAATGGAGTGGCACAGAGTACAGTAGTGGAGAGTACAGTGTAGTGGCATAGATTGCAGTGGTGCAGAGTAGGGTGCCATAGCATAGAGTGCAGTGGCGTAGAGTGCAGTGGCATAGAGTGGACAGGTGCAGAATAGAGTACAGTGGCATACGGGGCAGTGGCATAGAGTGGTACAGAGTAGAGGAGAGTGGTACAGCTGTCAGTGGCATTGATGTGCAGATTAGAATGCAGTGAGGTAGAGTGCAGCAGCGTGGAGTGGTGCAGAGTAGAGTCGTTTAGAGTAGAGTGGGGTAGAGTACAGTGGTGTAGAGTAGAGTGCAGTGGTGTAAAGTGGTGCAGATTAGAGGGCGGTGGCGTAAAGTGCAGTGGCATAGAGTAGAGTGGTGCAAAGTTGTGTGGTGTAGAGTTCAGTGTCATAGAGTGCAGTGGCATGGAGTGCAGTAGCATGGAGTGTAGTAGCATAGAATATATTGGTGCAGAGTAGGGTGCAGTGGTGTAGAGTGTCGTGGCATAGACAAGAGTGGTGCAGAGTACAGTAGAGTGATGTAAAGAACAGTAGTGTAGAGTAGAGTCTGCAGAGTAGAGTTGAGTGGCATATGTTTTATTTTTTTTATTTTAAGAGTTTTCTATAGCGCTGGCAAGACCGAGAGGGTATCAGAGCGCTTTACCACAGAATAGATAATAAGCATAACAAAAACACATGAAAGGTCTGAGAGTCACATTACAAACTGATGTCTGATGGCATAGAGGGCAGTGCTATAGAGTGGAGTGGCATAGAGTGCAGTAGAGCAGAGTAGACTGCCATAGCATAGAGTTCAGTGGCGTGGAGTGCAGTGATGTAGAGTAGACAGGTGCAGAATAGAGTACAGTGGCATAGAGTGCAGTGGGATCGAGTGGTGCAAAGTAGTGGAGAGTGTGGAATAGAGTCGAGCAGCGCAAAGTGGCTTAGAGTAGAGTGGGGTAGAGTACAGCGGTGGAGAGTGCAGTTTTGTAAACTGGTGCAGAGTAGAGTTCAGTGGCATGGAGTTCAGTGGCACAGAGTAGAGTGGTGCAGAATGGAGAGTCATAGAATGCAGTGCCATAAAGTACAGTGGCGTCAAGTGGTGCAAAGTAAAGTGGCGTCGAGTACAGTAGTGTTAAGTGGGTTGGCATTAAGTAGAATTGAGTAGACAAGAGTGGCATAGAGTGGAGTAGCATGGAGTGGTGTAGAGAGGTGTGAAGTGGTGTGGAATAGAGAGGTGTAGAGTGGAACAGAGTGGCTTAGAGTGGCATAGGGTAGAATGATGTAGAGTAGAGTGGCATACAGTAGAGTAAAGAGATGTAGAGTGAACTTGGGTAAAGTGCAGTGGCATAGAGTACAGTGGTATAGAGTCAAGTGATATGTGGAGTGAGGTAGAGTGGCACAGTGTGGAGTGGTGTGACATAGAGTGGCATAGAGTGGTGTGGCATAGAGTGCAGCGGCATAGAGTAAAGTGGCATTGTGTGTAGTGGTGTAGAGTGGCATAGAGCAGCACTGTGTAGTGAGTGGCATAGAGCAGCACTGTGTAGTGTGTAGTGGTATGGTATAGAGTAGCATAGAATTAAGTGGCATAGGATGCAGTGGAGTAGACTAGAGTCTGCTAAGTAGAGTGCAGTGGTGTAGAGTGCAGTGGCATGGAGTTGTACAGAGTAGAGAAGAGTGTTGTATAGTGCACTGAGGTAGAGTACAGTGGAGTAGAGTGGTTCATAATAGAGTGCAGTGGCATAGAGTAGAGTTGTGTACAGTGCATTGGCATAGAGTAGAGTGGTGCAAAATAGCGTGACGTAGGGTTCAGTGCTGTAGAGTAGAGTGCAGTGGCATAGAGTGCAGTAGCATGGAATGTAGTGGCATAGAGTATATTGTTGCAGAGTAGAGTGTTGTGTTACAGAGTAACGTGCAATAGGTTAGCGTAGTGCAGAGTACAGTAGAGTGATTTAAAGAGCAGTAGTGTACAGTAGAGGCGTACAGAGTAGAGTAGAGTGGCATAGAGGGCACTGTTATAGAGTGGAGTGGTAAAGAGTGCAGTAGTGCAGAGTACAGTGTAATGGCATAGATTGCAGTGGTGCTGAGTAGGGTGCCATAGCATAGAGTGCAGTGGTGTACAGTGCAGTGGCATAGAGTGGACAGGTGCAGAATAGAGTACAGTGGCATGCAGGGCAGTGGCACAGATGTCAGTGGCATTGATGTGCAGATTAGAATGCAGTGGGGTAGAGTGCAGCAGCGTAGAGTGGTGCAGAGTAGAGTTGTTTAGAGTAGAGTGGGGTAGAATACAGTGGTGCGGAGTAGAGTGCAGTGGCATAGAGTGCAGTGGCATAGAGTGGTGCAAAGTAGTGGAGAATGGTGCAGAGGTCAGTGGCACAGATGGTGCTGATTAGAGTGCAGTGGATTAGAGTCCAGCAGCGTACAGTGGCTTAGAGTAGAGTGGGTTAGAGTACAGATGTGAAGAGTGCAGTGTTGTAAACTGGTGCAGAGTAGAGTTCAGTGGCATAGAGTTCAGTGGCATTGAGTAGAGTGGTGCAGAGTAGAGTATCATAGAATGCAGTGCCATAAAGTACAGTGACATTGAGTGGTAAGAAGTAAGGTGGCACAGAGTGCAGTAGGGTAAAGTGGGTTGGCATTAAGTAGAATTGAGTAGAAAAGAGTGGCATACAGTGGAGAAGCATGGAGTGGTGTAGAGAGGTGTGAAGTGGTGTGGAATAGAGAGGTGTAGAGTGGAACAGAGTGGCTTAGAGTGGCATAGGATAGAATGGCGTAGAGTAGAGTGGCATACAGTAGAGTAAAGAGATGTAGAGTGAACTCGGGTAAAGTGCAGTGGCATAGAGTACAGTGGCATAGAGTCAAGTGGTATGTGGAGTGGGGTAGAGTGGCACAGTGTGGAGTGGTGTGACATAGAGTGGTATAGAGTGGTGTGGCATAGAGTGCAGTGGCATACTGTGGTGCAGTGTAGAGTGCAGAGGCATATAGTGCAGAGGTGTAGAGTTCAGGATATGGGGGTGGGAGGGAAAAGAATCAACATGGAAAGGCAACAGGTGGAAGGGATTAGAAGCTACATGGACGAGGATATGGGAAACGGACTGAAACACAAGCACTCCTATGGTGTGCTTCAACACAACCAAAAAGGGGAGCAGTGGACTGACACAAGTACTTGGTCCATGCTCCAGAGGAGGGCCAAATCCAAGAAGAGGACATGCCACCCGCACAGTGACAAATGGGGTTGAAGGAAATGAGAGCAATGCTGAAGCTACCAAATGGTAAGCTATGCACAGGCTGTAAGCCCACTGTATGTAAACAACATTTCGCTCAAAGACAGAGCATGATCTGTCTAAGCACAACCTAAATACAGAATCAAAGGTGAGTTTCAGGAAATTACATTAATGTGAATTGTACAGTACAGTTAGGTGTTGCATGACTTTCACACTGGAGTCAGACTTTTGTGAGCCTTCCCTTCTTAAAAACAAGTTGCCTCTTATTTCGGCAACAATGAATCAGTAAGCTTTTGTGAGGTTTATAGGAGTGACCGATTGATTTACACTTCTTCACAATGGTAGAGTTGATTTTGGCTTTAGACACCTGATCAGCCTTGAGGATTGTACTGGACAGTTTCGCTTGTAGTGTCTTTTATACCTTATTGTGAAAGGAGCTGTCTGCAAACAATGTGTGGCTGTAGGACTTCTCTGCTCATGAAATGTGCTAGATTTACAACTTTTTTGGAAATTACTGACCCATTTTTGCACCTTATTCACAGCAGAAAAAACGCTGAGGACTCTTAAATCCATCGATCTTATTCACAGATCGATTGCACCTGTATGAATAATGCTATGCTCCCACTTAACTTCAAGGCAGCATAGGGCTAATCTTCCTTTGAGGCCATTCCCCAGTGACACTTCTACTTGACTGGCACAAGAAACCTAGTCCTTCCGGGAAGCTGATCTTCCATCTCCTGCTAAGAGTCCCAATATTAAATTATGGGACTCATTTGTTAACAATTTATATACTACTTTGGGGAAAATGTGAGGTCACAGCAGCAAGTCTGTAGTTTACATTTAATGCAGTAATAATAGTGGACTGGATAGGACTCAGCCACTGTGAGAAAAGTTAAGAAACTGAGGCAGAATAGCTTGAAAAAGATTTCCAAAACTGGTGGAATACAATATAGACAGTCTCCTTCCCCATGCCAAGTTAGGGTGGTTACAAATATTAGAGGACAGCTGACCTAAGCAACTCTGTCATGATAAAAAAATTCTGGGTTACTTAATCCTGCTGGAAATAGGCACTATCCAGCTGGGAGCAACTCATCGTCGCTGAGTTTCAATCCCAGGCTGACAAAATTATCCTATGGAATTGCCTGGGTTGGGCTAAACTGACAGTGGCCTCTCTTTGGAAAAGCCACACCCCCCACCCCGCGAGCCCTTCTGACACCCTTGTGGTACACACATTTGTGGCGAGTCATGGCTATGGAGAAATTATCAATAGACACATCAGAAAGAAAGGTGCATTTCGAAAATGTGTGGGGTCAGGTAGTCGCTTGCCTGTCAGAGGGAGTGCCATGTCCTTGCTTCCGCCAAGACTGAAAATCCCATATTTGTTAACTGTTTAACCCTGGACACGGAGGAACACAGACTGCTCGGCTGAGCTGCCCATCTTGTAAACTGGGAATGTGCTTAGCGGAAATCCATGCAACACAGCTCTCTTTTTCTGCCATTATTGTTGAGTGAAAGATTTCTATGACATACTTCAGTAAAGTGTGCAGGGCAACTATATCACTAAGGGCCAGATGTACTAATCCCTGTTCGAACCCTATTGTGTTCAAATTGGTCGTCATGCAGTTTGCAACCAGAGATGCAACTTGCGATCTGACTCATGTACAGAGAATCTGAATCGCAAATGTGCATTTTCAGAGATCCAAGGGCCAGATGTATGAAGAAACCCCTTTGCGAATCTCTAATAGTGATTTTTAAGAAATCGCTATTTCTGATTCGCAAAATGGTATGTATCATATTTGCTATTCGGTAATAGCAATTTCTTAAAAATCGCAAATGCTATTACTTAATCGCAAATTGCGATTCTGAGCCCATTCGCACCTATGGGCCTGTAGGACCATATCTGCAAATTTTTTGCATTTCCCAAATTGCGAATTCCTAACTGTAATTCGCAATTTAGGAAATGCAAAACCCCAGGGTGCTGGGGGCTTAAGGCCCCCTCTGCTGCACCTCCAAAAAGATTTCAGGACATGTAAGGCGCACACATGTCAATTTTAAAAATGCATTTTTCATGCATTTTTACAATTTGCACATGGTTACCACCAAGTTTTACTTGGTGGTAATTGCGGTTCCTTAATGCCCAATTCTCATTAAGGAAAAGCTTGATACATGTGCTTAAGAAATTGCAAATAAGGATTCCTTATTTGCGATTTCTTATTTAGAGAATCGCAATTTGCGGTTCTCTAAATGGCCTCGCAATTTTAAGGAATCGCTATTTTAGCGATTCCTTAAAATTGCATAGCAAATGCCTTTCATACATAATGAAAGGCATTTTTGCATTCGCAAACGGCCATTCACACTGTTTGCGAATGCAAATTCGCTTGATACATCTGGCCCTTAGAATATTAAATAGGCATGTGACTTTTTGCGACCCTTGAGATTTGTTGCAATTGCTGTTATAGTGGCCTACAAGGGGCAGCAGACCACGGTCCGTGCGTTTGCAATCCCAAGGAGGAAACGTGATTTTTAAAAGCAGCCACTGTCCCTTTAAGGGACAGGTGGTGCTTTAAAAACTATTTTGCATTTGAGAAGATCCTAGACGAAGCTGGCAGTAGTGCACTTGACCACTACTCGCTTCCCCACTGAGGCCACCTGACATGATACACAAAGGGGGCAGCTTCCCACTTGCAGATCACACGTCACTCCAGCTCCAATGCGGTATTTGATCAGCTGTTGGTGATTGCTAACTGGGGTCACAAACCTTTGAAGCAAAATACCTTTGATACTTTACACACCGTTAATTTGCAACCTGAAAGCCTGTGATTTTGTAAATCATTACATTGTTTGTC
This sequence comes from Pleurodeles waltl, assembly GCF_031143425.1. Taxonomy (NCBI): domain Eukaryota; kingdom Metazoa; phylum Chordata; class Amphibia; order Caudata; family Salamandridae; genus Pleurodeles; species Pleurodeles waltl. The sequence goes on from NC_090450.1 coordinate 871,613,298, forward strand.
ATAAACTGCATGGCACATCGGGTTCTAAGTAATCAAACTGGTTAGTATTAGGACCTGATGCAGATATTAGTAGTAAGATGACATCCTTCAAAAATGGTGGCTATTTTATTCTCTGAAATCCAGAATTCGCAACTGCAGTCATTCTTAACGCGGGGCTATGATTTGCTTCAGGGGAAAATACTCCTTCTCCATGGCTGCAAAGTCTGAATGCAGTTGACCTTTTGTCACTGGTGTGTTGGAGGTGTCATTTCCACAACAGGCATTTTCGACTGTCCGGTATGCTTTGGCAGATATTGCTTTAGGGATTACATACCAGTGAGTCCCACATACCTGTTTCTGAGTCACCCTCGTGTTTTTGGGTACCTGCAAAGGGATCCTTCGCCTGTGAGTACTGTAATTTCCCAACAAGACTACACGTGGCATTGCTCTAATGTTTCTATGTAACATTTGTAATTGCGTGTATGTGTGTCCAATTTTTCTTCGGGTAACTTTTCTATAATTGCTGTGAATGATCTTCCGGGGGATTGGAGCTACTTTTCCAACCATCCTTTCTGGGAGGCTATCTTGTCTCGATTGCATGTGTAAGGTGAACCACCTGCCTTGTGATGCATTGAAAACTGATGTTGATATTCTGCCTCTGGTAGCTGCCTTCTGAGGAATATGCTTCAAATTATTTTCCTGAAAAAACTAATGCAAACCAATGCAAACTCCTGACAAACTATTCATTTTCCAACACAAATATTTATTTAGGCTGGAAAGTTGTTTTAAAGTAATACAAAGTGTATGTATATTACATATGTGGGCCATTTAATTGCACACAATACAGTGGTACAAAATTCCATATTTCACTACTCCTCAGGAACTGTGAAATATGGGAACTATTTCTTGGTTCCCAGTGGGATACCAATTTCTTCATCACAATGACAGTCCCAGAACCACTTTGCAGAGTTTTACCACTGTTACTAGGGTAATGGAGCAAGGCTATCCAATTTATACAGCAAGGTTAACTAAATTATGCAGTTCATTCTCTTGCAGTATTGTTTTCATCCACGTGTGCTAGAAATGTCATTTTTGTGAAATCTGCAAATTATGTTTATGTAGCAAATTATGTGGCAATTGTCATAAATTCATAAGTATGTGATAAAGACCGCAGACACAGAATTACATAAATCTACTGCCTCCACCGTGATCCATTGTTTTACCAACAATTTATGCATGAAAAATAAACCTAAACATTTTAATTCTATTCAGTTCTTATTGTTAGCTGCACTTTAAAGCAAACAGCTAACTACCCCAAATTAAACATGTAACATTAAAAATACATAAAGAGTAACATATATACTATTGTCCTATGTCGGCATTTATTGGCATCTTGGGATTCTGGTGACATTTATACACCGTTTTGCCTTTGGCCTTGTGGTTTATGATTTCACCAGAACTCAGAAATTGTAATTTTCGACCATAGTACATTGTTATTCACCATGCAGGGCTACTAAAAATATGTGGTAGGGAAGGGCCAAATTATACCGCAGGGTTGGGGAAATTATGCGGCAAGAGAATGCAAATCATGCGGAGTAACGCAGCACATTTTTTGACTGTAATACTTCATTATATCGTCATTTATACTCTTGTTAAGACTGTCTGGGTATTGGTTGCACCTAATTAGTACCAGTTTACCACACAATAAGCTACAGAAATGTGACCAGGCAAGCGTTGCAAGGGGCTTAACTGCACAACAAAACGTGTCACTGCTCTTTAAGTAACCTTTGAACCGTCTGAGATAGGAAAACATTTTTTTGGGGGTAAAATCTGCAGATTATGCAGCAGATGTTGGACTATGTGGCAAATCTATAAGTATGTGAAAAATGCCACAGCCTCACAATCGCATAATTCCAGTGGCCCTGCTGTTATATAACCGATATTGACAAACATAAATGTGAAACAACATTGGATGGTTTTAAACTACAGATGGAAAACGATGTCAAAAACATATTAAGGAGGTGGAAACTTAAAAATAACAGATGTTTCAATGAGCCAAACAAAACAAAAATTATAAGGATAGAGGAATGTATACTTTGCAAGACAATTTAATAGCCTTTGCAAGTGTGTGTCAAATCGAGGCTTGAGTCCAGGACTGAAACAGGTGTCAAGGAAGCTAACTTTTTGTTTTAAAGAAGATGACACTGTCACACATAGACAAAAACCACAAAAAGGGCAGGGACTGAGCACAAGTAAAAATAAGAATCAGTACATCTAGAGAAGAACCAGAAGAGAACACAAGACAACAAACAAAAATAATGAAATATAGGAAAACCATACAGAAACACGAATAGACATGACATTAAAAGTCACTAATATGTCAAAGAGAGAAATAATTAAAATGGAGTTACCAGTACTGAAAATGTAATATGTTTCTGCCCTGAAGACCATCATAATATTTCACATCCCAGAACTGATATACACAAATACAAAACTACAAATGCATAAATGCTTCAGACAAAATAAACTAAAGAAATATCATTCTATGATCAAAAAGAAAGAAAATAGCAGGAAAGTAAAAAACTGGTGGGAACAACATTTTATTGACGAATGAAAACTTGTATGTAAACAAAATCCAGTTACACCAAGGATATACTTCCACCTCAAGATTAATACTCAGAATCTATCCCAATGTCTGCAATATGATGTAAAAATGGGAAGTAAGACGAGAGGATCCAGTACGTTGTAATCAATATCCTAGGATTACAGCCTCTAATATGATCAGAAGAAGGGAGCCATGGAGACTTTGGAAGTCAAGAATATGACAGCATAGTTACATTTATGGTTTGAGGTGGAACTTCAGAAGCGTGTAGGGCATGGTTATGACATAACACCCTGACAAACACTGGGTAAGTGCCTTTCAATATCCCTAGTTGTTTGAGCTTTGGGGTCCTCAAACCAGTTCATAGCATAAGCTTGCATCCCAGCACTGTTATTTTTTCTGTACCTGATTCCCATTATCTTCTGTTCTCTTTTGACCCCCCGTACCTTGAATCCCCGTTCTGCTAGGGAGGATTCTTTCTCTTCAAGACTTCACCTTCTGCCTCTCTGACCTGCACATTCATCTTCTGCCGCTCTTCATCAAACAGAGTCCTGCATCCACCTCATCGCTGCAGCACTGCACTTCATCTTTTGGGTCTGGGGCTGTATCCTGGAAGGATCTGGACTAGTTACAGTCCTCCTTAGCCGGGCAAGAGGTGTGCTGCTTAACTTATTGATTCATGTGTTGTACTTCTTGTTATTTGAGGTATCACAAGATCTAGACCAAGGTCTATGTGTTGTGCTGTATTTTGTTTTCAAGATTACCGAGTGGTAGTTCTGTGATGGTCTGAGGTGCTGATGGTGTCTTTCCGAACCAGTGTCTCTGGTGTCGTAGCTTCTGCCCATTTCTCATGTTCCTAACTAAGTATTATTATTCAATTTCTTGATTTGAATGGGAGGCCGGCTGGCATTGTCGGCTACACCCATGGGAGAATTTCACAACCTGATAGTTTGCCAAGCCACGTAACCACTGCATTATGGATTCTGCAGATAATTCACAAATGGCAGAAGTGATTTTCAAAATTCAAAATCATTTAAAGACTGCTCCACAGGAGTGGGCATCTTTGCTGTCGATTCATCAGTTAACATTGACTTCGCTAGCGGGTCCACCCTCATCTCGTCTCAATGAACCCAGTACAGCCACTTAATACCTAGCCAGTAGATGGAGTACTTCTCGAACTGCTCAAATGGTAACAGGCACAGCAAATGGAACTTTGAATATTTCAGCACCACTGGATAAGTTCTTGGGTGAGTATTAGTTGTTTCAAAGCTTCATAGCTCAGTGTCAGCTACATTTTTAACCAATGTTTATGATTTCTGAACAGCCAACTCCCAAGTGGCCTGCATGTTAGCATATTTAACCAAAGAAACATTAACGTGGGCAACACTGCTCATTTTATATCAAAGCTCTTGGCTTAATAATAAGCAATTTATCAAGCCGTTCCAAGCAGTGTTGGGGCTAAAGCAAGGTACATAACTAGACTATTTAGATCGTCTAACACTTAAACAAGGAACTCAAAATTAGGTTACCTACATCAGTTGCTTACAACAGCTATCAGAGGAGGCATTATGGACAGATGAAGCAACAGTAGCTGCTTTCTAGCAGGGTTTAAAGGAGAAATTAAAAGATGCCTTATCTATGGTAATTGATCAAACTGTAACTATGGTGGCACTTATTGATTTAACATTACAGATCAACAAATACATTTTAAACTGAAAAGGATTAAATCAATGGAGAACTATGTGGATTGTTCCCTTGGGCGAAAATGAGCCTAGGACCATTAATTGAATCAATGCGAATTGGGGGGTACCACGAATGCCTTCCCTATGAGGATAAAGAAGGATGGTTTAAGGAAGGACTGTGCCCTAACCGGGGATAAGCAAGGGCATTTTCTTAAGAACATCCCCCACCCTCTCGGGAATGAAGAAAGCTTGACCTTAAAAGGCAGAACGAACTCAAGCTTAATTATCCCCAATCTGTCTGTCAGTTTGAAAAGTAGTACTTTGAACATCTAATGGACCACCTGAACTATCTGCCCCTGTTTCAGGGGCACTAAGTTAGAAGAATAGATAAACATTCTAACGCAAGACAAGGAAAGATTGGAACAAATATAAGGAATGGCTAAGACGTCCCTTACCCCTGGAGAAGCCTGCAAGGAAACTGATGCATATTTAATAAACCAGTTCATGTAGAGTCCACAAAATTTCGAAACATTGTTGATCCCTCTCACCTCTACCTTTGTTTTAGGAGCCACACGAGTACTTACAAATAATCCTACTATCGCTTATGATTACTATTTATTTCTGTTGCTCTCTTTCCAAAGAAACCGTTGACCTTGGAAGGATATGGCAGATACTCAGCTATTAACTTGTATTCCTGAAAAAAATATTTCTTTTGGCACTTTCTATGGAGAAAAAGCCTGAGAAAGAAAAACGTTCTGAAGCCTAAAGAGACTTACAAGAAGTTTTCATTTACAAAGGCACTGACGTTCTTCTGCCTCATATGAAATATGACTGTGTACTTGAAATAATACTAGAGGTTTATATTCCTTATGTGCGTAAACATGCATTAATAGTCAAGGAAGATGAGATATTGAAAACATATTTAAAAGAGAACCTGCAAACATGTTTCATTCACGATTCAAACCGACTGGCAGGAGCACTGACACTCTTCAGATAAAAAGCCAGTGAAGTTTTCAGACCATCTACTGGCTACCGCAAGTTGAATGCCATCACAATCAGAAATCGCCGATTTCCCTCATATCGGTTCTCTTAGATTCTGATTAAAGATGCTCAAGTCTTCTCGAAACTGATCTCAGGGGGTCTACAATTTGAAGAGAATTTGTGACGGGGGATGAGTGGAAAACTGTTTTCAATACCCGCTATGTTCAATATGAGTACTTGCCTATGTCATTTGGTTTGTGCAACACCTCAGCAGCATTCCAGCATTTTGATAATAATATATGTTGCAATTTATAGAAACCTTTATGATTGTGCATCTGGATGATATTCTTATTAACTCTAACAATGTAAAGCAACATTAGTTACATGTGAAAGAAGCCCTTACCAGGCGATGGCAGCAAAATGTTTTTGAAGTAACCCAAGTCACATTTTTAGGATTCCAGGACCAAGGGCCATATGTACGAACACATTTTCCCATAGACACAGAATGGGTAAAACCCTTTGCTACATCTGGCCCTAAATGTACTAAGCTAATTTGCGGTTCCAAATGGCGAAATTTGCCTTTTGCAACCGCAAAATGGCCCAGTTACATGTGCCATCCCTATTTTGAGAGTCAGTATCCTGTTACAGGCTCACAAAATACGGATTGCGACTCGTTATTAGGAATGGGCGTGCCAAGGGCGTCCCTTCTTAATTGCGACTCACAAGCACATGTAAGATTGTTTTGCAACAGGGAACGCGGTTGCAAAACAATCACAAAAACCCGTTCACAAACAGAATGGGGTCCTCAAGGGATCCCTTCCCCTTTGTGAATGGGGGTGCAAATATTTTTTGAGAGCAGGCAGTGATCCCAGGGACCACTGCCTACTCTAAAAATATTAAAAGAAAACTTTTCAGTTTTCTTTTTGTACTGCATCCAGTTTCCCTTTAAGGAAAACGGGCTGCATTACAAAAATGCTTTATTTAAAAAGCAATCACAGACATGGTAGTCTTCCCACCTCAGCAGGCCACCATCCCTGTGACTGTTGCCATTCGTAATGGGTCGCAAATTGACACCTCCCTCATGAATATTCAAGAGGCAGGTCCATTTGTGACCCGCTGCAAATAGGTAACAGTGTTAAAACACACTGTTTATATAGCATTTTGCGATTTTCTAATAGCGAATCTCCAAAATTCACTATTGCAAACCCTCTATTTCGTACATCTAGCCTCAGGTGAAAGGGAAATGTATCAGCATGAACATAGATATGGGCAAAGTGGTCTGAAAATGGACCACACTCACAGCTGTCAAGGAAATTCTGAGGTTTCTGTGTTTTGCCAGCTTTGAGAGATATTTCATCAAGAAGGTGTCTAGGATTGTCAGGCCTGTGCTACAGCTCACCCAGAAAAGACAACCATTCATTTAGTGAGAAGAACAGGACAAGGGTTTCCAAATCTTCAAGACAACTTTTACTACAGCTCCAATTTTAGGACCCATGCAATCCAAATATGCATCCTCCCTTCAATGTGGAGACTGGTGTTGCAGCTATTGCTATCAGAGCATTGTCAGAAAGAGACATGATTGGAGGCAGTGCATCCTGTTGCCTGATATTAATAAACCTTATCATCATCTGGATGTCAATACACAATTTGAGATCAAAATTACTGACAATAAAGGAAGCCTTAAGATGTTTTCGTGAAGTGATGAATCATGAGCTTATGGTCTGAACCAATTTTAAAAACCTGCTATATTTGTGATCAAAGAAATGTCTGAATGGAAGACCTAACTAATTGGCCCCCTTTTTTCTCTCAGCTCTGATATAAAGTGACGTACAAAACAAATACCTTGCAAGGATAGTCAGAGCAACTAGATGAACTTCGCTGAACCCCACTAAAGCTTTTGGACCTGGGCACTTTCTGACAAAAAACAAGTGGATGGGGATCTATATATACAAAAGAATCCTGAGAGATGAAAGGAACTAGGGGCCAGATGTAGAAAGCTTTTGGCACATTGCAAACAGCGAATTTCGCTGTTTGCGACGTGCAAAAAGCACATCACAATGCACAAACCTCGTTTTGCGATTCGGTAACCTCGTTACCGAATCGCAAAACGGGTTTGCGAGTCGCAATTCGGAAGGGGTGCTCCCTTCCTAATTGCAAGTCGCAGTGCAATGCAGGATTGCTTTGTGACCGCAAACGCGGTCGCAAACCAATTGCATTTTGCACCCTTTTGAAATGGGTGGTAACCCATTCGCAAAAAGGAAGGGGTCCCTATGGGACCCCTTACCCGTTGTGAATGGCACTGCAAACATTTTTTCAGAGCAGGCAGTGGTCATAAGGACCACTGCCTGCTCTGGAAAATGAAACGGAAACGTTTCATTTTTCGTTTTTGTAATGCATTTTGTTTTCCTTTAAGGAAAACGGGCTGCATTACAAAAAAAAAGAACTGCTTTATTAAAAAGCAGTCACAGACATGGTGGTCTGCTGTCCGCAGCAGGCCACCATCCCTGTGAGGGTCGCCATTCGCATGGGGGTTGCAAATTGCGACCCACCTCATGATTATTCATGAGGTGGGCCTTTGCGACCCCCTTGCGAATCGCAGATGGTGTCAGGGACACCATCCAACATTCAGAATTGCGATTTGCAAATTGCAAGTCGCTCTGACTCGCAATTTGCGGGTCGCAATTCTAAATTTTGCTACATCTGGCCCCTAGTTTATTATTGTAAATAAGTGGGGCTCTGCATCTTCCACACAAGGATCTACAGCTTAAGGTCATGAAATTGTGCCATCGCTTGCCCACATCTGAACATCCATGAGAGAGAAAGAAGTAGATTAAAGAGGCATTTTTAGTTGCCTATTATGACAATACCTGTAAAGAACTTACTGAGACAGTACTATCTGTGCTCAACCAGCACGTCTGATGCATCCATTCACAGAGCGAACCCACTCTTGGTCAATGATATCTGTAGACTAGGCAGTAGAGCTACCCTTATTACAAAGATTTGACACTGTGTTACTACAAATAGACTATTTCACAAAGTTTGGTAATTTCGGGCCAGATGTAGGAAGGAAGCAATTTGCGAGTTGCAAATTGCGAGTCCTTCCGACTCGCAATTTGCAACTCGCAAATTGCTATGCAGTACGGTGTCTCAGACACCAACTGCAACTCGCTATGGGGTCGCAATGACCCTCCTCATCAATATTCATGAGGTGGGTCGCAAATTGCGGCCCCATAGCGAGTATAGGCACTCGCTAACATGGAGGCCTGCTGACGTCAGCAGGCCTCCATGTTAGCGACCTGCTTTTCAATAAAGCAGTTTTTTTTTTTTTTAAATGTAGCCCGTTTTCTCTAAGGGAAAACGAGCTGCATTTAAAAAAATCCAAAACCTTTTGTTTCGTTTTTTTCAGGGCAGAGAGTGGTCCCTTGGACCACTCCCTGCCCTGAAAAAATATTTTGGGGTCCATTCACAAAGGGGAAGGGGTCCCATGGGGACCCCTTCCCGTTTGCGAATGGGTTACCATCCACTTCCAGTGGATGGTAACTGCGACTCCATTTGCGACCGCATAAGCGGTCATAAATGGAATTGCATACCATTGCGAATCGCAAATAGGAAGGGAACACCCCTTCCTATTTGCGATTTGGAAATGCATTTTGCGAGTCGGTAACGACTCGCAAAATGCATTTCTGCATAGGAAACACGCATTTGCGAGTCGCAAACGGCAAATTTTGCCGTTTGCGACTCGCAAAGTGCTTCCTACATCTGGCCCTTCATTCGTTGCCTACAGCAGTTTAACTAGGTCAATTCTTCCATAACAGTGTATTCAGATTGCATGGTTTGCACAATATTTTCTTCATAGATCGAGGCTCATGGTTTATGGTCCACATTTGGAAAGAAGTAATGGAAAAATAACTTCCCTTCCACTAGTTACCTTTCACAAATTGTTAGAGGGGCAGAGAGACTGAACCAAGCCACAGAACATTATCTCAGATGTTTTATTATGGATCACTAAATAGAATGGAGCTGGTGAATCTTTCCGGGACAGCTCACCTGTTACAACTCACTACACATTTCCATGGGGGAACTTTCATTTCTATTGCTCTTATGGTATTCATCCACATACTTTCATTTCAATTGCTCTTATTGTATTCATCCACATACTTTCCCAGCTTGCATGTCTCCACTTCAGTAGCCTCTATCACATATCACTTAAAACACATTAAAATAGGTTGACAGTTTATCAGCATCTCCTCAAGGCTAAAGCAGACCATAAGAGACAGATTGCCCTCGTAGACCAGCCCTTGTCTCCAGTCTATGAAACTGGAGACAAGGTCTGGCTTTCCACTAAACACTGCCTCTCATTCATAAATTTGTATCTTGGTTTGTGGTTCCTTTTCTATTCTTAGGTTGGCGGGTTCTGCTGCAGGGCAGCTTCAATTACCAGTGACAGCTCATGATCCCTAAAAGAGATGGGGCTTTATACCTGCCATGGTTCACCTCACTGTTTTCAAAATTTGCCACATGTGCCCTCAGATATGAGTTTACCCATAAACTCACACTCACTGTTTGTCACTCACAAACACACTTGAGCACACTCACACTTCCCCAATAACTGAACCTCATTCACAACTACTGGTGCAATGTGGCTCTAATCTGAGCCCCTGTGGTACAGGTGTTTTGCTGTAATAGTGCAGCAGGTGCAGTTGCACCAGGATCTCAGAGCCATGATGCACCTGCTGCACCATTGGTAGAGGCACCCCTGACTCTCTCCCCCTCAGTTACTCATTCTAACTCACACACACTGCTTTGCTCACTACCTCACTTTCACTTATTTACACACACTCATTTACTGATTCTCACTCTTTCATTCGCATTAACACTTTCAAACACATTAATCTAACATACTGTGAGGAAACAGGCTTTTTGCAGGGTTCCCCCCCTTTTTGCCCCCATTTGAACTATTAGCTGCTGACTCTCTCTGTCCAGACGTCAGTGACAGTGTTCAGTCCCTTTACAAAAGTTATTTTGAATTGGGTGTCCCCAGTTGGCTAGTACTGACTTACTGATAAGTCCCTAGTAAATGGTACCTAGGCAACCTAGGGCATGTAAGGCTGAGTGTCCCCACAGGGCTGCAGCACTGGCTGTGCCATCGTGTGTTTGACAAAGTGAAAACATGGCCCCCAGCCTACCATTGCAGACTGAAAGGCAGTGTCACACTGCCAGTTCGATTTTGCCATTTACCATTAATGGCAAAGTCAGCCTATTCCTTAACAATACATATGTTGCCCCTAATGTAGGCCTGTAGATCCCTATCGCAGGGAGCTGTATTTTGTTAATTAGGACATATATTTCTCATATGTCTAAGCAGCAAACTTCAAAATTGTCATTTTGCTGTGGATAAAGTTAGAAGCCCCATTGGCTAACAAAGGGTTCCCAGTTGGCATCCTAACCCGGCTAACTCCTGAATGGGACTACCTTACTGGGACATGTAAGGTATCAAATTATTCCTGGCATTTAAAGCGACTTGATGGTCAAGTAGACATTTATGTCACCTTTAAAGTTAAGCAACTTTTAGAAAGTGGCCACTCTGTGACCCAGCTAGTCTAATGGCCTACCAAAGGCCCTGGCACACAGACAGCTTTCTGACCACCTGTGGAGATATGTTAACAACTCCAAAGCTCAGGACCAAAGGCAGTAGTGGCAGACTGAGGTGTGACCTCCTCTCCCAGGATGGCCACTCGGGCGTTAGTCCAAAAGGTGAGCTTCAAAGGGGAAACTGCCTTGGAAGGGCAAATAGTGATAACACTCCTGAGCAGTCTGCCTTTTGTTCCTGTAGATAGTTTGGAGACGGGAACAGAGAGGAAAACACAGTGTCAGAACCGGTTTTCCCATGGGTGTGTAGCCCATAGGTAACCACACCAATGGGGTGGCCTACCATGTTCATGACAACAAAGGAAGGGTTGTGCCATCCTGGAAGGGCAAGAATGTTGCACTCTGGGAAAGCCAGATGCCAAACCAGACAGGAACTCCATCATTTAATAGGAGGAGGCCCACTAGCCCATTGGCTAGTGATTGCATTGCCACCTCGGGGCACTTCCTGGGAAGAATATGGCACACCTGGCACTCCAGCCTTCAGTTCACTGTGGATCTGGAGAGAGGATGGAAGGAAGACTATCTTACAGCCATTGGAAGCGCACAAAGAGAGGCTGTAACATTGGTGTGACTGCACCTGCTGCACTTTGGGCTAGTAGAGTTGGGACCCTCTCTGTAGTTCCTGGCTCTGGGAAAAGTTGATTCCTGGCACCAGATCGAAGCAGTGACTCCAAGGGCCAGTTGATTTGCCTCCAGAAAAGCACCAGGGACATTAAAGTTAGAAGAACCCAAATCGCCAAGATGGTAGCGACTACAGATGTTTTGCTGCTACCAGATACCATTTCAAAGGATTATCCGAGACAGCCCTTCTACCAGTGAAAAGAGGACCTTGTGAGACCCTAAGCTCTGTGACCAAAGTCGCCGCACTTCACCCATGGACTGAGGACTCACCCGAAATTGACCCCCATCAACCGCCTGGCATCAGAAGCATCCTTGAGCATCCTTTTCCTACCTCCCTCAGGATGAGGACCACTCTATTGTCATCTATGGCGGTTGTCCTGTAAAGTTAGAATGTTGCTTCAAAGATGCTCTGGTGGCCATGTACCCATCCAAAGTATCCTTGCTGGCCTTCTAGACCTCTGCCCTGTTGGAACTGGTCATAAAACTCAGGTCGGAGTTGCTGGACTAACTCTTTCAAGCTTTTCAAAAGTATCCAAAGTTTTGATGACCATTGCTTGTTTGCAGTTGATACAAAAGTTATTTAATGCTTTCAAAATTCATATATCTGGAACCCTCTGGTGGATTATGATGATCAAAGGCTATAAAATTGCATAAAAGTATGCTCTATTTTTATAAACTAATTTTGAGTCTCTTTCTTGTTGTGTGATTTTCTTTTTCCATTGTTTGCTGCTGTTAAATGCTTTACACATTGTTCCTTTGCTAGGCCTTACTGCTCACAGCCACAGCTACCCAGGATGAGCTTAAGGTTAGGTAAACGTACCTGACTGAACCCAAGATGGTATATGTGAGTGTACTGATATTTAAGGCCTCACAGCCATGTCATGTAGTACACCCAAATCCTCACACACTCAATCTCAGGTTCGCCCAATCACTCACAAACACACGTTCATTTACACACTTTACCTAGCTTTTTTTGCTGGCAACTCAGAGGCTGTGTAGCAGGAGCTGACCATCAATCTGGTGCTGGATACTGGAATCTGCAATGATTCCCAACGAGGAGTCAGACAGAGCAGCAGAACTGGGTTTGCAGAAGAAGACCTACCTCAAGCCGTCACCCAGCTTCTTGATAAGACTGGAAGCATAGCCCTATGAGAAGCTGAAACAGTGCTACCTGCTCCTCTGTGCGGCTCTTCATTGGCCTCAGGAATGCAGTGATGTACACTCTTACAGCCCCATTTTAGCGGATATCCTGTATTGCCTGTATCATGCATTGTATGCCTGCTAAACAAAAAAGGATTGTACCTTTGCTAAGGGATCTTAATAGCCCCTCACATGCAAAACCCAGACATTCATCGACAGAGTGTTGGCTCCTGCCCAGCCCAGTATAATTCATGAGAACACGCCACACGGAGCTCCTAGCCAGCGTCTTTATTCATCAGCATAAAGCATTCAAGCTAAACTTCTAATATATCATAATCATGAATAACCACACCTTAACACCTCCCAAATGATTATGTAATTTGTTCATTGAGTCCATCCAGGACACAGGGATCTAGTGTTCACAGTCCTAAAACACTACATCTCCCCTCTTGTTAAATACAAAGGTATAAACAATAGCAGTATTACATTTCTTCGAACAGTCGTCGAGGTGCTTGCACAGTTCAGACAGACTGAGTGATACGAGGTAGTTGACCGGTACCGAGATTGGACACCGAGGGTACAGGGTCTGAAGTCTGATCTGGGCTTTCAGGTGGAGCAGCCTCAACTGGTGTTATGGCCTGCTGATCATTGAGGTAGATGTCTGAAATGTGACGAGTTCCTTGTGATGGATTTGCTGGGACATTGCACTGTTATTATGAGTCCCTTGAGAATCACAACGTTCAGAGGTTCAACATCAAATAGAGGATCAGTCTTTCGCTTCCATTTTTGCTTAACTAGATCCCAGTCACCTTTGTCGAAGACAATCTGCTGAGCTCTCTGATGTTGATCAGCATGTGTCTCCATTTGATGTTTTCAAACAGTGTCACTAGCACAAACCTCTTCATCACAGGAGATTTGTTCTGTAGTCCACAGTGGAGGTTTGGTTCTTATAAATCTCCCGAACATCAATGTGTCATGACTCTCAGCGGTGGTAGAGTGAGGAATTGAACAATAAGCATGGAGGGCTTGACATAATACCTGATTCAGCTCAATTTCCTCCATCAATGCACGTTGGATCACTTGTGTCGGTGTCCCCATAAAGCGGTCCAGAACGCTGTTAGCCTGAGGCCACAAGAGTATACTTTCTGATGCTTGACATTGAGCCTAGTCAGAAACTCCTTAAACTCCTTGCTATTGAACAGACTTGAGAGTGTCCAGTGTGCCCCACATTGCAAACATGTCGTCCAGCTGTTAAATGAATTTGTTGTGGATTGTTGATGACATATCCTGTACCAGAGGAAAACGGAAGTACTCTTCAATGACCACCATTAGATAGTGTCCGTTTGTGAGAGGCTCAAAGAAGTCTACAGCCACTCTTTCCCATGCACACTCAGGAAGATCAGACAAAGTTAATGACTTCTGGTTACTTCTGGGGAGAGGCAATTGCATAAATGGCACTCCTTTAATTCCCTCTCAACTCTCTCGTCGAAGAGAGGGAACCATACTCTATCTCTCAATGCCCTTTCGTTGGCGACAATGCCATGATGTCCGTCATGAGCGGGGTCAATTATTTGCTGTCTCAGACTCTTGGGTATGACAATCCTGAAGCATCTCAGCATAATGCCTTCTTCAGTGACAGACAGTTCATCTAATACCTTTTGATCCTTTTGAAATTCAACATTGTCATTCAGAGGTCAAACACTCTGTCTCCATCATTGCGCTGAAATAATGTCTTTACTGGTAAGCATTCCTTAATAAGCATTTGTAAAGGAAACAATCTGTTCAATGGATAAGGCCGCTGGTGTGCCGGACCTTACAATGAAATTGATGTTCTCTGCAGTTATCAATGCTGATGTGTGTCACTGTAGTGGCACTCATGAGAAATAATCTACAGGGTTTTGGTTTCTGCCTAGCTTATGTACAATTGAACAGATGTACTGTTGCAAGCGTAACCCCCGCCTCTCAATGTGAGGGGGCATCTTAGCTTTTGGATTTCCAAATATGGTGAGCAGTGCTTGGTGGTCTGTGACAATCGTGAAATGCTTTCCATACAGGAACACATGAAAATGTTCACGGACCAAACTCATAGCCAGACTTTCTTTTTCCAGCTGGGAATAGGCATGTTTGTATCAGGCAAACTTTGGCTGGCATATGCCACAATGTGTTTCTGAGTCTTTGGATGTCCCTTATGCTAAGAAAGGATTGCTCCCAGCCCCAACGTGCTCGCATCAACTATAATAACAGTTTACGGTCAAAGTAGGCCATCTCAGCCACATTGTCAATTGCATACTTAATTATTTTGAAACTTTTGTCACATTCGGAGAACCATTGAAACAGGCCATTTAGTTTGGTAAGGTCTCGCAATGGGGTGCTCACTGTAGCAAAATCATAAATGTACCTTGAACAATAGCTGACCTTGCCCAAGAAGGTCTGTCACATGGTGACATCTTATGGGGGACTGGTGGTTGACAGTGTTCGCACTTTATCTACATCAGGACTCATCCCCCATCATAAAATACTTGCCCAGGGAACTTGAGTTTGGTTTTGTGAAATTCACACTTTTCTGCATTTAACAAACAGGCCTGCATTTGTAATTAACTGAGAGCCTTATTATGCTCCTTTTGTGTTGTTTCAAATACCAGTATGCCTTCACTGTAATTGAAAGCATGTGTAGCAGGTCAAATTATTCTACGTATAACATCTTGGAATATTTCTGTAGCAGATGACACTCCAAACTCAACCTTAGGTAGCTGAAAAAAACAACATGAGTCAAAAAGTGGCAATGTACCTATAGTTTTCTTCCAATTCGAGTTAATGTTATCCCTTGTTCAAATTAAGATGGGAGAAGACCTTGGGTCCATTCAGCTGCATGATCATATCTGTAATGTGTGGACCAGGATGTCTTTCTTTCTCAAACGCTTTGTTGGCTTAGCACATATCCACCCGATACGCAGTGCACCTCCACTGTCCTTTTTTTGGTAATACCACTATTGGCAAATCCCATGGTGTAGGATCAGTAGAGTGCTCAATGATGTTTTTTAACAGATTTCCTAGTTCCTTCTCAACTGCTTCTTGTAGCTGAAATGCTATTCTGCGTTGCCTTTGTGCAACAGGCCAGATTACTTCATTAATGTGAAGTTGCACCTTCATTGACTTCAGCCTTCCTAGGCCATAAAAGAGTGACAGGAACTGACTCACAATTTCTGAATGCATATTTTAGGGTGTAGTTGATAAATATCAGTCCCATGTCAGCAGCAGTTGCAAAACTAATAGGGAGATTTAAAAGCCCCTAGTGCCACCTTAATGCTGCTACAGCATAATTTGTTTTACACTAAGGTGGTGCTAAAGTGGCATTTTCACCACACTATATTTACAAAGTGGTGCAATGCATGCATTGAGCCACTTTGTAAACCCTTGTGCCACATTATGCCTGCGCCAGGCATAATGTATGCAAAGGGGGTGTTCCCCAGATAGGAGGCCGAAAAAATTGCACAATTTTTTTCGGCACTTTTAATGCCTGTTCAGAGCAGGCGTTAAAAGGGGGCTTCCATTATTTTAGAGCAGGCATTAAAAGGGGGGTTCCATTGACCATATGGACTCTGCAGGAGTAGTGCAAAAAATATTGTGCTACTCCTATAGAGTACACCAATAGCATAAAAAAATGACACAATTGCCCCCTACCCTGCACCATGGAACGCCACATTTTAAATATGGCGCACACATGGTGGTGGTAGGGGATGCTAAGGGGCGCAAGGAATTGTTTCTTAAATCTGACCCTAAGTATGCTTGCACTGGACAAAGTACCTTGAAGAGCTTGGATTGGGGACTGCACAGACATCTTCTTATGCCACAGTGTCACGGTGAATGAGCCTTCACTCTGCAACTGTTTGGAAGCAGCCCAAGCGTACACCTTTGTTTTTGAGTCTTTGAGTCATAGTACAGGTGAAAACCGTTAAGTTGTTTGACTGGCAAGATGCTGATCGATGCACAGCTCTTGACTACAAAAGTTATGGGGCAACCTTTGATTTTTAGTTTGATCTTGTGGCAATGTCCATATGAATTCTTACATTTTGTTGATTCATTTGTTTTTGTTGTTTGTTTGTCTTGTTTGCAAGTGCAAGACCAACGTGTGCATGTTGCCTTTTTTAAAATATGATAATTGTACATTCATCCTCTTCACTGTCGTTCAATGGTAACATCAAGGAATTCTTGCGGGATGAACTTGATCACGATCGACTTCATTTAGCTTCCACCTGTCGCAGCTGAGGTTGCTTTTCTCTGTGCATGTGGCGAGAATGCTTCTGGAACCTTCTGGCATCCATTTTCTCTTCTTTCTGTGATTCAATTGGTTATTCTTTTGCTTTGTAAACCGTTATTAAGTGGTTCTCCTTTCCACAACCTTTGCACATCTGTCCAATGGCTGGACATTTGCTATCATGTGGAAATGAAAATCCACACCAGTGGCACAGTCTTTCTTTCTTCGAGGATGTTGACTTACGGGCATCTTCTATGTGCTTGCATTTGCTCTTCATGATTAACGGTGATTCACTTTTTGCTGTTCCAGCTTCCATGTCGGTGGCTTGCAAATCTGCTCATTTGTCTGCTCTGGCAGCCATTAGTTCTTTTTCTAGACTGAGTGTCCCTCTTGACAGGCGTCTTCTGAATGGGTCTGACAAACAACTATCAATGACTTTGAGGTGTATAGCTTCTTCATCATTAAATTCACTAACCTTACAGTGTTTGTTAGGCACATCATATCTCTCAATCAAATCATCCATCATTTGATAATTTTCTCATCATTTACTTTTTCTAGAGCATCTATGAATTCATCAAAAGTCTTGATCCATGTGGTCCATCTTATGCCAATATTCTGCTTTTTTGGTAGTGCCAAATGGCGGTGTAGGTTTTAGAAAAGCGGCTGCTGTGTACTTTGCGCCTCTCCTACTGCTGTTGATGGTGTGTGCTGTTCAGACAGCGCTTTTTGTGTACCTGAATTTGTGCCTTCTGGAAGTGCTGGCATTGTGCTTGAGCTTGGGTCATCTGACCCGTTCAATGGTCGTGTGGGAATTTAATTTTTTATGGTAAATGCATTTTCTGTTTCTTGCGCGCTCTGTTTTCTGCTTTCCTCTTTCTGTTTCCTTGGAGTCATTTCTTCACGCTATTTCGACACTTTTTACCACTCTCGGTCTTACCTGTAACTTTGATAATGGTGGGCCGGGTGCTTGAGTTGCTTCACTCAGGCGAGATTCAGAACATAATTGACGCCACTTGCATGAATCAGCCTTTCCAGCAGGACTCAGTCATCACCTCTGAAGTTGTAATCATGAAGCATTTTAGTTTGCTGTTGAGTATGTTCTATTCTCGTACCTGGTTGTCACTGCCTTCAGCGTTTTCTTTGTATGAATGATGGCTCGATGTTGTGGCGCAACACTGTGTTCTTTTCAGCCTGGCTGAAGAGTCTTGGCGGACTTTTCCAAAGGCACTCCTCTGCTAGGCTTTCAACTTCTCCATTGGGCCTCATACAGGCTGGAGTGGAGGTTGCACTCCACATGCGCCAATGGCAGGCTTATTTGCATTGGCTTGGGGAGCACAAGCAATTTGCTATATCCTTGCAAACTCTCAGGGAGAGCAGTCTTGTTTCTTCGGGGTGCATATCCCCTACTCATCGCCAGTTGTTGCGTCCTTCCCAGACAGGGAACATGCACAAACACATGCCACACATGGAGCTCATGCCCAACGTCTTTATTCATCAGGGTATAACGTTCAAACTAAACTTCATTGTCTCATAAACGTTAATAACCACATCTTAGCACCTCCCAAATAATTTCATAATTTGTACATTGAGTCCGCCCAGGACCCGGGGTCCTAGTGTTCACAGTCCTAAGACACAGAGGGGGTGATTCTAACCCTGACGGGCCGCGGAGGCCGCCCGCCAGAGTTCCCCCCTCCAGAACACCGCTCGGGAGAACCGCCAGGAACAGGATGGCGGTATGGGCTGTCAGAATCCCCCATGGCGGCGCAGCAAGCTGCACCGCCATGGGGGATTCCCAGGGCAGCGGGAAACCGGCGGGAGACCGCCGGTTTTCCACTTCTGACCGCGGCAAAACCGCCGCGGTCAGAATGCCCTGCGGGGCACCGCCAGCCTGTTGGCGGTGCTCCTGCCGACCCTGGCCCCGGCGGTAAGGAACCGCCGGGGTCAGAATCAGGCCCAGAGTATTGTGTTTTTAAACATGACTCTATAGCTGGATTGTCACTCAGCTCCCTCAGCCTTCTTCTCCACTTTCTGTCATCAGCAGCCTGGCCTGCACACTTCAGAGTTCATGTAAACACGAAAGTCACGTTTGCATGAACACTGCTCAATTAAATTGTTGCAACTTTAATAATATAATTTGGTATTGGCTCTGTGGCTGCTCACAGGTAGCAGGGCTATGCCCTTACGTTCCTAATGAGGAATCGACCCTGTCAATTACTCAACAGATGGAAAGTCCATGTGTCCCATATTAAACTGGCTGTATGTAAAGGGCATGCCGACTCCTACAGTTTTAGTAAATGGGTCACAATTATATGAAATAGATGCTATTCTGGACCGATTTGCTCTAGGCAATAGGAATACCTAATTTCTTTGAAGGGATATGATGTCTCGGAGAGATCAGGAGAACCAGCCTCCTTTGTCCATGCTGCCTTATTTGTGTCCCAGTTTGATAGTCAGTACAGAAAAAAAATGAGCACAACAACAAAGTCCGGGATGAGTACTGTCAGAAAGTTGAAGGAACCACAGCAAATAGAAATATGGAATGCAGTACTTTCTGACTGTATCCTGGGTTTAGAGCCTCATATAAGGCCAAGAGAGGTCAGACATGGACACTATGGAAGATGGGAATATGGAAATTAGCATAGAAGATAGTGTAATTACACTTCTAGGTTAGGGGTGGATCTTCAAAGGCAGAGTTAGTATATAATACAGTCATAGGCACTGATTATGTGCTTGGCAACATCCCTTACTCTTTTCGCCTTTTTCCCTTTGGAATCAGTTTGTCATAAGTACTAGCATCTCAATAGTTTACTTTATTTTCTTCCTACCTTTCCCCACTGCTCCCTTCTGAAGTCTTGTACCCTTATACTCACTTTTGCAATTAAGGATTCCTTCTTGTCAAAGCTTCCCTCTATGACTCTCCTTCCCTGCACAAGTGTGCGGCAGTGCTCTCACTAACATATTACAGCTCTGAACCTGTATCTTGGTAGTACTGGTGCTTGTTACATGTCTCCTGTTCCATGCGAACGGTAATCTGCTAACCTCACTCATCCATGGGTCGTGCATTTTACTATTTGTTTTAACAGAAGACATTTTAATATTCTGTGTGCAAAGGGTTGTGCATTTTGCTATTTGTTGTAACACACAAAATATCAATAGTCTGTGCACAACTGAATGCAGTACACGGGGGTTAGATGCCCACGGGGTGTTAGACTACTGTCGGGAGATGAGCCAGAGGGTCTCGTAGGAGGCTTGCCACCAGTTGGGTTTAGCTGCTGGGGGCTTTAGGGCATGCACTGCTCATGGCATTTGCTGCAAATTGCCTGAGAAGTTTGGGCATATGCTCAGCTTTGAGACTAATTAAATAAAAGAAACAGATATTCACTAAAAAACAGGTTACATTGATGTTATAGTTAAGTATGGTAATAAAATCTTAGCAAATGTTTGAAACACCACATATATATCAATCTATCAATCAGGTGTTATTTGTATAGTGTAGCTTGTCACCCAAGTGGGGATCCAGGTGCTTGCTGCAGGTTTTTATTAAAAAAGCCAGATGTTCAGTCACTTTCTGAAGTGGATTAGCAAGGGTGCGGTGCGGAGATGGAGAGGGAGGGCATTCCAGGCTTTGGCAGAGAGGTGGGAGAAGGAGCATCCTCCAGCGCAGCAACTGCGTATGCGTGGTATCTTTGCGAGGGCAATGGGTGCCAAGCGGAGGCTCATGGACAGTTGGTATAGGTGAAGGCGGTGGATCAGGTAGGTGGGTCCTTGGTTATGGATGACTTTGTAGGCATGGGTCAAGAGCTTAAGGTGGCATCTTTTCTGGATCAGAGCCCATGGAGGTCCTTACAGTGCTGGGTGATGTGGGTTCTCTTGGGCAGGTTGAGCATCACTCTGGCAGCTGCATTCTAAATCATCTGAAGCCTTTGCATGACATTGGTGGTGGTGCCTGCGTAGAGTGCGTTGCCGTAGTCTAGTTGGCTGGTAATGAGGGCCTGCATTATTTCCTGCCTCATGCCGATGGGGAGCAACTTAAAAATCTTATGGAGCATGCAAATAGTGTGGATACAGGCCTGGGAAACAGCACTGACCTAGTATTTCATGGAGAGTTCACTGTCAAGAATGATGCTGAAGTTGCAGGTGTGATCTTTTGTGTGGGTGATCTTTCGGTGTGGGGGTAGGTCCAAGCTCTGCTGGCCACTAGGAGTCATTCCAAAGGATTGAGTGTCTGCTGGAGATCTGAACCTCAATTTTGTCCATGTTGAGCTTCAAGGCAGTTGTCCTTCATCCAGGCAGAAATGTTCTTCATACAGTTGTGAAGAGTGCTGGGCTTAGGTAGGAGCCTTGGGAAACACCACAGATGGTATGCTTGACCTGTGAGGTGAAGGGGGGAGGCAGACTCTCTGGGTGTGTCCCATGAGGAAGGATGCCATCCATTTGAGTGCATTATCTGTGAACCCAATATGGCGTAGTCAGTTGATCAGTTCATGGTGGGAGTCGGTGTTGAAGGTCGTGGAGAGGTCGAGCAGGATCAGTGCGGTTGCTTCTCCTCTGTCAAGCAGGGCGTGGATGTCATCTGATGTGGTGATCAGAGCTGCTCAGTGCTGTGACTGGCTCTGAAGCCTGATTGGGAGGGGTTTCACAGGTTGTTTCTCTCCAGGTGTTCGGTGAGTTGGAGGTTGATGGCCTTCTCCAGCATTTTGGCTAGGAACGGAAGCAGAGTGATCATACAGTAATTCTGGAGCTCACAGGGTTCTGAAGAGGGTTTCTTGAGGAGAGGTCTGATCTCTGCGTGTTTCCAGGCTTCTAGAAAAGTGTCCATGTTTAACAAGGCGATGGAGATGGTGTTAAGCTGGCGTCTGATCTCGTTTCTTTTGAGGTTGAAGATCCTGTGGGGGAAGTGGTCAGTGGGTGCTCCACAGTGGATGGAACTCATGAAAGTGATTGTGTTCAGTGTGCTGAGGTGTTACCATGTGGTGAGCGGGAGGTCGGCAGTGAAGGTTGATGGGATGCTGGGGAGGTCAGAGGGTTGAGGATCGAAGTTACTGTAGATGGTTTCTATCTTGTTGTGGAAGTGGTCGATAAGAGCATCACAGAGTTCTTGTGGGAGGATGGAGTTTTTGATGAGGGCAAACCCTCATATACTTGGAATTAAGAAATTTAAATCTACTTCTACCTTTCATACTTACTTACTCTCACAGCATAGTGGTATCCGATATTCTGGTTATGATATTTATATGGGACAATATGTAAAACACAATATTCTGGAAGAATAGCTAAAACGATCTCCCATCCACCTGGAGCACACTGATCAAAATGAATCCCACTGGCACACAACATTTCCCAATGCAATGCAAAAATACTGAAAAGTTAATTTCAAATAGTGATTGAGAGATAGGCTTGAAATCAGAAGACTGAGCAGAACCTCTTACAGAACCAATCTGGAGCCATGCTAGAGATGCCTAAAAATGCAAGAATTGTTTGCATCTTGGTGTGGTGAGCCCTGTGCCCTGGCGAAGAGGGATCAGGATGATGAGGTTTTGGTGTGCAGAGGAGAAATAGACATTTACCTGAGGACATTGTGCTGTTATAGAATTATGAAGATTTGCCCAATTTGGGAGGGTGACTACAAGGTTCAGAAAAGACCGGACAATATTCCAAAAGACAAAAAACAATAATTAGATTATTTGTGTCAAAAAAGTCAAATGTGTTTTTGGAATGGTTACCAGACTGGAGTATGTTTTGATTGAGTAGTGTGATAAGGAGACAAAATGAGTGCCATGGGAGAGATAGCGAGATGGATAGAGAATAGGGGCAGCGCAGTGAGGAGGATTATAGTGAGGGTAGTCAAAAAGAGGTGATTTTTAATGTCTTGTGCAAGGCAAAGATGCCAGCTGAGTAGGTGCAGTGTTCCTAGAGAGAAGGGAATTTAGTGGTCGGGGAAGCTGCTCGGTCTCCGTCAAGAGGTAAGGGTGCAGAAGTAGTCCAGATTTGCCAAGTCAATGGTCACTGTGAGGCCATTAGGGGTCTTGTTGCTGTTGTCTAATCATTCAAAGGTATGGAATTTTCTCAACGTACAGAGGAGGCAGGGAATCTATGTCTTGATGGAACAGATGCTAGGTCTCATTCAGATCTGTAACTGTGAGCAGTGGGAGTAAATGTGCCAAGGTTGTAGTCAGACTGAAAAGACTATTGAAGTGCATCATTTAAAATGTGGTATAAGCAAAAGTCGAAAACAGAATCAAAACTGTGGTGGAACTCTTCTGCGTAAGAGAAGATGAGGTTGATCAGAATCCATATTTGGTTAGATCAAATGATAGGGATAGATGGAATGGTTGTTAGATATGGGATAGTTGGAATAAGATGTGTTTGATAGTAGGAGGTTAGTGGCTCAGTGATATTTTCTGAAATTACCAGTACCTAGATGCCTGCCTGTCCATCCATGAATGATTGTAGGACACCTGCTTGCTGAATCTAAATGGCCCCAAAACAGAACTACTGTTCCTCGGTGCTAAAGACATCAGTGAGTTTACCAGCAGCCAGGCTCATCCAGGTAGCTTTGAGCAACCAGTCACCCCAGAAACACAGGTCTAACACATAGGAGACACCTTCTACTCAAAAAGTACTTTCAGTTCCCAATTCATTTACAGGATTACAATGTTCTACCATTACCTTTATTTTCCCTTGTATTTACTGGCTTTTATCCTCAGGGGACTGACAGGTAAGCTCCAGCTAAGCCAACTCATTCTACATTAGACTGCCAAAGAAAATATATCTTGAATTCATGTTGTCCAAAACCCCACAGTCAGACTTTAAACAGAAACGTCCTGGGAAACATCTCCCTGCCCTTCTTGACACCTGGATGAGCAGGTAATTGTGCTATGCCACAAAGCACTTCATCTCAGCCTTTGCAGATATGCTCCATGATTAGGTAAAGTATATGCAAAAATGTGATGGATGGAATGCTTGCATTTATCTCAGCCACTGGTAATCTCTTATTGCCATTATTTTGCCCATCATGCTACCTCAGTTTGGAGTCAGCCAAATGCAAATCAGTCTTGACCCTGCTCCAGTGGGAACCGTCAAGCCCGAACTGCCTTGCCAGGTTCTCCTTGAATTGGAACACAAGCAACCCAGAACATGTTTCGCCCTAGATAGGGCTCATTAGCAAGATATAGCTTGGTTCCAGTGCCAGAGTCAGCATAGGATTCACATCTGGGCATACCCATCCCATTAAGAGTGACACACTAAAGTATACAAAAAAGTGATGCAGGGAATGTTTGAATTATTCTCAGCCATTGGTTCTTACTTGGGCCGCATCCCACTCCATTGTTATTTTACTCACCACGTCACCTCAGTTTGGACCCAGTCATATGCAAATCACTCTTGGCCCTGCTCCAATAAGAAATGTCCAGCCCAAACCAACATTGCATAAGGCATGAAAGATTGGGCTCTTATATGATGAACCATGACTTAGGTTCCCTATATTACCACTTAAAAAACATTAGGAAAAGTAAATACACACAGGCAAATGTCTGTCAGGTGTTATGCAACTCCAAAGGTTACCCATTATGCCAATTTGGAGGATATCAGTAAAAATGTTTCAGGATTTCAGCGTTCGTTTACACACAAGCCCTTTTTGTCAAGGTACAATGACAGAAGCGGGGATATCATGAGATTTGGAAATCAGAACCCCAACAAGGTTTCTTCATTCTTTATACACCAAAGAGTTGCTGCAGACCATTATGAGGTACAGCATCTTACGGTCACAGTTCCTGGGGAAAAGCAAGGCAGCAGAAAGCTATACTTGCATAAAGACAGCAGAGGTGAAGAGAAAGTCTAGGTAGAAGCATCAAAGAGACTGACATTGCGTTGTGATATGGAGAGTGGAGCTCGAGAAGGAGTTACCCTTGAGCTAGAGTTTGGAACATTAATTCATCAGATTTAAGATTAAGAACAACAGATTTTGAGACTGACTCATTCACTACAAAATGGCCATTAAACTCTGATAAGTGTGGTAACACAGTTACTCATATATGGGAATTGTGAGTACCACAATAAAAATCTCATTGTAGGATAAATCTCGGCCAGTCAAACCTGCTGAAATTTGTATGAGACAAGTGCCCAGAAGCAGCGACCAAACAATTTAAAATATACAAAAGTAATGCTAAGAGCCATTATCCAAAATAACAATGAAAGTGTTCGGTTTATGGTGTAGAGTTACTATCCCCTAGCAGTATGTGAAACATATTGTCATGATAAGGTAAACTTCAGTGTACTTTTAGTCTACACTCATAACTCCACCAGAGGGAAATAGAAGGTGCACTTTGATCTCCAATGTCTTTAACAAGCGATTTCTTCCTACATTGACTGTGATAAAACCTTTACTCTTTACACTGCGACAAGCGTAGTTCAATTCATGATGCAACTAAATTGAGTCCGGTGTGTGCATGGCCAGCTCCTTAGTCTGTGTTTTATTTCAATTGGTCGTAAGCCTTTTATTGTTATAATATTAATCCAACCAAGTAGAAAGTCAGACTATTCCAAAGTGCACATTTCCAAAGAGACAGATTAAATTCATATTTACATTGTTAAACAACAATTACCTCCTTCCCTTACATATTACACGTTCCAAAGATATTGTCATCTACATTGGGAAGTCCTTGCAAGTAACACATCACAGCATTGCAACTCAACTTCTAGAAAGCAAGGGAAATACAACTTTCAGTACATAAATCAGACTACCACACTAAACGGTCATCAGAGAAAGATTTCATGCAGGCCATAACTACTTAAATATTCATCCTAAATAAAACGAGAGCTTCTCTTTCATGAGATATGTTCCCCTCTCTACTCACTCTAGCTCATACCTCACCATTATAAGCAGGCAATGTCAGAGTTAATTGGTTTTGCCCCAAGGGTTCCAGACTATTTGGGACTTAGCAGAAGTACACATCCAATAGGGGCATTTGATAAATTCATATTTGTAAGTGCTTCCTGATAAAGTTTAATTTCTGTGAAATATGCATCTCTCCCAGAATGGAAAGTGTTCATACATTTCTCTAAAAAGAGTCCACTTGTCAGCAGGAGCCAAGAGACATTCTTGAGAAATGAGGAGAGACAGATAAAGGAGCTTGTAGGTGGCTCAATGCTCTTAAATATTTGGGAATGATTAAAAGTCAGCATGATCGGCTTCACACTCAGAACAGGATAAGAGAAGAACCGAAACACTTGTTGGCCGTGACAGTCAGATCATAGGTTATTCAGCTCCCTTAAGTCAATGCAATGCCTTTACATCAATCAAGGAATTCAGATCTTTCTGGGTATTTACAGAAGTTCAGATTCAGCCTGGGCTCCTGCTATGTTCATATTGTAAGTGCTCCCTTCGAGTTTTAATTTCTGTGAGTTGAATATGTAACTTTTGATTTATGCATATGCATGAGTGCAGCAATATAGGTTCAGGGTTTGTATAGGGATGTGTGTGCAAGTGTATGTACATATGTATATATGCCAAATGTAATGGGTAGTTCCCAAGTTTAGGTGAAGAACAGCTTCTTTATATGGAGCACCCTACAACACCACAGACACCCTGAATGTGCTCAGCCCAAATATCTGTGTTTCTAGAACGGTTTTTAAGCATTTTATAGCATAGTGCCATTCACTCTGACCTAGAAAATGACAAAGCTTTTTTGCCATTTTTACAGCAAAGTCTTTAAGCATAGCATTTGCTAGTGCCATCCAATCTGAGGTTAAAAATGACAAAAGGCTTTCATAATTTCTTGCACATTATCACAGCTTTGGGCTGGTAAAATACCATCCAAACCAAAGTGAAAAGAATAAAAGCCACCCCTGACTCGTGTTGCATTCTACTTAGAGCTCATCAGAGAGGTACAACTTTGTTCAGACACAAGACAGCACCCAGTGTAGGTCAAGACAATACCCTTTCAGGCTTAGGGTGTTGCATAAAGTATGCAAAAAAGAAAAATGAACCACTGAAATATCCCTGCTATTGTTAGCTCAAGTAACTATAACTTGTGCCATGAAGTAACTATAAGTTGCACCCCTGCCATGCACAGTGTTATCATCAATGACGCCATGTCAGATGTTGCAGTGATGTTATCAGTGATGTCATAGAACATGTCCTGAGCAATGCACTATGTGAGATGATTAGCAGTGCATGACAAGGGTGCAAGTTATAGTTACTATAGTTACTATAGGACACTAGTTCTAGTTACTTGAAACAAATATAACAGGTGAATTTCAGTGGATGTGTTAGTTTAAAACATTTAGGGCCCCAATATTAGTTTGGCAGACAGAAAACTCTGTCTGCCAAACTCCCAACAGGGTGGCCGCTGCCTACGTGGTGACCACCCTATTATGGGTTTCCTGCTTGGTCGGTGGACGGAAACCTAAGTTTCTGTCTGCTGGCCTAGAGGGAAACAGGCTGCAGCATTGTCTCCCGCTCATAATCATGCCGGAGGCAATGCTTTCTCCTGCAGGGTGCACTAGCACCCTTTTAATGTTCACATTGCAATGGTGCTTGCCGAGGGGGGCCCCTGCACTGCCCATGCTAAGTGCATGGGCAGTGCAGGGGCCCCCCTGTCTATAGACCGCCACATTCGTAATAAGGCCATAAGTTTTAACTGCCATTTTCAATCAATCAATCAATCAAAAACATTTATAAAGCGCGCTACTCACCCGTGAGGGTCTCAAGGCGCTAGGGGGAGGGGGTTACTGCTGCTCGAAGAGCCAGGTTTTGAGCTGCCTCCGGAATGCAGGGTGGTCCTGGGTGGTCCTGAGGTTGGCGGGGAGGGAGTTCCATGTCTTGGCTGCCAGGTAGGAGAAGGATTTCCCACCTGCTGTGGTGCGGCGGATGCGAGGGACGGCGGCGAGTGCGAGGTTGGCGGAGCGAAGTTGACGGGTGGGCGTGTAGAAACTGAGGCGACGGTTGAGGTATTCGGGTCCCTTGTTGTGGAGGGCTTTGTGTGCGTGGGTGAGGAGCTGGAAGGTGATCCTTTTGTTGACGGGAAGCCAGTGCAGGTGTCTCAGGTGGGCGGAGATGTGGCTGTTGCGGGGTATGTCGAGGACGAGGCGGGCGGAGGCGTTTTGTATTCGCTGCAGACGTTTCTGGGGTTTAGTGGTGGTTCCTGCGTATAGGGTGTTTCTGTATTCCAGGCGGCTTGTGATGAGGGCGTGGGTCACAGTTTTTCTGGTGTCGGCGGGGATCCAGCGGAAGATCTTTCGGAGCATGCGGAGAGTGAGGAAGCAGGAAGATGATATGGCGTTGACTTGTTTGGTCATGGTGAGAAGCGGGTCCAGGATGAATCCGAGGTGGCGTGCGTGGTCTGAGGGGGTTGGTGCGGTGCCTAGGGCCGTGGGCCACCAAGAGTCGTCCCAGGCAGACGGGGTGTTTCCGAGGATGAGGACTTCCTTTTTTTCTGAGTTCAGTTTCAGACGGCTGAGTTTCATCCATTCTGCAACGTCTTTCATTCCATCTTGCAGGTTGGTCTTGGCGCCAGTGGGGTTCTTGGTGAGGGAAAATATCAGCTGAGTGTCGTCGGCGTAGGAGGTGATGATGATGTTGTGTTTGCGTATGATGTCGGCGAGGGGGCTCATGTAGACATTGAAGAGAGTCGGGCTGAGCGAGGAGCCTTGTGGGACGCCGCAGATGATCTCGGTGGGGTCTGAGCGGAATGGAGGGAGGTAGACTCTTTGGGAGCGGTTGGAGAGGAAAGCGGTGATCCAGTCCAGGGCCAGTCCTTGGATACCGGTGGAGCGCAGGCGGGATGTTAGGGTTCGGTGGCAGACGGTGTTGAAGGCACCTAACTATAAGCCTTGCTTTTTCCAAGATATATATATATATATATATATATATATATATATATATATATATATATATATATAAATATGTATTTATATATATAGATATATATACACACACACACACACATACACATATATGTATATATATATATACACACACACACACACACACACACATATATATATATATATATATATATATATGTATACTTTCATTTGTTAACTCTGCAACCGCTGCTGTGCCGCCTCACGCAGTTGGGTGCCTTAACTCATGAGTGCGCAACTCACGTCACATGTCCACAATCGTCCCCATCAGAGGAACAAAGGCACGGGCACTCATAGTGTACTGCCAAAAGTATTTATTTGCCCAAACAAGTAAAGAAAAGCAGACGAGTTTCAGCTGAGGTGCCTTTTTCAATGCAAAATGTGTAGAATGCCAAGATCCATTTTCAAAGCTAAGGTGCAAACGTGTTTCTGTGTCAAAACAGAAAGGACATTAAATTAAACATTTACAAAGCACAAAACATACATATACAAATGGTGGCCATCTTCCAATATCTAGATTATACTAATTCATTATAAAAGCCTTTCATATCCAATGACAGACTTAGCAGTTAGATAATGCAAATCTAAGAGAAAATACACTCATCTCTGATCATTGCGGGGCAAAACATGGATCAGTGAGCTGCTTGTCAAGTACATATATTGGACATACCAACCTATCATTAGTGCAATGATTCCAGAATAACACATCAATTTTAAACTACAGGTTGTTGGCTCATGGTGTTATTTGTATTAGTCATCTCAGGTAGGGTGTGATGTTATATTGTCAGTTATTAGCCCTTTCAAATGATCACACCAATTAAAATTTTAATTGGCTATCATAAAATTTGGCTTGTGGTACCCTGAATGGGATAATGTCCCCCCATCTTTGAGGGATATGTACTCAATCCACCAATCATATCCGGAATAGGCTAATATCACCAACTGATTAATGTTTAAATTACTAGTAGTGCTAAGGCTAGCACAAATGACATTTCAATAATGTAGTGATCCCTCTGTAGCTTTTGAATTGGGTATCTCATATTCCTTAAATTTCTGGCTCTTTTTACATGCTTTAGAGTGCATGCAAGGAAAAATTCTCATAATCTTCTGATTAGATCTGGGAATATCACTGTAATGACTTTGCACTAATAGATCTTTTAGTGATAACACAATCTTGTAAGTGACCTGAGCATGTAGGGGCAACAAATGGCCTATGGCTGTGTCAGCATGGAATATTTGCCATTTTTT
Organism: Pleurodeles waltl; assembly: GCF_031143425.1. Lineage (NCBI taxonomy): Eukaryota > Metazoa > Chordata > Amphibia > Caudata > Salamandridae > Pleurodeles > Pleurodeles waltl. Next base: position 871,643,320 of record NC_090450.1, read on the forward strand.
CTGAGGGTGTTATACATCTGTGGTGCTGCAGTGAAATAATTAGTAATTATCCACACAGAACTATTCACTGTATTGTCCCATTTTTTGTCTCTTAACAGATTCTTACAGGGAATTTTATCAGCCTTCTCCTTGGCACTACTCAATACACCTGGCATATAGCCATGTGATTTAAATCTAGATAATGCCTCTGTCTCTGCTGTTTTATAATTGCCTGCTAATGAGCAGTTCCATTTGATCTTCAGTAACTCCCAATACGGGAAACTATTTTAAAAGTTGTAAGGGAGGTGGCTCTGATGCAGGGAGTATCGAACTCCCTGCCGTTGATTTTCTGAAGTGTAATGTGCAATTGTTTTCATGCACGTACACTTACAGATCTAAAAAAGATACACTGGTGTTACTGATATTGCTAGTAAATTTCAAATTCAGACAGTTGGAATTCAAAACTCTTATGTATTTTTCTGCTGATCCTTGTGATTCCCTCCACACAACAAAACTATCTTTAATATATCGTGCCCATAGAGCCAGGCAGTTCACCCATTCCTCACATTCCTCTACCCTGGCCATGTGCTTTCCCACCATCCCATGAACAAGTTTGTGTAGCTCAGCGGTCTTCAAACTGGGGGGCGGGCCCCCTTAGGGGGCTCAAGTGATCCCAGGGGGGGAGCCTGACTCTGGCCAAAAGAAGCATTATACAGATAACATGCCTTTGTTTTAAGCAGAAGCATGTTATTGCATTTTTAAAGAGGTAACAGTACTTAACTGCAATGTTTAAATAGGTCTAGACATATTTAAACATTGCCATCTTTATAAAACAATTGTGAAAAATTCTGAGGGGGGACCCAATGATTTTTATTTTTCAACTGGGGGCGCGGCATTTAAAAGTTTGGAGACCACTGGGAAGCTGAAGGTGAAGCATATGGCCATTGTGGTTCCCTGTTTTTGACGGTATAATTGTGCTGCAAAGATGAACATCTAATTGTGCAAACAAAATTCAATTAACTGTAAGATCATGACACGTCTTCATGATATTTATGTAATCAAACTTTTCAGAAATAATTGGCTTGCTTTCAAGCCATCTGAATGTGCAATGCACGTATATAGGCTGGTTACATCCAATGCAACACAGAAAAAATTGTCTTCCCATACAATACTATCAATTCTGAATAAGAATTTGTGTGTAAAACACACATATGAACTTAGATGTTGGCCACTAACTACAACTTGTGCACTCCATTAACTATAACTCGTGCCCTCACCATGCACTGCTAATTACCCTACATAATACATCACTCATGACATCTTTGATAACATCATTGATAATATCAATGTAACATTTGCAGTAAAACTGTGTGTGGCGGAGGCCACCATTGGGTAGTTATAGTTTAGTTAGTTCTGCATTTCTATAGGGAGAGCGTTTTGTTGGTTTGCTAATAACTTTGATGCCGTTTCATGAATCTTCCAAAAACCTTCCAAAAAAAGTTTATTCACCTCAACTCCTTTCTGAAAAGTCTTGTGGTGAGCCATGAAGCTGGGTCTGAGAATAAAGGAGGGTCCCAAAACCAAATTTCCTTATGGATTTTCCATAGCAGCTTTTGGAAAACAATATCACAAAAACTGGTTAGCTGAATTACACCAAATTCGGTAGGGAGCTAGACCTTGGTCCAGAAAGTGCCCTTTTTCTGATTTGGTGAAAAAATCTACGTAGTATGGTTTAAGAAAATTATTGTACCAAAATATTTGTATATCTGGACAGGGTGGGGCATTGTCCATGAGTAATTTTTAATTCAATGATTGGGGAGGGGGATGTGAGTCGGGTCTGCCATCTTGATTCACTATAGGCCCGGGGGACCCCGTGCCCCGGGGATGAATGGTAAATACAAGGGAGGAGGGCATGAAGCCCCCTTGCCCGAACAACCAATGGACCCAGGAGCCCCATCCCCCAGGGCTGATTTGTAAATAAAAAGAGAGGGGGTGAAAGGCCTCCCTCCCTGAGCCTGTGAAGGCCCCAGGAATCCCATCCTCTGAGGCTGGCTCACTAACTGTGTCCCAGGAAGCTCATTCCCAAACACAGTAGTTTCCTACATCTCTGGAGCACGAGCAGGGAAGACATGTCTGCTCTCACCTTGTAGGAGCTTTAAAAATACCACCACCATGTGGGTTTTGTTTCCCTGCCTATGCTCTTGCGGGCAGAGAAGCTCAGATTGCTAACCTCTCACCCTTACATGCAGATTTATTCAAGGGTCCTCCTTAAGCCCTACTCTGTTTAGCATTTATATAGCTCCTCTTTTGAAATTGATAAGGGGTTTCAGCTTTATTACAATTTCATACAAGGATGACATCCAAATCGTGGACCCTATCTCTGACAACATCAAAGATAGCCATACATTTCAAAAACTGTATGGCAGCAATTGTGTACTGGATAATCTCTAACTGCTTAAAGCTAAACTTGGATAGGATCAAGGTTCTTTCGCTCGGTCTCGATGCCACACTAGGGAACTCCAATTGGTGGTCTAATTTTTTTGGGACCACAGCCTATCCCAGTTGCTAAAGCTAGAAATCTTGGTGTGGTTATGGGCTCCAGGCTTGTTTTCTTCGACCACACAAATCAGTTAACATCATCAGGCTTCCTTTCTCTGAAAATAGTAAAAAAGATTCATCCCTTTTTACCTCGTGAGCTATAAAAGACTTTGATCACATCGCTTGTCCATGCCAAATTAGATTATTGCAATGCCCTTTAGTCCAAATAGGGGTCCTAAATAAACTTACAAAAATTCAGAATGCGGCAGTACATCTACTAAAAAACCTGAAAAAACATGATTCAATCTCAAAGACCAAAGAAGAACTTCATTGGCTCCCCATCAGCAAAATAGTCACCTTCAAATTAGTCTGCATTGCTCATAAATCTCTTTATCAATCTTCTTCAGCCCCTCTGAAAAATAGAATTGTGTGGCATACTCCTCCACGCAACTTCAGATCCTTCACCGATAAGAAATTAACCACCCAAGAGTTTTTAAAGCATCCTGAGGTGGCAGAAGCTTCTCACATCTCTGGAACGCGCTACAGGCTCACCTAAGAAACCAGCCCAACCTGCTATCTTTTAGAAAACTTCTTAAACCACGGCTGTTTAGTCATCCTTTGCTTTTTAAGCTCTTCGTAGCACTCAGATGCAGTTTTGTACTAGCATGACCAGTTTAGATTTTTCTCCAGGATGCCACTCTTTTTCTGACTTTCTTCTCACTCTTTTAAGTGACAGAGGCCCTCATTACAACCCTGGTGGTCGGTGATATAGTGGCAGTAAATACCGCCAACAGGCCGGCGGTAATAAATATGAAATAATGACCACGGCGGAAACCGCTCAGAAAGACAGCCACTTTAACACACCGACCGCCAGGTCGAAATCAACAGACACCACAACAGTAACCGCCTACAGCCAGGTGGAAGACAATGTTCTGCCCACTGTATTATGAGACACCAATCCACCACCTGTTCTGGGGTGGTACCAATGACATCAAAAGCCTGGCGGAAAATCTGCACAAAAGGGAAACGACTCACCTCTGGACACTCAAGGAGGAACTACGCCGCCATGGAGCCTGAGTTGCATGTGTTCCCCATGCTCTTCTACCTTCTGCTCCACTACGAACACGAATGCCGGTGAAGACGACCACGTGAGTACTGCCGCCTAGCACACAGGGAAGGGGGGAAGGAAAAAGAGAGTGACACACATGCAACACGCAACAGCCCCACCCCCACCCCCACCCCCAACACCATACACATAACCAGATGCAATAACATTACATATTCCACCCGTACCTCTCAGGAATAATGCAAGGACAAAATGAATTGATTAAAGTGAGTGTAATAAGATAAAATAGTATACTACATGCATCCAAATCAACAAGTATATATATATGTACAAATGTAGGGACACTGCCCAGTCCTCAATGTCTGTGGGCCACAGGGCCACATCACATAGTCCAAGGCCCCACCTCACTCCTGCAACAACACAGAGAGAACACTACAGGGGCATCAGGTCAAAAATAGCCAGGCAACTCAGGGGGATGGGGGGGCACCTCAGCCAGAAGATGGTACAACGCCACTGGTCCTGGAGGGGGCAACATGCCCATTTCTCTGTCCTGGGGAGTGCAAGGCCACAGTTTCTCAAGTGGGTGACATGCCCACTGGCTCTGGAGGGGGGCAACATGCCCTGTGCTTGGTCCTGGGGAGTGCAAGGCCACAGTCTCTCAAGTGGGTGACTTGCCCACTGCCTCTGGAGGGGGCACCATGCCCTGTGCTTGATCCTGGGGAGTGCAAGGCCACAGTCTCTCAAGTGAATGGCTGCTCCGCTGGTTCTGGAGGGGGCATTGTGCCCAGTGAGCTTCATCCTGGGGAGCATGGGGTGAGTGGATAGCTTCTCCACTGGTTCTGAAGGGGGCATTGTGCCCAGTGAGCTTCATCCTGGGGGGGGTGGGGTGAGTGGATGGCTTCTCCACTGGTACTGGAGGTGGCATTGTTCCCTGTGATGCAGATCTTGGGGAGTGCAAGGTCACAGTCTCTCACCTGGGTGTCAGACCCACAGGATTTGCAGGGGCCAGGCCGCACAATAGCCCATGGACGCAGGAGTACACACTGTCCGCTGGAGGTGACGGCTGCTCAGTGGCGGCAGTGGTGGTGCTGCTGCTGGAGCTGGCAGTGTTGGAGGGAGGCTCCAGCCCATCCCCTGTAGCCTTGGACAGCTGCCCACTGGGGCTGCTGCTGCTGGCAGTGGTTCTGGTGAAGGTCTTGGTGGCGGTGCTGGTGGTAGTGTTGGCAGTGGTGGGGGGAGGCTCAAGCCCATCCCCTGCAGCCTCGGACGGCTACACCACCATGGTTGGTGATGGGGGCTCCGAATGAGTCCCTGCACCAGGCCCTTTGTCACCTTGACACTACTGCCTACTGTTGCAGGCCCATTGCCCCTCCTTCCTGCAGCTGGGGCTGCCTCCTTGCCCTTCCATCCTGCAGATGGAGCTGCCTCCTTGCCCCTCCGTCCTGCAGCTGGGGCTGCCTCCTTGCCCTTCCGTCCTGCAGTTGGGTATGACTCCGTGCCCTTCCTTGACGCAGTTGGGGCTGGCACCCTGTCCATTTGGTTGGCTGGTGGCAGGGATCCTTTCACACCTGGAGTAGTTGGGGACACTACTGTGCCCGTGGACTGGGTGGCTGAGGTGCTTGCATGGGTTTTGACCGCCCTGGCCTGACGTGAGGGACAGCAGGGGAGGTGTAGGGAAGAGGTCAATGGAGGAGAGGAAAAGCTTCGTAGGGACATTGGGGCAGGAAGAGGGAGATGGTTTGGGAGTTTGGGAGTGGAGGACGAGGGTGTGGTGGTAGGAGGTGTCAGTCTGCTGTGTTTGGATGCAGGTGCATGGGCTGGATGCTGTTGTGAGGTGGATGGCTGTTGGGTGTCTGAGTGCTTACGTTTGTGTACTTTGGGAGGAGGGAGCACAGACACAGTGGTAGAGGACACAGGGGACGTGTGCATGGATGTGGGGGTGGTGACTGCCAGTGAGGGGCGTGTACTGTTAGGTGTGCTGATGACGGTGGTAGTGGATGAGGATGTAGTGCATGCAGGTGTGAGTGGAGACGCAACTGGGAGGGAGGTGGACGAGGAGGAGGAGGGGACCACAGTGGAGGCAGTGGATGTTGGTATGTCTGCTTCTGGATGGTGTTCGTGTGAGTGCCTGTGGGATGAAGTGTGGTGCTTGTGTTTGCCATGTCCATTCTTGTGTGTTGTCCTGGGTGCATGCTCGTCTGACTGTGTGCTTGGGATAGGTTGGGGTTGAGGGGAATGTGATTGGGAAGAGGAAGTTGGAGGGGGGAGGCTGGACACAGGTACAATGGCTGCCATCAGAGAGAAGGCCAGAGCCTGGATTGATCTATGGTGGGCCACCAAGCCAGTGTGAATACCGTCCAGGATTGCATTTGTCTGTTGCACTGGGGCTGCCAGCCCCTGGATGGCATTCACAATGGTTGGCTACCCAACAAAGATGGGTTGCAGGAGGTCAATAGCCTCCTCACACAGGTCAGGAGGGCTAACTGGGGCAGGGCCTGAGGTGCCTGGGGCAAAGGAGATGCCCACCCTCCTGGGTGAGCGGGCACGGGAAACTCGCTGAGGGTCTGCTGGGAGGGCGGGGCTGGTACAGGAGGTTGGCGCCTGTACCTGTAGCTGGGTGCTTCCATCGGAGGAGGTGTCCGTGTTCGAACTGTCCCCTCCTGTCTCCGCCGTGGTGCTCCCCTCGCCCTCCGTCCCACTGGTGCCCTCACCATCGGTGGATTCGGCCTCCTGGGTTCTGTGGGATGCAGCTCCCTCCATCGCCGGTGCCTCTGCTCCTCTGCTAGATGCTGCTTATGCACATAAGAACAAGGTGACAAAACAAAAAGGGGGGGGAGGAGACAAAGGATACACTTTGTCAATGGCGCCAACAACACCACTGTTGGCGTACAAGACACACTCACACACAGGGAACAACCCTACGCACTAGGCAATGCACTCACAATGCTAGTCACAAGCCCATGGACAGGGACACCTAACGCCAATTGCAGCATACCTGAGATCCACAGACCCCTGCCCAATAGTGGATGCCTAATAGCTTGGTTGGAGTACTTTCACATCAGAACCTTGCCCAACATGGGACCTACCCTGCAATGCGAGGCCTTGGCTAGGGGCACCCAAAGGGCCCACACCGCCCACCCAGATACCACCCCACCAGGCGCAAGTTGTATATTGGGGCACTGTACTCACCCCTTGTGGCTGCTGTAATGCCCCCAAGCGCCCATCTAGCTCCGGATAGGCCACGCCATTATGCAGGCCATCACGGGGTTAGGGTCGACGGGCACCCCTTCCTCGTTGGGAGGCCATCCCCAGCTGGGCCTCCGCTGTCTTTCATGCCCAGCGTCTCAGGTCCTCCCACCGTTTCCGACAGTGTGTGCTCCGCCTGCCGTAGACCCCCAGGGTCCACACATCCTTGCCGATAGAACGCCATATACCCTTCTTTTGATGGGCGCTGACCTGCAGGGAAATAGACAAAGGGAAAGGTATTAGTTCAACCATCCTACCTGTTACACTCATTGCCCACCATGCCCCTTCCCATCCCCATTAGCACACACATGGCCCACCATACATGCTGCACGTTGCCCAGGGCCCATCCACCACCCACCCCCTACATGAGGCCTTCACACACAGCACTCCATGCATTCACGCCCCATGCATTGTACTCACGGTGTACTCACCTCTTGTTCTGGAGGCCCATACAGCAGTCGGGACTGGGGTAGGACACCATCCACCAGTCGCTCCAACTCCACTGAGGAGAAGGCAGGGGCCCTTTCCCCAGTCACACGAGCCATGGTCGGTTCCAGACACAGGTCACAGCAGCACATGCAGTGTAGGTCCTCTCCTGTTGAAGGTCAGGTAGCAAGTGAGTGAACAGATAGAAAATGGCAGTGACGTCCACGACGGTGTATACAGTCACTGCCGGCGTACATCACCATTGGCCACTGTACCCCATAGGGCCTAATGTTAACCAATGAGGAGTTGCACAGGGGTTCTCGACCGTCTCCCGCAACAGCGCACAACGTCAGCGGAATTACCTCATTTCCACCTGTCCCTCCATACAGGACAGGCGAATGCCATTTCGGGGGGGAGGGGGCAGGCCATGGATCCTAACTGCGTCACAGTACACAAATGCACAATTTGGACATCTCCAATTAAATACTGTTACAATCACAACATGAATTGAACTGTAGTGGTTGGAATGTCGAGATAATGACCAGCTGCTCACTATTTTACCCCATAGTTTGCAACCGCTGTGGATGAATAGGAGATGGAGACATCCTCCCATATACAGACCCCTGGTGGACTTGGCAACAATGGAGGACAGGTACATTATCCTCACCTATAGACTTGACAGGGCCACAATCACGGAGCTGTGTGCCCAATTGGAGTCTGACCTAATCTCTGCCATCCGTCACCCCTACGGGATACCCCCTCTTGTGCAATTGCTATCAGTGCTCCATTTCCTGGCAACTGGCTCCTTCCAAGTGACAGTGCGCTTGGCAGCAGGAATATCTCCGCCAATGTTCTCAATAGTGCTGACCAGAGTGTTGTCTGCCCTGATTAAACACATGTGCAGCTACATTGTTTTCCCCCAGGTGGAGGATTTGGCCACAGTGAAAGCTCATTTCTATGCAATGGGACATAAACCCAACATTATTGGGGATATTGATGGAACACATATTGCATTTGTCCCCCCCCCCCGGCGAAATGAACAGGTGTTCAAAAATCAAAAGAGCTTTCTCTCCATGAATGTGCAGATGGTGTTTTTGGCGGAGCAGTACATCTCCCATGTCAATGCTAAGTATCCTGGGTCGGTGCATGATGCCTTTATCCTGAGGAAAAGCAGCATCCCAAATGTGATGGCCCAACTACAGAGGCACTGGGTGTGGCTAATAGGTGAGCTCTGGTTCCTACCCAGTATATGTTGGTGTATGGGTATGGTGTGGGCCCTAAGGGTTAGTGTGTGGCTAACAGCTGTCCCTCGATATTTGCAGGTGACACTGGTTACCCCAACCTCTCATGGCTACTGACCCCTGTGAGGAATCCCAGGACAAGGGCAGAAGAATGTTACAATGAGGGACATGGGCGAACAAGAAGAATTATAGAGAGGACCTTTGGCCTCCTGAAGGCCAGGTTTTGTTGCCTCCATCTAAAAGGTGGATCCCTGTGCTACTCACCCAAGAAGGTCTACCAGATCATCGTGGCATGCTGTATGTTGCAGAACCTTGCCTTGCGTTGACAGGTTCCTTTTCTGCAGGAGGAGGAGGCTGGAGGTGGCCGTGTGGCAGCAGTGGACCCTGTGGACAGTGAAGATGAGGAGGCAGAGGATGAGGATGAGGACAACAGAAGTGCAATTATTAGTCAGTACTTCCAATGATACACAGGTAAGACAGTGTAACTTCTTTAATTTACATTTTTGTGTTTGACATTGTCACTGGCAGGTTGTGATTTCCCACTTCTATGGCCATTCACTGTACCCTTTGGCAACTCTTTTTGCAGATGTTGGCGCCCCACTATCGCTCCTGGTGTGTTCACTGCAGCCAACTACAGGTCTATCCTATGTATACATTATTGTACAATTGAATTGCAATGTTTACACCTTGTTAAACGAATACATTCTTAAATCATTTGACATACTCCATACTTGTATTTTTTCAAAGGGTGTTTGTTTAAGTGCTAAGAAGTAGAGGGGGAAGTGGAATGGGTTGGGGTGATGATGGGGGAAAGTCCAGGATAGATTCCAGTCTATTTGTATCACAGGTGCATTGTCCAAGGGGGCATAGGAAGGGGAGCAATGACAGTTCAAGGTGGACAGGGTGACTGAGTGGGACATAAGGGTGACAATCAGGAGAGTCTTATTTCCTGGCGGGGGTCTTGACAATAGTCTCTGGCTTGTGCCTCGATCACAGGGAACGTTTGTGGGGAGGTTCTCCTGCAGGGGGAGGGGTGCTGGTGGCCTGTTGTTCCTGTGGCGGGACCTCCTGTCCACTAGCGGCAAACGGAGGTGGAGGGCTGTTCGTCTGTTTGGCTAGTGTCAGGGGCCCAGTGGTGTGCCACTGCCTCCCTCATAGTTTTTTTTTAAATTGCATGGACAGGAGACTATATTCTCAAATCCTGTAATGCCTGCCAGCACCATTTATTTTCCTGTTGCTGGGAGCAATCGTGTCATCAATTATTACATGTGAAATGCAATCAGAAATGTCATAAATAATGCCTCAGAACATATCAACGTATCATGAGTGATGCAATACGTGAGGTCATACACAGTGCATGGCGGGAACCCAAATTATAGGTAGCACATCTAACTTTAACTGAATTTCCATGTTTTTTTTAGTTCAACTTGTTAATGTTGTAACTAACATATTCACCTAACCATAAGATCACTTTAACCTATGTTTTTTAATGAATATATATATATATATGTATATATATATATATATTTCACCAAGTAGAGTCCACAATAAGAGTTCTTTCTCTTTATTGAAGAGTAAGTGCTTCCTCATTCTATGAATATCTACTGCATAAGTTGCACTACATCTATGTGAAAGACTACAGGGGAATGTTTCCATTGAACCTTTGTGTCTGTATTTTCGGCTAAGTGTTGCATTCCTTAGTCCCTGTTGACAGGAGTTAATCACTGAACATTGAAGTTAATTTCATGAACTTGTGAAATGAAAAAAAAAAAAAATTTCATCTCAAAACACCTGCTTGTGGGAAAAACCATTGATAGTGTTAACGCGTCCCTTTATGATTAATTTACTCACGTTGGGACTCGTTTTAGGCCAATTAATCTTTTGACCCTGATTGAAGACACCTTAGGACGAGATAGCTAATCAACATGTCAATCAATATGTCAATAACGTCATCAATATTTATTAAAACAATGCAATTCACCTTAGTCAATGACATAAGAAGCACCATGATCTTTCAGTCATGAATAGCCACACCAGAATGATATGAGTTTTGTGGATTTTATTCCCTATTGATTACAGTTCTACTGGTAAGTTTATTAGTCTCAAAACCAAGAAACACATTAGCATAGTCACAATATGGCAACTCTGATAAGATTTCATCAAAGCAAGAATCACAAACATCAGAATATAACACGCCGTCAGCATAGGTTATTCTAGCAGAGTATCATCATCACGTTATTCAACAAAGAATAGATTCGGTCATTTGTCTATTTGCGTCAGTTCAATGAACCCTTCTCAACTATCCTCTAATTAGCATTGCCATGTTGGGCTTCATGCAAAACAATTTAGTAACTCCAATTTGGAAAAACATCTAACTATGGTCTCTGTCAAAATAAGCAGTTGGTACCCAGAAAGGAAAAGCAAACAGACAATCACAATTTCATTGTCATGTAGTTGCCCTCCGTTTGGGGTCAGCACTCAGGTTCGGTCTTCGTCCTCAGGACATCAGTTGATTCGCCATCAGGAATTCAGCAATCAGGTAAAAAGGGGCACATCCCTCATAAGGAGGTAAAGTGTAAATGGGCAATCTAAGGGCAAGGATGGTTCTAAGTAAAATTAGCAAGTCACTAATCAAAGTGACAAAGTCTCTGGAAATCGCATCAGCATCTCCCCTAACTCTCTCCTATCCCTCCTGTTCTAATTTACTTCCTGGTGTCAAGGGTTTTTATCCCCTTTTCGTTGTACTTTCCTCTAAAATTTTATTGGACAAGGGGTTGCACCCCACTATCTTTAACCAATTAACTTCACATTAGGTCATCAAATTTGTCACCCCATAACAGTTCTCACATATTTTATTGGTCCTTATGATTGACGTCTTTAGCGGGTGGAATGTCTGGTATGATTTAATAGTCTTGTGGTCCTTTGCACATCTTCGGTCAGTGGCTCCATTGTCTGTACTGGTTCAGGCGACCTTGTACCTACGACTGGTCTACAGTGTTGTATTCAGCTAAAATGTTTCTATAAGCAAGTCGAATTTCATGAGAATGGATCTCCTACAGTTACATTCAGCTTCTAGTTTAGAGAAAAAACAAGAGTTCATGTCCTTCAGCAAGTCAGCACATTGCACGTTAGAAAAACACATTTAATATGAGAGTCAGGCAGCTAGGCCTCGACTTATGCTAGCTAAAGGCCTAGTGATTTATTAGCAAAACCTTAACATATACCTATTATTATTAGTGTAAAATCATATCATAGCATATTATTTTAACATTATTAGTCAGTTTCATTAGTCCCCGTATATATTGACGGCCACTCCCCGTGGGCACATTTCAAGTGCACGTTTTAGCAAAATACATTAATACATTTTCTATGCAGCATTATTACACATTAGTACATAAACATTTTCATGTTAATACAGATTATATAAGCTATACTCTCTCAGTCCCTCCTCTGATGACACTTGTCATCACACAAACCTTTCCCTTTACCTTTCACCTCGCGCATAATGCGCATTTCAACATCCTGTCCTTTGTGTGAGCTTTCCCAAATTTCATTAAACATTTTCTCCCTTTCATTTTCTTCATGTCTTTTATTTCGTTTTGTCAAATTTCGTTTAATTCTTTCATTAATTTTGCATGATCCCCATAACCCCAATAAACAAATCAGAACAATCAATAGACCCCCTAATATTCTTGCAAGAACCCCATTCCAAATATTACTAAACCAATTCCCTACTTTGGTAATTCCTTTCCCAACTTTCTCCCAAACTCCAGGTTCCTTCAGCTCCTTCAAATCTGCACTATCTCTTGTTAGGTTAGTAAGCATACCTCTAATCTTTTTGCTGTTATCTGGAATGAACGCACAACAATGGCGCTCATTAAGCATCTTACAGACTCTGACGCTCTTCGCTAAAAGAATGTCTAAAGCAAGCCGGTTTTGAAGAGTCATAGCTCTTTCCGCAGCAAGTTCAGTATTCATCAGGAGTATACCCCTGTGAAGTTTGTCAGCATGTTATCCACAATAGTAGACAACTTTTGAATATTTATGGAGTTTAAGATAACCCCTACTGAAGGAATTATGGCTCCAAATATGTCACCAACGACAGCAGCCGCTGTCTCTCTCTTTTGTCTAGTGTGTTGTAATTCAGACATTTTAGGTATTTGCTTTAAGTCATCAATCTGGTAAATCTTTGGGAAAACTATTCCCAAATAACATGTCCCATACCATCCTTTAGGAAGACGGTAATAAGCATTAAGTCCAAATATACAATAGATCCCAGGGATCGCTGGATCCTGTCCATTTAACATGAATGTCCATTTACTCTGAAACAAAAACACATGCCTGCATTCACTCATTCCCACAAATAAAGTGTCATGCTCAGATTTTGGCCTATATATGCAAAGCCTACCTACATGTAATGCGTCTATAGATAACTTGCCCTGTGTCTTTATTGCAGTGTAAGCATAACCATTTGCAAGCGTGCGTTTTTCTAATCCCTTTTCTAACCTTTCCTTTAATGCCTTTCGTCTATCATCAGTGTGATCTAAGAAGCTCTTCTCTACAGGCGTTAGTAAACAGGTTAAATTATTCTGGTGCGCATAAGCTGTCCCAAATGTTAGTGTTGGCTCAAAGAAACCCCAAACTAATTTTATGCTGTGTTCTTTAGCTAATTTGTTTAGAAACTCAATCACAGGCACAAAAGAAAACACTACATCCAAGTTAGAATAAAAGTATTGCACATGCTCCTGACCATAGAATCTTGTTAATAGCAAGCTACAGCTTATCCCGTAAGTTAGAGGCAAGCTATGATAAGTATAATAAGTAACCCCTTCTTGTACTGACGAAGGAATCTTTGTGCACAAATAACAATTCTTTGTATCCATTGTGCCAACATACTCATTCAACAGGCGATAGAAGACATTAGTAGATAGTTCCCCTTTTAAATTAGTTCCCTCATGCAAGTATTTTGCATCCTGCTCAAACTTCTCCCACAGTGTTAATGTAGCAGTCTCAGGTTTTGAAGCATAGTTAGTCACTTTCTTATCTATCCATGGCATTCCCACAATCACACCTATAATTATAATTGCACACACAATACCTAAAATAACACTCAACCAACCACACATTCTACCCTTTTAACTCTTACTCTTAGTGTAACTCATGATCTGTAAAGAATCAGATAGCAGAATAATATAAAGCAAACAATCAACCTGAGGACAATATAAAAGCTCTTTTTTTTTTTTTTTTTTTTTTCAAAAGTCTCTCTCTCTCTCTGCGAGTACTTACAGCGTTTCACTCACTCCAGGACCCTTTTGTCTAATCAGGTTTAACAGCTTGTCATAATCGGTTTTCAAAGTCCATTCAGGTTATCAGTGTCACATCCGGTAATTTATCAGTCTCTTTTCTCAGCTTCTCAGCTTTCAATTTTAATTTTAATATTTTAACACAGTCTCTTTATAGGATTGAATTCAGGTGCCATAGTATTGACCTGGTACCTCCCGATCAAAACAGAACGCCAAGAATTCTTGTTGCCATTCAGCGGTTGTTGCATACAACCATTCAGGACCTGCGTACCTTTTGTTTGCAACTCTTTTTCTTTTCAGTGTGCGTTCACTTTGTAACTCTCCTTCACTGAGATCCTCTTTTCTGGTTGTATCAACTTCTTCTTCAATTGTGTCTCCAGGGATCATTTTCTCTTTTGCAGCTTGTGGCTTCGGCCAGTTATCTCCTTTATGTGTTTTCTTCTTGCTTGGCTTTTTCAGAACGTTGACCAGCTCCCTCCTCTTGTACTATGGTGTTTTCTCTTTATGGACCTGCAATCGGCTCAGGAGGAGTCAGTTCGCTTTGACCTCCCTCTGCTTCTTCCCCCTCACCTTCAGAGTCTGACACGGGCTCAACTTCAAACCCGAATCCGTCTGCTTCTGGGAGAACCTCTCTTTGCGTCTGTTCCCCTGTTACCTCAGCTGAGATAGGCTCACTGTCACACCTCTGGAACTCACTTTGAGTGACTGAGCCTTCCTCAGTGGGCTCTCCTTCAGTCTCAGTTCCCCTTTGAATACTCTCCGGCCCTGAGACTTCCTTTTCTGCAGCTGTTGTCTTGGATACTTCAAGTTCCTCGTCAGTTGGACACGTCACCCTCTTTGTGTGACTGGCATGTATCCAATTCAGAACACCTGCACATTTCACAGCAGTAGTGGTTGTCAGTATTACTTGATATGGCCCCTTCTAACGCGGCTCCAAACACAACTTCCTCACGTGTTTCTTGACAACAACCCAGTCACTGGGTTTCAGGGTGTGAGCTGGATCACTGATCAGTGGCAACGTGTTAGCCTCAACCTGGTGAGAAAAAGAGCGGACCACATCAGCTAGACCCTTGCAGTAGTACAACACCATATCATCTGTGATATTTACAAGAGCATTTGCAGGTACTGCGGGCAATCTCATCGCTCTGCCCATCAGTATCTCATGAGGAGATAGTCCAGTTTTCTTGTCAGGTGTATTTCTCATTGGCATCCGCACTAAGGGCAATGCATCTGGCCATTTCAGATTGGTAGCTGCGCACATTTTTGCCATTCTCGACTTCAAGGTACCATTCATCTGTTCCACTAGTCCTGATGCTTCAGGGCGATAGTTACAAGGCAGCTTCTGCTCAATGTTCAATGCGGCACACAAGAGCTTAATCACCTAATTTTCGAAGTGTCTGCCCCTATCTGATTCTAAAGAGATCGGGAATCCAAAACGTGGTATTAACTCTCTGAGCAACAGCTTTGCTACTGTGTCATTCCTACGTGTAGGGTAAACTTCAATCCAATGACTGAAAACACACACAATCACCAACACATATCTCAGTCCTCCACACACAGGCATTTCAATGAAGTCTATCTGCATCCTGCTAAATGGACCGCCAGCTCTCCCAACGTGGCTCATATTAACCACAGTCCCTTTTCCTGCATTCATCTGTTGACAGATGATGCACCTGTGACAGGTAACCTCTGAAGCTTGTCTGAATTTTGGATTGAACCAATCAATTTTGAACAATCTGATCATTGCATCTCTCCCTATAGGGGCTTGGCCATGATAGAACCTCGCAAACTGTGACAGAAGACTGTTTGGCAAAACCATTTTCCCCTCATTTGAGACCCATATGTCATCAGCTCTTTGTACACAGTGCATTCTCTGACAGGAGCGTTTCTCTTCTTTGCCAGCACGTCCCTACAGTAACTTTAGCTCATCTAGTTTGTCAACCACCCTTAATGCAAAATTCAAACATGTTTCATTCTCCGTTTCAGGTAACAATTCCCACTGATCTCGGAAAGATATACAGTTCAATGCGCAAAACCTTGCGACTTGATCTGCATAGCTGCTTCCCATTGACACAAAGTCCTGTGACTTAACATGAGCATTGCATTTCACCACGGCAATTTCAAGAGGTAACTGAATTGCATGCAACAAATCCTTAATCTTTTCGCCATTTTTCACTGGTCAGCCAGAAGAGGTCATGAAACCCCTCTGTGACCATAGTTGGCCAAAATCATGCACAATTCTGAATCCTTATCTGCTGTCAGTACAGATAGTGACTTTCATGTTTTCAGCTGCGTGGCATGCCTTAGTAAGGGCAATTAATTCAGCCACATGTGCAGAGTACACTCTTTCGAGCCAGGAAGCTTCTAGAATACCGGTGATTGTGCACACAGCATACCCAGCTCTCAGTACTCCCACTGAGTCTCTCAAGCATGAACCATCAACAAACAAAATGTAATAATTTTCTTCTAACTTTGATGTCAGGTCTTGGTTTGGTGCACAGTTCTGTTACCTCAAGACAATCATGTTCCACTTCCTCAGCATCACTAATGTCTGCATTTTCAATAGGAAGCAAAGTTGCCGGGTTCAATACAGTACATCTCTTGAGAGAAACATTCGGAGACCACAGTATAATGGTCATGACAAAACAGTAGAAAAGGCTTTGTGTAATCAGGCATACCTAAAGCTGGTGCCCTGCACTTACATTCTCTCAACTCCATGAATGCTTTCATCTCTTTTTCGGATATGATTATGTTACCCGGGTCATCCTGAACTTCCTTGACTGTCAGTTTTATCAATGGTTTAGAGATAATCGAGAAATTGGGAATCCACTGACGATAGTAGAACACCATTCCCAGAAACATTCTGACATCTCTCTTGGTTGTCGGGGGATTCATCTGTAGTATGGCTGTCACTCTCTCTCTGGATATTTTTCTCGACCCTTTCTCAATTAGGTGACCTAAGTACTTCACCTCTCTCTGGCAGTATTGCAGCTTCTTTGGGGACACTTTGGGGGTCATTACGACCTCAGTGGTCTTTTCGCAAGACCGCCGAGGTACCGCCGTGCTGAAGACCGCCAGTGGTGGCGGTCTTCCGCGCCACGTATTATGACCGCTGGCAGGCCGCCGTCTTTTTTCGTACAGAAAGCCGCCAGCAGCCATACTGGCGGATGGCGGGAAATTGGAGGTTGCTCACCCGCCACGTCAACAGAACACCACCCACTGAATCACGTCCCATGATTCGGTGTGGCGGTGTTCTGGTGACGGTGTCCTGGTGGTGGAGCTGCCCCCATGGATCCCGTCCCCTCCCGGAGGATCAACGGACATGGTAAGTTGATCGTCCGTTAGGGAAGGGGGTGGGGGGTGTTGTGTGCGTGCAGGGGGGTGTGTGTGTGAGTATGAAGAGGGGGTGTGTGAGTGCGTGTATGCATGCGGAGGATGTAGTGTGTATGGGAAATGTGTGCGGGTCGGATGGTGTGGATGTCTGTTTGTATGTGTGCGGGTACATGTTGTCGGGGTGTATGTGTGCATGTAGGGGTGTGTATATGTGCATGTTGGGGGTGTGTGCGTGTAGGGGTGTGTATATGTGCATGTTCGGGGTCGGGGTGGGGAGGGGGGTTGTGCCACCTTTGGGGGGTGGGGGGTGTGGGGGGAGGATTCTTGGGGGGTAGCGGGGGTGGATGAGACCCCTATCAGTGCCAGGGAAGGAATTCCCTTGCACTGATAGTGCCTACCGCCATGGATCTCAGGGCGGTTTCCAACCACCCGAGATCCATGGCGGTATGCAGGGTCCTGATACCGTCAGCGGTCTAGTGATGCCCGCCGGGCTGGAGACCGCAATTTCCAGCCCAGCGGTCTTCGCCGCAATGGCGGTCGGAATGGTGAAGTGGCAGATGAACCGCCGCGGTCATAATTCCATTTTCTTTTCCACCGGCCTGTTTGCGGTCTTACCGCCACTTTACCACCGACCGCCAGGGTCGTAATGACCCCCTTTATGTCCGTTCTTTCCCAAATGGTTCAGTTAGGCAATTGTGTCATACCTGCAGTTGTCTTTTGTTCTGGACGCAATCAACAAATCATCAATGTACTGTACTAGAGTCGAACTGAAAGGCAGTTCCAGCGACTCTAAATCCTTCTTCAATATCTGATTGAAGATGGAAGGTGACTCAGAAAACCATTGAGGAATTCTGCACCAACTGTACACCTTATCCAGGAATTTGAAGCTGAAAAGAATTTGGCTATCCTCATGAAGAGGCACCGAAAAGAATGCTTGAGACAAGTCCACAACTGTGAACCAATCTGCATCACACGGAACCTGAAACATGATCACTGCTGGATTTGGCACTATGGGGCAGCATTTTACCACAATCTTGTTTATTTTCCTCAAGTCCTGCACAATTCGAACCTTCCCACAGGGCTTTTTCAGACCCATTATTGGTGAATTACATGGGCTGCTCATCACTTCTTTCAAAACCCCTTGCTTCACAAAGTCCGCAATTATCTGCGCTACCTGAATGAGGACATCTTGTGTCATGTGGTACTGCGGTACCTGCAGGAACACTGCATTCGGCTTAACCTGTACTTTGACTGGTTCTACTCCTTTTATCAATCCCACTTCTTTTCCTGTCAGGTCCCACACTTTCTCTGTTACTGTTCCCTGCAACTCAGGTGGCAAGTCAAGTACTGTAAGCATCGGGAAAAAAGTTATCAGAGGGTAATCTTCATTTACAGTCTCTGTCTCTGAATCTGAAAACTGCCCATCATCCCCTTCATCATCACTGTTTGTCTGGACTTCAATTCCTTCATTGGAACAGGTAATGGAACACCTCATTTTGCACAGCAAGTCTCTTCCCAGTAGGGATACTTGACTAGAATCACAGACTACAAATTTGTGCAGTCCCTGGAAGTTGCCAATCTCAACTTGGACCGGGTCTGTAATCGGATTTGTCAATACTGATTTGCTACTCCTACCACTCTTATGGTACGCCCCGAAAGTGGAAATTTCTGAACCTCTGCACTTCTGACTGTAGAGCGTGTAGCTCCTGTATCAACTAGGAATTAAACCTTATGACCCATTACCTTCCCCTCTACATAGGGTCCTCTCTGATCTACTTCTACGGACTCTGCAAGTCTGCACTCCTCACTGTCTGAACAATCATCCGACCATTCATCGTTTATTCCATCCTCACCACGCAATGGGAGCTGTTGTACTGTATTATTTTGACTCATTGGCCCATATTTATATTTTTTTAGCGCCGCATTTGTGCCGCCTTTTGACGCAAAAGTGTGGCAAACTTACAAAATACAATTGTATTTTGTACATTTGTGTCGCTTTTGCATCAAAAGGAGGCGCAAAAGCGGCGCTAAAAAAGTATAAATATGGGCCATTGTTTGGCCGTTGACCTGTTGAGGAAGCATCACCTGTTGCTGTCCCATTGGAGCTAATGGTAATTGCATTTGCTGTCTAGGTACCATGGGAACCTGCTGTTGTACCTGCTGCATTTGTGCTGGTTGAACACGCGGCATTTGCATTTGCTGCATGGGCTGTAACTCCTGCATCTGTACCATGTTATTCTGGAAGTTTTTATTTTGACCCCTCACATTTTGAAATGTACCGACATCATTGCTTTGTTGAACAACACCATCCTGCACCACCCTTGGGCATTCCCGCTTCCAATGCCCCACGCCCCTACACGCGTGACATGGTGACACCTTTTTCATCATTTTGAACCACAACAGTATTCAAGTCTGGACCACGGTTCACAAAACCTCAACCTCTCGGTTGTGCCTGAAACATACCATTTCCCTGTGGTTGCTGCTGTATAACCTGGTGCACTCCATTTCCCTGCATCCCTGCTTGCACTGCCTTAATCTGCATCACCATCACCTTCTCTTTCAACTTGCTCTGCTTCAACTCAATCTCGTCACTACAGTATTTTGCATACTGCAACACCTCATCAATCGGCTGTGCTTGCCAACAGATCAAATGATTCTTAATCATCTGGCTAATTTCTGGTCTCAGCCCTTCAACAAACCTGAACACAAGATGATTCATGTCTTTCGGCTCTATGGTCTCAGTGCCACTGTAATGTTTGAACGCTTTCAACAATCTCTCATAATAAGCATGAATCGTTTCTTTGGCCTCCTGTGAGGTTCGATCGATTTTCTGCCAATCAGTCACTTTCAGCGACACTTTCTGCTTCAAAAACTCAATCACTTTATGATAATACTTCATCACCTCCTCAGATGGTGCTCCAGTCACCTTATCCCTTGCCGGTTCCTGTGTAGGCCAATCCACACCTCTCTTGCACTCAAACCATAAGTCAGGTGGAACTATAATCTCAAACAGGGTATTCAAGTCCTCCCAAAGACATTTTGCCAACTTCACAAACCTGTCCATCTGTTGGTACCATTCTATTGGCTTCTCCCTCAACCTGGGATAATCATTTGTGAATGACAGGATGTCTCCCCTAGACCACGGTACATGGACCAGAACCCCTCCACCTGTTTCTCTCATTGGTAACATTTTTATTGTCCCCGTGTCTGGTGCGGCTTTAGCCTGCTTTGGTTCCAGATCATCGCCTTTCTCCTTATCTCTTTTCTTTGCCCATCTGCCTTCCCATTTCTCTAAGGCTCCCCAAATCTGCATACTTTGCAATATTTCTTTAAGATGCGCTTTCATTCTGGTGGACCTCATGTGATCAAAATCTTTAGAATCAAAGTCTAATCTGTAGCTTCTTTTCAAATGCTTAGTATTCTCAATATCAATGTTGTATTTATCCGCCAGGTTTGCCAACCTCTGATGCACCTTACTCCATTCTTTTGTGATTTTGGAGCACAGATACCTCAATTCTGCTTCTGTGTATGACTCTAAACTATTCACTCTTATTGTTCCTTCCACTAGTTCTGCAGCTTCTACACCCAGTCTCACAAAATTCAGGTATTCATCCCTTTCTGACCTCTCTGCGGTCACTGTAGTAGTTTGTGAAGCATTGATTTTTTTCTAACCACTCATTCAACTGTTGCACAGAAAAGCCTTGCAACGAAATGTTTCCTGACTGCATCAATGGTGACTGTGACGTATTTGTACTCAGCGTCTGTGGGGCTAACACACTTAGCCCTGCTTGTCTCATTGCCTCTAAAGGAGCCCCAATCGGGCTGAGGTCTAGTAAAGATCTGAGTCCTTCTGCTGCTTGTTCCCTTGGTGTCATTGGTTGGGGAGTTCCTGTGAACCCTCCTCTTATTGCCTCTTGGGTCCTCACTCCCTGATCACACACGCCAGGCTTACCCTGCACATACAGCGGTACTGGCAGACCAACAGTAATTGGTAATGATATGGCAGCTGGTGTCTGACCAGGTCCCAAACCCCGTGGAGCAGTAACTCCCAAAGCTTGACTCACCATGGCTGGTGCAGATACTGACTGCGGTCCTGCCACTGGATTGTAACCCGGAATCAGCTGTTGCTGCTTTGCGGCAGCAATTGCGAAGTTTGGCTCAATCTGCACTAGCTTTGATCTCGTATATATTGGATCAGGCGGCACCATCAGACTAATGTTTGTCTCTAATACTGGGACATCTGGATAGATCCTTTGAATCTGTGGTGAGGTTGCAACTGTGTCTGCATGTCTGGTGCAGTGGGTACACTGTCACCATTTCGTATCAAAACTGTATGGCTTGTCTGCACTGTACTTGTACTTCTCTTACTCTGTGTCGAATCCCCAGGACCTGCACTAGTGCTCGGAGCAGTGTCATTTATAGCATACGGTGGCGGGCGATCATGTAGCAACTGATTAAGAAACTCTTTGTCATCTGAATCATCCTCATCTACCCAAGACATACTAGAGCCCTTGTCTGTCTTACAGGTGGCTTTCTTTCCCTGTGTCTCATCTTCCTCGGTTATTGCTGGAAACAATTTAAGTCCGTCATCTATTCCCCTTTTCCACATTCTGCTCTCATTGTCCCACCTAGCCTCAGCTAAAGTCTTTTCTACCCTTTTCATTCTCCTTTCAAATTTTAGCTGTCTTTGTCGTATGACCATTAAATCCCAGACTGCTAATGCTTCATACTGTGCTGGTCTCGGAGGCAGTTTCTGTACACTTAACATCCACCTCAAGTTTTCTAAAATTCTTGTATTGAACGTTCCATGCTCCGGAAACGCTAGACATCCCTCCTTCTCTGTTAATTTACGACACTGCTTCATCCAAAGACATGGCGCGACTCCCTTTTCCTCCATTACAATATAAGCTGGAGTACCCTCAGCCGGTGTAGGCTCCCCTTCACTCGCCCTAATGTATGTATCTCCCTTCCATGCACTCTTTAAAGCCTTGAAAAACTTCATTTTTGTGTCTTTTTTTTTGTTTTGAATCTAATCAGAAAGTGACTTTAATTCCCAGAACACTCTTCACCCACCTTTCTCAACCTATTGCCTCTCACGGACGGCTGCCAATCCGTGCGCGACCCCTCTCGGCAACTGACTTATCCCAGCGCGGCACCACTGACGTCACACTCACACACTGCAGCTGACAAATTCTTGCGGCTTGTCCTCTTCACGCATAAACTAATGCAATATATTGCGAGCACCTTTAACAACAAAACCCAAATTTGTGGGTTTACTACAGTAAGGGTAACACATTCGCTTCAGAACTTTACAGAGATTTCACTTGAAGCCTCGGCCGCTACTGTCTCCTTCTCAGCGCCCGCATACGCAAGGAGAATTCGACCCGCAAATCCTACTCTCAACTTGTCAACGGTTCGTCCTAGTGCACTTTAGAACTTGCCAAATCTCCATCGAAGGTTTCACCCACACAATTTGACTCAAACTCGAGAAAGCAGTCAGGATGTGGAATATGGATTAAATTTACGCCTTGGAATATGGCGCGCAGTGAAACAAAAGAAACATTTCCAGCTTGTTGATGTATCTTTATTTTTGGCCCTGAGGAAGGTGGCTTAAAGGATTGAATTATTACAGATACAACTGAAACGAACGTTGGCAATTATTATTACGGCTGGCCTAGAAATTTTGTGAATCTACACTAAGGCTGGCTTAGGAAATTTCCACTACAGTTGTATTGGTATTTGAGAGGGTGAAGCTTGGAAAATTTGTGAAAAAGCTGAACATCAAGTGTGGCCAATTAATATATATGCGAAGAACACTGGATTATAAGGACTCTCACAAGAAGAATATTGGTATATGGTTGATGAACTGTGTAAAGATTATTTGTAATTATATTATAGAAGAGAAAGCAAAGAAATGTATAAAATGATTAGTTGCATATGTTGAATAGAGTTTGGATACATATCATTTATTTTGAAAATCAGTCAATTCATTGACGTGTATATGTACTTTTTTGTATTTTTTCATTTCAATATATATATGTTTGTTGCTTATTTGTTGTCTTGTTGTGAGTAAGTCTGGAGTCAGTGTCGTGATGGTTATTAGTAACTAATTGTCTTCATGTCTTTATGTTAATCACATTTTTTCTAAAGTTTTTTTCTATTAGTGTATATGTGTTTTGGAATAAAATTGTTATATTTTCTCTTAATTACGTTTATTTGTTTGAAATGATTGTATGTAAAAATTTATAGGAGAGAGACATTTTTTATAAAGATAGATTTATTCCCTGGTTTTCTCTCCGCATCAAATCAGGGACCCCTTTTCTTTGACTTTCCCTTGAGATGCCTTCTCTTCCAACTTCATGTCCTAAATATGACACAGACTTCAAAGCAAATTTGCATTTACTTTCTTCAGCTGTAAGTCCCTTTTTGGCTAGTTCACTCAACACCAGTTTCAGTCTATCATCATGCTCTTGTGTGTCTTGGCCGATAACTAATATATTATCTTGAAAATATGTTACACCTTCTATTCCCTTCAATAAGCTATGCATTAGGCGTTGAAAGACAGCTGCAGCAGATGCCAAACCAAATGGCATACGCACAAATCTGTAACAACCAAACAGTGTAATGAAGGATGATAGATTCCGACTTGATGGGTGTAACTGAATTTGGTGATATGCCGAAGTTAGGTGTATGGTGGAAAACCATTTATATTCCCTGGATTGTGATAAAAGTTCATCAATCCTAGGAAGTGGAAAGGTATCCATCACAATATTCTTGTTTAAATTTCTTAGATCAAAACATAATCTTATATTGCCATTAGATTTCGGGGCTACAACCACGGTGCCAACTACTCTGCACACTCCACAGGCTCAATAATACCTTTCTTTTCCAATTTATCTAATTCTTCCATGAAACTTTTCTTGACTGCGACTAGTAAGTTCCTGACTTTGTGACATAGAGATACGGTTCCTTCCTTCAACACAATCGTATGTAAAAATTCACTTATCTTCCATAACTTACCCGAAAATACACTAGGAAATCGCTTAACCATTTCTTCTTGCATAGTCGTAGCCGGCTCACTTAAAAGCCTGACTTGGGCCCTCATTATGAGTCTGGGGGTCATAGGACCGCCGGACTTGTGGTGGCAGTCAGAACACCGCCAATACGATGGTCCGACAGCCACATTATGAGCGTGGAGAAAGCGCCACATCAGACCACCAGCACCACTGCTTTTTTGCCGGCTGATGGCCTGGCGGTGCCAGAGGTCTTAATCCGCCAGGGCAGCGCTGCCCTGGGGATTTCGACTCCTGTGTCCGCCAGCTTTTGCACAGGGGTTCCACCAGCATGGAAAGACGGGCAGAGACAGAGTGCCGGGGGCCCCATGGGGCCCCTGCACTGACCATACACCTGGCATGGGCAGTACAGAGGCCCCCATGGGCAGCCCCATTGCTTTTTTCACTGCCTTAATTACAGGCAGTGAAAAGTGAGATGAGTGCTGTCGCACCCGACGAACCGCAACATTGCCCCCGGCTCGATTGCGAGCTGGCATCAATGTTTGGGTAGTTTCCCGCTGGGCCTGCAGGCGGAAACTCTGTTTCTGCCTGCTGGCCCAGCAGGAAACTCATAATAGGGCTAGCGGGTGGAAGACTGAACTGGCAGTCTTCCGACCTAACGAGTTTGGTGGGTGGCCTCTGCCAACCGCCAAACTCATAATGAAGCCCTTGGCCACTACTATTAGGATTTAGGGCCTAATTTATACTTTTTTAGCGCCACATTTGCGTCATTTTTTTACGCAAAAATGGTGCAAACTTACAAAATTCAATTATATTTTCTACATTTCTGCCGCTTTTGCATTAAAAAATTATGCAAATGCGGCGCATAAAAAGTATAAATCAGGCCCTTAGTGTGATGCCTAAAGCTCCCTGATCTCTCCATCCAAGCACGGAAGGACCTTTTTCAGCCATGTATAATTTCCCTAGTGCTTCTCTCCCTTTCAATAGGAATGAAACTTGCCTGTATCCCACCATCGGAATTTTTTCTCCTGTAAAGGTAACGGGATGTATATCAGTGGGATTCAATGTGGCCCCAAGTACTTTGGCAAATTTATCTTCCCATACCACACATTGTATTATAGTGTAAGGTAACTCTGAATCTGCCACAATCTGTATTTTAATTCCCTCAATGATCATATTGCATAAGGGTTTCTTCTTCTCTGTTATACTTGTCAATTCCAAGACTGCATCATCAATACTAAGAATCCCTCATCACTCAAGGACTCATTTTCACCTTCTAATTCTTCTTCAACATTTTCCATAACACATTTGACAGAGCTACCTTTGTTTCTCTTTTTCCTGCATACCTTGGTAAAATGGCCAATAATTCCACAAAATGAACATTTGGTCTTAATGGCCTGACAATTTTTCTCTCTAACCATATGACCCTTAATCCCACACCTAAAACATACAGGTCTTCTGTCACTTATATCTGTCTTGTTTCTTTCAGAAAGTCTCCCACTATAGTTTTTTCCTCCACATCTCTCATTCTTTTTATTATACTCTTTAGCATTCAACACTCTTCACACAGAATCTGTCTCCCCATTGTTTTTGAGTGCTGCGTTTGCACATCTTTTAGACATTTCTGCTTTTTTTTACAATTGCAATGATTTCATTCAACGGAGCTTCACCGCACACTCACAGTTTTTCCTGAATACTTGGACTGTGAGAGTGCATCACAATCTGGACTCTTATTAGATCCTCCTGTAATGTCCCAAATTTGCAGGATATGGCTAATTTTTTAAGTGCTGCAACTTAGTCTTCTACAGATTCAGTTTTTTATTATTTCCTTTGGAAGAAATTAAATCTGTCTATGGCAACACACAAAGTAGGTTGGTAGTATGCATCTAGATCTTCCAATGCTTCTTTAAATATGTCTGTGCTCTCTACTGGTCTTGGTTTCTTTTCAATTTGGCTATATACTCGTAAGCCCTCCACACCAAGATTGTGTAGTAATATTTTCTTTTTCACAGATGAAGAAAATTCCTCATAATTTTCTTCTTCAATGGATAACAAATAACTCATAAAATAATCCTTCCTATCTTTGAGGCTTACCTGCTCTTGGAAGAAAGGATACAAGTGAGGTCAGACCAATATTTGTTATACTCATATTTTGACTCCAAGGCTTACACTCTATGTGGAGGTATCTGGGAAAATGCTGGAAGTACTTTGCTTGTCAATAGGCACTTAGTACACATTAGCCACAGACAAAATGCCCTACCACAACAGTGTGCAAAGTCATATTCCTTTTTAGTACTTCATAGTGGTTGTACAACTCTAAGACACATCCTGAGATCTGCAAATGCATGTTAATGTTAATCAATTAGTCCAGGTGTACGTATCACTGATACACATTACGCGATGTGATGCACACATAATTTAAAATAGTAAGGGTAGACTTGTGACTGAAGAACTGTACTTCGGTATAATGTGTGCGCATCACTGATTTATATAAAATAGTAAAAGTGTGCATATCACTGATGCGCATCCACGCTGCCTTTCCCCAAAATAACCGGCATATAGACGTTAACACAGTATTAGATATCGCAGGGTTAATGTTGTATATTGGTATAGGGGTGTGTGCATCACCGATTTATTTGAAATAGTAAGGGTGTGCACATAAAATAGTAAGGGTGTGCGCATGACCGATTCTCATCCACGCTGCAAAAGTTTTTGGGGAGTATTCTGTTGTTGTTACAGCCTTTTCCCAAAAAAGCTGCATATCCAGCATATAGATGTCAACACGGCATTAGGTATTGCAGGGATAACGTTGCAGCCTCCTCCAAAATGGCCGCAAGTTGCCCTATGCAAAGTGTGTTGACGTTGGAGCATCTCAAGGCTGTGTGAGGGATGTTTGAAGACCGTGCGTTGGGGCAGCGAGCGAAGGATAGTTCGGAGTTCGCTGAGATTAAGGTAAAACAATCTGCCTCACCTTGAGGTTCTTTCAATCCTTCTTAATTATAGTCGCTGCTGCTGCTTTCCGCACATCTTGAGGTTCTTGCCAGTTGCAAAGACTTGCTAATTTCAGCTCCCATAAAAGGCACCTGTAGCCTGTTATTGGTTCTCACTTCTGTTGCCAAATTGTAGTACGACGAGTGCTCCGGTTGTAGGTAATTAAATAGTTTGTTGGAGAACAGGCACTTCACTTCTTATCACCTCTGAGATGAATACCAACTGTCACTACTCTCATCCCAGTATTCTAGAATACCTGAGGTCATCTAGTTGCCTTGATGCAGGTATCCTAGATACCACAACGGGTTGATTTCAGTGAGGGGACATCACACCACCCCTAAGTTGGGGTGAGGGTGTGATTGACCCTCTTGCAAAGGAATCTTGGTTTGCCTTCTAAGAGCAGCCCTCAGGTGGCATAACTCCCGCACTTGGCACACTACGGAGCAGACAATAGAGACCACTTGACATGCAATAAAGCCCGAGAGCATATGAGCATAGAAACATACTTTGACAACGTTTATATAGTGGATATCATTTGGCCGCTTTATTAGTGTGGACAAGCAATTGTGTGACTGCCCAATGTCAACATGTTTATTGAGTAAGAAACCCAGTCACTGATCAAAGCGTTTAGTACATATGACAAATAAAACTTTTAGCTTGTTAATTCTTTCGTTTGAAACTTAAAACATCTAGGTTCTACATTTCACAATTTGTAATGAGTAACTGGTGGCCTTCAAGTCCTGGCCTACCTTTGTCCTGCATCCTTTTGTCCTTTGAGTTTTTAGGCAGTCCCACCTTCCGTTTAATGGAAAGGCTCCCTCCGATAGCGTTTGTTTTACCAATGTTGTTTATTAGGGGGGTAGCCTTCAGTTCTTGGAATTAGGCCCAACTCGCTACCTGTCGTGTTCTATGCCCTGCCATCCGACTTGGCGGGTCTGGGCTGCGAGTGCCGTGTTCCGCTTAGTCCCCTTACTTTGCCACCTTACACCCTGCCGTGAGGCATCCCAAGGTGTGTGGCTTTTGTTCGCACACCCCCTTACTAGGTGTGTCTTCCCATGATTTTTTGGTAAAACCTTATCTGTCTTCCGCCACGCTGCCAGTGAGGCTCACGTCTCCTGGTAGCTCCCCTCTTTGGAGCGGCTCCTCTTTTTTTTATTTTTTTTTTATCCCATGCTTGCTGCCAGGTTGGACCAGAAGATGCCCATCCCTTCTTCTGACAAATGTACGCCATCCGGCGCGTAGCGCTCCGGTCGCCTGGGTTTGGATAAATCCATGGCGGATACTTTCCCAACTATTGTATTTGCAGTACTTTGCGACTGTGGTGTTTAGTTTCCTCCTGGAGTTATCCACCGCCTTTTCCGATGTTGCCCCACGCCATGTGATCCTAGGTATTTGCTCTGACCAGATGATGGTGGTTTTCCCCAGACGCCCATTAAGGCTCCATAGTACATCCTTAATGTTGTTGAGGAGTGCTTTTCTTCCCAGTGTGGTCAAATCGTTGCCCCCCAGGTGGATGATTATTATATCCGAGTGTTCGTGCGAGGAGTCTAATATTTTTCCCGTGGTCGGTTGGAGCTGTGCCCATTTCATGCCTGGAAAACCCCACTATCGGATCGTGGTTTCAACTTTTTGTTTCTCTTCCACCATGTTTGCAGTCTGGATATGAATGAGTGCCCTATGATCCATGTGAGCTTGGGGGGTGCACCCGCCCCTGAAATGACAAGATAAAGTCACAATAGGTGAGGGCGAATGTATCCCTTGTAAGCACTGGATCACCATCTGCCAACTGCTTTGATTGCGTTTTCTTTTAACCCTAGGGTGGCGGCTGTGGTGGCTGCCCCGATGCGAAATGAATGGGAACTGAAATCTGCTGGGAGAAAACCTCCACCTTCCTAGTGCCTTCCGCATGACTGCAGTGAATTGGAATCTGCTCAGGTGATCCCCGTTGACATGCTTGAACAAGGGACCTGGCACGGTTGGGCGTACCTGCAAATACTCTCTTATGCTGCACACGGGACAATATTTTGGTTGGTTTATGCATTTTAGCATAATGCTAGTGCCCTGGCCCAGCTGGTCTGTTTTGGATCGTCTTAGTGTCGAGCGCATCCCGTCTGCTTCTAAGTGGCAGTCCCCTATCTGCAAGCAGGAGTTGCCTCCTAACTTCTTGGCTGATGCCACCAGCTCGCCCACTCTGAATGCCCCAAAGAAAGCTGTGGTGAATGCTGCTCTGAACACTAGTTGCTCGTACCGGCTCTCAGCTATGAGTTGAGGGAATCTATTAACCGGGTTAGTTTGTTAAAATCAATGGGGTGTCTGGTGTCTTTTTTGCGCCCCTCTAGGCGTTTCCAGCCTTTCATTGCTGTTTTGATATCATGCGAGGCAGTGGGGTCAGTGATCAAATGTAGTTTTGAGTAGTGGGCTACCGCCGCCAGGTGTGCCTGCGCCCAGGACTTTCTTTTCCCCTGTTTAAAGGCCCACATAATGAACTGCTCTGTTGCAAGTCTGGTTGCTGCTGGGTCGGTTAATTATTCTAAACCCCCAATGTCCATGAAGACCCTGGTATACTTGTCATATCTCCGCTGCGTCTCTGGCGTGAAGGCGCTCTGTACTAATATGGTCAAGTCTGCTCTGCCAGTTCCCATAGTTTTACTGGGAAGGATGTCATCCTGTGGCTTGCTTCTGGAGCGAGTTTTCTGAATCTGTCCATATGGGAACGAGAAAGGGCGTCCGCCCGTAAGTTCTTTGTGCCCTCTACGTGTCTGGCCCTGATGTCCAGGTTGTTTTTTAACTGGATGTAAACTAGCCGCCTTAGTAGTCTCAGTGTGTTGGGGCAAGAAGTGGACCCTTTGTTTATGGCCATGACCACGCCTAAGTTATGGGACCATAAGGTTCTTTTTAGGTTTTGTAACTGAGATTTCCATATTGTTAAAGCTACCACGATGGGGAATAGTTCTAGGAAAGTGATATTCCTGGTGATCCCTAGTTCCAGCCACCTGTGTGGTCATCTGGCCGCACACCATTCCCTACCAAAGATGGCCCTGAAACCGCAGCCCCCGCGGCATCAGTTAACAGTGAGATCTCCCTTGCTGCTATCCAGCCCTCTCTCCAGATGAGCCGGCCATTGAATTCCTCCAGAAAAGAGTACCACATGGAGAGGTCTCTTTTGACCCAACTTCCTAGCCTTACGTGGTGGTGTTTCTCGCGCAGCCCTGCTGTCAACCTGCTTAGCCACCTGGTGAATGCCCTGCCTGCTGGGATCACTCTGTTTGTGAAATTAAGTTTGCCCACCATGCTCTGCAATTCTCCCAGTGTTGCTTTCTGTTTGCCTAACATGGCCTTGATGTCTGCTCTCAGCCGAGTTACTTTTTCATGTGGGAGTCTGGATGTACCTGTGACCATGTCCAATTCGATCCCTAAGAAAACTAGTGAGGTGGTTGGCCCCACCACCTTGTCCCTCGCTAAAGGGACTCCCAATTCTCCTGTTAGTGCGTGGAAAGCTTCCAGGAGGCTGGCGCATGTTCCATCATTTGCCCCTCCTATGAATAGAAGATCATTCAAATAATGCATTTTCCCCCCTGCCGGGGGCCTGGTGTGGAGTGCCCATTCCAAAAATGTGCTGAACTGATCGAAATATGCGCACGCAATGGAGCAACCCATTGGCATGGCCTTGTCTATGAATATCTGCCCTTTGTGTTGGAAACCTAGCAGATGATAGCTGTCGGGATGCACAGGCAGTAGCCGGAATGCCGATTCAATGTCCGCCTTAGCTAATAGTGCCCGCTTGCCTGTTGCTCTGATCATATCGATTGCGTCATCCAGTGTGGCATACCCCACTTTGCACGCATCTTCTGGGATTCTATCAATTACTGATGTGCCTTCTGGGTATGAAAGATGGTGTTTTAATTTGAATTGGCCAGGTTTCTTCTTTGGTACTACCCCTAGTGGTGAGATGAATAAATCTGTAGGGAGGGGGGAGTGGAGAGGGCCCTCGATGAGACCCAGCTTCAATTCTTTGTTGATTTTTTGCTGGATTACCTGAGGGTGTTCTGAGGCTGATTCCAAATTCTTTGGGTCCCCCCCGGCTATCAGTCCTTTCACTGGGATTATGAAGCCTTCCTCAAAACCTCTCACTAATGTGATTGCATCTTGCTTATTGTGGTATGCGTTGGCTAGCTTCCTCAGAGTGTTTGTAATGATTGGTGACCTGGCTAATTTGAAATTCAATTGATTGGTCTTCAGGCTGGTGGGAGGGTGAACGCTACTGTTTCTTTTTCTTGTCTTTCTTGTCTGACTTGTGCCTGTTTTTTCTACAAGTTGACGCTGGGTGTTCTCCCCCGCAAGCGGAGCAGCTGTGTTTGAATTTGCAGTTTTGCCCCCAAGAACACTCGTCTGTGTCGAATTTCCAACATATGGCCTGTGGTCCCTTATCGCCTTGTGATTTCGTGCTGTGCCATGTTTTGTGCCTATAGGATGTTTTATATTTCTCGTGCTTCCCCTTGCTGTGGCCGTTCGAAAGGGCTGGTCCCCTCTTCCCGCCCATGAGCTAACTTCTCTTGCGACCATCATTTTGTGGATGTATCTAGATACATCCTCTTGGTTACACTCCATTTATGGGTGGGCCTGCATTTTTAATCTAAAGCTTTTATCATACTCTAGCCAGGCATCCCCCGGGAATTGGCGGTGTGCTTCGTGTATTTTGGATTCATAAAGCCAGAGGTCAGCTGCGCTGTGTGGGAATTTTGTCTACTATGACGTAGGCCATTATTCTAAATGCGTCTAGCCAGTTCTCAAAGTTCCTCTCTTTTCTGGCTCTCTTCCTTTCCCTTCTGTCATCATCCTTCTTGTCGCATACAGTAAGGTCTAAACCCTCTAGTTGGATTTCTAGCAATGTGAAAATGTCTATAAATTCCTTCCGCCATATCCTTTCTTTAACTGTGAGTGGGATGGCTGTTGCAAGGCCTGCCGCTCTGGTTTTCATGGATGGTGGGCCCAGGGAGGGTCTTGTGTATGTTTCTGGTGGGTTACCCGCATTGAGTGTTGGGTTTCCTCCCTTTGTTGTCGCGCCCCACGCCGTCAGGGGGTCACTTGGGGGAGGGCGCTCTATGGTAATTGCAGGGGTGCTTGGTTGTTTGCCTATGGGTTGGGTCCCCTCTGTGGTTGGCCCTGCCCCATCCCCCACAGCAGCAGTGGCGCAAGTGATTTAAAACATTTCTTGATTATTACACTTATATGCTCACCCTCTGCAGGCGCTCTCATGTTTGAAGAGTGGCGAGCGCGTTGTCCCGATCAAGCCGATCCCGATTTTGGGACCATGCAGGACGGTCGCCCTTAAATGCATCGCCTGTGACCCCCCCTTCCACAGTAGCGATGCTCCCATTGGGGGGTTTAAAAAACAGCAAACCCCCCACTATTGGTTGGGTCGTATCAGACCCCCCCTTACATGTTGGCCGCCCTAGGGGGTGAGGGGTGCGTTGCCCCTTTGCTGGGGCGTGCCCTCCCTGAACCGGTTAAACCGGTCCCTTCCGGGCCAAGGCGGCCTTTAAGGCGCCGGCCCTTTATGCCCCCTTCGGGGGCAGCCTTTGCACTTCTAACTGTACTCTATTTCACAGTCATTGCACCTCAAAACGTTCGCTTATACAACATGGACGCAAAATGGTATTCCCTCATTTGTGTAGGGCTATATCCAAAAAGAGACGTAACGGAGGTCCCCACAGCGGTGCGGGAGGGGCCCCAGGCTTAATTATAATGGAGGGGGCCTGATGTATTTGCCTTTACAGAAGAAACACTCAGTAAAACAGGTGCGGTCTTGATAAATAGATTTATTCTCAAATAAGTAAATAATAATGACAAGCCCACAAAGAGCAGGCAGAAGCAACTGGAGACACAGCTGTCTAGTCAGGAATCCAGGCTCGGAATCCCTACTGGAAAACAATAGAAACCAGGGCAACCGAATTTAAGCATTCATGTCATTTAAAAGAATACATGACATTAAAGAACTACAACATAATTAAATACAACATATTTAAAGGAATACAACAGGGCCCCTCAGCCCCTACTGATGTGAGTGTGCAGGGGCCCCTTCAGCATATCTGGGAGGGGGCCTCATATTTTGTTACACCACTGCATCCCAGTGTAATTGAGGGAAAGCTAACTAGCAATCAAATGGGACTGTTACAATGAAAATTCCTGCACACATGTCAGGGCCTCGTTCTGTAATCCAGAAGTGCCTCAGAGGCACACAAAATGTAACAAATTTCGCCATCTAAACACTTATCTAACACCTTTGCAGGTGTGTTTTTCTGTTCTGCCCCAAATCTATAGATTATATTACTCTAAGACATCAGACTCCTGAGACTTTTAAAAAAACTGTGGCCTATCCACATACAATATGCATGATATTACAAAAGAAGAGATGCGGCTTCCAGAACTAACTCCCAGAAAAGACATACAACTCCGATCACTGGGCTTAAGACTAGAACTGTGTAGGAATCAGGTGTCCAGCCTGTAGGTATAATAGGCCAATACGCAATGTATCCATTCCAGGTGTAAGCACCGGTATATAAAGTAGAGCAGCCCATTTGACAATAGAAGGTATTCTTCTGGCAGCTATCCCAGATGGGTCAAGAAACAATTGGATCTTTAGTGCATCATTACAAAAATTTAATTGGGATAAGAATATACCTATTGCAAAAAGAATTTCTAAAAAACCCTTGGTGTAGAGCCAAAGAAAACACTTAATCCAGCATTAATTTTGCCATGCAACGGTGGCGAACACTTGAGATTACCAACAGACATTGGGATGATACTACTTCTCCCATTAACTAGGCCTAGGAGGAGTTCGACTGTGTGGAATTCTGCGGAGTTAAAAAAAACTCTGTGGAATTCTGCGCAGGCGGAGTTCTGTGACCCACAGAGCCCTGAATGCGGCCGATTTCAGAAGCTTAGCGCTTCTGAGAACAGGTGCATTCAGGAGAGGGCCTTAGCAGTGAAAACTGCCATTTCAGTCCAATGACAAAAAAGAGAAGAGGACTTTACCCGGATCTCCCGGGGGGGGGGTTCCTCCTCTCCGACGAGTCCTCCACAGTGCGGCTGCCTCCCTCCTCTGCTCCAGTGCACGCTGCACCCCAGCTATTGGCTTCACAGCGCAAGCACAGACTGACTGCGCTTGCGCTGTGCTGCCAAGGCTGGGCTGCAGTGTGAACTGTGTGAGCTCCACTCCGCTGGCGGGGCTAGCAGAGTTTTTGGACAACTGAACACTCCAAGCGGACCACAGAGTTCCAAAAACTCCATTAGCTCTGCCAGCAGAGTGGAGTACCCCACACACCTCTACCATGAATCCCTCTGTGGCACATATGGATGACATCACATTGGGAGATGAATGCAGTGTTGATAACACAACAACGAAGAAGCAAGGGTTGGTTCCCCCCACTTCTAGTAACTAGGATGCAGTACTTGAAAATATGGCATTCAACTCAGCCGATATTCCGCCAAACAACGGTGAGGAACACTTGATATGCTGGGCCGGCACTTGGAGTGTACTGCATCTCCCAGGATCCCCTGTGTGACGCATATGGATGATGTCACTGAGGGAGACAGAGACGACATTGGTAACATAACAACAAAGCGGTGGGGGGTTTAAATCCCCTGCCTCAAGTCACTGAATGCATCAGCGGCACCACTATGAAGGGGCCAAAAAGAGGTGTGAGCGGTGGAGAACCCGCTTTGACGAATTAAGCTGGTGACAGGGCGGATTGAGCCAAATGGGCATTTGTGTCCTGGAAGCTTTAGCAGCATAATAAGTATCGGAGTCCCATTGGGATCGGTACATGATCTTTCAATGGAGGAGTGAGGAGTAATTTTATTGGCTCAGGCGTGCCTGATTGTTTGGACGATGATGAGTGATGTAGTGTGAAGATCACATGACAAATATGAGCATCTCAGATAAATATAGCCAGCATCATAAAATTACAATACGAATGTCTAATGGATTTTGGGGGTCATTCTGACCTCGGCGGTAAAAGGCCCTTACCGCCGGTCAGAAGACCGCCATCATACCGCCGCGGCCGCGGTAAACCGCCACGGTCATTCTGACCTCCAACTGCCAAACCGCCAAAAACCCGACATCCACGGAAGGCCGCCTCATCAGCGGGCAGCGAAAAACTGGAGATGACCAAACCTCCACCGCCACGCCAACACAAACACGCCCATGCCATTACGACCCCTGAATCCATGCAGCGGTCTTTCAACCGCGGTATTCCATTGGCGGTACACACCGCCGCGGTCGAAATACACACCCAGCTCCAAAACACAGCCACATTGGACAATTTGAAATACACACACCTGATACACATACAAACAACACTCCCACACATCCAAGCAATTATAAAACACACACCCACATCACCCACAAACCCCCACTACTAGAAATTCGGAGAGAAGGCGATAGAGAGAGAGAGCACAGCTATCGAAAACCCCAACACACACAGGAACCCAACATCATCAACCACACCACATCTACGCACACATCACCACACACCACCACTCACATCACCACAAACACCACCCCACACCTCATCCACACCACCCCAAAGACACCCCAGGTTTTCAGACCAAGAACTCAGGGTCATGGTGGAGGAAATAATAAGGGTAGAGCCCCAGCTCTTCGGCACACAGGTGCAACACACCACAATAGCCAGGAAGGCGGAGCTATGGCAAAGGATCGTCGACAGGGTCAATGCTGTGGGACAGCATCCCAGAAACCGGGAAGACATCCGAAAGCGCTGGAACGACCTACGGGGGAAGGTACGGTCGATGGTCTCAAGACACAACATCGCTGTGCAGAAGACTGGCGGCGGACCCCCACCCACTCCTCCCGAATTCACTGCATGGGAGCAAGAGGTCTTGAACATCCTGCATCCTGCGGGCCTCGCTGGAGTAGGTGGAGGAATGGACTCTGGTAAGTCTAATCTCAACTAATCCCCCCCCCCAACCACCAGCATGCCAACCCACACCCCCACCCTCACCCCCAACCCCCCAGCACACATCCTCCCTGCCAATATCTCACCAGCACAACCCACCCAACCCAAAACCAAACCCTGAATGCCAACACAAACCATGGACACCCATCACCTATGCATGACCACTGCACATACCCATCCCCCCCACAAACCACCCTCACAACTCCTCCCACAAGGAAATGCTAGCACTGGGGGACAAGGGAACCCACAAATCGCACGCCATGGAACACACAGAAGCAATAACCATACTCTTTTACCCCTGCAGGGCCCGAACGCCAACACACCGGCCAGGAGGGTCCAGATTTGTCCATCCCACCCCCAGAACAGGCCCCCAGTGAGAACAGCAGCTCTGTCGACCTAGAACCTGATGACCAGCCCGGACCATCGGGGACCTCTGGACAGTCGGTTCCCCACACACAGACACAGGCCACAGCAGACCTAACCCCCTCTGGGAATATCAGCACAGCTCCCACCCAGCGGGCCCATGCCTCTGTCTCCAGGACAGGTCAAGCAGCGGTGTGTCCGCCACTACAGGGCACCCAGGCTGACCCAACACCCCAACAACAACAGGGACCTGGGGGCAGTGGTAGTGGGCACACCGTCCAGGGGACAGAGGCCCGGGGAAACAGGGGAACTGGGAGGGCTGCAGTGCGACAGGGGGGGGAGGACAGGCCCAGGGAACCGACTCTCCAAGAGGCCCTCACCACCATCATGGGAGCATACCACCGCTCCCAGGAGACAATGGCGACGGTACTGGCCAGGTTCCAGGAGATCCAGGCACAGCAGGAGGAACGGTACATGGGGTACAGAGAGGAGCTCAGGAACATCGTCCTGGCCCTCAACCAAATAGTCACCACATTGCGGGACCATGTGGCACCCCAAAGGGCCCCTGTCACCAGCCTGGACCAGGAACAGCCTATCACCTCCGCCGGCGCTAGTGGACAGGAGGCCCCCACACAACGACAGGCCACCAGAACCCCACCTCCTGCTGAAGATCAACCACCCCGCAAGAGGAACCTGAGATCACAAAGGAAGACAGAGTAGGATGCCAAGACCCCCGCCAGCATAAGATACCCCCTGATGTCATCACACTGTCCCACCTTGTCACCCTGTCCAACCTTGAACTGCCCCTGCTCCATCCTTCCACAGGCATATGGACAATGCACCTGTGCGACTGAGAACTGGACTCTGCCATGGACATTACTCCACCCCCACCCATCACCGTTTTACTATCATGGACCTATATGTAGCACTTCAAATACATCACTAATTGCACTCAAAACACTCAGGAGTCTGCTTGTATTCTTAACAAATGTATTACACATAACGGTTCTAAAATGTTCAGTTACATTGTGATGACAACATACCAATGTCAATGTGCTTTACTCCATGGGCAAACAAAGCAGAAGTCACGCAGTGGGTCATACAGCTCTGAAAAGGGAAGGGAAAGTCACAATTCAGTTGAAAGGAACTGGGGGGGAACACAGAAAGTAGAGATGCAGGAGGCCTGAAGTAAATGTAAAATGACGTGGGGGATTCTTACCTGTGTGCTACTGAAAATACTGTTGTATGACTGTGTCTCTGTTGTCCGTGTCGTCCCCGTCGTCTTCCTCCTCTTCACTCTCCACAGGCTCCACAGCTGCTACAACACCACCATCTGGACCATCCTCCTGCAGGAAAGGCACCTGGCGTCGCAATGCAAGATTGTGAAGCATACAGCAGGCCACGATGATCTGGCATACCTTCTTTGGTGAGTACATTAGGGATCCCCCTGTCATATGCAGGCACCTAAACCTGGCCTTCAGGAGGCCAAAGGTCCTTTCTATGATCCTCCTAGATCGCCCATGGGCCTCATTGTACCGTTCCTCTGCCCTGGTCCGGGGATTCCTCACTGGGGTCAGTAGCCACGGCAGGTTGGGGTAACCAGAGTCACCAATTAGCCACACACAGTGTCTCTGTAGCTGTTCCATCACATAGGGGATGCTGCTATTTCGCATAACATACACGTCATGCACTGACCCAGGGAACTTGGCATTTACATGGGAGATGTACTGGTCAGCCAAACAGACCACCTGCACATTCATAGAATGGTAATTTTTCCTGTTTCTGTACACCTGCTCATCGTCTTTTGGGGGTACTAAGGCCACATGGGTCCCATCAATGGCACCAATGATGTTGGGGATATGTCCAAGGGCATAGAAGTCACCCTTCACAGTGGCCAAATCACCCTCCTCAGGGAAAACAATGTAGCTCTGCATGTATTTCGTCAGGGCAGACAACACTCTGGACAAAATCTTACAAAACATAGGCTGAGACATCCCTGATGACATGGCCACTGTTGTCTGAAAAGACCCACTTGACAAAAAATGGAGGACTGACAGAACCTGCACCAGAGGGGGAATTCCTGTGGGTTGGTGGATGGGGGACATCAGTGCTGCCTCCAGCTGGGCACACAGTTCATGTATAGTGGCTCGGTCAAGTCGGTATCGAAGTATTATATGACGTTCCTCCATTGTCGACAGGTCCACCAGCGGTCGGTACACGGGAGGATTCCTCCTTCTCCTCGCAAGTCCCAGCGGACGGTGCCTAGGAAGGAGAACATGGAGTACAGAGTCAAGC
The DNA here is from genome assembly GCF_031143425.1 of Pleurodeles waltl. Lineage (NCBI taxonomy): Eukaryota > Metazoa > Chordata > Amphibia > Caudata > Salamandridae > Pleurodeles > Pleurodeles waltl. The sequence continues at coordinate 871,682,092 of NC_090450.1, forward strand.
AACCCACAGGTACGTAACTACAGCTGGCACAGTACACGAATCGCTATGCATTGAATGGCTTGCATGAGTGGCAATGCAAGGCCTAGGCCTGTGTGACGCAGTAGAAATTAAGCCATGTGGGCCCTTGAAATGGCGGCTGCCGGACCTGAGAAGTGTGACAATGGGATGTGAGGTCAATGCGCTGGCGTGGCACACCGTGGCGGTAGGCGGTCGAAGATCGCGGTGCGAAGCCGCATTGGTTAACATTGAACCCTATGGGTTTCAGGAGCCAATGACGAGGTGCGCCGGCGGTCGCGGTACGCACCGCCGCGGTACGCACCGCCGCGGGCGTGACCGCCATTTTCTATCTGATTAATCACTCAAGACCTGATTATCCACAGGAGAGGACCTATACTGCAAGTGCTGCTGTGAACTCGGTCTGGAAGAGACAATGGCTGCTGCGACTGGGGAAAGGGCCCCTGCCTTCACTACAGAAGAGTTGGAGAAACTTGTGGATGGGGTCCTGCCCCAGTATGCGCTACTCTACGGTCCTCCAGACCAACAGGTAAGTACACTGGGTGCACGTTGAATGGGCTATGCCTGTGTTGAGTGGGGTGGATATTAGATGGTGGGGTGGGGAGACAATGACGAGTGCAAGGCACGACAGATGAGAGCATGTGCCACATGGCAAGGTTGGGGAGGGGGGGCCAATCACATCTATCATGCGGAAAATTGATGAAATTTCCAATTCCACCCTGTACATGTCAAATAGGTCAGCGCCCATCAGAAAGTCGACATTTGGCGTGCCATCGCCAAGGAAGTGTGGACCCTGGGGACCAGGAAGACCGCTGAGTCACTGCTGGGGATGGCCTCCCAACCTAGGAGGGGTGCCAGTCGTACCCTGACCCCCCTGATGTCCCGGATCCTGGCGGTGGCCTACCCCGATTTGGATGGGCGCGTGAGGACATCACAGCGGACACAAGGGGGGGAGTACCAGCACATTCTGCTATCTTTACGCGCAGTGGAGGTGCCTGGGTGGGGGAGGAGGGCTGTGGGTGACATTAGGCCAGGGCGCTTTCTGTAGTGTAGTCCTCTCCTTTTGCCATGTCCCTGTGCCCCGCCCCCCACCTCTGTAGGGTGACAAGTACAGCTATCCATGGTCCTGCATCACCCATGTGCGCGTTGGTTGTCCCTAGACCTGTTGGCCTAGTCACAAGTACTGAGTAGTGTACCCTGATTGCGCGGCTTAGTGCATGAGGCTCCTGTGTCTGTCCTCTCCGCCAACGGTGTTGATAATGCATACACTCAACCTGTTTTTATTTCTCCCCCCACCCTTTTTCTTTATCTTCTTGTGCATGTGTGCATTAGCATCATCAGGCGGAGGAGAATTGGCACCGGAGCACGAGGGAGCCATGGCACAGACACCGAGGCCACCAGTGATACAGAGGGCGAGGGGAGCTTCACAACGGGGACCTGTGGTGACACCAGCGACACCGACACGTCCTCGGATGGGAGCTCCCTAGCGGTGGCGGCAACATCCGTGCCCCCCGCCTCTACAGGTACAGCCGCCACCCAGCGCACCAGCTCCGCCCTCCCAGCAGCCCCTCAGCCTTCGCTCCGTGCCCGCTCGCCCAAGAAGGCGGGCATCTCCTTCCCCCCAGGCACCTCAGGCCCTGCCCCTGTTACCCCTGCTGCCCTCAGTGAGGAGGTCATTGACCTCCTACAGACCATCATTGTTGGGCAGTCTACCCTTTTGAATGCCATCCAGGGGGTAGAGAGGGAGGTGCATCGTAGCAATGCATACCTGGAGGGCATTCATTCGGGTCAGGCTGCCCATCAACGATCGTTCAATGCTCTGGCCTCAGCACTGACGGCAGCCATTGTCCCTGTTTCCAGCCTCCCTCTTCTAACTTCCTCCACCCTGTCTCTGTCTCCTGTTCCTCAGCCTATCCCATCCACACCATCAGACTAGCCTGCACACACCTCAACACCCAAGGGCAGCTCATCCAGACATAAGCACCACAGATCACACAAACATTCACCCAAGCAACACCCAGATGCAGACATGCCAACAGCCACTACCACCTCTGTGTCCCCCACCTCCTCGTCTCCCTCCTCCCTCCCTGTGACGTCTCTACTCACACCTGCATGCACACCACCAACAGCCAGTACTTCCATCACCAGCACACCCTCCAGTACAGTCCGCACATGTGCAGTCACCACCCCCACTGCCATTTACACATCCCCTGTGTCCTCTCCCACTGTGTCTGTCACCCCCTCTTCCAAGACACACAAACGCAGGCAGCCACCCACCCAACAGCCAACCACCTCACCACAGCCTCCAGCCCATGCCCCTTCACCCAAGGACAGCACACCTGACTCTCCTACAACCACCTCCTCTTCCTCCACTCCCATAACCACTACACCTACCCTTTACCTTGGTCCTAAAAAAGTTTACCTCTCCACTCTTGACCTCTTTCCCTCACCTGACCCACCCCTTCCATCTGCTAAGAGTCCCAAGAGCGCCTCAGCCACCACCAGCCCGGCTTCAAGGGTCACTGTAGTGCATGGATTTTGGAGTCCCCCCTTTGCCAGCAGTGATACATCGGTCAGCAGCAAGGGGACAGCCAGTCCCCCCCCTGGAAAGAGGACCCGTAAAGTAAGGGGCCGACGCGAGAAGACTGACACGGCTGCCCCCAAGGACCAAAGTTCTGCCACTTCACCTGCCACAACATCCAGGGGAGGCAAGGCCCAGAAAGCCACATCGAAGGAGGGCAAGGGCAGCAGGGCAGAGAAGTCAGCCAGCAGGAGCGCGGACCAGGAGGGCCCCACAAGCCCCATCCCGGGTGTGAGGGAGGACACCCAAGGGCCCAGGACACCGTCACCGAAGGGTCCAGCAACTGCACGGTCGGAGGGCGACTGAGCAGGGAGTCCTGGCCAGGTCTGACTCCCTTGACTTACAGAACAAGCACCGCTGAAGAGGGCCCCGCCATGCAGAAAGGCACCGCTGAAGAGGGCCCCGCCGTCCAGAAAGGCACCGCTGAACAGGGCCCCGCTGTGCAGAAAGGCACCGCTGAAGAGGGCCCCGCCGTCCAGAAAGGCACCGCTGAAGAGGGCCCCGCCGTCCAGAAAGGCACAGCTGAACAGGGCCCCGCCGTGCAGAAAGGCACCGCTGAACAGGGCCCCGTCGTGCAGAAAGGCACCGCTGAACAGGGCCCCGCCGTCCAGAAAGGCACCGCTGAAGAGGGCCCTGCCGTCCAGAAAGGCACCGCTGAAGAGGGCCCCGCCGTGCAGAAAGGCACCGCTGAACAGGGCCCCGCCGTGCAGAAAGGCACCGCTGAACAGGGCCCCGCCGTGCAGAAAGGCACCGCTGAACAGGGCCCCACCGTGCAGAAAGGCACCGCTGAACAGGGCCCCGCCGTCCAGAAAGGCACCACTGAAGAGGGCCCCGCCGTCCAGAAAGGCACAGCTGAAGAGGGCCCCGCCGTGCAGAAAGGCACCGCTGAACAGGGCCCCGCCGTGCAGAAAGGCACCGCTGAACAGGGCCCCGCCGTGCAGAAAGGCACAGCTGAAGAGGGCCCCGCCGTCCAGAAAGGCACCGCTGAACGGGGCCCCGCCGTCCAGAAAGGCACCGCTGAACAGGGCCCCGAAAAGACAGGCACCGCTCCGATGGGCCCCGCCGTCTCAAGCACCGCTCCGCTGGGCCCTTCCTGTCAAGGACCGCTCCGCTGGGCCCTTCCTGTCAAGCACCGCTCCGCTGGGCCCCGCCGTCTCAAGCACCGCTCCGCTGGGCCCTTCCTGTCAAGCTCTGCTGGGCCCCGCCGTCTCAAGCACCGCTCCGCTGGGCCCTTCCTGTCAAGCACCGCTCTGCTGGGCCCCGCCGTCTCAAGCACCGCTCCGCTGGGCCCTTCCTGTTAAGCACCGCTCCGCTGGGCCCTTCCTGTCAAGCACCGCTCCGCTGGGCCCCGCCGTCTCAAGCACCGCTCCGCTGGGCCCTTCCTGTCAAGCACCGCTCCACTGGGCCCCGCCGTCTCAAGCACCGCTCCGCTGGGCCCTTCCTGTCAAGCACCGCTCCGCTGGGCCCCGCCCTCTCAAGCACCGCTCCGCTGGGCCCTTCCTGTCAAGCACCACTCCGCTGGGCCCTTCCTGTCAAGCACCGCTCCGCTGGGCCCCGCCGTCTCAAGCACCGCTCCGCTGGGCCCCGCCGTCTCAAGCACCGCTCCGCTGGGCCCTTCCTGTCAAGCACCGCTCCGCTGGGCCCCGCCATCTCAAGCACCGCTCCGCTGGGCCCTTCCTGTCAAGCACCGCTCCGCTGGGCCCCGCCGTCTCAAGCACCGCTGGCCCAATGACAGTGCCGGTTCTGTGTGGAGCTACTGTTCACGCTGCACTCGGGCCACCCTGCCTCCTCCATTGCCTGTGGAGACTGTTATCCACTTAATAGACTGTGGCTTTGCACTCCCCAGGATGGTAGAGTGGGCAAGCCACCCACTGTAGAGACTTGAGAGACTGTTGCTTTGCACTCCCCAGGATTGAACAGTGGGCAAGCCACCTACTGTAGAGACTTGAGAGACTGTGGCTTTGCACTCCCCAGGATGTAACAGTGGGCAACCCACCCACTGTAGAGACTTGAGAGACTGTGGCTTTGCACTCCCCAGGATGGCACAGCGGGCATGGTGGCCCCTTCGTGGATCTGGTGTCGTGGACTCATGTGGCTGTGGTGCCCCCCCCTTCCCTTCCCCCTGAGGTGCCTGTAGTTTTATCATCTGATGCCCCTGCAGTGTTCTCTCCAACGGACTCAGGTCTCCTGTGTGGGCTTTGCCCAGGTGTTGATTCACTTTGACCCACGGACTGTTGAAATTTCAGTGACTGTGCTGGACTTATTGCCTCTATTTATCGGTTACGCAATGATTTAACTTGAATTTTTTTTATTCATTTTCCTATTTTACCATGACTTCAATGAACCTATTTTATACATAAATTTAGTTTCTCACTTTCATTATATCTTTTCATTATTCCGGGGGGTTTGGGTGGTGTCACTTTGACTTGGTGCTCTGCATTGGTGTGTAGATAGTTGGTGGGTGGGTGTATTGCGTATGTGTGTGCCCGTAACCCTTCCTCCTCCCCCTCCCCTGTGTCGTAGGTGCGGTACTCACCGTTGTCGTCTGCGCCGGAGTTCGTACTCGTGGTAGATGAGCAGGTAGACGAGAGCAGGTAGGATGTTCAATTCGGCCTCCATGCTGTCCTCCGTCCTCGTGGAGTGTATAGAGGTGAGCGTTTTCCCGTTCGTAGTCTGTTTCCGCCGTGTTTTTATCGGCGGTGCTCCCGCCCCGGAAAAGGTGGCGGATTGGTGAGTTGTGATAGGGTGGGCGGTACGTTGTCTGCCGCCTGCCTGTTGGCGGTGACCGCCGCGCTGTTTGTCTGTCCCGCCGTGGCGGTCGGAGTGTTAAAGTCGCGGGCTGTGTTGGCGGTTCCCGCCAGTGTCAGAATTCATTTTTTTTTACCGCCTGCCTGTTGGCGGGTTGGCCGCCGCTTTATCACCGACCGCCAGGGTTGGAATGACCCCCTTTGTGTGTGAAGACTGGCAATAGTAGTATTGCAAATTGTAATAAGCGAGGAAACACATGTTTAGCCTAGCCGGCGTGCGTTTCTGACTAATATCTGAATATGACAAGTTGTACTTGGCAATATTGCGGCCTCAGAGGGTCCAGAAAAAGAGTATACAATATGTGGGGTAAGCCTTATTAAATTTATAGTGCAGGGGTTGCACATAAACTCCCCTAGAACCACTTGAAGAGAGAGATTTTTGAAAGTAATGTGAGAGAATAATACGGTATACCATTAACCTTCTGGATGGGGTATGTAAATATGTATGGTGAAAATTCATGCAAGGTAGAAGTCCTTTAGAATGTTTTCCCTTATGTCGTTTCAACCTGTTCTGAACCCGCATGTAGGGACTGACACTTAGCACCTGTTATTTTGCTTTGTATATCCTGACCAATAAACAATAGTATGGACTCCATCCCCTAGTGACTGCACTAATTTGAAATTTGAGAATCATCACAGTTTTACACACAGAGTGCTGTGTGCAGTGTTACATGATTTTGGGTGTTTTTCAGGTCCACAGGAAATGTTTATATCTAAAAGTAAGGAATTTGTAGAATAATTTAATTGATGCTTCACCCTTCTGCTTACGCATATCTTTAGGAGACGCCTAGAGGACCAGGTAACAAATAGTCTTACCTAGTTGCATGTATGAGTACGCAACATGTAATAGTCTGTAGGACACTGGGCTAAGACTTCTGCCCTGACGAAGGCCACAAGACTTGCTTGAGAAAAGAATTTCCTAGCAAAGGACTTTTATAGAAACCAAAAAATGTTTTTGTATTTACATAAGATATGTGCTTAGGGTGTACTGATTCATTGTGATCATTGTTACAGCACTGACTTGGTTTTAATCTTACCTCTGGCTGTCACTAATAAAGTATTATCTGTAGACAGACACAAAGGTATTTTTAATCATCTTCTATAACCCTGGTAGTTATTAACCAGGATTAAACATATTCTGATCTCCTGTCCCAGTAGGAGCAGGTTCTCCTGTGGGGCTACGGTTGAGACCGCCGAGCCAGTATCATCTTGGCTTGGTTGTTTGGACTGGCCTATGATGAAGCGCATGCCACTATTAGGTGAATGAGGCCTTTCCATACATAAAAGAATATCTTTCAGTGATGCATGGGTGAGTATGTGATATGCTTAATCTATGTAGATTTCACTGCACCATTTTTTGTGGCCTCCATGTTTTGAGGACGCCCTCCTTCAATATATTATGCCTGGTGCAGCATTGAGCCACTTTGTAAATATGGTACAGGGAAAAGGCCTCCCTAATGCCACACTAGCGTAAAAAAATGCTGCTAGTGTGGCGCCATGAGGTAAAAGGGCTTTCTAAATCTGGCTCTTAGTGGCTTAACTAAAGCCATTTGTCGGTGTTTTCCCTTATCTCAATATGTTTGAAATAGATTCCGTTCTTTGATTGATTGCCCACTTCACTGATACCTTGTGATTAGACCTTATTAAAAATTATTCAATGAAGAAAAAAAATAATACCTTTTAAAAAAGACTGCATCCACGCTCAGCAAAGGAAATTTCTATTAGGAAGACTCAATTGTATTGTATTGCTTTGTAGCGTATATATAGTGCCTTTTCTTCCAATGTGAGGCACTGAAGCAGTTATTCTACATGGGAGACCTGCTACACCATGTAAGGTGCGTTGTCTTTGGTTTGGTCCTATGTAGGAAGCGTTTCCATGTAATGAATGATGACCTCTAAGTTAAGGATATCATTTTATGGGATACAGTACACATTTTATGGTTTCCCCTAAGATGGTAGTGTTAATCAGCTCTGCATGTACATTTATGGTATTTTTAATGATCATAGTCCACTAAGCTGGTCGTTGAATGAGGTTGTCCATTCTGAGAATTTTACTTGAAAGTTATTGTCCTGAGCAGGTGTAGGTTGCAAGGAGATATGGTGAGTAGTTTGTTACTAACATTCCATATATGATTGTCATTGTGAGATGGTTATAGTATGTAACTAGTTGGGACTTGCAGTGGTGGACTCAATTAAAGTTCTTCATCAGCCAGCAGCAGTTGGCAGATCCCTTGAGGTATTGCATGCCTGTTAAGGTGGTGATGAGTGGTTTATTTATGTGGCCTGTTACAGTATAGGGTGACCAACATGGACTGTAGAGAGAAGAAATGATGAGAGCGACATTGTTACACTTTGACAATGATTTTGATCTTCTGATATAAGGGGCAGTAGAGTCTTTTGATCTATCTGGTGACTGTAACAAGAGTTATTTGAGAAAACTCCATTAAATGCCCAAAGTAAGGGCATTCCTATGAGACATCTGAATGTGTGGTGTAACGAGGCACACCGGAACCGGTAGGAAACTTTACTGCACAGTGGCTGGGGTGGGACTTCACCCCCAGAGTCCTTCACTACTTGAGCAGGCCCTGCCACTCTAGATAAGCACAGTCCCTCTCCCACAGTGCAGGGGGCAACAAGGCACACTGGACCCAGCAGGAGACTTTACTGCATAGTGGCTGGAGTGGGACATCTTCCCCCAGCATCCTTCACTACTTGGGTGGGCCATGCCGCTCTAGATAAGCCCGGTCAGTGTCCCGCAGCACTGGGGGAATATCAACAGAATTAATATGGTGTATGTTAAGCAACTCTGCTATGAAGACCAAGAATGTGTCCAGGGGTAGCAAATTAACTTGAATTCAAAATAAAATCAACTTACGTTTTGGCTTGCGACGTGAGTGAGCAAATGTCAAAGATAGGAATACAGAAATAATCACAATCTAGTAGCTGTATTATTTATCTGATATCACTATAATCCATTACTGTAAAGCACAACAGAAGTAAATAGACAAATGTTCCTGCCAAAGAAAATATAAGAGTGAATAACAGCTCAGCCAGTAGTGCAGGGAGGGGAGGGGCTGGGTCACGGGATGCGGGAGGAGGAGGAGTACAGAGTGCACCTAAGTGCGCATGTGTGTTTGTCTGGCCGTCTTAAGCTGGCCAAACACACATGCACACTTAGGTTTCTCCAGCCTGCATGTGTTTAACTGCAGGGCTGGAGAAACTGCACAGACAGCAGGGCTGTGTCTGAGTGGTAGTCCGAGCCGCTCACACCAATCCTGGCACTGCTTTCATGGCAGGTTTAGCATGAAAGCAGCGCCAGATTGCTGGGGAGCCTGTGCTGGTGTCTCAGTGAGTGCTAGGACACCACAAGTGGAGCAACGAGCGAGGCGGCAGGATACGGCAGTGGCGGGATGTAAGTGTCTTTTATTTTTTATTTTTTTTATTTTTGTTCTTTCCCCTTCGTCCCCTCGCGCCCCCATTGAGATTTTCGGTGGGCCCCACTGAATAGAAACCTTTCTCAAATAAATTTAACTAGGTTTCCACATCAAACCTTTCATCTTATACCGACAAATAATGTTTTCCATTTTGCATCATGTAATAGGGTTAGAAATGGCAAGTCTGTTATTCTGCGCTGCATGCTTTTTATTCCTTATCATTCATAATTGCTTTCATAAAAAGGTCACACTCTGCAATTAAAAACACAGTGCCCCATTCATTTGTGTAATCTATTAATAATTGTTCATCATGCGAACTTTATATTATGCATTACTGTATTCAACCTAAGGTCACAATCTGCATTTGAAAACTGTACATCAATCTTTTGTGCCATTTTAGATCATGTTTCTTTTCAGACTTAATTCTGATCCGTTACCGGATAAGCTGCATTGTTTCCATTTTAGACAAATCTTTGTTTTACGCCAGTTGAGTGATGTGTGTGTAATTAAAACTGCAACTACTTTCAGGCAGACTGGCTTGTGTTTTGGGGTACAATATTAGACTTTTAGAGGTTTCACGACGTTTTGAGTTGCTCGCGTTGTAGTGAGAAGTAGCAGGCAGGTAATCAAATGAAGTTTAATATTTAGTGGTGAGGAGCCATAAATATCCATTCGAATTATAAATGATTTTACTGACTTCGTATACTGTCAACAACTGTAAATCATTGGCCTGCTATCCAAAAGGACGCTTAATTTCTAAGACTAAAAAATCTAACTTTGTGACATTTGCCTGATTACTTCATTTGAAGGAGTTGAAACTGAAAATGTTCTTCTATAACTTGATATGCAAGTCATGTTACACTGGGGTGTAGACAGAAGAACAAACATGAGAGGTGGAAGAGGAGGGGATTTGCACAGGTGAGAAAAGGTAAAGATGGCTAGTGAGGTTTTCACACAAAAGAAAGAAAACACACTGAGTCACTAGAAAGGACATCGTTTTGTTTTTCTGCTGCTAGCTCAGCCAGCATGTGAAGGGAGGGATGGGGCTGGGCCTTGGGACAGGGGGTGGGGGGATGAGAAGAGAGTATATTAAGGGCCTGATTTATGAAAAGTTTGCCCGCCTTTACGTCATTTTTTTATGCAAAAGCGGCGCAAACTTACAAGATATAATTATATTTTGTAAGTTGTGCTGCTTTTGCATCAAAAAGTGATGTAAAGGCAGCGCTAACGTTTCATAAATCAGGCCCTAAGTGCGCATGTGTATTTGGACGGTCTAAGACAGCCATCCAAACACATGTGCGCACTTTGGTTTTTCCAACCTGGCTGTGTTGAACAGCCAGGCTGGAGAAACTGCACAGACCCCAGAGTTGTGTCTGAGTGTCATTCACTGCCACTCAGACCAATCCTGATGCTGCTTACGTGCTATGTTTAGCTGGGACACCAGAACAGGCAAGGAGGATGAGTGAGGCAGTAGGAGAGGACGGCGGCAGCAACAACAAACGGTGAGTCATTTAAAAAAAAAAAATTATCCCCCGTTGTTTCCCCTCACTCCCTGCTCCTCCTCTTGATATTTGCGGCAGCTGCCGCTGGTCACTAGGTAAGTGAGAACTCAATGTAAACTCAAAAGACACTGCATCCATGATAGTTTATACGACTGATTAAATGGAAATGTCTATGTCGAGATCTACAACCTAGCTATTGCAGCCCCAAACAGATAAATAAAAAAAAAATAACCCTTACACTCTTCTCTTTTTTGTTTCATAAAAACAATAAGTTTGCTGAGCGTATGCATGAACCATGGCGGCCTCTCAACAAACATTTAATACCTTCAGAGATGCTGCTGTGACTGTAGCTTGTCTGAAGATATAGAGATCTACGCAAAGCAGGCAGTGATTTCTAAATATGACCGGTGGTAGTCTGCCCAGGCACTGGAGGTGATTACCTTCACCCCCTGGTGGACGGCTGTCATGCCACCAACCTCTAAGTACCCACTAAGAAAATGTCAGGAGGAACTCACTGAAATCCCTCAAGTGAGAGGTGCATCTTCCCATAACACAATTTAGGACCGGAAAGTTATTACAAAAAATGTTAGGCCTGATTGGGTAGTTCTCCTGCCCTGGAGCTGAGAACTTCAAATGGGAGAGAAGAAAAGCATAAAACTCACATACATTTAGTATAACAGATAGAAGACTAAAACTAATACACTTAACTAACTTGTCTTCTCTTAAGTTCACTGCTGAGGAGACAGGCCTTTTAGTTACCTCTATTTTTAACAGGACAGGGAACTACATGGTGTGTTTCCATAAAACCTCATTCGAGTATGAATATTTCAATACCTTTGATACATTACTTACATGTAATTTTTTATTTGTTTTTTATTTTTAGGAAATGAAAATTTAAACAAGATATGTTATTATATTTATTTTAAAAAATGTTTTCCCTTAACTCCTCCTTTGCATCATCACGAACTGAATGTGTTTGAAGTTTGGTTATATTACATAATAAAAAAAACCCAAGGAATAAAAAAAATGTAAGCAATTAACCCCTTCACTGCAACGCCTTTTCCCCCTCAGGTGCCAGGCCTTTCTTTGGCTATTTGGGGCAGTTCGCGCTTAGGTCCTCATAACGTTTTGTCCACATAAACTACCTACGCCAAATGTGTGTCCTTTTTTCCAACATCCTAGGGATTAAACAGGTACCCAGAGTTTGTGTGTTCCCCTGGAGGAGACCAATAAATTAGTCAAAATTCAGCAACATTTTCGTTTTTTTTTTTTAAAGGGGAAAAAGGGGCTTCAGAAGAAAGCTTGTGTTTTTTCCCTGAATAAGGCATCAACAAAGGGTTTGCAGTGCTAAAATCACCTTCTTCCCTGCTTTTAGGAACAGGGAAACTTTTTTTTTTACTGGGACATAACCCATTTTAACTTTTTTTTGTTCTTTTAGCCTCCTCCCAGTTAGTGACACATATGGGTGTGAAACCAATGCTGGATCCCAGACAGCTAAACATTTCTGAAAAGTATACAACATTCTGAACTCAGCAAAGGGTCATTTGTGTAGATCCTACAAGGTTTTCCTACAGAAAATAACAGCTGAAATAAAACAAATATTGACATTGAGGTTAAAAAAACAGCCATTTCTCTCCATGTTTAACTCTCTACCTTTTTCCTGCAATGTCAGATTTTCAAAAGCAATAAACCGTTACATCTGCTGGACTCTTCTGGTTGCAGGGATATATAGGGCTTGTAGGTTCATCAGGAACCCTATGTACCAAGAGCCAATAAAGGAGTTGCACCTTGCAATGCGTTTTCATTGTATGCCAGGTATACAGCAATTAATTTGGTGAAATATAAAGAGTGAAAAATAGGTATCAAGGAATACTTTGTATTTCTGAAATGGGCACAAGATAAGGAGTTGAGAAGCAGTGGTTATTTGCACATCTCTGAATGCTGGGGTCCCCGTACTAGCATGTAAATTACACAGCATTTTCTCAAATAGACGTCTTTTCTACACACTGTCTTACATTTGGAAGGAAAAAATGTAGAGAAAGACAAGGGGTGATAACACTTGTTCTGCTATTCTGTGTTCCCCCAAGTCTTCCGAGAAAAATGGTACCTCACTTTTGTGGGTAGGCCGAGAGCCCGCGACAGGAATGACAAAGTGGACATATCACATTTTTACATTGAAATCAGATGTATTTTTTGGAAAGTGCCTAGCTGTGGATTTTGGCCTCTGGCTCAGCCAGCACCTAGGAAAAACCTACCAAATCTGTGCATTTGTGGAAACTAGACACCTAGGGGAATTCAGAATGAGGTGACTTGTGAGGCTCTCATGAGGTTATGTTACCCAGAATCCTTTGCAAACCTCAAAATATGGCAAAAAACCCTTTTTTTCTCACATTTCAGTGACAGAAAGTTCTGGAATCTGAGAGGAGCCACAAATTTCCTTGCACCCAGCATTCCCCCCGGTCTCCTGATAAAAATGGTACCTCACTTGTGTGGTTAGGCCTAGTGGCCATGACAGGAAATACCCCAAAACACAACATGGACATATCACATTTTCCAAAAGAAAACTGACCTGGTTTTTGCAAAGTGCCTAGATGTGGATTTGGCCTCTAGTTCATCCGGCACCTATGAAAACCTAGCAACCCTGGACATTTCTGAAAACTAGACACCAAAGGGAATCCAGGATGGGGTAACTTGTGGCACTCTCACCAGGTTCTGTTACCCAGAATCTTAGCAAACCTCAAAATCTTGCAAAAAAAAAAACAGTTCTTCCTTCATATTTCGGTGCTGCAAAGTTCTGGAATCTGACAGGAGCCACAAACTTCCTTCCACCCAGCATTCTCTCAGGGCTCCCGATAAAAATGGTACCTCACTTGTGTGGGTAGGCCTAGTGCCCGTGACTGAAAATGTCCCAAACACTACGTGGACACATAAAAATGATTAAATACAAAACTACCTGTTTTTGCAAGGGGGCACCTGCATTGTTTGTCCTGGGCTCAGCAGCAATCTAGGGAAACCTACCAAACCCAGACATTTCTGAAAACAAGACATCCAAGGGAGTTCAGGGAGGTGTGACTTGCCCAGAATCCTCTGCAAACCTCAAATTTAGCTAAACAAAAATCACATTGTCCTACATTTCTGAGTGGGCTCTCTGCACCAGCACAAATTTCCTACCCCCCAACGTTCCCCTCAGTCTCCCAATAAAAATGGTACCATTTGGTGGCCAAGTGACTGTGACAGGGAAGAGCCAAAAAGATGTTGAAATTGAGGGGAAACCAAAGAGGGTCCAAAAGGACAGTGTGGGAAAAAACTTTGTTAGGCTGACAATTGGGAAAGACTTCTTATCGGTATGAATGTGACAATGCTGGGTGGTAGGAATTTTGTGGATTCCATCACAAAAATGTGGGGAAAATGTGTGATTTCAAGCAAAGTTGGAGGATTGCAGGGCATTGTGAGCAGGGAAATGGTCCGGGGTGCAGGTGAAGCACACCACACTGGACTCACCTAGATGTTTAGTTTTCAATTGTGTCTAGGTCTCGTAGATTTTTCTACATGGCATCGTCCCAAAGTCCAAAAAGTGTAGCCCTCACCATTCCAAGTGGGACGATTTTGAGAGTTAGACAAGCTCCCATGGCCCAAATGTAAAACCAAAACCCAAAATAATCAAATGTCCTCTTGCTTGTTGTGGGATAAGATGTTTTAGTGTGCGGGGAAGAGCTATAAGACTGTTACCCCCCTTTAGGTGGGATGGGGGCATAACCATGCCCATACTGGTTGATAGCCACAACTATTTTCTATATTTTTTTTAATTCCCTGTCATCTAGCAGGCTTTCTGCCCTCCCCAGGGAGTGGATTAGGGGTAATTGCCCCATCTGCACACGGGTGAACAGAACAACGTTGTCCACATTTATGTGGGGTGGGGGTATAGCCATACCCCCACCCTCCTTTTTTGAAAAAGAAAATCTTCCCCGGTGTCTAGTGGGCTTTCTGCCCCTCCCCTTGGAGGCAGATGGGCATTACAAAAATAGGCTGATCTGCTCCCAGATGCAGAAATGGCCAACAGTAATGTCCCCCGATAGGGAGCGACCCTTGCCCAAGGTGCTGCCCCTCCAAAGAAAACACACACCAATCCCTGGTGCCTAAGTAGTTTCCCCACAGGGGTAGCTCGGCCTACTAGAAATAGGCATATCTGCCAAAGGGGGCAGAAATGGCCTAAAATAAATGTGTCCCCCAGTGGAACGACCCTTCCCTATAGGTCACTCCCCATCTGCAAAAAATAAGAAAAAATGTAAATCCTTGGTGCCTAATGGTTTCTGCTCCCTTTGGGGCAGGTCAGCCTGATTAAAATAGGCCGATCTTCCCCCAAGGTGGACAGAAATGGTCTAAAATAAATTCCCCCCCCCCTAGGGGAGCGACCCTTGCCTAAGGGGTCGCTCCCCTTGCATGATATTGGCGCAAAAAAACAAATCTCTGGTGTCTAGTGGTTTCTGCCCCCTTTGGGGGCAGATCGACCTAATTAAAATAGGCCAGTCAGTCCCCAAGGGGAGCAGAAATGGCCTAAAATAAATTTGGCCCCCAGGGGAGCGACCCTTGCCTAAGGGGTCACCTCCCTTTTGTGATATTGTTGCAAAAAAAATCCCTGGTGTCTAGTGGTTTCAGTCCCCCTGGGGGCAGATTGGCCTAATAAAAATAGGCTGATCTGCCCAAAATAAATTCAGCCCCAGGGGAGCTACCCTTGCCTAAGGGGTCGCTCCCCCTATGTACAAAAGTAAAAAAAAAAAAAAGATCTGGTGTCTAGTGGGTTCTGCCGACCTCTGGGGGCAGATAGGCCTAATTAAAATAGACCGATCTGCAAAAGGTCTAATTCAACCCCCCCCCCCCCAGTGGAGCAACCCTTGCCAAAGGGGCTGCTCCCCTTCATTGTAAACAAAACAAAAACAAGCATCCCTGGTGTCTAGTGGGCCTTTCTGCATCCCAATCGCTTCAAGATCGGGCTGGAGAAATGCTCAAAGAAACATCAAAGGAAAGGAAATGCCTTTCCTTTCCTTTGATGCCTCTGCCTGCCCCACCCCCAGGATCAGAAGAGAAATGCAAAGCATTTCTCTTCCGATCGCGCTGGAAGTTAAGCTTCCAGCGCAATAGGGGCGGCCTCTGATGAGGTCACCGTGCGATTGTGCGCTGGCGTCATCATACATCGCTGGGGGGCGGGGGTGGAAGGGGAAGCGATTCCCCTTTCATCCCTGCCCAGGGGGGTGGGAGGCTGATGGGGGGAGCGCTAACGTTCCCCCCATGAGCCAGGTGCAGGACTTAACGGTTACGTCCTTGGCACCAGAGCAGTGCTGCCCAGGATGTAACCGTTATGTCCCAGGTACTCAAGGGGTTAAATTAAATTTATGAACATTTGGCAACATAATACAATGACGTTTTTATTTTCAAAATAATTAAGAAACTACGATTTATATGACAAAATAAATATTTAAAATAAGACAAAAATCCAAATGTTTTGCCATTGGCGAAAAAACATTTTATTTAGAAGTTAACTTTCAAATAATTTACTTTGTATTATTATTCCCTATCTGGTATAGCGTTATCCTTTGTCTCCATTGATTTCTGTGAGTGTGTTTTGCAGTGCTAGTGATTGCCATGGGAGGAGCTTGTCTTACAGAAGAACAAAACAACAAAATAACAAAATCAACCCCCCACCTCCCAAATATATAAAGAATCCAAAATACAAAAAATCTTTCACAACAAAATTGATATAATTTTATTGAACATAAATAATTTAACACAAAAATTGCCTATATGATATCATATCATATCGTAACCAACCCTCTAACAAGTAAAAACCACATTTACACTATCACATTCACTCCTACCTCATCATACCAGATATCCACATCATCATACCTCGTGAAACTAAATCCCTCAACAGACTAAAAATCAATAGCTGTTTTATTAGTAAGCCTTCAATCCTAATAAGTATAAACAGTAACGTAACAACAAAATACCCTCAATCACATGATAATATTGTGGTTGTAGTTATGACCAATATTAATCATATATAATTTTTATACACAATTTGAAATACAATGCATACACAAATTCCATAATAAGAATTCATTAAACTGTCATACACAAACTGATGATTAGAATTCTATGGCCTCTTGGGAACTGGCTAAAGCCCAGAAATGTGACAGGGGCCTACAGCAATAATCACCGTTGCAATGTCCATTAGTCTGTTGATATAGTGTTGACGCGTGTTCAGGTGTCATGAAGCCCTATGGCCATGCACCTTCTTCAGGACACAATCATCAGAAGTTTAAAAATCCTCAAATTGAAAACAGGGGGCGGCAACTCCTTTATATCATATTCTATCTAAATGTAGAAAAACAAATAAGAGGGGATAACCATGTTGAAATATGCTACATACTAGTGGTGATACCACATGCTGGCCCTTTGTGTAAAAAAACTCAAGAAAAAAGGTGAATAAACACAAAAAGATCTGAATCAACCAAATCAAAGTGTGACTACCCACTATCAAACTAAAGTGGGAAAAACTGTTGAATTGTGAACATAGAAATACATATATACACTATTTGTGATTGGTATACTCATCTCCTAATCAGTACAGAAAATAAAAATAAAAAATAAAATCCACAGTCATACTTATATAACTACCTTTCATCCAAAAAAGATCCAAAAATCCAAGATAAACCAGAAACTAATTTACAAAATACCTTCATATTCTTCTAATCATCTCAAGATGTCTCCCAACCATACCGTAAACAGCACGGGACTAGTACTCTACAGATAAACACTACTTCAAAAAAGATAAGGAGACAATAACTATAGAAATATATCAATTCACCTAAACAATCACAAAATGTGTCAATAAAAATTTCCTCATACATACACTTATTGCTTTTCCCCAGTCGAAAATGGTGTGCTGAACTTTTTCATTCACATGGAGAGACCGGCAAACACCACAGGATTACAGAGGATCCTGGTTCCTAACAAACAACAACCATCAGTAAATCCAGCATATTAAATAGTAATCTGGCAAAAAAAGATGGATTATATTGAATGTGGCCTTCTCCCTCACATGGGGTAAAAAAAAAAACAGAGACCCAGAGAAACCAAGGTTCCCTAACTCCTAGTAGAACCCAAATGACAACTAGGGAAAGCCCAACATGTAGGGAGTAATCCTTTCATAAATCCAGAAATCGCAATTACCCAAAAGTAGCATAGTCAAACATAAAATCCTTGTACCTGGACATTTTAAAAAGGGCTGATAACGGCTTCCATGGAAACCCATAAACCAAATTCCTTACAGAGATCAAAATCATCTGGAAAGGCGAGCCTTTTATATATACTATAGATGTCCTCTCACTCCTATCCACAGTGAGTTCCTACGTGGTGATGTCATTCTACTGTGTCTGAGAACATGGCCCTTATCAGAAAAACCTTGGCGGCCATATCGGAAAGGACAAAAAACGATGAACTGTATATGTGCCAGCAAGTAGATCCCTGTAATAGGACCAATGACAACATCATACCTAGATCATTGTGGTACTCCAACTAGTCTTGAAAAGCGGATCCATTATATATATTGTAGAAGTCCTCACCAGCCAATCCACAGTGTGCATGAGCATGATGTCATTCTGTTGAGCTTGGAAATTTGGCACATAACAAATAACCCATGTCAGCATATTAGAAGGGACAAAAACCAATAGATTACATATATATCAACAAATAGACCCTTATAATGAGACCCATTACAACATCACTCCAAAATAAACATTTACCTAAGGACTCCTTAAAAGCATCCATCCTTAATGTACCTGACAGACAAAATACTAAGAAGGGCTCAAAACATAAATTGAGAAGAGACAGAAAAATCTTCACCGTAAAACTTAACGATACCTCTTAATAAAAAGGCTAAAATGATCATTTGAACAAACTATCTTGGGGAAACAAATCTGAGACTAGGGGATAAACCAAATGTTTTCCAAAAGACCCTTAATAACAACTGAAACCCCAGGTAATTAGAAAATCAAAATGCATTTTCCCAAAGAATCCGATCATTGAGACCCTCAGTAACTGTATCTAAACAGAACATACAAAAGACCTCCCTCTTTTTACGGTATGCCTTGTCCAAAATTATCCATTTAAGTTCATCCTCTGTTTGGCCTTGTTCAAGACAATGTTGTACCAAGGGAGCTTGTACCTTACAATTACGTATAGCTGACTTATGCTTGCTAAATCTAGTCCTGAAGTGCCTACCTGTTTCTCCTACATAGCCCAAATTGCAGGGGCAAATAATAAAATAAATGATGTTACTGTTTCTGAAATTGATCATAGTTTTAAACGTACTTTTTTCTTTTTGTAGGACTCCAAAACTATAGCCTGTTCACAAGCATGGCATTGGCTGCATCGGTGGTTACCCTCCACATGGGGATTTCTCACAATGGATTTCTGAATAAAACATGGTTGGTTGACTATTCTGGCTTAAACTAGTTTGTCCCAAACATTATCATTCCTCCTAAATGCAAACACTGGAGGAGAGAGATGGAGGCCATCATCATTACTGTTCAAAATGTGCCATTGGGCATTCACAATGTGTCTAATCTTGTTTCTCATATTCAAGTGCCTAATAACACATACTTGTTTGTCCTGATTGTCCCTCGCTCTATTTGAGAGCATACTTTGACGGTCATAAAATCTAGCTCTCTTATATGCATCTTGTATCATTCTTCCTGGGTATCCTCTCTGTAGGAACTTTTCTTTTAAGATGGTAGCATTAAAGTCATAATCAGCTATGGTGCTACAGTTGCTCCATATGCGTAGAAACTGACTAAACAATATCCCTTCTTTTTGGCACCAGGGATCAAAGCTTTCAAAATGAAGTAAAGTATTGAAAGCAGTTGGTTTGGTATATAAGGACACCTGGAGTTGTTTATTATCTTCATACATTCAAATGTCAAGAAACTCTACTTTTTTATTATCAATTTTAGGAATAAAACTGAGATTGTCATTGCATACATTAATCCACTTGATAAATTCCTGTTAAGCTTCCATATCTCCTTTCCAAATGAAGAAGATTTCATCTATGTACCTGACCCAACTTCTGATATTTTCAAAGAATGGAGCAATCTCATTATGAGTACATCTTCTCTCAAATAGGCCCATGTAAACATTCACCACACCAAGGGCACAAGCTGCCCCAATGCCTTTAATTTGTTTATAGAAGATTCTCTCAAATTCAAAATAGTTTTCTTGTAGAATTATCTCTAAACACTGAAGAATAAACTCTGCAGGTAAATCAGAATCCTGTTAAAAAAGTATTGTTTTGACTACATTATAGGCCTTTCCTGAGAGATGGTAATATAGAGGGCCTCTATATCCATCACTACCAGGAATGCGGAATCCAGATTAAAATCCAGTCCCTCTTTTATAGAAATCATATGGGTTGTATCTTTAACAAAAGAAGGGAAATTTTGACTCAAAGGTTTTAAGAAAACACCTATTTATTTCAATAAAGGTTCCATGGCAGAACCCATAGTAGAAACTATAGGTCTAAAAGGAGGACATTGTACGTTCGTATGTGTCTTTGGTATCCCATAAATAGTAGGGAGTCTGGGATGATCTGTCTGTACTCATATTCAGGTTGAGAAATCATGATGTTCTGTCATGCTTCAATGCAGATACTTTTAATTTTAGAACACAACACCTTCAAAGGGTCCTTTTTGATAACTAGATAGTCATTCACATTAGAGAGTAATAATTGTATCTTATGTTTACATGTCTCTGATTCAAAAAGCACAATGCCCCCATCTTTCTCACAGGGTATTATGATGACAGAAAAATTAGATTGCAACTTTGACAGAGCCTCCCTTTTTCCCATAGTAAAATTATATGGAGGATCAGGAACAAACTTCAATGTTTTCTTTATTTTTGAAAGAACTGTCCTTTCAAAGATCTCTACTTCCGAACCCACCTTGTCTAAACTTGGAGTGAATTCAGAAGGAGGTTTTCATCCAGAAAGATTGGTTTCCCTAACCATTGTCCTATTGAAAAAAAAAAATCAGACTTTCTGAAAAATGCATGCAGGTCTTTCATTAATTCAAATGTATTAAGTCTTTGACTGGGGCCAAACATCAACCCTTTGGTCAAAAGTTCATACATGGCAGGTCCAAACATTGACTTTGTGAGATTAAAGATAGGGGGAGCATCTGAAGTCCCTATGGTCTCCAATACTGTTGTCGACGGCTCTGAAGATGCTGATAAGATTGATCTAAATGATAATGAAACCTGCCTCTCTGTCTGTTCTGATGCCATCCCCGTGGACTGCCCCCCCCCCCATTTGTGGTAAAAAAAAAACTTCTGGTTTAATGATTGTTGTTGTCTGTCATTGCACTAACCATGTCTATAGGACCCTCCTCCCCATCAGATTCTGACATGTCTGAAAAGATAACACGTTGCATGTTTCCCTAATAATACTATTGTAAGCTTTTGTGAATTGCAATTATCTTACTGGGTGTGTTTTTGTATTTTAATGGCTCTTCTTAACCCCCTCTTAAATTTTCCTAACTTCCTCCCTTTTTGGTCGTAAATATTCCCCAAATTGCAACCACTTTCCCTTGCCCCTTCCACATTTAATACGAAAACTGAGATCGACACACTTGTGGCTGAAATCTGTGGACAGAAGCGATAGAAGAGGTGGCGGCAGAGATCTCCAACTGGAGGTTTGGTAATAACTTCTGTAAGTATGGAATGTAGTACTGCTGGAGTGCTCATTACCATACTCAAATATGCCTTTTTAAATAGAGAGGTGTATATATGCAGTGTTGCTGACTTGATGAGCATTTATGAATATTCCAAGTAATATTCCTGTAGTACTCTTGCATGCACTTTTATGTCTGTTTGTGAATTGGCCGCAAAATTTCAAATTGAGAATAAAATGGGAATTTTCTGGAAATATTTATAGACATTTAGACTATGTATTTAGAACATATAGAAAGGACTGAGTCCTTTTTGCACTTTTATTAATAGGCAGTTGATTGTTTCAGGGCTAATTCAGAAAAGCTTGTAAGAGTATGTAAAAGAGCACTCCTGTAGCACTACTTCTCATACTCTTAACTGATTTTGTGAATCAGCCCTATTGAGGTGTGTTTACAAAGGTATTTTGAGGTATGTGAAATAGTACTCCTGTAGGATTCTTTAACATACTTTTAAATGCCTTCATGCCTTTCCCCAAAAACATTTTAAATTTGGCTGTCAGTCAAGCACTTCACACAATTTACACCGCTTCCTTAACTATCTCAGAATGTCTACCTTCCATTTTTGTGTGAAATATTTGTATTTAATTTAAGCAGTACAAACGGGCACAGTGATCAACAAATAAACATTGCAGGCAAGAGCAATCCTGGCAACAATCATTACACTTTCCAGCAATAGTACAATAGGAGCAGATAGGCCTTTGAAATCAATGTGGGTACACCAAGCATCAGGGTTGTGTGGATAGAGACCCAGATACCTTGTCTGAAACATCAAGACTGTGGTATGGAATCCACCCACCCCAGACTTTATTGTACTTACATGGGTACCCTCAAGTATTATAGGTGACTTTCTCTCCTATGGACCACCATAATATTATGTGGAGCTTCGAGTCACAATATGTTCTGTCAAATGAAAATGGTGTGGGAGCAGGGAGCATTACTAACTTCAGAATACGGAAATTCTGTGACAAGGTGGTGTTGAATATATTTTTACTATGATATCATGGTAAAAATTTCGTCAGTTCAAAAATATCATTAAGAATATTAAGGCTAAGTGTAATTTTTTTCTAAATAATATTGCTTTTTAAATATATAGTTTACTAAAAATATAATTGAATTTAACATTTTAGCTATGTTATGCAGTTATGTTTATATCTGAATGTGTGTTAAATTATTGCTATTTAAAAAAATACATTTACATTTTTTGGCATTGCTGGGTTTAATACGGTATTCGATGGGTACTGTAGTTATAAAAAAATATTATTTTATATGTAATTTGTATTTAATACTGTTATTATGTGTAACATTTGTTTTTATATTGTATTGACAGATAATATATTTGTATGTTTTCTTATC
The DNA here is from genome assembly GCF_031143425.1 of Pleurodeles waltl. Taxonomy (NCBI): domain Eukaryota; kingdom Metazoa; phylum Chordata; class Amphibia; order Caudata; family Salamandridae; genus Pleurodeles; species Pleurodeles waltl. The sequence continues at coordinate 871,704,562 of NC_090450.1, forward strand.
TTTGGGGGGGTTATGATTTATGTGGGAATTGACTTTTAATTTAATGACAACAATTATTATGAAATTTATAATGATTTAGGAGCTGATTACGTGTTTAGCGGTCCGAGGACCACCATAGTGGCAGTCTGACTGTCAACGGCCTGGCGGTGTGGAACGCTGTATTATGAGTTTAGTGGTCGTACAAATGCAAGACCAACAACCTTCTGCTGGCACCTCCAGCAAGAACCGTCCGCCGCGGTCACCAGGAAGCACAAACAGGCTAGCAGGGAGACCATGTTTCCACCGGAACCTTTAAGAGGGTGCACACCACCAACATGACTGTGGCAGTTCAATCACCAGGTCCCAGTAGGTGGAAACGGCTAGTATAAAGGGAGACACTCACCTCCAGGAAGCGGTACACATCCGGATGCACCGGGTAACTACAACTAGACGTCATCCTGCTGTTCCTGCTCATCGAAAGCCAACAAACTCAATGTCAATGAGGACGACAACACCCGTAAGTACACACACCTACCAGTAACAACTACCTTTACATACACCATGCAGCGGTGGCAAACACATTGTAGGGGGCATGCCATGTGCAGCACCTACACTCCACATACGACACACACTCACAAACACACATCTACACAGACACCTACACACTCACAAGATGCACACGGCAGACAACACACACACTGCACCACAACACAACACTTCTATATACAACCACACAGCTCAGGCACAGGGACACTGAAGGCCACACTTCAGTCACACACACAGATACAACAACATATCTACTGCACATATACAAATACAATGTGCATACACACAATACAGGCCAGGGAATGACCACGCATGCAACACACATAGCCATCGATGTGGCATGGATCACATACAACACCACCATGAATCTACCATGCAACGGACACACATGTCAAATACATCACAACACAATGGAAGCATGATGCCATGCACAAAACAAGGTCACAAAACAAAATAAGGCAAGGAACACCATCAGTAACATGCCAGGACAATTGGGAGGTGTGGTGATCGCATCGTAGATGTATGGAACACCGTGACATCATGCGTGCATGATGTCAGGATGTTCCATGTTCTTGATGTTCTTGATGTTCGATGTCCTGTGAGGCAGTTATTTTCTCTGTGCCCCTGTTTCTCATGGACGTCCCCTTCTTCACAGTGAAATAAGCGTTTGCTGTTCGAGCCACTACGTTTTGGAGCATCTTTTCAAGTGGCAATGAGGGTGAAACGGAAGCTTTGGTGAGCCTGTTTCACTATTAATATATATATATTTTTTTTTCTAACGATGAAGGTTAAGGATTTGTGGGCATAGAACGGCGTGTGTCTATTATGTTTATTCCTTGTTTGGCCAGTATACGCTTTCACGACCTACTGCAGACGCTCATAAAAGTGTATATTGAAGAGGAGTGGAGGCGTGAGGCACGGAGAGCTGTGGGTTTGCCTCCGCTTTGGTATGCCACCACGCATCCTACAGAGCTAGCGGTCTACAATTTACATGAGTGAGAGTATTGAACTCAAAGTGTTTGGGGCACAGAGAACAATCACTAAAGAAAGAATCCTCCAGCATCAGAGGAATTGCATGAGCAAGGGTACGGCACAAGTGCCGGCTAAAAAACGGTTGAGTAGCGCCCGCTGACTTTGTGACTACAGCTTCAAGGACAGTGTGAGACGATAACCGCGAGCTGTTGCAGACATAGAGAGACAACTGTGAAACGATAGCAGCATTTTAACTGTTAACGATAAAGGAGTATTTCTTTATGAACACTCACCTGGTGTGGGACAGTGTGAAGATAAAGATGTTGACTGTGATCGCTTTGTTTTGTTTTTTCTTTTACAAAGTGCAACAACATAAAAGAAGGACTTCAGATCTTGATTCTCAGTTCAGACATCTTGGTTTGGGACTGTGTTCAAAATATATATAAATGCTTATAGCAATTTTTTTTTTCTTATGTATAAGGACAAGACACTTTAATTGCACTAAGTAGTTTTATTTAACAATAGTTTTTTTTTTCTTTTTCATTGTTGTTCTGGTATTTTACTCTGGTATTTTGTTATATAGTTATTATACAATTTTTAGAATGCAAAACGTAGTACCTCCGGCACCTTTTTTTACAAGATCCAGGGGACCCACCCCTTGAATGGAAATTATGGCTATGATCTTTCAAGGCATATTTAGGTGCTATTGATGGACATAAATTCAGACCAGAAAGGAAGAAGAGTTTAACGTATTATCATTTGGGAATTGAGGGCCAGAACATATTTGATCATCTCCCAGTTTATGAATTGGGTGAAGAAGAAGAATCAGGTGAGTTTGATATGACCATTTCACAATTGGACAAATACTTAATCAAAACAAAAAACATTGTAGTACATCGTTACAAATTCTTCACTAGGTCACAAAGTCCAAGTGAGATTATGGATACATTTATAATGGCATTAAAGGTTCAAGCCGCTAAGTGTGAATTTGAGAATTTTACTTCTCAACTTATTAGAGATCAGCTAGTTGCCAGGTGTTATTCCAAAAGAATTCAAGAGAAACTACTGACATGTAAGGATCCTTTGCTGGATCCTGCCATTGATATTGCAAAGAGTATTGAATCTTCAAAGGAAGATGCCAAACAATTAGAGGTATCATTGTCCAATACAACCATATCTGGAGCAGTCATAAGTGTGCAAAGTTATAACAACAAAAAACTAGAGCTCGCTGAGAAAAAACAGGACAATTCTAGCTTTAGAAGCATATATAATCAGAGACCTATCTGTTACAGGTGTGGTTCTTCAGTCCATGTTTCTTCCTACAAGAACTGTCCAGTGACAAATCAACAATGTAGAGACTGTAACAAAATGGGACATTTCGCAAGAGTGTGTAGAAGTACCAGAAAGAGTAATGTCCGTTGTGTGCTGAGTGATAACATAGAGAATATTTCGGAAGAACAGATGAATGAATATATACTAGTGGTTAAAGATACTTCCACTTTGTCAAACAAGACTGTTGTTGATCCGGATGTTGATGTATCAATTGAAGGGATAAAGATAAAACTTTCAGTAGATACAGGAGCTTGTATCACTATAGTGCCTCAAGAAAAATTTAAAGAAAATTGGGCCTCCAAAGCTCTTCAAACTCCAGATGTTCCTACTGTTGCTTTTGAAGGGAGTAAGATTGATTTGATTGGTTATTTTTGGGCTTCAATTACCATTTCAGATGAGATTTTGAGTGGAAAGAGTTATGTTGCTAAGAAAGGGATCAATGTTCTAGGGCTACTTCATCAGGCAGAATTTAATTTGACCATCAAGCCTGGACGAGACAAACCTGTTGTTATGGAAAAGGGAAGTTTGAGTCCGGTTAAGACTGTTTCAAGTAATATAAGTGATTGGCAGCAGAAATGTAAGAAATTATTCCAAGAGCAACTAGGAAAGATTACTAATTTTACACACACAATAAAGCTTAAACAGGGTGCTGTTCCCGTCAAACACAAGTTAAGGAATGTACCCTTGAGTGTGAGAACAGAGTTGTCTAAACTTTTGAGAGATATGATTGAGCAAGGTATAATTGAGAAGGTGAAGCTACTTTGTGGTTGTCTCCCATAGTTTTAGCAAAGAAAAAGACAGGAGGTCTAAGGATGTGTGTAGACTTAAGAAGTTTAAATGATGCTATTTGGGTAGACAGTTTTCTCCTACCAAGAATTGATGATTTGATTACAAAGGTCGGTTCGTCCAGTTGCTTCACTTAGCTAGATTTAAGGTGTCCGTATCATCAGGTGGAATTAGACATGGATTCAAGACACCTAACTGCTTTTGTTACTCCTGATGGAACTTTTCAATTCAGTAGGTCACCTTTTGGGTTAGCCTCAGCCACTGCAGCTTTCCAAAGACTAATGTTAGACATGTTCCTGGATAATCCCAATGTGGTGGTTTTTCAGGATGATATCCTGGTCTTTTCTGATGATGAACTAACGCATGAAAAAGTTTTGGAAGATGTACTATGTACATTGGAAGGCAGAGGTGTGACATTAAGGAAAGATAAATGTATTTTTAAAACTAGGGAGGTTGAGTATCTAGGTCATGTTCTGTCAAAAGAAGGTATTAAACCCAAACCAAGTTTGTAAAAAGCATTTTAGAAGCTCCTGCACCTAAATCTAGAGATCAATTATTATCTTTCCTTGGTTTATGTGAATTCTATGCTATATTTTTAAGACGTTTTGCAAAGAACACTGAGTGTTTCAGAGCAGTGTTGAAGAATCCAACATTTCAGTGGACAGATGAATGTAATAGGATTTTTGAACAAATTAAACATAAAATTGTCAATGTGCCAGCTTTGCAACCATTCTCGGAAGGAAAGAGTACTATTGTGACAGTTGATGCATGCGAATATGGTCTAGGAGCTGTCTTATCGCAGTTGTCATATGATGGAAATGAAACTACAGTAGGGTTTGCATCAAGGACTTTACGACAAGTTGAACGTAAATATTCTGTAATTGAAAAGGAACTTTTGGCGTGTGTATGGAGTATTGAGAAGTTCAAACAATATCTGTGAGGTAGGCCTTTTGTTTTAAAGACTGATCATCGGCCTCTTGTTGAGATTTTGTCAGGTAAAAAAGTGAAAAGTTCAACAGCTTGCATTGCAAGGTTGTCAGCTAAGCTTTTGGAATTCACATTTTCAGTTGAATACATCCCTGGTGGAAAAAACAGAAGGGCGGATTGTTTGTCAAGATTACCTATTGAAGATAATGATGAGCATGAGTGGGAAACAGAGGTTGAGGAATGTTTTGTTGTCTGTGTCACTGAGAATGACATGCCCTTGAGCGAAAGAGAATGGGTTGATGCTATCCTTAAAGACAAATTATTGTGTGAAGTGATGTGCATGGTTAAATTGGGTTGGCCCAAGGAGAAGAGTTTATCATCAGAGTTGCAATTGTTTTGGAAAGTATCAGATGACCTATCTATTGAGCGAGATAAGTTAGTTAGAGGCAACAAACTTATACCGCCAGAATGTCTGAGGAGGAGTCTAATTGCTACATTTCATGCTGGTCATTTGGGTGCCACAATCACAAAAAGGAAGTTGAGATCTGATTTTTGGTGGCCTAGGATGGATAAAGAAATTGATGACCATGTTAAAAGTTGTACAAGGTGCTGCACAAGTGACAAAGTATTAATCACTGAAGGTGTAACTGATACATTTGTTCCTTCTCCAATGAGAGCCTGGCAAAATATTGGTCTTGATTTTCTTGGCCCATATCATATTTTGCCTCCTGACATGAGGTATTTTGTTGTAATAATAGCTCACTTATCAAGGTGTGTGGTAGTGGAGGCTGTGATTGATTACTTAAGGAAAGTTTTTAGTCAAGAAGGTTTTCCGGAACAGATCTTAACGGATAATGGAGTTCAATTTGTCTCCATGGAAATGCTTAAAGTTGTGGGCAAATGTGGAATTAAACACATCAGAACACCTCTTTATCACCCACAGAGTAATGGTATGGTAGAGCACTTTAATCGTGTGTTGGTAGATTGTATTCAAGCCTCATACAGAAATCATTTGTCGATAGATAGAGCCATCAACGATTAAGGGCCAGATGTAGGAAGGGTTTTGTGACTCGCAAATGGCAAAAAACGCCGTTTGCAAGTCGCAAAAGCCTCTCCGCGATGCAGAAATGCATTTTGCGAGTCGGATCCGACTCGCAAAATGCATTTCCGACTCGCAAATAGGAAGGGGTGTTCCCTTCCTATTTGCGACTCGCAACGCTATGCAATTTCATTTCGCAAATGAAATCGCAGTTACCATCCACTTGAAGTGGATGGTAACCCAGTCCCAAACGGGAAGGGGTCCCCATGGGACCCCTTCCCCTTTGTGAATGGAAAAAAAAATATTTTTTCAGAGCAGGCAGTGGTCCAATGGACCACTGCCTGCACTGAAAAAAAACGAAACTAAAGGTTTCGGTATTTTTTTCCAAGTGCAGCTCATTTTCCTTTAAGGAAAACGGGCTGCAGATGGAAAAAAAAAACCTGCAGGCCACCATCCCCATGAGTGCCCATACTCGCAATGGGGTCGCAAACTGCGACCCACCTCATTAATATTAATGAGGTGGGTCTTTGCGACCCCATTGCGAGTTGCAGAAGGTGTCTGAGACACCTTTCTGCATTGCAAATTGCGACTTGCAATTTGCGAGTCGCACGGACTCGCAAATTGCAAGTCGCAATTTGCTTCTTTCCTACATCTGGCCCTTAGTGTGGTCTTATCATACTAAGCCTCACATCGCCACAGGCAAAACTCCATTTGAACTTATGAGGGGAAGAATGGCATCAACTGGGCTGTGTCCTTTTTGGATGATAAAGTTGTTCCATGAGGAAAGTAATGTAAAAGAGAAATGGCAAGTTGCTGAATACAATGGCAACAGCGCAGGCATGAAAAGGTCAACAGGAGTAGATAACAGATATGGAAAGTTGCAGATTGGTAACAGAAATGGAAAGTTGCAGTGGGTGATTGGGTGAGAATTAAAAATCCTGTGCTGGTCAGAAAGGGTCTTTCTAAATGTAAGGATTCTCAACAAATTATTGATTTACGTAAGAATGCTGTGAAATTATCAGATGGAACTTGGTGGGACACTTCTAGCATAGCATTGGATCCACTTGCACAGAGTCAATTTCGTATTACTCAACCAATCAAGAGGGTCAGAAAAAGTGAAGTTGTTGTCCCAGATGTTAGTGATAAGCACAAGCTTAGAATAAGCACAAGAATTTGTCAAAATCCAAAGAAGTTTCAAGATTTTATTTTGTCATGACCATGTGTATATGTTTTTTTTTTTTCCACTATCGGTTTGTATTATGTACTGTAAAAGTTCTTGTTTGATTTTGTAGCATTTGGACTATTTATCTATTTTTTTAAAAAGGGGTAAGAAGTGTGGTGATCGCATCATAGATGTATGGAACACCGTGACATCATACGTACATGATGTCAGGATGTTCCATGTTCTTGATGTTCTTTATGTTCGATGTCCTGTGAGGCAGTTATTTTCTCTGTGCCCCTGTTTCTCATGGACGTCCCCTTCTTCGCTGTGAAATAAACATTTGCTGTTCGAGCCACTATGTTTCAGAGCATCTTTTCAGGATGGGCGCATCAGGAACATGCATGGAAGGAGGCACTTGGACATATACCATGTATCACATGGTCCTCAAACAACATGCACACAGAAAATAGCCCTACATGGATCTCAGGGACAAACCATACATAGACCAGTTGTCATGCACACCAACACAAAGGGGAAGGGCAAGTCTACAAAGCACACACAATTCACACTCCATGGAACATAACCTCGGCGGTTGCCATCTTCAGGCTGGTGGAACACCATTCATCGCCCACCATATTATGACATAGCAGACCGCCAGGAATTTAAGGGCGGGACCACCGCCATGAAAAGCCTGGTGGAAACGATTCATATAAAAGGAGACACTCACCTCCAGGGACACAGATGAGTCCGCGGCCACCATGGAACCAGAATTGGAAGCCCTACCGATGCTGTACCATGCGATGGGAGTCCAGGAGCAGCAACACCAACGAAGACGACGACAGTGAGTACAGCCACCTAGCACACAAGGGAGGGAGGGGAGAGTGACACACCCACACGCACAACACACACCATACACCCATACCACACACAGAGTACAATCGTCTGATAAATCCAACAGCAACATAAGCCAGAAGTTAAGAAAGCTTGGACAAATACCTTTGGCCCAACCACTGAATGTGGCTCATAGGTGAGCTTGAAGTTTCACCCAATGTATGTCACTGTATGCCACCTGGAGTTGTACTCTGTGCTATTGTACATGAGGAATGTGTGTCTCTCACTACTTTCAGGTGAAGGTGACTCCGGCTACCCAAACCTATCCTGGCTGTTGACATCAGTGAGGAATCCGAGGACAGCACCAGAGAATCGTTGCAATGAAGCACATGGTTGGACCAGAAGGGTAATCGAAAGGACTTTTGGGCTACTGAAAGCCAGGTTCAGGCACCTCCGTATTTCTGGTGGATCCCTACTCTACGCCCCCGGGAAGGTCTGCCAGGTAGTGGTGGCCTGCTGCATGCTGCACAATTTGGCCCTCAGACGCCATGTGCCATTCCTGCAGGAGGAGGGGAGAGACAATGCACCTGTGGCAGCAGGGGACACTGAAGATAGTTTTGAGGTTGGGAGGGGAGGATGTGGACAACAGGACACATCTGATACAACAGTACTCCCAATGGCACACAGGTAAGACTGTACTTCTCTTCATACCTCCATTACACTTAAGTGCTGTGTGGCTGCTCTGTTGTGCCAAGCACAAATGTGTGCATTATGTGACCTGACACTGTTCCATCTGTGGTCAGGCATGCCAGTGTTATGGTGATGGTGAACAAGTTTATTTAGCCCATGCAACGAGTCAGTAGTTTAGCTTTTACAAATAAATGCCCACGGCAAACTTTTTCCTCATTCCATACAGTATTTAGCATATGGTGCTAGGAATGTCATGTGACTTACAATGTGCTTACACAACCACTCTGTGACTTCAATGTCTCTGACAGTGTGGCCCAGACTAGGTGGTCCAGAGGAGGGATTGGCATACTGACAACATGGCATGGCTTACTTACACTGTGGTATCTTGTGTGAGGGCCTGGAATGAGTTGTTTCTCCTCACTTATGATGTTTGGAGTCAATTGCTGTGCACATTTCTGAGTAGTAGAGATCAGCTGAATTAAGGCTGTTATGTTACAGGGGCTCATGTTGCCCTACTTTCTTTACTTCTCAATTGAATGTAACTAATGGTTTCCCTTTTTGCAGATGTTGGTGTGGTCACTACTGTTAACTCGCGTGATGCCTACAGACTGCTTTCACACAGTTTGGTGGATGGTGACTTGTGGCATGCTCTCACACTGGTTATGTGTGCCCCAAAATAACTGCCCACTGGATGGATTCACACTTTATATAACTGTTGCACAGGATTATAAACGCCAAAACATTGCATATTGTTGCAATTAAAGCACAAAACCTTCAGTTGTGTTTAAGGCCCATATTTATACTTTTTTACTCAAACCAGCGCCAGACCTGCTGGTGGTGTTACCCCTGCAGCATCTGGTTCTCCTGCAAGATGGTAAGTACCTGGCCCATCCTGTCGTGGGATTTCTGGTATGCTCCCAGGACATGTGAGAGTGCCTCCTGGACAGTCGGTTCCCTGGATTGGCCCACCCCTTGGCGTGCAGATATCCTCCCACTGGCTCTGGCCCCCTGTGCCTGTGTCCCCTGAACTGTATGCCCAATCCCACTGACACTACTACATTTGTCGTCTTGCCTGTGTAGTCCTGACTCGGGTCGCTGCACAGGTGGGCACACTGTTGATTGTCGTGTCCTGGGGACAGAGGTTTGGTGACGTTGGGTGACTGCTGTGGTATTGATGTCTGATGTGGGGGGTTATTGTCAGTTACATATTCAGCATTTCTGGCTTTCCCCATGGGATGGGTGTTATCCTTCCACCTTTGGTTAGTGAATGGTAATGGATTAGGGATTGGTAATGTTACATGCTGCCCATGCATTGCTGTTGTGCGTGCATGAAGAGCTTGGAGGGCTGTGCTTGCATTGGGTAGGGCAATCAGGGGTGCACAGTTGAGAGTGGTTGTTACAGGGGGTGGTTGGGATGGAGTGGGGTGAAGGGAGTCAGGGTGAGCGGGTGACATGCTATACAGGTATCGGTGGTGGTGGGGTGGTAATGGTGACTTACCAGTGTCCAGCCCTCCAGTAATTCCAGTGAGGCCCTCTGGATGCAGGATAGCCAAGACTTTCTCCTCCCATGCTGTCAACTGTGGGGGAGGATGTAGGAGTCCACCACCAGTCTTCATTATGGCAATGAGGTGGCTGGAGGCCATTGCACGCACCTTCCCTCGTAGGTCGTTCCACCTCTTTTGAATGTCATCCCTTGTGCGTGGATAGGTTCCCACGAAGTTTACCTTGTTCACGATCCTCACCATAGCTCCATCTTCTTGGCAATGGATATCTGCTAGACCTGTGCACCGAACAGCCAATGAGCCAATGAACAAAGAAGCTTTTTATGCATATTGTTTTTCTTCTCAGCATCTCTAAGCAATACCTGTCAGTATATATTCAATTCATGTATTACTATACTGTTTTTACACCTAGTAATTCTTCTTTGGTTTGAGGCTTGCGCGTTCCTATGATGCCTATTCTCTACTATGGGATGGTAAGCCTATTTTGTTATTTCCGTATGTGCCGCACTTGGGACCTGGGTTTCCTGCGATTGTATCACACTTTGCGTCCCGCACAACTTTCTCACTAATGAACCTCTATGTTCTCACTTTCATGCAGGGTGACTGATTGACCAATCGACATTGACGAATAGTCCTCAATCAGTAAGTGACCACTCAGCACATATTATTGAATATAAGAATAGGAGAAGTAGTTGTTACGGTCCTGATGAAGCATCAAGGGGTCATTTTTGACCATCGAGATGCGAAAAATGTTGACCAGATTGCTTTAGGATTGGGTACACTACCTTTTTCCTCCGTGTGGAGTGCAGTGGGACATTATTCCCCTCATCGACTCCCCTTGGTTTTCTTTTAATCTTGGCCTGAACCTTTCCCTGATTCATTAAAGGTGATGCTTAAGGCTCAGAACCAATTTTAATTCTTTCTGTCTCTCCTACATTTTTTTCAACAGTCAGTATTCGTTTCAGACCTAACCGAATCTGCCACACAATCTTCGGTATAGTACCACCACCATAACTGGGGTGGTCTGCCAGACATTGCAGCACCAGTCTGACGAGGAGATTTCCCAGTGATGAAGCTTGGCATCCTACCGGATGTTTGAGGGCTCTCCTGAAACCACTGACTTCTCTCAACCCTGCATGTGTTTATTCTTTGGAACAGTGTACTATATCTATTTATATGTTTAAGTCTTGGGAGACTGTACACTGGACCATTATCCTCCCAGTCCCTCTCTTTTTTTGACAACTAGTGAGTGGCCACTAGAGGAGGAATCGGATGATGTTGATGTAGATCCGGTCTCCCCGTTGGCACTCTCCTCACCCTCCGGGCCAATGGGTCCCTCTGTGTCGGTGGTGTCTTGACCTGAGGTCACATGGCCAGATGCTTCCCCACTCGACTGTACCCCATCTACTTCACCTGCCTGTTCTGATGTTTCCAAAAGAATGGGGGTAGGGTCAATACATGGACATTAAAACACTTTAATCACAAAAATACCATCTTGTCTAGTAGACCCACTCTGAAAGTGCCAGCAATTTGGAACACTCATGCCGCAATACAAAACCGACCAAGGCATCAGGAAAACCAAAACTTTCACATAAATAAATGTGGAGCTCAAACTACTGCAATAGCATAGATGGAATCTACCCAACACGCTAACCATAACACATCAAACCACTCCACATCAAACTAGTGCAGAGCTGACGAGTAGCCAGCAATTGAGTCCCCATTGTAAGGTACCTTACCAATTACACAGACACAAGTCAATTCACATACCTAATCTGCACTAATGTTAGGTACCAACTATTACACCTGTGGTAAAGGCAATGAGGACAACACAGCCATAAATATGCAGTATCTTGAAATCATGTCACCATTTACACCTCACAACAATGAACATTTACCAAACATCACCAGCCCAGCCAGTCAAAAGAGTTTGGAGCAATATCACATAGCTATGCCCCACAAGTGGCATCAAAGAAACAACTATGTAGTCAGCTCACAAAGCTTATGAATTGACATCTTCTGAATACTCACAAGAATGATTTTGTAAGGGCAAGGTTAGCCTTCACCAATGTCTGACATCCAGTTCCATGTCTGCTCCTCACTGTGTTTGTAATACAGAGCTGTATCGTACAGAATGGGGAGACACAGAACTACCAATTAACATCAGTAGGAAACAAACTTGACTTCCAATTACAAGCAATATCACCAGCCACATCTCTCACATTGCAAGCATTGCATCTGTCAGCGAATGAATCACCTAGCCCAATCATATGTGATGCAAACATCACAGCATGGCAAACCGTGATGCATCCTAACAGTCAGGGCACATTTCACAATCACTGCGCATGTTCATTGTACGTAGCAACATGATCATACATCAAGGGTACATATGAACATGAACTGGAAAACATATCTCTCTGGCCCTACCACTCATGACCCTCTATGCAATTGCAGTTGTACATGACTAATGAAATAATGTGATGCATTATGGTGTCAGTCTGATGAGATATGATGGTGAACAATCCTGTCTGTGGCTTCTCAAGAACAGGGCAAATTATTTTAGCCTGCCATTACAACCAGAGGAACACAAAGTACATGTATGTGAGAGACTCCAGACATCATCCCAGCCACATGGATGGCACATGCCTTTTCACTAGCATAGTGGGAATGGTGCACATACTGACATGCACCAACAAGGAATTTTGGATATAGTAAAAAGACATAAATGTTTTTCCTGCACAGTTCCCACTTACAAAGAGAAAGTAGTGTGCTACAGTAGCCAAGATGTAGCCATGTTAGTCACCACACATGTGTGATTGACACCAACACATCACAAATTGCAGTGATGCACCTGCTGCTACTACATGATTAACAACACCTCACCCCATCCACGTTCGGAGGACAGCCCCAGCTGGGCCTCCGCGATCTTCCGGGCCCAGCATCTCAGATCCTCCCACCTCTTCCGACAGTGGGTGCTCCACCGGCTGTGGACCCCCAGGGTCCTCACCTTCTTGGCGACGGCTCTGCAGATTCCCTTCTTCTGATATGCATTGATCTGCCTGGATGCAAAAGACAAGACAAGAAATCATGTCAACAAGTCCAAAAATAAATTAAAGGCAGAGTCACATACATGTCAGTGTGCCTAGCTAAAACATCCTCGTGGGCAGTTCTCCAATGTCCAATAGAGTAGGTCAGGCACCATTTTAGAGGCAAGCAATGCCAGTATTGGTATTTTTAGATGTGTCACAAATCAGATTTTGTCATCCTGGAGAATCATGAGTGCTGGCCGTGTCCTGTCATGTATGTTAACATATTTTACCCTCATATTGGTATGCTGTCAAGCATATGTGACCAAATAAGTAAGGGCACAGATTCAAAATCATTTCACCCAGTCAATTTAGGTGTAGGTTCATGAAATCACAGTCCGAATGGAAAGTCACATGCACATTTTGTTATGGACCAGGTAGCTGATGGAAATATATATGGTGGAAAGCAAGGGAGAATTGTGTCCCTTATATGAATTTGAAAGTGGTGATGTATACTGTGCTAATCAGATGGATTGTCACTGTTTGAAAATGTCATGCTTTTATTATCTTACAAGAGAGCACATTGTATGACGGCTGTATTCTCCTTTTGTCCCACCTAGTTATCCTAGGAGGGGAAGGATCCAACAACATCCTGTGTATCGTCCACTGGCAGATCTACAAGCCATGGCAAACAGGCACATCATACAGATATACGGCCTGGATAGGCAGACAATCGCGGATCTTTGTCGTCAGCTGGAGCCAGTTCTCCTGCCAGCCATCAGTCATTCAAATAGCATACCACCCATTGTTCAAGTCATGGCAGTGTTGCACTTTCTGGAAAAAGGGTCATTCCAACATACAGTGGCCCTATCTGCTGGGTTGTCCCAGCCTATGGTCAGTCTGGTCTTGAAGAATGTACTTTCTGCAATCTTGAAACACCTGGAAAGCTATATTTATTTCCCTCAACATAAGGATTTGGCTCATGTGAAGGTAGACGTCTAAGGTTTGGCACACATTCCACATGTGGTTGGAGACATCGATGGTATGCATGTAGTCTTGGTTCCACTGCATGGCAATGAACAAGTGTATAGGAACCGGAAAAACTTCCATTCCATCAATGTCCAAGTTGTCTGTTTGGTAGACATCCACATTTCCCAGGTCTGTGCATGTTAGCCGGGTTCAATCCATGATGCCTTCATAATGCGGAACAGTGCTATTCAACAGTTTATGACACAACTGTATCCAGAGAGGGCCTGTCTGGTTGGTAAGTCACTTAAACCATTTCTGTTTGCATGCTATTCCTGCTGCAATGGAGATGTTGAGCGGGGCTCATGTTTGTACATATGTTGCATTGCCTTACAGGGGACTCTGCATACCCAAACCGCCCATGGTTGCTGACACCGGTAAGGAACCCAACTACGCCAGGGGAGGTCCACTTCAACGAGGCCATGGAAGGACACGTTGTATCGTGGACCGGCCTTGGAGCTCCTGAAAGCCAGATTCAGGTGTTTGGACAAGTCTCGTGGAGCCCTTCTCTACTCACCCACAAACGTGTGTAAGATCATTGTGGCTTCCTGCATGCTCCACAATATTGCCCTGAGGAGAACTATCCCTTATATTCCTGATGAGGGGGAGCTAGCAGTGCCACCATTCCTGGAAATGCCAGGTTGAGGATGACAGTGATGAGGATGAAGGTGGAGATGTTCGCGCAGATCTCATCATTCATTACTTCACTTAAATGTAAGTATGTGATGTGAAAATTGTGTTAGTGTGAGTAACTGTAGGGATCAGGATGTGTTGAGTAGGGCATTTATTTTGCAAAGAGACAGGGCATGTCATGCAATGCATCATACAGACACAAATTGCAAGTTATTTTAAACTGGATCATGTCACTACTCTGCTTATTTCCTTTAATTGCCTCTTTCCCTCTGCATTGTCCTTGTATCAATTGAAATCGGAACTGATGCTGGTGTGTATGTGTAGTTTGGCCAGCCTTGACTAATTGTAGTGTGTAATTCCAGGTGTCTTTGCCATGCCATCCTCATTTGAGTATTTCTAAATTGTGTCATTGACAGGTTGCAGTTGCTGGTTGGACATGGGAAGTGAAAATGGGTTGAACCAGATATTGTTGCTCACAGTCTGGGAGTGTATGAGTCCTGTGCCCAAGCAGCCTGGACATTGGGTGTGTAAGAAGATAAGGTTCACAAGACACTTGTTTTTAGTGGTCTCCTGGTGCAATTGCCTCTTGTGTGTAATCATTTGGCCAAGACACATGTCATCAAGTTCAATACATGCATTCCCCTTTCAGAATATTTGGACAACAAACTTGTATGTCCTGTTTGGAGCTGTTGATGTGTTTCCACATTGCATGATACAGAGCCTGTGTCACAACACTGACACGAGTTAGCATATTAGCAGCAGCTGCTTGGTCATTGTAATGAGATGGAGCTATAATCAGGGTCGTACTACCCTCTGTTTGTGCTATGACATTTGTTAAGTTGGCAGGCATGGTTTTGGCAGGAGATAATTATCCATCTGATATATACAGCCACTAATATGGTGGCCTAATTTCCAGGAAAAGGTATGAGTAAACCCGTTCATCTATGGTGGAGGGGATTGTACCTTGGCATATTGTGCCTGAACCTACATGTTTCAGACATACTGGTCTATGACAGTACAGAGATTGGGCTTGCCTATGTGCTGTAGCGTGCAAATACATTTTAGATGTGACCACAAACATGTTTCAGTGTGTAGATAGTTATCCTTTGCATGACACTACCATTGACATGGCCCACCTTCAATTACCATCTTGTGTCTTCTTCATTTGCATCACAATGGTTTACATTTTAACATTTCAACATGTGTAACAGAAGCAAGCAGGCAATATTTACCTCATTGGTGCATTTATTTAGACAGGTGCCCAAACTAAGTGAACACAGGACAATAAGGTAATGATATGTGAGTGAATAAGTCATGGTGAATGAAATCATTTTAGTAGAATCCACTACATTTGGAGTCCAATGTCCTGTGTCCTATTACCATGGAAAATGGAAATTGGTTGGAGTGCAGTCAACAGGGTGGACACATGGAACACAAAGGACTGGCATAAGGAATAGTTTACTTTCTGGCAGTGGTGTCTGTTTTGCCATCCAATGCTCCTGGCTTCTTGGCTGGACGTCCCCTCTTGGGGGGAGGGAAATCAGTGGATTCAGAGGCAGGGGTGTCTGAGGTGGTAGACTCCCCTGAGAGGGGGTCCCTTCCAGTTGCTGGCACTGATGTCGAAGGGCCTGGTGTTGAAGGGCCACTGGCAGGCGTGTGGTGTTGTTCCCGGTCCCTACTCAGGATGGTACAGATGCCAGTGAACACTCCAGATATTTAGGCCAAGATGTTGTTGGTGGCCTCACACTTCTCCATAGCCTCTTGATGGTTGTCTCTCTGCATTTGCCTCACTTCTGTGGGTTCAGTGAGTGCCTGACCCATCATGCCTGAGTTTGCTGGTATGTTCCCAAGACCTGTGCGATGGTGTCCTGGCCAGGCTCTTCCCCAGTGGCCTCAGACCCCTGGACCACACACCCCTCCCACTGCACCCTACCCCCAGATGCATATGCCCTTGGTGCAGCTTGTCCCCTCCCATTGGTTCCAGGACCATCATTGTTGGAGGGGGGGTTGCTGTGACTCAGGAACCTGGACTGGGGAGCACAAGATGTTTGTAACTGGCCTTGGTGCACAGGCTTGGAGGGTGACAGGATTCCTGTGATGTTGATGCAACGGGGCTTGGTGGATTTTGTGTGGTCAGGCAGAGGCTCACAAGTGCTGTCTGACCAGGTTGCCTGGATGGTTCCGCACAGTCCTCAGCGTCCACTGGTCCAGGAGTGTTCTCCTCACTGAGGGCGTCTTCCATGGGGGTGGTGGGAATCTTTTCTATGGTCTCTGTGGTTGCAGTGGCAGCTTGACCTGCTCATGTGGGAGATACAAGGTTAAAGGTTGTATTTTGACATCTACCTCCTACATTTGTCAGTGACATTGGTCTAGGTCGTTGGACACAATGGATCTGCTAATTTACCTAATGTAACAAGTACACATCTTAAGATTTGTAGTGTCCTGACAATGTGGTTACATGCCAGTCCCATTTGAGTGCAGTAATGTCAGAATGTCTGTATGTTTTTATCTGTTGGAGGGATGGCCGTGGACTACTATCTTGCAAGCAGTGCAGGCAAAACAGTGGGTGGGCAGACTGTACTTTGTGTTATCTTGACATCCGTTTTGTGTCATACAGCCAGTGATAGGACTCAGCCTGCGATGTGTTAGTTGTCAACTTATGGCCATGCCATTGTGGATGTGACTGCTGCCAATCTTGTGGTCTTAGATCTGTCTTAAATGTTCTTTCACAATGTTTTGTGGTGTCATTCCTGAGCACACAATTTCCATCTTGGCATTGTTGCTGTAGATGGATTAGGTATGTGTTGGCACATCGGAGGGTGTATCCATATCCTGTATCCTTGTCCCTCCCATGTGTGTCAAGTTCATAAGTGAGTTTGTAGACAGTGGAACATTATTATATGTAGAGTGGCCTGGTGTTTGAGGTTGCATGGGCTTGGACTAGTGGGCTTTAGAGTGAAGTTGCTCAATACACAACTCCCAATTTACATTTTCACTCCTTGAAGGGGGACTTTCTTCCAATGCAAGTACACCTACATGGATATTTGACCTTGCGCAGAGTGGGCTGGGTCAATGGATGAAGCAGACATATCCTCCTGGCAATAGCAGTGTTGTGTTCCCTGTACTACAGGCAGTTCCTCTATATATCTTCCCAAGATGTTTGCACTTCATGTGTGAATTTCACATATCACAGCCATTTTTGCAGGTGTTTTCTGTATTGTTTCTTGTTGTGGGAGTAAAGGATTCTCCAATGAGATCCAGCCATTTCATGCCAGAAGTGCACTCACACACTAAACAGGTGTCCTCCCCTCAGGTGAGTACATTTCAATGGGTGAGTGGAGGAAGAAGGCTGAATTGTTTGAGGTGTTCAGTGTGTTGGCTGGGGTGGGTAATACTACTATTGCCCCATGGCCTTTGCATTCCAGCCAGTGCATGTCCTGGACTCACACAGTCCAGTTGTACCCCTCCAAAGAGAGTAGAGTTCACAGGGGATTTTTTTACAACAAGCTTGATTTGGGTGTGGTACACTGTTCTTGTTTATTTTATGGTAGAACAGTACCTGCAGGGATTTGTGATGCTGTCAGTCCCTGACCTACCTGTACCATATCCAGATGCTGTGCCCTCAGGTGAGTTAACTTCACATGTGAGATGTCAGACAGGTGTATTTATACAGTTAGACACAGGGGTGGTAACTTGGGCTGACATTGTATGTGGCAAAAGTGATCAGTGAGCATGCATGACAATACATTTTGGTGACATTTTAATTGTTGTGACTTAACCGACTCCACTATCCCAGGTATTCCTGTCAAGCCCTCAGAATGCAGGATGGCGAAGACTTTCTCCTCCCATGATGTGAGCTGTAGGCAAGGAGGTGGGGGACCATCTCCAGTCTTCAGGACGGCCAGCTGATGCCTCAATGCTATGGAACGTACGTTGCCCCTAAGGTCATTCTACCTCTTCCTGTTGTCGTCCCTTGTGCGTGGGGTGGTGCCTACAGCATTCACCTTGTTGACTATCCTCTGCCACCTTTCCATTTTCCTAGTGATGGTAGTCTGCTGGACTTAGGCTCCAAATAATTGTGGTTCTACTCTAATGATTTCATCCACCGTGACTCTCAACTCGTCATCAGTGAAACAGGGATTTTTCTTTTGTGACATGGTGAAGGGTGCTGTGAGCCAAACAGGTGATAGTGATTGATTACAGTAGTGATGTGCGAATGGGGCTGATATTGAGGGTGTGTGATATGTGAATGTATGAGTTAGTGGTATGCCTAATCTATGGTGTTTTCTGATGGAAAATCTTTCTCTGGCCTCGGTATTTCACATGGGAGTAGCAAAGGATTTTGGTTTGTGAAGGGGGAGTGTTTTATGGTGTTGTTTTCAGGTATGCAGGATGTGTGAATGTGTGTCAGCTGTGTGGATTTTGAATCCATTGAATGAGGTGTTGTGTTTTACTGTGGTGACCGCAGACCACCGTGATTCAGACCACCATTGGAAGACCGCCATGGGAGAACCACCATTGTGATTTTTGATTTGTGATATGGTCAGTGGTAGGTTGATGAGCTGGTGGTGCCGGTGGCTGGACCTCCTATTTCCCGCTCTCCAGAGTCCTGGTGGTGTCGATTTTTTGGCTCGGTTTTGGCGGTCCTGGCTGTGCAGCTCGTAACAAAGTGGTCTGTATGAGCGCCAACTTGGCAGTCTATTGGTGGCCCCCACCATGGTTGTCTTCCAGTCCATCTGCCAAACTCGTAATGAGGCCCTAAATCTCTAATTAATTTAAATATGTGTTACTTTTTATGTTATTTTAAGTTAAATTGTATAATTATTTAAACAAATGTTGGGGTTCATTCATTTATATTTTGTAAATTGTAGGAAAATAAGTTTACAGTATTTCCAATTGGGGGATAGTTCATTATTATTAAGCAGAATCATTTTCAAAAATATTGGAGATTTAATTGTTGTTAATACTGTGATTGTGACAATTTCTGTTTGAAGAAAATATTTCGGATGTATTGGTCAAGATAATATATAATTATTTTATTTTAATTAATATAAATGGAGCTGACATTTTCCTAATTTTTAAATGTTTCTAGAATTTTAAAATATAGAAATAACATGTAACATATTTGATTATTTTAAGCATGCAAAGGATTATTTAGAAAATGTAAATATTCATACTAAATGTGTAGCAAATATTAATGATGTTTTAGGGTGGCTTTTAATTTAAATGTTTTTTTTATCATGGCTTATTTTGGTTAAGAATAGTGCATTGGCATCTCCCTGCGAATATTTTAAATTTCATCAGTTGGTTACTGCATGTAAAACATTAATGCAGGACCCCTAAGTATATGCACATACCCCAATGCCTGTGAAACTACAGTTACAACAGTAAGTCTCATCGCCTACCCCCACAAGCAAATGCACCTTCCCCAGGGCTAGTACGACTGGTGTAAGTGTTTGTAGGAGTGGAGTAGAATAGTAAATACTGAAATACATGTACTTTCCCCAGCGTATGTTGGGATGAAGTATGGATAACAAATCTGTCCTAACACACCCCAAATATTTGCACTTTCTCCAGTGTTAGTGGGATGTAGTTAGACTGATTTTTATCAAACATAATTATTTCCCATATATGTACTTTTCCTAATCTAAGCTGGACTGGCGTTAGAATAGTAAATCTCCCTCCAACCTGCTAATATATCAACTTTTCCAATGTGTGTTAGGTTAGGCTGGATTTAGAATAGAAAACCGCCTCCATCTACTGCCCCAAGTATATGTACTTTTTCCACTGTTTATGTGACTGGAGTTACAACAGTAAATCTGATCCCACACCACTCAAATATATGCAGATTCCCAAATGTTACTGGGACCAGTGCTAGAATAATATGTCTTACCCTGCCCAAATATATTCATTTTTCCCAATGTTTGTGAGACTGGAGTTAGAATATTAAAATGAAACCTCACCTGCTCCTTGAACATATGTATTTCCCTAAATATATTTTTGACTGAACTTAGTAACCCTCAAATATATTTATATTCTCAATTTTTTCTTGGGCTGTAGATAGACCAGTAAATGTGACATCTTTTCCAAATATATACATTGTTCCCAATTTTAGTAGTACTGCAGGTATAAAATCTTACCATCCTAAAATATGCACTTTTTAAAATGTTGGTAAGAATGGAGTTAGAATAGTAAATCTGATCTCACCAAATGTGTGCACATTTTTGTGTTTACAAGTTGCTAAAGATGTTTAAAGTGATTTAAATGTATTAATAATTGTATTAAAAATTAAAATGTTTTATAAAAAATGCAATTTTAAAAATAACAATTTAGCAATATTAGTTTTACATTATCAAAAATATTTACATGGATTCATATTTCATTTATTTAAATTGTAGTTTTAAAATGAATAATTCTACATATACATTTGTGTGTGTGTGTGTATATATATATATGTATATATATATATATATATAGTTAATTTTAATTGTACTTCCTCATAATTAATTATATTTGAGGCACCCTTTTTTATAACAATTGTCCTTTACAAATTTTCACATATTATATTTTGTTTTCAGCCCATACATACGTTTATTTCCAGGACTAGCCCCATAAAACCTCAAACAGAAAAAGCTCATTACAAATTAAAACATTTTGCATATATACAACTGTAATACATCAAAATGCAGCAGCAAGGAATCAGAGGAGAAATATACCAAGTGCATATTTCCAGTGCAGGTAATCCATATGATTACATTGTCAATACTATTAACTTTATGTTTTTAATTAGTGCACCAAAACCAAGTATTAGAAAAGATTGGAAAAATCAATCTTTCCAACATTGGGTAATAAATTACTAAAATATGAAAATGTGTTATGGAAACATTTGGTTTGAATGGATTGAACTGTACAGTCTGTACTGTATGTGCAATTTCCAAATATGCAGTAAACAGATACTTTAAAAAATATATCAAAATACATCTGTACGCGTTTAGCTAATTTTGTTTTAAAGACTGCTGAATCCATGGTCATACAGAAAAGCCCAATCTCTTTCTAACAAGCCAGACTTCATGCAAAAAGCGATTATGTGCAGAAACAGTTGTGGGACTAGAGTCTTTGTCCAGAGAAGACAAGAAGAACTTTATATTGTCTCTCACCTAAGGCCAATCAAAGTTGCCTAATCCAAGCCCATCTGGGTTTAATAGTGGACAGAAAAATAGAATATGTTCTACATCCTCAACCTTATCATTACTCAATAGGTAGTATGTCGATTTTGTGGGGTTTATCTTCTAGTTGCTAGTGAATTTATTGGCCAACAACCTGTCTAACCTAAATTTGATGTAACGTGTATGGACTTGGGAAGGTACAATTGAATCCATTTATGAATCTAGGAAGAGAACACATTTATTACACAAAAACGCATGTGTGAATCCACCTATTTTGGGATTATTGTAGTAAGAAGTAATTGGATGATTCATACATGCCACTTTTAGATGTGCTGTGATACTTTTATTGGTTGATACTGGTTTGTACCAACAATTTGCCATGCCTATTTCACTAAGCTTAGATTTAATGTGTTGCAGCCAGCGGGTTCCATGTGCTTTTCATGTATTCATAATTTCTATTAGGGCAGACCTGTAATGGTGTAACTTAGAGGTGGCCCACTGTGTCACCCAGTAGAGCATGGGCCTTGAGGCAGCTAGACATTCCACCCTTTTCAAACCTGTATCAAAAAATAAAGACTCAAAGGAGTGTTTTGAGGCAGACTAAATAGGGATTTGGTTAATATGTTTTCCTTTGTTGTCAGCCCAGTTAAATTCCCAACTCCACAAATTTTGGCCCCATAAAAAAGCTGCAACTTGTGCTTCGGCAGGAAAAACAGATTTTGGCGTGGTAACTTTACATTTTTTGGTGATCGCAGAGGCTCTGGGTAGCATGGTCAACTCACTTTTTAATATATGTGTTCTCCGTGAATTATGCTTGTCTATTCTAATACCTAGGTAGTCTAATTTATCAACAGAAAGCAAGAGCAAGCTCTTTATCAAAAACCTACCTATGGATGACTTATTGGAATTAAAAATCATGATCTTGGTTTTGGAAGTATTTACTTCCACACATTTATAGTCCCAAAATTTGTTTAATTTATTAAGCAGGGTCTATAATCCAGATGACGTATGGAATATCAGAAGGGTGTTGTCAGTAAACAAAAGTGCTGAAACTGGAGTACCACCTAACTTTGGGGAATTATGGTTGCAGGAGCATAGATGTTTTATAATGACATTTAGATAAAGAGAAATCAATGTGGGGGGAGCACACATCTTTACGCACCCCACGCTCACTGTATGCAATCTGTGAGCTCACCGTCACCTGCACCATCTTTCTTTAGCAAAGTTACCCTCATGGAGTCTCACTAGAATGTCAAAGCAGGTTTGATTCCCATTTACAAAGTGTTGACCATAAGTGTTGCCTGGGAACTAAATTGAAGGCCGTCCTTAAGTCTACAAATGCCACATAAAGGTGGCCTTTGGATAACTGCAAATATTTCCACAGAATAAGATTGAAAGGTGTCTACCAGGCTAATGAACCAATGGTTGCTAGACCTGGTCTTATCCCTTTTTTGAAAAGTGGATAATCTCGGCAACGCACCATGAGTTGGGGATTCTTTCCCCCAGCCATGATTTTATTGGACAGGGAATTGATGTAATGGCCCCACACCAAGGGTTCAATCAGCCCCTTGAGACCCTATGGGTGATTTGCTGCGCTTTACAAATCCATGATTGATTGACTGATTATTTGACTGATACAAATCACCACGGATTATATCTGGGCCAGGGGATTTCCTCCATTGAAGTGATTTAATAGCCCTATATGTATCCACCAGGGCAAATTAAACTGGGTCGCAGTGTAGTTGAGGGATGTCTAACAAGAAGTAGGGGTCTAGAAGTGGGTTCTAAATTACTAGCAGAATACATTTTAGTGAAGTGGTCCACCCACCATTGTGGATGCACGCAAAACTCTAAAGGACTGACAAAATGTCTATTTCCATGCGCCACAATGTGCCAAAAGGCTTTTGTATTAATCTATCTAGAGGTCTCAACAAGGGCATTCCAATTTGAATCTAGCCAGCTCTGCTTGGAAGAAGCTAATATTAGTTTGAATTGAGAACACAATTTGCTAATTGCATCTTAATCTCCCAATTTAATAGATTTAATTAGTACTACTTTAGAAACTTCTTTTGTGCATAGCCTATACAGAGACCCTGAACCTGGAATTATGGAGCTCCAGTATAGGGGTGCAACTAATTGGATAGTTCTCATATGGATCGAGGACTTGGATGGAATTATTATAAATCTGCATTCATATATTAGGACTAGGAATATATTGGACTATTTCACAGTCTTCCTATTATTCTCCATAGATAAAACCACTTCTGACTGGTCATGTAAACAGTTGTATCAGCAAAAAAGTTATCTTTTAGGATTAACCTTTGAGCACTATGTTCACTATCAAACCTAGGTGAAGCAGACCCCTCGTGTTGGGCCTGGAGGCCTGCGAACGCCAGACCCTGCTGGGCTGGTCCTAGTGGGTGCCTGTCTGGGCAGGCTCCCCTGTCATGGGGACGGTCCTGTTGGCTCGGCACCTCTCCCCCCTAGGAATTGGGGATGACCTGGACCGGGCTGCTCAAGGTGTTGAGCAGTGCCATCGGAGCTGAGGCGTCATGTTCTGCCCTGCCGTGGACTGAGGTGTCAAACCACACTGAGGTGGGACTCGGTGTCAGCACTAAGGGGGGCGGCTGGTCTCTGCAGTGGCCCTCCTGGGGCCATAACACCAGCCCAACACTAATCCCTTTACTCCTCCACCCTAAGGAAGCCTGCAGGGCAGGAGCGCATGGGCATAGCTGAGGACAGGCCCGGTTCGAAGGCCTTGATCCAAGGAGTGGCAACGCGTACGGGGACTGAGGAGGCCTCCGGAGAGGACACGTGTGGTGCCTGGTTGCTGCCCTTCACCGCAGGTGAGGGGAAGGTGGCCTGAGATTTGTCGAGCCAGCCAAGGGAGTGCTCCTTGGAGTGCTCCTGGACTGCCTGCGGGACTTAAGTCATTACTAGTGGGGCCACTGTGGGCTCTGCAGGGGCTCACTTGGAGTGTAGGGAACTGCGGGCTGCGGGCTGCCCCTACTGCAGCGCGAGCTCCATCCTGCAGCTATACTGTTGGGACTTCTCTGGGTACTGGTGCAATGCTTTTGCAATTGAGGCCCTCACTTCAGGGGAGAGCTCACACCTTACAACCCTGCGGGGGAGGGATAGTTTGGTTCTCCCCCTCCACGTTGTAGGGACATTGACTATTGAAGCGGGCTCCCCAATTACTGAGTTGCACAGCACGATGGGGCCACAATGTGGAGGGCTGAATAGTTTGTGGACTGGTTGCCCCCACCCAGGTGATACCCTATTGACTGCTGCTAAGGTATAGAGTGGAACCAGCAGGCGGATCCCCCTCAGGGGAACACTATGCAACAATACATCACACCCTGAGCTGCAACACAGAGGTGCATATGCCAAACCTCTGGAGAGTCAGCCCAGGATGTGGAGCTCTCCACGGAGGAACTTTCTAGAGTGGATTCCTCTCTGATACTCAGGGCTCTAGGGTGGCACTGGAACAAAGGATTGACACTGTGACCCTTGAGGTCAACTTTCTATGAGCAGACCTCCACAAGGTATCGGATAAGGTCCAAGTAGCACAGGATTCAATTGTGCAACTTCAGGCTGAGATGGCTGAAGCAGGTGGTCTCGATCACCTCCAAATCCGGGCCCTGGAGGGGCAGCTGTAGGATGCTGAGGGAAGGTCACGCTGCAACAAAATTTGCCTCCTGGGGTTCCCGGAGTGGGCGGAGGGGGGGACCACCGAACACTTTGTGGAACAATGGATTAAAAATATCCTGAAGCCCTCTGATTAGTTCCCCATGTTTGCAGTGGAGAGAACGCATCGGGTCATGGTGGTGCTGCCGCGCCCTGGGGCCTGATTGCGGGCTATCATTGCCCGCATCTTGAATTATAGGACTAGAGACTGCATCTTCTGCGCTGCCAGGGACACAAGCAATGCGAGGTTTAAGAACCAACAAATCTCTATAAGCCCAGATTACACCACCAAGGTTGGATGAACACCCAAAACTTTCTTAGATGTTAAAGTCATGCTCCGCTCTCTGGGCGTTCATTATATGTTGTTTGCTAAGTTGCTAAGTTGTGATTGTTGTCTGGAGGAAACTCAATTTTTTTTTTACAACCCTGGGGACATGTTGAGGTGGCTGGAGGTCTGGGATGTGGTGTCCAGGGACAGACTGGGACCTCAGACCCCTGGATCTAAGGGGTCTGCAGGGGTGAGTTGGCCTTCCTTGAGGTCCAGGCATGGGGAGGCACCTGGGCAAGATCAGGCTCCTGAGGAGGCAGGCCAATTATGGAGTGGTCATCCAGGTGGATGGCATCATTGCCCTGGACTCCCCAGGCTGGCTGGTTCAGTCAGACATTGTTGGAACTGCCCAGGGGGATCCTAAGGATGTAAACTGACTATGTCCGGAGATGTTCCACATTCCAGTCATTTATGAATATAATTGCTTTCTAACCATCCTTTGCTTTCTATGCCAAATAGACTCATCTAGACTACTTAGTGAGCTGGGTTGCAGCCATTCTCGGGGGTGGCAACTAATGGGGGGGTCACTGCTCATTGGGCGGGTCTGTAGACTTATGTTATAACTTATGAGATATGGCAACATGCTGTGTAGGGGGTCGGAGACTTCTCTCCACATTATGTGGTAGGCAGTGGTTGGGAACTTGGGGTTTAGATTGTGGGTCAGGACAACAGGCAATATAATGGATAGTATGAAAGTTTGTTGATGTTGTTGTACTGCTCATCCGGGGAAGGGGAGTTGGTATAGTTTGTTTGAGTCTACGACTCTAAGTTTGAAGTCCATTATTCTTTGTTTTAGTCCTGGAAAGAAGTTAACACATGTGGATATACTTTGGGCGACAAGAGATACGGGTTGGAGGGACCACGGGTGATAAAGGGGTTGGGGGAATACTTTGCACATGATTGATCAGATAAATGTTATCACTTAGAATGTCTGAGGGCTTCGGAATTATTCTAAACATTATAGGGTTCACATGTTCCTTAGGCATCACAAGATTCACAAAGGTTGCCTCCAGAGGACTCACCTCATGGGGAGTGACATACAGAAAATAACCAAGAAATGCAAGGGTCAATTATTTTCTGCTTCCTTCATAGAAGTGCTTGTACGGGTGGCAGCAGGGGTCCCCTTTAGGCACACTTATAGTGAAGGGAGGGGTGCTATCTATTAGTACAAGGCTCCTTAAATGGTCGGGAAGTCACATAACTTGGGCCTGTTGGATGGCTGGTGTGCACTGTATCCTGGGTGGTGTGAGTACACTTGCCACTCTAAATGCCCGGCACCTTTAGCTGTCTGGACCATTTTCTAGTGGTGGGCTAGATCATGCCATGATCCACACGGTATCGCACCTAGGACGACTCTTCTCAGAGCATGCTTCAGTGTCATTGACTTTAGCTTGGAGTAACCCGGCCTCCACCTTCAGAAGTCAGAGAATGCCCTTTGAACACCTGTTGGATGCAGCCTGCAATGAAACTCTGGCTCAATCCCTAGATGCATACCTGACAAACAACTTGGGAACCATGGAGACTATGGCGGTTGTATGGGAAGCCCTTAAGGGGGTGCCTAGAGAGGAATGCATAGGTACTATCTGCATGGTGCATAGGTGTTTATCAGCAGACCTGAAAACACAAGAGAAACGAGTAGTGGACCTCCAAAGAGACAAATGACCTCAGTGGAAGCTCATGCCACCTTGCTGGGGCTCCGAAGGGGTATACATAAACTATGGGACTTTTTAGATAAGATCACCCTTAAATCCTATCACAAAGTGCTACATAGAGAAGGTGACATATCAGGCAGGTGGTTAGCCTGGATTGTCTGGCGTGAGCAGGAGATGCCTCCAATTTTGAGCATCTGAAATGCATACTGGGAACTGCAGACCAACAGGCAGTATATCCTAGCTACCTTCCTTGACCCCTTCAAGGTGGTGTATAAGGTTGGCACGGTAGGCCTTGAGGGGGCAATAGATAGACTTTTAGTTCGAGTAAACCTACCTCAATTACAACAAGGTCACATTCAAGACTTGGAAGAGAATGTTATGATTGAGCAACTAAGCCTCGCTATCAAGACTCTTAATTTATCGAAGGCCCCGGCGGGGACAGGTTCCCTGTAGAATTTTATCAAACCTATAACACCCTTCTTATGGAAAAACTCCTTCCACCGTCCTTACGTGAGGGTATTGTTTGCATTATGTTAAAGCCAGGTAACAATCCGGCAAAACCCTCCTCCTATAGACCCCTGACCATGCTCACCTCAGATCTCAAGATATTATGTAAACTCCTAGTGTCTTGACTACAGGTAGTGATCCCAAAATTCATACATGAAGACCAGTGTGGCTTTATATCTGCAAGGAGTACTTCCCCCAATCTACACAGGCAGACACATGTTCTACATGACTCTATTGGTGGAGAAAAGGAGATGACACTAGTCTCGAGAAGGCATTTGACATAGTAGAATGGGGCTGTTTAATGGCCGTTCTGAGGGGCCTGGGGGTCATTCCTAAATATTATGCCTGGGTGTGGTTACTATGCACTGAATCCTATATTCGTGTCAGGGTGGGAGGTGACCTCTCGGGCAATGTCAGGTGGGTAGGGGAACCAGGTGGGCCTGCCCCATCACCTCTCCTCTTTGCGATCAAGCCCCTAGCCATATTGTGGCGAGGTGTAATGGAACGCTGTTGCATCAGAGTGGATGATACCACACACATTGTGTCCCTGTATGCGGACGATGCATTGGTATATGTTTGGTCTCCAGCTGCTTCTGTGCCACTCCCACTGAATTTGCTGATAGATTATGGTGAAGTCTGTGACCTAAAAGTGTACATTTGCAAATTACTCCTATTCCCAATAGAGGGTCTGGTTAGGAAACCCCTTGATCAGCTGCTTGACGTACGTACCGCTAGGAGACAGGAAGTTTCAAATACCTAGGGATGTGGGTCATACACCGAGGCCCAACATAACATCATAAATGTGGATAGGGTAATACAGGGACTCAAAAACGTAATTGCTTCCTCTTTTAGTGATGGGTAGAGCGGCTGTTGAAAAAAATGGTCTTTTTCCCGCACTGTCTATGCCTCGTCCAAAACTCACTCTTCCCACTTGAACCAAGGTTCTTTAAAAAGCTAGATATTCCATTGATCTTAGTGTGGCCCGGTGGTTCCAGCAGGACAGTGTGGACGATTCTTAAGAGGAATATGGTGGATAAGGGGTTAGTAGTTCCAGACGTACAGCTGTATTACTATGCAGCTCATCTACAACACACTGTATGTTGGCTAGCGGAACAAGACAACTGGGAGAAGAGGATGCTGGGGACTCTGGCAGGGGGCAACACACTAGCTTGGCTATTGATGTGAGGGGGCAGATCGGAAAATCCTGTGACCTATCTAGCAACAACCACAGCCACTGTCTGGGAACAGGTGGACCCTATGGGACATTGCACACTATGGGGGTCATTCTGACCCTGGCGGTCCATGATCGCGGTCAGAAAAGGGGAGCCGGCGGTTTCCCGCCTAGGGATTCCGACCGCCTTCCCGCCAGCCTGTTTCTGGCGGTGTCCACCGCCAGAACCAGGATGGCGGGAACGGGTGCCGTGGGGCCCCTGGAGGCCCCTGCACCGCCCATGCCACTGGCATGGGCAGTGCAGGGGCCCCCTAACAGGGCGCCACAAAGATTTTCACTGTCTGCTTTGCATACAGTGAAAATCGCGACGGGTGCCACTGCACCCGTCGCACCCCTGCAACTCCGCCGGCTCCATTCCGAGCCGGCTTCATTGTTGAAGGGGCTTTCCCGCTGGGCCGGGCGGCGGTCTTCTGGCGGTCGCCCGCCGGCCCCGCGGGAAAGCCAGAATGGCCGCCGCGGTCTTTTGACCGCAGAGCGGTCTTTCGGCGGGAACCGCTTGGCGGGCGGCGACCGCCGACCGCCGCGGTCAGAATGACCGCCTATGTGCTATAGATACAGATATGTCCATGGAACTCTGGATAGCAGAAGGATGTTAAGAGGTGGGTGACATATATCCTGGCAAGACATTTATCACTTTCTAGGATGCCCAAGAATCCTTTTGGATAGGACCTGGTCAATTCCTGCAGTATGCCATCTTGGAGAGTGTGGCAAAGGAGATATGGACTGAATTCCCTGTGGCTCCGCTTGGCAGGACTTGGTGAGGGAGGGATGCCATTTGATCTGGTTGTTTAACAGGGGCCTAAAGGGGGATATGAGCAAAACACCAATGGGGGCCCGGAGAACATGGGAATGGGAATTAGGGGAACCCATTGATGATACTGATTGGTCATGTGCGTCTGCACTAGTATGCAGTGTCATGCAATCACCGGTTTAAGTTGCTGCATTTCCACTACATACATTGCACCTATATTACATCCTACAAATTAAACAGGATAGACCCCACCAAAAGCGCTAAGTGAGAAAGTTGTGGGGAAACGGATGCTACCTTCTTCCACCTAGCGAGGGATTATGTTAGTGTTCAGTCCTTCTGGAGCCGTGTAGTGCCGCGCATTGAGAGAGTCACAGGACTGGTGATTCCATTGACACCTCTTACTTGCTTACTGGGAGCCATGAACAGGCTCAAACGTCAGAAGACCCCATACCAGCTGGCCCAACTAGCCCTTGTTTTTGGCAAAATGCTGGGTAGCCATTCACTGGATGGGAAAGCGGAATCCACAGGTTCCTCAATGGCTGGGGGACCTTTTGGAGTGGGGGGCAGCAGAGAAGCAGCACCTCTGAATGACCCACTCTGATGAAAGGGCTGCTGAGGAGATCGAACTCTGGGCACAATTATTAGATAATTTGAGAAGGGATGTAGATTCAACTTCATAGAGTGATTCAGATGTAGAGGAGTGATTAGATACTGAGTTGATACTGTAAGTAAACATGTGACGACCAGGTGAGATAATGTGATGCTTTCTCATTGTCCTGTGCCCCATGACATTGGTTCCTTCACTGACCTATGATGTATGCTCTATACTGCTATGAAGTTGTTTGAGACTTCGAAGGAGTTCAAGTAAGGAGCCGTCAATAATATGTATAACTGTAGAGACACATGCCCTCATTACAACCCTGGAGGTCGGTGTTAAAGCGGCGTTAATACCACCTACAGGCTGGCGGTAAACAAAATGGGATTTGGACCCTGGCGGTAACCGCCATCCAAGACTGCCACTTTAACACACCGACCGCCAGGGTGGTAACGGCTGCAGGGCTAGAGACTTCGGTCTCCAGCCTGGCGGCCGCCACAATCCCAACCTCTGGATTACGACCCGGCCTACCGCCATTGTTTTCGTGCCAAACTTACCGCCACGAAAACCATGGTGGGAGGCACTATCAGTGCTGATAGGTGTCTCCCCAGCTCCCCTCCCCAACCCCAGAGTCCTCCCTCACCTTCCCCCTCCC
The DNA here is from genome assembly GCF_031143425.1 of Pleurodeles waltl. Classification (NCBI taxonomy): domain Eukaryota; kingdom Metazoa; phylum Chordata; class Amphibia; order Caudata; family Salamandridae; genus Pleurodeles; species Pleurodeles waltl. The sequence goes on from NC_090450.1 coordinate 871,735,585, forward strand.
TCTCCTGCCCCCACACATATATACACCGCACCTGCCCCCATATACACACATGCACACACGCATACCTACCACCAACCACACATACCCACACACCGCAGCACACACCAACATACCTTGTCACACACATGCATTCACAACACACAACACTCACAATCACTCATTCACGCATGCATCCAACGTGAATCACACCTGCATGCATGCATTCCAAACCATACACACACCCCCACATACACACAACACACAACACCCTCCACCCCCCTCTCTGGTCGGAGAACCCGACTTACCTGCTTGCAGGGGGTCCTCTGGCTGGAGACGGTCCGCAGCACTGCTGCCAGCAGCAGCGTCCACCAGCAAAATACCATCAGGCCGTATCATTGGACATGATACAGTCGTGTCAACACCAGAGCAGTACGCGCTCTATTGGCGAAAAAAATGCAAAAACCCAGCACTCTCAAAACAAAGTAATTTATGCATTGTGCTGATATGTTGTGGTTTAACCTTTTGCTTTGCAGAGTTCAATCCTGAAAATGTATTTTTAATATGTTTACAAATACTGTTCCTTTGCAATGTATTGCTGCAGGTTTTCAGAGTGCGTTAGGGTGTGGCCCCTTTCCAGGGCCTTCCAGAGACTTTCCCTGCAACATACCTGGGCGTGGTTCTGGGCTGGGCCAAGACTCTATAAAAGAGAGCCAGCCCAACTCCCAGGGCTCACTATTCAGAGGTCCCGGTGCAGAGCAGCAGCTTCTTCCTGAGCTCCTGTTCCGGCGACCTATTTAGATTTTCCAGTCTTCTGCCCTTCATCCTTCATTGGTGATCATTGTTCCAGGTGGTAAGACGGTGGTTGGACTGTACCGACACCGTTATTGAGAATTTTCATATTCTTGGTTTAATTCTTAAATGAGTAACAGATTACTTGCGCGCTACCATTTCTTGACATTTGTATGGTAGTTTATAAATAGGCAAGATGCGCGATTGGTTTCATAAAGTTTGACTTTGTTATTCATTGCATGCTACCATTTCTTGACATGGGCATGGTGGCTTAAAAATCGGCAAGACGCGCGATTTGTTTTATTGTGTTGAAACATTGTTGTCCATTGCGCGCTACTATTTCTTGACATTTACATGATGTTTTATGAATTGACAAGACGCGCAACTCGTTTCATGAGGATTTAACTTTGTTGTTCATTGCGCGCTACCATTTCTTGACATTTACGTGGTGGCTTAAGAATCGGCAAAAGAAGCGCGATTCGTTTCATTGTACTTTGATCTTGTTATTTATTGTGAGCTGTTATTTCTTGACATTTACATCGTGTTTTACGAATCGGCAAGACGCGCGATTCGATTAATGATGATTTGACCTTGATATTCATTGCGTGTTACCATTTCTTGGTATTTTACATGGTGACACTCGAATCGGCAAGACGCACGATTCTCTCCTCAAGTTTATTTCATGTTGTTTATTGTATGCCACTATTCTAAGATATTTATTATGTAATATTCGAGTTAACAAGTTATGTGAATTGTTTCCTGAATCCATGTTGTGTTATTCATGGTGCACAATCCTTTTATGGTGTTTACTATATATATATATATATATATATATATATATATATATATATATATATCTGCAATATGCGCAATTTGTGTTGAAACATTTTAAGAGTACACAGAAGGCCAGAATTTCTAGATGCAATATTGTATGGTCCTAGTATACATTCTCAAAACAGGATTTATATGACTGGTTTAAAATTTAGTCAGAATTTTTTTCTGATTCTCATGTAAAGGAAAGTCCTTGAATAAGAAAGTCTTCATTTAATTCATCTTGATTCCCCTCCAGGTATCCGGCCATCTTGAAACTTAATAATTTTAAACTTAACTCTTAGATTGTTCATGTTTTCAGAGTGACTAGGCTTAGAATCATAGTCTAGTATTGATTTCAGGAGATATAATTTTCATATTGTGTGTTCTAACCTTTTTCTTACTACAGGTCTCCTTCCCAGCTGCTCCCTTCCTACTCCCCTCTTCCCCTCTTGAACTCTCTCAGTCTCTGTGATTTATCTATCAGAGTCTTGGAGCTGTTCGGTGGTGGACGTGTTGGGAACGTGCACAGACCCCGAGGATCTGGTGACTCTGACAGAATAGTGAGCCCACAAATTATTTTTATCCTCCTGGCTTGTATATGTTCTCAGCATCACCACGCTAGACAAGTTAGTCAAGGCTATCACCCAGCTCCAAGCAGAGGTGGTATCATCCAAAGAATTGACAACTAGCTTAGCAGAGAGAGTGAGTCAGTTGCAAGATAAGGTAGAGAAGAAGGAACAAAGTCCCACAGGAGTGTCTTGGCCAGGTACTTCTTTTCAGGCTTCTGGAAGTAATCCAATTTCCCTAAATGTTCCTTCTGCAATTCCTTTAGCTCCCCCAGAACGTTTCTCAGGTGACCCTTTGAAAGCGCAATCTTTCCTGGTTCAAGTGGAACTACACTTCACCTGCAGACCAAATACTTTCCCCGATGCCCAGTCCAAAGTAGCTTTCTTGTTATCATATCTGTCTGGGGATGCAGCTACGTGGGCAATTCCTCTTGTGCATAAAAATAGTCCCTTGTTGTACAACTGGAGAAATTTTGTTTGTGAATTTGAGAGAGTTTTTGATCGTAGAACTGTAGCACAGTCAGCAGATCGTGAATAATTAGATTTACGCCAAGGGAATCAAGACCTAGTGTCGTATTTAGCCAACTTTAGCCAGCTGGTTGCCGAGACATCCTGGCCTGAAGAAAAACAAGCGGTCTTGTTTTACAAGGGACTCAAAGAGGAACTAAAAGATATCTTAGCACAAATTGATCCACAACCTACAGACTGTCAAGAATTAATAAATCTTGTCTTGAGACTTGATCATCGTTTAGCAGAACGTAAAGGAACGCACAAAAAAATGGAAAAATATTCATGGCACGTTCATGATAACAGAGACTCAAGAACTCCGAAAGAAAGAACGCCGGAACCGATGGAAATTGGAACCATTAGAAGACCTTTGACCAAAGATGAAAAGGACCTACGCAGAAAAAATGGACAATGTCTTTATTGTGGGCCAAAAGGTCATTTTGCCAAAGATTGTCCAATCAAACCAAAGAACAAGCAAGGTCCAGTTCAGAAGGTCGCAGCCAATGCACCAGTCGAGTTGGAAAACTAAAACACCCAAGATGCAGAGAAGGGTTGCTCTTGGGTGTCACTGTGGACCCTTCACAATCTAGACATCTTAAACTGGAAATTAGAGTTCAGGTCAAGAAAAAGATCTATTTCAAAAAAGCTCTAGTCGATTCTGGGGCTACTGGGAACTTTGTTGATGTCCAATTGGTTTGTGCATGGGGGATCCCATGTATTGAAAAGAAGACCCCAGAAATCATCCAGGCTGTCGATGGAAAACTCTTGACTGGAGGTCCGGTAACTCTTCAGACTATCCCCTTGTCGATGACTTGTGAAGATCAGAATCAAAGAAAGAAACATAAAGAGAAAATCATCCTTGACGTGATGCATGCTCCCCAATATGGGATTATCCTCGGCTTGCCATGGTTAACTCATCACAATCCGGAGATCAATTGGGCAGAACGAAAAATCTTGTTCTCATCTGCGCTATGTAACGAACAATGTCTCCAAAAGATTCAAGTACCAAAAGTTTGCAACTCGTACATAGCTACTGCCGCGGAGAAAGAAATTCAGCTGCCCAAACAGTATTCATCTTACAAAGATGTATTTGATGAGAAAGGAGCAGAGACTCTACCTCCTCATAGATCTTATGACTGTCAAATTGATCTAGCTCCAGGTGCGATACTTCCCAACTGTCGTGTATATGCCCTGTCTTAAAATGAAAATCAACATTTACGAAAATACCTAGATCAATTTTTGGAGAATGGCTTCATTCGCAACTCTAAGTCTCCTGCAGCTTCGCCTTTGTTTTTTGTTTCAAAAGCTAATGGAGAACTTCAAACTTGCATCGACTCAAGGGGTTTGAACAAAGTCACCGTCAAGAATAAATATCCTTTGCCCCTAATTCCGGTCTTATTGGAACAAGTAAAGAAAGCAAAAATCTACACAAAGCTTGACCTTCGAGGTGCTTATCATTTGGTCAGAATGAGAGAGGGTGACGAATGGAAAACAGCGTTCAAGACAAGATATGGCCTTTTTTAATACACCGTCATGCCTTTTGGTCTGTGTAATGCTCCAGCAGCATTTCAATTTTTCTTGAATTACGTTCTTAGAGAGTACCTCAACATATTTGCCATAGTCTACATCAATGATATTTTGACCTACTCAGACAATGAAAACGAACATGTCCAACATGTCAAGAAAATTCTTGCAGCCCTTCGAAAACTCCATTTATATTGCAAACTAACCAAGTGTGAGTTTCATGTTACCACAGTTGGGTTTTTAGGGGTTATTCTTACCCCTCAAGGTGTGGTGATGGCAGAAAAGAAAGTAAAAGCTGTATCTGATTGGCCCACCCCAAAGACTGTTCCTGATGTACAATTTTTCCTGGGGTTTGCAAATTTTTACCGGAGGTTCATAAATCATTTCTCCCAGACAGTGGCTCCAATCACTAAGCTACTAAGAAAGAAAGAAAAGTTTGTATGGTCCCCAGAAGCTGATCAAGCCTTCTCGACTTTGAAGGAAGCTTTCTCCACTGCCCCAGTCTTGACTCATCCTGATGCGAATCAACCTTTCATAGTGGAAGCTGATGCTTCAGATGTAGCAATAGGAGCTGTCTTATCACAACGAAATAAAGACACTGGTCAACTTCATTCTGTAGCTTATATGTCTCGGAAGTTGAACGAAGCCGAACAGAACTATGTCATTGCTGAAAAAGAGCTTCTGGCGATTCGTGACGCCTTTAAAGAATGGAGACATCATTTGTTGGGTGCTAAATACACTGTCACAGTATATACTGATCATCATAATCTTCAATTCATGAGTGCCGCCAGACTTTTGACCCCTCGGCAATTATGCTGGATGCTTTTTTTTCCGAATTTGATTTTGTAGTAACCTTCTGGCCTAGTAAAGATAATCGCAAGGCTGATGCCTTGTCCCGTCAAGAGTCTACCACGTTGCCTGCATTTCAAGCCTCCAGAGCTATCATTGCTCCTGGAAAGGTACTATGTATCATAAAAACTGAAGATTTCTTTGAAGAAATTCGCAACTCTTTCACTCTTGAAAAATGGCAAACATGGGCCCAAGGAGATCCCAAAAGGTCAATCAAGCAAGGTTTACCCTTTTATGACGCTCGTTTGTTCGTACCCACTATCAAACTTCGCAAGATAGTGTTTCATTGGTTGCATGTTATACCTAAGGCAGGTCACCCAGGTACTCCTAAAACTCTTGAACTGATCCGACGCTATTTTTGGTGGCCTACCCTAACAAAAGATGTAAAAGCAATGATAAACAACTGTGAAGTTTGTGCTCACATTAAAACAAGTCATTCAAAACCAAAAGGGTTGTTACATCCACTTCCAACCCCAAGTCGTCCATGGGAGCACATTTCTTTAGACTTTATTACCGGTCTGCCAGTGGTTCAACAGCATTCAGTAATTCTGGTGGTAGTAGATAGTCTCACGAAATATGGACATTTCATCGCCTGTAACAAATTGCCCACTTCTAGTGAATTGGCAACTATTTAACTGAACAGAGTGGTTCGTTATCATGGACTGCCAAAGGTTATCCTCTCCGACCGGGGGGTCACAATTTTCCTCCAATTTCTGGAAGACATGGTGTAAAACACTCCAAGTGACATCTACGCTATCTACTAGTCACCATCCTCAAACAGAAGGTCAAACAGAGAGACTAAATCAGCCTTTGAAACAATACCTACGTGCCTACGCTGAAAAGGCACTTCATTATTGGACATCTATGCTCTGGTTGGCTGAGTTAGCTTACAATAACTAATTCCACACTTCTATTGGCGTTACACCCTTTTTTGGTTCATTTGGCTATCATCCTGACACCTTGCCCATCACAATTCCTCAAGAAAGTTCTCTTACTCCAGCTGTGTCAGAAACCATTCAGCATTTACATCAAACCCAGGAACTGATTCAACAGCATTTAGAAAAAGCCACACAAAAATATAAAAGGCATTATGACAAGAAACATTGTGAGGGACCGCAATATCAACCAGGTGACAAAGTGTGGCTTTCCACAAAACATATTGGTGTTCATTCCAACCTCGGCGGTAAAAGGTGCTTACCGCCGTTCAGAAGACCGCCATAACACCGCCACGGCCGCGGTAAACCGCCACGGTCATTCTGACCCACAACAGGCAAACCGCCAAAATACAGACATCCACAAAAGTCTGCCACACCAAAGGGCAGCGAGAAACCGGCGATGACCAAACCTCCACCGTCACGCCAACAGAAATACGCCCACACTATCACGACACACGAATCCACGCGGCGGTCTTTCAACCGCGGTATTCCATTGGCGGTACACACCGCCGCGCTCAAAATACACACACACTTACAAAATACAACCACATTGGACAATTCAAAATACACACACCTGAGACACATACACACACCACTCACACACACCCAATTAAATATAAAATACACACCCACATCACCCACAAACCTCCACTCCTAGAGATTCGAGAACACGTACAGAGAAAAGACATCCGAGCACCCAGACGCCCAATTCACTGTCACCCAGCAATATTTGCACGCACTTCACACAACACAACAATACACATCACCACACTTAGCACCACACAATCCACCCTACACATCACCCACACCACCCCATGGCACCGCAAAGACACCCCAGGTTCTCTGATGATGAACTCAGGGTCATGGTGGAGGAAATTGTACAAGTAGAGCCACAGCTGTTCGGGGCACAGGGGCAGCACACCACCATTGCCAGGAAGATGGAGCTATGGAGCAGAATAGTCGACAGGGTCAACGCTGTGGGACAGCACCCAAGAAATCGGGACGACATCAGGAAGAGGTGGAACGACCTACGGGGGAAGGTGCGTTCCATGGTATCCAGGCACAACATTGCGGTGCAGAAGACTGGCGGTGGACCCCCACCTCCTCCCCCAGAATTTACAACATGGGAGGAGCAAGTCTTGAACATCCTGCATCCTGAGGGCCTCGCAGGAGTAGGCGGAGGAATGGACTCTGGTAAGGCAAATCTTAACTACTTCTTCCCCCCACCCCACCTGCATGCCAACTCATACCCCCACCCTCACCCTCACCCCCATCACATCCTACTCCTTGCAACTGTCTCATCATCACAACCCACCCATCCCAACACCTAGCTCTGCATGCGTCCACAAAGCATGGACACCCATCACCTAAGCATGCCCACTGCACATACACATACAACCCCCCCCCAACCACCGTCACAACAGCCCGCACAAAGGAATGCCAGCACTGGGGTATACGGGCACCCACCCATTGCACGCTATGACACACACAGAAGCAATAACCATAGTTTTATACCCCTGCAGGACCCGAATGCCACGTCACCGCGCAGGAGGGTCCACAAATGTCCTCTCCACCCCCAGAAGAGGCCCACAGTGAGTACAGCAGCTCTGTCTCCCTGGATCTAGATGACCAGCCCGGTCCATCGGGGACCTCAGGACAGTCGGTTCCCCTCACACAGCCACAGGCCACAGTAGACCTTCCCCCCTCTGGGAACACCAGCACAGCACCCACCCAGCGGGCCCATACCTCTGTCCCCAGGACACGTCAATCAGCGGTGTGTCCACCACTACAGGGAACCCAGGCTAACCCACCACCCCAACAACAAGAGGGACCTGGGGGCAGTGGTAGTGGGCACACGGTCCAGGGGACAGAGGCCCAGGGAAACAGGGGAACTGGGAGGGCTGCTGTGCGACAGGGGGGGGACAGGCCCAGGGAACCCACTCTCCACGAGGCCCTCTCCTCCATCATGGGAGCATTCCACCGCTCCCAGGAGACGATGGCGACGGTCCTGGCCAGGTTTCAGGAGATCCAGCTTCTGCAGGAGCAACAGTATATGGGGTTCAGGGAGGAACTAAGAAACATCAGTTCCGCCATGGGTACCATCGTAGTGGCCCTGAATGAGGTAGTCACGACATTGCGGGACAATGTGGCACCTCAAAGGGCCCCTGACACTAGCATGGACCAAGAACTGCCTACCACCTCCGCCAGGCGCTAGTGGACAGGAGGCCCCGACACAAGACCAACAGGTCACCAGAACCCCACCCCCTGCAGAAGGAGAACCACCCCGCAAGCGGGCCCTGAGATCCAGGAAGAAGACAGAGTAAGATGTCAAGAACCCGCCAGCAAAGGATACCGCCCTGATTGTCATCCCACTGTCCCACATTGTCACCCTGTCCAACCTTAAACTGCCCCTGCTCCACTTCCCACAGGCATTTGGACAATGCACCTGTGAAACTGATAGTCTGGACTCTGCCATGGACAATCCTCCACCATCACCCCTCACCGATTTGCAACCACCCATCCAATTTAGAGCACTTGAATAAAAACACTTATTGCACAAAACAATCTGGAGTCTGGCTGTGATTTTGAACAAATGTATTAGACATGACCGTGCCAAAATGTTCATTCACATTGTGATGCTAACAAACCGCTGTCACACAGCTGTAGTCCATGGGGAAACAAAGCAGATGTCACGCAGTGGGGCCCACATCTCTGAAAACGGAAGGGAAAGTCACAACACAGTTACCATACACTGGGGGAAAAAGTCAGACAGTAGAGAGGTAGGAGTCATTAAGTAAATGTAATATGCCGGTGTCTACTCTTACCTGTGTGTCACTGAAAATACTGCTGTATTACTGTGTTCCTGTTCTCTATGTCGTCCTCTTCGGCTTCCTCCTCTTCACTCTCCACAGGCTCCACAGCTGCTACAACACCACCATCTGGACCATCCTCCTGCAGAAAAGGCACCTGGCGGCGCAAAGCCAGGTTGTGAAGCATACAGCAGGCCACGATGATCTGGCACACCTTCTTTAGTGTGTACGTTAGGGATCCACCTGTCATATGGAGGCACCTGAACCTGGCCTTCAGGAGGCCAAAGGTTCGCTCGATCACCCTCCTAGTCCGCCCATGGGCCTCATTGTACCGTTCCTCTGCCATTGTCCTGGGATTCCTCACTGGGGTCAGCAGCCAGGACAGGTTGGGGTAACCAGAGTCCCCTAATAGCCACACCCGGTGCCTCTGGAGTTGACCCATCACATACGGGATGCTGCTATTCCGCAGGATGTAGGCGTCATGCACTTACCCAGGGAACTTGGCATTAACATGGGAGATGTACTGGTCAGCCAAACACACCATCTGTACATTCATGGAATGATAACTCTTCCGGTTCCTGTACACCTGTTCACTCCTGCTGTGGGGGACCAAAGCAACATGTGTCCCATCAATGGCACCTATGATGTTGGGGATATGTCCAAGGGCATAGAAATCACCCTTCACTGTAGGCAAATCCCCCACCTCAGGGAAAACGATGTAGCTCCGCATGTGTTTCAGCAGGGCAGACAACACTCTGGACAACACCTTGAAAAACATAGGCTGGGACATCCCTGATGATATGGCCACTGTTGTTTGAAATGACCAACTTGCTAAGAAATGGAGTACTGACAGCACCTGCACTAGAGGGGGATCCCTGTGGGTTGGCGGATGGGTGACATCAGGTCTGGCTCCAGTTGGGCACACAGTTCCTGTATAGTGGCTCGGTCAAGCCTGTATGTCAGTATGACATGTCGTTCCTCCATTGTCGACAGGTCCACCAGCGGTCTGTACACGGGAAGATTCCTCCATCTCCTCGCATGTCCCAGCGGACGGTGCCTATGAAGGACAACAGCGAGCACAGAGTCAAGCAACCCACAGGTACGTAACCACAGCTTGCACATAACACGATTCCCAATGCATTGAATGGTTTGTATGAGTGTTGGTGCAAGGCCTAGGTATGTGTGACGCAGTTGGTAATTAGGCCATGTGGGCCCTTGAAATGGCGGCTGCCTGACCTGTGAAGTGCGACAGTGGGAAGTGAGGTCAATGCGCTGGCGTGGCACACCGCGGCGGTAGGCGGTCGAAGACCGCGGCGCTAAGCCGCATTGGTTAACATTGAACCCTATGGGTTTCAGGAGCCAATGACGATGTGCGCCGGCGGTCGCGGTACGCACCGCCGCGGTACGCACCGCCGCGGGCGTGACCGCCATTTTCTATCTGCTTAATCACTCGATACATGATCTTCGACAGGAGAGGACCTACACTGCAAGTGCTGCTGTGACCTCGGTCTGGAAGAGACAATGGCTCATGCGACTGGGGAAAGGGCCCCTGCCTTCACTGTGGAGGAGTTGGAGAAACTTGTGGATGGGGTCCTCCCCCAGTATGCGCTACCCTACGGTCCTCCAGACCAACAGGTAAGTACACTGGGACCATGCTTAGTGGGCTATGCCTGGGTTGAGTCGGGTGGATGAAAGATGGTGGGGAGGGGAGCGATTGAGGCATGCATCAAACGACAGATGAGAGCATGTGCCACATGGCAAGGGTGGGCATGGGGGGCCACTCACATCGAGCATGCAGGAGGTGATGACAATTTTTCTCTCCCTGTACATGTCACATAGGTCAGCGCCCACCAGAAAGTCGCGATTTGGCGTGCCATCGCCAAGGACGTCCGGACCCTGGGGGTCCACAACAGACGGGGCACCCACTGCCGGAAGAGGTGGGAGGACATCCGACGCTGCAGCAGGAAGACGGCGGAGGCTCAGCTGGGGATGGCCTCCCAACGTAGGAGGGGTGCCAGTCGTCATTTGACCCCCCTGATGTCCCGGATCCTGGCGGTGGCCTACCCCGATTTGGATGGGCGCGTAAGGACATCACAGCAGACACAAGGGGGTGAGTACAAATACATTCTGCTGACTTTGCGCGCAGTAGAGGTGTCTGGGTGGGGGAGGAGGGCTGTGGGTATCCCTAGGCCAGGGCGATTTCTGTAGGCTAGGCCCCTCCGTAAGGCATGGCCCTGTGCCCCCGCCCCCCACCTCTGTAGGGTGCCAAGTACAGGTATCCATGGCCCTGTGTCATCTATGTGTGCAGTTGTCGTCCATATGCTTGTATGCCATGTCCCACGGATTGCGTAGTGGACCCCAAGTGCGCGGCGTAGTGCAGGGGGCTTCTGTGTCTGTCTTGTCCGCCAACGGTAGCGGTAATCCATGCACTCAACATGTCTTTATTTCTCCTCCCCCCCCTTTTTTGTGGTCTTCCTGTTCATGTGTGCATTAGCATCATCAGGCGGAGGAGAAGTGGCATAGGAGCACGAAGGAGCTGCATCTCATATGGCCATGGCGGGCCATGCAACTCACTCGGATTTCACCAGTGAGACGGAGGGCGAGGGGAGCTTCACAGCGGGGACTCGTGCTGATGTCAGTGACAGCGACTCGTCCTCTGAAGGGAGCTCCCTTGTGGTGGCGGCAACATCCGTGCCCCCCGCAACAACAGGTACAGCCGCCACCCAGCGCACCAGCACCGCCCTCCCAGCAGCCCCTCAGCGTTTGCCCCCTGCCCGCTCACCCAGGAGGGTGGGCATCTCCTTCGCCCCAGGCACCTCAGGCCCTGCCCCTGTCACCCCTGCTGCCCTCAGTGAGGAGGTCATTGACCTCCTAAGGAGCATCATTGTTGGGCAGTCTACCCTTTAGAATGCCATCCAGGGTGTACAAAGAGAGGTGCACCAGAGTAATGCATACCTGGAGGGCATTCATTTGGGTCAGGCTGCCCATCAGCGATCGTTCAACGCTCTGGCCTCAGCACTGACAGCAGCAATTGTCCCTGTCTCTAGCCTCCCCCCTCCAACTTCCTCCACTCAGACCCAATCCCCTGTACCTCTGCCTATCCCAGACACACCTACAGACCAGCCTGCACACACCTCAACACCCAAGGGAAGCTCATCCAAACATAAGCACCACACATCACACAAGCATTCACACAAGCAACATCCACATGCAGACATACCAACAGCCATTGCCTCCACTGTGTCCCCCTCCTCCTCGTCTCCCTCCTCCCTCCCTGTGACGTCTCCACTCACACTTGCATGCACAACATCTTCAGCCACTACGTCCATCACCAGCACACCCACCAGAACACTCTGCACACGTGCAGTCACCACCCCCACTACCATTTACACATCCCCTGTGTCCTCTCCAAGTGTGTCTGTCACCCCCTCCTCCAAACTACACAAACGCAGGCAGCCACCCACCCAACAGCCATCCACCTCACGACAGCCTCCAGCCCAAGCACCTGCACCCAAAAACACCAGACTTCACACTCCTACAACCACATCCTCTTCCTCCACTCCCATACCCACTACACCTACCCGTCCCTCTCTTTCCAAATTGCTTTTCCTTGCCAACCTTAACCTCTTTCCAACAACTCCCCCACCCCCTTCATCTCATAAGACTCCAATCACCACCTCAGCCACCACAAAACCGGGCCCTGTGAAGACTGTTGTCCATGGACTGTGGAGTCCCCCACCCTCAAGGGCATCCAGTTCAGCTAGGAGCCAAGGCACGGCCAGCCCACCACCAGAAAAGCATCCTAAGATTGCCAGTGCCCGGCGCGAGCGACCAAAGACCCCAGGGACAAAAATCCCTACATTGGCTCCGTCAGGAAGTGGGGTGCCACCTGGCACACCGCCAAAGGTGGGAAAGGGCCACAAGCGTGCAGGGAAGGGTGGGAAGGGCAGCACGCCCGACAAGTCCGGCAGCAGGCCAGCTGGCCAGGAGGGCCCCACCGGCCCCATCCCAGGTGTGCAGGAGGACACACACAGGCCCGGTACTGCAGCCCAGGAGGGCCCCGCAAGCCACGTCCCAGGTGGGCTGGAGGACACCCAAAGTCCGAGAACTGCAGCCCAGGAGGGCCCCGCAAGCCACCAGACAGATGGGCAGGAAGGCCCCGCCAGCCACATGTCAGGTGGCGAGTGACATCCATGCCTGGGCCGGATCCGCTGACCAGGACACTCATCTCAAGCACCGCTCCGCTGGGCACCGCCGTCTCAAGCACCGCTCCGCTGGGCCCTTCATCTCAAGCACTGCTCTGCTGGGCACCGCCGTCTCAAGCACCGCTCCGCTGGGCACCGCCGTCTCAAGCACCGCTGAACAGGGCACCGCTGTCTCAAGCACCGCTGAACTGGGCCCTTCATCTCAAGCACCGCTGAACAGGGCACCGCCGTCTCAAGCACCGCTGAACAGGGCCCTTCATCTCAAGCACCGCTCCGCTGGGCACCGCCGTCTCAAGCACCGCTGAACAGGGCCCTTCATCTCAAGCACTGCTCCGCTGGGCACCGCCGTCTAAAGCACCGCTCCGCTGGGCACCGCCGTCTCAAGCACCGCTGAACAGGGCACAGCCGTCTCAAGCACTGCTGAACTGGGCCCTTCATCTCAAGCACCGCTGAACAGGGCACCGCCTTCTCAAGCACCGCTGAACAGGGCCCTTCATCTCAAGCACTGCTCCGCTGGGCACCGCCGTCTCAAGCACTGCTCCGCTGGGCACCGCCGTCTCAAGCACCGCTGAACAGGGCACCGCCGTCTCAAGCACCGCTGAACTGGGCCCTTCATCTCAAGCACCGCTGAACAGGGCACCGCCGTCTCAAGCACCGCTGAACAGGGCCCTTCATCTCAAGCACTGCTCCGCTGGGCACCGCCGTCTCAAGCACCGCTCCGCTGGGCACCGCCGTCTCAAGCACCGCTGAACAGGGCACCGCCGTCTCAAGCACCGCTGAACTGGGCCCTTCATCTCAAGCACCGCTGAACAGGGCACCGCCGTCTCAAGCACCGCTGAACAGGGCCCTTCATCTCAAGCACCGCTCCGCTGGGCACCGCCGTCTCAAGCACTGCTGAACAGGGCCCTTCATCTCAAGCACTGCTCCGCTGGGCACCGCCGTCTCAAGCAACGCTCCGCTGGACACCGCCGTCTCAAGTACCGCTGAACAGGGCACCGCCGTCTCAAGCACCGCTGAACAGGGCCCTTCATCTCAAGCACTGCTCCGCTGGGCACCGCCGTCTAAAGCACCGCTCCGCTGGGCACCGCCGTCTCAAGCACCGCTGAACAGGGCACTGCCGTCTCAAGCACCGCGGAACTGGGCCCTTCATCTCAAGCACCGCTGAACAGGGCACCGCCGTCTCAAGCACCGCTGAACAGGGCCCTTCATCTCAAGCATCGCTCCGCTGGGCACCGCCGTCTCAAGCACCGCTGAACAGGGCCCTTCATCTCAAGCACTGCTCCGCTGGGCACCGCCGTCTCAAGCACCACTCCGCTGGGCACCACCGTCTCAAGCACCGCTGAACAGGGCACCGCCGTCTCAAGCACCGCTGAACTGGGCCCTTCATCTCAAGCACCGCTGAACAGGGCACCGCCGTCTCAAGCACCGCTGAACAGGGCCCTTCATCTCAAGCACCGCTGAACTGGGCCCTTCATCTCAAGCACCGCTGGCCCATTGGCGGAAGGGGCAGGCCCGCATCTGTGTCGGGCAGGTCTGCACGCAGCACTCTGGGCACTAGTCCCCCTCCAGTACCAGTGGAGACTGTTATCCACTTGAGAGACTGTGGCTTTGCACTCCCCAGGATGGCACAGTGGGCAACCCACCCACTGTAGAGACTTGAGAGACTGTGGCTTTGCACTCCCCAGGATATGGCAGTGGGCAACCCACCCACTGTAGAGACTTGAGAGACTGTGGCTTTGCACTCCCCAGGATATGGCAGTGGGCAACCCACCCACTGTATAGACTTGAGAGACTGTGGCTTTGCACTCCCCAGGATGGTACAGTGGCCATGGAGGCCCCTCGTGGATCTGGCGTCGTGGACTCATCTGGCTGAGGTGCCCCCCCTTCCCTTCCCCCTGAGGTGCCTGTAGTTTTCCTATCTGATGCCCCTGAAGTGTTCTCTCCGTTGGAGGCAGGTATCCTGTGTGGGCTTTGCCCATGTGTTTTGGCCCAGTGGCCCACGAACAATGGCTGATAGACATATCGGACTGGACAATTTATGTATATAAAATTATTGATGTGTGATATATTTTATACTCAGTCTTACAATATAATTCTATATTTATAATCATTTCCTTTTGCCTTTGCATTCTTCCGGGGGGTTTGGGGTGTAACTGTGATGTGTTGCTATGCATTGATGTGTGTGTTGTAGTGGTTGAGGGTGAGGGTGGGTGTGTCGCATATGTGTGTCCCTGTACTTTTTTGCCTCCCCCTCCCCTGTGTCGTAGGTGCAGTACTTACCGTTGTCTTCTGCGCCGGTGTTCGTGCTCCTGGTAGAGGAGCATGAAGACAATGGCTGGCAGGATGTGTAGTTCGGGTTCCATGCTGTCCAGATTCCTCGAGGGGTGTATGGAGGTGAGCGTTTTCCGTTTGAAATGGCTGTTTCCGCCATGTTTTTATCGGCGGGGCTACCGCCCCGGAAAAGGTGGCGGATTGGTGGGCGGTACATTGTCTTCCGCCTGTCTGTTGGCGGTGACCGTCGCGCTGTTTGTTTGTCCCACCGTGGCGGGCGGTGTGTTAAATTGGCGGTCTCTGTTGGCGGTTTCCGCCAGGGTCGGAATTGCATTTTTTTTACCGCCAGCCTGTTGGCGGTTTGACCTCCGCTTTAACACCGACCGCCAGGGTTGGAATGACCCCCATAGACTTCAAGAAGAAGCACAAGTTTAACCCTAAATTCATAGGTCCTTATGCTGTCCTTCAGCAAATCAATCCGGTGACCTCTAAAGTACAATTGCCCAGATCCTTAAGGATTCATCCAGTGTTCCACACTTCTCTCTTAAAAAAGGCAGTCCAAAAGGTCCACCCTCATCCAGCTCCTGTTCTAGTACAAGGGGAAGAAGAATACGAAGTCAAGAAAGTGTTGGATTCTAAACTGAGAGGGCGTAATCTATGGTACTTAATGTCATGGTAAGGTTATGGTCCTGAAAGTAACTCATGGGTTTCCGCATCTCATGTTCATGCTCCAGTACTTGTGAGACGCTTTCATCGTCTTAATCCAAGCAAATCAGGCCCTAGAGTGCGTCTGGGTGAGGGGAGTACTGTCAACACCAGAGCAGTAGGCGCTCTATTTGCGACAAAAATGCAAAAACCCAGCACTCTCAAAACAAAGTAATTTATGCATTGTGCTGATATGTTGTGGTTTAACCCTTTGCATTGCAGAGTTCAATCCTGAAAATTTATTTGTAATATGCTTACAAATACTGTTCCTTTGCAATGTATTGCTGCAGGTTTTCAGAGTGTGCTAGGGTGTGGCACCTTTCCAGGGCCTTCCAGAGACTTTCCCTGCAACATGCCTGGGCTTGGTTCTGGGCTGGGCCAAGACTCTATAAAAGAGAGCCAGCCCAACTCCCAGGGCTCACTATTCAGAGGTCCCGGTGCAGAGCAGCAGCTTCTACCTGAGCTCCTGTTCCGATGGCCTATTTGGATTTTCCAGTCTTCTGCCCTTCATCCTTCATTGGTGATCATTGTTCCAGGCGGTAAGACGGTGTTTGGACTGTACCGACACCGTTATTGAGAATTTTCATATTCTTGGTTTAATTCTTAAATGAGTAACAGATTACGTGCGCGCTACCATTTCTTGACATTTAAATGGTAGTTTACAAATAGGCAAGACGCGCGATTGGTTTCATAAAGGTTTGACTTTGTTATTCATTGCGTGCTACCATTTCTTGACATTGGCATGGTGGCTTAAGAATCGGCAAGATGCGCGATTCGTTTTATGGTGTTTAAACATTGTTGTCCATTGCGCGCTGCTATTTCTTGACATTTACATGATGTTTTACGAATTGACAAGACGCGCAACTCGTTTCATGAGGATTTAACTTTGTTGTTCATTGCGCGCTACCATTTCTTGACATTTACATGGTGGCTTAAGAATCGGCAAAAGAAGCGCGATTCGTTTCATTGCACTTTGATCTTGTTATTTATTGTGAGCTGTTATTTCTTGACATTTACATCGTGTTTTACGAATCGGCAAGACGCGCGATTCGATTAATGATGATTTGACCTTGATATTCATTGCGTGTTACCATTTCTTGGTATTTTACATGGTGACACTCGAATCGGCAAGACGCACGATTCTCTCCTCAAGTTTATTTCATGTTGTTTATTGTATGCCACTATTCTAAGATATTTATTATGTATTATTCGAGTTGACAAGTTATGTGATTTGTTTCCTGAATCCATATCGTGTTATTCATGGTGCACAATCCTTTTATGGTGTTTACTATATATATATATATGTATATATATATATCTGCAATATGCGCAATTTGTGTTGAAACATTTTAAGAGTACACAGAAGGCCAGAGTTTCTAGATGCAATATTGTATGGTCCTAGTATACATTCTCAAAACAGGATTTATATGACTGGTTTAAAATTTAGTCAGAATGTTTTTCTGATTCTCATGTAAAGGAAAGTACTTGAATAAGAAAGTTTTCATTTAAGTCATCTTGATTCCCCTACAGTTATCCGGCCATCTTGAAACTTAATAATTTTAAACTTAACTCTTAGATTGTTCATGTTTTCAGAGTGACTAGGCTTAGAATAATAGTCTAGTATTGGTTTCAGGAGATATAATTTTCATATTGTGTGTTCTAACCTTTTTCTTACTACAGGTCTCCTTCCCAGCTGTTCCCTTCCTAATCCCCTCTTGAACTCTCTCAGTCTCTGTGATTTATCTATCAGAGTCTTGGAGCTGTTCAGTGGTGGACGTGTTGGGAACGTGCACAGACCCCGAGGATCTGGTGACTCTGACAGGTCGGCTGCGTTTTGCTGGCATGGCGGTGCTGTTGTCAGCAGCGCCACCTTACCGCCGTCTGCCGCCATGACCGTCGGCGGTGTTCCGCCAGCATTCTGGCAGTATACCGTTGGCGGTCATGATACGCGTAGCTGGCTGGTAGCCACGGCGGCGGTATGTTGGCGGCCGTCGTCGTGGCGGTAGACGGTAGTTACCGCCAATGTTGTAATGAGGGCCATAACATGCTTCCATCAACCTGCACTGGAAGTTTTGTTGTAAGGTTTAAACAAAATCAATAAAATACTGTTTAAAAGAAAAAACTACGATGGGTCCTAGTTTGAGCCACTAAAATTATTGAACTTATATGAGGAAAACAAGGGACAGTTCATATCTCAGTCTTATCAGTTATATCACGGGTTTCATAGTTAATTTTGAGAAGGCCTATATTTGCCTGGGGCAAAGGGAAGCCCTGAAGTTTCTGGTAGCAGCTCTTCCAAGGATATTTTCTAGAATAACAAGGGAAGGTGACTGGAATTATTCATTTTTTGAATGAATAGTTCATGCAGTGGTTTACAGTCTGGCTTAAGACAGTGAAGGTCATTTAAATATTTCAGATAATTTAATGTCAGTTGGTAAAGGGTACTCCTCTAAATTTCTGAGATGGTTTAGTGGTGCTTTCAGACTAATAAAAGAAGGACGTTTTTTTTAAGTTTACAATTTGGTGTAGTAGGGTTCTTGAGTAGGTTTTGTGACTTTGATGACTGTAACATCACATGCCATCATGACACTAAGTTGTGTTCCTTCGGGATACTCTGTGATCCTGTGTCAGACCCCATTCGGGCAGGAGGGCAACAGAGCAGACAGGGGATATTAAACAGGACGTTTGAGGTCATTTGCTACTGGTGTTATGAGGTTCATTCTATTATGGCTCTGCAAACTGGACCAAAAGGACTCCTGCTACACATGACTCTCAGTATAATGAGGATTAGTATTTGTAAGATACTCTGGGGGTAATGTAAGGCCCAGTCCTCAGAATGCAACAGTCAACCAATAGATGTAATACTGTCCAGTCTAGTGCTTATCTTAGTAAAAAGAAATACTATAAGGATCAATATGGGTTCAGTTGGAGAGTTGTGGTCTCACTTACAATCCCTATACAAGCATTACACCCACTACAGTGCCCTCTCTTCTAGTAAGCCCTCCCAGTCTCTATGGTGGCTAATATAAAAGTACAGACACAAGCATAGATTGAGCACAGGGGCAGTTTATTATTATTATTTTTTAAAGTGTTTATATTGTACCTTATCACCAGACAGATATTAAGGTGCTTTAGAGAGAACTAAACAGTTTACATGAGTGATTAGAGGAACATCAAGACACAGGAGGAGGGGAAAGTGGCTGGGAAGAGGGTTGTAGAATGGAATAAGGTGAGGAATGGCTTAATATAAGTCATGTAGTCTCTTCAGATACACTGGTAGGAAAACACGTGAGGGAGGCTTTAAAGGTGGTTTTCTGTGTGGGCTGCCAAGAAGCTTGTTAAGCACCATAGAGGCAATGCTGAGGGGATCTGTATTGTTGTTTTTGTTGTCTCCAAGATGAGGCTGGCAATGGAACAGAGTATGGCTTTGAGTGAGGCAAATGTTGATGTGGGGATTCCTGCTAGGATGTCTTATCCTGGGACTGTTCTTGAGGTGATCAAGGAGGGGGGTGCTAATCTCAGTTGGTTGTAGGAGAGAAGTATTGATTTTCGGGGGGTGCCCATCAGACATTACAGCGCCGGTCTGATGAGGAGCATATCCGATGATAAAGCATGACACCCAGTTGAGTGTGTGAGGACTCTTGCTCCTAAAAATTAGGACTCCCGTGTGTTCTTTCTCCTGTTATCTTTCTTTGGAACAGTGTATCATTATTTTTGGCGTATGGACGATAGCTAACCAAGTTTTAGGTTGATGGGAACAGACCTTGGGAAAGAGATGTGTTGATTATAAGCCAGGTTGGAGCGAGAATGCTGAAACTCTCTTTGATGTCTTAGCAGTTATCACGACTCTGAAGTATGACAAGGGTCACATTTCTTTTTTTTCACTTTATGAGAGATCTTCTGTGTTGAGCTGGAATGTTTCCCATATGTTGACTGTTTTTCAGTGGTGAAGAAGGTTTATTGGTGACGTCTGCTTTCAGTTTGCCAATTTTGTTCCGAGAAAAATGAAAGCAAGCTGTTAATTTTTTTTTATCGGGAAGCGTGACTTTCTCTCTTCTTGTGTTTACTGTTATTTGTGATGATATTGAATATGTTATTTGAGGGGTCTGTGACTGGGAGATGTGAATCTGGAGAAATGTTGTTTTTGAGTTTCCAATCTGTATTTTTTTTTGCAGGTTTCTGGACCCCTTCAGTTCAGACTTAGATCTGTCAAATTTGTCTTTTTGCCATAGCCTTTGCTTTTATGTAAAGCTTGATTGCTTGATTGAACCATGGTGTCCTGTAAGTGTGTTTATGAACTTTTACTTTAACTGGAAGTGTATACTTGGTAAATTTGTCAATACATTTTGGTCCTGATTTCAAAAAAGTGCCAACACTTTTCTTGTGCCCCTTAGCGCCTCCCTAACGCCACCATGTGTGCGCCGTATTTAAGATACAGTGCACATTGGCGGTAGTTAAGGACTAGCATCAAGATTTTTGGTGCTAGACTGGAGCTTTGCAGGATTAGAATAAAAAATGTTGATGCAAATTATGCAAAGCATATTGAGGCCCATTGAAACAATGGTGTGCCTCTTTTTAACGCCAGCTCTGTGCAGGCATTAAACGTACCGGCAAAAAATAACGTAGTGGATTCCACTGCACCATTTTTGGGGTCCTCCTAACAGGGGAACACCCCCCTTCCATACATTATGACTGGCGCAGGCATAATGTGGCACATGGGATAACAAAGTGGCGCAATGGAGGCTTTTCACCACTTTGTTAATATGGCGCAGGGGAGAAGGCCACCTTAGCGTCAAAAAATGAAACTAAGGCGACTCTAATGTGGCGCAAGCTGCTCTTAAATCTGCCCCTTTGTGTATTAGGTGCAGATGGCATCTACGTGGCAATCCATATTAATGTTGTTGAGCGTAGGTAGGCTGTAGATTTTCTTTCAGGGTCTCAGAAGTGACCAATTTGCAGGCCTGACCAATGTTTTGATTTTTGAAGTTTGTTATGTGTAAGGTTTGTTATTGGAAAGTTGAAATGTAGTGGGAAAAGATCGGTCCTATCTACTTCAGAAGGGAGAGGCAAGCCAGGCCTTCAATATAAGTGAAGAAGAGGTTAGAATTTTAACTCGATTGTGAGTGGGTATTGTGGATCTTTGAATGAGGTAGTACAGACTTATACGATTGTCTAGTTCTCAGTGGAGGTACGATTTAGGTTTCCCCAGTCTAAGCTGAAATCTCCCATGTAAATGTTTTTGGAGAATAGCATCTTGTTGAGAGTGACATGTTTGGAGAAGTGATTCACATAATTGCTGGAGGGTTTCAGTGATCTGTAGATTACACAGATATATAATTAATGAAGGAATTGCAACCAGTGCATCTGAATGAGGGATAGGAAACTGTATATGATTTTTGGTAGGAGAGACATTCTCTGAAGATTATTGCACCTACTCCCCGAATTTTGCCCTATCTGCCTGATCTAAGGATCGGGCATCTTTGTTGGAGGAGGGAGTCCATGATATTTTCACACAAGTAATTTAGCCATGGTTCTGTTATGCAGAGAAGATCTGTATTCTGTCATCTTACCAACATGTGGGTGGCGGGCATTTGCAGCTCTTCCATTGTGTAATATGCCAGAAATAAAGAGTGTGTCCTAGGTTTGGTGGATTTTCGTTTCAGCAGGTTGTTTTTACTAGGTTGTTGAAGGTAACTCTTCTTCTGGAGAACAGTTGTGTATATTTGATGTTCCTTTGAATTGTGTTAGAAAGACACATGTGATTCCAGGTGATATAAGATTCTATTGGCTGGGACCGAGTTTATGACAGATCAGTAGCTAGTGTCAGAATCTTTGAGCTAAAAAGCTGAGAATGTGAATGATAAGATAGTTAAATGAAGTTGAAAAGGTTTAAGCCCTTTGCTAATGTAGCCAAAAGAGGTGGCATCTGCAACAGTTAGTGTTCTCATGACAGATTTACTTCTATGCGATCGGTCCAGTCTTTCAGTCTTTTGGACTTTCACCTTTGGCATAATTTCTGTTAGCTCAGGGCTGTAGTGACAGCCTTGCTCTGGACCATTAGGGGGAGCCAGCACAGGAGACATTCTTGGCCTGTGTCCATCTTCGGAAGAAATGGCCTCCTGTCTAGGGTCAGATGGGGGCTCATCGTCACCAATGGCAGCCTCTAGATAATTTTCTTGTGGGTGGTCATCTTCAAGATGCGTGGCTTTTGGTCCAAGAACAGAGCTTTCACTTCAGGGGCGATGACAATTCTCTCAACAAGTGCACCAATGAGACACTGGCAGCACCAGTCCTTCAGGCATGCTGGAGTGGTGCTGGAGAGTATGTTTTTACTTTGAAGCTTGATTTCCTTATGTGGTCCTCTACAGGAACTACACTGTGAGACGAGGAAAATCCAGATGACACAAGTAATTTCCTTTTTGCTCACAATGCCAGCTAGCTGCTTCTGGGTGTCCCTCATACCAGAAACACAGCTGGGTTTCTTCTCCTGTATAGGGGTAGGTAAACTCGCGAAATTTCACTTTGTGGAATTCCACAGAGTTACAGAAAAACTCCATGAGATTCCACTGAATTCTGCCAGCAGGTGGAAAATATTTAGGGATGGGCAGAACAGAACACGGATCACAGAACATGGGCAGAACAGAACAGAATGCAGAATTTAATGAAGAGTTCTGGACAAATTATGTCAATCATGAGTAGCGGAATTTTTCTCCCAAACGGCTCCAGAAAATGCGAGCTCGTGAGCACAAGCGAGATTTGATTATTTCATAACAAGGGCGGTCACCACTGTTTGTGAGCTGTCACGGTCAGAGAGATTTTCTACTCAAAAGGCAGCAAAATCAGCTAGAGTGGCTGCACACTCTTGCCCAACCATGGTGCTATTGTTGCTGACTTTCAGTGCTCCTCTATTCGAACAAAGGCCCTCTTTCCGCTTGTGATTGCTGGTGACCGCTCACATTAGAAATCATGCTAGGGGATGCCAAATCTCACTGACACTCACCAGCTTGCATATTCTGGAGCCTCGCAGGATAAACATTTCCGGCATGTGCTGATTAGCGGAATTTGGCCAGAACTCTGCATTAAAGTGTAACAAGGAGTGGTCAAAATTCCACCAATTCCGCAGACGGAATGGAACATTCCGCTTACCCCACTGTACAGTCTCTGTTCCTGCAGGGCTAGGCACTCTCCTTCTCTCTCCAAGCAGCAGGCTACTAGCAAAACCTCAGCTTCTCCAGAAAGTAGAGAAGGTTTACATGTCTCTAGCTGTAGTGCAGACACAGACTTGTGCAAGGTGAAGACTCTCACAGAGAGTATTTATTAGGTTCGATCCAAGCCACAGTATCCAAAGCATGGGCACAGTGAACTTTGAAGTATTTGCAATCAGCTGTCATCGGCCTTCTTGAAGTAGCAATCAGCCAGATATTGCCAGTGGCTATACTCTGCAAGAATTCCTCCCATCACCTTTGTGTGTTTGATATCATGCCCTAAGTGGTCATGGGTATACTTAGGTGGGTGGGTCATTTTCATATTATGAGAAACTAATGTATTAGAGACCTGTAAAGTAAAAATGTTAGGGTTTTATTTACTAAACTTTCATGCAACGTAGGGTAGCAAGCCAAGTTGCTCCCCTTTGTTACCTGAAAGGTAGAGAGCAGGAATGCTCCAAATTTACAAATATATAGAGAATTTCTTCTCTCTCCTTGCACTGGTGCACTTCAGGCAACCTAGCACCAATGCAGGAATCCTCGCACCATGGTGCAAGGAGAATTGATTTTGTGTAGGAAGGGATACCTTTAAAAAAAGCAATCTCTTGAGACATTTCCCTCTTTCTATGCATGATGCAGTTCGTAGCACACATAAAAAGAGGAAAAAACAAGGAGATTTATTTTTTTCCTCTGTACGCCATCCTCTGGAAGGCATATCAATTCCACACATTCACAGGTTTACAAACCTTTGTAAATCTGGGATTGCATGAAATCCATGGGTGGATGCACGGGAATGCCCACATTACACCCATGGAACGCCGCCAAGAATGAAATGTAATGCAGTACAAGTCACTGCATTGCGTTACATTTTCTTTACAAAGCAAGACAAAGTGGCACCAATAGCCCCTTGCACAGCTTTCTAAAAATCTACTAGCATTTTGTGTCGTGGTTGTGCCACAAAAGTGGTGCAACCATGACTCACAATTTTAGTAGATATGACCTGTAAGGCCTTATTACGATTCTGGCAGTCTGAAGACTGCCAGCCTCGAGGTGGCAGTTGGACCGCAGCGGCTGTGGTGGACATGTTTATGGAGGTCTTAGTTGTAATCAGCAGGGCAGCCCTGAACTCAGCGCCGCCCTGCTGATTACAACCTTGTTCTCTGCCAGCCTTTTCATGGTGGTTTTACCACCAAGAAAAGGCTGGCAGAGGAGGGCACCCTGCCCAGCACCCTCGAAATGCGTGCTCTCTGCTGTGCTGGCTCTATTATGAACCAGCGACAATGCTGCTGCACCTTTCCCTTTGGGCTGACAGGTGGAAACCTTGCTTTCTGATGGTCAGCCTAGTGGAAAAATCGTAATGGGGCTTGTCGGGAGTTTGGTGGACGAATATTTCTGCCCACCAATTATAATCAGCCCCAAAGTCCTTATTTTATCCCCAGGATATAATAAAAAAGAAGTGCAGTCGTCAGCTTAAATCCTATTTATCTGATTCTTATCTGTTTTGCCATTTAATTTTATAATTATGGTCCTCATTGTGACATTGGCGGTAACAGTACCGCCACACCGATGATGGTGGTTGGACCACTGCCAGGCAGTCAGTGCAGATCGCTATATTATAACCACAGCAGTCAACCCATTGAAACAAAGCCAGTTTGCCAACAATACACCAGTGCACCAGAATGCGACGATGGCGGTTGCCATTGTCAGGTCGGCGGTAGCCACTGCACCGTCCACCATATTACGACACTGCAGACCGCCACGATTTCTGGGGCGGGATGACTGCCACCCAAAGTCTGGCAGAAACAGCAGGATGAAGTGGACCCACTCACCTCCAGGGACACAGACAACTCTGTGGAAGCCATGGAATGCACCTTGAAATCTTTCCAGCGTTGTTTCTAGCCTTCCTCCTCTATGATCGCCGATGCCAACGCCATTGGTGAGTACACCTGCAGAGCACACAAGGGGGTAAGGGGAGAGTTACACACCCACACACAATGTACACACCATGTAGGGACTCCAACACGCACACACGCTACACAACACCCGTACCGACAAACACACACACAAAACATAGCCACACTAAAAACACATATCACATACACACACCCCAGATCAAAACTATACAACCACACCAATATCATTAACAAGCAGAGACACACAAACCAATACAACTACACAACAATACATACAATGCCTAAATAGAAGAACAGACAGTGAATTTAAATTAAAAAATTATCAGAAATGCACTATGCACAACACATGATAGATGCATGCAAACTACCTGTAAACAAAAAGACTCGACAAAAGTATGGTAAGTAAACCAAAAGGCACCCCGTTGTCCAAATTTTTAACATATCAAATGTAATGCATATGTGCAACAAACACTCTAATCCGGTTTACGACATGGAAAAACGTTGCAAAACAGATATGCGCCATTTTTCCCTGCAATAGCATCAAAAAGTGACGGAAATGGAGCAAACAGTGCTAAGAAGTCCCACAATGGATCCCAGAAGCCAGGAGGGACCCCAGACAACCAGGACCCAGCCAGGAGGACACTGACAAGACCCAGGGGAAAGACAAGAGGAAGTGTCGCTTCAGCGCAGAGGATCATGAAATTCTGGTGAGAGAGGTGACGAAGCACCAGCATCAAGTCTTCATCACCTCTAAATTGCTAATTGGGAGGAAAGAGGCAAATTGGAAACAGACTGTGGCCAAGATTAACAGTGTGGCAGAGATCAGGAGAATTTTCACTGAGTGCAAGAAACGCTGGCATGACTGCAAGCGCAGGACAAAGGAAAAAATGGCAAGGAACAGGAAGGCAGCACTGCAGACCGGAGTTGGGAGTCCAGCACCGCAAGAGGACTTGGACAAGATGGAGAAGATGGTTGCAGCCGTCATCCCGGAGGAAATCGTCACTGGTATCTCAGGACAGGACAGCGCAGACTACCTGGAAACGACACATATGCTGGGTAAGTTGCATGGTGGACAAAAATGACTAAATGTCAAGTGCAAGAAGGGGGAGGCACATACCTACTACAGAATGCATGTCAGCTCTGAAAATGAGGCAGTGGAAAGGGCAAAGGGGCCCTGCACGGCACTCCCTGCACTGCCCATGCCAGATGCATGGGCTGTGCATGGGCATCCTGGGGCACAGCACAACACAACACCAATAACCTTTCATGAGGGTACACCGCCATGCCAAGGCTGCTTGAAATGATGAAGAAGACCAGGAGGGTAGAGTAGAACATAAAACTGGTCTGGTGTCACAGGACAGCTGGTATTGTCAGAATGTAAACTAGAGGACAATGCCCAGTGTCAGGCCATTGGCTCAAGCAGCATTTACCATTGACAACAGTTGCAACTACTACCTGTGCTGTGTGTGCTGGTCAATTAGGAAATGGCAGTTAGGTGCCCATGGCACAAACGCACTCAAAATGAGGGTTCAGTATGACTAAGTGATCCATCCCCATTAATCCCTATCCAAGTGCAACTCCTGTCAACTGCTCATGTCTATAGACTCAATACCCATCAGGCACTGTCACATACATAATGATGTACACAGCAGTAAACTCATATCCATGCTGTCCGTTCCTGGGTTTACTCCTGTGTCTGTGTCACAATAGCTGCAATGCCAGCATGCAACATCTCAGGTGTCATAGTGCTAAGACAACTGCATTGAGGGGGAGGACATATGTGTGTAGTAAGACAAATACACCTGCACAGTCATAAGAGGAAATGGAACTCTGCCAGGCCCATTAGTGCATTGCAATGTAGCACACATACGCAAACATCAACATGAGAAACTACCAATGGTAACACCTGTATTGTCTCATGGAAATGCCATACATGGTATGGTGCTAGGTCTCAGCACTGCATAGGTGTAAGTGAAAAATTATAGACTGGGGCAGGGCCATATTGTTATGTGTGGTGCTGTGGCATCAGTACACCAACAGTCATTGCAAGGCCTCACCATGCTAATGGAAGCAGAGGGAGGGTTGATGAGGACAAGAAGGTGGCAAGCCACAATTTGGACAGAACCCACACCTAGAAGATGTGACACAGACAATTGCCCAAACTGCCCACACTACATGTGGCATGCAGGTGGGGCATAGGGCGGAGAGACTTCAAACATTAATGACAGGAACAATGCCTGGGGACCAAGATAACAATGTACTACCAATAGGAAGTCAGTGACGTCACATTACAACTGGTACAACACAGACACACAAATTGTACAATATCTCATTGCAGAGGACAATGACTCTCCTGTGGATCTGTCTGCCCTGGACTACCCTGATGACCTGGATGACTAGCTGACAACCATCAGCCAGGAAACCCTTCAAGATGTCCTGGGAACCCTCCAGGCACCACCTCCAGTCACAAGGAGGAGCATACATGTAGCATCTATCCCAGAGGACCCACCCACCACCCCAATAGTACGACATGCCAGCTAAAACACAGCTAAGGACTCTGATGACACAGGGACCACCTTTGAGAGGACAGTAGTTGGAGTACATCGGGAGCTGGCCAAGGAGGAGCGGGTGGGGATGCAAACTATGGCAGCCAGCTTTGAGGGGATGCACATGTGCATGATGATATCTGCAGAACAGACAGCAGCCATACAAGTCACACAATCCCTACTGCAAGGAATCCAACAGTGTGTGAGGAATCTAACCACTGCTGTGAGGGAGTTGCCACAACACCTGCACTCCCAATCTTGCTGCTGAATGCATGACAACGAGCTGGACTCCATGCACCAGGAACTAGCCTCTCTCAGGGCAGATATGGCTGACTACCACACGGATGACGCTGCCATACTCAATAAGTAGCAGCTCCTCCTTGCTGCAGTTCTGCCATATGTAGTTTCACAGATGGCAGCTGCCGGGAATTTGGTGTCCACTTCTCCAACCACTGAAGTGTGTGTTGCCCCCTCAAACCCACCACCACCACCAAGGGCAGAGGAGACGACACACACATCAGAGGATGAAGATATAGAACAGATCATCTTCACCCGTAGGAGTACCCAGTAGTACTAGCCCATGCCACATGGGTACTGATTTCCCTTTGTCCTGTGCTTGACAACATGCCAGTGTTGCTACAGTTGGTGACATGCAGTCTTCACCAACACATTATTAACCTTTCTCACTATGGACTGCAATTACCTCTCACTACTCAATTGGCAATATCTGTTCCTCTGCACTGAACAACACTTCATCTCAGCATGTCAAATGACATGTCCCTCAGCCTTGCACTTGTGTTGCGTCACAATAGAATACTTTACACTAATGGGGTCACAGACCTGGACTATGTAAATATTGCACTACAACACTTTAAAATAAACAGCACCTACACACCCACTTTGTCTCTGGGTAATGTGACACATCTACTTTGCTGGAGATTTGTGATGCATGTAACATGTCTATGGTCACAGAGTGTCAATACCAGAGTGCAGGAATAATGTGGGCAGATATCTACGCACAAGGGCCCAGATTTTTACTTTTCGTGCGCTGCATTTGCATCATTTTGTAAGCAAAAGCAGCGCAAACATACAAAATACTATTTTATTTTGTAAGTTTGTGCTGCCTTTGCGTCAAAAAATTAGGCAAATGCAGTCCAAAAATAGTATAATTCACGGCCAAGGTATCTATAAGATGAAAGTTAATGCTGGCCACATCCCCTACAAGCAAGTCATTGTATATGTGACATTTGCTTTAAAACATACATACCTTACCCACAACATACAGCAGGAATGGCTGTGTAAATGTGTTTGGCCAATAACGTCAGCTGGAAGTACAAGTAAAACACATAGCCATAATAGTTGTATACTTGACCTCATCTGTAATTGGCACTATTCATTTTAGCAGTGTTGACATGAACTTCGGGCTGCAGGCAGACATCCCACAGTGCCCAACATCAAGACACAGGATCAAAACTATTACAGCTTAAAAAGCACACCTACCTGTCCAATACATGGGAACCATAGTTACGCTGAGTGGTTGGTACAATGGATGGCAGATGCATTGAGATTTAGATTTGTTGTAGCTGCCAATGTGACAGCTCAGTTGGAAGTGGGAATTAACATGTCAAGAGAGGGATGTGGATGCAGTACAGAATACACAGGCCAACATACGATTGGCACTGTACACTCATGCAAAGACCCTGAGCTCAAAGTATATGACACATGCAGTAACGGAGTACCTAAATCTTTAATCACTATGTACGAAACAGAACTTAAAACTATGTAACACACCTATACTAACCTAATCTATCCTAACTATACATTACCCACAACTGGCCCTAATTACACTATGCTAAGCTTACTTACCACATTTAACAACACAGTCTAAACATTTCCCCCCCTCACCCTCCTTATATGACGAGACACATGTAGGACAATATATACTAATCTAAACATATACTAACTAATACTAAACAAATATACATATATATATATTTTTTTTTTCATTTTTTTTTTTAATAGAATACACAAAAGCCCCAACACTAACCCCCACCCACCCACAAACTAACATGTAATAATATGAAACCCCGCCCTACTTATCCTATCTAAACTACTACCCTACTCTATCCTATCACTAAACCCCCTAAATCCACTACAAAACAGGATGAGGAATGAGGAGGGAGGGGACTGAATTAGTGGTGAGGGGAGGCAAGAGTTCACAGGTTTGCCCTCCTCAGTGTCTTCTTAATAGCTTTGAGCCTCCAGGTATTTTTGTCCACATCCCTCTGTATTGTGTCAAGCTTTCTCAACACTTTTCTCATGTCCCTCTGGAGATCAGCAATTGCGGCCATGTCCATTGGAGCAGATGTTGTGGTCTGTGTTGCAGAGATTGATGGTCCAGCATGTGTGGTGGTCGGTGGTGCTGACGTTGAAGGTGCAGCAGGTGTGGTGGTTTGTGGTGGCAAGGTTGACGGTGCAGCAGGTGGGGCTGATGTGACGGTGGCCGCTGTGGTACTGGCTGCAGTTGTGGTGGTGCCTCCAACGTTTGTGGCCAATACTTGTCGCCCTTGGCTGAAAGCCCGCCATTCTCCTGTGGTTCGCTCTCTCTGATAGCGTCTTGCCATCCTTCGGTACCAAGACCCGACATCCAATATGTGTCTGTATCTTACTGCCCGCTTATGGAAAGCCTTGGTCTCCGCTACATCTATGTTGGCAGCTGTAAAAATTAGACAGGCAACCATCAGTGTCATCATTGTGTGATGCATGTACACACTGCCTCAATTTGCACATGCGGTCCAAATCACATTCCGGATGATATAATGTCCCTGATTAATGAAATGGAAACGCTGCCTACACATCAAGTATTTAACACCACAGCAAAGCACAACAAGATGTGGAGGAAATAAAGTGATCTGTGCATTGATGTAGTGCAATGTGTCACAATGCAAAGACAGCAACTACTTCACATGAGCCAGGCTGACTAATCTTTATCATATGTGTCAACTTCAAGGCACCCAGTGATTTGTAGATGTAATTGGCAGGATGGTATGCAGTTGCTAATCATAAGGGGTCAGTGTTGTTTGGGACACATGCATGCTTGAATGAGATGACTGTCATCTACACTGTGACCATCACATCTACCTACATATATGTTGTTCCTCTACCCCTGTGCCTCAGGGTGGATGGGCACGCAATACATCATCAAAACTGTTGATGACAACCACAAAGCCATGCCCCCTTGTTCATGGATTTAGTGAGTGGAACACATGTGAGGAGGGCTGCCACCTAAGAATGAGATATCCATAGGTCATTCACATCTACATTCATGTGTCCAGTTGTGGACAACCATCAACACCTGACCTGCCAACACAATTCCCAAAACACCCACATAGAAAACTGATGCAACACTGTCTTGTGAGAATGAGGGTATGACTCAGTGACAATATTCTGACACTGGAGCACTTCCAAGTCTCATGTGGGCCTACATGTGGCTACTAATCACCTTGTTCACATGCTGCTGCCTACTGTGCTGCACAAGACTCCCAAGATATTGCTCTCTGCCTGTGAATGTCTAACCCTTGCACGGAACACTATGTCAACATCCAATCAAGTAATAAATCAGATCATGTGCCAGCTCATCATATCTTGCAAAGAGTGCAACACACAAGAGTCACTCACACAACAGCTGCAATCAATACACAGGACAGACATTATCACACTTACTGGATACGTCTGGGTCCTGAAATCGAACCACTTGCCCCATGGTATAGGGGGCAGGTCCACCTGTAAGACATGGAAAGGAAATATATGCTTAATGTCAGATCACTGTACAAACGTGTGTACAACATATCACAGTGTGTAACATTTTATATGAGTGAGCTGGTGATCCTGCATGTAGACACTCCAACAAACATACCACTGCAAACTCACATTGACACTGACACTCCAGTGAGTGATAGACACACATCTGCACACATGCACTGGGCCTAACAATCATGTGGTGCTAAACCTGACAAACAAACATTTGTGGCTAATCCATTTCAGATGGTATTCCATGTCATGATTTGTATTTGGGTGACAATTTCAATGGCACTTCCCTGGTGCACTGCAATACAAGTGACTCAGGTATTGTGGCTTGTGCATCAAGGGACACTGAGTTACTGTGTGATGGACATGTGGCTCAATTTTCAGTCTGCAATTATCATGCATTCAGTGGTCCATAACAGATGTGGCACAGTTGTATGTAGATAACAAATGCCCCATTGGCAGTATCCCCTAAGCCGTGTATGCCCCTTTGCCAACATAATGGCAGGGATCATGTGTGTGTAATTATGACAATGTAGCGCTAAACATGGATTGGCCACTTTGCTGCCCTGATAGAGTGAAATGTGGTATGCTGACAGTGTCTTACCTGATCATCATTGACATAAGGCATGGGCACAGGTGTTGTCATTGCACCTGAAATGTGTGATTAAGGGCCATATGTACCAAGATCAGGTTTTGTGAGTCACACATTGCGAGACTTAGCAACTCGAAATTTGCAAGTGGGATGACCTGAGGTACAACACTGTCAATAACACTGTTTGCAAATCACAGTTGGGGTAGCAAATAACCTACCTCATGAATTTTAATGAGGTAGGTCTCATTTTACAAACCCCTTGGGAATGGCGGCACTCACAGGGATTCTAACAAACCCTGTTTTGTGATTGGGCAATGTGATAGCAGAATGGCAGAATTGGGGTTGTGCATTGGAATAAAAAAAAAATCTTGACATAAACACACAAAATCTGTAAACGTGGCCGTTTGTGACAATTAAAAATAGCTTTGTACATGTGGCCCTAAGTAGAAGTCAGACATGACTCAACAAACCTCTGGACTGCATTGTTAACATGTATAGACATGCGGAATACATGTCAGTACTGGGACACTATCAGTTTGTTCTGCTTGCTGTGACAATTAAAAATAGCTTGGTACATGTGGCCCTAAGTAAAAGCCGGACATGACTCAACAAACCTCAGGACTGCATTGTTAACATGTATAGACATGTGGAATACATGTCAGTACTGGGACACTAACAGTTTGTTCTGCTTGCATTCAACATGGCCACCAACATTGCATGCTGCACGTCAAGACATCTGCTACTGTCACTCAGGAGCATTCTACTGTACACATTTGTCAATGTGATACACTCCAACAGGGCCACCGATCACCACACCCAGGTGGTCCAGCAGATCCTGTTTTCTGGCCACCAGGTCAGCCCAGCAATTCTTCAGCTGGTGCTCATTCCTGCTTATGTGGAATACTCATTTGAGGTGGGAGAGCACCTTGCCCCACCACAGCCACCTTGCCTAGGTGTGATACCCCTGTATCACACGTCCACCCACCACCAGCATCAATGGCAGAAAGTGGCACACCAGCCACACAAAGCCTCCAAGGTCCTCCTCCCCCATGCGGGTCAGCTTCGCCCTTCCCGACATGTTCTTGCACAACAAAGCAAAGCAGAAAAAGTATAAAAAGGAAGGAAAATAAATGTAAAAAAAGGAAACTTACAGCCCAAACCTAAGAACCCCAACCAACCCAACTAATGTAGCCCACAAACAGACACCCAATAGTACAAATACAATCCAAAAGACACTAAACTACACAAAAGCAGATAAACAGGTACAATCTACAAATAGAATGCACAAAATACACAAGAGAGACACCACAAGATACAAGAAACGCAATCCAGCCCCCAGCAACACTGAGACAGCCACACAGTCAAGAAAAAGCAGAGACTGTAAAGTGAAAGTGAATGTACACCCACTGTACCATGCCTGTAAACAGGATTTCATATTACATCACTTCCTTTCCCCTTTGGGGCCCGTTTTCCATTATGCGTGTATTTTTTTGGTGCATGCGATGTTTGCGTGAATATTTTCAACGCATAACCTACATGTGTGACAAAATACCATGCATTACCTGTAAACTTCTATTTCAATGGATATCCGCATGCGTGTGGTGTGCTGGTGGAATTAACGCTAAGGGCCCATGTATGTTTAGTTAGCGTGTGCGTGATTTTTTAAACTTTTTGACTCAAACTGTGTTTGCTTGATTTTCAATTATTTAACATGCATGAACCCTGTATCAAGATGAAGATAGGATGGTATGGCCTGCAGTGTGTGGTATAGTGGTTGGCCATTAACCACTAAAGGTGTGGGATATTTGAGGTTGAGGGTGGAATTAGACCAGTGTTCCGTCAATTACCAGTACCGGTTAGGTAGGGGTTCGTGATAGAAAGAGAGAGATGTGTGAAGAGTGTCTCTAGAACGGGTGGCTGTGTTAAATAAGGGGGGGAGTTCCTTTACCGACTAGGTGGTCTCACACACATAATAGTGTCTTGCTTCATCATTTGACCACCTAGCCCCACCCAAGTAAGATGATACTACTTGGGCGGACTCAACCTCTTTGTTAAAAGAACAAGAGGGAGTGCTGAAATTAATCTTACTGGATAAATATCAGGGATCCAGATACGGTGAGAATAAAATTACCATACATGTCACCTATTTCAATTAATAATTAAACTTTAATGGAGGTGCATGTTGGTAAAGTTAAAAAGGGGGGAGAAAAAGGCTCACTAGAGATTAATGTCTCTTAGAGTCTAAAAAAATATATATATGTATGACCAACATGTTTCTGCCTTCTCAATGTGCTGGAAGGTCAGGGGCATTCGTCAGGGTCTAGGATCCCAGAGCACTACTACTAAGGGGTGTGCTCTTTAAGTGAAGTACAAGGGGTCTAAAGGCCTACCTGAACAGGTGGTTCACAGCAAAGTATGGTGGTAACACACACGGTAAAAGTGAGTAAAAACACTCAAACACACATGCAGTGATGACTTACCCCGGAAATAGGGGCGATTGGCCTCTGGTCTGGGTAATGCCGGGGGTGGGGTTTTCCCTTGTAGTCACACTCTTGAGGGGAGAGAAGAGAAAGGGACAAAGGGGGGGGATAGAAAGGGCGGAAAGGGGAGAGAAGGCAGGGATAATCAGGTCAAAGTAGGAGAGGTAAGGGAAGGAAAAGAAAGTGGAAAAAAGAAGAAAAAAGAAAAGAAGAAAAAAGGAAGACAGAAAAAGAAGAGCCCAGCAGAATAATAAAAATAATAATAATATAAATAATAATAATGCTGGTGTTCAGCTAAAGGCATACAAGGGGAAATGCCAGCTATGGTAAGGCAGAAAAAATAGAAATGTGAGGGAAGAGCAGCCTTAGTGTGAACAAATATGGGACGGGTCACTAATGGACAAACACGCAGGGCTTATCACTAAGATTGTACACAGGGTAGGGCTCAGAACTTCCCACAGCAACAGGGAACGTCAGTGCTTCTGTGCAGATTAATCTTACAGCTAGTCGCCATGCAAGCCCCATAGAAAGGAGGCAGCAGAAGTGATTCTGTGTTTGGACCCTTAGGGCACAAACAAGGATTGTACTTACATGCATGAGACTAGCCCTTGTTGGTCCAATTGGAGACACAGTGGCAATTCCTGGAATACAGCCATAGCACACTGTCACTGTTAGGCACTAATGACTACATGCAACACTAGACAAATTATGGGGACTGGATTTGCCTCCTGGAAACCAGGTGCCAGACCAAATACAAAGGAAAACACTTCTAGACAGGTGAAGACTGATAGGACACTTGCCAGACACAATAACACAAGAGGAAATAGAAAGCGAGGGCACCATCTAGGAGGCAAAGCCAGGGACAGAGAACAGGCTCAGGTTGATGCAAAGGTAACAGGTCTGGGTAACAGAAAGCAGGCTCTGGCAAAAACACACATGAACAAGGCTGAGGAACAGGGAGCAGACTCTGACTGGAACAAGCAGGAACAGGACTGGGTAAACAGAGAGCAGGTTCAGGTGTAATCACGACTGTAACACAATCCAGCACGGGGTCTGGAACACAAATGAATTGTACTCCAATGCACGACGAGGAGCTTCAGGGAATGGCAGCTTATAAGCAGTTCCAGGCAGCAGCAAGGCCAGGGCAGAGTCACATGGCTGGGCTGCACAAGAGAGGTCACAGGTCTGTGCAGCTTCCATCGCTCACAAGTCCTGGAGGAGAGAATCCAGTATGAAGGGACAACCAGACTTTTCCCATAGGAAGCAATGGACAGAAGATTACAAGTCTTACCGACTACCAGGCAGTGCAGAATGGGACCTGAAGTCCATGCAAGCTAATGTAGTTCTTCTATAGCACGCCATATGGAAAAGGGAAGCAAACAGGAGTCAGAAAGGGACTCTGGGTGTGTGTTAATGATGATTCCCAGGGTACAGATAGTCCATTTACAGCACCCCCTAGAGATGGGAGGGCAGAGACTTAACACATGTCAATGGCACAACTTATTTCCAGGGATGGACTGCACAGGACATGTGTTGTGAACATTACTTCTCATGCCTGGGACACTCATGCTCCCCATTTTCAGAAATGATGCCCCTCTCGTCACACAAGCTCCTTGCAGAGATTGCAAATGTCTCACTTACTAATGTCAGGGGTCTCTTCATACATTCCTGTTTCCACTGATATTTCACATCCACTGCCTCATGTATGGGGCGCTTATTTACCTTATGATTGGAGATGTCATAGTTGTGTGTCATGTGCTACAGTAGACCATGTTGGCAACGTGGATGTGTGTCATATGATGTGGTCCATTGATTTTGCCCTTCATATGTGAAATTCAAAAGATTAGTATTTTTTATATGTGTGTGATATTTGCTGTACAATCATACGCATCACATGTGATGTTGCATCAGAAATAGTCAGATTTGTCTCTGTAACATGCTCCCTGAGGTAATACTCACATTCCTAAAGTATATGTGATGGAGAAAGAAGAAACGAGAGCAGGAGTGTGTGATCAAGTAAGGTGTTTAATTACATATCCTAACAAGGTGTGTAGAGTGACTACTGGTTGAAAATGTTTTGAGCAATATGCTGTCTGCGGCACATTCCTGCAGCTGTGTTTTGATGTTCCCCCTCATTTTTCCTGGCACGACCTCCTCCTCCTCAGGCAGTTCCTGGTCGGGCTCATATAGGGGGATGCTCCTCCTCACACAAATGTTGAGCAGAAGAGCACATGTAAGTATGATTTTGCAATCAATGTGTGGGGCATATAGGAGGCTGCCTCTTGTGATGTCCAGGCACCTGAATCTGGACTTCAGGATGCCAAAGGTCCTTTCTACAATGGTGTGTGTCCTCCAATGTGCTTCATTATAGGCACGCTCTGCTGCTGTGCTTGGGTTGGGGAATGGGGTCATGATCCATGGCTGGATTCCATAACCCTGATCCACTGAAAAAGATAATAGGAGTGAGTATTTTGTTGTCGTCTGTGACTCATATGTGTTTGTGGTGTTGTGTGAGTTCCTGGGCTTCTGTGAGGTTTTTTCTGCAGTGTGTTGTTTGACTTGGCAACTTGTGTTTGGCTCATTGACCTGGGATCTATGATTTTGTTTCCGAACTGCTGGTCAGTATGTATGTACCATGCGTTGTGTAGTGTCCAACATGTTTTAGTGTGCTTTCACTGGAGGGGACATGATACTTCCACACACACAATAGATTCCGATGTGGTGGTAACCTTTGTTGCACTACATGGCCTGGACATCTTAACCAATTAGTCATATATCATTGCAGATGAAATGCAACAGTGAGGCCCTTTGATTTTGCTTGGTGATAATGCACAGCACATCTCCATAAGTTGGCAGTACTGAAGTGTTCAGTATTGACAATGCACAATTGTCCCATATGTGACTTGGTTCTAGGCAAACCTTTGTTGTTCCCTCTGCCAGTGGCTCATGTGCAACTGTGCACCTACACTACTAAACTTTCTCCAGGTAACCTGGCTAACTGCCTTGTGGAGGTGGATGTATATGTGCAGGAAAGGCCATCTCCCCGTACATATGTTATTTTGATGGACAATTGGCTCTTTCAGGGTGTGCAGCAGTGTGCAGTTTGCATTAGTGGCACATCAATATGTCTTAATAGCACAGTCCACTTCCTTATTGCTACCTTGCAACGGCTCCCCAGGAGTGATGTATGCTGTTGGGACTGCCTCAGTATTTCCGTGTGACGTACATATGAGTCAGCTTCATCATGCTATGTGTCTCATGCTGTTAGACCTGCAGGAACATACATTCCATACCCCTTCCACGCTACATATTGCTTGGGAGGGTGTTGGATTGACTATGTGGCCTAATGTAATTGTAAATGGTTTATCTTCCAAATTGTACTTCCAGTGCAGGCAATGTCATTGTCAGTCTGTGCTTTGACACTGGTCCCTTGCAACTCTAGAGTGGCAGCTAATGTTTGTGGCAGCAGTCATTTGTCTATATGTGTGTGTCTCATTGTGTTAGGGTGTACAGCATAAATACCTGTGTCACACCTCAGTTTCTCCCTGCCCACGTGTCAATGTAGTGGTGCATGTATTGTGTGTCATACAGGGTGGCTGTGTTGTGTTTATATTGCTAGGTTTATGGACTTACCGACAAGAAGGCCATTGCCATATTGTCTATCCTGGAAGTGCTGATTGATCGTGCTGTGGCGGAATGTGAAGGAATCATGTACACTCCCAGGATACTTGGCCAAGATGTTGGTAAACAATCCTTGGTGGTCAACTATGGCCTGCACATTGATGGAGTCGGTGTACTTTCTTTTCCGGAATAGATGCTCTGTTGCTGCAGGTGGTACGATCCGGACATGGGTGCAGTCAATTGCACCAAGCACATGCGGTAAGCCATGGATTTGATAAAACCCCGGTTTGATCTCCTGCTGCTTCTGCTGGGTGTTGAGGAAGCTGATGTGGCGGGGTGTGAGGGAGATGATGGCATCTAAGACCTTAGGCAGGAAGGCAGAGAATGAGGGCTGTGATACCCCAATGACCAGGGCACCCGTTGTTTGGAAGGAGCCACTTGCCAACATATGTAGGACAGCTAGCAGCTTGGACACCAATGGCATACTGTGTGGTGTCTGGAAGCTGGCTGTTATTTGTGGCTCAATTTGGCGCAGCAGCTGCTGTATGGCTTCCCAGTTGAGTCTATAACTCCGTATGATGTCCTGTTCCCTGAGGCCATGGAGGGTTGTCCTGTTCCTGAAGACTCTCTCCTGCCTTCTGCGTTGCCTTTGGGGTCCACGATGGGGTGGTGGGGGCTGCTGCTGTTGGTCCTGTGCTCTGCGTCGTCTAGCAAGCTGCATCAGTAGCACCTCCATGTTGTCCTGTTGGGCTATGATGTTGCTTTTGTGTGTTTTCCTTAAGTAGTGGTATGTTTGCCTCATTTTAACGCCTGCCCTAACCCAGGCATTAAACTTTGATGCAAACACAATCACGAAACTTCTACAATAACACTCATGTACTACTCTACATTGTCATGGGTCTTGTATACAGCATCATTACTGTGAGAAGTCAGTCCATGAGTGAGATTTGTACATTGTCATACCTACCAGTGTCACCCATAATGGACATGAATAGATATGTATTGGAACCAACTATGTCCATGTCATATCCTACAATTTGGCAATGTACAAATGCCATGGCAACCTGTTGCACAGATTCTCACATATCATATCTACTTATATTTGCAGCACAACTGACATCCTTTGTCCAATGGCTAACACACCCTTTCCAGCCTAAAACAAACAGTACAGGAAATGTAATCTGTAACTCACCCCCATGTGGCTGCTGTGTTGCCCTCAGGGCACCATCCAACTTCAGGTAGGCCACTGCCAGTATGCGGGCCACCAGGAGGGTCAGGGTCCGATGGGCACCCCTTCCGTGTTGGGAGGCTGTCCCCAACTGGGTCTCTGTGGTCTTCTGGGCCCAGTGTTTCAGGTCCTCCCACCGCTTCCTGCAGTGGGTGCTCTGCCAGATAGTGACCCCCCCCCCAGGGTCCCCACTTCCTTGGTGATGGCTTTCCACAAACCTTTCTTTTGATGGGCACTGACCTGCATGGGAGAATAGAAGGAAAGGCACATTAACGTAGACCCAACAACCTACAACATTCATAGGTCTACTAACAGTACACATATCAGCATCATACACAACTTCACACTTCCACAACATTCCTAGCAGTCATATCAGTAGGTACACCCTCCACTGGAACATCCTGCATACACATATTAACACACTTACATACCCATTTAGCAACAGAAATACCCATAACACGACCTACCTGCTGTTCTGGAGCCCCATACAGCTTTGTGTACAGGGGCAGGACCCAATCCACAGCTTTCTCCAGTTCTTCTGTTGTAAAGGCGGGGCCCTATCCCCTGTAACACGCACCATTGTGGCTCCCAGTAACATGACACAGCGGCACACTCAGTGGAGGTCTTGATGGCTGGAGATTCAGGAGTCAAGTGAGATACACTGTAGAAAATGGTGGTCATGGCTGCAGCGTTCTGCACGTCACAGCCAGCGGTAATCGTCATCGGTCCCTGTATGCCATAGACATCAATTAGGAGTTGCACAGCTGTTCTGACCGCCTACTGCCATAACGGCATACGCCGGAAGAATGAGCTGACTGACATCTGTCCCCTGCATGCAAGACAGGCAGCAGCCATTTTGTACTGTTATGAAAACATAAGTATGAGGGGTCACTACACATCTCCATCATGGAGATGTGATAAGGGAGTATAAACTTTGAGTGTGCATAAATACAGAAAATTACATCATGACAGATTGGAACTAAACTTATATATTGATGGTGACTGTACACCAGCAGTGACACACAACCATCTTACTGATGTCATCCTTTGAAAATCCCAGATGTATGTGCAACTTACATGAATATTTCAATGGCTCAGCACTTTGAAGTCTGCCTTGCATGCAACAAATGGTAGCAGATATGATGTTGACTATCCATTTGTGACCATGTAGTAGGATGCATGGAGTGTAATCCTTGACACTCTTGTGTTGTATGCCATGTGTAGCTGCCGACCACTGCGGAGGGCGAGGCATGCACTTGTGTACCAGCCGCTGGTTGACTTGACAATGATGGAAGAATGCCACATCTTCTCCCACTATCGACTTAACCGTGCTACAATCAGTTGGAATCTGATCTGCTGCCAGCCATTCGACAACCTACAGCCAATCCTCTAACTGTGCAGGTGCTATCCGTCCTCCACTTCTTGGCCACTTTCTCATGCCAGGGGATAGTGGGAATGGCAACAGGCATGTCTCAACCAATGTTCAGCAATATGTTGAGGAATGTCTTGTCCGCCTTAGTAAAACATATGGAAAGCTACATTCAATTTCCCCATACTGTAGATTTGGCCAGTGTGAAGGCTGGTTTCTATGCAATGGGACATATCCCTCATGTGATTGGGCCCATAGACGGCACCCACATTGCAATAATACCACCCAGGGCTGATGAGCATGTGTACAGGAACCGTGTGGTGGGTGCTGATTCAGGTCCCTGTACAGGTGGGCGCACTATGTATTGATGTGGCCTGGAGACACTGGTTTGGGGGCATTGGGCGACAAGTGTTGTGGTGGCAGGTTGTGGGGGGGCTCCATGGTGTCCTGAGTGAGGCTGGTGGAGGTAGTCTGCCCAGAGAGCCTGGATGGGCCAGGTAGGTTTTCCAGTTCCAGACAACATGTGTCGCTGTCATCACTGGGGTCTTCATCTGGTGGAGGACTGGTTGTACGTGGCATTTGTTGTCTGACAACATTCTCAGTGGCACCTGCGGCTAACAGGGATTGTTATTCACATCTTCCTCATTTACTTTACAGGGGCTGTGATATGTCATGCCTTAGTACTCAGGTGTAGTTATGCGAGGTGAATGTGTATTGTTAGGTGGTTAAAAGGTGAAGCATTGTGGGAGTTGTAGTGCTTCATGCTGTACATGCATTGGGTGCATTTGGGTGCGTAGACGTAGGGATTGGTGTTAGTGGGGTAGGGTGGCCATGCAGGGGATGGGGGTGCATGCATTACAGGTATACTAGATACAAGGGGTTTATAGGTGACTTACCACTTTCCAGTCCTCTGGGGATTCCTGTGAGACCCTCAGGGTGCATGGTCGCCAAGACCTTCTCCTCCCATGATGTGATGTCCAAGGGAGGAGGTGGGGGCCCACTGCCAGTCTGTATGAGGGTGATT
The DNA here is from genome assembly GCF_031143425.1 of Pleurodeles waltl. Lineage (NCBI taxonomy): Eukaryota > Metazoa > Chordata > Amphibia > Caudata > Salamandridae > Pleurodeles > Pleurodeles waltl. The sequence continues at coordinate 871,777,323 of NC_090450.1, forward strand.
TGGTGTCTGGATGCCATGGACCGGACCTTCCCCCGCCAGGTTTTTCCACCTCTTCGGTATGTTGTCCTTAGTGTGTGGGTGGCTTCCAACTGAGTTCACTTTGTTGATGATCCTCCGTCATAACTCCATCTTCTTTGCAATGGGCATTTGCTGGACTCGTGCCCCGAACAGCTGTGGCTCTACCCTGATGATTTTGTCCACTATGGTCCTTAATTCATCATCGGTGAAACAGGGTGCTTCTGTCGGGACATGGTGAGTATGATGTGTGTGTGAGTGTAAAATATTGTAAGAGAAGTGTGATGCATGAGAGGTGTGCAGGTGACTGTCATATGTGTACAGTGCGATCTACAGAGTGGTTGTGCAATATATGTCAGTTGTTTGTCAAAGCAAGGGGTTGTGTGTGTGTATGTTTTATAGTAGGGGGTGCGGTGCATGTATGTGTTTCAGGTGTGGGGTATTCAAATTGGCCAATGTGGTTATATGTTGTAGTGGAGGTTCTATTTCGGGTGCCGTGGTCCGGCCCACCGATTACCGTCGCAATACTACCGCTGTGCTGATTTGTGAGGTGTATTGGGGAGTGAGGTCTTTTTCTGCCGTGACGGTGTGGGTGGTGAGACCGCCTCTCTGCTGCTGTTGTTCAGCCTGACAGTGTCAGATTTGTGGCTATGTTCCAGCGATTTTGTTTTTGTGTGTCAAATTAAATGGGCGGATTACCGCCGCCACTGCGGTCTTTTGGTAGCTGCCAGCACGGCGATCTTTGGGAAAGACCGCCAATGTCCTAATGAGGGCCTAAATCCCAACCAGTTAGATACACCCATCGATTAAATTGAACTTTTTATTGGCTTCCCAAATCTATTTATTTTTTAAGGTTGTCTTGAAGTCCGTCAGACTAGAGTATGCTGACAACGTGCATTGCATCTTCTATGTGCTTGTATCGAGATTCCAACCCTATAGCCCTAGTCACAACCTGTGCTTTCAATTGTCCAAAGAGCAGATTAATAGGCACAGGTATACTGAATTTAGAGTGAAAGGTTACTTTATGTATATGGTTTCATAAATTGTCGTGTACATGTAGTGCCTGCCTTATCTCAGTCATTCAGTCTAACTGCACTCTAGAATGTCAGCGACTCAGCAACGTAAATAAATCATAACTCAGCAAGTGAATGAGGACCTCAAAGTTACATTAGATAATGACCTTCACGGTGTTCTTTTCTCTATCTCTCTTACTCCATTCCCTTCCTCTCACCTGTTTTTGGAGTCATTATGAACACCTTGTCCCAGATTTAAGAAGCATTAGCACCACATTAGCGTCATTTTTTTGAATGCTTATGTGGCCTTAGGCTTCAAAAATAACCGGGACATATTTGTAAAGTGGCTCAATGCATGCATTGAGCCAATTTGTAACCGTTTGCGCCACATTATGCATGCGCCATGAGTAATATCTGCAAAGGAGGTGTTCCCCCATTATGGGGACCACAAAAATGGCACAGTGGCATCTAACAGATTCCGCTGTGTCGTTTTTTGTGGCTACTTTTAATGCCTGCTCAGAGCAGGCGTTAAAGGGGGGCTCAGAATTGGTTACAATGAGCACCTATGTACTGTTCAGTTTTAGCATGAAGATTTTGGTTCTAACCTTGAACAGTACATCAATAGCGTAAAAAATGTTGATGCTATTGCCCACTACCCTGCACTATGGTGCACCATATTTTAAATATGGCGCACACATGATGGTGGTAAGGGGACGCTAAGGGGAGCAAGAAAAGCAGCACTGCACTGGGTGCAGTGCCACTTTTCTTAAATCTGCCCCCTTGTGTGGGCCATGATAGACAGGTGAGGACATTAGGAATTCACTGCATTGAGCTGAAACACAAAGTTAGGGTTTATTGATAAAATGATTGAAATGTTTAATTGAATTTTGTAACATGCAACAACCTAGGCATTGTCTTGCTTGAGGAACAAGATTGGAGAGTCCATACCACTAAAAGCAAAGGTAAAGGAACTCTAACAGAATAAAAGAGTCTTTAAATCTGTTCTGAAAGCAAGTTGAGAATGAGTGTTCCATAAATGGGGCCCACTGAGACGGAGCTGGGGACCATCCAGACAGGACAGCTTGAAATGGAGTTTCAGGTAAGGAAGATGTCAATAAAACCGCAAATATAAACCAGAAACCTTTGTTGGAAGAGTGCAGAGAACAGAGGTTTTTTCGAGATTATTACTGTGTTTAAATTGAAGTGTCTTGAAGATGGTGCTTAACTAGCAGCTTGTAACGTTTGAGACTGGCTAGTGAGACAATGTCATATTTTCACAATTTGTAGACCTTTCGTACAGCAAAGTTTTGAACACTGCAGTTTTGCAAGTGAGCATTCTGGTGTGCTAAGATAAAGAACGTCGAAGTAGCCTTATCTGGATAGGATGCGTGCCAAAACGACCTGCGCATGCCACTGACAAGGTACACATGGGAGTCCCAAAACGGATGTGTGAGTGAAACACCAAGATGATATCTTGACAAAAATAACCTTTTTATGAGTACCCTAGACCCACACGCGGTAAGTATGCACCTCAGAATTATATTGATGTGAATTTTGCTGCTGTAAACTCACAGATTACTTCTATGTAACAGTGGTGTACTTGAGAACTAGGGGCCAAATGTACACAGCGTTTTTGTGTTTGCAAATGGGCCAATTTGCAGAATCAGCCCATTTGGCGACGAAAAAAGGCTTTTTTAAATGTATAAACCCCTATTTGTTATTCGGTAAACTATTACAGAATCGCAAATTGAGTTCATGAATCGGTCTTAGAACGGCATGATTAGGGCATCCCTTCCTAATACCGAATCATAGTGTTATATGTGAATGTTTTGCAATAGAAATGGAGACACAAAATTCACATCTTACTGCCTACTTCAAGCAGGAGATAACCCATTCGCAAATAGGAAGGTTTTATGTACACATGGTGTGGATACTGTAATATTTTATATTTTATACTGTAGTTTGTATTTTTGCTTGTTTTGAACAGTAGCTTATCTCACTACCTCTGAGGTTTGGCTTGCTGCTCAAGCCAAAATACCAAAGGTGAGAAAGGTTTACTCTCATTGAAACCCTTCTTAATTATGTGAGCATGCGTGTAGGTCATTGCCCAATTGAGTGCTTTCTCCACCTCTGGGTGAGTGGTGTGATGCTGTGGGTGGCAGGTGTAGTGGGATGTTGGTAGTTCTGTAAGAGCGGTGCAGAGAGTGACCTCAGATGAGCCTCCCTTGGAATGAAGGTGGATCAGTCATGGTGCAGGTGGGTGAGCTTTGAGGGTGAATGGTATTTTGGGACATCTGGGTAGTATTGCAAATATCTGTGGATGATTTATGTTTTAGGTCTGTGGTATTGTTTTATGATTGCAAGGAGCCTCAACTATTTCTTTGTGAATGACATTGTGAGTAGCTGAGGATGAGTGGTATTAGCATTGAATCGTGAGCTTGTGATATGACTAACAAACTTCACTTCTGGCCACGTAGACAACATGTCTTCCAAGACTAATACATATTTTCAAGCATTACTACAAGACATGGGCCCTGCAATGTCCAATGCAACTTCATCCTACACTCGTTCAGGAATATCACAACATACCGTAGCCGGTGTCCTGAGCTTCGGAGACTTATCACTTAATTTCCACTCAAAGAACTCTCTGACCAATCTTTCTACTTGAAGATCCAACCCTGGCTACCAATATGAACCTCTAAGTTTTCCCTTGGTTTTAATTATGCCTTGATGACCTTGGTGTGCAAGGGCATATCAGATGATTTCTGACACCCTGCAGAGGAACTAATCTACTACCTCTAATTAACAACTCATTTACCACAGATAATTCACCTGCAACTTTTTTAAACCTGAAATACATTCTTTACCAGTTGCAGACAAATGGCCAGTTAATGCCAAGTCTAAGACTCTTTTGAAAACACTGTCCTTCTCAACATTTTCCCTCTATTCCTCCTCAGTAACACAACCGTTGGTGATTAAACACATTTTAAACTCCACATGTCTCCGCCAATCATCTTTCAGTTGCTGTCCACCTTAGGTCTCAGTAACTAACAAGACAAACAATCAGCTATTTTATTCTCTACACCAGGTATGTATGAAGCTTCAAAGTGATTATCCTGTAGTGCAACTTGCCAATTACAAATTCTAGAAGAAATACAATCCAACCCTTTTGTGTAAACACTTCTTAAAGTGGTCTTTGATCAGACAGCACTGTAAATTTTACTCCCTACAAAAACTGTTTAGACTTCCTTATCACCCAATAAACAGCAAGGACCTGTTTTTCAATTGTGGAATAATTGACTTCTGCTCCCTTCAAAGGCCTAGGAACAAAAGCAGGGGTTACTTCTGCCCAGATGCTTTTGTTTGAAAACAGCTCCAAGTCCCTTTTCACTAGCGTTGACCTGGAAAACAACTTTTCAATGATTGGGCTGAAGATAAACTGCACTTTAAATTAAGAAATTCATGCTGGCATTTTTCATACCAAAGAAATTGTACTCCCTACTTTAAAAGAGAATGTATAGCTGAAGAGCGAGCTGCAAAATTTGGATCAAATCTAGCAAAGAATTCTCCCATGCTTAGAAATGCTTGCACCTCTTCTTTTTTGAACGGAGGAGACAGCTTAGATATTGTGTTAACTAGATCATATTTAGGCCTATTACCATCCTTGAATATACTATAACCTGAATACGAAATTTCAGGACTTGCAAATTTGCATTTTCAAATTTTGAGTGTTATCCCTTTCTCATTAAATTTCTTCAATACTTTCCTCACTGTCGTCCTATGTTCCTCTATATTGGAATTAAAAATCAAAACATAATTTTGAAAAATGTAACTCCAGGAATTCCACCAATTATGATATTCATTAGTCTTTGGAACACAAATGCCGCCGAACAAAGTCTAAAGGGCATTCTATGGAATCTATATGCACCAAATGGCATTATTAAAAAAGTGAGACTTTTTGATTCCTCACAAAGCTTGACCTGGTGGTAGCCTGACGTAAAATCAAGAATTGTGAAGTATCTTGACTGTCCCAACAAAGTATTCATTTCCATTATGTTTGGCAAAGGAAATGTACCCACAATAACTTCTTCATTCAATTGTCTGTGGACAAGCACAACCTGATGTCCCCAGTGGGCTTAGTTGCTACAACCAGAGCTGCTATCCACTCAGTTGCTTCTACTCGGCTCCATTATCCCTTCATCTTCTAGCCTGCACAATTGTTTTTACATTACCCAGTAAACTTAAGGAATATTTCTTACTTTGCATGCTACTGGTTTCACTCCTTCTTCAATACAATAGGATGAACATACCCTTTTAAGCATCCATTTTTGTCAGAAAACAGTTCTGGAACATTCTGTTGCAATGGAGTTAATAGAATCTCTATCTTACTAACTTGTAACTGAGATGCGGCATTTGGATCTATAGATATATCTAACAACGTTTGATGGGGCTAACTCAACACGGTACCCCCCTTTAACTGGTACATATACTTTTCCACTAAATTCAATGGATGCATTAAAATGGCCTATTAACACTCTAGGTTTTTTCTTATTAGCTGTATGGCGTAACATCGGACTCTTTTCATTGAACTTTTCCTTAAAACATTCATTCATAGTAACCATCTGATATCAAAGTTAGTCGAGCCCCTGAATCCATCATCATAGAAATTACTACACTATTAATGGTTACAATACCTGATGGATGTTCACATTTTGCATCAGAAATATGTTTGACATCATCTGTTATCTGTAAGACTACTTCATTTTCTTCTAAAGTTATCTCATGATTTATCTTGTTTCATCCCATATATTTACAGCATTTCGCATAGTGACACTTTTTTCCAGACAATATTAACACATCTTTTACTATTGGGCAATCTTTAAAATTGGCTATGTGATTAGGGTTGCCCCTCCTGAAGAATATCATCTTTGCCTTAAATGCATAAGAATTTTGTATTTTACTTTAACTGTTAATAACTTGTGAAGAAGAGTCTTTATCGGATAAACATAGTTGAATGTTCAGTCTGTTTGGCCACACTAGTAACTTCATAAGTGAAGAATCAATTTTAAACCAGGGTTCCTATCTTACTTTATCCAAATTTCATTCTAACATAAATTGACCACAAATTCCTTCCTCTGTATTTGCTCCAAAACTGCATGAAGATGTAAGTTTCCTAAGAGCAGTTATATATTCTTCTATGGATTCTTCCACCCCCTGTTTTCTTTTACCAAACTAGTAGTGTTGTGGGATGAAGCATCACCCTCCCCCTCTATAAGTATATCTGGTAGATTTTAAAAAATGTCTTGACCTTCTGCGCATAAGGAGTGTACTAACACTGATGGTTTCTTTTCAGGAGGGACATTTGGACCCAATAGTTTTATGTAGTTCATAAAGACTTATTTCCATTTTGACATTAGAATAAACAGCTCAACAGGTGAGATCAAGAAAAATGGAGGGGGAGTAATATTTTACATTCATAATTTATAAAATAATAAATGAGGAAGAAAAGAACAAGAAGAGGAAAAGAAGGAGAAAGAAAAAGGAAAAACTGATTATATATGTATATAAATATATCTTACTTACTGACGGTCACCATTAGGTCGTTATATTTAGCATTTTTTACTTGCCTATATCTTTGAAGTTATTTGACAAATCTTCATGAAAGTTTTCAAACAACGTATGCCAGTGATTCTTGTTGCGCATGGAAAGTTTTAGGGTGACCTGTCAAACGGGAGCTGAGAAAAAGTGTGGGGGGGTCAACAATAGTAGTTTTCCCACAGTAATTCCCAAAGGAGTTTTGAGCAGAACTCTGGCCCAAACCGCTGGATGGAATTACACCAAATTCGTCAGAAAGCTAGATTTTGTTCCGCAGATTGTTCTTTTTGTTATTTGGTGTAAATTTGTTCAGTAGTTTTTGAGATATTAAAGGGAAAATAAAATTGTATATCTAGGGAAGCTGATCTTTCGCAATGACTTCACGATTCTTAGGCAGAATTCACAAATATGCTTGTCAATAAGAATGCCGTAATTGGCTGGCCACAACCTGAGCAGAAAGTTGTGGCTGTCAATTTAGGTAACAGGACATGGTCCCTGGGGCTGAAAATTAAAATCAATAGTGGTATAAGGGGTCAGAGTAGAGGTACCATGACCATATGTTTTGTCATATAGGGGTCTTTGAGGGACCCCTGAGGTGTTAAATATGTTGAGAAACAAGTATTTTTTCCACGCATGATATTTGCTAATTTGTCGCAACCATCAGGGCAGCCCCCGTGTAGCATTTTTTGTGAATTCGTGAATAACGTTGATTTTATTTTTCAAAAAAATCATTCACAGACTCATTCAGATACTAATTCATCTATTCATAGATGCACACAAAGTTTCATGCACCCACTCACACACCCACTCAGAGATTTATGCACCCACTCACACACCCACTCAGAAACTTATGCCCACTCACACACCCACTCAGACACTCACGCACCCACTCACAGACCCACTTAGAGACTCATGCACCCACTCACAGACTAACTCAGAAACTCACACACCCACTAACAGACCCACTCAGACACTCACACACCCACTCACAGACCCACTCAGACCCTCATGCACCCACTCACAGATCCACTCAGACAGTCATGCACCCACTCACAGACCCACTCAGACAGTCATGTATCCACTCACACAACCACTCAGAGACTCATGCATGAACTCACAGACCCATTCAGAGAGCCATGCACCCAGTGACAGACCCACTGAGGTACTCAGGGACTAACTCACAGACCCACTCAAAGACTTATGCATGCAGGGTTGTGTGGTTGTAGGGGTTTGGCTAGTGTCCTGTCACAGGCCGGGCCCTGCAGCCAGCCCCGGTGCGCATGGCCAAAGGGCATGCGTGGTTGGGTAGTTATAGCGTGTCGGCCACAAGGCCTTGCCGCAGGCCGTGCCATGCGGCCAACCCTCTCCACAAACAGCCTTCGGCCATGCACATCAGTGGTTGCATTAACATATAGTAATTACAACTACTTTACATAAAAAAACACAGAAATTCACTGAAAACAACAAAAATTACAGGGACGTTGTAGTTTAAGAAATGGAATTAAAAAAAGATAGAAATTCACTTAAAAACCAAAGGTTACAGGGACGTTATAGTTAGGGTCTTAATTTACTCACACAAAACCATAGATGTTCAGCAGTTATTGTTTTGGATAGCTCAAGTAACTATAATTCAAGCCCTACGTTAGCTATGACTCATGCCCTCACCATGCACTATTAATTACCCCACATTTTACATCAATCTTGACATCTTCGATAACATCATTGATAATATCAATGGCGGGCGTGAGTTATAGTTACCTTGGTGTACGAGTTACAGCTACTTGTGCTAACCATAACTGTTGAATTTCAATGGTTTTGTTCAAGTAAATTCAGATCCTAACCATAACGTCCCTGTAACCTTTGGTTTTTTAAGTGGATATACATATAATGCAGTGAAACAGCAACAGCTAAAGGCAGCACTGAAACAGTGGGAGTAGCTTGCGGGGAGCGTCCGAGTAAAGGTTGCCCTACAGCAACAGCTTGAGGTAGCTCAGAGATAATGGGAGTAGTGTGTTGAGTATAGTGTGATCACAACAGGCCGTACAAATTAATAATAATAGTAAAGATGCAGTGATCCTTGATCTGTTGTCCTCCATGAAAAGCAGGATAATCAACACAATATCTTAAACAGGAAAGTACTCCTGTGATGGTAATTGAAGTAAAGTGTTGAAGTTTCTCCTCAGGGATCACCAAAGCATTGCAAATGTGAAATACAATGCGAAGAGATAAAAAAGATTCAGGAATGTTTATATCTTTAGATGGTTTATTCATACTAAGAAAATAAACTCTAGACACAGCATCAGGAGAGAGACCACTCTGTAGCTGCCCTTCACAGCTTCTTTAAAATCCTAACATTCTTACATTCTAAATGAAATACATACACTACAAATAGACATAAAGAAGATACAAAGAGAATGTCACATCACCAGAATGCCCTTCATCCCAAACAACAACAAAGGAAGTGAAATGATATGACCTTTCACACATGTCTTAATAGCCTCTATCACCTGTCTCCCACCCATGTCCCACCTATGTCCCACTCCAACATCAGTCTGTTTCTCACCTGTCTCTGTTCTCTCCTTCTGTTGCTCTGTCTTTTTCTCATGTGTTGTTATAGTGTGTGTCTTTCTCACTTGGCTAATGTGTCTTAACCCTTCTCACACCTGTTGATCTCTACCACTTTCATATTGGTCTTCTTTCTGTTGACTTTCTGATATATCACTCTCCATTGTCTTTTTCCTGCTTCCCTTATTCTCTCTCCTCTCTCATTCTCTTCTTTCTTCTGTCTTCTTTCACCTATGCTGATTTTCCTTCCCATGTTCACAGACTACCAAAGACATGGAAATGCTTTTTTGCTGAGGGACACCTCAGAAGCGAACTCCCAAGTCATAAATGGTGCCATTGTTTTTTTTTAAATATATTTATTTAAGCTATTAAATGAAGCAATACTCAACATCAGTGCAATTTATAGGTGATGGCAACATTTTGTTTCATTGCAGAGCGTGTTCTACTTGTGAATGTGTTTATTGGTTAAACGGACAATAAGATATCTGTGGTACCTGCAATACTCCAAAAGTAAACAAGGCTCATGAGAGCCCTGCTTAACTGGTTTTACTTCCAATGCCTTTAGGACATGTGGGGCTGGAGCTCTCAAATGCAGTTTCGAGGGTAGCAAAAGGCATGCCATGGGTCGCAGCTGTGAAACCTGGTAACCCCTAAATGATGTCTGTAGGGGCTTGACGCACCCGCTCCATCTTTGACTGTGTAGGCAGAACCCACCTGCCCTTCAAAGGGAGGTAAAGTCCCTCCTACAGGCAGGTGCCGTGAATGTCTACACTCACCTGCAGGAGCATTTTGCGGGGTTGGCCATGGGGCCACCATTCTCCCCTTCAGAGGGCTGTATCAGAGGGTTCACTGACTGTGCTACCTTTTGTGATGTACAGTCAATGCATCTCTGAAAGGCTGTGTTATGGACAGAGGCACAACAACAAAGTGTTCCCTTCATTTGCATTGAACCACATCCCTACACAAATGAAGAAAATGCCTCTTAAGATGGCACTGGTGTTATATGTGCGCCAGCGATATCTGTATTACAAAAGTGGCCACACGTGCATCTCGGGGGTAGGAAAAATGTCGCGTGCGCCTGTTGTGCTCCTCGGGTACGGTATGTAATATGGCACTTAGTTCAACAAAGTTGCACCAAGCGCCATATTAAATACCGTATCCCAGTCTCGTGACTGTCAGACAAGTGTGGCAGAATGGTTTAGGTTGGTGTTTCTCAACCCACCAGAAACTGTCTAGTTCTGTAGGGATTGATGAGAGAGGCAGGAAAGGCAGAGAGAGAGGTTTGACATTTTAATTTTGTTCAGGTTCTGTTGAAGTAGAAACTCCTGGATCACAGTAATTTTATCTCCTTGTGATAGTTAGAATGTATAAGAAAACACATATTTAACCCACATTTGGAATGGCTGAGCATGAAGCTCCGTCTTTGACGCTATATTTTTGATATAGTAGAGATAGTAAAGGGTAGGTCTTTAGAGCAGTGCTCAAACAATCTCACAGTCCATTTGTGGTTTAAACCAGTCCGCCTTAGGGTTGTCTTTCCCCAAGCATTTTGCCTTCACTCCTATTTTTCTGAATTTGTTTTTGTTGGTCCTAGCACTTTGGTTAGCACTTTACCACTGCTAACCAGTGCTAAAGTGCTTGGGCTCACTCCCTAATACATCATAAAAGTGGCTTAAACCTGATTGCCACATTTAATGTTCTCTGTACATCCCTAGTAAAGTGGTATACCATATACGCAGGGCTGGTAAATTACATGATTTATTGCGCCACCTATTTAAGAAGCCCTTAAAACATGTACATAGCCCATAGAGAAAGGCGCATTGTAATTAAAAAGCTGGTCAAGCACTTTTAAGTTTTACATATCCTGGTGGTGAAAAACTCACAAATGTGTTTACTGCCTCTGTGAGACCTACATCTCCCATAGGGTAACACTGGGTTACCTTATTTAATTTAATAAGTGATAGCTTTGGATTGAGAGCAGGTAAGAAATGCATTTTTGGTATCTGAGGAAGTGCAATTTAAAATCCTCTTTAATGGTAAAGTCACCTATGCCCTGCTCTCACACAAAAAACGTCATACTAATCTACTGTGCCTGCAGGCAGACCGGGGCCAGGGCAGTTAGGCAGGAAATTCCACGCACGTCTAGAAGGGGAAACCCCTTAGAAACTACTCCTACTTTAAAGGAGGCACCAGGTATAAAACTAGGACCCTCAGACCCACTCTTCAGTTCACTCCTGGACTTGCTGAAGGAATCTCAGAGGACTGCCTGCTGCTGTGGCCTGCTTTTTACTTTAGAAAGACTTCTTTGCTGCACCAAGAAGGATTGCTTTGCTGCCTCCCCTGAGTCCCAAAGGTCCGGCCTGCTGTTTGAGCCCTGTTCTACTTGAATCCAGGGTGAATCCAAGGGTTAGTTGGCTGGCCTCTTGATCAAAGCCTCAGGAACAGAAAAGGCTCCATCCATCTTGAACCTGCACCTGGACCCTGCCTGAGTGATTATTGACCCTCCAAGTGGTGCCTCTCTAGTCCTGAATGATTGAAAGTGGTGCTAAAGATGCACAGATAGCCTAAAAACATTTTTGCCCAAAAAAAGCTTTGAGAACCAAGAGAAGACTGGGACCTACCTGATCACTGATCAGCACAAGGTGCATCGCCAGTCGGCCTGACTTCATGGCAGCTCCCACTACATTCTTCTTCTCCACAGCAGCAAATTCTCTTCAGTGACTCCTTGCAGAAGTAGTATTTAAGTTCTTGGAGCCTCATAGGCTACAGTCTGCAACTTCAACCCTCTGGAGATTTTTTACTTCAAAAAAGGGTACAGAGACAATTACGAGTTTGGCTGTTAAACTGCCCGAAGTCAAATATGGCAGTGGTGGGGCAGCCGTCAAGCCAGCAGCCTCATCACTGTTGTATTACCATGTTTCCACCAGGCTGACCGGTGGAAACGTCATATTACAACAATCCCGCTGGTCAGCCTGGTGGAAACAGTGCAGCAGCATTGAGGGAGCCAAGGCCATCGTCGTCACACACAGCACCCTCGGAACCGCGCATTCTGAGGGTGCTGACAGAGGGGGTCCCTGCACTGCCCACAACATGGTCAGTGCAGGGACCCTCCTGTGGTCCCGAACTCTGCCTTTCAGCCAGCCTTTTCATGGCTGGGACCCCACCATCAAAAGAATGGTGGAAACAAAAGTTGTGATCAGCATGGCAGTGTCGAACTCGGCACCGCCGTGGTTGACCATGACTTTCACTGCCGCCAACCTGTTGGGATCCCTGATCCTGGCGGAGGCTGTGGTCTCCTGGGGATCCAACCGCCAGGATCATAATCTGATGGTCAGACCACCACGATTGCGGTGGTCTGACCGTCACCGCAAGTTTGGCAGTCCTAGGACTGCCAAATTCGTACGGGGCCCTAAGTCTGAACATAGGAGCAACTGTGACTTTGTCCAACACCTCACCGCCGACAAGATCACCTCATCGTACACTGCTGGCTGCTTTGCCTTGCTGAACTTTACATTCTCAAACATGTGTCTCTAACATTTCTTCTAAGTCCAAAGATAAGTAGAGATCGGGTCCACTCCATCTTATGTATCTGACCTGCGCTCCATCGCTGTCAGCCATAACTTTAGATTTGCCCTGATCCTGCGTGAGCAGATTTTTGTGTCAAATAATTTCTGACAATTTACTCTATTTTCCTTAAATTGGTTTGGAGTTTTTCTTGTATTAATACTGTTTACGTACTGCATATATACTTTACATATTGCCTCTAAATTAATCCTGACTGCTTTTGTGCCAAGCTAGCAGAGGATTAAGCACAGGATAATTTAGTGACTATTTGTGGTTGACCATGACATTGACTGTGGTTGTAGCTTGAGTAGGGTTCAGACCCCCCTCAGGCAACAACCCACATTGTGCATATATGTCCTCACTATATTAGAATTGTTAAGAGCTGGTGTGACATATTCATTTTATCATTTTGTATAGTGCTAGCCCCACCAGACTACAGATTGCTAGAGGAATCGGCAATAGAAAAGGATAGAGAAGCGTTAGTGATAAAAACATAGCCTAAAAGGTGGTCTTCAGTGTTTAATACAGTGGAAAAGTCTGTCTTCAGACAAAACCGACAGAAGCAAGTAACTCAAAAAAATAATAATAGTGATAATAGAACTTGTGTTTTAACATTGCACTTAACAGTGCAGTGCTGACATTTCTACACCTGGTAAATTATAGAAGTTGATATGCTATTTAATGCATCGCCCTCAGAAAGTTGAAATTCTGCATTGGCCTTGTCAGAATTTCACCTAGTGCCCTGTAGATCACAAGGATGACTGTAGCAAGTATTGAATTCATGGAGCCACCATTAGCCTTTGTGAATTCAGGGACTTTCTTCTAAACCATTTGTACCTTATAGGGAGCAGGGAAAGATATCCTGGGATGACTCATGGGTAGGTATAGGAAACCCATGTTGAGGGGCACTGCTGTTTAAGGCTTTGTGCAAAAAAAAGTGAGATGATTTGCCATCCAAATTCCTTTTTCAGTGAAAATTATGTTTCCAGCTCCATCTGTAAAAGTCACGTTCTCTCGAGCCAACTGCCACCCTGCAGAGTAAGTACATGTTAGAAATGGGGTCTCTAGTTGGCAGAGGTATACACCTTTGACCAAATAGGGACCACAGTCCTAGTCAGGGTAAGTCACACACAATCCAAATTATCCTGTGCCCACCCTCTGGTAGCTTGACATTGAGCAGTCAGGCTTAACTTAGAAGGCAATGTGTAAAGTATTTGTGCAATAAATCATATAGTAACACAGTGAAAACACCACAATAATAAACCACCCAGGTTTAGAAAAATACAGGATATTTATCCAATTACATTAAGGTCAAAACGAGAAAGATTCAATAAGCACAAGTTGGGATATCACTTTGGAGGATTAAAAGAGTCTTACATCTTAGAAATCAACAGTTGTCTCTTGTTTGAACAAAGTACCTGGTTTGCTTCAAAAATGACATGCACTGAGACCGCGGAGGAGGAGATGCGTGGAAAAATAGGGTGTGCATCGGAGATGATGCATTGTTTCTTTGCACGCTGCAAGGGACTTTACGTTGATTTCAGTGTTTCTCACTGTGATGCAGGTTTCTCTTTGACGCCCAGGGACGATGCATGGAAATCCTGGGTGTGCAAGGCGAAGTCACAGGTGCTACATCGATCCGGTAGGCGACGCATTGAATTGTCTGTCGCACTGCAGGCACTGCGTCGATTCCTTACTTGGGAAGTTGGGCTGCGTCGTTTCGTTCCGGTTCAGCTTTGCGTCGATCTGGTAGGACTGTGTGTAGAAGTTCCAGCCGCAAGGCAGGCACTGCGTCGATTCTTCACTTGGAAGTCGGGCTGCGTCATTCCAGTTCTGCTGTGTGGCGATTTTCTCACCGCAGGGCAGGCTGTGCATTGTTTCCGGCAAGCTGTGTGCAGATTTTCAGCACACAAGGAGTTACTTCAAAAGATGGAGTCTTTTTGGCACTGAGACTTCAGAAAACAGGAGGCAAGCTCAATCCAAGCCCTTGCTTCTCAGCAAAGTCAAAGGGCAGCAGGGCAACAGCATGGCAGCAGTCCTTCACAGCTAAGCAGTCCATATGAGTCCTTTGGGCAGCCAGGCAGTTCCTCTTGACAAGCTGCAGGTTCAGGTCCAGAAGTGTCTGATTTGGTGGGGTCAAATGCCCAGTTTATATACCCAAAAATGCCTTTGAAGTGGGGGAGACTTCAAAGAGTGGTTTTGAAGTGCACAAGTTCTCCTTTCAGTATAGGTCTGTCTGCTAAGGTCCCAGTAGGGGGTTTACCAGTCCATTGTGTGAGAGCAGGCCACTAGCCTTTGAAATGTAAGTGTCAGGCCCTCCACCCTTCCGACCCTGAAAGACCCATTCAGTATGCAGATGAGTGCAGGTGTGACTGAGTATCCTGTGTTTGTGGTTGTCTGGGTGAAATGCACAAGGTAGCTGTCAACCAGCCCAGCCCAGGTGTGGACTGGAGACAGGCTGTTAGGAAAAGATGGATTTTAGGTGCAGAGAAATGCTGACTTTCTAAAAGTGGCGTTTCTAAAATAGTAATATAAAATCCAACCTCACCAATATGCTGGATTCTCTATCACCATTCTGGCCATTCTAAATATGATCTGGTTACCCCTTTCTGATCAGAATCTACCACTCAAATAGTACATGAGGGTAGCCCTAATGCTAGCCTTTGAAAGGAGCAGGCCTCACACTAGTGGAAAACAAATTTAGGGGTTTTCCACTATCAGGACTTGTAAAACTTGGCAAGTACTTTTAAATGCCAAGTCGAAGTGGCAGTGAAACTGCACACACAGGCCTTGCAATGCAAGGCCTGAGACATGGTTAAAGGGCTACTTATGTGGATGGCACAACCAGTGCTGCAGTCCACTATTAGCATTCAATTTACAGGTCCTGGCCACATGTAGTGTAGTTTACTAGGGACTTACAAGTAAATCAAATATGCCAATTGGGTATGAGCCAATGTTACCATGTTTTTAGGAAGAGCACAAATGCACTTCAGCACTGGTTAGCAGTGATAAGGTGCCCAGAGTCCCAAAGCCAGCAAAAATGAGGTCAGAAAAAGAAGCGGAGGAAGGCAAATGGTTTGGGGGTGACCCTGCAGAGAGGCCATTTCCAACAGTACCCTTGCCATGAATTGGTCCATGGCTCCTCTACTGGGGCCGTGCAACCAACTAGACACACCTACACCAAAGCTGGTGGAGCATCCTAGATTTGTTGTATGCACACTGTTAGTTTAAAGCAAACCGGTGAAGATAATATCCCAGAGGGTAAAGGGCAAACGGAAGTCTGATTCCCATCACATTGGTTGTGTCAAACTTAAATCTCTTCTATTGTCTGTCGCTAGAGAAACTACATCTATCCAACTCCCCCTTAAGGTAAACAAAGCTAACCTGCAAGCCTGTTTATCACAGTGGAGAAGGTTTGCATGATGCATGTGCTCTTTTTACAGTCGTGTAAATACCCCATCTATTTATGTTTGTAAATGGACCACTCGTTTTAAAGTTCATGCAGATTGTGCTAATGGATTTATGTTAAAGTGTGTGGGAATCTAGTGTTAAACTGTTTAAATTAACTAGGCACCTCTTGTTTACAGTTTCTGCTCTTCCAGTAGCACATACAATAGCCCACTATGACGAGCCCTGTTTCGTTTATTGTGGTAGGGATGTGCGACCAATTGTTATTTTTTTTTTTACAAATTTTGCACAAATATACGGAAAAGTTTGCAACTTGGAGACTTGTGCCACAAATTGTGAATCCTTGTTTTTGGCTAAAATATAACCTGTAGAATATATACTTTAGCAACACAGTTATCTTGTACTCCTCCCTGTCGTTGTTCAATTGAATGTCTGAGTAAACTGTAAACTAAATATCAAATGTTCTGCTTTTCCAGCTCGGAATTTTTGCACAAATGTGCAAGTAATGTGAAATGAGCTCCATAGGCTGTTTTTGGCTTGGTCCTTGAGAGGGTACATTATTTCGCTAAGCAGAGAAATTCTTTCCAAGGGCAAAGGCTGGGTTTGGTCGGAATTTCAATCATGTCGGAGTAGTTTCAGTAATTTCGCTTAGTCTTTGGCACAGTTTTACTAGTAACTATGCAATTACTCCTGCACATTTAGTGAGTGTGAGTGGATGATTGCATTCGTTTTTTGTGTCCTGCTGCATTTAGTGCTATTTCTTAGCATTAAATGCATCCTCACATCCATTTTGGACAGAAGGTTGCATTTTGTGCTTAGAAAATAGCACTAAATGGTGGGAGTAAGTGGGAAAATCCTACCCAAGAGCACATTTAGCGAGGGTGAGTGGTTGCTCATGCACACTATTTACGTTCTGTTGCATTTAGCGGTATTTGTAAGCACAAAATGCAACCTCAAGTCCATTTTGGATGCAAGGGCCACTTTGTAGTATGAAACAGAGCAAAACCCTGAATTATTATTATCACATAATTCCCCATAATTTTGTAGAATTCTAAGGTAATTTTGCGTGATTACACTGCACATAATCAAGTTACACCAACAGCTAAAAAAGAAACAAGGAAAACCAGCAAACCTTGCAACATATGTAAAGTGCAAAAATAATTCACTTTGAAAAGCCTTGCAGACTAAACACACTTTAGTTTCTCTATGGTTACATCATCAGGGAACCTTCTGCCCAGTTTGTACTCGTAGAAACTACCACAAACTGCACTTTAGTCCACAAGGTAGACTTCAGTTCAGTATTTACTCTTACAGAATATCAGAAGGTAGAGTTTAGACCATTGGAGGAGAACCAGTATAACTCTGAGTTCACAGGGTTATTGAAAGAAGCCATGGGACTAGACCATTGTTCAATGATCATATGGAATCATCTGTTAAATGATGTTTCAAGTCCATGAGGTTAGGGAAAAAATATCGACCTTCACATATGTATATCCCTTTGGGAAACTCTGCTTGAAGGATGGACAGCAGATAAGTGATTTACACCTTTAAAACTTTGTTTCTGAACTCATACTGGTGCCACTGGCATCACTGAAAGTACCTGAGGTGTTGGATGTGCATGGCATAACTGTGTCAGAGGTGTGGAGGGGACATTGCAGAGATTCCACAGAGTCATGCTAGATTGGGCTCTTTTGTCGCAATTGCAAAGCACTCAAGTTCTCCCAGTTCCATGGGGGATTAGCTCAACCAATTCAATTTTTTCCTATTGTATGCTGAGATTTGTAATTGCTTGATCTCATTATAGATCAGAACTATAAGTCCCAGAATGTAAAGAAAACCTGGACTGCATGAGCTATTCACCCGTGGACCTGTGACACTTGCCACTGTGGAGTCCAGTGCTGCAGGGAAGGTGGAGGATGGGCGTCAGTCCCGCTGAAAGGTAATTTCCAGACACTCATCCAAAATAGCTTACCGTTCACTTTTATTTGATACCTTGGGGGAGCATGAATTCACATATACCACATTCCAAACCTCTTTCAAAATATTTAATTGCTATTAAAGGTATCATGATATTGCTCATTGGCAGCATCTGGGCAGCAATGGAGATTAATTAATTAGTGCAGCGTGCGCATGTTGAGGTGGGGCTGCCAACACCGTTGTGGTTACGGTTACTAGATGACTCCACACCACCAAGGGCACGGTTTTGCAGCCCTGTGCTTTTATTTAATACTGTAAGGCAGTTCGGGAGCTGTATTTATAGTTCATTTCAACTAAATCGGTTAATGTAACACACCTGAAAACAATGGTTTGTATGATTTGAACCTCGAGCCATAAGATTAAAAAAGCCCCAAAGCCACAACAGGCATAGACACCCTCTTTTTTGTGCCTTCTGGGCACTATGTTGTTATTTTTTTCTATTTTTTATTGAGCAGGATGAGTAATTAAAAACAAAAAAGACCGAATATACAAATACAATGATCACTATCCTCACTGCAAAACAGTATATGAAACAAAATCAGACCATCTCCCCAAAAGCAATTAGGAATAATAGCAGAAACTCGATATTAAAGTGCAACAGTGCCAAAATTGCAAATCACAACTTAATATAACACATTTCATAATACGATATTGGGTATTCGCTCAAATAGCAGCATCTCTGATATTGAAGCGATCATTATCCTCAGTAAACATTTCTTTATTGAACTTTTCTTTACACATGAAAAACAACTTACTCCACAAAGTACTCCCTTCCCACATAAATACTGTACTAAGATCTCAGAAAGGAACAAAAAGAGCTTATGAAAGCATGAAATAGAGTATAAAAACAAATCCAATAAGGCACAAAAGATCCATTTTGCTTAACATGGTTAAAGCAATGCCTGAGGTAACCTATCCCCACACCTAACAAACACCCCACAAACAAACAAATTAAACCTCCTACCTTACACATTTCATCCGCTACTCAGATCATAATTGCCATCACAACTGAGTGAGTAAAAGTATAAGAGGAAGCGGAAGACAGTAAAAATCCACATAAGCTCAAAAGTGGACCCCAAACCTCACTGAATACTTGGTTTTGACCTTGAACCGTGTAAATCCAGCATTCATATGTAGCTAACTGGTAAAGGTCAGCTATCCATTCTTGATGTGTGGGCACCTGTGCCGTACACCAGTGCTGCAATATGCAGATCTTAGCCACCATAAGGGCTGGCGAAATCTATATACGTTTTTGAGAAATTGTACTATCTGAAGCAACAAAATCATGGAATAAGGCTGGCAAAAGGAATAAGACTAGTTGAGTATAGTGTCTCCCATACATAGGGGCATATTTACAAGTCCTTTGTGCTGCTGGTGCATTACTTTTTCACATATAAAAAGTGAAGCGCCGGTGGCACAAGGGGCTTGTATATAGACCCCATAGTGCCAATATATACCCAATACATGGTATGATCAAAGTTTACGGTAGAAATCACATGTACCTTCTGAGCACCTCCAACATACAGCACTAAAAACCAGACAAGCCATATATAATTTGAAAGGAGACCAATGCGAGTCATGGATGATTTTGAAATAGGGGTTCTATAAGCGCACTTCTCCGAGTGAGCGATAATGATACTCTATAATTTCTTTCCAGTCACCCTCTGAGTACTCTACACCCAGCTGCCCCTACAATAGGATTTAGCTGCACAGCAGGTGTCATGTGAGTAGAGTTTGTCAATGAGTCTTTGGTACATATTCAACACCCCTCCCCTGGAAAAGCCCCATAACTTGAGGTAGTTTAGATATTGTAAAATCGAGAGATAAATCGGATCCTACCCAAGCTTACATGGTGAGCAATGTCGCTCTTGCCAACACCTCCAGAACTGTGACTGTGGAAGTGAAAATTGTGATTTTAACATCTCAAACGAATGACACAAGTCTCTATTGAGAATTGTTTTAATTCCCAGCTCTTTCCATAAAGCCCATTTTATCCGCTGCCGGTCCACAGTGATTCCCACATTTACCAAATTAGGGCATCCTTACAAACAGTTCTATTAACTCTCAGGGAGTCAGTGTGTATCTTTCCATGCAGCCTACATAGACATAGGTAGGGCGACAAAGCAGAGCTGTCAAAATGTGAGCATTTTGCAAGATGCCTAAACCCACAGGAGCCTCTAATATGTTCCACTGCCATGACACCCAACAAGGCTGAACAGCTACGGGAATCAATAGATATGTCAGTTGTAATAAATGTTTACCTAGATAGTAAAGCCACATGTCAGGGAGCCAGAGACCACCCGATCTGATTTCTGTATGCAACTTTGAAGATTTAATACACAGTTTCCTGCTTGCCCAGATAAAACTCTTCATACTTTGATTTATGTTGTGTAGGGTACGCACAGGAATCAAGGGCAGCATACTAAAAACATAGTTAAATCTAGGAGCTGTCACCATTTTAATCATAAGCACTCTACCTCAAAAGGAAACTTGCAGGGCAGACCATCTTGTGAAGTATCTGTTCCATTCTGTCCATCAGTGGCTGGATATTATCAACTACCATATTGTCCAACCCCCTATTTATCAGCACATTCAGGTACTTCAAACTCGAGCCCTTCCACAAGAAGCCAAAAGCATCGTGCGGAGTTCCACAATCTTTATGCGTGAATGACAGTGCTTCACACTTAGATCAATTTATCTTATATCTGGAGAAGACCGAAAAAGCCTCGATTAAATACATGATTTGGGGAACAGAAGAGCCTGGTTTACTCAGAGTCATTAAGATATCATCTGCATAGAATACAATTTTGCAAGCACCAATAGAAACTTCGATTCCCCACACAAAAGGAGACGGACAGATTGCTGCTGCCAATGGTTCAGTTATTAAAAGGAACAGCAATGATGACAGAAGGCAACCTTGTCCTGTGCCTTGCAAGATATGGAAGGGCTTTGATAGATGGCCTCGACAGTCAATCTATAAAGAAGGGGCAGAATATAGCCACTGGAGTTTGGACAGAAAGCCGGGCTATATCTTGCTTAAAGTATGGAAAAGATACCCCCAACACAACTTGATCAAAAGCCTTCTCTGAATCCAAAGAGAGAAACATCTTATCTGAGTCATTGCATACATTCTGTAACACACTGGACAGACATCGCATATGATTATGGGAAGAACATCTTGGTACAAAACTAACCGGAGCGCTATGAATCAAACTGGGGAATACTTTCTTGAGGCGGGCGAAATGGGATGGTAGCTTGCGGAGGTAGAAGGATCCTTATCAGGCTTCAGAATAAGACTGAATGGCGCTCTATTAAACGTTGGTCTAATGACTGCACCATCCATTTTGCTCCTTAAAAAGCCTATAAAGAAGCATGCTCATCAATTCTCTGTTAATCTTATAACAATCAATCAGGAAACGATTGTCACTCGGGGCTTTGTTGTTGGGCCTACTCTTAATGGTCTCTGAAATCTCCTCCTCGGTTATCCGTCACTCAAGGCTACTTACCGTCCTGAGAAAAGGAGGGGAGATGAAGATCCCTTAAGAAAACCAACTCAGAGGCGATATTAACAGGAGCCTCTGAGCTATAAAGTGGTGAGAAGAAATGTGCAAATGGTTCTGTAATTTCCACCAAGTGAGTGAGTAATCCTTGATTATTGCTATGGGTTGCTGGTCTGGCAGAATTTGCCTCATGCTGGCACAAATGTACTGCAAGAAGCCTACCTGCCTTTTCACCTTGCTCATAATGGTGCCTTTTCAAGCGAATCAGAGCATATTCTGCTTGCGTAGTAAGATGTGTATTATGATATATTTTGCTCACTCTAACTGATGAAAAGAAGCTGCTGTGGGATGCTGTACACAAGTCTCAGTCGAATCACGTATCACTCTCTCTAATCAGGTTTGTGTATCACGTATTTCCTGATTGTGGATTGATGAATCAGGCATGAGCATACCTTTTAAGGCAGCTTTCCCTGCTACCCATAACATCTGTGCAGAAGTTGGTATAGGATTCATTATCTAAGAAGAATTGACTTAAATGTTCATTAAGTTTCTGTTTGCTCTCTGGGGTATGATAATATGAGATATTCAGCTACCAGCACCTGGATGTAGGAGATGTATGCCCTGTATCCAATTCCAGCACTGTCAGGGCATGATCATGGGCACTTTGTTATTACAGAGGGGTCGCAAACGCCTGTGCATGTGGGTGAATGCAGACACTGAAGACAATGAAGGGGATCTCTGCCCCATGTTCAATTATATGGTGGAGTCCGCCTTCACAATGACAGGCAGATTTTAAACAGCCAGTCCACTTTTCACTAATGGGTTACCGCCACGGCAGACATGAGTTTGCAGCTCTGTGGGGGCAGTAAAATGGTGCCTCTCAGCACAACTATGTAAAAGTGCACCTTGGCACAGACCAGGGAAGTAGTCAGCTCTGGCTCAGACAGAGCCCTGGGCAGGAAGAAATCTGGCACTCCTCTCAGCTGCTTGTAAATTAAATAAGGCAGCAAGTGGGTCACTTTTGTGTTTGCTGGTCACTCCCTGGCTGCTTACTTCAGTGCTGTGTCTGGCCTCTGAACACAAACATCTGCAACACTCCCCTAGCTCACTCGTTACACTCACAACTTAGCTATGTATTACTCTAGTACCAAGTTGCTTGTTGGGAGGGCGTCTATGTGTGGGGGCACTGTGGCAGGGGCTGGGTGCGAGATGGGAGGGCAAGGAAAGGGGCTGATAGTGTTAAAAACAGCACATGCAGTAGGTTTAACAATGATTAAAAACACTGCACTTTAAACAGAATTATTAGCAGTTGTGCCATGTGAGAAGCCTCTGCTGTTTGCATGATCTTAATGCAGACAGTTTCTTTTGCCCTTCCGGAGATTGGCAACTGGGCCTGGACTCAGCCCGCGCATGCTAAAAGCTGGTCCTTTCTATGATATGGACCCTGTCGTCTGTGGAGAAATGGAATCACCTCCTAATATTAATGATACTGGGTTTCTACTCAGGTCAGTTGCACTCAATCAATCAAGGAGCGAAAAGTGAGTGAGGTACAAATTTGCATTGACAAACATTTAGATTAATGGACCAGTAAAATTTAGGATGTTTTTGCACTGGTCAGACAGTGAAAGTGATTTTCCACTTGCCAGATGGTGCAAATTTTAGAGAAAAATTGTGATCTATTAGAAATATAATATGACTCCATGTCTTAAAACTACATAGTCCAGTCCTAGATTTTGTTGATCACATCAGTTCCTTATGGGGGTTGTAGTTTTGGTTTATTGCATTATTTAGACTTTAATACTTTCAGGACTGGAAACCTAGTATTCTTTTGACAAGGTAAATCTACATTGCTTGTGATCCAGAAATGTCAATGACAAATTAGACCAAAACCGGTGCAATTTACACAGTCTTGATACAGGATTGCAGTAGGTATGGTACAATCTCAACTCTGAGGAGAGTGATTAACCCACTTAGCTATCTTACAGCACTATTTGTCGTGACATCTCTCATCTCTGCCAACAGAATACTAATATTCATATGCTAACGAAAACAGCTCCCATAGAGTCACTAACAACAATATTTATTTCAAGGCATAGAATAATAAAGCAATGAAAGAACAAATTAAAGATTAGGTGCCTCATTACGAGTTTGGCGGGCCGATCCACTTAAATAATCCAATCCACCAAGATCATCAAGACATGTTAAACAGAATGAAAGATATGGATTTTTAAGGTTTGAAGGAAAAAGTGCCAAGATAAGAAAGATAAAGATATAGTACAAGTCACTGTTCACGGTTGACTGGGACCTCAGCACAGCTTTAGGCTGACCTCGATGGGGTGGCTTTGGATTCACCAAGCAGGTTGTCCTGGTCACTGATTTTACGTTCTGAGTTAAGGCCTAATCTAGACTTATGCGGACTGGTGCTCCATCACAAATGGGAAGATGTTAAAAAATAACATGTATACATGGACTTATATCAGTATGTGGTCTTTGGCCTGTTTTTTATTATACCAATGGACATTTTACCACTTGCACTGCAGTGCTTAATTAAACAGCACTGCAGTTGTAGGTGGTGTAATGCCTGTGGTCACAGTGGGGAAGGTAGCTGAGGCACAGGGGCACTCCCATCCCTGTAAAAAGAATAAAAATGTCACTCGCCGTGTGGCAAATACCTTCGTCCAGAGTGTGTCGGTGTTTACCCACCAGTGAAATTTATGCAAATTACTTAAAGCATTCCATCTCTTCCTACCTTCTAATTAGAGTGTTCCACCGTAGGCCACCTCACATCAAAACAGAAGTCAACTGTACATGTGTCATGAGGATAATATTCAGGCATTCCTGGTTCTTCAGCCATCAGCATTAAGCATGGTAGGATTTATAGTTTCCCACCACATATTAGGTGCATGTGCCTACATGTCCCAGTACTGTCATGGGTGTTGTCTGAAAATCTCTAAATGAAGCTACTCATGGCATGCAGTAAGTTGCTTGCTGCAGCACTTACTACTCAGTGCTGTTGGCCAGTCTAAGGAACGGATTATTATTTGGGAAGGGTGCTATGCTTCCCAAGTTATAAGTCTAAACTTCTGTCAAGTTGAGTACACAGTTTCAATAATTTATATTTGGGCTCCACCCTTTGCACCTATGGCACAGAGCAGGCAGGCTAACGAAGGAAAATGTGTAAAACATTTAACAGTAGTGAAACATTTAAAAAGTTAATATGCCACACTCTAAAATTGCACCACCAATTTCTAAAAATCAAGAAACAATTAACAAGGACTATGACACCAAATGAATAAAACCCAAGAAGAGGAACGGAGATATGAAATTCTGAACTGTTAGAACAAAAGAAAACGTAAAGCGACAATCAGAAAACATTGTTCAGAATTGACTATGTCTTAGGTGGTATTTTAGGCTAACCATGATAAAGAAGAGATAGGATATACCAACCGGGTCGCCCGGTCAAAGTTTTGACCATTTGACTTGTGTGCTGATTTAGAGTTCGGCAGATGGGTTACTCCATCACAAACGTGACAGATATCCCTTCCACCATAATACGATCTCCATAAACTATTAGCCCTTAGGGTCTGATTTGGAGTTTGGCGGATGCGATCACTCCGTCACATACGTGCTGGATATCCTGTCCATTGTATTATGATCCCATTATATCCTATAGAAATGGTAACATGGCGGACAGGATATCCGTCATGTTTGTGACGGAGTAACCCGTCCACCAAACTCTAAATCAGGCCCCCATGTCTTTTTTATGGAAGCAAAATCCTCCAGTGAGGTTGAAGGCTGTATGCTGGGAAATCGTCATGAAGTTAGATAGCCATTAGATGAAGTCCTGCTGAAGCTGTTGTTTTTGGCAGAAAAAGCATGGAGTTGGAAACTTTCAATTTTGCATCAGCTAAAGTCGTCTCATTGGTTAGATTCTTTTTGCACTTTGGCCCTGTCAAGATTTTTACCTTCGGAATAAGTCTATTTTTTGAAGTTCAAAATCCTCCAAAAGGCTAACACTGGAAGGTTGGCTGAAGGTTTTTTTCAGGTGCAAGACCCTTTGAGCAGGAGCAGACAGATTTTCTTGCCCACCGAGGTCAAACTTGGGGCAGACAGCCTTAGGTGGTTAGTCCTGGCTCTCTGGATGTTAAGGAAGTTCCATCTTTTCCAACTTTTTGGAGTCCAGGACCCTCTCCTGCAGAGGATGCAGCACATTCCAGACCAAGTCCACTTGGCACTGTTCAACTAGTCACTTCAGAAAAATCATCTTGCAGCTTTTTGTGTCCCTATAGACACACAAGTGGCCAGACAACTTTTGGCGTCCACTTCTCAGTTCTAGGTAATAGTGGGAGCAGGTTCAACCCTTCAGGTCCCCACACAGATCAGGAACAACAAGTCCGGTACTCTTTTGTTCTACCACAGGTCTAGGCGTATTCTGAAGAGTTGTGGCATGTGCTACTTTTCTGTAATTCCATAGCCAGTGGGGGAGGGTGGCCCACTTAATCGATAAAAAGTTCCTAAGGGTAACCACTCCATCTTTTCCAGCGCATTCTGCTTACTGTACTGCAAACTATTCCCCAATACACCATTCCCAAGGACAATCAAGATGGAAGAACCTTTTGTCACCTGGCAGCAGCCTGCAGCTCAACCAAGGGTGTTTTCAAGGTAATGAGCAGCCCCTGTCCACACCGAACCAGTTCCGGGGCCAGCTTCCCTTCCATGAGGCTTGGAATCAGGGGTTGAAGTATATTCTTGGATCAAAAGACCCCTCTTTCACAGGGTTTCTTTATCACTAAACCATAAAAGAGCAGGTCTACACCTTAGTACCTTTCCAGTTAGTGAAGTTCCTGGACCCTCCTCAGCTGTTCTACCTTCCTAACCCTTGATGCCAGGATCAAGCCATGGTCTTTGCTCCGAGAGCAGTTTTTCACACCTCATCAAAGGGAAGTGCTAACAGGCTCAACCTCAACATTGAATTACATTTTAACGAAATAATGGAAATCAGTGGTTCCTAGTCGTTTGACTTCAGTGGACCCCCACTTTATCATTACTGGAACCCAGAGACCCCCACTGAATCATAATTGGAATCCGGGGATCCCCCTACTGAGTCATTACTGAAAGCTGGGGACCTATCTGTTAATGTTATTTAATTTTCTAAGCAGTCACTGCCCCCCAGGAAGTTTTGTGGACCCCCAGGGGTCCACGGACCACAGGTTGGGAACCACTGTTATAAATAGTTGATTAAAGAACACTGTAGTTTGTTCTGTGCCAAAGATACAAAAAATAGAATTTTCATTATACCGTAAAGTTTTCTTAAGAAACAAGCCATAGCATGAAACAGTTAAAAGAGCTTTCAGGAGCTAGTCACTGTGGGAACATGCCTTATTTCTTACACATTCCACTTAAAAATGCTGGACACCCTACCTGATGGGCTGCCAGGTGTACTTAGGGGTGCCTTGCTTTTTTCCATATCTTTATTAATTTTCCAGAAAACAAGAACATAAACCATGTTGAAAACACATCATACAATTTGGAGACCAAATCAGGCCCAATACAATCACAGTGGAGGTACACAATAATGTTTTATTAAAATCAGGTCACCAAACAGCCAGAAGCATCAGTAATATACAGTATAGTATCACAGCACCAGAGATCGTTGTGCGTATGCCCAACCAAAACGGTAAGCAATAGCTGGGCTGTTCATTGGGGCACAGATCATCTCGCTTGCCTCCAAATTTCTGACATACATGCCCCAGATCATGCTCCTGGTCCCATCACCACCCTGTCTGCAGTCTTCTGTGAGTACATCTGCTTCCATGTTGGCCCATTTAAGTAATATGCGGAACCAGCATGATGCTCCAGGGGGCACCTATGACTCCCACGACATGATGACTAGGCGTTTTAACAGTATGAGAGCCAGGTCCACAAATCTATGCAGCTATTTATCCCCCTTGGCCCTGGGATGTATACCCAGCAGGCAAGATTCAGGTGTAACCAGGATCGCTCCAATGACTAGTGTTGAGGTATTCCTTGCAATCTCTGTCCAGACCCCTGCCAGCACCAGACACTCCCACAACATGTGAATGAAGCCTGCATCCAGCAGTCTACACTGAGGGCATGCCAATGAGGAAGCAGGAAACATATGAGCATTGTACTGTGGTGTAAGGCATGTCTGATGTACATAGTTAAACTACATAACAAAAATGCAGATTATGAGATATCTGAGACCTGCCGCAGGGCTCGATCCCATTGTTTGTCTGTCCTGGCTCTGTGAAAATCACGTGCTCAACGCTCACGCACCTGAGTATCCAGCTGGCAACATTGAGTCAGTAAAGCCATGTAGAGGGTCATTACAAGTCAGTGAATGCTCCCATGAGATCGGGCCGTGTGTAGCAAGAGAGCCGTGGGCGGTTTAGCATGCCCCCACCCCAGTGGAACACAACCACAAGGTATATCGCATCATATGCCAAGTGACCTACTGGGATGCTGCAGGAGTCCCTAAGGTCCTGAAATGATAAACATGTCCCATCCCCAAAGAGATTGCCTGCTTTCACCACTGCTGCCACTCGCTAGCTCTGTAATTCATGATTTTGGAGAACCCCCCAAAGCGCCTCCATGTGCCAGAGAGTAAACAGCGGAGAATATGGTGGCAGGGCCACCTTGTTGCTGATATACCTCCTCAAGCAGTGATGTGCGACCTGCATCTGACCTGTAGCATGAGGGTGCTGAGGTCAGAGCGAGGAGTCAGGTGTACATGGGTTTCCCATCCACCAAGTCCTGCATCATCGCTTGCTCTGAGCTGGGGGCCTTTCCCAGCCACCACACCTGCCACTGCAACTGTGCTACCGTGTAATAAAGCTCATATTAGGAGCACCTGGGCCCCCCTCCTGCATGGGCCTGTGGAGTCATGAGAGTGCTACACACTCAATTCCTCAAATCAGTTCCATCAAGAGCTTATTAGTGTCCACAAAGAAGCGAGTGGGGAGCCTAAGTGGCAATGCCACAAATAGGTATAGTAGGGCAGTGAGGATAATCATCTTGGAAATCACCACCCTACCCACAGGGGAGAGAGGCAGCAATGTCCAGAATGGAAGGGACCCTGCCAGACCGCTCTCGAGGAGGTCCTCGTTGGAGTGGAAAACCCATAGGTCCAAATACATTTTTTTTTTTTATTATATTTTGTTAGAGGAAACAATGACAACTCAGACCTGGGCATAGTATTTGTGTTTTTTAGCATATTACGTTAGACATAAACGCATTTCAAGCATAATATCCTAAGGTATGTAAGGCATGTACATTATGTAAGATAACCTAGGTCGTTACCAGTAACAAGCAAAAACATACTCCTCATGCCAACCCCTCCAAGCAAACACCTACCACAGCGCTGTCTCCTAAAAGTGCACACTTTGCGCATATAATGTCCGCTCAGTCCATTATCCTGTGTGAAGCCCCACATGCCATGCTCCATTGTGGAAGTACATGACCCTAGTTGGGTTCCCCATCTAACCCTCCCATTGGCAGTAGGGACCCGTCTGGCAAGTCTGGCTCGGACAGTCTACTAAGGCCCTCATTCTGACCCTGGCGGTCGGTGATAAAGCGGCGGCCAAGCCGCCAACAGGCCGGCGGTCTAAAATATGCAATTCTGACCCTGGCGGGAACCGCCAACACAGCCCGCCAACTTAACACTCCGACCGCCACAGCGGTACAAACAAACAGCGCGGCGGTTCCCGCCAACAGCCCGGCGGCAGACAAAGTACCGCCCACCCTATTACGACCCACCAATCTGCCACCTTTTCCGGGGCGGGAGCACCGCCGATAAGAACACGGCGGAAACAGACTACGAACGGGAAAACGCTCACCTCTACGCACTCCACGCGAGATTCCGGCAGTATGGAGCCAGAGTTGCAGGTCATCCCCGCACTCCTATTCCTGCTCATATACCAGGAGCACGCCCGGCGGCGCGGAAGACATCGGTGAGTACGGCACCTACGACACAGGGGAGGGAAAAGATTACCGGCACACACCCACCCACCCACACCCACTACAACACACACATCAATGCATTCCCACAGATCACTGTCACAACCCACAAACCACCCCCCTCCGAAATAATGCAAAGACCAAAAGAAGAGATCATAAACGGGCAGATATATTGAAATATGTACACCAGTAATCCCAATAAATAAATAAACTATGTACAAAATATATACAGCTACTAAATGTAGTCCAACCACTGTCCGTGGATCACAGGGGTCCTGTGCAAAGGGGCAAGGCCCAGTCCCACGACAAGAACTCCACGGAGAGAACACTGCAGGGGCATCCGAAAGAAAATAGGACAGGCACCTCAGGGGGAAGGGAAGGGGGGGCACCTCAGCCACTTGAGTACACGACGCCAGATCCACGAGGGGACTCCATGACCACTGGCCCATCCTGGGGAGAGCAAAGCCACAGTCCATACAGTCCATACAGTGGGTGGCCTGCCCACTGGGCCATCCTGGGGAGAGCAAAGCCACAGTCCATACAGTCCATACAGTGGGTGGCCTGCCCACTGGGCCATCCTGGGGAGAGCAAAGCCACAGTCCATACAGTCCATACAGTGGGTGGCCTGCCCACTGGGCCATCCTGGGGAGAGCAAAGCCACAGTCCATACAGTCCATACAGTGGGTGGCCTGCCCACTGGGCCATCCTGGGGAGAGCAAAGCCACAGTCCATACAGTCCATACAGTGGGTGGCCTGCCCACTGGGCCATCCTGGGGAGAGCAAAGCCACAGTCCAAACAGTCCATACAGTGGGTGGCCTGCCCACTGGGCCATCCTGGGGAGAGCAAAGCCACAGTCCATACAGTCCATACAGTGGGTGGCCTGCCCACTGGGCCATCCTGGGGAGAGCAAAGCCACAGTCCATACAGTCCATAACAGACCCCACTGCCACTGGAGGAGGCAAGTTGGCCAGAGGACATCCTGCAGCCCTGCCCGAGATAGATCCTGCCCTGCCACGTCTGCCAAAGGGCCAGCGGTTCTTGCCCTGAAGGGCCCAGTTCAGCGGTTCTTGAGACGGCGGGGCCCAGTTCAGCGGTTCCTGAGACGGCGGGGCCCAGTTCAGCGGTTCTTGAGACGGTGGGGCCCAGTTCAGCGCTCCTTGCCTTGAAGGGCCCAGTTCAGCGGTTCTTGAGACGGCGGGGCCCAGTTCAGCGGTTCTTGAGACGGTGGGGCCCAGTTCAGCGCTCCTTGCCTTGAAGGGCCCAGTTCAGCGGTTCTTGAGACGGCGGGGCCCAGTTCAGCGGTTCTTGAGACGGCGGGGCCCAGTTCAGCGGTTCTTGAGACGGCGGGGCCCAGTTCAGCGGTTCTTGAGACGGTGGGGCCCAGGTCAGCGCTACTTGCCTTGAAGGGCCCAGTTCAGTGGTTCTTGAGACGGCGGGGCCCAGTTCAGCGGTTCTTGAGACGGTGGGGCCCAGTTCAGCGCTCCTTGCCTTGAAGGGCCCAGTTCAGCGGTTCTTGAGACGGCGGGGCCCAGTTCAGCGGTTCTTGAGACGGCGGGGCCCAGTTCAGCGGTTCTTGAGACGGTGGGGCCCAGTTCAGCGCTCCTTGCCTTGAAAGGCCCAGTTCAGCGGTTCTTGAGACGGCGGGGCCCAGTTCAGCGGTTCTTGAGACGGTGGGGCCCAGTTCAGCGCTCCTTGCCTTGAAGGGCCCAGTTCAGCGGTTCTTGAGACGGCGGGGCCCAGTTCAGCGGTTCTTGAGACGGCGGGGCCCAGTTCAGCGGTTCTTGAGACGGCGGGGCCCAGTTCAGCGGTTCTTGAGACGGTGGGGCCCAGGTCAGCGCTACTTGCCTTGAAGGGCCCAGTTCAGCGGTTCTTGAGACGGCGGGGCCCAGTTCAGCGGTTCTTGAGACGGTGGGGCCCAGTTCAGCGCTCCTTGCCTTGAAGGGCCCAGTTCAGCGGTTCTTGAGACGGCGGGGCCCAGTTCAGCGGTTCTTGAGACGGCGGGGCCCAGTTCAGCGGTTCTTGAGACGGTGGGGCCCAGTTCAGCGCTCCTTGCCTTGAAGGGCCCAGTTCAGCGGTTCTTGAGACGGCGGGGCCCAGTTCAGCGGTTCTTGAGACGGCGGGGCCCAGTTCAGCGGTTCTTGAGACGGTGGGGCCCAGTTCAGCAGTTCTTGAGACGGCGGGGCCCAGTTCAGCGGTTCTTGAGACGGCGGGGCCCAGTTCAGCGGTTCTTGAGACGGCGGGGCCCAGTTCAGCGGTTCTTGAGACGGCGGGGCCCAGTTCAGCGGTTCTTGAGACGGTGGGGCCCAGGTCAGCGCTACTTGCCTTGAAGGGCCCAGTTCAGCGGTTCTTGAGACGGCGGGCCCAGTTCAGCGGTTCTTGAGACGGCGGGGCCCAGTTCAGCGGTTCTTGAGACGGCGGCCGGTCTATGGCCAACTGCTAATTGCCTGGTGGTGCCCTCCTGGGCAGCGGGGATGGTGCTCCTTCAATGCCCACCTGGGCTGTGGGTGGTGGGGCCCTCCTGGCCAGCTGGGCTGGGTCCTCCCTGGGCAGCGGCTATGGGGGTGGTGGGCTCTCCCGGGGCAGCTGTGCCGGTTCCTCCCGGGGCAGCGGCTATGGGGGTTGTGGGCTCCTCCTGGGCAGCAGGCCTGCTGCCTGACCTCTCCGACTTGCTGCCCTTGCCCTCCTTAGTCGTCGGCCTGTGGCCCTTTCCTCCCTTTGGAGCTGTGGCTGGTGACTGTCTCTGGGTGGTGTCCGGGGGGGATGTAGAAGGCGGGCTCCTGCGGCGCCCCTTCCGCCTTCTGCTCCTCTTCCCAGGGGGTGGGCTGCCTGTCCCCTTGCTGCTGGGCGAAGATCCAGACATGCGGGCTGGCGGGCTCCAATACCCCTGCACCCTTGTCAAGGGGGCTGCAGGGCTGGTGGTGGCTGAGGTGCTCTTCTTACCCCGACGAGAAGGAGGGGGGGGCTCAGGGTCAGGAAAGAAGTTAGTAGTGGCGAGGAAGAGCTTCTTGGGACAATGGAGAGTGGTAGGTACAGTGGGAATGGGAGTGGAGGGAGAGGATGTGGTTGTAGGTGAGTCACGTTTGCTGTCTTTAGGTGCAGGTGCAGGAGGGATAGGCTGTCGTGAGGTGGATGGCTGTTGGGTGGGTGGGTGGCTGCGTTTGTGTGGTGTGGAAGAGGGGGTGACAGACACAGTGGGAGAGGACACAGGGGACGTGTAAATGGCAGTGGGGGTGGTGACTGCACGTGTGCGGACTGGAGTGGAGGGTGTGCTGGTGATGGAAACATTGGCTGATGGTGAGGTGAATGGAGGTGTGAGTGTAGACGTCACAGGGAGGGAGGAGGGAGACGAGGAGGTGGGGGTCACAGAGGTGGTAGTGACTGTTGGCATGTCTGCATCGGAATGTTGCGTGTGTGAATGTCTGCGTGATCTGTGGTGCTTATGTTTGGATGAGCTTCTCTTGGGTGTTGAGGTGTGTGCAGGCTGGTCTGATGGTGTGGGTGGGACAGGCAGAGGAACAGGAGACTGGGAGGAGGGAGTTAGTAGAGGCAGGCAGGAGACAGGGACAATGGCTGCCGTCAGTGCTGAGGCCAGAGCCTGGAACGATCGCTGATGGGCAGCCTGACCCGAATGAATGCCCTCCAGGTACCCATTGCTGCGATGAACCTCCCTCTCCACCCCCTGGATGGCATTCAAAAGGGTAGTCTGCCCAACAATGAGCGTTCGGAGGAGGTCAATGACCTCCTCACTGAGGGCAGCGGGGGTAACAGGGGCAGGGCCTGAGGTGCCTGGGGCGAAGGAGATGCCCGGCTTCCTGGCAGAGCGGGCACGGGGCGAACGCTGAGGGGCTGATGGGAGGGCGGAGATGGTGCGCTGGGTGGCGGCTGTACCTGTAATGGCGGGGGGCACGGATGGTGCCACCCCCGCAGGGGAGCCCCCTTCCGAGGACGTGTCCGTGTCGCTGCAGGGTCCAGTCGTCCCCGTCGTGGAGCTCCCCTCGCCCTCCGTCTCACTGGTCCAGTCTGACTCTGTGGCATGGCCCTCCTGGGCCATGTGAGATGCAGCTCCCTCCTGCCCCGATGCCACTTCTCCTCCGCCTGATGATGCTGATGCACACAAGCACAGAAAGACAAACCAAAAGGGGGGGGAGAGAGAAATAAAGGGATATTGAGTACATGGATCTCCGGTACAGTTAGCGGACATGACAGACACAGATGCCCCCTGCACTAACTTGCGCACTTGGGGTACGCTACGCATTCCGTGGAACATGCCCTACATGCCTAGAGTTGACAACTGCACCCATGGATGACACGGCCCAGGGATGGCTGTACTGACAAACTACTGAGGGTGGTCGCTGGGGACACAGGGGCTTACGGGGGTGCCCAGCCTACAGATATCGCCCTGGCCTAGGGGGACCCCCAGCCCTTCTCCCCCACCCAGACACCTCCACTGCGCGACAACAGAGTAGATAATGCTTGTACTCACCCCCTTGTGTCTGCTGTGCTGCCCTCACGCGCCCATCCAATTCAGGGTAGGCCACCGCCAGGATCCGGAACATCAGGGGGCTCAGTTGACGGCAGGCACCCCGCCTACGTTGGGAGGCCATCCCCAGCAGAGACTCGGCGGTCTTCTTGGTCCCGCGGCGGATGTCCTCCCACCTCTTGCGGCAGTGGGTGCCCCGTCGATGGTGGACCCCCAGGGCCCGGACTTCCTTGGCGATGGCACGCCAAATCCTGATCTTCTCATGGGCGCGGACCTATGTGACACGTACAGGGAGGGAGAAATACCACGTTCAAGTTTCTCAGCATTTTCCTTTCCAGTGGCCCAACGCCCCCCATCCCCGCCAGGCCCCCCGCCATGCCCAACATGCCCCCCATCCCCGCCAGGCCCCCCGCCAGGCCCCCCGCCAGCCCCAACATGCCCCCCATCCCCGCCATGCCCCCCGCCATGCCCAACATGCCCCCCATCCCCGCTAGGCCCCCGCCATGCCCAACATGCCCCCCATCCCCGCCAGGCCCCCCGCCAGGCCCCCCGCCAGCCCCAACATGCCCCCCATCCCCGCCATGCCCCCCGCCATGCCCAACATGCCCCCCATCCCCGCCAGGCCCCCCGCCATGCCCAACATGCCCCCCATCCCCGCCAGGCCCCCCGCCATGCCCCCCGCCATGCCCAACATGCCCCTCATCCCCGCCAGGCCCCCCGCCAGCCCCAACATGCCCCCCATCCCCGCCATGCCCCCCGCCATGCCCAACATGCCCCCCATCCCCGCCAGGCCCCCCGCCATGCCCCCCGCCATGCCCAACATGCCCCCCATCCCCGCCAGGCCCCCCGCCAGCCCCAACATGCCCCCCATCCCCGCCAGGCCCCCAAGCCAGCCAGTGGCCCCAAATCCATATTGAATTAAACTCACTTGTTGGTCTGGAGGACCGTAGAGTAGCGCATACTGGGGGAGGACCCCATCCACAAGTTTCTCCAACTCCTCTCCAGTGAAGGCAGGGGCCCTTTCCCCAGTCGCAGCAGCCATTGTCCCTTCCAGACCGAGGTCACAGCAACACTTGCAGTATAGGTCCTCTCCTGTGAAAGTTCAAGTCGCAAGTGGATAAGTAGATAGAAAATGGCGGTCACGTCCGCGGCGGTGCGTACCGCGGCGGTGGTCCCGCCACCGCCGGCGCCCTTCGCCATTGGCTCCTGAAACCCATAGGCTTCAATGTTAACCAATGCGGCTTCGCGCCGCGGTCTTCGCCCGCCGCCCGCCGCGGTGTGCCACGCCAGCGCATTGACCTCACATCCCATTGTCACACTTCACAGGTCAGGCAGCCGCCATTTCCAGGGCCCACATGGCTCAATTTCAACTGCGTCACACAGGCCTAGGCCTTGCATAGCCACTCAGACACGCCATTCACTGCATAGAGAATCGTATACTGTGCTAGCTGTGAGTACGTACCTGTGGGTTGCTTGACTGTGTGCTCCATGTTGTCCTTCCTAGGCACCGTCCGCTGGGTTGGGCGAGGAGACGGATGAATCCTCCCGTGTACCGACCGCTGGTGGACCTGTCGACAATGGAAGAACGCCACATTATCCTGACCTACCGTCTTAACCGTGCCACTATCCATGAACTGTGTGCCCAGCTGGAGCCCGACCTGATGTCCCCCATCCGCCAACCCACAGGGATTCCCCCTCTGGTGCAGGTCATGTCAGTACTACATTTCTTGGCAAGTGGGTCATTTCAGACAACCGTGGGAATTGCTTCCGGGATGTCTCAGCCCATGTTTTCGAAGGTGTTATCCAGAGTGTTGTCTGCCCTGATGAAATCCGTGAGGAACTACATCATTTTCCCTGAGGTGGGCGAATTGGCTACAGTGAAGGGTGATTTCTACGCCCTTGGACATATTCCCAACGTAATTGGTGCCATTGATGGGACCCATGTGGCTTTGGTTCCCCCAAGAGACAGGGAGCAGGTGTACAGGAACAGAAAAAATTACCATTCAATGAACATCCAGGTGGTGTGTTTGGCTGACCAGTACATCTCGCATGTAAATGCCAAATTCCCAGTGTCAGTGCATGACGCCTACAT
Organism: Pleurodeles waltl; assembly: GCF_031143425.1. NCBI lineage: Eukaryota > Metazoa > Chordata > Amphibia > Caudata > Salamandridae > Pleurodeles > Pleurodeles waltl. The sequence continues at coordinate 871,813,510 of NC_090450.1, forward strand.
CCTCAGGAATAGCAGCATCCCTTACGTGATGGAACAGCTACAGAGACACCGTGTATGGCTAGTGGGGGACTCTGGGTACCCCAACCTGTCGTGGCTACTGACCCCAGTAAGGAATCCCCGGACCAGGGCAGAGGAACGGTACAATGAGGCCCATGGGCGTACTAGGAGGGTGATCGAACGCACCTTTGGCCTCCTAAAGGCCAGGTTTCGCTGCCTGCATATGACAGGTGGATCCCTAATGTACTCACCTAAGAAGGTGTGTCACATCATCGTGGCCTGCTGCATGCTTCACAACCTGGCTTTGCGCCGCCAGGTGCCTTTCCTGCAGGAGGATGGTCGAGACGGTGGTGTTGTGGCAGCGGTGGAACCTGAGGAGAGTGACGAGGAGGAAGACGACGGGGCTGAAACAGACAACAGGGACAGAATCATTGAACAGTACTTCCAATAGGACACAGGTAACATTTCAAAGATAATTTAGTAAATGTTAACTACTCTCCAGCATCTCTGCTGCCTGTCTATTTGCCCCAGTGTATGATGACTGAGTTTTGGCTTTTCCCTCCCTATTTCAGATCTGGGGTCCCCACTACGAGTCCTGTGCTTCGTTTCCCCATGGACTACAGCTTTGTGGCAGCTGTTTGTTGACTTCACCATGTACAAGGACATATTTGCACTGTCATGTCAATTACAATCTATTGAAATCACAGCCAGACTCCTGATATTTTGGTGCAAAATAGGTGTTTATTGAAGTGCTCAAAATGGGATGGGTGGTTTCAAGTGGGTGGGGGCTATGGTGAAGGAATGTCCATGGCAGAGTCCAGAGTAACAGTCACACAGGTGCATTGTCCAGAGGCCTGTGGAGAGATGGAGCATGGGCAGTTCAAGGATGGACAGGGTGACAATGTGGGACAGTGGGATGACATCAGGTGGTATCCTTTGCTGGCGGGGGTCTTGACATCCTACTCTGTCTTCTTGCGAGATCTCAGGGCCCTCTTGCGGGGTGGTTCTTCTCCTGCAGGAGGTGGGGGTCTGGTGGGCTGCTGCTGTGCGGGGGTCTCCTGTCCACTAGCGCCGGCGGAGGTGGATGGCTGTTCTTGGTCCAGGCTAGTGGCAGGGGCCCTTGGGTGTTGTTCAGTGTCCGCCCTGCTGTTTACGAGGTCCTGCAGCAGCCCTACCATGGTAACCAGGGTGGTGTTGATGGCTCTGATGTCCTCCCTGTACCCCCGATAGTGTTCCTCCTGCAGCACCTGGATCTCCTGGAACCGGGCCAGTACCGTCGCCATCGTCTCCTGGGAGCGGTTGTATGCTCCCATGATGGTGGTGAGGACCTCGTGGAGAGTGGGTTCCCTGGGCCTCTCCTCCCCCCCCTGTCGCACAGCTGCCCGCCGAGTTCCCCTGTTTCCCTGGGCCTCTGCCCCCTGGCCGGTGTGCCCACTACCACTGCCCCCAGGTCCCTGTTGTTGTTGGGGTGGTGGGTTATCCTGGGTGCCCTGTAGTGGTAGACACACCGCAGATTGACGCGCCCTGGAGACAGAGGCATGGGCCCGCTGGGTGGGAGCTGTGCTGGTGTTCCCAGAGGGGTTTGGGTCTGTAGTGGCCTGGGCCTGTGTGAGGGGAACCGACTGTCCAGAGGTCCCCGATGGTCCGGGCTGGTCATCGGTGTCCAGGTCGACAGAGCTGCTGTCATCGCTGACGGCCTCTTGGGTGGGGGGTGTGGAGAATTCTGGCCCCTCCGCCGCGGTGTGTTGACGGTCGGGTCCTACAGGGGTATAGAGGTATGGTTATAGTTTAAATGTGTCGCATATGGGTGTATCTGTGGGTTCTCGTGTCCCCAAGTGCTGGCATTCGTGTGTGGGGGCTTTGGTGAGGGTGGCTTGTGGGGGGGATGTGTATATGCATTGGGCATGCTTTGGTGATGGGTGTCCATGCTTAGTGGACGCATGCAGGCCTAGGTTTTGGGATGTGTGGGTTGTGATGGTGAGACATTGGCGGGGAATAGGTGTGCTGGGGGTGGGGGTGAGGATGGTGGTGGGGGTGAGGATGGTGGTGGGGGTGAGGATGGTGGTGGGGGTGAGGGTGGGGGTGAGGATGGGGGTGGGGGTGAGGGTGGGGTTCGAGGATGGGGGTGAGGGTTGGGGACTGATTTGGCATGCAGGTGGGGGGGAAGCAGTATTGAAGCTTCAACTTACCAGTATCCATTCCTCCGCCGACTCCTGCGAGGCCGTCAGGATGCAGGATGTTCAAGACTTCCTCCTCCCATGATGTGAATTGTGGGGGTTGAGGTGGGGGTCCTCCGCCAGTCTTCTGCACAGCGATGTTGTGCCTGGATACCATGGAACGCACCTTCCCCCGTAGGTCGTTCCATCGCTTCCTGATGTCTTCCCGATTTCTGGGGTGCTGTCCCACTGCGTTCACCCTGTCGACAATCCTCTGCCATAGCTCCGTCCTCCGGGCAATGCTGGTGTATTGTATCTGTGTGCCGAACAGCTGGGGCTCTACCCGAACGATTTCCTCCACCATGACCCTGAGTTCTTCGTCTGTGAAGCGGGGTTGTCTTTGGGGTGCCATGGGGTGGTGTGTATGATGTGTGGGGTGGAGTATGTGTATTTAAGTGAGTTGAGTGTGGTGGTGTGTGTTGTTTTGTGTGTGGATAGTGTGTGGGTGATGGTGTTGAGTGGCTGTGGCTGTTATTTTTTGGATGCTGGTGTCTCGCTCTTGCCTTCTTTCCGAATTTTTTAGCGTAGGGGTTTGTGGGTGATGTGGGTGTGTGTTTTATATTGTATTGTGTGTGTGGGAGTGGTGTGTGTATGTGTATCAGGTGTGTGGGATTCAAATCGTCCAATGTGGCTGAGTTTTGTTCGTTTGTGTGTATTCTGACCGCGGCGGTGTGTCCCGCCAATGGAATACCGCGTTTGAATGACCGCCGCGTGGATTCGTGGGTCGTAATGGGATGGGCGTATTTCTGTTGGCGTGGCGGTGGAGGTTTGGGCACCTCCACCTTTCCGCCGACCGCTGGTCTGGCGGTCTGTTGTGGCGGTCGGATTTTCGGAGGTTTGCCTTCTGCGGGTCAGAATGACCGTGGCGGGTTTCCGCGACCGCAGCGGGATTATGGAGGATTTCTGACCGGCGGTAGGCGCCTTTTACCGCCGAGGTCAGAATGACCACCTAAGTGTTCCTAGGCACAGGTTTTATCAATCACACCACCCCCCCTCTTCACTTCCTGGAGCAATACGGCACTCTCAAATCCTGCCCACATGACAAGCTCTTCCCTCCATTTAGTCTCTTTTGGTCCTCTATTGGCCTTCCAATGCATTGTGATCTCCCGCTTTGTAAGCACCAAAACCAGGTAGTAATTGTTTTATATTTAGCTGGGCATGGGAACCCCCAAGTAAGCAGGACATCGGAGTACAGGAAATCGCTTGTTGGGTAATGTCATTAGTACATTTTGTAGAACGCTCTGCAATAATTACACGTGCAAGGTGGTTGGTGTCACAGGGAGGAACTACGTCAGCGCAGCCCCGTCTTTATTATATAGCCTCTGTTCCGCGCTCCGCCCGGACGCGTGGAACAGGATACAAAGTAGGGGAGAGTCCGGATGGCTCTCTACATCCCTCCCATGTTTTACTTCACACAGAAAAGAAAGTGAATGCACACATAGGATATAACCAACTAAAAAGGATCCAATACCGGAGTGATTGAGACTTAGACAAAGAAATAAAAGAGAAATATAAACGCAGAGAGGAGAAAGAAACAAGTTGAGAACAGAACAGAAAATTGTCAATGAATACAAGGGTCCGGGTATCACACCTTTGGCCAGTTCACAACGGTCAACTAGTCACCCTGGACCCTAAAGTAATTCTTCAGCCTCTAACGTGGGCTCCTCCGCGGTCTGGCAGACAGGCAGCGACGCAAAGACATCATTCCTTAACAACCCAGGGTGCAGACAAAGGGCCTGATTCTAACTTTGGAGGACGGTGTTAAACCGTCCCAAAAGTGGCGGATATACCACCTACCGTATTACGAGTTCCATAGGATATAATGGACTCGTAATACGGTAGGTGGTATATCCGCCACTTTTGGGACGGTTTAACACCGTCCTCCAAAGTTAGAATCAGGCCCAAAGTCTTTGAGCTGGCTGTTCGGCACAGGGTTGGGGCGCAGATGATACCGTCCACCTCTGGCGAGTGATTCTTCATGGCCAGCGTTTTCAACCAGCGGGTGACGTGCACTGGGCACCGCTACCTGGCTCTCTACACATTTCACCCCTCCCACCCAAAAGCTAGTAAGGAAGGGGCAGGCCCACACCACATGAAACATTTCAGCCCCATGTTTCCCACATATGGGACAAATCGCTTCAGCCATGAGATAAAACCTATTGATTTTGCCAGGTGTGATGTGTGTCCTTTGCAGGAAATAGAAATTTATGAATTTAAATCTGGCGTTTCAAGATACTGCAGGGCTGCATTCAAGGATTATTGTGCAGTCCGCATCAGTGATCTGAAGTTGTATGTCCTCCTCCTATTTTGCCCATAGTGCTGCTAGAGGGGTAATGGTGTCAGGCTGTGTGGACCGGTAAAGAACCATGACTGCTTTAACACGGTCAGTTGCAGTATAGAGCAGCTGGCAGCATTGATGAGCACAGGGTTCAGCAGCATCAGTCCTCCAGTGACCCCTAACTGCAGCCACTGCCGTTTGGTGTAATAGGAATTGGCCTCCCGGTACTCCAAACTCATCTGACAAATCCTCAAATGATATTAGTGCACCATCAGTGAAGAAATCCCCCACTTGAGTCACCCCAGAGGCAGCCTATTCTGAGAGTCCATGCAACTCTACACCCTGAGCCACCAGTTCCAGCCATTTGAGCAGCAGGTCCGTTGAGGAAGGCATTTGAATGTGTGTTCACTGCAGACAGCGCCGCCAACAGTACTGAGCAACCAGCAACTCTGAGGAGCCTCCCTGAAGGCACCGGTGAGGGTGAAAGGGACCCGAAATAGTGTCTGAGATTGTGGGATTGAGCAAGGGACCTCCCCATCTGGGTTTACCGGGAGCAGATTCACTGGTTGAACTACTGTAGCTGCACTGCTAAGTAGTAAGGTTATAGTTCTGGCACCGCTGATCCCCCCTCTGTCACCCGATGCTGTAATTTGGACACTGACACTCTTCACCTGTCTGTTCCCCAGAAGTTCAACCATCAGCAACTCAAGCTCCTGGGAATGAGACCAGGGAACAAGAAGGGGGAATGTTGAGAAAAAGTAAATCAGCCAGAGGAATGTCACCATTGTGGCTGCTGTGACTCTGACAGCCAGAGGCAGCAGCAGAGATGTCCAGAATTCCACAGGAGTGTGTAGTTCCCTAACTGTAGCACCATTGAGGAAGTCCAGCGGTACAGGAAATATCTTAATGCCTAGATATTTCAGGCAGGACACTGTAGGTCTTGTGGTGGTGGGAATGGAAATTACAGAATGGAAATTGATAGGATTTCTGTCAGGTAATGACAAGGCCGACACTCTTCCAAACACTCTAGGAGAACTAACACTCCTAGTAAGTCTGCAGCAACATCTCGGAAGAACAAAAGTATGTCATCAGCATATGATGTATAATGCTGTGTAGTGAGAAGTGCTGCAAATCTTCAGCCCTTAGTAGAATTTGCCTGCGCGTGCACTAATGGCTAATAATCCCAATGTTATGGCAAAAAGTAAAGGAGAGAGTGGGTACTTCTGTCTGCTCCCACGTCCCACCACACAAGAGTCCGAGATCGTCTTGCCAGTTTGTAGCTACACTGTAGCCCCAGAATTAAGGAGCTTAGTCCACTGCACTAATCTAGGCTCTTGGCTCATAAATGACATCACTTGATAGAGAAAGTCCTATCTCAGGCTGTCACAGGCCTTTCTTTACCTATCGTCATAACCACTGCCCCCTTTTGTCTACAGAGGCATCAGCCATAAGCAACAGAAGTCTACGAATATTGAGGGCAGTGTTGCGCCCCGGTATAAACCCTGTTTGGTCGACGTGAATTAATTTAGGCATGAGAGGCAAAAGGTGAGTTGCCAGTAGCCGACTAAGGGGGTCATTCCAACATCGGCAGTAAAAGCCCCTTACCGCTGTCAGAAGACCGCCAACATCCTGCAGCGGCCGCGGTAAACCACCACGGTCATTCTGACCCACAACAGGCAAACAGCCAAAATACAGACATCCACAAAAGTCCGCCACAGCAAAGGTCAGCGAGAAACTGGCGATGACCAAACCTCCACAGAAATACGCCCACACTATCACGACCCACGAATCCATGCGGCGGTCTTTCAACTGCGGTATTCTATTGGCGGTACACACCGCCGCGCTCAAAATACACACACTCTTACTAAACACAGCCACATTGGACAATTCAAAATACACACACCTGAGACACATACACACACCACACCCACACACCCAATTAAATATAAAACACTCACCCACATCACCCACAAACCTCCACTCCTAGAGAATCGGTACCACGCACAGAGAAATAGATATCCGAGCACCCAGACGCGCATATTACATTCACCCAGCAATATTACCACGCACTTCACACAACACACCAATACACATCACCACACTTAGCACCACACAATCCACCCCACACATCACCCACACCACCCCATGGCACCGCAAAGACACCCCAGGTTTTCTGAGGATGAACTCAGGGTCATGGTGGAGGAAATCGTACGGGTAGAGCCACAGCTCTTCGGAACACAGGTGCAGCACACCTCCATTGCCAGGAAGATGGAGCTCTGGAGCAGAATAGTCGACAGGGTCAACGCTGTGGGACAGCACCCAAGAAATAGGGACGACATCAGGAAGCGGTGGAACGACCTACGGGGGAAGGTGCGTTCAATGGTATCCAGGCACAACATCGCGGTTCAGCGGACTGGCGGCGGTCCACCACCTTCTCCCCCAGAATTTACAACATGGGAGGAGCAGGTCTTGGCGATCCTGCATCCTGAGGGCCTCGCAGGAGTATCTGGAGGAATGGACTCTGGTAAGTCTCATCTTCACTGCTTCATCCCCCCCACCCCACCAGCATGCCAACTCATACCCCCACCCACACCCTCACCCCCATCACACCTACTCCTTGCAAATGTCTCACCAACACAACCCACCCATCCCAACCCCAAGCCCTGCATGCGACCACAAAGCATGGACACCCATCACCAAAGCATGCCCACTGCACATACCCATCCCGCCCCCCAAACCACCGCCACAAAATCCCCCACACAGGAATGCAAGCACTGGGGTACATGGGCACCCACCCATTGCACGCTATGGCACACACAGATGCAATAACCATCCCTTTATACCCCTGCAGGACCCGAATGCCACGTCACCACGCAGGAGGGTCCACAAATGTCCACTCCACCCCCAGAAGAGGCCCACAGTGATGACAGCACCTCTGTCGACCTGGATCTAGATGACCAGCCCGGCCCATCGGGCACCTCGGGACAGTCAGTTCCCCTCAGACAGCCACAGGCCACAGCAGACCTTCCCCCCTCTGGTAACACCAGCACAGCACCCACCCAGCGGGCCCATACCTCTGTCTCCAGGACACGTCAATCAGCGGTGTGTCCACCACTACAGGGCACCCAGGTTAACCCACCACCCCAACAACAACAGGGACCTGGGGGCAGTGGTAGTGGGCACACGGTCCAGGGGACAGAGGCCCAGGGAAACAGGGGAACTGGGAGGGCTGCTGTGCGACAGGGTGGGGACAGGCCCAGGGAACCCACTCTCCACGAGGCCCTCTCCTCCATCATGGGAGCCCACCATCATTCCCAGGAGACGATGACGACGGTACTGGCCAGGTTTCAGGAGATCCAGCTCCTGCAGGAGGAACAGTATTTGGACTTCAGGGAGGAACTACGAACCATCAGTACCGCCCTGGGCACCATTGTAGGGGCTCTAAATCTGGTAGTCACCACATTGCGGGACACTGTGGCACCACAAAGGGCCCCTGACACTAGCATGGACCAAGAACTGCCTACCACCTCTGCCGGCGCTAGTGGACAGGAGGCCCTGCCACAGGACCAACAGGCCACCAGCACCCCACCTCCTGCAGAAGGAGAACCACCCCGCAAGCGGGCCCTGAGATCCAGGAAGAAGACAGAGTAAGATGCCAAGACCCCCGCCAGGAAAGGATACCTCCCTGATTGTCATCCCACTGTCCCACATTGTCACCCTGTCCATCCTTAAACTGTCCCTGCTCCACTTTCCACAGGCATTTGGACAATGCACCTGTGATACAAATAGTCTGGACTCTGCCATGGACAATCCTCCACCATCACCCCTCACCGATTTGCAACCACCCACCAATATAGAGCACTGTAATAAACACAGTTATTGCACAAACAATCAGGAGTCTGGCTGTGATTTTGAACAAATGTATTAGACAGTAACGTGCCAAAATGCTTATTTACATTGTGATGCCAACCTACCAATGTCACACAGCTGTAGTTCATTGGGGAACAAAGCAGATGTCACGCAGTGGGGCCCACATCTCTGAAATCGGAAGGGAAAGTCACAACTCAGTTACCATACACTGGGGGAAAAGGACAGACAGTAGAGAGGTAGTAGTGTTTAAGTATATGTAATATGCCGGTGTGTATTCTTACCTGTGTGTCATTGGAAATACTGCTGTATTACTGTGTTCCTGTTGTCTATGTCGTCTTCTTCGGCTTCCTCGTCTTCACTCTCCACAGGCTCCACAGCTGCTACAACACCACCATCTGGACCATCCTCCTACAGAAAAGGCACCTGTCGTCGCAAAGCCAGGTTGTGAAGCATACAGCAGGCCACGATGATCTGGCACACCTTCTTTGGTGAGTAGAATAGGGATCCACCTGTCATATGGAGGCAGCGGAACCTGGCCTTCAGGAGGCCGAAGGTCCGCTCGATCACCCTCCTAGTTCTCCCATGGGCCTCATTGTAGCGTTCCTTTGCCCTTGTCCTGGGATTCTTCACTGGGGTCAGTAGCCATGACAGGTTGGGGTAAGCAGAGTCACCAATTAGCCACACACGTTGCCTCTGGAGTTGACCCATCACGTAAGGGATGCTGCTATTCCGCATGATGTAGGCGTCATGCACTGAGCCAGGGAACTTGGCATTAACATGGGAGATGTACTGGTCGGCCAAATATACCATCTGTACATTCATGGAATGATAACTCTTCCGGTTTCTGTACACCTGTTCACTCCTGTGGGGGGGAACCAAAGCCACATGGGTCCCATCAATGGCACCTATGATGTTGGGGATATGTCCAAGGGCATAGAAATCACCCTTCACTGTAGGCAAATCCCCCACCTCAGGGAAAACGATGTAGCTGCGCATGTGTTTCAGCAGGGCAGACAACACTCTGGACAACACCTTGGAAAACATAGGCTGGGACATCCCTGATGATATGGCCACTGTTGTTTGAAATGACCCACTTGCAAGGAAATGGAGCACTGACAGCACCTGCACTAGAGGGGGGATCCCTGTGGGTTGGCGGATTGGTGACATCAGGTCTGGCTCCAGCTGGGCACACAGTTCATGAATAGTGGCTCGGTCAAGCCTGTATGTCAGTATGACATGTCTTTCCTCCATTGTCGACAGGTCCACCAGCGGTCTGTACACAGGAAGATTCCTCAATCTCCTCGCATGTCCCAGCAGACGGTGCCTATGAAGGACAACAGCGAACACAGAGTCAATCAACCCACAGGTACGTAACCACAGCTTGTACATAACACGATTCTCACTCCATTGAATGCTTTGTATGAGTGTTGATGCAAGGCCTAGGTATGTGTGACACAGTAAAAAGTAAGCCATGTGGGCCCCTGAAATGGCGGCTGCCTGACCTGTGAAGTGTGACAATGGGATGTGAGGTAAATGCGCTGGCGTGGCACACCGTGGCGGTAGGCGGTCGAAGACCGCGGCGCTAAGCAGCATTGGTTAACATTGAACCCTATGGGTCTCATGAGCCAATGACGATGTGCGCCGGCTGTCGCGGTACGCACCACCGCGGTACGCACCGCTGCGGGCGTGACCGACATTTTCTATCTGCTTAATCACTCGATACTTGATCTTCGACAGGAGAGGACCTACACTGCAAGTCCTGCTGTGACCTCGGTCTGGAAGAGACAATGGCTCATGCGACTGGGGAAAGGGCCCCTGCCTTTACAGCTCAGGAGTTGGAGAAACTTGTGGATGGGGTCCTCCCCCAGTACGCGCTACTCTACGGTCCTCCAGACCAACAGGTTAGTACTGAGGGAGCATGCTTTATGGGCAATGCCTGTGTTGAGTGGGGTGGATGAAAGATGGTGGGGAGGGGAGCGATTGAGGCATGCATCAAACGACGGTGAGAGCATGTGCCACATGGCAAGGGTAGGGATGGGGGGCCACTCACATTTAATATACAGAAGGTGATGACTATTTTTCTCCCCCTGTACATTTCACATAGGTCAGCGCCCACCAGAAGATCGATATTTGGCATGCCATCGCCAAGGACGTCCGGACCCTGGGGGTCCACCACAGACGGGGCACCCACTGCCGGAAGAGATGGGAGGACATCCGCCGCTGGAGCAGGAAGACGGCGGAGGCTCAGCTGGGGATGGCCTCCCAACGTGGGAGGGGTGCCAGTCAGACTTTGACCCCCCTGATGTCCCGGATCCTGGTGGTGGCCTACCCCGATTTTGATGGGCGCGTGAGGACATCACAGCAGACACAAGGGGGTGAGTACACTCTCATTGTGTTGACTTTGCGTGCAGTGGAGGTATCTGGGTGGGGGAGGAGGGCTGTGGGTATCCCTAGGCCAGGGCGATTTCTGTAGGCTAGGCCCCTCCATAAGGCATGGCCCTGTGCCCCCGCCCCCCACCTCTGTAGGGTGCCTAGTACAGCTATTCATGGCCCTGTGTCATCTATGTGTGCAGATGTCATCCATAGGCTTGTAGGCCATGTCCCACGGATTGAATAGTCGACCCCAAGTGCGCGGTGTAGTGCAGGGGGCTTCTGTGTCTGTCCTGTCCGCCAATGGTGTCGCCAATGCATGCACTCAACATGTCTTTATTTTCTCCCCCCCCCCTTTTTTGTGGTCTTCCTGTTCATGTGTGCATTAGCATCATCAGGCGGAGGAGAAGTGGCATCGGAGCACGAGGGAGCTGCATCCCACATGGCCATGGAGGGCCATGCAACAGACTCCGAATTCACCAGTGGGACAGAGGGCGAGGGGAGCTCCACAGCGGGGACTCGAGCAGACATCAGTGACACCGACTCGTCCTCTGAAGGGAGCTCCCTTGTGGTGGCGGCAACATCTGTGCCCCCGCAACAACAGGTACAGCCGCCACCCACCGCACCAGCACCGCCCTCCCAGCAGCCCCTCAGGGTTTGGCCGTGCCCGCTCACCCAGGAAGGTGGGCATCTCCTTCGCCCCAGGAACCTCAGGCCCTGCCCCAGTCACCCCTGTTGCCCTCAGTGAGGAGGTCATTGACCTCCTGAGGACGCTCACTGTTGGGCAGTCTACCATTCTGAATGCCATCCAGGGTGTAGAAAGGGAGGTGCACCAGAGTAATGCATACCTGGAGGGCATTCATTCTGGTCAGGCTGCCCTTCAGCGATCGTTCCAGACTCTGGCCTCAGCACTGATGGCAGCCATTGTCCCTGTCTCTAGCCTCCCCCCTCCAACTTCCTCCACCCATACCCTATCACCTGTACCTCTGCCTATCCCAGACACACCATCAGACCAGCCTGCACACACCTCAACAACCAAGGGAAGCTCAGGCAAACATAAGCACCACACATCACACAGGTATTCACCCAAGCAACATCCACATACAGACATACCAACACCCACTGCCTCCACTGTGTCCCCCTCCTCCTTGTCTCCCTCCTCCCTCCCTGTCACATCTCCACTCACACCTGCATGCACAACATCTTCAGCCACTACGTCCCTCAGCAGCACACACACCAAAACTCCCCGCACACGTGCAGTCACCACCCCCACTGCCATTTACACGTCCCCTGTGTCCTCTCCCAGTGTGTCTGTGACCCCCTCTTCCAAGATACACAAACGCAGGCAGCCACCCACCCAACAACCATCCACCTCACGACAGCCTCCAGCCCAAGCACCTGCACCCAAAGACACCAAACTTACAACTCCTACAACCACAACCTCTTCCTCCACTCCCATACCCACTACACCTACCCGTCCCACTGCTCCTAAAAAGCTTTTCCTGTCCAAACTCAACCTCTTTTCCCCAACTCCCCCACCCCGTCCATGTCATAGGACTACAGTCAGCACCTCAGCCACGACAAAACCGGCCCCTGTCATCACAGTCTGCCATGGACTGTGGAGTGCCCCACCCTCCAGGGCAGCCAGTTCGGTACGAAGCCAAGGCACGGGCAGCCCACCCCCGGAGAAACATCCCAAGATAGGCAGTGGCCGGCGCGAGAGGGTGAAAACACCAGGGACTAAAACCCCTACCATGGCTCCGCAAGGTAGTGTGGAGACAGCTGGCACACCGCCCAAGGTGGGGAAGGGCCACAGGCGATCAGGGAAGGCTGGGAAGGGAAGCACGGCCGAAAACACCGCCATCAGCCCAGCTGGCCAGGAGGGCCCCGCCAGCCCCATCCCAGGTGTGCAGGAGGCCACCAACAGGCCCGGCACAGCTGCCCAGGAGGGCCCCACCAGCCGTAGGACAGATGGGTAGGAGGGCCCCGCCAGCCACAGGACAGGTGGCAAATGACCTCCCCGCCATGGCCGGATCCGCTGCACTGGGCCCTTCATCTCAAGCACCGCTGCACTGGGCACCGCCGTCTCAAGTACCGCTGAACTGGGCCCTTTGTCTCAAGTACCGCTGAACTGGGCCCTTCATCTCAAGCACCGCTGCACTGGGCACCGCTGTCACAAGTACCGCTGAACTGGGCCCTTCATCTCAAGCACCGCAGAACTGGGCACCACCGTCTCAAGCACCGCTGAACTGGGCCCTACATCTCAAGCACCGCAGAACTGGGCACCGCCGTCTCAAGTACCGCTGAACTGGGCCCTTCATCTCAAGCACCGCAGAACTGGGCACTGCCGTCTCAAGTACTGCTGAACTGGGCCCTTCATCTCAAGCACCGCAGAACTGGGCACCGCCGTCTCGAGTACGGCTGCACTGGGCACCGCCGTCTCAAGCACTGCTGAACTCGGCACCGCCGTCTCAAGCACCGCTGAACTGGGCCCTTCATCTCAAGCACCGCTGCACTGGGCACCGCCGTCTCAAGTACCGCTGCACTGGGCCCTTCATCTAAAGCACCGCTGTACTGGGCACCGCCGTCTCAAGCACCGCTGAACTGGGCCCTTCATCTCAAGCACCGCTGCACTGGGCACCGCCGTCTCAAGTACTGCTGAACTGGGCCCTTCATCTCAAGCACCGCTGGCCCATGAGCGGCAGGGGCTGGCCCGCATCTGTGTCGGGCAGGGCTGCACGAAGCACTCTGGGCACCAGGCCCCCTCCAGAACCAGTGGAGACTGTTATCCACTTGTGAGACTGTGGCTTTGCACTCCCCAGGATGTAACAGTGGGCAGCCCACCCACTGTCTGGACTTGTGAGACTGTGGCTTTGCACTCCCCAGGATGTAACAGTGGGCAGCCCACCCACTGTCTGGACTTGTGAGACTGTGGCTTTGCACTCCCCAGGATTGAACAGTGGGAAGCCCACCCACTGTCTGGACTTGTGAGACTGTGGATTTGCACTCCCCAGGATTGAACAGTGGGCAGCCCACCCACTGTCTGGACTTGTGAGACTGTGGCTTTGCACTCCCCAGGATTGAACAGTGGGCATGGAGGCCCCTCGTGGATCTGGCGTCGTGCACTCATCTGGCTGAGGTGCCCCCCCTTCCCTTCCTCCTGAGGTGCCTGTAGTTTTGCTATCTGATGCCCCTGCAGTGTTCTCTCCGTTGGAGTCAGGTATCCTGTGTGGGCTTTGCCCATGTAAATTGGGCCCAGTGGTCCATGAACAATGCCTGCTACAATGCTTGGACTTGTACATTTATGTATATAAGAGTTTTTGATGTGTATATATATTTTTTGGGCAGTAATACAATATATTCCAATGTTTAGAATCATTTCCTTTTGTATTTGCATTCTTCCGGGGGGTTTGGAGGGTGTCACTCTGATGTGTTGCTATGCATTGATGTGTGTGTTGTGGTGGGTGAGGGTGGGTGTGTCGCGTATGTGTGTACCCGTAATGATTTCCCCTCACCCCTCCCCTGTGTCGTAGGTGCAGTACTCACCGTTGTCTTCTGCGCCACCGTTCGTGCTCCTGGTAGAGGAGTATCGCTGGGAGTATGTGGAGTTCGGGTTCCATGCTGTCCTGATTCCTCGTGGGGTGTATGGAGGTGAGCGTTTTCCCTTCAAAATGGCTGTTTCTGCCGTGTTTTTATCGGCGGGGCTACCGCCCCGGAAAAGGTGTCGGATTGGTAGGTTGTGATACAGTGGGCGGTACATTGTCTCCCGCCTGTCTGTTGGCGGTGACCGCCGCGCTGTTTGTTTGTACCGCCGTGGCGGGCGGTGTGTTGATGGGCGGTCGCTGTTGGCGGTTTCCGCCAGGGTCAGAATTCCATTTTTTTCCCGCCAGCCTGTTTGCGGTTTGGCCGCCGCTTTAACACCGACCGCCAGGGTTGTAATGACCCCCTAAGTATTTTATAGTCCGTAGTAAGCATGTACAATGTATGGTTAGGCCTAACATAGTGGGGTGGCCAGGTTTGAGCAGTGGAATCACCAGGGCTTTGCACCTGGACACCGGCAAGTGGCTCAGAGCTTGAACCGTTGCATTTAGTTCAACAAGCTTAGGTGCCAATTCCTCCCTTTAGGTGGCATATAATTCCACAGGAAGGCCATCTGCCCCAGGTACCTTACCTCTTGCCATGGCCCTATTAGCAATTCTCACCTCTTGGAATGTAATGGCGCCACCCAGTTCATCAGCGTCTTCTTGTGGAAGCACCAGAAGGTCTATCCTATCGGGTCAGAAACTCAGCTATGGCCTGACATTGCAAGTCAGGTGAGGGGGCATAAAGGGATGTATAGTATTCTCCAAATCAAAAGTTAATGTTGGCTTGGCTACATAATCGTTCATCCGATTCCAATTCCACCTGAAGGATCAAAGTGCCCTGAACAGTGGGTTTGGTAAGCAAGGCTAGTAAGGTCCCTGCATTGTTGCGCTCTGCATGGGTGAGGGCCGTAGATTCCCAAAAGTCGTAGCAGCAGAATTTTTCAACCAAGGCTGCCAATAATTCCCTGTCTTCCAGCAAGGACTGTTTTATTATAGAGTTGCCTGCTCTGAGTTTTTCAATATCCCGCAGCAGTCTCTCCTGTTCCTCACCTTCCCCCAGAAATGTGTGTTGCACCCCCATTACTTCGGTGATGTAGCTTCCCCTAATGACTGTTTTAAACGCATCCCACTCGATCAAGGATGAGGTAGTAGTGGCCGAATTATCCACGAAGTAATTTGGTATTGCATCACTGATATTGTGCTGAAACACAGTCGCCAATCAGGTATACGGGCCTCTCTCTCCCCCAACCCAGCGATAGTAACACCGGGCTGCGGTCTGAAAGTGTGCTGCACAGGTTTTTCACCCTACGCACTTCTCCATGGATCCCAGGTGTAAACAGGAAGGTATCAAGATGGACATGGAGCTCATGCATACCAGAGTAGAATGAGTAGTCCCTCGCAATGGGGTGCAGTCACCTCCACGAATCCACCAGTCCCCACTGCTGTTGCCAGTCTGAGAATGTGTGAGCCTGGTGAAGCACCAGAGAATCGTCCAATGGCAGATGGGATTGATCAAGGACCTGGTCCCCAACATTGTTAATGTTAGGGTCACCCCCCAGGAGTATAGCTTGTTTCATATAAGGGGCAGGACCCTGGATAATTTCTACTGTCTTAAGAGCATAGGGTCTGGCTATGGCCATATCACGCCTTTCCAGCCACTCTGTGATGTCCACATAGCTACAGTCTGGGTCTATCAGAGTGCTTATTATTTTTTTTAAAGGTACCCCCAGACTTATCCAGAGCAGGACTCCCCTGGCAAATGCCAAGTAGACTGTAGGGTAGATCTGATCCCGCCACCATTTGTGAAGCGCTAGACCCTCCTTTTCAGTGAGGTGTATCTGCTGCAGGGCAGCAATGTGTGCCCCCTCTTCTTATGGTAGAGACCTTATATCTCTTGGACATGTGATTAAGACCCAGAACATTTCAGAAAACTAAACAATTACATCATGGTGCATGCCATAAGGAAGAACAACATATGGATAAAGACTCAGCAGGAGGGGGGATCAAACCCTGCATTGGACCTAAGCTCCAGAGTCACCTTGTCAGAGGCCAGGAACAGTGGGCAGAGGTAACCCAATAGTAAACCCATAACAGTAACAACTAACCCAACCCCCCAACCCCAGGATCAGAAGAAAACGAGTCCCCATCCAAACCAATGTGTAAAACATCCAACACACATGCCATCTTTATACGCTTAACTTCTATATGGGGGGTGCGTCTACCGAGACGCCTCCCAGTTTTACATCACACCATCACAAAGAGGCATTCAGTATACATATATCCACATTTAACCCTATAGTTCGAAAAAAGCACAGGTAACGCTGATGTCACACCAGTACATAGCTCAATCAAAGCACAATCAGACTTGGTCCCCGCAGGCCCCTTAAAATAACCTCATCAGAGGTGCCAGGGGTAGAGTGGGGGCAGGGAGTCATCTGAGTCATGTGCGGAGACAGGAGCTCGGTCAGAGTCAGTGTCCCTCATCTCCCCTTCACCAATGACAGAGGGAGGGTTAGAACCCACTCCACTCATGGCCACTGCCACTTCCACAGCCTGCTGGTAGTCTTGTTGTCCTGGGATCTAGATGGGATTGTGCCAGTTTCACCTCTCGCCTTTTTCCTGAGAAGCTGCTGGGAATCACAAATTTGCAGTCTGATTTCCTAAGCAAATCTGAGTTTGCATTTAAAGGAAATTGTAAGTTGAGAAGTATGTTAGTTACGTCATCTACCATTACTTTGGACAAACCAACTCAGAAGTCCCTGACTGGCCAACTATCCATCCTGGGTAACCATAGATGTGGCATCTGTCAAGCTTGTTCTGGAGCTATTGTGTCAAATGAAGTTTTAGCTAATAAGACGGTACAGTTTTCTACTATGGCTGACTGTAGAACCAAAAATGTGGTATATCTGATCATTTGCACATGTGCCTTGTGTATTGAAACATCAAGGGAATTTAGGATCAGATATAGTGAGCGCAAATCCGCTATTAGAACTGGCAGAAGTCATGCTCCTCTTGTATTGCACTGGCTCTCAGCTGGACATACCGGCAAAGAACTCAGTTGGATTATTTTAGAGAAGGTTTGTGTGCCCAGTGTACATGAGATTCACTCCAAATGGAAAAAAAACATGAAATCTTTTGGATTTACTTTCTTGACACATTCAACAGGGCGTTAAATGAAGATATTCAGTGGGAGAATAGAATTTAATAAGCCCCCTTGTTGGCAGTCCGATTCTATTCCAGTTACGTTCTTTGATTCCTGTGTTATCCCAAGATGGAGGCTATTATTTTCTCTTTCAGCTAGTTGTTTGTTTCTATTTTGGTCACATGCTCAATTTGAACACATGGTCGAATCCTGTCTATAACAAGACTGAGCTCTCTATGGCACTCCTTCGCTGACCATCTGAATTTCTGCAGTTTGGTATCATTGGGTTATCTCTGTGCGTCGTTTGTACCAGGAGGTAAGAAGCAGGCAGCCCGGTAGTGTTAACTGCTTTCCATCGCTGCACGTGTTTAAGTCAGCATCATAGGATCTAATACTGGACAAGGCAGGAGGTCTGTAGCACGGTAGTGAGCCTGGTCAACTTCTCTACTATCGATCTCTGCATGTTTGTTTTTGAGTGATCCCCAGTTGTTCCAGCGGTCCTGTTTGAGACGTGACATCAGGTAAGAGACTTGTAGTAAGACAGCGGACTGCTTTTCCCGTTTTTTACCCAGTCGTACCTCTGAACTTTTTTGGTGTAGCTCTAGCATGTTTATTCTATGCGGGAGTGTACGCATTACGGAGTCTGCGGCCGATTTTTCTATTTTTTCTTTTTCAGTCTATTCTCGCATAGTTGCCCTAAGGATATTGGGGCTTTCGTTGAATTATTATGGGCCAACTTCTATCAACTGACCATATAGCGAGTATTTACGGTGAGTAGCACGGTGTTGAGGGATGGTTCATGTTTCAGCCTATTTCTATGTAGCTGCTACGCATACATTATTAGTTCCATTTTGCACGAAAATATGTGAGCTCTCCCAGGGCTTATTCCCTGCTATAGGACGTGAACTTTGCAGGGTGTTGCATCTCAGGGGTTATGCTGTTAGTATTGATACAGTGCTTTCAGTGTTCCACCATTCGTCTCAGGAGGTGGTGATGCATACTAATTTGGCCCCCTCTTAAGATGGACCTTGGTTCTTCTATCCTCCATTTAATTCCTGGGATTGATGAGGCATTTCTACTTATCTATATTAAGGTAGGTGGTCTTGTCTGTCTTAATGTTTTCCCGAAGAGAATTGTGTATACTGTATATCATCTTTAGTAAAAGGGCACTTCTTGTTTTTTTCTCAGAGTGTTATACATCTTGCATCTTATTCCCTACTGAGTATTAGAGCGTACCATCCTGTGTACTCCATTCCTTTCTTTGTGCAACTGTGAACTTAGTTACCCACACTGGATGGATGCAGAGGTGGTAAGACTAATTTTCTAAAGAAATAACATCAAGCATGGTGAGCCTTATTGAAGACTTATTTGCTAGCACATTCTGGTGAAGGTAGCACAATTAGGCTGAGCTAATTTGTATGCTATGTGGTGATGGCATTTGTACACGAGTTATTAGTTGTAGCTTGAATTACCCCGTCTATTGCAGTGATATGATTACTATGATTCTTTAGCACATTTATATGGAGCTATGTTGACTATCTGTTCTATGTTTTTATATCAAGACCTGGGATCCTGCTCCCTCTATTTTAATGGTCATGCACTGAGAAAGGCAGTCCCCGCTATTCGCAGCATTCTATCGAAATGCGCATCAGCGTTAACATTGAGTTGCAGCATCGACTGTGGATTATCCTGTTGATTAGCTGTACGGATATACAGTTGTGATTGCTAATTCAATATAGAATAAGTGATATTAGTATTCCAGAAGTTGATTATGCCCAATGTGGACCTGACAAATCAGTATATTATTTTTGGACTGTGATTTTGTTGACATTTGAACTTCATTTCATGTGTTGATTTTGCACTTTAAGTCTATTGCTATTAGGTGAAATATTTATGGTTTTATATGTTTTTTATTGGTTGCTTGGAGCTGCTTGCAAGTGTATGTTAGTATGAAAGTTGTTTTTATGATTGAGTTTGGGAGCGTGAGATACACAGGATATATATTGATGTTGAATCGAGACCTGTAAGAAAAGTTGATGATTTACTCAATGTATGTGTATATAGTATTGGTAAGATTTAGTATGAACTTTTTTTAATAGAACTATGTAGTTTGATCTTTCTATTTGCTTATTTTTGGCTCCTTTTGTGTCTCAATAATGTGTTATTTTTACTCAAGTTACTAATATTGAGGAGCGATAGTATTTGTTCTGGTTGCAAACCAACAGTAAACCCATAAACAGTGACAAATAACCCAACCCCCCAACCACAGGATCAAAAGAAAACGAGTCCCCACCCAAACCAATGTGGAAACATCCAACACACGTGCCATCTTTACACACTTAACTTTGATATGGTGGGTGAGTCTACCATCACAAAGAGGCAGTCATGATACATATATCCACATTTACTCTTATAGTTGGAAAAAAGCACAGGTAACACTGATGTCACCCCAGTATATAGCTCAATCAAAGCACCGTCAGACTTGCTTCCTGAAGGCACCTTGAAATAATCTCATCAGAGGTGCCTGGGGTAATGTGGCGCAGAGAGTCATCTGAGTCATGTGTGGGGACGGGAGCTTGGTCAGAGTCAATGTCCCTTATCTCTCATTGACCAACAACACAGTAGATCATGCTCCACTCATGGCCACTGCCACTTCCTCAGCCTGCTGATATTCTAGTTGGTCTTGGGATCTAGATGGGATTGTGCTAGCGCCACCTCTCTCTTTTTTCCTGGGGAGCTGCTGGGTAGCCCGCAGATCTCCAGCAGCCGCAGCATCTCCCATCTGGTGGAGGTGATCAATCCAGTCCCAGATCTGCTGAGGTGTTGTACAGAATTGTATATCATCTCCAGCGGACACTTTCACTTGGTAGGCAATAACATGGCATAGGGTATTCCCAATTGTCTGAGGCATTTTTTACATCCATAAAACAGGCTCTCTGTTTTTGGTCCTTTTTAGTAAGGTAAGGAAAAATCATGACTCTGGTTTTCAACCAATATGTCTCCTTTAAGCCGGGCCTGGTTTGAAATGTGATTGTGTTCTTTGAAATGAAAAAGTTTGGCCACCACTGGTCTGAGGGCTGCCTCAGGTAGTGGTGGTCATGCAGGGAGGTGATGTGCATGCTCATGAGCATAGAAGGACAAGGGACCCTCCGGGGCTACTTCCTCCCCAAGCCATATTTCCAGGAAGTCAGTCACATTCGCGCTGGAGCCCTAATCCTAATAATATTCCTCCAGGCTCTTTTCTCAGTATCTTCAGCTTGAGCCTCTAATGTCTTAACTCTGCCCTCTATGGACGACATGCATTCTTGGATGGATGACAAGCATTCTTATATGGATGCCATTGATGGAATAATATCCTCAATATCCTCAAGGGAGCACTCATTATTGACCCTCTCAGCTAGTCATCACTGGTCATCTCGTAAAAGTCCCATGTCTGTCACTAAGGTGTCAATCTTCAGCTCAAGGGCCTCTTGAGGGGTGGCAATGGCTTGCAGTACAGTGTACCTAATGCCCCCGACCGGGGGTCTGGAGTCCAGGGCCCTCTTGCCCAGCAGCTGAGTCCAGAGGACTAGGAAGGGCAGGAAACAGTCCCCTCTTTTTTCTTTGAGTATTTTCCCATAACAGCAATCATGTAGTTCCGGTCCGGGTGCTCTGCTCTCAGGACAGTGATCCTGTCTGCACTGCAGGTAAGCCTCTACAGCGTGTTACTTCCAAGGTTCCCAACACCATGCAGGGGTTCAGCCAGTGTTGCAGAAAGAGTCTGCCCCTGCCTCACACCACCTCCGGGGGAATCAACAGGGGCGCCCCAGCCACGAAGCTCCCAAACAGCCTCATGGGGCAGGCCTCTGGACCACAAGCACACAGGCAGAGACTGGCTGTCCACATCCCAGCTGTCTAGGGTGCTTAGCCAAGGAACTATTCCCTACCCCCGTTAAAAGTACAGCAGCAGGATCATGAGCACAGCAAATACTTACAGCACTAGCAACAGCCATCGCTCACAGGGCCATTGGGGGCAGAGGAAGGAAGAAAAGGTGGAAAAAGGCTCCAGCACCATGGGAATGGAGGGAGTTCCTGCAGAGTCTTCTGTTGCTCCATTCAGAGTGGGGCCCGATCAGCTGAGTGGCCCGAAGCAGCAACAGCAGGTCAAGCAGTAGGCCCCATGACTTTGGGAGGGCCACGTCACTGGGCCATCAGGGGACAGCACTGGTCCAGGCAACATAGGGTAGGAGGGGGCCCAGCCCCCCCAGCTCACCAGGTACGGGCAGCAGTAACACCTGGAAAAAGGGGACCAACCAGAAATCCCCAGTATGTCCAGGATCTTTCAGGGGGGGCATGACCAATCTCAGCAGCTCACCAGAAGCCCTGGAATGGAGCATCAGCAGGTCGCAGCTCAGACGGAATCGGGAGCTCTTGAGTCCATTGCTGAGTAGGAGCTGTTACACAGAGCTCTCCACAGGGATCCAACAGTGCGCGCCAGCAGGCCGCGAGGGCGCCCTTACCACAGGTGCCCCAATCTCGTAGTCCACAGTCTTGAGAAGGCTGGGCCTTTCCCTCCAGGGTAGAAGGCCTCACCCTGCTCAGCAGGAAAGTTGCACCATAGGCACCTGGTGCAGCCACAGGTCTTTGCATAAACTGTGGGCAGCTCTGCAGGCCGTTGGCAGCCTCTCTCTGCTCGTCACCTACCAATCTGCACCCCATGTATGCTGGTAATTGTGATGGGAGCCGTTGGACCGAGGGCGGTCACCCAATGAGGTGCGCAATAGTGCGTTGGCTTGATCCTCGGGCTGGGTCAGTCATGAGCATGGTGCACCCAAGTGGATAGTGTCTGCAAAAGGCCGCCTATTCACTGGAGGTGTGCCGCCATTTTGAGTGACGGCTGCGCGGCCACCACAGTCTTCATAAATTGCAGGTTGGAAGCATAAGAACTCTCTTGGGGCACAGCAGCAAGTCCCTGCAGGGGGAAGGACCATGGTGCATTGCAGGAATGGGTCAGATGAGGCAGATAAAAGTCAGGATACCCCTGAATGTAGGAGTTCAGCCAGGAACATCTCAGTCCATGATCTACTATATCGGTGCCTAGCCAAGCTCCTCATAATCTCAGACACTTAAAGGTAGTGAACTGGCATCTAAGCCTACAAGGGACTGTCAAATGATACCAGGGCACACCGGTGTCGTATACGACCACCCTACTATACACGGCACAGGACACTGACGATCAGGCTTATCATGGCCTTTTCCTACAGACGTATGTTTTGAAAGACAACAGAGAATCCAGTCTGATCTAGTAAATACTGAATGCTCAAGATTTCTTTGTTATTTCTCTGCATTGCAACTGGGGGTACACATACCGCCCAATACTTTTGGATACTATCTTCAAGAATAAGTTTTGGCCTTGAGAAAGTCAATATGACAAAATACGTGATGGCTGTATGTTGGATTTATCATTTCTTGACAAGAATAAACTTCTATCAACTTTAATAACGTGTCTTTGGACTTTGAAATTTACTTTTTCACATGGATGAACATTGCTGGACTACACCGGTGTGCCCTAGTACCTTTTAACAGTTTTCAATTCTGATTGGCCTTCCAGTCAGCATTTTTTACACCCGCAGTGGTTGGGTGTTACACCAGGTTGGCACCCACGTCATTTATTTCTATAGGACTAAGGAATTCCCCCAGAATTATACATACATATTGGATTGGATGTGCGAACTCTATAGCATCAACCACCTTATTTGTTGTATTATAGGCCTACAAGGGAGTAGTCTTCCCATATCCTGTTCCATGATCGAGTGAAGGGAGAGCAAGCAAGCCTTGGGCCAATTCCCACAGAAGGATTGCCTTGAATGCCTCCAGTACGACCATCAGGTCCAGGAGAGAACCCCTGACATTATGCAGGTAAACAAATGCACCGTCAGCATATAGGGAGACCACATGGTGGATACCAAGTGCCTCAATCCTC
Organism: Pleurodeles waltl; assembly: GCF_031143425.1. Lineage (NCBI taxonomy): Eukaryota > Metazoa > Chordata > Amphibia > Caudata > Salamandridae > Pleurodeles > Pleurodeles waltl. The sequence continues at coordinate 871,836,929 of NC_090450.1, forward strand.
CACTGATGTGTGCCAGAGTTTCCATGACTAGGGAGAAGATCATTGGTGATAAGGGGTACCCCTGCCGAGTGCCCCATTGGATGTCAAAAGCATATATATCAGCTCCTCTGTTTTGACATGCCCCACTGATTGTCCATATAGCACACGTGGCCACATCAGATAACGAGGGCCAATGAGAAACATCTCTAAAGTCGTAAATAGATATCCCCAACCCAGGGTGTCGAAGACCTTCTCAATATCGAGCGAGAATGCCACTGGAACCCTGGCACCAGCCAGCGGGTCCTCCAGCAGCCCAAGAAGGGGACGGATGTTGAGGAAGGTGTAACAACCTGGGGAAAACCCCTTCTGATCCATGTGAACAAGAGTACCTACAGTAGGCAGCAGCCAATTCGCCATGATCTTCCCTAAAAAAATTTAATCAAGGTTCAAAAGTGACAACAGTCGATAGGACCGAACGCCCAGCAGGCCCTGGTCTGGCTTGGGAAGTGCCACTATAAGGGACTTATGGGGGAGTCTGGGAGTTGACCCCTATCCCACACCTTATTATACACCTTGAGCAGTCTGGGAGATGGCGAGGCACTGAAGGCAGTGTAATATTCAATACGGAGCCTGTCCATGCCCGGAGCCTCAGAGCGTCCTACAGAGGAGCAGCAAGCTCTGCCTACTGCAGCAAATCTATTCGGGGAGGGGAAGCCCATAGAAGAAATCTCCTAATTCATCCACAGAAGGAGTGGCATCCTCCGCATACAAGGACTGGTAGTAGGTGACAAAGGCGTCATTAATGGCCACCTGAGTATTAACCAGTGGTGGTTTCTTCACAAGGGCGGCCAAAGTGACATGCGCACTTTAAAACTCTCCATCCAGCTGTCTTAGACAGCTGGGTGGAGACCATGAACAGGCCTCCTGGGTCTGAAGGAAAGTCCAGCCAGCCCACTCCATCTAATCTTGGACAGCAGAAGAACACCTGGGAGGACTCACAGCCTATGAGTAAGTACCATGTTATTTTATTTTATCTTGTTTGAAATGTGTAATGCATGTAAGTGTAGTGGTTGTGTTTCATTTTGCAGTTAGTGGTTATGCTTTTATTTGGGCTTTTGGAGGGAAGGTGTATTTTATTTTGGGCTTTTGGAAGGAGTGGTGATTTACTTTGGTGTTATTGAAGTACGGAGTGTTTTATTTTGTTTTCTGGGAAGTGGTGGGGCACCTCACTCGCCCCACCACGTACAAAGGGTGTCATCCACCCCTGGTATTAACAATATGCCCCCATCCAACCATTAGGATCCAATTGGAGAAAATGAGCGATCAATCGGACTAGCAACGCCAGCAGCCATCGCGCTCTATCTCCCTTACCGTGTGGCTGGGTCAAGTATTGCTTGTAATCCAATTTCCCTATCCGCATTTCAAGATCCTGATGGTCTGCTCTTAATGGGCATAGTCAGTCAGCCTCTGCGTCAGATACTGGCAGCTTCATTTCAAGCTGGTGCAGCTCCCCCTACTTCAGCATTAGCTCGCTCCTCAATGTTTGTCAGAGCCCCACCCCAAAACGGGGTAATGCAGTGCCCCCTCGCTTCCACCTTCTGGCTGTCCCATTCCAATGCTCTAGGGGAAGCAGACCTTGCTTTCGAGGAAATGTATTGTGCAATGTGTGTCACTAGTGTGATGCAAAAGGGGACATGCTGGAGTACTTCCATCTGCAGCTGCCACATGGGAATATAAGGATGGGCCCGCCCCCACCTTCGCGTCAGCATAAGCGGGCAGTGATCAGACAGTGTCCGTGCCAAGTTTTCAGTTCAACGGATCATAGGGCTGATCAACACACAGCATAGAAAAAGATCTAGCCTGATATGCAGGCCTTGCACCAGGGGAAAAGAAAGAGTAATCACTGTCCTATGGGTGGTGCAGGTGGCAGATGTCAGGCAATCTGTCATTAGTGAGCCATCCCTGAAAGTGCTGGGCCGTCTTATGACAATGGGCATCTACCACTTGTGAGAAGGAGCAATCACGAGCGGTGTCTGGAATGCAATTAAAGTTGCCTTCCCAAATAGCAGGGAATATGTGGGTCACGGAGGAAGTCCGGGGTAAGGCCATCCAAGAACATAAAGTGGTCAGCATTCAGGCATAAATGGCAAGCAGAGCAAGTGGAATAGCATCTGCCCCCAAGTGCTAGCAAATCTGCAGGTCCCACCCAAGGACTGGGTCCTCTCCCTGCTCAGGGGCATCACTGGTACCTCTCCTCTTCGGGGCGGGAGCCTAGACTCCAGCTGCGGATGCTCCTGGCCCGATCGCCCCTGAAGGCCCTGCACCATATTGACATCCTCGGGCCACTTATACCACTTCCGAGTCAGGGGCCCCAGAAGCTGCATCAAGAGGGCTCCACTGGGCTGGGGGGGACCCCCACTCACTGTCACCAAAGCCAGAGTACCTGCCCGTGGTCGTCAGCTACCGCCACATTTGCGCCACTTTTTAACACAAAAGCGGGGCAAACATAAAAATACAATTGTATTTTGTGTCAAAAAATGACGCAAATGGGGCGCTAAAAAAGTATAAATATGGGCCACAGTATGAAAAATAACAGCAAAAATAGTATTTAATATGCATACTTTCTGTGAAAATATGTGAGCTATGCTTCGCAACCTACTGCGTGACTATTATATGCACGGTATGCTCCCATGTACACAATACCTGTTCAAGGTATTGGGCGGTCATCTGCGATAAATATTATACTCAAGGGCCCTCATTTATGGGGAATTGCCATAGGGCAGGCCAGCAAGTCACCTTGCTGCACTTCCTTACACCAAAATTAAAGGGCAGAAATGCACCATATTTATGCAATAAGGTTCACTTCTTCCCTTTCCCTGGTGCTGGTGCCATTTCGGGAGCCAAGCACCAATGCAGGCACTCTTGCACCATGATGCAAGGGTGCCCGTGTTGTTGACAGGATTGTTTTTGTGCAGTAAGGAGCATCTCTCAAAACAACAGAGGGCCACCATAACAACAGTTCTAGGGCAGGCAATACCAGGGGAAAACTAACTGCAAAATTAATACAAGAGCGTGCCTCCCCAATAATTAGTGTGTTTCGGGATTTCTAGTACTGCTAGTTTTACATGGGATGGTAGTGTGTCACTTTTGGTCTTTGATAATGATTGGGTTATATTGCTGTGTGTTGTGAGTTTAGAATGAATGTGGTATGATTGAGAAGGCTGTGGATAGCAAATGAGTTTGGGTAGATCAAGGTGTGCATTGGGGGGTTCGTTGCATCATTATGATATGTGGTGTGATTTTTTCCTTATGTTATAATACTTTGTTGAGTTAAAGTAATTTCTTTTTGTTTAGATCATGTGGGGATTGATAACAATATATGTGCATTACTGATAAAACGTGGTACAAATGTGATTGAATTAATAAATCCTTGTGTTGTATTATTGTGTGGCTTGAAATATTAATTAGTATATCCACTATGGATGACTTTCACCAGTACAAACTGTTGGGGTGGCAAATTCTTGTGTAATGTTTGCAGGAAGGGGCACCTTCCTGCACAGAAACAATCCATAAAGGTGGTTTCCTCTTTCTAAGTGTGCTGCAGAATTCAGCAGACATGGAAACAGGAAAATACGAGGGGAAATAAAAATATTTCTCCTTGTGATGCCTGCTGTGGGGAGGCATAAGGTTTTGGCCCATCCCCAGGTTTAACGAACCTTGTAAATCTGGGGATGTGTCATAATCCATGGTTGTTGCATGGGAAAACCCACCGCAACACCATGGAACAGCTCCCTGGCGCAGAGTAAGGTAACACAGCGACTTGCACTGCCTTGCCTTATTCCATATCTATGAGGCCATTCAAAGCATTAGTAGCCTGTGCTGCTGACACTCCAATGGCGGCTGGGGCTCACAAATATGCCCCTAGGTTCTAAAGTCACACTGCATCCGACTGTGGCCACACGTCCAGTTTCATAGTTTCGGTAAGGCATTTGTCCCTGGAACTGGTCTTCTGCATGAGAAAATAAAGTGAAAATGTAAACGCTAGAAAAAAAACTTTGTGAAATATATATGTGACCTATTCTTTGGAATATACGTAAGACTATGCTTGCTTAAGACAAATTAGGCCTACCCCTCTAAAGGTAATGGTTTCCTTTGCCCTCACATGGCAGACAGGAAAACGTTAGTGAAAAGTGTCCAAGAAGGATCAGTGTAAAACCTGGTATGTCCCTCGTTTACACATTCTCCCTCTTGTCAGCTTTTCGTCATAGCCGAGGATGAAAAAGAATTGCTGGCTAGGGTATGTGTAGATAAAATGCCGAACAAAAACTCTTAATGAACTCGCTGCAGAGAAGAGTCTCGAGGGGCTAAGTTTCAGTCCCCACTCTCCACACACTTACCTCCCCCATCTGCGAGATGTCCTTGAAATGTTGATACAAACTACTTGACAGGGAGGGAGGCGGCCCAGAGAGAGCTGATTACTGTCTCACAGTGGACGAGAGCAGATAAACACAGCCTGTACCCTCCCGCCCTCCCACCCACCGCCAATCAGAAAGGTATTTCGAGGACCTTTTGCAAGGTCTTGTCAATCAGAGAGTCTTTCTTCTAACTGGATTTCAGACTAAAAGAACACAGCCCGGCTATCTTCACATGTGATAAGCACATTACCGCCAAGGGGATTCAGAACGGCGACGAAAGAAGCCTTTCTGTGCTTTTTTAATTAAATCTGCATTATGTGGCTCTTTGTGATTCCAAGTAAATATGCTTTCATGCTGCTGCTGAATCCAGACAACAATAAAGGAGTGAGAGGGGCAACCCCTCCAGTATTATTTCACTTTCGACATGAAAAACATTAAAAACTGTATTTCTCTTGTTGAGGACACACCACTGAGAAAGATGTACACGGCCATTTCTTTTTCTGGCCACTAAAGGCAACTATAGTGAAAACGATGTGAGCTGGAAAGTCATTGTGGCCCCGGGTCTTTCACTTGAAGGTCACTGATTTGCATGGTCAGCGTTCATTGTTATCTGGCAGCTGGTGCGCTGATGCTGATTGGTGAGGGGGAAGCATGGGATCTGTCTGTATCACCACAGAGTCCACTCATCCCCATTTTAGTCACTAAAAATAAGCGTTACTTTCCCAGCTGTTATAATTGTATGGATAAAGAATGTGCTTAAACAAGTCCCACCCAGAACAATACTCAATAAAACTCTACATGATCGCTGGACTTTGCACTGTGGGGATTTGACGGCGGATTGCTCCTGGGGTTGTGGGTTCATGCCACCGAAGGCAGACTGAGGCTGTGCTTGCCAAGGTAGGAGCCGGCAGCCTTGGCAGCCACACACTCCCTTTCCCCTGGGCAGAGTTCTCGCCCATTTTGTGGGTGGTACGCGCAGAATGCAGGAGGGCAGATGGTGGTTAGCTTTTGACAACTGCTCTTCTACATGCCTCGTTGGGGTACCACTTGGTGTTTTGCTAGATACTAATATGGTTATGTAGAGGGGATAGTTGATGATCAATCATGCTCCTCATTGGGAGCTACATTTTCTCTCTTCATCTTCTGGACAGCGTGGGTCCTGAAAGAAACATAGAAAGAGGCGCAAGCGCTCTCCTGCCACCAAGGCCCAGATTTAAGAGGGCCTAGCGCCTCCTTGTTCCACATTAGAGCCATTTTTTATGATGCTAATGTGTCCCAATGAGGCCAAATTTGCCACACCATATTTACAAAGTGGCGCAATGCATGCATTGTGCCACTTTGTAACCCCTTGCCCCACATTATGCCTGCGCCAGGCATAATGTATGCAAGGGGGGCGGTCCCAGTTAGGTGGATCTAAAAAATGGTGCAGTGGAATCTAAGAGATTCCACTGCGCCATTTTTAGCGGCTATTTTTAACACCTGCACAGAGCAGGTGTTAAAAGGGAGCATACCATTGTTTTCAATGGGTCCCTAAGTACTCTGCAGGATTAGCGCCAAGATTTTGACACTAATCCTGCACAGTACATCAATAGTGAAAGATTTTGACGCTATTGACCCTACCCTGCGCCATGGTGCGCCGTATATTAAATACGGCGCACACATGGTGGCATTAGGGGGATTCTAAGGGACGCAAGAAAAGTGGCACTGCATTGGATGCAGTGCCACTTTTCTTAAATTCAGGCCCTAGTTCCTAGAACGCAAGGAGGTAACATTGCTGTGGCTGACTCTTCTGGTCTTGTTGACTCCACGGTGAAAGCCGCTTAATTACAGAGGACTATCTCTTCCTGTGGTGCCTGCTGGTTCTGTGGTGACTGTTGCTTCAGCTATGTTGCTATGCCTCCTCCTGCTCATGCATTCAAGTTCCATTTGTACGGGGTGTGGAGAATCTTCAACATGACACCTTGAGCAACTACCTTTTCTCTTAAAACCAAAGTTTGCAGAGAGATTGTGATATCTTGATGCCTCTGTTGTGCGTAAGCAGACTTGTGAAAGGAACATCCTGTCTTTCCTTACTCCTGGGGAATGTTATTTACATTCCTTCATTTCCTCTAATCCTCAGAGTATTGAACACAATCAGGATGGAGGTGTTATGAGGAATTTTAGTGGCCCCTTTCTGGTCACAGAGGGCTTTGTTCCCAAACCTCTGTCTCTCATTGGTATCTCCATAGTGGGAGCTCTCTCTCCCCTTCTTCTGAGATGGCCTGACTATACCCTTCTTAGTTGCCAGATTGGGGCTGATGTCATGGATACTGATTACCCAGCACTGATTTGCTTATGTATGGCAGTGCTCTACAGCACTCCAGAAGGTCTTCTAACCTTAAATCTTACAAGCGTTTTTGTACCTAGTGTGAATCACAGCAGCATTCACTTTTGAAATGTGATTCCTTACATATTGTAAACATTTCAAATGATGTTTTTGACAAGAGTGATGGCTATCTCTTGAGTTGAATGTAAAGGTGTTTCCTTGGTAGATATTTGTAAGGCTGCCACTAGGTCTACATCTAATCCTTTCATTTCTCCTGGTGGAGGATGCCGTGTTAAGAGTTGCATCATCTTTTTAAAAGTTTTCTTTGGTCTGATTGTCATTTACAGTGTGGAAAACTATATAGAACTGTGAGTTTATGATCTGTATTCAAACTGCCACATAATTCACGTCTCGCAGTTGCGTGGTGTGCTTTTTTGGGCACCCACTTGACGCTTGCGGCATCCTTATGTTTTGATGACTGTGACAGAGATAAGTTGACATGGGTGTAATACCATATTGCTTAGGACTAATCTTCAGTGCACTCTGTCCTACTCTTCCCTCTCATGGTCAAGCACTCTGTGGCCTTCCCAGGATTACCGGGTTCCTACTTGTCAATGGGCTTGCTATATTCAGCATCTGATACGGATCATGTATAGTTTAATTGGTATTGCACTCGTGGGGCTTGTTAATGCTAACTTTTTTTTTGTTCCCTTGCTAGACTTCTTTGTCTTGGGAGGATAAAGTTCATGTTGTGTTGACTGTGATGGGGGAAAAACAGGATACTGTGTAATGAAGATGACCAGTAGGTAACCTGGCAACCTCGCTAACACATGTTTGTAGTTACTGTAACACTTAAAGGAACAAAACTGGCATAGAGAAATAAATTATAACACATTGTTTTGATAAACCACTCAAGCTCTTGCATATCAGATGTGAGAAGCTTACTGTTAGACCTTGCATCCTTAGGATGGTCTTGCCCTAGACTTTTTGCCTTTACCTCCTGTTTTATTGCTCTATCTTTTTGTTGGCCTTAGAACTCTAAGCACTTTACCACTGCTAACCAGTGCTAAAGTGCATGTGCTTCTACCCTAAAACATGGTAATATTGGTGTGTCCACAATTAACATTTAATTTACCTGTAAGTCCCTTGTAAAGTGGTATACCATATACCCAGGGCCTGTAAATTAAATGCTATTAGTGGGCCTGCAGCACTGATTGTGTCACCCACCTAAGTAACTCTGTAAATATGTCTCAGGCCTGCCACTGCAGAGCCTTTGCGTGCAGTCTCACTACCACCCTGAATTGGCATTTAAAACCTCTTGCCAAGCCCAGAACTCCCCTTTTCTTACATATAAGTCACCCCTAAAGTAGGCCCTAGGAGGCCCATAGAACAGGGTGCCATATAAGTAAAAGGCAGTACCTATACTTTTAAGTTCTCATTGCCTACCCCTCTAATAGGCCAGCATTGGAAATTCCTTATATTACCTTTAACCACTTCAGTGCGTCGGATGGCCGGGAGCCGTCCGACGCCACGGTCTCATGTGTTTCAGACGGCACATGGCCGTCCACACACACGGCACTGGAAATCCCTCTGGTGTGCGCTAACGTCATTTCAATGAAACTGAATGTGAAATTATCAGATCAGCTCATTTCACTTTCACTACCTTGGTGCTCCAGGGGCTTTCTCAGCCCCGAGCACCAAGACAGATGGGAGAGGTATCACTGGAAAGGGGAGAATCTCCCTTTTCTAATAGTACCCATTCCTAGTGGATTCCTGTTTGGGGATTGGCGCAAGAGGGCGATCCCCAAGCAGGAATCCACCACTAGATATCAAGGAGGGGGGAGCAGCTCCTTGATCAAGGGCTTTTGCTCCACACTGAATTTTTTATGGCCATATTCAGTCTTTCTGCCCCCTCGGAGGCGCAGAGAGTGCACTAGGGATTTTATTTTAGCTAGTGTGAAGTAGTGGGGGCTGCCTAAAATGGGCAAGCTAATGACCCCACCCCATTATAATGAATGGGCACAGTTTTTGTGCCCCCGGGAGACAGATGAGTATTACTACACTCGATCTGCCCTCCAGAGGGGTAGAAAGCCCACTAGACACCAGGGATTGTTTTTATTTTATAAAAGAGGTGCCAGGGCCACCCACAATGGGCATGCCCATGCCCATGCCCCCATCCAAAACAAATGGAGCTAAAGTCTTTCTGCCCCCTTCCCGGGTTGGGCAGAGAGCCCACTAGGCACCAGGGAGTTTATAATTTTTTTTTTTAGAACCGTCTAGCTGTGAGGCTGCCCAAATTGGCATAACAATGCCCTCTCCCCTCCGTATATGGGCACACTCTTTCTGCCTCTGGGGGTAAGATGAGGTAAATAACCTCAATCTGCGCCCTGTGGGGAATAAACCACAGTAGACAAAAGGGAATATTGTTTTTTTATAAACAGGGATGGGTGCTGCCCATCACCATGGGGATAGTTATGCCCCCACCCCAGCTGAAGATGGCAACAGTCTTTCTCTTTTCTATCTGACTCTTTTGGGTGCTGAATTTACATATGGCCCAAAAGAGCTTTGCTAAGTCCCAATTTCGTCCCACTTGCAATGGTGAGTGACTTCACTTTTTGGGATTGTGAGGTCTACCGCCTTGAAAATCTACCAGACTCAGACACTTCTGAAAACTAGACATTTGGGGGAGTTCAGGGTGAGGTGCTTCACAGGCACCCCACACTATTTTCTCACCCACAATGCCCTGCAAACCTCAAACTTTGCTGGAAGTCACACATTTTCCCTGCGTTTCTGTGATGAAAACTTCCAGAATCCACAAAATTCCTACCACCCAGCATTGCCCATCTATACTGATAAAAACTCTGCCCCACTTGTGTGGCTGGGACTAATGCCAGCAAAAGGAACAGATCCAACCGTGGTCAGTAGGAGTCTTCTTGCAAAGGCTCCCATTATCTTTGGGTTGATCCATTCCTAGGCCCAGTCACACAAGTGGGGCAGCGTTTTTATTCACACAGATGGAGCAATGCTAGGTGGTAGGAATTTTGTGGATTCCTGCTATTTTGAAAGTTTCCATCACAGAAATGTAAGAAAAATGCATGATTTCAAACAAAGTTGGAGGTTTGCGTGGCATTGTGGGTAAGTAAAACCTAATGGCATCCACGCAAGTCACACCATCCTGGATTCCCCTAGGTGTCTAGTTTTTAAAAATGTACAGGATGTCTAGGCTTCCCAGCTGAGCTATGGTCCAAAATCTAGAGCTACCCACATCAGAAAAAGAGGGTCAGTTTTTGCTGGAAAAATGAGCTGCGTCCATGTTGCATTTTGGCCCGGTTCCTGGTGCGGGCACTAGGTCTACCCATACAAGAGAGGTACTATTTTTATTGGGAGACTTGTGGAAATCCCGGGTGAGAGGAAGTTTGTGGCTCCCCACAGATTCTAGAACATTCCAACACCGAGATGTGAAGAAAATGTGTTTTTTAGACACTGTGAGGTTTGAAAGGGATTCTAAGTAACAGAACCAAGTGAGAGCCACACAAGTAATGCTATCCTGGATTCCTTTAGGTGTCTAGTTTTCAAAAATGTATAGGCTTGCTAGGTTTCCCTAGGTGTCGGCTGAGTTGGAGCCCAAAATCCGCAGCACATTGCAAAAAAGAGGTCAGTTTTGAGTGCATTTTGGGCCGTTTCACACAAGTGAGGTACCATTTTTATTAGGAGATTTGAGGGAATGCTGGGTGGGATGAAGTTTGTGGCTTTCCTTAGTTTGAAGAACTTTCATCACAGAAATGTGAAAAAATGTTGTTTTTTAGACAAATTTTGAGGTTTGCAAGGGATTCTGGATAGTACTACCTGGTGAGAGCCACACAATCCTGAATTCCCCTTAGGGTATAGTTTTAACAAATGGACACGTCTGATAGGTTTCCCTAGGTGCCAGCTGCGGTAGGGCCCAAAATCCACAGCTAGGCAAAATGCAAAAGTGGGGTCAGTTTCGAGTGGAAAAATGTGATGTATCCACCCTGCATTTTGGGCAGTTTCCTGTCATGGTCACTAGGCCTACCCACACAAGTGAGGTACCATTTTTATCGCAAGACTTAGAGGAACATCGAACAGTATAACAAGTGTTATTAACAGTTGTCTTTCTCTGCATTTGCACCTTCAAAATTTAAGACATTGTGTAAGAAAGAAGTCATTTTGAGAAATGACCTCAAACTGACATGCTAGTATGGGTCCCTACAAATTCAGAGCTGTGCAATAACTACGGCTTCTAAACTCCATAACTTGTGCCCATTTCAGGAATACTGTACATAGATTTCTTTGATGCCTATTTTTCACTCTTTATACTTTACCAAATGAACTGCTGTACACCTGGTACACAATGAAAAACCATTGCAAGGTGCAGCTCAGTTATTGGCACTGGGTACTTCGGGTTCTTGTTGAACCTACACTTCCTATATACCCCTGCAACCAGAAGGGTGCATGAGACATAACAGTATATTGCTTTAAAAAGTCTGCCATAGTTAGAAAAAGTTACAGATGAAAACTTAGACACAAATGGTTGTTCTTTTCAGATGAAAACTTAGACACAAATGGCTGTTTTTTCAGCTCAATTTAAAGACTGTTTTATTTAAACTGTTACTTTCTGTAGGAAAACCTTTAAAGATCTATAAAAAATGACTCCTTTCTGAATTCAGATTTTGTCTACTTTTCAGAAATATGTAGCTTTCTGGGATCCACCATTGGTTTCACACCCATTTTTACCACTAACTGGAAGGAGGTTAAAAGCACAAAAATATGAAAATGGGGTATGCCCCAGTAAAATGCCAAAACTTTGTTGAAAATTTTGGTTTTCTGACTGATTAATGCCTGCCTATTCCCGAAAGCTAAGAAGGTGGTCATTTCAGCACTGCAAACCCTTCATTGATGCCATTTGTAGCGCAGAAAACAGACGCTTTCTTCTGCAGCACTTTTTCTCCATTTTTCCCAAAAAAGCCAAAATATAGTTGTGTTTTGGCTAATTTCTTGGTCCCCTTCAGGGGAATCCATAAACCCTGGATTTGTTTAGAATCCCAAGGATGTTGTAAAAAGGATGCTAATGTGGCATGGATAGCTTATATGGACAAAAAGTTATGGGGGCCTAAGCGCGCACTACCCCAAATAGCCAAAAAAAGGCTTAGCACAGGTGAAACGGCTTAGCAGCGAAGGGGTTAAGCTGTAATTCCTGATTTGAGAGGAATAGCTGCACCATGTTTAATTCCATTGGAATAGTAATAACACATCCTCTTTACTGGTAAAATCGGATTTATTATTACTATTTTAGAAATGGCACTTTTAGAAAGTGGGCATTTCTCTGCATTCACTGGCCTTGTGCTCACAGCCTGTCCCCAATACATGTCTGCCCAGGAGCGGCTCATGGGTTTGAAGGGGCAGCGCGGTATGTGTGTGGGGGGGATTAATTTAATTTAAAAAATACACTTACCTTCACTCGCCGTCGCTGCCACCGCCACCACCACGCCACTCCTATCCTGCAGGCTGCAGACACAGGCTCCCAGCCTGCCCTGCGGCCAATCCTGACACTGCTGAGAGCAGCGTTAGGATTGGCTGGGAGTGCCCAGGCAGGGTGCTCCCAGGCAGACTGGGAGCCTGTACCTGCTTTTTCCAGCCTGGCAACATAGTGCCGGGCTGGAGAGGGCACAGTGCACGTGTGTTCAGCCAGCCCGAGACGGCCGGCCAAACATACATGCACACTGAGTGGAGTGCACAGTGCACTCCCCTCCATGGCTGTCATCCCCAATGCCCCGCCTCTTTTACTACAAAACAATAATAAACATGGTTTACTATTGTTTAGTAGTAAAACTTTTGCAGCTGCTGCTGCTGGCGGGGTAGGGCACGACGTTCATCCGCCATATCAGAGGAGCAGCCACTGCATCTGGCTTGTGCTAGATGACAGCTATATTTGTGCATTCCCATCCGACACCCACAACACAGGATACTCAACTGCATCTGCCTGCATCTGCATACTGATGGGTCTTCCTGGGAAGGAGGTTGGGAAGGGCTCACAGTTGCACCTCAAAGGGTAGTGACTAGAGTTCACACAAAGGGGCTGATTACCTACCACCGATAGTCTGGAGCCGAGACTGACCTGAAAGAGGGACTTGTGCACTTCACAAGAACTCTTTGCAGTCACCCCCTGCATGAAAGGCACTTTCTAGTATTAGTACTGGGTCCCTCAGCCACTAAAATCAGTACACTTCTGGACTCAAGAAAATGATACTGCTGGAGAAGTCTTCCGAGTGCCAGGATTGTTACTCTGCCAGGATTGACTGCTCTAAGGAACTGCTGCCCTTCTTTGCTGTGTCGCCCTACTGCCTGCTGATCTCCACTCAGTAACCCAAGACTTGTTCTCTTAACCCATAGTGGCCCCCAGTGGCTTCTACTTTCCTTTGCCACTCGCTACTTTCAAATCCAACCTGAGCGGCTCTTGCAGAACTTCACCGCTCCCAACTGCGAACTGCCCGGAGCGGCCCTGCTTCCCTTTCCCACTAGCTACTTTCCGTCAACCCGAGCGACTTTTCCCAACTTTGCTGCATGTACTTGTGAATTTTCCGGAGCAGTCCTGCTTTCCTTAGCTACTCACTACTTTTTGTCAATACCGAGCAGCTTTGCCAAACTTTGCCACTTGTATCTGTGAACTGTCTGGAGCGGCCCTGCTTTCTTTTGCTGCACGCTACTTCCAGTCAACACCAAACCTCTTTGTTAAACTCTGCCGCTGGTACCTGTGAACCATCCGGAGTGGCTCTGCTTTCCTTTGCCGCTCACTACTTTAAGCCAACCCAAGCGGCTTTGCCCAGCTTAGCTGCAAACCGCTCCCCGTGAGGAGTGCAACCAGGATAGTACAGGAGTCCATCAAAACATAGCACACCCATGCGTGCAGAGGAGCCCCCGGCACCACCCCTTTGATCTCTGCATTTCCTCCTCAACCTTGCTTTATTTTTTAGCCTAAAAAGCAAATATTTTGCTATTTATGAATTGGATCTATATTGTGCTGTTCTTAAAATTAACCAGATAAAGAAGCGTTATTTGTCTACATCCTTGTGGAGTCTTTTTCTATGGTGTATCACCTGAGGTTATTGTGTGTATGTTGCACACGTACTTTACACATTGCCCTTTAGGTTAGGCCTGCTTGCTCTGTGCCAAGCTACCAGAGGGTGAGCACAGGCTACTTTATGTCATGTCATTGACCTGTCCTGACTAGGATTGTGGTCCCGACTTGAACATGGTGCATACCTCTGTCAACTAGAGACCCAATTTCTAACATTTATTCCAGTCCAGGATTTAATATTTGCTTTCTGGTAGTTTTGTGGTGTTTTGCTTGCTTCATTCTTATGTTTTAATGACTGTGACATGGATGAGTGGACATAAGTCTAATGCCTGATTGCTTACCACAAATCTTCATTACACTCCGTCCTACTCTTCCCTCTCATGTTCTAGCACTCTGCTGCCATACTAAGATTAGCGGCCTCCCTTCTTGTCATTGGTCTTGCTATATTCAGGAACTAATGTGGATCATGTATAGTCTAATAGGTATTGCATTCAGTGGGCTTGTAAATACTATTTTTTTATTTGTCCCCTTGCTATAGACACATTGGTCGTAAGAGGATAAAGTTAATGTTTTACTGACTGGGATGGGGAAAATAAAATGCTGTGCAATGAAGATTACAAGTAAGTAATCTGGGCATTATATAGGACACAAAATAGTGATTACTGTAACATTCAAATGGAACAAAGTTGGCATGGGACCTAGATTATATCAAGTTGTTTTGGATAGACCACTCAAGGTCTTCCATGTCAGACATGAGTGGCTTATTCAGTCCAGGATTTATTCTTTGCTTTCTGGTAGTTTTGTGTTTTGCCTTATAGCAGTTCTACAAGTCCCAGTACACATAGCTAAAACAAGAGCAGGTTTGAAGAGTGGCTCATGTCCGACTTAAAGAAATGTCAAATATCTGGTCTAGGTTGCCAGATGCCACCAAGTGCATTATTTAACAACCTAATTCATTTGCCTAGTTTTAGGCTTGGTTAACATCAATTGGACCATTTAGACAATCCCTCCGGATTACAATAGTTTGTAAAAGGATAATTAGTCCTGGAAATGAGTGCTTAAGCTTTAAAGTTCAAAGATATCTATGAGCAACAAGTGCCTCAATGGTACTTACATTATTTTTTGCTTGAAGTTGCAGCATACTGTGTCCAATACACTGCAAGGTGGCTATGTTCAAACTGGCATGTTTTAAGTAGATTTCCCTGTACAGGTTAATTGAAAATCTGCAGCATGAACAAAATGTATAAGCATTTCTACTAGCATGCTCCTGTTATTTTTTCACATGATAGAGTGCAATAACTTTTGATAATCTCCCCTCTGTCTCCAAAATGACATCCAGCGATCCATCATTTTCAGTGTGCATATGATGTGCAGTCATACTGCTTAGGTAGCCACTCTTAAGTCGTTTTCAACAGGAGCATAGCTTACTGGAGGGAACCTATTTCATGTTTACTTCTCTTCTTCTAAGAGGGCGCCTACCATTCAACATCTGGACGCTTTTAGGGGCATATTTAAGTGCCCCTAGCGCCACCTTTAGCCGCCATAGCGTCATTTTTTTACACTTAGGTGGTGCTAAAGTGGCCTTTTCCACGCCATATTTACAAAGTGGCACAATAAATGCATTGCGCCACTTTGTAAAACCTTCCACCACATTATGCCTGCGCCAGACATAATGTATGCATGGGGGGCGTTCCCCTGTTGGGCGGCTAAAAAAATGGCGCAAGGAAATCTACGAGATTTCCTTGCACCATTTTTATCTGCACTTTTAATGCCTGCTCAGAGCAGGCGTTAAAAGGGGGCATGCTATTATTTATAATGGGCCCCTATGTACCCTGCAGTATGGGGGGGCATTTAATAAAAAAAAGAATACAAAGTTACCTGCTCCATTGCCGCGCCGCTCCTCTTCCCTTCATCACTGCAGGCAGGCACAGG
Organism: Pleurodeles waltl; assembly: GCF_031143425.1. Taxonomy (NCBI): domain Eukaryota; kingdom Metazoa; phylum Chordata; class Amphibia; order Caudata; family Salamandridae; genus Pleurodeles; species Pleurodeles waltl. The sequence continues at coordinate 871,852,656 of NC_090450.1, forward strand.
CTCCCAGACTGCCCTGTGGCCAATCCTGACGCTGCTTAGAGTAGCGTTAGAATTGGATGGGAGTGTCCAGCGGGGTGGTCCCAAGCAGACTGGGAGCCTGTGCCTGTTTCCTCTAGCCCAGTAATACAGTACCGGGAAGGAGAGAGCACAGTACGTATATGTGCTTGGTTGGCCCGAGAAGGCCCTTGTCGCCGTCATCCCAGATGGCCCTGCCCCTATCACACAGAAAGGATGATAAACAAAGTTTATTATCGTTTCGTTGTAAAATGTTTGCAGCTGCTGCTGCTGGCGGGGATGCGGTGTTCCAGCGATGCTCGTCCGCCATAGCGGAGGAGCCGCCCCTGCATCCACTACCAAGGGATACCATATTCTTTTTAAAGTCATTATGTCTTTCAAGATAGTAACCGTCCTCCCAACATATTTTGCCAGACTGACACCACAATGCACTGGCATGTGAGGTGAGTGTGAGTGAAGACAAGCTGAAAACACACCTAAACATTGTGTAGTTTGATCGTGTGAGCAAAAACAGACCATATTGTGTGCATAATCCTATTTATGAAAGTGCACACGCTGCTATGTTTTAGAAAGGGCGAAACCACTGAGGTCAGAGCAGTGGAAGTTATCTCATACTCGGAACAGTGGCGAGAAATGAAAAACAACTCGCTGCCCTGATTGAATTTTATCCTCAGATGCACACCCGCATCAGCAAAGATGATCTGTTTGCTTAAGCTGTTTTCAGCAGACCAAATCTCTTCTGTTTAGCAAGACATTTGTTACAAGACATGAAATGCAAAAACGAAAAAAAAAACAGAGAGACATATTTGTTCTGTGGTACTTTGAGTGCAGGGAGCATGATTAAAAAACAAATCCTTCCCGAGCCCGCGCAGGGCTTTGTCCTTGACTGAAATCTGTGCATAAACATTCAGCACTTTGGAATAATCAGCCATAATGAGACTTTTCTTTCACGATGAGGAGAATTAAAATAAGAACAAAGACTGGCTCCTTTTCGTGAATCTGGTTGCTAGAGGCTGCGAGAACTTAAAATAAGTTGCTGGCAGATTTGCGATAAAATGTTATCCTCACACGAGCAGGCAGCCTTCGCCTTTGGGATGTGTGATTGTTTAAACATTAAGCCTCTCTGGTGGGCCTTGGCCTTAGATAATGACAGGCCATATGTTGCGGTGCCTCAACAGCTGACGCAGACAAGAGCCTGACTGATAGGGGCTCGAGACGACTCGAAGCCTACTCGAAGCTGAATGCCATTATCCTAATGCAGGCAGCTCATTGTGCAGGCCTGGAATCTGCATGCTCCACTTGGGCTGGCGGGGTCACGGTGGGTGGAATATATTTTGGATTAACCGCCCTGGAAGCCCGCGTGGAGCCAGCCGTGAGAGAGGATTGTCGAAACAGACATGGCGGAGCCGGCCTGGCCTTTGGAAGAAAAACCTCCTGCCCCTAGTAGGCATAAACCATGCACGCTTAGCAGGACTTGATTTTACACGGGGCAAACAAGTTCACTGGTGTCCTCCAGTTTGAGTTAGGGCCATGCTCTGATAATGGCAACTTCAGCCAAATAGGGTGATTTACTTTGCTAGGCTGAAAGAAACACTCCATTGTCAAACCAGAAGGTGCAAATATGAATCTTTCTCAAGCACTTGATTAATGCATGAGGTAGGGTGACCAAAAAACAAAAAAACAGAACATTTCACAAAAATAGAAGGACCAATATTTTACCTCACCCCAGGGGAACATTAAATTGCTTTCTGTTAACAGTTGCTTACTGCTGTGTTGGAACATATAAAAGCTGTTCCACAAAGACCAGACAAATTCACAGAAATCGGCCAGGCAAGCAGGTGAAAAAAATGGGGACTATCCCAGCATTAGGGGAAGACTGATTACCCTAGCAAGAGGGCATCAGAGACTGATGATCCCCAAGCATCCGGTGTCTAATATGCCTACCATACTTGATCTCTCACCTCTTCTGTGGAGACAGTAATAATAACAGCTATTGAAACATGCAGTAGTCATGCAACTATGAAAAATTACATATTTGAGCACAAGGTCCACAGTTTACTGGAAGGCGTATTAAATAAAACCAGCTTGACAGACATTGATGGTGGTTTGTTGGAGTGCAGTCACAACACATTTTTAGGATTCAGGTTTTTACTTTCAAGAATCTGGCCACCATGCATTGAGTGAGGTGGGAATGTTTGCGCTTCAACAAATAAAGCTAGTTGCACTACGCTTTAGGGATGTGTAGCTGTTTACAAAACTGCACTTCACCAAACAGAATGAAATACATGTGAGTTGCAAGAGGGCACGTTTACCACATGATTACCTATAATGACCTTAATGCACCTGAACATGAGAATGTAGGCTATTGGCCTTTTATTTTTTATGTAACAAATCAAACTGCAATGCCCACAATGCAACGTGAGCCCAGTAAAAAAGTGGAGTTGTTAAGGCCAAGGCACATCCCTGTTAGCCATTGATGCTGGTTTTTGTTTATGTTACTTGAGATTGTATAGCATATTCCAACCCTTGTCAATCTTTGCGGTCACAACATAATTTTGGAATTTTGGAATGGAGGACTCGTGCAAGGAGTATTTCCATCGTGATTGTAATGATGGTGCTGTACTCCCTGCAGTAGGGGACTCAACTTGATGCTCATGAGAGCAATCTGGTTGACACCTGGTCTGCTCTCACTCTAGAGGGATGCCTGATATTGCCCTGCCCTATTGCGAGCCACGTCCAATGAAAGCAGTTGCTAAAATTAATCAGTATCATAAAACAAAATGATTGGGTCCACTAATATATTAGATGACAAGGCTCAGAAGGGTCAAATAAAGTTTGTCTAAAATTAAATGAGCCAATCTAGGGAAGCTCTGCCCTTGAGTTAAATATACTTACCAATTGCTACCAAGTGTTGTGTAGCGGTCTGTCAAACCAGTTGGTTAAAGAGTGAAAGAGACATAATAAAAGATACACCTGCCCTTTCCAAAGCTTCAGCTCCTACATTTTGAGCAGATAGCAACATTTTATAAAATAAAGTAAGCACAAATATCTATTTTCTCTGAATTAGCGGTATTCCAAGATATCTGGCAACGATATGTTGTGGCAGGTGCTCCCATACACAATAAAATCAATTGTCTCACGTTGCAACTAGGCCTTTACAAGCTTCTTCAGAGATTTCTTAGCAACATATAGGACATTTAACTCCCAGAAAACCCCAAATGTACCACATACTTGTTTCAGATACAGATAAAAGATACTTTTTCAAGGTTGTAGTATCGGGTGTATAAATTTCTACGGTGTTCCATTTGCTTTTATTTTGCTGGCTAGGTTGTGATATAATATGGATTTATATATTTATTTATTTATTTTTGTTTTATTATTTATTTTTTTGAAGAGCCAGAACATTATGGGGCTCACTTCATAGTGCTCTGAAGGATATGACTATGAATATAAAAGGAAGATGGAAAGGTTAAGTGTTGGTATAAGTTTGATTATCATTAGTAGAGCTAACCAAAGGATTGTCAGAAGATGTTAGTCTTCGTGATTTCTTCAGTTTGGATAAGTTCTTTCCATTCCGAGGGACGAAGAAACCAAGGGCCTGATTTAAGAAAAGTGGTGCTGCCATTTAGTGCCCCCATAATGCCACCATATGTGTGCTGTATCTAAGATATGGTGCACCATGGCAGTAGTTATGGAAGCTAGTGTCAACATTTTTTATGCTAGTTCATACCTTTGCAGGACTAGCATAATTTTTTTTGACTCTAATGCTGCAAAGCCCATTGAGGCTCATTAAAAACAATGGTGTGCCTCCTTTTAATGCCTGGTCTGAGCAGGTGTTAAAAGTGCCAAAAAATTACGCAAAGACATCTCTTAGATTTCTATGTGCCATTTTTTTGGTGCCCCTATGGGGGGAACCCCCCTTTTGCATACATTATGCCTGGTGCAGGCATAATGTAGTGCAAAGGGTTACAAAGTGGTGCTACGCATGCAATGCACCACTTTGTAAATTTAGCACAGCGATTTTGGCCGTGTTGGGCCACAATAGCGTAAAATAATTGGCGCTAATGTGGCACGAGGAGGTGCCTTGAGAATGCAATGATCTGCCGTCAAGGTTTTCATGTCTTTCTGGATGTACAGCAGCCCCTGGTTAGGTTTGTGACTGCTTGGTAGGTCAGATGCTAAATGTGCTCTAAATATAAGCATTACAAATTGAATTGTGTGTGCGCGTTCTTTTCCTCAGATTTCAGTAAACCTAGTGGATTCACAGATACTGAATAGCCTTGTGAGAGCAGATGCTGTCTGAGGGCATCAACCCACACTGCTAGGCCTGCAAGAACCTACACCCCATTATTGTCAGTTATTATGCTACAAGCTAACTTGGCGCAACATGTTTTACCTGGATCAGCAGCATCCATGCTTACTTGTCTGTATACTCATATCCAGCAGAAGCCCAGGCGCTGTCACCCATGTTGTGCATTGGGCGCATCGCCCCAGTCTGAGGCGCAGCGCACCTTTAACAGGCACAACCTGGAGCAGACCGAGACAGCACAAACTATTACAGCCAATGATCTGTTCAGAGTGCAAGTGCAAATTAGCGCCTGAGCTGAGAACAGCTCATTAATGAAAGAAAAATAAGCTGTTTGAATCCGCGGGCCTGCTTTTCACTAGGGGTGGCAACCCGGCCTGTGTTTCAAAAGTGGGTAAGGATCCTCCTGAAGGCAGGTGCAGTGAGGCCCCTCTTAAGGGCCATCCTTGGAAGTGCCTTGACTGATGGGGAACTCTATGTGGTGCAAAGACAGTCCGCCTTCTAATGGCACCTTTGCATCTGCCCCCACATCTTAACATGGCTTGAGCACCAAGGCAAAAAATACCCCAAATTTTCATTGGGGGACTACAACCCAATGCAAGTGAGGCCTTGCCCCCTTGGGATCATGTTGGTACATATCTAGGAACAGTGTGAGCCATATTAAAGAATAGCCTATGTAAGCATCTGTGTCCCCTGCTCTAAATCCATAATGGCTAGGAGGAGCAAAAAGCAAGCACACATACCTATTGCCCATATTCTGGGCACCATGTACAATACAGCCTCTGTACGAGATTGACTATGAGCTGGTCTTAATCCACTTGCTGTGTGTGTGAAAAAGCCATTTTGTTGCTCACACTGAGAAAGCATGCACATATGTTTGTTTCCACAAGATGGCGTAGTAGTAGAAAAACAAATCAGCAGTGGACTGGCAAGTGTGGGATCAACACTGATGCACACACAAAAATTCGATCTTTCTAGGACCAGTGCTTAATTTGTGCTGGTGGTTTCCGGTGCTTAGCTCCAGCACATATTTAACAGGGCCGGGGCTATTGAATTTTTCTCTCCTGTGCGATGGGCCCAGTAATTATAAAAAATATATGCACCTACCTGTCCTCCTCCTTCAGTTCATATACCTGTTCTGCAACCCACAGGCATTGTCTGCATTGCATGTTGCGCTCCGAACACTTTGTTGGTTGTGTCCCCCTTTGTCTGGCGGTGGATTAAAGTGTCCTGAGGTTGATTTAAGACCACACAGCATGTTGCTCAGTGGGCTGGTGCCACCACCAATTTCTGGGCAGCGCTTTGAGCACCGGCACTTATTATTCTAAAAATTAAGCACTTCCTAGGCCACAGTTATGCAGCAAAACACTGCCATAATTGAGCGATGTGGGCCCTACTCATACATCTGGGCACCATTGCCTCTGCACTGGCTGCAGTTATTACCCCATTCAAAGCACCCAATGTACCTCTCTGTCAAATTACCTTTGATATTATAGAAGCATTTGCCTGAGCCTGTCCTGATAGAGAAGCTCCAGCTGGAATTGGCCTACTCTTCGAAAACAATTATTCACAAAATGGTATCTTTTAGAAGGAAATATTTTTCTGGTGCAAAAAAGGAACAACTAAACCCTTTAGCCTTCTCAGACTCATTAACGAATGCCTTTGTGTTGGATAGTAAGAACATCTTTGACTTACCCGTTTGTGGTGGCTTAGTGGGCTACACGTCTGTGCAGTTTTTTTCCAATACATATGCTACATACATGGCTGTAACGCTTCAGTGTTGTTCATAAACAATAAGCGGAAGTCGGGCCACAAAATGGACCTAGACTAGGGTGCCAACAGTTGTTGAGGGAGTCCTGAGAAGAATGTTGGCTTGACCCCGTCTTGTAACAGGTCCAAATGCTGGGAAATCCACTCAGCCCGTCATCCTTCATTGGTGATAAAATGAACACAGAGTAACAAAATGGTTACTTACCAGTAGGAGTAGTTTTGCAGCCTGAAGGGTTTTCTTGATTCACATGCTGTGCATTATTCTGCCAACGAATGGGTCTGGAATTGTCTCATTTTTCTTGTTTTTGTTTTACTTTTGGGCGTCGTCAACCACCTTTTGGTGTTTGGTCCATCCCCTGCATGAAGTCAGATGGTGCCCTGGAAGTTCCTTTGCATAGTACCCATCCTCAGATTCTTTTTAGTTGTGTCCTTCCTTTCTCTTTTTTCTTTCTCTCTTTTTTCTGGTTGTTTTATGTACACAAGACCTCTTCCCCACCTGTTTGTCTTTTTCTAATTTCTGGGGAGGTGAGTAGGTCGCATGTGACTCAAAAAAACTCTTCAGGCTGCAAAACTACTCCTACTGGTAAGTAACCATTTCGTTTTGCAGCATGAATCCTTTTCAGGATTCACATGTGGTGCATTAGATTGTGTAGCATTTTCCCATTTATTTGGGTTGATTGGGGTGAAATGATGAGCTTGCAAACAGGTGCTATACTACCTTCTTTCCCGCTTGGCTTCTTTATGCATTTAAATGTCCACACAATAATGTTTTGTGAATGTGTGTGGGGATGCCCTTGTTGCTGCTGCACAGATAATCGCTATGGGCACATTTGCCATGAATGCTAGTGCTGCGCCCTTTTTCCTTGTTGAGTGTGCTTTTGGCCAGTGTGGTAGGTGTTTGCCAGCCGATGCGTAGCATGTTTGGATTGTCTCCACGATCCATCGTCTGATAGTCCTCTTTGAGATAGGGGTTCGCTTCCTGGATTTGGCATATGAAACAAACAGTTGGTTCCCTTTATGGAACTGCTTAGTCTCCCCCAAACAGTATATCAGTACACTCATTACATCCAAGGTATGTAATTTTCTTTCCAATTCTGTTTGTGGGTTCTTAAGGAATACTAGCAACTGGATGGTCTGGTTGACATGGAATGTGCTCATCACTTTAGGTAGGAATTGGGGGTTTGTTCTGAGAACTACCTTGTCTTTGTGAATTTGCATGTATGGTTCATGTATTGTTAGCGCTCGAATCTCGCTTACTCTTTGTAGCGATGTGAATAGTTATCAGAAAGGCAGTTTTTAACATGGTAAGCTTTATGCATGGGTTCAAATGGTTTTGTCATCAGTTGTGACAATACAGTGTTTAAGCTCCACATTGGGGCTGGTTCCCTTTTTGGAAGGGCTATTTTTTTTAATCCCTCTATGAACCTCTTTATAACAGATGCGGTGAAAAAACCTTTCCCATAATGCTCCCCTGGTATAGGTCACTATTGCTGCCAAGTGTACCTTGAGAGAAGAGAAGTTGAATCCGCTGTCCAGCAGGTACGTAAGATAGGCTATTACTGTTTCTTGTCTAGATATTGCATCTAGGGTGTTATTCTCTGTGCAGCATAGGAAGTACCTTTCCCATTTTGATGCATAGCATTTTCTTGTTTCTTGTTTTCTAGCCTCCTTTAGTATCTCCATGGTTCTAGCTGTTAGGTGTAGATGTCGGAATTATATGTAATCAGGCGCCATGCTGCTAGATTGAGTGTTGCTGGTTCCGGGTGGAACACTCGCTCGTTTTGCATTGTGAATCGGTTCAATTCCACCTTGATCTTCATCATCTGTCCATTGGACAGTTCGAGGAGGTTTGAATATCATGCTTGTCTGGCCCACTGAGGGGCTATTAGTATGAGGTGTCACTGGTTCCCTGGCCTTTTACAGTACCTTTGGTACTAGGGGAGTCAGAGAAAAGGCATACGCAAATCTCCCTGACCAGTTTAGTGACAGGGCATTCCCCTTTGACTGGTGGTGTGGAAACCTGGAGGCGAAGAGTTGGCATTTTTTGTTGTCTTCTGATGCGAACATGTTGATTGTTTATGTGCCCCAGATCTTGAAGATTTTTTCTAGACTCCTTTGTTTTATCTCCCATTCATGTGGGCTGCTTTTCTGTCTGCTTAGTCTGTCTGCCTGTATGTTGCCCTTCCCTGGTACGTTCCCTGGTAGTTGATCCCTTGTGGTATCGCCCACGTCCATATTTATTGGGCTAGTTTGCTTAGGGTAAAATATTTTGTGCCCCCTTGTTTGTTCAGATAGAATATTGTTGTATTGTCTGTTTGGATTAGTACTGTTTTCCCGGATACTTGTGTTTGAAAGGCTTTCAGGGCCAGTAACACTATCTTCATCTCCAGGAAATTGATGTGCTTTATCACATCTGTCTGGTTCCATTGTCCTCAAATCCTTAAGTTGTCTGTGTGTGCTCCCCATCCCTTGTGAGACGCATCTGTTGTGATGGTGACCGAGGGAGTTGCTGTCTTGAAAGGTCTTCCCATGGTTATGTCTTTGAATGTTCACTGCTGTCTCTTTCTGTATTTTCTCTGTTACAACCACTAGCTACTCCCAAATCCTGGTGGCTTGTGACCAGTTGTTGCCTAACCATTCCTGGAATGGTTGCATGTGGAGTCTCACTTGAGTTATGAGGGGGATGCATGGTGCCATCATACCCATTAGCTTCATGAACTGTCCTCACTGTCAGACGTTGCTCCTTCTGGTAAAGGCGAGTTTGCTCAGGGATTAACTGTACTCTCCTCTGGGTAGGGGATGCATGTGCTTTCCTTGCGTTCAGTCTGGCTCAGAGGAAGATCTTTTTCTGCTGTGGTTTTGGGGATGATTTTTGTGATTTAGGCAGAACCCTAGACCCTGTAGGGTTGTGATCACTGTTTGGGTATCCCTTTGTCATTTTTCTTTTGTATGTGCCTTTACTAGCCAGTTGTCCAGGTAGGGGTATACGTGAATCTCCCTCCTTCTCTGGAATGCTGCGACTGTTGCCAGGCGTTTTGTGAAAACCATTGGTGCTGACTTTCCTTCGAAGGGCAAGACTTTGAACTGGTAGTGAATCCCTCCAAGTGTGAATATGAGGTATCTTTAGTGTGCCTGGTTTACAGGTATGTGCATCTAGGCATCCTGTAGGTCAATGGTTGCCATGTAGTCTCCCTTTTGCAGGAGTGGGATTACCTCATGTAGGGTTGTCATCGTGAAATGTTGTGTGCAGACGAATTTATTTATGAATCTGAGGTCCAAGATTTGCTTAGCGTAAGGGCTTGTTTTGGTACCAGGAAGTAGGGTGAGTAGTTTCCCTTGTTTAATTCCTTTTTTGGCACTCTTTGTATTGCTTGTTTTTGCAGGGATTCTTTCACTTCTTTCTTTAGTTGTACTAGTTATGTTCTCTGATATATTTTCTTCTTCTGAGGATTTGGTGGTGGTGGGGTTGAGGGTTCTGTACAGTAGCCTTTGCAACCTGTAGTAAGTTCTTCCCATCGAAGTGGGTATTATGCTATTCTTCCCCTCACCGGTGTCATCTGTGGGCTTGGGGGTATTCTTCAGTCACTTGGCTGTTCCTCCTCCTGTGGATGGTTGGCCTCTTGCACTCCCTCTTCCTAGAAAGGGCTGTCTTGTGGGGTGTTGCCATTGCTGGTCCCAGTCTGGTGGCCAGTTTTCTGAGTACTTCCCTGGGAGGATTAGTTGCTGCTGCTGTTGTCCAGGAGCAAAGGTTCCCCTTCCCATGGATCTTCTGATGGTGTTTCTTCCACTTCTGAAGCTGCCTCTGTATTGTAGTGCCCCCAATTTCTTTTCTGTTTTGTTGTCCTGTTTGATCTTTTGCAAGGACTCATCCAATTCCTGGCCGAATAAAGCCTCTACGGTGAAGGGCTTGTTTATGATAAAGGCCTGTACCTCGGGCTTGAAACTGGATATTCTGAGCCATGCATGTGTCTTCTTAGGGTTGTCCCTGTGCACATTTGTCTGCTGACTGTGTCAGCGGCATCCAGCGTCGATTTTAGGCAGGCGTTGGAGATGGTTTTACCTTCCTGGATGATTGCCTTTGTCATTTTCTTGTCCCTTTCTGGGAGCTTTTTCATTAGCTCCTCGATTTTGTCCCACTGCTGATAGCCATATGTATTGAGAAGAGCGCTGGAGTTTGTTATACGCCATTGTCTGCTGCTTCCCTCTCCATCTTTCTCCCCACCATGTCCAGCCTCTTGCTTTCCCTTTCAGCCTTCTTCGTGAGACTCGGGGGTTGCCGGTGCCTGAAGTGCAGTTTTCTCCTCCTCCTCGACATCCATGGTTGTCGAGGGTTTTGGAATTTGGAATTGTTTTACTGCGTTGTTGAACTCCTTTGTTCGCTGCTGGAGTGCTGCCATTTCGGCCTCTAGTCAACACCTTTTCTTCTCCTCCTCCAATGCCTTTTCTACATCTTGGGTCGTCGATGGTTTTTTTTGGGGTGTAGTTTGTTCTTCCTCCGATGTATTTGAGGTTTCTTTCCCCATGGAGGATTTTACCTGTTTTGGCAACCGGCCTTCTTTGGTATCCCTGGTCTGGGATCCTTGGGGCTCCGTCTGAGGTCATGCAGGGGTCAGACCATTCACCAAATGGTGGTGAAGGACGCTCAAAAGCGGGGATGGGGGGAGAAAAAGAGACAATTCCGGACCCAACCACTAAATAGTGGAATAATGCACAGCATGTGAATCCAGAAAAGGATTCATGCTGCAAAACAATATATACTTGTTACTTGTCAATTGTGTAAACATACTGTTTGAGGTAAGTGTGGACTCTACAAATAACTTGGGTGCAGTGTGCTTAATTTGTGCTGCTGTTAGCCAAGGCTTGTCACCAGCACTTATTTTGTAACACAGGCACATATTTTTGACATTGCACCATATGGTGGCACTTTTAGTCTATTTTCAAAATTTTGCAATTTAAAAAGAGTAATACGAGGGTGTTCGGGTCATACATGCAGAACTGGAGAAGGTAGTGGAAAGCTGTGAAAGTGGTACGAGGACTATCACTCCCCCAAAAAGAGTCCAACTATTGAGTGGGAGGAAGGTTGCAGGTGATCTCCCCGTAAATACATTTTTTTTTTCGTGGTCAAGGTATTGTTTACGTTGCTTAGTGATTTAACATTCTCAAAGCTTTTAAAAATTTAGTAATTGCTTCTAAGTTTTGGGTTCGTGGTAACAGTGTCCAAAATTTTTGCATTCGTCATTTTCACATAAAAATATCCATGTTGCACGCAGTGGAATAAAATGGAAAAACTGCGTCGAGAAGCCCTTTGTGAAAAAAACAAGTTAAAATTATATCTGCAAATTCTTTTTATAGCAATTACGCAATTGCTGGAAATGAACATCACATCTCTTAAAGCAAATTTTAATATATACATGTATTCCCCTACCATGGTTCTCCTTTCCATATGGGCAGCATTATTTGCCTGTAACCTGTGCCCTGTCAGAGGGCCTCTAATTTGCTTACATACACCCAGAAGACATTTGAATAGGCTTTGCTTGCTCGGGTTCCTGGAAACGTGCAGGTAAATCCTGAATAAAGGCTTCAGTAATTGTGTCGTCTTGGGAGCGAGCCCAACCCATCTGCTTGGATCAAGGAGGCCTACACAACCTACCTCTAACTCAGCGCCGACTGAGCAGCTTCTTGCTGCTAGTTAACCAGCTCACTGTTTTTATTTAAATAGTGTCTAGTCTTTGCACCAATGCTCTACTATGTGTTAACAGCATAGTCAGGTTTTGAAGTTAAGAGCAAAATAGAATATTATAGTGAATTCCATTAACAAAATAAGGAAGGTGCTTCAAAAGCCAGACAACCAAAGCAGATCCCTCTATAGTTACTCGTAAGTGGTACCTTGATCTGTGATCACTACAAAAAACGATTATAACGTCGTTTGTCACAATCCCTTGAGCCCTTTTATTTATATCTATTAATAAAGTGCAAAGTTTTGTGTTTTATTACCACACTATTTTATGAAAATTTGGCAAACATATGCAAAATTAGGTCCAGATTTATGCTGGCCTTGCTCTGTTCCAAAGCCACATAAGCGTCATTTTTTTCCACTAATGTGGCGTTGGAAGGGGAAAAACACTGTGCCATATTTACAAAGTGGCGCAATGCTTGCATTGCGCCACTTTGTAACCCCTTGTGCCACATTAAACCTGCGCCAGGCATAGTGTATGCAAGGGGGGCATTCCGGTGCTAGGGGTGGCGTAAAAATAGATTCCTTTGCGTCATTTTTTTCGGCATTTTTTAACGCCTGCTAATTGCAGGTGTTAAAAAGAAAGCCTCCCATTGATTACAATGGGTCTCTGGGTGCTTTGCAGGATTAGCATCATAATTTTCTACGCTAATCCTGCAAAGCACCGGACTAGCGTCAAAAATTATGATGCTAGTCACCCTAACAACCGCCATGGTGCGCCGTATTTTAAATACGGTACTACCATGGTAGCGTTAGGGGACGCTAAGTGGCACAGGAAAAGTAGTGCTGCACTAAGTTCAGCGCCACTATTCAAAAATCTGCCCCTTAGACGTTTAGGGCCTGATGCACAAATGTAAACTTACATTTTCAATTAAGGTTAGGGTTGTTTGCTGTTCACAAAGGGATTTATGAGTAGTATCATTACAAGTGCCGAGTCTCCGCACTTATAAAGATAAGTCTTTTTATGTGCAAGGACTTCGTACTCGTGAAGATACTAATCGTAAACGTACTCAAAAGTATACGTTTACCTTTGTGAATCAGGTCCACTGTGCAAAGACTGGTTTTCCACTATCATGCATGGCTTTTGTATGCCAGGGCACTGAAACGTTGTGTGAGGTACTCCCAAAAGACTGAAAATTGTGTGAGCAGAAAATTCTCTTGGCGAGACATGTTCTGGGCAAACCATTCTGTAATGAGCAAAATATATATAAAATTATCTCATTCAAAATTTACAGGAAGTTTGCAAGTTTCTCTCCCATAATAATTTTTTTGCCTAGGCCCAGTATTTTTTTAGGTCGAGCATAGCAGCGCGCAAGTGCTTCTTTTCCAATGTGTTGGTATCTATAGGGGCTTTTAACCACACCCACCTCACGCCCATCACTTTCACTCGCTCGTGGGCTTGCCTTTTCAAAAAACCTTTGATGACATTGGTAAAATGCTTTATGTTTGTCCCTCCTTGGGGCAGTTTTGTTACTGCCTTGGCCATCACCCCAGTTACATGGGTAACTGCACTTTTGACGATATGTTTGAATGCGAGCTATCTTCTTTTTCCTTTTGTGTCTTGTACCCAGTCATCTAATGAAATTGTCACCTGAGCTTTAGCGCTTTCTAGAATATTGCACTGCATGTCAGAGACTGCACTACAGGCTTCATCAGGAGTGCTCGAGTAAGGGCCTAGCATACTTTTACTGATATCGGGGTATTGGTAACTCCAAGGGTGGTGGAGATGGGTTATCTGATATTATGAACTGTACCCTGGGCGTTGCCTTTGAAATTAGAAGTTATAGTGGAATGCTGATTACTTCACGCAATTCATTTCTCCCCAAAGTTTTACCCACATATTTCAATGCATTTAGCAGCTGAAATGTGCAAGTGAAATTCAGTGTTACAGTGTACATCATAACTTGGATATGTCCAGCAGCTCCTAATACAGGTCTCATCGGAATTACAGGACTACTCGCAATGAGGACCAAATTTGTTCTTCCATAAAAGTTCCAATAGATGCTCTTAAAAAAGAAGTGTTTTATCTCTCTTTGTAGCTTCATCCAACTATGTTCTAAGGGATTCTTAAATGCCCAGAACAAACTTTCTGTGACACTGGACACTCCAGGGTGGTCTCCTTTGTGTTGAGCACCTATTATTGGGGGAAATCATTCACATTATTATACTCTCATTATGTATTTTGCTAGTTCAGCAAGAATTGTCAAATATATATATTTTTTTCCTAACTGTCTGACCCGCCAATCCACTCCTTTGGAAGGTTGATACACTCAACTCTTTTTCTCATGTTTGATAATGAAACCCAAACAAAAATAAGAAGGTAGAATCCCCTTCCAGTTACACATGACATGAAGATTCTCTTCCTCAGAGCTTAATTTGTGCTAGTGGTTGCAGGTGGTGGACACCAGCACTGATTTTTGAGACTGGGACGTATTCTTCAGCATTAGACCTTGACTTAAGGCAAGAGAGAGAAAGACATAAAGGTGAAGAAGGAATAAGAGGAAGAGAAGGAAGCAGTGACAAAATAAGAAGGCAGACATTAAAAATGAACAGCAAGAGTGAGGAAAAGAGAGAGGAAGTGTAAGTTGGTGGTAGAAAGAAGCATGTGTAATCAAGAGTAGCAAATCTTGCCATACAACAGCTTCAGCTTGTGGAAGCACCAAAGCAAACTCCTAAGAAAAGCTTTGCCCCCTTACACTTATTTATTGATTACAAATTAAGCACTGCTCTTTTCTTTAAGGTGAAGGACCTTGGGCAAGTAACTCCCATCAGGCACTTGAAAAGGGGGCAGATGGCTTCTATTTTCGTTTGAGGTTCAAGTCTTGCACTCATCTACGCACCAAGGGGAGCCTGATGCATTTGTTTGTCCACTAGAAAGAATGTAATTTCTTCCCATGCATTACACAATGTTCTTATTTTAGGTCTGGGTTTTGACAGTGCAGCTATTGAATATACTTATTGCTTACAACATAAATATAGTGAACGGGCTTTAGTTACACCCCTTTCGACCACTGGTTTCTTCAATCTGGCCTTTTTGAGTCATTTGCTTGAGACTTTGTCAATAACATCTTGGATCAGCCCAGTGGAGTATCAGCTGTCAACAAGTGCTATTCGCTGGTTGGGTGTATCCTTCCCCCTCCACTCTTGTGCATTTCTTGAACTGCATAAGAGACTACATTAGAACTACACAAGCCATTTGTGTCTGCTCCTGGTGGCTTCCTCCTGTGTTTCTTGAGTGACCTGTAGTAATGCTGAATGCAGTAGCAGTAAACCAAGACCTATTGACTTTGCCAATGCATGTTTAGTTTGGCATGAAAATTTAAGTCACGCTTCTAATACGATTTCAGAGGAGAGGTTCTCAGCTTATTCCCTGACCTGATCTGTGTCTTCCATTATCTCGTACTATATAAAATAAGTGCCAGGGCACTCATCAGGAGGCCACCGTTGCTTGCACTACACATTGCCTCTGTCAGCACTGCCAATGACAGTACTTTCACAACTGCTAACTATCACACTGCTAATAGTGTGACAATTCAGACTGTTTGAGGCCCCCAAAGCTGTAAACAACTGCTTTTCTGCTGGTTTTTAAATTTCACAAACAGCGCCACCATGTGGCAGCTGTCATATGTGTCGGTGTTAGCAATTAAATGCCAGTGTCAAGCATCAGAAACCATCAACTCAAATTAAGAACTGGTCTTTGCTTTTGATCCACATAACGTAGGAGCTGACCTTCCCACACATCGAAATTTACACGGTGACTTCTGTACACATGTTAAAATGGTATTTCCCAGAAAGTGATACAAAATTCTAGAATTCTGTACAAGATGAAGGTTATCCTTCCACACATTCCACAGGATATATTACTTTTTACTTTCACAGAAAGGTGATGAACGATAAACCATTTCAAAGTATGAGAGAGTTCCACCGAGGTTCCTCAGAGCAGTCCACTGGTGGTTCGGGTTTTTTAGGAATCAATACGTAACTCATAAGTACCCACAGTGTGGTGATGGCTGCTAGACCATGTTTATTGCAATAGGAATCCCTTCTCGAATCTTTCGTAAGGATGAAAGACCTCTTCCAAAATGTGTGGAAATTTTGCAGACATAAGCAAAATAATGCTTTTAGTATGAAGTGTGACTTACCAGACTTACCAGTGTCTTACGTGACTTTTTTACGCCAGGACCCAACTTGCAAAAAAAAGTAATGTGAGATATCGTCAGTAAACTGGTTTGAGTGGAAATTTACGTGAAAAATGTTGCCCGGGGGCAGTATTTATTTATTTAGGTGTGTTACTTTGCGCTACTTGTAATTTTTGGATATTTCAGAGGATAAAGGCGTCAGGGCTGATGTCCAGTCGGAATAATTCCAGTACATCTCACAGGGTCCCCTAGGTGAGGCTATGTGATTGCGGCCCCTGAGAGTTTGTAAGTTCTGCTTCAAACGTGATTCTCAGATACACTTTGAAGATCAGCTCATTCTTTGACAATTTTTGCAATGTTTAAGGTTATCCCAGTATTCACCCTGCACAGGTTAATGTATGAGCCACTCTGTAGATGTTGAGAGCCGTAACTTCCTGCCTATTCACCCATTACCCTCCTACCGAGGACCATTTCCATCCTCACGATAAAGGGAAAGGTCTGTCCCACCCCGACACTTTCACGAGCTGACCCCACATTTTTGGATAACTGAATAAGGTGATACCACTTAGTCATAATGGAGGGCAGCAGATCCCTCTCCCTACAAATGAACCAAACCTTCAGAGACTGCAGGGGAAGCTTATGTGTTCTCAGAGGTACCACCCACCTCACTCGAAAGAGCCCTTCTAGCGGCTCCCACACACACCGGCATCTCTGACACAGCACACACCTCATGACAAACATGAAAACGCAAATAAAGCAAAGAAGCACACAGGGCAGTTTCAAATGATGTCCTGGTTTTACTTTGGGAAAAGATCATCAGGTGACACATCTGCAGGTTCTTTGCCATCCTTCAACACAACATGGTGCAGACAGCACTTCTCACAGTGGAAAATAAAGGTCAGATTTCATATAAAAAACATTCTCAGCGTTTTCGTTTTAAATGCACTTAGTGCTCGAACAGGTCTTCTCAGGATACAGTACCCTCGTGCCCTCTCCAAAACAATCGGATCTTGAAACGTGGGTGGGGGATTTGGGGGGGGGATACTTCTCATTTTGTGTAATTGAGAACCTTGGCGGATGGACAATTACGCCAGCTCTCGAATTACATGGACTGAAAGTACACGCCACTGTGAGCATTCTGAAATGTGTAGAAAGAAATAAGCAATATGCAAATTAGGTTCGGACACAATGGCTTTTGTACGGAAAGGGATCCCTCGCTCCTCCGAGTAAATCACAGAAGACACAGAAGCTCTGGAAATCTGAAAAGCCGGGATCGGAGGTTGCGGGAATGGGGAGCTGTTTTGTAATATTATACCCCGCCCAGCCCCCCATCATCTCATCCTCTCAACCTCTCCTGCTGCTTGACAGCCTGACGTCACCTAATGGCTCGCAATTTATCTCCCGGTGATAAATGGGAAACTGCTTTCCATCCTCTCAACTAGATTTACATGTGTCCAGATCCGGATTTTGAAAAAAAAACACAAATCCATGGACAAGCAGATGGTATAGTAATGACCTAGGATTACAAGCTTTTTGGGAGCGGGGGATGAATAATTGGTGCTTCTTTGTGTGTTTCACAGATAAGATTGTTTACTGCATGGGCACTCATTAGCTATAGAAGGGGAGTAAATCTTTACTCATAAACACTCCTTAATAAGCAGTAGAATTAAATAGGTTCAAAGGCTTCGAAACCAATGTGTGTGTGTGTTGGGAGAGTTGGAGGGGGAATAACATCTTGCATTTTGGGCACTGGCCCACAGTAGTAATTTCCTGACTCGGTTCTCTGTGCCCCGTACCCCCACCCTTCCTTGAAAAACAGGGTATGAATCCTCTCATCCAGAAAAGCATATATCATGATTTTCTTGCCGCTCTCTATTACCTTACAGAAAAAAAGAACTATGTCTAAGCAATAAGGAGAAAAAGATATTTTCTTTTTAGCAGCCAACACATACATTTACAGTATATTAAACTAAAAAAATTCTGTTCAAGTTTTCAAGTTTTTAAATTTTTTTTTTTTAAATATCCTCCAGACTGTCCCAGTTTATTAGCTTTTACTCAAAGCAGTGCAAGTTATGGACTTCAACTAGAGATTAGGCGGTAGCTTGTTTCAGTCACAACAAAGCGGCAATGGCGAAAAATTATTTTTTGGACCACCTTTCTCCGCCTCCCCCTGCTTCCTCTCGGAATTCCGCTCTGGATAGAATGCGGGAGCGCTTCTATCATGCATTTCTGAATGGAGGATGGGGAGGTGGCCTCCCATGTGCTCCCACACATTGTGAAGTCTCCTCCCCTTGGATAGCAGCAACGTTTTCGTGATTCCCCTTCACATTCGTAGAAATTAACGTTAATCGTGGTTTTTGGAGCAATGTAACAAGCATTCCTTCATTCTATGCCTTCAGTAGACTCTGGGATCCATGTCCTGCACAAATTAGTTACAGTTTCTGAAATCCCACTTGGGCCTGAGAACTTCGCATTTTTCATGTTCCCTTGTGGCGCTGGATAGGAGAATGTGTTTGCCTAATGTTATTACCATCACCCATTGTATGTTGGTGTTGAAAGCAGCAATGGCCTCTTATCTATAAACAGGCAGGCGAATGTGGGCATGTTGATGGTCTAAAAGTCTTGGCACAGATACTGTCTCATACCCCTTACCCAACATCTGCTCTTTGATGCATGGAGGGTGAATGTCATTGATAAGATATTCCAAGGACTGTAGGCTGCTGCTCAAGATGGAGGTGTTGCACAGTGTCTTGCTGGGCAGGCTTGAGAGTCCATCTGAAGGGTGGACCCCAAGCTCCCGGTGCCCGTGGGCAAGGTCCTGGGGGTTGTAACAGTCACTGGTCGGAGTCACCAAAATGCTATTCCATGGAGGCGCAAAGTATTGGCCCACTGAAAAATTGCCATGCATGCCCACACAGTTCAAAGGAGAGGAATTGACTTTTTCCACTGTTCCCATCAGGGTGTAAGGGCGAGAGATCCCCGCGCACACTTCAGGGGATTTGCTGATGACTCCCCCACCTCCGCTGCCACCGCTGTACATTCGAAGTTGTTGTGGTTTCTGCTGCCATATTAGGTAGTCCATGCCGTCAGGATACAATCCTGGCTTGGGCCCTATTGCCACAGCTGGGTTAGTCCCAATGGTCAGCTCTGCACCTGTGCGGCAGTCTGGCAGAATCGTCCCAGTGTAGGCCATGGTTCCTGCCGTCATATTTGTAAAGCCGTTGGCCACCACATGTTTAGCTGGGCTTGGGTTTGTTACCACAACCGCTTGGCAGGCCTGCTGGGAGACCTGCGCCTGGCACTGCTGGTTAATCTGATAGATGATGCTCTGAATGGAGGGCAGGTTTGACTGCTGCAGTGCAAGGTTTCTCCCTGTGAGAGGTATTACAGAGGTGGCCACAGTCACGTTAGGGGGCACTGGAGCTTCAAGCTGCTTCTGATTGCTGTGGTAACTGATTTGTCCATTGCACGTCTGGAGGTGAGCTAAAGTGCTTGACACTGGATAAGGAGCAATGCCAATGTGTGCCGGAGATGCCTTCACCCGCTTGCCCTCAGAGTTCTTCACCACACCCTTGCTGCTGGAGGCTTTCATGATCGCCAGAAGGCCCTGGTACCCGTTGGTGTGCATGGGGTAATTGCTGCAGCGCTGGCCAGTTGTGTCATATCCATTCACAGTTCGGTTAAGGTGCTTGTGCTGTGGGACCCTGATGTTGGTGGGAAAGATTTTGATTGACAAGGGGTTGTTGGCCACCTTCTGTGCGTAGGCGTCCAGTTCAGCATGGCTGGGATACCTCGGAGAATGCATGGATGCCACTGCTTCACCTGCGAGATATGAAAAAGAAAAAAAGGCATTAACCACAGGGAAATTCATTTGAGGACTGCGGTTCAATATCGCTTGTATCATTTCTGCATTCCCTGACACTCAGAGTGTTTTACAACAATGGCAGAAACTGGGTCATTCATTGTGAAAAAACAAGCAAACAAGGAATTCTCAGAATCGATGGATTTAAAGCATCAATGAATACTTGCAAAGGAACTCCTGCCATGTTTAAGCAAAGCAAATGGTGTGACTCTAACTTGTGATCATATCAATTCGATACCAATGATTGCTGTGGAATTTTGTACTTAAACGCAAAACACCAACAATGCAGATTACTGCAGAACTGGAACGAGGATCTGCAACACCAGCGTAAGGACTCTGTATTACAATGCAGTTGCACGTATCCATCACATTCATTCAAACATACATGCAGGTTGTCTTACACTGATTAGAAGCTAACTGGTAAGAGGGTGATTGCCTTTCCTGAGCTTTGCCTGAATGAGTAAATTTGACAGTATGACTGCATGGATGGATGTGGTGGATGACTGTGAAAGGGGTGGGACACAGGGATTTCCAAAGGTCATGTCAATTATAGGTCTAAAGCCAGACAGTATGTGCAATGAATACATGATTATGAGTTAAACAGTCCACAATATTTGGGTAAAAATTATGATTGTTTTACTTGATACCTGGCTTTTTGTCACTCATGTTACAATTTCACGGTTATTATGGACCCAAAAGACCCAGCATGCTTAGTGTTGTTGGGCGAATATATGTATTTTATATTTATTGACAGCAAGAGGATTGCAAGCGGAAGTGCCTTAAAATAGGACAATGAAGGTACATAGTACAAATGTCAGAGGAGGAGTATTCTACATTTATATTCCTATAACCTCCAGCTAAGTAAGAAACCAATGGTATCTCTGTGACGTAACACATAGGGGTTACAGAGGTGCAGGCGTGGCCTTCTCAGTGTTGTGGAAGGCCTGCTCCATTTATCAAGCATCTCTTTAGCAAGAAAGAAAAGTCCTCTTTGAAGTGAGAGCCACCTACAGGCCGTGCAAGAAGTCCGCTTTGCTCAGGATGGCTGGCCTCCTGAACCAAATTAAACACTTAATTGAAAATTGTTTGCTATTATTCCTTATTGCTTTAGGGGGGTTTAGGTTGGAGATTGATTGATTTTGCTTAAATCAAAAAGATAGAATTCCCTTAAATTGACAAAGATAAGGAGTGAAATTTTTAAAAAAGTGAAGTTGGCAAGGCATACCCTTTAAGTAGTAACTCCAACACAAGTGGGGGGGGGGAGTGTGTATTACAAAGTGCGGTTTACCGTGTAAGTTTTGTGATCGCCCACAATCTCCAAAGGAAGAGCTTTTTCCACAATGAAAAACGTCTAGGTAAGGAGAATGAAAATAAAAAAATGTGTGTTTGCATATCAGGCTCCATTCCGTCTGTGCTGTGCTATGAACATTTCCCTACAGCAGGAATAGAAGCCCTTGGGACGTGTTGCATGACATTCACAGTAATACACCTGGAAAACAGCATTTTTCTGCTCAATAACATTCCTCACAGAAAAAGAAATATGCAAAAGGTAAAATTGCAGTGACAAATTCTCTATACATTTTCCATCTCGTCTGCCTTTCATTAGAATGCAAATGAAGTCGTAATGCAGAGACGACCTTTGCAGCAACCACGATAAGCAAGCAAACTTCACAAACCTCAAGAAAGGCAAAAGGTGAAACTTTCATAACTTCCCCACCCCTAGAATCTGAAGTCCGAGTTACTGCTCCCTCCACCGTTCAAATCTGCCTCCTTGTTGTAAAGTCACTTTTAAGTATCCAACAACAAACCCAGTGTCAGGAACCGAAAAACCACTTCACCCAATTGGAGAATCTTTCTCCAAGATTGGATTTCAACTACATTATAGAGGCAATTTCATGGGTGCTTACCACTGCTACGGTCGCCCCACCAAAGACGAAAGGCATTCCATTTACCAGCAATAAATCAGCGGCGGCTATAATGAGCACAAAATGTCACTTTCATGCAATTTTACAGAAGAACAAAACTGGCAAAATTAACTATGACAACAAACCAGTCAGCAAACGCTACAGCAGCGAAATATATAGGTGTGTCCCTGTGTTTTTCTTCCTCCTCTGAAACTACTATAAAAACAGTTTTCACCGTGCTGGTGCGAAAACTCATTTGTTCTGCCCATTACCGTTTCATTTAGGGTTTATCTCCAGTATCCAATGAACCACCAACTGTGAAAATGATTAAATCTACAAAATCTTTCTATTAGATGAAGTAAATTAGGTACTTGAAATCGAAAGGGGGGAAATGCAAGCAAAATAGCACTCTGTGAGTCATTCATAAAGTTATAATGCCTGTCTGACATCTCCTAATGTTTACATGACTAGAACATACATCAAGAAGTCTTCACGCCATACCAAGGTTATTTGCATGCTTTGTAATGCTACATGATGTATTTTTTGCGTAGCATGGCATGTACAGTCATGTACAATTAGTGTGGGTGACTATTGATGCAGGTTTTTATAGGGAGATTCTGTCTGGGCACCTGGTCTGTGTTGGTGTGTCTGGTCAGTCAGAGTGTGTATTGTATCATCTCAGTAAACTGTGAAATGTGATGCCCAGCTGCCAGCCCCCTGCGTTAATCTGAGCTGGTGCATTTGTAACCACAAACCTCCAGTTAAATATTGATTTTGCTTAAGTGGTGTTGACCACTGGAGAGATTTCCAAGGCATTCATTGTCTTTTGTCTTTCCATCTGGGCAGTGGTGTTGGGTCTGGTCAGTTTGTGTGTCCTGGGTAGTCCTACTGGTTAGAGCTCCTAAAGGGGCCGAGTTATGACTCCTGTGGCCTTCTGCATATCTCATAGGTATGGAAGGTGCGAAAGAGTGTTGTCTGTGGCCCAAGTTGAGTGTGATAGTGTACGTTGGACTTGCTTTTAGTCTGCTGGTTGTGGGTAGTTTGGTCTGACAGATGACCACTAACGGAAGAGAGTACAAAAAAGTAGGTCTTCTGACCTTCCCCACAATACGAGTCTGTGACTGTGGTTGTACAGTTGACAATTACTTTTTGTGTGTGTATACGCATGCAGATGTGTGTGTGGGTGTGTATGTGTAGGTGCATGTGAATGTGTGTGGTTTAAATGTTTTTTATGTATTTTTTTTTTAACCAATTATTCCTTCTTTGCAAGAATTGATTTGCTTTTTAATAAAGAGAATCAATCTACATATTTGCAAGAATCCATCGCAAATATTTTAGGCAAAGCAGTAGCTGGCACAGTTTCATAATAGCAGTATATGATAGGCTAATGTTACAATGTTTTTAGAGTACTGTGTAATTTAAGGCAGTGGTTCCCAACCTGTGGGCAGGGGACCCCCCGGGGGGTCCGCAAAGCCTCCTCAGGGGGTCCACGACTGCTTAGAAAATTTAACATTAGGTTCCAACTATCAGTAATGACTGAGTGGGGGTCCCCGGATTCTAATAATGATTCAGTGGGGGTCCCCGGGCTCCAGTATTGACAAAATGGGGGTCCACAGAAGTCAAAAGGTTGGGAACCACTGATTTAAGGGATACAATGTTTTGTATTTTTCTTAAGTACTTGAATCTGTACTTTTGTGTGATGCTAGTGAGAAAAATATACAAAAAGAATGTATTTATTGTTCTAAAATAAATAAATGTAGCTATTTTGTCAAAAACTTGAATGCTTGCTTTTTTGTCAAAAACATGAATGCTTTTTGCTAATTTTCCCAGGGCAAAATTAGAAGGCGAAATCAGAGCAATTCTGCAACTCATGTGTTTCATGCATCTCGCTGACCCCTACATCAGGTAGCTCTGTTGTTCTAAAAACACTGCTCAGAGCCCACACCATCTGTCCTACCAGGTGGGCCCTGACAGAACTATCCACCTTCCAAGGATCAAGCCAGAGTCAGCCCTGCATTCCCCTCTTGCCTTGAAAATAGGGACTGCTCACTCCTGGTGAATAGAGATTTTTTGAGAGCCTGTAAGAACATTCCATTGTCCCACTGAAAATTAGAAAAATCTGAATTTATCAATAACTTATAAGCACATATAACAGAAGCAGCACCAGAGTTCTCAGCTGCAGGGTTCGTCCTGCGATGGTTTGTATCTAGTTTAGAACCTCCCTTGTTCACCCAAATCCCAATGAAGCTTCCACAGGGGCAGAGGTGGGTGAATTTTTAAGTTGTGCAGTTGTACTATTCTTGGCCTTCAGTATTTCAAGAGTGCGTTTTGAAACGGTCGCACTCTAAATTAAGTGTAAAACTACTTTCTTTGATACTGTCCTAAGAGTCACTCAAGTACACCCAGTCCAAGACTGGTAACAATCTCCAGCTACAACAAGAAAGAATCAAGAGTTTGGAATTTGTTGGCTAGAGACCCAAGATCAACCAATGGTCAGACTGCAGAACATTAGGTCCAATCAAAGAATTGAACAAAAAATTGGAAACGTCCCTTCTGAATGTAGATCATGATTGAAAGTCATTCCCATATTTGGTCATGTCGGACAACTTACTAAAGCGGTGTCCAGCAGTCCGACAAGTAGTACGCATATAGTGCTTTATAAAACACTACAAGTTCCAATATAGCTGTGTTTGGCCAGGTTGAACCAGGTAAGGGTAGTGCAGATGATTACAGCATGAGTAAATGAGAGTAAGCATGAGAGTTGAAAAGGACAGTGTCGCGAACAGCATGACAAATAGTTCTACATTAATAAGAGCTGTTGGCTCTACATGAAATTTTGGGCCAAGTTTGCTTAGTGAGATTAAGGAGATAGTGTCTTGGCACTGATTCAAAGCTTCATTCTTAACATGCTGTAGCTTTTGTGCCCTAAGATACCATCCAAGCAGGTTTAAGGTTCACGAGAGGGGAAGCGGGCAGACTGAGCTATACCAGTTGAAGATACAATCAGGGCCAATGGAATTGTGCGACATGAGAGGGCCAAATTATGCTGCAGGGTTGACTAAATTATGTGGACAGAAAAGGCAAACCATGCGGCGTAATGCGGCACATTTTCTGGTAGTTTTATTTCATTATATTGTCATTTTTAACACTGGGCATTGGTTACACCTCATTAGTCCCAATTTAACACAAAAACATAACAGTAAACCACAGAAAGGTGACCAGTCATTCTTTGTAATTGGCATTGCACTGCGTGGGAACACATATTGCTGCAATTTTAATAACTTTTGAACAGTTTGAGCTCAAAGCAAACATTTTTTTGTAAAAATTTGAAGATTATGCAACAGATGATGGGTTATGTGGCAAATGCAGTAGATTGATAATAGTGTGAAAAACGTCGCAGCTGTACACTCGCATAACTCCAGTGGCCCTGGATATAAATGCCATATTCATTACTTCCCACTCCAAAATAAATACATTGATGTGAAGCTCAAATATGGGTGACCAACATAGCCAACATATGGAAATAAAATGAAGAACTGAAACCCAGATGGATACCCTAAATCACTGCAGTAAATGAAATATTATCTCTAGAGCAGTATCCACTGGGAGATTTTCCTCCACTACAGGGGTAGAATGATACAGAATACAGCACCAGTGGATTCTCCTCTTGAATTCTCACCTTTCCCAAAAATTGGAAAAAAATTCCATTGCCCCCATCTCTTAATTCAGTCCCCAGGTTTTCACTGGAGAGCTTTATGGCCACAAAGTACAAAATGGAGGTAACCCATGGTTCACGGACACTGTCTTTGCTTCCGTTGCTGTGGTTGACAAAGAATCCCAGACATTTCCACTTATATCATTGAGTTACTTTACAATCATTTTGTACTCGTGATCTGGAGGTCCCTATACATTACCTAACAGTGTGATTACTGTCTCAGCCTCTCCTGAATTATTTGGCATACATCACCTTTGAGATCTTTTTGACCTGAATTTATGATTATTTTATGCTTACTTTCATCAACCCAACAATGCCTTGATAAAGGTGTATTGACAAAACACTTAACAAAACACTTGTCTGCTCTTTCTCTTCTCATCACGACTACCTCTGATAACTTGGACGTTACCATCCGCGTGTGAATTTCAAACTGTTGGCCTTCTTGCCATAAGAACCCTAATAAAGACAATTTGCAATTATTATGTGATTAGGAGATTGCCTTTTCATCTATCATGACTTTTTTGACATCCAATGCATTAACTTTTGATTACGAACCTTATTCAGTTCAAACACAATGTAACCAAAACTGCACATAAACAACTTAAGTAAAAGGTTCATTTTAGGGGCTGACACTAAAACAGGATCTCAGGGTCTAGCATAATGATTTTTTACCTGTACTTTCATACACTTTGTTGCCACCTTTTGGATGTGCTCTAGACTTAACTGATAGGGTCTTGAGGAATGCAGACTCTAGCCAGATGGTTAGCACGCAACTCCCAATCAGCACAAAAGCAAACTGTAACTAAATGGGCAATGTCAACTTTTTACAACTTGAGGATTGAGACTGATCAACTGCTCAGGACAAGATCATGGCCATAATAGAAGGATTTACAAAATGCCACATCATCTTACAGGTTTGGGTGAGATCCGAGTTGAAGTGGCAGGACACAAGGTCTGGAGGGTCATCGCAGCCGTGGTGCACTGCCCACCATCAGCTGAGCGAACGGCGGAGAGACGGCGGAGAGATCCCTCATTCATGAAATGGGATAGCTGATCTCTGCATCGCAAAACGATTGCATCTTATAAAACGCCATCAATAATTAATTAAAACAATAAATAAATCCCAGATGAATAATATATGAACCAAATGGATGCAGACACTTCCTTTTCCACCTCCCCCTCCAGAACATCATTTCAAATGAACTGTTCTAGGGAAGCAATTCTTTGAAACTAAAGTCCTAACACGTGATGGATCAGAACAGTTACGGGCAAAGGCGCTGATGGTATCACCCACAAGTCTTCAGCCGAGACGCGCGTCATGCGACCACGCTCAAGGGATGGAGAAACCTTGAAGCATCAGGGTGACGTCTGTTCCATGACCTTTCTCACCAAAGCAACATTGTAGTACAGAACACAATGCCATCTTGTATTTTTACTGTACACTGAGTCATGTAGGTTAACACACTTCAGAAGTCTCACACAGTGCACTTCCGGGCAGCTGACTAAGCGTAACATCTTCATTGCTTCCAGTAATTCAACTACAGAATAGCCGCCTGACGTCAGCACACAGGGAAGACGATTTTGAGAACTGAAGAATGACGACTTACGTATGATGCCCAGAAAGGAATCAAAACACGACGAAACGCCACCAAATGAAGAGACGTGCGGAAATCCTTATAGTTGACACATGGCAAAGAAAAGTTTTGTTTTCTTTTCACGGAAACGCTCATTTAAGATCCCCTATTACGTAACCACGACAAATCTCCCTTCAAATATGAGCAAGGCGCCCAGTGAAGGGTCGTAATTTAATTTAAAATGCAGCACACCCTCTTGAAAAATCAGTGGCTCCTAAAAACACCAATTATTAGATGGATAGTATCCGAGTAGGCGGGTCTAATCGGCTTCTTGTGCTCGACTTCCAGCTAGTGCCACAATCTTTCGGCATTCAGGTAGTGAACCTCCCGCCCCCCCCATTTCCAGCTATTGTTCCGCCCCCTCCCGTTCCATTTAATTCTAACGTGGGTCTGCTTTGAGCGTAGCTTTCAACCCTCACCAATCCCACCTGCCTTCGATAAACAACAAAAACATTTTTTCAATTTGCTAACCGCGATTGGATGTAAATGCTGTCATATAACATTCATAGGCTATTTCTGTGAATCGGGTGATTACTGCAGTGATACAACGTTGCTGTGTGCTTCTTGATCCACTGGGAAGTCCATATAATAAATGCCATTGCATCTGCAGCTGACGCTGTATCAGGTGGGACCGGTGGTCGCTTTATGGCGGGAACCCTGGAATCCGCGGAAGCTCCTGAGCCGGGTTGTCTCAGAGAGGAAACTTGGCGCTGCTTTCAGTGCTTGTAATACAGCTCTTTCCGCAGCCGCAGCCGTTAAAATGGCATAGTTAATTTAACAGGGACAATCTAACAGGCTGCAGGAAACATTTGCCCCCATTAATGTTATGAGTCTTTTACAGGTGTCTAAGCAGGCTTTGTTACTAACAAGGCTGTTAGGCCCATTTGGAAAAGGCGTTCTGAGAGAGATGTAATGTGGCCGGTATCTGAGGCAGACACGGTGAGTAGGAGGTGGGCTTTTACCACAGCCTTGGCAGAGCCCCCCTCAAGCCGTTTTGTGAGTACATGCACCATGCCCATGTGAGTCGCCCAACACAAGTCCCAGCAGCTTGCCCCCCCTTCATGCAGAGTTTGTGGGTTGGTGCACCCTCCTTATGCGAGACTCCTAACACAAGGCCCAGCAGCTTGCCTCTCCTTCAAGCAGAGTTTGTGGATAGGTGTACCATGCTCATGTGAGTCGCCCAACATAAGGCCCAGCAGCTTATCCCCTTCATGCTGAGTTTGTGGGTCGGTGCACCATGCTCATGTGAGTCGCCCAACATAAGGCCACGCAGCTTAACCCCTTCATGCTGAGTTTGTGGGTTGGTGTACCCTCCTTATGCGAGACTCCTAACACAAGGCCCAGCAGCTTGCATCTCCTTCAAGCAGAGTTTGTGGATAGGTGTACCATGCTCATGTGAGTCGCCCAACACAAGTCCCAGCAGCTTGCCCCCCCTTCATGAAGAGTTTGTGGGTTGGTGCACCCTCCTTATGCGAGACTCCTAACACAAGGCCCAGCAGCTTGCATCTCCTTCAAGCAGAGTTTGTGGATAGGTGTACCATGCTCATGTGAGTCGCCCAACATAAGGCCACGCAGCTTAACCCCTTCATGCTGAGTTTGTGGGTTGGTGCACCATGCTCATGTGAGCCTTCTAACACAAGGCCCAGCAGCTTGCCTCTCCTTCAAGCAGAGTTTGTGGATAGGTGTACCATGCTCATGTGAGTCACCCAACATAAGGCCACGCAGCTTAACCCCTTCATAATGAGTTTGTGGGTCGGTGCACCATGCTCACGTGAGCCTTCTAACACAAGGCCAGGCAGCTTGTCCTCCTTCATGCAGAGTTTGTGGACAGGTGCACCATGCTCATGTGAGTCTTATAACGCAAGGCCAAGCAGCTTGGCCTCTATCATACAGAGTTTGTGGGTCGGTGCACCAAGCTCATGTGAGTCGTCTAACACAAGGGCAGGCATCTTGGCCCCCGCATGCAGAGTTTGTGAGTAAGTGCACCATGCTCATGTGAGTCTTTTGACACAAGGCCAGGCAGCTTGGCCTTTCTCATGCAGAGTTTGTGGGTCGGTGCACCATGCTCATGTGAGTCGTCTAACACAAGGCCACGCAGCTTAGCCCTTTCATGCAGAGTTTGTGAGTAGGTGCACTATGCTCATGTGAGCCTTCTAACACAAGGCCAGGCAGCTTGGCCTCTCTCATGAAGAGTTTTGTGGGTCAGTGCACCATGCTTATGTGAGTCGTCCAACGCAAGGCAAGGCAGCTTGGCCTTTCTCATGCAGAGTTTGTGGGTCGGTGCACCATGCTCATGTGAGTCTTCTAACACAAGGCCAGGCAGCTTGCCCCCCCCCTTCATGCAGAGTTTGTGGGTTGGTGCACCATGCTTATGAGAGACTCCTAACACAAGGCCCAGCAGCTGGCCTCTCCTTCAAGCAGAGTTTGTGAGTAGGTGCACCATGCTCATGTGAGTCTTCTAACACAAGGCCAGGCAGCTTGGCCTTTCTCATGCAGAGTTTGTGGGTCTGTGCACCATGCTCATGTGAGTCTTCTAACACAAGTGAAGGCAGCTTGGCCTCTCTCATGCAGAGTTTTTGGATAGGTGCATCATGCTCATGTAAGTCGTCTAACACAAGGCCAGGCAGGTTAGCAGGCGTCATGTAGGGATTTATGGCCCCTGCTCCGTGCAGATAAGTGACTTCTAATAGAAGGGCACACAGCCTGGTCTCCTGAATGCAGGTTCTTGGTGGCTTATGTTGCATGCCTACATGAGTTTTCTACCATAAGGTACGTCAACCTCGACCCTAAAGGCAGGTTTTTGTAGTTATGTGTTCCAGGCACGGAAGTCAGAGACAGGCAGCAATTGAGTGCACCAAGTCTCCTTGGGCCAGTTATTCCTTCACTGTGTGCAAGGAAAATAAACAGGTCACCCCCTTGGCAAAGATTTATAGGCATGAAAAAGGATCTCAGCAGGCCATCTTTTGATGGGGGAAACATATGGCAGGGCTGTATGCAATTTACTCCTTATCACACATGGCTTTCGCATTGACACAGAGGAAATGATTCAGCTACTGGATTTCTGCTGAACTCTCAATGTCATTGCTCTGCCCTTGCCTGGGTGCAAGTCTCAGGTGAGAGCACAGGGTATATATGCCCATCACTCATTGAAATGCTCTGACTCGCATTATAATAAAATAATTATGTGGACTGAGGTAAGGTTCCACTAAATGCAAAACTGACATCTAGCACTATATTTTCGTGTGTCCACTTTGGATGCAAAGATGCATTTTGCACAAAAAAAAGCACAAAAACACAACTTCTGGAAGAAGAGCTGCTCGCATTCTGGTCTATTGCCTTGCTCCATTGTCTGACTTGTAAAATTGCATGAGATTACGCCGGAGTAACGGACTGAAGCGGACTACTTTTAGGCCGATATGCACCTGTGCACAAGCAACATGGCATCACTCACAGAGAAGTCAGCCAATGGCATAAGTGGTCTCAGATGTACACATGTATAAAAACAAACAGGGGCTTTCAGTCAATTATCCATTGGCCTGTGCAAGCATCATTCATATTTGATTTTACTTAAGCCAACCACAGTATGAGGCAATGGGTCAGCCTACTTCTGCCGTTGGCTCTTTTTACTAAGAGTGATGTCATTTTCTTTGCGCACACGTGAACATCTTTTTATAGAGTAGTCCTCTTCAGTGCCAGAGCCAAGCCAATCTCTGCTTTTGTTTCTGCTTTCACTCCAAGAGGACAAGGTTTGTAGACCCAAAAGAAGGTTGTTCAATAGAGAAAAATCAGGTACTAACCATAGAGTCCTGCTAATGCCTTTCTTTGTGCTTGGGGAGTGCTCTAGCAGACAAAATTGCATTTTCTCAGTAGCACTGAAATTCTTTGCACCGTTACTGGCTATAACAACCAGCACGCTTACTACAATAAGGCAATATTTAGCAACCACAGATTGCGCTATAACTAAAGTGTGCTACATTGCTAGAGGTGAGGCCCCAAAATGTTACTTTTGCTCATGGAGTCGAAACTCCATGCACTCGTGATGATCTAAGGCAGTGGTTCCTAACCTTTTGACTTCTGTGGACCCCCACTTTAACAATACTGGAACCCGGGAACCCCCACTTAATCATTATTGGAATCCGGGGACCCCTCACTGAGGCATTACTGAAAACTAGGGACCTAAACTGCTAATATTATTTAATTTTGTAAGCAGTCGCGGACCCCCTGAGGAGGCTTTGTGGACCACAAGGGGTCCCTGGACCACAGGCTGGGAACCACTGATCTAAGGCACAGAGCCCATTTTCCTGGAATGGAAAACTATCATAATAAGGCAAGCAGGTTATTTTTGTTACCCAATTTAAAACCGAATCACAGTGCACATGTAATCATATGTGGAGCAATATCCCTGGTGTGAAGTCTTTGCTTGTTTTCTTTTTTATTCCTGTCTTTCTTCTTCACGGCTAAGCCCGTGCTTTAGTGTTGGGACAACCTACACCCCAACTTCTGCAATAGAAATAAATGTCTCCTTGTCCTCGTATTCTATGCCTCTCTTTTACCAGTGCATAATCCTACTTGGCACTAGTGGAGCTGGAAATTATCAATATACTCTCTGAGAGTAGCAGCTGACTAGTACAAGTGGCCTTGTTAGCTCGAAAGGTGGAGCTCACGGAGGCCAGAGTGGCTATACCACTCATTCATACCAGACTTCATACCGAAGTAGTCCATTAGATTTGATGTAATTAGGATGGCAGATGGGCTAATCTCTTCTGACTTCACTGTGAGTCGTTTTAGTTAATTTTTTGAACTGGGACATTTTTTACTTTTTATTTTTAAAACGTTTACAGACCACCTTTATACAACAGCATTTACGGTTCTTGTTACTTGTACACTTTGCAAAAAAAAAAGTCATAGGCTTGCCAAGGCCAGTTCTATTGGCTTTTTCAGTGCATGTTAATTGTTTAAATTAACTCCTCACTATGTGTCCCTGCACAGCAAATGCAGCTTGCATTACAAAGTAGTGTTGAGGATAACCAAATCCAGATACGATTACTACACGTCATCAGGGTGCACCTCTCATGGTGCATATCAATTTCAGGCAGAAGGAGCTTTAGAGTCTAGTGCTAGTGACAAGTGTAGACTCTGGACTACACTCGATGCATACAGACATCAAACAACTCAAACCTTTGAAGTTATTCTAACATTATAACATCTGCCCTGGCATAGAGAAAATATGTCAGTTTCTGAAATGCACTCTGGTATGCTGGTGGGACTCCCTCAATTAAACCTATGCAACAATGAATAACAACACTGGATTATGAAATGGAATCGGCAGGTTGTGCTATCAAATAAGTTAACTCAGAGAGCAGGCACTAACTAGAAAACAAACTTTGCTAAAGTCAATAGATTTGGCTTTAATGTGCTAACGCATGGAAATACAGGCATGCACAAATGCTGTTTAGCACATACAATCCAGTACTATTGCCGTTGTCAATAAAGCAAAAAAGTAACATATGTTGATTGCTTTCTGCCTTGAATGCATATAGAAGATGAAAAACTGAGGCCCATATTTATACTTTTTTTGCTCTGCATTTGCGCCGCTTTTTGACGCAAAAGTGGCGCAAAAAAAAGTATAAATAAGGGCCTGAAGGTGACAAACAGTGTGGGGATTGAGTGTACTTTTCAGAGGTACAATAGTCACTCACACATTCCAATAGAACTACTTTCTTGAAGGTGAAATGATACACCAAACAGCCAATAGCAATTGGTGAGAGATTACCGCTCCTCTTGGCTCAGCCAAAGTCTGATACACTATATATATTTTAAGGAATTGGTAACAAAGGTCGGTAAGCGGCTATGCTGTCATCCCGGACCTAAAAAGGTCAGCTGTCTGCAACTATGAGGCCTGTGATGGAAAAGTACTCCAGCATAAAATTAGTTGACTCTCTCTGCTTTTTCTGCTGTAGCTTTTCTCAGTTTACTCCTTATGATGTCACAACAATGTCTGCCAATTAACAACATTACTTACTAGGTACTTTAAGTACTTTTAATGTTAAACCTCAATAGGTGTCTGACAACAACAATTCTCATCTGTCGTTGCATCTAAGCACAGTGAACATAAGGCAGACCTTTGTGCTTTTAATGTGATACCTCCATAGGAGTTCTGTGAACCCTTGCATTTCCTAGCACGCATGTTCTAATGGGATTAGAAAATGATATGGTATGTGGTCTCGTTTCAGGACACATAACTTGGCTAGTGGGCAATTATCTCTATAAAATGTCCTTTAGGATGTTCATTAATACTGTAGTAAGAGAACAGAGTGTGTCTTATTTAACATTTTTCACGCTACTCTACTCATGTTCTCCCACAGTTGTAGCAAAGTATGAATTGTAACGTGAAGTGGAAAGGGGGTTAAATTCCATTATGAATGGAGAGTTAAAATCGAGGATATATTTTAATTTTCAAAACATTTGCCTCATTAAACTCTGTGTTAATTCTCTAGTATTGTACGTTATTTATAGACCAAATGAGCATTACCGATACATCATGCTTTGTGTGTCATCGTTTCAAACACATAATAATCCTATGGTTGGGCTTGCAGGCCCAAAACAAGCCCCTGTCTGCGATTAGTCAGTTGCAAATACCCTTAGACATTATTTCACTTTAAAAAACACACAGAAAACATCCCCGGACCGGGAAAGCATTTGTATGTATATATTCATTCATGAACCTTGCTCACAAGTGTGATTTGCGGTGCATGGAGGCACTTACAGTGCTATTAAGAGCTGCATAAATGCCTGTTCATAATGTAACAGTTAAATAGCCCCCTACTCTTGCCATAGTCCCTCAGTACAAGAGATAACATGTACATCTGTGCACAACAACAATGAATCCTCTGGTAAATGTAAATTAGCACTTGTATAGCGCACTACTCACCCGTTAGGGTCTCAAGGCGCTGTACTCATACCGCTATGGAACCCCTCCTGGCTTTTCCCTGTGAGGCGCCCACTCCTGAGCACCCCCAGGGTGAAGCCAGGCATCCAAGTGCTGTTGGGGCCGTTGTGGAGATTAAGCAAGCTATTGCCCAGAGTTGCAGAGTGGGACCCAAGAATTAGATTAGGCACCGAGGCGAGAATTATCTGGTCAAGGGGAATTGAGCCCAAGACCTGCCGAAGCGGGACTTGAACCCTGGTCTTGAGCCAGATCTCTGCTTCAGGGTCTGCCGCTCTAACCATTGAGCCACACTTCTCCACTGGTGAAGGCCAAGTGGTGGTAGTGGTGGGGGAGGGCGAAACATACAGATGGAGTTACAATATATCGTTCCCTATGGCCATATGCATCGAAGCAGCCACTCCGAATCAGGATGTCATGCATCAGTCAGGAAAACAATGTGCTTGATTGTTCAACTTGTCTGACATTCGTTCGTTCTTGCATTGTATCATCTACGTATTTTAATTTTTATGGGAAATCGCCCAATTCTCAGAAGGGCTCTGGGATGGAAAAGGTGCAACAGTTTGGAGATTTTGATGATAAAAAAAACTCATTCTGTAGCTGTTATCGGGAGTAAAACCTCAGCAGAAATGACTAAATCCATTTTGTGGGAGTTTGTAAATTTTATAACATCTTAGGGAATATTCTGCAGGATGGCTGTACACATGGAGTGGCCAGAATTTGGCTATATCCACAATATTGTAAAACAGCCCAGGAAGTAGCCTCCTGTTATTTTGCCTACTCAATGCCCGCAGAGTAGTGCATGAGAGAGGAATATTCTCAAATATATTATGGCCAAATGGCTCCCATTATAAAATAAGCATTTGCAATGCAACAGGTCTCGCGTTTGCTCATGTTAGAGCTGATCGCGTTGTAAACTCCTAACCCGACTTTTCATCTATCGGCAAAAGTGCTTTTATGTACGTAACCCGAAAAAGTGAAATTAACTGTGTAAAGCGATCGACTTCTGCCAAGCGAAATCGCGCTAGGAAAATAGAGAAAAAGTAGTCCACGATCCGACAGAAAACAGCGAGCCTCGCATGTTTTCTGTACTTGGTCGCTGCGCTCGAGGAGGGCTAACCACCGGAAAAGGCATGACGTGTGCATGCCTTCCACTAATGAAAGCAAGCAGATTTTACTAGGCAAGCCCACGAACCAATGAAACACACTGACGTGACGTCGACAGGGCTCCGAGCCCTTTTCTAATAACTAAAGCTTCTTGCTGCGATAGGCATCGAGATGGAGGCTCGACCCTAAAAAGGTGGGTGATTTGCAGACCCAAACAACAGGCACTTACGGAGAACTACCACCACTAGGGGGCACTATTGCAGGTTTGTGTGTCCCATTGTAGCCCAATGTGGTTAAGCTAGAAGAGAGATGAGCAGGATTGGGCTGGCCTAAAGGGCAATCAGGCAGGGCCCAATGGGCTGGGCTGATGGAGCAGTTGGTGAGCAGTTTTTTTAGCAGTTTGTGGGCCTGTTTCCAAGCGCTGCCCATCCTTTAGGGCGGAGGGGCCACCCCCCCCACCTTTTGCACCTCATGAAGAGTGTCTGTCAGGCTGAACAAAGTTCAGCCTGACAGACA
Source organism: Pleurodeles waltl (assembly GCF_031143425.1). Lineage (NCBI taxonomy): Eukaryota > Metazoa > Chordata > Amphibia > Caudata > Salamandridae > Pleurodeles > Pleurodeles waltl. The sequence goes on from NC_090450.1 coordinate 871,888,304, forward strand.
CTCTTCATGTTCAGGTCAGGCAGCCAGGAGCAGACATGCGCGATTTGCGCAGACTCCTGGCTGCCTGAGCTGAACTTTGCTGGGCTGAGGAGGTCACAGCGCCTACGGGCATGACCTCCTCGGCTCAGCAGAGGTGCCTCGAGGCCCTTCCCTGGGTGATGAGGAAAGCGTCACCCATTGACTTTGACCTGGGCGCTTCAGGTTTAATCCCTGAAGCACCCAGGGCGAGTGTCAATCAGTGACACTTCATCACAGAGTGGGGTTGGGTCAGCAGTCTCACTGACCCCATCCCACTCTGTGACGAGGCTGGAACTGCTGCCTTTCCTCATTGGCTGACCTGAGGGAAGGCAGCAGTCCCAACCCTCCTGGGACCTCCGAGGCTGAAGGTAAGTGCGTGTGCGTGTTTGTGTTTGTGATATTTCAAAATGAATGTTTGGTGCGTGCATGCATGTTTGAATGTTATGAATGTTGTTAATGGATGTGCGTGCGTGAAAGAATTAGTGTGTGTGTGTGCTCTTTTAAAATGAATGTTTGGTGTGTGCATGCATGTTTGAATGTTATGAGTGTTGTTAATGGATGTGAGTGCATGCGTGTGTAAAAGAATGAGTGTGTGTGTGTGCTTCCCGCCCGCCCCCTCCCTCCTAAAGCTGCCGGACGCCACTGCCTGTTTCATCATCTGGTGGGCTGTTTTTTACTGCGATTTCTCTGATGTTACCAGAAACAGTGCCTCTAGCAAGCATAAATGCACACAGTCTCCCATACCTTGCAAAATACACAGAGTGTGCCTTTATATGTTCAAAACTGACCTAATTTGCGAATTTGGGCCACTTTTTAGCCATCTTGTTTGCTAATGGGGGCCACTTTTATTCTGGTGCCCGGGTGTGTTTTATGTCCTAGTCCGACCTTGGATAGATGAGGAAAATGAACAGGGGTAGGTAAATGAATACAAAGTTGGCATGTGGCTAGAACAGTGGTAGAACCTGAACAATCATTAAGATAGCTCGATGTGCTAAGTTAAACGCTGCTGAGACCGATAGGTTCCCTGATAACCTCATTGATGACTTCAGGTGGGCCCATAACCTTTCAATAAACTTTCATCTTACAGAAGTCCATAACAGGAGTACTAACTGGGAGGGGGTAATAATAGATCATAAAGTAAAAGGCAATTGAAAGATAATAATTCCGGACAGAATGTGGGTAATACAACTATTAACCATCATCTCCTACATGCACCTCCCACACTCCGGCACACACACCAGGGCTGCCAAGTACCACATGTTCCTACTCTGCATTGTCGCTGAACTTGGAATCGAGGCAGGATAAGCTTGAATCATTAATGCTCGCAGAGGATCTTGGGCACATTTAATGCACTTGGTAGCAATAATGCCTACATTTTAAGATTTCTGATTGACAGAGGCAATATCGTTACTCCACAGTAAATGAGGGTAATCAATATAATTATGATGGTTTTTTTTATATAACATTAAGGGCTTGTGAGGTTGTCAGAAGCCTGCCATCTGTTAGCTCTGCAGTTTTCTTTGAAAGAAAGTTCACCATATTTATCAAATGTGAAGATTTTTTTAAAAGAAAAGCAAAAATGCAAACTCTGGGGAACTTCACAAAAAACGAGACATTTTAAGAATTTACTCTGCTAAGTTAAACATTCTCCAGCTAGGGTCTATCTGCCTGGGTCACAGGGAATATCTGGCCCATAGAAAATTATAGAGTATACAACATAATGCTGACTGAGTATAGGACCAGGCTCGGACTGGCCTATAGGAAAAGCTGGCAGTGCACGATGGGATGGTCTGACAGATCAATGTGTGGGCCACTTTGTTTTAGCAGTTTTTGGGCTGGTTTTAAGGCCTGGTGTGCAGGTTTTTACTGTTGCTTTCCCTTACATTAAAACAAACATTGCCTGCAGGAAGCAGAAATGGATGCAGTATCCCGCACCTTGTAAAAACATATACAGCTGGACTTGCTTTACAAGTTCAAAACAGGCCTAATTTGCAGATGTGGGCCACTTTTTTTTAGCTATCTCTTTTGCTAATGGGGGCCTCTTTTATTTAGGTGCCCGGTCCTATTTTTTGTCCCAGTCCGACACTGCAGAGAACTCTCTCTCATCAAGAATGTCCAAACGCATAAAATAGCTCAGCTTTCACTTTAATTAAAAAGTCCACTCTTTCAACATACCTTTAATTTCTGTGCAGACTGACTCCATTCAGAATACCAAACCGCGCATCACAGAAAGCAGCATAGGTTTTCGGATTCAACCTCCACTCTAAGCCCTTCTCATCTGCCTGCAATATGGCGTTTAGAATTTATTACATGTTAGGGAAATTATTCGTCTGGGAAAAACGGAGGGGTGATTGCAGTGGGGAGCCTGGGGCGAGGGTGGGAGGGGGGCTCGAGGAGGGAGCGCGCAGCAACGACAATCCATCTAACTGTGGTACGCCGAAAGACCAATGTCTCCAGATATGAAGAGTCGCATGTCAAAAAAAAAATACTAGCGGCGACAGCCTGCTGAGGGAGAAAAAAATTAAGATATGAATCCCTTCTGTCTTTTTTCTAAATCAAATTTGTGATTCATATGAGACTGTTTTTCTGTTGAAGCGAGGCCTCGGAGGGCTGGTCTCGAGCAGACGCAGAGGAGCCGGGCTATTGACAGCGTATTGACAGGCCAGGCTGAGGCCAGGCACCAGCCCTGGTTCCGTTCAGCTAATGTCTGCGGTAGCATAAATCCTCGCAAACTCCGGGGCACAGGTATGATTTACTTCCGCCGCCTCTCAGAGGCTTTTTAATATGGCGTCCGTAAAATACGGGCGCCTTTTGATGGCTCCGGCTTCTTTCCTATATTTTATCGTCCACTACTTCATCACACATCCAATCCGCTCTTTCTTTATCCATCACTCCCCCTCCCGTATCAAAGGAATGCTGATCTGACAGCATAATCTATAATTCGCTTCCGAAGGTCAGGATAAGAATGAAGACGTTCATTTTGCACTACTGAAAGATTTTCTGTTTGTTTGTCCCCTTCAGTAATGGGCGCCATTCGAGTGCAGCACAATTTTTAGGTTAATTACAAATCTCGTGTAAGTTCCATATTGGCTGTGAATTTATGAAAATGTGCCCAGCATGTAGTTCTTTGGGAATTCTCGGAGAATTATGGGGGAACCTGAGAGTTTAATATCGTATACACAACTGACTCAGTCACATTAATAACTGGTGTACTATTTCTTAAAAAGTAGTTTTAGCTAGAAGTGGGTGCTATCTAGGGCCCACCATCACATGAAGTGGCAGATGGTGGTGGGATTTACTTTTGACTGAATAGCTGTTGCCAATGCATGGAATTCTGCCCTCTTCATGGGACATTCACCTGACACTTGATATGGTGGTTAACCTAATTGATCAACCTATAACCAATAAGATTGTACAGAACACTCAAGGCATTCTAAGCGCCGTTACTGGTTGAGAGCAAGGCGATTAATTTGCCTGAAATGCCACATGACATCTTGTGGTAGTTGCAAACTCTCAGCAGCTCCTGTGGAGTGGAAAAGCAAAATCCTGAGGGGTCCCATTAGTTCAGCTTTACAATGGAGCATCCCACCCTATGGTTACCAATTTTCAGCAAACGTTTGCTCGAGTTAGAGCTATTAGTGTTGTAAATGCCTAACTGGACTTTTCTTGCCACGTAAATTGAAAATGAAAAATAAAACAGCGAGCCGATTCAAAGCTCCACGGCCGCCATGAGCATGAGCAGGAAGGAAAGACACAAAAGGAAAAAGAAGTTTGCTTGCAGTCAAACGTATCAGCAAACGTGCAATTAACCATGTAACAGGGTCGATGGCCAAGGTGGTAACAAAACTGCCCCAAGGAGGGACAAACGTAAAGCATTTACCAATGATAACAAAGGATTTTTGAAAGGCAAGCCCGTGAACGAGAGATAGTGATGGGCATGCGATGGGCGTGGTTAAAAGCCCACAGATAGATTACAACAGGCCAGAGCGCTTGCGCGCTTGCTCTAAGAAGGGTGCTACGCTGTAAATTTCGGCAGATGGTGGGTATAAGTTGGTTTCAACAGTGCCAAACTTTCAAAAAGTGGATGACTTCTTCATACCAGCCAGAGATAAAAGACTGAAATGAAATGTGCATTTGGAAGCAGGAGTCAGAGAACCTGATGTTCACTACTTGCAGGTCAACAAACGATCGAACATGCTCTGACTGAAGAGTGAGTTTTTTACTGTCAGTATATGTATGCAAACTAGGAAACATTACATGTGAGAATCTGTTTCTCTGTCTTACATAAATTAATGAAGGCAGAGAGGTATAGGATAAAACAACTGGTTTGGTGCTTCAAATATCAGTGAAATAAAAAGCCCCATAAACTGAAGCCTTCAAGAGAGGATTTTCTTTAGTGGAGAGCATATAAATTTGAAATCAAAACAAAGATTATGGTCCTGCTTACGAGTTGGTTGGTAAATTCCGACCTGAGCATAAACCTCTGTTTACACACGGGCCAGAATTACGAGTTTGAAGGTATTTGATATTATATCGAATGCATTGAATATTTCAACCTTCATTAAATTTTGGCGGGTCAAAAGTGCTGAAATTTTAATGGGGGAAAACAATATGGTATTTACTGTATCATAAGGATTTTGGTGTGTTTAACATCAAAATCCGCATATTCCCAGCCAGTTTGTATAGGTGTTATTTATTGCACCCAATAAATAATGTACACCATGGTATTGTTATTTATCAGGTACAATAAATAGCTCCTAAACTCATGATCAGGGCATATAGGTTTTATTTGAGAGAACTAGTTAGACATATGCAATGTTTGATGGGTTTCTTGTAAGTTCATGAGATATTCTAATGTAATTGTCATTCTGTTAGTTTTGAAGTCAATATTTGTTTTGTACATTTTGTGATACCGCAATCAATTAAGCCTGTGACATCTGTCAATTACACGTATTATTACTTTTTTGCATTTCTTATCTTTTATTTTGTGTTGTGCTGCATGTTAATAACCAGTTACTTGTTAACTCGCTTAACGTTTATTGGAATTGTGATCCACAATTTAAAAAATAGATCTTTGAACTTGAATTTCTTATTTCTTGTTTTGTGATGTTTGTCTTTGTAGATATATTACTACTGCCAGATGAAAATTTGAAATAGAAAATTGAAAAGAAGGACCTTTGTGTCAGAAAGAGGGACTGGTTACATTTTCCTCTTGCTTGGTGAAAGGAATAATGTTTTTTTGTATATAGGTAAAGAAAATCAATGCATGAAAAAATGACCAGTTCTACGTCTCAAAAAAGAAATTGTCCACAAAAATCCAGACAGGACGAGCACAACCAAATGTGTCAATACAGTTGATAACATTTTAAAGAAAGGCACTTTAAGACATCCATTATGGCTGTCAAGTAATACATTGAATAACGTGATATTTGAAGTTTGAATGAAAAGGTAAGAACAGGACTAGAGGCCAACCAATGTTATGTGCTGTACCATATCAGAAACAGACAAGTACAAACAAATAGTGTTTGTTTTCCTGGAATATTGATAAATCATGGCAGAATCACACTGAACAACTATGGAGGGCTGGGATTTGATCCTTTTAACTCTTGACTTGGAATTAGTAAATTTAACAATGTGTATGGATAGATTCTTTCATATAACACATCAATTGCCTTTTTAGGCGAGGTAAATGCCTAATAGTAATTTGTCAAACATTCTGAAGAGTTGATGAATGCATTTGATTCTAGGCAAGCTTCTAAAGTCAAGACTTTCTGGCCAGCTCATTAAATTCAAGGAACAGTTGTCACTCCAGACCTGAGCAAGACAATGGGCAATATGCAAAGCGTGATATTTCCTGGCCTTCCACCCTCCTAAGGGACGTGCCAGTTGAAAGACATACTGTACATCTGCATTCTCCTTCAAGCTGGCACCACTGTCCTTGGAGGTGGCAGGATCCTGAATACTTAATTAACATGACACTAATTAGCTTGTGACATTCTCAGAATCCTAATGGAACTAGTTTCCCGAACTGAGGTAGGAATGTGCTTAATTTAAAGGGAAAAGTCATCCATTAAAAGGACAAGCTACCCCTAATTGCCCTAATCGCAGGCAGCTGCGGCCCACCAGAGGCCTATTACGGGCTGCCATGTCCAACTCTTGAGGGCAAATGTTAATTTTATTTACATGAAGCCACCACATCCATGCAGAGTGTGCCATCTTTGTGTAGCAATGCCTTGGAAAATTGATGATCCTGTCCAAGAGGTGCACGGACAATAGTGTAGTTTCAACTGCGATCAGTGTGCGTCACAGCTGATGACAAATTCTTGTTTTATGTATACTTGCATCAGACTCTGTGTCTTATTGTTTGAGCTCTGCTGATGAAGCACAGCTGCACTAAAGAGTCCTCCTACATATGGAGAGCAAAATTGATGCTAGCATTGCAGATCTGCCAGACTTGTACAAGCCCAACTCATCTTATCCCAAAGTCAGTCGGTACTGACCGCATTGAATGATCTGGTGAAAATAAGCTAACAAAGACACCATGGCAAAAGCTAATCACATAAAAATGTGATTAAAGTAAAATGTGATGAAAAATTGTCAGCAGACCCCATTGTACGATTTCGTGAAACTAAGGTAATAAATACCTTATGACAAAAGTTAATCACGTGAAAAAGTGATAAAATAAAAATGTGATAAAACATTGTCAGCATAAATGCTAAAAACAAGCTACTTCTGCAAGACTGGAGAAGAGCAAGCCACTGCATGGGACCAAAAGAGGGCGTGATTGCACTAGTTTCGGTGCTAAAGTCAGAGGACAATTTATATGAGGTCTAAGAAATTCGAAAGGGTCAGAAAAATACCACTAATTCCTGAATTTTTTGTCAGAAATATTTAGTCGTAATAGAATTGATCAAAGAAAGAAAACTCTTTACATACTTAAAAAAATCTGACAGTATCCCTCCCATAATAAATTGCAAGAAAGTCGGTGTCCCGGGATACACGACTGGTATCGCTGAGCTTTTGTATGAGGGGAAACTGGCACTCTGTCAACTCATTAGAGCGTGGCTCACAAGAGTGGGCAGCAGAATAGCGGGATGGCAGCCATTTGGTCAATGTCGGACACAGAAGATGATGGAAGCTGAAAGACCTGCCAGCCATCTCCTTCACCGACAAGCTCCGGAGCACAGAATGCCAAGTTCACACAAGTAAAGTACACTATATGCCAGCGAAACTTGTTAGGATCGTCTTTCTTTTATATTATCGAAGCAGATTGGCTTTCCTAGGCTTGAACCCTCTCTTCAAATGTTCACTGATCTGCAAGCCAAAATATGCCACTCTACAAAGGCATAACAAATCAATTCCGTAAATACTGAATGGAGCAATCTCGCTAAAGAGCCCAATATACAGCAACAGATATACTCAGCACATATATTGTGTAGTGCATCCTTTACTCAGAGCATATATTGCTCCCTCTACGTTTTGCACTTTTAGGCTCCCATCTCACCTATCAACCGCTTGACCTTTCTGAAGGGCCACCCCTGCAAAGGAGACATATGGTGGTACGTGCAAATCTATCAAATACCCAGGACCTGGATAAGAGAGAAGACAGGGATAATGAACAAAGCGCTGAGAAGTGCATGCAGTTAGTTATTGCTGCATTTGTTTTTTCTTGCTAAAATTATTTCACACAAAAAATTATTTCACACAAGTGAACTGGGAGAGCATGGGACAGATCAATCCAAGTAATTTATTGACTGTATAGATGACACTTGGGTCTGAAGTCATTACACTACCGACAATGGTCTATATATGGTCTGATTATTAATGGAGAAACCCCATGTGGAGTTTAGATACCTTACAACCAAGGACAGCTCTATATTATAGTGACATTACCTGGTTCTGATTGTTCAAGGTGAATTGAGCCTTTCATCCATGGCATTCCAAGTTAGATAAAATAGGGATTCACAAGGAATAGTTAAAACAACCACTTGGGGTCCAGCATTAAGGGCACAATAAGCAAAAGAGTATACTATATCCATATTTTCATGACATTTTGACCTTGTTTTGAGATATAACTTAGCTTGAGCATCTTCAAGTCAAGGATGTTGAATCCAGAGTTTCCTTGCGGAGTTCAATCTTCACCGTTTTTGAGCTGTTAAAAAAATCTGACATTTTGGAATAAAAGAATGGAAAAAAGGCGAGAAGGAAGAAATCGGGCAAGAAGAGTGGCAATATGAGCACTGGAGAGAAAGGGGGAGCAGCGAAGGGCGAGCTGGAATAGGAAACTGTGGTGGGTTTCAGAAAGGGAGTGGGTGTGAAGCACTAATCACAGGCAGCCCTAGGCTTAGCGATGTGTACATGCATATTATACAGGATAAGGTACCCCAGTCATGTCGTGAGCCTTAAAGACAATGAATCCTTTGGTGCCGACGTTGCATGTAGATTTTAGCGGCAAGCCCTGTCGTGCAGCATACCAGAGGCTGAACCTACTATGGCGATCTATGATTTCCAGGCTCCAGAGGTGGCAAGACCAAACAAGGGGCAGATAATCGCACTGAGAGTACTTTCTGCCTTCTCACATAAATTGAGGGCCCATTACTTCGTCTATTATAATGAGCACGGTTAATGCTGCTGGAAGCCTGTGGTGGGTGCAAAGAGCAATGCATGACTCGCGGCCGGGCAGGATCTGCTGAAAAATGCATAAATGGTGAACAGCATGCTGAAATGAAGATTTACGGCCTTCAGAATGCAAGAAATGTCCTTTTGAGCTGTTGATCTGCAGGAAACTACCAGAACTTCACCCGATGCAGCAGGACATTGTAAAGGAGGAACACAAATAGCCAAGGGTGGATTTTCTACTGTCCTCAAAAAACAATTAAAATGTCAGAGAGTACATGAATATTTTGCAATTCTCGGATTTTGTTTGGTCTATCTGCAGACAGCGCTTAAAGGGATGTTTATTCGGCAGCAAAAAACTCAATTTGCACATAGAAATGTTTAAAAACTTTGCATTTTTATAGATTCACATAAAGTGAATTGCTTTACACTATTTTTAAAATTAGAGTATTGATACATTTAATCAAGTGCTATAAAGCTATGAACGTTTGACAAGTGTCCTAGAATATTCGTTCAGCATGACTGAAAAAGTATACAATATATGATCAATTTACTGAATCAAAACTCCCATTTTTTTTCAGGACAAGAAGTTTTTAAGGGAAAATGCGCTTCTGCAGAGAATGAGACTGGAGAAGCCTAAGTGGTGAAACGTTTGCTTGGAAGCAGCTCCCAGTCCCCCCAGGGTTTGATCATGTCCTTGACACTGAAGGGGAGGAAGGTAATGTGTGCTGGGATGATCCTTGGCAACCCTTTGTACCCAGATTAAAAAAAGGAAGACTGATCAAAGGGCAGGAATTCCTGGCACACCTCATACCCACAGCCCTCCTAGCAAAGTCTATGCTTTAAACAGCAGGTCCATGTGATACAGTGGCGTGAGGTGAGTTGGGATAAAGCAGAAGAAACACACCACAAAGGAGTGTGTTAACGTTCAGAAGGTTAAAAAGAACTAGGAAAAAGGTTCAACAGGTTTGTTGAACTGGGACAAGAAGTTTGACTGGAGGCGAAGCAAAAGAAATAAAATTAAAACACTCATAAACAAGACCAACATGCCACAATACGCTGTTTTTAAGTTGATTTGTCAACTACATCTGTGTTTCTTATACTGTTTTGTTCATTATCTTTGTTAGCAGTGCTGACAGCCAGATGTGGTGTTCCACCTATCAAGGATCTGGACCACCAAAACAGTTTGAAAGTCTCCTGACCCTGGAATCACCCCTCAGTTTGTGCAATGCGAGTTCAAACTGATTTGATCCACCCTGGTAAATCATATTTTTACAATACGTTTGCTTTTGGTATTTTGTAACTGGAGAATACATGCCAGCGCCTTGAGACCTTCACGGGTGAATAGCCGCGCTCTACAAGTCCCTGATTGATTGAGAATGTGTCACCTGTGGGCACCTCAGAACTCTTCGCAGCTCTGGGGGGGGAGAGCAAAACATTAGAGGTTAGTGTGGGAATCGGAAGACGTGGCTATTCAGCTAAGAAAACTAAAAATAAGAACAAAAAGCAATAATCTAGTACTTCTAAAGACACAATTCACTGCACATGGTGCATGAAGCAACAATGAATCAACAGACTAAGCTAAACAATTGATGCTCTAACCGGATGGCAGTGGAGCCAGACCATGAAAAGGCACATTCACTTAACTTGGGCTGGGTTGTGGTAGTGCTGGTACAGCTGTCTTCTGATAGCATGAGCATCACCATTCAAGATGGCTCTTTGTACTTACTCATCCCAGTTGCATGGCTACGTAGGAGCCAAGGAAGTTCCTGCGCAAATGCCAACATGATAGACTGAATTAAGACCGAACATTATATTTCAGAATCATTTAATCATTTTTTCATGCCAGCTAGGATGGATATGACAAGTCACAAATTCAGTGTATTGTCACATGTCACGATGACGCACCTGTCCCCTGTTGGGATAATTACAGAGTTTCCGATTTCCCAGAGGCTCCTTGTGCACTCCGTGTGCGCTGCTGGTGAGCGCCTCGCACTCGCTGCAGTAATTACTGCTTTCTAACGGGCTGTAATTACTGTGACATGCAAACGTTCCCAAATCATACCCATCAGGCACAGACAGCCTGCCAGACTGACACACACGCGCGCACATGTACACACACGCGCACACCCACAACCTCTCGTACACATGCACACACCCACACCCACCCATACACACACACACACACATACACATTATGGCCACCTCCGCCTATAGTGGCCACATGGCACAAGTTCTGCTTGCTCATAGCCAGGTCTTCAATTGTCCCGGTGGTTGTGGGTAGTGCGCACAGGGAACTCATTGTTGGGGATTGGGAGTTAATTTTCATCAGCAGACTTTGACCCAGAGCAAGAGAGAGAACAGAAAGAAAGAAAAGGTGTGATCAAAATAGGAAAACACTGACAAAGGGAGAAAGCAAGGATGAAAAAGTAGATGCGTTAAATAAATGACTGGGATTTCAGGGTGGTGGAAAAAAAGAAGCAGGAGGTGGAATCGAGACTTGACAGCCTTGGTATTGGGCAACCCAGGACTTTAGCTGCTCTGGTAGGATACCCTAAGGAAACGTTTGGATCCCTGCACTTTTTTCTTACAAATTAAGCCCTATTCAAAACTATTGCAACTCTGAATAATCGTCTGCCTGATCTAATTAAAAAACTATGAAATCTAACTCAAAGTACTCAAATATTAAGGGTAAGCTATGTATTCAATCAATTTTTTAAAGAAAAAAAAGGCATAATGAGACATTTAAAACCTGCAGAGACACTTAAAACCAGCAGAGAGAATCAGCTGCTAGTTCAGAAGAGCTATTGATTGCTTCCCACTTTCTTCCTTAAGCCTGTGGCTCTGCCGGTCAGTCTTTATTTATTAAATTTAGATTGGAACCATATGTTCCTCTGAAAGTCATACTGCGTGAAGCTACCCACCAGAACGACAAGTGCTTTTTGTCTGCCACTCTTGCATAAAGTTGCTACACACGGGTATCGGTTTGCCCTCTGCTTTTCTTGATGTCAATACAGAGTTTGCTGATGTAGGGTTTGGGGTATAAAAAGGAGTGAATGCAGGAGAAATGGAAAAATGAGTGTCAGTTGCGGAGGGCCCTGTGCGATGCAATCCAATGCAGAAAGCGGCATAAGCAAGAAGACCAGAAGATGGATATCATCTTTATCACTCAAAGTCACCATTAATCACAGATCTGTAAAAAGGGATACAACGACACACTTTGATGAACGGCCTTTGGAAATCATGACCACATTCGACCACTAATTCCAGAAACCTAATGCAGCACTGTGACAAGCTCAAACAGATGGGCTACCACAGTGCATGGGCTCGGATCTGTAATGGAAATAATAATATTCTAATTTGTGAGCATCCATCCAACCAACCATCCATCCAATTATTCATCCATTCATGAACAACTTTCGACCTAATGCTGCTCCTTTCCCTTCAGGAAAGCCCCCGAGTTGAAATTGGGAAGGGATGCAATGCTGAAGCTAAAAGTTGTTGGTCTCCCAAAATAGTATCTTCTAAAAGAAATCGATTCTTTTTAAGCTGCTATATATTTCCTGAACGGAAACACTTCCAGAATTAGAAAACTAACTTCACATATTCAGGGACATAGTTCCAGGGTAGCATAAGCAGGGTTCTAGAGAATATTGCTGTAGAATATCACACACTGTTATTGCTGCCCCAATACCCAAAACCTCAAGGTACCCCCCTAAGTTGAAGGAACTCTCCAGTCATTGTCAAAAGATGTTGACACCTTCGAATGTCCTTTTTGCCACTTCTTTGAAAGGTGACATGCTCGTGTTCTGCCCTTACAGGCTCGAGTTTAGAGTTGTCCTGCAAAAATCTTAACGTGAAGTATAGGTTTGCGCCTAATAAAGTCTTTTGTTTCATGCACAAACCTATATTTCACATTAAAAAAGGAAAGCAATTTAGTGTTTCCACTTTTTGTTACACAGATTGCAAAAATATTGTGGCATCTGTTTGTGCCACGATATGCCCCGGTACAAGCACCACTTATCCCATTCCATAGTTCACACGCAGAGAAAATAGTACGAGGGGATTTGCATTTTTCCACAAATGCACCGCTTTTATGATATGATCCATGTGCAGAAGGCTATCAATCCAGCATAGTCAGGGCCACGGTACACGTTGCTGTCCTGTAATAAGGTTGCTTTCAGCTTGGAGAATGAAGGTACAGCTATTCTATGTGAAATGAATACCATGACTCAATAAAGCTGACTCGGGTGAATTAAAAAAGAAATGGTCCGCTCCACCTCTTCTGCTGTTTTGATGCACTGGCTGATTGTACGTTTACTTTCTTCTATATTTTTCTTGCCACTCAGCGTGTTTTATTTGATAACTGTGTTGACCAATCAGATTTGAAGTCGTGTTTCCTCTGCCTGACCTGCTCCACTTTTCAGCCTGCACTCCGTAATAGCTAAATAATTGAATCGGCTCAGCGGCTGAAGATTTGTTTTGAATTTTATTGGAATTTTAAATTGTTTTGTTTCTGCAGTATTTTATTATTGTAAATGGAAAATGCATTGCCTGCGGCAATAATCCGACGGCTTTTTATATTACTACTCTGAGCTTGTGTGCTAAAGCTTTATTGGAAAGCAGAAGAATGGGGCAGAAACTATTACAATAGCAAAGGGTGGGCTTATAAGATTAGGGCTGCAACTAATCAACAACTTTTTATTTTATCTTGATTTTGCTATTAGGTTCAAGGCTGGCATCTGTTAAAATAGAGGAAAAAAAACCTAAAGGTTCACTACTCAGAAATTATTCCATGAAGTTCCCATTCTTAGCACCAGAGACACAACAAGGGTACCATGTGCCCTAAAGCAAACAAGGAAAATGGCTCACGTTTTCTGATAAAGTAGAAAAAAATATATTTGGAGTGGGCCCCTCGCGCATCTTCGCCCGCGTGCAACTGCCCCTTGTGTACCAGTGATGTTTGTACCTCTACATAGTTTTTTCTCTCACACTGTTCCTCCAATCTGGAAAACCCATCAGTCTGAGGCTGTAGAAATTAACAATTTTTAATTTGTTGCCACACTGGAAACATTGTATTTTTGGAAACATTGTATTTTTGGAAACATTGTACTTTAAGGTTCATTCTCTTCCTTAACATCTGTCGGGAGCCATCATAATAAAACTCCTCCCAGCATTGTAGACATGATATCTACCATTGGACAGTCCTTCTAATGTTCTGGCCTCTGCCTTCATCGGGAACACACACATAAATAGATAGATAGATAGATAGATAGATAGATAGATAGATAGATAGATAGATAGATATATATGGGCCATTCATTACCTTTTTTAATGTCAGGATGGCAATAAATGGCATATTAACGCAAGCGCATCTGCTTCTATCGTTCATGTAATTCATTCTATTTGTCCATGTGCTGTAGTTGTAAACAAAGTTGTTTAACCATAAATAGCAGACAAGTTGTTGAATCGCACGGTGATATAAACCCACAATAACTTGGCATTGTTAGTAGGCCCCAGTTTTTTTGTCGTCTGTAAAGCAATTAACATATGTGGGATTTGGGACATTTAATAAAACATATCTTGCAGATCAAAGGAAATCTCCTACTTCATTTGGTTCTACGGGTGCTGCAGCTGGAAAAGAAATGGAGAGTCTTCTCAGGTTTTGTGTTTCTTTCTGCTGCCCCTATAGTGTTAGAAATTGCATCTAACTATGCATTTCAGGGCATCATTAGCTCACAACCCAGCCCTGTAAGTATTGACTCACAATATATGTGATAAATTACCCGATGCCGAATATTAAGAGAATACTGCATGTGATAGAGGAGTTTTGTGACCATATGTAAAACAAGGCCATCTTCCTTTATAAGATCATGGAATGCCCTGGGGACTTGCAATATCCTTTTAATATATGGTAAAGGATATTTGATTCCTTACCATACATACTCACGTCCTTGCTACAAACTGAATAAATCTTTGGGGACTTGCTGCTTCTGGGCAGGGGGCGCGCACCACAGCATAGCGCGCCCCCAATACAGGTGCGGGCCGGATTGGACCGGTTTCGGCCGGCAGCCCAACTGTGGCTGCCGCAAAAATTTTTGAAAATCGCGCTCACCCCGAGGGGTGAGCCGATTGGCTGAAGGGGGTGTGGTGGGGGCTCCCAGGTAATCAGCAGGGGCAGCCCGAGTTAGTTAAAAGGGGGACTCAAGTCCCTCTAGGGTCAGGTTGTTTTCTTGACCCTAGGGCTGCCCCTGACGATCGACGCTCTCCTCCAGAGGACTGGAGGAATTCTTTCCCGCCCACCCATCCCCAAAGAATAGCAGGATTAGGAAGACCTTAGGAGGGAAGGAGTCATGTTTTGGCACAAAACAGGTGGATAACCTTGGCATCAAGAATACTAGTGCAGGCGAACTCAAGACGGTATCATGAGCTTGTTGGCTCAAACCAGGGTGGCGGTGCTGTGGGTTTAGGAAAGGGGCTTGGGACGACCGCTACCGCGAATGTCCATAGCTCCCCCCACGGTACTCCATTACATGGCCCTGGAATTTTTTAATTTGGGGGGATGAGACTGCGCCAGGGGACCAAGGTATGGCCCGGTTGCCCAGTATCATTCCCATTGGGTGCCAGGGGGGATCCCTTGCTTAGGGTTGGCTCTGGCATGGTTGGATTGGGGGACAGTTTTCATGCTGGCCCACGCCCCCTCTATCTTGAGGGGGCAGGTGAGTCTCGCCTTGTGAAGCGTAATTGGTTTTGGGGGAAACACGGCCCCCAGTTTACAGACGATGCCACAGGTGCCTGGTGGGTGGACAACCATGACTCCTTTTTAAGATTTGAGATGTATATTGTAAATAATTATGGAAATTTAAGGATGAAAAGAAATACTGTACATATGATGATATTTTTATGTCGTGTTTATATGGTTGTGAATAAATACGGCCTGAGAATTGTTATATTCTCTATCGCAGGAAGGTTTCTGTCTGCTTTGTTTACTGTGAACATAAAGTATGTTGCTCCAAGTAGTGGATCATAGAGGGAAAACCAGTGTGAACTGTTTTTGTTTGTGGGTATCGATGCGGTCCCCCACCTGTTATGAAAAATATAGTATGGTTACGGACATAAAGAATGAAAACGTAATTTGTTGTGCAAAATTAACAAATCAAAAAGCATTTAGCAGTTTCTTGTAAAAACATATTAGTAACAGTTTTATCAGATTTAAAAAAGAAAAGCTGTAGCTCAGAATGTTAAGAAACATGCAGAGTGTATATATTTCCTACAACGACCTATGTCATGCAAAAAAAAATAAACATTTGCCATTAAAGATCTCCTTTTCTATTTCTACAGATTGCCATTTAAAAAAAAGACAGATGTTATGTTATTCAGATTGTAGAGCGCACCATCACCCAGGAGCAGGTGATGCTGAGCAGGTGTGAGTCTAGCCTCACCTACAGTCTAGTGGGACTACTCAGAAAGCCAGATCTTCAGCTTTTTCCAGAATTCAAGCAGTGAGGAGGACAGTGCTTAATTTGTGCTTGTTGTTTCTGGTGCTGAGTATTGGCATTTATTTTTGAGCGCCAGCACTTATTTTTCTGCCTCAAGCATTTACTGCGAGCAAAAGACACATATGGGAAAGACGGAGGAAAAGAAAACCGAAAAAGCATGACAATGTGAGAAAGCAGAAAACTGGAAGAGTGAGCTGAAGGGACAGGGAGTGGCTTTAAATGGATTGAAGAGGCCCGAGATGGCTTCCGGATTACGCTGCCTCAGTAGTCCGTATGCGCACATTTAATTGCAGCAGCTGTGTGTTTAAGAGGAGGGCTTTGGGCACCGGCACATTTTTATTTACAATTTAAGCACTGGAGGAGGAGGCTCTTTATGTGTGACAGCAAGTCGCTCCACACTTTAGGAGAAATGTAAGGGAAGCTTTACCACTGGATATGTGGGACGTGTGCAACTAGGAATCTGGACGAGGGTTTGTAAAACAGATGTGATTTTTGAGGTATGCTGGACCAGCATTATGTAATGCCTTGAATGTGTGGGTGAGGAGTCTGAATTCTGCTTGTTTGTAAACAGAGAGCCGGTGGAGCTTCTTTAGTCCTAATTTTCTTGTTTAAACTGCAGTCTGCTGCTATACTTATTCCATCTGACCTGCCTACCACCTAGGCAGCTTACTCGGGCACCAAGCATTACAATGTCACAACTCAACTGTAATAAATGATTACAGTTGAACAACTACATAATTCCATTATTACATGTGGCCAGAGACGTCACAACTCGAGTGCAATATGAAAATTAGAGACACATTTATAAAGAGATTGCAGGCATACTACTACCACTACTACTAATAATAACAATAATATAATGCATAGTGTGCCTTTCCTTTTTTGCAGTATCTTGCTATTCTAAATAACAGGTCATACGAACTCCCAGTTGAATGATACTCAGTTTATCAACCTCTCCAGAATGAAGGGCTGTGTCGACCTGTACTGGATCCGACCCTTGGTTTACAGAATTCCTTCATCGTTTTTCTGTAGCTGTATATGTTTTTTCTCATAAGACCACAAAGCATGTTAGTTGCCATATAAAACACCATTAAATATAGAGAGCAGACATTCCTTGCAGTGATCATGCTCTTATACATGATCAACATTCTGCCACATGGCTACGTCATCAGTGACTTTTTAGCTAGGACTGACTTTTTATGTCACCAACTGTTTCCAGCTTAGGATTTTTGTTTTTTACTTCCTGCTATACATAAGGTCCTTCATGATCCATCAGACAAATTACTAAGGGTATAATGACAGGACTGCAAAAGGTGGCACACATAACAGGGAGCTGACTTGGCAACCACAGGTGAACTGGAGCAACAATGCCTGCCTGTCATGTGCGACACGTGTAGCACGATCTGCGTGTAAGCCAATGCCACTTTGCAACCTGCTATATTTAAGCTCACAATTGTAAATACCATTAACAAAACTACAAGTCCCAGGATGCCAAATGATGTTGCGCCGAGGGTCAGTAATGCCTGAATGCTTCCCACATGACAAGGAGCCACTTGGCAATCACTGATGGGAGCTATTGCAAAAGTAGACTTTTGAACACTTACAATAGGTCTTGAGCACTCTGGAGCCTAATTGGACTGTATAACGCACCCCCACCCCCCCCAGCCTTTGTCATATTTTAATTTTGTGATCTGTGACTCCAGTTTAACTGCTAATGATTCGCGGGGTTCAGCCTGGCAGGAAATGGGAGGAGGACCATTCTCACAGAAGAGAAGGTGAAAGCACCTAATTGGAGGTCTCACAATACCTGTCTAGCATTAGGCAGGAGTCAGATGGCACAAACTAACAACAGTTGACAATTAAACGGGCCGCGCGGCAAAAACAGTTCCGGTTGTGATTTGGGGATACAATGGGCTCTGAAAAAAGCCCAGCTGTTACGCCCCAATTAACCCTGCTTCTCGGCGCACACTTTAAATTCGGCAAAGCAGTTACAAAGTGGAGAACAAGGCAGGGTTAATAACAGAGGCCTAAATTGCAGGCCCACTGGGCCTCGACCTCGATTGGAATAAAAGGCCTGCCCAGCGGCTGCTCAGCCGTCAGTCAATCACAGCATTCAGCACGCTGGGAGAGCCCTGACTGGAAAGGCACCGAGGCATCTGGGCCCTGACAGTCGTCTGCCCTCGTTTACAACTGTTACCCAACGGAGGGGGGAGACATTTTAATGAAGTGAGTTTGGTAAAGACCTCTCGTCACTGTTAGTGAATAGACAGCAGATTTTCATACGCGGCTAATTATCCTTGTGCAGCCTTCAAAAATTGAATCCACCTGTTCTGGGGGAAAAAGAACAGACTTCATAAGCAAGAGGAACATGTTCTGTTCTTATAAAGAGTTAAATTACTACCAAGGACTCCTGTGCCGTGCACAACTATCTCAACAGAGTGATCACCTACTTCCAGGACACCTAGACAGTTGTGTGGTAGTCTAATGCATTCTGGGTGTTGCAGTCGTGCGTTGCCTAAACTCAAGTAATTGCACTTTGTCAAGGTTTTTTTTTTTTGGGGGGGGGGGGGGGCGAAGAGTGGAATCTTAAATCACAGAATACCCTAATTTTTGTGGTTTCTAGTTTAATGGGGACCAAACTGCCAAATTCTATCACACCTAAATAAAATACTCCACATCTGAAAATCTATATAAATATTTAAAAGTTGATATTCACGGAGATACGGTGGCCTGCAAGGCTCTACATTATAGGGTGTGAAACTCCTTACTAAACGAATGCTGGGGATGATATATATGTCGTACTATGTTTTATGGTTGCTGTTTTATCCAGTGATTTTATTCACCATACTATGAGGATGTGTCTATTAGTCACCCCAAACAATAAATGTTTGCTGCATACATTTGCAGCAATTGCTGCCAAAGGGTTGCAAACTGAGTAGAAGAAGCATATCAACTAGATCACATTGATAATCCCCAAAGAAGGCAAACTCTGTCTGTGATTATTGAAAATCTTTGATAAATGTATGTGAGGTCTGAGGGTGTTTGTATGGCACAAACCTAATCAAAAGACAGTGGAACCTTTATGTTATGACATTTCTTCAATTCTTGTTTGAAATCCCGTGAGAGAGCTGCAGGGGGGATTCTGCATATAGATCACACCTTACGTCCATAGACACTCTGATTCTAGTTCTAATTTTGTCTGGGTGGATCATCTGATCCATAGTAAGATAAACGACTAGGCGAGGATGCATTTTAATGACATTATTATTATTTAAGTATTTGTGTTAGCATTGGCCTGGTTCCAAGGAGCATTGCAGCACCTTCCAGACTGTATTTCGTAACCATAGCACGAGAATCTCAGGCATTTGTGGTTGTGTGGGTGTGTGTTGGAGAACCAGGAGTGGTGGGAAAGGAGTGTGGACATGTAGGCCCATATTTATACTTTTTGACGCTAAACTGCGCTAACGCAGTTTAGCGTCAAAAAATTTTGCGCCGTCTAACGCCATTCTGAAGCGCCATGCGGGCGCCGTATTTATGGAATGGCGTTAGCCGGCGCAAGCAGACCGGCGCTGCCTGGTGTGCGTGGAAAAAAACCACGTAGACCAGGCAGCGCCGGCGTTGGGCAAAAATGACGTTAGGGCGTCTTAAAATGGGGCAAGTCAGGTTGAGGCAAAAAAATCGTCTTAACCCGACTTGCGCCATTTTTTAACGACGCCCATCCCCCATCAACATGACTCCTATCATTGTAAAGATAGGAGTCATGCCCCCTTGCCCAATGGCCATGCCCAGGGGACTTCTGTCCCCTGGGCATGGTCATTGGGCATAGTGGCATGTAGGGGAGCACAAATCAGGCCCCCCTATGCCAAAAAAAATTATTAAAAAAAAATAATAATAATACTTACCTGAACTTACCTGAATGTCCCTGGGGTGGGTCCCTCCAGCCTTGGGTGTCCTCCTGGGGTGGGCAAGGGTGGCAGGGGGGGTCCCTGGGGGCAGGGGAGGGCACTCTGGGCTCATTTTGAGCCCACTTGTCCCTTAACGCCATGCCTGACCCAGGCGTTAAAAAGCGGCGCAAATGCGCCGTTTTTAGCCACGCCCACTCCCGGGCGTCTCTTTTGCCCGGGAGTATAAATACCACGTAAAGGCCTGGGAGTCATTTTTTAGACGGGAACGCCTCCCTTGCATATCATTAACGCAAGGAAGGGGTTCACGCTAAAAAATGACGCACATTCCGGGAACTTTGGCGCTATACGCCTCTAACGCCATAGTATAAATATGGCGTTAGTTGGCGTTAGTTTAGCGTCGAATTTGCGTCGAAAAAAACGACGCAAATTCGGCGCAAACGGAGTATAAATACGGCCCGTAATTTGGACAGATTTAGACAACATACTGAAAAATAGTTTAAACTAAATATTTTCACAGATTTATAATTCGAGGCACTGGAAAAATAATTTTCCTAGCGCTACACAGTATTTGGCCACACTCACAAACTAAGAGAAAACATTTTTGGGTTTCGTTGTCAGAAGCTTCCCTGCCACTCCAATTACTGGCCTCTCGCAGCGCAGCAGCATGATATGGCCTTTCTAGCTCAGTGGATTAGGATATAACTTATAAAGACGACCCAACCAAGTGCCTAGGGTCCATGCATGACTAGGTACTGCAGTCCATACATTTTGGGACTTGTTTAACCAATCATATCAGTATAAATCCACAACTGCAACTCCCAGACTGTCAAGAGAAATCCTGGACTCCAGATGCTAGTCATGCGTGGACCCCTGAAACTTGGCATCTGTGACAAGATCCAAGGTAAAACTTCTAGTGATGCGGACACTTGAGCGAAGATGTGGTTAACACAGGCTCGTTGTTGACCAGACACTGCGTTTCCAGTTGTTAGTTTTTTAATTACAAATCATTATTATTCAGTGTGCTAGACCAAGTAAATAATTAGAAGCAAACCTAGACTACACGGTCCACAATGCATTATGTTATCACATGAAATCCCACCAGTGCAAAAATGGGGACTAAGTTGGCAGCTGTATCCCCCCTATTATATTATAGTGGAAGGAGGAGCCAAGGCCCTTATTTGACTCTCAACTTATTGGTTATTTTCAGAAAGCCTGTTTTAATATGTATTAAATTATCATTGTTGACCCTTGAGGGGATAATGAATCAGAAAACAATGATGATTGTTACAGGAATTTCAGACGAATGTTCAGATATAGCCTAATCGAGTGGCATGCATTACCCTTTGCAATCCACATGCGACCTTAGAAGTTCCACATAACTCCATGTTTTTTCCCTCTTTGATTCTCTGTGTCAAAAGCACTGCTGAAGCCTGGCTCTGGCACTTTCTATCAACACAATGTGTCCGACTGTTGTAGAATCTCTGAGATCAGCCTTTGACCTACCGGCTCTGTGTTTAGACATACGTTCAGCTGAGTCTTAGCTTTCCCAGGTTGGGGATTAGGCAAGTAAAAGTCTATTTTCAGTAAACACCAATTTGCTGCATCATGTGTACATTTTGTATTTTCAGAGGAGTGGTTAGTGTTTGGTGCACACAGGCTGTAAGTGGTGGATTTAATGAGTCTGGTTTATGGATAGACAAATCTAGGCGAGTTCGTGGGATAGCATCAACAGGAGGACATCAGATTGCCACTGCAGGCAGGAAAGAGGCCCCCACGGTTATGGAAGGTAGTGGGAGGGGGTCAAACATCAGTTTACATGGAGTGGCACAGATCTTTGCACCAGCGTTTTTGTTCTCCGGTTGAATCCAGTGCACCTGTGAGATTTCTAATATGGAAGGGACCTGGCGAGGGCTATGATTAATCAAAACACCAAGGCAACAAGCCCGAAACTAAGAATTTTGTTTTTGGTTAGAGAAACTTCTCTGGTCATATTTAATATAAGAACATTGCATTGGGATAAATCATATTGAAAACAGGCAGACATACTTGATCAACACACTGTTATAAAGCTGTATACTAGCTTTTTTTCCAATACAAAGTACAATAGACAAAGAACTTCCTAACTAACCATCAAACACCAAGCATATTTATATTTTTGTAAACTCATGGTCCAAGCAGTGGTTAATTTGAGCCAGTGGTTTTTGATGCTCTGCACTGGCGCTTAATAGTCAACAAAGGGACTTATAACAAACAGCCACATGGTGGCGCTGCTTGACGGATTTTGAGATGAACACAACAACAGTTGTTTAATAATTCTATATGCATTAAAATGACCAATCCACCCAAAGTAGTGTGAATGGAAACATCTCCTCCTCAGGTTCCCCCTGTATCTTCCACATCAATCAGAGCCCCTGTCCCAGTACTGAGAGAAGTTTAATCTCAATTTTGATTCCTGAAAAAAACAGTATTTGGAGGGAAGGCCTACAAGATGCAAATCTACTTATGCTTTTCGTGTCAGAGACTATCTTCTCAGCAACACCCATAGGAAGACCCCAATACATGGTGGATAGATGGGCTCAGCAACCGGGCCATAACTTGGTCCTCTGGTGCAGACTCCATCTCCACTCGGTGGGTGGGAAAAAATAATAGAGCACCATGGCTCAGGCAGGTGATCAGGGTAGGGTGATGGTAACAGTGAGGGCTAGCAGCAGAAGAGTCTGCACCACTCCGGGTCCTTACATTTCAAAGTGGACAGTCCTGCTTTACACCCAACACGTAGCCTTAGCGATACATGCTGGAAGCACACCTTGACCCTTTTTATAGGCCCGGGGGACAGAGAGACAGGTCTCTGGACCACCCTCTTGCCCACTGTGAGTCCCAGCCCAACCATATTGTCACAAAACCATTCTGGGGGTGCCTTGTGGGATTTCTGCAATTTCAAATTTTGAGAAACTATTGTAAGTTGCTTCAAGAAGCAGCTCCAGCCTCTTCTTAGCAAACATTCCATTTTGCATGGCTAGATCCAGGTTTTGATATCAAAGTAACAATGAAGATAGATCGTGACAACACAATGATACTCCACAAGGTCATTGGCAGGGCGTAGCAGAACATGTGCAATTACTCGTTTCTGGCCTGCTTCCATGGTAGCCCTGAAACAAGCATGTGATGGCATTTTAAACAAAGTGAAGCACTTTCAACTGTGCTGCGACCCTGTTTCACTCCAGCCATGCACGCTGCCTCGGAAGTGCAGAAAGCCTACATTGGTAATATGTGTTTTTATACATATTATGAAATATCTGTCTTTAAAGTCCCAATATAGAAGTAATAAGTAGTTCATCCTATACATTATGCGCTCTCTAAGCAGAAGAAATAGAGCGGTTTGCTGCGTTAGCCTGGGTGGGGCAGAGATGTTGCAACGCGTTTCCTTTCTACAAGTGGCCCTTCTGCACTTTACCGCTCTGCAAGGCCTCTGTGAGAGAACTGGGGCACGGGCTTCATCGCAGTGCAACCGCATCCAGAGCGTCGGTGCCTGAACCAATGACTGCTCGTTGTTCGTCAGGAACACCGAGCTGTGGTAGAGTCTTGGTTCCAGCAAGAAGGGCTGCATAGAAGCCACGTCAGAGGTGTTTGAGGTCACATGTAACCGCTGAATGCGCACATCGAGTAGCATCTCCGTCTGAGCAACCACGCGTCAGCACAACACTTCCCAGATGCGACGGTAAAACAGAGAAGGGATTTCTCACAGCTATTGTTTTTTTTAAACGTATTTTCTGTAGATGCTGATAAACCTGTCAAAACTTTTCTGGCAAAAGACATGGTCTCGGCTATGAACAGGTTAATTAAGGATCCCCACTGATCAACTTTGATCTAGCAGATTCCTCACTGAACAGGCTACAGGACAAGTTGGAGGCACAGAATTGAATGTCAGCGAAAGGTTTCCGGAGGTAGGATATGTTTAATCATTCCCCCACCCGTGTTTTTTCCTCGTGTATACAAAGAAGCCTGTCTGATTTTTAAAGAGGTCCCCTTGCGTGGTTCCACAGCATTTATCTTGATAATATTTATTACTGTGTCCATTTCTAAAATTCAGCACAGAAAGAGACTCAGAATCGCTTAAAAGCTACATATAAATATACAACTTCTTTACCCATAAAATTACCAAATTAGAAAAAATATAAGCAAACCACAAGCACATGAACAGCTAAAGAGAAGACACATGTCTTGCTGTAAGCCCGGATGGACGCCTTTTTATAAAGTTGTGGTCTATCAAATGCTGTGTCCGGGAGCTTTGTCAAATTAGCAATATAGCCATTGGTTTGCACTGAAAAGCAGTACTTTGAGGCTTCTTTTACAGCACGAAGCTATAGATTCTTAAAAATTGGGCACAAATATGTGCTGAGCATATCACACAGACCAGGCAAAGGCATACAATATGTTCTGAAGATTAAACCTTTTTATTGCAGAGTCTACGTGTTGGCTACAAATGTGTGGTAATCAATGAGCCCTCAGCTGTTTCAGTGGAATATAAAGAAAACAAAATCTTATTTTTTTAACTTTGTTGCAGTCTCCAATTTGAAATCAATATACTGTTGTCTGGGCTGAAAGTAGCACCCCTGGAGAAAGATACCATGAATGCGCATAAATAGACACATCCACCAGGTCCCTCATTTGAAATGAGTCAAGAAATCCTTTTCTGGTAACGTATGTGTGGTTGGATGTTGACATTTTAATACATTTTCAATTGGAGGTAAATTACGTTCTGTAAGTGAAACAACAATATCATTGACTAAAAATGGGAAAGGGATTAATTCATTCCCTACGAGATAGCACATGCACATTTAAACATTTTTTTTT
This sequence comes from Pleurodeles waltl, assembly GCF_031143425.1. Lineage (NCBI taxonomy): Eukaryota > Metazoa > Chordata > Amphibia > Caudata > Salamandridae > Pleurodeles > Pleurodeles waltl. Next base: position 871,913,196 of record NC_090450.1, read on the forward strand.
TTTAGATACATGAAATTATGTGACAGATGGGAGATTTGGCTCTCGACAGATCATCGTATGAGAGGTCGAAGTATGGAGGCTGAATAGGGAACTCACCCTCTATATATAAATGGTGTTCAGTTTACCAAGAAAGTACAATTATTGCATTGGTCGACACTGGGACAAGTTTTGTGTTCGAGGGTTGTCAGACTAATTGCTTGGCTGCCACATAACTGTGCAGACATTTTCTAAGGCTTTAGTTACCATGGAAGGTTTAGATTTCAATTTTTCCAGGTAATGAAAATAATGAAAAACGGTCAACTTTGCATGCAATGTGAAGCCTAGATAATGGTACGTCTGCAGAGTTGAATAGCTGTCGGCCTAGCTTCCAGCTAAATTTCCTTGCTGTCTTCCCAAAAGAAAGAATTGTTTTCTTTGCAATATTAACTGCCAGACCATTTAATTGATTAAATGTGTTCGGTGTGTTAAGTTGACTCTCCATTTATCAATTGCTCATGACATGGCTCAAGCTAACGCACAAAAAGCTTTTCTTTTCTCTCTTAGTTTGGCTTTGATCACCGAAGATGTTTTAAATCTGCCAGAAAATGATTCTACAAATATGTCTGTGCAGTTGTCCATTTGAGTATTATGCTACTTTGAGATTGTATGTTGGTGATCACAACTTATGTTGATTTATGTTGGCTTGCTGATGTCTTCGTGCATCTAGTAATATCCTTCCTTGAGAGGGAATATCTTCAGAATGCCTCACTCTTTACAGATAAGGAAAAAACAAATTCCAATGGACCTGGTTGAGAAGTATCACTTGGACAGGCAGAAAAGGCATCCAAGAGGCACCTCAAGCACCCCACAACCTTCCGACTAACCACGTTTGACGCCTGTTTGCCTGGCTAGTGATATCATATACAGGAAACTTCCAAAGCACAATTTTCAGATGGCAAAATCTTCAAATGAAAATACTGCTGTTATTGGAATCAAGAACATTTTGTTTTACTAATTGCAAAACAATTACTATCAAATCAAATACTATGCGTAAGTCAGACGTGTCGATTTCTGCTCAAAATGGCGATCTTTGCATTCAAGCAAAATCATAACATGTTTTTAGAAAAGTAACATTTTTGTATAGTACTTCAACCTATGCCTCTGACACTTCTAAGTGTTATAGATAACAGATGTTACAATAACCTAATTTATGATATTAAATTTACCAATCTCGGAAAGATAAAGGTAGCCAGCCCTACGGGAATTCAAACTTGTGACTTACTTACTGATCCTCCATCAATGAACTGTGCAGGATACTTGATGTATAAACGCTTACCATCTCCAGGGGGTCTCCAGAATCGCATGTGCCTTGTTCCCTGCAGTCAGAAGGCCCACATGGAATGGGAAGTAGTGGCTGCCACGCATGGAGAGGCAAATAGTGGCTTGCAAGCATGGAATAGCAAGTAGTGAATTCCAAGCAGCAATTCTTGCTTTGGCCTCACCGCCACTCGGAGCTAACACAGTCCTGAACCACGGCAACAGTTCCCTGTATCCCAAAGCCCCATCTACCTTGGGCAAGCCATCTATCTGCAGAGAACAGACCTTTATGAAGCAAAGCTCTGTCTAGGCAAACTTGGGAAACTTTGGTCAGATTCAGAAAGGACGGAGTTTTAGTTTTGCAAACTCGTAAAAGAAAAGTTTCATGGTGTAGATGTGACTTGAGTGCCAGTAATGAATAATGTTCCAACTAAGCAGGTTGTAGTTCTCTCTACCGCTCTGAAGGGTGGCACCTAAGACATCTGACTGTCAGGCAGCATTCTGGACTGTCATTAACACTTCCGAAGGTGACAGCCATCTATGGTACTCTGCAGTTGTGCATCAGGATGCAGTGCATAAGGTATGTGATCAAATGGTGAAATTGCTAACCTTGAGAAAAAAACTAAAACCCTGGGTACCAGTTAAACCAAAAATAATGTGATTCTGGGCAAATCACTTTAGCTCCTCATGCATCCAATTGTAAAAACTTGGAATGCAAAAAAACAACCACACGGTGCACTGTTCCATGTACACATGCACAATTTCCAGTCTTATTGCAACCTACATTCTGTAAGTTTGCCTTAACTAGTCCCCTCTCCCTCGCCTACACACACACTCAGAGCTCTGTTCTGCACATCATGGTCAGGATGATTCAAGAACTCTAAAATGTTCTCTGTAAAGGCATCACCTGCTGCTTGATAAATCTGATACCAGATATACAGCCATAATAAAGTCACTCCTTTATACATTCACTATTGGTGTACTTCCTAGCTATGCAATGTTCTCCTCCAAGCTTTTGGAGTACCATGATATGGATCATCAGGCAGCAGAGGCATAAGCAAATCTTTGCATCTGTGTACCAAGAGCCATAAGATATAGGTGGTGCAGTAAAAAATAATATGGCCACCATGTATGAGGGCACCATGAATCAGGAGATAGTAAGTCTTTTTGTTATAGGCCACAAGCAACCAGGATTGGTAATCTTAGGATGATGGGACAGGAGCCAGAAGGTATGTGAGAATCTTGTATCAGGGCATCAGAAATCTGTTAGCATAGCAAGATCTTCACCTGGGGCCCAGGATGCATAGGGGATTCTAGATATTGAGCTGACAAGAAAACGGTGTTGTAGTGGAACCTTTATAGGACAACACAGGAGTCAGTAGATGTGAGCGACATAGGTGCAGAACAATCAGAAACCAGAAGATATTGCAAACAAGGGACCAAAAGGTGTGGTTTAAATGTAGTACAAGTACACCAAGAAGGAAATATTATGGAATCCTGTTGAGGACTAATCAAGGATAAGAAAATAGGTAAAATCATGATGCGGATGCACAAGGAGCCAGAAAGTATGGAATTTTCTTGGTGTGGGACAAACAAGAATAAGAGGTATGGAGTAAACTTACCGTGGATGCCCCAGGAACCAGAGGGCGTGTGGGGGAACTTCGGCGAGTGTGTACCAGTAAGAAAATGATTTGGGAGAATCCTAGCATTGACTAACAAGGAATGAAAATATACGGGGAATTCATGAGCTGGGAGCAGCAGAAACTATGAGGTGTGGGGGAATCTTGCTCTGAAGATAAAAGAAAACAGGGCTGGAATCGGTTTGTTTTGCTCACACGCATCCCAGCCTCCTGCACTCACATGCATGTACCACTTTACAAATCCCTTTCGGCTTCAGTTCTGCATCCTCAAAATGCAGATTTAGAAATGCACCCCAGTAGCAGGTCGCACAACGTGTGACCTCCTCCACCTGTTCTCACAACCCTCCCATCTCTCCAGAACCACCACCCCCACCACCTGCTGTCCAACTTCCAAGCCCCAGCCCCAACACAGGTCAAAAGGCGCTTAAAGACCCGAGTAACTGTTCTAATGAGAAAAACACTTAGCTAGTCCCACTGGGCTCTGCATTCCAGATTAAGCCCTGTGATGGCATTAGAGATCAGCTAAACAAATCTAGCCATCCTTTAAACCAAACAGCCGGGGAGGAAGGAAGGAGACCTGCATGAATCCCAGAGCTAATACAAAAATGAAGTCGAAGATTAAGCACTGTTTCAACCAGCCAAGCAGCAAAAAAAAAGCAGAGAAAATAAAATTACTTCCTAGCCCTGAAAAAAAGCATGTATAAATATCAATAGCAGAAAGCACTCCCAGCTCTGCTCATAAAAACATTGAATTATGTACAAGTATTCCTGACGAAGCACAAAGGAAATGGCAACCTTTAACATACCTACATATTCATCCATTTACCCTTTATTTTTTGGTTTTGGCTGACATGCCATTTCAGGCGAGGCCTTCTCTGCCCCCCACTTCCCTCCCTGTCGAATAAGCGAGGCTCGTCTGAGCCATTCTCTGAATTAGATCACCTCGGGGCGAGCACTTTATTATCTGTAGTCAGAGCGTCACCACAAATAGCATTCTACACACACAAATGTCACTTTCTATTTGTCTGCTGGCCGAGGTATTAGCGGGGTGCAACTGGAGGCAGCGCCACCGACCCCTCCTACCTCGTGCGATGCCCGGCTGGCAGGGCCAAGCGGGGAACACAACATTGTGGGGAGGGGCGCCCGGCTTCCCCCACCAGCCACTGCTTTCACTTTTTTTCAGCTGCTCCCAGGCCCAGATTTTTGGATGAGGCAGGCTGCACTTTTCAGTGAAGCACTTTCTAAGCTATGAGCCTGGTACATTTTGATCGCTTGTGCTGCCGGGAAAATATTGTTGCACTTTTGTGCACAACGTACTTTGCCTTTTCCCATCTTTGCTGGTAAAAGCAGTCAAAGCCCGTGAATCAAAATAAAAGTGGGCTCGCATTAGTAAATTAACGAAAAAAGGAGGCGGTTTTAAACTTGGAAAGAGATATTGGGGGTCATTCTGACCCTGGCGGTAAATACCGCCAGGGCCGGGGTCGGCGGTAGCACCGCCAACAGGCTGGCGGTGCTCCGCCGGGCATTCTGACGGAAAGCCGGCGGTGTACCGCCGACTTTCCGCTGCCCATGGGAATCCGCCATGGGTCGCCCGCCAGGAACAGGATGGCGGTATGGGGTGTCGTGGGGCCCCTGCAGTGCCCATGCCAACGGCATGGGCACTGCAGGGGCCCCCGTAAGAGGGTCCCACAAAGAATTTCAGTGTCTGCTTTGCAGACACTGAAATTTGCGACGGTGCAACTGCACCCGTCGCACCTTCCCACTCCGCCGGCTCCATTCGGAGCCGGCTTCCTCGTGGGAAGGGTGTTTCCCACTGGGCTGGCGGGCGGACTTTTGGCGGTTGCCCGCCAGCCCAGTGGGAAACCCAGAATGACCGCCGCGGTCTTTTGACCGCCGCGGTCTTTTGACCGCGGTACGGTCTTCTGGCGGTTCCCGCTTGGCGGGCGGCGGGAGCCGCCCGCCAAGCTTAGAATCAGGCCCATTGTGTTTTTTCGGTGTATGGTGCAATGTAAGGAAGGCTGATTGGATTCGAAGTTGCTGCACACAATGCTTGTTTTAGTATTAGGAAAATCAACAGTAAAAAACGGTCCAGCAAATCATAAAACCGGACCACACCACTGAAAAATCTGCCACTACACTGGTCTGTGACAACAGCCCGCCGGGCACTGCCTGATTGCTCCATAGGCCAGCCCAACCCTGCTCCGAGCAGGGCATCTGTATTTGAGGCTAGAGAATACACACTGTGAAATGTTATTTGCTATCACAGACCCTAAAGCAGGGACATGCGTTGCAGCATCAATTAATGAGGTTCTTAAACACCCATGGATGCAGCACTGTGCGTGTTACCTGCCCTTCCCAACAGAAGCTACCACAAAAAAGTGCCACACTGCATCAACAATCTCAACAAGTGTTCACCATTCCCAATAGTGAAACACTTCTTTTACTCTAGAATTTGCACCAGAAAAAACGGTCCTTAGCAGGTACTGTTACCTGTATGCTGGGCACACCCCACACACTGTAGCTCCTTAGATTGATTGCCCGACTAGTTGGGTGCAAGATCTCAGGGTGCAAGAGTTGAAAGGATTGGCACTTGAGTGGTTTAGAACAGATGGTAAGGCAGGTTTAGAGGTGGGAGCCTCCACTAAAGTCGATGCGGCCACCTGGACTGGCCAAGAGTGAGACTCAGCTCCAATGCGTTCGATCCATGCTAAGCAAGACCTGAGGAACCCCAATAAAGACCTAATGGTAAAAATACAACCAGCTGCAACTCTTAATTGCTGCCGATGGTAACACAACATACAAGTTCAATGAGATGGAAATGATAAAATGCGGTAAATTTTACTCGGATGAATTATTGCTAGTGATGAGTGTTAGGCTTAGGGACAGGGTAAATTTTAGGACTGTGTTTAGACTAGAGTTAAGGTAAGCCTTATGTCTAATGTTAGGATAAGGTTTAGGTTAACTTTGAGTAAAGGTAAGGATACAGTTATGGTTAGGCTTAGAGTTAGGTTTGGGGTTTAGCGCTAGGGATAGTCTTGAAATTTAGTCCAGGATTATATCTCACACCTTTCTAGTGGCATGGATTACCACTGATTCCACTTTAGGTCGGTAGATTACCACTGAAAACACTGCAACATAAGTACTATCCACAGTTCTCCCCATGTTATTGGGCTGATGTAGGGCAGCCAGCCAGGGAGTTTTGCATCATGCTTCAAGGCCATTTCTTCTCCCTTCAAATTCATTTTGGAAATGTAAGTACTATTGTGTCAGCCTTAAAAAGACCTTTGAAAGGAATGCACACACAGGATATGAAACAATTCCAATGGGATTATCAGAACCCGAATCTTTGTTTTCCCAGCTAAGGATTATTGCTGGAGACTGCAATTTATAAATAATAAATTTCCTGGAGTCTGCAATTTATAAATAAGGGTATGGACAATGTAGGTTTTTTATGTCTCGTGAGATTTTGCAAAGCTCTATGAAAACGTTCTTGAAATTATGCTTTTATAACGAGATGTTTAAAGAGATGTCATTTGCCAGTATTTTGCGGGACTTTTTTAAGCAAGTGCACACCTTGCGCACAATGTGTTACAATACACTGTGAGGACACTTGTTCAAGCAGAATACGTTTTCTGTGCAAAACACTCTCACGTTGATATTTTGTGAAACCTTTGTATGCAAGAAAAAGTGCTACCTTAAAAACACTCTACAAAATAGCGGTAATGCAAACTTTCACATTTTGTGCAAAGCTTTTTTTTTTATTTCACCAGGGTAATTAACATTTCACCGAGACAAATATAAATTGAGGATTTTCCATGCAGCTTTATCATTAAGCATTTTTACCCTCCCATACAGTAATGTCATAGCGCCTAGGCCCATCTGCGCATTACAAAAGAAGTGGAGCGGATGAATGGAGGCCTTTGTGGCACGGGGTCGGCCTGCACGGGAAGGCTGTCGGCTGCACGCACCACGCAAACATGAATGTCCTAGGTCAGCAGAAAGGAGGGGGCAGACATTGTGCACCCTGGCTGGTGTACCAGCAAATGTTGTCAAATCGTGTTAGGCTTCTACAGCGTGCAAAGTCCACAGCGAGATGAGACCAGTCTTTCGCTCCCATCAACCATCCTCCCACATATGTAGTTAAGTAAATGCCTTCCCAGAGGCTTAGAGAATGTAAAAACAAGACGGCCGGCCAGGATGCATGCGTTACAGCAAAAACTGACAAATCACCAATGGGCGGCGCCGTTATAGTGAAGGCAAACACATACCTAGAGTATTTGAGAGGCAAAGACGTGAAAGAATGACACACCTTGAGGAGAAACCCTTCTATGCCATCTTTAGGGGTGTATGTATCAGACTCATGTCCCTTTCATATCCATAAAATTAAATAAAATGCAATTTAAAGCGAATACAACGCACAGCGTGTTTGGTGGCTTAAGGCCAGTGCGATATAAAATAAAATAAAGGATCTGCTCATTGTTTGTAGGTCTGTGTTTGGGAGTTTGGCATCCAGCAGTTTTGTTTGTAAACTGGTATTTGAGGATTTGACACCCAGCAGTGATGTGCGTGATGGGGACCCGGAATCCACTTGTGATATTTGTTACTTAAGGTCTGTTTTTTGAACTAAGGTTGGTGTAATTGGGGACAGTGGTAGTCATTGTACCTTGCTGTTTAGAGTCTCAGAATAAAATAAACTGATGAACATAGGTCGGTTTGGGGGATAACAGGTGAAATCCAGCTGTGGTATTTGTGTTTTTTGATTAGGTGGGTGATCTCCATCAGTGAAGTTTGTTCCAGGGCAGTAAATGGAGGCTTGGATCCATCTGTGGTGTATGTAGGTTTTTGTTTTGAGGCTGGAGTCCAGCAGTGATGTTTGTAGTTTAGGGTTGGGATTAGGCCTGTGTGAAACTGTATTCATGCCAATTGAATTCTCGGATTTACCATTATATAAAATGTCTCTGAATTTCGCAATACACAATTTCACGCAACTTTTATTTTCCCCGAGGCACACCTTCTAGAAAAAAAATCTCACTGAACACTAATTTGCTCAAAAATATCTCACCAATGGACACTTTCTACTTGAACTTGTCTCTTGCTGATATCTTGCGAGATAGTGTCAAACAATATTTCGCTATGAAAGCATTTTCATGTAATCTGGTGAAATTTCATATGAAAACATTATGCAGTTTCAAGGAACCCTATTATCTGGTAGTGGCTGTAGTTTCCATAGTGGAAAATGGAATCTGGTGGTTGCTGCTTGTATGTGGAAGGCTGTAGAAAAGCTGTGGTTCCCACAGAGTCAACAACATTAAATTCAGTGGCTGTGCGTGAATCCTTGCATTGTTTGGTGTGAATCCAGCAGTAAGTTTCTGAATCTGATACTCTAATGTGATATTGCAGCTTTCAAGATGAAAAGTTGGTTCGTGGATGTGACACTTACAGGGTAGGTTGCAAATCTAGCGGTAGGTTTAACCTCACTTTCAAGAATCATGACTTTATTCGTGCCTGTGGGGAGAAAAGAGGCAGAAACTCACAGAAGTAAACATAATCAAGGACTTTGTTACTTAAACTTAATTTGTCTCTGTTTAAAGCACTGCTCCGATAACTTCCCATCGGCATGCGACATTTCCCATCTGAGACTTTTTCTTTTGGAATGTTACAGTGAGATGATAGGTCATCACGCGGCAGCCATCTTGGAAAAATAACGGACAAGGGAGAAAATGGAGATTTTGTAATATTCTGCTCTATCTTCTGAAACATTGCCAAATTAAAATGACAAAAGAACGTGGTTTTTATGCAGAAATGCTTCTAAATGGCCTTCGAGGTGTGCAGAACTCAGTAAAAAAATAAGGGCATCCATACAAGGATAAGTTATGACGTGCTTGTAGTTGTAGCTTAAGCAGCAATATTATTTTTCGCTCCGATTTTCAGTATATGACTATAAAATTAGATACAGAAGGGCAAAGTACAAGTTAAAATGAAATAGCATATTGCTTTGGAAGTGGCCCAAGGAGGATAATGTGATTTTGTTTTTTTATTTATTTTTAATGGCTTTGAAATTTGATGTCTCATTTGATGTACATGAACCAAAACATGATGTGCCTAATCAAAAGAGAATTGTCTGCGTACTGGATCGTGTTTCTCCATGAAAAGGACCATTCAACTCCAAGTGAGCATGAAAGTGCCTGCGCTGTCATGCGGCATAGAGATATTCCGCCGCAGACTGCAGGTGAATGAAACCGAAGGGCCCTGCAGCTTGCCTCAGGCATAGGGAAGCCCCTCTGTTCTGCCATTTACCAGACATGCTCTTGCATGATTTCAGATTAATATTTTATTCCTTTTTAAAAACGCACCTTTCATGTTGACATCTCCCCGCTGCCGCCACTCTTTGGAGTGTCTGCCTCCTGAATGTTGAAGCGGTGCCAGAGAAGCCGAACGGGTCCTCGTCGGCTGGAGGATGCGGTGCGATCTCTCTTATGTCACGTACAAAGGGACATCAGGAAGAAAGGGAACATTCCTTTTCACTAGCTGCAGTAAATCACAAGTAGGAGAGTACTTGGAGTAGTAGTATTGCTGATGCCGCCTCAGAGGCCCTCTCAATGCTCACTGTAGGGTCATCACAGACTCCTCGTGGTTCTTCAGTGTACTGACACCGACACCGCTCTCTTTCCAGTTAGGTACAGGAAAGTACACCACTGTGCAACCATGTATTCAATGTTCCACACAGATTCATAAAAAGATCCAGACTGCCAATATCAAATGCTTCTGTAAACGATTCACCAGCCATGGCGGTCACTGTCCAATTGGACTCCTTTCTAAACAGCACGAAACACAATTAAATAAAATAGCAGAAGACCACTTTGAATCCTGTTGACAAGAAGAACATAACCGTGTGATACCTAAATTCTGAAAGTGTGTTAGGCCGATACAAATGAAGGGAATGCACTAAAGAAAAGTACTCAATGTGAGATAGCATAACATAATAAGAGGCAGGACCAGTTCCCTTAGGCAGCCTTCTGTTAAGAAAGCTAGGAATGAAATGGGAAGAAATCATATGTGCCCATTCCTCTCCTACCATAGCGGAGAATTAGAGTTCTGTTAGCATGCGTAAGTCACACATTAAGAAGGACTTGGCAATGGGCTTTTCTGGTTATCGATTCCCATCCAAGGGCTGAGTAGGTACCTGAACCACAGTGAAGGCCTCTATACCTCATCTCCTTACCAATGTGGCAAAATGTAGGATTGTTGTACAATGAATGAAGGCAAAGGTATAAAAAGGTCATTAGTTAATGATCGGCCAAGGCAGGGTGGGAGCTTGAAGAACAGCTCCGGTTCCTGCACTTTCAATTAAGAAATGCCTTTAATAACTAACCCTGGCCATTTAAGCTAATAATAGTTAGGTCCTTGATTCAATTCAGCCACAGAATGAAAGAGCGTGGAGTCCTGCGGGGCAACATAATTAGATAATACCCCGCAATCTCCGCCATTTCAGCAAGTCACCAGCTAGCACGCCTCCATTTGCAAAAGGCTAGGCCTTCATTTTCACAGCTTGCTCGGCTGTGTCGATATATTAATGATCTGCTGTGCTGTGTGGACGCTGCTCTTCAGCTTTAAGCAGGTCCTGTTAGAGGAGAGGACACTCAAGTGTTTCAATGCACGTTCTCCAAGATGAAGACCATGACCAGGCTCAAGTTGCGACAGCTGTTTGCCACATTTGTTTCTGCTTCAATAGTGGGATTATGATAAATACGTTCCTCAATTATGGGGCTTGAATCAGTTTCAGAAAGCATCAGAATCCCATTGTTTCTAAGTGTGGTTGAGTAACAGAATGTGCAATCTAAATGGCCAGCCAAAAAACTCCCAGGATGTGTCTCCTTGGTTTGAAGGCCACCATTTTTACTGTGGTGCCCTTTCCACAACTGGACCACAATCCCATTTTTGGTGTCCAGCAACCTCCTCACTCGCTGCTCATATTGTTGCTGCAGATTTGTATGCAAGCTAACCTTGAACACACAATACTAGGAGACAATAAATTTCCTCGGTAGCTGCCTATTGAGATAATCTCTGGAAAGTCCCATCTCCTTTTGATCCCTAGAGTCTCAGACTGTCACACCGCAGAAGTATGGGAACAGATATGTCAAGGCTAACAGGAATGCATACTCCCTAGAGAAGATTCTGATGTAAAACCAATTCCCTCTGGCTCACAGGCATGGGGATGTAAATGGGCAATGCTTGCACCACTGCCTCACTTTTTATTTATGTATATATGTGTGCATTTATTTATTTATTGCCTTACAAAGCACAGACTCCAGCCAACCAAGTTTCAGAGCATTGTGTGGTCAGAATTAGAAAACAACACTTGTGCAAATTTGAGTGCAGTACACTCCAACACATTATTGGCCTTCACTGAGTCACATATAGAGGAATACCAACACGCAAAATACACCAACAGAAACAGGAGTGCACTCACACAAAGATATAGCCTTAGACAGTAAGACACAATCTTACTCAATAAACACACATAGACAAATAGATCCACAAAGCCTCAGAGGCGGACACTAGCAGACTCCTTCCTCATCCTAATCAATCATATTGCATCCTTGGGCCAGGTAGAGGGACCATTGTCTGTTGAATTGTTTCAAACTCTGAATGCAACTGCTTGTTGTGTTTCTTTTTGTTCTCTGTGCCCATTTCATTTCGGTGATGTGAGTAGCCAGGTGCCCACGGACATTAGAAGTGGGCTACAAATTATCTAGATCGTATTCGGTAAAGTAGTAGCTTGTTCAAGGACACAAAGACCGATCCAGTTGCAGCTTTCTGTTCAAGGTCCTCCTCTTTATTTGCCAAAACTGCCCCAAGGACCAGGAATGGATGCACGTGTGCCCCCCAGACCGACGTGAGGTGTAGTGGCAAACAAAAGAATTCTGAGAGGTCCAGGTATGGTCCAAGGAGTTTGAGTATCCCAGAGAAATAGCTTTTTTTTTATAAATGGAGAACTTCCCTTATAACAAAAAGGTGATTTTTTGCACTTTTTGCAAAACGTTGGTGAATACCACTAGGTGATGCCGTAAGACAGCTGCTTTATCTTGCCTTGTGGAAGGAAGCACAAACCATAAAGATCCCCGTGGTCCATCATCCACTATCTGTGGTACAGCAATTTTTAGAGCCCTGTTCTGAGTCCGACATTGGCTCGCAGAGTTTGAGTTCAGGCAGTTGATGGGTGTAGGGCTAACCTTCATGGGGCCCTAACCGACTAAGCAGGGTGGTGCAGACTTGATAGTTTGAAGGATTCATTGTATGGTTTCCAAAAACTAACAGTGGAGTTGGGTAAGGGCGAGGGTGTATGGTATTTGTGTTCTCAGCTTAGTAAGAGCACATCTCACAGCTACAGACACATGCAGTGCTTGGAAAAGACATACAATGCATGAAAAAGAAGTCAAGTAATTGGTGAACCTGCACCATACAAAGGAGGCAAAACGTAACACATACGCATAGATATGTACAGTGCATTAAATGGAAATTCAGAAGTGCAGGTACTCACTAGAGTATCCGTTTGTTCCTGGAAAGTGCCAGTACTCTCCCAGTGAATATATTGCAGCAGTGTTGAGAAGTGCAGAGACACTTCATTTCAAATTAAAGTAGTGAAGGTATTCAGTACCAGGCAATGCCTGCCCCTTCAAAGCACTGGATGTGTATATAGAAAATATGGCATAACAATGCTCAGAACTATATCATACCGTGAACCGGTCACTATGCTGCATTGTAATAATTTGACTACATCTAAAGTGCACAAAGTCCTTTTTGGTGCACCACCTTTACAGAAAAAAGTTATATAAAGTTAAATATCATGACATGGCATTGTAGTGGTTGCCTAGGACCGTGTATCTCAGAACGGTGAGACGACGTGTAGGGTGGTGTGAGTACTCCATCCTGTCCCCTAGTGAGTACGGGTTTTTATTATACCCCACTAAGCCTACTCAGTGAATCTGCTGCAAAGTGCATTCGAGGCTGGAATGATGTACTACACTCTCCCTCGCGTGCACTCTTCTGCCCAAGGGAAATGAGCAAATTCAAAGCACCTGCGTACTTCCCAATATGGCAGCTTTGCTTGCAGATCATGTTGTCTGAACCTGTAGCTCCCTAGCCCAGAGGAACTTGTTTTAAGCACACACTGGAAGATTATTTTATCTGGGCCACGCTGTGCGCCCACCCCACTTACGCCATTAGTCCCCAGTTTGCATTGTGCGAACACATAAGGGCGGGGGAGCTGGAAATCGCCTTTGGCACTATGCATTAGGATCAGAGACGAGCGTTATCGCAGAGCCTTTAATCTTTCAGACAAGGAAACCTTGCATTGTATTAGCGTCGCCCTTATCAGGCCGTCACCCAAGTGGAGCAGCCGTGGCGTTTCTTCAAAGGAAGGTGGAGCCATAATACCACCTGGCGAAAGACTGCGTCACAAAAGCACGTATCTAATTCAAGGCTCAAAAGGGTGGATTCTGTGGAGAGGCAGCTTCGCGCGAAACGCCTATCAAACACCTGTTTTTAGTTTACATACGGTGAGCACAAAGGGACACACAGGCCTCGTCAGCAATATGGCCGCGGGCGCAGGTTTGGCTGCGCAGGATTCTCCCGAGAGGGCTTTGAAGCCGGAGTGCAGCGCGGTAACTTATCCGCAGACAGTATGTACAAATAATGAACTGCGCGGAAAGCCCGGGCAGGGAACACCAGGCGCAGGCCTGCTCTTGTAATTGGAAACCAATGGAAGTAGGGCAGGGATAATGGACCATTTTACAGCGTCGAAAACAGGCTTATAAAATGGGAGGAGAATGAGGCTGAGCACCTTGTTAAACATCCGACTCCAATGAAAGATTGTATTCAACTGCTCCTTGAACCGCCATGAATATAGGATGGGGAAACTTGGGTCAGCGGCAGCGAGTCCACGCAGGGCTTCTTTATTGATTGACTCCGGCTAACACACTCCGCGGCGTAATTTATGTTAAAAGCCCCAGCGGAGCTATGATGGACACGTTTAATACACAATACACTTTAAAAGCCTTTCCCCTATATTTTTGCAGAAGATGTTGATCACCAGGAGATGCCTATTAACTTCCCGCGCTCCCTCTGTGAGAGGGGCCGCGAGCTGGACCACTCCTTAGAGCACGGTCTCGTGCAAAACGGGACGCCGGCGGGATGCGAGAAAGAGTCCACCCTGTGCCACTACACAGAGTGATTATGAACATGTATTTTATTTTAGTAATGCATTTTTGTCTGAAGCAGGCACTACTCAAATGTGTGAGAGCTTTTACCATTGAACTAGATAATTACATCATTATATAAGGTATACAATTATTAGAAGTTAAATTGTTACAATTGATCAAAATTACATTATCCGAAAACGTGGATATATTTTTAAAGCCTAAGAGTATTTAATTATGGTCTGTTATGTAGCAGACATAAAATTGGGTCATCAGAAAACGACATGTACTCTAGTATCAGATCATCATAAACTGGTGAGGTCCGGTGGTGGAGGTGTGCTCTAAAACTAAACGGCAACGATTTTATTACAAAAACCCAACAATGATACCATGCATTTTTGAAAATGTTTGTGAGCACGTCTGAAAGGAACGTGACAATTTAAAGGGGCCATGCATTGTAGAGAAATACTTTTTTTTTTTACCCAGCTCTGCATTGCTAACAATCACCAACATTATACATTCTAGAATGTAGCTTTGTTTCATGATGTTACCTTTGAGAGATTGTGACATCATTCATCGGATTTCCCCTTCAAGAATCCATACATAGGTTTAAACTCAAATATAGATCCACATTCATATATAGTGAAATAATGGACTATAATCATCATCTAAATCACAGATTCCCAAAATAGTTGTTTTGATTCCAAAAGCACAATACAAAGAATAAAGCTCTACATTTTATGACATTCCTAATTTATTTATGACTTTTTATAAAGTTCCTTTTACTTTTATTTTTTTCTATTTTTCTTCATTCTCTTAGTAATGCACACAACGTTTCATGGCCTCAATTGTCGCTCTATGAGAGAGAGGCTTAAGCCCATACAGCAATAAATGCAGAGCTGTAAAAATGAGTAAGGCTGAGTAACACAAATGTGAGAGTATGTTCAAACATATGGACTACACTCCTAACATTTATCGATGATTGTTTTTTAGTTTGCATTTGTTTGTTCTAGATTTTGATTAAAATGATCACTACTGGAGAGCTTATTCAAATTGTCACGGATATAACTCCTCTTTTATTGGGCTCATTTCAATTTCTGTTGGAATCCAATCAATAAGATGTACAAAATAAAAAGTAAAAACATATCCAATAAATAACAGATCATTCACTATTACAGGAATTGTTTTTTAATAAAAAAATAAATTCTCAAGCTAATCAGCACTCAGATGAGGGTCGAGTGCAGGGATGAGCAGCGTTACAGGAATATTTTCACCTCAAAGGTTGAGTTAGAAGTTGAATGCCATCCAAAGCCAGTTTGTAAGCAATCCCAATAAACAACCCGCAACACATTTTCACAGAAAAAATATTTGTGTGGATAGGGTCAGACTGAGATAGAAAATACTCCTGAGTGTCAAAATAAAAGTGCCCCCCAATAGCAAATCAGATAGCTAAAAAGATGCCCACATGTGCAAATCAGAGCAATTTTAAACTTGTAAAGGTACACTGTCTAGGCAGGGAATGGGTGACTGTACGTATTCGTGCTTGCCGCAGGGAACGTTTGTAGTACTATGAGGGGAATCAACAGTAAACAAAAAACGTCCCACCTGAAAATAAAAAAAAGGCCCACAAATATCTAAAAAAACAGCCCACTCACTGACTTGTTAGAGCATCACTTTGGTTGGGCATTGCCAGATTGCCCTATAGGGCAGTCCACCCCTGTGTGTGGGCAATAAAATGGTAGCCTGGGTGTTGAATCATGATTAGGCCTGTGCAACATGTTCATTAGTCTTATGTAAACCCCTGTCATTACATAACCTGCATTTAATTTTACTTCTCTTTTTTGTTATATTTGTGTTGGTCATGTAAATTTTGTTTTGAGGAGGCTTGGTTTGAGCAGAAAACATCTTGTGGGAACTGTGGAACCAGATGTGTGCCACCGGTGCATGCACATAGATAGCAGCTATAGGACAACTCTAGTTGAAAAATAAGGTAGGAAGGAGTTGACATTTTACTTCTTGGAGGATCCTGAATGAATCATCATAAAAGACAGTCCTGAAGAATCCTTACTGCCGGCTGTGGGCAGAGCTATTTGATATCAAATACAGAAGCAGGAAGAGAAAGTAGACCGGGTTCATGCAAAATAGAAAATGGAAGGTGTTCTTCCTCGTACTCTCATGCAGCCATCCCTCATAACACTAAACCTATATTGAAACTATACAGCATCTCAGTGTTTATTATCATCCAAAGAACATTGTTTTCTTTGTGTAATAATTGTTTCCCAAATCTATATCTAACATCAAAGATGTCATGCAAGTGAATTATTTTCCACAATTTTCATGAATTACACTATCCCTTGAATTATATATTACAAGAAATTGGGAACATTCAACAGTATTGTTTGGTGGTACTTTAATTAAAAGTATTCCTGTATGAAAACATAGAATAGGGCAAAAGTCAAAATGTTATAATTCAGTATTGTCCTCTCAGATTTCTTATGACACTAAGAAGCCCCTTGTTCTTTACCCAAGTACTATATCAACACGTCAGCGGAAACAGTCAATAGCATTATATACACGGATGTTCATGAATGTATGTGTGCGTGCGTGTATTTATAATTCTACAGTGCTATACACACGAGTGTGTTATATATGTCTAGGCTCTTGGAATTGCGTGAAGCCATTAAACAGGTTTTCATTCCAGATACAATTATCGCATTTTATAACTCATCTGGGCCTTTGCACCCGTGAGTAATGGCTAGCACTTCATCACAGGGAGGATAAAAAAGGTATCACAAGTTTCTGCATTCTGCACAGGTTTTATTTCACTTCAATTTCTCGCGCCGGCATTTTGCAATCCGACCGACCATAAACACTTTGAAATTGAAGAGGTGAAACCTGTGCAATTATTGCATCTCCTCCGAAAAAAATAATCATTTGGAAAAATGCATTTTTATGGCACCCCTCCCCCGACGCTCACCCTTCCACCATACCCCAGCAGTTGAATGTGTAGCAACTTACTGTCTAATGGATCAAATTAACATATCGACAGGAGAACTCTTGCTTCACAGCGCCAGGAAATATGATCTGATTGGCTCTGTATGTACTTGAGAGTGGAAGCCAATAATTCTGTGCCCATTTGCATTTTAATGACACCCCTGGATCTCTCCTAAGTGTTTTGAGGCTTGTGATAAAAGTCTTTTTTTAAACATCATAACTACTTTCTATAGAAAATAAAATAAGGTTCTAAAATACTGTATCTTTAGAAAGGCTGTGAGCGACAGTGCTCTGGCGGATTGCAAAGCAGAACGCTTGAAAAGCGCTCCATGAGGGGTGTTGGGGGTGGAGGGTGGGCATCATGATATGCCAACACTTGCCTCAGAAATGTTTGTGAATGTAGACATTTTGGATTAGAAGCCACCAAAATGGCGTGAAGCAAATCAATAGAATGATAAAGTAGAAAGAAGGCATCTCAATGGAAGACCAATAAAGTGGTTCAACACTAAAAACCCTTTCAAAGGACAGGAGAGGAATGGTGACACCATCACTTTTCTTTATGACGTCACTTTACTGCGGCAGAAAATTGGCTTATGACGTTTCCCCAACCCCATGTCTGAGGGGCAGGGCTGGGCAAATACGTTGACCGCCCAAGGTGACGTTTTTTTCTCAGCTCCGCACTAATACTTAGTTTGTAAATAAATGCAAGACCCCAAAGTGTTTCTTATGAGCTCGCTGTGGTATGCCTGGGTAGCCAGTTACCCAGACTGTGGAGTCTTGATTCCAACTCATATCTTTTTTTTTCACCACCCTATGCTGCCTGTTTTCTTACCTACCTCTTGAAGGCTTTTCTTTAATTTACATTTTCTTTCTTTATTACTATTTCCTATCTTTCTCTTCCTTATTTTTCCTCATTTCTCTTTCTTGTATTGAAGATGAAAAAAGGCATCCGGGTCACCCAAAATCAGTTCCTGGGACCACCAGCTACAACTACTGGCACAAATTAACCATGGCCCCCAACTATTTCCACCCCATTACTGATTGCCTATGATGTAGGTACTCCCTGCTGGTGGAGCGCTAAATAGCTGCCTTCTCTTGTTCTGCCTTTTAAACTAGTTGGATAAATGTCCCCACTCATTCCCTGTCAATGAGAAGATGATCATTCTCTGTAGAAGTATCTGCAAGGCATCCTAACAAAAAGCCATGCCTCATCCAAAAACATGGTGGTTGTATGATGGAAGTAAAAAAACGTTTTGTCAGGGTGTCTATTTACTTCCTATGCTTTCGTTTTACAAAGTAACTCATGGAGAATGTGTGGTAGCGGAAACTGCAGTCAGGGAACAGAATTTTCTCTTGGGCCCCTCCCTTTAAGGGCTTCACTAGGCACACTGGGAAAAAGGGGCACAAGAAGGTGGTTATGTGAGGAATGTTCCAAATACTTAAAGGCTGCAAATGATGCACAAGAGATTCAAAAACATATTTTTGTTCATTAGCAGATTTAGGGTACCGACAGACTCTAAAAAGAGGGTGTGAATTTATGTCGGGGATAGGGGTGGGGGAGCATGGGGCAGGCTTTTGCCAAGAGGAGCGTTTATTATGCCCCTGGGGAGCACAGGGGAGCATTGTGTTGGAGAGTGCTCTACTTTTAGTAAAGAAAAATACATTTTCTATGAGCCGGTAATGGACATTCAGTAATGTCTTTTGTTATTCATGTCCTGGATGGAGTAGGAGTCGAAAAAGGCCTCCAAATAACCCCCCAATTTTCACCCTCTCATTTCTGATAAAGGCTTACCCACTGGGCACTTTTAGGGTTTTAGGTCTGCCACAAATGTGCTTTTATGAGATAATTGAAGAGAGCTTCGATGTTCGACTAGTTAAACATGTTCTGAGTTGCCAAGTGCTCCAATTTCCTTTTGAAACACATTCTGCTATCCCTTATATTTTAGCGAACAGCACGTGGCATTTTTGGATTTGTAGATTCCAATTTAACATTGTTAGGATGGGTTGAAAAATGAATGTATGTAAATTGTTTTTGGCTAAAAAGCCAGGACCGCATAGAGGTGTGACGCATGGCGAAGGCCTGGTTGCCACCTGGGTATGACAAGGTGAAAAAAATAAAAGGCAAGCATGAACAAGCATGAACGTTAGTTGTTGTCAACATATTTTAAAGCCCTCTAAATTCCTTTGAACTTTTCGGCTCCCTTGCTTACAATGTTTTTTTTCAGTTTCATATGTGGAATTTGTGTAAACAAAAAAACGTAAGGTAGAACACTGCTTTTAGGAAATTATTTTAATATTTCCCTCTGCTCTGCATTGTCGCTTGAATTGTTTGCTCTGCTTGCTATGTTTTACCCCACAAGTATCAAGTGTGGGAAATTGAAAAGTACTGGAAATCAGTATTGTCTATATTTGTAAAAAGGATGTGCATCAAGTCCTATACAATTATTTAACTTGCTTGCAGTATTTAACCTTTTTAGAGTAATTGTGAGACAAGATGTTTGCTGTTTTGGGGGACACAATTAGATTATTTAAGATGGGGAAGGTGGAGCATTAACAAGTTTGAAGACCAATGCACTGATGGATGGAGGAGACGCTCAGCCTTATGGTGAAGAAAAGCATCACCTGATGCTTAGAATACATGGGACGAGTAGCTGTAGAAGGGGTAAATCGATGGGCACTCGGAGGAATGACCAAGACGTGGCCAGCATCTGAAGCATTGAATACAAAAACAGGGAGGAAAATTTACAGATTGGCTTGGAATATGATCAGTCGGTACTAGCTGTCAGCTTCAACTTCAAAGGTCTAGTATACATCATTTGTTGCATAATCAAGTCCTGTAAAATATTCAGAGGGTGAAAAGGTAGCTTAATAGAAAAATGCTCATTTCTCCACTTCTGTCCATTGTAAATAATAGGGATATTCCATTAGAATACACTGGACTAGGAGAGACATCGTCGGTGGGACTCTAAGGTCCTTACTTTATTACAAAAGAACCACCTCTCGAAGACATTCAACCGCTACAGACACATGCCGCCCTCTTTGAGCGTTCTCAAGTGAGATGGGGTTGACAAATAAACCTGGGAGTGGCTAGTATTGGAAAGTAGTGGAATAATGGTGTGTTCAAAACAGGAAATGATCAATTGTAATTTGCTCAAGAAAGCAGTCATTGTCCACTAAGACAGTATGGGCCTTATTACGACTCTGGCGGTCTAATGACTGCCAGGGTCGCGGTGGCGGTCAAACCACCGCCGATGCAGTGGTCCGAGTGGCATATTACGACAGCAGCAGTAGTGCCGCGGTCGGACCGCCAGATTATCACTTCACGTCAGACTGGCGGTGCTGGCAGTCCTAATATGCCAGGGCAGCACTGCAAGCAGTGGTGCCCTGAAGATTACGACCCCCTTCTCCACCAGCAGTTTCATGGCAGTAGTACTGCCATGAAAAGGCTGGCGGAGATTGGGTTCACGGGGCCCCATGGGGCCCCACCCATTGCCCATGCACTTGGCCTGGGCAGTGCGGGCCCCCTGGCCAGCCCCGTCGCAATATTCACTGTCTGCAGGTGCACCTAATGCACTACACCATTGTAGGCGGCTCTGTTACAATTGAAATATTTCACTTTTAAAACAATTTAAAATTGCATTAGCTTTCGGAGCAATGACTAAATAAGATTGTTCTATTGGTGGCATACTGTGTGGGAGTATGTAGTAGAATTTATGCATCCGTTCCTAGGGCTCCTTGAATATGATTGAATCAGAGTGGGAAGTCGTAACTGTTGTTTTAGTACCTAGAAACTTGACATAAAAGGCTATTGCACTTGTGTGAAACTGCAAACTAGACATTATTCGCTGAAATAGTCACACGTGCCCATTACATTTTGTCTAGGGACCCTCCTGCACTTATGACACTGCAGCTAGTTAAATCAAGTGTGAATTGGTTAATCTGTTTGTTCCACCCACATTACGAGATGCCTAATTATTTTGTCAACTTCCCTTTAGCCAATAAATGCCTTTACCCTTCACCCATCTTTTATAATTTTAGAATGAACCAACACATTGACAATGGGGCCGGCATCACATTTTCTTCAAGCTCCATGCCAGCACCATGTTTACCATCAATAAAGTGAACATGAAAAAGCTGCCTGGCATGTTGACAAAACAGCCTACTGCATTTACTGTCTCTCCCGAAAACCATAACAAGCGTTTCGACACACTGTCTGTAACAGGCCAGAAGCGCACATAAAATAGAAGGTGGGGGGAAATATCCTAAAATAGGTATGCAGAGAATGTGGAATTTGCCCTGCAGCCTCTCAAACCTAATAGACTTGCCTCCCCCAGAGGCTGACCACAGCTGCTACTTTAAAAGTTCCCACACTCCATGATCTATGTTGGTAAAACCATCAAAAGATTACAGTCTTCTGTTATGGACAGGTAATGTTTTACTACTGACGACCATCCATCACACAAGCCAGACAGCTATTGCACCAAGCTGAGTCCTGAAACTGGTCTGAGAGAGATCAGAGGTTGCATCCTTTCAGGTTCTATCCCTGTTACCCTTAAATGGCTTCACTGTCCAGTCCCTTTCACAAGAATGGGGGTTGGAGTTTAGATGTAAGAGTGTGTTCACCCTTCCAACGTTGTCTTTCAAATGTGACGTCGTTGTTGCCAGTTTAAGACTTGGAGTAATGGCATGCAGGCATACATCTTTTGGTGGAAAACATTTGTTTATGTTGCAAAGTGCTTTTGATTACAGGTATTACTATTATCCAATTTAATGGAACTCAATTTATCAGCCTCAGAAGAATAAAATGCCGAGTTGGCTCTGCGAGGGCTTGGACCAGCAGATTACACACAGATTTCAGCAGCAAATGCTTAAGTCGGTGAACTCTCGATCTATATTTTCAGCACAACAACGAAGACAAAGTGTTCACAAATGCGCGAGAGCATAACATTCTTGACCGAGTCAATGTAGTCACCTGATGTGTGATGGGGACAGGTGAAAGTCCTTGTCGCTGCCTAGAGAGCTAAGCTCTGTGGGGTGTAATATTCCTGCACTACGCTCAAGCACAGCTCCTACTTAAGGAATGTAATAATGAGTAAGGTTTGGACCAGTTCACAATACACCATCACTTACACCAGGGATGCAGGCACCATTTTGTGATGTACACATTAAAGAGCACCAGATGTTTTTTTTTTCTGAATCAAAGGTTGACTACAAAAGACAAAAGAAAAAATGTATATAGTGCTAAATTCTGCAAAATAGCAAGGTCTGATTAGCAGGCAAAAAACCTATTGGTTGATTTTGTTGGCCCCGCTTTGACCTCTTCATGACTCCCCAAGAAGGTCACGACCCACGTTGTCAACCATTAGTGACACTATTAATTTTTCACGGAGACGCGGGAGCTAGGGAGGAGAGGGCTACGACGAATAAGTTAAAACATCACTGTTAATGCGTGCTTGAATGAAGGATTAGCCCCTCCTAATCATATGGTGATGTCTATCCCATCCTCTGAGAAATCGGTTTTGGGGGCGCTGAGTTGGGGAGGAACAAAAGACTAGAGACAGAAGTTCTTTAAGGCGCCTGAACAGAAAGACGAATTAAACTCTGGCCTTTCCTCTTTGGAAGTAACATGAACAGTTATTTCTCTTCTTCTATATAGGGAAGCGAGAACCAACGAGAGAAAAAAACGGGGCAAGTTGTACTTAATAATATATAAGGCCATCGCAACAAAGTACATTACCGAAGAGCGCTATGGAAGAAAGAGTTTAGCCAGGCTGAAAGTGGAATTATGATTCATAATTTAAATAATGCGCAGGATTCCTGCAAATCGTACCATGAATATCAAAAGGACTGCCCTTCTGAAGATAATGCGATGTGATATGTTTCCAAGGAGCCGGTGAACTCGTATGAGGGCCGTGTTGTCTGAGGATGGGCAGATGGAAATGTGCAGATCACATGGTGTAAGGGCTTTGAGAGAGGTAGGTACGGAGGACAAGAAGTCCAGGAGGCAAGAAAGAAGAACTTACGACATCCACCTCAAGGACAAAAATGCCCAACATTTTACTGGTAAGAATGGATGGTAAATCTTTAGAGGGAGGGGTCTTAAACATAAAAATTGCAGACCTCAAAATCTTAGTGGTCGCTTCACAGACACAATATTGGCTGTATGAGTTGTAGGCTTATTGTTTAAAGTTTCACTGGGATTCACAAAAAAATCCATGACATTTTGCAAAATTATAATTTTACATGCACACTCCTACTCTTAAACTGGCAGGTTTTCCAACGAAAGTAATTTGCCAGTTTACCATTAAGTAAGGTTCAACTACACAATATTCTTCCCTCTATAGTTTCTCATCTGGAGAACTACCGTCCCTTAAACACCCTTAATATTGTAGGAACCTTTTTACCCAACAATTCGTGAAACACTATCATTCATCATTTCAGAATTAGAACTTTGTCAAACACATTAAATCTTTAGCTTTATTCCTTATGACGTTTTTTTGGTTACGGTCCCTCATTTTTCATTGCAGGTAATTAGGCGACTGAAGTAGGAGATATTTTATGGGACATACTACACCATGTAAAAGGGTGATCACGTCACTCCAGGTCATTAGGCCCCCCTTCTCGAGTCCTGAAGTTCTCACTTACATATAATTGTTTTAGTTGTGTAAATGTAACTTGTTCAAAGGTCACAATCAAGGTCACAACGCCCATGAGGCATAAGGTTATCTCAAAACCTTACAAAACAAGAAGCAGTGTCTGTAATGACCTGGGTTGTGGTGGTCACCAACCTTTGCTTCTCTACTTGCAAAGGTGCCAGCTGCTACAGGGAATCATTATGGAAAGTGAAAGTTTGTAAGGAAGCTGCAAAACCTGTAATGGGTGGACACAGAGCTTTATAGAGAAAGCCACATTGTTCCAAGGTTTGAGAGGCAGGGCAGAGAATCTCCTCCGACAACGTTTGTTTGGCATAGAGTGGTTGCAATAAACCCTGGCCCTGATGTCCTCAGCTGATGAGTGGATTCAGCAGAACAGAGTCATCCGAAGGCAAAAGAGGACAGAGCTACTCAAAGCTTTGTGCTTTAGACACTGACATTTAAACTCAACCCTATCTTCTATAATCAGTGTGTGCTGGTCTGTTCTGTAGAAGAGAGGTGGTCCCTTATCTTCATTTTATAACTTGGAAAAATACCTTCTCCGGAATTATGCCAAAAACATCAAGAAACAGGGCCACTGGACATTCAGGATGTGTTGAGATCAGTGTCATCTTAAGGATTTTGAGGGCCCTGGGCAATAAATATTTTAGGGGCCCCTGTTTGGGACAACTTTTAACTTTAATGCCCATTTTCTGCTAATTGAAGCTATATGTTGCCTAACAATATTGAATTATATGTTGAAGATTGAGAAAGACAAAATATACAGAAGTGAGCCAGAGACAAAGTTCGCTTTCCTTGGAAGTGAAAGCCCTGAGCTATTTCCTGCTTTGCCCTAAAATGTTCCTGGTTGGGACAGTCCCAGTGTTTCAACACCTTTCCTGGCCAACTTCAGTTACATTAGCATATGAGATAATTTTTTAAAGGGTCACCAGAACACAGTGGGAAGTGCCTTCATGTATACCAGAGCAAGATTTGATATAGTACCTCTTACTAGAAAGCAATTTAACTAATACAAATGATATTGTGTAAAACTTGATTTAATTTCCCCTTAGTGCTTCACTATTGTGGCTCTTCCATCGCTATGTGAAGACAAACTCAAAGAAGAAAGCATTGTAGCATTCACAGATGGTAAAAAGTGAACACTCAGTAGTCATACAATAACTTTGTACACCCCTGCGTTACATCAGACCGAGTCTCGCTCTCAACGAAAGCAGGAAGTAGGCTGGTCACTAGGAAAGTGCCCAATTTGGGGTGATTTTTTGTTTGCAGCGTCATACAAAAAGTTTTAACGCAGATAACTTGAAAGGGTTATGGCTTCCTGTGTAATGCTTCTAACCCAACAACTTTGCCCTGGTTAAGCTGAACACAATATCTTCCTTTAAAACCTCGGAGGTGGCAGGAAGTCCATGTGGTTCAGCGTGTGACCTGCAAACAGGACACTGAGGCTTGGACAGACTTGGGTTTTAGGTTCGGTGGCTGTAGAATGCATGTGTTATGGAAACAAATGCAAAGGCACCAAGTTCACCAAGGTACGTGCTGAATGCTACCACACTACTGTTAAGAGACAGTGAGCGCAACACATTTCACTGTTTTCTAGGTGATAGAGCATTAACTAGTGGGCGCCACGCCTTCCTTTGTCATCTCTTAACTTCCCTTTTCCTATCTGTACAATCTGTGACAAAACTAGCCTTTCCTTTGGAAATATGTCTCGCTCCACACCATGTGTACACTAAGCAAGAACAGTGAGTGACTTGGGTGAAATGGTTCTCAGTGACTTCAGGACCTGTCAAGTGACAGCGGGAAATCTCCCCAACCAAAGCAAAGGTTTGTCTGAGGAAAGATTTGTGTTTCCTCAAAGGCCCACTGGACTGCAGCCAGCAAAATGGCGGCCATTGCTTGCTAATGTGATGCAGAGAGGCTGGTTCCTCTATATTACTTAGAGAGAAAACATTAGAAACCTGGAGAAGGAACACTGGAAGAGATTTGGTATCAGATGTAACATACCCAATCGCAAAGCAGGGATGTGCAATTGGCACACAGACTTGTTTGTGAACGGGAATGCAATTTGCAATGTGGCCTATGTAGTAATAGGTTTGATCACAAATTGCCCGTAGCATAAGGTTGCCAGCTTAAAAAATATTTTTTAGGAAGGCATCGATTAGTGACCCTCTGTAAACACAGGTATGAAAAACTTGCAATTTTTCTTTAAAACACAGACCATGCTCCTTAAAGGAATTAGTGTTCTTTTTAAAAACAAATCAAGTTTGTTGTTTGGGAAAACATTGGGGACTTGCAGGTGCAGGCAGTGGACCCTCAGACTGCTGCCTGTTGCACCCCACTTCCTAGGCTGTCAACATCATTCACAAAGGGGAGACCTTCCTCCTTTGAGGTGTCAGCATGCTTAATTTGTGCCGGTTTTTGACAGTGTTCGGCACTTATTTTTAAACACCCTCACTTGATTACGAGAATACACCACAAGTATGTGCTCTCTACCTATCATGTTTTAGCACTGCACAAGTGTTTAGCAACGCAATGTACCAAAAGATGATACTTGTTAGTGGGTAACGCTGGGACTGGCATTCGGCAGCAGTGGCAGGAGCTGTGGGTGGTGCCAGCTGCAGTGGAATACCATGGGCCCTGGCATTTATATTTTTACAAATTAGGCCCTGTGTGTCGGTAACTGATCATTGGTTTGCAACCGTGATTGCAGGTGCAGACCCTTCAGTCATACCATAGGGACAGACAATTTGGAGGGTTGCTCCTGCCACACCCCATATCAATTGGGATTATGAATAACCTGTAAAGCCCATTTTGAGTCAGAAAGACATTTCCAAATACCATGTGATTGTGCGACTCGCTGCGAACACAAAAGGACTTTGTACATCTGATCTATGGTTACTCATGAGTCCATGTCATCAGGGACGCCGCATGCCAGAGAAAAGGGTTACATTTAAGATACTATGTATTCAGCTCTTTATAACATTATCTTGAAGAAGGAAAACCTGAGCTGGAATTCAGTACCTCTCATGACATGGAATCAGGAGGTAACTTTGGGGATGCGCCCTGGCCGGTGACCCCGGTTTAGAGGCCATTACTTTTAAGCAATTCAGAGCCTCTGCTATCAAAAATCAGGCACAATGGCCCTCAAAAGCTGAAAGCCCCTGTCCACAGAGCATCTTTCTTCCTCAAGCTGCAATGAAGGATGCGCCTTCCATGTGCAGACATCGCTGCGACAGAAGAGATAAAATGCGGAGCTTTGACCAACATCTGCTCCGCTCTCCTCTCTGCACGTGCTTTTAAATACCTTCCAAATGTGCTCTGGCCTCCAAAGAAGTGGAAGGAAAACGGAGAGCAACTGGCAAAGGCAAGTGACACCTCCCTACCCCATGCCACCCGCGGGGTGGTTTAGCTATTGCAGGTTGCGCCCCTCCCCTCTCATTCTGACTGGAAGGAGGGAGGCGCCCACCCCCGGAGCACTCACGAATGCCTTTCAAGAGTGGGTGCAAATCCCAATACACACGATTGCTGATGTCGGGCTAATGAGATTGCTGCCTAATTAAACCCAGTGAAAAGGGAGAGAAAATATCGGGAAAACTTGCATTTCAGCTCATCAACAAAGTGGTGGCTTTTGTTGCACTTTGGACTGGACGCTCGAGCAGAGAATGGCCAGAGGCAGAAGGTAAAGGGAGTAACTGTGGGTGTAAATGTGCGCTAACACCAACGCATCTGTGCGCCCTGTGCTATTTCTGTTGTCCAGAGGTCCCCTCGGTGAGATAAATGGTGCAGCGATCTGCTGAAGCGCCTGCTCCTGAAAGCTGCCTGAAACTTGCAGGCTCAGCCTTTCATTCTCAAAAGTCGATTCCATGTACACCATTGGTAATTACCACCTTTCATGCATCAGAGGTTAAAGGGATAAGATAAAACAATAACAACATGTGTTATTTATAGCACAACGAAACAAAAAACAGCTGCACTAGCAACTGCTATAGTCGACAAATTACATACTTTGGAGAACAACTCACGGATATTAAAAAACAATAATTCAAAGCAAAGGCAAACAAAACATTTATAATTACAAGCCCATTGCCTTTAAGGGGAACATTCAAGTTTATTTTAAGAGCATAAATAGCATGCAGAAAAACAATGAATTCAAAATAAATTATTTTGCATGTACTTTAGAGCGTAGGTTCCCTCCAAAATACACGAGCACTTTAAAAACCTTCAAAGACTCGGCAGACCGGGTACTCCATTGATCACTCCTAGAAGAATGACGGTCAGAGTCAACCTGCACTATTCGAACCTGTGGCCGACATTTTGCAAATAGATCTCTACAGAAAGCCTCTCTACAAGAGTAAAATGAGAGCTAGTTTCTGTTCCAGAAGACGAGAGATGTTTGACAGATGAACAGGGACATCTTTCTAAAAGGCCAGTGAAAGATGCCAAGGAGGGCTGGCGGCAGCGCCGCGAAGTGGCAATTAGGAGCCAGGGATGCTAGGCTAAAAGACAGAAGGTGGGCCAGCGCCCCATTTTGGAAATGTCAGCAGCTCACGACTCGGCTCAGGAGAGGAAATTACTCGGCTCACCTTTTAAGTGAAATTAATACAAAAATTAATCAGAGGCCCAGGCGGTGTAATAGGATTTCACAGTGGTGCGGGCCGGGCTGCTGCAGCCCCAGAGCCAGGCTCACTTAATATCGACAGAAACGATGCCAGAGGACGGGAATAAGAGCCATAAAGATAATTACTAAGATACTCAGGAGAAAATTAAGTAATCAGGAACACTTCTGCACGAGGCTCGGCTTAAAGGAGAAGGCAGGTTTTTCTGGAAGCTTAAAGTAGGTAACGATCCTCCACCAGCAGCGGTAAATAATACATTTATAGAAATTTACATAGGTCGTTTACCAACGAAGCATCTCTTGCACGGTATAGCCTTGCTGATCCCAGGAGCAGTCAATAGCAGTAGTTATTGGACTGTATCCCGAGTCACCTGATTGGCTGTCACGCTCTGAATATTCAAAGGAGTCTGCGTATATAAAAAAGGGGATTACTGAAAACTAAACTCGGTGGTCTGCAGGTGAAAGTGCCGCGTGAGACCCGAGAGGATTCAAACCCGTGACAAGCAGATTACGGAGCTCTAAAAACTAATTTTTAAAGTGATCGTCCAGGTCACTCCCATGAACCAGCTGGGAGCGGTTCTCTCGCATTCAGGGTTGGCAGTAATCTCCCCCACCCCCTCCAATTTATCACAACCACAGTAAACAAGCACGGGGAGATTGTATTCAAAAGCAGATGTGTGGCCCTGAATATGCGATATGCAATTTAATTCCAAATAGCAGGAGGCAAAGGACACATTGCACTTTAACATGATGAGATGAAGCGCGCAGCACGCTAAGCTTTGATTAAGGTGACTTGTCTCGATGATGTGGGGAAACAGCCGGTGCATTGTGGGTAATCCATTATGATTCCGTTTATCAGACAAATAAGTTACAGCAGGTACCATTTGGAGATAACATTGTAAGCATTTTATCACTGCGCGTTCTCTTTTTATTTAGCACAACGGACCGGGTGGCAAGAAATATTGCACCCGTTCTTTTACTAGGCACAAGACCACAATAGCTTATCTATATCGACGAGTTACACATTAACGCCATTTAAAAAAATAACAAAAAAACAGCCCCCTTTATGTGCCTACGGAACAATAGTAGGGGTGTGGTGGGAGGTGGGGGCCGAATGTAGGGGGGGTTTGCTCTTTTTTTTTACACCAGGTAGCAAGGGGGTCACTCCTGATTTTAACTCTGTGAGGCACCGTGTGAAAGTCACTTTGAAAGATTGTTAACATGTCTAAAAATGTCATAATGGTGAAGTGGTACTGCTTCAAATGTGCTACCTTAACCACATATTCTGCTTTCTCCTGTTGTATAATTGCCATCCCTGATGCATAATCTGGTGCTCTCCTGCCACATAATTTCTTTGGCCCTGAGTATATACCACCGAGGGGCCCACAAGAAGACTGCAAACAAATGAGAACATGGCATCTAGATATGGCCAACAGAGCAACAATTTTCTTGGAGCTTTAATAAAGGGATTGAATCCTTCTATAGACATTCATCTTGAGTGTTGAAGTTTGGCAGTGACAATAACACTGCAATTTAAATGCAGGAGTGTGCAATTTTTATTATTTTTTGGAAACTTCAGGGAAGCGTAGGGAAAGTTCTGCAACTTCACCAGGAGCGGATCATGTGGTTGGGCAGGGGGTTGGGGGTGAGGGGGCACTGGAAAAAAATAATTAAATAATAATAAATAATAAAAACCTTACCTCTGCTCCCTCGCCTCTCCTCTCCTGCCGCTGCTGCAGGCACAGGCTCCAAGCCTGCCCTGTGCAAATCCTGACTCTGCTCAAAGCAGCCAGCCTATGCCCAGCCAGGGTGCTCCCAGGCAGACTGGGAGCCTGTGCAGGTTCTTTCCAGCTCAACAACCGTGTTGCTGGGCTGGAGAGAGCCTACAGCGCATGTGTGTTAGGCCATCCTGAGACGGCTGGCCAAACACACATGCGCTCTGCGGGTCGTGCACAGAGCACTCCCCTTGGCTCGTCACCCCCAATGCCCTGACCCTTTTACAAGGAAAGGATAATAAACAGGGTTTATTATCCTTTCCGTGTAAAAAGATTTGCAGCAGTTGCTGCTGGCAGGGGGGAGGGGTGCCGCTCCTTCGCCCATACGGCGGAGCCGCACCTGAGCTTCACCCATGTTTGAAAGTTATTTCACTTGGCTAGTTGTGCATGAAATGTATCTCACCATGCTGTGAATGTTCTCTCACGATGTCCAATGAAAAAATCATCTTCACTGGGACGAAGGGACACTGAGAATCCTCAAAACCGTCACAAAAGTTTTAATCGTGAATCCAGAAATCTTTACTGGTGTACAAAAAAAACTTTGCACAACTTACTTAAACGGCCACAAAAAGATTCAGGTGAGTTGCTACTTGCTCTAAGAGGAATAATGTTGTGTGCCTTTTCTACTATCATGGCTAAAATTCCAAAGAGCTGGTCAAGTCAAGGACATCACGGGAGTCAGCCACCAAAGGTCTCCAACCTGGTGCAATAGGTATCACTTCCCCTTCCCGGGAAACTATCAACTTCCCAGCAACTGCACTTCATCCATGTGTCTTTAGCAAGGAGCATGGGAGTTGCAATGTTTTTAAGTGACGGTTCAGAAGTTCCCTTCAAGCATGGCCTTTTCTTGTCCACAGAAGCTTCTTGAGCTAGGCATCTGAGGCACAGCAGGAAGTCCAGTATAAGTCCCAGAGAGGGGGTTTGGCTCTACAGGCGATTGGCATATCTTTGCTAAGGTTACAAACATCCACTTTGAGCTATTGCTAAGCAGCAGCAGTTTCCCTGTTCTGAAGTAACACGTTGCTCTCCAGAATTCTGCCTCAGATGCAAAGGTAACAGGCCAAGGATGGATTTGGATTTCCAGCCCCTGACTATTAGATTTTGTTGAAACACGGTCTGGAGAGGAATCCATTCAGGCAATGACATCAGAAAAGCGGTCAGGAAATGGCCACAGCATGCCTTTGGCTAGGAAGTGCACAAACAACAAGCATTGGCAAAGCCAACAGGTTTGGCTTTCACCACAAGGCATTTGATTTTGTCAGTGTTTGATTTGTTTTGTCATAGTTCTTGTACACACTTTATTAGAGAAGCTGCTGGGCCCGCATCAATCTAAAATCATTGTCTAAAAGCAAAAATATTTTTGTATCCCAAAAAGCACTCCTTGTCATGGTAGTCCCTGGCACTTAATGGAACTACGTTGAATGTGGCTGTGCTCCTTCTGAAAGGACAGAATTTTGTTACCCAAAGTGAAACTAGTCAATAGGTGAGGTGAGCTGACCCATTGTCCCAAGCTATTTGCTGGATTGGACAGACAAATAACAGACACATTAACGAAAAAGGCTTGTTGAAAGCCCCTATAGTTATACTATACATATAATTTTAATGATATCAAAAGATCTTGGCTAAAAAGCGAGAAATAGTGTTTATTAAAGTTTATGCTGGAGCCCGGGCGTCCTTATATGGTTATGAAGTCATGTTACCTAGCAAGGATATTTGCTTTAACAGGATAATCACTGCTGCAGATCTTTGGTATTTGTATGTTTGTGCCAGGGCTTAATTTGAGCTGGTGGTTGCCAGTGGGGGGCACTGGCACTTATTTTTGGGGACCAGCACTTATTTTTCCTTATCAGAAATATACTGTGAGCAAGAGAAGGAAAACAGACAAACTGGAAGAAAAAGTGAAGAGAAAGACTGAAACACAGGCACTCATGGAGAAAGCGGGAACCAGCAAGAGAGAGGGAAAGGGGCAGCGGTGCCTAGTAGTGGATTTAGGAGTCCATTGATAAATTCGATACTACACAGCCTTCATACTCGTCACGCCAATTTCTAATAACACCGACAAAGCAGAGTTTTGGACACCAGCACTCACTCATCTTTTTATAAATTAAGCACTGGTCTGTGCCATTCATTAATGGCTATGTAGTTAACATTAGAAAGGAGATTTTAAGCTCTAAGTCACACTCCATTTATTTATATATATTTTTTTAAATGAAAACAATCTTTATTAAATTTGAAAAAGTGTTGATTTGAACCAAAATATTCACACAAGTTATTCATGATGTAAGAATTTTAGAGATGCACAGTTTTCCTGTGTGTCTTCCGACCTATCTGCTGTCTGGCTGTCTGTCTGTCTACCTGCCTGTCTCTCTGTCTGCCTGCCTGCTTCCTGGCTGCATAGCAGTCAGTTTTTCAGGATATCCTCCTGGGACCAATTTAAATCTAACCAATCTAAATCGATATCAGGAGCATATTAAATGGTTATCCTGAAAACCTAGCATGAATCTAGCACTCCTGGAGAAAAAGTGGACACTGTTGTGGCAGAGCCAGTGCTGAGTGTGTCACCTCTGCAAATCCCACTGAGCTGGTAAAATTGCCAGTTCTTTAAAACACAAATTCATCATTCGTGAATCTTAATGTGCCTTTCGGAGTCTGCGAGGTCAAACCTGCCCGCCTTAAGCAGGCTCATTAAATATACATTTAATCATGGCGTGGATTGAGAGACAAAGGCTGGCAGAGACAGGTGCTCTACCGCAGTGACCTTTGAATCTCATTTTAATGTAACCAGTTTACCACTTATCTAAAGCCCAGCTCATCAAATATGGCCGAGCCCCGGCAGAAGAATAGAAGAGTAATTAGAGGAGGAAAAAAGGGAGGTTTAGAGATATTTTGAGAGTCTTGGGAGTAGGTGAGCTGCTTTGTCTGCTTGCTCCCTTAACAGACATCTCCGCACAATGCGGAGGTTGCATTATCGAGTCAACCCATTGAGCGGGCTCCTCTTTTCTTCCCTTGCTCATTCTCTATAATTCTCCCGCTCCTCTTAATTATCATTTTGAATAACAGCCTTTCCGAGGGAGACGAGATTCATCAAAGCCGGGAGATGAGGCACATGCTTCCGACAATGGTGCTGGAGATGTCCTCCGCTAGGCAGGCAGTCATAGTAACGAAGAACTCTTCAGAAGACCAATCAGGAAAGACTTTTCATTTGCATCAGCAAATTGAAATTTCTGGAAAATACCACAGTTGATGGTAGGTGTCTTTGCCTTTCAACATTGACGTGCACTCAATGTAAGGCAGACGAACCACAGGTCTTGGTTGAGAAAAATATTTTAAAGAAAATAGTTCCAGCCACCCATCTTACTAACCAAATATGAGGGTAGAAGATGTTAGTCCCCCCTGTCAATGCTCTATCTCAGAAAATGCCACCTGATTTATGTGGTAAAATGCTAATGGAGGCACAAGATGACGTCATGAAGGAGCCTCATTATGGGCCACAATTGCACATGTGAAGGCCATCTTCACTTTTTAATTACAAAGGAGGGAATGACTTTGACCTTAGCTTGCTCTTTTCTCTTTTCAGTCAATCATGGTGTCCCCTTCGTTGGACTATGTTTACAACCAGAAATGCCATGTCTGGTTGAAACCAGCATTGACACCTTTTTGACCTATTGCATTTGCCAATGTGAATTGCCGATCAGCAAGTTTTTTATATTGCTTATGCCAGTGCTTGAGTGCAAGAGTAAAATCTATTTGCTTTATCAATGTTTGTTCAAATTGGTTTTACAAAAACGACCTTAAGTAAATGTGGCACCTTTTGATGGTTTAGGGATACATTTAAGATTGTTTTCTACATCACCACAAGTATCTGCTACTCGTCTAGTTTCTTTATTAGACACTCCCAGAGTAGGCAGGAATATTTGCTTCCATCAACTAAGTCATTTTCAACAATAACTGGAATAAAACAGAGAAACTTTGACTCCAGTTTATCCCATTCAGTTAATAGATTTGGTTGCTGTTTTGTGTTACCGGATATATTTGCCAGTTTTTGTTCTCTTACAGCATAGGTGTGCGTAAAGTTAGCAGCCCAAACTGATTACTTAACGTAAGTCCGACGGGAGCTTGCAGTGGTTGGGGCTGTGCTTGTTCTGTGTGTACGTAGGAAGCTTGCACTGTTGTTAGCAAAGCTTTGTTTAGTGTCTTAGTGAAGCTTGCACTGCTGCTCATGGATTACTGGATCAGTTTATATTTGTATTTTGCGGCTGTTGTCCACGCGTTTACCATTCTTTGAGTATAGAGAAGGTTGAACTGCTGCAATCTTTGTGTACTTCGATTTAGTAAGAAGGAAGTTTTTACTGCTCTCTGAGCCCCAGTTCTATGTATGACGCTTGCACTTTTACTGTGTTTCTCACTGCTATCCTGCCTTTACAAAATGTACACTGTTGCCACGTGTGCTTAAAGTAGATTCGTGAAACGATCATGATCCACGCCAGGAATGAGTATAAAAGGCCATTTATTCATGGACGTCAGCTGCGACCCCTGGCTGGTCCTTTGCTACCCCTGGCACTGCTTTTGTGACCCCTGGCCTCCGAGGTGGCAAAATCAGTGCCAGCAACACAGTGGCGCCTCCTTCTTATGGATGTCAGTTTGGAGCTCCACTCTCTTTGTTTTTAATCATTTTTTTATTACACTAATATTGAGTGATGGTTCATTATTCAATATTAATGCAATAGAAAGAGGAGTACAATTAGCTGGAATATGACTTTCCCTAGCAGCTAAGGTAGGTAAAAAAAAAATGCTTCCAAATGTATAGTGTGCGTGCTTACGGGTGAATGTGTGTGAGAGAGTGTGTTAGCATGAATGTGTGTGTCTATGTAAGCATGTGTGTGTAAGTGAAATTGAAGGTCAAAGGGCGTGTGATGTCACTTCCAGTACCGCTGGCATGTTGGTGAATTGGTGAATTGACGTTCTTGCATTTATTAGGACAAGATTTCCACAGCTTAAACATCATAAACATGTCATCATAACATTAAAACATCTTTTAATGCACTTTTGTTTATAGCCCCTTAATACTCCATTTACCCTGAACTTCCACTCTCGCACACCCTTTTACTTCCTCACACCTTCATTGCTCACCTGTGCTCTCTTCCTCCCTCCCCAAGCGGTGGATACGCCCGCATGTGATTCTCCACCCCCCCAAACTACAGCCCACTGACCAGTGCATCTTGCAACCTGTCCTATCATGGCAAAAGTACCAGGAAAACCTTTACTCCCCGCTACTCTCATGCCTTTGTAACAATTTCACACCCCTCAGTAGTGCTGTGACTAAGAGGAAGTCCCCACTCTCCAACACCAAATATATCATTAAGGGCCAGATGTAGCAAAGGGTTTTACCCATTCTGTGTCTATGGGAAAATGTGTTCGTACATATGGCCCTAAGTAACCCCGGCCCGAACCATTCAACTACCTACCCTGTGGCTGATCCACTCTGTGCCCACAAAGAATCCCAGGGGAAGTCTAGGCTGCACGCTTCACTCCCCCGGGACCCTTCATTGCACAGCTGCTGGCAGAGCAGCACATGGAATGGTAAGAGAGTGTGAGTGTGTCTTACTCTGTTGCTGCTGGTTTGCTACATGTTGTCTTTAGGAGTCATGCTTGGTCTATTGCTGACCTTGACCCCCCCACCCCTCCAAACACTGCAGCAGTCACTGCAAAAACCCTTAGGTCTGTCACCGACAGACAGGAAGTCGAGCAAAAATATTGCACTGGAGGTAAGTGTGAGGCTCTGCACCCACCTGTTCTTACCAGGGCGCCTACTTTTCTCACTCCATCTCACAGGGTTGCAAACTCGCTCAACAGATCGGGTTGTAAGGGGAGAACACATTTAGAGGAGAGAAAAGCTCCAACAACGAGATAAGAGCTCTAGATAGAACCAGATGCAAATAAAGGGGAAAGCGAAACAAGCCAAGACAGAAACAGAGGACGGGGAGGACAACCACATGCATGGGGGATGGGAGAGATAGCAACGTGGGGGGGAATTCACATGATGGAGTGGAGGTGACTGCGGAGAAGAAAGTGAGGAGGGAGAGGCCGAGAGAGTTAGAGAACAAAGGGAAGGAGAAGAACATGAAAGAAACACAGTAAAGGGGTGTTTGGTGGAAGCTTACGCGGGAGAGAGCTCGAAAGCACAAACACTCGCAAGGAGCGGTTAATCATAAAGAAAAAAACAGTTCCCTAAAAGTGTTAAGTGCAACGACAGAAGTAAAGAGCTTATGCTCCAGGGAAGGCACAAATGCAAGATGGACAAAGCAGGCCATCAAATAAGAAGCAAGGAAATGCAGTGACAATAATGTAATCAGTGGTGAGCACTGGGCGGGCATTATGCCCTTATAAGTTCTTGATAAGTTGACAATAGGTCTTTTTCAACGAGACAGCTGTGCTGTCTAGTAAGTTCAACCTACTAACAGCATCAGGCCTTCTTCCTGTGATGCACATTCTACCTTTTATCTGGTGTCTGTAAATAAATCAACACATCTGTTGCATGTTACAGGCTGGGGCTGAAAAAGGAATCACCACATGGCTTTAAAACATTTGTTTGAACACTGGTTTCATTCAGTATCCAAACATATGTTTTAAAATTTATATAGGGAATTTCAGTCTCAGCTTTTTACATTTATATGCAGGTACAGGCTGGTGAGGAGCTGATTTATTCAAACATCAAAAAACAGGGACAGTTACCGGTATGCCGTGGGTGGCTTCAGGAAAGGGCATTTCTGTTTCTAAATGAGCTAGAAAACCGTGATGGAGTGAAAGTCTAGGCTGAAGTCCTCATCCCTGAGGAATTTTCCACTACTTAATGGGTACAAACATCAACATAAGTAGAGGAAAAGAGGTCCTTGTAAGACTAGAAATATCCTCATAGAAAGAGGTTAGTGTGGATGTGCCACCACCTTGTGGACCACAATAATCAAAGCACGATTGTGGTTCGATCTGTCAAGGAACTTTCCCTTAAGCATTAAGGGGGTGATTCTGAGACTGGCGGGCGGCGGAGGCCGCCCGCCAGTCTTCCCCCGACAAAATACCGCTCCGCGGTCGCAAGACCGCTGAGGGTATTTTGAGATTTG
The DNA here is from genome assembly GCF_031143425.1 of Pleurodeles waltl. Classification (NCBI taxonomy): domain Eukaryota; kingdom Metazoa; phylum Chordata; class Amphibia; order Caudata; family Salamandridae; genus Pleurodeles; species Pleurodeles waltl. The sequence continues at coordinate 871,950,485 of NC_090450.1, forward strand.
CCCTGGGCTGGCGGGCGGCCGCCAAAAGGCCGCCCGCCAGCCCAGGGCAAATCTACCTTCTCACGAGGACGCCGGCTCCGAATGGAGCCGGCGTAGTGGGAAGGTGCGACGGGTGCAGTTGCACCCGTCGCGTATTTCAGTGTCTGCTTTGCAGACACTGAAATACTTTGTGGGGCCCTCTTACGGGGGCCCCTGCAGTGCCCATGCCATTGGCCCCGCGGCACCCCCTACCGCCAGGATGGCGGTAGGGGGTGTCAGAATCCCCATGGCGGCGGAGCGCGCTCCGCCGCCATGGAGGATTCTCCCGAGCAGCGGAAAGAATTTCCGTTTCTGACGGCGGTTGCTCGACGGAGCACCGCCAGCCTGTTGGCGGTGCTCCCGTGGTCGGTGACCCTGGCGGTCACCGACCGCCAGGGTCAGAATGACCCCCTAATTCTTTAATGTCCTCTCCTGCGAGGGGTGGCCTGATTTCAGTGACAGCAAGAGTTATAAACATTTACACTCACACTTTCGTGGCTCCAGAGTCTTGTTTGGGCAGACGAGGTGCTGTGTTGGTGGGTTCTGGGTTCTCTGCAGACAGGCCAACATGGTTGTAGAGGTCTATGCCAGCGGCAATCACAACCGCAGGCTATCAAACTGCAAAAGACAAAAAAGAAAGAGACTTTGAACATCACTCATTGAATTGAGAAACATCAATAGGTCTTACAATGCTTTCCAAAGAGCTGTGCCAGAAGCTGTGAAGATGATGTGATACTGACAGAGCGGAGGTCTCCACTATTTAACGTCTTTGGTTTGTGAGATGGTATAGTGCAAAATAGTCTCCTGGAAAAACAAAGTATTCTGCATGACATCAGAGCATAACACTGCTTTGTACAGGGTTTTAGGGACAATACAATTCCTTTGAAGCCCCAGGCATAAAAAAACAGCATTGTTCATGTCTGATAGGATGTATTCAGCCTGTTGCATTGCCATTATAGAACATATCACTTGCCAACAGACTCCCTTTCATCAGCTATTAGCACAAAGTCCTCCACTCTGACCCGTCACCCTCTTCCATATTTGGATTCTTGTTCAATTCTCTCTGTAAAAGCAAACCACCCAAGTTTCCCTAAATTTGCTAGTCTGTTGCCAACAGTACCCCTAAATCTTTCCACAGGCAAGCTATGCTTCAGGGGTGGGACAAACACTAGAAGATAAAGGAAAGCTATTGAATAAGATGCAAACAAATGCAACAATACGAAAGCCACCAATGGTAAGCAATCAGCTGACACAAAGCAGACTGTGTAAGTATTGTCCACAAAAGGCCTCTTGACCTCTTGTGTAAGTGGAACTTAAAAACAGACGAGAACAATCACTGGCAAAGCCAATAAGTTTGTATTTATTGTGCTAACGTATGCAAAATTAGCATGTTAGAGCAAAACGTTCAAGTGGTAGCCAGCAGGACAGACACAGCTATAGTTGTAAAGTAGTCCCTTATGAAGTTCAATACACTTGGGCAGCCATTAGGTGAGAGAGTAATACTCCACTAAGCAAGGGATCTCTAACCGTGAATATCTTTGTTTATAGTTGCAGAGTGAAAACTAGTAACATCATAAAGCTTGAAGCTTATATGAAAATTATTCCTATAAAAAATTGTTTCCATAAACCTCTCTCTCCCAGCTGTGCTTGGTAACTGCTTTCAACACAGTGTTTAGCCTGGAGAACAGTTCACACCCACTGAATAGTTGGCAGAGCACAGTGTACCTGAAGAGGGGCTTATTAACTTGTGGAGGCTTATATTAAATGTGTGTTTGCAAGTCTTACAGGTCAATGAAGAGTTGGAGTAAAATTGAACAAAATAATAGCTACCAAATCTGTGCCATGTTGCTGTTCTATCCACAATAGTGGAAGCGGGGCAAGCCTACTTTCACCCATTGTCCCCAAAATGTCATTCACTATTAACAATGAAAGTTGAAGTTATCTGGGGGGACATTTTAGGGGTTCAGGAAGATGCCTCATTATGTAAACTAGAAAGAGCAAAGGTCTCTGGGATCAAATAAAAGTATGGGTTTGCATGGAGGAGTGAGGCCAGAAGCGTGACACCAAACAGGTCAATTGGCTTTTGTGCTGTCAGGGCAGCAACTTACCAAGCGCTTTGTCTCTCACCCTCACCAGTGCAGGGTGTCTGCCTGGTTAGGGTCTGAGTCGCAACCTGTCTAGGTGCCTGTCGTCCATTGGGAGCATTCAGGAGGTTGAAAGGGGCTTGTGGCATGAACTGGATGCTGAAAGTTCTTGTTTCCTTTGGCCTAGTAGGAGTAGGTGGAATCAAGACTTTTAAATACTATGTAGTTTCTGCTCAGGTTGCCCGCCTTGATTACTCTTTCACTTCCTTTCTCATTCTTGGGGCATATTGATTCAGTTGTAAGCAGTATCCTTACCCTTTAAAAATGTGCATGGCTACCTCTCATGTCAGTATTTCCCATTTTTCCCTTTTGGCATATTTTTACTCACTCATCATCATCTCTTCCAGGCACGTATTGCAGTATGGATTACTTGACCTTCTCTGTTAACCCATCTTCTTGATATATATTCACATAATACCCCAGTGGCCCTATGACTAGGCTTGTCCTCTGTAGCTTCCTATATGTCTTTCTTCTTATTACAATTTACACTTCGGTCTCTCCCATATCTGTCCTATCAAATTGACAGGCACTGTGTCCCATTACAAGATAACTACACCTGGGTATTCATGCCATGAGAAGACTTCCTACAAAAGTTCAAAACAAAAATATTACCTTTCCAACCACACATCCTACACAGTGTAGCTTGTTATCAGTGTGGGTAAGCACTTCATCATAGCACCTAGGCGTAGTAAGTATTGTACAAATGCTCCAGTGTAAATATTAACTCCATTTGGCACAAAAGTAGATGTACCATCAATGGGTAAGTTATATACATAAGGTATTGCCTCTCCTTTACCCCAGTATCTCTGAAATCAGTGTCCCAATATTTAGCTTTAGTGTCTTTGAGGTTGTTCTGGGTTTAGAAAATGTAACAGATGCTCATATTGCCGCCAGTGGCCTACTGAAAACAGATAAACAAATAAACATAACCTGCTTTTTTTTAAAGCTTGCAGACATTTGACACAGGAGGTACCAGATATCATACCTTTGGAAGCATAAAGACTTCTTAAATGCAACAAACAACAAGATGATAGATGGAATGTTTAGATTAATCTCCATCACTCGCAATGCATTAGAAACCATTGTTTTTCATCTGCTATGCTATTTGGACAGAGGCCTTTAATGCAAAATAGTACTGACCCTGCTCCTCATGGGAAAAGTCCATCCTGAACTGCTAGGTGAAGCCCCCTCCAGAAGTGACTACAAGCAACCCCCAGACCAGTTTTGCAGTATTTTCAGCTTGTCAGTATGGTGAAGCTTGAGTCCTATGGGCATACCCGTCACACTTAGGGTTTCAACTGCAACAACCAACAAGCTGATGGATGGTATTCTTGAATTAACCTCAACCACTGGTGATTATCTCACTTTTATGGTCGAGCGCACAAGCGCTCTGACCTGTTATAATCTATCTGTGGGCTTTTAACAATGCCCACCTCATGCCTTATCATTGGTAAATGTCTTACGTTTGTCCCTCCTTGGGGTGATTTTGTTACTGCCTTGGCCATAGCCCCTGTTACATGGATAATTGCACTTTTGCCGATACGTTAGACTGGGAGCGAACTTCTTTTACCTTTTGTGTCTCTCCTTCATGCTCATGGCGGCCGTGGTGTTTTGAATTGGCTTGCTTATGTCAACGTTTTAACTTTTCATTTTTAATTTATGTGGCAAGAAAAGTCCAGCTAATAGCTCTAACTGGAGCAAACGCGAGACCCATTACATTGCAAATGCTTGTTAGAAGCAGTCATCATAGGTTTTTCGGTATCCCACTGGTGATAGATGTATGAGTAAAGTGAATATTGATAGTCCTCCCTCTCAGGTGTGATGTAGTAAATTATGTACTCCCATTGCATTATTGGGCTTGCACCTAAGAACATAACAAGACTAGGGCCTGGGTGGGTATGAGGCATGTGCGTGAAACCGGGGCATAGGTCACGTCATTCAGCCAAATGGATATGTATTTTTTCCAACAAATCACCCAGCAGCCAATGTATGTTCGAAAACAAGTTGCACCGTGTATCACTTCCTTCTTGCAAATATTTCATTTGATGTTTTTTCTCATACAAGCATTTCCATCAGAACCCATATACAATATGTGTATTTACTGAGATGAGTTTAATGGAAAGATAATATGAGTTGCTGCACGGTAGGTAAACGGAAGTTGTGTTCAGTAAATTACCTCTTTCATAAATCAACATTGAAAACCAACCCTGACATCGTTGCTTGAAATATACGCTTTCTAAACTGTATTGAATTGCAGATTGCTCCACCCACTTCATTTGTTGGCATGTGTTTATTTTGACTTTTGGCATAAACATTGCGAATTTGGAACAAAAGCCTCAAGTGTGTGCTCAATATATTTTAAAACACATAGTACTGTGCTGCATAAAGAGCTTCATCGCCTCGTCAGGGGGAGTAAGCACTATATAAGTGGAATTACAGTACAATATAAGAGTTCGGAGCTCTAATAAAAGAGATTTCCATGACTGGGTAAGCTTGAAGAAGTCACTTTACCCTTGTGGGGACCAGGCAGGCTGACTTTAATCCAATAATGTTAATAATACCACCCTGCTCTGTCTGCTGAACGTACTGTGCAGAGCGTGCAGAGCGTGTGCACTGGGAGGAGGGCAGCTGCAAATCTCGGCTTGAAGCGGCTGTACAGGGATGGCTTCTCCCAGGCCACCTTCTTTTCTGCATGTAGCTGCTTTTTGAGGATGGCATCTATGCTTCCACCTCCTCTGGATGTAACTGCTTCGGGTAGGACTTTGCCCAGGCCACCACCTACTCTGGATGTGGCTCCAAAGGGAGCAAGGTCTCCAGGCCTCTTCTCCTTTGGATAAGGCTAATTGAAGAAGTTCCGCAAATACCGCACAACCCAGTGTCCTCTTAATGTGGCGCACAAAGGGGATAGCCTCCTCTCCATCATCTCCTTTGGATGTGGCTGTGTAGGGAGAGTGGTCTCCAGGTCGCCATCATCTCTGGATGTAGCTACACAGAAGGATGGTAACCAGGCAAACTCACTTGTTCCCAGCTGCACAGAGAGGAATTGGATGTCCTACTTGTCCAAAGATGTTGTGCTGCTTACACAGGCGGTGAGGTGACATGCAGGGATTGTGGTGAAATCTAATCCTGTAAAATTGATTGTTTTCCTAAGAATGGGCTTTGATTCTCTGAGAGGATACCTGTCACTTTTGTGGTAAGGGTGCAGGACAGACAAACATTGCAGGCTTCTTATCCTGCGCACCTAGAGCTGTGCTGGTTTCAGAGACTCCAGAATTAAAGTCAAAGGGTCAACTGGTTCCTTCAGCGGCTACTGTACTCCCAGCTAACTGCAGATCCCAGTGGAATCTAAATTGAAGACATAAATTATCATTAATTCCCCTTCATCTGGCCTATGCTTTGATTGACTTTCAAAATGATATATTATTTGGAAAAAGATGTACGAAACGCTGACAGGGAGGGACATGATTATAGCTTTAACCATGACCTTCATGTGCCAAACTGAAGTCAACAAACCTATGACAAAAATGAGGCTAGAATAGCACTAAGAAAGCAAGTGGAAGTTGGAGACAACAAAAAAAACAATAAATAAAAAGAGGACATTCAATGCATTGATAGAGTGGGCTTGGTGATGCATACCTCTTGTGAAATAAGTGCTTCTGCAATGAAAGATGGGAGCCAGCTCGAGTTACATTGACCTTCGTTACTCCCTTACAGGACTACATTCTTTATAGATCGCTTACTGGAATACAGCTTTGTGTTTTTCTGCAATGCAGGTTTTTTGGTCCTCATTGCTGGCCGAGGACCAGTGAAGTGACCACAATGGCTACTGGAGGTGTTTGAGACAAGCAACAGACATCCAAAGGCTCCACAAGCAAAACGACAGAATCACATTAGGCCACCAACTAGAAACAGAAATGGAAGCTGAAAGTTTTTTAAATGCCTGCTCTATGAGTCTCCCCAATGTTTTTGTTTGTTAGTATTATTGTGTTAAAAAATGCATCATCATCTAGGAAACTTCCCATTGCTAGACAGTGTGTTCCCATCACTTTCCTCGAGTAGAAAAGCACCCACTGCCTAAACTGCACTTTTTATGTTGCGTTTAGCTCACTCCAGCTCATCAGGGTGACTTTCATACTGAATGGATTTTCAGTCTACAGAACTAAAGCATGCTGGGAACAGTAGGCCAAAATTTGCATGTAAAAGTGAAACTACAAGACCTAGTCTGCTTGGTGTCCTATTCTAGGTTGAACGACCAGGACTACATGAAGGTGACCTTTGTGACATGGAGCCATTGCTAGCTATGCCGAAAGGACACTTGACAAGACACACTCATTTTGTCAAGTTCTTTTATAGGGGTGTACTGAAAATCTAAATTCTAGCTCCATTCCTTCCTTAAGCTGACCAACAACTAGTACTCAACAGTAATAAGAAGCACTTTGCACAGATATTTTTCCCTCACATGGATTCCATCTTCATGGTGGGAGTCGCTGTTAGAAAAGAACAGCTGTGACATGTTGGCCTGCTATGTTGGCACTTTTGTGATCCTTGTAGCCAAGCCTCTAAAGCCAGGGTAGATCTTTACAGATCCAATGTCCCCTTGCTTGGGGGACATTTGTGGGCTTTTTCTTTTGGGAAGCACCAGGGTTTACAAGATGGACTCAGACAACAATACAGGTGGGTGTCAAAATCGAAGGGTGCCCTAAATACGTCGACGCCTGTATGCCATAACCACCAGCGTCAGGTCCACTCAATTGTTTTCTGATGAAAGAGCCAGTGCTAGATGGGCCTTTGTGAAAACCATACTACTTGACCTTGAAATGAGACGGGAGATGTGAGAAGTGGGGTGACAGGACACTTGCCAACTATTGTCAGATGTCCCTACACTGTCTCCTCCAAATATGGCTCCTAATCATTTTCTACCTAGTGGAGGGGAGGAAACCCTACCGTCTATGTCAGGTAAGGAAACCTCCATCATCTTTGTCTTCCTGCTGCAGACAATATGAAGTGGGATTTCTGAATTTCTGACCATTGACCCTGTCAGACCTTCAGCTCCTGGCCGCTGGGAACACCATACGTTTGAGGATCATGAACATGGGCTGGTATTACAGTGAGAGAAAGGCCTGTTTTTTCTCTTCAGAGCTCTCATGATGGAACTTCACGAAAACAGGATGCAAGCAGACAAAACTGGTTAGCTTCTGACCTCGCTGCCACGCATTTCACAAACAGCAAACACTCGCACCAAAGAAGGGGAAAGAAAGGGCAGAGCAATGTTTATTGTGGAAACAAGGGCTCATAAAAGCAAGGAAGTAGACGGACAAACAATAAACTGGAATTTCATCATTTTTAAATCAACTGATAAGACATCACAAGCCTAAATCTTGTCTGTTGCCCACATAATCAAATTGGATATTCGCATTGGACTGTTTTAAAGGCCACAAAACACTAAATGCACAAGTAGAAACTGTAGAATCACATGCATTTGCACTTTTTAACTCAAACCCCTCAACTGGAATATGCTGAAAGGAAAATACACTTATTTTCAAAACTAAAATCTATTTTTGCCTATATTTTAACTCTCAAAGGGTTTCCCAAGCGAAATCTTTCTTTGTATGCACGTGTAGATTTGCAGGGTGATGGAGGAACTATATTCTATATAAGCTGTCAAGGGTCATTCACACTGGTAGGGAGGGCAGGTGTCTGGTGATCAGATATGCAAAATGGAAAGTCAGTGAACTCTTCTACTATTCATTTTTGTTTCTGTAGTGACTGCATACTGCACATCATATCATCCTCCGATGGAAGTTAAAAAAAAAAGAGGACAGCTTACATAAGAAAAATGCTCACAAAAAGGTCCAACAAATGAAATAGGTCAAACTTGTTTATTGGAAAATTCACGAAAAGCAGAAATAGTATTAGTACAGAATGATATCCCTTAAGGTAACACAATGTTTGGCCCCTTTTAAAAAAGGGTCTGCAGTATCACTATACCTGTGGCTGCTAGACATATATTAATTAAAATATAGTTTGTAAAGGTAGCAGTTAACACAACACTAGCTTATTGGCTGGCAACCTTTCTGATCCCGCTATTAATGCTCTATTTATCCTGAAACTGATTACAAAATCCTTAAATTGATGCAATAACTCATTTCCGTTTTCTGATCAGTCTCAGTGTGCATGCTGGCTGGAAACAATAACTATGGACCTACATTTAAAATTAGGGAATTATTTCCAAGGAAGTATTTGGACAATCTTGTTTGGCAACTAGCCACACTGGAAAACCATCCCATTTTTTTTTCCTTTTTCAGGAAGTGATGTTGAGAGCAACACATAGTGAGTGCTTACGCACAGGAGTATCCATTTCAAACAGTGTCTAAAGCTCCATGGGTATATTGGTAACCTTGTTTAATTATGCCTTATTAATTTTAGTTTTTTTTGTTTCTCTATCAGATGTTGAGCTTTATTTTTGTGTGAAACAGTGGTTGGAGCCCTGAGAAAGCATGCCAGGTACATATAACCCTTGTGCTAATGTTTCTGCAGTACTGCACATTGACAGTACTTGTTATTGCAGTAAACAGAGGCATGAAATAAATACGCTGTCATATAATCCTGCATTGTGTTGATGTTGAAATGTGGCCCAGTCTGACTTCTGATCCCAAAGGGAAGAGAGACAGCAGCCCCTGGCTGCTAGCACTGCTTCCTGGCAGGAGGAACGTGTGCCAGAATGCAGCCTTCCACTCGTTTGAGTGCCATTTACTCTTATTTTGTTACCTTAATTTCGTGGGATTTGTTACTAGGTTGGTAACAACAAGGCAAGGAGGAAAATGGGGTTGAGATTAGAGCACTTTTTGGCCAAGCTTGTCTGGAGTGCTATGGCAGTGTGGGAATAAAGATGCAGCAGTGATGCAGGGGACCCTGGGGCTCCCACATCATCCATGTCCTAGACACCTAAAACCTGACAACAGATACAAGCCAGGAGGCCCATATAACTGCCCATTGTTCTTGCTTCTGTTTCCAACCACAATGTTTCCGATCTCTGGCTTTTCCTTACCTAGTCACTGCTAGTGCCCCACTATATGAACCAGACAGAGCTAGACAAACATACTGATGTTTTCATAGACTTTTATAAAGTGCTACACATCACCTGTGCCACTTCTGACCAATGAATGACTCTGGATCATTCCAAGATGTCTTTCAAAGCCATAGTGCTTTATGAGTATCGCCCTAGTTCCTGCTAGACTAGTCAACCACTGCTCCATTAGAGTGCCACAATCCCGCCACCATATTCACTAAAGTGCTTATACACAGCTCTTCTCAGAATTGGGGAGCTTACCACTGTAAAGAATTACATCTAAAGACATCAGAGTAGTCTGGAAATGACCTATAAGTGCCCACCTCCGGATGTCAAGTGCCCTTAACTCCTCGGGTGAACTTATAGCTCAGTGAGGAGCCTGAGGCATCTGCAAATGGGTTGCATAGAAAAGCTACATCAGCCTCATGTTGAGCAGATAACCCCTCCCCCTCCGACAAAGGAGGAAAAACCTAAATGGACATCAATGGGCAAAATCTTATCACATTGAGAACACGCACTTGTATGTGGACACCGCAGCACCAATGGGAAAGGTCTGTTGCTTTGGTATCAGCAGACAAGCCTCTTGCTGATTCTAAACTCCAGAGCATGCCACATTGGAAGCTAAGTAAAAGTCCAGGGTCTAGCCGTGTTAGACTCTGAAAACATCTCCATTGTTATTTCATTCTGTACTTGTGATTGCACTCATCAGTGTACACACAAAACAGAGATCATACATATGCTAACTCGTTGATATTTTGAGGGTGTAACCCCATCCTCCAAAAACTCATCTCCATTGACTTCTATTGAATATCCTTCCAAAAACACCCAATGTCATCCTACTTAGAGCCGCAAAAGGTGGTGAGTCATGGGTCACGCCTGCTTTGTAATGTGGAGGGTTGTAAAGGAACCGCGTGGGACATACGGAAATCTGGACGAAGATGTAGTATGGCAATTAGCCACAGAACAGTGTGGGCGGTGGGGTTAAAAGGGGTGGAGATGTCTGCAGGTGGCTGTATGTCACTGAAGAGATCGCTGAAAGGGGCTCCTGTTCGAGTTGGATGGTCACTAGTTTTAGGGAGCAATGTGTCCAGCCCAATACAAGTGCATTTCAGCTCAGTCACGTGCAGCTTGGGAGCAAACAACACAGAAATGTGCAGCCATAACACGGACATTCTGATTCAAATAATCAGGAGCATTGGCATCTTGTGTTTTCAAACTGTACTTATGCAAGTGGGAAGTCGCAGATGCGGTGGGATTGTGGTAATCACAAGGTTAGTGCTGTGGGAGTGGAAGGTGGGTTCTTTTGGGTGGGGCCACCTTGGAGAACTGTCAAGTCACAAACTCTGAAACTTATTGGACTCTACATGCCCCTGATTCCCCTTGCAGGTCGTTTTGTACTCAGGAAAGATATGCAAATTGGCTTCTGTCAGACTCAGGAGTAAATGATTTTCCATGATGTACAAAGGGAGACTGCATCCCCATTGGTAATGGGAGTGCTGTGGAAGGGGGTTCTGTTCAGAGAAAGAACAATCAATGCAGATAAAGGTACATGTCAAATGAACTCATTGTGCTTCATTTGCACATACACATTTCCCACCCGTTGGAAACCCAGCATGTGTACATTTGGTGCATTGGAGTGTTCTAGAAAATCTGTTTTTCACCCAGTTCCTTGTGAACCAGGCTCATGATTCCACGTGGATTCACTATGTGCTCAGTTTACCTCTGAACACATAAAAGTATGGACGCTTCCTCTTTTTAAGCACACACACAGGAAGACTCGTGCGTACCATGGCATAGAAACATTTTAAAAAGGAGGTCTCTAGGAGTGGCCCAATGCAAAATGATGGGCCCCTCCTGCAGAGCGTCATGAGGGGCCCCCTGCGTCTCCTGTATCTTACCTGTGCTCAGTGGCCTTTGGCTGAATGGGGACCCCCTGGAGGGATGGGCGCCCCTGGAGAGCTGGGGGCTCCCCTGCACCGCGGGGACTGCAGGGGCCTGTGTTACGCCCCTGATCTCTAGCAAAAAAACGAGTTCCTTTTGGGTAAGTGAGTGAGGGTTGTTTATTGTGTCAACATGCCTGTAAAGAACTTCTGCGTCCTTGTGGCTGGAAACATGACTAGAGAAGGTTAGCCTGTGATTGGGGAGGGAGTGGGCATGAGAGGGGAAAGACACAGGGAGTGTATGGGGAGGGGTATGGCCATGGATAGAGAAAGAAACCTGTGGGGTCATCGACGGTGTAATGACTTTTTTCAGGTCTTGCACGGGTGCCATTTTTCAACTCCATTTCAATCTAACATGAATCATTCTTCACTACAATGGGGCACTCTGCCACTCCTACGTTATGGGTGGCATCCTCGTCACCACATAATATTGCATTTCCTAATTTAGGCAAGTGAAGATATGGCAATGAGAAAGTGTGCGTTCAGAACCCCAAGAATTCCCTCATTGTCCCCTACACAAGAAGAGATACCTCCTGCTCTCATTCTTTCTGGAAAGGGAAAGCACAAACCCTGAATATAAAACCTAATGGAGGGATTATGGGAATGACCAATCCTTCCATAATTTAAATATTGATTAAAACATTAGGAACCCTGACTCGGGCACCAAGATTCACCACCAGAATAGGACAATACAACCCAGTGAAATAAACCCCCAACTCACAATAAAAAGGAAACACGTTTCTCACAAAAAGCAAGAAAGTCCCACTGGGAAAATCAGATAATACACACAATCAACATCTGTGAACAAGAGGCTTAAGACAAGCCCTTTTGAGTCGAGGTGACCTGGACATTCTCTATGTACCTCAATGAAATGATTTAGGGTTTCTCCAGCCCACACAGAGCTTACCTTAGAATGAAGTTACCCTAGCCTCAGGAGAAAGAACACCAAACATTTGATATGGTTCAGGAAAACGTGGGGCAGGAAATCCAACTTAATCCCAGACAGGTGTTCACTGAACATGCATTCTAGTTCCCTTTCAGAGAGCCTATAATGACTTATTCATGATTTAGAACTTTTTTTTACTACTTTCTAAGGCAACTAATTTTACAACAAGCTCCTTGTTACCGCATAATTACTCCAATCTTCTGTTTCATGGCAATCGCCTGAGCTCCCATCTGTCCCTGCTTCAGTAGCAATAAAAGACAGACAATCACGTGCCCACCTTTATTATTCACTATTTTACTTTCCACAAAGTGCCATGAGAGGGATGATTGCCTCGAGAATCGACTTCAGAACCAATTTCCTTCCTTCGCTATCTACAAAAATGATGGAAAGTGGGGGCATGCATTTCCAAGGGCTGCATGTCCCCTTTTAATACTGCACTCCATGAATGGGAGGTATCCATTTTCAAGGCTTGAATCCTGGCAATTTAAACATTCACAGTCGCAAGGAAACCAGGGTTATAGGGCTGCATGAAAGGGAGTACCCTTAGTCAAAGTCTGAATGAAGTTGACTGCTGGCTGACTTCCTTTGGGATTCTGGGCTCACACAAACACAGACTCAATTAAAGTAATAAAGGGAAATAAACCACAATAGTTTCTTTAAAGTTGTGGGAGGTCGAGCGAGGAAATCCTTTAAATGAAAGAAGCACATAGATACACACAGTAGGCCTCAGTTTACGAAGGGCATTTGCCAGGTGCAGTCTGTTAGCAACAAACAAGTGATTTATAAATAGATTCACTGAAAAAAACAAAGGTTACATTTAGGTAAATTTTTTACCTGTACAAAACCACAGAAATTCAGCAGTCCTAGTTATTCTTTTACGTATACCAAGAAACTATAACTCATGGGCTTAAGTTACTTAATGGCACAAGTTATAGTTTCTTCAAATAAGTATAACTATAAGTATAACTGTGGAATTTCTATGCTTTTGTGTGGGTAAAGCATCATCCTAATAATAACATCCCTATAACCTTTGTTTTTTTCAATGAATTTGTATGTTTTAACGTAACTTAATATCTAATTACCGCATGTTAATACAACCACTGCCATGCACGGCCCCCCACATGCATCCAGATTCACACCTCGCACAGACTTTGGCAGTGTGCAGCAGGTTTTGGTGTGTTAGTGTGTGTTTTTGTTTTTTGGGCTCCTCAGCTCCTTTGCGAGTTTACCCTAGAGGGGCCACACTGAGCACCGTAGTGGATCCATGGATCGGCCAAAAGTAAACATTTGGGCAACTTTCGCCCATGAGGGGTCCGTAAGAAACCCCTTCATTTCTCCTATTGGGTCAGAATACCTGAGTCCTGAGCCCTTATGTAAATTTTTTATTCTGTTTTCCTCCCCCTGCGAGAAAGTAAATGGCAGCCACAACTTTTCTCTCAGGTTGCGCCAGCCAGTCAGCATGTTGCTTTTCCTTTGGATCCGGGGATCCGCTCAAGTGGATCTGCGAATAATCAGCGTCCCAAAATATAAAAATGTATTTTTCCTTTAATAACTCTGAAACTACTGAAGGTACTTACACCAAATTTCAAAAGGAGATCTTTCTGGACCAAGATCTCACTTTCTGCCAAATTTGGTGCAATTCTGCTCAGCGGTTGAGGCTGTAGTCATGTCTAAAGTCTTTACAAGAAACTGCATGGGGAAAACATGTTTTTCACCCCCCTTTTTTCTCAGTCCTCGCTTGACGGATCACCTGAAACTTTCCAGACAGCACTTGAAGTAACCAGGACACTAGTTTGGAAAAGTTTCTGAAGATTCGTTAAATGGCGCCAAAGTTACAGGCCCAAAAAAATGCTTAAATAAGATAAATATATAAAATCACTGAAAAAACTTCAAGGGCAACTTATGGTTTACACTGCTAATAACACCTTAATGTATGTTAAAACAAAAATAACTCGGAAATTCCTTTAAAAGTTCATGGTAAACATGAACAGCGTGACTACGAAATAAAACAAAAACCTTCAGGAAATTGGCCAGCTACGTTTTACTACACAAATCATATCCATGCACCTGTCATTAAAACCATAATATGCCCCAACCAGACTTCTCATAAATGAACAATATTTATACTAAATTATAAAAAAACGCAACAACAGAACATCATTAAATATCGACACTTAAGAAATTATACTTTATCCATACTGATTTAATTAATGATGTATATGGTAAGATGGCATATAACATCACCAGGGTTGTGCTTTTGATGACATCTACCCCATCATGTGTGAAATCATGAGCAGTTCATTTGGGAGGCAACATGTGATTTACATGGTGGGAGTACTAGTTATATTTTGTGTAGCTAACCTCTATTGGTTAAGTCCAGGAGTTTTTTGGTTTTATTTCGTAACCATATCTTCCCTTTAATGCTTATTAAGGGATTTTTTCGTGGTTTAACATATATTAACAAGTTATTTGAGGAGGAATTAATAAAGTAGGGTCATCTAAACTTTTTTTAGTAAATGTTCATTTTGTTAATCATATTCTACAGGTACCTTCTATTCAACCAACTCCCAGCTACAAACAGCCTTAACTATGCACAGTAATGTTTGTGCTGTAGGGGGTTGTCCTTTAGTCAAGCACTTTGCCTTATGTCTCGTGCTTCCATCCCCAGCTGTTCATGACGTTTAGCCTTGCATAGCTGGGATTGGCCTTCCTCCAGGCCTTGTACCAAACTCCCATGGGTCTAGCCCAGTGTTGCTTGATCTTTGCCTAAGGCCTCTCCGGGGGCAAATACCCAATATCATGCCTGGGACTGTGCGATGATCCTGCAGCTCTTCTATATCTGCTTTGTCACTTGTTTCAGTGCCTGGCTGCCACAGCTAATACTTTCAGTTGTTGCCAGCCAATCAGATTGCTTGGATTCCCAAATCATTTGACAATATATGATCTTGCATTGGAAAAAGGGGAAAAATACTCCCCCTTTTAATTGGATTTTTTCTATTTATATTTATTATCATCATGGATCTGGATCCAGGAATAATCTGCAAATTAGCAGTCCAAATATAAATTCCTTAAATGTTTGAATTTTTCCTTTTTCTCACACAGATATCTCAGAAAATGCTGAATGAATTTACACCAGGAGCAGGAATGGATCCGAATAAAGTTCTTGTTTCATTGCAAGCTTGGCGTAATTCCAGGCTAAATCCACTCTGGGTTGCTTGTGTTCATATTCAAAGAGGACTGTCTTTGCAGTTCATCCTGAGCTCTTCCTGTTAGGGCGGGACCAAGGCTGATTGGTATATGGTTGGTCCTTGATGTGATGGCACAATGAACTAACGAGAAGGACTGGAATGAGGCTAGAGTAATTACCAGTGACTGATAATAATGTAAGCCTTCAATCCATCGCTTTTTTGTTTTTCTCTACCTTTATTTTTGTGTCACTGTTTTATTGCGGGCAATGTCTGGAGGGACCCTTCTCCACATCCTCACAGGGTTAAAGTAATGCTCGGGGGCTCCCTTACACCTTGTCTCTCCCTTGTTTCAGGATTTAGGCTTTAGTGCCTTACATCCTACAATGGCTGCCTCAACTAATATTTTCATTTGCTGTCAGGCAATCACATTTCTTGGATCTTTTGAGGACCTCCAAGTTCTGCATACAAGAAACTAAAAATCCTTTCTCTTCCAATTGGATTTCTTTAATTTTTATATTTATTATCATCATGAGATTCATGGATCCGAGTGCACTAAAAACCTACAAATCAACAGTCTAAATATAAAAGTAGTAACACCCCAAAACCTGCCTGCCACCTTTTTCTAAAACAGATATCTCAGAAAATACTGTATAGATATATACCAAGAGAAGGCTCTGATCTATGTAAACGTCCACGTTTCATGCCAAATTTGGTGTAATTCTAGGCTAAAACCAGTGAGGGTTACCTGGGTTCCTGTTCAGAGAGAGATAGAACAGAGCTGACACAACTAGATTCTTAATCCTATTGGGTCGTGCCAAAGCTGATTTTATAGGTTTGATCCCCGTCTGTGGGGGCAGGATGAACAAAAAGCGATGGACTGGAATGCAACCTGAAATACTTAGCAGCTGAGATTAATTCAAGCACTACCCATTACTTTTTTCTCTGACTTTACTTTTGTACCACTACATGCTTCCTCTTCTCTCTAATGTGCCTAAGTGTCTTTGTCTCGTGAAGCAAGGCTTACTAAACCCCTCCTCTCTCCTTTCCTCTGTATTTTGCCCTATATATATATATATATATATATATATATACATGAAAAAAGGTGATCAGTCTAGATTCACAGCATGCGTATTCTGTTCTATTTATTTTTAGGAGACAAAAATACGAGGCTCATAAAATCAGGTATATTACACCATCTGCATATTTGCATTTTGATATAAGGCCTGTCACATAAACCAGTGCTACATGTCTTCGGAAGAAGTTCATAAAATGATGAGCAGCCATTGTTCACTGTTGCTTAAAATGTCAATGTTTTCCCAGCGTCCTTGTTGAGTGGGAAACAAAGAGCGAAAGTGCCCATAATGTCATAACCAAAATGCCTGCAATATATGGTGTTTCTACACATATACACAGACAACAGGTACGAAATGTGTTGTTGCATTCCTCATTCGGAGCATGCTCCCCACCGCTGTGATACCCTTCAATTCCACAAGGACTGTGCAGACACCTTCAATTCCACAAGGACTGTGCAGGCACCTTCAAAATGTGTCAGGCCAAGAGCTGTATTACCAACAGTGTTTCACGTGTGGAAATGGCAATCAGTGCACTTCACCGTGCAAGTACTTCAAGTTATTACTGGAGTGATAATGAAATGCATAGTCAACATTACCAAATCAGAACTTCTGTAAGCAGGCATCATCTTTTCCATCCTAAAGTCATATTTTTGAAACATTCTCTTAAACATCAGCAGTGAGACTCCTGCAGGCACGCAACTTCAAATAAAAGAGCAATCTGATTGGCAAAGAGGGATTTTTTCCCGTCGGTCGTCTTGCTGCTGCGAGAGTGAGAGGCTCCCGCTAGTCCCACGAGAGATCGCGGTCTGATTGGCTAGCTGCAACATGAGGAGAAATGTTCCGCCCACCATTTCAGGACACGGAGCTCAATCCCAGTGTCCTGGAAATTAAGTAAAAATAAGGTGTAAGAGGACAGGGTAGAGGTATCCTGACCCCCTGGGCCTTGTTGCGGGGTGGGGGCAGGAGGCACCCTCACTGGGGCCATTTTTTAAAAAAAAATATTTTTTGGGATTGCTGCAATCTTGTGGGACTCTTGCAGGAGCCAGTGGGACTTCCCTGCTCTCAAGTCCCACGGGAGTGCAGGGGCTATGCACACTCCTTCAAGAATCTTGTAGGTTTGGAAAAAGCATTAACAAGCATTTGCAATGCAATAGGTCTCGCGTTGGTTCGAGTTAGAACTATTAGTGTTGTAAACTCCTAACCGGACTGCTACGTCTGACCTAAAAAAAAAAGGGGTGGGGTTGGAGGTGTGAATGTCTGTGGTGGGTCGGTCACATATGGGCAATTTGCCCTGTGGCTAAATCATGCCATGCACAGCTGATGGCTGTGTACAATGGGGACAGTACATCCGCGGAGTGGACACAGGGCCCGGCCAAAGATGAATGTCAAGTCTGCTTTTTGCAATAAAAGTTGGATGCGTCTTTAGTTCTTGTTAGTTTAGTTGAGTGCAAAATTTTTCTTTTAATATTTAGCAATGTTTGGGGCAAAGAGGACATCTCGCTCACTCTTCTTTTGTAGAAGACTGTATGAGGTTCTGTTGCTGTGGTGCATCTGCTCTAAATGTGAAGGAAGCAGTCCTAGTGCAGTTTGTGCGAGCACAGACACACCGGCATGCACACACACATACAGGCACAAACATACATACATGTATAACCAAATACACAGCCATACACTCAAAGATATGCTGATAGTAATTTCCACACGTATGCATGCACACACACACACACACACATACCCACACACATACAAAGACAAAGAAGCTGACACACGTGCACAGACAGGTAAACACACAAACACACCCAAGTGCATGTTTGCATGAACACGCATGTTCACATGCGCAGGCACACAAAGATGCACCCCCCACATGCATGCATGCGCACACACACAATTAAGCCGACACTCATACTGTCTCAGTGAAGAGTTATGTATAAATAATCCACAATACATACGAATGTAAGGCTAGGTGGTACAAGTAACATGACACGACTTAAAGACACTTTTCACAGTGGATTAATCCACTCAGTCTTTCTGTACCCGATAACCAGGCACGGAAGTTTATTGTCTATTTATATTATCACACGTCTACTCGCATATAATGATATCAACGACAGCATGCCATCTGCTTCCTAAAGTTGAGTTGCACCACTGCTGCCCTTCAAACATTTACAAACACATTCCCAAAATCAAGTTTGTTTTGTTGACTCTAGGATTTGGCGCACATGCTGAGTGAAAACTTACACCCAGGGCAATTGTTGTATGCAAATGGTATTTTTAGCAGGCGCATTCCACTTCCCACTCTCCAGCATCCCTCTAAGCCGGACACTCTGTCCTTCTCATCCCCGGTGACTGACAGCTGAATGCCAGGGCTAAAGCTAATTGCTAGCCATGACCTGGCTGCCAGCTCCTCAGTCATTAAGCCCCAGCAGCCGCCCCACAGGTGTCTCCATCTGGATGATTAACACAAGAATGTCACATCTTAGCAAAGAAGGGCCCCCGTGGCCCGTAGTGACAGACACACACACACACAGCCCGCATTTACACGGAAATATGTTAATCCCGCCACACCACGTGGCACCCACCCTACTTTTGAAAACTGACGTAAATTAATCCCTTCTCCAGTTCAAGCCCAGCTTGCCCACAAGGTGGTATGGTGTCCAGCCTCACGCACACATCTGCGAGTGGAGTGCCCCGACGTGGGCTTAAAATGGTTACAGGACGCTGCATTAATTGCACGTCTCTTCTCCGCTTTCAGACGGCTGTCAGGCAGGATTGTTTTCCCAGGTGAGATCAAGTCTCACAAAAGAATCATGCCTCGAAGGATCTTGGGGGAAAAAAATAGCATCAATAGAACAAAATGGCGGATTCAAAAAATATCCCTGTGGATGGCTATAAGAGTTCTAACATGCTCTGTCTCATAACACGACTGTGGGTGAACTCCCTGGCCCATCATGTTACAGAATAGACTTATTAATTACCGGTAACATTCCTAACTTATGAGGTGAACCTCCATACGTAGCGACTGGTACGAGTGAAAGGATGCTTGAGTAATGTGGGTGCAAATAAGCTTGTCAGAATGATGTTGGCAAATTCTGATGGATAATTGTTGAATGCATTTGGGAGATACATGCATACTGAAGAGGCACCGTTTCACTAAGGGCAAAATACGCAAACCCCCAGATTACTTTAGCCACAAAAGCTGTATGCCTACATAATCACATCTCTGTTTCTGCATGAGCAACCCTACGGCATCCATTAAGCACTTCAAGTGCCAGCTGGAAAACTGCAGCAAAGGGAGCGAAAGTGATTTGCTGTGCATGTATGACAGAAGGGGGCCCCGTGACTTCAAAACGAGGCCACACCTTCTCATTCCCATGGATGGAGCAATTTGGTTGGGGGTTGTTACAGGCCTACAGGTATAAGTGACCTAAAACGTGCATGCCAGCAGTAATATCTTCAAATTAGTTATAAAATTCATCTATCCGCATTCGGTAACAGTGTTTCTTGCTGCAGGGTAAATGCTAACCTAATTTCTACCCGCATTTCTGATAGTGACAGCCGGATGCGAAAAAAACCTCCTATCTTAAACTCAACACCGAGAAAACTGGGATTCTCCTGAGGGTACTTCCCTTTCTATTCTCTCTCTTTAATACAAATATATATCCCCACAACACCATCGTTCCTTTACTCCTGGTTCGACCCTAGTGGGGTTGCTGTGCATTACAGCGCGTGAGGTAACCGGGTAACCTGCGTTTCATGTGTCTCCCAAATCCAAACCCAGTGGCAGTTGGCACACGGTAGTTATAGTTGGGAACCAGTTGGCGGTGTTTGATGAATCTTCACGAAACTTTTTAAAAAAGTTCACTCACCTCAGCTCCTTATAGGAAGGAACTATAAGTCATGGGGGTGGGGGGAGGGTGTGTATGCACAGATAAACACATGTGCACATTTTCACTCTCTCTTCTTTCTTTCTGCTCTCTTCCAGCAAAGAGATGAACATACCCATCTTCGTAGAACCCTACAGCATAAATAGTTCATCTCCCCTCACAGAAGCCAGCACCTCTCACCTAGATTTAGTCTATGATTGTACCTCTTCCTTTGACACTGTGCAGTGCTACACTGTCTTTTGGCTAGGTTTGCGATACTTTTGTGACAGTCAGTGCTCCAGTTTTGTACTTCCCCAAAAATTATTTATAGGTAAAAATTAACCAGCATAGCCATTCTGCCAAACTTGTAGTGATAGTGAAAGTAACATCACACATCTTTGCAACTAATGGATGAACGAGAGGAAGTGACGTCCCAGTAGCACCCTTCTCATGATGGCTGCTGTTAGCTTTCCTAAATAATGAAAAATCGAGGCAACAGCCTATTATTTGGAAAAGAGCAATAGAAAAAGACAAAAGTATATTTAAATCTAAAATATTGTTGTTCAGAAGGTTTCAATCCGAAAAGCTTGCAACTGCATCTTGGGAGTAACAACTGATATTACTACCTGTGCACAGACGCTGTACCTCAATATAACATACTTTGTTGTTGGAGTTCTGAAAACGTTTTTTAACATGCTGGTGAGTGCATAAATGAAATCACAAAAGTGAACTCATAACAAGACATTACAACAAAACCACACTGCACATCCTAACTGCAGTGAGCCAGACGAATCAAAATGTGACAGCTACCGTACACGTTTCAAGGAAGGAAAAAAAAGGTTGAAAGCTGAAGTAATAACAGTTTATTGTACATAAGCTGTAGCCATCCCAATTCGTTGAGATGTGGAGCATTTCCAAATTGCTGGGGGCTAGACACTGCTCTCCAGTTCTCTTGAAGCTGGAACCTATGCAATCAGCTGGATGCTGGAGCTTGTCCAACTCTCTGGGAGTTGGGATCTGTCCAATTCTCTGGGAGTTGGGATCTAGCCAATTCTCTCTTGGAGCAGTGGCCTTTCAAATTCTCTGGGAGCAGGGACTTTTCCAGTTCAAATTTTCTTGAAGTTAGAACCTTTCCAATTTTCTGGGAGCAAGTACTTTTCCAGTTCTCTGGGAACAGGGATCTTTCCAATTTTCTTGAAGCTAGAGCCTTTCCAACTTTCTGGGAGCAAGCACCTTTCCAAGTCATTGGGAGCAGGGACTTTTCCAGTTCTCTAGGAACATAAATCTTTCCAATTTATTTGAAGCTAGGACCTTTCCAGTATTCTGGGATCAGGCAACTTTCCAATTCTCTGGGAGGAGGGGCTTTTCCATCATGCTAAGAGTACGAGCCTTTCCAATTAGCAGTCCTTTAAGATTTGAAGGAAGTGGAAGCATTTCATGACACATAGAAAGTAGGCCAAAATGTGACTACAGACAAAGGTTGAGTCACCCTGATCAGAATGATAGTAAGAGTAGCATACACCCTAGGTGTCCATTAGCATCTCTGAATTATTAATGGATCTTGACCTTTCTGAAGGTGATTTAGGACTTAATAGCAAATGAAGAAGTTTTGTATAATAGTGAAGTTTGTAACAGATAAGACAGAAGTGTGGAAGTAGAGGAACACTATGGGGGTTATTACAATACCAGCCGTATTACGAGTCCATTATATCCTATGGAACTCGTAATACGGCTGGTGGTATATCCGTCACTTTACCGTCACTTTTGGGACGGATTAACACCTCCTCCAAAGTTGTAATAACCCCCTATGTTTTTTGATTACATAGGAAGTAGAGGCGTATGGCTGTGCATTGTTTAAGATCCAGAGCTTACACACATGCAGTGCCCTTGAGAACAAGCACAGAATGACAGATAACAGTGGTTCCCTTATAAAGGGAAATTAAATTCAACATCCAACGTCACTAGTCTGATAAACGGAAAGAGACAAACAACATTTATTTATCTATTTGTCTTTCAGAAACCAACATGTTAGCACCTAGAGAGGACTGTGAGCCATCATGGTTGTATCATGCTTGGACCTGTGTGTTATGAGGCATCCTGACCAGTTCTATGGAGTGATCTTGCCTTAGAGCTGTGCATCGTCCTTAGCGTGCCCTGAAGAGCAAGACCTAATTCTGCCCTCAGCACTCAGCGGAGATGAGCAGCCATCTTCCGTTTCCTGCCCAGGTGATTGGGCGGGTTTCAGCATGCTCGTTTTACATCAAGATGAATTTAGCTTGATTACTGCGTGACTGGAAACCAAGAGCAATCCTTTGCTAAACTACAACCTCCGGCTGTAATCAGAAAATATTTAATCAAAGGCTGCACCGCTAATTATTAAGGCATTCGCTAGCTAAATAGCAATTACCGTATCTTGCAGCAGGAACGTCATGAATAAAACGAACCACAAGACATCGCCTTGAAGGGGGTGGAGAAGGCGCAGCATATGGAGGACAGACCAGGCAGGTCTTTCAGAACTGCTGAAAACTCTGGTTTTGATTATTCCCTCTTCCTAGCTCCAGGTATTCAATAAAATAAAATGCAATAAAAATGTTCACCACAGGTATAAACCATCAATCATGAGAACGAGAGTGAATTAAGGCATTTCTTAAGCAATCGTCGAGCATCAAAGCACATCTAGGTGCTGACCAAACTGCCCCCAGGCACCTATTATTTTCTGAGTGCCAAACACTAGCTATAGATCTGTTTGGCAGTGATAACGTAAATATATATTTTAATTGATATGCATTTAACGCTAGGCTTAGCCTTTTTTGTTTTAAACTATTAGTTTTAGCATAAAAGGAAAATCAAGCACTAGAAATAAAAGAAAATACTCAGGATCAGTCTTATGGAGTTGTAAGCCCCGATTAAAATATAGGTGTCCTCATTCCAGTGTTGACAATCTTGCCAATAGATCACGCCTCTATTATGTCATTAGCTTAAATGAATACTTTTTAGTAAAATTGTAAATCTATTCGTCTGGAATATCATCTTGCAAACAGATATTATGTTCGTGTTTTCTAGATATAGTAATCCAAGTCTCTATTTTGTAATATTGGGAAAATTAAAAATACAAATTTGAAACCCCCCCATTCACAATAATTAGGTGAATTTCATTTTTGACCAATCATTTAATCTCTAGCACATCTCTGCAGGACCACTGTAAGCATTTTGTAAGGACGTCAGAAGCCATGGACACATTACAAATTGATATTTTACTGCGCAGCCAGTCTTCTGAGAACACCCCATATGCAAATCTTGCAGTGATGTAGAAATGATAAATCGTCTTTCGTTAACTAGATTAGACTCTATATATACAGCTTTCAAATGCTTCACATTTGAGCCATCAGTCTTCAGTGTACTGCAGCTGCAAGTAAAATAATAATGAAAAACTAAGCACAACCTAAAAACAAAATTCACTAGTCAAATGTTTTTGGATTGTGAAAAGCACCATTTTAATTTGTAAACGGCTGCCTTTATTTGTCTTTTTTCAAAAATACTATTTAGGTATTTGTTGGGCAAAAAATCCTAGTGAAAAATATGCCCTGCGAAGTGTAGTTAAAATGACACATGTTGACCATGTTACAGGAACAAACAACTTATGAGGGAAGCAGTGACTTTCCCTAAAGAAAGGCTTACAAACATATGTCAATGAGTTCAGGATTGTTGTAAGGCTTGTGTATCAAAGTCTACGTTATTTACAATTTTCTTTTTATAAATTGCACTCAATAGACAACTTTCTGCCAAGATTTTGGTCCTTTGACCTTAATGTAGATGATAATTTAGATGGTCACAGTTTTTTCTTAAAGTCTAGCCTGGATTCAGTCTTCATTTGACCAAAATGTACACCCCTGCATTACTGTGCCCTTTTTAGGTAGAGCGCACAAGTAATCTATCTGTGGGCCTTTAACCCCGCCCACCCAACGCCCATCGCTATCACTTGTTCATGGGCTTGCCTTTCAAAAAATCCCTCGTTATCATTGGTAAATGCTTTGCATTTGTCCCTCCTTGGGGCAGGTTTGTTAGCGCGTTGGCCATCAATGCTGTTGCATGGATAACTGCATGTATGGCGATGTGCTTGACTGTGAGCAAACTTGTTTTCCCTTTTGTCTCTCTCCTTTGTGCTCATGCTCATGGCTGCCATGGCGCTTTGAATTAGCTTGCTTATGCCAACTGTTTTACTTTTCATTTTCAATTTATGTGACAAGAAAAGTCCAGTTAGGAATTTACAACGCTAATAGCTATAACTCGAGCAAACATGAGACCCATTGCATTGCAAATGCTTGTTATTCTTGTTTAACCAACATTTATGAAACCTTTTTGATTTTCTGGCATAACAGGTCTAAAGTTCTGTAGATGCAAAAGTCAAAACTTTACAGCTGGTTGATCCTGAGGTGGCACAACAAATCATATACTATATTTAAAATTCACAAAAAATTCTAAGTTCGGAAAAAGGTTATACCGCTTATTTATTCAAGTTGTACAGTTTGGTTTATGATCTTTTACAAAAGAGCAATACATTCTAATGTCTATAAAATATATCAATCAGCACTTTTTATACCTTCTTTACTCTTACAATGTACCTGCTTTGTGCAGGAGGAAAGTCGCCCTTCAGAATGTATGAGGGTGTGGCCAGAGTTGATTTCTACAGGTTTTAGTTATTTGCAGAACTAGCAAAGAAGGATTTCCCCAAGGTAATGCAGACACCACAGCCCCCCAAGAATTACCATTTTCCTTTGCTATGATAAGAAATGAATGAAATGACCGGCAGAGTAAGAACACGTTCATCTCCGGTGTATATTTGGGAGTTTTTACAGACAATTTGGATGGAGATAATCGAAAGCTACTTCAGTGTTATGCTGTGTAAGACATGTCAGAGCTAATGGCGAATCACTACTCAGGTTAAAGATACAAACCAATTGGTTTTTCCTTAGACAATCAAATACATAAGTTATCTTCTAAACATTTTTTTGCAAATTTTGATACGAAATGGCATAATATCTGTGATTGTCACACTAAGGGCCTGATTACAACTTTGGAGGACGGTGTTAAACCGTCCCAAAAGTGGCGGATATACCACCTACCGTATTACGAGTCCATTATATCCTATGGAACTCGTAATACGGTAGGTGGTATATCCGTCACTTTTGGGACGGTTTAACACCGTCCTCCAAAGTTGTAATCAGGCCCTAAGTGATCGCAAATACAGGTGATATCCAAGGGCAACTGGTAAAGCAAGACTGGACATACTTACATTTCCGATCCCTAGCATTAAGGTAAATTTTGCATTTAACTCTTCCATTACAGCATCTTTTTCTGTGATAAAGGTCAATCAAACATGAATGAATTTCATAGGCTTTTTTTGTGACAATATAACTTCCAAGACCTCCTTGCAAATCTGTTTCTGTGGCTTCCCTGTGAATTTCAGTGCTCACGTGCACATACACTGCATTGTAAACAAGCCTAGTCCATCAACTCAAGTAAGTGTACTAGCAAAGAGTACATGAAATATTAAATAGCGGAAAAGGGGTTCTGAAATATTGTTCATATTTAAATGTTTTCTGTATATGCGGATTAAAGATAAAGTTACAAGTAAATGTATTATGGCCAATCCCTGAGCAATAAACGACAATCTAAAAATAAATTAAATGAAATAAAGGCAATTGATCATCAACAAAAATGCCTATAAGCTATAGATTTTAAGCAGAGAGGAGTCCAAACAGATGACCGATGAGCATTAATTATTTGGAGACCCAAAAGTAACTTCACAACAGACTGGGGGATAACTTAGCCATTGAAAAGGACAAGACAAACAACAGAGGTCTTGCATGAACAAATTGAAATCAAACACTTTTAGGAAGGATAATAGCAAGATACAGTAAGCAACAAACATAAAATGACAAGTATCACGAGTGTATGACAGACTTTGACATTTGCAGAAATACAACCCATCAATAAAAACAACAAGATACGAGTTAAAAATTGAATAATGGAAATCCTCCTGACCTCAATTTTGGGATGAGAGCCTTTCAGTAGATACACATGTTTTTTCTCTTTAAGGATTCGTCTTCATTCCCTTTGATGATCTGCAGCGTGGCTAGAGGGAATTCCACGGCACATGACTCTAGGGCTAACAAATGGGGCAAGGGGTGGCATTGATTAGCCAGCAATCCCTCTTTTTTTCACGCCAGATTTACTGAAGTGCCATTTTAAGCATCAATCAGCTCTACCCCCTTTAATAAGTTATTGATGAAAACTGCTGCAATCAGCCTTAGGGGGGCAAGTTAACTGCAGCTGCTAAAACGAGAGGGATTCGTCTGTTTAAGGCAATGGTACGAGTTAGAGCAAAGATGCAACCTCACTTGACATAAAATGGACCTGGCAGATCTGCTAATCATCAAATTAGATTTTCCGCTGCAGTTACTTCCACATAGGAAAGCTGTTCAGTTGGGAGGGGGTTGGGGGCGATGCACCATCTAACGACACACTCCCTCACTTTGAATTTCATCTGTTTCTCTCGGTGGTGAAAATTCTCCAGAATAAAGTAAATTATGTAATTAAGGAGATTTTTGTGAATACCTGAAAAAGCATGTAATTGCAAGTATGCTACTATTTTTTTAGATTACAACCAAAAAAGTGGGGGGTTTAAACAAGAAATATAACTTGTGGCTTAATATTAGATAGCCAAAGTGCTTCTTATTTTGTCAACAAGGCATATTCACACCCTACCACATTTTCCCTGTAACTCTGTCCCAAACAGTGCCTCTTTCCCAATGATGACTTCTGAAACTCCAGAATGTGGCCTTTTCTTATTTCAAATATGGAATGTTAGTAGCTCAGATGGACTTTCTGACCCAAAGATAAACTCATTGTCAACATAGCTTCTACAGCAAGATTGACTCTTCATCCATAAAACAGACTCTTTACATCAAATATTGACCCTTTATCCCACAGATGGGCTCGCTATCCTACAGATGGATTCAATTTGCTGAAGGTTGAGTCTTAGTCCCAAGGAAGCCAGCTTAATGACTCAGTGAATTAAGTACTCACTACTGACATCTGTGAGTGACCTGCACCTTTCCAGTGTGATTCCCGAAAGGGCCAAGCAACCCTTTCAACCTTCTGAGGTTAATGAAGACTGTACCATTTTAAAATATTGTAATAAAACCACTTTCTATTTACAGAGATTAGAAACCACAACCCTGTATTATTTAGATCTATATAATCAAAGAGATACTATTTATATCGTTAATCAATATGGGTTCTCTATTCTGAAGACAAATTCTCCATTTCAGGAGTGGACTCCTTATTCCAAAGGGGGCATTTTGTCCTAGAGATGAGGTCTTCCTTCAACAGAGGCGTCTACAACCCAAAGGCCCTCCCTGCATTATAATGCTATAGTTCCAGCTACAAATTACAGTATCTTTGTCTCACGGAGAGAATCTCCTGCTTAACAAAGCAACACTCCTGCAGAGAATAGAGGACAGCAGTATAGAGAAATGAACCAGTTGTTCAGGCAGTGTTTAATCTGAGCTGGTGGTTTCCGGTGTGGGGCACCAGCACCTATCTTTGAGGGCCGGCACTTATTTTTCTGCATGAAGCATTTACTGAGAACAAAAGACACATATGGGAAAGACGGAGGAAGAGAAAAACAAAAAAGCGCGGCAAAGGGAGAAAGCAGAAAGCTGCAAGAGAGAGTTGGAGGGGCAGGGAGTGGCTGTAAATGGAATAAAGAGTGCTGAGTTTGCTCTAGGACTACACTGCCTCAGTATTCCACGCTTGCACATTTAATTAGAGCAGCCACGTGTTTCAGAAGAGAGCTTTGGGCACCGGCACATTTTTATTTACAAATTAAGCACTGTGTTCAGAGTATGAAAACTTTGAACATAAAATTAAACAAGCATTTGCAATGTAATAGGTCTCACATATGTGAAAGTTAGAGCTATTGGTGTTGTAAATGACAATGCCTTTTTCCTATGTTGCTTGGTTTGAAGTGCAGTGGATGTATTCCAGGTGCCACAACAACCCTCCCAGGCCTGTCACTTCAGGAGAGAGGACACAACAAGGCTGCCATCTTGGGAGTGTTTTTGCCTCGTTCCCACAGATTGGCTGTGATACCCTTGAGATGCAACCTTTTCCAGTGCGTTTACCTAAAAGTTTATAGCACCAAACATGCCACAAAGAGGCACCTTTGTGGCATTTAACCCAGAGAATGAGGTGGTGAAAAGGGTAAGGAGCAAAGAAAAGGGGGCAGCCATATATTTCTGTGTGTTAAACTTTTAAAGGAATTATTTATCTACATTGGTAATACCAGCCTAACTTTTAAAAACATTGACTGTATACAAAGAGAATAACAGAAGAGGCAGCTTAACTGCAAATTAATTAAAGTGATTTTGTTAAGATTAGCACCTGCCTTGCAGCGCTATGAAATGGAAGGACCAGTATTACCAAGCTCTATTAAAAAAAAAAAAAGAAAACACAAGTTATTCCCAAGCTGCCTCAACATGCACCAAAGAAAGAACCTTAGGGGAAAGGATGTGGTGTGAGGGCCAGAGCTGCTCGGCGCCAGTTCAACATCCTGTGATTCTGGGCAAATCACTTTATCTTCACTTGCTACCAAAAATGAATGTGTTCTTGTGTAATGTACCCGGTGCTCATGTAAAGCGCTGAACTAAGGAAGAGAACAAAACGACATACTGACATGAGTACGAAGCAGCGACGCAAAATAAAAAAATAGTACGCCACAGGAAGGTATCTCGCTGATCGTGCAAGTAACAGGGTCAGTCTCCAAGGTGCTAACAAAACAGACTCGAGGCGGGACAAACAAAAGCACTTATCAAAAACATCAAGGGATTTATGAAAGGCAGTCCTAGGAACAAATAAAGGTGATGGGCATGAGATGGGTGTGGTAAAGCCCATAGAATAGATTATAACATGTCAAGAAGAGGGGGGCTTGTGCGCTGCTATGCATGACCTACAAATGGCATTCAAGGGCTGAGAGAGTTGAGGGCAATGTGGCAGCAGTATTTACCGGGTAGTATAGGAAAGAGGTTCTCCCACACCCCATGTAAGATTTATGATGATAGGCCAGAATAACTATTCACAAATTAATATAGGGGCCTTAAGGGGTAACGTTTCAAGGATTTCTTTATTCCAAATAAAAAACTGAAAATGCATTATTTGTAGGTCTGACGTTAGCCAAGACCTTTTGATTTTACTAACTAATAGGGGCTTTCAGACAGCCCTCTTCCTCATTGGTCTATTGTGTCATTTCAATTCCGTCCTCTCCAGTATACTGCATGGGGCAGTAGCAGTAGGTCAGGCCAATTCAGCCATTAACTAACTTCACTATGTATGATGGCCTTCTTCCCTTTCACAAAGGGTACATCTGAGTAGATCCCTTCAGTTCCAGGTACTAGTATGACAATATGTTCTTTATCAGACCCAAAATGATTTTTGTATTTTAATCTTTTTTTCAGATTGATGATAACATGTTGGCCCAAATGAGCAGCAGTCTCTCTTGTTGTCCCATTAGGCTTCATGGTAGATTTTCAAACAGAACAAATTGTGCTAGTTTGCGGATAAATCCCTTATGTTATCGAACTTCTATCTCTTAGTGTAGGGGTTCGTGGCTGGCACCATCATCAAAGGGCTAGTACATTAAACATTTAAGTTGACGAGTAGCCGACAGCCTTTGCCTTCCCCCCTCATGTCCCTGGCAGCTACCCACACTGAGTCTGCCAGCATCACAGCTACAAGCAGCACAAAAGCACGAGCCTTCCTGTAAATACATTTGTGGCTACAAGCTCTGTTCTGCTGATGGGAGCAGTTTCCATACTTACACTGAGCTGTAAACACTGCGCAGTCATTTGATCCTCTAGTTTTGTGGACAAGGGCACAACAATTGTCATATCAGTAGCGCATGTAATTCATTTTGTATAGGGCGAAACGTGGGGGTGGAATGGCACACAAAAGCTGACTGTACGCCCGATTGTGCTTTGCTAATACTTTGTAAGAGACAATTGAATCAGCTGATGGAAATTGGGGGCCGATGGTCCCTTGCTAATCATTGGCTTAGCTCGTTCCATCTGCATTTGAGCTAATTCTGATCAGGCAGATCCGATTTAGCTCAAGCTGCTTCAGGCCTTCTACAATAATAGAACAGTCAGCAGTTTCACTACCTGCTCAACTTGGCAAAGGCATCCACGAGAAGGCTCAGCAATATGGCACCAGAGTGACACGATTGCACAGCACATCTGTCACCTGCACAGTAGCCATCTTCTTTGGCCCGCTGGCATGCAAGAGCTCAGATTATGATAGGCATTTGGAAAGCAATCATATGTTTAGGACTTTCCCTCCTGCCTGCAGGCACAGGTGTATATCTACTGGTGATTCTTGTGTGCCCAAGCTCAGGAGTTGGGATTGAAAGTGTGCCCTCGCAGGTAGAGGAAAAACCATTGTTAGGTCGTGTTTGCAATGTCAAAATCTATTGTGAGTTAAAGCTGTTGCTGTCCTACATTCTGTGCTTGGTGAAAATCCTTCCCAAAGAAGTGTTGTTAATTTATTTACTGTAACTTAATAACTGTTTGACTTCACACCTACCTAATTTAGCGTTCCCTGCCTGCTCTCCAAAGCCACCTTGCTGTATTCGGCTTTAACCCTATCTGCTTCCTGCTTGGCCTTAATCCACCGAGCACCACTAAGTTTTCATTTGATAAGAAAGCTTACTGATCACCCCAAAGGGTCCCACAAAATAAAGTTTCAAACATTTTTACAAGAATCGGGATAGACAACAAACCCCTGTACAGATATTTTTTGTTTTGTCCAACTTTGGTCAATTCCTCTTACTCAACTAGCAAGTAAAACATTGCAATTTAGCACAGAAATCTTTGACTAGCACAAGCTTCAGAGCGAAGACCCAGTCAGTGTACCTACCGACGTGGGCTGATAAAACACAGGAAGAGCATTCATTTCATAACCGGGCCCTTAACTTTTGTCTCCCGTGGAATCACAGAGGGTAAATTCCCCGAACAGATACCAGGCAAATATCCCATTATCTCACATGTACCATGCACAAATATTTTGTGAACTCTAATATCACCTCCAGAAGGATCAGTACCCCAGGGTAATTACTATGCTCTACAGGCATTGATGTAGTGATCCGTGCTTCATTTCTTTCAGGTGGTCCACCACCACCACACCTTTTTGGGGACTTTGACCTAGAGCAGTAAAAGGAAAGGCAGAGGGAATAACAAAGAGGAACAGTAAATAGAAATCCACTGATAAAAGAAGAAAGAAGAGATGCAAAAGAGCCTGCAAGAGTGAGATAAAGATACAGGAAGTGTGGGGTGGTGGAAGAACGAGCCTTGAGATGATATCAAATCTTAGTAATGTTGGCATTCGGCAACCTTGGCATTCAGCAGCGTGGCATGTGATCCTATAAAAAATGTCTCCCCCGCATTAATATGTTCACAGTCTATGAGCACTCGTTGCAAAATACCATGTGGCCGGGCACCACTGACCTGTAATTATATCTTAATATCTTTTTAGGATGGGTTGTTGCATTTCTTCCCCCTCTGCACTGCAGGTGCCAAAGGCAGTTATGAGATTTTTCGCAACTACATTCCGAATGAACCAATCAGTGGATCGCATTCATGATTTCACTTTGCCCTGGAGTTATGTTGGCACATTAAAAAAGTAACTTTATTCCAAGATGTGTTATCTTTCGACTAGCACAATGCTATTTGCCGAGTGGGGATCACACATTTCCAGTAAGTCACATTCAGAGGAGCAACTTATGGTTGGCCAAATAATAAAGAGCATTAACATCTTTGAAGTATTAACGGTGGCGATAGTAGTAAAAAATTGACCAGTTTAGATCCCCATAACTTTGGAAGCTTTTTACAGTTTTGCCAACTGTGTATTTCATGATTCCGTTGTAGTTTTAAATTAATGACCAGACTGCAAAATCCTGTAAAGGGACTGGTCTTGCAGGAGAAAAATGCTACAAAATCTAGTTTTAGTAGGAAAATGTTCTACAAAGAAATACAAAAAGAAAGTGTAATTTCAATAGGCTTCTATGCTCCTGAGTAAGTTATTTCTTCTTTATGGGCATTTTCTCCTCGTGTTGTGAGTCCATAAACTTTGTAACTTCCCAAAGCTGCGAAGTTGTCAACTTTGCCCAATTAATAGGCATTATAACTATCAACAAATGTATTTCAGTACAGCATGAGAAAACACACTATTTATTTCATTCTACCTCATAAAATACATTTGATGTAAATGGGCCTCCAAAATTGACATACTTTTAGCAGGTTTTCTGAAGCAGGCTCTGACGTCAAAGCCACATTCTCTGCACATTATACATAGCAGATCCTACAATGGCTTCAGTAACAGAAAAAATCTTTGATGTTCAGCCGAGGACATCTTGACAGGTACAGACTAGTGAATTTGGAAGATTTGCAAAATTGTCTTCTGGGGCACTGTAGGTGTAGGATGGCGGGTGTTCTTCTGATAGGTTCTAGTGTCAAGTGAATCCTGATTAGGGGTGGGCGAGCTTAAAATAGTGTAATCGTATTCCACTTACCGAGGGTTTCTCCCTCTATCCTGCCCTATTTGCAAAAATGATTTGACAAGGCCGACTGGCAAAGTAAGGCTGCTTGAGGTAATGCATGCTGTTAATCAGAGAGCGCCTCTATTTCAAGCCAGCCTGCCGACTGTGCGGGTCCTTGACAGATTCTAAACCCTCCGGAACATTCCACACACTGAGTTAATGCCCCGACATCTCACAATGACGTCTGATTTAAATTAATTCTCCTCATCTTCTGCACAATCTGTATTAGAGCTTTGGAATTCTGAGAGCTCAATTGAAGACAATGGAATGGCAGAGGGATAACAATGGCTGGTAGAGCACTCCAACCCCTGTCAGTAGAATTTTCTAATAGCACTATAGCCTTATGCCTCGAGTTAAACCAGTTATGTTCCCTCTCTGATGTTGTAGGCCCTGGTCTATAACCCCACACACTGATTTGAGGAAAGGGCAATTAACAGCTGTTATGGCCCTCAGCAGTTGGACATAATGCTGTATTAACCTATATCCAGATTTCCCCACAAGCATCTGACTATCTTTTATCTCAGTTAAGTATGCAATATTATTAACCTGCTGGGCTTGGGCATTTATTTACATATTCTATCACTCTTGATTCACTTTACTCAATCCCCTGCAAGAGATCCAAATTTCAAATGTCTGAATTGTGTGCAGATGGCATTGCTTCAGTGGCACCAAGCAGCTTGCTTAAGGAGGAAGCTGAAGGATACAGGTAACCATTCACCTAGCTGGGTCAAGTATTCACTGATGCCGTGAAGTAGTAGCGGACATGTCTAGTCTTTAAAGGTGTCCTTCCAGGACTTTACTTATGGCAGTGGCTGCAGGATGGGGGCACCAGCACTCTTTTATGGGCATCAGGACCTTTTTTGTAGTCAGAGTTTGATCCAGAACCAGAGGAAGAAAGGTGGTACATGGAGAAAGGAGGCGAGATGGAGATAGTCAGGGACATAGTAACAAAGGGCAAAATCAGGTATGAAAAGGATGCTGCATGAAAAAAACAAAAGGGCAGAAAGTGTGGGGTGGTGGAAGAAAGAGGAATCAGATGGAATAAAAAACTTGACATTCTTGGTATTTGGCACCCCTGGCATTCAGCAGTGGCAAATGTCCGGGAATAACGTTTGGACCCTGCGCTTGTGTATTTAATTCTTTTATAGAAATTAAGCACTGTGTCTAGGGTTGGACTGGGTCAAAACAAGGCTCTGGCACCAAAATAAAGGTGGCCCCCATTAGCGAACCAGATAGCTAAAGCAGTGGCCCACACTTACAAATCAGACCAGTTTCGACCTTGAAAAGACTGTGCGGATATTTCTCAAGGTATGGGAAACTGAATGCAGTTGTTATTGCTGCAGGCAATGTATTTGGTCATATCAGGAAAACTGGCATTAAAAAAACGGCCCATCAGACCATAAAACATGCCCACAAACTGCTAAAAATACTGGCCCACACACTGCTCTAAAAAACCAGCCCAGTGGGCACTGCCTGGTAACCCTGTAGGCCAGTCCGACCTTGGCTCTGTCCTTTCCAATGAAAGCTGGTTGAGGCTAAACACTTAGTTTGTGTTACATGGAACCCAGATTCAGGAGGGAAGAATGCCCTGACCCTGTGTCTAACTAATAGATCAACGCCTTCATTCACACAACTGGCAGCTACATGAAAGGCCTCCCATTGTGTGACAAAGAGTAGAAATATTCCACTCCTATCTCTCGGCTACAGTTTGGTGGTGAGTGATGGTATCTATAACAGCATCAATGTTGTTCTAAGCTCGTGCGTAGGTTTTGGGCGACGAGACAGGAATTCATATTGTTTATCTGTGTTGCCAGCTGCTGCAATTTTCAGGTGTTCATTTTTTAATACATTAATATTCGAGTTACACAGAAACATAAACACACACACACACACACAAACACACAAAAACACATTCAATCAACAGTCAGTAATAACGACTTTCCAATAATTGTGAAGGTGCATTTTAACTCATTTGACGAGTCTGCACCAAATTTTTAAATAATGATATTTTAAGTGTGGCTCCATTTTCCGAATTTCTATAAATTTTTCAAAAGTCCTCCTTTTTGACACAGACACATGCATGAATACACATTTGTTTTTGTGTGTGTGTGTGGGTATATATATATATATATATATATATATATATATATATATATATATATATATATATGTGTGTGTGTGTATGTGTGTTCAGTAAAGAAAAGATTACAATGACATTAAGTTAGTTTCGGTTTAACCACCTTAATCTTCACAAGGGTGTATGAAATCATCATTAATTCACTTAAAAAACATAAAGGCGGTCATTCTGACCCTGGCGGTCAAAGACCGCCAGGGCGGAGGACCGCGGGAGCACCGCCGACAGGCCGGCGGTGCTCCAATGGGGATTCCGACCGCGGCGGTAAAGCCGCGGTCGGACCGGCACCACTGGCGGGCTCCCGCCAGTGTACCGCCGCCCCATTGAATCCTCCAAGGCGGCGCAGCTTGCTGCGCCGCCGAGGGGATTCCGACCCCCCCTACCGCCATCCAGATGCCGGCGGTCCGACCGCCGGGATCCGGATGGCGGTAGGGGGGGTCGCGGGGCCCCTGGGGGCCCCTGCAGTGCCCATGCCACTGGCATGGGCATTGCAGGGGCCCCCGTAAGAGGGCCCCTACATGTATTTCACTGTCTGCTGCGCAGACAGTGAAATACGCGACGGGTGCAACTGCACCCGTCGCACAGCTTCCACTCCGCCGGCTCGATTCCGAGCCGGCTTCATCGTGGAAGCCTCTTTCCCGCTGGGCTGGCGGGCGGTCTGAAGGCGACCGCCCGCCAGCCCAGCGGGAAAGTCAGAATTACCGCCGCAGTCTTTCGACCGCGGAACGGTAACCTGACGGCGGGACTTTGGCGGGCGGCCTCCGCCGCCCGCCAAGGTCAGAATGAGGGCCAAAGTGCCATTATGGTTACAAAATAAAATTGAGAAAACCATGGAAATTTGCAAGCTATGATTTGTAGCACAATCCATAACTCACACAATAACCATGGAAATCATAACTCGCACATTTTAAGAGACAAACACAACTAACTAAGCTTACATATGAGATTACATATCACATAACCCTGTGAAAGAGATGTATGAATGTGTGTTTTTCTTTTTTAGTTTGAGTCAATTTTTTATTTAATTATATTGTTCATGATATTGTAAGGCTGGGTCCTCTGCCCAAAATACTGCAGCTGACTTCTGGCCGAGCACAATAGGTTTTGGTCAACCTCCACAGGCAGCCAACCCTGCTATGCACAGCAGGAGTTGGCCACAGATCCTGGCTTGTGGCCAGGCCCAGTGTTTTTTTAAATTGTTTAATGGTTTGTTGACACTGTCTTGGGGTTGCTGGACTCTTGCAAACTTGTGTGCCCTTGCTGAACACCTCTTACCCACACGTGGTCTCCACCAACGATCCAAGAACCCTTGTTGTGAGTTCTGACACACTGACAAGGGTTTGCAGACCTCAGAGTCTGATACTGGGACCTGCGAACCTCAAGGCAAAATAGGCAATTATATTTTATTTTGATATGGGGGATGGCCATTTGGGGCCTCCAATCTTTCAGGGATTGTGGGTATGCTTCTTATGACCATTTCCGTCTGCTACATATTTGTTTTTCAGGACAGGAAGACTATGTAATGGAGGCTGCAGAATTTTATTTCTAGTTGCACTCAGCCAATCAGAGAGCTTTGGATCTGCAGACCAGGCTTTGGTTGCATGGACATAAAGTGGCTAATAGGAGGAAAAGAAGTTTCCTCATCCAATAGGATTTGAGTCATTTGATCCATGGAAGGATGTAGAGAGAATGGAGAGAACATCATAACTCACTTGATGATTCGACGCACTCCATACACAACAGTGGTAAAAAAAAATATTTATATATATATTTTTTTGTGGAACTGGTAGAGGCTTTAAGCAAACTTCAGCCTGACTGGTTAGTTAATCTGAAGTTTGTTCTTCATCTTTAGTCAAATAAAAAACTGAAAGTGCATGTGTATTGGGATTAACGCTCCACCGCTGTTCATCATCAGTGGTCCCACCATGGCCACAATGAAATGAGAAGGCCACCAGAAGGCCTTTTTGAGAACAAACTGCTTTTTGAAACCTGTTGAAAAAAAGGCCATTGTGTTCACTTTACAAGCACTGACAGTCAGCCCTATCAGTATTACTGCAATGTATTTATAAAACATTAAACCTCAGAAGATGTCTGAATAATTGCAGTCCCTCTATGTAGCAAGGTAGTACCTCTCCTCAACTGAGAGACTAAAAGCATTTGAATATGCACCAGGGCAGTCCAAAGAGGGAGTCAAAACAACGAAATTGACTCTTCTTTCATCATTGCTATGACTGATGGAGCCCCTATTAGACGCCTGAACAACTATTAAAAAAATCAAACAGCGTAACAAATATTGGTACCACAAACAAAAAGCATGTTTGTTTTTTGCACTCACCTCGCCCCAAAAGAAGGGCCATCCTTGCATCTCCCTGCTGAGGAAGGGTGCACTTTGCTGCCATCTGCTGGTAACACCATATGTTAACGCCTTATGAACCTGGCTGATTATTAAAGGTGCAGTACAAATAAAGGAAGGCAACATGCAGTTCTTTAAGGTGAATGAAAAAAGGTGGTGATGGGGTTCTAAATGGGAAGTAGCCAAAAAAGTGTTTCGTAGAAATGTTCACAAGAGCTGTGACCTATGTAAATTAGGGTGTGGACCAATAAATGCAAAAATTAATGTCTGGCTAAAAAATTGATAAATACTGTCTTTATTCTGTTTACACCAAGATATTTAACAGTTTAAAGTAGATATCACCTATCTCCTGTGCTATAAACAATACAGCTCTTGACAATGTAACCTTCTTATTCAGCCGGAATGAAAGTAAGTATCCAGCTTATAAAGTGTGAGAATGCCCAGGGGCGTCTTGGTGCTAAAATTGTATCTTAGCGCCTTGGAAAACAGATGGTAATTGACTCTATCTACCATATTGCTTTGCCCCTGTGGTTGCGATGCATTTCTGGTGCATGTCTCACTTTTTATATGGGAAAAAGTGATGCACTGGCAGCGCTAGGGCTTGTAAATAAGCCCCTGGGTGTTTCTTCAGCCATGAAGTACAGAACCAGAGGGTCACACAGGATCCTAGTTCAAGTCTGTGTTTTTTGCTTTTTCTAACACCCACCCCTGGCAGGCCCTGGCTCACTTAAAGCATTGGAAACATGTTTTGGGCTTGCACAGAACAATCAACAACCTGACTGGGCCAGGTGGCTGTGGTCGACGTGGCATTTGGCCAAGCTGTTAAAATACCCATTGTTAGTTTTGGTCTCAGTTAAGATACGGGCTCAGCAAAGTCCACCTTCTCGGCCCACAGGGCTCCTGTAAATGTCAGAAATAATGGAGCTATTCGTAAATTAATAAAGAAACTAAATAAACTAAAGTGGGGAAGAACTGTAAGGCATGGTGTACAGAGAGTTGAGAGTGGGGGTAGCTTGTGTGTTAAAAATGTATTTACGGACAGTGCAATTGATAGAGTCACAAATGGAGCACAATGCAGCTTTGTCTTTCATCTTTGGAAACTCACTAATGCAGGTGGCCTTCAAAGCAAGGGGGATTCCTATAACGAATTGCTTAGACTTGCTCACCTGCTACCACTACTATGGCATCTGTTCCACCCTTGTTAAGGTGCAACCACTCTCAGCAGCCCTTGCCCTCTCTTGTGTCTTCTTCGTAACAGCCTCACAGAGGAGCAAACAACACACAGCCTCAGAAGCCAATCAGCATCTAGGCATTGACTTTTTGGCTGTAATATCTGAATTGGCCAGTAGAAGTGCCAATGAGTTAACATTTCCAGGACTATTTTCTTGCCAGGCTAGTGCTTCAACGCGTCGCAGGTACATATAGTCGTGAAGCAGCGCCGAGAGTGAATATTGACCTAATGTGCCGGTGGGCTGTCACTCAAAATACACATTATTCAAAGTACCCCCTTCTTTTCCTATACTTGAGGGGTAGAGATTGGACCGCAGATTAAACCTGGATAACGAGGTAATGTTTAACTTGCTTCAGAAATGCTTTGATGCACGACCAAGAGCTTCAGGACGACTGCAAGTACAACTTGACAATAATTATAATCATTTACTGATCGGAATGGGTACAGATTGTGTCTGCTTGGGAAGATGGAATGCTTCCAACCAAATGTGGGGATCACGCCTGTGTGCCACCAGGACATGAACAGGATGTCAGCCTGCTCCACACATGTCCTCACTCCGAGTTACAGGGAAGTAGTGATTGTGGGGTGAAACAGGAGGCTCTCTCCGAATCGGTATTTCAAGCCATGCAACATTTCTGCAAGTGACATCACCGCATCCATGTGCTCTAAGGTTAGACCTGGAAAATGCCCTGTAATTGGTAAATTACCTGTAGATACTGGTGCAATATCACCCGAAACGTGGTGATAATTCTCCTTCTTGAAATTACTGATCTTGCGGTATCGGGAGTTCCAAGGGCAACATTACCACATCAGGAGTTTTGCCAGCCCTGCAATGAGGGCCTTGGTGAGAGCATTGCCACACGTAACAAAAAAAGACCTAAACTATTTAAATACTAATTTATGCATACATCCTACTTTAAGCACCTTTCGGCTATTGTGTCCTTGATGGCTCAGGCAAATGAAGTATTTTACCTGGAATCGTGATCAAGGAGGGAAGCCAGGATTAGAGACCATTTTCCTGAAGGCAATGGAAGCAGAGTAGCAACTAAATTACCGTGGCTGCCTACAAAAACTACGTAATTCAAGTGATAATTTCACATTTACTTATGTTTTGCAAAACATGATCATATGACTTGTTTACCTTGATGAGAGAAGACTTTTAGGTGGGTAGTGGGTGTATCTATATATTTTTAAGCCTTTTATTTGTTGGTAGCTTTTCGGACTACCTTGGAAGTCAGCTTGAGAAACACCTCTAAAAACCTGACATCTGCTGTCGGGGCTGATGCACATCATCCATGAACCATGGAGGCGGCATGTGACACTGGAAAGGCCATGTCGGTTCTAATCATAGGCGAGATGGGAACATCTGTTCACATCTGCAGTTTGAGTGCAGCGTGGCTGCCTGAATGACAGCTGCCTCACCCCATGTGTCAGGATGCATTGCATCAAAGAACTGAAAACACATTGCTTCCATGCGGTGTGTCTCTGGCCTGAACCAACAGGAAGCTAACATTCTGTGCTAGGCGAGGTATGTGCTATTGGCCAATAAGGCAAATAAGCTCACAGAGCCATTTACGCAGGAAATGCCCCTTTGGGTGGAAGGATTGAGTCCTGCAGAGTTCTGACTTAACCTTTTACCTTTGCAGCATTGATGAGATGAGGACCTGGACGGAAACATCACTTACTGCAGTGTTTGACACCTCATTGTAAGGTAAAGCCGTGCAAAACTAATGATTATGTTTTGCTCAAAGTCGAATGGTTGCAATTCATTTTTTTCTATATTGCTGTCCCATGTATTATTCAGTCTCCTCAGTGGAGGTTTTGTCACACTCTTTAAACTTCCCACACCCTTGAGGGCAGCCAGGAAAGAATTTCCCTGATTCGCACCCCATATTTCCATTAAAATGTCAATCCTGTGGTGTGTGGACCACGGCCTGTACCCCTATGTTGCCATCACTTGGGGGGGCTTCCCTCTTTGCTTCCTAATGTTTTAATGTATAATTAATATGAAAATTGCCTCAGATTTTGTCAATCTTTGAATTATTGACAAAGTCAATGGGTCTTTCTTGGTCGTTAAGGGTATTTGTATGATTAGTTTTATGTTCACAGTGCAGCCAGGCGCACAGACAGGCTATAAACACTGCGGTGAAGTATGATTAGCATGTTTGCAGACTCCTATTCAGGCAGGAAGAAGTGCTGTGCAGGTCTTCATGCTTAATAAAATGTTACTTGTCATGACTTCTTGTCATGTGGCCTCGTGGCTAACTGGTTTCGTAATAGCGTATAGCGTTAGCGTAATAGTGCGCTTCCTGTTTTCTTATACAATGCTTGACTAGTCATGCAATATAGTGACCCTTCTGCCACATTATATGGTGCTCATCCTGTCATGTGACATAGTGATCATACGGTCATGTGACATTGAAGTCATCCACTCATATAACATGGTGTCCTTCCTATCATTTGACATAGTTCCCTTCCTGTCCCTTGGCACAGTGCCTATCCAGTTACATGAGATAGGGCAAGATTTAGAGTTTGACGGACAGGGTTACGGGTTACTCCATCACAAACGTGACCGATATCCTGCCTGCCATATTATGATACCCATAGGATCTAATGGGATTGTAATACGGTGGACGGGATATCCATCACGTTTGTGACTAACTCCAACCGCCAAACTCTAAATGAGTCCCCATCCACTCGTGTGACATAGTGCTCCTCAAGTCATCTAACATAGTGCCCATCCGATCATGGGACATAGAGCTCCTCCAGTCATCTAACATAGTGCCCATCCGATCATGTGACATAGAGCTCCTCCAGTCATCTAACATAGTGCCCATCCGATCATGTGACATAGTGCTCCTCCAGTCATCTAACATAGTGCCCATCCGATCATGTGACATAGTGCTCCTCCAGTCATCTAACATAGTGCCCATCCGATCATGTGACATAGAGCCCTTCCAATTATTTGACTAAATTCCCTTCTGGTTATGTGATCCAGTGCTCAGCCCTTCATCAGACATAGTTCTCACGTGGCCATGTGATGTAGTGCCCTTTCGGGCATTTGACATAGCGTGATTCCTGTTGACTGGCACAGCGCCCATCCGGTCATGTGACGTAGTATGCTCCCATCATGGGACAGGTATCCATCGTATCCTCTGATACTGTGTCCTTCCTGTTATGTGGCATAAGGTCCTCCATATGAGGCCTATTCACACCAATGTACTACTGTCTTTCATAACACCGCGAATTCTGGCCGAATGTAAAACACTTATCTCTGTGGTGAAGAAGGATGCAGTAGATGCGACTGTCAGTCCAAACGGTCCAACTGCGCATGACAGCCATGTCAGAGAGGGTAAGGGTTACTGGTGCCATAGATGCAGGAGACGATTGGCACGAGCACTGCTATTCACAGAGATGAACGGGAGGCCCATGCTGGGAAATACAGGTACGGCCTTTTCAGTGCTCTACATATGAGGCAGTGTCATCTTAAGAATTTTTTGGGGGGCCGAAGCAAGAAATATTACTAAATTATATGTTAAAGGTTAAGATGCGAAAATACACAGAAGTGAGATGGAGAGAATCTTCACTTTGCCATGGGGCACCTTGTTAAATGGGGCACCTGAGCAACTGCCCTCTTTGCCCATGCCTTCAAAGGTCTTTAGATGAGGGCCATGATTTTAAAACAAACTAAACCTGGAGCCCAAAGGTAGGCAGAGTTAAGAGACGTGAGAAACGAGCCGTCTGTGCTTGTGAATGTAGCGGTGAGGCATCGGAAAGTTACAGTAAATAGCCCATTATAAACACCAGACTCATCACGTGGGACTTTCCATAGTTAGTCAAAGGCACAGCGCACATGGAAAGCAACCTTGATTTTCCCACGTTGCCCAACACACTTTAAATCAATGTATGTCTTCTGAGTTCCAGGTCGCTTTTTACAAAACTATAGTGCTAAACTTGGATATGAGCCAAGACATCTACAGCATGCTTCCCCAAAGGTCTGCGAGCTGCACCATCATATCTTTTCCATTCAAAATAATGAATCATTAATTGCATTTGATTCCTCCCTCACCTTTACAGTCCCAAGACACTTGATATCTGTAAATATTATAAACAGGCATGCACTCAGCTCTGGAAGGAAGCCCCCAGGGGAAGGTACTGGGGGTGTATCAAAACACTCAAGGCTACGTACCTAAGTTTAGCTTCTCCGAACTGGTTATTTTTCCAACCAGTAGAAGTGGTGCAAGATTTTTCTATGCATCAGGAAAAATACTATTTTGCCATCTGGAGTGCTCCCCCTGCACTGAAAACAAGGCAAACTTCGGGACATTCTTTATTAATTTGGCACCACTACTAGTTGGAGCCTATAAGTTCTGTCTCACTGTGGCCTTTGGAAGCACCAGGCCTGCCTTTAGGCAAGAAACGCCTGCAATGGCAGGAGAAGATGCCAATTTATGAAAGGCTCCTGCCTAGGAAACTCAGTAGCCTAGCACCTCATCCTTAAAGGATGCTTGCTCGTATTCTGCAGCATTGAAATGATATACTAGTTCACACGAGGGGTGGGTGAAGTGATGTGGACCACGAGTTTCACATCAGAACTACAGGGTTTATGAATACAGTAGGTCAACATGAAAAGCAAGTCTGGCAATGCTTTTATAGTGAGATCTTAATTTTCACCATCATTCAATGAGTATCCTGTGACCCAAATAAGCTTTTCCTCCTTATAATGCAGTCAGTTCAAAGACAAGCGTTCGTGAGGCATTTGCATATGAAAGGCTTGAGAGATACCAGTGCAAAGGTACCAACACCATTCCTGTATGTTGCACGATGGACGTTGCTGGAGCAGTGCCTGGGACCATTTGAACAATTCCTGTGAAAGGGATCCCCTTCTTCAGGTTCTGATGGATGGTACTATAACATGGCACCTTGAGTGCAAGCTGCGGGGGGGGGGGGAGAGAGGGGTGAATGGCGCTTCATAGACTGAAATTTTAGGAGAACAGACTCAGTCTGCCATCCTTCTGAGGACAGCAACATGACTACAGTTGAGTGCTCATACTAGATATGTCAATTACGGACAGTCATGGTTAGCAGTTATTACTCCAGACTTGTCCTTTCATACCCCTGGATTTGCATTTCTTACCCTTCATCTCTGGGTCATACAGGAAGAGGCAAGAATACAAAGTTCATGGGGCTCTATAATCCTGCATGCGTTATGTAGAGTACACAACCAATCCTTTACCTATCTCCAAGGCAGCAAATGCAAGGCTGTTGGTGGATAAGGTTGAGACAAGCAATCAATCTTGTGATGTCATCTGGGTTCAAAGGGTGTGTGATGTCACTTCCGCTACCTCTGACATTTTGGTGAATTATAGTTCATGCTGTTGAAATATCATGTTTGAATTATCAATGTCATTATTGGCTCTCAACATAAGGAAAGCTGTCTACCACCAACATTCTCGCGTTAAAAATGTTGGCCCAGGTTAAATTTCCATTATGCAGGCATAACCATGCATAATTTGATAATTTTGCATTACTCTTGTTACATGAAATTCTTGAAATGATGCTATTATTCCATATCAAGTAGTAAGGAGTCCTTCGTGGCCTAAATTTATCAGGCGCACACAAGAACGACTTGAACATCCAAAACACAAGCAGCCTTTTGCACTTCTTGTGTTTATTGCGGTATTTTTTTAGTGGGAAATGTTTCCTTGCATCCAAAATACTGCTAAATGCCAAGTTTGCACTTCACGCAATTTCAGGTCATTTTTTGTGATTTTGCGTAATTACACAAAAGCAAATTACACGAGATTCATATACCCCAGCAAAAAGTCAGCATCTTGTCAGGGAGCAGACACAAGACAAGTTATGCCACCTTCGTATGAGTCAGAGTTATGAAAGAGCATAATTAAATTAGATGCCATATGCCGGCTGACAGTGTGAAATAGGGCCGGATGGCGTTTTCTGGCACCTCCATCGTCTTTTGGCATTGAACATTTGCTACCCATCTTCGCCTTATGTTTTTAAGAGGCCGTCAACAGCATAAAAAAGTTTTAATTGCAAAAGTTTCCTGCTCTGTTAATTGAATCAACCAATGTTTGCATCCCTGTCGCCTTCTAATTTTAA
This sequence comes from Pleurodeles waltl, assembly GCF_031143425.1. NCBI lineage: Eukaryota > Metazoa > Chordata > Amphibia > Caudata > Salamandridae > Pleurodeles > Pleurodeles waltl. Next base: position 871,995,216 of record NC_090450.1, read on the forward strand.
AGCATTATCTGCAATCTGACTATTTTTAAGCCCAAGGTCTCTGTGACTTTAATAAAAAGAGAAACGTGTAAAGCTGCAATGAGAGAATGCTTTGGCACCTACCCTGACATCAGAGGCTGATAAGACAGCCTTATCTCAAAGAAGAGCCCTGTGCGAAGATCCCTCCAGCGAGATAACTCCTCCGCAGCTGTCAATATATCCTTTCATACCCAAGGATCCTGATAAAGGGACATGTGACAATGTGTGACAATGTGTGAGTCTGTGGGGGTGGAGAGGATGGGTGGATTTAGGCTTGCGGAGCCTCTCTGCAATGAACAATGAATAAAAGATGCATTCGGTTAATATGCCATTTTAAGATCCCGGGAATCTGCACGTGAACTGGGATGCTTAGGCCCACTACCACTTTTTCCACAGTCTGCGCATGCGCAGTACTTGCTGTCCTGAGTGGTTAGCTACGGTGCAGCTTTAAAGGGTCTGTGCTGGCCTTTCCTGAGGATGTCCGTTTTGTTTAGGTGCTGTAGGCAGCGTCTTGTATAGCACAAAATACAGTTAAAGTACCTCATTGCGCTTGGAAAACCTTAACACTGGATTGAGAGCTTTCTTGCTCCAAAGACTCCCTGTGTGTACTGCCTGGTTTTGAAACCCAGCAAAAGCATAATTTACCAAAAATCATAGGGTACCGGAAGTGACATCACGCTGCCTTTCACATCCAATGGTGTCAAAGCTATTGCCATTATAGAACCTTTGGACTCAATGAACAAACACTGTAGTATACTCCAAGGTCTTTAGATTGTTAATAAAACGTGACTGGCATAAGCCCGCTAATTTTTCAATAAAACAACTAATAGCGAAAGCTGTTCTTACTTTTGAAAGATCTAGATTCTTCTTTGAATCGTGTGGATTTCAGTGCAACAGAAGGGAGTTGCAGCGAACAAAATAGAGGACGTAATTTCCAGAATGAGGTCTCTCTGGCATTCTGAATGGAAAGGAGCGTTCTAAAATGCTGTGGCGCACATGGAGAAAGCCCTCCCACCGCTGCGAGCTCTGAGGACAAGAGCAGGTTGCTTTTGGATGAATCAGAGACAGGGCCTTGAACAGAGTTAGGCTTTAGAGAAGTATTGGGCCTTAGGCTGATCAATTCTTAGGAGTTCAGACAAAGACTGGACCTCAGACTCAAGATGCTGTGGTCCCTTTTGCCAGCGGAAGCCTTTAGGCCAGAAGAGTATTTCTGTAAAATATCTGGTTTAATGTTTGCACATGGACCTGGCACAGCATCTTGTTCCAAATCGCCTGATCTCTCTAGTTTCCACTTTCAGAAAACAAAAGTGCTATGCTGCACACGAAGGAGTCATTGTTGGCATTGTCAATCATGGTACAAAAATCAAAGGAACCTCCACAACTGCACTGAGGCAAATCACATCAAGTCAAAAACATATAAGGCTTGAGCAATAAATCGAACCAAACATGATAAACAATATGAGATTTGTGCCTTTTCAGAGCTTTTCGATGAAAGAGGACCAGTTGGTTAAAATTGCGCACTGCACCCATTCAACCTGGCACCAGGTGAGTAAATAGAGTGAAAGCGACCATCCAAGCCTAATAAACAATATTATTTTCTATATGATCTGCAGTCATCAGGCTGAGTAGACTTGATGTTGGGCAAGAAAGGGTCCTGCAAGGGAAGAAACAGAAATGTGGTAGAGCAGTTGAAGCAAGAGGCGTATTTCAACCAACACTAGAGATGACTCTGGAACAGGGTAGGAACCACACTTTCTAAAGAAGGGACAATGCAAAAAGAAGAGTTTTATCTAGCAAAGAGAGGACCAAACAGGCCAGAGAAGCAGGGTGTTCATAGAGACTATACAACATGAGATGAGCTGAATATCCGTATAAAGGGCACCAAGCTAGGAGGAAGCTAGGTGTAACCGGTGAACGTAACAAGAGAATAGGAATAGATGTTCCTGGAGAAGACAAGTTAGTGGTGATATCTGTCCTGCAGAAGGTACAACAAGAGGAGGATGGGAGATGTGTGTACCAAGGACACAGCACTAGGGGAAGCAGGATGTCCATGAGGGCACTTCACAAGAAGGAAGCTGGAAGTACACTATGTACACCTGGGGAGGAGAGAACGATAATAGATGTCTGTAAACAGGACAGAATACTAAAGAAAAGCTGGATGACCACAGTAAGCGCACAACAAGAGAATGACGTCGGATGTCCCTAGAGAATATACATAAAGAGAAAATGATAAACCCAATAAAAGCACACTTCACAAGGAGGAACCTGGATGTATACAATGCACCCAACAAGAGACGGGTGAAGCTGTCCATGGAGAGGACGCAACACTAGAGGGAAGCTAGATGTGTACAGAGAGTGCAAATAGAGATACAACAAGAGAAGGATAATACATGCCCCTAGCAAGGATACAACACTAAAGGAAAGATAGATGTCCACACAAGAAGAGAAGGATAATAAATGTCCGTAGCAAGACCACAACACTAGAGGGAAGCCAGATGTGCCTACAGAGCACACAACAAGAGAGGGGTAGGAAGGTCCCTAGCAAAGACACAGTGCTAGAAGGATGTTAAGTGTTCAGAAGAAGACCTGTCAGAAGTAAAAAGGTGGAAGTACACGGTCTCTACAACAAGAGAAGGAGAATGTATATCTGTAAACTGAACACAATACTAGAGAGAAGTGAGATGTTTCTAGAGTGTACAAAGTGAGAAAAGTGAGAGATGTATATCAATGGAAGGATGACAACTACCCCTAGAGAGGAAACAATATTAGCGGGAAAAAGGATGCGCAGAGGGTGCATACAACAAAGAGAGGGGGGATAGGCGTCCCTTGAGAATATACAAAAAGATTAATATGATAAATGTCAGCAGAAAGGACAAAACACTAGAGGGAAGTCTGATGTTCATAAGAAGACACTTTACAAGGACCAACACAGCACACTCAACAAGCGAAATATGACAGATGTTCACAGGCAGCACACAATACTAGAGGAAAGCTGGATGTCCACTGAGACGACACCTTCACTGTAAGGAAGCTGGATGTACAGAATGTCAAAAACCAGGGATGGACGATTGATGGACTTGGAGATGATCACACATCATACTGACGGATATGCTTTGTCAAAATCCTACAGCAACACAACACAACAGAGCACAGCACAACCTAGTGCAACACAACATAAGTGCAAAAACAATCTCCAACTTCAAGACAATAATCTAGTGGCGCTTGCTCTTTATCCCAACTTGAAGAGCACATTTGTGGATCACATCTGCATCAAGCTCTCTTCTCTAGGGGCAAACACAATTGCACACTTTAATTTTTGCATTAAGGTAATTGATTATTGATTGATGAGCATTGCACAATCAATACACTCGTCCGGAGGTTCCAAGCCACATGGGTCAGCAATAGTAGGTCTTCTTTCTGGGTCAGTAACATATCATGTTTAGCTAGATCCCAATAGGCGTTTATACAGCTCTGAAGTCTAAAGTCTATTTAATATGTTCCAAATTTATACTCCCTAAATTCCAACTTGCTTTATAGATGTTGCTGTCTGTTTTAATTTATCTGTAAATGTAGTTACAAGGTTGACTGATCTGTCTTCATTGTTTAATTAATAGGGCTCCCGGTGTTAAAATATTTCTTCTTTAATAGTTCTTGCTTTATTTACCCATGGTTATTTTGTCTTCCACACATTAGTATTCATACGTATTTATTTTGTTCTGTGAAAAATTGAAGTTTAAACTAATGTATTTCTAAATTAATTTACTTGATAAAAAGGAAATTGTACCTACTTGCCTGTGTTGAAACCATGTATAGTATAATGATGCACTTGTATGACAACATTCATATGTACTATAAACACGGGCACGCATCTACACTTATTTATGGAGGACTCATTCCATAAAATGCATAAAGCAAACATGGTAATTTCATTTGTATGTATGTCTAAAATCAGCAAAAAAAATTAAAGCTCGCGACCATAATAATAAATTAATTCCGTCCGCGGCCCTCCGGTCAAGTCTATCTGTTTGAGAGCTTTGTCAGTTCTAAATTTAAAATGTTCTGAATATATAAGTTACATTCGAGGTATCAGAAACATAACATTTCCAATTTAAAAATAAAAATCAGGAAATGGATGCTTCATTTTTGGAGATTGCATAGAGTCAATGTACAGCTCTCATGAAGTCAACCCATTTGCATTAGATATTGGGGTAACATTGGATGGATGCTTCTGCACTGAACACTGGCAGTAGATAATTAACCTTCGGTGCCACTAGGGGCCAGAGCAGTTGACCTTTGTGATCATTTCTAAACTGCAGAGAAATCTCTGGGGTTGGGGGGAGGGTCATGTTTATTTTTTTTTATATGACTTACATTTTTTCCCTTAAATATGGATAGTATGGAAATAAGAGAGATAACAAAATATGTTTTCTGGTCTCAAAGAGGACGCTCCTATCAAAACCTGTTTTTATTTTGAAAACATAAGGAAAATGCAAACCATGCATAATGTAGGATCTTGTTCTCGTTGGTTGTGGCTTGAGTGATTGAGAGAGTTCTCTCCATTGTTTAGAAGTGGCCTGGTGTTTAATGCAGTATTGTTTGATCCTACAAAAGATGGATGGTGATATATATTAGTATGGCTGGTTCCTACCCGCAGCTACCTTCAGATGGCTTATTTATCACACACCGTGTTTGCCCTTTATTTTCCATTTGAAGATGCGCTTACATTGGATTCATTTAAATTCTAATTTATTCTGTAGTTTGTGGTATCTTGGCTTTTATTTCCCTTGGTGAGCACTCTGGTGACAGCGTTAGTTTAACAGAAAATAGGCCTTTTCATTGTGAAGGCAGTTTTCCAGCCCTTGAAAGACTGTAAGGATTTGAAAATGCAGGACAAATCCCTCTGAGTGTTTTTTCAACACAACGAGGCACATCTTAAGCACAAGATCTTGGCAGAAATTGAGGGCCTCATTATGAGTGTGGAGGTGAGGACCGCTGCTGATGTGATGGTCCGACCACCACATTAAATCCCTGGCCAGGGAACCACCAGCACCACCAGGATCCATGATCCCGGAGGCATGGTGGTGGCAGAGATTATAATCCACCAGGGCAGCGCTGCATGCAGGGCTGACCTGTGGATTACGACCTTGTTCTCCCCCAGCCAATCCTAACCCTGCTCTGGCCGCATGGCAGGCTGGGAGCCTGTGCCTACAGTTGACTCGAGGACAGAGTGGTGGAGCAGAGCGGCGCGGAATTAAGGTAAATTTACTTTTAACAATTATTTTATTTTATTTCTCCCCGCCACACTGCCCCTCCCTTTTTCCTTCCCACAAGGCACCACTGTAAACATGCTCCCTTTTCTCTCAATTTGCCTGAGATTTTCATGAAGGGAAAGGATTTCCTCAGAGAGTGTGAGCTTTGGAATTTCAGGCGCATTCAGATGCTTTAATTGGGACATATTTGTGATCAGTATTTTACCTTCCGGAAAATGTGTTCAGCTATGCATTGATCCATTCAGAAGTTGTTTTAAATGAGCTATGTTTTATATTATTAGTGTATAGAGATAGTGCCTTATTACCGACCTGGTGGGAACAAGTGAACTTGTTTAAATTAATTAAAAAAAGAGCAGTAAATGTTTCATGGTGTTATTATTTTAACTCAATACTCCTTTATGATCTAATGTAATTCCAGTTTCATTGATAGTTTGTGTTATAAACTTAGCAACCAAATCAGAAGTAGCCAATTTGCTGTGGCATTACCTGGACACTACAATTAACAAATCAGTTGTCACTGAATCCTTGACTGCAAAACCCGGCTACAATGATGGTAGCTGTATAAAGCATTGACTAATTCGAAGGGGACAGCAGAAGTCAACCAGCAAACAGACTGGCTGGGCTGACTGCCTCCCTGTAGGACAGCAATGGGTGCTACTTAAGAGGGACAGTGGGCTGGGAGGAGGGGGCTTGGAATGAGCCCAGAGCACAAGTCTGTCACATGGAAAACGTCCATCTCTCATGCCGCTCTAATGAAGGCACTTGGGCTCCCGTCTGCCCGGCACACAAAAAATGCAATGATAAGGCCTGCCAGCTAAAGCATCTATTGAAAAGCACTTCCCTTTAATTATAGTAATTGCTCCTAAATGTTTAATGTACCCTTTGGACAGTATGAGTCATAATTTTACATTATTATTTTCTGATGTGCCATCTGCAGCTGCAGGAACAAGTCGGTAAAACTCAGGGGAACTTCACTTCTTAAGTATTTGATTTCGGCGCAAAGGTACTCGAAGTGTTTTAGGTAAGAAAGCAATAACACCTGTTCGATGCGCACAACACGGCTGCCACACATTCCACGGGCGCACCGGGGAGCACTACTGCACTGGAAACCCGTCCACACCTAACAGCGGATCCATGCCACATGTTCAGGACATCCACATAGCGTAAACTGACTTGCAATGAATCTAAATGGAAATCATTTACAGATTCGGTAGTTGGACTGGCATGGAACTGGGCCTCCTGGACCAGCGTGGGACCCTGCTGCATTGGAGTACTGTTGTTGCACTAATATAAAACTCCGACAGAAAACTGTACTGGAAAACAGGCTTAGTTGAATGGACAATACGTCGAATCCATTTCTTTGTTCAATATGCACACACCATTCTATATAACGAATACTGCACCTTGATTTGTTAATTTTAAGACTATTATAACCCACCACGTATTGTGCTACTTTTAAAGCAGCTGTCCAAAGGCTGAAAAGCGTAAGAAGTGCTTAAGGGCCACGTCATGGGTAGTAAGCGCTATATAAAGCAACTACAATACACTATGAATACCAAGAATCTAAGGGAGATACAAAGACCTCATATCTACTGACTGGAGGCACCTTATGCTTTATAATTATAGTACCACAATGAATATTCTCTTTTCAAACGAGTGACTTCGTGGCAGAAAGTTTGGGAAACTGATGCACCCCCCTAAATAATGTTATTCAACACAGGTAACCTGGCAGTTGATGTGCTTAAGCTGCTTTTCCTCAGAAGGGAGGGTTGGCACTAGGGGGGCGACATCCTTCTTCCTTTAGAGTCACTTCATGTTAGTACATGGTTACTGAGGTCATTCCTGGAGAATTATACAAACTAACTCCGAGAAATAATAATTTTATGTTTGCATTTGTAATATAATTATATAACACATTGGTTTTTTTTTTAACTCGTGACAGGAAGCGGAAAGCCACTTTATTTAATAAATACGTCTATCATGCTACGGACGCCATCATTAGATTTAGCATTAGACATCCTGCAGATTCCTAATGAACTCTGCCGATACGCTGCTTTCGGAAAACCTATTTAGGGCACGCCTTCCTCCAAGGAACAATAGAGCACTTCACACGAAACACGGTTTTAGAGCTGGCATTAGCTATGACCTTACGATTTTACTGAAATTGTATGTGTAATCTGCTTTCCTATATGGGCTTTCAACAGGGGCCTAGATTGGTCAGTGAGATTGGGGAGGGTGTGAGCTTCAGACTCCCAACAATCATGCTGGTACATAATGATAAAATAGATTATAGGACAAGCAGGGCACATGAGAGGGGATTAAGGGGCACAGGAAAGGGAGAAGAATGCGGATTGGTGGGGGTGCTAAGTGAGAAAGCGCACACTCATTTGTGAAATAACCAACATTTTTGAAGTGTTTCCAAAGCGGGAACAGAGAGGGTGTGTATGCGTTTTGTCTGTGTGTGTAAAAACCCTGGTGAAATCTGACATACATGCACCATGCTGAACTGAAAGCGCCTGCATCCAACTATTTATCACAAAATACATTTATTAGGTGGTGTAGCATCCCCTCCCCCCTCAATCCCTCCACTCCTGCGCCCGGAACTATGCCCCAGGCTTTCAACAGCCATTCACCTGTTATTCAATCATTCCGATTTTCTTCTGCCACTAGCAGCAATGGGCAAGGGTTCCGCCCACTTGTTAATGTCACTGTGAGCGATGGCATCCTGCCCTTTCACCAGGAGCATATCCACTCAAAGGATAGCTCTTTTCAGTGCCAAGGACTACTGCAGTGAATGTATTCTTTTTCAGATAAAAAACATGTTTGCTCTTAGCTAATATTTGTATTCTTTTATAATTGACAACGTCCAGAAGCTTCCCCAACAATAACATTTTACCAATACCATAGCAAAACAAAACAGGCACTAACAAGCCAAAAGGTTGGCGGCCAACACCAGACCTGCTGCTTTTGCCAGTGCTTGTTTATTGTAACCAGTGCAGCTAAAATAGCAGGAGTGGCACTGATAACAATATGAATTCTGGATTAAAGACGCCACCGTAGGCAAGAGAGAACACGAAACTGGAACAATGCAGTGCCTGCATGTTATTGACTATTTAAATGTCAAATGAAAAAACCCAACAACCCGAAGCACTGATGATGTAGTGGTCTACCTAGAATCATAGGGTCTTTGGGCATGAGGTGATGCTGGCATTAGAGCTGAATTCTTTAAAATAGATAGTCAAGAATGCATATGTTTGTTAGAGTATGTTCCCGACCAGAGCCAACGAATGGCTGATCTCTCGAATCAAGTATATCGAACTGAGTACCTGCTTCATGGTCTTTACCTGCTGGTCTCGTACCACAGGCCAGGGCTTGCTAGAGCTCACCAATGAACCACAGTAAGCTGAGCTTGCACTAACAGACACAATAGATTCCTGCTCACTTGTACGCCAGCTACCCCGTCATCAGACCAAGGATGGTCCCAGAGGCACTTATGGAATCTTAATAAAGCACACCCAGGCACATCGGGTTACTTTACGCATGGGTCACGCTATTATACCCTACCCTTCCAACCAGGGACAAACTACGGAGTAATGAGCTCCCCTTCAACCAAAAGTGCTTTGGTACCCCCTCAGATTGTCAATTGAAAGGGGTTAATGTCAAAAGCCATGAAAGGGCATAACTACGCCCGTTGTCCAGCACCACAGGAGGGGTTAGACCTGAGGTAGTGTGACTGTTTAAACTGTTCTGTGAGGGTAATGAGGGGCTACTGACCGTGAAAGGGGATGAGAAACCACTGCTGCTATGCAGTGGCGCTGAATAGACTATATCTTGCACATTAGTGAAGGAACCACAATGTACTTGCAATGCACGGTGTATGCCGGAGGGATCTGCGAAGAAGCACAGAGAACTGGAACTGGGGTGGAACTGACTCATTGAACGGATGCAAATTTAAACCCGCACAGGGCCACGGGCGTTCCCTTACTTGCCTGGGGCATGGTCACACCCGTATGCGAGGATACCTCAGTCCAAGGATCCAAGGCATATACTGATGTGGGTGCAGGGGCAAAGATGATCTCGTGAGGTGTACTAACTATACGTCACCAAGGAAGCGGTGCGCCGATAGCGCTTCCCTCACGGCTGCCCACTGAGAGTGGTCATGGGTGGGCATTAGGGTGTAATAATGGACTGCAGATGGTTGTGGGGGCCTGAGGGTCCCCCTCCTCTAAAGGCAGGCTGGTCTGCCTGTGAAAGACTGTACAATGGATTGAAATGATGGCACAAACCGTGTCAGCTCTTGCTGGCACTACAGAGGACCTATTATTTGACAGTCGCACAGAGTGCACCAGATGAGAGCACTGGCACTGTGGCATAGGTGGGGGTCATGCACCTCTTGTGCAGTATGGCACCTCGTGCCTTTCTCTCTCTGTAGCAGCGTCAAAGGCCCCTGTAACCAGGGGTAGAACAGGGCAGTGCCATGGGGAAAGATAGAACTGTACAGGGGTAGCAGCCGCCGGCTACCACTAATTGATTGGCATCCCATTAACGTGCAGTGATATTGGATGCGTGCCTTCCGCTCTGTGTCTTATGCGGACACCATAGGACATTCATGCACCTTTCAGCTAAGAGCCCTCCAGGTTTTCAAGGATGTTCTTTTCTCAAGGGTTCCTCTCCGACTGAGGCCTAGTCTGCTGCAAATTAACCCCTACCTTTTGTTTGGCAAACGATTCTGATCAATCGAGGCGACTTTTTTTCATTCACAATGGCAGTTCATGTAGCTGCCTGCAGAAATCTGTTTGCCCAAATAAAAATCTACATCCTAAATCTAACTGCTGGAGTTTTTGAAAGGCTTTGCATCGAAGGCCGATCTTTAGCGCTGCCTTTTGAGACAGGGTGCTCGTACCACATTTCTTTCGTGGAATACCTGCCTGGGTACAAAGGGCTTGCTTTGTAAGCTTCTCTGCACCTGTGTTCTTGCATGTATTTTTCTCCACTATTCGATGGGTGTTTTGAAGCAGTGCTTTTAGATAACTCTTACAAAACGCACTGCTGACGAGACTTGACTGGGCAGCTAGCCCTTCTGCCTACACGGAAGGTAAATTGTGACCCTAGTAATAGCGCCCGCCACCTTGTTAGAGCGCCCCCTGCTGGAAAGCATGCAGGAGTAATTCCTAAATGAAAACGATGCACTAGAATGTTGGAGTGGGTGCCGTTGCCCCTCCTCCCTAGAGGGCTCCACACTGTGGTCCATGTTTAAGGGATGCTTTTCCATGGGACGGCATTTGCTGACACCAGTGTTGCAACATTTTTGTTTGAAAAAAACATTTGTAGCCCAAACAGAACTGAAAGGTAGCCCAAAAGTAGCCCAGTACTATAACTTAACCCTTCAAAAGCGCACGTTTTCAGAGCGCCTTCATGGCTACATGCACAAGTAAAAAATTTATTATGTGTAGTGCACAAACCACTAAGTGCAGCAAAAAAATCATGCATTTGGTCACCAGAAAGTGTTGGGCCCAATAGAAATAATGAATGCACAAGTGTTCCAGATCACTGTTAGTGCACGGCACGGAATGCTATGCCTCCCCAAGGAAAAAGAAAATCAGTCATGGACACTACGTCAAGAGGGGGTACACCAGTTTGTAATAAAGCAACTGCCAGGAGATACAATGCATATCTTTGTCGATGTGGAAGTTCAGGTGCCATCAAAATGCATGAGGTAAAAATTCAAATACTGTCAGATTTGCCTATTAAATGCAGCAGTTTACATTTCAAATTGTCTCATGACATGTGTGAAATTAATACCAAGCTCTGTCTTTTTGTGCAATATAAGAATTGTAGTCATGCAATTTTAATGGGAAATGCGGAGCTAACAACAGCAGTGTGGTTTCTAAAACCAGGACTGTAGAAGTTATTCCTTCCTCCTTCTTTATGGAGTCCAGAACGTCTTTCACATCTCCCAATCCGTGGTAGAGTGCCTAGACTGAGTGTAGGCACTAGAATCGCGGACTCACAGCTAGGGACGCTTCTTGCATTCCCTTCTCTGGGAGGCTCTAGGGTGAAGAGGCACGTGACACATGAAAGTGCACTGTGGTGAAGTTTTTCATTCAGGGGATCACAGCCCAAATCAGAAGGTTTCAAAGGAGTTTCCTTTAGTTGAATGGAACAAGATCACAACAGTTGGACCTTCATCTCCACCCCACATTTAGCTCTTCAGCACTAAGGTCAGACTGAGCTTGAGAGAAGTAGTGATCATTACCTAGCTGTCCACTTAGAACATTTGCAACCCTAGAACTACAACCTTGTACCACCAGTCACGATAAAAGGATGCACAGATGGGCACGGTGTTGCTTCTACTCCATCTGGGATACTATAACTTTTTTCTCCATTGAAAGAACAAACAAAGCTTAGATGGGTTACGTAAGAAAATACAGTGTTGGTGAGCATGAGATAGCAGAGCAGCAGCACTGTCATCAGCTATCATGCAAGTCGCCCAAGTCTGTCCAGACCAATTTTAGGCCTCAGCAGATATTTGTGGGCAGGCTGAGAGTTCTTGTGCATGATAGGATGTGTCTAGCATTTTGAAAGATAACTTTACAGCTTTACTTGATATGTGCCCAAGAAGCTGAGTCAGATCTGAGTCTCAATAGTGTTGCACAAGTTAAAACAATCATATGATCCAGCTCCCATTTTTTACACACACTTGGGGAAAACTATCTGAATTGTGAGTGAAACATCCCTGCCTGGGAACACCGTGTATGCGTGGACTCATATCACCTGGTGCACTATGCGGTGTTAAAAGACTGATCATCTAAGTTATGCATCTTCCATATGATCCTTCAAAAGCTGCATCCCTGACATTTGATGAGCTCTGGCCACTGCCTAGCGGTACAGTACCATCATACTGACAAATTTTAGAGAGACATATCTTTAAATCCACGCATCATTACCACACTGCCATGACCTTCTTAAGCATGTAGAATCCAAGTTGACAAACATTCAGCCACAGCCGATCCTTTGGGGCGGAGGGGCTACATCCCCTTACCTTTTGCCCCTCATGAAGAGTGTCTGTCCGACTGAGCAAAGGTCAGCCTGACAGGCACTATTCATTTTCAGGAGAGGCAGCCAGGAGCTAGACATGCACTTTTTGCACCTTCTCCTGGTTGCCTGAGCTGAACATTGCTGGACCGAGGAGGACACAGCTCCTATGGACCTTACTTACTCAGCTCAGCAAAGGTCGTTGAGGCCCTCCCCCTCGGTGATGAGGGGTAGTGTCACTCATTGCCTCAAACCTGGTCGCTTCAGCTTTAAGGCCTGAAGCGCCCGGGTCTGAGTATCAATCAGTGACACATCATCACAATGTTGGGTGGGGCTTTGGACTGCTGCATTCCCTCATTGGGTGACCTAAGGTCAGCCAATGAGGGAAGGCAGCAGTCCCAACCCTCCTGGGACCTCCAAGGTTCAGCTGTAGGTAAGTGTGTTTTTTTGTTGTTGTTTTTTTAAAATGAATGTTTGGTGTGTGCCTGCATGTATGTTTGAATATTTGGTAATGAGTGTTGTGAATGAATGTGTGTGTGCGCACATGTGTGTGAATGAATGAGTGTGCATGTGTGTCCCGTTCGCCCCCTCAGCCATCACTGCACACATAACAGACACATAACTTTACATGGACAAAACCTTTGCATCTACATGTTCATTTACAGAACTTCTATGACCTCCAGATGGACGTAGTCTCCAAATTCACAGTAGTGTAAATTAGCCATATTAAGGTCATAGCACGCTGAGGCAATAGAAATGGTGATATACATGTGTTGTTGACGTCAAGCCGAGCCGTCCCTAGTAGCAGAATTCAGATCATCAGAAAAACTTGACTATAGACCAAGGTAAGTTCTGTACGTAGAGAATTTGACTATTTTTCAGGTGGTGGAGATTGAACACAACTCCAGGTTTCTAAACCAATGGAAACTGTTCTCCAAAAGGGTGATCGGGAGTGGTGGTTCGCGCCACAACCTTGAGAATTAAAAGGGGCAGCACAGGCAATTAACAGAAAAGTTGACAGCTCTGTTACAGAATGAGTTAATATAGTCTGGAACCTGGAAAGGTCACATTCTGTAAATTATGAGAATAATAAAAAGGAAAAAAAGTTTCTGGGCGACGACACCTTGCCAAGGGCTGCAATAAAGCATGCCGAGTTACCGTTGCACTGCAGGACGACCTTCCCCGCTCCACTCACAAATGTCTCGATCAGGCCTGCCTAATACATACTGAAATGGCCACTATTCACACACATAAGCCCCAGGCCTTCCATGGGGCCCTGTTAATAATTAAATGTTAATCTAAAAAGCAATTTTAGCTGCTGCACCGAAGATCTGCTTAGAGATTACATTAGCATGTAAGAGTCAAGGGTAATTTTCTTTTTCCCCTCTTGTGATCTTTCCAACCACGGTCTTAAAGCTACAGGGACTTCTGATTAAAATTGGGTCTGCGCCTTACAAAGATAATGAGGCCGCATTTTCAGCACAGACGGTTATTTCCCTTCTTAATATTTATTCTATTAGATTCCTTGCCCTGCTTGAGATTAGTATCAATTTTTTTTAATAAAACTGCGACAGGATAAGAAGGTCTGATCAGAAAAAGAATTTCATTTTCCTCTTGCTAATGCAGAAATATTGCTATTTTCCTCCGCACTGAAGGCTGGGCACCATTTTCTGCTAGCGAGTTGATCTCAGAGGCTTAATCGTCTCAGTAATATATAGAAATAGCGAATGAACAAGATATTTTACTTGTGCACGAGGCTGTAAGAGATCTTTATATATATATATATATATATATATATATATATAAATGTATATATATATATATATAACACATATTATCACAAGAGCAGCATGAAAAAACTGTACCATCTCTGGTTATCTCACTTGATTCTTCATAGGGCGTGAGTCTAGTGCTTTTCACCACCGAAGAGCAATAACGTTCTTTATAGTGGATACATTTTATTATGCCACTAAGGTTTCTTTTATTCTTTGCACCTTGAAAGGATGAATCAGTACTGTCTGGATTCCAATCAGAGGCCATGGAGGTACCCAGAGTCTCCCATTTGTGGTCCTCACCAGCTTCACCATCGTTTATTGACAGCTGTGTCCAGCATAGGTCCAGGATGTCCGAACCCAAGCACAATTTAAGGATAGCCATAAGATGTACATTTTACATGCAGTGAATCTGAATGGATCTCATTTACGTAGGTGGGGGAGATTCTGAATACCAGGCATGAATCCGGCTTGCTATAATGTGTCCGGGTGCACCAGGGCTTTAAGTGGGATTAAAAAAGTAGGGGTCTCTAAAAGTGACACAGCCTATGTAGTTATGGGTGTGGCTTAAACATATGAAATAAATGTTGTGATTTCCATAGTGTGCCACCTGGCCAGTATTTTGGTGTCTCTATGAACTTTCTATTATTGCATACAGATAATATAACATAATAACTGAGACACACCTACAACCAGCCTGGACTTTTGGGTTTTGCCAATGGTTGTATGCGCTTGTAGAGAGACCATGGATTGTATAACCATGTATTCCTAGCACCTTTTTGACCCACTGACTGGCACTGTGAGAAATTTGCACTGTCTACAGCATCAAATCCAGAGCTCTCAATTGAGGCGATTATAAACAACTGGGGGCGACTCGGTTCAAAGCATGCACTATACAAGAGTAATATGCTGCACGAAAACAAATACAACAAGCACTTGCAATGCAATGGGTCTCGCATTTGCTCAACTTAGAGCTATTAGCGTTGTAAAGTCCTAACTGGACTTTTTTTGCCACATAAAATGAAAATGAAAAGTAATACAGTTTTACATAAGCGAGCCAATTTAAAGTGCCAAGCCATTGGCGTGAAGGAGCACACAAAATGAAACAGAAGTTTGCTCGCAGTCAAACGTATCGGCAAATGTGCAGCGAGATCACACTGCAAAGGAAATAAAAAAGAAAAGTAGTCCAGAAACCATGCTGAAAACATGGAGCCTCGTATGTTTTCAGTAGTTGGCCAGTGCGCTTGAGGAGGGCTAAACACCAGAAAAGGTATGACGTATGCATGCCTTTCACAAAGGAAATCAAGCGATTTTTAAAAGGCAAGCCCATGAACCAATGAAACTGAGGGGCGTGCGGTGGGCGTGGTTAAAAGCCCACAGAGAGATTACAGCAGGCTACAGCACTCGCACGCTTGACCCTAAAAACATAACATACTGGTAATTGATAACACTCTAAAGGAGTGCAAGAATCAGTAAAACACGACAAATACAAATGAGAACTAGATGACTGCCATGAATTACTTGATTGTTTGTTACATGAAATGTTCAGAAATTGTCAGTGTTTTTCCCAGCAAGGTTAAAGGCATGAACAACGGGCCTGGGTGAGGCCCGTTTTAAAGTGTGTTCTAAAATACTGGCAGGACTGAGAACCAGAGGGATCCGGCCCACTTAAAGCTATGGGGTACACTATGATGTTGTTAACAGTGACCTTAAGCATGTTCATAAGAATTCAGCGTGTGAATATGGTCTGCTGACACAAGCTTCTTCATTTTATTGTGAACTAGACTTTACGTGGGTCCTTGTTCTGTGACTAGGTGCTCACCCCAGTTGCATTGATTGTTATTTCAAAAATGGGGAGTTGCACCATAATTTACAGGTAAGCAAGATGGTTTCCTCTATGGATTCCTGAACATTTATGAATTCTGCGCAGTCGAATTTTTCCTTAAACAGTGACCTATGTGGAGGGCAGTGCAAACAATGGCCAGCCTGCTCGAGGGCTCCTTTGAACTGTAATCTGAGTTTGCACAGCTCTCTTACTTGCTGCCCTGTGCCCTTCTCCTACAGGGGAAGGTCACACGCCCCCTAGGGGGAGGCATAAATCTGCCATCCTTTTTACAACATTCCCAACTCCCCCCTTATTTATGCACGACCTCTTTGTCGGCAGTTTCCACATTTTAACTGCCCCTATTCACAGGGGCAATTTAAGACCCACCAGGTTCTGGAGCTCGAACGTTTGAAGACAGTAGGGGTGGTATAGAATGCACCAGCGAAGTTAACAGCTTGCCTTGCTGCTCTTGAAAGCTGCCTGAAAAAAGGTGTTATTTAATAATAGTAACTTGTTTTTATAGCGCTTCGTACCACACTGCTGCCGTTTCTAACTGCTCCACCGAAAATAGCAGGTGGTACTATTCCGGATTTTAATGGTACTTAATTTAAAGGCCTTGAAAGAATGGAATGCCGAGTCAGCCTTGCCCGAATTACAACTCGTGACCTGCAAATCGCTACTCACTGGGATATGCTTCTGGCTATTGAGTCTCTGTGTAAAAATGCTGTTAGAATTAATAAAGCCACTGCTGGAGAGGACCTACTTTCTCTTTTTGAACATTTTCACCCCCCCCTACAAACCCACACTGATGTAATACAACCTATGAATTGTTTAATTCGCCTTGAAGTCAAGTTGATGGATGGGATGTTCAAAAATGGTACTGCAAACTCGGTGACACACAGCTGCCAAGTAGCCCCCGCCACGAGTTACAACTTCAGCTAGCCTTGGCTTTTTAGCTGACAGAGCTTTGCGTGGTGGAATTTTTCAGTCCATACTTAGGGGCTTATTTATAAGGCCCTTGTGCCACCGCAGCATCATTTTTTTTTTACGCTGAGGCAGCGCAAAAACAACTTAAAATCTACAAAGTAACGCTATAGGCCTCTAGCATCAATTTTTACCCCTTGGTGCCAGGCAATTATATGTAAGGTAGGCAATCCCGGGCAAAAAGCCATGCAGAACTGACGCAGTGAAATTTACAACATTTCACTGCATCGTTCCGTGACTTCACTGCGTCAAAACGTTAATGCCTGCTCAGAGCAGGTGTTCTGACGCAGGGCTTTTTCCTATGGGAGCCTTCCACACGTTGCTGGAGTACCGTCATTCTTTTGATGCTAGTCCAGCAATGCATCAGGTTGGCACCAACAGATGTTTCAGAATTTCTGAAGCAACTGTGAAAACGTGTGCCGTGGAACTCTGTATTGTAAATACAGCGCACCCATGGCGTCATTAGGCAGAGCAAGAAATCTAGTTCAGTTTATTGTAAATGAGGCCCTTACAGTGTTAAAAGTAGAGCTAAAAGTCAAAAAGTGAGACACACTGTTGGCTGGAATGCTGGTTGTAGGTCAAATTGTCACAAAAGATAATGAGTAAAGTGGCAGCTATGAGTGCTGTTCTTTCACTCAAATCTAGGCGGTATCAGAAAGGATAGCACATGCAGTTTAGTCATCATGTAACATTAGAGCAAGTGACATTACAGGATCATTCACTCTGACAATGGACAATAGTGCTTTTAAAAAAGTTAAATCTTCAACTAGGTCACGTGTTACCTTGAAGTGGTCATCAATTGTTTTCTGTTGTATAATTTAAGTAAAAATACAAAATAAAAATATATTTGAAAAAAAAACTTCATTGAAAAATCCAAGTTGCAGCATTAATAAAAGAGTAACGTGTCCACCAAACTCTAAATCAGTCCCTTAGTTCTGGAATTGAGTGGTTGTAGCACAGGGGTTGAACTGCAGTACAGTGCGTTGGTAAGCAGCAATCTGGGAAATCTGCACAATCTATTAGGGGAAAAAGGTCACTTTTAATTAATTCTCGTGGAGCTCTTGTTTGAAACCATCTTCATTTTTGTTCCAGAGACGAGCTAAGACAAACTGACAGTAAACACTCCACAGAACCTGGATCATGGGGCTGAAGCCTCCTCTCTCTGCAGCAGAGAAAGGGTTAACAGCCTGCAGAAACCCTGCAGTAGCTCAGAGCTGGGAGAGTACAATAAAGCCCAACATAGTGGTCCATTACTGGCGAGATAAGGGCTGTGGGAATGCTCCTCGAGGTTGTTTATTCTCCCCGCTCCTTATCTGGCTGATAAACAGCCTCTGACAGAAGACCTAATTGCTATTATAACCCATCCAGAATTTCTAAATTAAAAACAATGCTGAGGCAAGCACTGCTTAAACCTGACAAGTTTAGAGCCTGGCTTCCTTTTGTACAGAGGACCCAGTATGAGGGATGTATACAAAGGGGTGACAGTAAATGTATGTTATTGCCAGATCCCACACTGAAACATGGGCAGTATTTTACACAAGACATTTGTCACTGGGCAGACTCACATAGGAACATCATTTCTGGAACTAGCCTGGCAGGGGTGGTCTTTTGGTGACCTTTCCTGGTCATCCTGGTCTATACATTTTTATTTCAGGGTTTTGCTTTGTGGTTACCTCGAGCTTTTTGGCTGTTTTGAAGCCCATGCATGTTCTGAGTAATATGGTGATAGGTGTAGTCAGGTGGCTGTGTGCAAAGAGTAACGTTGGTCTACTTGGGGAAGGAATTTAGTTAAACACTTGTGACCGGACAAAAGTTCAATTGCTGTTACACATGGATTCAGGCCCAGTAGAGGAAGTGTAGGGGAAACTATGGGTAATTGGGCGAGACAGTTCGTATTGCTTGTTAGGTTGTGTGACGTTACTCATTGGTGCATGTAAAGGGTCTTTTCTGCCAGTGCTCAGCCTGTGATAGACTGGACAGTATTGCTTGTCTGTGTAGTGTTAATCATTGGTGCATGTAAAGGGTCTTTTCTGCCAGCGCCCGGCCTGTGATAGACTGGACAGTATTGCTTGTCTGGGTAGTGTTAATCATTGGTGTATGCAAAGGGTCTTTCTGCCAGTGCTCAGCCTGTGATAGACTGGACAGTTATGCTTGCCTCATTATGTGGCATTACTCACTGATGTATGTAAAGGGTCTTTTTTGCAAGTACCCAGCCTGTGATAGACCGGACAGTATTCCTTGTTTGATTATGTGGTGTCACTCATTGGTGTATGTTAAGGGTCTTTTTTGCCAGTGCTCAGCCTGTGATAGACCGGACAGTATTGCTTGTCTGATTGTGTGGTGTTACTCGTTGGTTTATGTCAAGGGACTTTTTTGCTAATGCTTAGCCTGTGATAAAATGGTCAGTATTGCATGTCTGGTTGTGTGGCGTTACTCACTGGTGTATGTAAAGGTTTTTTATCAGTGCTCAGCCTGTGATAAAATGGTCAGTATTGCATGTCTGGTTGGGTGGTGTTACTCACTGGTGTATGTAAAGGTGTTTTTTTGCCAGTGCTTAGCCTGTGATAGACTGGATAGCATTGCTTGTCTGTGTAGTGTTACTCATTGGTGTATGTTAAGGGTCTTTTTTCCCAGTGTTCCGTCTGTGATAGACTGGACAATATTCCTTGTCTGATTGTGTGGTGTAACTCATTGGTGTATGTAAAGTTTTTTTTTTTTTGCCAGGGCTCAGCCTGTGATACAATGGTCAGAACTGCATGTGTGGTTGTGTAGTTTTAATCACTGGTGTCATAAAGGGTCCTTTTTGCCAGTGCTCAGCTTGTGATAGACTGGACAATATTGCTTGTCTGGTTGTGTGGAATTACTCATTGCTGTATGTAAAGGGTCTTTTTGCCAGTGTTCAGCCTGTGATAGACTGGACAGTATTGCTTGTCTCATTGTGTGATGTTACTCATTGGCCAGTGCTGATTCCTATGATTGCCTGAATAATAAATGTTCAGCAAATTCCAGAGCTGTGGGACTTGAACTCCCTTTTAAACTTTGGTTGTATGTAGTCTTCAGTGGCTGCATTAGTTGCAAAATAGTATGAGACCAGATTTCTATTGTTTTGTATTCTGTTTGTATTCTTAATGTTGGTTAATAAACCGTACAAAGGCCAATCAGAAACGTATTACACATCACCTCTGTGGAATTATTTGCCAGTCAATTATTGAATGGAATCACAAACAGAGATGCTGCAAGCTGACCCATTGCTTGAAGTTACAGTCAGAAACACCATCTTAAAGGTATTGTTGTGACAAAGCAGCCCCGTCACTTCTTCACACAGCAAACATATGTAAGTTGTTCTTTACATTGTGTTCAATGCTGCACTTCTGCGAATTTTATTCAATCTAAATAAGAACTGTTCTAATTACCAATTTTATGTATGTGAATTTTCCAACCTCAGAAAGATGGAAAGCTAGGTCCTTACAGATTTCAAACTCATGACTTCGGGAACATAATATATAAGATGTGAGAGTTCAGCTCACTCAGCTACTTGCTGGGTCAAAATTAAGTAGGTGGGGCAACTTCATAAAAATATCACACCTTCCTTTCAACACAGAGAATGAATTCATCTTTGCATCTGGGTGCAAGGAGGGGCAGAGGGGCTGACCAGTGCAACTGATTGAAAGGTCTGTCTCTAGCTGGGGCATCTCATAGAGACAACAAGATCTTAACGTTGGTGGTGCTGACCGCAATATCAAAAATTGTGCCAACTAGTAACATTTTTGGTGCCTGATGGTTTCTAGTTCAATAGAACTCGTCTGCCGTTCAGCTTGCAGGAAAGCCATTTCGGAAGTGCACCTGCACATTTCTCAACCAGATCCGTCAAATAAACTTTAAAAAGGACCATAAATGGCAGGCTTCTGTTAAATGTGCCCAAATATGTCCTAAATTAGAAGCTTATAACAAAAAAAGAACATTTTAATCACTCATTCCTGTCCCATTTTGCTAAAAATGTCTGCTTCGGAAAGGTTCTTACAAGAAGGATCATAGTAACTGTTTAAGACTAATCTTGGGGCACACTTTAAATACTTCAAAAATGAACTATTTCGGTCGGTTAAAATAAAATCTGCTAAACCATGCACTGGGTAATTTCAAATGCTGCAGAGTATCAAAAACAGCAGGTGATTTGTTTGGGAGGGAAAATGGATAATTATACATTACTTCTGCAAAAACGTTTGGAGTATTTTGGCTACCATTCGAGTTTGCTCTTCCACAGAGTATAATAAAGGGAAGGAGATGTGACCTAAGGACCGGAGCTGCTGATTTCGGAACTGGGGAAGGAGGTTTGAGTCTTATGATTCTGGGTATGTCACCTAATCTCACTGTGATAAAAAAAATCTAATCTTGTGTAATGTAATGTGGTGCACATGTAAAGCGCTCTAATGCCCATGATGTACATTTTAAAAAATAAAAACAAAATAAATAGATTGCCATAGGGAGTTCTTCAGTATTAAAGAAATTCATAGAACTGATTCAGGGAAACAGAGACCAGAATGGGATAAATTAGCCACATGTAAAGTAATTAAAGAGTCCAGCACTTGCTATAAGGACATTCAGTCTTTATTTGGAAGGAGCTTTCGCATAGTGATGGCCCTGTTACCCTTTTCTTTTTGCCTATTAATTGCTTGAAAGGCTAGACAAGCTTATCTACAACCTACCAACTCTAGTTCTGTTTTCTGGGAATTCTTAACCAGCTGACCCGCCTTCTAGTTCTACTTCATATTTTGACAGCCTTTCTTGGTCATTGACCATCAGACATTACTCCAGATCCTATAAACATGGATGAGAATCAACAACACTGTAGCCATGGTGACCTGGCCCTCACAAGAACCCCTGGGAGTCCTCCTAGATAACTGAGGAATCATGTGCTAATCAATAGATCAATGACATTTAACTGTTTAATCGACTGATCTCGACAATAATCAGATCACAGCCATTCCTCTTTTACTGTGTTACCAGCTCCTACCTCAAACTCAACCCAACTCATTTGCGGTGCTACCAGCTCCAGACGCAAGCAGATCCTTGGCTGCCTTTCCAAAATAAAGCTGCAGGTACTCCCTTGCTTGTAGAGCACCGATGTGTACTCCTGCGCTTCACCATTAACTATAGCTCCTACTTCAAGAGACACATCACCAAGGAAACACAAACTTCTAGGACCAAGCTCAACCCAGATCCATGATTTGCACTGCAAACCCACTGTCCCACCCCTGGTTCACTCCTACTTGGACAGTGGTGGCACTCCACGCTCTGGCATTCGCAATACTTGTCTGGCTTCAATGAAGTTTGTCCTGTGCACCAACATATGACCCACCAAAGGTTTAATGTAATACAAGCCCTGAACCCTAATCCGTGAAGGAGTTACTCTAGTTGCTTCTTCAGGCCCACACCATCTGTAAGATGTGTTGAGCCATCTATGGGGTCTTATGAACAAACACTTAACCTTCCTGGCTGAGAAACATACTAACTTAGGTAGCCAAGGCAACGCACAAAGAAGCTACTATACTACATCAGTATGTGCAAAAAAGAAGATAGCAGACATAAAAAGTTCACTTCTTACATAACGGGGGCAGGAGATAACATCCATCCACAGATCAGGCTGGCCCTTCACTTCACCATGTCAAAAAGAAGCAGAAAACTCATCTTTTGAAGAAGATCGGCCTTCTCTAGTGATAAGGAAGCCACAGCTCATGCGACCTCCACAGCTGGAGCATGAAGGAGAACACCCTTCTTTCTTGACCATGATCTTTAATCATTCCCCTCTCCCTTTTACTCACAGCACTCCATTGCAACCCAGCTAGGTTTCCATTTCGTAAAAATTTCTAAGTGACGGATGAGCTCTTAGGAATACATCATGATGACTCTAATAGCCCAGCTTAGATCCTGACGCATCGCATGTGGCAAGGGAGGTCATTACTTTATAGATTATGATCTGATTTCCTAGTCTTCTCTTTGTACCGTCAGGGCTCAGTTACAAAACTTCACACAGACGATGCACACCCCCTCCCAGTTAATCAGTGTGCAACACTTCCTGCAGTGGAGAAGCGGCCATGTTGGATGACACCATTATTTACTATTCGCCTGGCATGTGCAGTAATCAAGAAATGGGTCACTCTTAACATCCTTTCGCTCAATGCATCTCATTTGCTTGTGCAGCGCGAATCGTGCCACGTTTCTTGTCGGCAAACACGCAAAGAGAACCATCCATCAAAAGGTTGATGAACTCGATATCAATGAGGCCCGTATGTTTTCAAGAGAGAGGGAAGAAAAATGCAATTAAGGTTCCATAATGGCTCTCACTTCCCACTTAAAACACAGCATGCACAGACCATGTACATTGGTCATCATATGCTCCTGCGCTCACTGGGAGATGAAACAATTTGCATCTAGCAAGAGAATCAATCTTTCTCCATCAGTAAGGCGTTTTTTTCCAAACTAACAATGCCTGTGCCTTTAAATTCTCCTACGGAAGAGGGGGCTGTGTGAATCTGCAATGAATAGGGAAAAAAGGGCTGTGACAGCACAAGGAGTAGATTGAATCAGAGCGCAGGAGTAAATTGCCTGGTGACTGTTACAAATGATCTGATGTGAAAGCGAAGCTATCAGATGTGTACACAACAATAGAAACGGTGAATTAAAGAAAAAAAAACAATGAGACCGTGATTGAGTGCTCCTAAAGACAAAGAAACCGGGCAATGCGAAATGTAGGTGTCAGCCTTGGGGATCTCTCCTGGAGCATAAGCTGTTCTGCCAGTGATAAAGTGCGAGACTGCAGAGAGGCTACTGAACCTTGCAATTCCCAGGCCACTCTGGCCTCTGGTGGAGAAGGGCCACTGTTTCAGATTTACAAGAACTGCCCCATACTAGTTCTTCTTGGGGGTGTGACGCAGTCCTGTTCAGTTCCTGAGGGGCTCAACCCTTTATGCGTTCCTAAAACCTTCACCGGGCCCCATGGAGCCCAAGGCTAATGTATATCTTTGAGATATGGGAGAATCAGGGAGGCCCCTCACCACATCCTGCCGGGGCCCATCATATTGCATTGTGAAACTGGTTCTTCTGGATGTTTTGTGTACATTTAAATTTGTACTTTTAGTGATGTTTGCGTTGTTCCCTCTAGTCGTAGTTAGGGGTGAGCAGTGTTTTCCTGCAGCCGAGGCTGGCATAGTTTCATTTCACTCATCTGACTGTCCCCCTGCCTGCATGTTCTACTCAACATAGATGGGACTTCAAGCTGCAGGAACTGCATCTCCCCGGTGTAACCTGGGAGGGGCAGCAGGGATACTTAGTAACCAATGCTTGGTCGTGCTGTCTCTCTTCCCGCTGCCAGAGGACTCCCCCTGGAACTACAGGTAGCGGGTAAAGGAGGAGAAGATCAGCAAAGGTGAAAAAACATTAGCTGCTCATGAGAGGCGCAATCCCAGCAGTTCATTGCAGGGGACATTTATACTGTTCCCTGTTCACTCTGTGTTTTTTAAAATATCACCTATTTCATGGTTCACAAAAATGGCATTATTTAGAAAATAAATTTGTGATTTCTCTAAGTTCCTTAATATTTTGGAAGTTAAACATTTGCCTCAAGACAATATGGCTGCCCCAAGAAGCTATCTAAATGGCCCCTGTTTGCTAATCCATTGCGCTTGTGAAAGGGCTTGAACTGCAATGCAAATAACTTAAAGCAAATATTAGTAATGCTACAAACTACATGCCCTTGCAGAAGCTTATAGAGGCTCAACAAAAGCATAAAAGCATTACCTTCAGCCTCTCGAGCTTGCATAGAAACCAATGACAATAACAAACACTTAAAATCAGACCCATCACAAGTATGAAGCACAGTGTAAGGCCACAGTGTAGCAGAGGTAAACAGAATATAACTAGCTGCCTCTGAAATGATGTGATTAGTGACATATCTAGTGGTTGAGGAACTCGTCTCTGCAAGAGAGTCATCACTCTTGATCCTCGTATTGATAACGAGTGTGACTTGGCGTAAATCGTCTTCTCTGTGTGCCTCGCTCAACTTAGTATAAGTAAGGCGTTCTTGTGGTTGGTGTTAGTGATATCTCTGCATGGTCTTACATTTTCTGGCTTCTTTCACATACCAAAGGATCAGGCTTATTGAGTTCCTAAGATGGTGACCACTTGAAATGATCCCTGTTCTTCTCTGTCAAGCATTAATTTGTAACATTTCTTTTTAATTATAGACATGAGTGGCTATTGTGAAAATGACTAACAGCAGACTGTTTGGGTTCGTTCAATTCTAGCACCCAAGCTACCTACTTTCCAATAAAGAGCAGAGACGAACAGCTGCCCTAGTGCACTTCTGTCCTCTGCCGGCAGGGGTGTGTGATGGATGAGGATCAAGCAGGGCCGGTTCCTCCATAAGAGCAGAGGAGCGTCACCCCCTTTCCTACCAGCAGCGGTGCACCTGGTTAACAAGCAATGAGGGGGAGTGCTCAGCACTCCCCCCTCAGAGCGCATGTGTGTTTGGCCGGCCGTCTCGGGCCGGCCAAACAAACATGCTCAGAGGGCTCTCGCCAGGCCAGCAACACAGTTGCGGGCTGGAGAGAGCCTGCACAGGCTCCCAGTCTGCCTGGGAGCACCCTGGCTGGGGATCTCCCAGCCAATCCTGATGCTGCTGTGAGCAGCATCAGGATTGGCGCAGGGCAGGCTGGGAGCCTGTGCCTGCAGAGGAGCGGCGCACGGCGGAGGAGGTAAGTATTTTTTAAATTATTTTATAATTTTCCATTTAATCCCACTCCCCTAATGTGCTGCCCCGTCTGCGTCGCGCGAGCCGCGACAGGGACCAAGGTCTGGCCCCAAACTTTAGTGGTGTGTTTGAATTTCTTTAACCTCTGCCGCTTATATTTAGATGAACTCGGCTGGAGAGAGTGCACACAGAATTATGACAACCAGCAGCCATCTTTGAACATCCATGAATGCAAGAGGCCAAGTGGTGACTAAGAATTATTTCGTAAGTGAACTGTAGCTTTTCAGAAGAACACCATCCAAATTCTTATACATTGGCAAATGCACTCTAGTCTTTCCACATTGTGCAAATTGCATGTTGTCACTCGTAAAGATATTACTAGCTGTGAGTGAAATGCATGGAGAAAGTTGTAATGAATGCAATGGGGTTGTTAATTTACAGGTTTTTTTTAAAAGTAGCTTGCAACCATGCAGTTTCTTTTGCACACAACTGCACTTGGCTTGGGTACTGCAATGCAACATTTATGGATGTATTTTAATTTTACTTGGTGTTAGTTGTGTGTTCAGTGGTGTTGATCAGCTATGCTCAGGTGTAGATGTTTGAACCCAGTCTAGAAGCCCTCTGCCAGGGCTGGGGGAGCAAAGGTTTTTTTTTTTTGCTGGTGCCAACTGTGATAACTTTCAAGGTGTGGCAGCTTAGCCACGGTGCATGCACAGAAATCCACTTACTAGAGTTTTTTCCCCCACTCCGTGACCTCCACTGCATGCTGCCCTTAGGTTTTTCGTTTCTGATGACAAACAGCAACTCCGCACCCTGCCACGGATCCGATTCCCAAATGACTGAATGACTAATGAGGAGCTTCCTTTGAAAATGCTAAACACACATTTCCCCCAGGAAGGAGAGAGGATCTGAGCAAAGGTTGATGTTTTTGTTCATTCTAATTGCAGGCCGAGGCGAGAACAACAAACCGGGTTTCGGTAACAGAGCTGCCTTGGGGCCTGCCATTAGGGCGTCTTTTTACCGGAGAGCGGTTTTGTTTTGACTGGTGTTGGCTTTTCATCCATCGCCACACCTTCTGATATCTCTGCCTTACAAAACAAAGACTTGGAACCGGCTTGGCATCACTGCCACGGGTGAGGACAATGCTGCCGTTTCCGGGTGTCACATCCGGCCCTCGAAAGTTTGAAGAGTTACCTGGGCCCAACCTTTTGCTCAGAAGCCGGCAGTCGGTGGTATTGAATGTTGGGGTTGTCCAATACCAAGGCTGTGTTGTCTTGATTCCACCTCACGCCGCTTTAATCAACCACCAGCCACTCCCTGCACCTTCATCTCACCCTCTTGGGTTCTTCTTCATCCTTGCTTTTGCCTTTTGTCACCGTTTCTCAATCGTTTTCTTCCTCCTTCTTCCCTCTTGTGTGATTTTCTCTTTCTTGCTTGGACCCCATCTAATGAGAGGTGTGGACTAGCTACCCGACTTGAGAATTTGGGTACTGATTCGAATTATGGCCTCGGATCAACATCATGTGATCCTGAGCAAACCACGTACCATCTCCCAGCGGCTAAAAAAAAAATGTAACTGGGACACTTGTAAAGCACTCTAATGCCCTCAGGCCAAGTTTGCATTATATAAAACTGAAAAAAGAATTTAAAAAAAGTAGCAGAAACAATGTGCCATCACACTGCGCACTGCGCCGTGAGAGCATGGGAAAAAAGAAAACATTCCCACGTTGCTTTCCAAGACTGCAGCCCTGCTGTTTTGGAGCACAGAAAATAAAGAATATTATGTTACTGGGTATACAAAGGGCCCCTTGTGCTGTTTTATTTGAAGATGGGAATAGGAAACACATTAAACAGTCTGTACTATATTCCAGATCAGAGGCTGCCATCCCAGGAGGGCCTTCTCTGCCACTCATCCTTCCATTGGGAATAGAAGGAAGTGCAAAAGAGGATGATAATAACATGACATTTAAAACTTAGAGTCGTGGAACAGAGCGGGACAAGACTTGGAAAGTAACTTGTACTGCGGAAGAAAAGAAATAGAGCCCCAAACTGCATTTAGAACAAAAACATAACCAGCCTAAGTAGAGTTGGAACACACCTGTAACAGGAGTAGAGCAAGAACACCACCAAGAATAAACAGGAGGTATGAAAAAAGGGTAACAAAGTCAGGACGTGACCACGACTAGGGCGAACTCATAAGAATGCGTGGGGCAGCACCAGAACTGGAACAAAACCAGGACAGTGCCCTGGAAAAAAATACCCAGAAGAGTGACAGACCATCTGCCTAATTAAAACAAAACTAGAAAAGGGTGTGGTTATGACTCCTCCCCCTCCTATCACCACAAACCACTTCCATGGTCACCTTCTACCATCACGGTCTCGTTCTGGCGTCAGTCCTTTGCTCCCACAACAGAGGGGAGGCATAAATGCAAGGAAAGCGACCAACACAACTTGGAATTGTGCCCCCTTCCTCCTGCTTCCGAACTCTTCCCTTCCCTGTGATGCCTGTTCCGCACTTTTCTTCTGCCTCGGCGCTCTGAAGCAGCCTTCGGATGGCGTAAGCACTATATAGGCACCCAACATAGGATGGCGTTCGGAAACGCGGCCTACATTTCAGGACACATTTAAACCAGGCCAAGAGACATTCCTGCCCTAGAGAAAACTGTATGGACTTGGGCAACTTATTTTATTTGGGAGTGGAGCACCACGGATGCAATGGTTGCTCCGCATGAAGAGGGCGCTTAACCTGAGCGAAAATCACTCCTTCTGAAGGGAAAAGATGTATTTAAATAATGTCATTTCATTTGCAGTACATAGCACGAATATAAAATATTATAATACGTGGAATAAAAGTTATTGATGTGTTTCGGCTGGCCCCTGGTCTTTGTGAAAAGGAGTCTTAATTTACCTGTCCCTGGCTCAGTTTACTTGTCTCCTACACTGTGAGACTGAGGCACATGCATGTCCCTATACTAAGCCAAATAATAAAATAAAAACATGGTTATTTTTAATGGGGGACGCCTCGGCCTGGACGTGTGCTAAAAACATCACTATTGAGTCTTTATCATGACAAAACAACTGAAAAAAAATGACTTCTCAGCAAAGCATATTTCCAATTCCCTATGTGCGTGAAGATTTTCTTGTGACACAACTGGAACAAGCCATACATAGTTTACTCGGTCAGAGACGCTGTGGGACTTTACCAATGTCTTTTCGGGAACTAGACCACCATTTGCAGCTTGGTGTGAGAGGGGTAATATAATCCGTTTGATTCTTAGATGGAAAACACAGCAAATTCTAGTTTTCTGTTGGAGGCCTACTTTTCCCTAACAACAAAGCTAGCTTTGAGGTCATTTATTGCAATCGATCATTATCTTGTGTACATTGTGGCTATATACTACACTGGCCTTCAAGAAAAAAAAGAAATAGTTCACCTCCTTGGATTTGGGTTTACTTCAATAGGCCCAAGAGGCAAGGTTCCTGCAAGCAATTTCCATGTTTCTCTGCAAGTGAAACGCCCTCTGGGAAAACATTCAGGATTACGTTTTCTAAACCCTACTATTCATCACCCTTAGTTTTGGTAACTTTTCATGATCGATTAAAAATAAAATGTACAGTTAGTAAAATGCATGCACTTCTCGGGTCACATAGACTCTTGGATGGGACCCTTTTTAGAACTGGTGTTAGCCAAGACATTTGGATAATAGTAAAATTTGATACATAATATAAGGGCTTTCCACAAGAGCTCTGTATCCATTGGTCTGTTTCTGTGTCAAAGACAAATTTCCTCCACTCACTGGGCAGGTCAAGGGGGCAGTCCGCCTCAGTCATTGGCTAACATCACTGTGAGAGACAGCATTCTGTCCTTTCACAAAGACCACATTTGCATGCAAAGTAGATCCCTTCTGTGTCAGGGACTATTGTGGCAATGTGTACTTTTTTTTAGAGCAAGGACATATTCAGCTATTTTTTTTATTGATAAGGGCCCATCAGCATCGCCTTCAATGATTTTCAAAACTCGAGTAACAAAATAAAGAATTGACAAAGCTAAAAGGCTGTCACCCAATGCCAGACCGACTGCCAGTGTGCCAATGATTAATGCTATTGGCCCACGTGTCATTTGCACAATGTACTTGCACAACATCAGGCCAGCATGGCGCGATTATGGTCTATTCTTCTCTTGTCGAGCTCCCAAGGATATTCACTTTACTTTTCCGCGCTCATGCAATTACAAACCACTTCAATTCCCCACCTGTGGCGGGAGCCCGCTCAGGTGTAATTTACAGGGAGTCCCGGGGGGAGGAGCCAAATGCGAAATGCAAGTCCACATGGGTTTCAGGTGCAGCACAGCTCCACACTATATAATATTATGCTCGGGAGCTGACGCAACCCCCTCGCGTTCATTTTATAATATGCCTCTGTTTATGCCTTTCTGTTTACTTTCCCAGAACACCCTGGTGCCATCGCATCCTCATTTGGAAAACAAGAGAAGAAAACACAACAGATCGGAACATTTTATACGACTGCCGGTGTTGTCAGGTTCGAAGCTTCCCACACAACTTTATGTGAGACAGATTTTCTACTGTAATTGGGAAATTTAAGGAGGTTGCATTTAAAGGTGTCCTTCCAGGGTAGCCTTAAGGTGAAAGTATAATTTATTAAAAGCATGGGGGGAAATGAAGCGGGCAGATTGGGAGGGGAGAGGGTTTCAGATCCTCGCTGGACATTGGTCTGCCTCTGGCAACGGGCATCACATGAAAGCTTTGCCTTCAAGGAGCTAGCTGCATGGGTCCCGTTCCAGCTTTAGTGAGTAACAACGTGAGGAAAAGTGCAGTAAAGCAGGGCCACAGGGCCATGTCCCAGAAAACATCTTTCATAAGAAAATAAACGACTATTCACCATCTTAAAGGAAAAAAATACTAATTTGAATCGGGTTCATAAAAAAAGAGTTATACACTTTTAAAATGTAGCGCCATAGGTTTTACATTTTCAGTGGCGTTGTTGTAATAAACGGAAAGTGGTAGCGGAAATCACATCACACACCCTTTAACCCTATAACATCACAGGAGGTGACATCATGTCGCCTTGGAACCCAGTGAAGGACAACGTAATTTTTGTTTTTAGGTGATTTCTTATTAAAAATTGGAGGTTGGAACAACTTACTGAACAGTGATTAATTACAGTCGTGGCTGTTGTAAACAGCACCGATATTAAAAGTTCTTGTTTTGAAAAGATCACCTGTCTGATCGTTTAAATCACAAGAAATATAAATATGTCCAAACCAGTTGGATGTAAATAGCAATAACTTGCCAGCAATTGCTATGCCAAACTATTTCTGGCTTCTCTTGCGTGGCACCAGCGAACAGTCTTTAAACTCGGACCCCGGCGCCACTGCGCCTGCTGCACTAGTTAGTGGCTGCGCCTCAGGCTCTGACCCCTTTCAGCACTCTGCATTAATGAGTAGGCGGGCCAAGCAGGTGTGGGCGTCCTTCATTTCACGCATTCAGCCACGCATGCAATGTGCCCGCGCCCTTGCCATTAAACAGGTTAATGGCTGCACATTCTAGCTAAGCCAGAACGAGCGGGCCCACTTAAGGCGGGCTTTCATCTATCCGAGCAAAAGGTATATCATTTAGATGTGCTCTCGTGCTTCAGTCCTATGATTACACAAGGGCACATGATTGCCACGCGAAACATTATTTCAGCTTTATTACGCCTAAAAAGAAGACAGAGTTGATTATTTCATAGATGGAGCATGGTTTGGATTGGTGAGAGGGAAGAATTTGCAAGGTCAAAGGTTAGAAAAATCATTTATCTTCCTTCAACACTGTTTGCTTGATAATGATTGGTTAATACTAATTAGCTTGGCTAGCTGTGATTAAAACAAGCTGTTTGTTATTGCCATTGGAAGAGACAGGGTTTTAAAGGAGATGCGTCTTTCTAATACATTGGGGGGGTGGGAGGGGTGTTCCTCTATGCAAACATGTAGATTTGGTAACTTCAAATGGAATTTAATTTCTAGTTTTATGCCTTAGCAGTGATCGGTGTACACAAAGAAATGTGGATAAGATGATGTCAGATGCTTAAATCAATTATAATATATGGTCCAATTAGTAGACAGACATGGATGGCAGCACACTACCATGTGCACTCAGGGGTACACTTATGGAAATTGATTTTAGGACTAGTCTAAACAAAATATCAGGTCGAACTCCGTTCTTGTTATAGTAATATTCTTCACCATCATGTTCTAATAATGTAATGTTCTAACTGTAAAGGCCAACAAAGTTTGTCTGTAACAGTAAAGCGAGCTATTCCAATGAACCCTTGTTAGTGGCTGCTTGTGGTGTGGGGCTCTCTAATGTATATTAAATGGGATTTTCTTGTGTACATTATTTTTGTTTCTTTTCTACTGTACATTAAGGTAGGTTTTTTCCCTTTGTGTGGGTCCCACAACATAAAAGGGGGTTGTTTGGAAAGTGTCAGACTCACAAATTTCCTCGCCCTCACATGCCTCTTTGGCCGCTACCTGCACCAAAGCTTCAATGGCTGGTTTTAGGGGTGTGCGAAATGCATGTCATTTCCTTTGCATAATTACAGCAAATTTCGGGAAATAAATGCAAAATTGCACGTAGTTTTATGGCATGCAAATATGGAATTTAGTGCAACCTGCATCCTCATGTCCATTTTGGTTGGAAAAACTAATTTTGTGCTAAACAATAGCGCCAAAAACACAAGTGTCACTCTGATCATTCATGTTGTTCCTGCACTCCTTCACTACATTTGACCACGGAAGTGGCTTATTTACGTGATGTAGGGTAATTTTGGGAATTTAGCATAACAAGAGTAACATAACATAATTCAAAACATCATAAAGCAACGCTTAATTAGCATAACGGACATTAAAGGTGTTTCTGAACCGGAGTTGTGCATGCCACTTATTCTGTTGCATTACCTTTCTCCCAAATTCTTCTTTGTTCATGATTGGACTGAAAACTTAGGCCCATATTTATACTTTTTTAGCCCCACATTTGTGTCATTTTTTTACATAAAAGCGGCGCAAACTAACAAAATGCAGTTGTATTTTGTAAGTTTGCGCCGCTTTTGCATCAAGAATGACACAAATGTGCTAAAAAGTATAAATATGGGCCTTAATGTCTGCGATATGCACTGAGGTGGATGTGCATTAAAAGATGGTTTGTGTCTGGAAGTTGGGCTGCAGTTGCATCCTGCACGAGCTGCATATGAACGTCTATCCCACAATGTAATACTTGAAACTAAAAGTGTGTGATCTCTAGTGAGAGGTGACATTCCATAAAGTCTAATTTTGCTTTGATGTTAGGGTAAAAGCCAGCCATTAAAACACTGGAGGGGGGCGTTGTCTTGCGTAATGATGATGGCAATAGGATGTGTATCCTTCCTACATCCTTTTACAGATGGGTTTTTCTTTCACCTCATGCTGTCATTAAAATTGTACAATGCGAATACTCCATGTTGTATGATGGGAATACCCTTGAAATACCTAATAGATGACCCCTGCTTCACAACAACATCGAATAACCAGAGGGGGCCTTAGATCAGGACTCACCTTTGAGTGGCAGTTACAGACCCAACGCTGATGTGTGTACTTGTCATACAAAAAGCAATACTCTATTGAACACGAATTACATAATAAATGACGATAGAAGTGAAAGGCATTTGAATGTACACATCTTAAGCTGAAAATGTGCCTAGGTCTAGGCGGTCCACTGACAAAGTATTATACTCAAATAGCTTCAAGAAGAAATATATGTGAATACTTTGGTTTCCTTTTTCCTGAAGTGCATGTTTCACTGCCCAAGGTCTGTTGGCACAAAAAAAGAGCTAAAAGATTATACAATGGCAAATTGTGCTTAGATTCCAGGGAAATAAGCTAAGAACAGCTTTGTATTAAAAAACAAATTTAAAAAAAAAACTGGTATTAAGCTTACTGGAAAATTTAAGATGTTCACCTTTGCCACTAAGTGGGCTCCAAGCACACTAAAAGAAATGCCATCACACTTTCTGAGGCAAAAAAAAGTCTGATCTATGAGCAGGGATTGGAGGACGTGCTGAGGGAGTGACCACCAGGGTATCTCTCAAATATTTATTTTCAATTCAGGTCCCTTAAAGTAGATGGCCCAATAGTTCACACAAAGAGTCAGAAACGGAAAGAGTTTCTGCACTGTCCACCAAAGTAAGGAGGACAGAGGGAGGTAATGTGGTTAAATGTATTCAAACCAAATAGAACTTTAACTGCCACAATCTAAAAATATTCCGCCATTTCAATGGACTATCTCGAACACTCAGGCACACTGTTTCCAAACTGCAGCCTTGAGTTTGGAAAATAATTTACTGTCATCAATGTTGTAATTATAAGAAACAACTTTTGGCTCCAGCAGCAATATGGGGGAAGAGTGAAAGACCTAAGCCCAGATGAATGCAAAGATTCTTCACCTTGGGACTTGCTGAAGAAATAAACTATTAGAACGTGCCAAAACTGGACTTCCCAAATAAAATAAGAGAGTGTTCCTGAGTCAGGAGAACCATAAGCATTGGAGGGGGCTGAGTTTGAAAAATTCTTAAATTCTTTAAAAATCCAACATTGGCAAGGGATAGGTTTTTGAAATCAGCAGAACTGCAGCTAAAAACTGAGCAAGTGAGGAAGTTGTACAAGTAGTAGCACAATTCATCACTCTTGACTAAAGTGAAAATATAGCATTTTCTATTATCATACCTGGGATATGTATGAGACCTTTTGGTTTATTGGTAGAAAAACACAGTGA
The DNA here is from genome assembly GCF_031143425.1 of Pleurodeles waltl. Taxonomy (NCBI): domain Eukaryota; kingdom Metazoa; phylum Chordata; class Amphibia; order Caudata; family Salamandridae; genus Pleurodeles; species Pleurodeles waltl. The sequence goes on from NC_090450.1 coordinate 872,029,670, forward strand.
TTGGATGAATGTTTTATTCGAAAATGCATTTAAGTAAAAGTATATGTTAACCTCCGGAGCAGTAAAACTTAAACATGATATTTAATTGCACATAGCAGTTTGAGGAAGATATAAATGTTTAGTATGTATGACAAGGACCTTGCCTCGAATATTTTAATAATGGAATTGGAATGGTGATTTATGTAGTCGTGTGATATTTAAAGCAAATAGTAATTATTCTATACATTAAATCTGAGTGAAGAGTAGGTTCTGTTAAGTACATATGACCCAAGCAATCCGGTATTAAAGTTCCACGACCAGTTTATCTAGCCACACTGTATTGAAATAATTGATGTGTTGATAAGATTAAGATAATATTTAATTATAGGTTATGCTGTACTGATGAGTATTACATTTAGAGTATTTGACAAGGACCTTGCCCGCATTATTCTAGGATTTCCTTTAGATTAGCATATGGTCTAGTCCTACAATTGTGTGGGGAAAGATAAACTACATTTTATTTCAAAGTTTTCATCAAAATATTTCAACAAAAGTAATATTTGATGTTCGAAATGTTTACATTAAAAGACATATCCCGTGCCTCTCACTAAAACCACTTTTAACTTCATCAAGAGGATGCAAGAAATAAAGTCAGTTGGGTGCCCATACTTCTCAGTGGATGTTTCATTAAAGTTGGTTTGATAGCTTAATGAGAGTATGCAGGTGATGAGGAAGTCTGTCCATAACCCTTGAGATAAAAAATTCAAATTATCATCCTCCCATCCCCTTGTAATAGAACAAATGAATACTAATGACAAAGGTAATATGGGCATAAGTAATGCAGAGTTCTTATTTAGGGCTGCCAAATTGGGTCACTGTGATCCTTTGGACTCTTCTACAACCCTTGAGGCTTGAAATCTGATCATGTAAGAGTAACTCTACCTTGAACTTTCACTATTTTTTAGTGTGTAGTTGTGTCTGTTATTAATCACTGTCTATGATCATACTCCTCTTTGAGTTTCTAATGAATACTGCTTTTAAAGAAACAACAAAGCCTGATTGGGAAAAGGTCATGTGATGTAATCTTCCCATGTTATGCCAGGAGCTAAATGGATATGATATCACTCGTCTAGCCCGGTGATTCGGGTGAACTAGCCCCACTGCTGCTTTCCCAGGGCTTTGATAGTCCTGGTGAGATGCTCTTACTGACTTCAAGGCAAGCTGATGTCCTTATATTTATTTTGCCATGATCTTCACCCATGTGCCTTTATTTGGAATTTAAAAATAAACTTAATGTAGATTTGGCAGCAATGTTCATCCTACCATTTTTTTAAAAGACTTTCACATTAGAGGATTCGGTTACTTTTGCAACCTCATCAAACTGAAACTTACTGTAATTTTTAATGGCTGCTAACAGTATGACGCTCTACTCCATTAACTTGCTTAACAGAAGTATTTGGGAAATGATATGTTGGTTATAGCTGAGGTATTAAAACCGCCTCCAGCGCTCCTAATCAATTTCCAGAATTTCACCTTCAGATCTCCGTGTCACAATTTGCCTGCTTAATTATAACTAGAAAGAGATCCATAAATTACCGCTCTGTGCTGGGAAGCGGTGCCAGGTGATAAAATGAAAGTGAGGCTTTAACTTCAGTAACATGCAGGCTGGTAGCGCTTAGGGCATGATGGATCCAATGCTGCTTGATACCATAATGTGATGTGATCAGGCAATTTCTTCAGTGTGGCGTATATGGTTGGTACCCAAAGAACACCACTACAGCCTTCTTTCGGTCTAGCAAAAAGCACCTCCAAGCCTCCTTGCTCATGGGCAAATTGGAAATATCTTAGCTATACTTTATATGCACATGCAAAACAACAGAAGTACTGTTAAGGAAATTGTATTTTGCTTTCATCAGTATTTAGACAATATTGGCACTGGTAAAGGTTATCTATTATTATGAGATAATAACACCTGAAATGACCAGATGTTAACACTGGTGGAGAACTTGCTTGAACATAGGAAGTGAGAGGGATACAGTATACTTGGTGCAGACCATGAAGTTGACGTTTCTAGGTGCTAGTAATCTGTGAAAATGTACGTACTTAGCAGTGAACACTCACGTTTTCAATCAGTGAAACAAGAGAAGGGTGGCATTCACTGTGATGGATGGATTAACCACAGCAGAGATCTGGACACTGAATTCAGCACATCCCTGGATCCTGGGTACAGGAGACAATTGGGACCACACACATGTGGCTAAAACAGTTCATAGAAGCAGTTGGATTTGAGTATTAATCTGTGAAAATCTTAGCACATCAAAAATGCCCCTAGATGTTCCTCTACTTTGGGGCACTGTGATTTAGTGGCTAAGTTGCATTGTATTTCTTGGATGTGGGTTTCCTATCCTGGTATCTTCATCTGACCACATTCTCTGAACCTGGGTGAATCACTTCAACAGTCTGAGCTACTGTCCATTCAAAAGAGTGCATGTCAGAATATTGAGCGCAAAACTATTCTGGTACAAAAAAAATGTGATACAAAAATATTGTTGCCAGACTACTGAGTATCTAAAGTATTGTGAGAATACATACATAGTAAGTATAGATGTATTATTCCTAACTGCTTATCTGCATAGCTTTAAGGTGTATATGTTGTCATACTACATGCATATCATAGATTAGAGTAGTAAAGCTACATTTAGATATATTGAACTTACCTATGTGATATTTTGGTAGGGTACTATAACCTGCTGAAATATGTGCCAGCTACAAATAGGCTAAGTGCTGGCAATAAAATGCTATATAAGTAAATGGACATTTATGTTGCACGGACAAGAGGCTGAATCCAGTCTTCTCATTGTAAAACAAAGTAAAAATTGACAATGAATTTTAACCATGCATACCAGAACAAGCCGTCCTGGTCCTTGCCACAGTATGGCCTGGGGGGGGTTGAGGGCCACCTTTTTGGTTTTCACAGGTAAGGAGACAGAATGCTCAGATTCTGGTACCCAGTATCAGAGCTGAGTCTTATTCCTAAAGCTAAAAGGATGTTATTCCACTTCGAAAGCCAGACTTTCGAATCTCCCCAGGCTTAAGTTGCAGGGCCAAGGGACCATGAATTTTCAGTTCGAGGCTTCCAGGCATGGTTTCTCCGCTTACTTCTAATATTTTAGGGGTTATGAAAGTGATGACAGGAACAGAAGGTAAGCGCTGCTCTATGTGCCTTTGTTACTTCCTAAAGTTTCCATTCATTCCACTTCTCCTAAACACCCGGTGTCACCTAGAAGGTTGTAGTTGGTGCTCAGGGAGTAGATAAATGTCAACATTGGGATGTCATCAGGGATTCAATGGCGTGTGATGTTGTTACACTGCACTCGGCCTTTTGGTCCCTCACTATCCATGGTGAAGGATCAGGTTCAAGAAGAGGAGTGTGGTCCTGTGATTTACCAATCTGCAATAAGGATGGAGGAAAAGGGGTCACAGAGGTTATCCCGCCTCCAAAAAAAGAGGTAAACTAAGCATAAGGAAGTTAGACTAAAACCTACATTTGTCAAAAAGGTATTTTAGTTGTTTACAATCACAGAAGACACATTGGGCAAGGAAGAGTTGGCAATCATTTACAAACCACCGGTCACCTGAACTATTTAAAATTAATCCTGATTCAGTGTGGCATTTATTACCAGGCAAAGAGGCTGAGGAGACAGGGTGGGACTCAGCCGAAACTGCACATGGCCCATGGGTTCTTGTGTCTGTGAAATTGCATTACGAATGGCTTCTCTGAGTTGTGTGGATACGAGGCAACGCATCACAACAAGAACTAAAAAAAAAAGACTGTGGCGCTGGCGGAGTCCATGAAAGCATCTTTAATGGGATTCCTGACTTGTTATGGAGCAGACTGTGCTTAAGGGGGACTAGCATGTGATGACTGTTATCAGTAATTGAAAATGTCACATGCATCAAATGTTCCACCCCTTAAAACGTTACCGAGGAGAAGGTCATCGCGGATGACCTGGAATAAAATGTCAGAATTCAATAAAGAGGCGAAGACGCCCGCCAAAGGTCAGCCTTAGCTTGGGCAGGCGGCGAGTGCCTTTCCCAGAGCCGAAGAGCGCCGAGGCTCTGACAGCCGGCCAAAAAAACAGGAGATCGGGTGTGCGCCCCGTTGCCAGGACTCACGTCCAATAACGCTCCGGAGGCAAAAATTTCCCTTAATTTTTACACTCCCTAGTCAAACATAATCACAGGCTGCAAAAAGGAATCCTGCCGCTGGGATGGACTTTCAAAAACATTGCGCCCCATCAGTTTGAGGGGAAATCATGCCTGTCTGACACAATTACACTGGGTTTCAATCTGCCGCGGTCGAGGTTGCAGAGGTCTGCCAACATATAAAAGATCAATACGAGCATTTTCAAGGCTCCACTGTAGCCCTCGGGCCCTGCTTCTCAGGGGTCTCTGGGTACTAGGAACTGTAATTGCTCTCTCTCTCTCTTGGTTGTTGTCCCTCTAACACGCCACTCCTTAATCTTTTAGGGGGCGCGTATTCCCTGATCGGGCGCAAGTCCATTCTATTCCTCGTAGAGATGTGCGGAAGTGGAACGAATGCGCGCGTCCAGCCTCGGGACGCTTCTTAGTGGCGCGAGGACACGGCAGCATCAATCTGTCAGTAGGAGGCTAAAACCACTCGGCGGACCTCTGAAAGCTACCAGAGGGTAAAAAGTGTAGTATGAAAACTGAACAAAACACGTAGGTACCTTCCTACCAACTCCTTGTCAAAAGGGAACCTTAATCATTTTTCTTAAGATGTTAAAAGCACTTACCGGCAGTCTAATCCCGAGGTGGTGGCATTTAAAAAAAATATTTTTATTGCAGTTAATACAACCCAAACCACAAAAACAGTAAACGTAAAATCTTGTAGCATCAAAACTCGGCCATAAATGAGTGATTAGCCCCCATTCCCAGATAACGCCCCTTCCCCCCACCACCTGCCCCAATACAGTTTAAAAAATCCGCGAGGTGGTGGTATTTGTATCCCTAATGTGGATAAAAACAAGTTGTTGAATAGTTCCAGTAGCAGTGTATGGGGCTGCTATTGTAAAAGCCTGAATATCACTTAGCCACATGGGGGTGATAGTTTTACGTCAGGCTCGACCGTGCATTTCTACTCACTGTCAATCAGGGGGATTGCGAGGAATGGACTTGTGCTGGGGCCCACAAGCCATGGCTAAGCCACATGCCCCTCAACCCCCCACACAGATCAATTGGTTTGGTCCAGGATATCTGATAAACATAGCCATCACCGTGATTCACAAAAATGTACCTGCTGGCATTAGAAATTCAACTGGGTAAATCAGCACGGAATTTTGACAAATTCAGTGCTTAATTTGTGCTTGTTTTTTTCCGGTGCTGAGCACCGGCACTTATTTTTGCGGCCCGGGGCATATTCTTCTGCCTCAAGCATTCGCTGCGAGCACTTGTAGCAAAAGACACATATGGGAAAGACGGAGGAAGAGAAAAGCGAAAAAACATAACAAAGTTAGAAAGCAGAAAGCTGCGAGAGTGAGCTGCAGGGGCAGGGTGTTGCTGTAAATAGATTAAAGAGGCCCAAAATGTATTCTGGGTTAGAGTAACCTCATACCTCAGTATTCCGTGTTCGCACATTTAATTGCAGCAACCTCGTGTTTCAGAGGAGAGCTTTGAGCACCGACACCTTTATTTTTACAAATGAAGCACTGGACAAATTGTAGGTCTCTGCCTCATATCTGCGCCACAGAGTGACTGATGTTCGAAATAGAGATTCCGTACTTGTATTAGAAAGCGTGTATGCAATTAGGCCACCGAGACAGTAAATGTACTGCACATTTACTTGGTTAGTAGAAGCCGGAGTGAGAATGGTCTGCCCTGAGGATGGATGGATTTTGTACAGAGAATTGGAAACTGCAAACCTTTAAGAGAGGAAACACGCGCTGTAGAATTATTTGATTACAAAATATGAAAGAATGACTTGTTTTATTATTAGGGAAAGCCTAATTGTTGGTGAACTATATACCATTACCCAGGTAACAGCTTAGAACCCTACACCCCTTTGACGCACGCAGGGGACCCCCTCCCACGAAGCCTTTAGAGGGCAGTAAGACAGCAAGACATATAAAGCTCATATAGTGACATTCAATACATTTTCAGTATGACAATGAATACTTCTACGAGGCACGTCTCCCGGGTGATACTAACTAGCTGGTAAGATAAGTTCAGCAGGTCACATACCTGCTGCAGAGACCTGCATCAGCCCTCAAACTCGTCTTTCTAGTCACGTTTATCTGAAATGAGGGCCAGGACTTAGTATAACAGCGTCTTTTATGTCCAGGGCATCAAAGCTGGAAACCTGTCATTTAAGATGCTGCATAAATGCTGCAAAATTTGCATCACAATCTCCATTCGCACCCAGGAGTGAGCTTTATTGAGGCAGCACTATTCCCATAAATGCCATCAAAACACACGATGTTTGCAATTCATGCGTTAAGAGTACGTCTGCTTCTCCTAGCCTCTAAGTTGTCACTCTCACGTCATCCTCCTTGTAGTTTTTCCCTTCTCCCTCCACCACGGAGGGACATTCTTGACCAAAATGTGGAGTCATCAACTCGCATTGTTCACAGAGGCCTGTGACCTGCAATGCCTATGACCCTTCAGGTTTTAGTGAGGTAGCTCAGTGGGGCTGTGCACACTCTGCAGAGACCGCATGCTAACTATATAGGTGCAGGTTTAAATGCGGGCAGAGCCAACTCAGCCTTTCATCCTTGAGCAGAGGTTAAACGAGTGCCACTGGAAGTTTTAAAAAGTCTGTAATTTAATCTTCAGCAGAGACTTTGTCACGTTGTAGTAAGCTAATAGTAGTCAGGCTCTGCCAAGCAAGAACCAATGCAATCTGACACGCGCACTCTTTCTTATATCTATGGGTACAACTTCCATGTGCACATCACAGCGAGCCGAATGGCAGCCAGCGCTGTACAGTGTAAAAAGGAAAACACATTCTCAGCTTTTGGCTGGGTTCTGGCAGTGGAAGCGGACTGTTTGTTGTGCTGTAGGGGATTCTAAAGAGGAGAGTCTTCAGCTCTTTCCTAAATTGGAGCTGTGTTAGGTATTGCATATAAGTTTTTGTAAGTTTCGTAAATGACATTTAGATGTATGGGTACACATGAAAAGCTGCCTTGTTTGAACCACACTAGGTATTTTAAGAACTTTTCTTGTAGGCATACGGGTAGTGAGCAAGTATCATGAGGGCGGGTGTGACTAGTTCTAAAACACCTGAAAGTAAACAAATGAGCGCCCGCATACGTGAGAGTGCAGCAGAAACTTTCCCACCCACCAACACGAAGGGTTTCATTCCCTCCTGACAATCTGGTTCTACATCGGCACCTCTTGCCCCGCTGCCCTCGTTTTCTGGCTGCAGAGAAAGACTCCGTCGAGCTAACGTCGCCCTCCGCCCCTCAGGTCTGCCATAGTATAGTCTCTCTTCCTCTGTGCCCTTCACAAAATAGGCCTCGGACAAGCACAGGCCCATTTTTCACCGTACGTGGCTGTCTTTGGGGTTACGGTGACCCCCTCCCCTCCTGCCCTGTGAGCACCCGCAGAAACAAAGAGTCCCCCTCGCATTATCCCGGGTACGGGTCTGCGCCCCTGCCAGTGCGGCCTCGGGGCCCCCCCTCCTCGCGGGGATGCCTCTTTTCACAGGATACACTGCGTGTAATCAAAGAGAGGCAATCGGGGGGCGATCTGGGTCTTAAACAGCCGACAGATGGGCGAGACGCTGAGGTTGTGCTCCCCCAAAGCGGCACGACCCCTCTGCGCCCGCTGCCCCCACCTAATGAGGTGACGAGCCTGCAAAACCCGCCCTCTCCTTCAATATCTCAAAGGGTCCATCGCTCCACGTCCATTTTGTAAGACAAAGTGAGGGAGATTTAATGTCCTGGCCATCTCGCCTCGCAGTGTGGGATGCAAATGAGTGGCACTCATTAATGAGCCGCTTCAGCAGAAACGATATATTGCTACCGATTTTGACAGAGTCCTATAATGGATGTGCACTTCTGAAGAGGGGACGTGCTACGGGTTTAGCCAAACGTCTGCTAATTTCTTCTATCAGTCAATTCAATGGTCAACTGGAAAAGTTTGAGTGGTCCACCGCACGCGTGTAATGGATATCTCCGTGAACACTTTGATGATGTCACACAAGGACACGTGACATTTATAGTGATCATAATGGTTTTCATAGATAACTCATTTTGCCATAGCTAGGCCCCACTACCCAATGGGCACCAAACGTTTTTTGCCCTGGGCTGCTGTCCTTACACCTGTTTGTGCAACAAAACACGAAACGTAACGTCAATGTTGTCACCCTAATGTTGTCCTCACCCATGTCACGTCAACTTTATCACCCTAGTTTGGCCCTCAGCTTTGTAACGTAAACTTTATCACCCTCGTTTTCTCCTCAACCTTCTTATTTTACCAGCTATGGACATCTATTCAACCTAGTAACTTGCACTTGTGCCAGGTTTAACCACAGCCTGTCCCCTAGGGGAAATGGCCTATAATTGTTTTTTTCCCACTGGGGTGTCTTCTTCCATCCTAGTGGGCTTGCTATGTGGATATGTAAGATTGTAAATATCATGGTACACTTACCCAGTTCAATGGTACTCATTTTATCAACTGTTGAAGGAAGAAAGTATGCGTCATTTCAACCTGCATTCAAATTTGTGGCCTATAGTTTACACAAAGGTCAGGAAACCTGAACACTTCTGTTGTAATATAGCATTATACAATTTTTAATTTTTAAAGAAATAAGTACCAAGGCCCTTGCCATGAGACCACTGTAGATTACACCACCCACAGCGCTACTAATGACAATTTAGACTTTTTTTACATTAAAAATGGCTAATACCTGCCACCCAAGCTATTTTTATAGCACTGGGTGGCAGGCTTTAGTCTTTTTGTAATGTATGTGGAATTATTAAACAACTGTGGTTGTGTTCATCGCAAAATTAGATAAATAGCACCACAATGTGACTGGCTGTCATAAGTCCCAGTGTTGACAATTAAGTGCTGCGCAGAGCACCAGAAACAACCGGCTCAAATTAAGCACTGCCATTATAGCCAATGGCCGAGGGCTATAACAACCATTAAACATCCTCTACATGAGTTATAAACACAAACAGCAGCAAAAGACTAAAACAAGAGAGACTGAGTTAAATGACCTAGCCCGAAGGAGAAGGGGTACAATGTTATTAGGACATTCCACCCAATGGCGGTAGAATGTTGTGAATTAAACAGGGTGAAACAGGGTGAAACAGGAAAACAGACATTTGAATGTTGGAGCAGTTTGTATATCACCCCTCTTGGCCTTATTCCGATCCTTTGTTTTCAGTGGAGTTTCCAACATTCTGATGCTCTCAAATTCTATATGAACAAGTTATTGTTATCAGACATATAATTTACCAGACACCTATGAGTGGCAGGTGCCTTTAGAGGTAAGACTAGAGCATCCCTTCTTCTTTCTGAAGCTGGAATAGTACTACATCGCACGTCCAGAAGAATAAGAAGGTGGCGCCTATTTGTAAAGTAGTATCAAATTGGCTCTTGGTATCAATGCATTCATGTTGGACCTTTCCTTCTGCATGTATCCATATTTATTTTGCTTCTAATTTTATATGTATTATTTTTAGTATGTGAAATGTATTTTCACCCATTAAATATATGTAAACAAAATATATTTGCACTTCTATTCAATTGATACATGTAGAGTCACACTTCGATGCCTATTGGCATTTAGTGCACCAGGTAGCCTTATTTAATTAAACAGTACAATTACCTGAGAACATTAGCACTGCAGGGCTAGTATGCGTGTACCTATGCACGCATTTAAGGTGCATTAGAAAACTTGCATTTTTTAATCTCTGTGTTGACAATGTACACCTCTATTGCCCTGGCAGCATTGACTGGTAGCATGGAGAGACACTTAAAGGAACGCCCACTTATCAAATGTTTTCTTTTTTAAACATAAATAGAGATGGGGAAACAGTTGTTTTCCTGTCTATAAATGATACAACCATTGACAAAGACAGTAGGTCTGGTGTTGGCTGCCAAACACTTTGTCAATGATCATTTTTTTTGTTGTTTTATTATTGGTTTTGTGTAAAATTTTGTTGGTTGAAGTGCCAATCCCTCACCAACATACATGTAAAAACATAGGCTAAAAACAAAACAATTATTTCATCTAAAAAACTATAGTTCCATTGTAATCCCTGGCACTGAAGGGAACTATATTATGTATGGATGTGCTCATTGTGAAAGGACAGAATGCCATCACTGATAACAAGCTTAGCAAATGGTTGACGTGGGCTGACCCACAGGCCGATGCTGTATGCTGTAGTGGGTGTAAGAAAATATGAATGATACATGATAAGACCAATGGATAAGGGGGGTGCCTGAAAGCACCTATAAGTATGTATATTACACATACAATTTTAGTACCATCAAAAGGTTTTAGCTAATGCCAGACCTAAAAATCAATTAAAATGGAATCATAGGAGCTCATGATGTACACAGCCAAGAAAGGCTGCAGTCAACAAGACAGTATTTTTAAAGAATTAGGAGCTGGCTCTACCTGAGCTATAATAAAAATCAGGATCCCCATAAGGTGGCATAATATTTGTGAAAGACTTTCATCAACGCTTCTGCAAATCATTACTCTCATGGGAGCAGATGAGGCTAATAAGCGAGTCAGGAGCGACAGCCCCCGCTGTTCCTCTGATTTGCTCTACCCTGGGAAGAGACAGTCGCTGTAGGCAGAGGCAGAACACAGATCAGTCAAACATCAGCGCCCATTAGCTCACATATGAAACTCTCAAGCCTCACACCTGGAAGACTCTGCTACAGAAATCTGGGCATTGGCATGAAAGGCGCATTACTGCTTCTAATGCCGCCATTTCCAGCTCATTTATTGTTTTTTTTTGTTGTTGTCTTGATTTCCCAAAACCATTCTTGGTCTACTATTCTATTCAGCATCCAATTTTAATGTATTTTTTAGATGCTTTTGAAAATTGTCTTTCATTGCTCTAGCGATATCTCCTTTTTTCTAAAATCCTAATAAAATCCAAACTAAGATCCAGAATAGTAGCATTACAGGCAATAAAGACATCTCACCTTGTTGTATGAGAAGTTATGTTGTATTTTATAGGGCTGTGCAAAATAGCACAATTTTTATCCCAAAACTACAGGATATGTCCGGAAATTACACACAATTACTCCAAAACTATGCAAAATGCATTTTAGGGCTACCTCTAATGAAAATTGATCAGAGGGCTTGCTTTGCAGGCAAAAGTCAATCGAGGCACCACCAACCGAACATGGTTGATTTCAAAATTTGTTTCCCAACTCATTTCCTGCTCCAACATTTCTCCTAGGAGACACTTTCTCAATGAACCAGTGTTTGACAGAAAACAAATTTGCGAAATTTTGCACCTTGACAATTTATGACATTTCGCATAATTTCGTAATGTGAAATTGCACAAATTATGCAAATTACAAGAGTGCAATGGAAAATATTGCAGAAGCCTTTGGATTACACCACTCTGTATTTTCTACGTAGGTTGCACAAAGAAGGAAGGGGGTGTAGGAAACGTGGTTGGACTATGTGGTGGAATCGAAGGGATTGTGAATCTATCGTTTTTAACCCAGCCGTGCCTTTCAGGTAGGTTTGTTTCTAGAGGTAGAAGGTTTGTTGCCATACCTCTGTGCTTCCTACTGTCTTAATACTTTATTTAAAAGGTGAACACCTTCGAAGCAAGTCCATCTAGACAAGGCAAAGCTTTTCAAGGTTCTTGGCAGGGGAAAGTATAGCTAATGTTCATTTCACAAACTGTGCTTTCTCCAGGGGAATCAATAACAGAGGTTGGTATCGCCGAACTTAAATGGGCCGGCTTTTTTTTTTAGCAAACTCAGAAGGATGAAAGGCTGAGTTGGCGCTCACACCTCGGCAGGTCTTCAGGCCAACTGAGCCAACTAACCAAGAACAGATCCACGTTTTTTCACGAAGTACAACCACTAAATGAGTTTCCTACATGGTGAAATCCTTCCAAACAGTGAGTATTTAAAAAAACAAGCAAAATAAATAATTATCATCTTTGAAATTTAGATTGCACAAGACATTTGCGCTTTCGCAAAAAAGACACTGCAATAAACATAATTCAGCGGCACATTTTAATTTTTCGTTGTCAATGGAATGAGGTTAAACACAAAATGCATATCCAAGGGGGTGTCGTCCACGTAGTCGGTGCATTCTGAAGGGCACACTCTCACAGATAGGAGGGCCCAGCCACAGGTGTGCTCTCCGAGTCCAAGGGCTGTCTCCCAGCAGATTGCAGAAGAGAGGCCGCAACCACATCAAACAAAACGCCGCCATCCACGTGCAGTCGAAACAAAGAGATAGGGAGAGAAAGCAGCTCTGACCAGTTCAGGTTTGCACAGGAGAAAATCAATAGGCATCGATCAGTGCCATAAAGTGGGATAGAGCGATATCAAATGGCAGACATCTGGTTATCTGGCTGATAACAGGCAAGGGACAAGCCTCTAGGTCATGGAGTGTTGACTCAGTGAAAGTGACAGCTTCCCAGGCGCTTTAATGCTGAACAGAAAGGACAGTTCAAAGAAAAGAGAACAAAGTGAAGGAATGCTGGTCACATATGAGGGGTGAGCAAGAAGGCTGCAAAGACCGGGCTGATTTTTTTTTCATAGCACTTTGTTCCACAGCCAGGGCCACTGGCATTAGAGAAACAAATGTAGTTGCGTTGGCAAGAAGGCAAATTTGGTGAACATTTTGTGATGGTGTTACTGCTTTATTTTGTAATTTTTACACTGTTAACACTGCCTGGACATTGGGTGCTCCTCATTAGTTCCAGTTTAAAACACAAATATAGCAATAAGCAACAGAAAGGTGATCAGCCAACCTTTGCAAAGGGCCTTCCATTGTGCACAAGCATGTGTTGCTGTTTTTTTAGTAACTTTTGAAGCATTTGAATTAGAAACAATTTCTTTGTTAAACTCTTCAGATTTTGTTCAGATGATGGACTATGCAGCAAATGTCGCAAGCCTATAATTATACAAAAAATGCCACAGCTGCACAATGGCAACATTTCAGTGACCTTGACCATAGCTCTGCCATTCCAAAGCGCTTTAAATAACAAGTGTTACTATTACTCAATTTAATGGCATTCTATGATGAAGGACCCACCAATTGGCAGCAAGGTCAGACTGGGACAGAAAATAGGCCCAGTCACAAAAATAAAGTGCCCACCATTAGCTAAACAAATAACTAAAATAGTGGCCCACATTCTGCAAATTGGGACCGTTTTAACTTTTAAAGACATTGGGGACTACATGCACTTGTGCTGTGCTTGCTGCAGGCTATGTTTGTGGTAATATCAGGGAAATCAACAGTAAAAACCCTTCTCATCAGACCATAAAACAGGCCACAAACAGCCCAAAAACCGCCCACGTACTGACCAGCCCTGTGGGCACTGCCAGACGCCTTATAGGGCATTCTGACCCTAATCAGCAGACAGAAGCACTAGCATCACAAGGCGGGCATGGTTGCCACAGACCTCAGACACAGACCCACAAAGCTCTGACACCAAATCTCCTTCAAGGCTGGTAGTTGTGAATACCTTCACAGCTATCACTCATTTTCCTTCACTGAATGCTTAAGTGCAGCTACACATCTGCAGACATGATATGATTAGCCTCCGTTGATAACACCCAAACACGTGTGATACAGCCGACATTGCATTCCCAAGCCTTTCCAAACACCAACGTCTTACAGGCTTATGTGCTCTGTCTGTCACTATTTTGTACCTCACTAGTCTCCAAGGCAAAGTCATTCATAACACAAGAAGAGCACAACTCTAGTCATCATGGATGACACCAAAACATTCTCACTCTGAAGAGCTGAAACCAAGGCACCCTACTCAGTAGTGTGTCACCTGTTCACAAAGCACTTCAGCATCTCTTCAGGGGGATGAAACACTATATAAATGCACCTACAAAACATCATCTCTATGAAATCAAATCGTGATTTCAAAGTCACGAAGCATTGGCAAAGCTGATAGATCTGGTGTTGCCTGCCAGCCTGTTCACTTTGCCTATGATTTTTTTGCATTTGTTTCCGTAAACCTTTGTTTCAAAAACATTAAAAACAAGGAGAATTAAAAAAAAAAAAAAGTACATAGGGCTACTTTCTGTGTAGGTTGCAACATAGTGTATGGGCAGAATAACACTTTTCACACTGAAAGGAGCCAAAAGCTGAAGTGTGCTGACCCAGAGCTAGATGCAGTGTGTTGCATTGCCCTCAAAAGTATCTCAACCCTTGGGCGTAGTTTCTAGAAAGCAGATGTAGGCCTTGGTTTCATGTTACCTAAGTTGTCATCCTTGTTCTCTTACTTTTGAAAGGAGGTGACGTAGGCTGGGAGGCAGTGTTCACAGGGGATTAGGAATTCTTTTCTACTCTTTACTTACTAGCTGGAAAGGCATTGTGTCGCCCCCATTTTCCATCAGGATCGTTTTTTTATTTTTATCTCACGCGGTTCTTCTGCTACTGAAGAGATGCGCCAAAGAACTAATAACAAGCATTGCATAGGCCAACAGGAATGGCCAGCGGAAAGTAATGGTTATGCGCTGGATGTGACTAGCACTATGTTTTAGGTCTGACATAGGCCAAGAAATTTTGATTTAATTCAACTTATATATCAGCCATTGGGTGATTTATTTGTGAGAGATGGCATTTTGCTCTTCCTCAAGGTGATCATCTGCACACAAAGTAGCTTGCTTTAGTGCCGAGGGTCTACCATGGCAATATGTGCTTTTTGAGACCAAAATACTTTTGCTTTTAGCAAGTGTTATTTTTTATATATTGGTGATGCCCACCTAGCTCCAACAAGAAACTTTTATAAACACCACGAGAAAACAATCATTGACAAAGTCAAAACAAGGGCAGTCAATACCAGACCTACTTACTGACTTTGTTTCTCCTAGTCTACAGTCAAATACCTGAACATACTTTTTCACAACCTTAGTCAAGTTTTCTGAGCGCTACTGTTTACAGTCATTTCCTTCAAATGTCACTTTCACCTGCAAATTCAAACAATTTTGCCTACAGATTTTGAGAGCTCTGCAAGGGATGGTTAAAGCTGTTTATGCAGCTGGCAAGGCTGCTCTCCCTCCATGTACATACACTAAATCTTTTAATTTCCCTTTTAAAAGCAATGCAACTTGCTTTAAAAAGGTTTACGAGACACAGTACAGACCCTCACTGCCGATTTGGCTAGGCTTGCTCGTAATCTGTTCCCTCAAAGTCGATTTGTTGGGTAAATCAAGATATTTATGCATATGGTGGCACAGATGCAGCCACAATCCATAAAAACTGTTTGCAATTAAACTGCCACTTTGCGTGACTTGATTTGTCAGCTATCTGAAATTAGATTGCATTGTTTCTGCATTGACAAGAGATAAAACACGGAGCCAAATACGGAGCGCAACCAGGGGAGGGGGGAGGTACATTATTATGGGGGGACTAAGCATCCAGGGAAAGGAAACTGAAAAAGTGCCCGTAAATAGGTGGTGAAGGGGAGCTGATGTGCATCAGTGAGAGGAAGGGGGTAGGAATGGCAGCTCAAAAGACATATTCTGGAGCTACGATGGCAATTTTCATTGGGTGATGTCTGAAATGGATAGATGGTGGCGATGCCCTGGCCCACGACCTCTCACACTGTACATTGTCCCCACCTTAGGGCATCCTGTATGCAGCAGTATGCCTCATCAAGGGCCTAAAGATGTATGACCAGATCATCCCACCCAGAAGAAACTCCACTGGCTGCCTTTGCCAGCCTGCACCATCTTCAAAACCAGTTCCATCATATCAGCAAAGCCATCACGGCCAGAAACTTCACGCCTGACACACTCGCCCTCTCTGATGCGTGCAGTAAGGACTACATCTGACTGCAACTGAAGCAGTGCAAACAAAAAAAGCAAAAAGACAAGGCAGAAGGCCTTCTCCACCTTTGAACCAGGGATCTGGAATGACATCTCCACATCCCTCTGGACATCTTCAATTCTGCTGCAATTTAGGAATGTCTACAAGACACACTTTTTTAAAGACCACCACACCATGATGCGATAATACCCTGCATCCGTACTTCAAAACAACCACCTCTTTAATCATATGTAGACTTTCTCTTAGTCGTGCACCCTGCACACCGTTCTGCAGCTTTTTGACAACCTTTGAGCAATATAAATACAACATGCACATATGCATGCAATTGAAACATTTGGATGACCAGTCTCACTGCAATGAGTTGGAACTCCTCATCTCTGACTCGCTGAGTGGTTTGGTTGTAAGGTACTTTTAACTGACCAGATGAATTCTACGCCTGCTGTGTGGGAAGCTCACTTACCTTGTTTAAGGCACCTGTTACCCCACTTGTCTGATCTAGGTGTCTAATACAAGTTTTAAACGAAAAAGATACATTCAGAATAGAATATTATTTTAAACAAATTCAAAGCACTTTCCATTAAAGTGCACAAATCATACTATATTCATAAAACCCTGTATGAAAATTTGTCCTTGACGTACTTCAGCTTGATTCCTCTCCTTTCTTGAGTGACCCTCTCCTTAACTTCCAACGTCTGCATGCCTTCAATTGCCGAGTATAGCCTCCTCTCAGCCCATGTCTGTCTACTTTAATCCCTTTTGTAATTCTCACAGACCACTTCATAGATTACAACTTCTCCTTCTTTAATCCCTATCCCTGCAACCTAAAATACAGAAGCTCCACCATCTTAAATATCTACCTCACAAACCATTTGCCTGAACCCACATACCCCCACTAATGATCACACCTAACAGGTATCAGTTTTAATCTACCATGAAGAAAATGGAGTAAATGCAAGGAATGTTTTTTGAGCACGCATGACTAATCCCAGTAACCAACTATACTACTGGATTAACCCCTAACCTTGGGTTCTGGAGTAGTAAACTTCACAACAGCACTTATCTGCCTTGTCAGGAGTAGTAAGTGCTATACAAAATGCAATTACAATAAAAATTACAATTTCTGTCATGTATGCCAACAAAAGGATCTTCACTGTTTCTTAATATTTCTAATGTATTCCAGATTTCGAACTGCCTGGAAGAACTTCTCTTGAAAGTGCTGTGCCCCATGAAAATTAGGTCTTGCCTATTGCAGTGCTGACAGCTTATTACATTTTCTTTTTTATTTTTTTTATTTTTGAAGGCTGAATGGGCAACACCTCCCACAACAAGCCTGTGGTGGCTAGAGGTTATCTGACGCCATGTTGCCCACCAGTCCAATGGAACATTAGGTGGAAGTGACTGGGCTGAGGGTGAAAAAATCGATGAGGCCTTTGAGCATTTTTGGGAAGACTGACTTCTGCATGTAACTTCTCTCCTCTGGAAGTTAACCATCAGTGGGGATGTTTGGGAAGTTTGCTCTGTAATGAGGACTCCTGAGTCTAGGAGCAACCCTTAACGCACTGCGTAACTCTTCAGCACAACACAGGCGCAAAGAAGCTCTTTTTACTTTTGTGTCACCAGAATAGTAAGTACTATGTCACTGCTTTGCTTAGAGAAGTGAAGGCTGAGAGGTTTATTTGTATGGGGCACATGTCAGCTACATAAGAAGCATCTTTGTGTCTTTGGAAAGCCGAGCCCAAGTAGGAACATTGGCCTGATTCAGACTCTTAACTCTTTCTATTCGTCATTGAGATTAATTTTACATCTGGGCCCAATTAAGGTTTCGTTGGGAACCCATGAATATCACATTTGTGGGAGTTCTTCGCGGCTGTGAATGGAAGAGACTGATTGTAGGGCTAGGCCCGGCAGAATAAAGAACTCTTGTCCATTCGTGTGGGGTGGCTGTCTTTCTATGTGAGCAGAGATGGCACAATGAAAGGCCATGGTTTCTTCAGCGAATCCTGAATGGCACATAAATTCTGGTACCCAGTACAGAAGGAATCAAACGGGTGAGGGAAACAGAGGCTCGGCACCACTCGTATATATAACTTTATGTCACTGCTTCCCATGCAAAGATACCCTCCCTCGATTTACTAGACATACTACTCTGTTGACCGATTCAGTGATTCTTTTTCAGGGTATATTACCATTATGGCTAAGGAGTTCATTTTGAGTAACAGTCATGAGTAATTACTCATAACCTAATATTTCTCTAGACGATGCATTCAAGGAAACGGCCCAGTGCATTCATAAACATTTTTTCTAACTGAAAGTCAAAGTTTTGGCTGTTGCCAAGTGACACAAGTCAATCTTGCTGAGTGATAGAAGCACAACTGATATTTTTTCATGCTTTAAATTTAATATGTATTAATTCTACAAAGCATTTTAAAGGGATTTGTAGGAGCCTTAAGTGGTTCAAAGTACTTTTAAGAGTTTCATTTCACAAAACTTTCTTTGCGTGTAAGTCCAAAATTATGCTTGCAGTTTTTTGCCCGATTCACAAATTGTGACTTACACATAAATGAATGTGATCTACAGGCATGCAGTACTTTGGACAAATCTTCTAATCTAATGCATGCCTGCTCTATACAATGTACAGGTCAGGCATATACGTGCATCTCAGCATTGGCCACACATTCCATGGATTTAAAGGGTCATTTTTGGCCACAACTCTGGAAATGTTTGTGATTTAGTCAATCACTTCTACAGAGAGGGCGCAGGATCCCTTGCCAATATGTCACAATGTTGCTAAAGCTGGCATGGGTTGGGTGGAGAGCTGTAAGACCCGGAGCCATCATATACAGAACCCAGCAAGGATAATTTTAAACGTATCTATCTATCACTCACAGGAATTAGGATGGAAGACCAGGATGTGCCCTCAGCTTTAAAAAAAAAAAAAACACATCACCCACACTTCATTAGGCCAGGAGAAGGTACAATGTCCCCTGTGCTCCTCCCCTGCATTCCTGAATATCCCCCACCCCCATGGGAGACACTCCATTGGGTACACCCACAAGACCAAACTTTAGTCTCCCACATGCATGTGAATCCTCAAGAGGCAAAGGAGCAGACCAACGCAGTGATACAACACACATACAAGAAAAGATGCAGGCTTAAACTTGCATTCATTTACATGGGCTGATGTGAAGAGGCCGAACATGTTTATTGATTAAAAAGCACAGAGGGTGGTTTAGGTTTCACATTAAAATAAGTCCTTTAATGTTCGCTGTGTCACTTATGTAGAGGACCCCACCATGCCATAAAAGTGGCAGCCATTGTGGTGATCTGTATAGCAAATGGGGCACAGGCAGCTTTAAGTTCCTCTCGAGCTGCCCTCTTTCTTCAACCCTCCTTCTCTGAATGGCATTTCCGCGTTGGATGGAAGAAGAAATCTTACCTTCTGTTTCAGAGAAGCAGAAGGGTCCGGTATCTGCTGTTTCTGCTTCCAGCATCACCCCATGTGCAGGAAGTAACCCAAACATGCCTGATAAACTTTAATAATTACATTGACAGACGAAGCGCATTACAGTGCCTGCAGGCCGAATACATTCAAAACGGTGTCACTTTGGTAATAAATGGCAGTGCTACACCATAATTAGAAGGTGCATTTTTAATACTTATTTTATTTATTGGGATTTTTAGCTCACATATAACTCCGATGGAACACATATGTTTAACCCTGAGAGGAAGAAGAGCCATAAGAGGGCTTGTTATCCCACCTACTGAGGCTCAGGAGTTATGTTATTGCTAATTGGGTCTAACATTTCTGACTCTGCTCTTTGAAGCTAAATCAAAAAAAGTGATGTGGCGCCTGGAAACCAGTTACATCTCTGGATGGTAGACTCCAGCTCGCTTCATTTTTATGGAGTTATAAAATGGCGACCAACCGAAACATTTAATATCAGACACCCAGAACAAAATGTGGCTGATGTCCATCCGTTTCGGGAAACTGGAGAACACAGTAATGTGATAGGGAGACACCAAGACATGTAGCTGCAGGAGTGTGGTCTTCAAAAACCAATTAAGGAAACTTTTGCTCTCCTGGTGAACTAACAGGAGCTGTGAGGGAATGCAGTGGTACTCAGAAGCAGTGCTGAGAGCCAATTTGCTGCTGCAAACAATAGTTCCTCTTTCTAATTCTGTCCATCAATGAGCAAAGTGGTCCATCAGTAGTGTGACTAAGCTGGTATGATTTCATCTGCGGTCTAAATTCATGCTGAGCTGCTGCCTTTTTTGGGGTTCTAGGTCATCATTCAAGGAGGGAGGTCAACGTTGAACCTGCTCAAAAGCCAAGATCCTTCCTTGGAAGTCTAACAAATGAAGGTAACTAACTATAGTGTCCTGTGGAGTTTATTACGGATCTTTCTCTTCCCTTTTCTCCTTACATGAAACCTTTGTCTCGGGTAATATTACCTAGTGCACAACTTCTCATCTTAATGCAATGATACTGTGATGAACGTGTGCTTCGAGGGAAAAGGGATCAAGGACAAGTCAGGCTAGTTCCTTACCCTCACAAGGTCTGTGACTGCTTACAGGCCATTTCAGCACTGAATACAGAATCAGTGGTTTGTACTAAACTGGTCAAAAACTAAGGCTTTGATAGTAGGATCTCTATCAGAGACGCAACCCACGCAATTCCCTTCCCTGGCACGCACAGCAAGCAATGTTGGGTAACCTCATTGGAGTCACGAACCTCGCAGGGGAGGTCTACGTATGGCATGTGGCAAAGACCTCAAATTACTCAGTCACTGAATTCCTTATTTAGAGTATGGGCAAAGAGTTTCTCTAGCTGAATGGAATACTATCACACCTGGATTGTGCCCCTCCCCTTCTCATAACCTGTTTTTACATTTAAATATTTTTTTTATTATTATTTTCTTTTAGTGGCCTAACACCTGCAAACTGCCAACAAACTACCCACTTTTTTGGGTGCTTGCGTGCAGTTTGCATATTACTTTGAATTTACTTTTATAAAATGGCCGTTGGCAATATTTGAACTGTCAATTAAAAAATCCAAAATGGCTGTCAGTGCAGCACATGATGCACTGGAGGGAGTTTCGACATTCATAATTTACCATTACGTCTTGGCAGATGGCCATTTTAAATAGAACATTAGAAAATAAAGTGTGGCGTGCAGAAGTGCAAATGCTATCACAAGCAAATATTTTCAAAGCCAAACGGTTAGCAGAGACTTTTTAATGCATGGGCAAAGTGGGGGCGCTGGCCCTCGGCTGCAGCCGTTTGGGGGGCCACCTGCAGAGCCAGCTCTGTTCTGCTGAGAATCTAACCCTGATAACCTTAAATAATTCTTAAACAGATTGTTTTAAATAACGTTTCCTTTAATTTATTTTTAATGCGTTTGATATGTAGGAGCCTATTTCGGACATTTTGCAGAGAAATGCTGTGTTTATGTTTCATCCAACATCGATTAAAAAAGTTTATTTTAGATCAAAACAGGACCTTACATGTGAGAAATGGGAGGGCTTCATAGAGATTATTTGCAGTAATATGAATGAGCTGCTGCTGTGTTACAATATTGAATACACAGGTCACTATCCCTGAAAATTAGACGTAAACACCTTTAAAATTGGGCCCAGTGTGTCTGTGCACTTTCAGTGACGTGACCAAAGAGGCACGGGTGTAGCGTGGTCAGTAAGATTGTGGGGGGGTGAGCTTTAGATCTCCGAACAATCACTGAGGCATATAATGTTAAAATACATTATGCAAAAAGCAGGGCACAAGAAACCGGCTAAAGAGGCAGGGGAAAGGGAGCTGGACGCGGATTTGTAGAGGTACTAACTAAGAGAAAACGCAATATTTTGAAATAACATTTTTTAAGACTTTCAAAACATAGAGGGAGAGAGTGTTTGTGCATTTTTGTCTGTGTATGTAAAAATTCCTGCTCCAATCCGACAGACACCTCACCGTACACGAATGAAAGCATCTGTAGCCAAATATTTACCAGAAAAAAAAAATATTGGGGAGTGTAACACCCCAAAATACTCCCCTGAACCAACGCTCCTGCAAAGAGGGAATGAAAGAGCTGAAATCGGTTCATAAATTCAAAGCTGTTCGAACTAGGGCCTTGATAATACATTGGGCCTGGGGCCTCAAAATCATCAAGATGTTCCTGTCGGTCAGCATTCACCTTTTTAAGGTGACTGTGGGCTTTACAAATGACTGCTTATCCTTTTGTTATGCTTTTAGGGCAGGTAGAACTTATTACTTAAATGCTCAAAACCTATGCAATATCTGTTGCTAACTTGTAGCAGGACAAAAAAGAAACATTACTTGCAACTCATTTCTTTTTAACACCACACTATTATTTGCTGTACTTATCTTAATGCAAAACAAGCTGCTATAATATAATTCATGTTAATGCCGCAGTGACACTAGCCCAGTAATTGGTGGTATTTTTTAACTCTAACTCGTGTTAGCTTTTCACATAAATTGATCCCTTGGGGCAGTATCGCCATCTTTCGAAAAATAAATAATCCATGAATGATTGTATAGCGCCATAATCACTTAGAAGTTTTCCATGGTGGACAACGTGAAAGGATACCTACTCAATTGAGCCTTCCAACCCTTGCCACAACTCTGAATGCTCAGGAGTGCCTTCACTGGGAGAGAATAAAGACACCCCCAGGCTTCTGTCCCTCTGAGTAAAATGCACCAATCCCCATTGCCTGACATCTCTTGAGCCTTGTTGTAGGCACTGTCAGATGCCGACGTAAAAATGCCACATAATACTGAACTTCATCAGACTTTATTTCCTGTGTGCTCGCTATACAAAAGATTTCAGACATACACAATTCATTTGATGGAATGTAAGGACCATCTAGCCCAGTGGTACCCAACCTGTGGTCCATAATCCTTTCTGGGGGTCCGTGACTGCTTAGAAAGTTATATAATATTAACAGATTAGGTCCCCAGTTTTCAGTAATGACTTATTGGGGGGGTCTCTGGATTCCAATAAGGATTCAGTGGGGGTCCATGGGTTCCAGTAATGGTAAAGTAGGGGTCTACAGTTGTCAAAAGGTTGGGAACCACTGATCTAGCCTATTTAGTCTGTTCATGCATCCGTCTACATGGCTACAAATCTTACAATACTGTCCACTTTGATCTCAAATTTTGTTGAGATTGTTTGCACAATAAACTCACCCTGTTGAGGGACTTTACCTGTCGTATTTTAGATGAAAATAAGGCAGGTATGCTAGTAAATCAGCATTCAAGTACATATGTAGTAATTGGTCCACTGAAAGTGTGTTTCTGTAACAGACCATCTACAGGCTTCTGCACTTGTCTCTCTAACCAGGAACCTACTTATTCAGTCCTGAGAAGGGAAAAGAGGCTCTTGGTTGAAGTGCAGAGCTACCTATGTATTCCTTGTCCCTTGCAGGAATGACTTATTTGTGCAGAGTGGATTTCTCCAGTTTACTTCTTGAGGCAACCAAAGGGTGGTTTGTAACTTTAGAAAAAATCCTAAACAAATAAATGTATTTTGTGCTTTACGAAATGTATCTTCAGATATACTGATCAAGGGTTAGTCTTTACTGGTTATCAATTTTCAATGTTCAGACTCATTGTTTTCAGCGAAGCAATTATGGTAGATTGAAACAGGAACAGTTGAATAAATTGGAGTCATCTATCGTGGCATGGTTCATTTTAGTAGAATGTTTTTTGGACAAGGTAGCTCTTGGTATTAATAAAAAGAGAATGAAACGGTCTAGAATGTTATAGTACGCATAAATCCACTAGACGTTTGTCCTCGAGTCAAATTATCAATGGTGATATTAAATTTCATGATCCAGTCTAAAGAGTGCAATTTGATATATGTTTGGGAGACAAATCAATAGTCAAAAATAAGTGTATTCAGGCGTTTCAGTGATGGAAAGGGTGATTACGTCATTCACCCATAAATTTGTCCTGTATCATGCTCGAAGGACATGTCCACAAAACACGAGCATGATGAACAATCTCAAAATCCACTTTACTTCATTATTTATTGATAAGCTATCTTGACATAAATTCATCAGCCCGGGCACACCTTTACAGCACTGCGTCATTTACTGTTAACCTATGGTTGTTGAAGATTTAAAATCCCACATTCCATTATTTTGTGCCACATACCAAAATATAAATTGATTGGATACATAAAAAAAGCTTTCTAATATGTCTAATTTTTGATGGATCTATATTGGATAAAACAAGAATGTGGAATTTGTGAGTGGGGACCTTCTGTTCTGCTTGGACCGTGACATTAAGGTATGTTTCAGATTAAGACTGCACCCTTCCCCTCTTAAGGGAGGTTAAAGCAAAATAGAATCCTCTTCTGTAAGTAAAGCTTACTACTGATAAATGGACAAACACTTCCCCTAGGTCAGCAGAACTCACCCAGCTGAACGACCCTGAGTGCACGCTCATTAAGAGCAGCAGTGATTATTTTTTTTCCAATATTGCTAGGAAAACACAACATTTCTTCCCTGCAGTAATCATGCGATGTACACCACATCACATATTGTGAAGCAATGCATCGGCTTCCTACCTGTCCTGTGCCTGCTCTTGTGACTGACGCACTATTACGCAAACAGGCCTGTGTACAGTGTTTTTGAGTGTCACCTCCCGAACTCCACCCCACCTCTCCCACCACTCTCTCGTGTGGCACATCTCCAGCTGAATCAGGAGGCTCTATGAATATTTATCCCAAATCACTTCTTTTCACCGAAGGGTATTAGCTTTATTTGTGTTGTGCTACGGCTGACGACAAGCCTGCTTAATTCTGGCCTCCAGCTCAACATGCATAAAAATATGACCCTCAGCAGACAGATGGTGTCCTCTGACGCATTTTTATTGCTGAAGCAAACATTGACTTCATTTCCATTCTCAAATACTCCTCTTCTTAATTCGAAGGGGCGGAACCAGCCTTACACAAACATATTGATTACCCCCTCCCGTTATCCACTCAGGCTGTTTGGCTCCATCTATGGTCTTTCAGGCTGATGAAACTGGGCGGCCACACGCTTAGGCACCATTGTGGAGCACATTTAGTTACAAAATGCTGAAATGTATTCTCCTCAGTCTGAGGGTCCTGTTTGCTGCACACATTTCCAGCAGGCCCCCATCAGTGCAAAGTTATTAAGCTTTCTTTCTGTGGCAGTTAGTTTACTGTTAGACACACACCACCAAGGACTTTTAGAGGTTCTGTGAAAACAGAATTATTGATTATAATTTTCATTTCAATTACGGCTAGTACAGTAATGTATCACCTTACTCCACGAACGCAGAAGAGATCCCACAACCTTAAAAAATAATGCCAATAAAATGATAGTTATCAAAACATGCTGCTTTGTGAAAAGATCTTGGGTTCGGGGCTGTATTATAGTAAGGTAATACCAAACAGCTGTCAAGGGCATCACCTACAAGGGGAAATATAAGCATAAAACATGGCCACAATCCACAGAAGTACCACAGGTGGTGATCTGTGCATGTGGGTCTTCATTACCTGTGATGCGTGTGTTATGTCCAGGCCCCCAGGGTGAAGATGTGAGAAGCCAGTAAGATCTCCTTCCCCGCAACCGTGGTCTGTGTAAAATCGCACATCTGACCTGTTGCAACACCATAACTAATAAGAAAATATTCTATTTTTATTTGAACCGACAGTAGCCTTTAAGTATAAACTATGTATTATATTGTTTCCACTCTAATGACTGATTACAATCAATGGCACATAATATGATACGGTTAAAATCAGCCTAGCATAGGACAGCAAGCATTTCTTTGCACATTTGCTAATAATGTTCAAATATGTGTCTTGTATTGGAAGACTCACGGCTTATTTTGTAAGGTAAAACAATTTCTAATCACGTACTAAAGGTAAAAAATAGAAATTTGAGAAAATGTAGTTATATAATGTCCAACTATCTTATTTATTTCGAAAACCTGTTCACAGAAGAAGGCTACATGGGTACCTGAGCGCTGAGAAAACGTCTCATTCTGTAATCAAAGAAATGCAATAATCTCTCATCCCTTCTTCCTCTCAGATATAAATTTAAAAAGCCCATTAGGCAGATTTCAAAAGATGTCCGTCGGCGTATAATTGTACGCGACATCCTTCCGCGAGATAAAAGTGATTACTGTGGATGCAAATCACTTAGCAACCAATCACTGCCTCCAGAGAGCAGAGTTGGGGACGGCCATCCATTTTCGGCCTTCAGCTTTCTTCCCCTGCACCAAGCAAACACAAACACAGATAAAGAGAGACACAATAGCTCTTGACACGCAAATAGGTTAACATAATAAAAGGCAGCTTTGGCTGGCTCACTCCTGGGAGAAAAGCAATTCTCAGGCAGGCAGGAGGTAATAAAACAGGGCTTTTGTGTTCTTGCAGCTATGCTCGTCCCATCCCAGATCTGCTGCACGAGATGATAGCAATCACGGCTTTATTGAATTACCTTTCATGAAAATTAGCTTTCTGCGAAATGCACGAAAGTGAGGGTACATATGAGGGATGCGTTTACGTGCATCCGTGTGGCTCCTCCTCCCAGCCCATAGTATCGCAGAGAAAGTCTCAGCTCCCACCACAAAACCTCACACCGACTAAGCATTTAAGACTGGCCTGACTCCAGTGCTTTAAATGGAAATATAAAAGTGCTGGTACTCGCTTTCCAGACATGTTTGCTCCTGAGAAGTGCAGGTACTCCCATATTCAAAATATTGCAGCCCTGCTGAGAAGTGCTGGTAGTCTCCTTTTCATATATAACAAGTGCAGGTACTCGGTACCAGATAGCCCCAGCTCATTTAAAGTGCTGCCTAACACCAGCTATTTAAGTGACTCTCTTCAATCTTGTAGATGAATAGAAAGATCCTCTATCTAACTCTGCTCCTGTGAGACACCTGAGACTAGCACCCCTTCTTCTCTGTTGACTTCTGGGATGCTGCTTTTTACGACTCTGTCATCTTTCAAGATAAATTCAATGATAGGATTCCCAGGTATGCACCACTGACCCATACGGACAAACTGTTTTTTTCACCAAAATATGCAAAGAAGTATCTTACTACCCACCATCATTATACAAAGCCACACTGCAAAGTGCCCGAGGCCAGAGAGTGATTAGTGGCACTTTACAAGAACCAATGAGTTGAATCCTACGTGGGCTCATCGTTAAGCCCACCATATATGTCCTTTAAGCTTTTCTCTCTTTCTCTTGAAAAATATTCTGAATGTGCTGCTGACGACACAGGGTACTTAAAAATTACAAATAAAACAAAATAAAAATACCCTTAAGATTTATTCACCATACATGTGCCTGGAGTGATGGACCATAGTCACTGGAGCTCAAATTCTCCCCATCCTCCTAGCTGCCATGCATGGCCATCATCTAGGGGTAGCTACCAATAGCATATATACCCCCTTTGTTAGTGTTTATGCATCTACTTCTAATCTCACACTACTCTTCAACACATCATGCATTTCTGTGGCTATCAGTTTACATACCATATTTTAAACACATCTTTGAACATTAGAAACCTTACTCAATACATACACATAGGACAAACTCTATACCACAGCTTTCCAATCATGCTCTCCGAAAGGGCACCCTGAATATAAGTCTAGCGAGAGAGGTCAGTGGTCTCATCAGTGGTATGAAGCACTTAAGCTGCTGTATGATACAATTCAACCTACTGGAAATATGTATAAATAGATTAATTAGAAATGTAATGTGGTTGGAAAACTCATTTGACCTGTTCATGGGGTCTTAGCAAAATCCTTTCATGAAGTGGGTGTGTGTGACATTTGAATAACACTGGCGAATTGAAGAACACAGTTTTGCTCTTTGTGAAGGTGCACAGTTTCTGTACTTTACACACTTACTGTGGAGGGATCCTAGACTTCCTACCCGGAAAAAAGGTAGATGATAGAATACTTCAGCACAAGCATTTTCCCTGTAGGAATTTAACGAAGAAAATGTATTTTATAGAAAATTGTCTCGCTAATAATACTTTTTTCCTGTGTATTTTTCGGCAAAAAAATATCATTTCTTAAGCTCCACTTTTTGAAAACTTTACAAAGTTTATGGAGTCGAGGTGGTTTAAGAAATGCATCATAAGGAGTAAATGTTTCACCCTTTTGACAAAAAATTGGAAAAAAGATCATGATAATTGCCATCAAATGTTTCTAAATGATGCACAATTAAATGAGATTTTAAATAAGGTTTGGAGGGAAAAAAAGGAGTTAGTTAATCGCTGGTCATATGTAGGTAAAGGCACAGAGAGCACCCCACAACATACACAGGAAATTGATATTTCCAACATGCAGCATGTTTTTGAACGCTTTTCTTTATTTCCAGATTTACGGGATGTTTGCTGTCCTTTTTTAGATCCTCGTGCTGGTCATTATTTAAGATTCCTTCTGAAAGATGGATTCAGCCCAAGCTTTGCCCGATGAGCTTGACACAGATTCTGGCCTACACAGCTGACCTTTGCAAAAGGCTTGTTTGTGTGCACGGGGTCACTGCAGGCTCCCAGCATCATTTCTGAAAAGGCATGTGGGACTTTCATCGCAGAGGCCTGCGGCATTGGAAGCGCGGAAAATGAACTCGAGCCGTTTCAGACCCGAGCCATGGATAATTGTAATTACCTTTAAAAGGCAAGGGATGCTTGGAAGCTTTTCGGGCAGGGCCGCAGAATGGATGCAGGTGTGCCGGTGTGACCGCTTAACCTTGCGGAAGAATCCCCCATCAGCGCACCATGGACTCATCCGTGTCGGATCTGTTCCTAATCAGCAAATCAGGAGGCTGCATTGTCAACACTGGGGGATACTTCAAAGCCGGGCCCTGACACCCAAGCCATGTCATGTCAGCAGATCTTATGGGATTAAAACACTCCAGCCTAAAAAATGCAATAAAACTTAAACAAACATTCTTTCGTTTAGATGTTCCCCAAAATTAAAACAATTAGAATTTATGAATCAGTGAGTTGGTTCAAGATCCTATCGTAACCCTGATAACAAAAATAATGGAAGTTTTCCTTGTACATATCAAGAGTATAGAGCGCTCAAATGATGTACACAGTGGTTGCCATTTGAAGATTAAAATCTCTTTGATGCAAACCTTAATTTCCCCATCAGAACAGGAAGACCTGCTCAGAATAGGAAGTACTGTCTTTAGAAAATTGGGGGCCTCCACGGAGTTAGTTACTCTAAGCATATGTCGAAGTAAATATTTCTTCCACTGTAACTCGTAAGCATGGCTTCATCATCTGCAAGCCACAAAACTGTTTAAGCAAGATCTTCTTATCTCTTTATTTTTATTTAATATGCAAGAGTCCTTTTTGAGCCAGTTTGTGGGGTACAAAGAGGCGACACAGAGGAAAGACCTTGTGCACGCTAATCGGGGAGGTTGTAGCTATCAGTGAAAAGAGACTTTTGGGAAAGTTAGAATCGGGGAGGTTGTTGCTATCATTGACAAGAGTCTTTTGGAGTAGCTAGAAGCGGTGTCATCCCATAGGTCCGATGATACAGGTGAATTGTAATTCCTTCTAAGGAATTCACTGCTTTTAGTTTGACACAGAGGCGTGGCAGTAATGCCCTGCAGTATACCCACCTTGGATTGACATGGACATTTGTACAAATGCATGTCTGTATCTTAGCACAGCCTTCAACTAGCGCAAGCATTGACAATGCGAGCTGTAGAAACTTTATTCTCACAGCAAAGGTTGGTCAAAATGTCTCTTCCAGGATTCATACACTTTGAAACTAAAAATCACTTTGCCGGGCCCACACATTAATCCACTGCCAAGCATCCGCCACTTGAAACAGAAGTAGTACCCACCAGGCTCTATTCCTTAAATTGTAATGCTGATCACGATTTCCAATGGAAATATAATCTTGCCACTTGAACTCAGAAAGGGTATTTGTGGTTTAATTCATTGATCTTTTAAACGAGCCGTGAGGGATCTTTTTGAAAGAATAGGAAGCAGATCGAGTGCTCTTGCATCAGTTTTCTTTTTGCAATTGCTATTGGTAATTTTGTTTTTCCCCATGAAATTTGTTAGAAATATTTCCTTCACCTGGGGTTTCATTCTACGCCGCTCTCTAAGAAATGTGTTGTTTGAAAATGTCTATTAAAAAAGAGCTCCTGCCTATTGCACTAGGATACAGAATGTAAATTCTTAGATACACTGGTCTTTATTGATGTGAGCTTTGCTTGAAGCCACTGGGGCTAACTCATTAGGGCTCCTGACTGCCACTTTGCAAATTACACATCTGCTTAAAGTTAGGCAGTGAAACATGTTTATTTACAGGTGTATTATGTTGAAAAAGCATACGCGTAGAAATGAAAAAGGGACTAGTACAGCATTCTTTCTTCCCACTGTTCAAAATTGGCAGGTGGTATTTCCCAAAACTTGCCCCGTCTAAGGCCCCTCACCTTCCACTACTGAACACTTATGTTTTGCACAATTGCTCCTTGCCTGCAGCCAGCCAGTCATGGACGCGAAAATGTTTGCAGAAATTTGAAGGAATGAGTTTAAATTTACACTCAATCTGCCAAAATGACTGAAAGACATTGAGAATTACAGAACGTTTTCATAAAAAGTAGAAAAAAAGTTGGGGCATACCGCAGCTAAATTTAGGAAGCAGCAAAATATCACACCTTGAAAATAATTTATTATGGTTCATATGGGATATGTGTAATATATTTTAATACATGCATGTTTTTGCCATTGGGATGCCACTTCTATGGTAACCAGCATGGTCCAGGTCATTACGTGCACTGTCTAGCCTCTTCATGAGAAATCATAAATTTCAGGTAAGTTGGTCTAATTAGTACAAAGGAAGCAAAAGAATACGAAGACACCCAGAAACATCAGGCTATCAGACAAAAGTCCAGAACTGGAAACAGTATCCATAATGAGCTTGAGAGAGGTGTTCACCCTAGCCACTTCAGGGCACTCGGAGTGACAGGGGGATGGAGGAGGCGGGGCTAATGAAGAGCTGCAGGGGAGTCAGTGAATATGCAGGAGGCAGGCTCTATACTTCACAAAAGTCTTATTTTTTTACTTTGTGAAGTTGTGCTCTATTGACTACCATAGCACTATAAAATTGCATTCTGGTGGCCAAAAGCCTGGCGGAGTTAGAGCACTCTCATCCTTTAAACGCCTATTTTTAAAACTTTGCAACCCCTCAGCCGAACTTTCTCTGGAGCCTCTGATCTCTTAAAAGCAGCTTTCGATTAAGATGCTCTGAAAACATACACAGAGGCATCTCTTCACACCTATTACATGCAACTGGCCCGGATGCCATCTAGCCTATGGGAAATTTCTCCATCCAAATAATTAATTTATCTTGCTCATACTGTTTTATTGTGGTACCCCTTTCGTGGTTTCCCCTACTGTGATACTTGGATAACTGTGAAGTGCCCTATTGCCTCTCAGCGATGGAGCTCTATATAAACTAGCAAAATGACTAAAAAGTGGGGTGCTTTTATTTCGGCCAATAAATTAAGCTAAACTATCTGATTGAGAGCAACCTATCCTCTAAGAGAAGAATCTGAAAGCACATTTATTTTCACGTCATCCCAGAGTGTGTTTCTGCTGGTGTTTGTCACTCACATTCTGTGCTGATTTTTTAATCCGCAGCTCATCTGTCAAAGTCTTAGGAAGAATGTCTATTGTTAAATGAATAGTGTATAGTTGATTGAACCAAAGGAGACACAATCTACCTGTTTTCTCACAGATCTTCAATATGAAGCAAGCAAAGGGAGCCTGGACAGTGACAGGGTGAGAGGCAGTAGAGTTCATGTTCTCTGTCCATGGTTAATATTTCCGCTGTATCCAGTTTTCAGCTCCATAAACAAGACAGGCCTGCTGCGGACTTTAGAGCAAGAGACCAGATTCTATTTCCTCCAGGTCTGTGGCCTGCAGAGCTCTTTCCTCGCTAATGAATGCACGCGATGCTTATGGTTCCCTAAACATGCCATTAAATGTTCTCCCTTCCATCGCCCAGCGGAGCGATCGGACATTCTCTTCTTAATGGTTACTAAGCATGTCTTCCGCTATCATCCTTCTGCTGCCGTCACCCCATTTGGGCTAGAGCGGTTATTGACAATTGTTATTTTTAACGACACGCGCTCATCTGGCTCCCAATTAGACGTTTGCTCCAGTCGAAACCATTCGCCAGAAAATGTCAAACATATATAGCGTACCGCAAATAAGCGCTAGAAAACAAAAGGCCTGTTCCTCCCTATTTAGGCGAAGAAAAGTTTTAATGATATAAATGGCTCATTAAGTTGTGCTGTGTGCTTTACAATACATTTAAATGTCACCCACACACTCACGACGTAAACCAGTCATTAATCTGCGTGTCACTGTGTAGAATGACTTCTCCAAAGAGCGGTTATTTTCCATTTTCCTTAATTGGCTGATTTTCGAGAAATGAAGTGTTCATTACAGTACAGTGATAGCTTGCACTCATCTCTGGCCAGCAGCTGGACGGGCTGGCCACACAACCCGCTCCTAAGCACAAAGCACCGTGGTAGTGTGGTTGTCCTCAGTGACAGGGCCTGGCTCAGCAATGTCCTAAGTGACATGGTCTGGCTCAACAGTGTCCTCAGTGACAGGTTCTGGCTCAGCAATGTCCTCAGTGACAGGTTCTGGCTCAGCAGTGTCCTCAGTGACATGGTCTGGCTCAACAGTGTCCTCAGTGACAGGGCCTGGCTCAGCAGTGCCCTTAGTGACAGGGCCTGGCTCAACAGTGTCCTCAGTGACAGGTCCTGGCTCAGCAGTGTCCTCAGTGACAGGTCCTGGCTCAGCAGTGTCCTCAGTGACAGGTCCTGGCTCAGCAGTGTCCTCAGTGACAGGTCCTGGCTCAGCAATGTCCTCAGTTACTCGGCCTGGCCCAACAGTGTCCTCAGTGACAGAGCTTGACTCAGCAGTGCCCTCAGTGAGAAGGCCTGGCTCAGCAGTGTCCTCAATGAGAGGGCCTGGCTCAGCAGTGTCCTCTGTGACAAGGCTTGGCTCAGCAGTGTCCTCAGTGACAGAGCTTGGCTCAGCAGTGCCCTCAGTGAGAGGGCCTGGCTCAGCAGTGTCCTCAGTGACAGGTCCTGGCTCAGCAGTGTCCTCAGTGACATGGCCTGGCTCAGCAGTGTCATTAGTGACAGGGCCTGGCTCAGCAGTGTCCTAAGTGACATGGTCTGGCTCAACAGCGTCCTCAGTGACAGGTCCTGGCTCAGCAATGTCCTCAGTGACATGGTCTGGCTCAGCAATGTCCTAAGTGACATGGTCTGGCTCAACAGTGTCCTCCGTGACAGGTTCTGGCTCAGCAGTGTCCTCAGTGACATGGTCTGGCTCAACAGTGTCCTCAGTGACAGGGCCTGGCTCAGCAGTGCTCTTAGTGACAGGGCCTGGCTCAACAGTGTCCTCAGTGACAGGTCCTGGCTCAGCAGTGTCCTCAGTGACAGGTCCTGGCTCAGCAGTGTCCTCAGTGACAGGTCCTGGCTCAGCAGTGTCCTCAGTGACAGGTCCTGGCTCAGCAATGTCCTCAGTTACTCGGCCTGGCCCAACAGTGTCCTCAGTGACAGAGCTTGACTCAGCAGTGCCCTCAGTGAGAGGGCCTGGCTCAGCAGTGTCCTCAGTGAGAGGGCCTGGCTCAGCAGTGTCCTCGGTGACAAGGCTTGGCTCAGCAGTGTCCTCAGTGACAGAGCTTGGCTCAGCAGTGCCCTCAGTGAGAGGGCCTGGCTCAGCAGTGTCCTCAGTGACAGGTCCTGGCTCAGCAATGTCCTAAGTGACATGGTCTGGCTCAACAGTGTCCTCAGTGACAGGTCCTGGCTCAGCAGTGTCCTCAGTGACAGGGCCTGGCTCAGCAGTGTCATTAGTGACAGGGCCTGGCTCAGCAGTGTCCTAAGTGACATGGTCTGGCTCAACAGCGTCCTCAGTGACAGGTCCTGGCTCAGCAATGTCCTCAGTGACATGGTCTGGCTCAACAGTGTCCTCAGTGACAGGGCCTGGCCCAACAGTGTCCTCAGTGACAGGTCCTGGCTCAGCAGTGTCCTTAGTGACAGGGCCTGGCCCAACAGTGTCTTCGGTGACAGGTCCTGGCTCAGCAGTGCCCTTAGTGACAGGTCCTGGCTCAGCAGTGTCCTCAGTGACAGGTCCTGGCTCAGCAATGTCCTCAGTGACATGGTCTGGCTCAACAGTGTCCTCAGTGACAGGGCCTGGCCCAACAGTGTCCTCAGTGACAGGTCCTGGCTCAGCAGTGTCCTTAGTGACAGGTCCTGGCTCAGCAGTGTCCTCAGTGACAGGTCCTGGCTCAGCAGTGTCCTCAGTGACAGGTCCTGGCTCAGCAGTGTCCTCAGTGACAGGTCCTGGCTCACCAATGTCCTCAGTTACTCGGCCTGGCCCAACAGTGTCCTCAGTGACAGAGCTTGACTCAGCAGTGCCCTCAGTGAGAGGGCCTGGCTCAGCAGTGTCCTCAGTGAGAGGGCCTGGCTCAGCAGTGTCCTCGGTGACAAGGCTTGGCTCAGCAGTGTCCTCAGTGACAGAGCTTGGCTCAGCAGTGCCCTCAGTGAGAGGGCCTGGCTCAGCAGTGTCCTCAGTGACAGGTCCTGGCTCAACAATGTCCTAAGTGACATGGTCTGGCTCAACAGTGTCCTCAGTGACAGGTCCTGGCTCAGCAGTGTCCTCAGTGACAGGGCCTGGCTCAGCAGTGTCATTAGTGACAGGGCCTGGCTCAGCAGTGTCCTAAGTGACACGGTCTGGCTCAACAGCGTCCTCAGTGACAGGTCCTGGCTCAGCAATGTCCTCAGTGACATGGTCTGGCTCAACAGTGTCCTCAGTGACAGGGCCTGGCCCAACAGTGTCCTCAGTGACAGGTCCTGGCTCAGCAGTGTCCTTAGTGACAGGGCCTGGCCCAACAGTGTCCTCAGTGACAGGTCCTGGCTCAGCAGTGCCCTTAGTGACAGGTCCTGGCTCAGCAGTGTCCTCAGTGACAGGTCCTGGCTCAGCAATGTCCTCAGTGACATGGTCTGGCTCAACAGTGTCCTCAGTGACAGGGCCTGGCCCAACAGTGTCCTCAGTGACAGGTCCTGGCTCAGCAGTGTCCTTAGTGACAGGGCCTGGCCCAACAGTGTCCTCAGTGACAGGTCCTGGCTCAGCAGTGCCCTTAGTGACAGGTCCTGGCTCAGCAGTGTCCTCGGTGACAGGTCCTGGCTCAGCAATGTCCTCAGTGACTCGGCCGGCCCAACAGTGTCCTCAGTGACAGGTCCTGGCTCAGCAGCGTCCTCAGTGACAGAGCTTGGCTCAGCAGTGCCCTCAGTGAGAGGGCCTGGCTCAGCAGTGTCCTCAGTGAGAGGGCCTGGCTCAGCAGCGTCCTCAGTGAGAGAGCATGGCTCAGCAGCGTCCTCAGTGACAGGTCCTGGCTCAGCAATGCCCTCAGTGAGAGGGCCTGGCTCAGCAGTGTCCTCAGTGAGAGGGCCTGGCTCAGCAGCGTCCTCAGTGAGAGAGCCTGGCTCAGCAGCGTCCTCAGTGACAGGTCCTGGCTCAGCAGTGTCCTCAGTGACAGAGCCTGGCTCAGCAGAGCCCTCGGTAAGAACGCCTGGCTCAACAGTACACTCAGTGACAAGGCCACTCTCAGAAGTGCCCTCAAACACAGGGCCTGGGTCAGCAGTGTCCTCATAAACAAGGCCTGGCTCAGCAGTGCCCTCAGTGACAGGGCCTGGCTCAACAGTGTCCTCAGTGAGAGGGCCTGGCTCAACAGTGTCCTAAGTGACATGGCCTGGCTCAACAGTGCCCTTAGTGACAGGGCCTAGCTCAACAGTGTCCTCAGTGACAGGGCCTGGCTCAGCAGAGCACTCACTGAGAAGGCCAGCAGTACCCTCAGTGATATGGCCACTCTCAGAAGTGCCCTCAATTACAGGGCTTGGCTCAGCAGTGCCCTAAGTGACATGGCCTGGCTCAACAGTGTCCTCAGTGAGAGGGCCTGGCTCAACAGTGTCCTAAGTGACATGGCCTGGCTCAACAGTGCCCTTAGTGACAGGGCCTAGCTCAACAGTGTCCTCAGTGACAGGGCCTGGCTCAGCAGAGCACTCACTGAGAAGGCCAGCAGTACCCTCAGTGATAAGGCCACTCTCAGAAGTGCCCTCAATTACAGGGCTTGGCTCAGCAGTGCCCTCAGTGACATGGCCTGGCTCAGCAGTGCCCCCAGTAACATTGCCTGGCACAACAGTGCCCTCAGTGACAAGGAGTGAGGTAATCCGCTGAGCCACAGCTGCTTGGAAGTTGGCTTTATTTTTACTAGCATGTTAGGTGTTCGGTATTTGTTCATTTCACTAACAAAACAAAACTACTTCAATTATTTTATTTATTTCACTGGTATGGATCATTTATGAATAATAATTGAGCTGCAAATGATTTGAAAAGATCCCAAAAATGTAATGATAGTTACTCAAGATTTAAATTTCAAGGCACTTGTGCAGGTTGCCAAACTTCCCACTATTGCCATATTTTCGGTCAAATTAAAAAATCTTCTGCTTTCCTAAAGCAGACCACATTTTCCATAGTTCGCTCGATTCACTCCATGTTTAGTGTGAAATTCACCCACAATCTTCGAGGAACAAGGATTTGTCCTGCAACATAATGTCTATGGGCGGGACATCAAGGAGCAGAAACCATGGACACGCAGGCTGCGCCCTCCACCATCACCTCCATGCGCAGCCGAAGAGGGTGGCAGTAGTGGGGCGGTGTGGGGTGACAAGGCAATACAGGGTGCAGGTGGACGACCGGGTGGCTTAATTCCTGCACTGTATGAGAGGAGTGGTCAGACCAGAAGGAACAGTTTCCTCAAGCAGGTGGGCGATAGGGTTCAGGAGAGGAGGACCAGAGGCTGCTGCTGACCGTTGCACCCCCACTTCTGCCTTTGGCAACCCCTCACAGCAGTGTGGACAGTTGCTGACTCCTGCAAACAGCCCCTGCCTTTAAGCACAAAAAAACGGGGCCTCACCGTGAGAAGATGCCTGCATTTGGGATTGGTTG
Source organism: Pleurodeles waltl (assembly GCF_031143425.1). Lineage (NCBI taxonomy): Eukaryota > Metazoa > Chordata > Amphibia > Caudata > Salamandridae > Pleurodeles > Pleurodeles waltl. Next base: position 872,066,742 of record NC_090450.1, read on the forward strand.
TATTATTATGCAAAGGAAATATGGCCTAGTGGTGTGGGCACATTTGTTCATTTGTGCAGTAGGGCTAAGATTGAATTGCCTAGAGTTTGTACTTGGATGCAGTGGTAGTGATGAGCTAAAAATTATGGAATGGAATACTGTCCAAGGTACATTCCCACCAATGAAGAAACTTTGGCTCAGACATTTATGTCCATCTCTTTTTGTTTTTGTAACCAGGATTTTTGGGAAATGTATGCATGTCCATGCCATGATACATCTACAAATGTCCATTAACTTCATAAATATCCATGCCCACTCACTGACGTGTAAAATTTAATAAAAACATATTTTGCATAATTACTATGTTTTGTTATAATTATGATGTCATAGACCACTATTATTTGAGCAAGTATCTCTTACTATCAAAAGATGTAGGTGAGGCTCTCTATGGGGTGAGAAACAGGCCTCAGAGCTTCCTGTAACATTCCACTGTGGCCACACGCTGTATATGGGCCACCTCCGCACACGCCACCATGTCACGCGACACTGCGCTTACTAGGGGTGCTGGATGGCGCACATTTCCCCCCCGTCAATAGCACAAGCTCATTACCATGAACACTTCCATTTCATTACACTCCAGCTGCATTACAACAGCGCTCTCCAAGGCAAGCACTCGCAATTTTATGAAAAGGTGTTGTCGCTGTAATGAGGGTTGTAATGAGGTACAGTATAAAAGGCGTGTAAGTGTGTCCCACAATAAGACGCAGAGACAGTAGAGACGAACAACATGTGCCCTAATCAGCCGGATTTCTTTTAGCTTCTAATTGCTCTAAACAAGGGAAGTGCATTCAAAGAAACTTTAACTAGAGGAGCACTATGTAAAAAAAAAATTAAACTAAAATGGTACACCACCAACATCACTCAGTATTTTTAGGGTCGAGTGCGCAAGCACTCTGCCCTGTTGTAATCTCTCTGTGGGCTTTTAAACACACACCCTCTTGCTATTCATTTATGCTGAGCTTGTCTTAAATGCTTCATTTGTATTGGTGCATTTTGTGACATGTCACTCCTTTGAGTGCTGAGTTCCAACCAAGGAGATTTTACTAGGTGAACATTTTTGTTGGCCATTACACTACCTCATGCTCCTGTTACAGTGTGTGATGGACCCTCCTCTGGTTTTGTTTGCCTTTCATCCCAGCCTGATCCTTTCTAGACATTCACGCAGGGAGCCAATAACTCTTATGTCAACTGTTTTCATTTTCAATTTATGTGGCAAGAAAAGTCCAGTTGGGAATTTACAACGCTAATAGCTCTAACTTGAGCAAACGCGAGACCCATTGCATTGCAAATGCTTGTTTGCTACTGTGGCCTGCCATCAAGAGTGAGGCTCTGAATGCACCTCCTATGTATGTGATTGTCTGAATTTAATTGCCACCTATTTTTGTATATACCTGGCTCCTGATGTGGCATGAGATTTCCAATTTGCATTACCATACTAATGTATTTTGCAAACAGTTATTATTGTGCATGAAATGCCCACACAGACATTAGCTCAAAAAACATTTGCATCTGAATTACAAATGCTTTTCTTTGTTAAAAAGCGTGCTGTTTAAAATGCTAATAACGGATTTATAATGGGAGAGCATCATTCCAGCTGCACAGTGGGAATTGTGCTGAGTTTGAAAAAGGTTTGTAGGTTGGATTCCTGCACGCAATGGCAAAGATGAGCTAAAACAATAGAATAGAATGCTGCCCAATGAACATTGCCAGCGATGAAGAAACTTTGGTTCAAACTTTTCTTTCTCTTTTTCAGTTTTTTAACCAGGTTTCTGGGACATTTATGGATGTCCATGCCATGACATGTCTATAAATGTCCTTAAACGTTATAAACGTTCAAGCCCACTCACTGACTCGCTAAGACAGGGTCAATGGCCTACAGAAACAGTCCAGCAGTCAATTCTTAACTCTTGAAACCTACAGATTACCCTTTGGTTAGTCCTACTCTGCATTTATCTAGGACAAAAATGGAGTTGTCGCTGCCTACTGCAATGCAGCAGAAAGGAAAACTATGTTCTATAAAATGGCTACTAAAGGTTTTTCATTACGCATATTTAGATTTTTAGCGGGATGTTCAATTACTAGAATGATCACCTACCCCAGAATAAACCCTATGGGAATTAAAACAGCTCCAGCCTCCTACTGTTTCGCCCATTCCCTTCTTATGGTCAACATCCTCCCTGTCTCAATTCTACGCTTCCATAACTCATTGTTACTTTGGTATTTATCAAAGTGCACATAAAACCAAGCAAATAGCGCTCGATTCAAGTAATGTGTCCCAATCTGCTCTCAGGAAACAAATACATTTTGCGCATGCGTCATTTCTCGAAAATAATTTGTAAATACACGACAATGTAGCTGTACCCTTACTGCCTGCATCTGTGTCCAGTACAAAATCTGGCTTGACGTTTGCCAAGAAGAGCTGCAGATGTAGACCTCATTTGTATAGCTAGGTATGCCCAGGAGGGTGCCCTCCTAGTAAACCTTCTATTCCCCAGTGGCTGTCCTGGCCACATGTACAGTTGCTGCATGAGAAGAGAGGACAGAAACGTACTAATGAAATGCACAGGTGGTAGAGTACAGAACTAGCTTTCTACTGCAACCTTTGGGTTAGACATGTAGTTGAAGGCATGTAATGTAATGTAAGGTGCATTTGTAGAGTGCTACTTGCCACCTATGAAGGTATCCAGGCATTCATTTGTTGAGGGCATTAGAGACCTGTAAATGGCAAGTGAAGTCAGATGTTGTGTGAGTTAAAGGGAGGGAATCTTTTGACATCAGCAGGCCCCCAGCCAATACACTCAAGTGGCTCATGGGAATGAAAGCATAGAAGAGCAGGGTGTGGGTCCTGTGCCCAATAATCAAAGATATTATGACTTCAACTGCACGCACAGCAGGCATCTTCATTTGTGGCCTAAATCCCAAATGCATGTCTCAGCTGTGAATGGGGACCGCAGTGACACAAAAGGTATTGGAAGGAATTCTTGCAAAAAGTCTACCCAATGGCAGTTGCTCACTGTAGCACTTCATCCCATCACGACCCCAAGTCAAATAAAATGTGCTTGGAAATTTATAGTTGTAATTCTGTGAATCTGGCCTCCCATTTCTACTGATTCTTGACATCAATTCTTTCATTCTTAAATTACATTTTAAGTCAATGCTCTATGGTTGAATGCATGAGGTTCATTAAATTCAAATCAATCCTAATTAAAGTCAACATATATTTGTGATAAGACCGTGGGTGACGTCTGAAATCAATTACGCAGTTGATGCTATACACAAAGAGTACATTTGCATTGGGATCCTGCAAGGTGATAAAATAACTATTGATTTTCATAGCATCAAACAGTAGTTTTGCATCAAAATGACTTGCATTTGAATTCTTGCTTTTGGATTCCATTTGCTTGCAGACACGACATACGGAAGCTCCTTATTTGAGAAATTATGCTGATCATTTGTCCACCATTACCAATTAATTATAGTCGTTTATTTTCGATAGATCAAAAACCTGGCTGAAAGTGGTTTCACTGTGGGAAGTTCACAGTTGCACACACAATGCTGATGACATCACTGCCTATTGTCTTTTTTTTTATTTAGCACAGGTGATGCGTCACACTGGGTATTATAGCCTTTTTGATCTTCTCCCCAGCCCCTTGTCTCGTTTTTATATGTGGATTGATAGCACAGCTGTATGCAGACCTATTGTTATTGATTCTTTAAAACATATATAAAATGTACCTTGGCTCTGCACCAGAGAAGTGTTAGACTCTCACCTCAAGGTCTTGGTTGTTTGATGTATCATTCTGCTTCCTGTTCAGCATTTGCATTGAAATGCACTGAGGGATTATTTTGCATCTCAAAAGAACACTGCATTAGAACACATCGAGTTTGTTGTCTCATAGCTGCATTGTATTTTTTTTAAGTTTTTTTTTATATTTTATGCAGCATTTAAAATATAAACTAGATCTCATGGCATTGCCAATGCTGATGTCACTCCTGGCAGCTTTTAGGGCCACCTTCTGTTGCTGTTTCGGAAAAGAGCAAAATACTCAGGCAAGAGAAATGGAAACAGGCCACACAGCAATGGAGGTGACTCGCAATCCGGACTCAAAGTAGGAATTGTTGCACCTCAATAATACTCTGTTCTCTTGCCCAATCTGTTTTTTTTCTATTCTGTGTGTTTTTTAAACTATTTTAAACAGGAGGCAATCCCTTAGAACTCAATCTGACCCCTCATGCTGCACTTTTTAGGGTTGAGCGCACAAGCGCTTCGTCCCTGTTGTAATCTCTCTTTGAGCTTTTAACCACGCCCATGTCACGCCTGTCACTTTCATTGGTTTATGGGCTTGCCTTTTAAAATCCACTTGATTTCATTAGTGAAAGGCATGCATACGTCATGCCTTTTCTGGAGTTTAGCCCTCCTCGAGCTCACCGGCCAACTACTGAAAACATACAAGGCTCCATGTTTTCATCCTGGTTTCTGTACACTTTATTTTTATTTTCCACGCAGAGCGATTGCGCTCGTTTTTTTTGTTTTTCAATTTCAGCGCGATCGCGCGGAGTTTTACATAGTGTCATTGTGCTCATTTTTTTTTTTTTCCAATTTATTTGGTATGAAAAGTCCGGTTAGTAGTTTACAACGCCAATAGCTCTAACTCGGAAAAATGCGAGACCCGTTGCATTGCAAATGCTTGTTTTTATTACAGTTGTAGCAGGCAGAGATAGTATTGTACCAGCAGTGAACTCACCAACAGTGATGTTATGGTGACAAAGTTGCTTTCCTCCCTGAAAGTGTCATCATTGAATGCAAAAGGATTGATAATATACTTAAAAATATGACTACCTAACAAAATACACCATGCAACTCAGCAGGTACAAAAAATGGCAAATAAAATAGGCTTCTATCTAAAACGACTGGACCTTTCCACCCCATTTAAGAAAGCGCCATTTCCACAGTGCAGAGTTAACTCCTACGATGTGTGCAAGCTTGCCAGCCACGTTTGTGCTGCAGGTAGAAATTTGCATTAATTTTCTTAAAACCACTTAAAGTACCACATTTTAGTTCTGAAATGGTTAAGCCAACGTGGTCCTGCAATATACATGAAAGAGGGAAGTGTTCATGCTTATTAGTTGTTTTCCTACAATAAATGGCTTTAACATAGAAGTAATTATCTAGCAATAGCCATGCCCGAGCTTTCTAGCAGTCAGGCAGGGTAATTTAGAGGCATTGCCTGAAATGCCATTCTGCAAAGTTTATTTGCTTCAAAAGACCATTTTTGTCTGATGATGCAGATCGAGATCTATTCAGAGGGTTTTCCTAAAAAGTAGCGAAGGATGCCTAGGAGAAAATATACACTACCTGTAAGCCCCACACAGACCCCCCAAACTTCACTCTCCTTCGGCCCTTACTATGAAAGTTTATTCCAGGACCAAAGAACAAGCAGAGGCCCTGAGGGTGCACATTCGCAGCTGGAAGCTGATTTGAAAAGGTTCATAGAAATCTGACTGGGCTATTTAATACATACAATATGTTATGTTATCTGGCACTAATATAGCACACAGCTGCCTCTAGTATGGCATTGGGGCACTTTAACTGTCCAAGTGGATTACAGGAGGCTCTGCACATTGGCTATGGTCAGTTATCGTTTTGGAAGAGAAAGGCATGTAGCTCAGGCCATACAGATTCTGAGGTCAATCTAATTTCAGCTGTTTCTTGTGAAGCTCCCCCTTACCTCTTGCCCAGGTTGTGTTAAAAAATTTCACAGTTAATTAAAATATTAAATCTACTAATTGCATCAATAAATGCAATATATATTTAGTAACTTGACTATAACTCAAACTATCAACAGGGAAATAACTCAATATTAGAGTTTCGCAGTCAACTTCAACATCTACCCTACAAATGACAATTCATATAAAACAAATATGCCCCCTGGCTATTTAACTTAGGGTTTGAACAATTAACTATGGCTACTGGGCACAGAAATTAAAGTGCAGGAGTTAAAATAATTGTGAATGAAATAATTGTTTGTTATTTGCAGATAAAGTGCTTCTCATAACATCTTTAATGAAAAATGTCCAGAAATATTCAAATTAGTGATCAATTCTCGAACCTTCTCTAGATATAAAAGATATACCTAGTCGCCCTGTGCTGTTCACTTTAGGGAAGCTCAGGGCATAATACCAAGCTGTACAAATGATAGTGCACTTATACCAAAATAAGGTTGATTACTCTATTCAAATTGATGCCCAGACAGTAAAATGAATTTTAACATCCGTAAATTACAAAACGTGAACTGCTGCAAGTGACAATAATTATATCACCAGTAAAAAAAGAACCCTTTTTGTATCAAAATACAAAACTCGGGGTGGAGCGAAATACATGAAAACGTTCCATCGGCTCCAGCCCAGACTCTGGCTGATGACAAATCAAGCAGCAAATGCCACCCGGTGGGCCTGAACGTGAAATGTATTTAACTTGGTGTTTCATAAAAGTGCCAACATGGTTCCCGTGGCCACGGCGGGGGCCCCAGTAGACTTGAAAACATTTCTGCTGCGTGTAAGTTGGGAAATGCATGTATTTGGGAAGGTTGTTAAAGCCAGTATTTACCCTTCATTGACTTTGGCCGTGAGTCAAAAGTTTAACAAAAACTTAGGTTTTCTAGGTGGATGTACGGGTAACCAGGACAATGTTGTTAGTGTTTTTACTGATCACCTCAATTGTATTTTTGTGGTAAGAACTCGTGAATTGAGTGCAAGATAAACTTAGAAGGCTGAGAAGCGGATCAAATGAGGAATAATAATTTGAAAAGATTGGGACTTTCCAGTGGCAATCACCTCCCATTCGCGAGTCACCAGGTACATGGTAACCACCATGGCCGGGCAGCAGCGTCTGCAAAAAACACACCCACATAGATGCACATCGTAGGATTGGCACAAACGTTATATCAACCCGTTCCGTACTAATCTGGCATTTTTCTAGCCAGGTGTAACACTTCTTAAGTGAGGAGCAGGGTTTGGGGGTGCTGATCTCTATTCCCGGTCACTCAGCACCGCCGCGTCGGTGCCGTGCTGCTGCGCTGTTTGTCACGGGGCGCTATGTTTGCGCAGAGCTCTGCGACCAGCTACGAGCAGATGACAGCTCGTACACAGGACCACTGAGGAAGAGATCTCTTAAACATGGTGGTCAGAGCTATGAAACACCCCAACCGCCCCTCCCTAGGCAATGCTGCAGAGTCCATCGGACTAAAACACACACAACGAGGGAAACGGAGTTTCCCAGGGTATGCTTGCGGTGTTCTCTCCCCCCGGTTCCTTCAGTAACAAACACCTTAGTATTTGGCGGTGTAAAGGCAATGGTGATAATAGTGAACGTATATATCACTGAGTGTGGCATTTAAAACAACAATTTTCATTTAGGTAATTTTACACGAGCACTATTACACATAGTCACATTCAATTGTGTAGACAGAGGGTGAGTAAGTGATTTGCCCAGAATCACAAGATGTTGAGCTGATGCCGAGATTCGAACGTGGTTCCTAGGTTCTAGAGCCGGCAGGTCTGACCATAACGCCAAACCCTCCCCTACGATGTTGGGGTGGTTGGGTCACTTGTGTGGTGAAGGCACCAGCCGACGCTCCTTGTGGTCTTTGACGCTAGTTCCTGCCGCTTGGAGGTACATTTCACACCCGACATCCCTAAATCTGTCCCGGACACGTCGGCTCACATGCCTCTGGGTGCGCGTAACGTTCCCTGGTCTGGTTGGCACCGGGGTGCAGAATGCGCCGCGGACTGTAAAAGGTCTGTCTGTTTGCAGGGCACACGTGGGTGCCAGATTTCACACGTCTGGATGGCCCGGCCCCAGTGGTGCAGACAGTGTTTGGGTTCATGCCGGGGTGGGGCACCAGGTGCGATCCGATCTGCTGTGAGATGCGCTGTCTGCGCGCCGGGAGAGGCGTCGGGCCTTTTAGGAAGAGTAATGCGACCTGTCAGAGCCACCGATCGTGCTCGCAAGCAGTGGTGGGAACGGGTGGGAGGCTGAGGTGGAGGGGTGGGGGGGCACGGAACAGCGTCACCCGCAAGGGGAGGGGCTGCAGGCCTGGGAACCTGGAGGGCGTATGGAGAGCTGCTGTCGGGGGCGTGGGAGGGGTAGGTTATGCCATTCTGGGAAAGCAGGTGGTGTGGGAGGTTGCTGTCCTGGGGACGTGGATGAGTGGGGGAAAGTCGGAGACACTTAGCTCTCCGTTTTAGGGAAGTCAAAAAAATTGTACAAACACTTATATATTTTTTTCTGTAGTAGCCGTATGGATATGTGCGGTCCCGAAGGCCGGTAACCAATAAAATGCTTTAGCCCGGCGTTTGGGGATTACATCGGTTATTTATAGAGGGTATGGTTGTAACGTGCCATTTTGGTCTTAATTATATTAAATGCCGCCCAAAAGTTCCTTTGCCAGCTGCCCCTAGTTTAATTAGCTGCACGTGGCTTGCTGTATCTGACCCCCCACACTGCGCTCTCGGGACGGGACACCGCTCGCGTGCCCATATTTCGGTCATGTTTTCTAGAGTGTTTTCGGGCACTGTCTCCACGCAGAGTACATTTTCAATGTTTACGGTTCGACAGAATGAATGCCACACCTAGCCACTATGCGCGCCGGTATTCGAGGCGCTCTCTACCCTGACCAACAGTCTGACCAAAGCGGATGCGACGGTCCCCTCTCCACGGTGAGGGGCAGTGCCCACCGGAGACGGGCATGGTGGCAGAACTATGGAAATTCTGCCACAGCTACCGATGCTTGTGAAAACGTGACATTTCCTGTGAGCTAAGGTCCTCGCCTCCCGGGTAACTGCGGCAGACACTGCACCAGCCTGTCTGGTCTTCAAACGTGCAGGGACCCTGGAATGTCCAGAAACTCTAGATTTGGCCTAGGGTGACCCGCTTGCCCTCAAACCCCCATAAATCATCCCCGCTGTGCCTGACAATGGCCCCTGAAGTACTCCAAGGAACCACAAACGAGGACCCAGGCCAGGGAGGAGCGGCAGATGGGTTTAGATAAACTGAAAGGAGCCCCCGGGACCATTCCTTCTCGAATTGAAATCCGTCAGCCAAGGAGAACTGCTGAATAAACCCTGTCCTAAATCCACAATATCGCAGCCCCAGCCTTCCCTACTCCCCTCAATTCCTTCTCATTAGGTTCAGAAAAGAAGTCGAGATCTAAAGTGCTCAGTCACCTCGAGGCGCCTCCTGCCCTCCCTCATTCAAGGACTGCCCCCGCAATATGGTAAAGCTTTGGTAACACTGCAGCCCACCTGCTCCTCTGACTTGTGGCACCCCAGCAGCCATTTATAGGGCTCCGGGGCTTAATGCGCCCTATGCAGAGATCCGGGGGAAGTCGGTAATTTCGATCCCTACCCTCTCTGCCTTTCATCCTTCTGAAGTTGATGCATGGTGAACTATTGAATAAATGCCTGTTACTTGCAGCGCCACAAAAGGTGGAAGTACGCGCTATACATGTACGCATTATCAGTCTAGTCCAGTGCCCAGATACACTGGGTGAATGTAATGGTACAGAAAACAGACATGCAGCTTGGCTCTGACCTAAGCCATGTCTGTTTCACTCCTAAACATCGCTTTGAGGCGTGCAAACGTCTCGGACACGCAGCTTGCAGTGCTTAGACCTGGTTTGTTGTTATCACACAAACCCATAGAGCAGTGCGCACATGCACATTCCAAAAAAAACACACAGCGCTACAAGGCCACACCAATGGCAGATTTGCACTACACAAATTCTGGTCACACATCAAGCACTGTACACCTTAGCAACATTAACGACCCGGACACCAATCCTGGAGCAAACGAGAAAGGCAGGACACCCACCTGCTCTAAGCAAACCATCACAGGGTAACACGCCTAGCATGTGCCATCTCCTGTTACAAATGCTCCTAAGGGAGTCCGCAGCAACCAATTCACGAGAATTTGAGGCAATTCTAAGCACCAGAACAGAGAATTACATGTAAGAGTAATTCCCGCTTATAAAGTTCCCATTTAGCAGTATATTTCCCTCATTCCGGGTGTGTTGTAACCATGCGCTAGAAAACTCTCGCGGGCCTCTTGCTATGAAACCTCGGCATAGCGTTTCTCCTGGTGACGCTAAATAAATAAGAATAGATAATTAAAACGACACTTAAAGGCAGTGACTTGCTTTAGCGATCTAGTCTCCCTCAGCAAAGTAACTTTAAAAAAGTGAAAACACGCTCCAGCTGTTGATCGTACAGACACCTCGATTCCTGCGAAATATTTCGATGTTAAATTAAGCGATTTCCCCACTTGGAACACTTACCATAAATCGAGCGAGGCGGGGACACGATCCTTGGGGGCTCAGGGGGAGGCAGTCCGGAAATTGGTCACCCTCCTCTCCATGAGGGTGCAGATTGAAGCAAATAAACCCTGAAACCAGAAGAGGGATGCGCCTCGACCCCACACGGCGGACGGCGACGTCTCTAAATTCACAAGCGCCGCAGATTCCAGGTGGAAAAGATAAATGCAAACCAAAAATCCAATATTCAAGGACACGCGCGTAAGGCTCTGCTGGAAAGTCCTCTCCTGGAGGACGCTACAGTCCGTGAAACGGAACAACCATTCGTCTTGCAGATGAGTTTTGAGGGGACAGAATCGTCCGCTGCTGAGTGATTGAAATTGCACAAAAAAGCGAATCCGGTGTATTTATTTCAGGCTGCAGAGGTCGCCGTTCCTTTCATGTCACAATCACGCTGGCTCCACTTTAACGCGTTTACTGCCACTCACAAGTACAGCCGCCAGGATTTGCGGCGAAGATTGTATTTCCAGGGAGGGCTCCCCGGTGGGCGAGGGGCTGACAGTGGGCCGGAGGGAGAGGTGGCTTGTGAATGAAAGGAAGCAGCGTTAGGGTGGTCCCGTGATCCCGAGCCCGGAGGAGCTGCCTTCCTCTGTGGTGGTCAGGAGAAGATGCGGAGCGGTCCTCGGCTTTCCTTTGACTGATGGTTCTCAGTGTCCAGTGGCGGACCCTCTACTCCACCAGGACTCGGGCCGGTAACAGCTTTAGTGCCCTGCTGGATCCAGGGACCTTCGGCTCTGGACAGGGCTGTGAAATCTCAGGCAGCCCCAGCTGCCACCTCAGGGCTGAAGGACTGGAGCTCTGGAGAGGCTTTCTCTGAACACAGCCCTCCCTCTGGCCGTGTCTGGGACGCAGGACAGTCCCCGATCGCTCCCTGGTGCTCGACTGCGCCTGGTGCCTTCCCCGGACAGTCAGTCGGAGGCTGTGGATGGATGGCAGTTCCCGGCCGTTTCCCAGGTGCCCGCCTGCTCCTGGAGAGGTCGCTTCCTCGGCAACAAACAGAGACCGGTCTCTCCGCAGGGAGCGCTGCCCCTATGAGCTCCGGCCCCGGGACGAGGCGATGTTCTCTCCCAGAGCTGGCTGCTTCCTTCTTGAGGGAAGCAGCAGCTGTGGGCGCACCAGGAACGACAGATGCTGTAGGTTCTCCGGGGCTGCCTGGGGTCTCCCGGGACCGGCGAGTGTTCGCTGGGAGCTTTCCTTCCCTCCCAGGCTAAGTCCTTCCTTGGCTGAAGCAGCCTTTGGTGGGACTCCTGCACTGGCTGAGACGGTCTGGGTGGCCTCTCTGCCAGCAGGTGAGCTGAGGTCCTCGCCTCCCGAGTTACTGCTGCTCTCCTCGCATCCCCAGTGGTGCAGTGTGTGATGGACAGCGGGCGGTGCCTGGAGCCTCGGCCGCCTCTTCCTCTCTCGAGTCCAGGGAGCTCCTTCCAGCTGCTCGGCTCCGGCGACACTGACACAGTGTGCGAGCAGAGCCTGCCCTCCAGAGGAGGCCCGGCCCACAGGATGGGAGGACGGCCCACCGAGGCGCGCGCTCAGCATCCGCGGAATGTGCCAGGCTGCTCCACATGCAAGTGCACCACTTTAAACTCACTGCCGACTGATAACAGGACATCTTTATATGAATCATTTGGAAACATAGTAAGGACCACTCTCCGTATAGACAGTGCTATAGTGGCTTGAAAAAAGACGGGGTGTGGGGGCACTAAACGTCATGATGCATTTATCTGAGGGGCTTGGTCGAAGGAGCGCTGAGTATTTCCTACCCCTGAATTAGATGTTACTCTGGAATTTCCGGCAGGAAGACACCCTTAAGTAAAATGCTTTGTGAATTGCCCCCTTACTCTCTAGAAGATAATTATCTCATTGCTTCCACCCGGAATCCTGGAAAGGGTCTGTTTTGCAACCTATTTACATCCACGGTTCAACGTTAGTGTATAATAGTTACTATCTTATTGTCCTAGATCAGTAGCCTTCAAACTTTTTAATGGCGCTCTCCCCCTAGTGGAAAAAAAAAAAAATCAGTGTCAAATTTTTCACAATTATCCTAATAAATTGGCGATGTCTAAATATGTCTAGACTTATTTAAACATCGCAGCTAAGTAGTGTTACTGTTTTAAAAATGCAATCAAATACATGATGCCAAACACACTATTCTGGTCAGGCAGGCCATAGTAAGGTGTAAAAGTATTCGCAATGGGATTATTGGGATGGGGATTTTGAAAAGTATTTGGAGTCCCTTCCCTTTTGACACAAACTCCCATCTTGGATATGAATGATGAAACGTTTGATGTTGGCCCATTACAGAGCGGTTTACTGCTGCTCATTTTTTCAGCTTAAAACAAAGCTCTGTTATCAGCATACTGCTTTTTTTTAGCCAGAGCCTGGTAACCGCCTTCCCCCCCCCCATCAGATTGAAGACCCCATCCCAGAGGACGCAGAGGAACAGTAACATGCACATTTGGTTAAAATATTTAAATTCTAGTGTGTTGAAAAATACATTGTTACATCTTTCATACAGGAATTGGCACAGAAAAGGGTGCCTAACATAACAGCTTAGAAGTGGTGCTTTTGATAAATATGTTGTATGCAAAAATGTTTTGTATGCACACATTTAATGGACTTTAAAACTGCCTTTTACAATCAATCAATCAATGAATTTATTTTTAGAGCTTACTACCCACCCGTAAGCGTCTCAAGGCGCTGAGGGGATGGGGGGTGCTGCTACTGCTCGAATAGCCAGGTTTTGAGGTGCTTCCTGAAAGTCAGCAGGTCTTCGGTCAGTCGTAGGAGCAAAGGAAGGGTGTTCCAGGTCTTGGCGGCGAGGTGGGAGAAGGATCTGCCTCCGGTGGTCGCTCTTCATATGCGGGGGATGGTGGCGAGAGCCAGGTCGGCTGAGCGGAGTTGGCAGGATGGGGTGAAGAAGTTGAGTCGTCTGTTGAGGTAGGCTGGACCGGTGTTGTGGAGCGCCTTGTGTGCGTGGGTGAGGAGCTTGAGGTTATCCTTTTGTGGACGGGGAGCCAGTATAGGTCTCTCAGATGGGCAGCGATGTGGCTGTGGCGGGGGGCATCACGGATCTGGCATGCGGAGGCGTTTTGTATGCGTTGCAGTCGTTTGAGGAGTTTGGCCGGAGCTCCTGCGTAGAGGGCGTTTCCGTAGTCATGTTTGCTGCTGACGAGGGCCTGGGTTACTGTTCTTCTTGTATCTGTGGGGATCCATCTGTAGATCTTGCGGAGCAGGCTGAGGGTCTTGAAGCAGGATGAGGAGACGGTGCTGACTTGCTTGGTCATGGAGAGTGTTGAGTCGAGGATGACCACCAGGTTGCATGCGTGGTCGGTGGGTGTTGGGGCTGCTCCCAGAGCGGTCGGCCACCAGGAGTCATTCCAGGCTGAGGGGTTGGTGCCGAGAATGAGGACCTCCGTCTTATCTGAGTTCAACTTCAGTTTGCTGTTCCTCATCATTTCGGCGACGGCTTTCATTCCTTCGTGGAGGTTGGATTTGGCGGTGAAGAGGTCCTTGGTGAGGGAGAGGATCAGTTGGGTGTCGTCGGTGTAGGAGATGATGTTGAGGTTGTGTAGCCGGGCAACGTGTGTGAGCGGGGCCATGTAGACGTTGAATAATGTAGGGCTGAGGGACGATCCTGGGGGGACGCCGCAGATGATCTTGAAGGCTTCGGATCAGAAAGGGGGTAGGTGGACGCTCTGGGTTCTGCCGGAGAGGAAGGAGGTGCTCCACTCCAGAGCCTTGTCGCGGATCCCTGCAAAGTGGAGGCGTGTGCGTAGGGTGCGGTGGCAGATGGTGTCGAAGGTGGCAGAGATGTCCAGGAGGATGAGGGCCGTGGTTTCGCCATTGTCAAGCAGGGCCCTGATGTAATCGCTGGCGGCGATGAGGGCAGTTTAGGTACTGTGATTGGTCCGGAACCCTGACTGGGATGGGTCCAGGAAGATGTTTTCTTCGAGGTAGTGGGTCAGTTGTCTGTTGACGATCTTCTCGATGACCTTGGCCGGGAATGGGAGCAGGGAGATGGGACGGAAATTCTTGAGGTCTCTCGGGTCCACCATGGGTTTCTTGAGTAGGCGATTGATCTCAGCATGCTTCCAGCTCTCGGGGTAGGTCGCGGTCTCAACGGAGATGTTGATGACTTTGCGGAGGTGGGGTGTGATGGTGGCGCTTGCTTTGTTAAAAATGTTGTGCAGGCATGGGTCTGACGGAGATGCAGAGTGGATAGTGCTCATGGTTTTGATTGTGTTGTCTACGTTCATGTTGGCACAGACGAGCAGGGGGTCGTAGTTGAAGGTGGGTGGAGAGTCTGAGGAGTCAGTGGTTGACGGGGTAGTCTGGCTGTTGACGCTGTCATGGATGTCTGTGATCTTGTGGTGGAAGAAGGAGGTGAGGGAGTTGCACAGGTCTTGTGATGGTGGGATGTCGTTTGTGCTGAAGCTGGGGTTGGAGAGTTCCTTCACGATGTTGAAGAGCTCCTTGCTGTTTTGTGTGTTGTTGTCAAGGTGGTCTTTGAAGGAGGTTTTCTTGGCAGATCTGATGAGGTGATGGTGTTTGCGGATGGCGTTCTTGAAGGCAGCATGGTGGTCCGGTGTCTGTTTGTGGAGCCATTTTCTCTCCAGTTTCCGGCAGGTTAGCTTGGTGGCTCGAAGGTCCAAGGTGAACCAGCTGACTCTCTTGTTGGCGCCTCTGTTGGAAGGTTTATTGAGCGGGGCAAGAGTGTTGGCGCAGTTGTTGATCTAGCGCCAGCAGTTGCAGGCTGCGAGGTCCGGATTGGTGGGTTCGGTGGGTGGTTTTCGGGCGAGGCTGGTGTTCAGCTGGTCTTGGCTGACTTTGCTCCAGTTGCGGCAGGGGATCTGTTGGGTGCAGTGGTGCACGTTGGGTTTCCAGAAGGTGAAGTGGATGCAGCGGTGGTCGGTCCATGGGAGTTTGGTGGTGTGGCTGAAAGTGACGTGGGGGCTAGCAGAGAAGATGGGGTCCAGCGTGTGGCCGGTGGAGTGTGTTGGTCTAGTGACAAGTTGTCTGAACCTGAAGGTGGTGAGGTTGTCGATTAAGGTGGTGGAGTTGGGGTCATTGTTGTTCTCCAGGTGAAAGTTCAGGTTGCTGAGGAGGACATACTCGGCAGAGGCTAGGGCGTGCCGCTGACGAGGTTGGCGATGGAGTCGCAGAACTGAGGCTGTGGTCCGGGGGGTCTGTAGATGAGAGTTCCTCTGAGGGTGGTGTTGGGGTTGGTGTGGATCTGGAAGTGCAGGTGTTCGGCGGTGCTGAGGGTGTCGTCGGTACTGGTTTCTGCCCGCCGGCCCAGCGGGGATCTCGACCGCAACACAGGAGCCGGCTCCAACTGTGTTTATGCTCTATTATGTGTTCTTATGAATTTCTGTTGTTCCCCACCTGATTTGCGTTGTTTATTAAAGAGTATATGCTCTTTTGAGCGAGTATCTATCTTTTTTTACTTGCTTTCACCAATGTTGTTTCCTTATTACCTCTTGCCCTAAATCTTGCCATTATTTCTTTTTTGGCTAATTCAAAACTGTTCTCTGTATTGCAGATTCTTTTCGCTATCAAGAGTTCTCCAAAACGGAATTCTGTTCATTAAGGGTTTAGGATGGAAGCTATCTGCATGCAGTATACTATTACCTGCAGTAGGCTTTCTAAATACAGTGGTCTCCAACCTACCCTGTTCAATTTTGATCCTAACATCAAAAAATTCAATTTCCTTTACATTGATATTACTGGAAAATTCCAAATTCAAATCATTCTGATTGATGGATTCCACAAACTCATTAGCACTCGCTACGCTTCCTTTCCAGATAACAAAAATGTAATCTATTTATCTCAATCGCATTGCAATGTATTCATTCCAAACATCCAAAGGTGGACCTTTGAGAACCTGCTCCTCTTACCAGCCCATATGCAAATTCGCATGGCTGGGGGCAAAGCTGGTTCCCATGCTGTTCCGCACTTCTCGCTAAAAAATCTCATTGTTGAAAAAAAATATATTGGGGGTCATTACAACCCTGGCGGTCTTCGACTGCCAGGGCTGTTTTGGAGGAAGCACCGCCAACAGGCTGGCGGTGCTTCCATGGGGGATTACGACCACAGTAAAAGCGCTGCGGTCGCATGGCCGGTACTGGCGGTTTTTCGCCACTTTTGTCCCGGCAGGAGTAATCCTCCAGGGCAGCACTGCCCAGGGGATTACGAGTCCCCTGGCGGAATGGGGAGTCGCGGGGCCCCTGGGGGCCCCTGCACTGCCAAGGCCACTGGCATGGACAGTGTAGGGGCCCCCTGCCCCGGCCCTGTGCAGCTTTTCACTGTCTGCACAGGGGTGCAAGGTGCCCGTAAAACCTTTGAATTCTTTGGAATTGAACACGTAACAATGGAACCCAGAGGGGGCAATAGGGAACTAGCATTACGCAGGAAGGAAGCTTTGTGGATATTACGACTTAGAGCCGTAGAAGCAGGTCTCAATACAAATCGGGAGTTGGAATACTTTCTAGGAGATTAGGCCATAATACCGGTATGCTACAATAAACACATGATGTTACTCTACAGTGTCAGATCATAGATGATAACCAGTCTCGATGTATGTACATGTACAATAGTATTGTCAATGATTCAACTATGTTTATACCAATACCATGTACCAGATAAGCTATGTTTAACTAGACTGACAAGCATGGGCAGTTGTATATGATCTATATGCAATGTTACTCATGTTAATCAATATTTTCTGTATCACCCACATCCTCAAAGGATGTTCGACTTTTATATCTTTGGCTGATCCAGGGGCCATGATAGATTCAGTACATCATGGTTCTTGTTCGTTTCTATTACATTAGGGAACATATTATAATGACTGAATTTTTGGCGTATTTTTCCCCTTATTTTTCTGTATTTTGTAGCATATTCAAATTGATGCATGTATTCATCCTTCTCACAATAATTTTGTGGTGGACACCACCCCTTTCCTTTCCCTTGTATACTCATGAACCATTGTGTTTCTGATCTCCATTTTATGCGTGACAGTGATCTAAATCATTGACCATCATAACAGTGCCAGTTTTGTTATGTCAGACATTAGTATGTATGAGGGTGCCTTTACTCACTTTATATCAGCTTCCATTCATTGAACCGCTTTGTGTCACTTAGTCCACTTTCACTGGAACTTTACAAGTATCATGGGCATGCTCATGAAGAATATGGCATAATATACTTGAAGCCAGCCGGATATTTGGTGTTTTGGCTTTATTACTTTGTTCAGCGGCCCTTGCCATTGGGTCCTTTTTTTATCTAAGTTCTCATATAACACCGCTAGAACTAACGTTAATACAATTACAAGATGGCCGTGTTTTTCATTCTTCCCTTAAAGTCCTTCTTTTGTTGCATTGAGATCCTCACGTACATCACGTATATCGGAACTAGAACAGTGGAGTCATTTGTTTATTTTTATATTCAGACTACACTGATTTAAGCTCAGCATTAAACGACTCCGACGCATACTCGCGATCGGTGTAGACGTTCCCGTACGAGCGACACTGCATTTTTCTTCCCCCCTTTTTTCTTTTTTCTTTTTCTGTCCTTATATTTACTTGTTTCTAGCGAGATAGTTATGTTAAACGCTGGCACTTCTGAGCGACTTGGCTTTAGTTATTAGCTTTTTAAACTTGAATTCTATACGACTCAGAGCTGCACTACTATTTTTTGAGCCTAATATACATATATATTATCTAGCAGATGGGAGCAGATAATTACAATGGGCCACATTGATATGGATTATGTTTCCAGTTACTAAACAGAAGACCTATTTTACACGGAACCTAAGCTCATTTGATTTTTGACAGCATTGTGTACACAGGTAATCTGATATTCTGGGTCACAAGTTTTTGCTTCTTACCCACATGGTAGTTAGCATGCAAACTTTGGGCAGATCACATGGTTCATGAGGCTTTATACCTCTTTCTTGATTACTACCGGATACCTTAGTCTCGTCGTTTAGAGATAACAATGGTCTTTCTCCTTTTGACTATTATCCAAAGGGACCCACTTTCTTCATCTATTACCTAAAAAGTTTTGTTTTATGATTTGATTGTGCACCAGGTGACTTCTCTTGGGAACTACACAGCTTGCAACTACTTTAGATGTAATTTTCACAGGGATTTTGTCACTATGGTGAGTGTTGTGTTCTACAACTTTCATTTACTATCATATTCATAGGTATCCATCCCACATTTTTCGATATGGTTAAGGGTTCACTATTTATCTAGCAATCACAGACTGTTCTAATTTGGTCACAAAGCTTGTTTTTGGCAAATTTCAGCCCTGACGAAGTCAAAGGGGTAACCCCCAGACGAAACACGTGTTGGCTGTAGCGTCAGGATTGGAACAGTTCTCGGCTGTAGCGTCAGGATTGGAACAGTTTTCAAGATATTCACCGCTGAATGGAACAAACTGGTTTGAATTTGTGTATTGAACTTGGATATTGAACTTGGCTATAGCGACAGGATTGGAGCATTCTTAAAGCCATTTGCAGCTGAATTGAACAAACTGGTTTGAATTCATGCATTGAACTTGGTTATTGAACTTTCTGGATGGATTCTGGACATTAAAAACTACAATTCATGTAATATTTGGATTCTGATTCAAGACTGTTTTGCTTTCTTTTTTCTCTAAGGACAGTTTAAGCAACACTGATAGATATTATTACTGCTCACCATACTCATGATGATTTGACGAGTGCCTCTTATCGTTTTATTTTGCCTCTGGGTGAGTAGGCTACACCCAGATCCTGTGGCCGAACTCCTGCTGTTCATGGCATAAGGCTGGCTGTGGGAGGTTGGTCACAGGTCCTGCTGTAGGCTTGGCTCTACAGCCAACCTCTCGCCGCACCAGCCAAAGGCCATGCACAGTGTGGGGTGGGCTGCCTGTGGGCAGGTTGGCCATGGCTAGGCCCAGCGGCCAACCTCACAGCATGAAGTAAGCTGCTTGCAGGTGGTTGGAAGTAAAGCCAGGCCACAGGCCATGCCCTGTGGCTAACACTCCCGCTGCACAGGACCAAAGGCCATGCACAGTGGGGAATAGGCTTTAAGCATGGTAACAAAATATTACTTTACATAAAAAAAAACCTAGACATTCTTTGGAATAACCAAATGTTAAAGTAAGGTTATAGTTAGGAGAAATGTTCAGTAACAACTTAACATTTTAAACTCAAAGAAACACATAAATTTACCAGTTATATAGCTATCTAAAGTAACTATAACTTGTGGCCTAAGGCAGTGATGACTCGAGCCCTTGCCATGCATTGCTAATTACCCCACCTATTACATCACTTATTACATCTTCTATGACATCACTGATAACACCACTGCAACATCTGAAATAACATCATTGATGGCAACAATGTACATGGCTGAGGCGTGAGTTATAGTTACTTTTGCACACATGTTATATTCAATTGATGTACATATAACTGGTGACTTTCAGTTATTTTGTTAGATTAAAATGGTATACTTAAAAAATATTTTCAGCTAACTATATTCTTTGCTTAACCTTATTTCAAGTTTATGACTTTCATTAGCCTAATCTAGCCCCAGTGGACTATATCCCAACTGTGCAAAAGTCAACCTCCAACAACAAAACACGATCAATATATATAAGGATAATAATCACAACAGACCCATATGGGCACCTCCCTTTCTGTAGTCTGTCTTTCTATCTTCTCAAAACTGCATAACCATCTTTTCTCAAGGCTGTCTACATCTATGCCAGTTGTATTCTTGTAAATGTAAACACAAAACAAAATTGTGTTTAAAAACCAACATGAAGAGTATTGTATGCAATAAAACAAAAAGTTGCAACAGAGCACTGTCATAAATGGGTATAAAGGCCTGTTGTGATTATTATCCTTGTTTATGTTGCATTAAATGGGGCTAGAGTCAGCTAATGAATGTGATAAACTTGAATAATTTGGGGAGAGATTATATGTTATCAGAGTGAGCAGGGCTGTTGATATCTATCTATCTATCTATCTATCTATCTATCTATCTATCTATCTATCTATCTATCTATCTATCTATCTATCTATCTATCTATCTATCTGTCTATCTGTCTATCTGTCTATCTATCTATCTATCTATCTATCTATCTATCTATCTATCTATCTATCTTTCTAAAACCTACTAGTGGTCGTCAGTTGGCAGTTATAGTTAGGACCTAGTTCCTATAGAAAAAGTGTTTTTTGGCTTACCTATATCTTTGGCACAGTTTGACGGCTCTTCACAAAATGTTCCCAAATAATGTGAAGTTGGGTCTTGTTGTGCATGCAAAGTTTCAGGGTGATCCTTTAAGCTGGGGCTGAGAAAAAGGGTGGGGGGTTCAAGAAAAGTGCATTTCCAAAGTTAATTCAATAGGGAATTTAGACATGACATCAGCCCGAGCTGTTGGATGGAATTACAACAAAGATAGCTCTTGGTCCACAAAGCACCCTTTTTTAGCCGGTGTAAATCTGTTCAGTAGTTTTTGAAATATTAAAAGAAAACCAAATTTGTATATCTAGAGGCTCCAACCCTGCGCAAATCGTCCCGATATCGTGCAGAGATCCGATAGTCTGCCAGCACTTCAACCAGAAAGTGTCAACAGCCATTTTGGGACTCAGCTTCAGCCGAGCCCTAAAAAAAGAAACACAAAAAAAGAAAAGGGCTAGGGTAGGAATACTTTAGCCCTGGGGTCTCTGTTGGACCCCTCCAGGGCAAAAAAGTTTTTAAAAAAATGCAAAATCTGTGGATGGATCTGTGGATTTGGCCATTAAAAAAAAAAAAGTGGTCTCCCATACTTCTGATTTATATTGCCCTAGGTGGGCCAGATCCTGGGGAAATCTGCATTTCAAAAAATGAGGGGGGTGCATGGGACCCCCCTAGGGTTTTCAAAAGCCTCAGAGACCACCTCCTCCCAGGGACTATGTTTAATAATAATACAATGGTTGCGTGGACCCCCACTGGTCCCTGGACCACCACCTCCTGAAGCTACATAAATTTAATTAACTTGTTGTGGGGGCTACACGGGCATCCGGGCCCTTGGGACAATCACCTCCCTGTGTCTTATTTAATAAAAAGACAAGTGCTGTACAGACTTCCCAGGCCTCAGGGCTACATAAATAAAATGGTTAGGGGGTTTATGGTCCCTCATGGGCCCTAGGGACCACCATCTCCTTGGGGCTACAATACAATTTAAGGAGGGGGTCCACCACCATCTCTGGGCCAATTAATATTTTAAGAAGATTGAGAGGGGCCAAGTGGTCCTCCTCCAGGAGCCATATATGGCCTTGGGGACTGCCACCCCTCCATGGCCGGCTCCTGCTACCTCCCGAGGTGCCTACCCTTGGGAGGTAGCTGTTTGCTTTTGCTTGGTGAGAGCTGACAGCTCCCGCCAAGCAAAAGCAAACATAACTCAACTTTTAGCAAGCAGGAGCTGTTTAACAGCTCCCGCTTGCTGATAGTGGAGTTTTCATCTCTTTTCCTGCATGTAAACATACATGCAGGGGAAGAGATGAACACATTAGTCCCACAAGCAGGGAGCTGCTTGCAGGAACAATGCTGGGTCCCGTAGGAGATGGGAGACAGTGGGACTGCACAGGCCTTGAGCCCCCCTTCTGTCCTGTCACTTTCTCGCTCTTTCATCCCATAATGGGATGGAAGAGACAGAGAGATTGTTATTGCAATGGTCTCTCCATACAACCACTTAAATGCGTCACACTAGCAAGATGTTTGCTACAAATGTTATAGTTACATTTTGATGCACAGCAGAACAGAGTCACCTCTGGCTTACTGACAAAGCTCTTGAACTGTCGCTCAGTAGGTTGAAGCTTCAAATCCAGGTATCTCCTGATAGTGTGTGTGTTATGTGAAACATTCTTTGTGATGGAACATGTATGCCTTTTTTCCCCTCACCATCTTTAGATTGAATGTCATAGAGATATCTGGACACTACACAAAAGGGAGTCACCTGAGGCCTAGTGGTTCAGATCTCAGACCATCACACAGAAGGTTGAGGGTTCCAGTCTAGATATGTCAGTTGTCATTTCTCAACTTTAAATTCTTTTCAACTTCAAATACATACAGAAAGGCAATCTCACTATTTGTACTTCTCAAATATTTTTTTTTCAATATGTGAGAACATTTATCATTCTGTGTGGCACAGGGTTGGGTGGTTAAAGAGGGTTGGCCGCAAGGCCTGGCTAAAGGCTGGGCTCTGCAGCTAACCTCCGCTGTGCACGGACAAAGGCCATGCATGGCATGAGGTTGGGTGGTTATAAGGGATTGGCCACACGGCCTGGCCCTAGGGCACCAGTTATAGTTATTTGAAATAACTTTAACCATAACAGGTAAGTTTCTGTGGTTCTGTACATGTAAAACGTGAGCCTAACTATAACGTCCCTGTAACCTTTGTTTTTTTAAGTGCATTTCAATTTGTTTTAAAATTCTATTTCTGAGCTATGACGTTCCTGTAACCTTTGTTTTTTCTGTGAATATATATATATATATCAAAGGCAGATACGACTGCAAAAGTGACCATGTAGTTTATATTTTAAAATGTAGTTGCCCCAAGCTATATGTAGGTAGCACCAAACTCCAAGTGCACAAAAGAATTTTACAACATTTAAGGGCCATAGTTAATAGAGATGAGTCTTACCCGGTTGCCCGACACATCCATGAATTTCATGGAGGTCGCATGGAAGAAGTTAAATATAGTGTAATAGATGGAATCAGGAAGGATATCCATGGAGGAGATAGGGAAAAACAGCTGAGGAGATTAGAGTCTAGATATATATTGGCATTCGATTCAAGAGAACCAGTGGGGCTTAACTCGAGTGAAGAGTTATACATACATTTAGGTTAGCATTGTTAAATTATGGATTACTTTTCATTAATGATATGAATAAGTTTATTATAACGTGTTAACTATTTTTTGAGATGGTGAATGAGTATATGGGAATCTTTTTCATTTTAATAATTGTCCCTACAAACAATGCCCTACTTAATATTAATATCAATGTGATTGGACCTGGTGGATTTCTCATACATATTTTCTTCAGATGAATACACACAGCAGTTTCCCAGAGACAAATATCTTATTTCATTCATTAATATTTACTAAGATGTGTAAAGTTTCATTATTGTTTCTTTGATATCTTTATGTGTGTACTTGTTCATTTTGTCATGTTTATTAGCATATTTGGGGCACTAGGTTTATATATTTTTGCATATAATTCACAAATTTTTTCTCAAATGGAGTATAATGTAGTGGTTATTTAATTTTCAAAGGGAGTGTATTGCTTTAAATCAATGTTACAACTAAGGATATTTAAAGGGGGCCAAAATGGCGGCCCGCAGGTTGAAGAAGGCGGTCACGCCGAAACGCGTTCCTGCTCGGTTATAATAAACCTTTCTAACCTTCGTGGAGTGCTGGAGCCTTAATGTTTATTTAAGGAAGTGTATTTGAAGTACAAGACGAGGTGGCGTGCGTCTAAGTCCAAGCACCATCGGCGATTAGGTGCAGAGAGAGAAGCGCCAAACGAAGTGTTTATATATATATATATGTATATATATATATACATATATATATATATATATATATATATATATATATATATATATATATATATATATATATTCCCTTCAAAATCCATTCAAAATCCAAATGAAGGAACAGCAGTCTGTTAGCGTGGTACTCATGTTTATTGCAGAATTGGCACATCACAGGGAACAGAACACGTTTCAACAGCGAACCACCTCTCTCAACTTGTATGTCGCCATTTTGATTACCCTCAAATACCCTTGTGTGATACAACCCTAATTGAAAACATCTCACATGATCATAAACATAAATGACATTCATTAAAGACCTATAACTTTGCTTAATTTCCTTATTAATAAATCAGCAAATCCACAATACATGCCGTTTTCAGTTCTTAAATATAAATAAACTTCCTTGTGCACATTCACAGTCCAGTTTTCAGTACTTATCTATTAATAATGATATGAAAACGGCTCTAAAAAACATTTTAAATTCAGTATTAAATCAACAAAACAGCTTCCCCTTCAAAAAAACTAGAATGCTCTCAAGCAATGGCAATTTACTATATTTCAATATTTTTCAATTACGTTACAAGTGAACATGCATCTCTTCACTACAATTTAACCCTTGTAGTTTCTTGCTGTTGAAGGCCAAAATATACTTTGATTCCAAAATCCTCAACCTATTTTTTCTATTCCCTCATCTAGCATCCTTACTGATCCTGTAAAGGATGCTATATCTCAAATTGTTTATTTCACCGCCAGGGATCTCATGATAATATCTTGATGATTGAGATTTTTGATTGCTCTGAAGTGTTGCAGCACTCTTTTATGTACATGCAGTGTCGTATTCCCAACATACATCTTGGGTCAGCTGCATCTCAATATGTATACCACATAGGCACTTTTTAGAGGTAAAAAGGTCCTTTATTCTGTGCATTGTTCTTTCTCCTATTGTGTCTTCTGGAATGTTTTCACCATTTCTACATGTTTTGCACTTATTACACATCACAAATCCTCCTCTACCTGTCAACCATGTGTTTTTCTCATTTCTGATGTCACTTATCACTAACTTATCTCGTAAGGATTTAGCTTCTCTAAATTTCATGAGTGGGTGCTTGGGTATCTCATCTACTATAGTAGGGTCACTCCTCAATAAGTGCCAATGCTTGCTCAATGCATTCCTGGCCTCCTAATGGGTGGTATGGTAGCAAGTTATAAACCTATGCTGCACCTGTCTCCTACTCTCTTTCGTCCATGTTTTCAACATGATGTCATCTCTTACTTTTGCTTCTACTTTTCTACTGGCTGTCTCTTGGGTGAGATCGCTACACCCTCTTTGGGATAATCTTTGGATCATATCTTCCTTCTCCCGTTCAACATCATTTCCTATACTACAGATCCTTCTTCTTCGAAGGAATTGCCCATAGGGTACACTCCTCTTGAATGGTTCTGGATAGAAGCCGTTAGCATATAAAATATTATTTCATGCACTTTGTATCCTATACAAGGTGGTCTCCAATTTCTGTTTCACAATCTTTACTTTCACATCCAAAAACTCTACCTACCCATCATCAATTTTGCTAATGAAACTCATATTGAGGTATTTATAATTAATCTCATCAACAAACTGTTGAACACTATCCTTATCTCCTCTCCAGATGACAAAAATATAATCTATGACCCTTAGCCACAAGATAATATTTTTATTCCATTTATCCAAAGGTGGACTTTTGAGCACCTGCTCCTCCCGCCAGCCCATGTGTAAATTTGCGTAGCTGGGAGTGAAGCAGGTGCCCATCGCTGTGCCACATTGTTGTTCAAAGATGTCATTGCTGAGAAAAAATATATAGAGCAACAAACAACATTTCATCATTTGTAATAATATTTTACTGTGTTTATAAAACCTAATTGGTCTGGCTCTTAGGAAATAGTCTTTAGCTCTCTGCCCGTCAGAGAATATATACTGGTGTAAAGTGACATCACATCCAATGTCATTAACAACTTCTTTCTCCCAAGATACATCAAGGATGCATTTAAAAAATCAATAGTATCTTTTAAACAGGATGGGAGATTCTCTGCTAATGGTTTAAAAAATAATCAATGTATCTAGATTTGTTTTCAAAAAGTCCCACTGAGCAGCTATGATGGTTCTCTTAGGGGAAGTTACTGTGTCTTTGTGAAACTTGGGGATTAGATAGAATACAGACAACTTTGGACTATCTGATTTTAGCTGAATTCTTCTGCAGTCAATAGTCCTTGAGTTCACCATTCTACATTAGGACAGTGCCACACAGTTTGTTGATGAGATTAACCGTGTTGAGCTCAATTTGAGTTTCACTAGCAACACTGATGAATAAACAATTAAAATGATTAAACGTTTAAAAAAGTCAAACATGTAATCACCTGGCAGTTTGTGACAATTTCTACATTCCATTCACTTAAAATTGCACATACATCTCCTTGATATTCAATTCCCTTGGTCCTTTACTGTTCAAAGGTAGGATATATTTAAATTCAAGTCTATACAATTCCCTCTCTCTGTCTTCTCTCACCTTTCTTCTAACATTGTCAAATACCATATATTTCATTTAGTTAAAGATGCTGGTCTTACATGTCAAATTACATTTTATGCCTACGTTTTTTTTAGGCCTGAAGATCCTGGTTGCACTCTCTCCTTGACTGCAAGCTTTACATTTGTAACATTCTACATAACCCATCATGTGATTTCAACCATGACTGTTTTTCAGTTCTGATGTTTATTTTGACCAATTGATCCCTCATTGATTCAGCCTTCCTTTACATAATCTGTACTTTTCTCATCACTCTGTCTCCAATTACAGAGACATTTCTGAGAAGATGCCAGTTTCTTCTAAGTATAGCTTTCACTGTAGCATGATTTTTAAAGTAAGAAGTAAGAATAATCTACCCTTATCCCCATATTGTGCTGTGATCTTTTTAACCATTAAAAATGGCTTATTTTAACACCTGCTCTT
Organism: Pleurodeles waltl; assembly: GCF_031143425.1. Taxonomy (NCBI): domain Eukaryota; kingdom Metazoa; phylum Chordata; class Amphibia; order Caudata; family Salamandridae; genus Pleurodeles; species Pleurodeles waltl. Next base: position 872,093,706 of record NC_090450.1, read on the forward strand.
TGTAGCTCATCGCTCTGAATCTTTCAACTATGCCTTTTTCAACCAAAGTATACTTTTACTGCATACTACATATTCTCTTGCTCCTGAGGTATTCATCATTTGGTATGCTTGCCTTCAACGTTTCCAAGTGGAAGCTGCTTGCATGCAAAGTACTATTTTCGGCACTGGGTTTCTTTCACAGAGTCAATCTGCCATGTGTTAGTATTAATCTTATATCTAAAAATTCAATTTCTACCTCACTGACTTTGCTGATGAATTATAAATTCAGTTCATTGACATTCATGTCTGCCACAAACTCCTCCATTCATACCTCGAAAATATTGTGTGTGAAGTGAACCCAAACAATTATGTGCTCTTTTCATTTTTTTCATCTTGTCCATGCAGTACCTGCTCCTCTCACCAGCCAATAAGCAAATTTGCATAGCTGGGGGTGAAGCAGATACCCATCTCTGCTCCTATTTGTGGTCCTATTTGTGGTTTATATACTTTGTTAATAAACATTAATATTTTTCTATTTAAACACTAGTGTAACATCTTCAGAAGTTTTCAGTGTGTTTTAAATACTTAATGGATCTTGATCTCAAGTAATAACTTACTTACCTTATTTCATCTTCATGGTATGTATGAATGTAAAACGATAAAACATCAAGGGTCTTTAATAGAATGCCATTTTTCCAGTTTACATCAAATATATGTCTTCAAAAATCAGAGGTATCCTTTATATATGAGTTCAGGCAATATGCAGAGGGTCTAAGAAAATCATCCAAATTCTAAAAAGTATTTCATATACTCCCTCTTGGGTTGCAATTACGGGCCTACCTGGAGGACTTTCCAGGCTCCCGTGTACCTTGGGATTGAGATAAAACACCTAGCAAATTTGAGGGTAATCATTCTTTAGCTACCCATACTTGTCATTGTTGATTAGGCTCTCTTCTCTTCAATGACTTAGTCCCTTTCAACATTCTGATTTAACCTCCACATAGTATGCTCTATTTATTATTTTATTACAGCTAGTATCATTTAACTGATTGTAAGCTTCTGTCTTGTACTTTTCTATGGGAATTGTGTCCTTTGTCTGAGCTTCTATTCATACTGTTTTTGTTTTTACTCATTCTATCAACAGTTAGCTTCTACTTGTGTGTCATTGGATTTTTAAGCGTGGACCAATTTCTCTTCATCTGTAGATCTCACAACTCTTTCACCACCTGAAAATTGATTTATGCTATCATGGTACCTTATTGGTACATATCTAAATTTGGGTTTGAAAGTAGTACCTCCCTCCTTAGAATCTTACAGCTCCTGGGCATCAAAATCTAATTAATCAGTTCAAGAGTCATCCACTTTACCTTATAGTTCCATCAAGTCTTTCATCAAATCAACATCTACTAATCAAATATTCCTTTTCTTGATTCTCTCTCTTAAATACTGGTGCAGTCTATAATGGAGACTATATTGCATACATTTTCAATAACTTTAATTTTACAACGAATTCAGCTAAATAATTTCTGGTCTGGATATAATCAAATTCTACTTGTGGACAAAATGTCGGTTTTAAAGATAATAACTCCATATCTGAATCATTTAATATCTCTTTCTTGAAGTTGATTACTGTTGTGCGGTCTCTTACAGACTCTTCCTGTGTGTTATTCTCCTCTTGAAAGGTTTTTTTTTTTACTCCTCCAGACATTGCTGCCTCTCATTTAATTCCTTTTCCTCCTTGAGCCTCCTTTTCTCTGAGTGGTCTTTGACTTGTACCTCAGTCCATTTGTAAAAATGTTAACGCCTCAGCAATCGAAATATGACATATTCTTTTGCTTTGTGCTGACAGCAGTCAGTTCTCATGACCTGTATCTGCACTCAGGTTCAGACCTGTGTCACGTATGGTGATATATAGCCCAATTCCATTTTGCTGGCCCAACTGCTGCATTCTTGCGATGTCAAATCGTTTGACAAATGTATAAATCCATCTACTTTCATTGTCCTACTATCTCACAAATTTCCATGCCTTTTTCGTTTCTATGCTTGTCTCTACCTTGTCCAGTCTTTGCTTCATAGGCGTTTGAAACTTTATATGGCTTCTTTATCTCCATCCTAATTATCTAATCATTTTAATCTGTAATCTGTTTTAGTAACTCTTTTCTTTCAGTTTCAGCATACTAGTCAATATATGCATCATGCCAGCAGAACTTGATGTGTTGTTCTCTTCCCACTCTTTTAGCATATTGGGGTGAGGATTTTCATAACTGGGCATAATTAAAATATGAAAGCTGCTGGACAGTCTCCCACTTCCTTGTACTTGCTTTCCAATGTGATTTGCCACCATTTGATAAGCTCATCTTTAAGTAGTACCACTAATTTGCATAGTTTGGCTTGCAAGTTACTTCTGCCTATCTCGTGTCTAGTGGAGCTCGACTTTGAATCAGTTGTAAGCACTTGCCATCCATCTTCAAATAGGTTATCAGCTGCCATTTGTCTGGCCTGGCAACTCACCTCAGCTATGCCCGATGTGCGATCAGATAAACTCAGAACCACTCTAAACAATAGTTTGTAGGTATCTACAGTGCCATTAAGGTAACCCTGTTTGCATCACCCTGGGTGCCTGCCGATCATCAGTACTCCTCCTCCGGCTGCCAGCTAGATCTTAAAGGTCGTTGGTGCCCAGTTAATTGTGGGACCGCTGTCACGGCATCAGCATCCTCAAAGTCTCTGGCTATTCTTGCAAGACCTACATTCACAGAGTGACCTACATTCACAGAGGCGAAAGGCTTTAAGGCTTTGAGTATATATATATATGTACATATATATTTCTGAACACTATTTTCGAAATAGTACCTTAATAGATTTTTTTATTTTTTTTAAATTCTGTTCTCATTTATTTAAAAAGTATTTAATTCCCAGTACTTTTCCCATTATTTTATTAAATTAAAAATTAAATCAATGATGAGCCCCAAATTATAGTTACTATTTTTTTAAATGTGAGCTAAAGCTTTAAAAACAATAATGTTTATGAATTTGAATTAGTTGGTGTGTATTAATAATTCATAGTTATTGATTTGAAAACTATTAACCACCCTGAACACCTAATAAAGCCCACAACCCATTAAAAATATTATACAGGTTTTTAAATAATTAATCTACAATAAATTACAAATGAATCTTATTCATAGATAAGCAATTAAAATATTCAAATCACACTATATATGTACTAAAACATTGGCCATCCATTCCACAGTGAACTCAAAACCAAAACAAATACAACTGGAAGAATAAAGATTCTTAAACATTCTTAACAATACTTTAAAATATATTTTACAATAAATCTATAAAAAACACAATATTACACGTAAAACAATATCAATTACCACAATAGTGTGGTAAATAATATGTTAACATCAATATAATTGTTAACAAAATATAAAAGGATATACTTACCCTAAGTTTTTTCTTCCTTGCTATATTTTTTTTGTCACTGTATGTTGATAATGATATTACTGTAAAACAAAAACTTACGCTCATTATGAGTTCTTACCCAAAAGGAGACCTTGACTGGAAGGTGAGAATGCTAGAGTCAGCACAAAAGATTTAACTGACAAAGGTGCAGGCACTGCCTACTGACTCAGGAAGACTTGGACGGACTCAAAATGGGTCTGCCTGTTATGAGGATGGAAGCCGGAGACATTGGGTTTTAGGTTTCTTGGCATTTTCAGTAGCCTGAAAAAAATCCATCTCCAAAGCTAAGTAGGCATGATTGAACAGGAACCACTATTTGACCAACATTGTACTGAGTGCATCTCCTGATGTGGCTGTCCTCCCGGTTGAGAACCAGTGTGGTGAAGTGACTTCTACTTCGTTCTCACCTACATAAAAATCCATTTAGTCACAGATAGGGATAACGTTTTTCTAAAGTTTTTCTCAACACATGATTGCACGCAAAAAGTTCTTCACCTATTACAAGTTTATTCAAGAATGACAGAAACTTTCTTTTTCTCCAGATACATACATACTTACAATTATTTTTTTGTATACATTTCTATTTAAATATAAAGGACAATGTCCATCTGATTTTTCCTTAAGTTTATTTGTTTTAATTATTTATTTACTGTTTTTTAAGTAATGGTTCTCCAACATGCGCTTAGGTTCAACAACCATTATGAAGAAATGCACATGGACGTTTGAGTATTGCCTCACCATTCAGGAGTATGCTTACCCATTTGTGACTTGTGCTTGATGAACATTGATGTTTATTCGAGACCTTCATGCACTCTTCAGAGTCGTAAGAAGCCATGCATGCAACGTGGTGAATGGTGATTCTGAAGTATGCATGTGTGTTCATTAAGTGCACCTATAAGATGCATACGTGTACTCAATGCATCAATGTTTGCATATTTCTTTTAAGGGCTTGTCTATGCATTGGTGAAAAAAGATTTTGAGTCTGCATGCTTCTGTGAGAATCACAAAGCATGTTCAAGAGTGCACGATTCACAATAAGCAATGTTTCTCGAATGTGCATTTTCAAAACGCAATTCTGAATCTTGCAACCCATTTGAGAATTGGAAGGGTCATTTAAAATGTACTGGCATGATGATGAGTAGCAATTCTCAAACATGCATGCACTTTTGTGAACTGCAATTGTAATATGCACGTCTGAGAATCATGCATTCATGTTACTGAGAATCAGTTGGTGAGATGACATGCTCAGTAGAGTACTGTGTTTTCTGATTTTGCATGCATGATTGCGATCTGCAGGATGCATTGAAGGACATACATGCGCTATTGTGTGATAAGTGGTTATCCAATTAGCATGTGCGTAAAAGAACTATTGTTTTGTAATTATGCAAATTGAATTGTAGTTTCGCATTCCATTGAGTGAATTTTGCTCTTCCTCTGCTTGTGATGTACATCTCCTACAGAGAGGTCCAGATATTGCAGCCGTTCACAATTTCTGTTGAATAATAATGGACGGTGTTGTGGGGGCCATGGGTGCGATCCTCATTAGATCCTCCTTGCTTCACTTGATCCAAACTCACTGGATCAAGTTCATTCCAAAGTGGACATTATTGTGCCAGTAGTGAAGGGCACATCAACAAACTCAAAGGGATTTGTCTTTATGTCTGCCTACCGTGGACACTATTATATCTGCTTTCCAGGAAAACATACTGCCAAATATTCTTTTACCACTAAACTGGCTCAGTTGTCTGAGTGTGATCACAGGAGTTACAAAATGTATCTGGAACTCTGTAAACATCAGAGTTTGTACCAGAAGGACATTCTACCTCTCAGGCAACTCTAGTGTGTTCCAGGGTTCCTTCACCTCTGTTCCAAGTGAAAACAAGAATAGAAAATCTCTGAACAGACCTGACAGACATAATTTGTTCTTTTTTTGCCTTTCCATCTTGCTGGGAACATGTTATGTTTTTTAATACATTTCTGTCCCTTCCTTGTTTTGAAGTTTTGTATTGATATATTAAATACCCAAAATTAAATCTTACAAAAAAAAACACTCCTTCCAAAAGAACTGAATGAATTCGTCACTCACACGAATACACACAGAACACAGTTATTCTATACAAAATATAATATGTGATTTGTGTGCTCATTTTCAATACTGAACATTCATTTTGACATTACTGCAACATGCTTTTTGAAAAAGTTCAAAACATTACCAAATGTTAATAACCCCTGTGGTCACCATCCCTGATGGGACATGCTCTGAGCTCACTCTACATGTCACCACAATCTGCTGGATGATGAGCATGGCATCTGGTTAAGCCCTGCACTCACTAGGTTTTTGTTTACTGCTGCCTAATGCCCTCTCCACCTTTACCAGTGCCAAGACGCTTACAGGCATATGCACACTGTATACATTTTCATTCATTCATTCATTTATTCAATCCAAGGATACAACCTCTGATGGAGCTGCTCCTTCCTGACTGGAAGGACCCAGTCAGTCAGCCTGGCACCATACACTTCAGATGCCCGCAACCTCATTTGCTTAGTTCCTCAAGGGTCCTTCCTGAACCCAAAACTCTTTAGCACATACGTAATTCCTCGACCTAGCATCATCTGCTGTTACTACATAAACATCCTCTTCTACGCCAATAACATGCAATTCATTCTCTCCCTCACGGCCAGCCAAGATACCCAGTACCCGAATCAACTTCAATGCCTGCATGACTGAATCACCCATTAGATGAATACCAATTGTCTAACGCTAAACACCATCAAGACCGAAATCATGATCTTAGGGAAGAGCACCTCACTGGGGGACTTCACCTGATGGCCAACTGAGCTAGGGCCGACACCCACTCCCACCACCCATGCCAAAGTCCCCAGGATCATCAACAAGTAGTGTTCTACAGATCCACCTTACATGACACCGCACTCATATCACACCACATCTGAAGGAACTCCACTGGCTCCCCATTTACAAAGAGGCACAATTGAAACTCTTCACCCACACTTTGAAGGTACTACATAACACTGGGCCAATATATCTTAACAATCACAAACCTTCCAAACGCCTCCAATCTTCTGTACTCCTACTTACACAAATCCCACACATACAGAAAACTAGATCTTGCAGTTCTAAGGCATGGAAGCATCTGCCGCTACACATAAGAGGCTTTTCACTTCTTTAATTCAGCAAAAAAGTTGAAGACCTAGCTTTTCAAGTAGTCTCAGTAGGCTCTAGGTGTGGGTAAACTCACACCTGCTCAGTGCCAGGATACTCTCCCGGGTGATAGGGCTCTCTACAGATCTGCATATCATAACATAACACCATCTTCTTAAGTCTAAGAAAATATTTTATTATAATGTATTATTAAATGTACCTAAAACAGCAATAATATGCCTATATGAACACATTATAGACATTTGATACAGAAGATAATACCGATTTATGTATTAAAGCAATTCTATAATCAAATGAAGTGCCTATGTACAGGTAAACAAGAGAAGACAGGAAACGGGTGGAAACAAAGAGAAATAAGAAGAACAAAGAAGAAAAGAGAAATAAAGAAGAACATTATTCTCTCTTTTATGTCAAAAATATCAGATCAGACAGTTAATCAAGTGATAACAATGCTACTTATACTAATACACATTGATGGTTGTGAACATAATAACATAATATTATGCCATTGTTTGATAATGTATGAATAATGCAAGTATATAACCATTATTTTAAAGATAGTATGCAATTATACTGTTATGTGTCAAAACAGATGAAGTTTCTACTATGGAGGATTGAGAACCTCCTCAACATGAGAATGATGGATTTTATGAGTTCCGAAATTATTGTTGAGAAAATATGCTATAGGAAACCATAAGGATTCTCTCAATAGCAAGTGACAACAGTGATGCACAAGCTCAATCAAGTCAATGACTATAACTGATACTGCACCGCTATGTTTTAAAAGAAATCAGGGTAGCATTATTCCAGTTCTTTGTAATTTGTTGAAAGGTGACTGCAAAACGAAGGTCTACAATTTGCAAATCAAAAAAACAAGATGACCAATCATTTCAAAGCCTACCCAAAAATACATTTTGCAGTTAAATTGGACTCTGGAATTGAAGGATAGGTATATTTGATTCCAAATTCTCGCCTACAAATCATAACCGGGTGGACATATAAAATCATGTGTTTTAGATCTGCAGAGCCACCTTTACAAGCCCAACAAACACCTTGTTGTATAGAATTTAGTTTAGTCATTAACTGCCGAGTGAATAATTTTTGTATAAAAAACAGAGTTTTAGATGGAGTAGCAGTAAACGAGGAGTATTTTTGATACTATGTTCTTCCCCAATGTAATCAAACAAAAGGAATGTAAGTCTTTTTCCAACAACAATTCAGTTTTTGATTTTGGTCTATCAGTACAGGAAGTTCTGGAAACTATATGGAATGTTTTAGGTTGCAATCCTAAAACATTGATTGCATCTTCTCTATATGTATTGGAGGAATCTTTATTATTTTGTTTATAAATATAAAAAAGAATTTGGGATAATTTGTTGTATTTATTCTGAAACAGTTATATCATATATGCCCGATCTAAAGAGAGTAAATTGGATCTGAACAACGAAAGAATCATTGGCTCAGAACACAGACTATCATCTACAAATTACTATGAAAAAAAGCAACTCTGCAAAGGACAACTGGGAAGCTTTTACAGACTTCTTTGCCAAACAACATGCTTCAAGATTAAAACCAACAAGGGACCCCAGTGGGTCACCAATAGAACAGCCACAATGGTCACATGAGAGGGATAGTGAAAAAACGGAACGTTAACAAGGCCCTGAGGTTAGTGAAGAATTTCCCAAACAATGCAACCTTAATTGCAGATGTGAGGAGCTAAAAAAGAATCTAAAAGTTGCAATTTGGAGAGCAGAGAAGCAAGACATGGAAGCCCTTTGGGCCAAATTAATGTGTAACACTAAGCACCACAGCTCCAATTCCTTCTAGAGAACGGTGAATGATTTAAACAGCCCACTAAAGCACCTTTTGGACACAAAAAATCTGAAGAATCCTGGGCTAACTTCCGATATGCTCATTGTAATGCACACAGAAGTGTAGAGGCAACACTGACAGCAGCAGGGGGAGCCTCAGCTGAGGGTTAAGATAATCCAAATACCATTAATGAAGATGCTGACAGCGTGTCACAAATCAATGCCATCTCTACTCAATGACAGATTACAAAGGGTTGAATCGTTGCAGCTCCAAACGGAATCCTGACGACCATTTTTAAAACTGATCCAATCAAATGGGCTGAGCATATGGCCTCACTATTTAATCATGCCCTAACAGGTGCCACAATACCAGTGTCATGGAGAGGGTCCATTATATTGCCTATATTCAAAGGGGGTGAAAAAGCAGCCACAGATAACTACACACTTATAACCCTCATAGACAACAAGGCAAATTGTTATGCTGGTGAGCACCTTTTGGACTGGGCCATCGCAATCTCTATAATGCTGATCACTCAAACCAGGTTTCTAAAAAAAACAGGAACAACAATAAACATCATGGCCCTGTCTCTATTGATCGATTTCTCAAAACCCTCTAAAATTGCCCTTCTGCTCTGTTATTTTGACAACAAAGCTGCTTTTGACTATGTATATCAAAGCAGACTCTCGAGGAAACTTACTAACTGGATCATCCTATTGGTGCTTCGAAGAGAAATAGAAAACACGTACACAAACACAGGATAAGAATCAAACTGGGTAATGGAGCAAACCTATCCAGGGCAACACTTTGATTCATGTAAATTCTCATGCACCGAAACATGGCTCAGTACTCTTATCTACCCTCCTGTATGCCAACGATCTGGTATTTATCAGACAAAGGTTAGCCTGCAGTCCCTTTTGAACGCTACCCAAGAATACTCAATCATGAATGGCCTGACAATAAATATGAAGAAGACCAGAATTGCAGGCGAAGAGATACATAAAGGTTAATTGGTTTCTTGACCCAGTCAAGACTAACAAAACTTGTGAATACAAATACCTCAGCCTACTATTTGACAGCAACAGTACTTTTAACCGCCAGAAGTAGGAAGTCAAAAGAAAAGGGAATTGCTCTGGCAGTGGGGCTGAGTAACCTATTGAGAAACATAAAAGGCCCGTCATACACTCCTATCTTTGAAACTGTCAGGGCCAAGGTAGTGCTTAACCTGGCATATGGCAGCAAAGCACTATGGGGCAGAGGCTCAAACATTCTGGATACAACTACAGCAAGGATATACAGCAAACCTTTCAACTCCCTAGCTACAAATAACCTGCACAGGTCAGGCTGGAGTTTGGTCATGTAAAGCAGACACAAGCTATGTGTGTGGTCTTTATTAATTATTGCTTCAGATTTAAATCCTCTGAGAAGAACACTATTAATCTTAACATATGATTGGAGATAACCAACAAATCTCACTCACCTGTCAGAGATTATTTATTCACACAATTGACAGGTTTGGTCTAGTAGAAGAATGGTCTGCAGCAGCAAGTTTTGAAATCTTTAAAAGAGTTGTAAATGAAAGGTCTAAAATCCTACCACCTTTAGAGGACAAAGCGACTTTAGCACATGCCTGGATGTTCCTAAATAGCTACATGACTTCTAAAATTGCAGATGTATCTAGCAGAAGCTTTTAACAGCAGGATAGAAGGTCAACACTTGAAATACTGACTGGGCATTCTGCCCTCAAACACAAATGCTACTCCTTGGCAAAGATTGGAAGATAAAAGAGACTGTAGGCTTTGTGGACATCCAAAGGAAGATATAATTAACGCCATCCACCTCTACAAAATAACCCTCAGCCTTTGATGCCACTGGCTTCGCTCACTCTGGAATCAGCTAGGGATACATTCCTGCAGGCAAGCATTATTGATCTGCCTCAACTCAGCTGAGCTGCAACTTATATCTGTGATTGTGAAATACCTTCAGATCTAGATCACTAGGTTCGTTAACTAATTGCATTCCAAGAGTCATTATCGGGCACTTAAACTTCTTGTTCTTTTGCACCTCCTCCCCTTATCAACCCTCTGTTCTCAGTATATCAAGAAACAAAACTTTGCACCTTAATATGCTTAATACACGCAAAGGCAATCATTTGTGGATTGAGCATGGCATGGTGCTATATAGCATATTTTGAATCCCCTAAGTGACACACCACTTCGGAGCACTTGCACCTCTTATATGCTTTACCCACACACTGCATTTTAAAGCATAACACTGAGCACCTTAACTAAGGTTGCTTTCCAATCCCAGTGGCCTATTCCCTAAGATCCATTAGATACCAAGGGTAAAGTATGTAGTATGAAAAATGTTTTAGCCTCCACCCCTACTGGTAAAGAGAAGACTAAAACATTGGGGTCCTGAAGCTACTGCTGCTATCAGTATCTTAATGTTGTTTCACTCTGTATTTTTACTAATGCCATGTTGAGATTGTATATGCAAAGGTTTTTTATTAATCATGCATAATAAAAAATAACTTTAAATTCAGTAATTTAAATTTGTCTTGGAAACCCGAGAAAGGGACTCATTTGAGAAAACCTGTTGAATACACATTATACCACTTTTCTCCAGGTATTCTAAACAAGGTATTCTATTGTCTATTTTAATGTATTTATTGTGCATTTTAGTTAACTTTAGAAGTTCCGCTTTCTTTTCAATATTTTGTGTGAACAGTGGCAGTAAAATCTTGCAAAAATTGTAATGATGGGCGATGATTATACCATGTTTTGTATGAACAATAAATAGTCTTAGAAAGCCCAAATATAAATAAATGTTCTTTCAATGTCCATCCAAAAAGATGAAGTGGGTTTTCATCAATTAAAACTCAAAGTGCAAAAATCTAGTAAATGTATGTCTCCATTTAACTTACTTACCTTTGAAATTGATACTGTGATTTGCTACACAAAAAAATTAATTAACAAAGTAGCAATGTTCTTATAATAATAAGCTAGAATATTAATGGGTATTATGGGCAATGTGTACAAAATGAATGGGACTAATATCATTTTTATAGAGCACAATGAGCCCCACCAATCTAAGTATAAATTATTCCATCTATCACTCTGCTCTTGGCCACAGGGGGTAAAGGGCTCCAACGGACCACATCTCCCAGGCACATCGGCTGGAGGAGGCCGCCTGCAATGCTCTGCAGCGCCAGAGGGTGCACAAATTGAGACTCGTGCTTCTGCTGTGCGCAACACTCTGCTCTTGGCCACAGGGGGCGAAGGGCTCAAACGGACCAAACCTCCGAGGCACATCGGCGGGAGGAAGCCACCTTCGATGCTCTGCAGCGCCCGAGGGTGCATAAATTGAGACTTGCACTTCCACTGCGCGAAACGCACATGAGACACGCCCAGGCAAAGCCCGTGCCAAGAGCAGGCCCATCTGCGTCCGTCTGCGGCCAAACCAGGCTGGGCTGGGCCTACTCTCTTGTCTTTAGGATCTACTAATGCTTTGATTAGGCTGCTTATAAAACAATGTGTGACCATGAGGTTTTCTGAGCAAGTATTTGAGACGTTTAGGTGTGCTATTATTTTTTTCCTATATTGGATGCCCGTCCTTCTACAGTTGCAAATAGATTTATTGAAGTGGGTGTTAATACATATCATAGAATTATGGGTAAACAGAAAACTGTAGTTCAGAAGGTAGATACCGAACCTTGTTGTTCAACAATCGATTACTTTTTAGGTTGAGCGTTAGCGTTCGGCCTGCTGTATACTAAAGTGTACAATAGAGTGAGTTCCAACGTTTTGATTTGTTAGTTGCAGTGTCCTTCAAAAATCCTTGCTTGCTAGTGGTCATTTCTGCCTCTTTGTCCTGCCTTTTTTCACTTTGGGAGCAGCACAAAGTACTGTGTAATTACACTATTTTCTGTTTATCTCTTCTGAAGGGGACTTTTTCTTTCAGTATTGGCCTGTTTGCTTTGCACTGTCGGTGTGTGTTCAGTCCCTCCTCCCCACCAGCTCCTTCTGTAAACATAAACCAACATCAGAAGGGGGCTTTCCCAGGGCCAGCTCGCTCTCTTACTCTTGTTATTTTCAGTCTGTGTGGCAATAAAAGTCCAGACAGTAATTTACAACGCTATGAGCTATAACTCGAGCAAACACGAGACCATTGCATTCCAAATGCGTGTTTTGGTCAGAGACTGGGCCCCAACCCTGGGATCACTTGAGGCCCCTGCCCACACCCGTGGGGTCGTGGAAGTCACCCCTTACAGTACACGCCCAAAGAGACGTCACCACGCAGGTCGTCGCCAGAAACGAGAGCGAGAGAGAGGACGGACTGAGCCGTGCTGAACTGAGGAGAAGCAGGCAAGTGCCCGCAAGCAATCGCGTGAGCAGCGCCCTGCCCCCGTGTAGGTGTTTGCCTTATGACTAACATTGGTAGCCGCGTACTGCTGCTGCAGTGAGGCGCTCCAACCGTCCGCAGAGCTCCCTGTCGTGGCGCCTTGTCACTTCTGCAGTGATCAGCGCTAATCTCCCACCTGCACAGCGCCCCTACAGTTGCTTCCTTTTAGTCAGCCAGGCTGAAGTGCCCAGCTCTGCTGACAGAACTACTTTCTTTTTCTCGTAGGTCCGTTGTAGACTCAAGATGACTTTTCAGTGGACGGCAGTGGCCTCCTTCTTGTATGCCGAAGTCACAGTGCTGTTAATTCTCTGCATCCCCTTTATCTCGCCTCTCAGGTAGGCGCACTGTCAAGGCTATTTTCCCGAGGTGTAGGAACCTCCGGTGTAACTGAAAACTAGTTGTGATAAGTACTGATTGTTGTTCCAGGAACCTTAGGAGGTGAATACCACTGTGAGCTCACCATATACCAGGAATCTCCCGTTTAGGCTTTGACAAATAAAGGGGAAGCCATGGGGCGCGACCACTCCTAAAGTACTCGTATCTTGAAACATGTTGGGTGGTAGATCATTCGGTTAATTATAGCACGTTACAGAGTAAGCGGAATGACCAAGTGGTGTTGCAAGTTTGATTAACAGTACGTATGTCCACAGTTAAACGCATACCTGTCAACCTGCCATTCATAGTCACCATTCCGACAAAATGCCTCTAGAGACTTTTTTAGGGTCACCATATATTCGTTTCATTATCCTTTCACATTAATTGAACCATCTTCCTGAAAGTTTGATGCTACCCTCATTAGAGTTGACAGTTGTGTAAAAGTAAATAGGTAGTGTTGCTGGCACTCACAGTAAGTCATATTCATGACAAGTAATGCTGATAGTGTGGCGTGCGCTTCATTGGAGTGGGAGCAGGCGGGCATTAAAGATACCTGTCGGTGCTGCTCAAGCCTATTATCAATGTTGCACACGTGCAATGACCTGTCAAGAGGGGAACGTCCTAGTATTTCACCGGGTGGTTTGCAAACCCTTATGTCAGGGTGGGTGTGTCCAGGTGCTCGGGCTTGGTAGACCTAGGGTGAGAGTCCTTGATGCATCCGCTGCCACAACGTGGGCCACATTTTAATGTTTACTGGTACTAACAGTGCATTTGTGCTGGTGATACTTGTGTATACGAATCAGATGAAGGCTTGGATTGACAGGTCCTCTTTTGTGGCTATATGTAAAATGTGCTTCTAGAGGGGAGGACCTAAAACGTCAAATTCTTGCTCATCGCCCAAAATAAATAATGCATTGTATATGCGTGAAAACTGAGCCATAATACAAATATTATTGCACCACGCATTATTTGTTCTGTAATTCCATGTTAAGATTAAAGAATGATGCGATGTTTTTGCATTTCCACGTTTTATTAACCTGCTGCTTGTTTAAGTTATTAAATACACAAAAGCATTATGCAGCCACCATGGTGTCACTCCTTACATGTGATGCAGAAATGCAGATGTATCACAAGGCTGACAACGTTCTACACATCTCCTACCAGCCAGTCACGAGGTTGCCTCATTAGCTGGCATTCCTGAGGGGATGTATGCAGAGCAGGGCTTCAAGAGAGGGCTGCTAATGGTTTGGGGAGGAGCAAGGAAGGCCAGTTGAGGTGGAGGACTGATGTGAAGAGAGGAAGCCACATGAACCATTATACACTGTACATATA